>NW_026988454.1:22500000-25000000 GCF_030222135.1 Aotus nancymaae
AGGGCTCTAGCTAGCACACAGAAGTTAGGCAATAGATAATTGTTGAATTAATTAAAGTGATAATAAATGAATGATTCCTTTTTTTTCAGTTTTAATCTTAGGACAATTTAATAAACTTAAAAGAATGTCCTTTCCTATTGTTTACTATCTGTTGCTAAATAAATGTTGAATTTGTGATGGATCTATTTACGAATGGCAGGTGCTCACTCCCAGAGGATGAGAACATATGGCTGTTGATAAAAACAATAACTACAACACATTAAGAAATCATAATATAAGAAAACATGGTGTTTTGAAAGTTAAATGTGGCTGAAATCCTAATTAGCTGAGCAAGTAATAAGTTATCATTGTTATTAATATTTACAGACATCAACAACCTTAACTCTTGGAGATTTGAAACAAAGAAATGTTTGTTTCTGTGTCTGTGAAAAATCTGATGCTAACAGAGGGTCTAACTGATCTTCAATTTTGGTTCTTGTTCAGCTCTGGACTCAGGTTAAACCTATCTCCTTTCCTTACAGATTCTTTAAATCTACACTTTCCCAGTGCCTACGATCCTTGCACTAAGTAGCAGATTTAACATCAGGGTCACCAGCACTAACAGCTACAACCACTCTCAATGTGTGCAATGTGTATGTAGAAAAAGATCCCTCAGGAGAAAAGTCTGTATGGCAACAGTGGTTGCAATTGGATGGTGGGGCTATGAGCAGTTTTTAGATGCTCCTTCCATTCACTGTTTTCCAATTGGGAAAATAAAGTAAAATAGCCTTGCAATTAAAAAACTACTAATAAAGCCAGCATGATCCCTGAGCTCACTTATTGAGAAAATGAGCCTCCATAAGGCCAATTTCCTCACTGTTAAAGCAAATAATAGTGACAAGTGAAAAGAATAGACTCACGAATTACCCTCCTGATAATGTCAACCAACCGTATTACTAGTAGAAGCAGGAAAGTTCATTGTTGGTATTATATTGTCATATCTAGTGAGCAATTACTACATCAGACACCATGCCAAGTGCTTTACATAATATTATCTTGTTTAATCTTTGTAAAAATCCTGTAAGGTGATTAATCTCATTATACCCATTTTGCAATAAAGAGAATAAAACCAAGAGAAGTGAAATGATATATCGGTCCAGTGTTCAGTTCAACCTTGAGATATCCATTCTGTGATTTTTATCTAAATCATTCCCTGATGCATTTATTCGATGACATTATTGAGCGTATATTATGTGACAGGAACTGCCCTTGCCATTGGACATGTATAAAAAACAGGTTCTGTCCTCAGGTATTCAAATCAGTGGGAGGGATGATTGTATAAACAGACAAATCTTAAGTTATGGACTCTTACCAAATAGCTTGCTAATTGGAAGATGATGAATGGAAGAACATTTAATATAGCAGGGTCTGAACAGAGGTCTGGGACAGGAAACATCACGACAGATGAGAGGAATGGCATCATGGGCAAAGGAGTGATGAGAAATGAGATGGAGAGATGGCAAGGATTTAAAGATGAATGAAATGTCATGTCTACATTATAGAGATATGACTTTAGCATATACTGAATAATTTGAGACAGACAACACAAAAGAGGCTAGAAAGTTTGCTGGGAGGCTGCTGAAATTTGATAAGCAACAGAAAAACTGTTGCTTATCAAAAACTGTTGCTTATTAAAAAATATTTAATTTCCTAAATATTTCTCAATCCCTCCCCTTTCACTGCGTCTCTGCCTCACGACCTTAACCCTAGTTAAGACGCGGTGAGAGGGGAGAGATTGAGAAATATTTAGGAAATGAAACTTGCAATTTCATTTGCAACAAAAACAAGGTACAGAAACAAATCAAAGATAAATCTGAGTGTTAGCTTAAAACGTTGGGGAAATAAATGTTGGCATATTCATTCCACCGTAGAGATAGAGAAAACAAGAATAGAAACTAACCAAGCAGGGCAGAGAGGAACTGAGTTTCAGACTGTGGAACAATGGAATGAAACAGTCAATGTGTGGCTGTCCTTAAATATTTGGAGTTTATAGACAGCGTGGAGCTGGACGTAGAAATTTCATGATCTTTAGTGTATTAGCAGTAGATACCTCATCAAGGAATTTGGTTAGATAGCTCAAGGAGAGTGGAAAAGATAGATTCTTGCACACAAAATACAGGAATTCTGAAGGTAGAAGCAGGAGAAGAATTCAGTGGGCAGTGGGCAATGACAGAGCCTTGGGAAAGAGGCATTTTAAGATGTACCAAAGAAGAGGAACACACAAAAACATACAGGTAAAGCTCAATCTTAAAAGCATACAGAGAATCAAAAGAGAGTGGTACTGTGGAAGAGAAGAAGAAAGAGATTTTTCAAGAACTGTGGAAATATCAACAGCTACAGAGGCAGACAAGTGGCCCAATTAGATAAAATTGAAAGCTTAATTCATTTGGGAATTAGGTGATCGTTGGTGACTGGGTGAAATCAGTAAATTGGTAGGGACAGAAGGCAAGTTGCCATTGTTAGATGAGTGAATGAAAAGGAAAGAAATGAAAACAGATGGAGGCACTTTTAAAATGTTAATAAGAGGTAAAGAAGAAAGAATGGAATTCCTAGATAGAATTCAAGGTTAAGAGTTTAGGAGAGATATTTGTGTATTTTGGTAAGGAAAAGAGCTATTAGCTAGATCTGAGAAGGTTTATGGAGTCAAGGGTACAAAAGGACAGGTTGACCTTGGGAAGGAAAAGAAGTGCCCTATTCACTAAGACAGTTGGAAATAAGGGAAGACTGGGTAGGTGTAGATAAATTTGTTAATGGAGACAGAAAGTTGAATAATAAACATTATGCCCAATGATGTCTATGTTGTGAATGAGGCAGAAAAATCATATAACAAAAGGCTCATAAACATATCAGGGAATAACAGTCCAGTGAGAAATCTTAAAAAAATTTTTTAAAACGAGGTGATTGCTAGTGCCAGGACATCTTGTCTAAAAAGCACAAAGTTGAACAAAGTTTATTAGAAGCTGAGATTGATCTACAATACAGAATTTTATATCAATGTTATAAATCTTCAGTATGGAAGTTAGGCATGAATACCTATAAATGACCATTATAAATAAATTTAGATAAGAAAAAGAAGAGCACCTTTCTACATCTTATCAATGAGATCTTTGCACTTGACTCAAAATGTTTTTCATGAAGGAACCTTGTTAAATTCTTTCTCATGAACTACCAGCATCATGTGGCATTTAAGTCAACATCATAGCATTTGAGTCTATCTGTATGTCCATTATCAGCAGATGAGACACATATCAAAATTCCAGAGATTTCCAGATATACATGTAGGGAAGAAATTTTGTTCACCAGAACTCATATTAGTAAGAGATCTACATTGTCTTGAAGAAATACTTGTAAATGCCATTTCATACATTGGAAAGGTCATGCAGAAATTCAAAAAACTTCCTCACCAAAAGAAAAATACATGAAAAAAGGAACTTATGCTTGAGAAATAAGTGGGGAAAGGAGTTCAGTGGAGAGATAGAGAATACAAGAGTCAGAAAAAGGAAGCAAGGGGGTTTAAAGGTGCGACCTCTCATAATCTTCACAGCTTTGGTAAATTCAGCCAAATTACAAAATATTCCAGTTGTGTGGAAGTCCTTGAGAGAGACGTAAAGATTGTGAGTTTGTTGCCTATACCCAGAGGATGCATAGAAACAAATTTGTCACATGAAGATCCAGGAGGCAGAAAGTGAGATGAGTGTAGGATTCCCCCTGACTCCTGGATATAGTGAGAACTGGAAGGGGAGGGCTAAGCTGTGGAATTTCATATTCTATGGATCAAGAATTTGAGCTAAATCTAACCACCTGTCCTGGGACAACACTGCCATCCATCCCCACTCTCCCCAACTCACATCTGCCAAGCACCAATATTCACTAGGAAAAAATTTAGGCAAAATATTTAGACAGAGCTTTTTGATAGATAAGCAGTAGGATAACAGAAGTCTAACATTGTTTAATCAGACAACATAATGGGGAAGAAATATGAATTAGAACAGTTTTGACTCCGAACATTTGATGATTAAGCAGAGTCCAAAATAGACACCAATGTGAACAGATTTCTCATAGAAAAATAAATACAAATAGCTCATAAACATATGAAAAGATATTCAACCTTACTTGTAATCAGATAAATACAAATAACACTGGTGAGATGCTATTTTTCACTTAGTAGATAAACAGGCACCTCATTACTAGGAGGAGTATAAATTGGCACACCTTTGTGGAAGGTTATTTGGTGACATTTATCCAAATACATTTAAAATGTTCATACACTTCAAATCAACAATTCCATTTTTAAGAATATCTTGTAGGCAACTAGGCTTTGTGAGAAATGACACATATGAAAAGTTTCTCATGAAAGAACCGTCTGTGAGAGCCAAGAGTCCATCAGCTTGGGAGTGATAAGTTAAAGGTTGGTGTAAGCAGATGAAGAAATATTATACAGCCATCAAAAATAATGAAACATATCCCTATTCACCGACACAGAATAATCTTCAAATTACAGTGTGCAAAGTAGGATGCAAGGCAGTGCCTCTAATGTACTATCAAATGGTGTAGACACACACATCTACGTGTTTAAAAACTATAGACACATATACACAAATCTATGTGCTCATATTTTATAGCATATTTCCAGGTGGATAGGTAAGAAGTTGAAAACAATGATTATCTGCTCAAATGAAAACTGTCTATTGAAAGGAGAAATGCAGAGGGAGACTCAATTTTCACTACACTTCTTTTCACCTTCAGAATTCTGATGCTGTTTAAGTTGAGAATAGAGATATGAGATCAGCCCAGATAATCGAGTTTGGAGTCTGACCTGAGCAAACCAGGAAGACACCCCAGGGGAACTGATAAAATGTGACAAAACTGCCGTATCAACAGCTTGGCAGTCTCTAAGATACCAAAGGCAGCCACAGTGGGGGTTGAGGGTGGGAAGGCATATATTGGACAATGAAAAGTGTCTGATAAAGTGGTTTCCAAGTGATGACCTGGTGCAAGTTGAGAGTGGCTGACTGCGGAAGAGATAAAGGTCACCTAGGCTGGGCGCAGTGGCTCACACCTGTAATCCCAGCACTTTGGGAGGTCGAGGCAGGCGGATCACGAGGTTAGGAGATAGAGACCATCCTTGCCAACATGGTGAAACCCTGTCTCTACTAAAATCCAAAAAATTAGCCAGGCATGGTGGCACAAGCCTGTAGTCCCAGCTACTCGGGAGGCTGAGGCAGGGGAATTGCTTGAACCCAGAAGGCGGAGGCTGCAGTGAGCCAAGATCGTGCCACTGCACTCTAGCCTGGCAACAAAGCAAGACTACATCTCAAATAAAAAAAGTAATTTAAAAAAAAGTTCACCTGAGCAAGATCAGGAGTTGTGTTCTAGATGTTGTTTGCAAATTCATAAAAACACTGCATCAGTGGACACTTTGTTTTCATGAACATGGCAAACATCTAGAACTACTGGCAAAAGGTAGAGAGGAACAGACCCAAAGTTTTATTTGATGAGAGTAAGGGATTGATCCTGGGGCTAGCATGTAATGGGGCAAGAATGAGGGAGAAGTTGTAGACTCAAATGACATGGACCCCACAGGCTCTATAAGATCTAGGTTTCATTACCTCTGACCTCACTCCTACCATTCTTTCTTGTGATCACAGTGCTGGAGCCACACAATGAGTTCCTCTTACTCCCTGGAGAACTCTACCTCATAGTGTCTGCGCTGGTCATTCCTTCTGCTTGGGAACTCTCTGTGGGTAGCTGCAAGTTTCCCTCGGGTTTTTGCTCAAATGTTACCCTCTCAAAGAAGGCTGCCTGGGCTAACCACATATAAAATAGCATTCCTTCATCAAGTCTTTGTCCTTGCTTTCTTTTTACTCATAACGTGTATCATGTTCTTAATCTTCTTTGTTAATTGTTCTTAATCTTCTTTGTTAATTGTTTTATTCTCTATAACAGAAGCTCCTTGAGGGCAGGAAATGTATCTGGGTTTTTTGTCATTGTTAAATCCGCAGTGGAATGAGTGGAATTCGTTTTTACATAGGGGTAAACGAATAATAATCTCAAATCACATTTATTTTCTGAGATGTGTGCGTTTAAACATAAAGTGCTTTGAATGACTCATAGATAAATCTCCTCTGTTTCACCAAATGTTTATTGAGCACTTGCCAGGTGCTAAGTAAGCACTGCACTGGCAATGCAGATGGAAAGAAGAGTCAGACGAGGTCCCCAGTCTCAAGACTTTTATCAACTTGAGGGAGATATGAAGACGTATTACCCCTAATAACAACTCAAGGCACAGTCTAATAAGGACAAAGTACTGCATGAATCCAGAAAAATACTTTATTGGTTTCCAAAGTGGGAAGTAAGCAATTCCCTGCCACTTGTGATCTCCCTGGGGGTTGGGAAGGGTTCATGAGCAACAGTGTGAATGGTGCTGATGACTCACCTGCTCTCAGCACTTCATGGGATTCTTTGCTCCTAGCACCTTATAGATGTATCCAGGTCAACTCTTGTTAACCCCGTAAGGGAGTTAACAAGATGAGGACACTGAGTCTCAGAAAAGTGGTGTAACTTACTCAATAGGACTTCATTCTCTAGGCAGTGGAGAGCTCTTTTAAGGGTTTTAGGAGATGACACGTTAAAAAATTGTAGATATTTGTTTCCTAGATAATTTATGTTTTTGGCTTTCTTTCTAAAAACTGAATGATAGAGGAAACCAAGGGAACAAAAGCCAGGGTGGATGAAAATTTGTTTTCTGCCCTCAGTATTGTCGTACCATATTTGTAAAAAGAGGTCTGAATCCAAGAAAGCAGTGTGGAGATACTAGGAGACTCCCAGTTTTCCTCCAGCCCTAGCTTTTGCATTTGAAAAAATGAACTGTTTGCCATCAGGTGTCATATGGAGCAGCCTGAGTAACTGGGGAAAAACCTGTGCTTCTGACCCCATGCCCTCTATTACCCACTGTCTGCAGACACAGAGAAAGGGCAGATCTCCCGTGGAGCATAAAGGATGCTCTCTATGAAACATTGCAAAAGGGCTGCATTGGCACAGGTTTTCACAGCCTGCCTTACATGCATTTCTTTTCTTTACTGAAAAGGCATCATTTCTAGAAAAAGGATGTCTGGGGGGGTCTGCTCCCAAGCACAGCCGTGACCATGGGAAGCCTGATCGCTCATAACAGGAAAGTGCTCACTGTTCCCATTGGCACGCAGGTCCACAGCTGTCAGCACAGTTCAGACAGAAATGCTCCTTCCTTTAGAGCTTCAGGGATCTATGCAGAGCATCATTCCCCTGGGATAACACAACCAACCAGCTCTATTGTGCTCTGTTTAGCTTACGCAGAAAGAACCAAGGTTTTCTTCAAGCCTGCTGCTGAATATGAATGACAGCAGAGAAGCCAAGAGTCAGGGCTCCTGACTCATGGCAGCTGAGATTTGTCTTTTACTACCAATTAGTCCAGGACTTGGAAAACGGTAGATGCTCAATAAATATTTGTCAAATTAATTATGTGTTAATTTAATAAGCTAATTAATTGATGGGCCTAAGCCTAGCACAATGCCTGACACACGGTTAATGTCGATAAATATTTGATGAGTGAATAAACCAAGAGCAAAGTCTACAATGCAATTAAGTGTTGGGCTCCAGGACCAGACCCAAAGCAACATTATGAAGTGGATGGCACTATTTCAGACTCTCCCCTTCTCACTTTCAGCTCCTGCATACACTTACCATACACTCTGGATACCCCTGGCCTGTATTTCATTCCTTTAGAGTAATAAACAAGGCTCTGGACCCAGAGAAGAAGGGAAAAGGGTACATACTACATTTACTTTTTAATTCATTTGCTTGGAGACTGCCAGAAATATTTGTTGGGGAAATATTTGTTTGGGGTTCCCCAAGCATAGTCCCAGGACCAGTAGTAACATCATCTTGGATCTTGCTAGAAATGTAAATTCTCAGCCCCACCCCAGATCCACTGAATCAGAAACTCTGAGGGTGGACCAGTAACTTACATTACAATAAGCCCTTCCTGTGAGTCTGAGGCTCATTAAAGTTTGAGAACAACTGCTTGGGCTTTTGTTTTCCTTTTTGTTTTTCTGTTTCCAAATAACTAACTACATGAGAACCCCCCAGGAGTGCTCCCTGAGCACACAGTTTGGTCTCTCCCCTAGATTCTGAGAATTTGAACCTCTAGGATTATAGCCAGGGAATCTGCACTTTGAACAAATGATTCTTTTACACAATAGAATCATTTTCCTGGTGCTTTGCTTTCTTTCCATCATCTACTAGTTGATTAGTTTCAGCAAAAGTTTATAATAGATTAGATTTATTTTATTACCTTAACAAAGTGACAACCAGGGATATTTTAATAGTTGACAGATAACTAAAGGACCCTCTATCCTAAAACCAAAATAATCATTAATGATGGAAATTCAGGTCCTTCTACAGCTAGCACAGGATGATTCTAGACTGGGTTGAGGGTTTCCCCTTCAAAATAAACAGCAATGATGGTTTCCTATCCAGCAAGAAGAAAGGGGAAAGGAGAAAAGTGGATTACATATTGGCTATTCTGTTTTCATAATTCGGCTATTTGAAAAGCTGAAGGCCACAGGGAAAATTCAGCCTGCAGATGTGTGAGGTTGTTTTTAACTATTAAAACATTATAAATCGGAAACTTTTAATAGTATATACAAATCTGAATGGCCAGAATTTCTTGAAAGAATGAAACCTCTGGCCACATTGGTCATCAATTCCTACATGGTAACAATAAAGTAGATCTGACAAGTTGCAGCTTTTTTAAATTCACCACAGTTGCCTTCATCCCCTAGTGCTTCCCATAATCTCCCCAGTTTATGGTAAATTGCAGTTCTCTATAGGTATATGATTTTGTGACTTCTGCTTTACATGGATTCACTACCATATAGCCTCAGAGGGAAGCATTTAGGGAAGAACTGGAATTCCCTAAGGAACAAGAGAAGGGACTACAGCACCAGTATCCCTGTCAGTCCAGCTCTGGATAACTCACTTAAAATAACAAAGCTGCTGCTGCTACTGGTGCTGCTCCCTCTTGGTCAGGTAGATGTTCATGCAGTTTGGTAACCATTCAGGTTTTAATGTGTTTTTCTTGTCTCCTCATCTAGGTCAGGAGGCTTTGCTAGCCTTCCAGTCCATTGATAGTTCTTGACAAACATTTTAATGCATGTTGTCACATTGCAGTATTTTTTTTTCCAAAAATTAAATAGGCCTTTTATAAGAGACATTTTTCATGTTTTAAAATTGCATTATAACATTTACTCCATTTGGTATTCATTTGATTATGAAAGTGGTCATTTTTAACCAAGCATGTAATCAGGCAAAACAAATTACAGCTGGTCAACTTAAAAGCGTTTCCCCACATACCCATCAGAAATATTATATGCCTTAGACTGTTACTGTACTATGCACAATGCATGAATAACTAACCTTATACATTCATCCTATCTGTCCCTACTATAAATAATTTCCCCAACAAGTATTTCTGGAAGTATCTAAGCAAATGAATTAAACAGGTAAATGTACCATCTGCTCTTTTCCCTTCTTCTCTGGGTGCAGGACCTTGTTTATTGCTGTATAGTTATTTAATTAGAAATCTGGGGGTGAAAAGATTTTTTTTTTCAGTTGGAACATATTTATCTTTATTCAGCAATCAAGAATAGCTGATACTGATGCATATCTTTACATGATTTTCCATTATTTATCTGAAAATAATATATATCGGGTCATTATTTGCCTCTTCAACCTCAGTAATTCAGTAACTTTCTTCGTTATTTTGTTGACTTGTTCTGGACACTTTTCAAAATAAACATAGCATGATTTTAGTGGAAAGAACACATTGTAAGAGTTAGGCAATCTGAGTTACACCTCCATTTACGTCTGTCCTCTTTCATTTGTTTATTGAATGCCTTCACCTGTACTCTGAATTGCATCTCTTTCCTTCTCAGGAAATTTTATACATTGTCAGTTATTGCTTCTCTCTGTAACTTGAGCCTTGCCCTCTTTCCTGATTCTGGGGTGAAAAGATTTAAATTCATGAGCTCCAGTACCCACACTTCACAAAGTAGAGGTTAAGAAATGTCCTGCTCATGACGGAATAGGTAGCTTGAAAGATATCCTACCTTTTCCTATCTTTTTTTTCCAATGCTGATTTTTACAAGGTAGCCATTATTTCCTCCAGTGCTCCTCTAAGTGGTTTCCTTGTGCTAAAATAGAAAAATGTTGTAGAGGAAGAAGAGTATAGAGATTTGAAACCATCCACACCCATACAAGTTACTGCTGATTTTTAGCAAGGCTTAACTATGCCCTTGACTTCATCAACAGGGCTTTACTATTCCAGGAAACTTTTGCCCACAAAGACAAAAGCTGCAGAGAATTTCACTGTTTATTTCAGAAGCTTTCCCCAAATCCCACTTAAGTTATCATCAGACCACCCAACTTTTCAATAGATAGCATCAAATGACTGTTAACTCTTCACGACTCTTGGAAATGTTACCCGCCCATTTTAAACTAGTATGATTTTCACCCAATCTTAACCCTTACACCATACCCCCAAATCTCATAAATATCCTGACTTTTTCTTCTCTTCTCCTTGACTTTGCATGCAATAAGCTTACAAAACTCCAGTAGCCACAGGAGCTTGGGTTTATCTTACCATCAGGTATTTCAGTGGTATTGTTCAGGGAGCCAGCACTAACACTCTAACACACCAGACCCATCAATGACTTAGTTCATATTTTTACCAACAAGCTGATTTCCAAGCTCAATTTCACCAAAGTTTCTTCCTCTATTTCAATTTGTTTGGTTCTTTCCTGCCGTGATGGGAAATTGTTTCAAATTAGATTCCAACTCTGAAGCTTCCTACGCCTGCCCACGTTTCTGGCCCATGATGGCTCTCATTTCCATTTTAGGCAGCATTTTTATTTTCCTCAGCTTTAACTTCTACTGAAAAAAGTCGCTTAGTCACAGAATAAGCCTAATTTTGGCCTCATCCCACAGATACTTCAGCCACACGTTACTCACTGTTTTCATTTCCAGAATGTAAATCACAAATACAAAGGAACCACTCATCTCTGGACCCTTGGCGGAATCCAGTGTTGTGATGCACAAGTCCAGCTTAGCAGGTTTATCCCAAAGCCAAATCCCTCCAAAGGGAGGAATCCAACCCACGGCAGTTCTTATGCAAATGTTAAATGTTTTAAATATTTTATTTTAAGGTTTCTTGTAAAAAATCATAGCTCATTAATGCAATGTGTTTTTGAACAAGTACAATGTAGATGAGGGGTCTTGGGTTCAGCCTTGGTGAACAATGAGGAACAAGCTCAATGCAGTGTCTTCACCATGGAGCTCAGTCTTATGATAAGCAGCCATGAAGCCAGCATTGTAAAAACAGTTGCCTACATTGCAATTGTATGAAGTTCTGAAGAGGGGAAATACGGAGGACTGCATGAGTATGTATCAGGGACTATTGTGGAAGACAGTTTGGCGATTCCTCAAGGATCTAGAACCAGCAATATCATTTGACTCAGCAATCCCATTACTGGGTATAAACCCAAAGGATTATAAATCATTCTACTATAAAAACACATACACAGATATATTTATTGCAGCAGTATTTACAATAGCAGAGACTTGGAACGAACCCAAATGCCCAACTGTGACGGACTTGATAAAGAAAATGTGGCACATATACACCATGGGATATGATGCAGCCATAAAAAAAATGAGTTCATGTCATTGCATAGACATGGATGAAGCTGGAAACCACCATTCTCAGCAAACTAACACAGGAACAGAAAACCAAACACTGCATGTTCTCACTCATAAGTGGGAGTTGAAAAATGAGAACACATGGACACAGGGAGGGGAACATCCTACACTGGAGTCAGGGGTAGGGGTTAGGGGAGGGAGAGCATTAGGACAAACACCTAATGCACACGGGGCTTAAAACCTAGATGACAGGTTGATAGGTGCAGCAAACCGCCATGGCACATGTATACTTATGTAACAAACCTGCGTATTCTGTACTTGTATCCCAGAACTCAAAGTAAAATTGAAAAAAAAAAAAGAGCATGTACCAGGGGAACTTAGACAAACCTGGGAAGCTGGGGAAGCTTGTTCTACGAAAATGATCTTCAACTGAGACTTGAAATTATTTCATCTGATTTGCCTCCACAAGGAAATGTTAAATATTAATGACATTAACTGAAAGAACAAAACCTTTAAAAGATAAACATTAGCTATTTGGTTTGGTTTGGTTTGGAGAGACATGCAATGTGATTAAAAAAAACTTACAGAATATTTGGGAAAAAAAAAGAAATTTGGCATGTTGTAAATTGACAGGTGAGGCTGCTTATACAGGTTACTTAGCTAAATGTGTCCAGTAATTACTGATGACTGTTGCTGGATTTTTATTTGCTTGTTTGCCAATATAGATATTCATATATCCATGCAAGACATGAGGTGGTAATCCTCAAGTTTCAGGCCAAAGTTTTCTGTTCCATCTTCTGAAGTATTATAAAATTAAGTTTAGAAACTCAAACATTACTTAGTAATTCCTTCTAATTTTTGTTTATATGAAAAATAGTCTTTTCAATTTTATTTATAATATTTTTACCTTTCATATACTGTTTTCCTTTACTTATATTGGAGAGAAAATGTCACAAAATGACAGGGCTCTAGAACTTCTTGGAGAGGTTAGACAGACTGTATTGTGTCTGTTTAGAAAGCATAAATGAGAATTCATGAATATAAATTAGTGTTTTATTTTTTCTAGTGTCACATAGAATAAATCAATTGCCTGACAAGTGACAGTGATATGAACAGTAAAACATTTCCTCATTTCTATGCAAAAATAAAAGACTTAATAAGATAAATAAAAGAAGTATTTGAAAATAAAAAGGCAAACATTCTTGTATATCTCTTAGAGATGCAGGTGAGGACAGGGAACAGAGGAGGAAGATTTCATAGCTATGTGATTTCCAGCTCACTATAGAAATCAGGCAATGCTCCTATTCAAGCCTGGCATAGAGACAGTGGGTTTCACAAATATTTTGAAAGCCAAAATATTAAAATATTATATTCACTGAGTCAATCTTATAATTCCCACTCACATCAGGCAAGCAATATGACAGGAAAGAAGGAAGAAAGGAAAGAAGGAGGGACGTAGGGAAGGAGGGAGGTAGGGAAAGAAGAAAGGAGGGAAAGAGGTAGGAAGGAAGAAGGGAGAGAGGGAGGTAGGAAGGAAGATGGGAGAGAGGAAGGTAGGAAAGGAAGGAAGAAAGCAAGGAGAAAGGAAGGAAGGAGGGAAGGAGGGGGGAGGAAGAGAGGAAGGCAGGATGGCAGGAAGGCAGGAAGCAAGGCAAGAAGAAAGGAAGCAAGGAAAAAAGGAAGGAAGGGAGGGAGGCAAGGAGGAAGGAAGGGAGGGAAGGAAGAAGGGAAAAAGGAGGGAGGAAGGGAGGGAGGGAGAAAGAAGGAAGGAAGGAAGGAAGAAGGAAGGAGCCCTGTCACCTTTACTACACAGACATACAGACTCAGTATTGTGTTAAATAAAGCAAGTTGCCCAAAATGTATGTTTCAGTGGAGCTGGTTTCTATCCAACAAAAATGAGGATATTACAAGGATATCCTGAGAAAACTATCTGAGGGGTGGACGTGGTGACTCACGCCTGTAATCTCAGCACTTTGGGAGGCCAAAGCGGGCAGATTACAAGGTCAGGAGTTTGAGACCAGCCTGATGAAAAGGGTGAAACCCTGTATCCACTAAAAATACAAAAATTAGCTGGGCGTGGTGGTGGGCACCTGTAATCCCAACTACTCAGGAGGCTGAAGCAGGAGAACTGCTTGAACTTAGGAGGTGGAGGTTGCAGTGAGCTAAGATCACACCGCTGCACTCCAACCTGGGCAACAGAGCAAGACTCCATCAAAACAAACAAACAAAAAAACACAAACAACAACAACAACAAAAAACTGTCTGAGGAATAACTGGAAAGTCATTATACATTCAAAACCACACAAGTTGCAGATTTTAGGGGCCCTTGAGGGAGAATCTGGAAAGGAGGAAGACTGGGGGTTTTATGCTTATATCACTTTATTTTCAATCACATTTGAAATTAGAATTTTTTATGTTTTAAAATTATGTCTCAACTCACCCCTTTCTCCCCCTGTCTACTCTGTACAGCTACGTCTTCTCTAGAGTCATTCCATTAAAAAGGAAGGTAAAGGACACTAATTCCAGATTTAGCTGCCTTTAATTAAAACTTTTCTGCAAAAGGGCCTCTTAGTGGCCACAGAAGCATGTGGAATCCAGAGCCCTGCATTTTAAAGTTGATCAAACTGATTCTCTATGAAGTTTCTCATCTGGGTCCTATAGGAAAATATTTTCTCCCAGGCCTTACAATGCTTTGCTCCCTGCAGTCAATAATATGTGTCTCTGTTTAACTGCCCTTTTTCATTGTTTCTTTGGATTTCCACTTCGGAAATAAAATAATCTGTTGACAAAGAGTCAAACTCTGTAAAATATTTGAAGAGATACATTCTGAGCCAAATATGAGTGGCCATGGCCCGTGACACAGCCCTTAGGAGATCCTGAGAACATGTGCCCATGGTAGATGGGGTAGAGCTTGATTTTATGTATTTTAGGAAGGCATGAGAGACATCAATCAAATGCATTTAAGAAATACATTAGTTTGACTTAAAAAGGCGAGACGACTCAAAGCAGGGACTTTTAGGCTATTGGTAAATGTAAACGTTTTGTGGTTGACAATTGGATGAGGTTGTCTGAAGATATGGGATCTGTAGAAAGGAATATTCAGGTTAAAAATAAAGGATTGTGGACACCAAGTTTATTGTGCAGGGGAAGCTCTTAGGTAACAGACTTCAGAGAGAGCAAGTTGTAAATTGTTTTTTATTGGACTTAAAAGGTGCCTGGCTCTTAGCTGGTTCTCTCTTGGATCTGGGAAGGAAGGAAGGAAAACAAATGGGGAAGGGTATTCTCCATAGAATCTGGGTTTTTCCCACAAGAGACATTGAAGGGCAATTTTAAAGGGCAAGGAAATACATTTTGGAGTTAAATTTTTTTCCTTGTCTCATAATGTTATACCAGAGTCAGACTGAAAAGTAAGTCACAACATACACAGTCAAATAAAACCCATCTGATGAGAATTTATGGTTTGTAGGGCATGACTCCCTAGACCCCTGAGGTAGGAATTTGGGTAAGATAAAAAAAAATCAGAGCTTAGTCTTCAATCTCCCAATCAGATATGTTACCTCAACTTTAATATCTTCTATTTTTAAAGTTTGAATAACATTTTGCACATGAATGCTAATGAAGCATTTTTTTAAGAAAACACTAAATTGGACTCAGAGAAATTAAAAGAAACAATTTCAAAATGCCAAGGTAATTCTTTTATTTCTTAACTGCTGCAATAGTTTAAAATGAGAGCCAAGCAATTTTATCAAGGGACAAAGTACTCATCAGAAAAGGCTAGGTCCTCAGCCTTGTCCAGGATTTCATCCACCTTCTGGGAAATGCGAATGAATAAGTTTCAAACGTTCTCACCTTTGTCGGATTTCCCATAGTTCTTGAGGTGTGTTTGGAGCTAGAAAGATAGAAATGTCATTTTCCAGTGACATATAAATGATGGTGAGGCTAACTTATTGCCCTGGAGCTGTATGGTTAGACCCCCATTTCAAAGTTCATTGCCTTTTTTCTTCTTAAGATTCTACAAAGATCCTATCATAACAAATGAATGAAGGTCAATCATTTGCTTCTCATAGAAGTTCTGTCACAGAATATAAAGGAGTAGAGTAAATCCGTACTTCTGAGCCAGTAGCCACAGGAACATGTTGCTATTTAAATTTGAATGTATACTAATTAAAATTAAATTAAGTTAAAAATTCAGATCCTCAGCCACACTAGCTACATTTTAAGTGCTCAGTAACTGTACATGGCTAGTGGCTTTTGAATTGGCCAATACAGAAATAGAATATTCCCAAATTTGAAAAAAGTTACACTGGACAGTACTACACTAAATTATTAAAGAAATTAGGTAAGAAATTAATTATTGTCTTAACCGGGCTAAGATTCTTTTCCATAGTTGTTGGTTGTTCTTATTTTTGTTTTTTGAGACAGAGTCTCACTCTGATGGCCAGGCTGGAGTGCAGTGGTGCTATCTTGGTTCACTATAACTTCTGCCTCCAGGGCTTAAGTGATCCTCCCATATCAGCCTCCCAAGTAGCTGTGTCTATAGGCATGCACCACCATGCTCAGCTAATTTTCATATTTTTTTTTAGAGGCAGGATTTCACTATGGTGAGCAGCTGGTCTCAAACACCTGAGGTCAAACAATCCATCTCTCTCTGCCTCCCAAAGTTCTGGGATTACAGATGTGAGCCCCACTATACCTGGCCTTGATGTATCTTTTAACTTTTCAACTCCTTTGGAATAAAGGCATGCTCTTGCAACCATACAGCTAGACTACTGTCCAACTTGAGAGTTTTTAATTAAGTGTCCATTAAGGAGTTTATCAGGCTACATGAGCAGACATAGAAAGAAGATGTCATGCAAAGAAGTACCAGTTGAATCAGGCTGTTGATCTGGAAGATGCAGGAAATCAGGTGATCAGTGGTCTTTTTCTGAAGTCGAAACCATGGAACAAGTCGGAGTACAGAACGTTAGGATTGGATGCAGATCACAAGGGAAGTTCAAGGCAAAATGCAGCTGCTGGTAAAGGAGCACAGAAGGATTCACTGATGAGAATTAGAGCTCCATGTCAGAAACTAGTGGTTACTGACAGATGAGGGCAAGTTGAACTGTTCAGACCACGTCAGCAGACCCCATCTGCCTTTGAAAACAGGCACTAGAATTTCTAGGTCAGCTGTTCTTTGGATCAAAGGGTCATGGTCATGCCAAGCTGATAATAGCCTGAATTAAGTACAATTTTTTTTTTTTTTAAATCCAGTATCTGTGAAAGGATGGTCCTTCTGAATCCAGAATCTGTGAAAGGATGGTCCTGAAAGTTTGGTGGTTTCTGAGCTTAAGTGCGATTTTACTTTTTACATTGAGCTGGGCTTTGGTTTGCTTATGTAGGAATCCAAAGCATTGGAGCCATTTCAGCCTAATAATCTCCCAACTAATTCTCTTTAACAGCTCCCATTGGTTTGTTGATGAGGCTTCTATTAAAACAATATTTACTCTTTCTCTTTTTTTTTTTTTTTGAGACAGAGTCTCACTCTGTCGCCAAGCTGGAGTGCAGTGGCGTGATCTCGGCTCACTGCAACTTCTGCCTCCTGAGTTCAAGCAATTCTCTTGCCTCAGCCTCCCATGTAGCTGGGACTACAGGTGTGCGCCACCATGCCCAGCTAATTTTTGTATTTTTTAGTAGAGACAGGGTTTCACCATGTTGGCCAGGATGGTCTTGATCTCTTGACCTCGTGATTCTACCACCTTGGCCTCCCAAAGTGCTGGGATTACAGGTGTGAGCCATGGCACCTGGCCCCAATATTTACTCTTTGAAAGAATAATAATTTTTGTCCTTGTGAGTTGTTTAGAAATATAGATCAACTTGGATTCCCCAAATTCCAAATAGATTTAAATCTTCTCAACTACTTGCAACATTTTTAAAAAGCTTTTTTTAAATAGCCAAACAGTTTACTGTATGTTCTATGAACACTCAATGAAACAGAAGAGGAGCATCTACCATTTAAAAGAAAAGGACACGGTCAAATTCAGGTAAGACCATTCTAAGCATAAGAGACCTGGAGTGATCCACTCAGGAATGCCCCACACCAAAGCTATTTTTGTGTACACCTCAAAGATCTTGCTTTATTATGATTTTTCTGGACTACTTCTACTTTTTTATCAGTATTTTTTCCTGTAGTTCTTTACCACCCTCCTCAAATTTGATCACAGGAATTAATCATTTGCTAAGCTAATTGCTTTGCATTTTTATTTCCTGGAGTAATTTTGAAACTCTTTCCACCTTTCCTATTTAGCCTTCCCTCTCTTTGTGACCTCATATTTCATCTGGGTTTTACAGGAGGACAGGTCTCTAAATGATCTCAGCTGACCCAGATCTTCCCCGTCTTGCTTGCAATTCTTGGGCAAATATACCAAAAATGCAACATCCTGAGAAAAGAGGGAAATGTCTAGAACACCCTGGCCTCTGTCCTCATCCCTTTTGGAACAGAATATCCTCAAAGTACAAACCCAGTGATCTCAGTTGTTTCTGGTGTAGAAAACAGGGGGGATGTGAAGTGTAGCATGAGCAGACATGACTCCATCTGCCCTGAGCAGCTTTCCTGAGCCTTGGGGAACTGGCTCCCCACGATCCTAGGCTACTGTTGATTCTTACTGCCTATGAGTAATAAAGCTACTTTGTCTGACTTATGCTAGTGCTTTGTCTCATTGAACTCAAAACCCGGCAGCTGAGATTGTGCAAAACCTCCTGCCATACTTGAGAATCAGTGAGATCTAGAAATCTTTGTAAAAATTGGGTATTTATAGTACACCCCCTGGGATTGGTAAATGGTATACAGTGTTCTTTCCCCAAGGATTGATATCAATGCATGGTATACTACATCATAGCTTTACACCACTGATTATGTGGTTATGAGCCCCCACTCTGACCACCCTCTGTATCTGCCCTCACCTTTATGTCTCTGACTCATTGGTAAGCACTCAGGGGAACACCAACCTAACCACATGTATTAGTCCATTTTCACACTGCTATATAAAACTACCTGAACCTGGGTAATTTTTAAAGAAAAGAGATTTAACTGGCTCACAGTTCTCCATGGCCTGGGGAGGCCTCAAGAAACATATAATCATGGTGGAAGGTGAAGGGGAGCCAAAGCATATCTTACATGGTGACAGGAGTGAGAGAGTGAGGGGAGCTGCCACACTTTTAAACGATCAGACCTCATAAGAACTCACTCACTATCACCAGAACAGCATGGGGGAAACCACCATGATCCAATCACCTCCCACCAGGTCTCTCCCTCAACACGTGGGGATTACAATTAGAGATGAGATTATGTGAGGACACAGAGCCAAATCATGTCACCATGGAATGATGTCGCCACATCTATTCCTTGCATCTCCATCAGCAGACCTTGCATATATCACTATTCATCCGTTCATCCATTGGCTGAAAAGAGGTCAATGCAGCAATGAGACTGGGGCATCATCTGAGTAGTGGGCCACTTCACTGGATTCATGTAGCACTGAGAAATGACATAAAGAAGCTGGAGCTCCGTGTGTTGCTCAGGAAGGGCCAAGAAGGAGAGAGTCAGGCAGACCTGAGGCTGTTCAATTAATTCAAATTTAATTTCAGTACATACTGTCTTGATCTAAGGCTCACAGATCTCATCTGCACCTTTTTACTAGTGGCACATACTAATGCCCAGTTTGTACTGGACTTACTTATGTTGTCTTGTCTTCCTTTCTCTTAGTTGATGACAAACCTACATCTCACTCATTTTTGTTTCCTTCATAAGATTAGAACAATTTCTTGCACATGATATCAGTAAATACTTAATTAATTAAAAATTAGCAAATAAGATATGCTATTTAGGAGCCCTAACTTACTCATAAATATACAAATACATATTATAAGTAGGTGATCTTACAAATTCAGTCATTTTTTACTGACTGAAAGCATGCTGCTCATGATATGGCAAGAAGAAAGAACAGCCTTCAAACAGCCTTCAGAGTTTGGTAGGTGCTGAAATTAAATTTAAATGAATCCAGCAGCTTCAGGTCTCCCTGACTTTCTCCTTCTTGGCCCTTCTCAAGCCTCTGCTTGAGC
This sequence comes from Aotus nancymaae, assembly GCF_030222135.1. Classification (NCBI taxonomy): domain Eukaryota; kingdom Metazoa; phylum Chordata; class Mammalia; order Primates; family Aotidae; genus Aotus; species Aotus nancymaae. The sequence goes on from NW_026988454.1 coordinate 22,519,870, forward strand.
ATTTAATGCATAGAATTAAGAAAAATAGAGATAGATGGAGGGCCAGTATGTGGGTCTCGATCTCAGTTTACACTGAAAAATTTTGAGGAAATAAAGGGGTGGGGAGTGTGTGTGTGTGTGTGTGTGTGTGTGTGTGTGCATGTGTGTGTGTGTGTATGTATGTATGTGTAAATTGAAAGACCCAACTAACTAAAGCATGAACCTGAATCAGGCCACTGACTGGTGAAGTACTACACATAGCAGAAGGGAAACAAATTACTCAGTGCTCTAGGAGTTAAGACTCTGGAAGATGTTGACATGAGGTGAATGTCTTGTGCATGCAGAAAAGGTATAAATTTTATGGAGGCAGAGGATGGACTGCTTTCGGTTGAGTTTATGTGTTGAATTATGATGTCTCCTAAAATTAAAACCAGTACTTGTGAATGTGGCCTTATTTGGAAATTAGGGTCTTTAAATCTATAACCAAATAAAGGTGAGGTCTTACTGGATTAGTGCTTTGGTCTGAATTTTGTGTCTCAAAATTCATATGTTGAAATCCTAACTCCTAAGTGATGGTATTAGGAGATGGGCCCTTGTAGAGCTGATTTAGGTCATGAGGGCAGAGCCCTTATGAATGGGATTAGTGCTGTCATAGAATAGGTCCAAGATAACTCATTCACCCTTCCCAGCATATGAAGACACAGCAAGAAGTCACCATCTATGAATCAGAAAGTGAGCCCTCACCAGACACTGAATCTGCTGGCACCTTGCTCTTGGACTTCCCGGTTATGAAGAATTAAAAGAAAGAAATTTCTATTGCTTATAAACTACCCAGCCTCTGGTATTTTGGTTTTGCAGCAGGAATAGACTAAGTCAATTAGGGTGGGTGCCAATCCAATGACTGGTATGCTTAAAAAAGAAGATAAATTTCAATATAGACACACACAAAAGGACCCTCAAAAGAAGAGAATTAGGAGACATGACCCTTGGACTAACTTGAGCTAATAAAGCAAAGCGTTCCTAGGGTGGTTGTTGTTATCACAAGAGAAAGCTCTCAGACAGAGAAAAGAAATACTCTTGCAACATGTAGGATGATGAAGGCGGAGGTTGGAATGGTGCATTTATAAGCTAAGAAGCACCAAGTATTATGAGCAACCACAAGAAGCTAGGAAGAAGTGTATTAGGTTGTTTTCACACTGCTGATAAAGACATAACTGAGACTGGGTAATTTATAAAGAAAAAGAGGTTTAATGGACTCACAGTTCTACGTGGCTGGGGAGGTCTCACAATCATGGTGGAAGGTAAAAGGCACATCTTACATGGAGGCAGGCAAGAGAGAGAATGAGAATCAAGTGAAAGGTATTTCCCCCTATAAAACCATCAGATCTTGTGAGACTTATTCACCACAATGAGAACAGTATGGGGGAAACCACCTGCACGATTCAGTTATCTCCCACTGGGTCCCCCCTACAGCAGGTGGGAATTATGAGAGCGACAATTCAAGATGAGTTTTGGGTGGGGACACAGTCAAACAATATCAAGAGGCAAATAATGATCCTCCCCTAGAGTCTTCACAGAGAACATAGCCCTGCCAACACCATCACTTGAGACTTCTAGTTTCCCGAACTGGAAGACAATAAATTCCTATTGTTCTAAGTCATCTGATTTGTGATAATTACAGGAGCCCTGGGAAACAGATACACCCAAGTACATGTTACAATTCATTCCCATATTTGGAAGTGCCTCAGCAGAGAATGCATCTCAAAAGAGACCAGAAATTGCACCATTTTACTGGAGTACCAGGTCAATATTGAGGTACATGTTCTGTTTAAGGCAGACTACTTTTCAGTAGACAACATACATGTTAGTTTGGCAGGACCAGCAGAGTTTTAGTGATCCCATATGGCAGCAATATAGTTAAAAAACAGAACAATAAGCAGGCCTTATTCTTAGACTATCTTGGGCTAAAAAAGCATCCCTGGAGTTGCTGTGGTTATCACAAGAGAAAGATCTCAGACACGAGGAAGGAAATACTCTTGTAACAGGTAGAATGAGAGTTTAGCATCATTTGATATAAATACAAAAAGAGAATATGATGTTATTTGGTATCCTAGGCTCATAAAGCAAGAAGTATTGGCTACAGGAACAAATTCTCTCCTAACTAATGTGCTGCACACCTAGGTGTTAAGTCCCCCCCAGGGACATGGGGAAAGGATGTGGACTTGACTTTTCTTTAGGATCAAAAGGAGCAGGGACAGAGACCTTTATCCTAAATGAATTAACACAGGAATAGAAAACCAAATACTGCGTGTTCTCTCTTAAAAGTAGGAGCAAAACACGGAATACACATGGACCCAAAGACGGGAACAACAGACATGTCAAACTACTTGAGGGTGGAGGGTGGGAGGAGGGAGAGGATGGAAAAACTACCTATCGAGCACTGTGCTTGTTACCTAGGTAATGAAATAATCTGTATTACAAACACTCACAACATGCTATTTGCCTGTGTAACAAACCTGCCCATGTACCCCCAATCCTAAAATAAAAGTTGAGGGAAAAAAGGAGTAAGAGCAAAAAGTCAATATAAAGTTGATGTTTTAACTTAAGCTAACAATCATATTTCACTTTATCTACATGTAATTTTTATAAGGAAGTACATAATTTAATTTGCAATAATACAAATCATTCCATAATTGCTGTATCAAAACAGTAGTTTTCTGGTAGCTACAACTCTGACCTAGGTGCCTGCATCACCATCTGTCACTCAGATATGGGCCCCTGGAATGCAGGTGCTTGGCACATTAGGAGGCCCTCCAAGTGAGCAACATGACTCTGGAGATACTCCTGGGAATTCAAAAGGGAATGTTATCCTACGAGCATCAAACCAGACCTACCCATCTATTCCATGTTCATAGTCAGAACCAGCCTCTGTGGTCTTCCACTGAGATCCTTGGTTCTCTATGACATTCCAGTTCTCTGCAGGGTTGGAGACCAGCCCTAAGGGCTCAGTTAGAAGGCTTGTGGGGCTGAGATGCTTGGCCCTTTCTTCTTCCTGCCTATCTCTATGAGAACTCTTCTCACAGTTCCCTGCATCAGCTTGCACCTTCTTTCATTATGAAGAACAAGGTAGACTCTACTGACTCTGAAAAGAACACTTCACGAATGGAGTGGAAGCTAAGCAACACCCTCACTCCTGGGCCGAGACACGTGAGTAGGAATTCCAGGTTGCCACACATTCATAGACTTGGTCTCTTGGTGCCTTCCCATGAGTGAGGAAGGAAGCAAGCAGCTTTGCTGTCTTAATCAGGTCCATGCCCTGCCACTTAGCATCCTGCCTCAGCCCACAGTCTGGTTCTGTTTTGCGTGTTTCTTCCCTAGAGGTCCTCCCATAATGTAGCACAGCAGGGGCTCCACCATTAGTATAAATGACAGGGTTCTTTTTTTTTTTTTGAGATGGAGTCTCACTCTGTCACCCAGGCTGGGTTGCAGTGACTCGATCTTGGCTCACTGCAACCTCTGCCTTGTGGGTTCAAATGATTCTCCTGCCTCAGCCTCACGAGTAGCTGGGACTACAGACGCATACCACCACGCTCGGCTAATTTTTTGTATTTTTAGTAGAGATGAGGTTTCACTGTGTTATCCAGGATTGTCTCAATCTCCTGACCTCATGATCCGCCTGTCTCAGCCTCCCAAAGTGCTGGGATTACAGGAGTGAGCCACCGTACCTGGCTGGGATCTATTCTATATGTGGAAATTGTTGTTTACATAAAACTATGTGTTTTGAAATTACTTTATTACTGCTGATATTTCTCTGCTATTTTAGGAGTTGAAGTGAGAAAAGTGTGCATGATTAAGCATGCAAAGCCACCAATGAACTAGTGTACCTCCAAATAACTAACAGTTTCTTTTATTTAATGTGCTGAGATCTTAAAAAAAAAAAAGCTGCAATGTTTTTGGCCAGAAAATTAGTCATTCAAACTAATGGGACAACAAGAACTGCTTTTGCCCTGGAAAAATTATTGGGATACTGAGGGATGATATTTGATATTTTGTGTGCCACTCATATGCTTGAGCACAGTTTTTAGAATATGAGAAAATATTCATCTTTCCTATTGTGATGTTACATCAACTTGCTCTACACAAGTCTCCCAATACCAGGGTCTAGTTATGTAAAACTACATGCAGATTATTTAAGACCTTTGAAACCTCCAAAAATATCTCTACTAAAATTCAAAAATCTTCTACAAAATTCTTCTATAACACTTCTACAAATTTTCGGTTGCCTAACCAATGCATTATATTTTATTTTTATTCTAGACTACTGGCTATTTTACTTATTCTTCACCTTCTTTTTCCTTTTCAATATCTGGATACTAATTCAGGTATAAAATATTTTGCTAATGTGGTCAAATAAGATAACTTTTTCATTAAAAAAGTACACCTGGCCATTATCATAATAGGGTGAACTTTCTGGTTACACAATGACAGAATATTTCCGGCAGAAATTCTGGTTAAATTAATCAGTATTTTCTGCACAACAAAATCAGAAGTGATATTTCTGAATCCTTCTCAATTGCACTTCCAAGTAACTTGACCCCATACTTCTTGTAAGCAACTTTCAGAGCACTGGGTATGACTAGTGTTATGTAAAGGCTGACCTTAGTATCAAGGCAGAGGGTTAAAGAGTCATCCTCAGAAACTGAACCTAACAAACGGCAAGATAAAATGGATGCTGGTTTCCTGTGGAATTCTTTCTAGAAACCGTCTTATTCTAATAGGTATTTTCTTTTAAAAGTATTGCTGATGAGAATAGAGAATAGGATGTCTTCTAAAATGCATATGTTAAGACTTTTATGCAATGAATATAAAGAAAGCTAAGCTTAACTATTTGACACATGACTGTCATTAGGTAAAATTGGAGTAATAGGCTCTTTTGCTAGAATGTTTAAGTGAGTTGGCTAAGTGAATAGTAGTGTTTACTTAGCATCAGCCAAAAGAACATTCTGAATTGTGGAAGCACCAGTGTTCTGATCATTATTGTCTTTTTTACTATCTTTTCTGATAACATAAGAATATCTCTTAGGGAAGAAATGGTCCTCAAAAAAAACTACCTTCTGTTCCCTTAAGAGAAGTGAGACATTAGCAGAGGGCATGAATATCAGCAAAGGACATTATAGTTGAGTTGCCTGAGAAGAGAAGTCTAATCTGTGGGATTTGTGCCCAAAAGCAAATGGGAAAAATAAGTAAAAAGGAGTGAGAAAGGGAGGATGAAGAGGGGAGTAATGAAATCTCCAGGGATGGGATGGCCTAGTATCCATTACACTTGTTTTTCCCAGTGCTATTATGTGACCCTCTTCTCTCACTCATTTCCAAAAATCCTTGATAAAGTCTACCAGGGCATGAACACTTTGAGAGTGAGTGTTTGTATGAGTAGGTCAGTGTTAAACTTGAAGAAGACAACAAATTCCATACCTTAGTCATTGTGGTTCATAATCATGTTGCCAATGTGAACAAGAAAGAAAGAGAGAAGAGGAAAAGACAGAAGGAAGGAAGGAGGGAGAGAGGGCAGGAAAGAGAGAGGGAGGGAGGAAAAAAGGAAGGGAAAGCAATACTTTTAAAATAAAATATCTATTAGATTAAGATTTTTTTCTAGAAAGAATTCCACGGGAGACCAGCATTCATTTTATCTTGTTGCTGTTAGGTTCAGTTTCTGAGAATGACTCTTTAACCTTCAATTATAAGTAGTTCTCCTGTGCATTTGGGCAACATAAATAAATTCCACTGAAATTTATCCTCATGAGAAGATGGTCCTCAATGTTACAAATTCAGAAACTAGACCAGTGGTAAATTCACCAAAATACCAGTCCCCTCCATAAGGCTACCTGAAACAACCCTGTGGTCTTTCCCAAGTATGGGAACTACAGAGAAAACAGCTGGGCTTCCACTGGTATCACCATGGATACTGTGGGTGATGCCATTTATAAGACTGTTTAGCACTGAGATGAGATTCAGTTGCAATCATCCTCAGCTCTTGACAAGTCACCTTAACAGCAAATTGAGTTCAGTGATTAAACCTTATCTTTAAGCTCATAATATCTGCACCAGGATGAGTTGAAGGAGTCAGCCCTCTGAACACATTCTCATCTTAACCTGCCATATTGCAATGCTACCCAGCTGCTAGCACTGAGATGCCTTCATAATTCTCCTCAGCTTTTTTTGGCTGGATCTTGATTTTTGGAAGCACAATGGGTATTTTATATGCTTGACGGATACATTTGGCCCAGTTTCTTATTTTCAAAGTTATTATTGCTGGGTCCTCTTTAAAGAAAATTTTGAAATTTTCTTCCTTTTTGGTGGGCTCATTTTATTGGTTTTCTACCCTAAGAATGGTCATTGGCAGCCTGACTGATACTGAGAATGCTCCTAACATTATGTGTTTCGCTAAAAAGAAGGGATATTTTTCCAAAATGGCACAGGTTTTTTTTTACTCAGTCTGTTCTTTAGTGCCACAGTCTGTTCTTTAGTGGTTGGGATCTCTGATTTACAACTGAGTGAAAATGCCGGCACTGGCATTTAGTAACTGTGTGGTCTTGGGGAAATTCCTTAATCTGTCTATACCTCAGTTCCTTAATCTGTGTACACCTAATTCCTTAATTCATTCTAAATCTCTGACTTATTTGATCCTGTGATGATTAATTAAGAAAATGTATATAAAGGCACTTAGAATACCCTCATACATAAATAAGGGCTCAGAAAATACTATTTTTATTAAAATTATTGTCATTTATTACATAAAAAGGGAGAAAATGTGAATTACTCCTTGGAAGACAGAGAAAAGCATTTGTGTATATCCAAGATATTTATATGAATTCATGGATTAGGGATCCATTTAGCTTTAAGAGATTTGTCTTCAACTTTTTCTCTACATGAATAATATATTTAGCAGGCAACTGACAGAGTAATCTCTAAAACTGAGCACTAATCTGGTTGCACAGTGTTAAAGGCATCACTGATGAAGACACCAATGAATCCTCATTGTCAAATAATTTAAACACATATTCTTTGTCTTGACACCCCCACCCCACCCCTACTTGAGACATCAACTATGAAGAGTCCAGCAGAAGGTTTGAAACATAACTGGAACTCATTAAGTCTCACTTTGCCTACCTTTCTTTAAACATTAATGTCTAACTCAGTAATAACGCCCACTACGCTCCTGTGTGTAAGGATATTTCAGTGTTTCCTGAGCACAACCAGCATTTCCCAGCTCCCTCTATTTCTCATTCTATCTATCAAAACCCTGCTTTTCCTCCAAGCTCAGGTCAAATGCAACTTGTTTATAAAGCTTTATTGCCTGTAAACTCCTATTTGAGGGAGCTCTGTGGGTTTTTTTTTAATAACTTTATATTTTTGTATATTTTACTACAGTCCCAGAACTCTTCAAACATTCCATACCACTTTGGAAATGCTGGAAAATTCATATGCCACCAAAGACAGTGGTGCTGGGAGGATGATCTATTAGGAATCCAACACCCTTCCAATCTTAGGGCTTAGGCTTGGCTGTGTGAAAGAAAGAGCGTAGGCTTCAAGGTTCAGCAGACCTGGGTTTCAATCTTATCTCTAGCATTTAATAATTACTTGGCCATGAACAATTAGTGAATGTCTATGAGAATTAGTCTGCTCTACAGGATCGTTAACACCTACTTTTGAGGTTTTGTTCTGCGGATTTTAAATAATATAGATAAATTCCAGTTCCCAGCAAAAAGTATATGCTAAGTAAATGGCAAATGTTATCATTATTTAGTCAACTGGCAAAAGTACTGGCTCTGGTGGGTGATTTATTCAAGCCTGGTCCTTACTTAGGCCTGTTAAACTGGTCAAGAAGTCCATAGGATTTTCCCAAGATTTAGATGCCATGTGTCAGTCAAGGAATTCAATTCAGCTATGGCTGTGTATCCAACCCCAAATGGTTTTGCCCTGAGAAGCCTAGTGAGATTCTTCCAGAGGAATATGAATTCCTTTCATAAATATAATAAACCAAGAAGGGAATTGCTCTGGCTCAGTGCTGTATCCACATTTCCTTTTGAGAAAACAGGACTTAATAAAAGATGAACTGATACTGTATTTTATAATTTAAGTATCATTGTAATTAAAAACAACTCATTTTGTAACTGAAAAATGTGAGGCCAAAGCATTAATGTGTGTATTTTGTCCAACATCTCAAACCTGTTTAATGACAGAACTAGATCTGGAAAGCAGGTCTTCTAACCCCTAACACAGCATAACCTACATGAGACACATGAAAGGGCCCAGCATATCTCTAGCATCCTTTATAAGTATTTTATTTTATTTTCATTTTCACCTATTCTGAGGTAAACCTCTACTAATTACAACACATCCAAACTTAATTGAGTTGAAAAGTTTTTCTGGGGTTTCTTGAACCGGAGGGAGGGGGTATCTAAAATGATGGCGATAAAGTGCTTTTTCCCCATGGTGAAGTTATGTACTGCTCACGCAATGAAACCAACCCAGCTAAAGATTTCAAATTATTATTATTATTATTATTTTTAGGACAGGGTCTTGCTCTGTCGCCCATGCTGGAGTGCAGTGGCGTTATCTCCGCTTGACTCACTGCAACCTCCACCTCCTGGGTTCAGGCAATTCACCTGTCTCAGTCTCCCAAGTAGCTGGGACTACAGTTACACACCACCACTCCCAGCTAATTTTTATATTTTTCGTAGAGACAGGGTTTCACTATATTGATCAGGCTGGTTTTGAAGGAAATCTCTTCCTAGTGGATAAGAAACAGGCATTCCTTCCATTAGTGTAGAGAAAATTGAGGTACAATGATGAAAGCTATGTTTAAAACATATCAAAACCATTTAAACTTGCCTCTGAATGTTTTGGACATGTAGAATCAATCAAAGTAAAATTCTGCAAGTCTTAGAAAATCAAAGTAGATGAGTAATGAACAATCCAGAATTGCTGGGCCTCTTTTTCATCGCTTCATTCATTCAGCAGCTATACATCTATATTCGTAATTGTTTCTAAGTATATCTATATTTTTTTCTCAAAAATCACAGTTGCTTTGGAAAATGTTGATCATCTTTAAAGTCAATAGATTGCTTCACAATTAACAAATTAAATTTATTCTTTTTTTTAGACAAAGTGAGCAATCATGTTAGATTAAAATTTCATTGATGAGCATTCCAGGATTCCATATACCAAGTACCCACATGTTTGTAAAAAAAAAAAAAAATGTAATATTAAATCATTGCTGTTTGTGCAGTTTTTGATGAATTAGCATTTTAAGTAGACATAATTCAGACTCGTATTTTAAAGCCTTAGTAGGGGTAATCCACATGTTTATTGAAAACAAGGAAACCCTCTTCTTTAATATTACATAGGTCAAGATTAGGTGAGTCTGAACAAATCCAGTTTTCAAACTAGAGAGGCCTCAGCTATTCTATCACATACAACCACTGCTGTACTCTTTCTTCAAAGTTTATACCAACAAAAAGCAGAGATTGCTGTAGAAATTACAGGACTATTCTCAAGGTCTATGAAGATCCAAAACCTAACTAGCTTAAAACTTTGTATGCAGATCTAATGTCTTCAGTATGAGTCAGTCAGCAAAAGCCCTCCATTGATTGCAGGGAGGAGAGCATGTGGTAGACACTCTGTTGTCTACTAAATACCTATCTCCCTTTATTCCTTATAATCAGAACCCCTATTGTTGCTGTAATATCAATGTTTCCAGATTAAAAACCAAAATCTCAGCCCACCTTGCACATGGGCATAGACAGTGTCATCCTTCTAGCTAAAGATACTTAAGTGGAAGTCAGGAAGTGTGGCTTCTCAGAAAGTTCTTTGAAAGCAGAGTGGCAAACACTTTTGGCCCTTTGTTCTTTCCATTCCTCCTGCATGGAACACTGATGTGATGCTAGAGATGGAGCAGCCATTTTTCAACCTTGAGGAGATATGTGCGAACAATCTAATCACAGGCTGAGTGCAATGGTAGAAAAAGCCAGTCTCTCTGGGACATCAAGGGGCCACTTTACCAGTTCTCAACTTTCTGTCTCATGCCTTTGTTATTCTAGAAGATAAATAAAAACAGAAACAATTTTAAAGACTCTAGCTGGATGCATCACAATAAATTGAATTTTCTGTTTTATGGATTGAATCTAATTATTTTTCTCTTGAATGGTAACTTTATTTATCCTGTGGAGATGAATATTGAAAAACAACATGCTGCCGGGCGCGGTGGCTCACGCCTGTAATCCCAGCACTTTGGGAGGCCGAGGTGGGTGGATCACGAGGTCAAGAGATCGAGACCATCCTGGTCAACATGGTGAAACCCCGTCTCTACTAAAAATACAAAAAATTAGCTGGGCATGGTGGCGTGTGCCTGTAATCCCAGCTACTCGGGAGGCTGAGGCAGGAGAATTGCCTGAACCCAGGAGGCGGAGGTTGCGGTGAGCTGAGATCGCGCCATTGCACTCCAGCCTGGATAACAAGAGCGAAACTCTGTCTCAAAAAAAAAAAAAGAAAAGAAAAAAGAAAAACAACATGCTTCTTCCTGGTGAAGTTATTTTATGACAGGAATAGAAATCTTAATTTATCAGCAGCACAGAGATTTCTATACTGATCATGGCCACACTGGAAATGTCCACAACCCAAATTAAAATAAGAATTGCTTACTTACATCAGATCCAGCGACAGAACTGATTAAATCAGCATCTATTTTACTGCATCTATTGAAATGCTTTATATTTTAGACTGCTAGCATGGCAGATAGCAGTGATTGATTTTCCAGTGTTAAATCAACCCTGTACTGCTGGTAAATTTCATATAGTCATGATTTATCATTCGTTTAATGTATAGTTGTATTTGATTTGTTAAAGTCTTATAAAATTTTTGTATCTATCTTTATGAGAAATATTAATAAGTATTTCTCTCTCTTTTGGTATTGTCTTCAGTTTTGCTATCAGGGTCATACTGGCCTCATGGAGCGATTTGGAGTCTTCTATTTTAAGGAGGAGTTAGTTCTAGGCCTGGAGCAAGCTTTTATAATTTGTATTTTAAAAGAAACTTGTGTATTTCAGATAAGTAACAAATCCATTTACACAAAATTGTTCATTTTATTTTCTTCTTACCCTTCTAATGTTTGCATAATCTGTTGTGATGTCCTTTTAATCAGTCCTGTTACTGGTAGCCTAAATCTCTTTTATCTTCATCAGCCTTCCTATAGCTTTTTACATTTTATTGAACTTACAAATAACTAATTTTGGTTTTTACTGATATTCTATATTCTTTTTGTTTTCTACATCATTGATTATTCCTCATATTTATTATTTCCTTCTTTTTGTTTTGAAGATTAATTTGTTTTTCATTTCTTAAGATAGATACTTATACTATTGAATTAAGACCTTATTAATAAAGGTATTTATTGCTATAAATTTTCCTATAACAATGGCTTTAGCTGCATCTCACAAATTTTGTTATGTAGTGTTTTCATTTAGTTCAAAATATTTTTCATTTTACTATGTAAACTTTTTCTTTGACTCATGGTTTATTAAAAAATGTTTTATTTAATTAGCAAATATTTGGAGATTTTCCAGGTATGTTTCAATGTCTATTTTCCACTTAATTCTGTTGTAAGAAAACATACTTCTTGAGATTTCAATCCTTTCAAACTTCTCGCAACTTGTTTTGGGCCCCCAAAATGTGCATTCTATTGTTTGGGTGAAGTATTTTGTAAATGTCAATTAGATTAAATAGGTTGATTGTGTTGTTCAAGTCTAATTCATTCTTACTGGGTTTTCTTGTGTGTGTCTTCCTCTGTTATCTTGTGTGTGTCTTCTTCTATTAGTTATTGAAATAGTAGAACATGTTAACATTTCCAAACATAACTGTACATTTGTCTCTGTTTTTTGTTCTGTCAGTTTTTGCTTCAAGTACTTTGAAGCTCTCTTTTTAAGTGAATACACATTTAAGATTGTTATGTCTTGATAATTTATCTACTTTTTTATTTTTTTTGAGATGGAGTCTTGCTGTGTCGCCAGGCTGGAGTGCAGTGACACAATCTTGGCTCACTTCAATCTCTGCCTCCTGGGCTCAAGTGATTCTCCTGCCTCAGCTTCCTGAGTAGCTGGGACTACAGGTGCATGCCACCACACCCAGGTAATTTTTGCATTTTTAGTAGAGACGGAGTTTCATCATCTTAGCCAAGATGGTCTTGATCTTTTGATCTCGTGATCTGCCCACCTTGGCCTCCCAAAGTGCTGGGATTACAGGCGGATTAAAGGCCACTGTGCCTGGTCTTTACCTCCTTTTTAATAAGAAATGCCCCTTGTTATCCCTGGTAATATTTCTTGCTTTGAAATCTATTTTATTTGGTACCAATATAACCACTCCAGTTTTCTATTGATTAATATTTTATAGTACGTAATTTTTCATCTTTTTTCTATTAAACTACCTGTTCCTTATATTTAAACTGTGGTTTTTAAAAATTTTTATTTTAGATTTAGGGGTACAGGTGCAAGATTGTTCCATAGGTAAACTGTATGTCATGGAGGTCTGGTGTACAGAATATTTAGTCACCCAGATAATATGCATAGTACCCAATAGTACTTTTTAAATCCTTTCCCTCCTCCCCACTCCACCCTCAAGTAAGCCCTGGTGTCTGGTGTTCCCCTCTCGGTGTGCACGTGTTCTTGTTGTTTAGCTCCCCCCTGTAAGTGAGAACATAAGCTACCTGACTTTTTGTTCCTGTATCAGTTTGCTTAGGATAGTGGTCTTCAGCTCCATCCATGTTGCTGCAAAAAACATGACTTCCTTTTTTCATGGCTGTATAGTATCCTATGATGTATATGTACTATATTGTCTTTTTCCAGTCTACTGTTGATGGGAATTTAGGTTGATTCCACATCTTTACTATTGTGAATAGCATTTCAATAAAGACACATGTGCATATGTTTTTATGGTAGGATAAATAATATTCCTTTGGATATATACCTAATAATGAGATTGCTGGGTTGAATGGTAATTCTGTTTTAAGTTCTTCAAGAAATCATCATATTGCTTTCCACAATGGCTGAATTAATTTACCTGCCTACCAGTAGTGTATAAAGGTTCCCTTTTCTCTGCAATCTTACCAGCATGAGTTATTTTTTGACCTCTTAATAATGGCGATTCTGACTGGTGTGAGATGATACCTCACTGTGGTTTTCATTTGCATGTCTCTATTGATTAGTGATGGTGACTATTTTTTTAATATGCTTTTTGGACATATGTATATCTTCTTTTGAAATGTCTGTTCATGTCCTTTGCCCACCTCTTAATGGGTTTAAAAAAAGTTTTTAATACTATATGTATTAGTTCCTTCTAACACTGCTATAAAGAACTACCTGGCCAGGCACAGTGACTAACACCTGTAATCCCAGCAGTTTGGGAGGCTAAGGCCAGTGGATCACTTGAGGTCAGGAGTTAGAGACCATCCTGGCCAACATGGTGAAACCTCATCTCTACTAAAAATACAAAAATTAGCCAGGTGCAGTGGCAGGCACCTATAATCCCAGCTACTCAGGAGGCTGAGGTAGGAGAATCACTTGAAGCCACGAGGTGGAGGTTTCACTGAGCCGAGATCACACCATTGCACTCCAGCCTGGGCAACAAAAGTAAAACTCCATCTCAAAAAAGAAAGAACTATCTGGATTGGGTAATTTATAAAGAAAAGAGGTTTAATTGACTCACAGTTCCACAGGCTGTACAGGAGGCATGGATGAGGAGACCTCAGGAAACTTACACTCATGGTGGAAAGGTGAAGGGGAAGCAAGCACGTCTTCACATGTTGGCAGGAGAAAGGTTGAGAGGGAATGGTGAAGTGCTACACACCTTTGAACAACTAGATCTCATGAGAACTCTCTATCATAAGAACAACAAGGGAGAAATCTGCTCCCCTGCCCCACCCCACCGTGATCCAGTCGCCTCCCACCAGGTCACTCCCCCAACATTGGGAATTACAATTCAACATGAAATTTGGGTTGGGGACACAGAGCGAAACCATATCATCATATAATTGGATCTTGCTCTTGTACCAACCTCACAACCTCTGCCTTTTAGTTACACTGTTAACCCTTTATACTTAATAGAATTATTAAGTATAAAGTGGGGGTTAAATTAACCTCTGGTTATTTGTTTTCTATTTTTCTCATCTAATTTTGAGGGTTTGTCCCCCCCCCCACTTTTCCTGACATACCTACCAGCAGTGTATAAAGACATATAAAAGCTAAGAGAATGTTTTGGTACTGAGTGTTTTATAATATTTCATTTTACATCCATTGTTGGCTTATTAGCCTAGCCTCTTTGTGGGTTTTATTTTATTTTATTTTTTGATGCTAGCTTTAAGGTTTACAATCTATATTGTTAACTTGGACATTCAAGTAATATTGCACAACTTTATTTGTAGTATGAGAATTTTACAACAGTATGCTTGGTGTATTTCCATTTCTCTGCTTCTAGCCTTGGTGCTATTTTGTCACAATTTTACTTTTACATATGTTATAAATGCCAAAATACATTAGTATTCTTTGCACATAAAAGTCTATTATCTATTAAATTTCTCAAAAATATTTTTATAACCTTTTAAATTTATCCATATGTTTACTCTTTCTGATGCTTTTTCTTTCTTTGGGTAGTAAATTCAAACTTTTATTTTCCTTTTTCATGAAATATTTACCTTAACCTTTTTTGTCGTAAAGGTCTGATGGTAATACATTATCTTAGCTTTTACATATCTGAAAAGGTCTTTATTTTGATTTTATTTTTGAAAAATATATTGTCTGAATATAGATTTAGTTTTCTTTTTCTTTTTAGCACTTTATAGATATTCCACCATTTCTTCTTGCTTGGATGGCTCCTGATGTCACATCTGCTGCCATTCCTCTGTGCTTGACTTGCCTTCCACCCTCTGGCTGATTTTAACAATTTTTGTTCATCACTGATATCAGCAGTTTTACAACAACGTGCCTTACGGTGGTTTTTTCCTGCTTTGGGTAATTTGGGGGTAATTTACCCCAATACTGAGACAATAACTTCCTAAGAACTCTACCCAATGCCCTGTATATAAAAATATTTCTCTACTCTGACCACTGGAAATAATAACTGCTTCTGATCCTATAATGAGCATTTAGGATTGTTCTACCTGCTCCTTTCCATTGTTCTGTGATCCTTTCCCTTGAGTCAGGTAGTTTTCTTACCTGCAAGCCTACGTCACTATTTCACCAAAGACTTGAGAGGATCACTTGAGAGGATCTCTAAAGATACCTACTTCTATCTCAAATAGGTAGACAGATGACAGAGGGATAGATGATAGATAGATAGAGAGATAGATGTAGATCAATATAGAGATATCATATCTCTTAATACAGACATATGGATAGAGAGAGATAGAGATAGAGATATATGAAGTGTGTTTCTCTTTGTTTCTCTGCCTCGCAATTCTAGCTTCCTTGGATTTCCAAACACCAAAATCTTTCTTCTTCCTTCAATTAGACCACTGGGCTCTAGGCATATTTGTTTAAATACGTTAATTTTGTATTTGTCATTTTCCTAATTTATTTTCTACTTTCTCTTACATTTCCAGCCTCTTCTTTTCAGGCCTTCAGTCCAACACAGCTGCAGCATTTTCCCCTTATGTACTCAGTGTATGATTAAAAAAAAATATTTAGCCCTAATCACAGTATGATGGAACATAGGGAAGTAACAACCTAAGCCTTCCGGGAATCAGGTTTCTGTATACCAAAATTACCTATCCCTCTGCCTCAGTCCAAAATTCTTCTTCCTTCTATGATAGATTAGAAAAATGTCTGAGCCAAATACATGAGGGCAGTAGTTAAGAGGACAGGCTCTGGAATCAGGCTTCCTATGTTCACATCCCACCTGTGCTTCTCACTAGATATGTGACCAGCACAAGTCACTTAGTTACTCTGACCTCGGTCTCTCTATTTGTAAAGTAGGAGTAATTACAGGTACTGTTAGAAGGCACTGCAGGGATTAAATAACATCATCTGGTTAAAGAATTTAAGACCGTGACTCGTGTAAGAAGTGCTGTAATGATATTAGGTGTTAGTATTATTGCTCATGTAGTATGTAACTGATGAAACTCTTGGCACTTTTAAAAGACACTTTTATAGTTTTAGAGGGTGTTTATTAGTCCAGATAAATTCCACATTGGTCAAAGACATGACTCTTTTTACTTTGTATTATTCCACTTTCAAACAGCATGGATAAGGAACATTACGTGGCAGGTCAATTTTTCCTGTATATCACTGTGTTGACTGTGGTCCCCAAGACAACAATCCAGCTTGATAATTTGCTAGAGGGGCTAACAAGACACAGAGTATAGTCATTCTCATGGCTATGACTTATTATAGTAAAATGATACAAAACAAAATCAGCAAAGCAAAAAGGCACATGGAAAAATCCAGACGAAACCAAGTACAAGCTTCTAAGACTGGAGTCACACAGGATACACTTAATTTCCCCATCTTTGAAATGAGACATCGTGTATGTACTAGGTAGCCCACTGGAGACTCAGTGGCCAAGGTTTTTATTGTAATCTGGTAATAAAGGCACTCTCTGCCTAGCATGTACCAAAATTCCAAATTTCCTTAAGGAAAGCAGGTGTTCAGAATAAATAGCATTGTTCATATACATAACGTAAAGAGTAAGCACAGTGAGCCACTTGTTTCATTTAAGGAAAGTTTTATTAGTGTCGAAAGGATTTGCCAGTCAAGTTCCCTGATACCAGACAAGGCTCACCCTTGCAGGCAGGCTTTTCCAAGAAAAGGAGTATCGAGTCTACTATGTTAATTCTTTTCTTGCATAGTCACCCTCTTCAAGCGTTTAAATCAGCTTTTCAAGGCTTCCTGACTAGCTCAAAATTCTCCAAAACTTCCAATGGTTTCAATACCAACAAGCTTTCTAATAGGAGGCAATGTAAAGGAGAAAAGGTATAGTGTCTTGGAATATTGGCACTATTTTTTCACTATAACTCCAGACCAATACAGTGTATTTATGAACCATAAGTTGCTGCAGATATATTGTATGATGTGTTACAGTCTTAGGGGCAAAGCTTTAAGATAACGCCTACTGAAGTAAGATTATAATTGGTATTCAAGAATAATATTTTGTCTAGACAGTCTCTTTCTATCTCGATTGTATTAACTATGAGAACATGTTTATTTTTATAATTGCCATTACAAATAAAAATGTTTATTGCTCAGATGATGAGTGCACCAAAATCTAACAAATCACCATTAAAGAACTTACTCATGTAACCATATATCACCTGTTCCCCAAAAACTTATGGAAATAAAAATTAAGAGAAATAAAAATGGTATTACGCTAATCATCTGAGGTTGAATATTTAGGCAAAATAACACCTTCATTTATTTACTTGTAAATATCTACTTCAGAAATAAGTTTTTTTCTTTATTGACATACGATAAAGAAAAATACTTACATGATACATATATTTATTATAGGATTAGTTAGATCTTTGTTCACAGACCTGATAGTAATACATCTCTCTCTATTACTGATTAAAGATGGGAAAATGATAAGGAGTCATCTTATGCAGCACACTGAGATCTGTAGCTTAACTAATGATATGCTAATTTGTGTGATAATTTATCCCATAAAAATTCATTTAGAAAAATAATATATATATTCTTGGATACAGCTGGAATCACATTCTGGTGGATTACAGTGGTGTACCAACCTAGGTATTGACTCAGAAATCAATAACAACAACTACACCTTATTTTTAAACTTCATATGTATGGAAATTTAAAAATTGCATGTTAAATCATTCTTAAGTTCAACTCAGATCTCAAATTATTAAAAACTCTCAACTAAATAATACATTAGTCAAAACACATACACACACGTGTGTTCATGGGTTTTATTTACTAAAAACATTGTAAATTGGTACAATAATCCTGTTTTTGTTCTGCTGTATTTGGATTTCACTTTCAGTAGCTTATATTTTAATTTTCTTCCACTTTCTTTAATTTCCAAAGTTTCTACTTTTTCAATATAGGTTTTAAGGCTCTAATAGTTCCTGTAAATACTATTCAAAACTTTGTCTTACTTATTCCAGTGTGTAGAATTTTCATTAGAGTGAAGTTTTGTCACTTTTATATTTTTCTCATGATTTCTTCTTTGACCTATAAATTATTAAAGGTCTGGTGGGTATCACATTTTCATTCATATAGAGTAGTAAAATAAATTATCAATTTCTAAATTAATTACACTGTGATCAAGACATTTTGTCCAAATTATACTAGTTCTTTTTAACTTTATTAACACTTGCTTTTTACCTGAATATATGGTCAATTTCATCCTGAAATTGTACCTTTCAGAAATACTGAGCTAGCTGCCATCCCCTGAAAGTGCCACGCTCTCCCACATGGAATTCTTATTCTTTTGCTTGAAATTGTAGACTCCTTTTTGAATTCATTCCTTCTCATGGTTTACTCCTTATCAGCTTCTCTGACTCCTAATTGAATTAGGCACTCTTTCTTTATCTTCCCTTATACCTTGTGCTTACCTTCTTATATAACATCCATTTTCCCTACCAAGTTTTCTTGTGTGTTGTATGTCCTACCCTTTGCATCAGAATTACTTAAAATCCTTCTGAAAAATACAGGTTTATGGCTTTACTTTTAAACCTATTGAATCAGAAGTAATCAAATTGTTTCAAATAATCAGGGTCTATTAGAGCCCAGGAATCCACAAATTTATCAAATATTGCCCATGATTTCTATAAACATTCAAGTTAGGAACCACTAAGGTATGCTGTAAACAATGGTTTATTTCTATCTCCCTAATGTTGTCTGCTGATCTATTGTTTATGACTATAATTCCAGGAACTAACAAAGACTCAATAAATGGTGAAAAATAAAAGAAACAATAAGTGTGGTATAAATTTTAAGTAATAAACTGGGCAGTTGCCCACGAGGCATGATTTAAGAAAAGGCTAATTGTTCAATCTAATATTAAGTCTGGGAAATTCTATCAGCTTTTAGTGCCCTGAAAAGAGTATTAACTGTTCTAGAGGGTTTTAACTAGCCAAATTCATTTAAATTTAAATTAATTTATTCATGACTTCATAGGGTCCAAGAATTGTAAGAGACCATTGAACATAAACAAGTCAATCCCAGACATGATGCAGACTTGTAATCTGAGAATGAAAATTAAAGTTACTTGCCCAACATGTTTAGCAGGAAGATGACAGAACTGTGAACCGATTCTTCACAATTTGTTCATAAACAAAGAAGAAAACTAATCAAGAATACTTTGGAAGAAAGTGAAGCTGGGGTGAGGAACAGCAAGGAAGTTTTACTTGGTTTGTCCTGGTTTGATGGAATGTTAGATAGACCAAACTGCAGAACACAGATGAGAGGAGGAATCAAGCCAAAATCAGGCTGATTCACTAAGGGATACAAACAAACAACATTCATACAGAGAATTAAAGATGAAGAAAATCTAAGCCTAAAACTTTCTAGTTTTTTAGGTTTTTCTGACGTTTACCTTCATGTCTAAATAATCAAATGTGAGTTACAATCAGATTAGCATTGTCTCCTATGTTGGTACTATAATTAATAACTAGACAAAGAAAATACAATTGAAGCCCATGTTTTTCTTTGGTTCAGATTAATTTAAGTTACATATGGGCCCAGATTAATTTTACACGGCTCCAGGTAAACTAATATACTGATTCAGTGAAGAAATTTTACCTAGTTAGGTATTTTTAATTTTTTTTTACACTAATCTAGTTTCTATTTCTCTCTCTCCTCTCAAATATTCCACCAGGTGGCAGTAAATGCACCACCTATTTTTTTTTAAAGAATGGCAACAACCTGCTGAATTATATCAAATTTATTGCTAAGTATTTTGTAGGGCTAAATTTTCATTGGTGAAAGAAAAAAATTGGAGAAAAAATGTGGGTTGGATATCTTGTGTGTTAAATTAAGGGTATAGTCATAAGGCCAATGACAAAGAAAAAAATCAAAAGAAGAACTGTAATAGAGAATACAAAACACTGACCTTTGGAAAAAATCTATAAATTGAGCCAATAAAAGTGAAAAGGCCAAGTCAGCCACATGTTGAATATGTTTTAGTAAAGTTTTGCCTTTCTTTACTTAGTATTATGTTGTCTTTGAATTAGTTTCAAAGATTTCACTTGTGGATATTTTTGCTTTTCCATTAATCCAACCAGAACACTTCAAATAGATAACAAAAACCATTATAATTAACATGCATCTTCAATCTATTTGAACAGACTGAAACCAGTTGACAAAATTAAACTTCAATTCTATTCTGTATTACAACAGCACATAGAAATTTATTTGACTAAATTTAATCTGGGTCAACAGCTTCTAAGGCTGTCAAAAGGTGTCTGTATAATCACAGATTGCATTGCTAGAAGAACAGGATTCAGAGAAGAGGCGATCATCTAGCTCTTTAGTTTACATTGGTTGAAACACCCTGGGATGTTAGGCTTTGAGCCTATGGCTTTAAGGTAATGAAAAACTGAGGAGCATCTAAAGAATGGCAATCACGATCCATCTTCACCGGACCTTTTTGGTGATGTCATAAGATAGCAGCAAGACCAGCAGGTAAAAATTATAGTGCGAGGCCCATGTTCAATACAAAGCAGACGTTCTTTCACTCTTAGTTCTTACATTGAGAATTGAGATAGCAAGTCACTCCTCCAACTATAAACAACTAGAAATTTGACATAAAACATAACTAAAAAGCCAGTAAAATG
Source organism: Aotus nancymaae (assembly GCF_030222135.1). Classification (NCBI taxonomy): domain Eukaryota; kingdom Metazoa; phylum Chordata; class Mammalia; order Primates; family Aotidae; genus Aotus; species Aotus nancymaae. The sequence goes on from NW_026988454.1 coordinate 22,540,688, forward strand.
TAAATGATCCTGTAAGAAGAAAGAAAAGTCTCCATGGGCCAGAAATGAAAAAGAAAAGAATGCAAGCTCAGGTGGAGTTGAGATAAGCTGGAGAGAGAATAGAATAGGAGCTTAGACCCAGAAATTGGGTAGCCAATTGATAGCCAATGGCTTTAACATTGAGATGGTCATGAAATTTAAGATCTTGGGCTCCAAAGAGCTAGGGAATTTGAACAGGACTCCTTGCATAAAGCAGACCCTTGGAAAAGCTACATCCTCAATTAAAATGTGAGGGATATGTTAGAGAAAACTCTGCCCATCAATTCAGAGAGAAGTTTGTCTCTGCTCTGGTGGAAGAAAACTCCTCCAGAGCCGTAGCTACCCAGGCTTCCCAATGAAAGACAGACTTTTCTCTCACTGGATACCTCCCAGCTGCCATTTGTACCGTGCAACCGGTGAGTTGGTGAGCTTCTAACCATTTGTACCATGGAAATAAATCAAGTGAACACTTAAACTCAGGCAGAGTTCTAAAACTCGAATCAGAATCCGGCAGAGGGCCTTTAGATGGGACCCTTGAAACACATTCATAAATACACTTTTTAGTTTTTGTCAAATGACACATTCCATAATATACAGAAGTTTTTCAAATTGTGTGAAACCTGTACCACTGCCAGAGTCAAAGCCTAACTTCTAAAGGAAAGGAAACGAAGCCTGGAGTCAACTGTCTGGAACGTTTTTTACTGTATCCTATTTTGAGCTCACATGTTACCCTTTACAAAAGGAGGAACCTGGCTTTCAGGCCTACATTGCTTTTAACTAAAGGCACTGTAAAGTTATGTTAAGCAACTTATTATCTTCAGCTTCATCTAATTAATTATGCCATAGTTGTAAAAATACTAACAACAACAGCTCTCAGGTATTGAATGAGAACTTAGAATGTACCATGAGTATTTTATATAGCTTTTTAAAAATTGTATCCTCAGATGGGGGTGGTGGCTCACACCTGTAATCCCAGCATTTTGGGAGGCTGAGACAGGTGCGTCACCTGAGATCAGGAGTTCAAGAAAAGCCTGGCCAACATAGTAAAACCCCATCTCTACTAAAAATACAAAAATTAGCCAGGCATGGTAAAATTAGCCCAGCTACTGGGGAGGGTGAGGCCGGAGAATCACTTGAACCGGGAGGCAGAGGTTGCAGTGAGCTGAGATTGTACCATTGCAATCTAACTTGAGCAACAAGAGTGAAACTCCATCTCAAAAAAAAAAAAATTGTATCCTCAGAAAAACACTGTGAAGAAAGTATTATTAAAATGATCATTATGAAGATGAAGAAGTTTAAGTTTAGAAAAGGTGGAAATGTTTATCCAAGGCCACACAGTGGTAGTAAGCAATAGTGATCACATGGCTAAATAGAAGTCATGTAGATACACAGATTCCAGAATCTCTGTTTTGGATATTCTGATTTTGGGTTGGGGTCCAGATATTTTATTGACTAGTACCCTTGGTGATTCTGATGTGCAGCTAGTTTGGATAACAACTATTATAAATAATACAAATTCATGATTCCAGTAAGGAACTGGTATAGAAAAACTCTAATTCTCCTTTCAACCAAAGATGATTTTAATTATTTGAGAAATTATTAAGGACCCTTAAGCACAGAGAAGCTGGCCATTCAGAATGAAGATTAATGAATAGACCCAATTTGGGGGTCTATTCTTTTTTTGCTTGCAAAAGAGGATTTCAAGTTTAAGATGTTTTGCAGCACTGCACATTGCACCCTTCTATTGGAGAATGACGGTCTACCATAGTATGCTATAGACTGATAGGGCCTGCTATAAAGAAACTAGTTTTTTATTACTTAGCCCAGAATTTCCCCAACTTGATCTCAGTTGATCAAGCTGTTATAAAAAAATAGCATAGATTAGATGGCTTATAAACAACATAAATTTATTTCTCACAGATCTGGAGCTGAGAAGTTTAAGATAAAGGCACCAGAGGATTTGGTGTCTGGTGATGAGGGCTTGCTTTCTCATATACAGTCATTTTCTCACTCTAACCTCACTTAGCATAAGAGACAAGGGGTCTCTCTCAGGCTTCTTTTATATAGGGGCACTAATCCCATTCATGAAGTCTTGGACCTCATGACTTAATCACCTCCCAAAGGCCCCATCTCCTAATAACATCAACTTGAGGATGAAGAATTCAAGATATGAATTTGGAGGGACATAAACATCTAGAGGAAAGCACCAACACAGTTTACCACTAACTTCTTTTCTCTTACAGAACCTGTGAAATCCATAGCAGTGCTTTGTCAAGGCTCGGGACATTCAGGGAGATGCAGAAGCAACTACTGCCAGGGCTTTCTGGCTCTGCTGTGTTAATCTGTTGCTTCCCAGATTCTCTCTTCTATTAGGCACATGCCTTTCTACCCTTGACCAGTTACCTGCTTTCAAAATGACCAACCAGATCTGCTACAAAAGTTCTTGCCTTCCACTTTGCCTTTAACTCATTGTAAACTGGACTGAAAACCTCCAAGTCATTTAAACTTTCTTAGTTGGCATTTCTGAACCACTGGTCCAAACATTGGAAAAGTCTAGAGGAAGATAGTAATAGACCAGGAGCTTGGTTCCACCCCTATAGCTCTCTCTAAATATGAAATGGCAACCTTGAGAAAGAGGAAGCAGGCTCGTAAGAGACTTTGCACTAACCAACACTGGAACGGAATGTTCCGTAAACTAGTTGTGGTCATCCGTTCCTTGACATACTCAAGCAGTAGCTGGATGATCGTCTTTCAAAGTTAACTTGAAAAGGATCCTTGTAGAAGGTTTAGCTAAATAATCTAATTCTAGAAGTTTAGTCATTTTTAAGAAATTACACATTCTTTATAGAACATTTGCTATGGACAAACTGATTAAATCACATCTCCAGTGGCTTTAATATAATTAGTGTTGTCTAGTAAATGAAGCAATGGCATAACCAGATTGACTGCTTAAATATTCAGAGCCAGAGTCAGTGAGGGCTCCCCAGGATGAGGGAATTCTGCATTCCGTTTAGGCATATGCCCCGTGCTAAATGAGTTTGCAAATTTCATTTCAATCGTTTAGCCATTTGACTTCCTTACTGAAAAGATATCGTGGGAGAATTGCATGAACACAATTTGTACTTGGAAAAAAGGTAAAACATTTAAATTGTCTATTTTTAAAGCAAATAAAATCAAATACTTATTAACACATCATATACCATGTGTTGGTGGAACGTTGTCATATTGTGTCTGTCCTTCGAGGAGCATATTCTCTGTGTATGACAATGAAAATAAATGATTTGCAACTGGAGATACATACATAAAAATCAGAATTGTCCATAATGTAAAAATGAGATATTTTTGCCTTTTATTTGTTAATGAATGAGTGATTTATTCAATTTTTGCAAAAATGGGTTTTTATTATCAGTGATTTGAAGGAAATGAAAATTTTATGGCTGATCTTAGTTTTGGCAAACAGCTCTGAACAGACTTATAAGTAGAATTTTGCAGTGGGATAAATTGATGGGATTATACAAAGAATTAATGGCAGAACAAGGAGGAACTGTTAGGTGTCCAGAGCCTGATCTCTGGATAAATAATGCCTGTCATATTCTTAGTGAGTGGGTGTAATCTTTGTTTTTAAAAACTCAGGCTTATTTAGTGTTTAATATTGAGTCAAATAACTAGATAGAAGGCACAAAAATGTCACCAGTAAGAGTCGTAAGAGTCAAGGATCCTAGTGATGAAGACAAAAGAATATTAACAGCTATCAACGCTGTAAATTGTGATTATTGGGACACTCTGAATGTTCTGGGGATGTGTCCAATGACTTGGAAGAGAACAAATGATTAGACGTAAGTGAGCTCCTCGGGTGCAGGGATAGATCTCACTCCAGTTTACATCTTCAAAATACAGGGAAACAGCAAGAACTTAATACTTTTTTCTGAGTAAGTAGATGGATGATTATCTATTATTTATAATTTAAATGAGGAATAAGATACTTGGACAAGATGATTAGCCAACATAAAAATTCAGCTGTTTATTAATAGAACAGAAACTGGAGGGAATATTTTAAAACATGAAATGAGCATTTTCAGCAAAATGAGATCCTGCATGAGAGAAAGAGGAGCCATAGTATGGAAGAAGAGGGCAGAAAGAAATCAATTTCTTAATTTTTTCAGGCTATTTAAAAAGTTCAAAGTTATCACATCTCTTTCCCCTCTGGTCAAATTAAAATAACCTTAAAAGAATGGTCATCTTTTGAGGTAATATAAGTCTATGTAACTCTTTTTACACTAAAATTGTATTTTCATTTCCATACTATTTTCAGAGAACTATGAATTCAGATTCCTTAATTGAGTCTGGGTTTTTGATTTTGTTTTTAAATAATACACCTACCAATTTAAAATAAGTCAGACAAAATGTGACTTAATGAATTTGAAAAGTCAAATGATGTGAATAAAATAATGAATTTGAAAAGTCAGTTTATAAAAATTTGACAAATAATGAAAATGTATGTCATTTCCAACTTGTTCTTTTCAAATGTCCATTCTATACAATCAGTTATGTTTATAGAAGAACTATATCTTATTTGTCAAAATTGAAACAAGAGTAGGACACACGCTAACAAATGAAATGGAGTATCTGTCTAGACTTTTTATATTTGTTCTTTTGCCATTGTCCAATGCCAGTACTACGTTGAGTTGACCATCCCAGAAGTCAGTTAATAATAATTCAGAAAGAAGAAGCTTAGCTGCTCGAGGAACAGGAGGTAGAGGCATTTGGATTCAGGCTGTATTACCTGAATTTAAATATCAGTTTAGAAATTACTTAAAGTAAAAACTGAATGAATTCAAAATGTTTTAAATAATATTCACACCTAAGAAACATGATCTCCATGAGCAGCTTGCTTCCTGTTTGGAACAGTTCAGACATCTAGAGTTAATACCCCACAAGTTTGAGGTGGACAGGTGAGCTGAACTCTGCTCATTCTCTATGTCCTCTGATCGAAAGAATCAAAATAGTTAATACACTCATGCCTGCACCCTGTCAAATATAATCTTCAAATACTGACCCTCTTTGTCTTACTACCAAGTGAGATATTTTCCTGTCTTCAAATTCTGCCAGTTTTAAAAATAAAAATAACAGATATGTTTTAAGTATTTACCACGTGTTAGGCACTGTGCGATGTATACTAAATGCGTGACACCATTGGCTCCTTCCTTTAGCACTGCTCGTAGATTATCGTCCCTGTTTTTCTGAGGAAATTGAGGCCTCAAAAGACTGCTATTTGTTTACTTTCCAGCACCTGTTTTTCTCTCCAAAATAAGTTTTGGGAATCGGTTTAGACCTTGGGAAATGTTCTGTCTCTCTAAAGGAGAGTAGATTTGGTTACAACAGAATAGACTTCATTCTTATTAACAAATAAGTCAACCATTTAACTTCAGTCTTGAAGGTTATTTGGTCCTCTCTTTATTGACTGTTCACTCTAGTTTATCAAGTCAAGTGTGGGTATATTTTAAAAACCAGAGTTCAAGATCTTTAGAATAAATATCAGAACTATAAATCTGAGTGTTATACATTTCCCACTGGAATGGGAAAACACCAATATTTGTTTGCTCACAGAATGTATCTGAAATCTCAGAAAGACAGAGGCAGAGATTAGAGAAGCAATGTGAGCTAACCAGCCTCTCTCATTGTGGGGAGGTAGGGGTAGGACAGAAATGATGGGCACTATAAATTCCATTGTTATGTATTGTTGATATGACAAAAATACCTTGGATTCTAGGTTATTCCTCTCTACCAGTTGGAAATCTTTTATATTGGTTCCATGTGCTTACATGTAGAGCTTAAAAAGAGCATTTACAACGGCAATGTGCAGGACAGGATGAGGGCTGAGGGGTCATTCAGGTCAAGAGGCTTGGGACCAGGCCCAGGTCGGTAACTAAATAGCCTGCGAGATTGATCAGATACCATAGTGTTTTCTATCTGTCCATATCTGTATTGTTCTTGGATCTTACGTTTTTACAAATCAATAAACATTACATCATCTTTAGGGTTCTTTCCAGAAATATGATTCTAGAAAGTCGTGAATTTGCTTTTCTTTTAATTTAGTTTTCTTTTTCTCAGTTATTAGTTCATCCACTCCATGCTTGGATGGTATATATCAAATTGCTATCTGCTTTTACTCTGCTAATATTGGAAATGGTCACATATGTTGTGCTCAACGACCCTAGGAACTCTAAGACATATACTAATATAAAATGCCAAATTTTGTCACATATATATAGACCATATGAATGCATAAACTGATAGTAGACTAACAATTAGTAACTTGAGAATATTTTTTGGTTTATAAGCCATATCTGATGATTTCCATGATCTTGTGGAGTACATATTATCCATCCGATTACCTAAATAAAGAAACTGAGACTCGGAAAGATGAAATTAAAACGTCCAGATTACTCAGTCAATGGACAGTTCTTCTATTTGTTGAAACCTATTCTTTTAACCTAACAAATTCACCTTGTTTCACAAAAGGATGATGCTTTTCATAGCACAAACATATGCCATTTATTGAAATTTGGATGCAAGAATGAAAGATAGAAGAAGAGAACATGAAAGCTGTATTTCCAGAAATTGTTTGCAGCCAGTGATCGGGGGAGGTAATGAGCTGAAACTGGTCATCAAAAGGGTTTTCAAAAAATTTTTTTCTGAAATAGCATACAATCCCTACTGGGAAAAGTTGGACTTATTTCCAACACAGCCTAAATAATAGACATTTCTGCTTTTTCCTGCTAAGACCCCAAGTGAGTGGTGAAAACTGGAAGATCTAAGCATGTGAGGTTGGTGACACATTTATTAGGACCTCTCGGAGTCCATCTCAAGGCAGCGAGGCAAGATGAAGGGGAAGCAGAAGTCCAATTTAGAGACAACAAGATGCGGGAGATGCTGACTGTTCAACAATAGAAAAACAACTGACACACAGGGAAAAGCACAGGCAGGGAACTACGGAATTCTAATTGCTGCACAAAGCATCCTCCCACCCATTAGAGACAAAACCAGCCCAGCAGACATAACCCATTTAAAATGGTTGCATTTGCTTTCTCTTGTTAATAGCTATAAAGCAAAGTGCATTGCCAATCTTTCTTTGGAAATTTAAAAGCTACCAAATTAAAGAAGAAAGAGTACCCCTGTGAAATCGCTTCTCTCATCATGGAGGCTGGGTTGAAGTTGCCCTGGAAAACTTTGTAAAATGATCTCAGAAAAGGACATCCACAATGAAGGTGTCCTGACGATAGCAGGCACGCCTGTGAGTATCAGTTCAGCACAATCACATTCTGTTTTTTCTCACTGTTTCAGATAAAATTTTGGTGAGAAGATTTATTTTTTCCAAGAAAAGGCAGAAAGATAACAAACCATGTTAAGATGACGCAAGAAGAGCTCCTAAAAAGCTTCATAACTACAAAATTGGTCACGAGGAAGAAAATGTTGTTTTAAAAGTCCTGCATAGAGCTTGGGGCTGTCTCGTGGATTCAGATAATCACCTCCAGCTGACCCATAATTACCTCGTTTGGACTGGATCCACTCCGATTATGTATCAGCAAATGGATTTCACTGAAGTTCAGATTTTCTAAAAATAAAACAGCCAAAGACCCAGAGCAAGTAACAGCCTCTAGATGATTCATCATAAAGACTAAACTTAGCGAGATTACGACGTCCGCTTGCCAGAATACTTGCTGTCTTGTTTTTGTAGGCATGAAATCTTGTCTTTCTCTAAAATGCTTGAAAGTCAGCAATTCTGTTGAGAGCCACATGTATCTGGGAGACTGAAAGATGGCTCTGAACAAAATTGGCCCCGTAGCCAGGGGCTAGTGCTGTGATGACAGCAAGCAGCGGAGATAGCAGATGAGGTCGCTCAGCTACGCTACATTGAGAAAGAAAAACACCATTTCACTAATTCACAAAAGACTATTACCCAGCAGACAGATGACAGCACTTACTGATTTAGCACTGTGTGCAACGACTGTCAAATACGCCGGGAGGGAGGTCGCAATATTGAAGATGCAGTCCTTGCCCTGAAGAGCCTCCAATGGTCGTTGAAAGGGCAAGGAGACTGGAGGAAAGTGTGGCTCTGAAAAGAGAACGAGGTGGAGGCTCTATGTACTACTTACCTGCTGGGTGAATCAGGACAGTTTACGTATTGACAGGTCTCAGTTATCCCATCAATAAAAAGGGAATATTAGAATAATAATATCCTTCCTAAAGGAGAATTTCTTATGTAAATATGCAAATATGAGTTTCTACTTACTTGAAAAGACAACAGAAATGTTTACTGACTGCTTGAAATCTCCTGTGTTTGAATTTTTTTACTTCTCTCTCTCCTGGCCAATTCCCTTTCCCTTTACTCACTCTTCCTCAGTCCACACAGGAGAGAAGCATCTATTAGGGTGCCAAAAGGAGCACAGTTACTAAAATAACGTCCTCTCTAGAGCAAGACGATTGAAACCTTAAAACAAACAACATTTTTAAACATGGTCACTAACAGGAGTGTTCTTGAAATGAATATGAAGTCATTCTGTTACTAGTCACTTGTGCTAACTTCCAAAAGTGAGGGGAAATGAACAGATTTAATGAACAGGTGCTTGCATCGGAGACGAGAGGAAAAGGATCCCAGTTTGGTATGCTGCCATTGCGTTAATTGAACACAGCACACCTACCTGCACTCACTGACCCAGATATGCCTTTTCAAGAATGGCCATCTTCAGTGAGAAAGTTTGCTTTGCTGTTGAACCAAGGTTGAGATTAGTCAGCCAGTCACTTGCTGTCACAAGTAAGAGCTGACATCTACAAAGCTTGAGAGGAAAATCTCTCTAAGATTGATGAAATAAAGACCTAGAATAATGGGGGGAAAAGAACAAAGGTTTGTTGTATATATTATCATTTTATTGTTAATTTCCATATGTGAGAAGTAATAGCTATCACTGCAAAAATTTATTTTAGTGGATTTCGAAAGCAAGGGGCTATGTCTTCCTTGGCTCAGGCTTTCAATGTCTGATAATTTCTGAATCCAGGATGATTCTCTTCCACTTTATATACTTTTGTGTTTGAGATCCCACACAATCATGATTTTGATAAATTAACATGTTGAATCTGGTTGTTTATGTTAGCAAAAAATTAATGTAGTGGGAAGACATGGAGCTAAAAAATCAAGTTGTGTTTTTGCCCCTGTCAATTTCTCTATGACTAACAAATATTTACAGACTTGTCAAGTATATCCTTAAATTACCTTAAATAAGACAGGTACTCTTTTTGAGCCTCAGTTGCCACATTTATGTGATGATGACAGTAATATTTATTCCTTTTTCCTACCTCTCAGGGCTATTGTGAAGACAAATAGAAGGATATTTGAGAACACGGTGTCCTTCAGAGTAAACGTTTTACTCTGAAGAGTAAAAAACCAAGTTTTGCAAGATTTTTACTATAAAAAATGTGGTACCCATCACAGGTAAAAGAAGCACCTTGGCTGGGCGTGGTGGCTCACGCTTTTAATCCAAGCACTTTGGGAGGCCAAGGCAGGCAGATCACAAGGGCAAGAGATTGAGACCATCCTGGCCAACATAGTGAAACCCCGTCTCTACTAAAATACAAAAATTAGCTTGGCATAGTGGCGCTCGCCTGTAGTCCCAGCTACTTGGGAGGCTGAGTCAGGAGAATTGCTTGAACCTGGGAAGTAGAGGTTGCAGTGAGCTGAGATCACACCTCTGCACTCCAGCCTGGTGCCTGGAGAAAGAGCAAGACTCTGTCTAAAAAATAAAAATAAAAAATAAGAAGCACCTTAGTCCATCCCAGCCTGATTTTTCCAATTTGACATGCTTCTAATGTAGTAGAAAGGAAATGCAATTAAAAAATAATAAGTTCTTCTTTGAGAGCTTTAAACAATAAGCCAAAGGCTATATGACCTTTCAGCCCTTACAGCAACATGAGGAAAGGCCATTTTATAAGGCAAAAGAAACACAGTGTCACAGGTATATGAGTAATGAGAGAAGCCAAGGACATTTTATTTTCAATGGCACCATGTGCTCTCTCTGCTTTAGCAGAGGCCTACCACTTGTCACTCTAATAGACTAAGTGAATTGTTCCGTAAGACAGACCATCACAATGGCATTTGTGGGAGGCTACAAAATGCACAAGACAGAAAACAAGTAAGAAAGGCCCCACTGTCTGAGGTGCCATGTCAACATAATTTACTGTAAGACTAACTCACCTTCCCCTTGACAATAACCAAGATACAGAGCTATGTGTCAACCCTCTGTAGCTACCATTTCCCTGCTCTGTTTTAAAATGCCCAGAACAGTGCTGGAACATAGTATGTGTTCAATTAAAACTCACCGATACCAAGCCTGTCTTCTGCCACTCTTTTTAGTCTTCTTTTTTTGTGTTGAATATTCACTCTGAAGGATCAGATTTTGCTGCTCATTCAAAAAAATTTTACATGCTAGAAAGCGGAGAATCTAATACTTACAAAGGGCATGAAGTTGACAGATTTGAACCTAGACATGATCTGTGTTATGGAAAGCAGAGCTGCAAACTGGAGTATGTCATCACTCTGTTGCTTCCACCTTATATGGAAAACTACTCCATGGATCTAAAAGAACAACCAGGAAAACAGTGTAGCTTCCCTCGCTTCTCAGAGCTCTGAGGTCACAGTTCCTGACCATGCAGCACTCTGTGAGGACTGGGAACCTGCTGTGATCATGACCCCAAAAGAGAGAAGCAGCAAGTGCCTCTGGGTGAGATGTAAAGCTTCTTTTCTTGGTTAACGATGCTCTTCTCAACAAATGCACACATCTTTCAGTTAGTTCAAAACACTGACTTTAAAAATATATACACTTTGTTATTTTTCTTTTCTTTTTTTTTTTTAAATTGTACTTTAGGTTCTGGGGTACATGTGTAGATCATGCAGGATTGTTGCATAGGTACACACATGGCAAGGTGGTTTGCTGCCTTCATCCCACCCATCACCCACATCTGGTATTTCTCCCCTCGTTATCCCTCCCCACCCGCCTCTGTCCATCACCTAGCCCTCCCAACTGTCCACAGTGTGTGATGCTCCCCTCCCTGTGTCCACATGTTCTAATTGTTCAACACCCGCCTATGAGTGATAACATGTGGTGTTTTGTTTTTTGTTCTTGTGTCAGTTTGCTGAGAATGATGCTTTCCAGATTCATCCATGTCCCTATGAAGGACACGAATGCAGACAGGATCTCCCTCTGTTGCCCAGGCTGGAGTGGAGCGGCTTATTCAAGGCTCACTGCAGCTTCGACTGCCGGGGCTCAAACAATTCTCCCACCTCAGCTCCCCAAGTAACTGGGACCACAGATGTGCACCAGCATGCTTTGCTATTTTTTTTTTTTAACTTGTAGGGATGAGGTCTTGCTATGATGCCCAGGCTGGTCTTGAACTCTTGGGCTCAAGCAATCCTCCTTCCTTGCTCTCCTAAAGTGCGGAGAGAACAGGCATGAGCTACCATGCCCAGCCTGTACCTGGATTTTGTTTCAAGAAATTTGCTATTTTGTTCTTTAGTTGTGTTTTGATTAGGTGCCATCTCTTATATTGATGATTTAATGAAATGACCATCTCCATGCCTTCTTTTTCTTATCAGTACGTATGGTTTATTATTTTAAGTTTTGAGGCACCAATAAACATCAAAAATAGATTTTCGTAGAAAATCTCATGATAAGATCAAGTTCTGATCTTGATGTAAATAGAGAAGAGTGTTCTCCAAAACCCACAGTGACATGATATAATTTGTAGGGGTGAAGTGTGAGATAGCTATTCAAAACTTATGACAAATAGAGCACCAAAATGCCACTGCACTGTAGTCAGCATTCATCTGCAATGCACCACGGGCTGAGTTGACATTAGATGACCTTTCTGAACTGGCCATCTACAACCCACACACATTTCTCAGAGTGTCAAATGAAGATTAATAAAAATCACTGAGAAAATAAGGAACAAGACTAACCACTACTCCTCCATGTTTGCTAGCCGAAATAAAACAATGATATGCTGGACAGTTTCAGAGGCCACAAGTGAATCAGTATGAGCAGTGGTAGTGATCTTGCAGTTCTCATGAATCTACGAGTTGAAATGGGAATACTTGAACAAATTACCATGAGCATTAGACAAGGTGAGGAAGTGGGGTCTGGCTTATACACCCATTTAAAAAGAAATATTCCCTTCTGTGTGCTATCACTACCTTTTTGTTGTTGTTGTTTTGTTTTGTTTTGTTTTGTTTTGTTTTGGGACAGAATCTCGCTCTATCGCCAGGCTGGAAGGAAGTGGTGCGATCTTGGCTCACTGCAACCTCCGCCTCCCAGGTTTTATTAAGCAATTCTCCTGCCTCAGTCTCCTGAGTAGCTGGGATTACTCAGGAGCGCACTACCATACGCAGCTAATTTTTGTATTTTTAGTAGAGACGGGGTTTCACCATGTTGGCCAAGATGGTCTTGATCTCTTGACCTCATGATCTGCCCACCTTGGCCTCCCAAAGTTCTGGGATTACAGGTGTGAGCTACTGCAATTGGCCACTACCTACTTGTAGCCTGTATTTCCAGTTTACACTTTGATGGCTTTAGAAAAGTACAGTAACAGAGCCCTCCCTGGGAGACATGAGAAAGGGAGGCTATAGCTCTAGGCAGCATCAGTTTTAACCTGGAGGTCCAAATAGCTCTCCATCCTTCATCTTTCCATTTTTCTTCCTGTTTTCCTGCTTATCTTTCTGAGCTACTTCTTTAATATCCAGCTTTGTTAGATTCCTTGTCCTCTCTTTCATTCAACTAGATGTTTACTGAGCACCTACTGTGTGCTAGGCACTGTATTAGACTCTGAGGCATAGAAAGGTGCAAATGACAAAATCTCAGCCCTCAAGAAGACACAGTTCAGAGTAATGTTATCTTCTTTAATCCTCACAATAACTCTGGGGAATAGATATTATTTTTTCATTCACAAATGAAGAAACTGGGGGTCAGAAAGGTTGGGAAATGTGCTCCAAGTAATGCAACGAGGATAAGGCAACAGATGAAGCTGACCCAGCGGCAAAGCCCTGAGCTTCCCACCAGGACTCAGCCACGTGGCCTCTCCTCCTCAGTGTACGCTTGTTCCTCACTTAGTACTTCCCCAATCTTTCTTCTATTTTCTAACTCCTAACAACTGCCCTTAACTTCTCCCGTAGGAGAAAGTGATTAGTTTTTAACTGATAAAAGTTTAGGCCAGGTGTGGTAGCTTACACCTGTAATCCTAGCACTTTAGGAGGCTGAGGTGGAAGGATCACAAGGTCAAGAGATCGAGACCATCCTGGCCAACATGGTGGAACTCCATCTCTACCAAAAATACAAAAATCAGTTGGGCATGGTGGCGTGCCTTTGTAATCCCAGGTACTTGGAAGGCTAGGGCAGGAGAATTGCTTGAACCAGGGAGTCGAAGATTGCAGTGAGCCAAGATCGCACCACTGAACTCCAGCCTGGCAACAGAGCAAGACTCTATCTCAAAAAAAAAAAAAAAAAAAAAACAACGTATTAGTTTCTAACCAAGTTGTTGAAAGCCCACTGAGAAGAACATGACTCATTTGTCCACCTTTCCACAGATGAAAATGAAATCAAGACCTTGAAAGGAGTCAGAGAAAATTATACCCATTCCTTAAAGGACAATTTTTAAATTTTCTTTATGCCTATCTGATCATTTTGAGGTTTATGGGTGTGGGGATTCACCCTGCATCCTGACCCAATGCTCTCCCACCTTCTGGCACCTTCCCTGGCCCTATTATAAAGAACTGAAATATGGTTTCCTGTAGCAAAGCTGGGAAATTGAAGGAAAGAAGGGAGGAAGGGAGGAAGGGAGGGAGGGAGGAAGGGAGGAAGGGAGGGAGGGAGGGAGGGACGAAGGAAGGAAGGGAAAGGAAAGCAGGCAGGGACTACGTTCCCCATACAAAGAAAACTAGAACACTTCCTTCTATGTACGCTGCAAGTTTTTTGTTAACTAACCACAGTGTATTATCACTAAAACAACTTGTACAAACAATTTATCACTAAAAACAAGACAGCTGTTGGGGAGTTGAGGGCAGAACACAGAAGATAGGAAATTACTATAGTAAATAAATAAATATAAAATAATAAAATACAATAAGTATGGGTACCATTCCAGAGGAAGGACAGGAGAAATCAATCAACATCTTTAAATCAAACTGTATAAAAAAGCAATCCAGTTGGAAACAAACAAACCTAACAGAAATTGATCACTTGGAAAACAGGACAAGAGGAAGGAGCAGAAACCAGAAAAGCTTACAAATTAGTGGAACTGTAGTGTAGGGTTGGCATTCAGGTCATCAATACCTAATAACTCAGACAAATGACACCCTGGCAAAAGAGTCTAACTTTTCCATATCACTAATGCCCAAACTAGAAGGATGTGGATATCAATCAAACAAGATAACAATGTGAAACAATCAAATCCTGCCTACTTCTCAGTGTGAAACAAAAGGAGTTGATAGACAGAACTGGTGCCTGCCCACTCCTTTCCTCAAAAAAGAAAAGAAAAGCATTGATAAAAGTTAGCCTGTGACACCTTCCTGCCAACATTCCCAAACCACACTACAAAACAGAACTTTCTACCTAGAAGCAAAGTCTAGAGGCAGCTTAAAAGAAAAATGCAACAACGAAATCTTACCTCTCCTTCAATCTGCAACTAAACAAACTATATAAATATAATACTTATAATAACAGATTGCAAAATTTTTCCCAGCTACATAGCTTTTTAAAAAAATCATCACTTTTCTGGCAAGTACTCTAATGTAATTATATATCTTTTACTTCACTTATATTTGGATTTGTCCTAATTACATTTATAAACAAATACCAATCAATCCATTTTATAGTCACAGATACTTAGACTATCTATTTAAGACATTCAAAATTTTTAATAATTTTTATTCTGAAATATATTTTTGGTTAATAGAATTTGCAGCAAATTATACTTGGAGAGGAGAAAGCACTTTATCTCCATCAAACAACAGAAGCACTTCCATTTGTTATTTTTTAAATGCTGACAGCAAAATCAATTTTAAGGGGGGAAAGGAAAATGAGATTCTGTATTTCTCACCATACCTCTAGTTCCCCTTGACACACTAATTAGTCTCCCACCCTTCTTTTTAATGCCTTACAGGATGTTTGCATGGAGGAAAAATGAAACTGGCAAAACAGAAAAGTGGCAGTGACTAATGAAAAGGACAATAGAGAAGTGACAATTCCTTTAAATGGAGCCATTAGCTACATAGTGTTTCCATAGCTGCAGGCCTCAATAGTCTAGCATTTCCAGCGTTTACAAAAATTCCTATGGAGAGGTATAGACTGCCTATGACCCTTTCCTTGACAGTTTGGTACAGTCATGTGTTGCTTAACGACAAGATTGCATACTGAGAAATGCATCATTAGGTGATTTCATCCTTATGTAAACATTATAAAGTGTACTTCATAGAGTGAACTTAAACAAAGCTAGATGGCATAGCCTACTACACACCTAGACTATACAGCAGAGCCTATTACTGCTCAGCTACAAATCTGTACATGTTGTGTACTGAAGAGTGTAGGCAATTAAAACACAATGGTAAACATTTGTCTATCAAAATCTATTTAAACCTAAAACAGTAAAAATACAATATTATCACTTATGAAACCACTGCTGTATATGCGTTCCATCACTGACCAAAATGTCATTACGCTGTTAAACGACTGTATTTGTACAATTAAGGGTGGCGTATCTTTTTTGTCTTGCTTTTCAAGATTCTTACAGTTCTTCTCTGGAGACTCAAGATGATTAGTGTAAAAGATATTGTCACCTTACTACCATTATCTTGTAAAGTTTAAAAGAAACTTTTTAAAGTTGTAAAAAAGCAAGTATCGATGACAGCAAAATTCCCGGAAAACTACGAAAAACTGTTATCTGCACAGTGTGTGGCCAAAATTCAATATTTAAAAATGTATCAAGTATGAATTTTAAATAAGGGGGATTGTTTTAACACTTGTATTTTTAGGGAATTTTTGACACAGTACAGAATTAGAGTTGAGATTTTACTAGAAATTACACATCCAAAAAAGTGTGTGCCTGGATCCAAAGTCATCAAGAATTAGTAAGTTACTAACACAAAAAAGTCTTCATTACTGTACTGTTTCAGGCACAATACTACCCTGTCATATTTTTATTTAAATGCCCTGTTATACCTCTGAGAAAAAAAAAGCAGATTTAAAAGAAAAAACAACAATAGAATGTCGTTTAACTATTTTTATCGTTTATTGCATCTTACAAAATGGACTAAGAAGTGCTAATTATTTATTTTTTCTATAGTGGGGTCTGAGGTTATTTATATCTGCTAGAATTCTGAAATGTTACAAATTGTATTAGATTTAGCTAAGATAAGCTTTTAAAATTTAGAGTGAAATCATCAAATTGACATTTAGGGATTAAGCTCAGGGGGCGAAATCCTGTTGCTGTGGAAACAAGTGTGGATACATTCTCTATATACCTTAAGTTTCTCTGTATTTAAGGTGTAATTCTGACTCAAGCTAATCATCTACACACACACAGACCATTTATCTTGAGGGCACACAACACAGTGCCCTCAAGTTAAATGGTCTGTGTGTGTGTGTAGATGATTACATACTCACAAACTTAGTCTTCTCAACACAGACTGGGTTGAGAAATAGCCTGTATAGCTGAATTAGTCTCCAAAATATGTCTTTCTGGCATGAGGTCTATTTTCAGCCAGTTATTGTGAGACCCTTTCATTAGATAAGAAAATAAAGTGCAAGTAACTTCCTAGCAGAAGTCCATTACCTATTCACCATATTCAAGGATGGTTTCTACTAATCGGCAAAGAGGGGTGGATCCTAGAAGCCAATTCATTTCCTCGGGGAACACCTGCCTGTGGATAGTTCTATCTACTTCATGGGCTTCTCTTGAATCCTCTCCTCCATGGCCTGTAACCCTCCAAAATTTAGGTGAATTCCACACAGGCAGAGGAACCACCAAGAACAGACCTAAACTGCTATAAAGATACCAAGAGCTGACAAACTGATTATGCATCTCGCCTTACCAACTTCATCTGTAATAATATCCATGGGCACATTATTTCTCTCTGTACTTCAGTTTTCTGTATATAAAATTTGGGAAACATTCTTTTCCTACTAGATTTAGTGTGAAAAACAATGAATACTTTAAAATAAATTTTTGTTAGATCTTAGAAATTGCTTATTAAAATTAATCCTGTTAACAGATAAATTCAGCTATATAGAGAAGGCAGCTGAAACAGGAGTTCTTCCTTATTCAGAGAAAGTGCCTATAAAAATGTCTTTTAAATGTTCTGTTAAATATCCATGTGGCCTAATTACTATGAATTTGTAGATTTTATTCTGACATGCAGATTAGAATAGCTATTTGTAGTGTAATACAGAGTTCGGATCTTAGTTTACATTGCTTCTCTGAAACAAAAGAGTTGGAGGGATCTCTGTTTACTAAAACAAGTCAATCCATAAAGTGCTGCCTTATTAATTTCTACAATACCCTAGTTTCTCCAAATGGCAGAAGTAGAAAATCTAACATCGAAATACTCGATCTTGTTTTGTTATGTGTTTATTTAGTTCTTTCCTCATAAAGAGCTTTGGTTTGCTTTTAATTTCTGTTGTGCCTATTCTATCCAGACAATAGATGAACAAATTAAAACAAAATATATTTCCATGCACTGGAGAATTGCTAATAAAATGTATTAAGTTTTAACTCAGTATCTTTCTTCCTCACTTACTGACCAGGACTCTCAGAGAAAACTGTCAGTTTAAACTTATGTTTTGAAGTTTTTTGTTGTTTTTATTGTTGTTGTTGTTGTTCTCAGATGGAGTCTCGCTCCATGACCCAGGCCTTACTTTTTTCTAATTGTGCTTATAACTTGGAAAATAATGAAGTGAGCAATAAGCACAGATGTAAAAGGTAAACATATGTTAAATAATCACTTCCCAATGTAAAAAACAATTTTTTTAATTGGGAGATCACTAGGCTGGGATGACTCTAGAGATTTAAGTTTCTATATAAGCAGACTAAAGCCCAACATAACAGTAAAATAAAAGTAGAGACCTTATCAGTCAGAAACTACCAAGTAACCTCTGCCTAGGGTCCCCTCACTCTAAGCAATCAAATACATTTTATTTGTCTCACTTCTGTCTCAGCCTAAAAGAGCCTGCTGCCAATGTTGCCACAGCAGAATTCTCTGAACCTCTTTTGGTTCTGAGTGCTGCCTGATTCATGAATAATTGTTTGCTTAAACTCCATTAAACTTATTTTCTCTATAGTTTTTCTTTTAAAGGTTCTGATGGCAGGGGCCAGGTGCAGTGGCTCATGCCTGTAATCCCAGCACTTTGAGAGGCCAAGGCAGGCAGATCACCTGAGGTCAGGAGTTCAAGACCAGCCTGGCCAACATGGCGAAACCCTGTCTCTACTAAAAATACAAAAGCATTAACTGGGCATGGTGGTGTGTGCCTGTAATCCCAGATACACAGGAGGTTGAGGCAGGAGAATTGCTTGAACCTGGGATGTGGAGGTTGCAGTGAGCCAAGATTGGCCACTGCACTCCAGACTGGGTGACAGAGCAGAACTCCATCTCAAAAATAAAAATAAAAATTAACTAAAAAGTTCTGGTGAAAGAAGTGGGATCCAAGGAAGACCTCCTCCAAGAGACAACATCCAGGAGCAACAAGGTAACGGGCATAGGTACACTGCTGAGCCCCTTTCACTCACCGCTCGCTGCACATTTGAAGGTAACCACCAGTAGGTCCCTCTTAGAAACTAGCCCCAAAATTTATGTCTACTACTCCAAGTTTATTTGAGCATATTTTTTCCGGACTAGGTGTGTAAGATGCAACAGAAACTAAACTGGGTCTAGCAGAGAGGGCTCAGATGTCATACTGTATCAGACAGAAACTGGCTGGGTGCAGTAGGGAGGCTTCCGATAGATAAGATTACAAGAAGATGGGGAATCATGGATTCATCTGGACCCAAGAAGTCTAGAACTCTCCAAATGGAACTCCAGCCAATTTCATATATAAGAACTATAGAACAAGAATATGTGCTTTTCTAGAGAAATTGGTGAAATTTACTGAAGGCAACTTAGAGCCACATTCACCAGGGCATGAAAGTTTTAAACTAGATCAAGTTGTTTACTTGTAAGATGTGATAGAATAAAAAAAGGGATTACAAATGGCACAGAAACAATGGAGAATGTATGTTTGGCATACAGAGCTTCTAAAAGACTAAATGAGAATATATATATTCTCTAAAATGCTTACAAAAGGCTAAAGTGTAAGCAATTAATTGATTAGAAATAATAGTAGTCTCCAAAATATGCCTTTCTGGCATAAGGACTATTTCAGCTAGTTATTGTGAGATACTTTTGTTAGAAAAAAAAATCAATCTGTAAAGAAAATCTCCATTTGTAAGTATGGATCTCTCTCTCATAAGAAAGGAAAGAAAAGCTAAATCATTAGAACCTCTTACACTGGTGAGGTCTCAGCTTCAATCTATAGAACAAACCTTACCTTTGTTTAAGTTGCTTCTTTTGGCCATCTTATCTTAAGTGGACCTTTACTGACACCATTCTTTGCTTCTGAAAATGATGGTATTAAAGCACAGGTTTAAACTCTGTGCATTTGAGACGTAATTTTTTTGCCTTGCCTTACCTAAGAGGCAACTCACATGTTCAAAAAGTCAGCCCTCCATAGGCGCGGGTTTTGCATCCCAGGAATACTGTATTTTTTATCTGCATTTGTTTGAAAAAATATTGGTGTATATGTGGACCTCCACCATTCAAATCTGTGTTGTTCAAAGGTCAACTGTATTTGGAAACTGGCAAATAAAAAATCTTAAAAGTTCTTTTTACAAATAGTAGTAAAAAGTGATAGCTATCAATGAAGAAAGTTTTATTCATTGGCCAGAATAAAATTCTGATTCATATATTATTTTACAAACTGCTAGTGAATTTTTTATTATTGTACATGGTACATGACTCAAATTTTAAAACAGAAGCTAATATGGTTTGAATTTGTGTCCCCACTCAAATCTCATGTCTAATTATAATCCCTGATGTTGGAGGAGGGACCTGGAAGGAGGCTGTTGGATCATGGGGTCCGATTTCCCACTTGCTGTTCTTGTGATAGTGAGTGAGTTCTCATGAGATCTGGTTATTTAAAAGTGTGTAGCACCTTCCTCTTTGTTCTCATCCTCCTGCTCCAGGCATATGGAATGTACCCATTTCCCCTTTGCCTTCCATCATGATTATAGGTTTCCTGAGTCCTCTGCAGCTATGCTTTCTGGACAGCCTGTAGAACCGTGAGCCAATTAAACCTCTTTTTTTTTCAGAGGGAGACTCACTCTATTGACCAAGCTGGAGTGCAGTAGTGCAATATCAGCTCACTACAACCTCTGCCTCTTGGGTTCAAATGATTGTCCTGCCTCAGTCTCCCTGGTAGCTGGGATTACAGGCATCCACCAGCACGCCCAGCTAATTTTTGTATTTTTAGTAGAGACAGGGTTTCACTTTGGGCAGGCTGGTCTCGAATTCCTAACCTCAAGTGATCCACCTGGCTTGACCTCCCAAAGTGCTAGGATTACAGACATGAGCCACCACACCCAGCCAAACCTCTTTTCTTTATAAATTACCTAGTTTTAGGTAGTTCTTTATAACATTGTGAGAACAGATGAATACAGAAGTTATGTGATCTGTATTTACTTATGTTTATGTGCTTCTACACATCTATGTATGTATGTAATCTGTATGTGGTATTCCTCTACCTCCAGATGGTTTTGACAAAATTAACTTGTGAAAGAGCTTAATTTAATTGGCTTAAGGAAAACTAAAAGCTTGTATAAATTAAGTACAGTCATGTGTTGCTTAACAATGAGCATATGATACCTTCTGAGAAACATCTAATGAGATGAGTATATGATACCTTCTGAAAATCATCTAATGAGATGATTTTGTCACTGTGCAAATGTAACCAGTGTAAGTGTGTCAGTAATGCATTGCACTACAAATTATGCTACAAAGCCATTAAGCAACAGGACTTTTTCAGCTTCATTATAATCTTATAAGACCACTTATTATACACAGTCCATCATTTACTGAAATGTCATTTTGCAGCACATTAATACTTCTCTTTAAACTCTTGGAATTATAGAAACTAACCCATAAAGTGTTTCAAATTCTCATGAATTTGAAACAAATTCATGAGCATTTGAAACATGGTAAATCTTTGGTAAATAAGATTAGTTTAATATTGTTCATTTAATCAGAAGAGCTGCGGCTGGGCACAATGGCTCATGCCTGTAATCCCAGCACTTTGAGAGGCTGAGGCAGGCTGATAGCTTTAGGTCAGGAGTTTGAGACCAGCCTGGCCAACATGGTGAACCCTTGTTTCTACTAAAAATTAAAAAAATGAGCCTGGCATGGTGGTGTGCACCTGTAATCCCAGCTACTCGGGAGGCTGAGGCAGGAGAATCATTTGAACCCAGGAGGCAAAGGTTGCAGTGAGCCAAGATTGCACCACTGCACTCCAGCCTGGGTGACAGAGTGAGACTCCGGCTTAAAAAAAAACAAAACAAAACCATAGCTGCAACTTCTGAGTTGTCAGTTTCAGGTATAATATGAACTTAATATTTTTATTTTACCTGGATTTCCTAGTCAAATACATTTATCTCTACTAGATATTTAATATTATAAAGGAAATGTGTAAGTGACGTGCAGTATACATTACTAAATGTATTTCAAGCACAAACAAAAAAAAAGTATAGTTAACTTTTTAGGATTCTTGCTTTCATGATGACTACCTAACATGCACATGCAGTGAAAATAGCTATAGGGAAGTAATTTGATGATGGCTAGCTTTGTTTGATGTTATGTCTACTTGAAAACAGTTTTACAAATTTCTTTGGTAACTTATTCCCTTGGAGTTTTACTCAGTTAAATACTGAATATTTATTGAATATGTAAATTACTTTCCAAATCAGATGAATACTGAACATTATTTGTGGAACATAAGTTTTTCTACACTTGTCTTCTTATTACAGGAAAAAAATATATTTGGGTCTATTAGTAAACACGTACTGTTCCTCATTGAAAAAGAATAAGACAAAACTGAATGGATATAAGAAAGTTGTAGGTTTGTGGAAAAATAATCTTAGGAAAGAAATTTTATCTGTGGTCAAGGCAGCTAAGATTGGGATGAATTAGTTTATAAGTTATTTTTAAAAATAATGAGCCTTAATATCAAAAGTCCACTGAATTACAACCAGAATTTGATCTTCTCTTTTAAACTAATTGTGAAAGTGTTTCCTTCGCCTTTTAAGTAACTCAGTTAGGAGAAATATTCTGTGTTTTATCCAAATAATTTCCAGTGCTTCATGTTACTAGGTCTTCAGTCACTTAAGAAAACTGAGTCATCTTTATTAAAACAGCTAAGGGGTATTTTTCTCTAAAACTATGTAACTTTCTGTATTCATGTTTGAAGTCTTTTAATTATCACTCTGGTTAAATGAGTGACTATTGTTTCAAAGTGACCTGTGACTTTCTTTTAATAAAATGTTTTAAACCTTTGATTTTTTTTGCAAACTTTTCAAAATTACGTTCTAAATTAAATATTTTTGACCTTGAGCTAATTCGGGGACTTTCCAGGAATTTCTGGAATATATAAAAATAATTTTTTCTCTCTCTTTATAAAAGGAAAGGTATCACACTAGTTAGACTTATTTGATATGTTAAATTTGCATGGGAAACATTGTTTAAAAATGATGTTTAACCTTTGAATTATATGAATATGAGTGTCATTGAAATTACATGAAATTTCTTGTTTTTTTTTGAGACAGAGTCTTGATCTGTCACCTGGCTGGAGTGACAGGTGACTGCAACCTCCACCTCCTGGGTTAAGTGATTCTCCTGCCTCAGCCTCCTGAGTAGCTGGGACTATAGGCTTGCACCACCACACCTGGCTAGTTGTTTATATTTTAGTAGAGACAGGGTTTCACCATGTTGGCCAGGATGGTTTCCATCTCCTGACCTCATGATCCACCCACCTCAGCCTCCCAAAGTGCTGGGATTACAGGCATGAGCCACAGTGCCCAGCCTGAAATTTCTAAAAATTTGATAATGTCCTGACACTTTATCAGGCATATTTTGGGTATTATGTTAAAATATGTTGTATGCCCTAGAAATATTTAAATTTCCTGGTCAATTTCATCGTTCGTATAATGAACTCTCTCATCAGATCTTTAACCATTGCCATTTTAAGCATTGTTGTCTATAGATGGTTAATTGTTTTACTCCGATGTTCCGAAAGCTTTTGCAAGCATCTGTACTTCTAAAATCTTTCCTCTTCAAGAAGGTTCATGAAAAAGACTCTGACAAATACAAGTTTCTAACTTTAAGATCACACCATTGAACTAGGTAAAGAATTTCCGGAAGTCTAATGAAGGAACGATTGGTTCTTAAAACTGCTAACCCAACATCAAGCAGAACAAGAATTAATTACATGAGACAGAACAAACAGATGACTAATGTTATGGCCTTTTTGTTTGAAACATTGCTGGCTCTTTAATGTTTTACTTTTTCAGATTTAAAGAAATCTTTTTCTCTTCCCTTAAGCTATCTATAACTTAAAGTATGCCTCTGTGAAAAAAGATGAAACAATTACTTTTTCTTTTTACCTGATCCCTCTAGAATTTAAAAGCTATCTGTGAGTATTCTTACTTTATGGCAATATCATTATTTGCATAAGTTCAATAAGAATCTGCTTGCCTTGTAATAGGAGACAATTGGAAACTTTGGTTATACAGTATTATACAGTATTATTAAGGCTTTGACTGGAATGTTATATTTGAGAATGTGCATAGAATCAAATAGGATCAGACAGTTTTAAAAAACTAAGGTTGGCTTTATGGAGCCAATAAAGGCCCTTGGAAATAATTGGCCGGACATCTGGCTTTAAAGGTTCCCAAGCCTCATGAAAGAAGAACCAAGAACCTCAAAAATATTTCAGGGTTCTTAAGAACAGAAGAATTTCCCTAAATTTATAGGTATTACAGGCAAATTCTGATGGCAAGTCTTTGGCTTCCTAGCATGGAGAACACTTTTAAAAGTCTAATCAGAGATTCCTTTTTAAAAGCAGACTTAAAGGGGCCTATATGGTTCATCACTGCTCTTGCTACACTTACGTAAATAATCAGGCCAAGTTTAATGAGACTAGACCTGTTTTGCAAACAAATTGGTCTTTCTCTGATTATCTGCGGTGGAAATGTAGGCATCTGTGGCAATGCATATTCATACAATCTTTTTAAAATATTGCACTTAGTTAGCTAAAGCAAAGACTTTATCTTTTAGTCAAATAATCTAAATAGAAAAATTATAGTACTTGATGGACAGGCATCAATAAATATCCATTCAAAGAGCAAATGAATGAGAAAGTTTTGATTGTTTTTTAAAGATATATTTTTCTAAATTACAAATTTAAGAACCACAAAATATATTTCAACTAAAAGTACTACAACATTAATATTTTAATCTATAATTTGACCAAAAAAACAACTTTTTTCACATTTATTCTCTGTTGAAATAAAATCATTTAAAACATTTTTATATTATGAAACATGTATCCATATTGCCGTTCCTCAGCTGTGTCTTTTACAGCAAACTATGGAATAGAAATAAAGTGTGTTTTCCCAAGTTCTGTGAGCTATTCTAGCAAATTATCAAACCCAAGGAGGGGGTGGTAGAAGCCTCTGATTTATAGCCAGTCAGTCAAAAGTCCATGAGACTCAGATTTGCAATTAGCACCGAAAGTGGGGTCAGTCTTGTGGGACTGAAACATTTAACTTGTGTGACCTGATGCGAAGTCTAGGTAAATAGTGTTAGATTTGGATTAAATTGTGAGACACGCAGCTGGTAGCCAGAGATATATAAAATTGCTTCATGTGAAGGAAAAGCACGGTTTTGCTATCAGAAGTATTGTGTGTGTAGAGAAATGGTGTTTTTTTCAACTATATTCCTAGGCATAGTTAGGTCATAGGTTATGTATGTACTCACATGTCAGGTAATGCCTATTTTCCTAAAATTTATTTATTTATTTATGTTTTGAGATAGAATTTTGCTCTTGTTATCCAGGCTGGAGTGCAGTGGCTCAATCTCGGCTCACTGCAACCTCCGCCTCCCAAGTAAAGAATCCTTCCAAGTGATTCTCCTGCCTCAGCCTCCCAAGTAGCTGGGATTACATGCATGTACCACCACACCTAGCTAATTTTTTCATTAAGTAGAAATAGGGTTTCATCATGTTGGTCAGGCTGGTCTTAAACTCCTGACCTCAGGTGAACCACCAGCCTCTGCCTCCCAAAGTACTGGGATTACAGGTGTGAGCCACTGTGCCCGGCCCCTACACCATCTAAAGTGGGTGAGAATTCTAATAAATCTACATGCTCTCCATGAATCTGGCATTATTAATTTTTCACTTTTGTGTAAACTGATGGTAATGAAATAGTATCATAATTTTAGTTTAATTTTTCTTAATAAGCTTGAGCATCATGTTGTTTATCAGCTATAAGTAATAAAACACCCGCTTTAGTTCCCTATTGTTTCTCTAATTACCACAAATGTAGTATCTTGAAACAGATTTGTTATCTTAAAATTCTTGAGGTTAAAAGTTTGAAATGAACCCTATAAAACTTTATGATATATAATAAGAAATATATGTGATATTATAATATATAATAAAAAATATTTGATTTCTACACCCCCCTTCTTTTCACACACAGCCCCTGAAGCCCTGGGAATCTCTGAAGTGATTAGTGTCTTTCCATATACTAATTAGATCCTGAGGGACTAGCTGGGAGCCTGGATAGCCTCCTGATGAGGACTTGTCAGGGGAGCCAACCTTGTGAAGAAAAGTTTGAAATTTTCAGCCTCACTTTTCAACATCTGGGGAAAGAAGAGAAGCTGGAGGCTAAACTTATCACCAGTTGCCACTGATGTAGTCAGTCATGCTTACATCTATGCATGCATGCATGTTTGTGTGTGTTTTGTGCATTCTTCTGGTTCAATGGACTTTGTTTTCTGTTTCTGGTTCTACCTTTTTCCTATTTGTTTGAATGTGCTTTGCTGTTTGCTTTTCTTTTAGTAGCTATCACAGTTATTTTTAATTTTTTGTTAAAAATTATTTTTTAATTTTATCAGCACACAGTATGTGTGTGTATATATATATTTATAGGATACATGAGATATATTTATAGGATACATGAGAAGAATATATTTTAAATTCATGTTGTTGAGTATATTTTTATATCCACTTGATATTCTCTGTCACTTTAACTAGAGAATTAAGGCCATTTACACTTACTGTCATTATAGTATATTTGGATTTATTTTTAGACCTTCATTTTGTGGTATTAATATGTTTTCCCCTGTGTGTATGTGCATGCATGTTTGTGTGTGTTTTGTACATTCTTCTGGTTCAATGGACTTTTTTTTCTATTTCTGGTTCTACCTTTTTCCTATCTGTTTGAATGTGCTTTGCTGTTTGTTTTTGTTTTAGTAGCTATCATGGTTATTTTTAATTTTTTGTTAAAATATTTTTAATTTTTTCAGCACACAGTGTGTGTGTATATATATATATGTATTTATAGGTTACATGAGATACTTTTATATAGGCATACAGTGTATAATAATCACATCAGGGTAAATGGGGTTTCAATCACTTCAAGCAATTATTATTTCTTTGTGCTACAAACATTCCAGTTTCACTACTTCAGTTATTCTAAAATGTACAACAAATTACTTCTGACTGTAGTCAACCTGTTGTGCTATCAGATACTAGATTTTATTCATTATATCTAAGTATATTTTTATAGCCATTAGCCATCCCTATTTTCCATATCCTCCCCTGCAACTACCCCTTCAAGGATTTGGTACCCATCATTCTACTCTCAATTTCCATGAGTTCAATTGTTTTAATTTTTAGCTCCACAAATAAGTGAGAACATGCAAAGTCTGTTTTTCTGTGCCTGACTTATTTCAGTTAACCTAATGTCCTCCAGTTCCATCCATGTTGTTGCTAATGACAAGATCTTATTTTTTAATGGCTGAACGGTATTCTTTTGTGCATATGTAGCACAGTGAAATACTGTCTCTTTATCCATTCATCTGCTAATGGACACTTAAGTTGCTTTCAAATCTTGGCTATTGTGAATAGTTCCACAATAAACATGGGAGTGCAGATATTTCTTTAACATACTGATTTCCTTTCTTTTGGGTGTATACTCAGTAGGGAGATTGCTGGATCATATGGCAGTTCCATTTTTAGTTTTTTTAAGCAACCTCCATACTGTTCTCCATAGCAGCTGTGCTAATTTACATTTTTACCAACATCCTATGAGTATTCCCCTTTCTCCACATCCTTGCCAGCATTCTTAATTACATGGCTTTTGGATAAAAGACATTTTAACTAAGGTAAGATGATATGTTATTGTAGTTTTGATTTGCATTTCTCTGATGATCAATGATGTTAAGCACCTTTTCATATGCCTGTTTTCCGTTTGTATATCTGCTTTTAGAAATGTCTATTCAAATATTTTGCCCATTTTTAAATTGGATTATTGGATTTTTTTCCTATAGACTTGTTTGAGCCCCTTAACTATTATGGTTATTAATCTTTTCCAATGGATAGGTTGCAAATGTTTTCTTCTATTCTGTGGGCTTATCTCTTCATTTTATTAATTGTTTCCTCTGCTATTTGGAAGCTTTTTAATTTGAGGTGCCCATCTGTCCATTTTTTGCTTTGATTGTCTGTGCTGTCAGGGTATTACTCAAGAAATACTCAACCAGGCCAATGCCCTGCAGAGTTTTCCTAATGTTTTCTTTTAGTAGTTTTATAGTTTGTGATCTTAAATTTAAGTATTTAATCCATTTTCATTTTATTTTTATACATAACGAGAGATGGAAGTCTAGTTTCATTCTTACGCATATGGATATCCAGTTTTCCTAGCACCATGCATTGAAGAGACATTTCTCCCCAATGAATGTTCTTGGTACATTTGTCAAAAATGCATTCATATTAGATGCATAGATTTATGTCTGACTTCTTTGTTTTGTTCCACTGTTCTATGCATTTGTGTTTAATGCTAAGACCATATTGTTTTGGTTATTATAACTCTGTAGTATAATTAGAAATCCAGTAATGTGATTGCTCCAGTTTTTGCTCAGGGTGGTTTTGGATATTCTTGTTCTTTTGTGGTTCCATATAAATTTTAGATCAATTTTTTCTATTTATGTGAAGAATGTCATTGGTATTTTGATAGGAATTACACTGAATCTTTAGATTGCTTTGGATAGAAGAGGGATTTTTAACAGTATTGATTTCCAATCAATTAATGTGGAATATCTTTTCATTTCTTATGTCTTCTTTAATATCTTTCATTAATGATTCATAACTTTAATTGTAGAGATCTTTCACTTCTTTTATTGAGTTATTTCCTAGGTACTTAATTTTATTTGTAGCTATTGTAAATGAAATTACTTTTTTAGTTTCTTTTTCAGATTGTTTGCTATTGGCATATAGAAATGCTACTTATTTTGTATGTTTATTTTGTATCCTGCAACTTTACTGAAACAGTTTTTTGGTGTTTTAGTCATGAAGTCTTTGCCCATGCCTATCTCCTTAATGGTATTGCCTAGGTTTTCTCCTAGGGTTTTTATGGATTTAGGTTTTATGTTTAAATCTTTAGTCCATCTTGAGTTAACTTTTGTATAAGGTGTAAGGAAGAGGTCCAATTTTAGTTTTCTGCATATGGCTAGCCAGTTTTCCCAACACCGTTTATTAAATAGGGAATACTTTCCCCATTGCTTGATTTTGTCAGGTTTGTCAAAGATCAGATGGTTGTAGATGTGTGGCAATATTTCTGAGGCTTCCGTTGGTCTATATATCTTTTTTGGTAACAGTGCTATACTCTTTCGGTTATTGCAGCCTTGTAGTATAGTTTGAAGTCAGGTAGCATGATGCCTCCAGCTTTGTTCTTTTTGCTTAAGATTTGTCTTTGCTATACAGGCTCTTTTTTGATTCTATATGAAATTTAAAGTATTTTTTCTAATTCTGTGAAGAAAGTCAATGGTTGCTTGATGGGGATAGCATTGAATCTATAAATTATTTTGGGCAGTATGGCCATTTTCCTTATTTTGATTCTTCCTATCCATAGCATGGAATGTTTTTCCATTTGTTTGTGCCTTTTCTTATTTCCTTGAGCAGTGGTTTGTAGTTCTCCTGGAAGAGGTCCTTCACGGCCCTTGTAATTTTTGTTCCCAGGTATTTTATTCTCTTTGTAGTAACTGTGAATGGGAGTTTACTCGTGATTTGGCTCTCTGTTTGTCTTTTATTGTTGTATAGGAATGCTTGTAATTTTTCATATTGATTTTGTATCCTGAGACGTTGCTGAAGTTGCTTATCAGCTTAAGGAGATTTTGGACTGAGATGATGAGGTTTTCTAAATATCTAATCATGTCATCTGTAAAAGAGACAATTTGACTTCCTCATTTCCTATTTGAATACCCTTTTTTCTTTCTCTTGCATGATTGCCCTGGCCAGAATTTCCAATACTACATTGAATAGGAGTGGTGAGGGAGGGCATCCTTTCCTTGTGCTGGTTTTCAAACGGAATGCTTCCAGCTTTTGCCCATTCAGTACGATATTGGCTGTGGGTTTGTCATAAATAGCTCTTATTATTTTGAGATACCTTCCATCAATACCTAATTTATTGAGAGTTTTTAGCATGAAGGTTGTTGGATTTTATTGAAGGCCTTTTCTCCATCTATTGATTTAATCACATGTTTTTTGTCATTGGTTCTGTTTCTTTGATGGATTACATTTATTGATTTGAGTATGTTGAACCAGCCTTGCATCCCAGGGATGAAGCCAACTTGATAGTGGTGGATAAGCTTTTTGATGTGCTGCTGGATTTGGTTTGCCAATATTTTATTGAGGATTTCCGCATTGATGTTCATCAGGGATATTGGTCTGAAATTTTCTTTTTTTGCTGTGTCTCTGCCAGGTTTTGGTATCAGGATGATGTTGGCCTCATAAAATGAGTTAGGGAGGAATCCCTCTTTTTCTATCATTTGGAATAGTTTTAGAAGAAATGGCACCAGCTCCTCTTTGCACCTCTGGTAGAATTTGGCTCTGAATATGTCTGCTCCTGGGCTTTTCTTGGTTGGTAGGCTATTAATTACTGCCTCAATTTCAGACCTCGTTATTGATCTTTTCAGGGATTTGACTTCTTAGTGGTTTAGTCTTAGGAGGGTATAAGTGTCCAGGAATTTATTCATGTCTTATTGATTTTCTAGTTTATTTGTTTAGAGATGTTTATAGTATTCTCTAAGGGTAGTTTGCATTTCTGTGGTATCAGTGGTGATATGCCCATTATCATTTTTTATTGTATCAATTTGATTCTTCTCTCTTTTCTTCTTTATTAGTCTGGCTGATGGTCTATTTTGTTAATTTTTTTTTTTTTTTTTTAAAAACAGCTCCTGCATTCATTGATGTTTTGAAGGTTTTTTTATGTCTCTATCTCCTTCAGTTCTGCTCTGATTTTAGTTTTTTCTTGTCTTCTGCTAGCTTTTGAATTTATTTGCTTTTGCTTCTTTAGTTCTTTTCTTGTGATGTTAGGGTGTCAATTTTAGATCTTTCTCACTTTCTCCTGTGGGCATTTAGGGCTATAAATTTCCCTCTAAACACTGCTTTATCTGTGTCCCAGAGATTCTGGTACATTGTATCTTTGTTCTCATTGATTTCAAAGAACTTACTTATTTCTGCC
The DNA here is from genome assembly GCF_030222135.1 of Aotus nancymaae. Classification (NCBI taxonomy): domain Eukaryota; kingdom Metazoa; phylum Chordata; class Mammalia; order Primates; family Aotidae; genus Aotus; species Aotus nancymaae. The sequence goes on from NW_026988454.1 coordinate 22,571,624, forward strand.
TTAATTTCGTTATTCATCCAGTAGTCACTCAGGAGCAGGTTGTTCAGTTTCCATGTAGTTGTTTGGTTTTGAGTGATTTTCTTGATCCTGAGTTCTAATTTGATTGCACTGTGGTCTGAGAGACTGATTGTTATGAATTCCATTCTTTTGCATTTCCTGAGGAGTGTTTTACTTCCAATTATTTGGTCAATTTTAGAATAAGTGTGATGTGGTGCCGAGAAGAATGCATACTCTGTTGACTTTGGGTGGAGAGTTCTGTAGATGTCTATTAGGTCTGCTTGGTCTAGAGCTGAGTTCAAGTCCTGAATATCCCTGTTAATTTTCTGTCTCATTGATCTGTCTAATATTGACAGTGGGGTGTTAAAGTCTCCCACTATTATTGTGTGGGAGTCTAAGTCTCTTTGTAGACTTAGCTCTTAGCTTGCTTTATGTATCTGGCTGCTCCTGTATTGTGTGCTGTGCTGGGAGATCTGCTGCTCTCTTCAGAGCTGGCAGGCAGGAACATTCAAGTCTGCTGAAGCTGCACCCACAGCCACCCCTTCCCCCAGGTCCTCTGTCCCAGGGAGATGGGAGTTTTATCTATAAGCCCTTGACTGGGGCTGCTGCATTGCTTTCAGAGATGTCCTCCCCAGAGAGGAGGAATCTAGAGATGCAGTCTGACTACAGCAGCTTTGCCAAGCTGCAGTGGGCTCTGCCCAGTTCAAACTTCCTGGTGGCTTTGTTTACACTGTGAGGGGAAAACTGCCAACTGAAGCATCAGTAATGCTGGATACCCTTTCCCCCAGCAAGCTCAAGCATCCCAGGTCAACTTCAGACTGCTGTGCTGGCAGCAAGAATTTCAATCCAGTGGATCTTATCTTGATGGGCCTCATGGGGGTGGGATCTGCTGAGCTAGACCACTTGCCTCCCTGGCTTCAGCTTCCTTTCCATGGAGTGAAGGGTTCTGTTTCACTGGCATTCCAGGTGCCACTGGAAGATGAAAAAAAATGCAGCTAGCTTGGTGTCTGCCCAAATGGCCCCCCAGTTTTGTGCTTGGAACCCAGGGCCATGGTGGTGTAGGCCCCCAAGAGAATCTCTTGGTCTGTGGGTTGCGAAGACCATGGGAAAAGCATAGTATCTGGGCCGGAATGCACTGTTCCTCATGGCACAGTCCCTCACATCTTCCTTTGGCTAAGGGAGGGAGTTTCCCAACCCCTTGTGCTTCCTGGGTGAGGGGACGCCCCACCCTGCTTCAACTCACCCTCTGTGGGCTGCACCTACTGTCTAACCAGCCCCAAAGAGATGAGCTGTCTACCTTAGTTGGAAATGCAAAAATAACCCACATTCTGTGTTGATCTTGCTGAGAGCTGCAGACTGAAATTTTTCCTATTCAGCCATCTTGCCAGCCACCCCTCTCTAACTACTTTTTCATACCCATTAACTATCCCCACCTCCCACTATTCTACTCAGCTTCTGGTTTCTAGCCTTCTATTTTCTATTTTCATGAGTTTACTTGTTTTGATTTTTAGTTTCCATAAATAAATGAGAATATGTGATGTTCATTTTTTCTGTGCCTGGCTTATTTCACTTAATATAATGATCTCTAGTTCTATTCATGTTTTTGCAAATGACAGAATCTCATTCTTTTCCATGGCTCAGTGGTAGCACACTATATATATGTACTGCATTTTCTTTATCCATTTGTCTGTTCATGGTCATGTAGGGTGCTTCCAAATCATAGTTATTGTGATCAGTGATGCAACAAACATAAGAGTACAGATATCTTTTTGAAATACTGATTTTCACGCTTTGGGGTATATGCCTATCAGTGAAATTGCTGGATCTTATGGTAGCTCTAATTTTAGTTTTTTGAGGAACCTCCAAACTCTTCCCTACAGTGGTTGTACTAACTTACATTCCCACCTACAGTGTACAAGGATTCCCTTTCTCCATATCCTTGTCAGCATTTGTTATTGTCTATCTTTGGATATGAGCCATTTTAACTAGGGTGAGATGATATTTCATTATAGTTTTGATTTGCATTTCTCTGATTATCAGAGATGTCAATCACTTTTCATATGACTGCCATTTAATTGTATGTCTTCTTTTGAGAAATATCTGTTCAAATTTTTTGCCTAGTTTTTAATTGGATTATTAGTTTTTCCTTTAAAGTTGTTTGAGTTCCTTATATATTTTGATTATGAATCGTTTGTCAGAGGGGTAGTTTGCAAATATTTTCTCCCATTTCATGGGTTGTCTCATCACTTTGTCAACTGTTTCCTTTGCTGTTCAGAAGCTTTTTAACTTAATGTAATCCCATTTTTCTGTTTTTGCTTTGATTGTCTGTGCTTGTGGGGTATTGCTCAAAAAATTTGTGCTCAGGGCAATGTCCTAGAGAATTTCCTCAAAGTTTTCTTGTAGCAGTTTCATAGTTTGAGGTCTTAGATTTAAGTCTTTAATCCATTTTAATTTGATTTTTGTATATGGTGAGAGATAGGGGTCTAGTTTCATTCTTCTGCATGTGGATACTTAATTTTCCCAGCACCATTTATTGAAGAGACCATTTTTTCCTCAGTGTATGTCCTTGGCACCTTCATCAAAAATGAGTTCAATGTAAGTGTGTGGATTCATTTCTGGGTTCTCTGTTCTGTTCTATTGGTCTATGTGTCTGTTTTTGGGCTAGTACCACACTGTTTTGTTTACTATAGCTCTATAGTATAATTTTAAGTCAGATAATGTGATTCCTACAGTTTAGTTCTTTTTCTTCAGGATACCTCTGGATATTCTTTGTCTTTTGTGGTTCTATATAAATTTTAGGAGTGTTTATTCTATTTCTGTGAAGAACGTCATTGATATTTTGATAGGGCTTGCATTGAATCTGTAGACTGCTCTAGGTAGAACAGACATTTTAACAATATTGATTGTTCCAATCTGTGAACATAGAATATTTTCATTTTTTTGTGTCTTCTTCAGTGTTTTTCATCAGTGTTTTATCATGTTAATTATAGAAATCTTTCACTTCTTTGGCTAAGTTAATTCCTAGGTATTTAATTTTATATGTGACTATTGCAAACAGGATTACTTTTTAAATGTCTTTCTCAAATTGCTCACTGTTGGAATGCAGAAATGCTATTGATTTTTATATGTTCATTTTATATCCTGTACTTTGACTAAATTTGTTTATTAGTTACAATAGCTTTTTTTGTAGAGTCTTTAGGTTTTTCCAAATAGGAGACTATATCATCTGAAAACAAGAATAATTTGATTTCTTCCTTTCCACTTCGAATGCCCTTTATATTTTTCTCTTGTCTAGTTGTTCTAGCTAGGATTTCTTGCACTATATTGAGTAACAGTGTGGAAAGCCAGCAGTCTTGTCATGTTCCAGATCTCAGGGGAAAGGCTATACGTTTTTCCTTGTTCAGTGTGATACTAGCTGTGGCTCTGTCTTATATAGCTTTTATTGAGGCATATTCTTTCTATATTTAGTTTTTAAGGGTTTTTATTGTGAAGGGATGTTGAATTTTATTTATTTACTCTACTAATTTTGGATTTGGTTTGCTGTTTTCTAGTTTTTTTTTTTTTAGGTTTTTGGGTACATGTGAAAAACATGCAAAGTTGTTGCATAGGTGCATTCATGGCAGTGTTTAAGAAGCATCTGGCCGGGCTTGGTGGTTCATGCCTGCAATCCCAGCACTTTGGGAGGGAGAGGCAGGAGGATCACCTAAGGTCGAGAGTTTGACACCAGCCTAACCAACATGGAGAAACACCATCTCTACTAAAAATACAAAATTAGCTGGGCATGTTGGCACATGCCTGTAATCCCAGCTACTCGGGAGGCTGAGGTAAGAGAATCACTTGATCCTGGGAGGCAAAGGTTGTGGTGAGCCAAGATCACGCCATTGCACTCCAGCTCATCAAAAAGAAAGAAAGGAAGAAGGAAAGAAGGAAGGAAGGAAGGAAGGAAGGAAGGAAGGAAGGAAGGATGGATCTTTAGATTGTTTAGTTTTTTCTTTTTTTTGAATGTTGGTACTTATAGCTATGAAATTCTTTCTTAGTACTGGTTTTGCTGTATCTCATAAGTTTTGGTATGTTGTGTTTGCATTACCATTTGTTTGAAGAAATTTTCCAATTGCCTTCTTAATTTCTTCACTGACCTCATAGTGTTTTTCTAGTTCTTTAAAATGTATCATTAGGTGACATTTTCTGTTTTTGATGTAGGCACTTATTGGTATAAACTTTCCTCTTATAACTGCTTTTGCTGAATCCCATATGTTTGGGCATGTCGTATTTCCATTTTCATTTGTTTCAAGAAATATTTAAATTTTCTTTTTAATTTATTCATTGGCTGACTGGTCATTTAGGAGCATATTGTTTAATTTCCATATGTTTGTATAGTTTCTGAAATTATTATTGTTATTGATTTCTAGTTTTTTTCCATTGCGGTCAGAGAAGATACCTAATATTATTTCAATTGTTTTGATATTTGTAATCTCTCTTTTAAGGCCTAATATATAGTCTGTCCTTGAAAATGATCCATTATTCTCCTGTTGAAGAGAAGAATATGTATTCTGTAGCCATTGGATGAAATGTTCTAACTATTTATTAGGTCCATTTCAACTAGTACATATTAGGTCCAGTATTTCTTTGTTAGTTTTCTGTCTGGATAATCCGTTCAATGCTGAAAATGAAGTGCTGACATCTCCAAGTATATTTGTATTGGGGTCTTATCTCTCTCTTTAGTGCTAATAATATTCACTTTATATGTCTGGGGACTCCAGTGTTGGGTGCATATATATTTAAAATGTTTACATCTTCTTGCTAAATTGATCACTTTAACATCATATAGTGAAATTATTTGTTTCATTGTTTTTGTCTTAAAATCTGTTCTATGAGGTATACATATATTACTACTGCTTGTTTTTAATTTCTGTTTGCATAAAATGTCCTTTTCAATTCCTTTATTTTCATTCTATGTGTGTTTTTATAAGTGAAGTGTGTTTTTGTAGGCATCAGAAAATTGAGTCCGATTTCTTAAATCCATTCAGCCAATGTCTTCTGATTGGAAAGTTTAACCCACTTGCATTCAATGTTGTTATTAATAAGTAAGGACTTAACTCTTGCCATTTGTTACCTATTTTCTCTGGTTGTTTTGTGGTCTTCCTTTCTTTCTTTCTAACTTCTTCTCTTCCTTTTTCTGAAAGTGACTTTCTCTGGTGGTATGTTTTAATTTCTTGCTTTATATTTTTGTGTATCTGTTACAGGTTTTTTTCTTTATTAGAGAATATAATCAGGCTTGCAAATAACATAACTCATTTTTTGAAAACTCACGACAACTTACATAATTTTCCATGCAGAACAAGGAAAGATAAAGCTAATAAAAACTCTATAATGTAACATCATCTCCATCCCTGCTTTTAACCTTTTTGTTGTTTCTATTTATATCTTAGTATACTGTCCATGTCTTAAAAAGTTGTTGTAGTTGTTATTTTTGATAGGTTTGTCTTTTAGTCTCCTAGTCAAGATATGAGTAGTTTACACACCACAATTCCAGTGTTATTGCATCTGTATTTGTCTGTGCACTTACTGTTACCAGTGAATTTTGTATCTTCAGATAATTTCTTATTGCTCATTGGGATTTATTTTTTTTTAGACTGAAGGACTTCCTTTAGTATTTCTCATAGGTCAAGTCTGGTATTGGTGACAACCCTCTCTGAGAAGTCTTTATTTCTCCTTCATGTTTGAAGGCTATTTTCACCAGATATGCTATTCTAGGGTATATGTTTTTTTCCTTCAGCGCTTTAAATATTTCAAGTCACTCTCTCCTGACATGTAAGGTTTCCACCGAGAAGTCTGCTGCCAATTGTGTTGGAGCTTCATTGTATGTTATTTGTTTGTTTTCTCTTGCTGCTTTTAGGATCTTTTCTTCATCCTCCACCTTTGGGAGTTTGATTACTACATGTCTACAGGTAGTCTTAACTGGGTTAAATCTGCTTAAATATTGACATTTTCCTCTAGTTTTGGAAAGTTCTCTGTTTTATCCCTTTTAATAAACTTTCTACCTCAATCTCTTTCTCTACCTCATCTTGAAGACCAATAACTCTTAGATTTGCCCCTTTGAGGCTATTTTCTGGATCTTGCATGGTTCATTATTTCTTATTCTTCATTCTTTTATTCTTTTTTTCTTTTGACTCTTAAGACTATATATATATATGTATATATATATTTCTTCGAGATGGAGTTTCACCCTTGTTGCCCAGGCTGGAGTGCAATGGCACGATCTCGGCTCACTGCAACCTCCTCCTCCCGGGTTCAAGCAATTCTCCTGCCTCAGCCTCCCAAGTAGCTGGGATTACAGGGATGTGCCACCATGCCCGGCTAATTTTTTGTATTTTTAGTAGAGATGGTGTTTCTCCATGTTGGTCAGGCTTGTTTCCAACTCCTGACCTCAGGTGATCTGCCCACCTCAGCCTCCCAAAGTGCTGGGATTACACGGTTGAGTCATCACACTTGGCTGGGACTGTATATTTTTAAATAGCCTGTCTTGAAGCTCATTAGTTCTTTATTCTGCTTGATCACAAGTTCTGCTGTTGAGAGACTCTGATGCATTCATTCTTCAGTTTGCCAATCAAATTTTTCAGCTCCAAAATTTCCGCTTGATTTTTGAAAATTATTTTAATCTCTTTGTTAAATTTATCTCTTAGGATTTTGAAGCTCTTCTCTGTGTTATCTTGGATTTTGCTGCATTTCCTCAAAACAGCTATTTTGAATTATTTGTCTGAAAGGCCACATAGCTCTGTCACTTCAGAGATGGTCGTGATGCCTTATTCAGTTTGTGCTTTGAGGTCAAGTTTCTTGGATGATACTGACACATGTGGATGCTCATCTATGTCTGGTCGTTGAAGAGTTATTTATTCTAATCTTTGCAATCAGGGTTTGTTTGTACCCACCCATCTTGAGAAGACTTTCCAAGTATTCAAAAGGAATTGAGTGTTGTGTGGTCTACGCTTTTGGTCACTGAAGTCTTATCTGTATTAGAGGTCACCCCAAGCCCAGTAACACCGCAGCCCTTGCACACTCATAGAGGTACTGCCTTAGTGGTCTTGGGTAAGATCTGGGGGAATTCCCTGGATTATCAGTCAGAGTCTCTCGTTCGCTTTCCTCAGGTTTCTCACGATCAAATGGGATCTCTGTTTCTTTTCTTTCTTCTTCTTCTTTTTTTTTTTGAGATGGAGTTTTGCTCTTGTTGTCGAGGCTGGAGTGCAATGGTGCAATCTCGGCTCACTGCAACCTCTGCCTCCTGGGTTCAAGCAATTCTCCTGCCTCAGCCTACCAAGTAGCTGAGATTACAGGCATGTGCCACCACGCCCAGGTAATTTTTGTATTTTTTGTAGAGACGGGGTTTCTCCATGTTGGTCATGCTGGTTTCGAACTCCTGACCTCAGGTGATCCGCCTGCCTTGGCCTCCTGAAGTTCTAGGATTACAGGTGTGGGTCACTGCACCTGGCTGAAATCTCTCTTTCTGTGCTGAGCTGCCTGGAGTTGGTGGAAAGATACACAAGCACTCCCATGGCTATCACTGATAGCATGTATTGGGTCACATCTGAAGCCAGCACAGTATTGGTTCTCACCCAAGGCCGGTGGCAACTATTTCCTGGCTATTGATAATGTTAATTCAAGGTGCAAAGGCTTCTTAGTCAGCAGGTGAAGAATCCTGCCAGGACTGGTCTTTCCCTTCAGTGTAGCAGGTTCCCTTCTGGTGCAGGGTGTGTCTAGAAATGCCATCCAGGAGCTAGGTCCTGACACTGCAGGCTTTAGGAATCTACTTGCTGCTTTATTTTACTGGGGCTAAAATGGTATCCAGGTTGCAAGACAAACTCCTCTTTTCTTTTTCCTCTCCTTTCTTCAAGCAGAAAGAGTCTCTCCCCATGGCATCACAGCTGGGAATGTGCTGGGTCACACCTGAAGCCAGCATGGTACTGGGTCTTACACAGTTGCCCGTGGCCACTGCTGCCTGGGCTCTGCTGATGTTTCCTCAAGGCCTAAGTGCTCTTTAGTCAGCAGTTGGTGAATTCTGTCAGGGACTAGGTTCTTCCCTTCAGTGCAGTGGGTTCCCGTCTGGCCAAAGGTGGGTCTAGAAATATCATCTGGGAGCTCTGACCTGGAATGGGGGCTTCAAGACTCTGATTGGTACTTTATTTTATGGTGGCTGAGCAGGGATCCAAGTTGCAAGACGAAGTCCTTTTTACCCTTCCATCTCCTCCCAGAGCTGTGCTGTCTGGAGCTGGGGAAGGGGTGACGCAAGTACTCCCTTGGTCACCCCAGCTAGTGTCTCACTGGCTTGCATGTACCCCAAGTCCACCGGCTCTGAATACAACACAGCACCAGGACTTGTTTAAGAATTTCAGTCCTTGTGGCTAGACTGCCATTGTGTTTAATTTAGGACCTTATAGTGCTTTAGCCCTTAGTAATAAGGCTAGCCAGAATTTAGTTTCCAACCGCAGGGATGGATGATTCCCTTCTGGCTAGGACTGGTCTAAATGCTTCCTCCATGGGCACAGGCCAAATTCTGTCCTGTGTTGCTTTGAGCTGTGACAGAGCAGTATTGAGTTCCACTGCAAAGTCTCACGGTAACTTTGCTTTCCCTTCCCCAAGCACATAAATTCTCTCTCTATGCCATATTGCATTGCCAGGGGATGAGGGAGGGGTGGTGTCAGCAATTCAGGATTGTCTTTCCTACCCTCTTCAGTTCCTCATCCCTTGATATAAGGTTAAAACCAGGTACTGTGATTGCTCACCTGATTCTGGGTTCTTATGAAGATGCTTTCTTGTATGGATAGTTGTTAAATTTGGTGTTTCTGTGGGTGGGGGCTGATCACCAGAGGGTTCCATTTGACCATCTTGCTATACCTCTCCTAGTTATTGTTTTAAATAAGTTTTTTATTTAAAATAATTTTAGATATACAAAGAACTTATGTTATTATGGTCCAATATTTTACATATTAAATATCGATATTATCATTGCTATTATACATTTTATTTCATGTTGGTTTATACTTACCCACATATGCATTAATATATTTATTCATCTTTCATACATTTATTTTAAACACTCAACCTAGAAATATCTTCCTTCTTGTTGAAGTCATCCTTTAGAATTTCCTCTGGTGTCCTCTGATGATAAATTCACCAGCTTTTGTTTGGCTCTGAAAAGTCCTTATTTTATCCTCATTAATGAAAGCAAGCTTTCCTGGGGATATAATACTAAATTGGCAGTGATTTTTCTCTTGCAATGTTGAGGATGTTATTCTGCTTTCTTCTGGCTTCCATTGTTGCCTTTGAGAAGTCAGAAATCAGCATAATTTTTGTTCCTCTGTAGGAGGTCTGTAGTTTTCTCTGTCTGCTTTAAAGATATATATATTTTTGATATTCAGTTATTTCATGATGGCGTGAATATGTGTTGATTTCTTGTTTCTGTTAGTAATTCATTGGGTTCCCTACATTTGGAGAATTGTACCTTTGTACTTTTCAACAATTTTGGTAAATTACCATCCACTATCTCCTACATATTGCCTCCTCCATTTTATTTCTTGTAATTACTTCTGGATGATGATAGATATAGATAGATAGATAGATAGATAGATAGATAGATAGATAGATAGATATAGGTTTGTGTATTTTACATAGATTCATATATAGAATATATGAGCCACTCCTATACTCCTTAAGCATAGGAGTTAATCTACCTTCATTTCTTTCATCTTGCCTTTTTTGATCTGTATACTACTTTTTTTCAGACCTATATTCCAGTTCACTGAGTTTCTCCTCAGTGTATACAATCTGCTATTTAATTCATCCATAAAATTTTAAATTTTGTTTGTACATTTTTGAATATTCTATTTGATTATTTTTTCCAACTTTTTAGGTTATTTTTTATTATCTCTTGTTTGCCCAAATGTGCAAGCTGATTTTCAGTTTATTTAGGTGTATTCTATAGTTCCATATTTCATTTACAATTCCATTTCTGATGATACCAGAATACTTGCAGTCTGTTTCAGTGTCTTGTCTCACTTATTCTCACAGGACCTTGTGTGCTTTCTGATTTTCTACCATGAGCCTGTTCATTTTCCTTTGAATTCTTTCTGTGAAAACACTTTGAGGCCTGGGTTGAATTTAAGTTTCTCCAGAGGGGTTTTATATTCGCTTGTGTCGCTACCTTGGGGTCACTTTCAAACATGGACCACACTAAATTTGCTGCTTGAAGTTTTTTAGACCACATAGAATGAATCAAGATAGTGAATCTTTATGAAATCTAAATTTAGTTATAAATTCTCAGGTGAAATTATTTTTTCCTCCAGCTCACATCAGAGTAAAAATAGTCAAGTCTTTTTGCTTTCCCCTACTAAGAAGGTAAAGACTGTAATTCTCTGGGGTATCAGCTTCAAATGAGTCTGCTATTAGATTCTCCACCATATATGCTCTTGAGGCTTCATATCCATCCCCATGCTTGTACAGCCTTCAAAAGGAAAGTTCAAGGTCTTAATGCAGGTAACCCCAGAGTAAATGCCATCATTAACATTTGCTTGGCCCCCAGAATTTCGGTTTAACTTTGTTTTTGCCTCTCCATCTTTCTTTCTCTTCATCAGTATGCTTAAAAAGCTTTTCAAAACATATTTTATCCATAATTGCACTTGTTTTAAGTCAGGAGAGTCATCAAGATATCTAATTTGCTATATTGATGGAAAAAGAAATTTCTGGGAACAAAAATTCTTTAGTTTTATTTTTAGACTCTGTTTTTGCTTCATTGGGAAAGTTTCACAAGCTTTGTTATGTAAGTTTGAATAACATAACTCATGAATGTCCTACTCTGGTTTTATTTGTATTGCATAATGTGTATAACTGATGTCTGATATACGATAACACACAAACAAAGTGAAAAATACAGCCAACTAAAAAAAAAAGCTCTGTATCTAACTGAAAAAACTGCATCACTGATTCTTCATCAATCACGTGTAGTACCAGGTCTAACATTGATTCTATGGACATCACTTGTTTGGCAACCCCAAATTATGTGCAAATTACTACAGCACTGACTGGCCAAAAATTATTGGATAGAAATTGAGAGTTAAGCAATGCTAGGCAGATGCTATCAATAGTGTGCTTATATAATTTGGTTAACTTTATGTCCTTGTAGAACTTATACAAATTAACAAGCAAAAAACAAACAACCCCATCAAAAAGTGGGCAAATGATATGAACAGACACTTCCTAAAAGAAGTTATGCAGCCAACAAACATATGAAAAAAAGTTCATCATCACTGGTCATTAGAGAAATGCAAATCAAAACCACATTGAGATACCATCTCACATCAGTTAGAATGGCAATCATTAAAAAGTCAGGAAACAACAGATGCTGGAGAGGATGTGGAGAAGTAGGTACACTTTTACACTGTTGATGAGAGTGTAAATAGTTCACCATTGTGGAAGATGGTGTGGTGATGCCTCAAAGATCTAGAACCAGAAATACCATTTGATCCAACAATCCCATTACTGGGAATATATCCAAAGGACTGTAAATCATTCTACTATAAAGACACATGCACACATATGTTTATTGCAGCACTGTTCACAATAGCAAACACTTGGAACCAACCCAAATGCCCATCAATGATAGACTGGATAAAGAAAACATGGCACATATACACCATGTAATATTATGCAGCCATAAAAACGGATGAGTTCATTTCCTTTGCAGGGATATGGATGAAGCTGGAAACCATCATTCTCAGGAAACTAACACAGGAATGGAAAACCAAAAACTGCATGTTCTCATTCATAAGTGGGAGTTGAACAATGAGAACACATGGACACAAAGAAGGGATTATCACACACTGTGGCCTGTCAGAGGGTGGGGAGCTAGGGGACGGATAGAATTAGGAGAAATACGTAATGTAGATGACAGATTGATGGGCGCAGCAAACCACCATGGCACATGTATACCTATGTCACAAACCTGCACATTCTGCACACGTGTTCCAGAACTTAAAGTAAAACTGAAAAATAACAAAACAAAACATTATGTCCTTGTATTTTTGGGTATTTATTTTTTAACATTATTTATGAAATTGCACAAATAATCTTTTTATTTTAACTTTATTTCTACACATCACTGATCAAGTAGTTTGCTATCTGGTCTTATCAGTACTATTCTTTTTTTTATTTTGTTTTTACATTCTTTAAACCCACCTTCACTTTCAGCCACTGCTGACAACTGTTAAAGGATTTCTTTTAAATATGAAGATGCTAAACTAAAATTTAAAACTCTTTTTCAGTTACTCTTTCAAAATGAAAAAAAAATTAACACTCCCTTGATAACCCACTGGTAAGTCTGCTCATAATTTTTAGTGCATGAGTAACCCTAGAACTGTGTGAATTACCTTGAATACTCATGAAAGTGAAATTCTGGTCTTGTTGACAACAAATTTTATAATCTACAGGAACCACTAACAGCATCCTAATATCTGTTCTCTGCAAGCTTTATTTTGCCTTGAAAATTAAAGTTACCAAATGACATTGAACACCCGATTTCATTTAGAAATTAAGTAATAGCATATGTGAATGGGCCATAGGCCTCCCGCATTAGACTTCAAAATATCAAACAAATTTTTAAAATATGGCTATTGGGTGACACTGAGAAAAATATAGAAGCAGCGCCAATCAGCAACCTCCATTCACTTATTCTTGGTGTAAGATAGTGGTGTTCTTCTGCAAAATAATGTATCTATTAAGCAATTTCATGCTGATGACTTCTCTGAACTGTGATTTGGTAACTGTTGGATCATTTTTCTCAGGGATGTTAGGCCTTATCACAAACAAGACATAACTGCTCAGTTGCCCCATTTGGAGTTAACTGCTCATTGGAAGCAGGCACAGTCATGAGTTGTCCATCTTACTTAAAGCTGGTTTTTAAAAAGACGGTTATTTCCCGTTGATTTATTTTTTTCTAAGACTCACTCAGATAATTTAAAGTATAATAATTATTGGTTCAATTAATTTATAAAACTTAAGAAAAATCAAAATATTCTTCCAAAATATATTACTGGTATCACTGACTAATAATTACTGTATTTGATTTGTTGTACTTTTAAGCCAAAACAGACTCAATATCTAATGCCAATTCAGTCTGCATTTTACACTTTTTTTCTATAATCTTAACAATGTTGAATGGAATTCTCCTCTACCTGATGAGACAATCACAAATGGAATTTTAAGAAATCTGTTTGAGAATGAAAAGGGCATGCAAGAAACCAAGAATGACTTGGAGATTTTAGACCCACATGACAAGGTCAGGTGGAACCATTAATAAAAATAAGGAAGTAAAGAGAAGAAAGTAAGTCTAGAGAGAAGGGAAAGAGAAGAAATTATATTTTTGGCATATTGATTTTGAATTAGAAATGCAGAAATGAAAGAAATCAGAGATCTCAATGCAAAACAAAATGAAACCAATATTGGCAAGGAATATAGTTAATTAAAAATCCAGGAGCAACTTAAAATAGTAATAAATCTGATAACCTAAACATGAAGAATTTTGAATGACAAGAAACGCCATAAACAAAGTCTCATGACAAATGGAAGATTGAATATAATATTTTGGCAACTTACAAATAAAATACTAATATCATTTAATACGTGCATAACTTTTAAAAGTTGATAACTTCTTTTTAAAAAGCAACACTAGAAGTATGATTTAAAATATAAATGGACAATTTATAGAAAAATTAATTCAACTGGCCTTTAAACATAGGGAAAAATATTTAGCCTCACTCATGATATGACAGATACAAATGTTGACTCACTAAGAAACTACTTTCCACTGATCAAATTAGCAAAAACTCCATAGTTTTTATTGATAAGACTGGATAAACAAGTATTGCCATGTATTGTTGATAAAAATGCAAAATTATATAACACAGGTGGAGGAAAATTTGAGAAAATATAGCCAGGTTACATGTGTATTTATTTTCCATTGACCTAGTATTCCCTCTTCTAGGTCTCTATCTCAAAGATTAAGTGGGGGAAAATGTTATATATGTAAGCTATGCATAAAAGCATTGTTCATCATAGCAAAAGAGAAAGAGCCAAATGTCCAGGAATAGCAGTCTTACAGCAATCTTGTTAAATTAACTATGTTATTTATATTCACTCAAGGGAGTACTATGTAACTGTAAAAAGGGATAGGGAAGATATCTATATGCTGGTAATTTCTAGAATATGTTGTTAATTGAAAAATGCAAGTGAAGAACAATATTAATGGTTTGCTAACTTTTGTATAAAAAAATCAAATTTTCATACATAATTTTTAATATTTTTACAATGATTTAATGAACAAATAAGCCTAAGATATGTTTACCAATGAAAGAATGATAAGACAAAATTAAAGCAAATTTTTCTGAATTTATACACATAATTCTGACTTTGGAGTTATATACATTTTTAATTTATGCAATTTAAACAATAATTTAAAAGTGATTTTTAAAAATCAAAACCAAACCAAAGAAAATGAACCTACTGCATATGACCTTAGCAGCACAATCAAACAGAGAAATAAATTACTTAGTTGGGCATGGTAGTTCACACCTGTAATGCTAGCACTTTGGGAGGCCAAGGCGGGTAGATTATGAGGTCAGGAGATCAAGACCATCCCTGTCAACAAGATAAAACCTCGTCTCTACTAAAATTACACACACACAAAATTAGCCAGACATGGCACATGCCTCTGTAGTCCCAGCTAGTAGGGAGGCTGAGGCAGAATTGCTTGAACCTGGGAAACAGTGTGCAGTGAGCAGAGATCACACCACCACTGCACTCCAGCCTGGGCAATAGAGTGAGACTCTGTCTCAAATAAATGAATAAATAAATAAATGAATGAATAAATAAATAACTTCATGAGTTTTTAAAACATAGTACCTTAACAGCAAATCTGTAATAGAATATATTCCAAGAACCAAAGAACTGCAACAAAATTTGAAAGATTTTATAGACTTGTTAACAAAATTTTGAAATTATTTTCAAATCATGGATACTTTCCATGATAAAGAAAATAATATTTATTTTATTAGGATTCAGGATTTTTAGAATAAGAGATTAAAGCATAAAATCCAAAAATTTGTAGCAATCATGTAATCTTATATTTAAATTGGAAATAGCATAACTTATATTTTATTCTCTTTTTTTAAAAAGGAGGATATTTTCTAGTTCTTTCCATTCAAAAATCGTAAGTAATGACCCAGTAGAAAGAATCACTCCTAAAGCTCACATTATGGTCTTTAAATACCAATTCTCTCTCAAAGAAACCAGAACTTCTTGATAAATACTGCTTCCATGTATGATCAGGAAATATACAGGATTTTTTCAGCATATATCATCACACTAGAAAGCTAGCAAAAAGAGATGGGATCATGTCAAAGGTGCACAAAAGTCCATTTTAAGCGGCTCCCACAGCCTAATTTGCAACAATATGAACAGCATAAAGATTGATATCAAGAATTCAAAACCAGCCCGGGAAACATGGAAAAAAATCTTATCTTCAAAAAATACAAAAATTACCCAGGCATAGTGGTGCATGTCTGTAGTCTCAGCTACTCAGGAGACTGAGGTAGGAAGATTGCTTGAGCCCAGGAGACAGAGGCGACATTGAGCGGTGATCATGCCACTGTTCTCCAGCCTGGGCAACAGTAAGACTCTGTCTCAAAAAAGCAAAAACAAACCAAACAAAAACAGAATGACTGCAAAGAAATGAAGGATATCAGATATATATTTCTTTTGGGATTTTTTTTTATTGTACCTGGGCTCTGGGGTACATGTGCACATCCTGCATCCTGCAGGATTGTTGCATAGGTACATACATGCCATGGTGGTTTGCTGTCTCCATTCCCCCTTATCCCCATTGCCTACATCAGGCATTTATCCGAGTGTTATCTCTCCCCATCCTTCCCATCCTCCCATCACTGTCCCTCCTTTCCCCTCCCCCACCACTGCCCCCACCTAGCCCAGTGAGTGTTGTTCTCTTCCCTGTACCCAAGTGTCCTTATTGCTCATCACCTGCCTATGAGTGAAAACATGTGGTGTTTGGTTTTCTGTTCTTGTGTCAATTTGCTGAGAATGATGGTTTCTAGATTCATCCATGTCTCTTCAAAGGACACAAACTCATCGTTTTTTTATGGCTGTATTTTTTAAGAATTATGAGAATGTAATGACATGGACCCCTTCAGAAAATAAAACAAAATTAAAAATTTTGCTCACTACTATTGAAGTTTACTAAGGTATCAACTAATTATTCTGAAGATTCACAAATAAAGGAAACAAATCAAATATGCATACTGTCTTTCTTGTATCAACTGTATTTTATGGTAACTAAATGGTTGATCAAGGAAAATTTTTATAAAATTCCAAGTAAATAAAGATGAAATAATATAATAAGGGTTTTAAACCCCTAATGAAATAGTTGATTTAAATAAAGATTATCAGAGCACCAAGATCATTAGGTTGATGGTGAACTTGACAATGAATAAATCAAATTGATGTAAACAGAACCCAACGATCAATATTAGCATTACTATCTTAACACCACAAGTTATTATGTGCCTAATTATGTGACTCATTAGAAAACACACAGCACTACCTACAGGGAGTGTTCAATACAGATCTATTCATTCCTAATACAGTTGAACTCAGGTCTTGCATATATAAAACAAAACTGGCAAAATATTGACAAGCTAGGTGATAGGAATGTGAAGATTCATGGTATTATTCTTTATATATATATGAAATTTTCTATTAAGCAGGTTTTATTTAAGGAAATGTAGAGAAATATCTCGAACAAAAGCAATACCTATGGAAGCCACCTGAACATAAGTGAGGTAAAGAGATAAACCAAGAGATAAGAGATGCTTAGAAAGGGCAAGAAAAGAGAGAAGTGAGTCAAAGAAAAAGCTGAAGGGAAATGCTGCATTAATATGTATTAGAAGAAAATGACCTAGAGAGATTAGGGAGTGAGAGAGACCCAGCCAAGAGGAAGGTGTATTACAGACCCTTAGAAAAGGAAACAAGCCTAACTTGAGAAGGAGAAAAGAAAGAATAGTTGTCACTGTTAAAACTGGGCATTTCAAGTCAACTAGGATGGGAAGCAAAGAAGCTTAAGTTAGAGAATCTCAAATCTCTCAATCAATAGGAATCAAAAACATCTCCTGAGATTGGTGGTCCCAGGGAAGAACTATTCTATGTCATCAGAACCATTTTCAGTTTTTTCTCTGCCTGGAACCAATAAATGAGCAACTTCCCAGACACTGATGTATGGGTATAAACATTGAGAAGAAACTAGTTTCATTTGACATGACAAGAAAGGCCATATCATTGACACAGAAATCCCCTTAATGGCACTTTTATCTCTGGTAAGCAGACACATAAACTACAAAATCTGCCAGAAGAGGAATGGTTGATGGTTTAAAAATATCTTGATGAGAATTAACATCCTGCACTGAGAAAACACTATTTCACATCATACACTACTATGAAATCTACAACTAACACCCACTATGCTCCCTAATTCTGAGTCTAACTGCATAAAATATTCAATGTCTTTTTTCCAATTCGCAGAAGATTTTGACTTTGGGTAACTCCTGGGTATAGGTACTAAAGATATAGGGTTGTAAAAACAATTTTTTAAAAGAAAAAAAAATTTCTCCTCCTTGCCTCATCCAGCTTCTTTTAGATCCAGGAAGCATTACCCTTAACACATTCCAGTTATACAGTGTTCTTTACCCAATCTCCCAGGAATGAAATCCAGGCTTCTTATTGCTGAAACCTACCAGAAATATTAATTCCCAACATATTGCCATGCATAATACATCTGGGAATGAAAGTTACTCATGGCCATAATAAAATTTTGGCAGGATTTTTACTATCACACCATTAGTGCTTACAAATGGGGAGAACATATGTATTAATAATTAGCAAACTCTCATGTGAGATGACATCATCTACATATGAGCTGAAGTGTATTCCCATATAAAATGAAGCCAAATATTTTTCTGGCAGCAACCTAACTCATTAAGAATCTGAAATCATGTTGCCTGAAAATCTAAAAAAAAAAAAAAAATCCCAAAGTTGGCATACAGGTCAGCTTCATTAGTTCTCAGCCTTGCTCATATTCCCCATGGTGCTATGCAGTGTGAGGGTGTTTTAATATGCCACCAAGTGGCCCAAATTTCTGGTGCCCCAAGGATGTGGTTTTTCTATATTTTGAAGTATGTTTGGTGGTTTGAGATTGAAGGTATTTGGTGGGGTAGGAAGAGGTCAGCTTGCAAAAATGGGGGAATTCTTAAATATAAAGTATATCTTGTTAGGTGATAATAACAAACACAATCTGATTGCTGTTCCACACTAGATTTTAGACAGGACTAATTTGGTAAAATTCAGACAAGACTAATAGGATAAAATGCTGGAATTTTACCACTTTGCTTAAGTGTTGATCATACACCAAAACTTGAGTGCCACCCACCTTCAAGCTATAGTAAAAAGAGAATACTCTTAAGCCATAATAGCTTATTAATCAAAATTCAATTGATTGGTCTAGTTCATCATTCAACCAGTAAATGCCTGAGATGCCTGTGTTTCCACAGAGAAGTGGCTAAAGTACATGAGAAGAACACTGTAATTAGTCAAAAGATCTGAGTGTTTACTAGCTACATAATGTTGAACAAATTATAGTGAACACCTTCATACACCCTTTCCTCTGCTGTAAAATAAAAACAAACAACAACAAACTACCCCACAGGATTAAATGAATGAATGTATATAAACACTTTCCTCTATTCTAAACCAGTTGTTGATCAGAAATTTAGGCTTTGGAACCACTCATTTTCCTTCCAAGATGTTGGCTGTTTTCTTGTCCCATTTTCTTTCCACAGAATTGCAGACTAATTTGAAAACAATTTTGTTTAATTACATTTCATATTTTATTAACTCTGTCTACTTCTGACAGATGCTTAAAGTTGGTTCTTAGGAGACTCTATTAGTCCATTCTCACACTGTTAATAAAGACATAGCCAAGACTTGGTAATTTATAAAGGAAAGAGGTTTAATTGACTCATAGTTCAGCATGGCTGGGGAGGCCTCAGGAAACTTACAATCATGGTGGAAGGGGAAACAAACACATACTGCTTCATATGATGGCATCAAGAAGAAGAATAAACAAAAGTGTGGAAAGCCCCTTATAAAATCGTCGTATCTCAGGAAAACTCACTCACTATCATAAGAACAGCATAAACACCACATTGTCAATAATAGACAGATCAATGAGATAGAAAATTAACAAGGATATCCAGGACTTGAACTCAGACCTGGAACAAGTAAACTTAATAAACACTTAAAGAACTCTCCACCCCAATTCCACAAAACATACATTCTTCTCAGTATCACATCACACCTATTCTAAAAGTGACCACATAATTGGAAGTAAATCACTCCTCAGCAAATGCATAGCATTTCACAGGTTTAAATGAAATATTGGTTGGCTGCTTGTTTGTTATTTTCCTCCCTTATTCCTTCCTGTCTCCATTGTTAAGCACAATTATTGGCATAAAAGAGGTTTTTAATACCTATTTTTAGACTGCATTCTAGCCTGGGCAATAGAGCAAGATTCTCGTTCTCTCTCCCTCTTTCTCTTTCTCTTTCTTTCTCTCTTTCATTCTTTTTTTCTTTCTGTCTGTCTTTCTTCTTTGCTTTCTTTTTCTCTTTCTTTCTTTCTTCTCTTTCAAAAAATAAAAGCACTTATAGATAGAAAATGACAACCTTATGTCTTTCAACTCTCAGCTCAAGTCACAGACAAAAAAAAAAAAAAAAAAAAAAACAACAAAAAAACACAATACTAGTTCTGGGAAAAAACGGGCCCCGGGCAAGATGGCTGAATAGGAACAGCTCCAGTTCACAGCTCCCAGCAAGATTGGCGCAGAGGCAGGTGATTTCCAATTGAGGTACCTGGTTCATCTCATTGCAACTGGTTGGACAGTGGGCTCAGCCCAAGGAGGGCGAGCCAAAGCAGGGTGGTGTGTCACCTCACCCAGGAAGCAGAAGGGGCTGGGGAGCTCCCTCTCCTAGCCAAGGGAAGCCATTAGGGACTGTTTCCTGCACTTGGGCCCAGATACTACACTTTTCCCAAGATCTGCACAACCCACAGACCAGGAGATTCCCTCCGGTACCTACAAAACCACCAGGGCCCTGGGTTTCCAGCACAAAAACAAACAAACAAACAAACAAACAAAAAACAGCATGGAGGTAACTGACCCCATGATCCAATTGCCTCCTACCAGGTCCCTTCTACCACTTGTGAGGATTATGGGAATTACAATTCAAGATGAGATTTAGGTGGGGAAACAGCCAAATCATATCAGCCTGCTCCCAGCTCCTCCCAAATTTCATGTTCTCACATTTCAAAACACAATCATGCCTTCCCAACAGTCCCCCAAAGTCTTAACTCAGTCTAACATTAACTGAAATGTCCAAGTCCAAAGTCTCATCTGAGACAAAGCAAGTATTTTCTGCCTATGAGCTTGTAAAATCATTAGGTGATTATTAGGTTACTTCCTAGATAAGCATTGGGTAAATACACTAGTTCCAAATGGGATAAATCGTCCAAAACAAAGGGGTTACAGGCCCCATGCAAGTCTGAAATCCAGCAGGGCAGTCAAATCTTGAAGCTCTGAAATGATCTACTTTGACTCCATGTCTCACATTCAGGTAATGCTGATGGAATAGATGAGCTCATATGTCCTCAGGAAGCTCTGCCAAGATGGCTTTGCAGGGTGCAACCCTGCTCCTGGCTGCCTTTATGGGTTGGCATTGAGTGCCTGTGGCTTTTCCAGTAGCACAGTGCAAGCCGTCAGTGGAGCTACCATTCTGAGGTCTGGAAGACAATGTTCTATTCTCACAGCTTCACTAGGCAATTCCCCAGTGGGGACTCTGTGTGGGGACTCTGACTTCACATTTCCCTTCAACACTGCCCTAGCAGAGGTTCTCCATGATGCCCACCTGCAGCACACCTATGTCTAGACATCCAGTCATTTTCATACATCCTCTGAAATCTAGACAGAGATTCCCAAACCTTAATTCTTGTCTTCTGTGCACCCACAGAACCAACACCACATGGAAGTTGCCAAGGCTTGGGGCTTGTGCACTTTGAAGCCATGTCCTGAGCTGTACCTTGGACACTTTTAGCCATTGCTGGAGTTGTTCAGATGCAGGGCACCAGGTCCCAAGGCTGCACACAGCCGGGGGGCCCTGGTACTGGTTAATGAAACCATTTTTCCATATTGGGCCTCTGGGCCTGTCATGGGAAAACCTGCTGTGAAGGTCTCTGATATGTCCAGGCAACATTTTCCTCATTGCCTTGGAGAGTAACACTTGGCTCATTATTACTTATGAAAATTTCTGCAGCCAGCTTGAATTTTTCCTCAGAAAATGGGTTTTGTTTTACTACTTCATTGTAAGGCTGCACATTATCCAAGCTTTTATGCTCTGAATACTTTTCCACTTAGAAGTTTCTTCTGCCAGATCCCTAAATCATCTCTTTGAAGTTCAAAGTTCCACAGATCTCTAGGACAGGGGCAAAATGGTGCTAGTCCCTTTGCATACCAAGAGTGATCTTTACTCTAGTTCCCAACAAGTTCTCCATCTCCATTTGAGACCACCTCAGCCTGGACTTTATCATCTGTATCACTATGAGCATTTTTGTCAAGGCCATTCAACAAGTCTCTAGGAATTTCCAAACTTTCTCACATTTTCCTGACTTCTGATCCCTCTAAACTCTTCTAACCTCTGCCTGTTACCCAGTTTCAAAGTCAGCTCCATATTTTTGGTTATCTTTACAGTAGCACCCCACTTCTGATACCAATTTACTATATTAGTTCATTCTCATGCTGCTAATAGTGACATACCTGAGACTGGGTAATTTATAAAGGAGAGATGTCTAATTGTGTCACAGTTCACATGGCTGGGAAGACCTTAGGAAACTTACAGTCATGGTGGAAAGGGAAGCAAACATGCCCTTCTTCACATGGCAGCAGCAAGGAGAACAATGAACAGAAGAAGGAAAAGCCTGTTATGAAACCATCAGATCTTGTGAGAACTCACTCACTATCATGAGAACAGCATAGAGGTAACCACCCACATGATTCAATTACCTCCCACCAGGTCCCTCCCATGACTCATGGGGATTATGGGAACTACAATTCAAGATGACATTTGGGTGGGAACATAGCCAAATCATATCAGACACTTCTCTAAAAAGAGCCATACTCTTTCATTTTTTACGTGTCTAAAAAATAACATTTAAAATAACTTTATGATAGTTTTCTCATTCCTCTTTTATTTGAGTATTTGGAATTTATTTAGCTATATTAAGGGCTTAAGCCCAAGCAATGAAAACTAATTGTAGGAATGTAATAGGCTGATGAGAGAATGATTTGAGATGATGAGACAATGGGTTTTTCTAGTAAACATAAAATAATTTTTATCAGACTTACAGTTAAAAATACCTCTGAGTATGAAAGGCATGCATGCTCAGCTAGTATCTCAAAAGAAAATTCCCCACATGGAAGCATTATATAGATCTGTCCAATATACTTTGTGATGACCAATGCTCCATATTTGCTTTATCTTAGTCCACTTCAACTTCTATAATGGAATACTGTAGTCTGGGTCACTTAAAAACAACAGAAATTAATTTCTCACAGTTCTGGAGTATGAGAAGTTCAAGATCAAGGTGATGGTAGATTTGGGGTCTGGGGTAGGCCCTCTTCCTGGTTCATAGATGGCCATCTTCTCACTGTATTCTCACAAGGTGAAAGAGTGAGTAAGCTCCCTTGGACTTCCTTTATAAGGGCACTAATTCCATTCATGAGAGCTCCACTCTCCTGACCTAACCATTTCCCAAAGGCCTCACCTTTGAACACCATCACATTGGGCAAAAGAATTTGGGGGGGGACATAAATATTCAGTTTGTAGCTATCCTCTGCCAGTCATTTAGTCATTAAATTATTATTTGGTTGTGTGTATATGCCTTAACTTTCTAACTGCATTATAAGTTTCTTGATAACATAATATCATCTTTTATTTTGCTTCTTACAGTGCCTACTATTTTCTCGGACATACAGTTATTCAACGTATTTTTGTTCAGTGAATGTTACTTTTCTTTTTTAAAGTTAATTGGGTAAAATCTAACCACTAAATGCTATTATTTTAAAATCACTTTTTCATTTACCTGTTTTCCAATGCTTCCATCTAAGATAAGGGTACAAATTTTGCTACCAAACACAGCCTCACGATCCTTCTCAGCACAGGTATCCAGGTAGTCACTCCCAGTCAACTTAGGCTGCCATCCTTGATCCAAGCCAACAGAGCTACAAGTAACAGAGTAGAGGCACAAATATATTCCACATTCTCTCATTCATAAAAATAATTTTAACTAAACTATTATTCTACTTAAAATATAACCAACTTGCACCATCCTGCCTGCTTCAGTTTTAGCCCCTCCAGAGTCAAACTTCTTGTAAGAAATATATACATACAACCTGTCTCCACTTTGCTCCCTCCTATTCTCTCATCAACCCACACCAATCTAGCTTCTTCTCCACTAAACCACACAGTGGATTTTTGGCAAGGTCCACCAATAATCTCCAGGGAACCAAATCCAATAGACGGAATTCTGGCCTTATCTCTCCTACCTCCCTGCATTACTAGACACAGTTGACCATTCTCTACTACTTGAAACAGTTTCTTTTGACTTCTATGACACATCTGTTTCCAGGTTTCCTTATACCAGGTGTATTAGTAGGAGTTCTACAGAGAAAGAGAACCAGTAGGATTTATATACATACATTGAGAGTCACAGGGATTCATTATTAGAAATTGGTTCACATGATTGTAGAGACTGAGAAGTCTCAAGATCTGCAAGCAGGAAACCGAGGAGAGCCCATGGTATGATTCTAGTCTGTGTCTGAGAGCCTGAGAATCAGGGGAAACAGTGACATAAATTCTAGTCTGAGTTCAAAGGCAGGAGAAGGCAATGTGTTCGCTTGAAGACAGCCAGGCAGAGAGAATGACTTGTCTCTTGCTCAGCCTTTCGTTCTATTCAGGGCTCCAACAAATTGGATGAGGCCCACCTACACTGGAGATGACAATCTGTGTTATTAAGTGTACTGGTTTAAATTTAATCTCACCCAGAAACACCCACATAGACACACCCAAAATAATGTTTAACCAACTATCTTGGTACCCTGTGGCCCAGTTAAGTTGACACATAGATTTAGTCATCACACCACTCCAGCTACTCCAACTCAGTTACCAGTTCCTCATTTATGGGTGTTAGTGTCACTCAGAGCTTAGTCCTACAAACCAAAAAGTACCTGAGACAGGTCTCAATCACTTTAAAAGTTTATTTTGCCAAAGTTATCCAGAAGAAATAAATGCAGAGTCACAGAAACAGCCTTTAGTGTGTGCCTTTCTCCAAGGTAATTATGAGGGCTTCAGTGTTTAA
Organism: Aotus nancymaae; assembly: GCF_030222135.1. Taxonomy (NCBI): domain Eukaryota; kingdom Metazoa; phylum Chordata; class Mammalia; order Primates; family Aotidae; genus Aotus; species Aotus nancymaae. The sequence goes on from NW_026988454.1 coordinate 22,596,192, forward strand.
TGGGAAAAAGCGGGCTGGAAGGGAAAGAGAGAGGGAATGGTAACCCACATGTTGCAAGAGAAAAGGAGCAGGTAAGGGAATACACAATTATGTATTCATCTCATGCTGAGTAAGTCAGCACTTTACATAAGATAAGGTGAATTTAGTGGAGATAATTCACCTTTAATCTGTAGCTAGGAAAAAAAGGAAGGCAACTTCTTGCATGACTCAGCTTTCAGCTTAATGATTTTCTTCTGGCATAGTGAACTGGCATTTCAAGTTTTTACTTTTCTTCCATTGTCCTGGGCCCTCTTCTTTTATTCACTCTCTCCCTAACATGGGTATGACAGATGTATATGTATAAGTATACATGCGAATACATGCAAACACATATACATGCTTGGAAACATATAGCTTACATTATCTATATAATGAAATTTTAGTATATGTATACACACATATATATAATTTCAGTACATGTGTATATACACATATATCTCATATAAACATATGCCGAAATTACAAATATATACATAACAGTAGAATAGAAAATAACAAAAAGAATTATACAGACTCATCAACTATTATTGTATGAAGTTGCTAATTTCAGTATATGTGTATACTGAAAATCACATATTCAGTGTGAAATTCACATAGTATAAACACATATACTGAAATTAGCAGCTTCACACAATAATAGTTTATGTGTCTATATAATTCTTTTTGATATTTTCTAATCCACTATACTATATTCACTTCTATTCACTTTTCAAAAATTTTAGTCTTAACTCACTAAAATGATGTAATATCACTAATGGATTGTGACTCACAGTTCTAAAAACACTGTTTTCTCGTGACTTTAAATAACGTCTATAGGCTGAAGATTCCTAAATTTCTCTCTCCTCTCGGCTCCAGGCTTGTAAATCCAACTGCCTGTTTGCCACGTTGTAAGAAAATAAAATGTGACCTCATAAAAACTGAGGTCTCCATTTTGCTGGCAAATCTTTACTTTTCCCAATTAGCAAATGACACTATCTTGCACCCAGTTGATCAAGCCTGAAAACTCAGTGTTGTTCTTGCTCTCTTCCTCACCTTAGTTCCCACCCTCCCACCCTCACTCACAAAGAAGCAATCTATGATTAGGTCTGGTCAATTCTACACAGGGACGACAATAAGGATCATTGTGACAACTGGGTTCTGATGCCAGACTGTAACTTTTTACCTGGAGTCATGCAAGGTCATCCTCACGTTACTGTCTTGGGACAGCTTTTAGGACCAGGTCTGCCAGGGAAGTCCTGCCCAACTTCCTTGTAGATCAGGAGTTAATATGTTTCTCTCTCCATTGAAGACCCTGAGTCTGTTTCTGTTACCATTCTCTCTGGAGGGAGGAAGAAATTCAACTGAGAACTGTACTGACTTGTAGTCCTCCAAGCCTGTTCATTTAACTCATTCCTTCCTTCCTAGTTCTCAAATTAGTCTTTGGTCAGTATGATGGTTTGGCTGTTTTAAGAAAGAGAGGCTACAGTGTCTCACCCTGAACCTGCATCCAATAAATAATTCACTGAGCTGCAATGCAGTTAAAGATCAATTTATTAAAAAAATCAATCTTCCACATTTACTAATCAATAGATTATTATTATTATTATTATTATTTTTGAGGCAGAGTTTCGCTCTCGTTGCCCAGGCTGGAGTGCAGTGGCATGATCTTGGCTCACTGCAACCTTCACTGTTTGGGTTCAAGTGATTCTCCTGCCTCAGCCTCCTGAGTAGCTGGGATTACAGGCATCTGCCACCATGCCTGGCCAATTTTTTGTATTTTTAGTGGAGAAATCGTTTCACCATGTTGGCCAGGCTGGTCTCGAACTCCTGACCTCAGGTGATCTGCCCTCCTCCACCTCCCAAAGTGCTGGAATTACAGGCATGAGCCACTGCGACTGGCCATTTTAATTATTTATACTGCTTAGAATATTTAATATTAATTATACTGGCAGGGTCTAGGAGAATTGTGGGAAGCCATGGCTCCAGGGTTTTAGAGCCCTCACACTGTCTCTCTGCCTCAGCCCTCCACTACCCTAAGGCTCCTCCTTTCCTGCAACAGCAGCCTCCATCTTTTCACCAGCAGGAAGTTTCTTTGCTTTGCCCAGTTTCCAATAACTGAGGCAGCAGGGAGTCTGAACAGATGCAAATTGAACATTCTTTAAAAAGTTGTTATGAGCAGACCAAACTACTCTAGAAAGACAGAGGTCAGATAGAGGTCTGAGATAGTTAAGGATCGGAAAGGGAGGGGGTCTTCAGATGCTGAAAATATTCTAGATCTTGATCTGGTTCAACAGGCATACATATATATGTTAAAATCCATTGAGTATATCCTTAGCATTTATGCATTTTGCTGTGATCATGTTATACTTCAATATGCAATAAAAATGTAGAAATCCATGAAAAATATTACAAATATTGCTTGTCATACTAATTGTTATAAACTTTCTAAAGAGTTAAAAAAACTGTTTTTTAATAAGTTGATAAATTTGATCATTACACACACACACCAAAACCTGAACCCTAAAAATGACAAAATACTTACAAGATAAAAAGTGATTTCAAAAGAATTTTGAAAAAGAATAGGTTGAAACTGAAAACTTCAAAACAAAATTGGGAATGTTTACTTGACAATGTTTCACATTCCAAGCTAAAAGTTGGGATGTTTCCTTAAGAATATGTTTAACATATTCAAAAATAGCTTCATCAATATATTTAAAGGAAGAATATATACATAATAAGGCTAAACTACCCTTAGCTTTTGACAAATTAATAATTCCTTAAAATTTTGCTAAATATAATGTATTCCTATAATATTCTCATTGAATATATTCAATAAAATATATTCATTAACACATTCATAAGGATATATTCCTATCCATTGTATACATTTAAGAAAATTGTTCTCTTTTAAAATGTTATATAAAGTTATTTTTGTATATTCAAACAGTTGTCATTTAACCAGCGGATGTTTCAGGAATTGTTTTTAAGGAATTGATCTGCTTTTGGTTGAGATGTAAGACTGATTTTTTTTTTGAGATAGGGTCTCATTCTGTCACCCAGGCTGGAGTGCAATGACAGTCATATCTCACTGCGGCCTTGACCCTTTTGGGCTCAATCAATCCTCCCACCTCAGCTTCCCAAGTAGCTGGGACTACAGGTGTGCACCACCACACCCGGCTAATTTCTGTATTTTTTGTAGAGACAGAATTTCACCATGTTGCTCAGGGTGGTCTTGAACTCACCGGCTCAAGCGATCTACCCACTTCAGCCAAACAAAGTGCTGAGATTATAGGCCTGAGCCACTGCCCCTGGCAAGACTGATTTTTAAGGCCAGAAACTACTATGGTTGAGCAAAAATTAAGCCAAATTAGATTAAGTTAAGTGGCAACAGGTGACAATGAAACCAATGGGTAGCCTCTAAGGAATTGAATCATTTTGAAAGAGGGAGACTACAGGGAAAGACAAAAGTAAAGAAGGGGATGCTAGACACCATCCTATCTAATCCTGTTTAAACATTTAAAAACAATAAAAGGAAGAAGAGCCTTCAAAAGAAATAAAAATTCACTATTTGATAAATTTGGGAGGGCAGGATCAATAGGAGATGCACGGAAGAGAGTGTTCTGGATCAAGTCAAGGAGAAGCCGTGGAGACCCCTTCAACACCCAGGGTTTGTAGGTAAACTTGTTTAGAAGTTAATGAAGATACACTGCTGTGGGAATGTGTTTATATCTCTCTTCTCCTCCACAGCTACAGGGCTTCTGCTTCATGAAAATACCCCTTCTCCTTAGGGGAGCTCCCACGGCAGACTGTCTGTTTCTGCTGTTGCAGACCTGGGGTTTGCTCTGTGTTCTTTCCCTCAGAGAGATGTAATGAACCAGCACTTTCTTTCTTTCTTTTTTTTTTTTTAAAGATGGGGTTTCCCCATGATGGTCAGGCTGGTGTTGAACTCCTGACCTTAGGTGATCCACCCACCCAGGCCTCCTAAAGTGCTAGGATTACAGGCATGAGCCACCGCACCCAGCCATGAACCAGCACTTTCTAAGATAGGAGTCCTCTCTCTGTTTCCCTCCCTACACATTCCTTGCTCAATTTCCACTTGCTTTGGCAGTCTCTTTACTTACTTTGTAGTTCCAGGTTTCATTTGGAATTTGTGCTTTTGTTTCATATCCTCCTTATATTATTTGTGTGATTTCCAAGAAAAGAAGAGGAAAATTCCAACTTCATCATCGTTTTCAAGCCAGACATGGCCAAATGTTTGGTGAATTTTAATGAAAGCATAAAGTCCAAGGCAATTGTTTTTAATCTAAGGTACCTTTTAATTTCTATAAAACAGAATTTTATGAGGGGAAAGCATTCCATGTTAAAGCAATCAAACAAACAAACAGAATACCTTTTAAAGTTCGAGTGAAGGAAGGCTATAAGAGGAATATCTCTGGCAGGGGGGCAAGCTCCTAGCAAGTCTCCCTAGGGGTTTCTCTGATATTTCCTCTTCCACCCTCAAGCCAGGACCTAGGAGAGCACACTACCCTCCTTTAAAACCCTGCTCCTAGCTGTCCTACCCTGTTTTCAAATGGAAAGATTCCAGAGATATGAAAGAAGCCCCAAGCAGGAAAGGGTATCTCATCAATTGAGACTGATGTCCCTTAAAGAATGAAACCCTGAGAGGGTGCCTGAGATGGGGCACTGTGAGTAAGAGTGGGAGAAAAGAGGAGACCTCAGAGCATGGGCTCTCTGTGCTGCACTAGTGATTCAGGGCGACTTAACTAGACTTAGCCAGTTGTCAGGACACACAGGCTAGACAACGGTTGGCTGATGGGTTCAAGCACTCTGAAGATGTGCTGTGATCCGTGACTCTGGAAATTTCCCAAAAACCTTTTAAGAATTCAGAACAGAATAGACCGATGAAACTGACATTTTATCCCTGCAAGGGGACCAGCCTGTGTTTTCAGTAAAAGGTGGGGAACCTGAAGGCTTGCAAGCTGGAATGAAGTCTCACTTTGGGAAGATACGTGGCCATCTGCAACCCTACCTCCTCAGTAACTCAATAGTGATTAACTTTATCAGACTTTGCTGTTTCCTTTTTTAAATTTGTGGGACCCAGCAACATATCAAGTGATCAATCAATCAATAACACCAGTTTGAAACTCTCCAAGTCAAAATTCTGTGCCCTTGTTCCCCTTAGCATAATTGAGAGAATAATTTTTCCAGAGGAATTTTATTTTAAAAAGCAAAGGAGTCCCAAACAAATTAAATGTGCAAAGAAAACACAAAACGCATAAAACAACATGCTTTTCAGAGTGCAAATGTCTAATCTTGCAGTAGTTAACTTCCTAACACATACACCCATATGTATGTTAAGCCTGATGCACACATCAACACACAGTAGGCAGTCAGCTTTGTTCACGTTCACACTCTTAAGTTCTAAATTATTCTCATCCATATAAACAGGACTGTCAATCTGGTTTTGACCTGTTGATTTTCTTCCTTTCGCAGTCCTGTATTCAGCCCTCAGATCGGATTCTAGTCACTGACCACTGATGAGCTCCATCATCAGGCATGAATCACAATTTATCTCTGTTTAGCAGTGCTCTCAGATCTGCAGAAGCACCAGGAACCCCTCTATGGTATTCTCATGGCTCGACTTTACCTTGCAAATCTTGGAAGTAACCTAAACACATTTTGTTCCTTCTAGAAAATGTTAATCCTGAAATTTTAATAATCACCTGAACCTTTTCTACTCCATCCATTCCCATATTGTTTTCTGAACCCTAACAGATTTCTTGCATTCCTAGCAGTAACAATGATGTGCAAATGAATCAATGATGCTACCCATGTGTTACAAGGAAACAGTCAAGGCGTTTCCTTATAACAAGTGGAAGGCTTCTCCCTTCCACTCTGCCTGCTCCCCGACTCGCCCTACCCTACCAATGGCAGAGCCAGGGGATTTTTTATTTCCTTGCTGCACAATGACAAGACCAAAATGCCATATAAAGTGAACATTGGAAAAGCCCTAAGTAAGTGTGGTATTTATTATGGGTTACATTGTTGGGTCTCCATCATATCTGCTATGAAGCTTCTTGAAAGTACAATGGAAACTAGGGGGAAAAAAATCACTGAAGGTGTATATAAACATATTTTCTCTTAGCATGTATTAAAATCATACTACATGCCAGAAACTACTAAGGATGAGAGACTCAAATACAGATAAGAAAAATTACCTGCATTCAAAGAAACCAGATAAAGGCACAGATAATTAAAATAAATATAATAATACACATGGGATTAAAGGAGACAGAATAATTAATTTTGGTATGTTGGAGTAAGAATAACAAAAATTGTTCAGTATTTGAATGTACCTTGGAGATAAGATAGAAATTGCAAGAATTTTCATATTAATACATGTAACTAATCTGTAAAATTATATCTATCTGTCTCAGTTTTCTTAACTATATATTTATATATGTAGTATTTAAATATGTTTAAACATATATAATGTTTAAATAACTCTAGTTAAATAAACATAACTCTAGTTAAATAAACATATATATATATATATATATGTTTAAATAGAAGGAAAAAAAACCAACTTAAAACTACAGTACTCCTGAGAATGAATTGAATAGAAGATTTTAAGGATAGAAGTAAATTCAAGTAAAAAGCCAAGGCACCAGGGCTCACATTTGTTATACTAAAGAGGTTTGTCTACTGCCCTTCATGACACGATAAGAAATATTGACCAGAGGGATCTATTGGATAGGACACAGGCCAGGAAGTAGGTGACATCTATTCTCAGCTCTACAACAAATGTGCTCACTGACCTTGGATGAATCTCTTGACTTTCTTTTGTTTTCTGATTCTCTGTCTGTTCCACTGACATTTAGTTCGTTTTCTTTATGAGTAGCCAGCATCATGGATGTATTTTCAAAGTGCTCTCATTTCTGAATCAAAATGAAAAATACACATTCAAATGCTTTTGCCCAGATTTGCATACCAAGTTCGAGAGACTCAAAGTCTGTGAAACAAAAATAGTTTCACTAAAGGATAACTAGTGCAATCAGAATAGATTTCAGAATTCCGTGATGAAACCTGTAGAAAGATTGATTTTTTAAGTGATGAATTTGGATATTCTTTATTTTAATAACAACAGTCTTCAAATGAATAAAACTTCAGAAAAAAAAAGGGAAAAAAGAATGCATAGGTATAAATAGGTGGTGAATAGAGCAGCCAAGATAGGTAAACAGGAAATGCAGACGTAATACACAAGGGCAAGCTGTCATTCACGGGAGAGCCAGGTGGAGCAGGAGAAAATCTTGAGCTGTGATGCAGGTGCAATTACAACCTTGTCTGACCGCACTGGGTGCCTTGCAGCTACAATGATCCATAAGAATTGTCCCACGTTGAACCAAAATGTCCTTTAGATATAAGTATCCTTAAAGTACAAAGGGAAATTACCCCAGGCTATATTGATTTGGTGCAAGTATTTTTATGGCAAATATTCTCTGGGTGTTTTTCTTACCATGAACTTGTATATGATCATTCATATGCCCTATGCACATGATTGATCCACCGTCATTCCTAGGTTTAGCTGCAATTACAGTAATAAGTTGGCATTCTTAACAATGAACTCAGTTCCTTGTGAGTCTAAAGAACTGTCTAAGTTGATGGAAATAAGTTTCTGTGCCTATGTTCAGAAGGCTACTGCTGGGCCATGTTAAAGGGAACACCCCTGAAGCCCTTTGGTTCATGTAGCAGCCTTCTTCCCCTCTGGTAGCCAGGGACTGGTGAGGCAGAAGATACTCTAGAGCTCTGTCTTTAATCAGGACTATATTTAGGATGTGTACCATATATCTATGCCTGCACAGGTCCAGATCTGGGTCTATAGCTATCTCTCTGTCTGCCTACTTATCTACCTGTCATCCTTCTTGAAACACTTGCATTAAAAGTGATGGCAAAGCTTAGATGCAGATTTATGATGGCAAGTTATGTTAGAGCGTGACTTCTTTCTTTAGAAGGGGCCCAGAATCACTCATAGTCTTATAATTATGAAGAGAATATTCATTAAGTATTGTTGGGGAGGCTAAAATGAGGGTACAGTAATCCAAACATGTATGACTCAGACTATATCATTAAGTATTTCTGATGTCATGTAAGGCCTCTTTTAGAGAAAATACGCATAGTTGAGGGAGATATGATTTTCAAACTGCAGCTAGCTAGTCTGCAGGAGGTGAGAAAGCAGATGGGATGGAAACAGTGTAAGTGAAGAGGCTGAGCACTGAGGAATGAAAGGACAGCCAGCAGAGGTGGCATGTGGTCAGAATGACAGATATAGAGAGTTCCCAGACGCTGAGGTCTTGCTGTCTTGCATGTGGGCACTCTTCAGGGACTAGACATATGGATTTTGCTCACTTTACTTAATACTTTTTCTACGATACTGTGGTTCATTCTGACAGATTGAAAAGATGAGTGTGAAAGTAGAACAAAAATATATTGATTATATATTGCATGACTTGCTGTATTTTAAGGAACAGCAAATGTACTGAATATAATTATTGATTCCAATTTTTTAATGCCATCATTATTATATGGATAAAGGGACTCTATATGCTGACAAGATGCTAAGGCTGTTATAGAATATTGCTTAAAATAAATACTGAAGAGTAAGCATTAGTGTAAGAAAGTACTAGTATACCCTACAGAAAATAAACTATAATAACTACTGTTAGCCCACATTTGACAGGTGAGGAAATAAGGCTCAGAGGGATTACACAGCTTGCCCAAGGTCTCACTTCTGATAAAAATAAATAAATTTTATTCTCTTGAATTATGCTCTTAATTATTATGCTCAAATTTATTCCATAAACTTATCACAAAGGAAATATTGTAGCCAAAAATACAATTGAAGAAATGCAGAGATCACCAAGGAAAGAAATAGCCTCAAATCTTATTTTCAGCGTCCTTTCTCATCTCATCCCTACTTGCCTGGGCCCAGCAGGTAAGAACAGAAGAAAGGAATCTAATCTATTAGAAAATTCCCAAGAAAACTGCCATTTGTCTTCTATCCTATGACTTAATAGTTAATGGTGTTAACAGTCATTAATTAAAAACAATAATTTATATCTATGTGGTCATTTGCAATTCACAGTATGTTTTCACAGACATTATCTCTTCTTTCATTTATTTATGTTTAAATCCTACGAAGCTGATCAGTTCAGCTGTATCTGTATGATTCTAAATATTGAGTAAAATGTTAGGATAAGAAGAAGTGTGGAAATTGGTCATTCAATCATAGCTAGATGCTTTGCATCCTGAAAGTGCCACACACACATGATTGATTGATTTTTCCCATTCTATCAGGATATTTTGTTATATGCCTCAATCTAACCTTTAAAAAAAACTTGACAATATATTAAATATTTCTCATCTGGCAGGTTTCCCAGATATTTCAAATATATTTACTAGCATCAAAAGTTAAAGGAGGCTGGTTCACAGTGCTATACCGTTCAATCTTTCTTTTTTTCATCTATTCCTACCTGCCTTTTGAAAAACTCATTTATTCATCTTCCAAAATTCATATCAAAAAAGACACGTACATACAAACACACACACACACACACACACACACACACACACACACCCCTATTTTCCAAATATATAAAATACAGTTTGTGTTGATATAGTCCATATGATTCATTGACAAATATTCATATAGAAATCATGAGCTCTGATTGTTAAATATACAGTCTCTAATTGACATCATACTTGATTAATCAGAATATAATTCATTTTATCACTATGCCATTAAACAGGTATTGATTGTTTTTATCAATATTGCAAAGTCAAGTGGCTAGAAATTAGATAAGGGAAATATAATCTGTCCCCTGCTTTCAACAAGATGACTCTTAATCTCTCTGTTCCCACCAATTTGAGCATCTCAAAAATCGTTTTCCTCATGTCTTGTATGGCCATGCATGAAAATTAAAGCTGCTTAAGTTACTACACAACTGCAGAATTAAGTGTTTTAACGTGTTGGAAAGAAACTCATGTTTAATAAGCTGTTACGCTTCCTTTCTTATTGTCTCTACTCTTGTGGCTGACATAGAGTTACTACACCCACAATTTCTCCATCCCCTGATTCCCAGGGGAATCAGAGCTAAGTGTGGCCTCCATTGGCATCTACTGCTCTTCTTGATACTGGTCTTAGGCTGGGTTCTTTGGTGACACATCTACTACTATTTTCTACTCAGCGCCTATGTTTTATGTTATAAAAGCAAGTGGTTAGAAGTTTTTAATAAAGGTTCCAATATCTCAAGAGTGAATCTCTGTCTCATTCATCTCTAATACATATAAAAACTCTGAATTTCTACAGAATTCCAAATTCCTTAGTGAATTACCTTTCCATCCTTGAATGCAGGATTTATGCATCCTGGGTGTTTTCCTCACAGCTGTGGCAATGGATGCCATGATGACCTCCACTGGAGTCCCTGGAAGTTTACACAGCTGTATAGTCCATGAGCTATTCTCACAGAACACTTCTTGGAGACAAATCATCTACCTGAACAGAAGGGTGCCATCTGATGCTCTTGCACTCAGTTAATGGCTCAAGAAATGGTCATGTCAGAAAGATGCACAAATATTCACTATTCAACCACCTCAGCGACCTTGCAGTTCACCTCAGGACTTGCCAACTATTCGCCCACATCACAGGGCCCTGTAGGGCTGGAATGCTCTTCTGGCCATAGATAAGGTCAGACATTCACTGTATCTCAACTGTCACTCCAGAGCCAGTGTCCTTTTTCCCAGGAGTGGGGTGATGTCGGGTGTTCCATCCCCCAACCTCTCTACCTACTTTGTTCAGAGGTTGAACAAAAGTCTTGCTTTCCCTCAATCTCCCCATGTTATTTATTAAATGGCCATTGACATTATTTTCTAAGCCTTCCAGAGAGTAGTTACAGCACAAGGCCTATCTCAATTTAAGCTGAATGCCAAGCAATCTCTCAATGGTATGTACCTAGCAAATCATATACACAGTGAATGCTGGGAGAAAGACGTTTTGAAATAAATCCAACCAAAAAAGGGAGAAAGAGGTTTGATTTAGGCAGCAAGACGCCATCCTAACTGTCTTTTTTTTTTGAGACAGAATTTCGCTCTTGTTACCCAGGCTGGAGTGCAATGGCGCGATCTCGGCTCACGGCAACCTCTGCCTCCCGGGTTCAGGCAATTCTCCTGCCTCAGCCTGAGTAGCTGGGATTACAGGCGTGCGCCACCACGCCCAGCTAATTTTTTGTATTTTTAGTAGAGACGGGTTTTCACCATGTTGACCAGGATGGTCTCGATCTCTTGACCTCGTGATCCACCCGCCTCGGCCTCCCCCAACCGTCTTTTTGATAATTCATATTATCTGAAGGCAAGGGTATCTGAAAAAATAAGCCCAGTTATCTATTTTAGCAAACTAGTAAAAGGATTTTCCTGAGGTTTGAAAAGTCCTAATCCTGAAACAGGAAGGTAAATTTCTATTCTTTTATTTTTCTCCTCAGATACTGCATCACCACAGTGAGTCAAACTATACCCTTTAGTTACACTACAATCTTGAAGATCAAGACTTTTGATTGTCTGTAAGAAAATTACATTTCAAATGGAAAAATGAAAGAATATACAACACAAAACAAAAAATATGCATCATGCAGGGATCTCACAAATAACCCACAGAGCAAATAATTGGTCTTAGAGAAATCTTCAAGGACATCAAATATTTTCAAAAAAAATTAGCCAATAGCTCTTTTATTGATAAAGATTACAAAAAAAAACGCTATTACTATGCCAACAATTTTGAAAAATTTGTAAGACTGAACTGCATAGCATCATTGCTAAGAGACAAAAGTTCTTAATTTTAAAGAGTTTCACTGTGTGTCTAAGTTTACTAATTATTTCGCCAGCCAATTAGACAAACTAGCAACTCAAGAGATTATAAAATCATTGTAAGATAAGAAAGGGAAGAAAAAAATGACATTTTAAAAATTCACATAATTATTGATAAAGGATATATTGGCTATTATCAGTAGAACATTAAATACATTTCTTTTGCTTAGTATAAAATCTTAGTTTAAGCATTTGCCACTTTGTTTTATTTCTTATGTATTTTCACATGCTATTGTTAAACAAAACCTATCTAATTGTTTATAGACTTTGCAATTTCATTCTCATTAACTCTATATTATAGTATGAATAGTTTTATATTATCAAATACATATAGTCATCCCTCAGTATCTCTGGAGAACTTTAAGACCTTCTATGGATATCAAAATCCTCAGATACTCAAGTCTCTGATGTAAATATATATTTATGCATGCATAGTTTTCACATATAACCTGCATACGTTCTCCCATATACTTTAAATCTTCTTTATATTACTACTAATAATTAATATGATATAAAGTCTATGAAGTAGTTGTTATAATGAATTGTTTAGGGAATAATAAGAAAAAAGTCTGCACATGTTTAGTGCCAAAGCAATGTTTTCAAGTATTTCCCATCTATGGTTTGTTGAATCTACAGATGCAGAACCCACCATTCTGTACTTTCTGTACCCAGAAATGAGCAGGCAAACGCAAACCAGCAGACACGAGCAACTTGGGCGTGACTGTTCAGCTCCTCACTTATGCAGCTGAGTACATCGTTGTTTTGATTTGTTTCAGGGCATCTTTAAGTGTTAGCCCATATATTCCTGGCTTTAGAAAATTCTTTTACACTCACTGTCTAATGCTAAATTAGGGGGAACCTACAATTAGAGGAATCAGACAGACCTGGGTTTGTATTCCAGCTCTGCCACCAAAAGTCAATCTCAACAAATCATTGAATACTGGGAGGCCCAGCACACTTATTTTTGAGAAGAATAAACAGTGCCTGGCTGGGAGGGGTGTTAGTGTACTTGACACATCTAGCTGTAGTGTCTCTCACAGATGTGGTGCCCAATAAATGGTAGATTGTGGCAGTAATCATTGAAACAGGTTGTTCTCCCAAATTTACCTAGTTCCTTCATTCCAACTTCCCAAATGTTTATATAAAATAAGCAATTCCTAATACCCTCCTTTTGGCTTAGTCTCTTTCTTTTTAAATGAGTGATATCATACAGGGGCTCCACACATGCATGGCCAATGAACAAATGGATACATAGAAATGTTACTCTTACATTAATCTGAGTTTTTAGTAGCCACTTTCTCAAATTCTTTGCCTCTGGCTCTCTGTATTACTGTACTCACCTTCTCATTTGGTTATTCTTTATCCACTTGGATAAAAAACAAGTATATATTCTTGAGTCACCCATTACTAAATTATTTATGCATATTTCTTGTGAGTGCAAGACAATGTCTTTATTAGGTGTTAATTATTTTAAAAATAGTTATTGTTATTCTCAATGATTTCTTGGCTATGTTAGGGTCTTTCAGCAATGAGATGATATATGTAAACTATCCAGGAAAGCATGACATAAGTTAGAAACTCAGGTGATAGTGAGTTGGTCCCTTTTCATGCTCCCACACTACTCTACTAAAGTAATTCTTACTCTGTACTGTATTTCTTTGGCTGATATTTCCTGCGATAGATCATGAGTTCTCCCAGGACAGGGTCTTTGCATTGAAAGAGCCCAGCACAGAATCTAGCTCATATTAGGCTTTCAATACAAATTTGTTGAATAAGTCAAACATTTTACCAACATTTTAATTACTACCCCTTTACTAATTTTACAAAAATAAAATTACAAGAAACAGAAAAATCACTTCTGTCTCTCATCAGATTCCTAAATATCTAGGCTCATTAATTCTACCCTTGACTGTTTACATTAAATTGATGAATCCCATTCACATAAAGAGATAAAATAAGATATTCATGCTTGGTCTAAAATATTCAACTTAATCAAAGTAAAGGAGTGGTCACCCAGCCGTGTCCAGCCTGAAAGAAAATTCTTTTATTGTTATTTTAGTCAAGTTCAAAGCCCCAGGACTCAAGACTCCCTGTATTCTGTCAGCCGAAGTCATTGCCCACTAAAGAGAGAAGTCCTACTGAGCTGCCCTTGGTGATGCCAAGAGTGAAACTCGGGGAGTCAGCACTTCCCAACCGAATGAGTCAAGAGAACTAAGGTAAAAAAATTAATTTAGAGAATCTTCAGTGAGCTGAAATAAACCAGGCAGAGTTAGGAGACCTAGCCCTTTGTCAAGGAAGCAGAGAGCCTCTGCATTTTCACCTAGGTCCATGCTTCCCCACCAAATCGAATCTATGTATAAAAAATCAAATTTTAACCTAATGCATCAAATATTCCAGTAACACTAGAGCTGATTATCACCTAGCAACAGTGTGCACTGCCAAATGAATGAACAAACAGGCTGTTCTTGGGGATCCTTTCCCTACTTATAACGCCAAATAGCATATTTAAATGTATTTAAATAAAGCTCGTTCTACAGTGAATTTAAGTACTGTATGAAAAGGCCATTTCTGCGATGACTGGCAGATAGATGGACAGTTGTAACAGTGCTTGACAGATTTGTTTCCTTGCCCATAAAAATTTTGTTCAGTGACACTTTCTGATGAACCATTATCATAACTACTTCCTGACTATGTAGAAATTGTCTTTGTAACAAAGACAATGTTTTCTTTCCTTCTGATTTTATTTGTTGCAAATGGCATACTGTCACAGTGGAAAAGAACACTATCCAATTTCCCTTTGGGAAGAGAGAAAGAGAGTCCTTGTGGCAAGTTTACATCAAGGTTTTCAAAAGGTCATGACGTGTATTTCGTGGATGACCTAAAGAATCAATTGCTAGAAGGTAGAGGAGACATGATTAATTATTTCTGGGGAAGAAATGAAATTGAGACAGGCCTCAGAGGAGGGCTATGGAAAGTATCTTCCCTCCCACCACTTTGTAGAGTAAGTTGCATTAAAATATTTCCTGACAGGCAAGAAACGTTATTAAATATAAAACTAAATTTTTCAAATGTTCATGAAGTGAAGCAAGAACTCAGCGTCTGTGAATGTTCATGCCCAGGAAAGGCAGTGTATCCTTCAAACAAACATTTATTGAGCATTTGCTGTGTGCTGAGCATTGTAGTCCCCGTGAACATAGAACCTTGTGAGTAATATGTGAGCAAATACTGATAATGAACTACATCATTGGCAATAAAAGAGGTATTGGAATCACAGAGAGGCAATGGAATCACAGAGAAATTAACACTTCAGATTGCCCAAAGTAATTAGAAAAGAGATTATTGGATTTTTGATTCAGTGCTTCTTTTTTATTCTGTGACACCCTGACAAACAGTTTTGACTCATATCTGTATATCTGTCCATCACCAAAATCATCTCACCGTTCCCACCCCACTTCACCCTTCCTGAACCCTACATTCAGACCAGTTCTGTGCTAAGCATCGGGGTAGATTCTCCTCCTGCCTCTTCTTTTCACCCTTGTGCTCACCAGTCCTCATCACAGAGTGACTAGAGGCTTGACTATCTGATTAGCTGTAGGGCCTAAGGTGAAGGGACAAGGATGTCCCTAAGCTGTTTTTAGTGTTTGCTGGAGGCTGAGGCCATCAATGTTTCTTTGCAGTTCATTTGTGGCCTAGCCCAGACCCTAGCCATTTGAGATCAAACTATTTTATTTGTTCTCTCAAGAGATATTTATTGAGCTCTACCAGGGCTGGGCTGTATTCTAGGAGCTGAGGATAAAGTAGTAAAACTAACAGAGAAAGTCCTTGCCTTCCTAGGATATTGAGGTGGAGAGAGGTGAATTTATTTTCTGAAGGTCAAATTGATAGTCACTGGCCGAATCAGGCTTAGCCCCCCAGGTCTCCTAACTTGCAGAAACCATGGTGGTATTTTTCTACTGTTATAGTTTTGCTACTTTCACATTGACCTTGAACACTCAGGATCCTGAAAGTGTGTCTGTGTGTATATTTATGTATATTTGTGTGTGAAGGAGAGAGAGTGCACAAGCACATGTGATATACACCCAGCTTCCCAGATCCTGCCAGCCTTATTCAGTTCAGCCCATTGCTTGTCGTAACTTTATGCATGACGTAGTCCACGTCCTCAATAATTTTACTTAGGCAAACTTTAGATACTACCTTTAAACATAGTAAGTCCTTAATAAAGAGTTACAGAATAAATGAACGGACATATGAAATGTGAAATGCCTGAATAACAATTTACCATGACTCTACTAATTGTGCAGCATCATGCAATAAAATAAACAATTCACAAATGGAGAAGAATCTCAGAATGAGGATGATATGAGAAAGTCAACCCTCTAATTTGGAAATGTTCTATTTCCAAAACAGGCTCCTTTCTAGTTTTTCCACCAATTACTGAATTGGCTTGGCATAAATTGATATTGTTCCCAAACCCATTTTCAAATTTAGCCAGAGTTTCTGAAAGGCTGCCAACGGTCATTGTGCACAGCAAGTGCACTCTCACCCCAAATGCCTGGACTGCAGCACAGCAGGAGACTCAATCACTTCAGCAGTTTAGCAATCAATATGAATTGCTCTCTGCCATCAGTGCTGATTGGGAAAGTGGCCGAAATGGCCAGGACACACACACACACATATGCTTGGCCCAAGTTTGCATATATTTTCCCTCTCAACGTGCCTCTCAAAGCTTCTTTGATATTAATTAGCCTTTATTATAATCTGAGATATTTCACGTGAAAGAACTTATTCCACTTGCTAAAATAAGTGCAATATTCTGAATTTCTAATATATTCTCCATGGCATTTTTTCCTCTCCTTGCCATAGTTCTGGAGCTAACTTATTTCTGTAATGTCTTATTTCTCTTGGGCCTCCTTTACTTGTAAGCAGGCAAGCTTTAACTCTGACATCCACAAGCCACAGTGAAAATGGTATCTAATTTATTCTCTGAAATATAGAAAACAATATTGGGGAAGAAGCGAGAAATCAAAAGGTAATAAGGTTTGAAGAACAATTCTACCACAGCTGTCAGAATGCTGAGAAAAGGCAGCCTCTCTTCATAATCAGCCCTTTTAAAGTCAGAAGAAGGAAGAAGACAAGGGGCTGGTTCTCTACTTTGTTTCCCCAGTGACTGAAAGGAAACTCTAACAAAGATACAGACCGAGGCTTCAGTGCTCAGGACGAAAGTACCTGTGTCATTTGTGATAAATCTCATACTTAAGTGTGACGAATTGGCACCCTCTTGAAGATCAAAGCCAGGGCTTCCACCGTCCCACACCCTCTCAAGGATTTCCCTAATGACTGCAGGGCCTCATTGCAAGCAGGGGAAGAATGCTTTTGAAAAAATTTTCCAGTGGTGAATAGTACTTGGAACAGAGTGTTTAATGCATTGGTACTTTTGATAAAACATTGCATTAAATAATCTTTATAAATCCAAGGAATGTCTCTTCATGCAGCAATCAGTAGTAGCTTTTATTTCATATTATTTAATTTTATTTGCTTTATGCTGATATGTTTTGAATTATGTGTTTATTATATTTATTACATGGTTACTAATAGATATGTATTTATTTATTATATATATTTTTACAGAGACTGGGTGATGCTATATTGACCAGACTGGTCTTGAACTCCTGGCCTTCAGAAATCCTTCTGTCTTGGACTTCTAAAGTGTTTTAATGCATTTGTATATTAAAATATAAGAAATGCTTTGGGGAAAGTGGATTATTTTACATTTGGTTTCTCCATAGGCAGAGACAGAGACAAGGATTTGAGTGGAAATAGTTTATTTGTGGGGTAATTCTAGGAATCATTGGCAAAGAATCAGGAAAGAAAATTGAGATAGGAAAGACACCAATATGAATGGGTTAAAGAGCAGGCACCACTATGCGCAGCCAGGGTTCTGATTGCAAGGAATCCTCTAAGCCGTTTTGTAAAACATGGCTTAACATTCTTCTATCTAAAAGTCAAGGAAGTTGGGGTACTTACCTACCATCATCTATGTTATTATCAGTGGATGGATGCCTCCAGGGATATTAGCACCAAGGAAATTTGGACCTGAATTTCATATAGACTGAGTACACTCCTGCAGCAGAAAGTCAGAGTTGCCACAGTAAGAAGTTGTGCTTTTGCATAGACACATGAACACGAGGGAGAGATGGGCCAGGAACAGTAGCATCTCCACAACAGGCTGGGTCCAACTCCTGGTTGGGGGAAATCATTTTCTGCAGGCCACTGATTGGATAGTACAGAAAAGGAAGAGTAGGAATTCTGTCAAAGGATCAGGGGATTGGGAAGTTGCTACCTTCTTGTCCTCTGTCCTCTACAGTGATTGTAAAAACTATGTCCCACAAAAGAAAGAAAAACATTGACAATTGCATGTAAATAAGAGAAATGCAAAGTCATTCTCCCAAAATATCCTGCAGACAGCTTCCAGTTCTGCTGCCTTCCCAAGCAATTCTGGCCTTAGCTCATAACAATAATGTATTGTTTTCTATCCTTTTACTTTTCAATGTGTTCTCACTCTTACTCTTATTTGACCTTGATGGAGCAGTCTGGTCATTCTCATCTTCATTTTCACAAGAGGGAGCTAAAAGCATATCAATATCAAATGAATTTCTCAACAGAGCCAGGCTTAGAACTTCAGTCCCAATGAATATGTATTGAGTATCTATATTCCAGAAACTGTGCTTAGTTTAGGGGATACGGAAATTAATAAGACATGGCCCTCATCACTGAGGAAGTCACAGGCTACTTATGAAAACTGATGTACAAAGAATTTAATAGTAATGTGGTATTCACAAAACAGATGTTTATGCTTATGTTTATTTAGTAAAATGCTGTGTGAATACTGTGTTAGCAGGTACATCTTCCTGGAGAAGTTAGGTATGTGTTATCAGTCAAGATGGGGTAGATTGTGCTATGGCAACAAACTGTTCCAAACTCCTGTGGCCTTAACAGAACAGAGATTTATTTCTCACTTATGCAAATTCTACTGTAGTGTGGTGTGGTCACCCACCTGGGCAACTGTTCCCTTTATGATGACACACTGGTCCATGGCTGAGGGAAGATTTACCTTTCAGTAGCTCCATCATCTTGAACACATGGCCTCTTCAGTTGATTCAGCAAGGTGAAAAAAAGCATATATAGAGTCATGCACAGGCTCTAATGTGTTTCTAAGCAGAAGGGAACAGTGAACTTCTCACACTGTATTGGCCAAGTCACATGACCATACCTAAGTTTAAGGGAATAGGGAAGTACAGTCTTGTATATGCCTGGAAAGGCAAAGGAATCAAAAATATTGGTAAGAAGCATAATTACTTTCTAAAGTGATTATGGGGGGAAAAGTACTTTTGGCAGACAAAAAAACCTGTGTAAAAGCACAAAGATATGACATGGCCTGATGTGTTCAGAGATCCAAAGTTCAGAAAGTTTCAGGAAGCTAAAGTGTATGGAGGGAAGAGGTAGAAGGTGATGCTGGTGAGGTTAACAAAAGCGAGATAATGACTAAATTATTTTGGAATTTAGCCTCATGGAACCAGTAGCAGTTGAAAAGTATACAAGACACATGACCAGCTGCCATTTTTCAAAAAACATCCCATGTTAATGAGAAATCACTACATTGTGGCACCTCTCAGCTAATACACATTTTTAAGACTATCTGAAAGCTGTGGGAAAACCTAACAGAAGAAGTATTTGGGTGAGGGAGCAGCAGCAAGTGTCGTTATAGATTCAGAGTGCTGGAATCTCTTATACCTACCCAAGAGTCATGCCTAAATGATGTCTTGATTACATGGGTATCAAAGCATGCAAGTATCAATGAACATAAGCAAGACCCTCCCTTCATTTGTCATTGGAATGGTGGAAACTTAAGTGTTGTCTTTCCCGTATGTCTTTGTTTATGATGTTTCTTTGTGAACGGTCTTTTCTTTCCTAGCCCATGAAAAAGAATGAGGTTGTAGGTATTTTTCCTGTTGGCAGACAAAGACAAAACTTTTCATGTAAAAGATAGGAGTCAGGAGAGGGGTGGAGCAAGATGGCGGAAAAGAAAGCTTTACTGGTTGTCCCCCACTACAAGAACATAGACTTAACAACTATCTACACAAAAAAAGCAACTTTATAAGAACCAAAAATTAGATGAGCACTCATGCTACCTGGTTTTAACTTCATATCACTGAGAGAGGCACTGAAGAGGTAGGAAAAATAGTCTTGAGTCACTAATGCCACCCCTCCCCCAACATTCGGTAGCAGTGTCATGGTGCAGAGAACAATTCTGTGTGTGAGGAGAGAGAGAGCACAGCAATTGTGAGTCATTGAACTCAATGCTGACCTGTTACAGCAAAAGAAAAACCAAGCCAAATTAAGCTGATGCCTGCCCACAGAGCGAGCATTTAAACCAACCCTAACCAGAAGAGAATTTACAATCCCAGCAGTGAGAACTTGATTTCCCACAACTCTCACCACCATAGATTAAAAGCTCTGGGACCACAAATAAACCTTAAAGTCAGTCTAAGGACTCAGTGCTGTGCTGGCCTCAGGTCTGACCCAGTGCAGTCCTAGGGTGGTGGCCACAGGGGTGCTTGTGTTACCCCTCCACAGTTTCATCTGGCTCAGAACAGAGGAAGAGAGCGACTGCATTTGTTTGGGGAAAAGCAAGGGAAAAGAACAAGAGTCTCTTCCTGGTAATCCAGAGAGTCTTCTGGAGCTCACCCAGGGCCATCAAGGTGGTACCTCCATCAGTCTGTAAGAAACACAGTGTTAATGGGCTTGGCCCCCCTCAAAGCGGATACAGCTTAGATCACTAGATCCAAGTCCTTTCAAATATCAGGAAACCCTTCTGAAGAAGAATGGGTACAAACAAACCCAGACTATGAAGACTACAATAAACACCTAACACTTCAATACCCAGACATAGATGAATGACTACAAATATCAAGATAATCCAAGAAAATATTACCTTACCAAATGAACTGCATAAGGCCCAATGGACGAATACTGGAAAAACATATATGTGACCTTTCAGACAGAGAATTCAAAATAGATGTTTTGAAGAAACACAAAGAAATTCAAGATAACACAGGAAAGGAAATCAGAATTCTATTAGACAAGTTTAACAAAGAGATTGAAATAATTAAAAATAATCAAATAGAAATTCTAGCGATGAAAAATGCAATTGGCATACTAAAGAATGCATTAGACTCTTTAATAGCAGTATTAATTAAGCAGAAGAAAGAATTAGTGAGCTTAAAGACAGGCTATTTAAAAATATACAGTCAGAGAAGATAAAAGAAAACAGGATCAAAAACAATGGAGTACCCCAAAAGATATGGAAAATAGCCTCAAAAGGGCAAATAAGAGTTATTGAACTTTAAGAGGAGGTAGAGAATGAGACTGGGGTAGAAAGTTTATTCAAAGGAAAAATAATAAAATAACAAAGAACTTTTCAAACCTAGAGAAAGATATTAACATCTAAATGCAAGAAGGTTAAAGAACATCAAGCAGACTTACCCCCCCCAAAAAAATATTCCTCAAGGCATTTAATAATCAAACTCCCAAAGGTGAAAATTAAAGAAAGGATCCTAAAAGCAGCAAGAGAAAAGGAAGAAATAACATACAATGGAGCTCCAATACGTTTGGCAGCAGACTTTTTAGTGGAAATCTCACAGGCAAGGAAAAAGTGGCCACTTAAAGTACTAAAGGAAAAAATAACTTTTACCATAAAATAATATATTCAGTGAAAACTATCATTCAAACATTAGGGAGAAATAAAGACCATCCCAGACAATCAAAAGCCTAGGGATTTCATCAATACCAGACCTTTCCTATAGGAAATGCTAAAGGAAGTACTGCATCCTTTTCAGAAAGAAAAGGATGTTAATGAGAAATAAATAATCACCTGAAAGTACAAAACTCACTGGAAATAGTCAGTACACAGAAAAACACAGAATATTATAATGTTGTAATAGCCATATATAAACTATTCTTAAGTAGAAAGACTAAACTATAAACCAGTCAAAAACTGATAACTACAACAACTTTTCAAGACATAGTACAATAAGATATAAATAGTCACAACAAAGAGTTAAAAAGCAGAATTAATGAAGTGAAGGTGGAGAATCTTTACTAGTTTTCTTTTTACTTGTTTGTTTGCTTGTGCCAACAGTTTTAAACTGTTATCTGCTTAAAATAAACGGTTACAAGATAGTATTTACAAACCTCATGGTAACCTCAAACCACAAAATGTGCAATAGATACACACACACAGACAAAGCAGGAAACAACTATATCTCCAGAGAAAACCACCTTCACTGAAAGGAAGACAGGAATGAAAAGAAAGAAAGAAGACAAAACTATAAAACAATCAGAAAAAAAATAACAAAATGGCAGGAGGAAGTCCTTACTTGTCAATAATAACATTGAATTTTAAAGAAATAAACTCTCCAATCCAAAGACAGAGAGTGGGTTTAGTGCAGTGACTCATGCCTAGGTGGGCAGATCACTTGAGGTCAGGAGTTCAAGACAAGTCTGGACAACATGGTGAAACCCTATCTCTACTGAAAATACAAAAATTAGCTGGGCATGGTGACAGGCACCTGTAATCTCAGCTACTCAGAAGGCTAAGGCAGGAGACTTGCTTGAACCTGGGAGGCAGAGGTTGCAGTGAGCCGAGATTGTGTCACTGCACTCCAGCCTTGACAACAGAGTGAGACTCTATCTTTAGAAAAAAAAAGTATTAATCTATTGCTTACAAGAAACACACTACACTTCACCTATAAAGACACACATAGACTGAAAATAAAAGGATGAAAAAAGATATTCCACAACAATGGAAACCCAAAGAAGGAGGAGTAGCTATGCTCATATCAGACAAAATAGATTTCAAGACAAGAACCATAAGAAGAGACAGAGAAGGTCACTATATATGATAAAGGAGTCAATTTAGCAAGAGGATATAACAATTTTAGATATATATATATGCACCCAACACTGGAGCGCCCAAATATATAAAGCAAATATTATTAGAGCTAAAGGGAGATACAGACTTCAATACAATAATAGCTGGAGATTTCAACATCCCATTTTCAGCATTGGACAGCTCTTCTAGACAGAAAATCAACAAAGAAATATCAGACATAATCTGTATTAGAGAACAAATGGATCTAACAAATATTTAGAGAACATTTCATCCAATGGCTACTGAAAACTCATTCCTTCTCTAAGCACATGGATCATTCTCAAGGCTAGACCACATGTTAGGTCACAAAACAACTCTTACCACTCAAAAAAAATTAAATAATATAAAGCATATTCTCTGACCACAATGAAATAAATCTAGAAATCAAAAATGAGCAACTTTTGAAACTATACAAATATATGGAAATTAAACAATATGGTATTGAATTATAGTCAGTCAATGAAGAAATTAAGAAGAAAGTTAAAATTTTTTTTTGAAACAAATTATAATAAAAACACGACATACCAAAAACCTATGGAACAGAATGAAAGTAGTACTAAGAGGGAAGTGCATAGCTGTAAGTGCCCACATCAAAAAAAGAAAAAAAAATCCTTTAAATAAACAACCTAACAATACATATAAAGGAATAGGAAAAGCAAGAGCCAACCAGACTCAAAATTAGTAGAAGAAAAAATAATAAAGATAAAAGCAGAAATAAATGAAATTGAAATACAGAAAACAATAAAAAGACCAATGAAACACAAAGTTGGTTGTTTTAAAAGTTAAACAAAGTGAACAAACTTTTAGCCAGACCAAAAAAAAAAAAAAAAAAAGAAGATTCAAATATATAAAATTGGAGATGAAAACCTGGCATAGGCAAAGACTTGATGATTAAAACACCAAAAGCAATGGCAACAACAGTGAAAATTAACAAATGGGATCTAATTAAACTAAAGATCTTCTGCACAGCAAAAGAAACTTCATCAGCATGAACAGGCAACCTACAGAATGGGAGAAAATCATTGCAATCTATCCATCTGACAAAGGGCTAATATCCAGAATCTACAAAGAACTTAAACAAATTTACAAGAAAAAAAAACAAATAATCTCATCAAAAAGTGGGCAAAGGATATGAACAGACACTTCTCAAAAGAAGACATTTATGCGGCCAACAAACCCATGAAAAAAAGCTCATCATCACTGGTATTAGAGAAATGCAAATCAAAACCACAATGAGATACCATCTCATGCCAGTTAGAATGGTGATCACTAAAAAGTCAGGAAACAACAGATACTGGAGAGAATGTGGAGATATAGGAATGCTTTTACACTGTTGGTGGGAATGTAAATTAGTTCAACCATTGTGGAAGACAGTGTGGTAATGCTGCAAGGATTTAGAACCAGAAATACAATTTCACCCAGCAATCCCATTACTGGGTATATACCCAAAGGATTATAAATCATTCTACTATAAAGACACATGCACATGTATGTTTGTTGTGGCATTGTTCACAATAGCAAAGACTTGGAGCCAACCCAAATGCCCATTAATGATAAACTGGATAAAGAAAATGTGGCACATATACACCATAAAATGCTATACAGGCCATGAAAAAGAATGAGTTCATGTCCTCTGCAGGGACATGGGTGAAGCTGGAAACCATTGCTCTCAACAAACTAACACAAGAACAGAAAACACAAACACCACATGTTCTCACTCATAAGTGGGAGTTGAACAATGAGAACACATGGACACTGGGAGGGGAACATCACACACCAGGGCCTGTCTTGGGGTGGGGGCTAGGGAACAGATAGCATCAGGAGAAATGCCTAATGTTGAGGATCAGTTGATGAGTGCAGCAAACCACCATGGCACATGTATACCTATGTAACAAACATGCAAGTTCTACACATGTATCACAAAACTTAAAGTGTAATACAAAAAGAAAAGAAAAAGAAAAAGAAGATATTATAACTGATAATGCAAAAATTCAAAGGATAATTAGTGACTACTATGCCAACAAATTTGAAAATCTAGAAGAAATGTACAAATTCATAGACACATACAAACTACCAAGATTGAACCCAGAAGAAATCCAAAACCTGAACATATTAATAACAAATAAACTATAATAAAAAGTCTTCCAGTAAAGTAAAGCCTGGGACCTGACGGCTTCACTACTGAATTCTACCAAATATTTAAAGAAGAATTAATATCAATTCTACTCAAACAATTTCAAGAAATAGAGAAGAAGGAAATACTCTCAAACTCATTCTATGAGACCAGTATTACCCTGATACCTAAACCAGACAAAGACACATCCAAAAACGAAAACTACAGGTCAATACACTTGATGAATATTGATGCAAAAATCTTCAATAAAATATTAGCAAACAGAATTCAACAATGCATTAAATAGATCATTCATCATGACCAAGTGGGATTTATTCCTGAGATGCAAGGATGGTTTAACATACACAAATAAATTGGAAGAATATATCATATCAAGAGTATGAAGGACAAAATTTATACAGCCATTTCAATTGATGCTGAAAAAACATTTGATAAAATTTAACATTCTTCATGATAAAATACCCTCAAAAAACTTGTTATAAAAGGAATATACTTTAAGACAATAAAAGATATGTATGACAGACCCACAATATCATACTGAACAGGGAATATTTGAAATCCCTTCCCCCACAAGCATAGGAAACCAAAGTAAAAATGAACAAATGGGACCACCTTGAGTTAAAAAATTTCTGAACAGTAAATAAAACAATCAACAAAGTGAAGGGACAACCAACAGAATGGGAGGAAATATTTGCAATCTATTCATATAACAAGGGATTAAAGACTAGAATATATAAGGAACTCAGACAACTCTATAGGAAAAAATCTGATAAGCTGACTTAAAAATGGGCAAAGGATTAGAGTGAACATTTCTCAAGAGAAGACATAAAAATGGCAAAGAAACATATGAAAAGGTACTCAGCATCATTGATCATAAGAGAAATGCAAATCAAAAATACAATGAGATACCATCTTATCCCAGTGAAAATGGCTTGTATTCAAAAGACAGGCAAAAACAAATGCTAGCAAGAATGTGGAGAAAAGGGATACCTTGTACACTGTTGGTGGGAATGTAAAGTAGTACGACCACTATGAAGAACAGCCTGGATGTTCCTCAGAAAACTAAAACTACAACTATCATACCATCTAGCAATTTCACTGCTGGGTATATAACCAAAAGAAAGGAAATCAGTATAGTAAAAGAAATCTGCACTCCCATATTTGTTGCAGCACTATTCACAATAGCTAAGATTTGAAAGCACCCTAAGTGTCCATCAACAGATGAATGGATAAAGAAAATGTGGACATATATGCATTGGAGTACTATTCAGCTATAAAAAAACAATGAGGCTCACAACTATAATCCCAGCACTTTGGGAGGCTGAGGTGAGTGGATCCCCTGAGGTCAGGAGTTTGAGACCAGCTTGAGCAACATGGAGAAACCCCATCTCTACTAAAAATACAAATTAACCAGGCATGGTGGCACATGCCTGTAATCCCAGCTACTTGGGAGGCTGAGGCAGAAGATTCACTTGAACCTGGGAGGTAAAATTTTCAGTAAGCCAAGATCTCACCATTGCACTCTGGCCTGTGAAACAAGAGCAAAACTCTGTCTCAAAAAAAAAAAAAAAAAAAAAAAAGAGATCCAATCATCTGCAGCATGATGGAACTAGACATCATTATGTTAAGTGAAATAAACCAGGCACAGGAAGATAAATATTGCATGTTCTCACTTATTTGTGGAATCTAAAAATCAAAATAATTGAACTCATGGACGTAGAGAGTAGAAGGATGGTTATGAAGGTCTGGGAAGGTGGGAATGGTCAGTGAGGGGGAATGGGGATTGGTATGAAAAATTGAATAAATGAATAAGGTCTAGTATTTGATAGCACAGTGGGGTAACTATAGTCAATAACAATTTAACTGTACATTTTAAAATAACTAAGAATAAATATCTTAAGGGATGGATACTCCATTTTCCATGAGGTGATTATTGCAGTCCTGTTTTAAAATATCTCATGTATTTCATAAAATATTCACCTACTGCATATTTTATATATTTTTAAGTAAAACATTATAAAAATTTTAAAAAGTTAGAGATAGGGAAGTGGGGAAGATGGCCAAAAGGAAACGTCTCCAGAGTGCAACTACCACCAAGTGAGACACAGAACTAGAACAATATCCACGTCTCTGAGCGAAGTACCAGTTTTGTTTTAAAGGGACTGGTTGAACAGTGGGATTAACCCCCCAAAAAGGCAGTGAAAGCAGTCCAAAGGAGGCCAGCCGAGGCAAGGCGGGGCACTGCCCCACCTGGAAAGTGTATCATGCATGGAATATAGGGGGAGCATCACCTCCTTGGTTCTCTGAATCAGATACAGCAATTCACTCTGAGACTTTGGCAGCACACAGAGCAGGAAAATGCCACCTTGCTGAGAATTGCCTGGGATTGCAGACCCGGTTGACAGTTCAGGCTGGCAGCCCCAGTCAGACCAGTGCCTTGTCAGTGCAGACCAGGGCAAAGATTTGGACTAATATCAAGAAAGCTTGCTAAAAGGAACTGCTCATCCCACAGAAGAGAGTGTTGAAAGCGGGGAGGGGAATACAACCAGGCAGGCCCCTCCCCAACAAGATCCAGCAACCAGAGTCCCTCTCCTGGGAGAGTTTCGCAGTTAACACATCCTCTATCTGGGAGTAGCAGGCTTAGCAGAGGGAAAGAGCCCACCATTGGAAAAGCAGGGCTAACCCCACCAGTACAGAAACCAGGCAAAGAATAAACAGCATGCTGGCTGAGACCGAGGCAGCCCAGGAGTGCCTCCACAGGCAGACAATGGACACACTGTCTTAAGGTGCACACTGACACCTGCATTTAAAAAGAAAAAAGTCTCATACAGGAGAAATAATCCCAACTTTAACAGAAAGGACATCTATTCAGAGAAGATGGGAAGAAACTAGTGCAAAAAGGACGAAAACAGCAAAGTCCAGAATGCCTCTCCTCCCCAGAGAGATCACAATGATTCACCAGCATGGCAACAAAACAGGTCAGAAAATGATTTTGATGAACTGACAGAAGCAGGCTTCAGAAGATAGGTAATAACAAACTTCCCTGAGCTAAAAGAACATGTTTTAACCCAATGCAAAGAAACTAAGAACATTGAAAAAAGATTAGATGAAATGCTAACTAGAATAATCAGCCTAGAGAAGAACATAAATGACTTGATGGAGTTGAAAAACACAGCACGAGAAATTTTTGAAGCATACACAAGTTTCAATAGCCAAATCAATAAAGCATAAGAAAGGATATAAGAGATCGAAGATCAACTCAACGAAACAAAAGAGAAGTCAAGAAAAGAGAAAAATGAGTGAAAAGAAATGAACAAAGCCTCCAAGAAATATGGGATTACATGAAACGACCTAATCTACGCCTGATGGGTGTACTTGAAGAGGACCGGGAAAATGAACCCAAGGTGGAAAACATTCTTCAAAATATTATCCAGGAGACCTTCCCAACCTAGCAAAGCAGGCCAACATTCAAATACAGAAAATACAAAGAACACTACAGAGATACTCCTCAAGAAGAGCAACCCCAAGGCATATAATCGTCAGATTCACCAGGGTTGAAATGAAGGAAAAATTGCTAAGGTCAGCCAGAGAGAAAGATCGGGTCACCCTCAAAGGAAAGCCCATCAGATTCACAGTGGATTTCTCAGCAGAAACCCTACAAATCACAAGAGAGTGGGGGCCAATATCCAACATCCTTAAAGAAAAGAACTTTCAACCCAGAATCTCATATCCAGCCAAACCAAGTTTCATAAGTGAAGGAAAAATAAAATCCTTTACAGACAAGCAATTACTGAGATATTTTGTTGCAACCAGACCTGCCCTACAAGAGCTCCTGAAGGAAGCACTAAACACAGAAGAAAACATCTAGTATGAGCCACTGCAAAAATGAACCAAATGGTAAAGACCAATGGCACAATGAGGAAACTGCATCTACCAATGGGCAAAACAAACAACCAGTAACAAAATGGCGGGATCAAATTCACACATAACAATATTAACATTAAATGTAAATGGTCTAAATGCCCCAATCGAAAGACACAGACTGGCAAACTGGATAAAAGTCAAAATCCATCAGTGTGCCGTATTCAGGAGACACATCTCAGATGCAAAGACACATATAGACTCAAAATAAAAGGATGGAAGAAGATCTACCACGCAAACGGAAAGCAAAAAAAAGCAAGGGTTGCAATTTTAGACTCTGATAAAATCAACTTTAAACCAACAAAGATCACAAGAGACAACGAAGGATACTACATAATGGTGAAGGATCAATAAAACAAGAAGAGCTAACTATCCTAAATATATATGCTCCCAATACAGGAGCAGCCAGATACATAAAGCAAGCTCTTAATGACCTACAAAGAGACTTAGATTCCTGCACAATAATAGTGGGAGACTTTAACACTCCACTGTTAACATTAGACAGGTCAAAGAGACAGAAAATCAACAAGGATATCCAGGACTTGAACATAGAACTGGAACAAGCAGACCTAATAGACACCTACAGAACTCTCCACCCCACAGCCACAGAATATACATTCTTCTCAGCAGCACATCGCAATTACTCTAAAATTGACTACATAAATGGAAATAAATCACTCCTCAGCAAATGCAAAAGAATGGAAATCATAACAAACAGTCTCTCAGACCACAGTGCAATCAAATTAGATATCAGGTTTAAGAAAGTAACTCAAAACCACACAACTTCATGAAAACTGAACAACTGGCTCCTGAATATTGACTGGATAAACAATGAAATAAAGGCAGAAATAAAGATGTTCTTTGAAACCAATGAGAACAAGTACACAATGTACCAGAATCTCTGGGACACATTTAAAGCAGTGTCTAGAGGGAAATTTATAGCAATAAATGCCACATGAGAAAAGAGGAAAGATCTAAAATTGACACCCTATTATCAAAATTGAAAGAGCTAGAAGAGCAAGACCAAAAAAACTCAAAAGCTAGCAGAAAACAAGAAATAACTAAGATCAGAGCAGAACCGAAGGAGATAGACACAAAAACTCTTCAAAAAATCAGTAAATCCAGGAGGTTGTTTTTCAAAAAGATCAATAAAATAGATAGACCACTAACCAGAATAATAAAAAAGAAAAGAGAGAAGAATCAAATAGATGCAACAAAAAATGATAAAGGGGATATCACCACTGATCCCACAGAAATACTAACTACGATCAGAGATTAGTACAAACAACTCTATGAACATAAACCAGTAAACATGGAAGAAATGGATAAATTCATGGACACTTGCACCCTCCCAAAACTAAACAAGGGAGAAGTTGAAACCCTGAATAGACCAATAACAAGGGCTGAAGTTGAGGCAGCAATTAACAGCCTACCAACCAAAAAACATCCAGGTCCAGATGGGTTCACAGCTGAATTTTACCAGACGTACAAAGAGGAGTCGGGACCAATCCTTCTGAAACTATTCCAAACAATCCAAAAAGAGGGAATCCTCCCCAACTCATTTTATGAGACCAACACCATCCTGACACCAACACCCGGCAGAGACTGAACAAAAAAGAAAACATCAGGCCAATATCTGTGATGAACATAGCTACAAAAATCTTCAATAAAATACTGGCAAACCAATTGCAACAGCAAATCAAAAAGCTTATCCATCACGAACAAGTAGGCTTCATCCCGGGGATGCAAGGCTGGTTCAACATATGCAAGTCCATAAACGTAATCCACCACATAAATAGAACCAAAGTCAAAAACCACATGATTATTTCAATAGATGCAAAGAAGGACTTCGACAAAATTCAACAGCCCTTTATGCTAAAAACTCTCAATAAACTAGGTACCGATGGAATGTATCACAAAGTAATAAAAACTATTTATGACAAACCCACAGCTAACATAATACTGAATGGGTGAAAACTGGAAGAATTCCCTTTGAAATCTGGCACTAAACAAGGATGCCCTCTCTCTCCACTCTTATTCAATATAGTGTTGGAAATTTTGGCCAGAGCTATCAGGCAAGAAAAAGAAATAAAGGGTATTCAATTAGGAAAGGAGGAAGTCAAATTGTCTCTATTTGCAGATGACATGATTGTATATTTAGAAGACCCCTTCATCTCAGCCCAAACTCTCCTTAAGCTTATAAGCAACTTCAGCAAAGTCTCAGGATACAATATCAATGTGCAGAAATCACAACCATTCCTATACACCAATAACAGACAAACAGAGAGCCAAATCAAGAGTGAACTCACATTCCCAATTGCTACAAGAGGAATAAAATACCTAGGAATACAACTAACAAAGGAGGTAAAGGACCTCATCAAGGAGAACTACAAATCACTGCTCAAGGAAATAAGAGAAGACATAAACAGATGGAAAAGCATTCCATGCTCATGGTTAGGAAGAACCAATATTGGGAAAATGGTCATACTGCCCAAAGTAATTTATAGATTTAATGCTATCCCATCAACTACCAGTGACCTTCTTCACAGAACTGGAAAAAACCACTTTAAACTTCATATGGAACCAAAAAAGAGCCCACATAGCCAAGACAATCCTAAGCAAAAAGAACAAAGCTGGCAACGTTATGCTGCCAGACTTCTAGCTATACTACAAGGCACGGTAATCAAAACAGCATGGTACTGGTATCGAAACAGAGACACAGACCAGTGGAACAGAACAGAAGCCTCCAGAGCAACACCACATATCTACAACCATCTGATCTTTGACATGACAAAAACAAGCAATGGGAAAAGGATCCCCTGTTTAATAAATGATGTTGGGAAAATTGGTTACCAATGTGCAGAAAGCAGAAACTGGACCCCTTCCTGACACCTTACAATAAAATTAACTCCAGAAGGATTAAAGACTTAAGCATAAAACCTAATACCATAAAAACCCTAGAAGAAAACCTAGGCAAAACCATTCAGGACATAGGCATAGGCAAGGACTAAAACACCAAAAGCAATGGCAACAAAAGCCAAAATAGACAAATAGTATCTAATTAAACTTCAGAGCTTCTGTACAGCAATAGAAACAATCATCAGGGCAAATCAGCAACTAACAGAATGGGAAAAAAATTTTGCAATCTACCCATCTGACAAAGGGCTAATATTCAGAATCTACAAAGAACTAAAGCAGATTTACAAGAAAAAAAACATTCAAAAATGGGCGAATGATATGAACAGACACTTTTCAAAAGAAGACATATATGAGGCCAACAAACATATGAAAAATGCCATCATCACTGGTCATTAGAGAAATGCAAATCAAAACCACATTGAGACACCATCTCATGCCAGTTAGAATGGCGATCACTAAAAAATCTGGAGACAACAGATGCTGGAGAGGATGTGGAGAAATAGGATCACTTTTACACTGTTGGTGGGAGTGTAAATTAGTTCAACCATTGTGGAAGACAGTGTGGTGATTCCTCAAGGATCTAGAAATAGAAATTCCATTTGATCCAGCAATCCCATTACTGGGTATATACCCAAAGTACTATAAATCATTCTATTATGAAGACACATGCACACACATGTTAATTGTGGCATTGTTTATAATAGCAAAGACCTGAAACCAATGCAAATGCCCATCAATGATAGACTGGACATAGAAAATGTGGCACATACATACCATGGAATACTATGCAGCCATAAAAAACAATGAGTTTGTGTCCTTTGTAGGGACATGAACGAATCTGGAAACCATCATTCTCAGCAAACTAACACAAGAACAGAAAATCAAACACTGCATGTTCTCACTCATAGGTGGGTGTTGAACAATGAGAAAACTTGGACACAGAGGAGCATCACACACTGGGGTCTGTTGCAGGGGCTACGGGAAGGCTAGTTGAAGGGAGGGTGGGGGAAGGAGAACATGGGGAGAAATATCAGGTATAGGTGATGGGGGGGGTGGCACCAAACCACCTTGCCATGACTGTACCTATGGAACAATCTTGTATGATCTGCACATGTACCCCAGAATCTAAAGTACAATTTAAAAAAAAAAAGTTAAAAATAGAGGAAAAAATGGAGGCGAGGCCTAAAATCAAAGGCTACCATTTTAGTGGCAGCCATGATAACTCTATCTGGAACTTCTGTCATCATAGGACTGATTAGAAAATTGCATAGTAGCAACTCAATTCTCTTATCTGTAGTTTGATGAAGCATCCTAGAGGAAGATGCACATTCTAGTATGACTAAGCTCATAATTCAGTGGCTTATTGAGTACCATCATAGTAAGAGAGCAGCAGATATAGTAAGTCCTCTATAAAGAGAGTGACTTGAACAAAATTACCTATTTATATTTTTTTCCTTGATATATTATGAATGCCTCAAAGACAATAACTATTTCTTATGGATTTTTATAAATCTCTAGGGCATAACCCAGTAGCTGGTACATTAGATACTCAATCAGTGTTGATTGAATGGAAATGAATTGCCAATAACTACTCAAATGTGCTAACTGATGCTACACCGGCCTATAAGAATAAACATATCTTGCCATTGCAGGTATAGATTTCTCTATAGTACCTAATTCAACCAAGTGAAACAGATCATTTGTTTGAAATATGTATCTAAAATGATAAGGGAGACAAGTTCCCAACTTGGCCTACAAATAAAGTCTTAGGGAATGAGTACTCACAATCAGGGAGGGGGAAAAAATCTGTCTGCCCTAACATTCTCGGGCCAATTAAATATATTACTCTAAATCAGCTGCAAGCAGCACCCAGCTCATTTGCAGGAAAAGCATAAAAGAATCATCTTCTGTTGATTTTAGCCAGCCATCCTGTTGAGGACAAAAAGCCTAGAGTGTTGTTTTCTAGAGGTGACCTCACCCTTTTTAAAATTTCCAACCTGAACCCTGCACAAGTAATTTTGTGGGGTTGCCTTTGAGCCAAATGCCCAATCAGGTAACTATGCTAGATTTAACATCATCATCCTAGGAAATATGAATGGATGGAAACAGAATTCTACAAATTTAGTAAATACATCCTTGGTGGCTCATTTTGTTGTTTCTCTCAAACATTTCTAACGTTCTTGACTTCTATGCTCATTATACACTACAATCCTTAATGCCTTTTTTTCACTAATCTACCACAATCTTGTTGATTTCACTCAATTTTTAAAATTTTCTTTACTGTTTTCTTCTTCCACTACCACCACCACACACCTCCAATCTTTCCTTCTTTCAGCTAGAATATTTTAAAATTATAATCTGATTATGCCATTCCTCTTCTGAAACCCTTTCTATGGTTTTTCAAAGCCGTGAAAACAAGCCACAAGACTCTTGCTCTCACTACTGTCTGAGTAACTCACTCGTCAACCTCAACACTCCTACCACAGACACCACCTATGCCAAAATGCTTTCTCCTCTAGCCCCAAATACACTTTACCCTTTTCCCTTTTCCCTTCTTAACTTCCACTCTTCCTTTGGATTTCATGTCTGTATTAGTCTGTTTTCACACTGCTGATAAAGACATCTGAGACTTGGCAATTTACAAAAGAAAGAAGTTTATTAGACTTACAACTCCAAATGGCTGGGGAGGCCTCACAATCATGGTAGAAGGCAAGAAGCAAGGAGGAGCAAATCTTATCCTATGTGGATGGCGGCACACAAAAAGAGCTTGTGCAGGGCTATTCCCATATTTAAAACCATCAGATCTCATAAGATCTATTCTCTATCATGAGAACAGCACAGGAAAGACCCACCCCCATAATTCAATTATCTTCCACCAGATCCCCACCCCCCCATAACGTGAGAATTATGGGAGCTATAAGATGAGATTTGGGTGGGGACACAGAGACAAACCATATCATTCTGCCCCTGGCCTCTCCCAAATTTCATATCTTCATAGTTCAAAACCAATCATCCCTTCCCAACAGTCCTCCAAACTCTCAACTCATTTCCACATTAACTCAAAAGTCCACAGTCCAAAGTCCACCTAAGACAAGGCAAGTCCCTTCTGCCTATGAGCCTGTAAAATCAAAAGCAATTTAGTTGCTTCCTAAATACAATGGGTGTACAGGCAATGAGTAAATGCAATCATTCCAAAAGGGAGAAATTGGCCAAAACAAAGGGGCTACGGGCCCCACACAAGTTCAAAATGCAGCAAGGCAGTCAAATCTTAAAGCTCTAAAATGATTTCCTTTGACTCTATGTCTCACATCCAGGTCACAGTGATGCAAGAGGTGGGTTCCTGTGGTCTTGGGCAGCTTCACCCCTGTGGCTTTGCAGGGTATAGCCTCCCTTACATCTGCTTTCCTTTCATAGGCTGGCATTGATTATCTGCAGCTTTTCCAGGCACATGGTATAAGCTATCAGTGGATATACCATCCTGGGGTCTGGAAGATGATGGCTCTCTTCTCACAGCTCCAATAGGCAGTACCTCAGCAGGGACTCTGTGTGAGGGCTCTGACCCCACCCTTCCCTTCTGCACTGCCTTAGCGGAGGTTCTCCATGAGGGCCTGGCCCCTGCAGTAAACTTCTGCCTGGGCATCCAAGCATTTTCATACATCTTCTGAAATCTAGGCAGAGGTTCCCAAGCCTCAATTCTTAGCTTCTGTGCACTTACAGGCTCAACAACACATGGAAGCTGCCAAGGCTTAATGTGTTCATCCTCTGAACAGGACTAGCTGCACCTTTGCCCCTTTCAGTCATGGTTGGAGTGGCTGGAATGCAGGGTACCAAGTTCCTAGACTGCACAGAGCAGGGGTGCCCTGAGCCTGTCCTATGATACCATCTTTTTCTCCTAGACCTCCAGGCCTGTAATGGGAGGGACTGCCATGAAAACCTCTGACATACCCTGGAGACATTTTCACCATTGTCTTGGGCATTAACATTCAGCTCCTCCTTATGCAATATTTTCAGCCAGGTTGAATTTCTCCTCAGAAAATGGGATTTTCTTTTCTATCACATAGTCAGGCTCCAAATTTTCAGAACTTTTCTGCTCTACTTCCCTTTTAAAACGGAATGCCTTTAGCCACACCCAAGTCACTTCTTGAATGCTTTGTTGCTTAGAAATTTCTTCCTCCAGATACCCTAAATTATCTCTCTCAAGTTCAAAGTTCCACAAATCTCTAGGGCAGGGGAAAATGCTGTCAGTCTCTTTGCTAAAACATAACAGGAGTCACCTTTGCTGCAATTCCCAACACGTTCCTCATCTCCATCTGAGACCACCTTAGCCTGGACCTTATTGTTCATATCACTATCAGCATTTTTTGTCAAAGCCATTCAACAAGTCTCTAGGAAGTTTCAAGCTTTCCCATATTTTCCTGTCTTCTTCTGAGCCCTCCAAACTATTCCAATCTTTGCCTGTTACCTAGTTCCAAAGTTGCTTCCACATTTTCGGGTATCTTTTCAGCAACACTCTACTCCTGGTACCAATTTACTGTATTAGTCTGTTTTCACACTGCTGTTAAAGACACACCAGAGACTGGGCAATTTACAAAAGAAAGAGGTTTAGTGGACTAACAATTCCACATGACTGGGAAGGCCTCACAGTCATGGTGGAAGTCAAGGAGTAAATCACATCTTATGTGCATGGTGGCAGCCAGTTGCGCAGGGCAACTCTCATTTTAAAATCATCAGATCTCATGAGACCCATTCTCTATCATGAGAACAGCTCAGGAAAGACCTGCCCCCATAATTCAATCATCTCCCACCAGATCCTCCCCACAACATGTGAGAATCATGAAAGCTACAAGATGAGATTTGGGTGAAGTCACAGAGCCAAATCTTATCATTGTCACACTCTATATATCCTTGGGAATGTCTTTCCTACCCACTCTCCCCACCCCTCAGACAAATTCGCATCTCTCTGTTATCTCCATTGCACTCTGCACCTTTTCTTCACAGCCCTTAGAATAATATTGTTGTGATTCTGTGAGAGAAATAGGAGGAGGACATGATCTCGGTCTGTTTTGCCCCCATTGTATCCCCAGCACCAGGCATGAGGCCTGACCTTCAACATATGCTTGTATCATGTTGAAAGAATGAAGAGCGCCTCCTTGTTCATGAATATATGTGTGGAGTACCTGAGGAGGTGAGAGAGTGAGGCTCATTCAGGGAGCCTGCCTTATACGCAAACCATTTCTAGCAAGTGATTTTTGATATTTCTTCCAGGGATCATTAGGCCTAATTCAATTTCCACATGATATTAAATTATGAAAATCCAGGGTAGAATGTGAATGTATATTATTTATGGAATTTAAATTAGTTTTACATTGACCTTCTTAGTTGTATTTTTATTTAAAAGCTTCTCCTTTTTTAACAGCCAAGTAAAAAAAGAATTACGTTGAATATTTCTGTATCTTCTCTTTCTACCTATGCCTCAGTCTGTTGCAGTCCAGCTTTAGATTTGATTTTTGCATTGAAACTAATTCTTCCCAATTTCCCTTGCTAAAGATATTAATAACTTTCACATTGAACTCATTACAGTTATTAGCTCATTGGACTCTAAAGGAGAAATTGACACAGTCAACCAAGCTATCCCCCTGCTGGGTCTGAGACCCATTCTCCAAGTCATCTCCTGTCATTTGACCCATTTGTTCAACGACTTTGCCTCTAACTACCTGCTAGTCTCTTAATCAACCTTGCACTTTAAAGTTTAGCAAAAAGAGAAGAAAAAAGCCTTATGGATTTCCCGAAACATATCATACTCTTTTATATTTCTATTCCTTTGGACATACTGCTTTCTTTTCCTAAAATTGCATTCTCTTATTTGTTGACCATGGAATTGTATTTCAGTCCTGCCTTTTAGGAAAGCCTTTCTCAACTCCCCAGGTCTTCCATTGCTCCTTCAGCAGTGCACTCATTGCATGTTGTCTGTATACCCATGAAAGTCATTTTCTTGTTGTTTGTTTGCACTTCTCTTTCCCATTTTTTTTTTGTTGTTAGCTGCATGAGAAAAAAAAATCTGTGCTTTTCATCTTTGTAGCTGCAGTACTAGCACACTTCCTAATATGTGGCATATGCTTCATAAAATATCTGTAGGTTGACAGTTTGGGAGTACAGTAGGAGGATGTATTTTTTTCTTGTATTATAATTTTGATTCACAGAGTGGAAGCATTTGGGGGATGTTACAGGATTAGAAAATGATTGCCCCTAAGGCCAAAACTGGAGAAGAATGAGTCCCAGCTGCCATGTCTATGACCCTGGAACCACATTTCCACACACATTTTAGTTTATAAGGAATCAAGAATTACAGATTCTAGTTCTCTGTCACTAAGTAATTTGTAGCGTTTCATCAATGGTGTAATATTAATTTTCCCCAGCTCAGAAATTATTTGAGAAGGTGACTTGTGCTTCTGGTGTGACAGACTATCTAATTCAGATTAGCTTTCCCAATAAGAACATCTATAAAAACTGAATGAAATATTTAAAAATTAGCAGTGTTTTAAAAATGGGAGAGCAACTAAGGTAGCCAACATTTGTGAGTGACAGATCCTAGAAAGAAGGGAGGCACATGTGAGTTGCATATAAAGTACTATAATGGAGTTGCTTAATTTGCCCCAACACGTTTCTTTCTGGGTATTTGATAATTCTATATGCAGTGCAACAGTCAGAAGCTGAGAAGAAACTGGTGGTTTTAGCTTTTGGAAGTCGAAAGTTTAAGTATACAAAAGCATTCAGTACTTGAGCAGCCAAGATCCTTAAGAAAATATAACCTCAGGCCAGGCATGGTGGCTCACACCTATAATCCCAGCACTTTGTGAGGCCGAGGTGGGTGAAACACCTGAGGTCAAGTGTTCAAGACCAGCCTGGCCAACATGGTGAAACCTCATCTCTACTAAAAATACAGAAATTAGCTGAGCATGGTGGTGTGTGCCTGAAATCTCAGCTACTCAGGAGGCAGGAGAATCATTTGAACTTGGGAGGTGGAGGTTGCAGAGAGCCAAGATCATGCCACTGCACCCCATTCTGGGTCTCAAAAAAAAAAAAGAAAATGTAACCTCAAAAGAAGTGAGCCTACATTCTGCACCACATTTTCCCTCCAAACATTAGCTTACTTTTGAGTTGCAGATGGTAACAATGGAAATTAGATAATATTTTACCTAGATAATGATGAAAATCATAACACAACATAGTTCATGTGATGCAGCTAAAGCCATATTTAGAGGAAAATGTATAACCTTAAATACATATATTATAAAAGAAGAAAATCTGAAAGTTACATAAATATCTATCTCAAACAATTTAAAAAATGGCAAATCTAAAGAAAGTAGAGGAAAATAATAATGATAAGAGTAGAAATAACTAAAAGAGAAACAAATGTATAAAAGAAAACAATTCACAAAACCTAAAGTTGGTCCCTGAAAAGAATAATAAAATAGGTAAATCCTCACAGGACAGATAAAAAAATAAGAGAGTAGAAACAAATTATAAATACTAGTAATAAAAATGGTACATAATTACAAAGCTTATGGACATTAAAAATATAAGGAGATTGTACTATAAATATCATGACAATACATTTGAAAATGTAAACAAAATTTCTGAAAAACTACAGATATTGAAACTGACATAAGAAATACATATATATGTGTGTGTGTCATATGCACATAAAATTCTTAATAAAAAATCTTGCAACAAAATATTCAAGACTCAGATGACATCCAAAGTAAATTATTTGTGACATTTAAGAAAGAATTCACAGCATCTTACAGAAGAAACTCTTGCAGCGTAGAACAAAAGAGAAAATACTTCAAAACTAAGTTTATGAGGCCAGCGTAACCTTGATACAAAAACCTGGTAAAGACATTACAAGAAATAAAAATATAAAGCTGGTCTCTCACATTAATATAGATGCAAAATTTCTAAATGTAATATTAGCAAATTGGATCCAGTGATACATAAAATATCTAATACGTTATGACCAAATTCATGTTTTTACATGAATACAAGGTTGCTTCAACATTAAAAAATCAGTTAACTCAACTCATTAATTTATTGAATAAAGCAGAAAGACCATATGATCATCTCAATACTTTCAGGAAAAACATTTAGTAAGTTAGTCTAAGTGAAGTAACACAGGAGTGGAAAATCAGAACTGTATGGTGTCACTTACAAGTGAGAGCTAAGCGCTAAATATGCAAAGGCATACAGAGTGCTATA
Organism: Aotus nancymaae; assembly: GCF_030222135.1. Taxonomy (NCBI): domain Eukaryota; kingdom Metazoa; phylum Chordata; class Mammalia; order Primates; family Aotidae; genus Aotus; species Aotus nancymaae. Next base: position 22,636,346 of record NW_026988454.1, read on the forward strand.
GTGGATTTAAGAAACTCAGAAATGGGGAATGACTGAGGTCTAGGGATAAAAAAAACCTACAGTTTAGGTACAAAGTACACTATTTAGGTGACCAGTGCACTAAAATCTCAGAACTCACTGTATAATTTATCCATGTAACCATGTAAGCAAAGAAACACTATTAAACTTTTAAAATTTAACATTGATCATATTTTTTAATTAAAAAAACTCTCAGTAGACTAGAAATAAAAGAAATTTTGTTTTATCCCAATAAATGTCATTAATAAAAATTCTCATCAAACATCATGGTTAATAATGAAATATTAAAATCTTTCCACCTGAATGATCAGAAATGAGATGAAGATGCCCCATCTCCAGTCCTTTAAATGTTGTACTAGAGGTCCTAAGCAGAGAACTAAGGCAATATTTAAATTTTTTTAAATATAAGGACTGAAAAGAAAGAAACTAAGTGGTCATCATTTGTAGAACACATGATTCTATATGTAAAAAAATTCCAGGAAATCTACTGATTAAAAGCAGTAAGTTACTCATGCAACCAAACACCGCTTATTCCCCAATAATCTATAAAAATTAAAAAAACAATTTAAGTAGTAAGTTAATGTATTAGGCAAAACCAATCTATGGTGATAATGGTAGTTATACTTGTAAGGGTAAGCTATTAGAAGTAATAAGTAAAGCTACTAGATTTAATAAGAAAGGACACTAGATACATGGTTAGAATTTCTACATCCTAGCAAAAAAACAAAAACAAAAATTCTTAAATGATATCACTGATAAGATAACTTTTAAAAATAAAGTAATTATGCATAAACCTAATGGAAGACATCTAAATATTTTACACAAAAAACAATAAAACATTATTGAAGAAATTGTTTAAGAGCTAAATAAATGGTCATGTATATTGCCAAGAAAAGGCAAGACAATTTTGAAGTTGAAAAGTTGGAAGAATTACATAACACGCAACAAGACTTTCATAACAAATCTTTGTTAATTAAAACAGTGTGATAATTGCTGAAATATAGACAAATAAACAAGTTTAATAGAATAGAGAACCATATATGATCATTGATTTATAAGAAAGTTGACAGAGAAATGTAATAGGGATAGAATGATCTTTTCAATAAATAGTAAGGACTCCATTGGATATCCATATTGTAATGTCAGAATCTTGACCTTACTTCACTAAAATATTATTTCCACACAAAAATATTATTTCCAAGTAGACCGAAGAATGAAATTACAGGCGTGGTGGCTCACACTTGTAATCCCAGCACTTTGGGAAACCAAGTTGGGCAGATCACCTGAGGCCAGGAATTCAGGACCAGACTGACCAACATGGAGAAACCCAATCACTACTAAAAATACAAAAAATTTAGACAAGCATGGTGGCACATGCCTGTAATCCCAGATACTTGGGAGGCTGAGGCAGGAGAATTGCTTGAACCTGGGAGACAGAGGTTGCGGTGAGCCAAGATCGCAACATTGAACTCCAGCCTGGGCAACGAGAGTGAAACTCGGTCCAAAAAAAAAAAAAAAAAAGATGAAAGGTAATCAATAAAAATTCCCAAAACAACATAGAAGAATATCTTCTGTTTTTGAAATAAGCAAAGTTTTCTTAACAAAGCACAAGAAACGCTAACTACAAAGAAAAAGGCTGATAAATGCTATCGAAATCAAAGTCATCTGCTCATCAAAAGACGCAATTAGGAAACTGAAATTGCAAGTCGTAGAATGGGAGAAGGTATTTGCAATATATACACCCTATAAAACTTTTGTTTCTGAAATACAGAAGGCTTTCTAGAGGCCAATAAGAAAAAAAAAGCTTAATTTCAAGAGGACTACTGGAACTCTCATACATCTGGTGAGGGTTATAAATTGGTGTAATTACTTTGGAAAACTGTTAGTGTATATTAAAGCTGAATATACAGAGAACCTGCGACTCAGCAATTCCACTTCTGTTGTACTATGTGCTCCAAAAGACCAACAGACATGAATGAGCACTTCACAGCAGCATTGACTGTGTAAGCCAACATCTAGAAACAACCCTATTTCCTTCAACAAAGAATAAATAAGTGAAATGTGAAATATGCATATAAGATAATATTCTATGGCAATGATCAATAAATTACTGCTACACAATGTTTTAATCTCACAAGATAAAGAGGCCAGACACCAAAAAATAAACACTACATAAGTACAACTATCTAAGTTCACAAACAGGCAGAAGTAATCTATGGAAAAGAAGTCACCATGGTGGTCTCCTCTGGTGGAAGGGTTGACTGGGATGGATGATGAATTAAGCTACTGGGTGTTTGTAATGCTTTATCTGCTGATCTGAGTAGTGCTTATATAGGTATATTTACTTAGGAAGAATTAACTGAGATAAGTGCGACTTATAATTTGTGCTTGTTTTCTATATGGATGCTAAATTTTAAGTTTAAAGAATTATGCTTAAAAATAATGTGGGCCGGGTGCAGTGGCTCACGCCTGTAATCCCAGCACTTTGGGAGGCCGAGGCGGGTGGATCACGAGGTCAAGAGATTGAGACCATCCTGGCCAACATGGTGAAACCTTGTCTCTACTAAAAAATACAAAAATTAGCTGGGCGTGATGGCGTGCGCCTGTAGTCCCAGCTACTCGGGAGGCTGAGGCAGGAGAATTGCTTGAACCAGGGAGGCGGAGATTGCAGTGAGCCGAGATTGTGCCACTGCACTCCAACCTGGCGCCTGGAGACAGAGCAAGACTCTTGTCTCAAAATAATAATAATAATAATGTGATATTATTTGTCTGTTTAGTAGTACACACAAATGCAGAAGTTTAGGACAGAAGGATGAGAGAAGCAGACTGGCATTCAGCTATTGAAAGCACTGAAATATCTCTTCTTTATCAGAAGGTAACCCTGGGTTACCTGCTAGCCCCATCTGCACATTTTACTCCATTGTATATTTGAACAAGTGGAGAGAGAGCAGCCAGGCAGGCCAGCTAGATCAGTCTCCAGTGTAGAGTATGTGGCCATATTTTGGCACCACAAGAGTTTCCTGAAAACCCCCTGCCCATCCTGGTAAAGCCTACTTTCCAATAATCTGCTACAATCCCTGAAATAAATACCAGTAGGTCAAAATAGCAGCTTTAAAATGTGAGTCTGAGATTCCAATCGAATTTTCTAATTTTGTTGTTTCTTGTATGTGGATAAAAATCTTTGAATAGTCTGTTATTATAAAGACGGTTTATTTTTGCAGAGACTTTCTTAATAATTTCTCAAACTTGTGTTTGTGAACATAAATTTAAGTCAAGCTACATATTCTCCAAGATTCTGACAAAACTTTTACCTATAAAAGGACTATCTCCAGAATGCTGCAGCTAACATAAAAACATAAAATTAAGTTTTCCAAGCTGGATAATTCCTTAATTACACTTATTATTAGCTTAGCTTGGGTGAGCCAAGAGGAGAGGGGAGCAAACTATTGTCCATGATCCAAATCCTGGCCTGCCTTGTTTTCTTTTCTCTTTTTTTTTCTTTCTTTCTTCCTTTCTTTCCTTCTCTCCCTCCCTCCCTCCCTCTCTTCCTTCCTTCCTTCATTTCTTCCTTCCTTCCTTCCTTTATTTCTTCCTTTCTTCCTTTCTTTCTTCTTTCTTGAGAGTCTTGCTCTGTTGCCCAGCCTGGAGTGCAGCAGTGGGACCTCAGTTCACTGCAAACTCTGCCTCCCAGGTTCAAGCAACTCTCCACCTCAGCCTCTCTGGTAACCGGGATTACAGGCGTGCACCACTGCATCCGGCTAATTTTTGTATTTTTTGTAGACACAGAGTTTCACCATGTTCGCCAGGCTGCTCTCAAACTCCAGGCCTCAAGTAATCCACCCTCCTTGGCCTTCCGAAGTACTGTGATTACAGGGGTGAGCCACCATGCCCTGGCCCAATGACTGCTTTTGTATATACAGTTTTATTTTCAAACAACCATTCTCATTCACTTACATATTGTTCCTGGCTATTTTTCAGCTACAAGAGCAGAATTGAGTAGTTGTGGCAGAGACCATTCGAAGTCCACAAAATCTAAAATAGTTACTCTCTAGTTCCTTACAGAAAATGTTTGCCAACCTTTGGCCTAGATTTACATATGATCTTTCTCATCTCAGAGGAAATAATAGTCCTATACAAATAAAACACAGGAGTAAGTACCTTTTCTTAATGGCAAGATTAATTTGGTTGACGATGAGATAGAGAGCTACCAGAAAGGTCTAGACAGAACAAGCAGCACAGCAATGGGCACTGGTGCAAACCTGGTGGTCATTTTTTATCAGAAAGGATTGAGGTTCCTTTGCAGATTTTTTTATGAAGCCACTGACAAATAGAAGTATTTTCAAATGCTTTTTCTTCTAATGCCTTAGCCAGCATATTGAACAGAACAACTAAATGCAATGTACGATTTTTAATAGGATCTTGGATTAAAAAGAAACTGTTCAGAATATGATTGAGATTGGTGTATAAATGTTAATATGGGCTATAATTTAAACAATATTGATCATGCTAAATATATCAACTTGATCACTGTATTATAGTTTTGTAGGAGAAAGTTATTGTTCTTAGAGGATATTTATTGAAATATTAAGGGCTACAGTTTCATGATTATCTGCAACTAACATTAAAAGGTATCATCAAGTCATCAGAAAGACAGAGAGAAAGCAAATGTGGCAAAATGTTAGCAAGTGATAAATCTAAGTAAATGACATATGGGTGTTGATTGTACTATTTTTGTGAATTTTCTGTAGGTTTGACTTTTTTTTTCAAATGAGACTGTCAGAAGAACATTTTTAAAAACAGATGTTAAAAGATCTTTCCCCTGTATTTGGGGAAAAGATGGAAGAGACAAAACAAAGAAAACTCAATTTTTTTTTTAACTGAGAAGTTAAACTCGTCAGCAGCTAATTTATCTAGATATTCACACACAATTATATTTCCCTCTCTTTATGAGGTTTTATCTCAGACCTCACTGCATCCCTAAAACTCTTCATTTGATATTCTGCACATAAGAAAAAATAGTGTTGAATATTTTTCCTAGGAAAATATTACACATATTACACACGAGTATACCTAAAATGTGTGTTATTACCATAGGCTTCAAATAAACATTTCCTCCCAATAAACAAACCTCAGTTTCAAAATATTATGTAGAATTTTTCACCTTGTATGGAACATGAATAATAATAGAAGATAAATCAGGTTCAAAGGGATCTCAAACACATAGCCCTCAATGCTTCTCAGAAATATGGCACCATGTAACCTTATGAGATTGACACAGTCACAGATGACAGTAGAGAATTACCAAGGGAAATGCAGCTCTGCCTGGCATCACAATATATGTTGTTGGTTGTTGTTGACAGATATTCCATGTAGCATTTAGATATGAATCTTGAAGTGTTTTTGAGAGCCACAGCTCTGAGAAAAAGAAGAACACTTTACCTGAAGTTCTTCAAAGCAATTCCTAAATGTTGATGTGTCCACCAACATACAACGAATGTGTTTCAGCAGCTTCGTGGATGCCATTCATCTGTGAGAGGACAAGCCCAGTGTCCAGGTGACTCAGATCCCACTTATCTTGTTACCAGGTAAAATAATACAAGGTCTCTGGTTCCCACATCCACATCTGGTATGAAAAGCCAGGCACATTTACCTAGGTTCTAAATTTGAATTCACTTATCTTGTGTGAAGGCATTTTACTTGACTGGCTGACAGAGTGGATCACAGTATGTACTAGTTCTAAGTTTCTCTTTTTTGAACCCCAGGGCTTTTCAGTAGATGCCACTTTTCCTTAGAGTTCACAGCTGGAGCAGAGTCACGGAGCAACATTTACAGAGGAGGTGAAGACAAATTGTTACTGGGGAAGGGAAAGGAACAATGGCAGAAGGAGTTTAAAGTGGAATTGAGGGTATAACAAAAATTATGTGCTTATTATAAGGCTGAAATTGAGAGGTTGCTTGAACATGTCAAGTGAGGCAATATATCAGAAAGACAAATTCTGTCCTGTCCAGTGTTATGACTGCAACATGGGCAAATGGGGCCATAGAGTCATAACACTAAACTACCATGATACATAACCTCAAGGACGTGATACTTTTCAGTTATTGTTCATGTTCCAAATATGAAATGAGCAATTATCCTAATGGCAAACACCATTTTGATGAAGTGGCAGCAATGGGTATCCTTTCTGGGTCAAAAGAATGACAACAATTCCAGGCAATTTACTTATTTTTAAGACAAAAGGATCAATCCTTGATCTTAAATATGAAGTTTGTGAATATTTTTTATACTTCTTGAGTTATATAGGTAAGATCTAAATGTTGATGATATGGATGTAGGTAACCAGGCAGAAAAATTATAAAAGATGCCATGTAAACTTCAAACTTTTAGCTCATGCACCAGTTACACTGTGGGAAGAATAAAACAATGTTGGTTTTGGGCCCAGAGCTAATTCAAATAAGCCAAAAAATTATGTGTCTTGGCTTTTCCAGTTCACATAGATGTCACAGTAGTTGAATACTGACTGTTCTTTTAAAATTCAAAAGAGAAAACTCTGTAAGTCAGATGGACACTAATTAGGAAAGAAGCATAGAATATCATCACCTAAGTTTCCATGCTTACTTTTGCAGTCATAATATCTAAGATAAAAAACATTTCCCATTACTCCTATCCTGCCTCTTTTTGAAAAAGAGCTTCCAAATAGTGAATATTGTTTTATGGGTTTTAAGAACTTGCAATGAGATTAGAAAATTAGTATGAAAGCCTCGGGAAAGCAAAAAAGGCAAGATATAAATGAAGCCCTTATTCTTCTAAAATGAATCTTTGGCAACAATTATCACCTCACCCAAAGAAATAAATATGAAACTGTAAAATCTACATCGAAAGCATCCACATCTGAATGGCCGACTTTGTCAGCAGCAGATGGAAGATCAGCCCAAAGTCTATTTGGAATTGCCTGCAATAGATAAATGACTACTTCAAGCTAGTTGTTCTCATAATTGGAGAGGAAATGAGAACTATTGAAAAAAAGAAAATGGCAGAAAGGAGAAGGCTGGATTTTAGGGGTAGGCTGACACTGATTTGCTTAACAACATATTTTGTATGTTGTTTACAACCCAAGCTGATAGCAAAGGTTTTATTTTAGTGGCTTGCCACATGAATAACATTGGCCACAGAATTCACCCACCAACAATATTCATACTCCATGAGACTATAAACTTCCCAAGGACAGAAATCCTGTCCAGTCTAGCCTAAGCCTTGTACATAGGAGGCACTCACGAAATGGTTTAGTGAATTAAACTAAGAGAGGAGTGAAAGGGTGGTGAATGAATTACGAAACAAATGCCAAACTGATAGGAAATATGACAGCTTGAGGAAAATGGCTCACATTAACAAATTTCAGAGCTTCTTTACTCATAAGGGATCAGATTCTCAGTCTGTGGACTGTACAGCCATTTGCAAAGGGAAGATTAATTGTGCATGGTGTTTTTTAAAATACATATATTTTGTCTAGACATTAGAAAAACAAAGCTCCGGAAGCCGTGTCTATCATTGCTGTCAGTTCAGAAATTGCCTTGAGCAAAATTGAATGAGATTTTCACAAACATTCATGAAAAATTTGGTTTGTATGACTAACCTGTCTCACCAGGTCAGATCACTGCCCTTGACATCTAAAGGCAATGCTGCGGGCATCATGCTCTGTAGAGGGCGCTGCTCAGATCAGGGAATAAATGCCTGTCCTTTCCATTTGTTATAGAATTCTTTGTCTGGGGTGTCCTTGCTGTTGTTATTGTTTGGTTCATTGGTTGGTTGGTTTGGTTTGGTTTGTTACAGAGCCTTTAGTTCTTTTGGTAACATTATTATTAATTATGGTGCTGATGTTGTTGTCCAAGGTATCTTAAAATAGTTTCTACAATACTTTTTTGCAGCAATTTGCATTTCTCAGCCTGAGAGTTGTCTGATACCTTTTTCTTTGCCTGGTGTTTGGTTGTTTTTTTGTTTGTTTGTTTGTTTTTGTCAAAAAAAAGCAATCTCACATTCTGGTAAGCTGCTTAAGAAAGAAAAATCACTGAATTATCAACATTTTACTTTAGAGAATATACAGATAGTCACAAATGTTTTTCTACGCAATTTGGAAGAGCACTGCATCCAGGTAAGAAGAATGAGGAACTCAAGCCTGAAGCTCTTGCATCTCATATCTTTCTGGCTTTGATTGATAACTTACTCTCTCTGAATCTTCTTTTCCTTCCCTCCAAACATTTAGGACTGGTGAGGGGAGAGGAGGCAGGTGGCAGCCAGTTTCCTGCCTTACTTGTTTTCAGGGACTATTGTAGACAACAAGTAAACTATGAAAGGGTTTTGAAAACAACAGAAGTCCTTACCAATCTCAGTGGGGATGGTTTAAGTTGTGAAGCCTCAATTGTTGATTGTCATGTCCTCTCAATGCAAACTTTCATTTCTTTTCCTGTCCTGGACTATTTATAGTACTAAAAAGGAAAGCTAGTGCCCACTGCTGCAAATCACTGAGCTCACTCCAGAGCTCAGCGTCTGCATTCTTAACCAGTCCAAATAGCAGAAATTCCCCCAAATTCACACAGTATCAGGCAGCAAGTCTGTAGCTTTTTTTTAAATTGCATTTTAGGTTTTGGGGTACATGTGAAGAACATGCAAGACTGTTGCATAGGTACACACATGGCAGTGTGATGTGCTGCCTTCCTCTCCATCACCTATATCTAGCATTTCTCCCCATGGTATCTCTCTCCAACTTCCCACCCCTCGCTGTCTCTCCCCTATTTCCCCCCAACAGACCCCAGTGTGTGATGCTCCCCTCCCTGTGTCCATGTGTTCTCATTGTTCAACAGCCACCTATGAGTGAGAACATGGCAGTGTTTGATTTTCTGTTCTTGTGTCAGTTTGCTGAGAATGATGGTTTCCAGGTTCTTAATTGGTCTGTGTTCTTACTTGAAGGGCTAAAGTGAGGTCATGGACAGAGATGGGCTGTCTTAGAATGCCCTCAATAAGAGCCAGCATGTAATCATTAAAACCCAGGTATGCAACCAAGTTTTGTGACTTGGGGAAAGCTTTTTTTTTAAAGCCCATTTGTGACTTAATTTCCTAATCTTGAATAGATATAATTCAGAGCCTTTCTTATTTCATTTGGGATGCTTTAACAAAATACCATAGACTGGGAGGTTTATAAACAACAGATACTTATTTCTCACAATTCTGGAGGCAGGGAAGTCTAAGATCAAGGCACCAGCAGATTCAAGGTCTGAAGGGGGCCTGCTTCCTGGTTCATAAAATGACTATGTTTTTGCTATAACCTCACATGGCAGAATGGATGGGAGAGGTCTCTGAGGCCTCCTTTATAAGGGTGAAATTCTATTCATGAGGTCTCTACCCTTTTGATCTAATCACCTCCCAAAAGCCCCATCTCCTAATACCACCACATTGGAGATTATGTTTCAACATAAGGATTTTGCAGGGATACAAACATTCCATCTCCAGAAGACCATTCTCATGGGGCTGCTGTGGTTGTTAAATCAGATAACAAATGCAAAGCACTTAGAACGGTGTCTGGCTGCAGAGTGAGTGCTCACTGAAGGATGTGAACTTATGATTGTCGTTACCACTGTTATTAGCATCACTTAGGCTGGCTGGCTGATGTCCTGCCCACTGTCCTCATAGGAGAGACTGCGAAAGGTTTCCTGAGACCAGCAATGCTTATGTAGTTCTCAAATGGCTTGGTTTCCCAATGCTTATCTGAGGTTCTATATGCAATAACTGATCAATGTCTGTTTATACCTGCTTGCTTTCATAGCCATGTACATTTAACTTGATATCTCTCTGGAGAGACCTCAGTGATTTGCTCACCCACGCATACATGCATTATGCTGAAAATATTCAGAGTCCTCCTAGGTGCCAGGAGCTCTTCCAGCTGCTGATGATATAGCACAATGGCTGAGATTCCTGCCCTTAGAAAGACAATAAACAAGTACATTTTAAATATGACAAATATTGGTAAGTGTTATAAGAGAATGAGACAGTGTAAGGAGAATAGAGATTGAAATGGGGGCAGGAGCTGTTTTAGCTGGGACAGCACAGGCATCTCTGATAAGGTGATGTTTGAGCAGAGACCTTATTGAAGAAGGTAGGTGGTGGAATGCAACTGACTGGGAGAGGAGTCTTCCTTGCAAAGGAAGCTCATGGCCTAAGATGCATGGGTGTGTGGTGTGCTCCAAGAATATGCAAGAGGCCAGCATGGATAAAATGCAGTGGGAAAGGGACAGAGTTATTGAGATTGGTCAGAGGGATCAAGAGGGGTCAGATCACGGAGGGCCTTCGGGTCCATGATAGAGACATTGGATTTTATTTGGAGTGAGACAGAAAGTCACTGGAGTATTTCAATTGGAGAAGGGACTGCTGTAAAAGTATCTAGCTGTTCTAGATTTGTTTCTGTTTCTAGAACTGTTGGGAGTTCTAGCTGTTGGCAGAAGGCTACAGCAGGGCAGAGGTGCGAGCAGGGAGATCAGGTAAGAGGCAAAAACCTAGGGGAAAGTGATAGTAACTAGAAATATGGTGGTCATTCTCGAAGTAGTGGGAAGTGGTAGAATCCTGGATACTCATGAAGAGCCAACAGAATTTGCCAATAGATTGCATTTGAGAGAAAGAGGAGGGTCAGCAAAATCATGTGTTCTAAGATGTCTAAAACAAATATCCCATTAACAAGAGACAGAAAACCAATTCAAACTAACACATTTAAAAAAAGAAGAGAGAGTATGAAATCAAACTAAAAAGAACAGGAGTGACACTGGTTTCAGGACTGTCTTCCAGTTTCTTTTATTTATGTTATTTATCTGTGCTGAGCTTGTTTTTCTCAGAGTAGTTTTTCCTATGGAGTAGAGGGGTATAGCTATAGGCATTTCTGAGCCCAGGTTCTCACCCTTTTCACCTGGAAAGGACAGAAATGTCTTCGTCCTGCTGGATCAGAGAATCCTGGAGGGCGAGTCTTTCTGTTACCACAAAGCAGGCCCCCATCAGATATTGAATTTGCTGGTGCCTTGAATTTTTGGATTTCCCAACCTCCAGAACCATGAGAAATTAATTTCTGTTGTTGATAAACCTCCCAGTCTATGGTATTTTTTATAGCATCCCAAATAGAATCAAAAAGACTCTGAATTATATCTATTTAAGATTAGAAGATTAAGTCACAAATGGGTTTTTAAAAACCTTGCCTAAAGTCACAAAATGTAGTTGCATAGCTGGGTTTTAGCTATTGCATGCTGGCTCACAAATTTAGATCGTTAACCACACTGCCTTAAACTGCAAATGTTCTTTACCTACAGTTTGAGATACAGTTCTCATTGCCACTTAGTGTATACACACACACCCCCACACCCACATCCACACACACACACACACAACAGTAATAACACCTAAAGTAAAAGCTTTGTAAAACAATACTTTGCCCACTAATTAATTATGATCAGCACTTCGAAAACTACAGCAAATGGGCTCTGTTTTGTGGTCCTTTCTTCTCCCATTGTTCACACCTCCACCTTCAATCCTGCCTTTTTAAAAAGATTCCAGGGTGAATTACATTCAAGTCGCTGTTGACTCAGTGCGAAAGATCTTATTAGACAGCTAACTCTATAAGGAAAGAGATGTCTGGAGGAGCCATCTAGAGAGTGAGAGGGAAATGTGGAAAAGAGAAGGTGAACACCCAACATCAGCTTCATCTACTGCACAATTTTGCAAGGCTAGCCCTGCCATTCAAGTTGGAGGATTTCTGTCCTTCTGCAGAACCAAAGGTGAGTCACCATAGTAAACAGAAAGCCTGAACCTTCAGAGGCTTATTAACATTCTGCCAGTCTCATTCAGTCCTTCTCCCTTTCTGCCACTCAGAGGGCAATGTCATCATCAGCTGAAGTACCCTGCTGGGATAGGAAGTTTCAGCTACTTTTTAAACCTCAGTTAACTAATTGTGGGGCATTTTCCTGCTGTTTTTAGCATCACTACTAGACATTTTAAATATTTTTCTTTTTATCCCTTTTATTTGTGCCTTAAAGCAGAACACTTTGAAAATATCTGAATAAATGATAAACCTCTGAATAGAATAACTGTCAGTTTTTATACAACAACCCCTGATTTTCACTCACATTGTCATCATGTTCCCCAAGGTATATTAAAAGTTTTGCTCTGCTGGTTCTAGAAAAGAAGATTATTTTAGAATGTTTCAAGAGTAACATAACACACTTTATTTGTATGGCAGCTGTAAATGAAAAGATTGGAACAAACTAGCTGTCTCTTATAACTCACCATCCTAAAGTCTAACCCAAAAAATTGGATGCAGTTGAATCTACTTGGACAAGTTTTATCTAGCTGTCTTTATGGCTTCTGACCCATTTTCAGTTGATTTCGTAAAACTGTTACAGGGCCTCCATCAGGCCCTACCTGATTCTAGGTACTTTCTTAATGCTTCACCAACCATTTTTACATTCCCAGGGGCCTTTTTGGAAAAACCAATCCAGTCCAGGCTGACCGCAGCCCAGGGCTTGCCTTTGAGTTACAATTTACTATTATAGGTACCCTGGGAATCTACTCCTAAATTTAATTAGTAATTTCCGCTGTGAAATACAAAGCCCCTTGGAAAGTTTTTTTGGAAGCTCTAGAATTAGTTCTTAAATTGTTCCTCCTTCCAAAATAGATCTTAGCATGCACAGTGAAAACTAAACATTTTAGTAGCACTAAATTGAGTCAAAGTTTAATGATGCTTATAATATCATAAAAACAGAATTCACATTCCAAATCTAAATCTACTACTTATGAGTTATGTGAGTTCTGGCAAGCTCTCTGGTCATGATAAGCCTCACAATCCTCATCTATAAAATGGAAGATGATAATACCTACTTCGTTGCCATGATAGATATTAGCAAAATTGCATAAAAATCATCTGTACATAGTGGGGGAGGAAAAATATCCTTTTATTCTCTACACATCTCAGGTCGTTAACTAGGGCCCTAGGCAATTAAATCGATAAAATACAGATTAATAAGAGAAAAACAAATGGAAGTGTATAACATGTACATTGCACATACACATGAGAGATCTCAGTGATGAGTAACTTGAAGGGATGGTTACAACTTGGGCTTATATAGCATCTTAGCAAAAGAACAATACACTTCAGAGAAGTGACAAGACAAAAGAAAAGGACTTTGAGTGTTTAGGGTACAAAGTTATGGAAAGATAAATATATAGGAGTAGCCAATAGAAGATTAGTAAAGCTGATTTGTAAAGTCAAGTAAATTCCTCTAATCTGTTAAGGGTTCAGAGTTTGTCTCTGGTGATTCACTTCTGTCCTTCCTGACAGAGAGGGGAGTGGGGACATCTTTACAAATGTATGTCCTGCTCTTAGGCAAATGAGGGAGGGCAGAGAGCTTTTCTTGCAACTGATTCTTCTCACTTATCCTCAGCTCAAAATAATCACTATCTGGAAGTGGCATACTTGGGGTAGCCTATTCTGCCACCTGTCATTACCCAGTAGATGATAGAGTGTAAGGTAGCCTAGTGGCTAAGTGGAGAGGTTCTAGAGAAAGTTCAAGTTTGAGCTTCCTCTGCTACTAAATGATAGTAGAGCCTTGAACAAGTTATTTAACCTCTTTTTACCTGCATTTCTTCATCTATAAAATGGGGATAGTAACAATAAAACTCCTCCTTTATAGAGCCTTTTAACTAAGAATTCAGAACATTTTTAAACATTCAAAACATTTTAAACAAATCTTGTCACATTGTATATGTCCTTGTCGCATTGTATATGATAAATACATATTAGTTCTTAGATACTAATAATGAATCAAAAATATCCCTTGATGTCTTCCAGGAATAACTTGAGGGGCTTGAATATTCTCTTCAAGATAGAGAAATTGTATTTCTTTCTCCCCAAACATGGAATTGAAAAGAAAAACACTGAAGGAAAATTTCCTCCGCATTTTGTTTATGTGCTTTGTTTACTGAACATAAGGCCATTAAAATCATTTAAGTTTATAGAACATGAAAACATATATTAGGGCAAGGGAAATGCTGATGCTGAAAACATTTGCTTTTATTGTGTTGCTGGTTAAATAAAAGGCAAATCTCACTTGGCCGGTGAAATACTGCTTTCTCAGAGAACTCGGGGAAGATTTGCTACCCAACTGCCCCCAAATGATGCTTCTGCTCAAATCCAAAGTATCCTAGGGGCATAACCGACAACAGAAACAAACAAACATTCTGGCAGAAGCTGAGCTTAATGTGAGCTCTACCTGGTAGTGAATTATTTAACTAGTCTCCCACTTTGGGGGAAATATGAGAGGGAAAGTTTTATTGTGGGTATGACAAGCTGTCCTCAAGCATGAATGACAGCGGGAAATTGTATCTCCTTTGGCAATGATGAAAGTGTCCTGGGTTAACTGATTTTAGAACAATGGGGGGGAACTTTTTGTATTCGTGTACTAAATCAGTTTCACTTCCATAAATATAGTATACATTTAGGACTTATAAAAATTATTGCACACTGGGATGTTTTTGAGTAACAATAAATATTAGAGGAATCAAGTGAAGCTGAGAAGAAAAACTAATCTGCTCATAATACAATTTAAACTACTGCCCCTATGTGTTGTCAAATTATATGCTCACTATTATTAGAAGCACTATTACCGTAAGCTGAAAATGACTAGAAGCTGTGTTATAGACCAGTATGTTGTTTCAACCTTTGTGTAGATTTTGGAACAAATTGCTTCACTCCTATGTGGAGCCCATGGAATAGATGATATGAATTTGGAAAGTTTACTCCTGGCCCAAACAACCATTGTTCTTTTTATTACGAATCACATTTGGAACCTAAAGTACAATCTGTGCATGGATGTCGGTCATTGGACTAGGGAGACCTAACTGTGTCCTAAGCCCCATCTATGCTCAGAAAGCTCTCACTATTTCCCACTGCTGCCTCCACACTGGTCTCAAAGATCCTGACACTTTTTCAAATATTTAGCAGAAGCATCTCTTCAGACCTGCCCTTGTGTGCCTAATGATACAGCTGATACAAAACTGAGATATTTGTGTAAGATTTTCTCAAAGTCTCAGGCATCACGAAGAAAAAATAAGACATTCTTAGAGTAACATGACAGCAGATATTACTACTTAATAAATATAACTCATTTGCTGGGTTCACAGTATCTACATAGTATTCAGATCTTAAGGACAAATTGAAATGATGCATGTGGAAGTACATTATTTATAAGTTATAAATTATGGCATGAATAGAAGAATAATATTATAATTTTTGACACTTATACATTCTATGCCTTAAATTTCACTGTGTATTACCCATTACTAAAAATATTTGAAGGGTAAGCCCTAGTGATTAAAGAAATATGACTTAGGGTGATACACTTATAGTTAGCTCCTGAAACTTTGTACTTTTCTTTAAGATGAGAAAATTTTCACTCCAGCTTGTGGTATACAGAAAATATCATTATATGATTATTTATACCACAAGGGAAATGTGGAAATAATTTGAGAAAGAAAGCAGGGAAGGGGGGAGAGATAAAAAAAGAAGAAAAAGAAATTAATTCATAAGGTTTCTAGATTTGCTTCGTAATTGAGGTATATTATTAACTGAACTGTAGTTTGCAGTCATCCTTTATTATGGCTTTTGATTCATTTATTTCTGGTTCATTTGCTTGTCATAAATTCTAGAGCCCCAGAGGTACTGCAAATGCAGTGCTGAATTGGTTCTTGCCACAGTAACCTTTTATTTCACTGCTTAAGGCCTATATTTTACGATGCTGGTTTGTCTTCGATAACATCAGGTAATTCTGACATAATGCAGGCTCAGTAGCACCAAGTGAACTTTGTAGAATCCAGATGACTTCCTCCTGTCATTGGCCCCACCTCCTTCTTAAATCTACCACCTGCTCATTTTCTTTACCACCTTTACTTGCCTTTCTTTGTCCCCAACACCTTCCTCTGACATGCATATTCCTTAGAGATAATGAAACCTACAATGTTCAACCAAAAAGAGAATGCTTCCTTATTTCCTTCCTCTGTTCCTCCTTCCCTTCCTTCTTCCTTCCTTCTATCTATCCTTCCTGCCTTCTTCATGCAACAAACAGTGAGAACCAGTGATATGACAGATACTGTGCTATGTCTAATAGACACATATATAACCACGATACAGTCCCCCAACCATCCAGGACATTGCAGTCTGATGGAGATGACAGGCACTCCAACGTGTTATTACATGAAAGTGAGAAAATGTGTGAACATGATGCTGTGAGTGCAGAGACACAGGACACATACCTGGAGACAAGGGAGACAGCTTTCCAGGGCATGGGACATTTGAGCCTGTAGAAAAGATGAGGCTGAACTGGGGACCGGAACAAGAACATGGGGAGACCAACTGTACCAAAGAAATGAATTTCATACTGTGAAGCAGAGGTCAGCAAACTAGGGCCTTCAGGCCAAATCCGCATTCTGCCACCTATCTTTGTAAATGGCTTTGTTGGAACACAGCATGCCCATTAGTTCGGTACTGTCTGTTGCTACTTTCAATGGCAGAGGTTAGTTGAGACAGAGACCATATGGCCCACAAAACCTAAATCTTTACTATCTGGCTTTCTACAGAAAAAACAAATGCCAACCCCTGCCGAAGAGCTTTTGTCTCCCACATCATGGCATAACATTTGAACAGCAAGTTGAGTTAAACAGAGATTCTGTTGCTGGTCAGAGGCAACTAGACCAAGGACTTGAACTACCTAGAGCCCTAACTCTAGGGCCTTGGGCTGGGGTGAGGGTCGGCATTTCAGTATGCCTGCATCCGTCTTTAGCACACTGGTTGGCAAAGAACTCTGATAAAATAAGAAGCCGCTGGAGAATATTTTAATCAAGAATTTACATATGTAATATTTTAACCAGAATAAAAAAAGCATTGGAAAATACAAAAGTAACTTCCTTAGAGTAACCAGAGGTTTAAAGGTGTATAGTTCTAAGCAGCAAATTGACATCGATCAGGTAAAAAAAAAATTCTTTTATTTAACAACTTTTATCTGCAAGATACGCTGCTAGGTTCTGATGGGAAATAAAGGCATCGGTCTAATCATGGATCTGGAGTCAAGCTGGTAGAGCAGATTGCATAGCTGTGTCCAAGCTCAGACCACTCACCACACCATAGCCAGTAAGTCAAGAGACAAGGTGTTGAGGTTAGGAAAGTGACTTTATTCAAGAGCCGGCAAACCAAGAAGATGGCAGATGAGTGTCTTAAAGAACTGTCTTAACACAAACTTTAGGCTCCTTTTAGGTTAGGGGAAGTAGAATAAGGGAGAGGGTTGAGGTTAAGAGGTAACCAATGACCAAAGTCACCTGGGCAGCAGTGAGGGTCCAGGGGCGTTGTGAAACTTGTCCGTCAGGTCACATTGCTCCTAAAGAGCATTTAATGTAACGTTGTTACTTGCGTATACATCCTCCTTATCTCCTTGGGAACAAGCTTGGGGAAGGGACTATTATTACCCTAACTTTAAACTACAAACTAAATTCCTCCCATAGTTAGCTTGGCCTACATGCAGAAATCAGCAAAAGCAACTAATCTAAAAGAGACCACCACAGGAGGCTGGGGGGTAGGAGCAAAATAGAGTTAGTCATGCTAGGCCTCCTTTTCGCTGTTCCAATTACTCTGGAGAAGGGTGATTAGACACACATGGTAGTATCAGCAAGGGGACAGATTGCTGCTGAGCATCTTAGCGCTTGCTTTCCTCATAGGACTGGAAAGAGGGGCACCCCCTGTCTGCCCCCAGTTTACTCTGGAGCAGAGAAGAGCAGGTGCCAACTGTGGCAGCCTTCTGTGTCTTAGATGCCGCGGATTGAGATAGAACCCAGAGCCCTAGAAATGCAGGAACTGCCTTCTGCTTACAAACAATAGGCAGTATAGGACATGACTACCTCATTACCAGACAAACTAGCTGCTCCTGTTCCTGATGTGATGCACCACCCATCCTGTTGCCAGAAATTCTGTTAGAGACTCAAGCTTTACGAATGTCTTATTGAATCATAAACACCTCTCCCTCCAGAAGTGAGTGAGTCTCTTTTATCTAACATCTTATTGAAGCTTCCTTCATTCATGAAAGATTTATTGAGCACTTTCATGATTTCAGGTGCGGGCTAAGCCCTGGGGACACAGAGACAAATTCAACAGCCCCAGCTTAGTGGAGAAATAGCTTCACCAGACTCTGTAGGAATAAGACCCAGGACAGCTGCAGGAATCGGGGGTGGGGGAGGGTGGATGTGCATGTGTTGGGAGGATGTTGGGGAGATGACAAGGACTTTTGAAGAGGAACAGAGGCAGGTACAGAACGAGAATGTGACAACTTTTAGCCATTTCACACATTTAGCCTCAGGCTGTCCCCGTAAGACAATTTCTTTTGATAACACAGGAGAAGCAGTACCGCCCAAGCCTCATGTGTCTGCATGAAGTATTTACATATTTCTTTTCATTTTTTTCTCAGATAACGAATTGTTAATTTTCCACTTAAAGGACTTGGTCATTTGGAGAGCAAACCAGGAAAGCAACAGAAACAAGAAATAGATGCTTATCAGGACCAACTGATGCACAAAGCCAAACTGGCATTTTGATCAATAGCTGCCGTGCTCCTCAGTGACATGATGGCCTTGGAGATGCCCTTCCTCCATCAGATGGCCTGTGACTGTCTTTGCTCCTTTTCACCTTTCCCTGCTCTTGGTTTCAGGATGGTCCAAATAAGCTGGCCCCAAAACATAACTTCTCAAAGGATAATGTTTCAGTAGCTTCTTGCACAACCAGTCAGACCTCAAAAATAATGTGTCAAATAATCTAGGGCGCACTTTATTCAAGTCTTTTCAACTTTATCTGTTTTCATTCTTTCTTTACTGTCACGAGGCACATAAGATGCATTTTGATTCCCAGCCCATTTCTTTGTTGGGAGTAAATCTGATGTTATATTCCTAGCAGGTGTGGACCATTAAGACTAGATTGTTTTCAAGATTATTTACCTGATAAATGACTTCCATCATACCCTAGCAATATAACCAGCCCTTTATAAAATTGCATGGTTACAGAGGGAGCAATTTAAAGTCTTCGCTAGCATAGGAGATCATCCAGTTCAATGACTAAATTTATTATATTAATAAGGCAAAGAGTGAAGCTTGGAAATGTCATCTGGTCTTAAGCCTTAGCAGATATGATGATCACATCTGATTAATCTGATGTGGTGCTTTGCCCTATGCTCAAAAGATGATAGAAAATTGTGATGGCATTTACCTTTTTCTTGCAAATTGCTCTTGAGATATCGCTACTTTCCAGGGTAAATTCACTAAACACTCATTTCTCAGAACTTGCTTCTAAAATATTCAAGTCAATTCAACCCTTACTTTGGAGGAAACTACTGTAGTATGTGCCAGGCATTGGACTAGCCACTTGGAAGCCAGTGGTGTGCGAAATACTCCTACTTCCTTTTCTCAGGAAGCACAGCAAAAAAGAATAGAAACTGACGGAATTGCTACACAGAGTTTGCTGAATATTTTATTTGTGTCCCCTCCCCTCTGATCCTCGCTCTACCTTTTCCAACCCTCCTCACCCCTGAATGCTGACCCAGGTGAATATTGTCATGGTTAATTTTAGGCATCAACTTAGATAAGAATGGTTGCCAGTTGTTTGCTCAAATACCACCTGGGTGTTGCGATTGGTGAGAGTAGTTTTTTAGATGTGATTAACATTTCAAATAGTACACTTTGAGCAAAACAGATTACCTTCCATAATGTGGGTGGCTTCATCCAATCAGGTGAAGGTTTAGGGGAAAAGACCAGAATATCCCAAGAAGGAAGGAATTCTGCCTTAAGACTATCTTTAGACTCAAGACTGCAACATCAACTCTTCCTTGGATTTCCAGATTGACAGCCTACAGACTTCAGACTTGCCAGTCCCCACAATCGCGTGAGGCTGTTCCTTGGAATCTCTCTCTCTCTCTCTCTCTCTCTCTCTCTGTGTGTGCATATATATACACATATATATATGCGCATATATGTATATATACGCACATATATACGCACATATATACACATATATCTATATGTGCATATATATATATATATATGCACACACACACACACACACACACACACACACGCCCTGTTGGCTCAGTTTCTCTAAAGAATCCTGAATAATACAGACCATATTCAAAGACTCCCTTTCCTCTGACTTCAGATTTGATTGATAGAAGATGCAGAAAGGAGCTCAGAGAGAGGAAGGGGATGGCCCCTTCCTGTGGGGCCATGGGTTAGCAATGACTGAGTCCCTCCTGCTCAAGGCCATGGCACCTGTCCAGTGGCCCTTTCTTATGCTAATGTTATGGGTCTCCCTCTATGTCCTGGTATCCATTCTGTCCTCTTAACCTCAGTCCCAGGGTAAGTGACAGTTCCTAATATTGTTTATTTGGATGTTTACCATACCTAGTTGATATTCTTTAATTCTACCTATGTCTATGTAAATGGTTATTCCACCTAAGTTCTTCTAAATGTGTCCATTTGAATATGCCAGCTATTTCCTATTGAGACTGTGATTCTGATTTATATAAATTCAACAAAACACCCTATTGTCTACTTTAATCAAAAATAGTTTGAGAATACATACATTGCATAGAATGAGTGGATCACTTTTTCCTGGTGTCTGTGAATTATTTAGGGGGGTAAATTCTCTTCAGTGTGACATGAACTTGTTTACAAAGAATTTTTTTTATTTTTAGAGCTGAAAGAAAATTGATTAATCATCTAGCTCAGCCCTGATCCAATCCTATTTTCACACTGAAGAAACTAAATGCAAAGAGAGAAAGAGACTGCACAGGATTACACTGGTAGCAATAGAACCGATTCAAGAACCCAGGGGAATCTAAAATTGTTAAGGTGGAATTTTATGACTCAGACCATGATTTCAAAAGTATCTTAGATAAGAATTGTTTTGGACAAACGATAAAAGAAATTATTTAAAAGTTATTCTGCAAATAAAAAGAAAAGTCCCACTGAAGAGCTCCTGCTCACTGGATAAGCCAGCATTGCACTTTATCCTCAATTTGTTCTAGTTATGGGTATTTACTCTCCAAAGCATTGGTGGACTACCCTGTTAGAAGCATATACTTATCAGCACACTTATGACTCTGCCTAAATGCAGAGGTCTTTTCTTGCTATGATAAATACTATCAACATAAATGCTATCAACAGATAATGCAACTACGCCTTTGATGGCAGTCAAGGTTTAATGAATTAGTAAAACCACACGACCAGTTTCCATTAGTAAAACCACCCAACCAGTTTCCATCTGAGCAAAGATCTGTGCCTTTGCTTACTTTAATCTTGTTTATCAGTATCAGAGGCTATCTTAACATTTGTAATGGCCCCATTTCTGATAAATTGGATAAGCCTATCAAAATTAAAATGTGTTTATGAATACAGATCTTAATATAGCTATAATTGTTTACATTTGGACAATTATCCCCTATCAATGTTTATAGGACTTTGGAGTAAACACATAAGAAACTATAGCATAGTCAAGAACCAAAAGTAGACTTTTTGTAGGCTTATAAAAAATGTGTCCAAAGGAACTTAGCAGCTACCCACACTCAATTCTCATAAGCCACTGCACAGCTGACAGGCATCCCTGAGATATTTCTAACTTTCTTGCCTGGATCCAACTCACTGAAGCAGCTTCAGCTCCACTTGCTATTCCCTGAACCCTGCAGCCCTCCCATACTATAGAAGTGAGGTCTTTTTCTGGCTTCCTGCTGGCTCCAGGGGAAAAAGAGTTCATTTAGGTCTAAGGCTGGGGATCCACCTGAACCCCAACACCACAAAAGGCTGTCCCCAGCCAAGGGCACAGTCAGCAGCTCAGCATTTAAGTGCTCCTTAGGAAAGGAGCAGAAGCTCTAGCTGAACTGGTAATACTGCCTCTTTTCTTTTCCTTCCCTCCTCCAGGGCCCTATCATTCCTGCCACACACTTTTAAAAGATAGATTAAAATCTTGTGATTCTATTTTTAGTTAAACTGTATTTTGTCAGCTCCAATGTGGTTTTCTCCCAGACATCAGTGTGGAGGTGCTTGTGATTTATCATTAGAGTCACAGGAGAGCAGGAACATGAGTTTTTGAAGCACACCTTCTTCATCACAAGATTTGAATGTGTTTTTCTGGAAAGAAAATACACGTTCATTTAACATAGAGGAGAGAGGCCTTCCCCTTGGCATTTTTATCCTCAGGCTGCACAGGAAATCTACCACCATAGGAACATGATTTGCCTGGATTGTGCAAAGCCCAACAGGTGTTCTAGGAGGGCAAACTCCTGTGCAGTTTCAAATGCTCTTAATCAGCCAAGAAGGCAGAGAGGGAAGGAAGGAGGGAGAGAAGGAGGAAGGAAGCTCACATTTCCATACACTACATTTATCCAACCTTTATGAGATCAATTGACCACTAGGTCAGAGTCCAACATATTGAAGGGTAAGGGAATTAGCATGTGATGAGTTTTTGCTGTGTGCTGAGTCCTTTACATAATTTTTAATAAAAATTCCAGCTTACACTTCTTAAGCTCTTATGTCAGGCATTATGGAAAGCATTTTCTGTGCTTTCAGTCGTTTAATGCTTATAACCATCCAGAAACTATTTTTGTTCCTGTGTAAAGAGGGGAAAACTGATGCTGTCCCAGGACTTCAGTCAGTGCCTGAGCTGAAGTTTGTATATGGAGCTCTGCAAAATCTATCTTCTTTAATTTTTAAAATTCCTCACTAACTTAAAGTTTCAGTCTGTTTTAAAACTAGCAGGCTGAGAATAGATGTACTTACATAAATTATTCAAAACTGGGCTCCCATTTAGTGGTGGGCTTTGACGCCCAAAGCCCAAGTTCCATCCACAGCGCCTTCTTACCTCTTGGATTCTGACTGAAATCAACAAGTTTATAATGTTAACAAAAGACCGTGAGATCTGTGAAGGAAAAAGGGAGAGCTTTATTTTCTATTTAAAAAAAAATCTAAAGATTGGGAAGACACAGCCTTTGGTATAAAATGGAAGTGTACTCTGCAGTGGGGAGAGGAAGAACCAGAATTTATGTCTTTCAGGGGCCATCTAGCATGTGTATTTAGCAGGTTTGGAGGATGTCTGTGAATATTTACGAGGGAAGTCAAGCCCTGTGGTATTAGGCAAACATATACATAACAGAAATGTGCTTATTTTTAGCTAGAGTTTTAACATTAAAATAAGGTGGAATTCTATGTCAACAGGTGTACTGTAGAGCATGAGGACATTGGTACATGCTCCATAAGCTGGCTGAAACTGGGTTGGAGTCTGTGGCTGTTTATCAGGCAAGAATGTTTGTAAGGTCAGTCTCCCCTCCAGTCGGAGTTGCTAGTGGGGTTACAAGGCAGGGTGGTGGCAATTCAGTTGGCTGGAGTTGGGTGGTCCACCCAGGTCAGTTGGGAAACTCAACTGTAGCTGTTTTAAGAGCTAGTTTTTGTTCAATTACAGGAAAGAAGACCTTATGGCAGCTGGTAATATAGGGGTACCTGACCGATCCTTCTCCTAGCTATGGCCATTTGATTCCATTTCTGGTGTGTCTCATTTTAGCCACAGGACGTCCATTTGGTCTGTCAGCTGGGGTATATTTTAATAATAATCTAAACAGTGGTAGATGGAGCCTTTGAATTATAATATTCCCTGCCTAGCCCCCCTACCACCCCTACTCTTATGCAACAGTCTTGGCAGGAACTGAACTTCACCCTCACCAACACAGCCCCCACATGGTCACCATCTCCCTGCCTATGTTCCTGCTATTAGCCACACTGCAGCCTGATTACCAGGATCCAGGGAGGAAAGTTTCCTGCAGTAATTCAAGATTTTTCCCCTACAGTAAGACTCCAGACATGTAGCATTCTTGGCATTTGTTATGCATTCATTCTGTAAATATTTATTAATATTCCTACATGAACTATGAATGCTAAGTTTTTAGAGATGTGCAAACTTCAGTGAGAGTCTTTATCCACAAAAATATTAATATTGATATGGATAGGAGGAGGGAAATAGTGGGTAGAAGCGGGCAGCTCCCCAGCAAAGATTCCACCCTTGAGCCTAGAAACCTGTGGCCCTAAATGAGAACAGGCATTCCTGTTTTCATGCCTAAATCTTGCCTTTTGGCCCACCACACCCCCAGTCATGTGCCTGTATAAACCCCAAATCCCAGGCTCCATGAGAAGAGCAACAGAGTGGCAGAGCAACAGAAGGGAATGGCAGAGGAGAGAGGAGAGGATGCGTCTGAACTTCAAGAGGAGTTCAGCTGGGGATGGTCAGAGAGGAGATTGGCCGCAGGACGGCTGAACTCCAGGGGAAGATCATCTTTCCCCTCTATCCCCTCTCTAGCTCCCCATCTCACTGAGAGCTACCTCCATCACTCAGTAAAATCCCCACATTCACCATCCTTCAAGTCTGTGTGACCTGATTCTTCCTGAACACCAGACAGGAATTCAGGACACACTAGGTGCAGGAACTCAAAAAAGCCATCACACTGATTCTTCACTGAGCTGTTTAACACTTAAGTCATGCCCAGACAGCAGGGCTAAAAGAGAATTGTAACACCTCTAGGCACTGCCAAGGGGCCAGAGCCCAAAAGCGCTCATCTTGGCTCCTGCACTTGCTCACTTGAATGCTCCCCTCCCAAAGGGGTTTGAGCACATGAAAGCCAAATAAATGAGCCACACTCCTGTCACACATCTCGCAAGGGAGTCAGGGAACTCTCCTGTTTCAATATCTATTGTAGAAATAGTTATGTCAACCAAACATTTATGAATAAATTCCCTAGGGCCTTTAAGTTTAGTTGAGATGCTATTAGTAGACCAAAAAGAAGTACCTAAGTTTTCTTAGGGAGTCCCAAAGAAGCTAGCAACTGACCTGAGTCTTGAAAGAAAAATAAGTGTTTGCCAAGCCTAAAAGCTGGCACATCAGACAGAAGCCCTAGCATGAGCAAAGGAAAAGTGGCCAACGAGCATAGCAGATTCTGGAAACTCCACATAGTTCCATGATGGGAATAGAGGTGTAGGAAGTGTGGCAGATTTTGTTATGTAAAAAGTTTTGCACTGTATTTTATAGGCCTCTGAGTCCTGAAAGAATCTATGCTCCTGGTTGCAGCTCAAGCTGAATCCACGGCTAGCCTAGTTTGAGGGCCTGACATTGGCTCTATTAGATTGAATGCTCGGTTTCCATGTCTACTTCATCTCCCTCAGATCTAAGTTGATGGAATGGGACCAGACTTTCTGTGACCTCTTGTCCTTCCAATATGGTTAGAGCATCTCTGGCCAATGTGCTCCTCTCTCTTCCCTCCTCCCAGCAAAGCTTTGAATCTAAGATAAAACCACCTTCTGCCTTAGTGAATAATTACAATAATAATGGTATTTCTAAGAGCTTTTCGTCTCTCTCTCCTTTTCTGTCCTGCAGAAGCCTCAGGGGACTGATAAACTCAGCAAATGTTACATGATGTGAAAACTAAATCACACATCCAAAAGCTTCCTAATGAGGTTATTTTGGAAGGGAACACTACCCAGAAAGCAGAAATCAAAATGCCAAGAGGCAGAGAAAAGAATATTCTAAGCATTGCCTTTCTGATTTCCAAAGCCAAAGGAAATCCAGGAGGACCAGGAATACTTGAAGTTAAGAAAAATCTTAATACATTCACAGAAAGCTGATCATCACACGGGTGAGAATATGAACAAGAATAACCTTTTAATATTGCAGAGCAACATAGGACTTAACTTTTCCTTAAAAGCTTTTATAATTATCATCTCAGATAAGACGCATACCTGTCTTATGAAGGATGGCTGCTCAGAGAAACTGGGGGCCAGGTGTTTGAATAATTCCCATGGCCATGTGACTCACTGGTGAGAACTCAGGACCTCTGTCTGTGGTCAGTATTTACATAACAAGCTGAATTTGACTTTTTTTCCTGGAAGAAATTTATATTTTTTTCAAAAATATATGTTAGTATTGATTGTGTACCATTCAGTATTCTAAATATTAAAAGATATTGACTCATTTAACCTTGAAACTAGCCGTGGAGGCACAGAGGAACTAAGTAACTTGCCCAAGTTGCCACAGCTCATAAATAATAGGAACAGGATTTGAACCCCTGATGACTGATTCCAGAGGCAGCGCTCTTACACATCACATGCTGCTCCTGCCCTAAGCTCATTGATACATCCTGTTCACACCTATACTTTTAAACCAAAGAAAAATGATTCATCTCTGATCTATGTCTACTGGTTTTCTAAGGACTGATTGACTTTTTAGAAGCTCACTCTTTAAATTTCTTCAGTCAGTGCATTTCATTGTTGTAAACCAGGGGTTCCAATGTCTTACACCTGGAGGTCCTCTGAAAGCCCTTTCATGGGGTCCCTGAAATTCAAATCAGTTTTATAGCAATAGTAAGGCCTTTTCACTCTCATTGTGTCCCAAGTGTGCAGTGGAGTTTTCAGCAGTTACCTAATATGTAATGTCGCAGTGGATTAAATACAGAAACGAATATAATACAGCCCTTGTCTGTTAAGCCAACATTAACTTGCAATAATATAAGACAGTCTCACTCTTCTCATTAAATTGTTTTATTTCAAAAAGCAATTATTCTTTATTAAAAATATTCTAACATGTAATGGGCTTATTGTTTTAAAATAAGTATTTAAAATTTTCCATTTTTAATTTCTAATAAGTAATTATCAAAGGCTATAACTCACATAAGCAATAGCTACTTGGGGTCCTCAATGACTTAAAGAGTGCATAGGTCTCCTGAAACTCAAACTTTGAGAATTCTTGTCTTAGACAATTTTAAGTCTAACATAGAACCTAGCAATAATGAGCTCTAAGATAGAGTTCCAGAGATGCTAAATATTATAACATTTTGGAGGTGACTTCTTCAGTGTCGTGTCCACTCCTACTCAATTCTTTAATAATAAGCAAGAAAACTGAGTCTGGGATGAAGGGCTTGAACATTGTAGTTTAAAACTGGTACTATAACCCATATTTTCATAATAAATTGAACTGAATTTTTCTCAGAGTTTTGTTGAATAAGCTTGAAGGCAGAATGGGAAATTAAAGAATAATGATAGGTAAAATGCCACATATTGATAGTATTTTAGAGTTTTCAAAGTGCTTTAATGCTCATAAACTCTGGGAAATTTTGAACTCACAATGTGTGGTTCCTAGACCAGAGTAGATAGCCCCATTTTTTTTTGAATTTAATTTTTATCAAATAAATATGAGTATTTAACTTTGAAAGCTAAATAGTGCTGTAAGAGTTACAGCTAAGATCAGCGACCCTCTGTCTCACCTGTGCTCACTCTAGAAATCTTATTCTCTAGGAGCAACCACTTTTAAGCATTTGAGTTTTTTCTTATATTTTGTATTATTTCCAACTATGTTTCTAAACTAACGTGCTTATGCTTCTATTTCTTGATTACTTTGTTTGCTGTTTTTTGACTTTAAATTATGAAAAATAAGGAATTAGCACTTGTTTGACTCCTCTATTCCTTTATAATAATTGACCCCAAAACATAAAAGCTTAGAACAACCATCAGTTATTACCACTTCTCACAGATGTATGGTTTGACTAGGTTCAGCTAGACACGTCTAGCTGTCTCAGGGTTCTTCACGCGGTAGCAGTCAAACAGTGGCTGAGTCTGGGATCTTCTTCAAGACTTCTGCACTCACACATTGAATGCCCAGACTGTGATGACTCAGATGACTGAGGACTGAAACAGCTGAAACCTGTGGGCATATACATGGTCTTTCTGCACGGTAATGGTCTCAGAGTAAACCAATTTCTTCCACGACCTATGAGGCTCTAAAAGCAGGAGTTCCAGGAGAAACAGACATACGTTGCAAGGACTTGGCCAGCCTAGACTCAGTAGTCACTTCGTGTCACTTCCACTGCATTCCGTCAGCAACAACTAGGTCAGGAGCTTAATCTAGATTCATCAGAAGTGAAATTGGACTCCATCTCTTGATGAGAGATGAACAAGGTCACATCAGAAAAGAGCATGTAGATGGGAAGCATTGATAGAGCCACCTTTGGGAAATACCACCTGTCATGGCTCTCTTTGTTCAACTTGTACATCCACATTTCCCTTTCTCCCTCTTCTCAATATTCAGTGTTTACATCGTTATCAGCTTGTAAATATTTTACATATTGTATATTGTGCTGAGACACATAATATACAATGACAACATCACTTTTACATAGTTTTATTTTTCTGGAAATTATGGATTGTACCTTCTCTCTCTTTTTTATTTTATTTTTTGCTTAATTTCAGTGTTTCTATCACGAATTATTTCCCAGACATTCAACAGAGCTGTAAAAATCATCATATCAGGAAATCTAGCTACTATGTTTTGGATGTGATTTGTTTGGCTCTGCCAAGCCTCATGTTGAAATTTGATGCACATTGTTGGAGGTGGGGCCTGGTGGGAGGTGTTTGGATCATGGGCGTGAATCCCTCACAAATGACTCAGTGCCCTTCTTATGGGAGTGAGTGTGTTCTCACTCTCAGTTCCCCAGGGAGCTGGTTGCTGAAGAGTCTGGCACCTCCTCCTCTCTTTCTTGCTTCCTCTCTTGCCACATGATCTCTGTACACATTGGCTCCCCTTTTCTTTGCTCCACAAGTAGAATCAACCTGAGTCCCTCACTAGAATCAGAGGCAATAGTAGCATGCTTCTTGTACAGCCTGCAGAACCGTGAACCAAATAAACTTCTTTTCTTTATAAATTACTGGGCCTCAGATATTCCATTATAGCAACACAAATGGATTGAGACACTAACATATCCATTTTGTTTTCTAGAAATCTTCCTGGAGCCTTTGTCCTCCTGATCCAACGTGTGCTATCTAAGCCAGCTACTCTCTCTCCCTTATAACCATGTATCTTTAGAATGACTTCCTTTAGTCATTACCTTTTTGTCTTTCTCCTGCATAGAATCCTCTGTTTATGGATTATGTTTTTTTTCTTTTTATTAATGTATTTATTGAGCAATGGTTCTGTCAGCTTGATGAGAAAAAATGTGTGAAGATGTAAAATTTTTGAAGCTCTTCCCTGTATGAAAATGAATTTACTCCACATTTACACTCATTTATCTAGATATAGAATCCCAGGTTGGAAAGAAATTTTCCTCCACATTTTGAAGACATTATTTCATTATTTTCTAGCTTTCAATGTATTGTTGAAAAGTCTAGTGTTAATCTGATTCACAATCTGATCACACAATCATTTGTGATTCCCTTCCTTTCCTTAGCTTTATTTGTAAATTACTTGATGATGGAAGTTCTTTCTTTCTCATTGTGCTGGACACACAGTGGGCCTTTTGATCCAAGGTCACATTTGATATTAACTCTCTGATAGCCACCTCCAACCACCATCATTTTATTTATTGTTTATTTTTGGAAATTCTGCTTGTCAGATATGGTGCCTTCTTTCTCGTCCCTCTAATTTTTTCCCTCTCTTGCTTTCCACCTCTTTGTACTTTACCCCTAGTTTCCAGAAGATTTTATCAAATTCTGTGTTTCATTCTTCTACAAATCTCTTTGAAATTTATACCATCGTGTTTTGTTTTCAGTTTTCTAAAAGCTTTCTATTTTCAGTACCAATTTACAGTTTTCTCTTCCCAATTAATGGAGACAATACTTTCTCAGAAGAATATTATGAATGGGTTTTAAATGACTTTAGTTGTTTTTCTTATTTTTCTCTTTCTGTTTGTTTTTTTCATATTGGAAGCTTTCTTCAAATATCCAGGATGGTTATTGTTTCATTCATATTTAATAATGGGGCACTAAAAGTTTATTGCTTTCTTTATGGTGATTGGAGAGAAATCAGGCTGTTTTGGGTAAACTATCTGAATAGCAACATTTATTGATCTTTTCTCCTTGACTAATCAAGAAAAACTGAAGGTTATAAACTTGGTAGCTAGCACTTGGGAACATAGAAGGGGAGGCTTGGTAAGAAACTTAATGACTTTTTTAGACTTTTACATAATCCTTTGGTTTTTAGCACTTTGCTCCTGCCCTTTAGTGTTTTTGGTGCTCCAGGAATACAGTCCCTCAGTTACATTTTTCCAGAGGAGAAGCTGCTCCTCTTCTTCTAGGTGGAAGAGTAGTAGCTAACGGACTACATGACATGTAGGATGGGTTTGGAAAGATTTGCTTGCTCCTTATACAACTTTGAACTGATTCTCCTGTTTTTAGCACCACCACTCACTTTCACCTTCCAGGAATTGATCCTTCCAGTTCCAGTGGGATGAGCATGTACCTGCATCCTGTTGGTGCCTCATCCACACTGCTCAGTCAGAGACTGCACAATCACATGCTTTTCTTTCTCTAGATATTTGCTTTCACATTGATCCTGCTGTACTTCATACATTTTATTTGTCTTCGTGGGCTTATGCTTTGTTCATTTATTTATATGTACAGTTGGCCCTCTGTACCCAAGGATTCCACATCAGTGGATTTGACCAACTATGGATGAAAAATATTTGCAAGAAAATCCACAAAATTTCACAAGCAAAACTTGAATTTGCCACACCCTGAGCACTATGTTGAACCCACTTGAATGAAGCAATGTGTAGGCACTGCATCAGGTATTATAAGTAACCTAGAGGCAGTTTAAGTACACAGGAGGATGTGCATAAGTTATATGCAAATACTACACCATTATATATAAAGGAATTGAGCATCCTCAAATTCTAGCATCTAAGGAGGTCCTGGAATCAATCCCCTATGTATACTGAGGGGCTCAGAGGGGGTTAGAAGTTAATGAGGGCATGCGTTTAATATTCTGGAATATTTAGTTATAAATTCTGTTTCCCCTTCTTTTATCTGATATGAAGACTCATTTTTCCAAAGTCATAAAGATAGTAACTGGTGAAGCAGGCCCCAGGGACTGATATTCTATTTCATTCAGAATAAGGACCACATCCATAGTCAGGTGCAATCACATTCCAGTTACAGATTTTGTATTTTGCATTTCTGAGGATCATATGCAAGTTTAGTTCTTTATAAGACTCCACTTAAAATCATCAATACAAAAGGCATATGTACCTTAAGAAATGATACTAAAGTCTTAGCTTTATGTTTTATATCTATATGTTCCTGAATTAATTGATGGGAATCTCTCAGCATCATAGTCCAGACTTACGTGTGATGAAAGCAACATGTCAGGCAAGTGCCTATCTGAATTAATTAGCACTTTTTAGGTACTGTGCTACTACTTTTCTTTTAAATTTGTTTGTTTATTTTCAGGGTTTTTTAAGGAGATGGTGTTTCACTCTGTTTCCCAGGCTAGGGTGCAGTGGCATGATCATAGGTCACTATAGCTTTGAACTCCTGGGCTCCAGCAATTCTCTCACCTCAGACTCCTGAGTAACTAGGACTACAGGCATGTACCACCACACTCACCTAATTTTTTTGTTATTTTTTAAAAAGACAGAGTCTCACTATACTGACTAGGCTGGTCAATATTTAGAACTCCTGGCCTCAAGCAATCCTCCTGCCTTGGCCCCCCAAAGCACTGGGATTGTAAGTATGAACCACCCCATCTGGCCTACTATTTCTTTTGTATTTAGTTTGGAAGGGTATATTTATCTTTTGCTTTTCTATGGTTGGTTTTGTTTTTTCCTTGACTTATTCTTCAAATCAAATACACAGTTTTTTTTTTTTTTAATAAAGCAAATAAATATATTTGGCTCATGGTTCTGGAGGCTGGGAAATCCAGGAACAGGGTGCCAGCATTTAGTGAGGGTCTTCATGCTGTGTCATCGCATTTTTAATGCAACTGGAAATAGTTTAAAATTGTGTTAGTTAAATGCACAGTGGTTCTGAGTAGAGATAAGAATAAGAATCTGCTTGAGTCAGGTGTGGTGGCTCATGCCTGTAATCCCAGCACTTTGGGAGGCCAAGGCAAGTGGATCACCTGAGGTCAGGAGTTTGAGACCAGTCTGGTCGACATAGTGAAACCCTAGCTCTACTAAAAATACAAAAAATTAGCTGGGTGTGGTGGCCGGCACCTGTAACCTGTAATCCCAGCTACTAGGAAGGCTGAGGCAGGAGAATTGCTTGAACTAGTAGGTGGAGGTTGCGGTGAGCCAAGATTGCACCATTTCACTCCAGCCTGGGAAACAAGAGTAAAACTCTGTCTCCAAAAAAAATAAGAAAGAGAGCCAAATCAGAGAGAGATCCAAGATGGCTGATCACTAGCAGCTCGGGATTGTAGCTCCCAGAGAAAATGCACAGAACAAGAGGACGCCACACTTTCAGATGAATTTTTGTCACCCATGGACCGGAAGATTCCCAGCAGAGGAGCCCCACGGGTCACCAGGGCGACTCTTGTGGCCGGCGTCGTGGTTTCGCCTGTGCCCCGGCACGGCGGTTCTTGGTGCTGAGTAAACGGGACCGATCGATGTTTGGAGCTCCAGGAAGGCAGAGTAGCCCATTTACCTGACTGAAGAAGGGACTCAAGAAGGAAGCTAGACTGGAGATTCCCAGGTAGAAAAGCACCATGAATCTTGATGCTGCTGTTTTGGCCGGCGCAGTGGGTTGCTCAGATTTCGGCGCTGGAAATCAACAAGTTGGACATCCACTCAGAGTCCTAATTTGAAAGTAGGCAATTACAAAGACGACAGGTGGATGAACTCACAATGAAGGGAAGAAACCAGCGTAAAAAGGCTGAGAATACCCAAGATCAGAATGCCTCTCCTTCTACAGGTGATCACAGTTCCTCATCAACAAGAGAACAAGGCCTGATGGAGAACGAGTGCATTCCATTAACAGATTTAGGCTTCAGAAAGTGGATAATAAGGAACTTTAGTGACTTAAAAGAACATGTTCTAGCCCAATGTAAAGAAACTAAGAACCTTGAAAAAAGGTTTGAAGAAATCCTAACAAGAATAGACAATTTAGAGAGGAATATAAGTGAATTAATGGAACTGAAGAATACAATACAAGAACTCTGTGAAGTATGCACAGGTTTTAACAGTCGAATTGATCAAGCAGAAGAAAGGATATCAGAGGTCGAAGACCAATTTAATGAAATGAAACTAGAAGACAAGATTAGAGAAGAAAAAGTAACAAGGAATGAGCAAGGTCTCCAAGAAATATGGGACTATGTGAAAAGACCTAATTTATGATTGATAGGTATACTTGAATGTCATGAAGAGAATGAATCCTAATCTAGTAAGGCAGGACAATACTCAACTCCAGCTAATATAGAGAACACCACAAAGATATTTCTCAAGTAGAGCAACTCCAAGACACGTAATTGCTAGATTCACTAGGGTTGAAATAAAGGAGAAAATTCTAAGGGCAGCTAGAGGGAAAGGTCACGTTATCCATAAAGGGAAGCCTATTAGACTCGCAGCAGACCTCTCACCAGAAACCCTACAAACTAGAAGAGAGTGGGGGTTAATATTCAATATCCTCAAAGAAAAGAATTTTCAACCCAGAATCTCATATCCCACCAAACTAAGCTTTATAAGTGAAGGAAAAAGAAAATTTTTCACGAACAATCAAGCATTCAGCGATTTCATCACCACCAGGCCTGCTTTACAAGAGCTTCTGAAAGAAGCACTACAAACAGAAAGGAACAACCAGTATCAGTCACCCCAAAAACTTACCAAAACATAAAGAGTATCTCTATAATGAAGAATCTACATCAACTAATGGGCAAAATAGCCAGCTAGCATTAAATGACAATATTGAACTCATAAATATTAATATTAATTCTAAATTTAAATGGATTAAATGCCCCAATCAAATACACAGACAGGTAAATTGAATAAAAAGTCAAAACCCATCGGTACGCTGTATCCAGATCTATTTCACAAGCAATGACATACAAAGATTCAAAACAAAGGGATGCAGGAAGATTCACCAATTAAAAGGAGGGCAAAAAAAAGAAAAAAAAAAAACAGGAGTTGTAACTTTCGTCTCTCACAAAATAGACTTTAATAGTAACAAAGACTAAAAGAAACAAGGACATTACATAATGGTAAAAGGATCAATGCAACAACAGGAGTTAATGATTATAAATATATATGCACCCAATACAGGAGCACCCAGATACATAAGACAAGTTCTTACTGACTTATAAAGAGACCTGGACTCCTGCACAATAATAGCGGGAGATTTTGACACCACATTGTTAATATTCGATGGATCAATGACATAGAAAATTAATAGGGACATATATGATTTGAACTTAGACCTGGAATAAGTAAATTTAGTGAATATTTGTAGAATTCTCTCCCCCTGGTCCACAGAACATATATTTTTCTCAGTATCACATTACACTTATTTTGAAAATGACCACATAATTGGAAAATTGGAAGTAAATCACTCTTCAGCATTTGCATAGCATTTCACAGACGTAAATGAAATATTGGTTGGCTGTTTGTTATATTCTTCCCTTATTCCTTCCTGTCTCCGTTGTTAAGCACAATTGCCAGCATAAAAGAGGTTTTTAATGCCTATTTTTAGATTGCATTCCAGCCCGGGCAATAGAGCAAGAATCCTGTTCTCTCTCCTACTTTTTCTTTCTCTTTCTTTCTTTCTCTATAAAAAAAATAATTAAATTAAATTAAATTTAATTTAAAAAAAAAGAAAGAGAGCCAAATCAAGAACGAACTGCCATTCACAATTGCCAGAAAGAGAATAAAATACCTAGGCATACAACTAACAAAGGATGTAAAGGACCTCTTCAAGGAGAACTACAAAGCACTGCTCAACAAAATAAGAGAGGACACAAACAGATAGAGAAACATTCCATGCTCATGGTTAAAAAGAATCAATATCGTGAAAATGGCCATGCTACCCAAAGTAATTTATAGATGCAACACTATCCCCATCAAGCTACCAATGACCTCCTCACAGATCTGGAAAAAGTCACTTTAAACTTCATTTGGTACTAAAAGAGAGCCTGCATAGCCAAGTTAATTCTAAGCAAAAAGAACAAAGCGGGAGGCATCACGCTACCTGACTTAAAACTATACTACAAGACTGCAGTAATCAAAACAGCATGGTACTGGTACCAAAACAGAGATATAGACGAATGGAACAGAACAGAGGCCTCGGAGGCAACACCACACATCTACAACCATCTGATCTTTGACAAACCCGACAAAAACAAGCAATGGGGAAAGGATTCCCTGTTTAATAAATGGTGTTGGGAAACCTGGCTAGCCATGTGCAGAAAGCAGAAAGTGGACCCCTTCCTGACACCTTACACTAAAATTAACTCCAGATTGATTAAAGACTTAAATGTAAGACCTAACACCATAAAAACCCTAGAAGAAAATCTAGGCAAAATCATTCAGGACATAGGCGTAGGCAAGGACTTCATGACCAAAACACCAAAAGCATTGGCAACAAAAGCCAAAATAGACAAATGGGACTAATTAAACTCCAGAGCTTCTGCACAGCAAAAGAAACAATCATTAAAGTGAACTGGCAACCAAAAGAATGGGAGAAAAAATTTTGCAATCTACCCATCTGACAAAGACTTATATCCAGAATCTACAAAGAACTAAAACAGATTTACAAGAAAACAACAAGCCCATTAAAAAGTGGGCAAAGGATATGAACAGACACTTTTCAAAAGAAGACATATATGAGACCAACAAACATATGAAAAAATGCTCATCATCACTGATCATTAGAGAAATGCAAATCAAAACTACATTGAAATACCATCTCACACCAGTTAGAATGGCAATCATTAAAAAATCTGGAGATGGCAGATGCTGGAGAGGATGTGGAGAAATAGGAACACTTTTACACTGTTGGTGGGAGTGTAAATTAGTTCAACCATTGTGGAAGACAGTGTGGCGAGTCCTCAAGGATGTAGAAATAGAAATTCCATTTTACTCAGCAATCCCCTTACTGGATATATATCCAAAGGATTATAAACCATTCTATTATAAGGACACATGCACATGGATGTTCATTGCAGCACTGTTTACAATAGCAAAGACTTGGAACCAACCCAGATACCAATCCATGATAGACTGGACAGGGAAAATGTGGCACATATACACCATGGAATACTGTGTAACCATAAAAAACGATGAGTTTGTGTCCTTTGTAGGGACATGGATGAACCTGGAAACCATCATTCTCAGCAAACTGACAAAAGAACAGAAATTATAACACCTCATGATCTCACTCATAGGCAGGTGTTGAACAATGAGAACACGTGGACACGGAGGGGAGCATCACACACTGAGGTCTGTAGGAGGGGAACTAGGGGAGGGACAGTGGTGGGTGGGGTGTTGGGGAGGGATAACATGGGGAGAAATGCCAGATATAGGTGATGGGGAGGAAGGCAGCAAATCACACTGCTATGTATGTATCTATGCAACAATCCTGCATGTTCTTCAAATGTACCCCAAAACTTAAAACGCCATAAAATATATTTTTAAAAAAATCTGCTTGAATGAACAAAGTCACAGAGCTTGCACCTGAGTGATACTCTCATGAAACCATGATGATAGCTAGTCAAACTAATGGGAAGATTTCTTTCAGAAAAGGGTTGCTGTTGTTTTTGAGTCTGATAAATACCATTCTAGAAGAGGCAGATTATATGATGTGAAAGACTATAGACAATACCAGCTTTAAGGGATAAGAAATATAGAGTTTACAAGAGATATTCCTACCTATGACTAGCAATACTCCAGCAGCTGAGTTCTAGCCACATACCCTTAGGTTCTATTTAATAATCTTCATTAATAATGTAAGTATTTGTTTACTAAGCAGAAAGTATCTAGCTGATAAGTGGGAATGAAAGAGGCATGAAATCAAGTATATTCATATTGTACTTACATAAACCTAGATGGTATAGCCTATTGCTTCTAAGCTGCAAATCTATATAACATTTACTGCACTTAATATTGCAGGTATTTGGAATACAATGGTATTTGTGTATCAAAACATGTCTAATATAGAAACGGTACAGAAAAATACAGAATAAAAGATTTTTTAAATTGTGCACACCTATTTGAAGCACTTACCATGAATGAATGTTGTAGGACTGGAGTTTCTCTGGTGAGTCAATGAGTGAGTTGTGAGTGAATGTGAAGGCATAGCACATTACTGTCACTACTGTAGACATTATAAACACTGTACACTCAGGTTACACTGAATTTATTTTTAAAATAAAGTAGTTGCACTACTCTGTCACTAAGTGATAGAAATTTTTCAGCTCTACCATCATCTTACAGGACCATTATACATGTGGTCCATTGTTAACCAAAACATTGTTATGCATTGCATGACTGGATTATCCTCTCTGAATACTGACTTTGTTATGAGTTTTAAAAACTGGCTTTATTGAAGTATACCATACAATAAAGTGCACTAGTTCTAAGAGCACAACTCAATGAACCTTTCATGCATCTACGCCTGAGCAACCACTATGCTGTCAAATAGAGAAGAACATTCCCAGAACCCCAGGAGATTACCACATGTCCCCTTCCAGTCAATACTTCACTCACGGGTGATTACTGTTCTGACTTATAAATCTATAACTTAGCTTTGCCTACTCTTGAACTTTATAAAAATATAATCATACAGTTTGTACTCTTTGGTTTCTGACTTCTTTCACTCTCATATTATATCTATGAAATTGATCCATTTCATTATGGGTAGCTGTAGTTTTTTGTCTTGTTTTTTCCCTGTTCCATTATAAGAATATTTCACAATTTATTTTTCCATTCCAACTGATGGAGATTTAGGTTATTGTTTCCAGTTGGGGCTATTGTGAATAAATACACTATGAACATTGTTACACATGGATTTTTGTGGGTGTATGAACTCATTTCTCTTGGACATATATCTAGGAGTAGAAATGCTGGGTCATAGGTTATGTGTATACTTAGTTTTAATAGATACCATCCTAT
Organism: Aotus nancymaae; assembly: GCF_030222135.1. Taxonomy (NCBI): domain Eukaryota; kingdom Metazoa; phylum Chordata; class Mammalia; order Primates; family Aotidae; genus Aotus; species Aotus nancymaae. Next base: position 22,674,370 of record NW_026988454.1, read on the forward strand.
CATTTTCCAAATATGATTGCTATGTTCTTCACATCTAACTATTCGTAAATTCCTAAATCAACTGACATTGCTCCATAAAATTTAAATTAAGACTAATTGACTAAAATGTCTGGTTTTGGAGATTATTGTAGAACAAATCTTCCATAAGGTAACATTCACTCTGACCACTAACGTTACTTCTAATGCTTCCTACATGACTGTTAGGGATTTTTCTAGGTTCTGGCACTTTCTATTCCCTCTTAAGCCATTTTCAATTTTGCTATTAATTCCCTGAAGTATACTCGAACACTTTCACTTTATGCTTTTTATAGAAGTGCCTTTTGAGACTGACTCACAATCATCAAATCTAAATCACTCTTTCTTAACAAGCAGTTTCTTATTTACTTGGTCACCAAGGCAAATTTTTAAGTTGATTCAATTACTTGAAAGAATACAGAAGAAACTGTAATGAATTGCCCAAATGAGAGTATGTAACTCAGGTTCACAGAGTCTCATCACACTCAATAGGATTGTTTAAACATTAAAGGAAAATCATTCCAGTAAAAAGAATTCTGCAAATTAAAGATCTACTCTGTTATCTGAGAGGGATTTTCTAGTCTATGTCCAAATCTGTCTTGTCATTTCCATTGCCTCTCTTCCTCACGTTACATGTAAAGCTATAAACCTGAATTTGACTTTAAAAGAGGCTGATTCTTTTCACTTTTTATTTAGGTTGGATGGGCTAATGTAGAGAAACCAATCATCTGGATCAAATTAAAACTTTAAAGCATTAGGTAGAAAAAAATTTTTGTTAAAGGCGAAGCAGTTTATCTTTTTTAGAAAGTACATTTCATTAATCTACTCAACATGTCCAAAATGGTCACATGGGTAATACTTCTTGAACCTACAGTAGGAACTGTAAATATTCAAAGGAAAATCTCATGGCAATATCAAAGTGTCACCAAAAAGTGGTCCTGTCTGTATCTTTACAAGGGCCCAACTAACTCAAAACAATGTGACACGGCCCAGTTTGTGATGGTAACTTTTAAGTTCAGCAACTTGATTTTGTCAGCACATAGCAAATATGTCTGTCTCTTAGGATTAATTCATAATAATGCAAGCTCACAAAAGAGTTGTGCACTAATTGGAAGTATAATTCATGAATTAAGAATAAGAAGTACAACTCTTTCAGTGTCTAGAATACACCAGCGTTTTCTGTGCATTTCCTCCTTGTAGACACAGTGATCATCATGAGGCTGCTTCCTGAGCAAGGGGATGCTCATTACATGTGTCAGTGGTACCAGGCTCAAGTAATTTCAATGCATCCACTTCTTTGTTTTATTTTCTTTTTCTTTTCTTTTTTTTTTTTTCTGGAGACAGAGTCTTTCCCTGTCACCCAGGCTGGAGTGCAGTGGCACAATCTTGGCTCACTGCAACCTCTGCCTCCCGGGTTCAAGCGATTCTCCTGCCTCAGCCTCCCAAGTAGCTGGGACTACAGGCATGTGCCACCATGCCCAGCTAATTTTTGTATTTTTAGTAGAGACGGGGTTTCACAATGTTGGCCAGGATGGTCTCTGTCTCCTGACCTCATGATCCACCCGCCTCTGCCTCCCAAAGTGCTAGGATTAGAGATGTGAGCCACTGCGCCCAGCCCAATGCATCCATTTCTATGCGAAGAAGAGGGAAGGGACTTTGAGGCATGCTTACTTCTTAGTTGCAAATACAAAAGTCTATTTTACCTAAAGCAGGAAAACTGTTTATTAAAAGGCATTCATTTGTTTACAGAATCTTTGAAGGACCAAGGCTTGGAGGATATGAGACAGGAGCAGCACCAAATCACACCACAGGAGAACTCTGATGATGTCCTTGCTTGCTTGTGTCAGATGTTAGACCACTGTAACACATATAAAGCTTTCCAAGTATTATTTATCAATCTCTCACGACGCTTGAGGTTGGGGAAAATCTTTCCTCAATCCACTGCAGCACAAGGTACTTCTCTCCAGATAAATTATCTTGCTTATTTCCAACCTCCCAAGGCATTTCATCATCAATCCTTTTGCAGCCAAAATGTGAAGAGGATATCCCACCTGAATCCACCTATAACACCCAGAATTTAGGTTCATGTTATCAAAACCACAATAGAGTTCAACATTATTATCATTTCACACACCATCTTGTCTATAACCCTACCATCTGAATAAATCACAGTCAATTATTTCATGTATTTCTTTCTTATCTTTTTTCTGTACAAGTAATTTTTTAAAATTGGTACCAAATTTCATCAGATTTACGTTCCCTGGTTTTTAGAATTAACATTTTATTTTTAGCATTTTAAAGATATTATTATTCTTCAAAAACATAACTTAAAATTTATATATATATATAATTTAAAAATTATAGATGATGTGCTAAAAAATATGATTAATTTTTGGGCTGGATGTCACTTCATCATGACCCTATATTTATTATTTATTCCTTATATATATATATAAAACTTTATTTACAGTAGCTCCAAACTGGAAACAATCTAAATAGCCATCAATGGGATGAATTAATAAATGTTGATATATTTATAAAATGGATTACTATGCATCAATGAAAATGAATAAACTATGATAATACGCACCAACATACATGACAGACACAAAACAGTATTTACTGTGCAATTTCATTTACATAAAGTTAAAAGACAGGCAAAACTAATCAATGGTGATAAAAATTAGAATAGCTACCTTTGGGGAGAAATATTCACTGGGAGGGGATATAAGGAGTGTTCTGATATACTAGAAATGTCCTATCGGGGTATTGGTCCATGGATGTGTCTGCATAAAAAATGTAAAATTCAGCTGGGCATGCTGGCTCATGCCTGGAATCCCAGCACTTTGAGAGGCCAAGGCAGGTGCATCACATAAGGCCAGGAGTTCAAGACCAGCCTGGCCAACATGGCAAAACCCCATCTCTACTAACAATACAAAAATATCAGCCAGGTGTGGTGGTGCACACCTGTAATCCCAGCTACTTGGTAGATTGAAGCATGAGAATCAATTAAAACCAAAGGTAGAGGCTGCAGTGAGCCAAGATTATGCCACTGCCCTCCAGCCTGGGCAACACAGCAAGACCACATCTCAAAAATAATAAATAAATAATTTAAAAATATATAATTAATACTTGTAAAATATTGTATACTCAATACAGTGAATATTAAAAGATTTGTGCACTTGTATGCTGTAACTCAATTTAAAAATTATAGATGATGTTCAGAACAAAACACGATTAATTTTTAAGGGCTGAATGTCACTTCATTGTGACCCTATATTTATTATTTATTTCTTGCTGTGTGGTTAGTGTTTATTTTCCCATTTTCTACTTTAATATGAAAAAAGTAAGTCAACATCTTTGGGTACATACTTTTTTCTATGGGAGACAATCTTGGAAGTGAAACTATGAAACCTAACATGCTGAACATTTTTAATGTCTTCTGACCACATGGCAGCCCCAGAGTCACTCTGAACACATTCTAGTTCTGGGACTACCTGTTCATGAATAATTCTTTGCTCAATTAAATTCTATAAATTTTAATTTGTCTGAAGTTTTGCTTTCAGCATTGCCTAAATGACCATATACAGTCCCAATGTTTTAAATACCAAGTTAACTCATGAGTTTTTTCCTCCAGGTTTAACCACTCTTTGAAACGTCTTATTCAGTTTCCCAGTGGCAACCTAACTGTGACACTAAAGAATCTTAAGCTTCAGTATCCCTTTCTTTTGTGGGCCCATTTAAAGGGCAACATATGTCCAACTGGTCATCTGTTTTTGTAAAGTGTGCAGAGTAATATATTTTAACTGTGGTTGTTTAATAAACCTATCACTTTCCACTTCCCCTTCTCATCTGTCATATTTCTTCTTCTGTTGAATGCAATTGAAGTTACCAAGGGTCATTAGGGCTACCTTGTTAAAAGAGAGTTAGTACTAAGAGAAATTTAGTGTTGAGTTGGATACATTTTTGTTGCTTGCAGTTACTTGCAGATGTAGTTAAGGTATTGCTAGCCAGTTTCATTTAGCAGTGACTTCCGGGAATATTCCCAATGTCCTAAGTGCTGACTCCCAATTATTACATAAAGAGGTAAGACCACAGATAACGTGTCCTACAGACATCCAGCATCAGATATATTTGGGCAGTGGGGGAGAAACAAGTTTTGAAGTATGTAGAGACAGCACAGCCACTGGAATGACTAAAATGTAAAAATACATCCAGTTGAACAACTGGATCAGATACATCTCTAGTGAGAGTGGAAAATAGCACAACCACATTGGAGGATTGTTAGCAGGTTTAAAAATATAGCCACCTTATGCCTTACCAATACCACTCCCAGGAATTTAATTAAGAAAAATGAAAATCTCTATCAAGAAAAATACTTGTACAAAATACTTACAGATGCTTTATTCATAATAGCCAAAAACTGGAAAAACCCAAATGGCCATCAAAAGGAGAATGAAAAATAAACTATGGTATATTTACACAATGGAAAATTACTCAACAATAAGAAGAAAGAAAACTGCTGCTACACGCAAAAGACATGGATGAATCTCAAAAGCAAGAGAAGCCTGACACAAAATCCCACACTGTGTGATTCCTTTTGTAAGTTATAGAACAGTAAGAGTTAATCTATAGGGATTAAAAATCAAAGAAAATATTACTTCTATAGGGTTTATTGACTAGAAAGTAGCGTAAGGGAAGTTTTTTAAGTGATGCAAATGTTCTATATCTTATTTTTAATGATGGTTTATAAGTGTGTAAACATTGGTCAAAACCCATCAAAATGCACAATATGTACATTAAAAACAAGTAGTCTGTGGAAGAGTCTTCCAATTATCAACACTTTAAGTGCAGGTTGGTTTTTGTTGATGTCTGGTCTCAGTGAAAGTTTTCTTTTACCAGGAAAATCCTTAATTATGTAGTATGTATAACTATAAATGTATTACTTTTTTCCTTTTATGACAGAAATTATACAAATGAGAATTTATTAGAATTCTTGTATTTCTAGGACAAATTCTATAGAAGTACTACAAATAGGAAGTCCCTCTGTATTTGTGTATAAACTTGCATGATTTTTGCTTCCAGACTTTCATTAATGTTTTTTAAAAGTTGAATTGAACATGCTAGAGAAAAAAGAAACTCATTTTCTTTAGAAAGTAAATGTTACTTATTACAAAATCAGGTGATAATCAAGATATGATCAAAGAGTATGCAGAAAAAAATACAGGTAAAAATGTTTTGCATGGATACATACTTTCCTAGTATGGATGGATACTTCACTAACTGGGTAGAAGCATTTCCATGTCGGACAGAGAAAGTCTTTGAGGTGATAAATGTACTAATTAATGAAATTATTCCTTGTTTTGGGCTTCCTAAGTACCACCAGAGCAATAATGGCCTCTCATTGAAGGTGGCTGTCACCCAGGGGTGTTCAAAGGGACTAAGCATATAGTACCATCTTCATTGTGCCTGGAGATTATAATCCTTGGGAAAGGTAGTAAAGACAAATGATATTATCAAAAGGCACCTCAGGAAACTATCTCAGAGGACTCACCTCCTCTGGACTGCCCTTCTCTCCATAGTCCTGCTATATGTTAGAAATACCCCTTCACAGCTAGTTTTGAGTCCCTTTGAAATGATGTATGAATGGCCTTGTCTCACCAGTTATTTCTGGCTAGACCAAGAAACTTCTCATTTGATTAAACGCATAACCTCTTTGGCCTATTTCCAACAGGAACTGAGACAACTGTGGGAAGCCCAGTCCCTTGAACAAGGGCCGCCTCTATTCAACCCAGGAGACCTTGTGCTAGCAAAGCTACTTCCTTCCCTTTCTCCTTTCATAGGCCCAAGTTGGAAGGGACCCTACACTGTACTTCTTTCTACTCCCACAGCAGTATAGGTCACTAGAATAGATTCTTGGATTCATTATACTCAAGTAAAGGGCTGGGTATAAATGGAGTCACCTCCGTCGACCCGGAAGAGCACCCAAAGTACCAATGTGAAGAGATTGGGAACTCAAGCTAAAGATCACAAAGGATAAATGTTAATAATTAACCTTCCATGGATATCCTCTTTATAGTTTTTCCTATGCTTGCTCTTCTTACCTTTGCTCTGTTCTATACCATGGCACCATAGTGTTTTTAGAATAATTAGTATATCTCATTTCTTATTTCTATAATCTTTGGCACTAGATTCTTTCCATGTATAAAACACATGTTTAACCCATGCATACGTAACCTTATAAAACGTGGTTTGTTTTGTTTTTTTCTCTCACTTAGAGGTCATCAAAGTCCAAATGGTCAGGCAACCAGATCCTTGTACAATGGCTCCCTTTTGCCAGGGACCCTTACATAGACGTCTGGGAGGAATCTGACTGCCGTTTTCCCCAAAGCAATGCCCCCTGTCAGCAGAAAGAAGCTAAGATTGGTCATCGTGCATATTCTAATGGCAGTTAGATGTGTCTGTTTATAGGCGGGGAATGATGTGGACAGGAGACAGGGAAATACTGGGTAGAAGAGGGTGGTTCTCTGGCAAAGGCTCGACCCTCGAGGCTGGAAACCCATGGCCCTAAGTGAGAATAGGCTTTTCTGTTTTCATGCCCAAAAAGTTGCCTTTTGGCCCAGCACACCCCCCTATCCTGTACTCATATAAATCCTGAACCCGATTCCAGAAGCTGATGAGGAGATGAGACAAGCAGACAAACGGTGCCATGGCGGGGCAGAGAAAGAGAGAAGATGAGCATCTGAACACTGAGAGGAGTTCGGCTATGGACAGTCGGAGGAGAGTTTGGCTGCTGGATGGTCAAACTCCAGGGGAAGATCATTTTCTCACTCCATCCCCCTTCCAGTTCCCCATCCATCCCACTGAGAGCCATCTCCACCACTCAATAAAACCCCTCATTCATCCTTCAAGGCTGTGTGTGATCAGATTCCTCCAGGACTCTTGGCAAGAGCTTGGGATACAGAAAGCTGTCACACTGGCCCTCTGCCCTTGTGAAAAGGCAGAGGGTCCATTGAACTGGTTAACAAGCCATCTGCAGATGGCAAGGCTAAAAGAGCGTTGTAACACTGGGGCCACAGGCACCCACCCCTAGACACTACCACAGGACTGGAGCCCAATGCACTCGCCCTGGCTCCTGCACCTGCCCATCTGTGTGCTCCCCCTCCTGTCAGGGGTTTGAGCAGCAGCAACTGAACAGGTGAGCCACACCCCTGTCACACGTACTGTGAGGTGGAGCAGGGAACTCTCCTGTATCAATACTATTTCAGTTTCTAAATGTGGTGATATTTTGTATTTGTCAGCTTTATAAAATATGAGGTGTGTTGTGATTTATGTTCTTATTCTACATATTTATATTTTTCTGCTATTTTTCATGTATAACTTTATATTACTTTTATTCAAAAAAAATACCTCACATCCTCCAAAGCTCTAGATCCCACAAAACCTAAATCGACCTCTGCAACTGCCAGTTTGATATCTCACTGTGGAAATGTAATAGGCACTTCAGGCTTCACATGGCCAGCTCAGTACTCTTGCTTCCTCTCCTTCTCCAAAACCTGCCCATTTCCAGAGTTCCCTTTCTAGGAAAATGGCACCACCAACCCCTAGTTAATCATGCCTCAAACTTGCACTCATGTTAACTCCTCTGTTTCTCACACACCCACATCCAATCTATCACAAATCCTGTCATCCCCGCCTTCAAAACTACTCTGAAATGAATCACTTATAACCACTGCTACAGCTCCAACTGTGGCTTAAGCCACCGTCCTCTGTGTTCTCAAATATTAAAATCACCCCCTCAACTCATGTCTCAGCTCCAGCCCTTGCCTCACCCCAGCTCTTATCATTTTCTGGTTTCCCAGTCCCAGCTATGACAACACTCAAGTTTTTATATTGACCTATGAGGCCCCGTGTAATCTGACCTCCGGCTTCCTTTCTAAATTTACTCACCATTCCTTTGCTCACTCTGCTAAAGCCTGGGAGTCTTCACGCTGTTAATATTAAGCACATTCCTTCCTACGGGCTTTTGCTCTAGTTTTTCCCTTAGCCTAGAACATTCTCCTTTCTTTCTGTCCTCCCTCCCTTCCTCTCTCCCTTCCCCCTATTCTCTCTTCCTTCCTTCCTCCCTCCCTCCCTTCCTTCCTTCCATCCTGTCTCCCTCCCTCCTTCCCTTCCTTTCTCTGTCCCTTCCTCCCTTCTTTCCTTCCTTCCTTCCCTCCTTCCTTTCTTTCTTCCTTCTCCCTTTCTCCCTTCTTTTCTTCCTTCCTTCTTTTCTTCCTTCCTCTCTCCCTTCCTCCCCTCTTTCCTTCTTTCCTTCCTCTCTCCTTCCTCCCCTCTTTCCTTCTTTCCTTCCTTTTTCTCTTCTTTCCTCTCTCCTTTCCTCCCCTCCTTCCTCCCTTCTTTCCTTCTTTCCTTCCTTTCTCTCTTCTTTCCTCTCTCCCTTCCTTCCCTTCTTCCTTCCTTCTTTTCTTTCTTTCCTTCCTTCTCTCCTCCCTTCTTTCCTTCCTCCCTTTCTCCTTCCTTTCTTCCATTCCTTTTCTCCTCCCTCTCTTCCTCTCTTCCTTCCTCCTCCCTTCCCCAATCCCCTTCTCTCTTCCATCTTCTCTCCCTTCCTTTCTCCCTGTCTTCCTTCCTTCCTCCCTCTTTTTCTTTCTTCCTTCTTTCCTTCCTCCTTTCCTTTCTCCTTCCTTTCTTTCTTCCTTCTTCCCTTCCTCCCTTCCTTTCTCCTTCCTTTCTTTCCTTCCTCCCTTTCTTCCTTCTTTCCTTTCTTCCTCTCTCCCTTCTATTATTTAATTTGGGGCTTGGCAAGGAGAAAAAGTCTGATATTTAGACAAAAATAATCCTTCTTTTAACAGCTATTTTCTCCTATAAATTCTTCCTAGAATTATAGAAGGAATTTATAGGAGAAAATATGAAATGAAGTTATATGAGCATAAATTAGACTAATGTTATGTTAATTTGAGAAGAAACTCACCTTTAAATAGTGAGTTCTTCCATCTAGCTAAAAAATACTCCAATCTTCTTTTATATCATTCTTAAGCTTTTGTCCTTTTCTTTATATAGAACCTACGTACTCCTTTTATATTGGTTCATAACTAGTTAATGTTTTGGAGGTGTTATAGTTGATGGAATTTTTTTTCCCATTACAATTGCTTACCAGCTGTCACTGGCATAGCAAAGCATTGATTTTTGTGCATTTCTCTTGATTCAGGTGCTTTTTGAACTCCCATTAATTTAAAATTTTTCAGTGGATTCATTTGGATTTTCCAAGACAGTTTCAGATGTATTGACACAGAAGGTAAGTCATTCTACTGCTATAAGATGTCTTTGCTTCACTCTGTTCTCAGTCATTTTGTGCTAATTTTTATGTCTTACTTCAAATTTAGTTGAACCCCTTGTTCCCACCACACCCACATTGAACACATGTATGCATGTACACACACAGCAATGAAAAACCAATGCCCAAGACATTTACAACATGACAACGTCAGGAATATCCTTCATCCTCCACCATGACCAGTCCACAATTCTTCTAGATGAAGTAGTTAATGTGGGAAAAGGGGTCATTCCATTTAAAAGGTATGAGACCCATTATAAATGGTCCATGATAAATGACGCCAACAGTAGTGACCTGGCTTTATGGTTGTCTGCTTGACACAATGCCAGAGCCTGAATACACTATGAGCAATTATCTCAAGTATTCTAAGCACAGGCTGTTTAAAAGTATTTAGATGCCATTATTTCTGTCACAGGTCATAAAGACAAATAAACGTGAAGAAAAAGTCATGATATTAGCCAGTATTCTTAAAATTTTAAACGTTAAAATGCTTGGAATGAGTCATGAAGCAATTAAACAACATAGCTCACTTATTCTCATGTCTTACTCATTCCTAAGCAGTTTGTAATCCCTGCCATGTCAGCTCCAGGAGTTAGCAGGATAGAACTAATTTTGTTTTCTTAACATCAGGTGCAGTATCAATATTCTTCTGGTTGCAAGTAATAGAAAGTCCAACTCAACCTGTTTTAAACAAAAAATAAATATACTGGCTCATTGAACATGAGAGCGCAGACATAGGATCCAGCTTCAGTAAAGCCTGGTCCAGTAGCCCCTCAATATCACCAAGGGCCTGGTCTCTCTCTGTACTCTGCCATAGAGTCGGCTTCACCCCAGCCTGCTCTGCCCCACCCTGATACATCTACTCCATTTTTCAGAAGCTCCAAGTTTCCTTCTGTGGAAGCCAAAACAAAAACCAACCAACACAAACTAAAAACAGTAACAATAAAAGATGCCACATTCGTTCTGGCCCTTGCTTCCTTACATTTTTCAAAGAAGAGGAAAAGATGAGTTTCTTTCTTTCTTTCTTTCTTTTTTTTTTTTTTTTTTTTTTGAGACGGAGTTTCGCTCTTGTTACCCAGGCTGGAGTGCAATGGCGCGATCTCGGCTCACTGCAACCTCCGCCTCCTGGGTTCAGGCAATTCTCCTGCCTCAGCCTCCTGAGTAGCTGGGATTACAGGCACGCGCCACCATGCCCAGCTAGTTTTTTGTATTTTTAGTAGAGACGGGGTTTCACCATGTTGACCAGGATGGTCTCGATCTCTTGACCTCGTGATCCACCCGCCTTGGCCTCCCAAAGTGCTGGGATTACAGGCTTGAGCCACCGCGCCCGGCCTCTTTCTTTCTTATAGAAGAAAGAGGGAACTTCTTCTTCAGGGCTGCTCCCACAGATACCTTCTCACATCTAATTCTGTCCATTGGTGTGACATGACTATCCCTGATCCAGTCACTCTGACTGAAGGAAAGAGACGCATTGATGGACAGTCCAGACTCAACCCTTGAGAGAGCAGTGAGGCCCAAGCCACGCACCCAGTGCCTGAGCACGGTGAACTGTGGCCAAAGAAAAAGTGGGAGGGGGAATGGATGTTAAGCAGCAAACTACAGACACTCACCACTGACGGTCGGTGCTAGCTAGCTATGGTTTCGTTTAATTCCTGTTCTCTGAAAATCTGTACCCACCCAGTTCATGCTGTCTTAAGGCAGAGTCCCTTGCAAGGATTAAAGTGTCCAAAGTTGTGTTCAACCAGCATGAATCCATAGTTACTGTGATTTCAAATGAACCAGTCAAAATATTATGGTGTGTTTATAGTTTTCAACTCCTGTCTTCCCTTTTCTGGAAGCTGAAGACAGAAGACTTCATAACTATGAAGCCTGTAGATTTCCTCTATCTTAAAGCCTCCGGCTAAAGCACTATCCCTGTATTGCTACAGGCCTCAAAGAGGCGGGGGACAGAGGACAAATAACTCAGTGTAAAGTCATCACTTACTACTGAATGTCAAACTCACAGACATAAATATCCACCCTCTCCCCTACTTCCCTAAGAATATCTTTAGCTGTAAATAGGGAATTTGCTTTTAAACAACAGTGCAGGCTTGATTATACTCACGCTTGATTTCTGCCACTACACCAGAAGATGCCACCAGTTCTTTCCAAATGCAGCTATTCTCTCTGTGACACAAGCCCCCATTCCTACGTGGACCCCACACCTTGCTTTTAGAAATGATCGTTTCCTATGAAGTGACGAAGCTGATTCCAGGCAGGTCTTATCTCAAAATTTTTGCCTGATTCACTCCACAGTTCTTTTGACTCTGCTATAAACATTCTATGTACTCAATAAATATTTTAATGACTTGATTAATTTGAAATCATTTTGCTGTGAGAATTTTATTCCTTTGGAAGAATTATACACCCCTTGAAATGGAACAAAGCAAGCTGAGACTGAGTATTTAATACACTTTTATTTCACCTATATCTCTCATATGAGCAATGTCTCAGTAAACTCCCTTTTAGATTTTGATATACAAACTTGACAAAACACATGTATCATTCAACACACATACACACACACACACACACATACACACACAAAACAATGTTTTTCTGTTAACAATGATAAGGAAAAATTTTATATGAATGTCACCAAAACTCAATACATCATTAACAACATGATGTGCAGATAGAAGTTACATGAAAATACAGCATCACCGGAGTGTAAAGGGGCTGTGGTTGTCTTGGCTGTTACTGGTGCTAAGAGGAGACCCTAAGAGAAGATCAAAGCACAGTGGGTCATGCAGAGGCAGTGACAAACGTTATGTTGAAACATATTGGTGATATGACAATAATTCTAATTCTGTTTAAAACTTTTTCTGTTAAATGAGTAAAGTTGTTTGCTTTTAGCAATTTTTTATTCTAAATCCTCAACCTGCTCCCCTGCAGACTGATCACAACCTCCTGTTCTGGAGCCTTTCAAATAACCTCAGGAATATTGCGCCTCTTTATCAGTTCCTCTGATTCTGAGAGTTTGCCTAAAATTGTCTTGTTGTCGCTGCTATGGTCTGAATATTTGTGTCCCCCCAACCAAAATTCTCACGTTGAAATCCTAATCCCCAAGATGATGGTGTTAGGAGATGGAACCTCGGGAGGTGATTCTCCATAAGGATGGAGACCTCATGAGTGGGATTAGTATCCTATAAACGAGGTCCTAGAGAGTGCCTTCCCCACTTCCACCATGTAAGGACACAGTGAGAAGGCACTATCTATGAACCCGGAAGCTGACCTTCACCAGATACTGAATCTGGACTTGTCAGCCTCCAGAACTGTGAGCAATAAATTCCTGTTTTCTATAAGCCACCCAGTCAATGCTATTCTATTATAGCAGCCTGAGGGGAACCAATACAGTCACCCAGGCACACCAACCCCTCGTACCACCTCCTCCCATAACCCTTGACAAACCACTGCTTCAATCCTTCTCCCCAGCTTCATTCTCAATGTTTTTTTTCAGGCTGCAGATGACAAAGAGTTTATTATAAGAAAGTGGCTTTTTATTGTGACTTTTTGTTTTTTCCCTAACAGCTTTATTGATTGATGTGTGTTTATTTCTATACCTTCTCATAAACATATTTATGATGTGGTATAAAAACTGTACATGTTACTATATACGCAGTCATTACTAACAGCCTAATTAATTGGTGATCAGAAAGTGATATTTAAGCTTTTTACTTCCTGACATGGTAGTTACTTATACCTAGACATTTTACTGGGTTTAGTTATATTTTAGGAAATTGGTAGGTTGTTTTGTGTTGTCATATATTATATTCTTTCTCCTCTTCAAATAGCGGGCAATAGGCTCTGGGTTGCATTTTCATGCAAAATGCCTGATTTTCAGAAACACACTCATGTAACTATCATTTCATTACATTAGACTGGACAAAATAATTTAGTCAGCATTTATGAAATTTCTAGTATATTCAAAGAACTGGGCTAGGTGCTATAGAGAAACCAAGATGATCATTATGTGATTCTCCACCCTCAAACAGCTCCAGAATTGTAGGGAAGATAAATATCTATTCACCAAAGCACAATGCTGGTCTAATTGTGGTAAGCAATAAAATCCAGGAAGAAACAAAGCTCTTTGTGAGCAGAGATGCAATCATCCCAAATGCAGCAAAGGATGGAGACTTGACAATGAAGCCTAAAACCATTGAGTTAGAAAAAGAAAGTTTAAAAGCATTTGCAAATGTGTTGATACATATTAATCATAGCATCAGAGTTCTAAAAACAACAGCAAATATATCAGATCCTCACTGATCCCAGCAGTAGTAGGGATGAGATACAATTCTGCAACACTGGTAAAAAGGGAAGTTTATTCACTAAACAAATAGGTTTAATAAGAACATGAATAAAATACGTATATCCTAAGCAAATGAAGTGCTTGGATTATTTTCAAATTATATATTAGTCATATGACCTTGAGCAAAAACTAACTTCTGTTGGCTTCATTTTCCTCATCTGGAAAACCAGGACTTGAATTAAATGGTATCATAAGGTTGAAAATGCTGTAATTATATCATTTGCATACAATTCACCAAATTTTTGAGTGTCTGCCATGTATATAATTCTGTGTACACTGGAAAATAAAAAATTACCATAATGCATAGCTTTTGACTTCAGGAAACATAATCTTTATGGAAAGGGCCATCAATATCAGGCAGCAGGTGCCTAAGGGTTGAAAGGAAAGGTCCAAATAATAAGCATTGTGGGAACTGAGTACATAGGGTTGAGGAGCCAAGGAAAGCTTCCTGGAGAAGGAAAGTCTTGAAATACAACTCAAAGGAAGTTAAGATTTGAATAGGATATCGGAGGTAGAAGGCAACTACCATCTTCACCCATCTGCTACCCACCGACCGAATGCCTCTCCAATGGGGTATGCCAAAATCATTCAGGCTCCAAATCACTGTTTGGAAAATATCATTATTTCATTTCAGCGGTTACCTACTAAATGTCAATATCCATGCCATGCATTACAGCAATTAGCAAAGGCTGGTTTTCTAGGCTTTTGTAATTCATTAACTTACAAATATTTTATTACTTCTGTTGGCAGTGTTCTTAGTTTTATGTAGTCATCAATTTACACTTTGAAAACAAATCTGTAGTCTGTGCAATAGCAATAGTGATGAAAACCATATTACCTTATTCAAAGTGTTTATTATTATTGATAACAATGTCTGTTCAATGATTCAGTCTCCTTCCTCCCTAGAGTGCTCATGGCTACTATTATCTCATCATCACAGGTATTGTCACTGGGTATAGTGTTCTATGATGTGTAATGGCCTTGTGATTATTATATCGTGGGATATGAATAATGTACTTCATCAGTTTATAGACTATCTTTTGTAAGAAAATGTTACTACTGCTTTGAATACAATTTCTTAGGAAACAAGAATGAAATTTTAATACCAGAGATGTTTTCAGTTAAATACAATGACTCATTCACAATACAATCATCATACATAGCCAGTTGGGAAAATTAGAAAAAATGTAGAATTATCTACAACATTTTTTTGTTTGAAAGATCAATTTTAAAACATCAACCAAAAAGGGAAACTAAATTATGCAAAGTTCTATAGGTTTTATACACAGTTACAAAGATAACCTATTTTATAATATATATACTCAATGCCAGATTTTTTTTCACTCACTGCCTGGTGTGGCCAGCTCCTTTGTCATCCTTTCCAAGATGCACTATATACTTATGACTCATTCCTTCTTGCTAGTCTGTCTTTTTTTCTAACTTCCTAAATGATCATTATATCACATACTCCTTGAAATTTGTAAGGTAAGGTAGGTTTTTATCATTTTTAAAGGGTTCTGAGAGCATTCACCTGTTGATGTGAATATATTACCAGGCACTGTTTATTGTCCAGTGAAACACATCAAATCCTTCTTTGAGGAAATTTGTAGCATGAGAACAATTCTGGCTAATGTCTGGATCACACTAAACATCATGACAGCTTCCCTCCAAGCCCTGAACTTAATTCAAGACTTGGTCCTGATTTTGAATCCCCAAACCATAAATCCACCTTAGACAAGGTAGAAACTGAAAACCAATACTTCAAAGGGAGCAATAGCTATATCCCTACTCCAACCCCTTCTGGCAAGGATATTAAAAAACCCCAATACATCAAGGACTTGACAGCATCATTGGCCATACCTTCCAAAGAATCTGTGTCTCATAATTTCTCATTTGGTAAGAAGCACTAAAATCCTTTTCTATGCTAAAAGGGTGAAGCTTGAAGACTAGTGAGAAATTTGGATACAAGATGCCATTTGTCAGAAATGCAAAAGCATTGTCAATTAATGTTGAGATGGGAGGCAGAGGGGTGCATAAAAAAGGGGGAATCATCCTTTTTTGCATAATGAGGCCAAATTTTTCAGAGGGGAGTAAACACTGGGAGTAAGTATTTCTTTTTTTTTTCCAAGACAGAGTCTTACTCAGTCACCCAAGCTGGAGTGCAGTGGTGCAATCTCGGCTCACCTACAACCTCTGCCTTCCAGGTTGAAGTAATTCTCGTGCCTCAACCTCTTGAGTAGCTGGGATTACAGGCGTCCGCCACCGCACCCAGCTAACTTTTGTATTTTTAGTAGAGACGGGGTTTTGTCACATCGGTCAGGCAGGTCTGGACTTCCTGACCTCCCAAAGTGCTGGAATTACAGGCATGAACTACCACGCCCAGCTAACATTTCTTATGTAAACTTGGGAAACTTTTGAAAGAAAAAAATCAGTTATCATGGACACCATACTATTTGTGTCAAAAATTTCTAGAGAAATGAGATCACAGTTCTGTTATTGGGCAAAGTTTGAACAAGAAAACCTTCCGTTATCTCAACCCCATCTTCCCTAGGAC
Organism: Aotus nancymaae; assembly: GCF_030222135.1. NCBI lineage: Eukaryota > Metazoa > Chordata > Mammalia > Primates > Aotidae > Aotus > Aotus nancymaae. Next base: position 22,690,624 of record NW_026988454.1, read on the forward strand.
CAGAAGGCTTCTTTAGCCATGAGGAGACAGCACCTGTTAGAGCAGACAAAGCTCTACTGACCTCCAGTCAAGCTGCCCAAGAACTAGACTGGAATGACACATGGGACTGAGCAATGACTCCAGAGAGTTTGGTGTGTCCAGACAGAGATGGCAGAAACACTAAATAGTGAAGGGTTAAAGAGGATTGCATGGGAGGGGCAATGAGAAGGATTGTCAGGAGAAGGCTAGCATCATGGAAGGAGAGGCATCCACCTGAGTCACCCTCTGAAGGAAGACTCACCACGGGAGAACCTATGTTCTACCAGGACTTAATTCCAGATACATGGACTCTGCTTTGGTTCAGGACACTTAGAAATAAATCAGTGAAAGGGCAACTTATACTTCTTTTGGAGACTAGTGTGTACTTCTTGGAGGAGAATGAGAAATGTAATAGCTCTTTGGTCCATGGTCAGCTGAAGGACACTTGCCAACTCCAAGTGAAGCAGTGTGCCAGCCTGCCTGTATTCATCTAACCAGCCTGGGAGATTTTGAATCTGATGCCCCAAACTCTTCCCCAATCCCCTGCACAGCTACCTCCAAACCCCCAAAGCCCTGCTAAGCTAGTAACATATCAGTCCCTTTGGTGGTGTTTAAGCAAATCTTAAAACAATCATGTCTTTAAATGTTCTAGAATAAATTCACACAGTGGTAGGAGTTTGAACAGGATAAATTCTCGGAGTAACCATCCTGTAACATTACTGTGAAAATTCAGGGTCCTAGTCAGTATTTCCATTTCAGAAAAAAAGAGGGGTAGAAAGAGGAGAATCAGAAAAAAAAGAAAGAGAAGAGGAGAAAAACACAGCAGACACCATGAGAGTACTTTATTCAGCCTTCAAAACCCCAGTGTTCTAAGGCCTATAAATATAATGCTTTTCTTTTCCAGGAAAGATGGTATTTTGGCTCTTACTGATTGTACTGAGCTGGAAAAAATCCAGAATACCAAGAGATAGCCAAAAGAGTTTCACTGGACCCTTATTTCCTATTGAATGCATAACCAATTAATATCCAGACAAAACTTTCACTACTTCCCATTGCCTGAAGATTGGATTCTTGAACATCTTGAACACTCTTAGAGAATCTTCCCACAAATCTGATACAAATGCACCAGCAATCTCTGTCCAGAAATCTTTCCTAAGTTCAGTGTGTCCTCTCTGAACTGGCTTTGGTAGAAAGAAGGATAACAATTATTTCTTTCCTCTGTGCCTCCCTTGACTGTGGTTCTGTACATGACTGAGTCCATTTAAAAAGAAATGCCACATTTGGGTGCTGATAGGTGTCCACAAAATGGGAAATAATAAGATCTGGAACTGTCTATACCATCACACCCTCACCTTATACATTTGGAAATACTGGATTTCGTAAGGTAAATGGCTCTGGCACCCAGATTCCTCTGAGTCTCTATTGGCTAGATCTTTGTTAATGAATTAACACAGGTTTTCACACTAATGTCTCCATGCAAGTTTCCTAGGCTGCCTCCCTTCAAGGTTATGATTCTTAATCTTATGGTGAATGTGACAAAATGATCAACTTGTTATCTAGAAAAAAATGAACAGATGCACAAATACTCAATATTTCAGAGGGTTTCTGGACCCCATGAAGCCCATACACTGATCCTTAGGGGCACAAGGACGTTGGGTTACAAACCACTACACAGCTGAACCACTTCTGGAAATACTTATGCCGTGAAGTTCTCTGCAGTGAGCTTTTAAAATTTGCAGCTCTAACTCATTTTAATAACTTTAATTACTTGCCTTGGTGTAAATTTTGAAATGAAGAAATGACATTCCCCTCAAGAACTGAGGGAAATATCCCCAAATGCCAATAACCAGACTTTAAGAGTGGTATGTGGTATCACAAAGATTGAGTGACAGAACTGCAAAAGGATGCATATCCCAAATAATTGAGAATAAATTTAGATACAGTCTATTGTCTTGTGAGCAGAAAGTTTCTATATACTTAGCATCATTGGATTTCTCAAGAATTACAAACATTTGTCGTATTTCAGACACTGAAAATCTGCTTTTCAGAGGGTTTCTGGGTTCCCTGAAGCCCATGCACTGCTTGCCTAGGGACCCATGAATATTTAGTTACTAAATCCTCCACAAGTACATTGCCTCTGGGAATACTTACACAATTTAATTCTCAATGTGAGAGTTATGAGTATCATACATTAAGCAGCCAGTGTAGATAAGGTCGTGACAGAACATTTATACTTTTATACTAATTCTCACCTTATAAGAAGAACACAATACCTAACCTCAATAGCAAAATTTTAACAATAATTTTATATGACATTAACATTAAGCAATAAAGTCAATAATATATTAAATAATATCTTAAGTCATTAACAGCAAGAGAATACACAAACAATAAGAAAAGACAGCACAGTGAGTCCAGAAGGAGAAAAAAGAAGCAGAAACAGAGAAGCATGGAACTCTATCTTTAGAGGCTGAGAAAAATACAGAAATAAGACATGAAAGATTTTTAAATACAGATTTATATAAACTTAAAAAATAGAAACTTTCAAAAAGGGAGAGCATGGAATATTCCAAAGTCAGGAAGGCATGACACATACAAGGACAATAGTAGCTTGATCCTCCCCAAAATTAAACCCTATAGAATCATTAAAAAGTCTGAAGAATTTTCCAGGAAAATCAATTTAACCTGAAATCTAAAGTGAAGTTTAGAATTGAAGAAAAGCTGACAACCAAATTTTTTTCCGCATGTTGGTATCAAATTTCATATCTTTTTAATGAAGAGGACCATCTGGCTTTCTTTACTTATGTATACAGTATTTGGAGATGTGGCACTATTTACTTCTGCTTAATTCTGTAATAGTCTCTTTTCTCTTTTTATAGCTTTCATTTCAAGCATGCCTTAGAGAATAACATTCTCTGGAACACTGCTGAATTGCATGACTTCTGAGATTCTTGGGAAAACATTTTGTTGTTCTTGATATGAGGAAATCTTTGAGGGAAGTTATGAGTAGAGTACATTAAAATAATAAATATTTACATAAGTGAGTAGGAAGCTGTATATTTTTGTAATGCTATACAAAATGCTATGGTTCTAATGTTTAGGTTACTATTAGAGTATTATGAATTTGATTATATAGTTACATTTATCAGTGAGTTTTATACTTTCATATGTTTTCATGTTACTATTAGGTTGTTGCAAAAGTAATTGCAGTTTTGACATTAAAAGTAGTGGCAAGAATTGCAATTACTTTACCACCAACCTAATAATTAGTAGCCTTTCTTTCTGGCTTGAAAAACTCCCTTTAACATTTTCTGTAAAGTAGGTCCAATGGTGGTGAACTCTCTTAGTTTTTGTTTGTCTGGGAAGTCTCTGTTTCACCCTCCTTCAGAAGGAAAGTGAAGTATTGCTAAGTAAAGTATTCTTGGTTGGTAGTTACTTATCATTTAGAATTTGAACTCTATCATTTAACTCTCTCCTGGCCTGTGAGGTTTCTGTTGAGAAATCCATTAGTAGCCTTATCGGTGCCCCCTTGCAAATGATACACTAATATGGATATGTTAGAAGAGAGTTTTCTTTCTTCAGAAGGCCTGCAATTCAGCTTTCAGACAAAACATAATAGATACGAAATTCAAGGCAGTATATAATCAGTGTCAACTAAATAGTACACACAAGTGTACAGAGAAAGCAGGGGATCATGTGGGGTTGGGTGATCATGAAAAGTTTCAAGGACCAGGTAGAAATTGACTATTGGCTGCATGGACACATGAATAAGATGGAACTGAATGAAATATACTGATTATGATGACAGAGACCTTGAACCTCATTTCTTACTCATTTTCCTAGTGAAAACAACATGTATTCTTAGTGGCCAGCTCTATGTATACAGAGAACCAACCACTAATCAAACTAAGAATTGAGAAATCATATTTAGATTAAAATCAACCTTATACATATTAATATACATTAAAATAAACCTTATAATTATATTTAGATTAAAAGCAGCCAAAGACATTTAATGAAAGAAAATGTGAATGTTGATTCTGCCCTAGTTCTATTTCCCTTGCTAAGCCAATCATATTTAGATTAAAATCAACCTTATACCTAGTTGCTCACTAGAATAAGCATGACTTTTAAAAAGAAGGTGGGAAAAACCTAAAAGGTTTAATAGTATATATTTAATTATGTTCAATTAGCCATTTTTCTATTCTTAAGTGATGCTAAGTGGCTTTGGGAATAAAAGATTATAATGACTTAGGTTTTTAATTATTCAATTAATGTTGGTGATTAATTAACATGCTATCTTACTATTAGTGTGCTAGTGTATGAAACTCAATGAAGACATAATGGCTTTCACCTTTACAATATTATTTTATGTGACAGATGCATGTGTTTTAATGCCTGTATTTCTCACACAATGTAGATTATCTAACAAATAAGTAATGACTAGAAATGGCTTGGATAGAGAATTTTTTTTAAACTTCAAAATTTTTATGAAGACAAAGAAAATGGGAGAAGAAGCATTTTTCTACAAAGACTAATTTTTGAAATCAGAAGTGACAAATTTATTTTCTGTGCCTGCTCTATTTCCTCACAGAATTTAAGTTCAGTTTGGTAATTTTTAATCCAGATTGTATGCAGCTGGTCTAATTAGTAGAAGAAAACGGATTTAGACCACTCAGTAAGTCAGGAGATATCTGTAGACTCCTTGCACCAGGTATTATTCTAGTTAATTTCCAACAGAAACATGTTTGTAAAAAGTTTTGGTTAAAAGACCAAAAATTTGATTATATTTGATTAAATGTGATTAAAATATTTGTCCCAGAAAGATTTTGTTTACCATTCTTATCACAAAAAAATTAACTAAGTTTCAAGAGGATGCACGGACAAACAAGATGCAATTGTTTAAAGAAAGATTATAACGTGCATTTCCAACCCCACATTTCCTTTCCTCCTGTCATATCTTCTACCATCTGGTCTCTGGGGAGAAACCCAGCAGTGTAAACCTCAACTGATACCATGAACTACAAACTAACTGTAGCTGAGGCAAAGAGCTTCCGGTTTTCTGGAAGCCACAGGCACTGAACAGATAGAAGCTACATTCCCAAGATCTGAGACAGTAGTTCTTCTCACAACACTACAACAATCTGGAATTAAAAAACAAAAAACAAGAAACTTTAGAAACTGACAGCCAAAGTCAATGAGATTCACGGGACCGTATTTTTGATAGGTTAGGGTTTGGGGAATGTAGGCCAGGTACAGAAGGGGTGGTGGGGCATTTCTAACAAGTTGTCAGATGCTGCTGCTGCTGCTACTGCTGCTGCTCTGGGGGCTTCACTTTGAAAACCACTGGTCCATCAATAAACTCCTTTCTTCCTGTCATCCCTTCTGGGCACACTGAATCATACAGAATGCCACTGCTCTCTGTCTGCAAAAATGGACTCTTATATGGTGGCACAGCATCTAAAATAACTTCCCATGTTTATTTTTGAAATGATGCAATAACCTTCTTCAAATATCACTAACAATTTTTCTGTGAAGACTAATTTTTGAAATCAGAAGTGACAAATTTATCAAAATTCTAACTATACATTTTTTCATATTAAATGGCATTAGTATGATTTCATTCTTGTTCCCTCTCTGCCCCTAATTCCCAATCTTGCCCCTTTATAAAATGGTTCAGTAGGGAGAATGAAGCAGCTTTTTTATTCTCATAGACTTCTTGCTCCAAAGACATTTAATGAAATAAAAATAATGTGAATGTTAATTCTGTCCTAGTTCTATTTTCCTTGCTAGGCCAAAAATTTAGACAACACAGTATTGGAGTATTCTCCATGGGGCACCATCTGATTAATACAAATTTTAATTAACTTCCATTCTGCATATCTAAAACATTACCTCAGAGTAGTTTTTATGTGAATAAAAACAGGATTACACAGAAGAAGCAGCAGAACCCAATGCAAGCCCACCCTCAGCCTCAGTCAGCCCATAGCAACAATCCAGAATTGTTGTCCCCAGTTGTGGCAAGGGGAAGGGCCATTATACCTCCTAATTGACAGTCACTGGACCTAAGCTGTCCCTGGAAAGAGGAAAGTGACCTTGACTGAGTCAGGTTTATTCAGCTAAAGCAACTCTAAATGGGGACTGACCACTGAGCACCATCTTGGGACAGCACTCTCAGAAGCTGAGGAGGAAGTCCTTCATTCCCGAAAAGACGTCAGGATGGCATATATCACCATTAACTCAGCTACCTAGCACCATATGGATCAATTCTTCCTGCAGGTTCTGGGAGCAGCTTCTCCAGAATTCCAGGGTCCCTACCTTCCTAGGTGAAGCTAAGAAGAAGAAGGCCAGTGAGAACCATATCCACCAGGGCTGGAGTTGATGTCAGGGCCACAGCTGACTCATTGTGTCCCTCCTTTACTGTCCAGTCCAGATTCCTCCCACCCACAGCTAGCCTTTCCTCTGGTCTCAATAATTCAGCTGATGGTGTGACTCACCTCCCATCCCTGGGATCTAATAACCATGACTTCTCTGACTGGGGTTGTTACACTTGTCTATTTATAGTCAATGTAAGACAAAGGAGTATGAAGAAGTATGCACGGGGATCACTCGGGTGCAAGATGTACTCCTCCACCCCCCATGTGTAACAGCAGCCCTATCTCCTCCACTGATGAGAATCCGTTCTCTCTGCTAAAATGAAAATGCATCTTCTTGTTTGCTATTCTTTGGTACAAGTAGCCCAAAGTGCCCAGAGAGCAGCTTTAGCTTATAGTTTACAGGGACTTTGGCTGTGTCACCTGAAAGAAATGCTCCCCCTTTGAGAACAAGGATCTCTAAACTCACAGGGATGGGAGGCACAAATTTCCCAAGTAGATCAATGTGAATGATGGCTAGCAAAGTTAACCCCTTCTTCCTCCACATTTGTTTCCTGAATCTATATATTCCACCTATTGGAAACACAGCACCATTAAAAGGTTTTTTTATTTAAAATAATTTTCATTCCAGAAAATGGAGCCCCATCCTGGTAAAGTTTTACCTTGGATTTAGTCTTTCAACTCTGTCTTCAATAAATTGTTCTTCTATTCTATTGTCTGGCATTACTGGGTATTGTAACACACACTACAAACCGTGAATTCTTCAGTCATGGATTCCCATCTGTACTTCCTTTCCTGGAAAGTGTATCCATTGGTCTGATGCAGTGGGATTTTTTCTTGGGAATCAAACATTCTGTCAGCCCCTGCTAGGGATGCTGGTGGGAGCCCTGCAGGCAGGAAAGGCAAACCACTCATACCTAGAATACATGTCTATCGCTGTAAAAATGAACCACTGTTCCTTCCAGGGTAGGAGGATTCAAATGTAGTCGACATGATACAAGTGGATATTGGTCTTCCCAAGGGCTGCTATTGGTGTCTCAACTGTTTTGGTGGCTCAACATTGGTCTCTGCTCCTGGCAGTTTGAGAATGCATTGTCAGCTTAGTCAAACTTCTTAAGGGCTATTGGGCCCATGCAGAACTTCCACAACTGCAGTCATGACTATTCATTTCATGCATCTGTGTGTTGGCACTGGAGTAAGAACAGAAGCTGGCTGATTTCAACTCTCTATTTGGTTGTCCCATGCCTCCCCCAGGGTGTATACTCTCTGGTGGGTATTTATAGGCAATATGACAATTTTCACAATTGGTGTTCATATCAAAGGTCCACCCACATGCCTCTACTCCCAGTTCTCTTGGTTCCCAGTCTTCTAATCTTTCTCCTTTCAGGATCCAGGGCAGTCAACTAAGGCATGAACTTCCACTCATGTGTTTGTGAATGTTTTATCCTTGAGCCATAAAGAATACCAGGTGCACTCCCTGAAGCTCTACCTAAGAACATGCCTGAGTTGTTACTGTAGTGCAGCCAGTGTCCATTTTCAGCTAAGCCTCCTGTGAACTTTGCTTGGGCTTTTTCCACTTCTAGCAGCTTGTATAAAGGCTTTCCCATGTTACCACCAATGCAGGCTGAAAGAGAGGCACTGAGCCAATACTGGTGGAGAAGTAGATGTCCAGCCCACATGCTCATCCCACTTGCTTGTGCCCCTGATAATGTCTATGATTCATCCCAGATAAACCAGATAAACATTCTCCTATCCTATGAAAAGTTAGCTGGTAGATCTGCCTTACCCGGACTTAGTGGGTCTGAACAAACCTAGCTGATAATGGATAGTTCTGTCCACACGAGCACTTGGTGCCCATGGTCAGGTTTGCTATTCTACGAAGGCCCAGATATATGATGAAAGTGATTTTCAAAAAAATGTGTTTCTCTGCTTCTTTTTTGCTCCAAAGCCCCATGCACTTTCGTTGCAGTTTCCCCAGCAGGGGCTTACAAACTCCCTGTGGTATGTTTCCTCCACCAGTATCTCTCACACTACGTGGGCTAGGTGAGGGCCTGCCCGCTCACCTAGCCCATGTTGCAGAGCAGCCTCACCCACATTTTGCTGTCAAAGCTTTGCATTTTCTGCATTTAATGGTGTTTTTCAACATAAGCCTGTTCAATGATTGTTAGTGAATCCTTTCTTGCCCTGAGCCTAACTCAAATTTGGCAGCCTTTTGTGTTACCCGCTATGTAGACACAGGTCAGAGCAGTGGTCTCAAGTGTGGAATATGCTGCAGCTAGCATCCAAACAGGCCTTCATGCACTGGCCTTTCTTCTTTATGGTAGAAGTCTCAAAATGAATAATTTGTCCTTCGTTTTTGAGGAGATGTGCTGGTGTGGAGAATGTGTAGGCTCGCTGAATGTTTGCGGGCTTGATTACTCATTCTCTGGAGAATGAGTCCTTACAGAGTTTCCATGCTAGCAGTTCCTTGCTTACCCACTCTCTTTCACATATTATCATTATAGAGACCAGTGTAATATTCTACAGGATGCTCATCTGGTCAATATTTGACAACTGGAAGAAGAGGTGACATAACATTGGAACAAAATGGCAAATACTAATCTCCATTTAAAGTAAATACAAACACTTTCTGTCCTCTTTTTGGATAGAGACAAAAAGAAGACTACATATGACTGACCAGTGGTCAGACACCATGTACTTGAAGCTGTGTTTGTCTGTTCTTGCAAAGATACGTCATCAAGCACAGTGGCTGCAACTGATCTATCACTGGGTTGAATTTACAATAATCTGTCATCATCCTCTAGGAGCAATCGGGTACTTACAGGACCCAAACTGGTAAGTTAAATGGAGATATGGTGGGATCAGGACAACTTTAAGGCTTTAAGAAAGGCACTCATTTCTGCCCTATACCTCAAGATAAGATTATTTTTTCATGGTATTTATTATTGTTAAGGAGGGTAGGAGAACTTTTTAGGGATTTTCACCTGACCATTCCAACTGTAATAGTTTTACCTTATAAGCCAAAGATGAAGTTGGGTTGAGTGGAGAATTATACCAATTACCAAATGTATCTATTGTACCTTTGGGCCCTAGGAAAAATAAATAACAGGCTCATCCGAGGACCCACTGAACTCATCATAAGCTGGACCAGATACACAAAATGCTCCCACTCTAACAAGTTTCAAGTCTCCAGGAAGCAACTCAGATCCTTGTCCATCAAGCCTCAAAATATTTGGGTGTTACTCTTTCCTCAGTATAAAATTACCTCAGCAAATGGCAGTAAGCACCATTGCAGGAGGGTTGGGGAGATCATGACTAGGTAGATTTGGCCTGTGTTGCTCGGTCTGTCCCACAGGGGACCTAGCCTTTCTTTCAGTCAATAATTTCTGGATTTGAAAACTGTTTCAGGTCCTGAAACCAGGTAAGGGATGGTGACATTTTATTGAACTAATGCTCATAACTTCCTGATTACCCAACTTGATTTCCATTGATTGTACAAGTTTGTTGGCTTCCCATCTATTTTGCCTATAGGTGTGTTAACCATCTTGATAACTCTTTTTGAGTCAGTCCCCTTTGCTGCCACTAATTATGATAATTGGGTCCACTTGGCTTGAGAGGGTGACATGCTGCTATCTGGATTCATTTCTTTTTCAGGATTCTGTGATTCTCATTGCCATTTCTGAGCCCAGCTCTGTAATGGAATCTCCCGTTACAGATGGAAGGTACCATGTGTAATGATGTCAGCCCTGGTCTCAGTGATGCTGCCTCCCTTCTCACCAGCATATTCCTCATGGCTGTGGCCAATGGCATGTCCTTCAGGCACATCCACAGAATCTAGTCATCAAGTGGAATTTCCAGAACTACATATTATATCCTCTCTAGCAAGCCTATTTTTCTGAACCTTTTAATTCCTTCTTTTGTTGTCTGCTGTAGAAATTCCGGCATTTCCATTTCACTTGGTGCAGATCACAGCATTTCCTATAATTCGTGGAGCCATCTTAGAACATTCATGACATCTCCAGGTGCTTTCAAGGTGCTAAGCTCTGTATCCTGAGAGAGTACTCTCTGATGATAAGTTCTCTTTTATCTAAATTTCTGTCATACCACCTCATGGGCTATCACCCTCAGCATATAGTCGCACATGTGCTCTTCTAGCTACTGCTAGTACATATTGTCCAGGAATCCCATTTTCTTCAAGGATTACTCCCTTTCCTCCACTGGAAGACCCTGCATAGCTCTGTGTTTGACCTAGTTGTTGCTCTGGTAGCCAGGGAGCAAATGATGTCTTCCAAGAGTGAGGCCTCCAAATTCTCTTCAAACAGGAAGGGAGTCCCAGCCTTTCATTTCTGTAGGCTAAGGGAAACTTAAGGATACAAGATTTGCAAGCACATTCAACACATAATTCCCACCCTAAATGCAGGGTTCTGTTCTCTTCTGATCAAGGCTTTTACTTTGGCATAGAAGACCAGCTTTTTTTTTATTTTTGAGACAGAGTCTCATTCTGTTGCCCAGGCTGGAGTGCAGTGGCACAGTCTCGCCTTACTACAAACTCTGCCTCCTGGGTTCAAGAGATTCTCCTGCCTCAGCCTCCTGAGTAGCTGAGATTACAGGCATGTGCCACCATGCCAGCTAATTTTTGTATTTTTAGTACAGAAGGGGTTTTGCCATGTTGGCCAGGTTGGTCTCAAACTCCTGACCTCAGGTGATCTGCCCACTTCAGCCTCCCAAAGTGCTGGGATTATAGGTGTGATCCACCATTCCTGGGCAGAACTCCCTTCTTTTAGAGTTCAACCTTCTTTGAACTTTATGAGAAGGCAGGGGTTGGCCTTCTGCTTTCTCTGCTGTTCCACTGAAGGAAGTGAGAACCTCTTTATATGCTGCTAAGGAAGCCCTCTGGCTTTCATAGTTGGCTTTTTTCAACAATTAATTCTCTTAGCTTTGAATTATCTCTTCTCAGAGTGCAATATTATCAACAGCTGCCCAAGTCAACCATCCATGTAGTTCCCAAATCCCTGACACATGGCACTAACTATGGTACAATTCACTTTCATCAGTATAGCATCCCATTTCATCACCAGTAAAGATTTAAAAAAATTCACTGTTAGTGCCAAGAGCTATCTGTTTCCACACACAGCTGGACAGTAGGCCATCAAACTCTACAGTCCCTTCTCAGCATCCACTTTCACGAATCTTGTACTCAGCTTTGTAGTTTGAGTCTTCTAGAACATAGACTTTGGCAAGAAGATGAGTTTGCACAATGTTAACTAAGGAAATGTCTTGGAGCCAACACCCATGCAAAGGAACAGAAGAAAAGATTGGCAGAGGAAGAGAGTGAGCTGTGATGAAGTTCCAGTGAATGTTTTAGCTGACCTCCAGTGAAGCTCTAGAGTTTGGATGACTCTTTACGGGTGTCCCAGGTTGAAGGTAGGGGATCAAGCCTTTATATTACTGGATTAATTAGTCATCAATGTGGGCTGTCTCTGGAAAGAGGTATGACCTTGAGTGGGGTATGACATTAACTGAGACAACTCCCAAGTGAGAGTGACAGCTGTCATCTTGTGTCAGTCCTTCCAGCAGCTACAAATAAGCACTCCAATCCTGCAGGAGGTTTTGCAGGATTTGAGTGCAAAATCTAATCCCAGATAGGCAGCACCACAGAACATGTCTACAAAATAAAAATTGAGTATTCTAAGAATTATGGACACAAAAAAATAGAGTAAGCCCTACTATTTGATAGCACAATAGGATGACTATAGCCAATAATAACTTTAATTGTATAATTTTAAATAACATAAATAATGTAACTGGATTGTTTATCACTCAAAGTATAAACGCTTGAGGGGATGGATACCCCATTCTCCACGACGTACTTACTTCATATTATATGATTGTAGCAAAATATCTTATATACCACATAAATATACATACCTACTATGTACCTACAAAAATTTAAGTATTCTAACAATTATGATTATAAAAATTATTATTAAAATAATATGACTATGGGACATGTTTCTAATCATGAAGTATTTTGACTAATTATGTTTTTCCTCCCAGAAACCCTAGGAGGTTATCAGGTTTGGGTATTATCTTTAATTTACAGATTTTTTTAAAACTCTGAGTCTCAGGGAGTTTAAACTAATTCCTCATATTAGCAAAACTGTCATTCACTTGATGTTTGATGTTTTCATGTTTGATATTTGTAATAACTACATAATGATGAAAAACCAACATAATCAGACTTCACCTTAAGAATGCTTTCCACTATACCACTGAGGATCTTTATATGATAAATAAGAGATCCAATAAAAGAATAACATCAAGCTTCCCCTCTAGAGTATGTGAGTGAAATTTCTCAAACTTTTCATTACAGCTCTAATCTGTTATTTATTTATTTATTTAATGGAGTCCAGGCTGGAGTGCAGTGGTGCAATCTTGGCTAACTGCAACTTCCACCTCCCTAGTTCAAGCAATTCTCCTGCCTCAGCCTCCCTGGTAGCTAGGATTACAGGCACATGTCGCTATGCCCAGTTAATTTTATATTATTATTATTTTTAGTAGAGACAGGGTTTCACCATGTTGGCCAGGCTGATCTTGAACTCCTGACCTTGTGATCCACCCGCCTCGGCCTCCCAAAGTGCTGGGATTACAAGCATGAGCCACCATGCCCAGCCATAGTGCTGATCTTTTACACCAAGGAATAATTATAAGAACTGACACTCAAGAAACAGGTTAATCAGTGAATAAGAAAAGAGGTTATTTTTTAAAATAAGAGTTCTTAGCAGTTTTTGTGGGCTGTAGGAAGGCATCTCTCCAAACTCTGAAATAAATTTCTTCTCTGAGAGTTAAACTTAAAAATCAGGGCTTAAAGATTAAAAAAGAATTAAGCAAATTCATCTTTAAAATACATACCTAGAACTACAATCAAAATAAAAATACACTTATATTTAAAGAAAAATTTTAAAGGGGCTGAGTCATGGCAGGAGAGAATCAGCAGCTTCAGAGAAACACTGGCATATTCAGGCTAACCTTGTCCCTAGAAAAATGTGTCCAGCCTGGGAACTGCCTGCCCAAGTCTAGCGGGAAGAATATGCAAAAAGTAAGGAAGATGCATTAGGTCACCTTAGTCTGCAATCATCAAACATCTTTACAAAATGAACACTAGGCTATGAAAATTCTATTACCAGGGCTCCTTGTACTCCCTCCTCCCCACAAAGTGATTATTGCATCATCATGCCCTTTTTGCATAGCAGTCAAAACATTTGATGGAAATTCCCCAGTCACAGAACTTTTTTAGACTCTCAGTTTTTACACTCGGTTTGTTCTTGGCACCTAGAGAGGAGAAGCAGTAACTATCATGAGGCCCATATGGCAGGAGAAGGCCATTTGCTTTGCACGGACTGATGGATAGGCTTATTCCAGAAAGCTTCAATTTCCAGGAGGAATGACAAGCCAAAATCTGTATCATTCTTTTCTGAGGAAGTCTTCTTTAACAATACCCAAACTTCACAAAAACCCTATTGTAGGGAGACCATGTGCTCACCACTGGACAGTCCCCAGAAACAGTAAGTCTGTCGAAACAGCTCTTCCTCAGAAGGCTCTCCTTCCATCACAGCCCTGTCTATGATTCTCCTGTTTAAAGCTGACAATGGTTAATTTTTCTTTTCATCAGGTAAATTTCCATTAAAGAATAATAATCAAAGAAAAACTATTCTTAAACCACTGAATGAATGTATAAATATATTGATATATGGTTAGGCTGTGTCCCCACCCAAATATCATCTTGAATTATAGTTTCCACGATCCCCGCACATGGTGGGAGGGACAAGGTGGAGATAATTGAATCATGGGAGCAGTTTCCCCCATTCAGTTCTTGTGATAGTGAGTGAATTCTCATAAAATCTGATAGTTTTATAAGGGCTTCCCCCTTCAGTGGACACTCATTCTTCTTCTTGCTGCTGCTGCAATATTGGGGTTCAGGGGTTCAGGGTGCCCTCAGCTCCCCTGAGAGGACGTTTCTCCAAGTTTTTGGTCTCCTACCCTCTCAAGAATGAGAGAGGGGACCACGGCACAGCCCGTAGTAAATGCTGGACTCAAAAGTGTTTGTAGAAAATGATTTATTTAGAGAGAGAAAAAGGAGAGAGAAACAGCTAGCTCTCACACTGAGAGAATCCAGAAAGATGGAATCCAGGAGAGAAAAGCAGCTTCCACACTGAGTGGAAGGGAATAGAGAGAGAGAGATGGAGTTTAGGAAGGGAAGACAGGCTTCCACAAGAGAGTGTGGAAGGGGACCCCAGAGGGGAAATCCAGGAGAGAGAAAGATGGCTTCCACGAAGGGAGTGCTGATGAAAGGGGACCCAAACATGGATTCTGAAGGGGTGTGGAAGAAGGGGACTTTTAACCTGGGAGGAAATCCCACCTTCTCTAAGACCCCTGGCCAATGAAAGAGTTCCTTAGAACTTCCACTGGAGTGATTGACTCTTAGTTTCCTCCCACGCCACAAAATTCAAACATAAACCATGAAATCTCCCAGATGGAGAGAGATGGGAGGGGGGCATGGTGATAGGAAGTTCTTGCTCTTAAAACTACGCCCCCTTGTGGACCCGGAAAGAGAACACATTCCCTCATTGCCATGTGAAGAAGGACGTGTTTGCCTCCCCTTCCACCATAATTGTAAGTTTCCTGAGGCCTCCCTGCCCTGTGAAATGGTGAGTCAATTAAACTTATCTCCTTTACAAGTTATCCATTCTAAGATATTTCTTCAGAGCAGCATGAGAATGGACTAATACATATATGCATAGTAATAAAATGTTTTACCTTTACAACTCATTTAATGGAAACTGTAATGCTACTCTTATGAACTGGAGGTAGCATATTCCAGAAGTAGCAAGTCTTTCTCTTGGAAATGGAGGGAAAGGAAGAAGAAGGAAAGGCCATAGGTATCTTGGTGACTGTAGCATCCTTTATTGCTTTTTAGATGTTGACTGAGCAGTGTCGAAGGATGTACTCCACAAGCAGCCACTCTATGTAATGAAGCCTTGATGCTTTCCACAATCCTTGGTTTCTTCAGCTCCAAATTAACATAGCTCTCCTGAGAAATTTACTAGAATCCTAAAGTCCAATCATACATTCTTCAACCAAAAATTAAGTAATGCAATAAAACAATCAATAAAAAGGGAATTTGTGTTATACCCTTTTGCTACCTCCCTTACACCTTTTAGTATATGACTCTATTGATTTGTTTATCCTAGTGTATGGAAATTCTATGTTTAATACTGTTTCTCCCCACTAGGCTGTGAGATCTGTTGAAAAAGTTGTAATTGGGAGGCCATTAGACTCCTGCACTTTAAGTTTCTACGTAAGCAACGCAAAGCCCAACATAAAAACAGACTTTACCAACCAGAAACTGTCAAGTAACATCTAACTAAGAATTTCCATTCTAACCAATCAAATATATTTTCCTTGTCTTGTTCTGCAAATGTCATATAAAATTTCTCTATCACCTCCTCCCTGCACAGTGGAATGCTAACCTGCTTGCAGTCTGGTACAGCACAATTCATGAATCATAAAATGTTCAAGTAAACTCTTTAAAATTTTAATACACCTAAGTTTATTTTTTAACAGTTCTGGTGTCATAAGGGAGGACCAAGGTGCTGATGGAGACTCTCAGAGTAATGAACAAACAAACATAGGTACCTGGGAAGATCATTGTGCTTACTGTTTTTCTTTCTGCACCAAAGACCACTTAGTAAGCACCCACTCTCAAATACAAGTTCCAAAACTTGGGTCAAGCACCCGTAGTTTATCTGATCATTTTTAAATCCAGACTAGATTTGAAAGTCGTATTGGTTTCAACATCAGATTGGGCCTAACGAAACCCGAACTGGGTCCAGTAAGAGGCCTGAGGCAGGAAAGAGCATGGAAATATATCTAGATTGATTCTGGGAAATAGCTGGGAAGATTTAGATAATGGGTTTATCCAAATCCGGAGAGTTAGGATTCCTCCATCTTGGAACCTATTATTTTCTAGAAAAATAGGTACACCTTGCCAAAAATACTTTACAATTTTGTCAGCCACAGTGGGGAAGTTTTAACCTAATCAAAACTGCTCATCTGTGGAGTGCACTGGGGGAAATGAGGGATCCCAAATTCTTCAGAGACAATGAGATGTTTTTTTGATTATCATGCAGAAGTTTCTAAAAGACAAATTTTAAAAGGTGCCTCCTAAAGACTCCTTATAAAGTGTAAATGAGAAATGTTAAAAATCTCCTTTACAAATATTAGTCAAAAGCTTTAGATATTTGGACATGTAATTTTGTACCATCTGCTAGAAACAGAATTCATATCCAGATATTTATTTACAAACTAGTAAGTTTTGTATGACTGTACCTGGAACATAACTAAAATATCAGAATGAAAGCTATAAGATTTGCTATCGTTCATATATTGATGTATGTCTAGGTATGTTACACATATGTGATATATTTTTCTACCTCTGTATACTAATGTCAAAATTAATTTATTAAAAAGCTCTACTTAGTTGACTTAAAAGAAAAAATAAGCACTTATATGCTATATTCTTTAACTTCTTAGAAAAATAAGAACTAACCCAAAATACTTTAAATTTACGTGACCTGATATAATCTTCAGTAAATAAAAGCTAAAGTGTGTTGGTTTAATTAAAGGTAGAAATGTCTCCAGAGTGTTGGCATTATATATAATGCATACACGCAACTTTTGTTTTACATGAATATATTAATCAAATGCATTTATGTATTCTCTACTAGATATTTAAAATGCCTGAACTATAAATAACTTCAATCTAAGAACAAATATGAAAATGGATGCAATGTTTATTATTTCATATATAGCCAGCACAGCATTAAAACAAACAAAAAATAACACATATATTTAACTTTACTAGGATTCTTGCTTTCATGGTAACTACTGCCTAACATGCACGAGGTAAAAATAGTTATCAGGGAAATAACTTGAAACAGTAGCCAGCTTTGTCTAATGTCTAGCTTTTGTCTCATAAATTTTAATGAGTAAACCAAGATAATTGTTGGAAATAAGTGAATTAAATAACCATAAGAGAAATAAATGTTTATAAACCTTTCAACAATAATTGTGTTTTTAATATATCCGCTAAAATAATTTTCCAAATTTCTTTCGTACCTTACACCCTTAAAGTTCTGCTAAGTTAAATTATGAATATTTATTAAATTATCTAGATCATTTCCAAATAAGGTAAATTACTAAATCCTATTAATAATTGAAAGCAAGTTTAACCTTATTCACATGTGGCTTATTATAGAAGAACTAAAGATATTTGAGTCAGTTAGTAAACATTTCCTATGCTACAATGAAAAATTGTACTATGAGGAAGTTGACACTCCTCAAAATTATAAAAAATTATGCTAATCTACTGAATGCTAATGTGACAGAAAGTTGACAATTGCTTACTTCCCAGTTTTTACTAGAAATTAAAACTACTAGAATGTAAGGATTCTAGTTAACATAATAATTAAAAATAGCATTAAAAGAAATGACTTTGGGGTCCTATTAAAATAATTAATAATTTTAATCTTTTTTGAGTCTTTGATTACTTCAAAATAATTACTGAGCCCTCTCTATTGAAAGAGCTAAGATTTTCTACAATGAAGTAACTTTCTGTATCTGCTTTTAAGGTATTTTAACTATCACTCTGGTTAAATGAATGACTCTAGTTTTCCAGTGACCTATGATCCTGTTTAACAAAGCATTTAAACCTTTTGACTTTGTTTACACCAAAATCAAATTCTAAATTAAGTCTTTTTGACTTCGAACTAACTTTGGGAGCTTCTAGAGGGCACCCAGAATATCTCAAAACACTTTATTCTCTCTTCTTATAAAAAGAGAGCTGTTAAACTAATTTGAGTTGATCTGTTAAATTACATGGGAAGTATTGACAAAAAATAAGCGATATTTAACTTTCTTTGAGTTATATTTATGTGAATGTTATTAATGTGTCCCAGAATTGTATGAAATTCCTAGAAATCTGATAGCCTTGATGTAACTTTCATTCATAATTCTAGTTATTATCTTAAGATGTTGTATGTCACAGAAATGATAAAATTTTCTTATCAATTGCATTGTAATCAACTCCTATCAGATCTTTTACCTTTGACATTTTAAATCTTGCCAATCACAGGCAGCTATTGTTTTATTCTGGTATTTTACTGAAAGCTTTTGCAAGCAATTATAATTTTAAAGTGTTTCATATTCAAGCAGATATATGAAAAGGACTCTGACAAGTAGAGGCTTCTAACTTTAAGGATTTTGCCATTGGAATGAGTAAGAATTTACAGAATTCTAGTGAAGAAACCAATTGGTTCATAAAACTGCTCACATCAAGTAGAACAAGAATTAATTACATGGGACTGAATGAACAGAGGAAGAAAAATATGGGGTTTTATGGCCTTTTTGTTTGCTGCCTTTTTTTCTTCTTCTTCAGGTCTGCCCTGCCCACAAGGAGGCAGCCTAGTCACTCTCAGCCTGCAGAGGCTTTGCTGAGCTGCTGTGGGCTCTGCCCAGCTGCCGTGTGAACTTCCCTGTAGTCCTGTTTATATGGGTATAGTTAGAGCTGCTTCCACATTGTTGGCCCGCCTCTGTAATCACGGACTTTCTCTGTAATGGCGGGTTGCCTCGGCAGCGGCGGGTTGCCGCAGCAATGGCCGGCTGCCTCAGTAATGGCGGATGCCCCTCCCCCACAGAGCTGGACCGTCCCGGGTTCAGCTGTGCTTGCTGTGAAACTCTCAACCCAGAGTGTTTCCAATTGCTGTTTTTTTGTTTTTGTTTTTGTGGGGGTGGGACCAGCCGGGCCTGATCTCCTGGCTCCCTGCCTCAGAGCCTTTTATTTCTTCATTGAACGGTCGGCCCTCTCCCAGGTGTCCTGGTCGCCTGTTGAATAGGTGCCGGGATCTGTGTGATTTCCCGTGCGGTGACCCACTGCACCGCTGAAACTGCGGCTCTGAGATTCATGGCGCTTTTTTTGCCCAGGAATCTCCTGGCCTGGCTCCCTGTTTCAGCTCCCCTTGCTGGCTAAGTAGGAACACAGTCCCGTTTACTCTGCACTGGGAGCCGCTGCACTGGGGCGCAGGCAAAACAGCCACGCCAGCCAAAACAGCCGCGCTGGTGACCCGTGGGGCTTCTCCACCTGTGAATCTCCTGGTCTATGGGCAATAAAAATCCGTCTGGAAATGCGGCGTCCACTCATCCTCTGCACTTTCACTCGGAGCTGTAATCCTGAGCTGGATCTAACTGGCCATCTTGGCACTCCTGGCCTTTTTGTTTGAAACATTGGTAGTTCTTTAATGTCTTCAAGATTTAAGAAAAGCTTTTTCTTTTTTCTTAAGCTACCAACAGCTTACAGCAATTTGATAAAGTATACCTTTATGAACAAAACTGAAACATGTACGATTTTCTCCCTACCTGATCCAGAGCTCAAAAACTATAAAATATTCTTATTTTTATGGCAATATAGTTATTTGCAGAAGTTCAATAAGAATTAGTTGCTTTGTAATAGGACATAATTGGAAACATTAATTATAATACCAAAGCTTTGACTGGAATGTCATATTTAAGAATACACCTAGTTTTAGATATGACTAAATAATTTTAAAGAACTGAGATTGACTTTATGGAGGCAAAAAAGTTCTTGGAAAACCTGGCTTTAAGAGTTCCCCAGTTTATGAAAGAAAGGCCCAAAAATATAAAAAAATATTTTAAAGACCTCAAGAGCGGAATTTACCTAAATCTATAGGTATTGCCGACAAAGTTTAATGACCAGTTCTTGACACGGCTTGCTAATCTGAAGAGGCTTTTTATTCTAATCTAAAAGTCTTTATTAAAAGTTCTGGCAAAGCAGCCTGAAAAAGAGCCTATGTGGTCAACCATTAGACTTGCTGCATTCATGCAAATAATCAGTCCACATTTCATGACTTATTTCATGCACAAATTTGTCTTACTGTGATTTTCTTTGTTAAATACAGGGACAACTATAGAGAGAAAAAGTATGTTTCAGTAAAAACTATGATACACCCTCATAGATATCAGATTTATCCTGTTCATTGTTCTTGAAATTTTGTTATATATGAACTTCACTTTTCCTGAAATGCTAAAAGCTGGAGCAAGACTATTTGACATAAATTTCACAGGACAACTTTTGGGCCTGATGCTATGTAGCCCACTCAGGGAGTTCACCAAGATGCCTGATGTCATGACCAGTGACATTCAAACTGCAAACTAGTAAAATTTTCTTTAAGCTCAAATCTAAACCTTTTCTTGACTAACTGCCTTCTGAAAACAGAGACTGAGTTACATTCATTAACCTGTTTTTTTTTTTCTTTTGTTTGCATAGAAATGTTAGTTTGTAGTTTCTGGAAACATTGGCTAAGCAGCCTGTTCCAGTCTCTTGGATTTATCGTCCTGATAGTCCTCATTTAATCCCCTAGGTGCACTGTGTTCTCTCAAGGGTTTTAAAAGCCTGTTTGCAGCCATCAACAGTACAACAGATGGTCTCCCTGTGATTAGTGACAAAAAACAAGATGAACAAAAGGAATATTTCTTCAATGAGTCTGATGTCATGAGTTACGAGTTCCATGCTGAGACCAAGACAAAGCAGACCTGATTGTGACTGAGAGGTGTGCTTATGCTCAAGTTTTGGTCAATCTCTCACAAGTGAGTGGCAGACAAAAGGAGGAAATTGTTAAAAAATACTTTTTTTAACTAGGAGGCCATTAGACTGGGGCAGTCAAGTGCTGTAAGTTCCTACGTAAGAAAACTGAAGCCCACTATAAATGGTAAAGTGAAACTAGAGAATTTATCAATCAGAAACTGCCAAGTAACCTCTAACTAAGGACTTTCTACTCTAACTAATCAAATGTTTTTTCTGTCTTTCTTCCACGAACATCTTATCAAAGTCTCTCTCTTTACTCTCACATCAACCCTCACCTCTACATTGAAGAGTGCTAAGCCATGCACAGTCTGTTACTTCTCAATGCATGAATTGTTAAATGCTAAAATAAAATCTTAAAAATTTTAATATGCCTAAGTTTATCTTTTAACAGTTCCTTGAGGGGCTATGGAAATAAACAAAGATCACTACTTAAATGAGAATAAGCATGAGTTGTTTATTCAAAGCTTAGTGCGTCAAGGGAGTCAGCCACCATCACTTGGATTTAGCAGAGACACAAAGATAGGCAAGAGAGTGGAAGAGCTTTATAGTTCCAAAAATAGAAAGTTTCAGGTATGCTCTGATTAGCAGTTATTAGCAGTTATTAGCATGGGGAAGCTAGGGGTGAGCTAAATAGAAGTGGTGCCTCTTATGTGATGGGGATCTGGGGAACTTTCCGTTCCATCTTCAGTCGAAAGCAGAGCCAAAAACTGGGAAAGCTGGCAGTCATAAACCATGCTCTGACCATTCTGGGCTGATTGCTACAGAGGTTAGTGTCTGGCTTGCTGTGCTGTTTGCTACAGAGGTCATGAATCACTGTCCTATATACACTCTTACCATTACCCATTTGTACATTCAGTCTCTTGGGGGAAATCCTACATCTTTTTTAAATTTTTCTCACTTGTTTCTAGCCCCAGGACTGGTAAAGAATAGAAGCTTAATAAGTATTTGAGGAAGAAGAAAGACAGAGGAGGAATTAAAGGGTTCAAATAGCAGTGAACCCTGATTAGATATTGTGAGCTGCTGAGGGAAGTGTTCATGTAAGAAGTGTGATGAAGTTTCTCCAGAAAGCCAGGTGCAGTGGCTCACGCCTGTAATCCCAGCACTTGGGGAGGCTGAGGTGGGCAGATCACTTGAGCTCAGTAGTTTGAGACCAGCCTGGGCAACATGGCAAAACCCTGTCTCTACAAAAAAATACAAAAGTTAGCTGAACATGGTGGCATGGGCCTATAGTCCAAGCTACTCAGGAGGCTGAGATGGAAGGATGGCATGATCCCAGGAGGCCGAGGCTGCAATGAGCCATGATTGTACCACTGCACTCTAGCCTCGGCAACAAAGCAAGACCCTGTCTCAAAAAAGAAAGAAGTTCCCCCAGAAGATCTCAGGAAGCACTCCAAAAAGGTGGTGCTGCTTTGCATAGCTATGGCTTGCTCAGAAACACAAGCAGACTACCTATGGATGTGGTGTGCAGCAATCTAAAAAGAGGTCACTTAATCAGAGTGAAGCTACCTGGCTGCCATACGCAAATGAAAAGGGTAACAATGACTGGCAGAAAATATCATCTCCCCCGGCAAAAGGGACACCTCTTTCAGGTAGTGCCCTGTGGGATCAAGTGCTACAGTGTCTTTTTTTTTTTTTTAATGAAACAGAGTTTCCTCGTCATCCAGGCTGGAGTGCAATGGTGCTATCTCGGCTCACTGCAACCTCCGCCACCCGGGTTCAAGCAATACTACTGCCTCAGCCTCCTGAGTAGCTGGGATTACAGGCACCCACCACCATACCCGGCTAATTTTTGTATTTTTACTAGAGACAGGGTTTCCCCATGTTGGTCAGGCTGGTCTTAAACTCCTGATCTCAGGTGATCCACCCTCCTCAGCCTCCCAAAGTGCTGCGATTACAGGTGTGAGCCACTGAGTCTGGCTTCCAGTGTCTTTTAAACCAACTTTCACTGAATAATGAGCTCTGTCAGAAACTTTTAAAATTCGATGAAAGATGGAGAGACTATATTTTGTTTAGACTGTTTCTGGATGACTACTTTCTATTGCTTTTACAAGCACTTAAGCTAAAGAAGACATTACAGGTCTGTTTCTCCAATTCTTTTGCTTTTTTCATGCACCTCCACACATGTACACTCACCACTACCCCACATACACCTAAGAGCCAGAGAGAATTTAAATACGTTCAATGCGATCTGAAGGAAAGAGTTATAGGTTCTTTAAAAAGGAAGCAAATGGGTGCCTGAGGTATTTGTGAGAGCCCTACTTAAGACGTGAGAAATAAGCCAAGGGAGGTTAGCAAAGAAATAAAGTGTATGTTAATTTCAAATTAGCATTTACACCAGTTTCAGGCTTCAAAGGACAAGAATCTGAGGAAAAGGTAGAAGTCTGTATATTTGTCCTAATTGAAAAAGGACAATCTTGAGGGATTCACATTAGGGAGTCAGGTACTTGGGATCATTGTCATCTGTCTGCTGTTTTTAGCTGAGTTGGATAGAGCAAAAAGCCATTTCCTTTGTCATGAAACTGAGAAGCAGGGAGGCACTGCAGAGCAGATGATGGTCAAGGGCTTCAGAGACTTGAGGTCATAACTCAGAACCAGAAGAAAATTATGAAAGTTTTGATACCTGATGTCAGGAGCTGTTTTCAGGGCACTGGAGCTATGAAGATAACCATGAAATTCTAGAAAGATTTGGAGTGAGAAATTCTGTAGGTCTTGCACTGGGTTAAATAATTTCCCTCTTTTTATAAATATACAAATCATTTTTTTAGAGTAGGCAGATAGCTAGACATGAACAGGAGCAGGGAACCCCTGAGAAAAGCAAGGTCTGGAAAATGCCACACCCCAGAGATTACCCAAAATGTGCATGTTAGAAATGAGTGGAGAGGAAGGGAAGTACTATGCAGAAGGAAATGCTTCTTAAAATGCACCAGTAATCATTCACTCTGCAGTTAAAACATCAGAATGTTGTTATGTACATGCTGATGAGAACGGAAAGAGAGCAAAAGGGAAAATTCCTGAGAAATTGCTGGCACCATAAGTACAGGTTAGGACAAAGAGAAAATTCCTAAGAGATACTCAGGTGCAATACGTATAGATTTGACCACTATACAACCTTCCTGGGGTGGCACTAATGAGCAATGCAGCCATTAGGTAGAATTCAGATCCAACACCCAGCTCACATGTATGCACCAATTAATAGTAAGGGAAGGTCCCACAAGCCTGGAGTGGGAACTAGGCAGGGAAAAGGCAGGGAACTTAAGGCAGAAGTGGGGAAATTAGACAAAGAAAAAAGGCAGAGACTTAAGATAGAGATGGGAACTTTAAAAAAAATCTGACATCATAAAAATCCAAAGCAGAACTCTTGGGCAGCTGTGGGCTCATACTCTTTCAGCAGCCTGCTCTGCCTCATATTTCAGAGTGCACTGTCTGTCTCTAAATAAATTCTCCTCTGTCTATTTTCCTTCAATATATTCCTTTTTGTGGGGGCTAAATTGTCTCTTGGTAGAATTCTTTCTCCCAAGTAAGAGTAAGAACTTCCTGGTAACAATTCAATCCAGGGCCACCCAAACCAGCGTGACTTCATCCTAACTTGAGTACATCTGCTGAGACCCTATTCCAAATAAGGCCACATTCACAGGTCTTGGGTAGACATGATGATATGGTTTGGCTGTGTCCCCACCCAAATCTCAAGTTGAACTGTAATAATCCCCACATGTCAAGGGCAGGGTCAGGTGGAGATAATTGAATCACAGTGGCAGGTTCCTCCACACTGTTCTCATGGTAGTGAATAAGTCTCATGAGATCTGATGGTTTTGTAAATGAGGGTTCCCCTACACAAGCTGTCATGCCTGTCTCCATGTAAGACATGATTTTGCTTCTCATCGCCTTCTACCATGACTGTGAGCCCTCCACAGCCATGTGGAAATGTGAGTCAATTAAACCTCTTTCCTTTGTAAATTACCCTGTCTTGGTTATGTCTTTATTAGCAGGGTGAGAACAGACTAATACTCATGAGTTTTGGGTGGGTCCTAATTGACTGACTGGTATCTTTATAGGAAGATGACAGACACAAGGGAGAAGGCCATGTGAAGACAAAGGCAGAGATTGAGAAGCAAGAGTGGCCAGCAACCCCCAGAAGCTAGGAAGAGGCGAGGGAGCACAGCTCTGCCCACACCTTGATTTTAGGCCTTCTAAGCCTTTACAAATGGGAGACAATAAATTTCTGATGCTTTAAGTCACCCAGTTTGTGGCAATTTGTTACAGCAGTCATAGGAAACTATTGCAGGACACTGAGGGAAAAAGTTAAAAGAAAAGTTCAAAAATGGAACTTTTCCATCTTTTGAATGCCAAGTAAACTCAATAGCTATTTATTGCATACTTACTATGCCCCAGACTGCAACTGCAGAAAACATAAGGATATCTATGAACATATTCTGCTTTTGAGAAGCTTAGAATCAGGTAGGTTTGCAAAACAAGTTAAAAATATAATTATTTTATGATCATGAAATAGCATTTTTTTTACCCATCAAATTAGTGAAAGTTTTAAATATTGTAATATAGTGTGGTGAGCACACACAGTCATGATGATAACAGGAATGTCAAATGGTACAGCTGATTTTGAGAACAGCTTGGCAGCGTCTTCAAAACGTTTGATCTATCTCCTGAAGTTTATACTACTCACATAAGTGGACAATAATATTTTATTCATTGGCCACACGTGCTTCATTATGCTAGGAGCTGAAATGACTACAGTGAAAAAGGAAAATACAGTATCAGACATCAGGGCACTTATATTTCAATAGGAAGATGAGCAAACAACAAATGTATAGACAAATATTTACGTCAACGAAGGGCTGAAAGATAAAATTTAAGCACTATTTGTGCTAGTGAAACAACCTGAATAATATTAGAAGAATAATGGTATAAACCATATAGAATCATGCATTGACTGATGACAGGAATACATTCTGAGAATGCCTCATTAGGCACTTTTGTGGTACGAACATCATAACGTGTATTTGCATAAACCTAGATGATAAAGCCTACCACCTACCTAGGCTATGGTACAGCCTATTGCTTCTACACCACAAACCGGTACAGCATGTTACTCTACTGAATACTGTAGGCAATTGGAACACAATGGTAGGTATTTGTGTATCTAAACAGATTTAAACATAGAAAAGGTACAGTAACAGTCATAGGGTCTTATAATGTTACAGGACCACCATTGTATATGTGGTCTGTTATTGCCCGAAATGTCATTATGTAGCACATGATTATACATTCCTACTATGAAATATTATGAAAGCGTTAAAAAAAGATGAGGTGTATTTTGTGTTATGGGTTGCATCTGCCACCCCCAAAAGATTTGTTGAATTTATTTGGAAATGGGGTCTTTGCAGATATAATCAAGATGAGGTCATACTGGAATAGGATGGGCCCTTAAACCAATGTAACAGATGTTTTTACTAGAAGAGGAAAAGGAAAACAAAGACACACACACACAGAGAGGAAACTCCATGTGAAGACACAGACACGCAGAGGTGCACAGCCATGCCGTATGCAGGCAGAGGTTAGAATTACGCAGCTGCAAGCCAGGAAGTGCCAATAAACGCTGGCAACCACCAGAAGCTAGGAAGAGAGGGCATGGCCCTGCTGGACCTTGATTTTGGACTTCTAGCCTCTAGAACTGTACGAGAATACATTTCTGTTGTTCGACTCCATTTGTGGTATTTGGTTATGGCTTCCCTACAAAACAAATACACTAATGGAAACATTCCCGTATCTAAACATCCTCAACATATACAAGCACAGAACCAAGACTGGAATCTCCCTCAAACTATATTTTTAGGAACTCTTTTTCCATTGGTATTGATAACTAGCACTAACATTATATTGATAACTACCACTAACATTAATAGTGTGTTTTATTAAATATCGGGGCTTTTATATGAAAAACCATTGACTATTTTATCCTGTTCAACAATTAAACACTCAGATTTAGCACACAACATGAAAAGGAGAGCACAGCCAAGAAAGGAGTTCATTGTTCAGACCACAGTATTAGAGCCCAGGCTCTGCTGAAACTCATCTGAGGCCAGTTTACCTAAATGCAGGCACAGTGATGCCAAGTGCAAAAATAAGCCCCACCACAAATCATCGTGATATCATTTGCAATGTTTCTGTTTTTCATACATCTGACTGATTTACATTTACTTACCCAGTTCTGAGACTAAAGATTGGAGAATCTTTAAGGAAGTCTTTCAGGTTTTTTCTCTGCCAGTATTACTGGAAAATGGTCCTGCAAACGAGGCAGAGAGCCGCGCAAGTCTAACCGCACAATGAGCAGCCGGGAGGCCTCTGCTCACATGAGCACACTGGACTGATTGAACTGACTGCCTCGTCCTCAGATGTTCTCACGGTTACAAAACTTTCACTGACTTTGAAAAATATTTTTTTCTCTTCTTTTAAATAACCCTGTCAGGTTAGCAACCTAAGCCAGAGTGAGACAAGAAGATCCAAGTTGTGTGGGGCAAGCAATGTTGGGAAAAGACCTGTAAAGCATGGCAGAAAAATACGTGCAACTTTATGACAGAAAGGTACAATGCGACTCTAGAAAAGGGAACTTTCTGAACTACTTTTCCTACCTAATGCCCATTTCTTTATCTTCAGTAATAAAGAAAGCCAAATTTAAAGTAGCAGGAAAGGAAAAGTTTGGAGGGAGTTAATGCCTAATAGCAATATCAATGCTGTCATGTGCTGGAGGAAATCTCCAACCTCTGGCATTTCTACCCGTAGCAAACCTGTCATCAGGGAAGGCACTGAAGTAAGGCTCCTTGCTAGTCTTCTGAGCACTAGAAAAATAATCATGGTAATGTAAAGGATTTAACAAACATTTCATGAATGAAAAAAGAATGACTCTTCTTCTGAAAATCCCCTTCCAAAATAATAGTTTATCCCCTAGGGATGGAAATTGACTTCTCTCTTCCCCTAGATAATCAGATTAGAACAATTCCACCTGATATTGATCCCTGAAATTAAAAAATAAATAACGTATAAACTCTGGAGCTGATGGTTCCTGAGGTTAATTCCTCACACAGCGTTTCACATCCTCCCAGGAAAACCCCTTTCCAATACGGTGTGGATTTGGGCTATGGCAAAGAAAAACTGCACTGTACAGAGTTAAACAAACAAGGAAGACTTGATTTAAGATGATTACAATAGGGGTCAAGTCCGTTACAAGAGGGAACACAATTCTGGGTACAGCAGAAGCAGCTGGGGGTTTATAGCCAATGGAAAGGGAAAGAGAGTGAATGAAAAATTACTAAAGGACTTGGTTAGATATCAATGGTTGTGGGTAACGGGACTTTTGCTAATTGGCCAGGCAGGATTCTTACTGAACTGGGCTGGAAGGCCAAGGACGGCAGGCCAGGGATGAAGACCAGGCAGCAAGAGAGCTCAGAGGATCCCAAGTGAAGTTCAGCCAAGGCCTAAGTTCTTGTCAGCTGACACACCCAGGGTCTGAGGAAAAGACTGCAATGACTCCGTGGTTTTTGCTTTGGTGTTTGTTTGTTTGTTTGTTTGTTTGTTTTTGAGATGGAGTCTTACTTCGTTGCCCAGGCTGGAGTGCTGAGGCACAATCTCGGCTCACTGCAAACTCCGCCTCCAGGGTTCAAGCAATTCCTCTGCCTCAGCCTCTGGGGTAGCAAGGGTTACCGGCAGGCATCCCCATACTCAGCTAATTTTTGTATTTCTTTAGTAGACACGGGGATTCACCATGTTGGCCAGCCTGGTCTCAAACTCCTGACCTCAAGTGAAACGCCTGCTTGGCCTCCCAAAATGCTGGAATTACAGGCATGAGCCACCACACCTGGCCCTTGTTTTGTTTTTGTCTGGTTTATTTGCCAACTGTTTAAAACATTATAAAGCCTGATTTTTAAATCGCTCAGGTCATTTTAACTAATTAAGTATTTGTAATTGTATAGAAAGAATACACTTCAAATAACCAATATGATTATATCAATAAAAAAATACTTGAAGATAACTTTCGTGGTGAAGCTGCTTATTTCTTGCTGTTGGTGATAGTCATACATAAAGGACAAAGGGAAGACAGAGGGGACAGGAATGAGGGACACGGGCTCTTGCCATTATGCGCAGTGCCAGGTAAGCACTCCTGCCCTTGGGACAACCTCAGACCCGTCCTCTGACTCTCTCAAAGTCAAATGTAGGAGCCAGGATTTGAAGCCAGATCTGTCTGACTCCAGAGATAATATTCTTTCCATTACACCAGTCCTTCCCAAACACCAGGCATTGGACATGGGCCAATTCAAAATTAAGTTATGAGCTGTCAGAGGCAAAGCGAAAAATATAAGGACAATGCAGTGAGTTTTTTGTAAAACAAAGGAAATTCAATTTAAGGCACTATTCTTTCTGAGAGTATGGCCTACTTGAGGTGTTAAAAATGTTTTCTTTTATAAAATGATAGTGATCGTAGCGGTTGTTTTGGTTGTTTATGTCTTTTTTTAATTGCCCGTACTTGACAAAATTTAAAATTCAGCAAAGTTATATTAGCACCAGATTATATTCAGTATATCAGTATATTCTGATATTTCATCATATGGGGAATCTCGGAGCCTGGGAGCCAGGACTCCAAAAGGGAACATTCCCATGAAGCGTAGACAATGATAGAGCCAGAAAAGGCAGCATGGTGACTTCAGTCAGTTGTTCCCCACCTTCATGTTCACTTCCACCTGTGAAATTTGGAGAAAAGTGACTCCAATTTAAAGAAGAGTTAACCTCTCTCATTGTAATCAAACCAGGAAGGAACCAAGGACACCAAGGCACAGCTGAGGGAAGTGAGAATCAAGACAATTCTAAAGAGAAAAAGAAAAACAGCTGTCGGAGAACTAATGACACGGCAGAGGGGCCACAGGACAGTACTCAAACGGAGGAGAAACACGCACAGCGTGGCTTCTAAGGGCAGGGCAAGCGGGACCATCGTCCTCTGTTGGGTCCATCATGTTTTCATATCTGGGGTTGCGTGCACTGGAGGGATGCTTGCTTTTGCTGCTTCCTGTGTGAACAAGCAGCATATCTGTAGGCGCAGAAGGGTATTATTTCTCAGGTGTCTCAGCCATTTCTTAAAGGTGACTAGACATACTAAAGATGTATGTCTAGTCACCTTAAGTAATAACAGGAAGTATTCTATTTTTCACTTTTTCCCACTTGCTTATATGAAGTAATCAAAAAAAAAAAAAAAGGAAAAAAGGCCTTGTTTTCTAACTAACCTAAAGAAGGCAGAATAATGTCATGTTTGAGAGTCATAGAATTAAAACAATTGTGTGTACTATCCACTTAGGTGTGTAACTCAAGGCAGCTCTCTAAACTCTGGACCTTTTCATTTCCACCCCCATTCCAACCCACTCCAGAGACTCAGCCTCTCACAGAGTCCCACAGAGTGTGCATGTGGAAGTTAGTGTGTGCCATGTGCTATGTTGCTTCTCTGCCTCATGAGCTCAAGGCATGTTGGTTTGCTTTAGACAGTGAAAAGCACTGCCTGAGGGCACTCACTCTTGTTAACAACTGTTAGTAGCTTGACTGACACTGAGAGAGGGAATATGATGGCAAAATGAGGACATGAATATTATTCCTAAAACCAATAGTTGCCATTCATCTACTTTGAGGGAATCCATTTTCAAAAGCCTTTTGAATTATTGATAGTTTTTCCAAGTTTATTTCTAGGCATCAATGTCCTTTCTTATTGCTTTGGAATGATCTTATACATAATTTTTATTTCTTTTAAGTATATCATCAGAGTTCATTTTTAAAACAAATGATACGGTTTGGCTGTGTCCCCACTCAAATCTCATCTTGAATTTTAGCTCCCACAATTCTCATGTGTCCTGGGAGGGACCCAGCGGGAAGTAATTGAATCATGGGAGTCGATCTTTCCCGTGCTGTTCTTGTGATAGTGAATAAGTCTCATGAGATCTGATGGCTTTATAAAAGGGAGTTTCCCTGAATGAGCTCTCTCTTGCCTGCCACTATATGAGACATGACTTTGCTTCTCCTTTGCTTTCCACTGTGATTGTGAGGCCTCCCTAGCCACGAGTCCATTAAACCTCTTTCCTTTATAATCACCCAGTCTTGGTTATGTCTTTATTAGCAGCATGAGAACACTCGAATACACCACGTTTTACTTTCTATTGAATTATTTCACTGTAAAGTTGATAATCCTACTAGGGTTGAGAGATTTCTGAAACAAAGTGGGATTACTACTGGAGGTCACCTGAAGCCAGATTCCTGAAATGAAGTGTCAGCAAACCATGACCAGCAGGCTAAATGGGACAGCTGCCTGTTTTTGTAAACAAACTTTTATTGGAACACATCCATACTCCTGCATTCGCATGTTTTCTGTGGCTGCTTTCACACTGCAAAGGCAGATTAAATAGTAATGGTAGACACTGTATGGCCAACCAAGCTGAAAATGTTTCCTCTATGGCCCCTTACAGAAAACAAACTGCTGACCTCCACCTAATGGAGTCAGACCTCTCTGAGAAAAGTTACTAACATCATAATTAAGTAGTCAGTTCTGCCCAAAAGAGTTTCCACCTAATGGCAGCATGCCATAAGATCAGACACTTGAAACCCTTTTCCGTTTTGATGGTTCAAAATGAGACAAAAATTACCATCTTCCAATGGGAATAAACCATTGGAAGTTCTATATTAGGAATCCTCTTTCAAAAAATACCTTCTGCTAATCAGAGTTGAACACCTAAAAGAAAATTACGTTGGGATAATTTTGGTGGGAAAATAAGAAGATGGAAACTTAGTCTAAACCTAAATTAAATTTAATAACTGAGACAAAACTCCAGCTTTGGAAATTTTTATAACTAAATCTAAACAACAGTTCCAATGGAAAAAAAAATAAAGTTCCTGTCTCTTTTTTCCTCAGTAGAAGGCAGTTATGTACTGCAGTAGCGTCAACAGCAACATTTTTCTCCTCCTGCTCTCTTTATTTATTTTTGTGGTAAAAGCACTTCTTATAAGATCTACCCTCTTGGCAAAGTTTTAAATACGCAATGCAGTATTTTTACTTATGGGCATCATGCTGTAGAGGACATCTCTAGAATCTAATCATCTTGTGTAACTGAAACTTTATACTTTTTAGCCAATACCTCCCAAATGCCTCTTCCCCTTGCCCTGGGCAACTATCATTTTAAAATCTGTTTCTATAAGTTAATAAGTTTGACTTGTAGGTTCCTCAAAAATTAAGATTATGTAGTTTTTGTCCTTTTATATCTGGCTTCTTTCACTTATCATAATGCCCTCCAGGCTCATTTGTGTTGTCCTAAGTGACAGAATTTCCTTCCCTTTGTAAAGGCTTAATAATATTCCATTACATATATTGCTCACATTTTCTTTATTCATTTTGCTGTTGATATGCACTTATGCTGTTTTCATTTCTTGACTATTGTGAGTAATGCTGTAATGAACATGGGAACGCAGATATAGCCTTAAGATAATAATTTTACTTCCTTTGGATATATACACAGAAGTAGGATTGCTGCATCAAATGGTAATTCTATTTCTAATTATTTTTAGGAACTTCCATCCTGTTTTCCATAGTGGCTGTACCAATTTATATTCCCACCAACAGTGTACAGGATTGCCTTTTCTCCACATCTTCTCCAGCACTTCATTTTTTTTTACAATAGCCATCCTAACAGGTGTGAGGTGATAACTTATTATTTGATAACTTATTATTATCTCATTTCTCTGATGACTGTTGATGTTCAGCACCTTTTCATATACCTGCTGGCTGTTACATATCCTCTTCAGAGAAATGTCTATTCAGTTCCTTTGCCAATTCTTTAATCTGACTATTTCTGACTTTGCTATAGGGTTGTAGAAATTTCTTATATATTTTGGATATTAACAGCAATATTTCTGAGCCAAATCTGAAACCAAATAATAAATGGTCAGTGTTAATATATATTAATCAAAGTAATCTATTTTTGATGGTTTGCTCCATTTGTGGAATAAGAAACAAAGGATGGAATAAATGAGACCATGACATGTTAGGCCAGAAAAGATGCTTCTGCTTCCTCATACAAAGACATTTTTTAAAACTAAAATAAAGAAAATATATTTCCTCTAAAGCATCAGAGAGAATCGTGTTCTGTTAAAAAGACAGCTTTCTAATACTGTTTTTAATTTGTTCATAGTCACTGCCATGAGTTCCATGCATTTTTCCTCTGTGTGTTGGGGGTTTGTATACTGCTAGGTCACATACATTCTGAATGATGTTAAGCTTTCACTGACTTCCCTTGATTCAGGCATCAATAAAATTTGCCACCCAGTTAAAATTGTTACATATCTTGTGGAAAGCAATTTGGAAAAACATTTTAAGAGACACAGAACATTCAACAGTCTTTGACCCAATTATCTCACTGCTGGGAATTTATCTTAAGAAAATTATTCAGAAGAATAAAAATTCCTATTAACTATAAAATTATTTATAGTGGCAAAAAAACTCTTTACATCCAAAAATAAGGGAACAATTCAATGAATTATGTATGATACATTCCAAAACATAAGAGCTATTATACAGCCATTAAAAAAATTATGAAAACTGTAAACACAGAAAGCATTTATGGCAACATGTTAAGAGAGAAAAGTAGAATGTATGCTTTTATCTGCTTCATGACTACCATATGAAAAATGATGTCTGCATATGAACTAGGACTGAAAGAATCACAAAATTATTTGTGGGATAAGTCAAAATATAAAATTTTTTATGGTGGTCTGATGAATGCTATATATTTTTCTTTAAGAAATGTTTGTTTTTACGGTATTGTTTGCAAGGTCAAAAAATGAAGGAGCACATCTCATTGTTTTCTCTTTTCTTTACTATAAAAATTAATTTAGTAATGGTATCAGTCATGATCTAGTCACAGAGAAGAGAAAGCTTTCCAAATACCTTAAGCAGAACAGAATTTATTACAGGATCAAGACAATTTATTATAGAATCAAAACTAAATAAAATAGACTCTCAGCTGAGTTTCTAGGGATGATTCTCAAGGATGTACCATGTATATTTGGACCACTGAAATAATTGCTTCTCCTGCATGACCAGGAAGCAGCTCATAAAACAGGAAAGTTCTGCTTACAATCTGTTAGCTCCAGAAGAACATTGCCTCTGTGAGGTCTTCCCCAGTAGGATGGAGCTTCATGTCTTCTTTCTCTTTCTGTGTAGCCTAGGTCTGAATTTAAGTTTTGAACAAGTACATCAGACTGACAGTACTTAAATCACATGCAAAATGCCTTACAGCTTTCCATGTCATGAGAAGACACCAGGAGGTTGGACTAAACAGTGAGCAAGCCAGTCTGTAGTACCTGCCATGTAGGATTGCCAGATAAAACCAAAGACACCCAGTCAGATTTGAATTTCAGGTTAACAACAAATAATTCTTAGTATAAATATTTCTCAAATATTGCAAGAGACATACTTATACTAAAAAACTATACATTGCTTCCTTGAAACTCAGACTTAGCTGAGTGTCTTGTATTTTTATTTGCTGAATATGGCACCCTTACTTCTATGAAAACTAACAGAAATTGAAGTTATTCCCAATTCATACAAAGCTTTAGTGATATTTATTCTCAGATAAGGATTCCTACAATAGAGTGCCCCCAAATATCTAATGGAAGCATTGTTGTTTTTTTAAACCAATAAACATTCTCTGATTCTATAAGATTTCTCCCAAAATAGGAAGCAGACAGGTATATTTGGGTTAGAGTCTTATAACTGATCAGAAGGTATCTATCCTGGATGAGACCCTAGAGAATATATTTCTCTAAGAATATATCTTAGAGATAATCACTTTTATCCCTTTCATTTAACAGACAAGAAGTCAAGTTTGTATGCAGTCTCAGAGTTAGAACCCAGGAGTCCCAGATTTAACCTTTTATAGTTGGATGCCTCAAAAAGTTCAAACTCCCCATTTCAGTTGTGGGTTAAATTCAAATTTAACTTCCTATTACCAGAATGTAGTGTCTTTATTAGCCTCTCACGATTATTGGGTGCTAGAGAAAAGGTGAGT
Source organism: Aotus nancymaae (assembly GCF_030222135.1). Taxonomy (NCBI): domain Eukaryota; kingdom Metazoa; phylum Chordata; class Mammalia; order Primates; family Aotidae; genus Aotus; species Aotus nancymaae. The sequence continues at coordinate 22,725,837 of NW_026988454.1, forward strand.
TCAACAATCATTATAGAAAAATCTCTGGGCCGGGATGGCCTGGATTTTAGCTCTAGAAGTGTTACTAATATACTCAGTGAATTTGGATATGTGATAATTCTTCTGAGTCATAGTTCCCTTGCCTCTAAAATGAGATCATTAGCACTTTTCCTGTCTCCCTTATGAATTTGCCATAAGGATCAAATAAGTTCAAATCTGCAATGTTTTCTAAAATATAAGAGGTGCTATATATAAGAAGCTTTGTACAATTTCATAATTGAAAATTTCTAAAGCTTTAAATATTCACTATTTCGGCGTTTGTCCGTCTGGGGTTGGGGTGGGAGGGCTTATAAGGTGTGATAACTTTAACTCTTGCTTATTTTACTCTTGAGCAGAACAAACTTAAAGTAGTGATGGAAAGCCCAAAGTAGAAATGGTTTAAACAGGATAAAAATATATTTCTTGCACAAGTAAACGAATTCTAGAGGGAAGGGACCATGGCACTAAATGATCCTTAAAGACCCTGGTTTCTTCGGTGTTGTTTCTCTGCCATCCTTATCACATAGATTCTACCTCATTACCGAAGATGGCTGATCAAACTCCAGCCAACGCTTCTGCGTTCCTGGCGTTGGGGTAGCAGAATGGAGGTAGTTTGAAGAGAGCATCCATCCTCCCTTTGCATTGTACATGCTTCCTGGGATATAAATGCCATCGTCACTTATATCCTATTGCTATAACTTCATCAAGTGGCCACATCTCACTACAAAAAGTAGAGAAATAAAATTGTAATTTCAGGTAGCCATGTTTTCCTCTACAAATCAAGACCTATATACCTATATGGCTAAGTCAGTTATCTGCCACAGTAGGTAAACTCCAAGTATCTTCTCATATGAATTAGATGGTAATTCAATTAAAAATAATCTTTTTTAAAAATGAAGACACAGCTGAAAAAGCTAAATGATGGTTGCTTTATTCATATAATTAAATCACTGCTAGCTAGATTATAAATGCAATGTAGCAATAGCACAGTATCTGCCACATACTGATAGTTTATAAACATTTGAAGAATTAATTGAATAAATAACTGTTTAAGAAGGAAGAATCTCATATTTTATCTCTGCAGAATAAAACTACCAACAATAAAATTATTCTGCTATTGAAAACTGACAGAATCAACTTGCAAAACTGTCCTCTGACTCACAGAACAGGTAAAGTATCCCAAATCATTAAATGGAAGCAAAATATCTAAGATCACATTTTTCATCCCATTCAGACCCATATGCACCAAGACAAAACCACAGATGAACTGATTTAACTTTTCCTGGATTCATAAGCCTTCTGACTGTCCAAAAACACCCCAGTTTGTAAATTTTGACCATTATCTCAGAAGAGATGCCTGTGATTAGCTCTAGCCTACAAGTAATACATTCGCCTAACTCCCTCTTTTCTGAAACACTGTACAGTAGCCTTAGTACGTATTAATAACACTAATGAATTTAACTTTGATACACCTGTGTTCCTGGTGTTGCTTGGCTAGTGGTTATGGTATTAATTACCTTAGCAAAAGATGATGACCATAATTTCCAGGCAATGTTTTGTTAAATGCTACACTTATTGTTAGTGTCTGATTTCACAGAATATTTAAGGAACCAACATGTCTTCATGATGTATATTGGACAGTTCAAATTCCTTCTGGAACAAGGTCGTAGAAATATAGATAGATAATCAGTTTTTTCCAACACAAATTATGTGTTATCTAAATTATCCCCGGTAAAAAAGAGAAGAAATTGGCTGAGACATGGTATCTGTTCAAAAAAATAATGTCATGAGAGGCGGCAGGTACAAAAAAGAAATGTTTTGGAATCACTAGTCAACAAAATAGAAAAACACTAGTGAACAAAATAGAAAAATCTTCCATACTGAAAAATATGTCAGATAAATTTATCTTATGAAAAATTATTGCATTCCCATGCTTTTGGTCTTTTCTACAAGTCTTAAAGGCTAATATCTAGGCAGAAATTGACACCAGGTTTGGATTCAGAATGTATTATCACACATTTTAATTTTGCTTCTTATATGACTTGGGGTATCCATCTGACTTTTAATAATCCCTTTTGTAAAGCCGAAATACTATATTACATTTATCATGTAATATAATAACATTTTATATAATTAGAAAATGCTTTCTGCCTTTTATATAATTAGAAAACACTGTAAATTTCATTTACAATATAGCTGTACACTATATTATTATATACTCATCTGCATGCATCATGTACTGGTGATATTCATAGTACTGTACTATGCATGATTCTATATACAAAATCATGTTTATTACACCTAATGAGCAATTCTAATGATTTTTCACAGATAGTTCTGAAGATTCTAGAAATTGTCAAATAATTTTTTATTCCACTGTAATAAATATAACACAGATGAGTGGTTATGAACATTAAAAGAAGAAACTGATAAAAAATGTGGACACAAAATAAGTTTTCCATTTTGTGGGCCAGATCTGAGTTTTGATTCCCTAAGCCTAAGACAAGCATATTTTAATGATATAAACAGTAAAAGGGTAATATCATATAGCAAAGACAGTGACTATATCAATAGTCGCCTAACTGCACTGAAGGCCACCAGAAGATGGCAGTCTCATTTCTTCAAGGAAGAGAATGACTCTAAGATAAATGAATACAAAGATGACAGATAGTGTAAGAGACAAAATTGTTCAGGTCACTACTGGATACTGCCTGTCAGCATAATTCTTTCCCCAGGTAAAGCCAAAAAACTTGCTTTACAGGAAGTGCCAGAAACTAAAAAGCATGACCATCAATACTACAGATTTTGCCAAAAAAGAATATATATGGAGAGTAAGAAAGAGTTCACAATTCATCTGAAACTTTTTCACCAATGGCTTTTTCTCATCTGTCTTGGCACATTCCACCCCCATGCTATGTCAGAGTACATGAATCCTAAGATAAAACGGAGGGCACTCCTTTGTCGTTTCTTCTAGATTCAATTATTTAAAGAGAAAACACATTTACTATGGTCAAGAGGTTACACTGAGACCAATTATCTAGTCATGCCTATGTCCTTTAAAAAAGATATTCCATCCTAAAATACACTTAAATCCAAAAATATATGTTGTCTGGCCTCTTCCCCAACCCTGAGAACTTAGGCATTAAGGAACTGGAGGCAACACATTGGACTGTCAGGCTGTGTGCCTCCTAAAACTCTCTCCTATTGACCTTTGTGACTTTCAGATGCACCACAGAAGAGACAGGCTGGGCACAAAAATTCAAACATTCTAAATTGAAGTTCTGTAATAGTTACCCTGCTCTTTTATTTCCTGTCTTTTTTATAAGCTGCTTCTCTCCAACCTATGCATATAGAACAGAAACAATTTAGTTTGCCCTTGAAGAATCCCTCCACCCAACATAAAAGATATTCACATTTTCCAAATGTGGATTCATGTAATGCCATTTTTTTCAGTTCAGTTTTGAAAGCTTGAAGAGTGGTGAAAGCTCACATTAATAAGCATAACCATTTACTTTCCAAAATTAATGAGTGAAGCTCAACATATTGCATGCATTGCACCAGAATATTTGATGCCTTTGGAATTGCTATGAAACAAAGAGAGATTATCATGACCAAATGGTGCTAAACTAATGATGTTTTCATAGTAGGATAGGAAAAGAGAGAAATAAATATTGTGGCATGCATACACAATATTGTTTCAATTTGTTGATGACAAAACACATTTCATCCAATTAGCAAGTAAACTTTGTTATGTAGTGCTAGGCAGATTGCTAATAATTAAAAACTCAATGTGTCTTCAGTCATTATAACAGCACAATGATGAATGATTGTGAAAAGTATTTGAATTCTGTTTGCGGTCCTTATTTGGAGAAAGAAAAAATTCCCTATCTTCCTAACGAATTAGTTAATAGTCCCTGTGATTATTCTGGGTCTTCTGGAAAAGTTAAGATATCATTTCTCAGCATTTGCCAATGATGATATCTCAATCTAGAAATTGCATCCAGAGAATCCCAGGCTAGTTCAAATAACCATCCACCACCGAACAACTAACTCCCTGGCACTTGTTCCACATACCTGTATCCCCAATATCTTTGATAATACTCACTTTTTAAAGTTAGTAATTAAGAGTTTACTCAGATATGTTTGCATTTTCCTACTTGGGTTTTGGATAACTGGCCTATATGGCCAGTTTTACTATGTTTGTTTGTTTATTTTGGCTTGGGTAACATAATTGCTTTAGCATTTTATGTTGAGATTGCTTTAGCTACCCATTTCTCCTTCCTTTACCTGCAACGTAGGCTTAGACATGATTTTGTGCATTCAAATTATCACCAGCATCAATTTTTTAAACCCAAACCAGCTTAGGGTCCAATGATGTCAGTTTCCAATACACTTTATGTTTGTGCCAATTGCTAATCAGCTTCAATATTTACTAAGGACTTTTTTCACCATAAAATTTTAAAATAGTGAGCTCATGCCCTGTAGCAGTATTTGGCATTTCAAAGTCCATGGGGGTCTGTGGTGATGTGGTGCTTCCCGTCTTGACTGGGCTTTAATTCACCAGTATCAGTGGCAACAGAGACGGTGAGCTGGACCTGCACATGGTGCCCACCATGCCAGATGCTGTGTGCACAAGAAGCTAAAAAAATGTGCTCTTTGTACCCTGGGGACTTTCTTTTTGAGATTAATTTGATCTCAGGTAGGATTACAATATGATTATTCCTGGCTGAAAAATGCAAACTGAAATTTCTGGCAGAAATAATGCCTTAAATTTATTTTGTTGTATGCTGATCCAGAGCCTCATGCTCTTCCCCAAAAATTGAAGAGTTCAGCAAATGTTAAGGATATATTTTATCAGAGTTAGCCATTATATTTAATTTTCTTTGACATTGTATGCACTGCGTTAACCATTTAATCCCAAATTCAGATGACTTGTCAACAAGTGATTCTTCTTGACAAGAATGATTGGACACTAGATTTTCTATCCTTATGCTTATACTTAATCAAATAAGCAAATAACTCATTCATATCATAAAATCTGAAACTGTAATAATCATCACAGTTCAATTCACATGGAATTTTCATTTAAAGAATGCAGAGTATTTTCCTGTGTTCTGCTTTATTTTCTCTAGTCTCCTAAAATGTAATAAGAAAAAAATACATTTTATTTTGATTTTCATTTATCTGACTGGCCTTGTATGGTACAATTTGGTTTAGTTGACTTACAGTGGTCATTCATCCACAATGCAGTATTTAACCAATAATTATTGAGCACTTATTTCATGACAGGGATTGTGCTACATGCTGGGAATAGAATTATAGAGCAAAACAAACACAGTCTCTACCCTTGAGCTTCAGATACTTTTATAGCCAATTTGAAGCAGACTCTAGAGATTCAATATCTCAACTTCCTGTTTATTTCTTTAACCAGTAAGATACAATTACCCAACAGATTTAATTATTAAATAAAATTTGATTATCTTATATTTCCTTAATTCTCAGTAGGGTGTTTTGGCAGAAATTTTTCAGATATTATTAATTCAGTAGCAAAAATGCTATGAAATATGATGATATTGTGAAAGTATAGTTCTAATCTTATAACATTTTCTCAGCTTTCGTTATGGAATCTTCTTAAGTGAACAAGTAAAAATAAGAAATTCTTTTAAAAAAATTTAAAATATTATTGACTCAAAATGGTTATCTTTTTTTGGAAAGTGCAGGTCTCTTTAAGAAATAGCTTGCACATGACAGCAAGTTAGTGAATGACTTTTTGAATGAATGTAACCTCTATGACAATGGAGACTTGGCCACTTTTATTCACTTCTCTATTTCCAGCACATAAAACAATACCTGGATCATAGTAGGCACTCAATAAATGTTTATTTAATGAATGAATATGGCCTATTTGGTAGCAAAACACCAATTCTTACTATTCAACTAAAAACGAAAAAAAATCCCATGAAATTCCTCTGTAAAGAACATTTTTGTGATAGTTTTAGTCTACTAACAATGTGTGACAATGTGCTTAAGGAGGATTTCATTTTTAAAAGAAAAAAGATTTCTTTTTTAAACTGCTTAGGACTTTCTTGTTTTATAGATTCATACCTGTTTTCAATTCTGGAAAACTCTCACTTATCTCTTTAATTATTACCTCTCATTTTCTCTATTTTTCTGTTTCTGAATACACGTTAAATATATGTGATAGCTTCTTTTTTGTTTGTTTTTCATTTTTGAGATGGAGTCTTACTCTCACCCCGGCTGGAGTGAAAGGGCATGATCTTGGTTCACTGCAACCTCTGCCTCCTGGATTCAAGCCATTCTCCTGCCTCAGCCTCCTGGGTAACTGGGATTACAGGTGTCCGCCATCATGCCCAGCTAATTTTTCATATTTTTAGTAGCAACAGAGTTTTACCACGTTGCCCAGATTGGTCTTGAACTCCAGACCTCAGGTGATCCACCTGCCTCAGCCTCCCAAAGTGCTGGGATTGCAGGTGTGAACCACCGCACCCGGTTGAAAGCTTCTTATTCAGTTTTATATCATTTAATCTTCTGCAATGCGTTTTATTATTTTTATCTGTTTCTGCTGTATTGTATTAATTTCCATTGTTTCTAGTTTTTAGTTCATAATTTCTTTACTGTGTCTAATCTACTCTTCAATCCTTAAAGTGTTTAATTACAGCAATTATATTTTTCACCTAGGAAATTGTATTTTTATTCTTTTCCAAATCTATCTGCTTCATTCTATAATATCTTATAAATTGATCATATTTTTATTTCATCCTTTATTTGTCACTACTTGTATTATGTCTCTAAAGAAAATAATGTGAATCTCAGGAATCTATTATTTGAAGTTATGGGGACAGGTAAATTTGTATTTTGCTACTTCTAATGACACTTATTCATGGCCTGTGTAGAGAGTGTGGCCCTACTGCAAGAATTTCCATTTGTTTCTGCTTACTGCCTCCAGGGGACTATGCTAATGGGCATTATCACCTCAAGTTTTCTCAATAGGTAAACATTATCTTTTCCAAACACTGAATGAAATGAGGCCAGGTCTATGGTTACAAATTATCAAAGGTGACTTTTTCTTCTTCCATTCACCACCAAGGCCATGACAGAGTTTTTCTCACATTCTACCTTTGCTGGTAACTATATATATATTTTTTTCTAGGTCCATATTTTCACTAAGTGTTATGGTTGTGGTTTCTATGCAGTTAGTTGACTTCCCATTTTATGGAGACCAGGTTTTTGTCTGCCCCAAGAGCAATTAAAACCTGGTCACTAAATCTAGTAAATGCTCCTAAGAGAGCTCAGCTATGACTTTCAGCTTCCTAGTTGTGCAGATTTTTTCTTTCTATCTTTGAAACTCAGCCGTGCAATCAAAGTGTCTTGTTAAATTTTGCCTAACGACATTTTTTTTGGAAGGGAGGGTAGTGGAATACCTGATAGGTCATGTTACTAAAAATAAAAGTCTTACAAGCTATTTTTAGCTGTCCTTTATTATTTTGCTCTTGGTCCTGGCACACGTAATTAAAAGCTGCCATTTCCATCCAAGTTGAAGGCAAAGAAAAGATGACAGATAAACTCTCCTGTTCCCAGGGTATTGGGAGATCTACAGTCCTGCCAGAAAATACTCCAGCTTCCAGAAACTTCCCTCGAAAAGGTGCTGCTGCCTGTGCTGCAGGGTATGACTGAAGGGTAATCTCTTCCTAGGTGTAAATGAATGCTGCCCATCAGTCTGGGTGAAGGTTACTGAATCTTCATTTCTTCTCCCTTTTTACATTGTAGTCTGCTTTTCTGGTATCCCCTTGACTTGGATCCCCCTCTGAGTCAAGGACTTTTTGCTTGAGAAAAAGAATCATATCTCATCTAATCCTAGCAGCATAGAAATGCCCATTATGAGACTACATCCATAAATGAGGACAGACTCCTAAATCTTTTAAAAAAATTAAAAATAATTTTAAAAAAGGCAATGCATCCTTATTCTCAAGCACTTCTTTTCTACCCAACCAATTTCCAGCTAAAAGCATGTGGGTTTTTTTGTTGGTGATGGTTGCATGGAAGCTATGTGTGTTAAAGATAGGAATAGAAGTGAAAATGAGAAAAATCAGTCCTTAAAACATCTTCCTGAATGGAAGTCTCCCACAGCATTCAGAAGCTGTTCAGTGGTCCTGACAAGTTAAATCAGTGGCATAATTATTTTTGCAGAGGAAAGATAAGTCGTGATTTCAAAAGAATATGAAGAATGCTTACAGAAATCTGCATATTTATCTTATTCCTAAACCTACTCTCTTCAACTCCCACTCTCATCATATTTACGGACAAAGGAAAGGGTGAGGAGACGATTTAAAAGGCCACACGATGTGCAGCCTGATTAAAAATGAAAGCCAGATCTGCTGACAATTGACAAAAGATCAGGTCGTCATTTATTTAATTGGACTCTGAGTGACAAGAAAGTGAGATGATTATCGAAGAGATGACTCCCTTGTTCCAGCCTCACAGTTTAAGTCATTTCAAATAGACAGGGAACTTTTTCAATTTCTCTAGGACATCAGCCTGAAGAGGTTTTTCAGTTTTAATCCAGGTAATCAGGATCAAGAATACTATTTGCCTCCCTTACAGAAAGAAAAGATTATGGGCAACTGAAATGAAAGGGCTAGGAATGAGAAGGCATTAACTCCGCTGCATGCCAATGAGACACAGGGAAGTGAATAATCAGCCTGTGCAGTTTGACTCTTCCATTTTCATTCAGTGGTATAAACTTATGGCTCAAAAGAGAAACACTCAACTTCCTTCCTATTGCCAGTGTAACCTATGGAAGAATTGGAATTTACAGTTTACAACTGCTGGAATTCTGACCCAGGAGTATGAGAGTTCTAGTATAGAAATCTGGATACTGAGGGCAAATATTTTTATGTTCTTTGCATTAGATATGTGAGAAAGAAAGAGAAAAGTGTTAACATTTCCTGACCATCTAATATGTGAATATGTATGAAGCAGTGTGCAAGGCACATGCAATATTTTATATTATTTCTCACCATAACCTTGGTTTAAGAAGAAAATATCTTAAATCTTCATAAGGCTGAAACACTTTGAAAAAAAAATGATTATTTACATCTACTCAATACTTTTATGTTCGATTTAAAGATAAAAATGAAATAAAGAGTCAGCTTCATGACAGAATGATGCAATGTTCCCTGTTTAAAGCTCAAGTATTGGCCACTTCAAGCAAAAATGGCCTCCCTCATGAGAATGTCAAAATGTCTTTAAAGCAGACTATATCACTAGTAATTCTCAGAAGCTAAGGGGTACTTCCTGAAAAGGAGGAAGCAGTGACCTATACTGTAACCCCTCCTTGTGACAGGTGACACTCCTTACCATGCGAGGAGAATTCATTTCCATAGTTGTAGGGCCGGATTTGATCTGGATAGGCTAGAAGCAGGATGAAAGCAAATGGAGAATCTGAAGAATGCTGCTGGTATCAGATTAAATTTTACTTACACAAGTAATTCATGAATACAGGGTACTCTGGAGAAGTGGGTAAGAATGAATGCTGTCAACAAGGCTTGGGAGATGACAGTGGTATTGTGCAGGCTGAATGGAAGCAGCTGGTGTCTGGAAGACCACCTTCTATTCACCAATTTTCCCTTCCCCTGTCGTTCCAGATGAGTATATGTGTGGAAAGATGTGAGCCCATGAGGTCACCTCAAGACCAGTGTCAGCAAGAGAAAGGAGAATTCTCAGATGGTGGCCACATTAAGGCAAAGGCACATAAGAGCTCTCCACAGAGGAAGGTTCTCTAAAAGTAGCCCATTAAAGCATCTGCAGAAAGTGGAGGGCCAGATGAAACTGCACCACAGTCTGTGCCTGTCACTAAGAGAATCTTATGTCAAACTTGGAAAGGGAGAATATCCACTGTGCCAGGATCCAGTGGCTAGGGACCCACTGGGCAGAGGCATGGACTATGAGCACATATTCCAGAGACTGGGAGAACATCTTTCTCTTGATCTCAAAGAACCTCTTGCTATGCAGTATATTGATATGTGATTCCTAAAGGGGAGGAATAAAACCAGCAAGCTAGGTTTGAGAAAAAAATAACAAGTATGTGCAAGGATTTTCCAGCAGACAGCAATCTTCCCAGGATGAATCTTGAAGAACACAGGAAACCTTTGTGGTGCAGTACAGGCAACATGTCAGACCAGCAAGGAGCAGGGCAGGGCATTGATTGATTATTTCTCTGTTCACACCCAGAATGGAAAGGTCTTTGCTGAAACTGAAAGCAACTTTACACAGACGTCTACCAATCCCAAAAGACTGGGAACAACCTACAACGTCTCCTGGTTATTTCATCCCTCAGGCTTTCCTGAGACCATCTTTGAATCAGATCTAGGCAAACTAACTCTTGATGACTGCTAAATTAGATTGTAAAGCTATCTGATCTCATGCTTCATAGGTTTCACCGGATAACAGAGTAAGCAAGCATTTTCCAAACTATATCCCACGGAGTTTTAAGTATTTCCTGAAAGAAAAGTTTCTACATTAAAATAATTTTCAGAATTCTGAACACAGTATCTCCCTCATAGAGAGTCACATGTATATAGGATAAAAGCTCTGAAGAATCCAGCAATAAGGGAATCCAATTATATTTGTTTAATTCAATGATTGCTAAACTTAACTGACCATTGGACCCTTACTGAATCAACTAATAAAATCTCTTGGAACTTCATTGATCATAATTTGATAGACAGTAGTCCAGCAGGTGAGGTCATCATTCACATTCTGTGCACCAATCAGAACAATCAGCTTTATTTCATTGTCTCATGGTTTCTGCTTATCTGTTCATTTATAAAGTATTTATTGAGAGCAAATTATATGAGCCATATAGTAATAGTTGCTGGATAATATATAAATAAATAGAACAGATAAGTATGCATCCATTTGGAGAGGAAGGGAAATCAGACAAGAAATAAATACTACAATTGCTAAGAGTAGCAAGTGCTATGATGAAAATGAAGAGGGTACAGTAAAAAAAACGTGAAAAGACCAGAATTGGGGCCTAGCCTTGAAGAATTAAATGATGTCAACCATAAGAAAGCTAGGACCAAAGACTAACAGCAAAACAACTACAGCTGAGTGCCCTTGGAATAACTATTTTTGTTTTTCATACAATAATGAAAGAAACTTCTTAAATTCAAGAAATTTCCTTCTTCTTATTCTACAATTCTAGAAATAAAACTAGGTATTACCTTCAATATAAATTCCTTACATTATCCTGCATTTTATTTCTCATACTAGTCATTAAGTATATTTCTTGTTCCATAGGCATCTACCTTGATGATAGGCTATGGTAAATGAGGGCAAAGACCCTGTCTGTCCTATTTCCTATCCTGCCATATAATAGACATTTAAAAACTATTTGTACCATGAATCAAATATTTATGAATAATTGCCTCAGTCCTCAAAAAGGAGTCAGGGCAACACATCACAGAACCTACTATAAATATCTTCCTTTTGGGTAATATAATCTTTATTGTACTTTGTTTTTAACTATGAAAACTTTTAGGTGTCATTAATTTGGTACACACAGTCTGAATAGATACAAACTTTCTTTGCATTATTCTGTATCTAATAATAGTGGGTTGGAGAGTAGGGAGATGTTGGTCAAAAATACAAAATTTTAGTTAGAAGAAATAAATTCAAGAGATCTATTGTACAAAATGGCAACTTTATTAATAACAGTTCATTGTGTTTTTGATAATTGTTAATTTTGAGACTGATTTGTTCTCCTCGGCTGCAGCACCTGGTTTAAGTCTTCTTTCCTGAATACTTATTGTCTCAGTGATTGGCTTTTTGTGAGGCAAGCAATGGGCCCTAAACCAAATCCCTGACATTTGGGTAACATTTGGGATTTTTAAAGTTGCTATAAAATAGACAGAAATAATTCTGACAAATATCCTAGGCCCAGAGCATACTTTTTTGGCTGTGTGAATGTGTGCATATATGTATATATTTGTATATTTTATATGTATAATTATATACATTATATATGTGTATGTGCATATGTGTATGTATATGTGTGTATGTCTGTATAATTTAATGATCCCTCAGATACTATTGTGGAATTCTACATGGCTAAAACTACATATGATCTGTGCATTCTTTTGCTTTCATCTGTACCACATGTGGTAGTCACCATTTTATCCCTGAATACCATGAGACCCATAGTTGGAGTGCATGTGTAAGATATCAAGTACATTTAATATGTCCTGGAAACCCAGAAACGAACAAGTGCATTCTTAAAAATCATCTGCCCTCCTGACATGCCTCTTTAGGGAGGTCTATATAAGAATCTAAATCTGACTCAACATATGACTCAGTAATTCCAGTAGTTGAGCCAGTAACTCCCAGTAGTTGTCCCCCACACACCAAGCCTGGCTGTTAACAACTGTGCTGAGCACACAGCTTAGACCCTGAAGACTAAGTGTGGTCATTCACTCTGAGTTTACCAAGGGCATTTATTTCTGCAAAGAAAGAGATGATGGCTGACCTGCCCAAGGTGACCTGCCTGGCCCTGACTAATCCTCTTACCTATGACAGCTTAAAGAGAGAAAGCAGGAGAGGCAGGCCCTAGAGAGAACTAGAAAACCTCCATGTATTTTTTTTTAACACATAATAATTCTGATAGCCAGTTTTAAAAATGGCTTGGAATATCCATTTTTGACCTGATATTTTTCTCCATTAGGAAAGCTGGTAAACTGCATGTGCTTACACAGGAAAAGGATGGAAAAGATTTACAAATAAAATATTTAAAGTGGCTCTCTTTTGGTAGTGGGATTATATTTACATTTCACATATTTTGTGCTTTTCTGTATTTTTTCCCACTGGGCATATATCATTTCTATAATCAGGAAAAAAACCTATTTAAAAATGCTGCCTTTCTGTATGGGTTTTGGCTTTTAGTTCATGGTCATGTAAAATGATATTCTACAAATTTCAGGAAACATATTATGGCTTTTTTACTAGAGTTTTTACTTTTGATTTGGCAAGAAAAATAATTCTTTAGTTCAGTATTGTTAATGTAAATCATTCAGAGGTACGTGAGTTCTAATTTTTAGTCATATCAGTAGTTCCTGGTTATGTCAACAAAAAGTAGTCTATATTTTAAAATATTTTCCTGGAAATAAGAAAAAGAATTCAAAATTCCTTTTTCATTCATTCCAGCATTGAACTTATTTATTGACTACAATATACAGAGTTTACAGAAATGAGTGAAACACAGTCCCAAACTCAAGGTACTCACAATCTAGTGGGAGAGACTCATAAATTGACTATCATAAATAATTACACACATATACATCTACACACACACATAATGTTAGAGAAAAACTAAAAATAATTCTTTCCAGGGGAGATGCTGTTTGAGTCTTGAAAAACAAGTAAGAGATAAGTCAGCATTCTAGAAGGGAACATCGGGAAAGAGCTGCTGAGTACAAGTAATAGTATTTGCAAGGCCATGAATCTGTGAAATACTTAGGACATTCACTACTTTTCCACTAACTCAGGGTGGTTGGAACATGGAATATATGTGAGTGTGACAGAAGATGAGCATGGGATGTGGGTCACTTAGGTTTTATAAATTCAGTTTGAAGAGATATGATTTAACTCTTCGAGCAATGGGAAGCCAGTGAACATTTTTAAACTTATAAATGTCAAAGTCACTTTCAACTCAATATATCCAAACCCAGTACATCTAGTTTCCCTCCAAACCTAGCTCTCATCTGGTGCTGCATATTCTGGTGACTGTTGCCATCATCTGTGCTATTTCATAAACCAGAAATATATGCAGCATTAAAAAAATTTTTTTTATTGTACTTTGGGCTCTGGGGTACATGTGCACATCCTGCATCCTGAAGGATTATTGCATAGATACATACATGCCATGGTGGTTTGCTGTCTCCATCCCACCCCGCATCCCCCACCGTTGCCTACATCAGGCATTTCTCCCGATGCTACCCCTCTGCATCCTCCCTGCCCCCCACTGTCTTTCCCCTCCCCTCCTCTCCCCCCACACCTAGCCCAGTGAGTGTTGTTCTCTTCCCTGTGCCCAAGTGTTCTCATTGTTCATCACCCACTTATAAGTGAAAACATGTGGTGGTTGGTTTTCTGTTCCTGTATCAGCTTGCTGAGAATGATGGTTTCTAGATTTATCCATGTCTTTACAAAGGACATGAACTTGTCTTTTTTTATGGCTACATAGTATTCCATGGTGTATATGTGCCACATTTTCTTTGTCCAGTCTATCACTGATGTGCATTTGGGTTGGTTCCAGGTCTTTGCTATCATAAACAGTGCCTATGCAGCATTTTTTTAATTAAATCTTCTTAGTCCCTGTATTCACTTTGTCAACAGATCACTACTAAAATGTCTCTCCAGTCCCTCAGTTTATCTCCTTTTCAGCAGTCACTACCCCAGTCCAAGTTTCCAGTACTTCTCATCTAGATTACGGTGATAAAGTACTATCTGGTCTTTCCAAATCTCTGGTTTTTCTCCAATCTGATTGTGAATCTTCAATTCACATTGAAGCTAAAGCTAGTAAAAAGTGCAAATCTAATTCAGTCCTTACCGTATTTAAAACCTATTACTTTGCAATGCTCTTCTGATGAAAACCAAAGACCTTAGAAAGTGCCCGTAATTATTTGCATAAATTTGCCCTTACTGGCTTTCCCAACTCTTCTCCCCTCACTCTCTGGGCTACAACCATGATAGTCTCGTCTCAGCTCCTCAAATGTATACTGAGCCCTACCCTAGCACTGTTGCACTTGCTGCCTTCTCTGTCCAGACTAACCTATCTTCCCTCCATAATCTCCACTTCTCTCCTCCACTGTCACTTCCTCAAGCAAACCTTTTCTGACATCTCCAGCAGGTCAGATACTTTGGTTACATATTTACATGTTCTTCAGTGTAATTATTAGTATTTGACTGTGTGTCTTTCCCATTGAACTCTCTTTTTATCATTATTGTATTTCTGGCATCTAATGATGCTCAACAAATCTTTTTTGAATAAATGAATAGATGACATTAACAATTTGTATTTTAAAAAGGCTTTTTTGATAGCAATATGAAAAAAACACAAATTTGCCTGAACATGATTAAAACTAAGGATTGAATTAATAGATAAGTTTGATAATCAGACTGGGGATGGTGGTGGTTTGAGCCACACATGGAAGTAAAATTAGAGAGAAGAAAGCAGATTTGAGGCCTATCAATAGAAACATCAGCTTATGTAGCTAAGATTTCCTTCTGAAATCAGAAAATCACCTATCAGTTTATAGAAATTGCCAGATGGCTGTCATAGTGATATTTAGATGCTTCTCGGTCTTTGGGCTAGGAACTTTTCTTTATAGCCGAAAGTTTAATTGATTGTTGATGCATAGGTTCTTCTAAACAAGTACAAAGAGTTATCCTAAGATGAATATAAGTTGTTTTTATTTTGGAAAGGGGACAGTGGGGAAGTGAGAAAAATCTCAGAGCACATGTATTTCAAAAAGTTTCCTATGTGAAATTGACATAACCATTACTCCTACTTCCATCCTTGTTATTGGCCCCTGATATAAGCTGTTTGCCTTGACTCATTAAGAATGGGAGATGATTATTACCATGATGTTACCTACAGCTTCAAAAGCCTGTCATCTCTGAGCAGTCAGAGCTTTCCCTGTTGTAAAGAGCTTATGATCGATGAATAGAAAAATATTTTGGCTCATCTGTACATGAGATACCTTAGAAAAAACTTAGCCACCGTAGTGTAGTTTTAGGCCACAGTGAACTTCTGAGAAAACATGGCAGTGCCATAATTGATTTCAAAGCACTTGGAACAGAAGGCATCTTTCTAATTTTCAAGAAAGAATTTAGAGGGTTGAATGTGACAATGCCATATTTGCTCTCTCAGGCATCCAAATGTATCCATTCATCTCATACACATACAACGCCAGGAATCTTCAGTGTGCTTTGTCACCCATGAATGTGCCTATTACAAGACATTTGCAGAAATTTCTCTTTCAGTTAGTGTGCTTCCCTGTGAATGGGCTCATCTTCTTAAATGTGGAAAAACATTAGGGCCATTCAGCGTCCTCTGCAAGATGTCTATTAGGGATGCGAATGTGCACATACGGACAAAAATAGTAATCCCACTTATAAAACATTTAGTTTGGGAATTTTAACTCAGAGAGAAAGCACTGCTACTTTCAGTATGAGCAAAGGTTTTTAATTCTTTATATCTGCATATTCTCAGACTTCATTTCCTCTCCACTCCTCAGATGTGGTCGTACATTTAGTCCTTGGCATTCTAACTTTCTTGTTCTACATTTTTTTAATCACAAAACTCTCATACAAATTCTTAGCTTCACTATTTACATCTGCTGCTCTGAGATTTAGTCCAACACCTCCAACTGCCTGTTAGACAATTTTACTTAAACTTAAGATGTCATAAGCCAAGCGCATCATCTTTCACCTACCCCACCCACAGAGACATGGGGTAGGTGAAAGCCTTCACTTAACACTTTCTGTGTTGACTGGTTCAAATGGTAATCAAGTGCTGTTCGCCCTTACCATGCCTACTGTTCGCAAACCTACCCTTATCCATCAACATTCCCTTAACCTTACCCACCAATAATCGCGTCTCTGCTGACACCACGGTTCATGGATGTTTTGCTCTTTAACCTGAACCAGGCTCTCAGTGCTGCTTATCAATGTTGTATTTATCTGTAGTTGAATTGCTGTTTAAATCCTCACTGCAGCTGTTGCTCATATCCTTCCATAGCCCGACACCCTCATCTCCGCAGTTAACATCCAGGCTACATATCACAAGCTCCCTAAGCTTGCCTATGCTCCTTCTCCAATGTATGTTGTCATATTTATATCTGTTGCTTTTTATTTCCAAACATGCATTTTACATTTTACCCAGTATATCCATCTCCCTGTGTCCTGAACCCAGTTTTATTAATTTTCCCTGGCTATTTATTTCATCATTCATCCTTCATAGTTCCTTCATTTCTGTTTACATAATATCCATTGGCATTTTTCTCTCATCTACAAATATATCTAGATATAACATTTTCTTAAAAACAAATTTAGAAATACCTATCTTATCTCCTATAGCTGCTATACTAGCTCTGTGTTCCATTTTTTGGAAAATGTCTATAATCAGATTATTTCTGTATACCTTTAATCCTGATTTCTTCTCTACCTACTTAATGATTTGACAATGCATGATCAGCCATTACACTCCTAATAAAATCACACTTTCAAGGTCGTGAGTAACCTCCTCATCACTAAACTCAGTAACCCTTTTCAATCTTCCTTTTCCCAGACTACCCTGCGTTATCTAACATTTAACTCTTTTCTCTTCATTATCTCTCTTGCCCAGTTTCCATGAGATTACCCTCACTGCTAAGCAGATCCTCTCCTTAACTTGCTGTCAAATCTTTTTCATCCTTTACTGGGTCTTCGGTAGTCTACCTCCACCGCTCTCAGGCTTCTCTCCATGTCCTTTTATTTTCCTTCATCTTCAATACATTCTTCCTTGTTAATTTTTTCCGTTGCTATTACCTTTGCTTCAGTGCTCATTTCTTAGACATATATTTCAAATTTTGTACTTCCAGTTCCAATGACCAACTCTCTTCCTATACTTGAGGCAATTATTCATTACCACCCTATTTTCCCAAATTCTACACTTTGAAATAAAACTTAACTGTCTTCACCTAAATGCCTCTACCTCCTGTATACCTTTTGGTTTTCATTTTCTCCAGTTCTGCATATACTAAGTGTATTCATTCCACAAACATTTACTATGCTCATGCTGTGTCAGTTTAAGGATCCAAAGAGAAAACCAGAAACCACTCAAAAGTTCAGGAAGAACTTTCTACAGGAAATTGGTTCACAGGTGATGGAAGACCAGAGAGGCCAGACAGGGTGTCCCAGTCTATTTCTGCTGTTAAAACAAAATTCAGCAGAATGAGTAATTTATAAACAAGAGAAATTTATTTTTTACTCTTCTGAAGGCTGGGAAGTGTAAGATCAAGGCAATTTCAGTGTCTGGTAAGGGCTAGGTCTCTCTGTTTCCAGGATGATACTTTGCCACCTTGTCCTTCAGAGGTGGAAAACACAGTGTCTCTACATGGTGGAAGGTGGAAGGTCAAAAGGGGCCTAAGCTAGTTCCCTCCAGCCCTTTTATAAGGCACTAATCCCTTGCTCAGAGCAGAGCCCTCACGACTTAATCATGTCCCAAAAGGTTCCATCTCTATGACCACCACAGTGGGGATCAAGTTCTAATACATGAATTGTGCCGGTGGTGTGTGGGGGGGTGGCATTTAGATCATAGCACAAGGAATGGTGAGGCAACACATAGATTAGCAACTGCTAATCTCGGCTAGAATTGAGGAGAGGAAGTTTTGATAGAAAGCTCAAGATTTAAGTTCACTCAGAAGAATCTAGAATGATGTCAGAAGCTCTAGCAACAGAAAAGATGCAGCTGTTGCCAGAGAAGCTGTTCAAGTCAGGAAGAGGGTGAGAAGTACCCTAGATTCCCCATTCTTCTTATCCTCCAGTCCCCGCCAGCATCTCCTACTGGCCAAACCAATCTAGAAGCCAGTGGTGATCATAACCTGGAAATGCAATCTATGAAGTGATCCTGCTACATACAGAGCAGAGTCAGAGGAGAGTGAAGACTCGATGTGAGAGCAAAATAGGCCAAAGATGGATTATTCTGTATCCATTTTTACTGTTCATCCATCTTTTCCTCCCAGGCAACACCACCAAGCTTCCACCTAATATGTTGTAATTATTCTTTGTAAAACGTTGTTCCCATGTGCTCCTAAAGAAAGGAAATACAAACCTCTGTGTCTGTCCACATGTCTATCTCAATAATTCAGGGATTCCTCATGATATGCAGTTATCTACATCTATTTCAGATGTAATTTCTTGTTGGACTAGTGACTTGTGAACTCAATTGTAAAGTTAAGCACTGTCAGCATCCCTTTTATTAAAAAGCAGAAGGAAGAAAAAGAGGAAAACGTAATGTCCTTAGCAGCCTCAGACCCATTTCTGTAACTGATGCCAAGACCATAGCTATTATTTTTTAATATAAGAGCTTTTCTGAGATGTAATTCATATACCGTACAATTCATCAATTCAAAATATGTAATTTAATGGCTTTTATTATAATCAGAGCTGTGAAACTATCACCATAGTTTTAGAAGATGTTCCTTACCCCCAAAACAAACCCTGTGCACATTAACAGCAATACTCCATTGAAGATTCTCCCCCCACCCCCATTTCTTTGAAGATCAGTTCAAGACCTAGCCATCTAGGGTTTGGGCTCTTCTCCAGATTCTGAAATCTGTAGCATTACTGTCTGGACAACTCGTTTGGATTTCCCCTAGAGCCACTCATCTTTTTATGTATGTGCTCCATCTCTCCAATTAGATTATAAACTCTTAAGAATTAGACCCTTGTCTTGATTGAAGAGATAGAAAAAATATTTAGAAATATAGCTGCTTCATCAAATTTAATCCTCTTTCATTTGTGTTTGATTAACTCATATTACTGCACACTCTTCCCCTAACAGAGATTTTCTTTCTTAATCATTTTCCCAGGGAAAATAATTCAAAACTGCCGGAACAGACTTAACCAGCCAATTTAAGGTGTTCATTAAAATATAAAAATGGAACAGATTAGAAAAAACACATCAGAAATCATTTATTATACTCATCGACTATGAATATGTATTTAAGATGTGCTGGAAATGCTAATGTTTCTCTTATTCTAGTATTAAAATAGTGCCCATTCACTGTGATATATAACAAAGTGTGATATTAACCAATGGGGAATAAAACATTCCTTTCCTCTAATAAAGATTAAATTTGCAAGTTAAAGTTGGTGTTAGATCTAGTGCACCTGTAATCAATTATTTCAAATGTATAAATATTTATATGTGTTTTTAAACATGTGTAAGGATACCTTTAAGTGTTTCTTATGAACTGCAACACCTGTACCTGTTGTTCATACTTTTCTTTTTCCTCTCCTCTCTGTCCTTCCTTCATTCTTTTCTTATCCTTTCCTTTTTATTCTTATAGCCTCTTGCTTCTTACATTTCCTTTAGGAAGACATTGGTACAATTTCTTATATTTGTTAGGAACAATCCTGAGAAACTAAGAAAATTAAAATAACTGGAGGAGGAAGTTCTCATAAAATTAGTACAAAGTTTTTTCCCCCCTTTAAATCTTATGGTCACCATAAAAATAGCAACAGGTCATGTAGCTTTTATATTACACTCTAAAATGAATCCTTACCTAGAAAACTATTTTGAAATATGCCAAAAATTTCACATTAGACAATATCAGGTAACTTTTTTTTTTTTTTTGAGATGGAGTTTCGCTCTTGTTACCCAGGCTAGAGTGCAATGGTGCCATCTCGGCTCACCGCAACCTCCGCCTCCTGGGTTCAGGCAATTCTCCTGCCTCAGCCTCCTGAGTAGCTGGGATTACAGGCACGTGCCACCATGCCCAGCTAATTTTTTGTATTAGTAGAGACGGGGTTTCACCATGTTGACCAGGATGGTCTCAATCTCTTGACCTCATGATCCACCAGCCTCAGCCTCAGGTAACATTTTTATAGTGAATATTTTGTGTGAAGAATTGTACAAATGGCTGAGAATCTTTTATAATGTATAGAGAAAGATATAGAAACAAAATAATCACAGGGCAGTGAGGAAATGCTGTATAAAATGTGATAGGAGCACTGAGCCTGGTTATTCAGCTCACAAGTAATTATGAATGCCCAGTTTGTGCAAGGTACTACTCTAGGTGCTGGGGATATAAAGTATTTTCCTTGAAGTAATTCATGGTTAATACAAAGTAACCTTATAGTGTGATAATCCAGCTGAAAGTTAAAGGCAAATATAGAATATTATATGGAAACTAGAGAAGGAAGTCAGGACAGAGAAAGGAATTTCAGGAGTGTCAGGAGAACTTTTGAAAAGAATTTACTCTAGAGTGGAATTTTGCACAATGAGTAGAAGTAGAACATACTCTATTTACCTTGTAGAAAAAAAAACAGTGTGGAGATGAAAAGGATAAGAAAATGGCATGCCATGCAGAGGGACAGCACAAAATTGTCTTCATCAACTGAGACTGCTTTAACAAAGTACCATGAACTGGGTCACAGCAAAAATTTATTTCTCACAGTTCTGGAGGCTGGGAAGTTCAAGATCAAGGTGATGATAGATGTGGGGTCTGGAAAAGGGCCTGTTGCTAGTTCAAAGACGGCCATCTTCTCACTGTGTCCTCACATGGTGAAATGAGTGAGTAAGCTCCCTTGGGCTTCTTTTATAAAGGCGCTAATCTCATTCCTGAGGGCTCCACCCTCCTGACCTAATCACCTCCCTAAGGTCCCAGCTCCTAATTCATCTCCTCAGGGGGTTGGGAATTAGGATTTTAACATATGAATAGGGGGCAGGCACAAACATTCAGGCCATAGCAATGACCTTTATGAAGAACCAAATAATGTCTTTCAAGAACCACAGATTGATAGACAAATTTCCAGGAGAAAAGACTGAGAAGCAAGCAAGAATCAAGCCGTAGAAGCTTTTTGTGCCATGCTAAAGTCATCAGATTTCATTCTGAACACAACAGGAGGCCATTTAAAAAAATTTAATGAACATTATTATCAGATTTGCATTTTAGATAAATTAGTCTATTCCAGTGACAGGATAGGCTGGCCAGCTGAATGATGGAAGAAAAGTGTGGGAGATAGAAGGAGATTTGTGAAGAATCCACTGCAGTTCCATAGGAGGGAAAGTATGAGGGCCTGAACTGAGACTCTGGCAGTGGGGATGGAGAAGAGAGTAAGAAGGATAGAGAAAGTTCGTTTAGAAGCAATAGTAATTAGTACTTCTAACTGCATAAAGAGGATAAAAGAGGAAAAATTATTTTATGGCTTATGCAGCTTATAAGGAACTAAGAAGAGGAATATTTGCAGAGGAAAAAAATGAGTTAAATTTTGAACACACTATGCTTACCATTCTAAGATAATATTAAAACATTCAGGAGATCAAGGAAGGTGGATCACCTGAGATCAGGAGTTTGAGACCAGCCTGGCCAACATAGTGAAACCCTATCTCTACTAAAATTATAAAAAATTAGTTGGGTGTGGTGGCGGGTGCCTGTAATCCCAGCTACTCAGGAGGCTGAGGCAGAAGAATGGCTTGAACCTGAGATGGAGGTTGTAGTGAACTGAGATCGCACCATTGCACTCCAACCTGGGTGACAAGAGTGAAATTCCATCCCAAAAAAAAGAAAAATTCAGGAGACAGTTGGAGGTATGGGTTTATGTTTTAGGAAAGAGGTCAGTGTTGGCTGTCTGTGTGACTGAGAAAGGGAGTGAGAAAAGAGATACAAAGTGAGAGGGGAAGAGGAGATTTGGACCAAAAGGAATACCAGGACTTAAGCATCCTGCAGAGGAAGAGAGAAGTGATAAACGGCAGATAAGCAGTTGGAAGGAAAACCAAAGAGAATGCTAGAACCACAAGAGCAGTTTCAAAAAGGAGTAGGCAACCGTGTCAAATGCAATAAAGACATATGCACATTTATTTCTTTATATTTTTCTATTTTCTAAAAGTTTTCTAACCTTAGTT
This sequence comes from Aotus nancymaae, assembly GCF_030222135.1. Lineage (NCBI taxonomy): Eukaryota > Metazoa > Chordata > Mammalia > Primates > Aotidae > Aotus > Aotus nancymaae. Next base: position 22,748,542 of record NW_026988454.1, read on the forward strand.
TTAATTTTAATGAATAGAAAATCTCATACATCCTCACCACCACTCCATCTTTATTCTATTCTGAAAATTACTTCATTAGAAAAAAATTCTATTTTAAAGCCCCGTGGGATGATCAAATTTGCGTTTCAGAAGATTCTTCTAACTGAAAGCAGTTTAGAGGCTCTAATATAGTTTCAGAGATGATAGAGAGAAAGGGATGAATTCAGGCAATATATTTATTATTGAATTGAGGAATTATATATTCAAATTACAAAGGAAAAGTGAAGAAAATGAGAGTGTCCTGGTTAATTTAGAGGTATCAGAACTGAGCATCTAGATAAAAGATGGCCCCATCTGAGAGCTTTTAAAACCTAGGTACTGGATCGTGAAAGGTGTATTCACCAGGGTTCTGCAGAAAAACAGAATCAAAGGAGTTTAAAGAGATATATAAGAGGAGATTCATTATGAGAATTATCTCACAAGATTATGGAGACCCTGAAGTCCTACAATATACAAGTTGGAGAACAAAAATTTCCAGTGGAGCAATTGAGTCTGAGGCCAAAAGCCTGAGAACCAGTGAGTGTGGTGGGTGTTAGTGAGGGATTGTGTTAAGGAAAACCGAGTCCGCAAGGGGCATGGTTTCAAAGGCAGGAATTTTCCAGCACCATGTCTCCGTCCATGACCCCATCCAGGAACGTAAAGTTCTTTGACTTTCCCACCTGGGCTAAGTAGAAATTCCAGGTGAGCTTCTTTGTTCCAAAAAGCCCACTGAAAGCTCTGGGAGGAGGGGGCTCTGATTGTGGACCTGACAGCCACTCTGATATCAAAGTCGAAGATCAATCACTCCAGAGGAAGTTTGAAAGAACTCCTCTCATTGGACGAGAACATGAATGGGGCGGGAATAACTCCCGGGTTAAAATCCCACTGCTCCTTACCTGTGCGGATATCCCCTCCGGATTCCCTGCCCATAGCAACGGTGAGTTCTCTCTTTCCTCTCTTTCTCTCTCTCTGCCTAATAAATTGTTCTCTGCTAAACTCTTTGGGTCCAAGATATATATTCAAACAGTAAGCTCATCATGCCTCTGGGACCCCTTCCCCATTCCTGGGGTAAGAGAGGTCAAGGACCTGGGAACATCAGGGAAAACATCAGATCAGAGAACAGGAAGCGTCTTTGGGACGCCCCTGCAGCTCTGCTCCTGTCCCCTGTTACATCTTTGGCGAACATGGGGAGGGAGCTGAGCCCCAGTGCCCTGCCCTGGTTACATTAGGGGATGCTGGTATAGTTCTTGGAGCCTGAAGGCCTCAAAACCAGTTCTGATGTTCAAAGGCAGGAGAAAACGGAAGCCCTGGTTTAAGAAAACTGAATAAATTCACCCTTTCTCTCCTTTTCTCAGTCTACTGATTCAAAGGCTCATTTCTTCCAGAATTACCCTCCCAGAGACACCCATAAATTACCAGCCATCATGTCATCCCACCACCCACTCAAACCAATACATAAAATTAACCATTATGGAAGGGACAAGTAGTAGGATTTAAACCAGTTCATGTCTGATGTCTTCAAGAATCTTTGTTAATGTGGCAAGGCCATCTGCCCAGAGTTCAAGGAGGACTGGTCACAGGGTGCGTTTAAAATATTTATTTGAACTTATAAAATCTCATTGTTTTTATATATGATGTTATATGGCCTCATTGCCATATAACCATGAGCTTCAAAAGAAGACATTTATGCAGCCAACAAACACATGAAAAAAAGCTCATCATCACTCGTCATTGGAGAAATGCAAATCGAAACCACAATAAGATACCATCTCACACCAGTTAGAATGGTAACCATTAAAAAGTCAGGAAACAACATGCTGAAGAGGATATGGAGACATAGGAGCACTTTTACACTGTTGGTGGGAGTGTAAATTAGTTCAACCATTGTGGAAGATAGTGTGGCGATTCCTGAAGGATCTAGAACTAGCAATATCATTTGACTCAGGAATCCCATTACTGTATATACACCCAAAGGAACATAAATCATTCTCATCATGCTGTTCTCATGAAAGTGAGTGAGTTCTCAGGAGATCTGATGGTTTTATAAATGGTGGCTTCCCCTGCTCTCTCTCTCACCTGATGCCATGTAAGACATGCCTGCTTTTCCTTCCGCCATAATTATACATTTCCTGGGGCCTCCAGATCCATGCAGAACTGTGAGTCAATTAAACCTCTTTTCCTTATAAATTCCCCAGTCTCAGGAGGTCTTTATAGCACTGTGAAAATGAATTAGTACAACCTCCTTCTATTTCAACTTCTCATCCACCCATATTCATGTATAGCAAGAGGGCTCTTGACCTTTATAAAGAAAGAAGATTTGGCCGGGCGCGGTGGCTCAAGCCTGTAATCCCAGCACTTTGGGAGGCCGAGGCGGGTGGATCACGAGGTCAAGAGATCGAGACCATCCTGGTCAACATGGTGAAACCCCGTCTCTACTAATACAAAAAATTAGCTGGGCATGGTGGCGCGTGCCTGTAATCCCAGCTACTCAGGAGGCTGAGGCAGGAGAATTGCCTGAACCCAGGAGGCGGAGGTTGCGGTGAGCCGAGATCGCGCCATTGCACTCCAGCCTGGGTAACGAGCGAAACTCCGTCTCAAAAAAAAAAAAAAAAAAAAAAAGAAAGAAGATTCAAGAGAGCAAAGTATTTTGGTACATCCCAAACTGCAATATCAGTCTGTCAATCAATAACTTGTTCTCTTAACTATAACTATCCCTTTAGTGATCCAGAGTGTCATGGATATGGGGACCTCCTGGTACATGTGTTGCACAGCATAGAAGTCCCTGAGGCTCCCAGCAGGGCATAGGAAAATATGTGTGTTTTATGTATGTGTATGTGGCTGTGAGTAGTATGTAGGGTGTGTATGTGTGTGTGTGTATGGGTGGTATGTGCATATGATATATTCATTAGTGTGATACTAATGCTAAAATACTACTAATGACATACTAATACTAATATACTAATGGTATAATAAATCCTACAATATAGTAGTTTAACAAAAAAGATGTTTCCTTCTCTTGTGTCACACACCAGTGTGAGTGTTTCTGGTTGGTGGAAGTTTGTCCCTTGTGCAGTAATTCAGAGACCCTCACTCCTGCCATCTTGTGGCTCTGTATTTCCTCAGATCTCAGAGTTTACTGCATCCAGGCAAAAGGAGAGATGGCAGAGAAGGCATGCTCATTTCTTAAACCAGAAATGATACACATCACTTCCTTTCATATTTTTTTGGTGATTACTGATCACATGACCACAACTTGAAACAGGTGAGACTGGTAACAATGGCCCCTGGCAAGGCACCATCTCCCAGCTACAGTATGAAAGGAAAGTACAAGTACCTATTGGCATCCAGCCATCTCAGCTACAGTCTGCTGCTCTGATATACCCTTCTTCCCACACATAAAGCACCCTCATTGCCTTTCCAAGGATGTTGACCTAAAGTCCCATCCAGTCACTGTGTCTAGGACAAAGTCCAGGATACCCTGGTGGTGTAGAACACTCTCCATCAGGGACAGATGTGTGTATTGTCTCATGGGCCACTGACCTATATTCCAATTAAAATTTCTTTTATGTAAATGGAAGAGGGGAAGCTATTTAGCAGCCATGGTCTGCAGCAATAAGAAATCTTTCCAGGAAGAAGTAGTATACACCCCCTGACTTAGCAATGGAAGACATCCATTGTTTGATTCTGCTTCAGCTTTCTCTTGTCCGTAGTTCTCTGTAGCCCCTGGCTCTGTTCCCTGTGAGTTTTCTATTATCTTCATATTTGAACTGAGCATTGGGTAGTGTTCTCTCCTTGAAGCCTACTCAGCTTTTTCAGCCCATGTTCTGCTGGCATAATTTGGGAGCCTTTAGGCTAATTTATAATCACCAGTTTTTAAAAATCTCAGCTTGTGATGATTTTACCAATCCAATTCACTAAAAATCTTAGTAGACGTCTGATCCAGTTGATTCTATTCAGCTCCACATGCCAGGATCCTTTGACATACAATTCAGCACTGCTTAATTTCATGGCTTTCTCGCCCTTATGACTCTTTTTTTATCTTTCTGGTGGCTCCTTTGTGGCCCTCTAAAAATTAGACCAGAGTGGGGAGGAAACATCCTTAATATGTTCTTTGCTGTAAGAGTAAGGTTCCTGTTTAACTAAAATTTTTAAATTGGTCTTTGTTGGTTGAACTTCTTTCTGTTATTATTAGTGTCTCAAGTTCAAAAGCCTCTGCTTTTTCCAATTCTAAAAGTTTTCAAATTTCAAGACAATTCAAGTCTCTTCCCTACTATTTCTGCTTCAGGTCTCCAACTCTTGCCTAAGCTTACTTAAGCTTTGAGAAGTTTGCTCAAAGAACCCATCTCTTCCTCTAGTTTCCAGTGACTGTCAGCATTCCTTGCCTTCTGGCCCCATAACTCTGATCTCTTTCTCTGTAGTCACATTGCCTCCTCCTCCTGTGTGTGTGTGTGTGTGTGTGTGTGTTCCCTCCCTCTGCCTTCCTCTTATAAAGATATATGTAATTGCATTTAGGACCCACCCAGATAATTCAGGATAATCTCCCCCATCTCAAGAACCTTAAAGTAATCACATCTGCAAAGAACATTTCTCCAGATAAGGCAACATTTACAGGTTCCAGGAATTAGGACCTGACGTTGTTTTTTTGTTTTGTTTTGTTTTTTACTTTTTGTTTTTGAGACAGAGTCTCTCTCTGTTACCCAGGATAGAGTGCAATGGTGTAATCTCAGCTCGTTGCAACCTCCACCTCCTGGGTTCAAGCAATTCTGCCTCAGCCTCCCAAGTAGCTGAAATTACAAGTGCCTGCCACCATACCCAGCTAATTTTTTGTATTTTTATTAGAGACAGGGTTTTGCCATGTTGGCCAGGCTGGTCTCAAACTCCTAGCCTCAAGTGATCCACCCACCTCGACCTCTCAGTGTTGGGATTACAGGCATGAGCTACTGCACCCGGCTAGACCTGACATCTTGAGGGCTTTTATTCACCCTATCACCATTAGGGTACTGTATCATAAGCCACATCTTTATTGGTGCTTGTGTATTATGTATGATATGGTATGTATGGGAGGTGTATTATGGAATATATATTATGGGGAATGTGTAGGCGATAACCACATTGTGGCACATAGTGGGGTGTGTATCTTTGTGTGTGTGTCATATATGTGGCATGGACATATGTTTGGGCATATGATATGTGTACCTAATATGCAGTATGTATATTATGTATATTTGTAGTGTATTTGAGCATATTGTGTAGGAATGCTCATAGTTGTGAATGTGTATGGTTTCAATGTGGCTTGCGTTTGTGCATATAGGTAATGTATTTGTAGTACTGTGTAGCATAAGTGTGTTTGCACATGTGTGAATGCATGCATTTGTGTTTTGTGTGTGGTTTGTGTATATGTGTTATGGCTCTACATGCAGATAGTGTGAGATGTACATGTGCATAGTATGTGTGTAGATGTACTTGTGTGCGTGTGTGTAAAATTCCTTAGAGCCTCACCTCAGCATTTGTTTCACTCTCATTATGACTAATATTTGATCATAAAACCCTGTGAAATGCAGATTTGGCAACAACCAAAACTCATAACTTAAAATGCTGAAAGGAAAAGGAGACTTAGAGCTTCCAACTACGAGGCTCCCTGTTTTAGAATTCCTCTTAAACACAGTTTCCTATTTTCTTCTGCTGCATATGGGGTCTTCTAACCCTCCATGCCTTGGTGACTCCTTGAGGGCTTTGAGGAATCAATCAGACAAAATTGCTCACCTCAGCCTCTTACTAAGAACTCTGAGTAACAGGAGTCTGGGGGGATGAAGTCTGAACTGTATCCATGAGTGAAATAGACAGTGTAATCCCAAACCTGTGGTTACCTTATTAAGAGCAATGTGAAGGAGGGGGCTGGAGCTCTAGAGGGAAGGGAATGGGGAAGACACTTGTTCCTTGCTCTGTCAACTCTACTTTGGCAAAGCAAGGAAGAGCCAAGATTTTAATATACATGAGGTTGTCTTTGTTGTAGCATCTTGTCAAATAAATTGAGTCTTTAATGTGCAGTGTGTTTCCCGCCCCCTCCCAAACATTGGCTTTCAAGGAACAAAGTATCAAAGGATGGCATGCACTCAATTTCACGAACCAATAAACACAGCTTTTGCATTAATTACCATTTTCAGCTCCTTAGAAAAGCATGACGAGAGTTATCAGGAAGATGTTCATTATTGCCAGGCTTTATCTGATGGAAATGGAAATCCAGCTAGTCACAAAGTGAAGAGTCCCAAATGAAAACCAGCTATCACAAGTGGGAACAAGTCTAGCGGCTCTCAGATAGGTTTTCAACATTTTATTGGCAACATTGGCTACAGGTAAAACTTCTTTCTGCAGCCCTCTCTTCATTGACTTCCTGGCTCAAAAGGATGTTGGCATTTCCAGTTCTAGTCTTGCTACTCTGTTCAACCCTCTGCTGGTCAAGACCATACCGTGTGACCCTGTGTCCTGGGCCATCAATGGAGAATCCAGGCAAGGTATCCATCTTGCCCAAGCTGGATCAGTCAGAGCCTTTCTCCTATACCTAATTGTGAGGTCTGAAGATTGATATTTACTGGAACTGAGTTGAGTTCATGAGTTTGACTACAGAAGACATTAATTGCTGTTGCTGAAACCCCCAGAGTTATGCAAGGACCTTTTCTTCCAACCTGGAGTTTGACTCTCCCTGTAATTTCAAACTTCCCCAGTATCTTTTCAATGAATTCCTTTTTTCTTTAAGCTCAGAAGGGTTGGTTTATGTTTCTTGCAACCCAAAGAAATCAAATTAATATTTCCTTTGGGATGTAGCTTAGAAACTACCAAGCTAACCATATTTTCAGCATGTTGCTGAAAATGAACCCTAAATCCTTCAACAGCCTCAGCACTTTTAGTAGCTATATTACCTCCCTCACTCTCTCCTCACTTCCCCCAGATTCTAAAAGAATCTTCAAGGGACTTGAGAATTTGTCACACTCTACCCAGAGACTTGACCTGCTTCTTACCAAAGTGTAATTAGAATTGGAGATATTTTGGAAGGGAAACTAGAAAGCAGGATTAGAGAGACTCCATGTTTAAGTAACCAGGCGCTTCCCCTGATATCCTTTAAGGCAGCTTTATAGAAAATTCCCCTGGAAACTCAGACAGTGGATTCCAGCAGGTTCTGTAAGCTTGGCACAACAGTGAGTTCTTTGCAATCCAGTGAGCCACAGCCCTGGAGGGCTCCTTTTCAATGACGTCTGGAGTGCAGCCCTGGAGATGTCATTTCTTTAGGTGCTCTATCTCAGTTCTAGGGGTAGTGGCTGCTCTTCCCATCTATTATTCCTGTGTTCTACAGAGTTCTGTCCATAGCCTTTTGTTTTTTGGGTTTTTGTTGAGATGGAGTCTCACTCTGTTGCCCAGGCTGGAGCGCAGTGGCATGATCTCAGCTCACTGCAACATCTGGTTCCTGGGTTCAAGCAATTCTCTGGCTCAGCCTCCCGAGTAGCTGCTATTACAGGCACCTGGCACTACGCCCAGCTAATTTTTGTATTTTTAGTAGAGACAAGGTTTCACCATGTTGGCCAGGCTGGTCTTGAACTCTTGACTTCGTGATCCACCCACCTCAGCCTTCCAAAGTGCTAGGATTACAGGCGTGAGCCACCACGCCCAGCCCTCTTCATATCCTGTTAGCCAATCCCTCACTACATCAATCATCTGTTTTAGTTTATAATTTTATACTTAACTTCTTTCAAAATTCCTAGACCCTGACTGGTTGACACAGTTAGTATCCCCATTTTAGAGATAAGGAAGTTGGGGCTAATGAGGTAAATAAGACACCTGTGGACAAGGAGCTACCAAAGGGAAGAGAAAGAACTAGTATACCAGTTCTGTCTAATGACAAAGGCTGTTCTCTGTGACTTGAAGATTCCCACAGCCTACATGATTCCTGTAGACATTCAGTAGTTTAATAGGGTGATTGCAGGCAAGCCCTTTAGCCATAATGTCTTATAAACCAGTGCTATTTCATCCTATCTGTAGACATATACCAGCTTGCAAACTGTTTGTTACTGATGTTCAATGACATAAACATAAAAATTGAAAGGGTACAAAAATCTCAATTGGGAGGAAAAAACTTTTTTATTGAATGCTTATTGCACAGCATGGTAATTTGAATAATTTGTATTTATACAATAATAGTGTATTGTATATTTCAAAACTGCTAAGAGTACATTTCACGTGCTCTTACCAGAAAAAAAAAAAAAGATAAGTAAGGGAGGCCAAGTGGAAGCTGTGGACTAAAAAAAAGGAGAAAGGAAAATAAATGATAAGTATTTGAAGTGATAAATATGCAAATTAACTTGATTTAATTATTTTATGTTATATTCATAGATCATAACATCACTTTGTACCCCATAAGCTGTGCAAATATAAATTGGCAATTTACAATAAAATCTTTTAAAAAGAAATTTCACATTACGACAACATTCAAATTCATTTTTATCATATTTTACAAAAGTAGTATGGGTCCATAACAGATTGGCAATTTAAAAATAAAAGACAATACTAGTTTCTGTATATGGACAATTTTCTAAACTTTAGGCCAAGATTAAGCATAAATTTACCTCTGCAGTTTTTGCTGCTTTTTGAATTATAAGTGGAAAATTGCTTGAATGCCAGAGGTGGAGTTTACAGCGAGCCAAGATTGTGCCATTGCCCTCCAGCCTGGACAACTAAGAGCGAAACTCTGTCTCAAAAAAACAAAAACAAAAACAAAAAATAACAACCAAAAATAACAACAAACTATAACCAGGGTGGAGATAAGAAGAGAGTATAAAGAGATTATAACTAGTATAATTATCACAGGACACATATGTGCTGTAAAGAACATATAAAATTAATCATCTTTGCCTAGTGTTTGAAAGTATACAGATCTATAGAGACTTCACAGACTCCTTTTCAAACATCACAATGTTTTAGCCATTTTAGTGTAAGCACTCATGTAGTTCTTGACGTCTGTGTTAATAATCAGGGAAATTTCAAGTAAGCAGTCTAGATAAAAAGTAATTTGATATATTTAACCACATTAAGTTATTTTTGATTCAAGGTATAGTACAATATGTAAATTTATTCAAAATATGATAATGTGCATATCATATACATCTTTAGTTCTCCATCCATTTTCTTATTTGGTTCTGCCTGAAACTTACATTGTAATACATTAACTGATAATCATACATTTACTGAATACTAACTGTGTGCACAGATCTGAGCTAGTCTTTGTGGGCAATTCAGAAGTATTGTGAGTTACCCTTGTGTTGCTTATAATCGGAATCAATCTCAGTGCCATGAAAGGGAGAATGGAAAAGCTACAGTGGAATCCAGTGGCTAAGAATGGATTAAGTTATGTAGCATAAACTACAAGTATTCCAGAAGACAAAAAAATGTAGACATCATTATGTGTGAAATAACCAAGTCATGGAAGAGGAGGCTTTGAGTTGGTCTCTGACACCCAAGCCACCTTATGCTGTAGCTAAGATGACCTGATTTGAGAAACCAAAAAAGTAGAACTACTATAAACCAGCAAAATGCCTCAGAAAATATATTGGGGTAGCTCATGCATAGTGCAATTTAGCAAATAAATGGTAGTGTCTACTTGATTACCACCCATAGCACATAAATCCTGTCTTTCTTTTAGATTCTGAAGGATGTCACCATGGAAAGAAGAATAAATATTCTACATTTTCTTCCTTGGAAAACATAAAGTAGGCCTGCAGCTTCAGTCTGGTAACTTTTTCTTTGGCTGTTTCTCTTTGACTCCTAAGTAGAGGCGTGATTATAGAAGAGAAAAGGAGAAGATTTTGGGGAGAGAGTTGTGATAAATTTAACGATAATCCTGTCTCTTACAAACCTATTTATTTCACTTAACAAAATTCCCCAGCATAAACGAAGAATTACCCATATAAAAACAGTTTCTTCTTAAATTTCTTTTTATACATGTTTAAAATTTTTAAAAAATACACACATCTTGTCCTCTTAATCAAAAGATACTAGATATAATGTTATGATTATGGAGAAGAGAATCAAACAACACTAAGGTTTATGCCCCGTACTTAGTAGAATTAGTGAGATTATTTTTTAATGTTTGTGATTTAGAATATTTTGCCACTTTTCTTGCATCAGGCTTCACTTTTTCTTAAGTTGTAATTGGTGCCTTTGCTTTTACAACTGCAGGTTCTTCACCCTCTACTGCCTACTCCTTTTCTAGGGATATGAGCTAACAAAACAAATAATTCAAGGCATTAAAATGGTATCTAGGGTAAGGGTAAGTAGATTTTGAGTGAAAATGTGAATTACTCTATGAATTAGGTCTTTTGTTGTTGTTGAGACAGAGTTTCCCTCCTGTTGCTCAGGCTGGAGTGCAACAGTGTGACTTCAGCTCACTGCAACCTCTGCCTCCTGGGTTCAAGTGATTCTCCTGCCTCAGCCTCCCGAGTAGCTGGGATTACAGGTATGCGCCACCATGCCCTGCTAATTTTGTATTTTCCTTCTTTCTTTTCTTTTCTTTTTTTTTTTTTTTTAGCAGAGACAGGGTTTCACCATGTTGGTCAGGCTGGTCCCAAACTCCTGACCTCAAGTGATCCACCTGCCTTAGCATCCCAAAGTGCTGGGATTACAGGTGTGTGTCACTGTTCCCAGCTGAACTAGGTCTTTGACATATATTCCTCAGCTTGACCTTTTAATTATAAAATGCATACAATATTTCCTTCCATTTTTAAAAAATTTTAATCATTATGGATACATAATAGTTGTACATTTTCATAAAGCACATGTGATAGTTTGATTCAAGAACTCAGTTCATAATGATCAAATCAGGGTAATTGGGTTATTCATAACCTCAAGCATTTATTATTTCTTTGTGTTAGGGACATTCCAGAAATTATAAAAATATTTTCATAATAGGAAAGTTGGAAAACAAATAGAAGGTTTAAATAATTGTTATGCTATTTGATTGAAGACAATTTGATTTCTGTGTCTCAAAGAAGCTGAGGTTGTCAAACTGGTGGGCTTTGGTAGTATGGTCATCCAGATTGGTCACTGCTCACTGAAGACAGACTTTAAGGAGAAACTCTCTTACTCTCAGGAAATGTGACTCCTCATTCCTGCAGTCTGCAACTTGACCTTTTCCTCACAGAGTCTTATGCTATTCATGTCAGTCTCTCCTAGCCCCAGAAAGTCCAAGTTTATAAGGAGGATCACAGGTAGAGAGTTACACCCTTTTCCTTTGCTGATCCCACACTAATTTGCTGTTCTTCAAATTTTGGCACTTTTGAAAAGCAAAAAGTCACTGTCAATTTAGGCAAACACATGTAAAGAAATGTTGTTACTTTCAACCTTAAGAAATTAGTTGGATTACAACCATTTTCTGGTCAGTGGTTCCAGTGGAAATTATTTAGAAAAAAATTATTCAGCCTTGGTTAAAATTAAGAAAAAATATATCACCTGGTCTATCTAATAAGCCTTAGAAGGAAGCATCCTGCTGGCATAAATCTATTATAACAGGGTTCTAGAAAGATAAAGAATAAAAGGTGAGAAAATAGTAACATTCCTTGAAAAGAGGATCACAGTGAACAAAGGGCAATGATAAAAGCTTATCCTGTTGAATAAAAAGGTCTCTCAAATTATACCAGTACCATTCTGTCTTGTTATTTTTACTGAGAGCAAGCGATGTGCTTTCTGAGATTTTTAACTGTTAACCATAAAACTTCTGTTTAAAGTCTCAAGATATATCCCTCAACCATAAAGCATATAAAGATCACAACACTGATAAAAATTTTTAAATTTATTCCCATAATTTGTAAAAGAACACTCTAAGCCTTATCTCCAATAACCTTTTATATTTGGCCATCAATCACCACCATTTGTTAATCAGATAACCTTACACCTTTGCATCCAGTTTTCTCCTGAAGACGCATGGAGTAAAAGATGTCTACAAATCTACTAATCCAAATACACAACTGGAAGCCCATTTTCTCCCATCCTCCTAAATACTGACTTGCAAATAAAGCTTCTTTGGTCTGTAAAATCCTGGGGAAAACAAGGAAGTGGCATGTTCGTTCAACAGATTATTATCGAGCACTGTCATGTGCCAGGTAAACATAGTTAACTCTTGTTTCCAACATAAATTTATTTCACTTTACAGACTCATTTTTTCTGGTATTATGTTTTTCTTGGTGTTTGCGGGTTAAAATATGGTGATACCAAATGATAGTTGGTTCTTATTGACATCCTTACTTGAAAAAGTAAAATGTTAGCAGTCTGATATCAGTCCCCACGTTTATTTTTGCAATTTTACTCTCCATGAAATCCCAAAAGGTCACAACCACTGATTTTGCTCCTTCCTTCACTCAAGCTATTCATTACTATATATCCAATACCTAAACCCAAGGTTTCCAATTTATGATTACTGAATAAATAACAACTAGATGTATGGATAGATGAATAAATGAGTGTGTCCATCTTTCTGAGACAATTTACAGATTAGAGCCACAGTTGTACTAAATCAGGAAACCAAGATGTGCCTGAAGGTGCCACCATCCTTTAATGGTAATATTAACGTGTACTATCGCAGCTCTAAGAACTTTGTCATTGCCAACTCATTTAGACTCCAAATGGATCCCTAAAGAAAATAGTTTTATAACAATATTTTACAGGGGGAAACTGGGTCACAAAGAAGAAAGAAAAAGTGCTTAAATGGAGGCATCCCAGATTCTGCTCCTAATGATGACATTATGCTGCCTCTTGTTTACAAGGAGAGCAGTAAGAAAATGAATCAGAAAGGAACATAGAAAATTCACCTGTGACTTCCAATCCACACACACCAACCTTACTCTCATGTAGCATGTGCTACAAATTCTAACTCATAGTAATGCTACTCCATATTAATCATAACGTCAATTAATGTCTAGATCTGGTTTAAAAATTTAAGCTGCTACGGTTTTAGGCACATGTCTTGTCCATTCTATCTTCTGCAGGGCCTAGATTTGTGTCATGCTCACAGTAGGCACTCAAAAATATTTGATGGTGATATAGTTTGAATATTTGCTCCCACTCAAATCTCATGTTGAATTATAATCCCCAGTGATGGAGGTGGGGCCTGGTGGGAAGTATTTGAGTCACGGGGATGGTGAGTAACTGTGAGATTTGGTCATTTAAAAGTGTGTGGCACTTCCTCTCTCTCTCTCTCTCTCTTTCTCTCTCTCTCTCTAGCTCCTGCTTTCCCCATATGATGTGCCTGCTCCTGCTTCACCTTCTGCCATGATTGTAAGCCTCCTGAGGCCTCCTCAGAAGCAGATGCCACTCTACTTCCTGTACAGCCTGCAGACCCAGGAGCTAGTTAAACTTCTTTTCTTATAAATTATCTAGCCACAGGCATTTCTTTATAGCAATGCAAGTATGAAGTAGTACAGTTGGATTCAGTAAAATTATTTCAGAGGTGCTAAGATTTGAATCTCACAGGTGCAAACTGCCGACCCATATGATTGAAGGCATTGAGCATGAGCTTAAAGCACAAAGTGGCAAACAAACAATTTCTGACATAAAGGAACATCTTGAAGATGTGAAATGAATACATATAGAAATTACCTGAATTTCTAAAGACTCAATCAATTATGTCACGAAAACCAGGGAAATATACCACCTCCAACAAAGCATTGAACAAAATCCTCATTAGGCAGTGCTTTCTTGGTGCACTGAAAGCTCACCATTCATAGTATGTACCCAATGGCTGTTCAAAGTCATATAAATTATTGCCATGACAACTACTTCTTCAGCAATAAAATTATGAAAACCACAATTTCCTTGGCAGGCAGAAGGAGCTTATCATTTTCTATTTGGAATGAATTTAATGTTTACCCCTCAGCAGTATTCACAGATAAGACACCTGTCTAGTAATGCAGTCACTCACCAATGTAAAAACAAGGCGCACCAGAACACTGTTTGGATTTCAGGAGGAATTATTCCCTAGAACCAAACCCAGAAATGATGTCAGAGTTCCATACCAGCCCACAGATGCCTCAGTAGCCCATATGATAGCAAAACTGCATTACATTTGAGGAGGGGGAAGGATAACATAGTATCACTGTATTCATAAATAACAGAAAAAGCAAAACAGCAAGAAATTTAATCTGAAGAAGAACCTCTGGAGAGTGCTAAGGGCTTCAAGGCTGACAGGACGGCTTGGTTGCTTTGCTCTGCTAAGGAGCCTGGTCTCCTGCCACTTTCTCTACTCCTCTCTGCTTTTGCATCACAGAATTTTTCTCTTCCTCAACCTTTTCGGGCTCCTCTGCACTCAAGGTTTCTGGACATACTTCTTCGTCTATCTTTAAATCTCCCCCGCCTCCATCCAGTTTCTCCACATTACCCAGGCCTCCTTATTCATCTTCACATCTTCAGACCAGAGGGCTCTTGTCCTTGAGTAGCACAGTGCCCTGGACTGGGCGTTCATGCATTTACCACAGTCCTAATTCTGTCATAGTAAGGTCACTTGTCTGCATAGCTCTTTATTCCTGTCTCCCCACCTAGGCTATAGGCTTTGTGATGTCAGGAATGCTCTCTGTCCCGGTCATCTCTGTGACCTCATTACCCACCACAGCCCATGCTAAATGTTTGTTGCATAAAAGTATTTTCAAAGCAACCTTCTCTTTTCTTGATAAAAATGTAGTCTTCACGTGATTCTTAAGCCATGCAGTATTTTGAGGATATCATCTCAGATATGCAACAACGGAAAAGGGACTGATCTAAGATACCTGAAAAGAAGGAAGATTAGATTTTCCACAACAAAATAAGTGTTGGGGAAAAATCATTAAAAGAAATGGGCAAATACATCCTCTGCATGCTCTCATTTCAAAGGATAGAAGGAATTGATAGCAAAGAACTATTGCATCATACAATTCCCGGAACTGACCAGAAGAGAACATCATGTGGATAGGCAAAGGCCGTCTGAATCAGGTAGGGGGAGAGGAGAATAAAGACAAAACACAGCTCACAATTCATCTGTTTAATACAAACACAACTTAGGGGTTTGTAACGCAGGAAATGCCTTTTCAGGGAAGTATGACTTTAACTTGATAAATATAGTTTAGTTTAGCTTCACTTATTTTTTATCTTTCCTTCATTCATTTAATTCTTTGAGCCCCTGCTGTATACTAAATCCCAAGCTAGGTCCCAGTGATACAAGATTAACAAGACAAGAGCCAATGAAAAACTCATAATTAGGAAACTGGATGAACAGCTATGAGACAATGTCGCAGTCCTGTGCCAAAATTGATTCAAATAAATAAATCACTGCATGGGTTTGCCAAACGGAAAGAGGAAATAGGAAATGTGAATAGGGCACTAGGCAGAAGCAGCATTTAAGCTAAGACCTAAGGTGAAAGGAATTTGTCTCTCCCAAAAGGGAAGAAGACGCACTCGTAGAGAAGGAAGAGCATGTGCAAGGCAAAAGTGAGAGAGTGGGGTGTGTTTGAGAACAGAGGAGCGGTTTTTGGTGGCTGGAATAGAGAATGCATATTGTGGGCTGGCAACAGCGAGCCTGGAATAGAAGTTGGACTGGTTCTTAAGAAGCCCTGCAAGTCATGAGTTTAAAATATCTTTAAGATTAATGATTTTCAAAATCCTTTTGAACACTAGAAGAAGCTTCTTTCAGACAATCTTATATCATATCAAAGTCTAGCATATAAAGTAGAAAAAGACATAGCTTTCCCAGGGACCACCTGAGCCCCCTCCTCCAACCTCCACACATAGCCTAAGGTCCATCTTTAAAGCTAAGACCTTTGAAACCTACACTTGTGAATAACACAGTGTTGTGCAGGCAGAGGAGGGACCCAATAAATAAATCAACAAGTCACATGACCAAGTAATGGTCTTTAATTTTTGCTTTAGAGGTGACTCTGAATGTCATGGCAAACGAATAGATCAGGGAGCTGGCAGAGCAATGGGTAGGCATCTAAGTGTGGCAAGATGCAAGATGGAAGTATATTTTCCCCTCACAAATATACTCACAACATCCCCCTCCCCCGACTTCCTTGCATTCTCCCCGGTCTTTTGGTCTCCAATGCTCCAGAGGACAAAAGTATAATTACTTCTAGAACAGAATTTGCCTTCTGGCCTTCTATCATTGGCTCCAGGCAAGAAGGAAAAGGTCCAAAGAGGGAAAATGAAGAGACCTTCCCAAACCGAAAGGAAGTCTAAGATTCGAGCAGGGACAAACCTAAGGTTTCACAGGTCTGAAGCTCATACCATTTAAGGAATCTTTTTTTAAAAAAATACGAAGTTGTAAATAAAATATTAAGGACAAAAATTAATTTAGAAGGAAAAAAACACAACAAATGATAAATTTTAAAGGCATTTAAAAATAGAACACATTATAAATCTATAAATGAACCATAAATATTTTATTTATAACCTGCCCTACCCACCTCTATGATACTATTTTTGTTTACATTTTTTAGCTGCATGCTCTTTGATAGCCTTTTCATATGACAATTGTTTATTTTCTATAGAAAAGATAGAAAATGTAGTCTTTCTTCTAGCAGAGTTCATTGAATTTGGATGTATTATTGTCTTTAGTCATTATTTAAACTTTAAAAAAATTTCTTTCAGCTCTATAAATTATTTTGGTAATATCATGTAAATATTTAGAATTGTCAAATTCAGGTAAATGTCTACCAAGTTTCTTTTTTTCCGTGAGCTGTAAGGAATCAGGTCATTTCAAGTTTTCTTTGGCTGTGATCAATCTTAAATACCATCTCAATTGATGACACTCATTGACCAGTTTGTCATTGATGTCGTCATTGCAGTGTTGTATTATGTATTTATAATATGATCATTAAAGTCACTATCTTAAAGTGGCAAGAAATTTAAATCTTTTTCCAATGTGTTCATGTGAGTCACTTCTCTTTATAATTGGATTATTAAACAATCTAGAGGAATATTCATTAATTCCACTTATCACTTTTACATACAGAGAATTTTTGGCTAGTGAAGTATTTAAAAGTCATTCATGAGGTTTCAGTGAAAACAGTAGCACATGATAATGACCAGCTAATCACATATGGTGTAGAATCTACAATAATATAGTAATTTTTGGTGCCTGGTTTATCTGATTCAATACTTTATCATTACACATTTTTCCATTATTTAATTCTAATGAATAATTTAGGATAATTAAGACACATTTGCTTATTCATTTGACATTTTGTCCAAGTGTTCATACAAAAATAAATCCAATGTAGCATTTATTTATTAATTCCCATTATTTCAATAATTATCACTACTTAAAAGAACACCACTTTTCATTGTGTTCTGTGAAGGGCTTTCTTCACTTAAAAATCTGATAGGAGGGGTGACATTAGAAAAATGGCAGAATAAGATGTCTCAAGCTCTACACCCTCTACAGAAAGTTCAACTAGCAACTATCTATAGACTAGAACAATCTTTTGAAAACCCCAACATTTGGCAACAAGCCTGAGACACCCACGTTTTCCACAGAACTGAATGCAATTTTAATTAGAAGGGTAAAAAGAACAGGCTCATACTGATTGTGCTGCTCCATCCCTCTTCCAAGTCTACATGGTGCCAGATTAAGAGGAATTTCTTGGGCCTACGATTTCTACAAGGGGAAAAGAGAAGCTGAGGAAGTCATCCAGTTTTCCTTGCATTCCAAGATGCTTTATGGGCAGCTCACTCTAGTCTCACTTCATGGGGAACACTAGGAAAATGGCATGAGTGGACAAGGTGGAATCAGGTAGAAACAAAGAAAGGAGGCATAGTGACCAGTGCGCAGATCTTGGTAGTACCTCACTGTTCCTGCCAGCTATGGTTGTCAAATCAGAGATATCTGCAAACCTCATAGCCTACCTACAAAATTGAGCTGATGTCCTTCAGAAGCATGGTGGGAAGTACAACCTAGCTTGAGTTCCTATATTGCTAGTCTCCCTGCCTAGCCTCAGACCCCTTCCCAATGACTATCCCCAGACAGGGAGACTTCTACCTTCCCACATCTCAGATAAGCATATGAGAGAGACCAGCTTTACTTCAGAAGTCAAGCAGTGGCTCCACCCAGCCAAAAAGCCTGGCGATCACTCTGCCCAGGCAGGGAGACTCCCACTTTTGTGGATTTCAGAAAAGCAAAGGGACTAGATATGCTTGACTCAGGAAGTCAGACAGTATCTCTACTCAGCCAAAAAGCACTCCCAGTACTCTTCCCAGGCAAACAGACTTTTACCTCACTGATCTTGGAGAAGCAGAAGAGTTAAACCTGCTTGACCCAGGAGGTCAAACAGCCGGTCAACTCAGCCACAAGCTCACCACACACATCTCTACCCTAGCAGTGAGACAATCCTCAATCATGCATTTCTAAAATGCGTAGCCTCTGATACCACCTATTCTGAGCAACACCTCTACCTATCCTCAAAGTCTAGCCTGCAGACCTGCACAACTGTAGATCCCAAAAAAAAAGAATTACCCAGCCAGTAAATACATCTTGTGACCAACCTGACAAGAACCCCTCACAATTCCCAGCCAGCAGCTCCACCTTATGGCAATACCCAGCCAGTAATCTAACCAGACAGTGGAGTCCAGTCAGCAGCCTACCCAACATCAGAACAAAGGCAGTGGGCCAGTCAACTTGAGAATTCACAGCAAACTCTGCCTGCCTGGTATCATTACCAGCTGACCCTTCCAGAATCATAATCTTAACTAAATAGTGAAAGTCTGTCCTCACCATAGAACACCTGCAAAGGCCAGAAAAGGAGGCTGTCTCCTCAAATGTATAAACAACAACACAAGGACACAAGGATCACAAAATTCAGGGAATCCTGACACCACGAAAAGAAACTAATTAAGCTCCAATAATAGACTCCAATGGAGAGCTATTAATAATATTCATAAAAAGTCCAGTGAACTACAAGAATACACAGATCAAAAATATAAATGAAATTCAAATGCGATACAAGAAAAAAAAAAAGAGAAGTCTGACAAATAACTAGAAACAATTAAAAGAGAGCCAGATAGAAATCCTGGCAATGAAAAATACAAAGGCTAAACAGGCATTTAGTTGAACGCTTCAATAAAGATCTGATCAAGCCTAAGTAAGAGTCAGTGAGCTGGATGACAGACACTTGAAACTACCTAGTCAGAGGAACAAAAAGACAATGAAAGAGAATGAAGAAAGCCTGAGAGAATTATGAGACACTATCAGGAGACCAAACCTTCACATACCTAAAATTGCAAAATGAGAAGAAAGAGAAAGTGGGCAAGAAAATATATCAAAACAAATAATGGCCAAAACCTTCCTAATCTGGGGATAGATGGTAACACCCAGGCACAGGAAGTATAAAGATCTCTAATCAATTGCAACCCACAGAGAAGTACACCACAACACATAATAATCAAACTATCAAAAATCAAAGACAAAGAAAAATTCTGAAATTAGTAAATAATAAGAAATAAATCACATACAAAGAAATTTTAATATAACTACCAGCAGATTTCTCAGTGAAACTGCCTATCAATAGAGTGTGAAATGACATATTGAAAGTGGTAGAACAAATCTTGCCAACCAAGAATACTTTATCCCTCAACTTTATCTCTCAGAAACGAGGGAGAAATAAAAGTTTTCCCAGACAAACAAAAGCTAAGAAAGTTTATCACTTTAAACCTGCCTAATAGGAATTACTAAAAGGAGTTCTTAAAACAAAAGAAAAAAAGGCTGTTAATTAATAATATGAAACATGAAAGCACAAAATTCAATGGTATAAGTAAAACAGATCAATATTCAGAATACTCTGGAAGTTTAAAGACAGCTTGTAAGGCAATTGTGTCTCTAGTACAATGGTTACAAAACGAAACTATTAATAAAAACCATATCTAAAATAATCAAGGTATGCACATTGCAAAATGGTGTAAATTATGACATAAAAACATAAAATAGAGGAGTGTAGAGTTGTATGCAGTCAAAGTTAGTTGTTATAAGCTTTAAGTAGGCTGACATAGGCTGGGTGTGGTGGCTCATGCCTTTAATCCCAATACTTTGGAAGGCCAAGGTGGATCATCTGAGGTCAGGAGTTTGAGACCAGCTTGTCCAACAAGGTGAAACCCCGTCTCTACTAAAAATATTTTAAAAATTAGCTAGGTGTGGTGGCAGGCACCTACAGTCCCAGCTACTTGGGAGGCTGAGGCAGGAGAATTGCTTGAACCCAGGAAGCAGAGGCTATCATGAGCTGAGATTGTGCCACTGAGCTCCAGCCTGGGCCATGGAGCAAGACTCTGTCTCAAAAATAAAAATAAAAATAAAAATAAGCTGATATAAGTACAAGATGTTCTATGCAAGCCCATGGTAACTACAAAACAAAATCTTTTGTGGAAGTACAGAACAAAAATAAAAGGGATTCAAAGCATACCACTAAAGAAAGTCATCAAACCATAAAGGAAGATGGCATGACAGAAAGAAAGAATCTGCAAACAATTAGAAAGCAGTTTTCAAAAAATAGTACATCCTCACCTATCAATAAGTACCTAAATGTAAATGGATTAAATTACCAATATAAAAACATAGAGTGAATTAATAAATAAAAAAGTAAAATCCAACTATATGCTACCTGCAGGAAAACTCACCTAACTTTCAGGGATACACATAGACTGAAAGTGAAGGGGTAGAAAAAGGTATCCCACACAAATGGAAAACAAATGGAGCAGGGAGAGCTGTGCTCACATCAGACAAAATAGACTTTAAGTCAAAAACTGTGAAAAGAAACAAAGGAGGACATTATATAATGATAAAAGGGTCAATTCATCAAGAAGATATAACAATTATAAATATATACACTTAACAGTGAAGCACCTAAATATGTAAAGCAAACATTAAAGCATCTGAAGGGATATATTGCAATACTATAATAATAGAAACTGTTTTTTTTACTTTCTCTTTTGTTTATTAAAATCAATACAAGTAAAACATATCTTCCTCTTATAATCACTCTTCTTTTGCAGTACATTACCTTTTATATAATTTATGCTAATGTTCCTTTTTTGGGCATCATAAACCCTTGGCCTGTTATAGATTCTATTTGTTCTAATTAAGTTTCTTAACAAAAATGTTTATTGTTCATGTTGGGAAACCATTTAATCAAGTTACTTTGCCCTTTGGCATTGCTCTGGCATCCTTAAAGACGTCTTGCATTTTGGCAAGACATGAAATTCCAAAAACCATCCTGATTTTTCTTGCCCCAAGACATGGAATCACCTGCCCTTAGGAGTTCTTCTCTTTTTGGTAGACAGTAGACAGTAGTATTAGAGACCAACAGTTGTGATATGTAAATGTGCTGCTGTTGCTGTGGGACCAAATTTAAGAGTGACAGAGTTAGAAAATATATATCTTTTTTTTAAAACCAAAACTTATGCTGATTTTTCCATTTTAATACATGATGTTACTCTACTTTCCTTATAGTAGGAAGTTTTATAGTTGCCTAACTGAGAAAAAATACCCCCACTTTAAGCAATAGACTGTTAACTCCAACAAAAACATTAATAAGGAAAGATTGGACTTGAATTATAGTTTAGACCAAATAGACATGAAAGACATATAAAGAACATTTCACCTAACAGCATCAGAATATACATTCTTCCAGAATAGATCATACATTAGGACACAAAACAAGCCTCAGCAAATTTAAAGAGACTGAAATTATATCAAATATTTTCCATACAAAATGACATAAAATTAGAAATCAATACAAGGAGGAATTTTAGAAAATTCACATATAGGTGGAAATTAAACAACATAATCCTGAACAATCATGGAGTAAATGAAGAAATTAAAAGGAAAATTTAAAAATATCTGGAGACCAGTGAAAATGGAAACACAACATATCAAAACTTATGTGATAGATCAAAAGAAATACTGAGGGGAATGTCTATAATAATAAATGCCTACATCAAAAAAGAAGAAAGATCTCAAATAAACAACCTCGTAACACCTCAAGAAACTAGAAAACAAAGAACAAACTAAGCCAAAAGTTAGCAAAAGAAAGGACATAATGAAGACCACAGTGGAAATAAATAAAATTGAGATTAGAAAAACAATACAAAAGTTAAATATAACTAAGAGTTGGCTATTTGAGAAGATCAACAAAATCAAATCTTTAGCTAGACTAAGAAAAGAAGGTAAGATAAATAAAATCAGAAATGAAAGACGAGACATTTATCCTCAATACCATAGAAATGCAAAGGATCGTGAGACTTCTATGAACAATTATGGGCCAACAAAATGGATAACCTAGGAAAAATTGATAAATTCTTAGAAACATACAACCTACAAAGACTGAGTCATGGAAAAACAAAATCTGAAATTCAACCAATAACAAGCAAAGTGCTTGAATCAGTGATAAAATGTCTCCCATCAAAGAAAAGCCCAAAAGAAAAAGCCCAAAGAAAAACTAAATTCATGGCTAAATTCTACCCAGAATTCAAAGGAAGAAACTAATACTTTGTAAACTCACAAAAAATTGAAGAGGAGGGAGGAGGAAACACTCTGAACTCCTTTTACAAGGCCAGTATTAATTACCCTAATACCAATGCCAAAGACATTACAAGAAAACTACACACAAATATCCTTGATAAGCAAGCATAGATGAAAAAAGTCTCAACAAAAACTAGCAGACCAACTTCAACAACACATTAGAGGAATCATCTACCACAATCAAGTGAGATTTGTCCCTGGAATATAAAGACGGTTTGACATATGCAGATCAATAAATATATTATATCACATTAACAGAATCAAGGACAGAAATCAACTTACCCAACTAATTAGATGAAGAAAAAGCAATTAAAAAAATGTACATCTTTTCATGATAAAAATTCTCACCAAATTAGGTATAGAAGCAATGTATTAAAATGTAGTAAAAGCCATATATGAGCTAACATTATACTCAATGGTGAAAATTTGAAAACCTTTTTTCTAAGACCTAAACAAGACAAGGATGTTTACTCTCACCATTTCTATTCAACATAGTATTGGAAATCTATTTTAGACTTCCAAATAAGCAAAATAAAGAAACCAAAAACATCCAAATAAGAAAGAAAGAAGTGAAATTGTCATTGTTTACTGATTACATGATCTTATAGATAGAATCCTAATCAATACATCAAAAAGCTGTTAGAACTGATAAACAAATACAGTAAAGTTGCAGCACACAAAATCAATGTGCAAAAATCAGTAGTATTTCTGTACACTAATGCCAAATTATCTGTTAAAAGAATCAAGAGAACAATTTTATTCACAATAGCTACAAAAAATTAAAATAGGAAGAAATTTAAGCAATTAGGTGAAAGAACTATACACTGAAAACTATAAAATGCTGATGAAAGAGATTGATATGATTTGGTTGTGTCCCCATCCAAATCTCATCTTGAATTCAGCTCCCATAATTCCCATGTGTCATGGAATGGTCCTGGCAAAAGGTAATTAAATCATGGGGGTGGGCCTTTCCCATGCTGTTCTTATGAAAGTGAATAAGTCTCATGAGATCTGATGGTTTTACAAAGGGGAGTTCCCCTACACACACTCTCTTGCCTGAGCCATGTAAAATATGCCTCTGCTCCTCCTTTGCCTTCTGCCATGATTGTACGGTCTCCACACCCATGTGGAATTATGAGCCAATTCAATGTCTTTCCTTTATAAATTACCCAGTCTTGTTTGTCTTTAGTAGCATGAGAATGGACTAATTCAGAAATTAAAGACACAAATATGTGGGAAGATATTTCATGTTCATGGATTAGAAGAATTAATATTGCTAAAACATTGATACTACAAAGCAGATCTACAAATTCAATGCAATACCTATCAAAATCTCAATGTCATTTTGCATAGAAATAGAAAAAAAATTCATAACATTTATATGAAGACACACACACACACACACACACACACACAAACAACTAAAATACAGATAGCCAAGGCAGTCATAAGAGAAAATAAACAAAGCTGGAGGTATCACACTACCTGATTTCAAACTATACTATAGGCTATAGTAATTATAACAGCATTACTAGCAAACAACAACAACAACATAAAAAAAAAACATAGACATATTGACCAGTGGAACAGAATATAGGGACCAGAAATGAACCCATGCATTTGTGAACAATTTGTTTTTGACAAAGGTGCCAAGAATATGCAATGGGAAAATTATAGTCTCTTTAATAAATGGTGATGAGAAAGCTGGATATCCATGTGAAGAATGAAATTGAAACATTATTTCACTCCATTTACAAAAATCAACTCAAAATTGATTAAAACAAACAGAATCTATAAACTTACTAGAAGAAAGCAGAGAGGAAAAACCACATGACATGGATCTGTGTGATGATTTTTTGGGTTTGAAACCAAAAGCACCAGCAATAAAAGCAAAAGTAGATAAATGGGATTTCAACACACTAAAAACTTCTGCATAGTAGAGGAAACAATTACCAGTGTGCAGAGATAGCCTATGGAATGAGAGAAAATATTTTCAAGCCATACCTTTGAAAGGGAGTTAATATTCAAACTATATAAGGAGCTAAAACAACTCAATAGCAAGGAAAAAAACTGAATGAAAAGCTTGATACCAGGGACCTGAATAGACATTTTATGAGGGATCTCCATACAGTTCTCCATAATGCCTGTACTTATTGACATCCCCACCAACAGGATACAAGGGTTGCTCTTTCTCTACCTCCTTGCCAACTATATGGAACTAAAAAACTGAAAATAGAATTACCCCATGATGCAGAAATTCCACTTCTGTATATTTGCACAAAACATTTGAAATCAGTTTGTTGAAGATGTTTGCACTCCATGTTCATTGCAGCACTATTCACAATAACCAAGTTATGGAATCAACCTAAGTGGCCATCAACAGATGAATGGATAAAGAAAATGTGGCATATATACACAATGGAATACTAGTCAGACTTTAAAAAGAAGCAAATTCTGTCATCTGTGACAACATGGATAGAATTGGGGAATATTATGTTGAGTGAAATAAACCAGGCACAGAAAGATGAATACCAGATGATCTCACTTACATATGGCATCTAAAATGATCAAATTTATGGAAAGAAAGAGTAGGATGGTAGATACAGAGGCTGTTGGGTGCATGAAATACGGAGATGATGATCAAAGGATACAAAATCTCAGACAGCAGGAAATTTTTTATAGTTCTATTTCATACCATGATAGGTATAGTTAATACTGGAGTATTGGACATTTCAAAATGCTAAGATAATAAATTTCAAATGTCCTCACCACAAAGAATTATTATGTGTTTGATGTTATGAATATGTTTACTAGCTTGATCTAATTATTCCATATTATATTCATAAATCCTATCAGCCCTTTGTACCTTATCACTTTGACACAATTATAAATTGCCAATTACAATAAAAAATTTGATAGGCATAACTAGTCTTTTAAAGGCTTAAAAAGAATATTAAACTTTAAAACTGACTCTTTTCTTCAAGGTGGTGTCTGGTGCATTTGTTTTTGATTGATACATAATTCTAGTACCTTCTTGTCTGTGGAATCTTCCTGACTTTTAGGAAGTTATGTCTGCCTATTAAACACTTTGTCAATTATATAATATATTCAACATCTTATCTTGGACTCACTAGTTGGTATCTCAAAACATTTTTGTGATGTTTGAACATTTTTCTTTTGGTGTTGTTCATAATACCAACTTTAAAGATATTTCTTTGTTCATTGTATATTTCTTAAATTCTCTATAATTATTACCAGAATCATAATTTGAAGGGTGAAACAAATTTCTTTGATGAAACAATGCTGGAGTACATTTATCAGGACAAATATGCTACTTATCAAAGTCAATTAATTTTCCCAATAAAACAGTTATTGAAATTCCTTCGTGCACTGGTAACTGTACAAATTATGTTTCTCTTTGCTATTACTTTTATTTTCCTTCTACTTTTCATTCACAATGTAGGAGTCTATTTATTTCTTTATCTTTTCTGTTGTCATCCTTATTATACATTCATGTTTTTGTTTGTTTTGTCTGTCACGATTTTTTTTATGATTTTGACAATTAGAATTTTTAGTTTCATTTACAGTAAAAGTTTTTGACATGTTGCCAAATTTTGTCTTTTTGTGCCAAATCATCTTTGCCAAAATTGCCTTTTTATTCTTTTTATTACATTTCCTGGCTTCCATTAGAATATTCTCTTCCCATAGTACCTGGCTTTTTTTATAGTTAATAATTCTGGATAACAATGTATAAAATTAATTTGAATTTAAGGCATGTACAAAAACAACTCAAATTTATTTTTAGCCTACTGCCATATTGTCATGAGATCCATAGTTGCATAATAACAATTTTCTAATATTAAGTGTATTAACATAATAATAAATATGTATAGCACCATCATTGGACCACTTATTTTTTCAGAGTGTTTTGAAATGTTGGTGGTAATTTTGAATTTCAATTCATCTGGAATCACCAAATTACTTCAGGACAATATGCCTCAGATATACTAAAATATGAGATAATTTGTTGGGATGCATAAAACATGATTTTGCACTTAGAAGTATTTAATGTTTATAGCACTGCTATGTGGAAAGTATTTGTAATGCTCTACAAATACAAATATTCTGAATAATAATATTTTCATACTTTCAGTTTAAAAATAAAAATGTAAATGATATTTAAATAATTGTATATAATGCATTAACAAGTATATTTCCTATAGACAATTTTTTGACTAAATATCAGCAAGAATTGCTTCAATGTCAAACATTTGATAACTGGAAGAATTTCCCATAGACTAGCTTCTGGCTCCAAACTTTTCAAACCTCACTTTTCCTTCATTATCCACATATTTCCAGTGCCTTAGGATCTGTTTATGTCACAATCAACCACTGGTCCTGCTCTGCTGTTTACAACATTGAGCCAGGGATGGGAACATTCCTAGAAGCCAATCCTATACTTGTAATCACACACAGAAGGCAGCTAGCATGACCTCAGCAAACTAAAGATTTCCTTGATTCAACTTCCATTTAATATGATTTCCATCATGCCAGCAAACACTCCAAAGCCATTTAACGTGAAAAGAAATCAGCGTATGCGTGCGTGTGTTTTTATAACAGAAAGACTTATATTTCTTTGGGTATATACCCAGTAATGGGATTGCTGGGTTGAATGTTATTTCTGTATTTAGGTTTTTGAAGAATCACCACACTGTCTTCCACAATGGTTGAACTAATTTACACACTTGCCAATGGTGTATAAGCATTTCTTTTTCTCTACAACCTTGCCAGCATCTGTTATTTTTTGACTTTTTATTAATAGCCATTCTGACTGGTGTGAGATGGTATCTCATTGTGGTTTTGATTTGCATTTCTCTAATGGTCAGTGATACAGAGCTTTTTTTATATATGCTTGTTGGCCATATTTATGTCTTCTTTTGAGAACTCTCTATTGGTGTCCTTTGCCTACTTTTTGCTTTTTCTTGTAAATTTAAAGTTCTTTATAGGCGCTAGATATTAGACCTTTGTCAGATGCACAGTTTACAAAAATTTTCTCCCATTCTGTATATTGTCTGTTTACTCTGTTGATAGTTTCTTTTGCTGTGTAGAAGCTCTTTAATTAGATTCTATTTGTAAATTTGCTTTGTTGCCATTGTTTTTGTTGTCTTCATCTGATGAAATCTTTGCCTGTGCAGCACTATTCAAAATAGCGAAGACATGGAATCAGCCTAAATGCCCATCAGTGGCCTACTGGATAAAAAAAAATGTGGTACCTAGACACCATGAAATGCTTTGCAGCCATAAAAAAAGAATGAGATCATGTCCTTTTCTGGGACATAGATAGAGCTGGAGACCATTATATTATCCTTAGCAAATTAATGCAGGAACAGAAAACCAAATAACCCATGTTCTCACTTATAAGTGGGAGCTAAATGATGAGAACACATGAACACACAGAGTGGAAAAACACACGCTGAGCTCTATTGGAGGGTTGAGGTTGGGAAGAGGGAGAGGATCCGGAAAAATAACTAATGGGTACTAGTCTTAACACCTGGTCGATAAAATAATCCATACAACAAACTCCCATGACATAAATTTACCCATGTAACAAACCTACACATGTACCCCTGAAATTAAAATACAAGTTTAAAAAAAAGAAATCAGAATAGACATAGTGGTCTTTTGTGATCACAAATATTTCACTTTCGAAAATTTTGTAAAACTATGTAATCTTGTAAATACATTGCTGGGGCCCTTCCAATGATCTGAGAAAGTCTTTTGCAAGTGAGGGGTCTTGAATCTAGTTTTATTAGCTTTATAATAGATTCACCTCCCATCAGATGAATGCAAAAACAACAGAATCAAAAAGTACAGGGAACAGACCCTGCCCAACAGATGACTTAGAAGAAAAGTACTAATAGTTGTGCCTGAGGAAACTGACCTCTTGGCATCAAAACATTTCCTAACCCACATGAAGCGTGGAAGCCACATAGACACTGAAGGACTTCAAAAGCTTGAACAGTTGTGATCCTACAGAAAACTGCAGGGACCACCTTGAAGTTAGTCTTTTGTCATTACTGTTGCTATTGTTACTGTTTTCCAATTAACTGGGACCTCCCAGTCCCCTGCAATGGCCAGCTTCTCTCTCATTAGCCTGACAAGGGGCAGATTCAGAGTAGGCTATTTGACAACAAAGATATGTAACACATCTTGCATGCCCAGATTTGAGTTTGCATTTGCGAATTCATGCCCATTATAATCTCAGTATTCCATATGAAATATTTGTTATTTCTGAATGCCACTGAAATACGCAGAGAGGGTAATAACAAATATATATCATTATAGACAAAGGCATGACATTAAGGAAAGTATTAAGGACATTATTTTCATTAAGAATACTTTTTTTAAAAAAAACGGAGTTTCACTCTTTTGCCCAGGCTGGAGTGCAGTGGTGTGATCTCAGCTTACTGCAACCTCCACTGTTCTCCCCAACCCCCCGCCGGGTTCAAGAGATTCTCCTGCTTCAGCCTCCTAAGTAGCTGGAATTATAGGCACCCACCACCACAACCAGCTGATTTTTGTATTTTTTAGTAGAGATGAGGTTTCACCATTTCACCATATTGGCCAGGCTGGTCTCAAACTCCTGACCTCAGGTGATCAATACGCCTTGGTCTCCCAAAGTACTAGGATTACCAGCATAAGCCACCATGCCCGGCCCATTGAGAATACTTGTAAAGGATAATCCATGACACCCCTCAATATATTTATGCATATTCTCCTTTTCATAACACTAGAAAAGGTGACTTGCTTCCAGTTAAGCAGTTATATTTTGTTTTCATCATTAAGGCCAAAAATTAGAGTGGAAATACTTTAATGAAAAAGAATAGTGTTCTGTCTTGCACTTGGATTTTTTTTAATGCCTCCTTCTGCACAGTAATCAGAAATCCATGGTTAGTCTTGTACCTCCATGAAAGTTTCTGGATAGAATTACCATGTTTAAAATACTCCCCGGGTCTCCAACAAGCACTCAGAGAACAGTGAACATTGCACTCACAGCTTTTGCAAAGAACACTGGAAACTACTTTTACAGAAACTGCTGCCTGACAAATAATCAGGGATCTCATTGAGTTTAGCTCCTGGCACTAAATAAAAGAGAGATTCTATGTTTACTGACCAATACTTTGTGTTATTGCAGCACTGGTATAATCCCTTCGATCTGCTGATAGTATGACACTATGAATAAGTGTACATTGGGTGAGGATGATGTGTACACGTCACTCGAGCTTCCTGGAGGGAAAACAAATTCTAGGTGCCTGAATGAAAATTGATGGCACATAGAAGAGGATGTCAGCAATGATCATTTTGAAAAGTAAGTCCCAGTTCTATTCTGCCACAGGGTAAAATGTGTTGATTTTGCCTCAGGTTAAAAGCAAAGCATGAGTGCCCTGTTATCACTTAAAGGATGGTGACATTGTAATCTTTTCATCTCCCAGGGAGCCCTGCCTGTAGCATCTCTAAGAAGTCTGTGTCCTTACAAATGTTGTAGTCACTCTGAGCCTGTAATATTACGCTGCATAAGCAGGGATCTGGAAGTAATGTCGATGCCCAGCAGCTGAGGTAAGAGACGGCAATGGGTGGATCACCCTGCTCACTCTCACCTGGTATCACAGATACCTCGGGCTGAAAAAGTACAGCACAACTGGAACAATGTTTCTCAAAAAAACAATGTTACTCACTTCTCTTTCAGGCTCATTAATTTGAGGTCAAGCTCCTTCACCAAGAAGGTAGGAGTGTGCACAGTTGGAGCTGAGTCATCTT
This sequence comes from Aotus nancymaae, assembly GCF_030222135.1. Classification (NCBI taxonomy): domain Eukaryota; kingdom Metazoa; phylum Chordata; class Mammalia; order Primates; family Aotidae; genus Aotus; species Aotus nancymaae. The sequence continues at coordinate 22,778,948 of NW_026988454.1, forward strand.
GAAGTTACGATGCTATTCCAGTGTTTAAAGTGCACCATTTCTCAAGAACTAGGCAGAGTGGTAAAGAACGGCTTAGTCTGAGCTCAACCTGAGTTCTGTCTCCTTGTGATTTTGTAAAAATGACTTGTCCTCCTGAGTCTCAACTTCTTCCTCCATCCTATACAGATAACGCCAGTACTTTCTACTTACATTAGGCAAGATAATATTGTAAGGCCGGTCGCCTCGCCTGGAGCTCAGACACGCCACCCCACTCCACGCCCGGCACCAAGCTCTGCACTCAGCACCTAGCTCGCCGTTAAAGAACCCCACCAAAATTTAAAAGAAGCCCAGCCAGGACCTGCCCAATAGCATTTTGTCCCGTCCAGGCCCCACTCCCCCTGGGCAGCCCACTCACTGGAAATCCCGCCTACCTGCCAATGGCAGCTGGCCCCGTCCATGTCCAGTTTCCCCGCAGCCAATTGGAATGCCTCCACTCCCTATAAAACCCCACATCTGAGAGGAGTCCTCGCAACTTCTCCAGCTCCTCCTGTTGGACTGCAGAACCTCGCCCAGGAGCTGATTAAATTTCTTCATTCCAATAACTGGCCTCCATTGCCTCTCATTTAAACCTTACAAATATATGTAAAGTGCCTGACTCATAATAAATTTTCAAAAAAAGGGGCTAATATTGTAACTCCAAACAGAAGTCAATTCAATTTTCAGTTTTGAGTCATCCATTCAGTCGTTCTAAATAATTACAACATATTCATTAAATATGCATTGAGCATCAACTCTGTGTGAGGTGCTAAAATGGGCACCAGGGAAATAGCAATGGGCAATTCACAACCCCTGTTTACTGCCCTGCCACAAAAGGCCAACTCAAGGCATGTCTGAGCAGGACAGACTCTTGACATGGTGTGTGCCTCGCTCTCAGTCAGAAAATTCCTCAAGGAGACGTAAAAGGCAATTATCAGAAACAAAGCACACACTTGAAATTATTCAGAGCCAAATAGACCAAACCACTTTATTGATTTTTAAACACTGAAGACCATAAAGATCATACTTCATGTCAATAAATAAACACACCTTTTGAAGTCTTGAGGCATTTCCTCAAGGGTCTTCATTGTAAGGCCAGGTCCTGCCTCCCAACACTATTTCAGAAGCCCCACAGACATGCATTGCACCATGATGCCATTAAACATGCAATTCATCAAATCACTCTGGATTCTGAATCTGTGACCCTCATTGTCATTCACTTTCCTAAGAGCTTAACTACAGACAGAGAATCCATTTCCTGTGCAGGCCCGCATGCTGCCAGTAGCTTGGACATCCTTCCCCAACCGGCAAGTGTTCCTGAATGCTTACAATGTGTTAACTGAAGTTCTAGGGGTTAAAGAGTGAGTAAGACAAGTAAATTGTAAATCCTCTAGGAGCTTACATTCTGTTTATCAGAAACAGTAGTTTTTCCATTCTTCAAGAAGCTGGCTACGGGACTCAGATGGTGGTATGAAAAATAAAACACACTGAAATATTGAATTATCCTATTTTATCAACTCTAAGATGCACATTTTTTTTTTTCACTTTGTAACCTCTCTAAAATCCAGGTACAATTTACAATCAATGAATTCTGCAGTCATTGTTATTTGTGTCACGGTTTTATAAGGGAAAAAATACCTTGGTTATTCTAATAAGAAGTAAGCCCTCACACACTGACTGCTGTAACAGGTAAACTTCAAGTTTCAGCAAGTCACAGTAATAAGTCTATTTCTCTCATAGCCCAGTGCTAGTGTTCCTTTCTGAGTAGCTCTCCCTCAAGTACTAATTCAGGGACTAGGTTCTCAAGGAATGCCCTCCAATCAAGGACTTTCAGAGTTTCTCTGTGGGTCTTTTCCGTTCTGGCCAGGCAGAAGGGAAAGCATGTGGAAAATCCTATACAGGAAGTTTCTGTAGGCCAGGACAGGAAGTGGTCCACAGGACATTTGCCAAAATTCCATTGGTCAGAACCCAGTTGCATGGCCACACCTACATGCAAAGGAGTCTGGGAAATAGAGTTTAGCTACAAGTACGAAACGAAAGAAGATGAGTCTGTTTGACCAGTGATCTGGTCTTTTCCACTGGCATTTAAAATGATTCTCCATGCTATGTCTTGTCTATGTTTTCAGGAGCATGACGTGCTTGGTTTGCGGATATCATTTCAGCATTTTCTCCCTCTTTGTAAGGAGTGGAAGCCATCAGGTTTTTGTTGTTGTTGTTGTTTTTTAAAGTAAAATAGCAACAGGGGTAGTATCAGCATTAGCAGGACAGCCCCACTATGTGATCTTACCAAATTAGAAGGGATATTATTTTCCCTTCAAACATAACATTTAAGCCTGCAACTCAATCATTCAACCAATAACTATTAATTATCTAGTAGGAGCCATGTTTATCCTAGATTCTTTCAAAGATGCTGAAGATATGAAAAATTACTCAGTGATGTTCCAGAGCCAGCATGAAATGACCAAGGAACAATTCATTAAATTGTGCCATGTTACCTCTAAGTTAAAATGGTGTTTAAGAAGAGCATGATTAGTGTTGGATGAAAGAAATTGTTTCCATTATTTCTGGTGTGGGAAGGCTTGAGGTCAGCTTCTAAGCAGCAGGCTCAGTCAGCTCTGAAGGCCATCTTTCTTCATTCCTCTCTTCTTTCTCTTTCTCTCTCACACATGGCACACCTAAGCATGTGAGTTTCAAGATCTAAATCTGGACTAGGGAATAGAATTCTTCACTCCAGACTAGTACTATTCCAACCATTATCAGAGCTCTGGATGGTGACATATGCTTTCCCAAATCAATAAAGCGACACTTAAATTCCTATTTATCGTTTTTTGTGGGGTTTTTTTGTACCTAAACTTAATTGGCTGGAACCTTAGTAGGGAAGAGTTATAGATAGCACCTCCACACCTCTAATCATATTCACAGAAGTCTTTTTTCAAAACATGTGATTTGAGATAGGACTTTAACTAAGAATACAGAAGGTAAGAATGGCAAAGAGAAACTGGATATTCCACAAAATGAGCAGAACATGCAAAAAGATTTGGAAGCAGGAATGAGTGTGGTGTGGATGAAAGGTAATAGTAGCAGCTTAGCCAGAGGAAAAGAAAAAAAAAATATCTTGCCCATTTTCTTGTCTGAATCTTTTATAGAAAGTGCAATATCTGCACCTGAGAGCAAGAATTAGGATCAGCTTTAAGAAGGCCACAAATCCTTGTATCTTACAGACACAGAGCAGAAGGATGAAAAATAGGAAGCTTGTCTAATAGGTTACACTTGCTAGTATGTTTTAAAGCTTTTATATTCTCCCTTTCATTCACTCCTCAAAACAGCTTTCTGAGATTGGTAATTTTTTGGCAAATGAGGGATGGAAACACAAAGACTTAGTGATTTGCCTGATTCTATATGGCTGATAATTAGGGTGACCACATTCCTTGTTTTCGAAACCAGGATATTTTTCAGAATGAAAGGGGGCAGTCTTAATAACCACGCTGGAGAGCAGGTATAAATTGGGCTAATCCTGGGCACCCTGGGATGTATCATCCACCAGGACGTGGGACAGAGTATGAACTGTAGCATAGAGCTCTAGCCCACAAATTTGATGTTCTTCCAACTATACTGGATCTGGTCTTTCAGTCCAGTTGAAACTAAGAAATTCTGTGGAAAACACTTCCTAGTCCATTCTAGAGTACTATATTTAAAATAAGCCTTTAATGACTACAAATAATATGTTTGCAAAATTTAAGCGAATCTCAGAAAATGTTCGGTAAAAGTCACAGCCATTTAATCCACAGAAATAAGATAAACTGGGCTTTAATTGCAGGTAATTTGGTTTTATAGTGAAAACCAAGGGGAATATAGATTCAATCAATTCTGTTTTGCACAGGATGAAAGAAATTAGGCAGAGAACTCCATGCTACGACCAGTGATTCATGTGAACAGAGGAAATGTGCCACCAAGAGGGTATATGTGAGGGAGAGACGTTTTCCCCTGGGCTAGCGAATAAGAGGTACCATGTAATTTATCATCCAAGTCAGAACACTTTGAGAGTGAAGGAGGATTCTACTTATAGATATTTCAGGAAAGCAAGTATAAATGTGTACTGCTACCTCAAGCAAACTGAGATGTATGATCATTGCCTACTAAGAGAGAAGAAGATTCTCTTTCTTATCCAGCCACAGCAAGCTGTACATAGGGAGAAACCAAGAGCCATGTCTACTTCACTTGTCCATCTCTATTTTTAGAAGAAAGTTTCAGTTAATGAGGGTTCTTCCAGAATATGCAGTATTTTATTTTCCTTAAATTAACATGCTATCCAGAAACATCTCTGATTTCTGTAATTGTGGAAAGAACTCTAAAGCAATCATAATTCCTGGAAATATTTTTTATTTTAAATAATGCAAATATTTAATTTATTTATTGTTAAATGTTTGCTTATTTGTGTTATTAATAATATATCTGCCCTAGACTATAACAGTGTTACATAAAATTGGATACTTAATTCAATAATAGTTCTGAATAATTCTTTAGAAATAAGTAAACAATTACCTAGGGAAATGACCAGCTACTGTATTAAGCCAGTAGGCCTATTTATCCCAAAGGTTAATCCTAACAACCTTGCATATAATCAAGCCCAAATCAGTACCTATTTTCCTACTCTTCCAGTTCCTTTAAAAAAAAAAGTGAAATTTTATTCAAAAGCCACTTAATAAAATATCAGCAGAGAGCCACTTGTAGAAAAGAATTAATTTAGATACTGTTCCAACCATAGAAACTGGGCATCCTTTGCACATTTTTCTCAATGCACAGTTCACTTTGGTTTTTTTTGTTGGTTTTGTTTTGTTTTAAGATGGAGTCTTGCTCTGTCACCCAGGCTGGAATGCAGTGGCATGATCTCGGGTCACTGCAACCTCCACCTCCCACCTGGCTAATTTTTGTCTTTTTGGTAGAGACAAGATTTACCATGTTGGCTAGCCTGGCCTCGAATTCCTGACTTCATGTGATCTGCCCACCTCAGCCTCCCAAAGTGCTGGGATTACAGGCATGAACTACTGTACCCGGCCTACATAGCTCATTTCGGTTAGATCATCCTGGAAGCCTGGAAATAGAAACCCCCTACCCCCAGAATAATTTTCAAACACAGCTGCTCTAAAATAATTCCTTGGGGCTGATGATCCCAGGAAGAGGAAGAAATATCATTTGGGTCTCACTAATGACATTTCTAGTGGTCTCTGGGGAGCAATCAGAGAGGGGAGCCCTTTAACTCTGTCTGTGATCTGGATCAGGTGTGATCATCACCTGTGTTTCATGTTGTCATTGGGCACACACAAATGCTGCCCTGAATGCCTGCTACCATTACATACCCCAGACACATAGAGACTCAAATGCAGATCGGATAAGAAGATACAGAAATAGCTCTAAAATGCTCAGACTCAAGTGCTTGTAGAACAAGATAGAGAAATAAGCCCAAATCAACACAACAGTAAAAATGGGAGCCTAGTACCTTTATTATAAGGATTATAGTAATAACAAGGATCATCATCAACCTTTGTGTTGATGTTTCTTGTAGCAACTGTAACTAGAAATGTTAGGACATTGTTGATTTTCTAAGAGGTTGACATGGGGGACTCTCACTCATGGACCTACCACTTCTCCTCCAGAAGCCAAGACCCAAGCAATTCTTCTCTCTGAATATACAGAACAAGGATGTGACCTTGATTTTGCATATACCAAAGGTACTCAAATGTTTATGTTTGCAGTGATGCATCTTTGGTATGTATTCCACTTGTCTGTGTGTTAAAACAAACCGTTGTTAATTTAGTAACATGCAGCTATGACAGCTTTATTATGCTCACAGATTTTGTAGGCAAGGACTTAGGAAAGCACATAGTAGGGACAGCTTTTTTCTGCTTTACATTGTCTGGAGCCTCAGCCAGAAAGACTTGCAAGGCTGAGAAGTAGAGCAACCAGGATGAGAAAAGTCACTTCCAAGGTGGCCTCTTTATTTGCATGTCTGCTGCATGGGCTAGGGTGAGTTGAAGACTGGCTTGACTGGGACTGTGGACATGTTGGCAGGATTTTGGGGTGCAGGGGAGAGCTCAGCTTGCTCCCTGGTGGGCTCCAGGCTCTTGGTCTTTCACTCTCCCAAGAATGGCAGAGGGGACCACGGTGGGCATGGTATGCTTGTAAAGTAAATACCAGACCCCAAAAAGTGTTTGCAGAAACTGATTTATTTAAGCAGAGAAAGAGAAAAAGGAGAGAGAAAAGATTAGAGAGAAAAAGGCTTCCACGAAGAGTGTGGAAGGGGACCCAAGTATAGAATTCAAAGGAGTGTGGAAGAAGGGGACTTTTAACCTGGGAGGAATTCCCACCTTCTCCGAGTCCCCTGGCCAATGAAGGGAGTTCCGTTAAACTTCCGCTGGAGTGATTGACTTGTGATTCCCCCTACCACCGCACCCACGAAAATTAAAACAGAAACCATTGAATCTCCCGGAAGGAGGGACATGGGAGCGGGGCATGGCTGGGAAGTGTTTGCCCTTAAAACTACGCCCCCTTGTGGACCCGGAAAGAGAACACGTTTCCTCAGACAGAACACCAACAAGTCATTTCTCCGTGTGGTTTGAGTTTCTTGTGGCATAGAGGCTGGGTTTTGAGTGGGAATATTCAAAAAAGAGAGCTCCGAGAGGACAGGTGGAAGCCACACAGGCTCTTCTGACCTAGCCTCAGAGATCACCACCTGACCCATGGCCCCAGCAGTCAGAGAAGTTACAAATCCAGCCAGATCCACAGGGAAGGGATGTGGAACCCATCTGCTAGTAGGAGGACTGGCAGAGAATTTTTAGGCCATGTTTAAAACTGGCATGTACGATATTGACAAGCGGCCCTTTTTCCTTTATCCTTTTCATCAGAATTGCACTTGGGGGCTAACTATTAAAACCACAACAGTAACAGCTGTAATGAGCTGTATTTTTGTAAAATAAAAATAATATTGTTGTCAGTAGTTTTGCTACTTTGAATGTGGCAAGTGGGACTGAGAGTGCAAACAAGGAGTAGAGAAAATATTAAATTAAAATTAGGACAACAGTCAAGGTGACACACTATGGGCCATTGCTGGACAGTTTTGTACTCTTTTTTCTCGTCCATTCTGCTAACAGTGGAGGTTCAGGGGGTCACAGCCTTACCTGCTGAGACATTACTCTATGTGCAGCTACAGACACTTGTCAGCTTCTCAACAAAACCCTATCTTTAGTCTTACAGTCCGCAGTCATTTGCCTCTGCTTCACTCATACTAGTTTTGGGGTAAAAATATGTTCTATAAAAATAGATAGTTACATGGTTCCAGGAGATTGGATTAAGAGAACTGTTATTAGAGTCTTCAGTCTTGGTGTCTGGGCCCCTGGAGTTGATACCCCTTTTGTAACTCATAGTACTTTGTTATCGCTGGAGGCTGTGGTTGTCTTAGTCAGAGTAGGTTGCTATAACAAATTACCATAGACTTAACAAATACTTGTTTGGGTGGCTTAAACAGGAAACATTTCTTTCCCACCTTTCTGATTTCTGAAGGCTGGGAAGTCCAAGATCAAGTACTGTAGGGTGTCCGGTGAGGACACTTCTTGTGTCCAGAGAGCATCTTTGCTTGTATCCTCCCATGGTGAAAAACAGGGAGAGACTCCTCTTTCATAAGGGCACAAATTGCATCATGAGGTCCCCCAACTCATGACTGAATCAAACCTAATCACCTCCAGATAACATCACACTGGGGGTTATTGTTTCAGCGTATACATTTTGAGGGGACACAAATATTCAATCCATAAGAGTGGTGATGGTTGGCATTTAGCCCAGTGTTTTCATGGTGGTAGAAATGGTGGGGGCCTGATACCCCTTTTCATGCTGGTTACAGATAAATATTCTAGAGAACTAAGGATCATTCTCTTACCCACCCCACTCCCTCTGCTTTTCTACCCTTTTCTAACCAGGAAAACTCAACACAGTTCTTGGTCTCAATACAGGGGGAGCTGATGAAAGGAATCATAACTATGTATATTCATGATTCAAAAGTTTATGATTTCTATGGATTCCATCTCTGGCCTTTGCTTCATGTATTACCTTGTACAACAGCTTTTCCTATCTCAACCTGTTTACCTATTATTTTCCTTTCTGAAAATTGGTGAGAAAAGTATTTTATATGGTGGTTGTGTAGTTTAAGTGAAATTATACAAGTAAAGTACTTAGCATATTATAAATATGCAGGAAGTCAGTACATATTAACTGTTCTTAGCTACTGTGACTCCAGTCCCAGCTGGAATTGATGATTTTAACTTTTCCCTCTCCCATTTTACATAATCACAAGTTTGAAACTTCATTTCTCCCCTAGAGCTGTATCATTTCCATGCTTCATCTCTGATTGCCTCTGAATTAACAGAGAGTATTTTTCTCTGAGGGTTACTCAGACATTCCCAAAGCTCACAATACCTTAGAGTCTTAGAGTCCTACATTGCAGGATGCGACTTTTCGATATCTCCCTTCTTCTCTGCCCCATTTCCCCTTTCCACATACACATAACAAGAAGAGTGGCACATGAGAAAAGACGCTGGCCTGGCATTCTAAAGCTTACCCTCCTGAGAGCCCTCATCAAGACCTAGCACACCCCTGCCAGCATTCCCCTCAAAAGGGCCCATGTATGGGAGAGATACTGTGATTCACACCACAGGCATCTGGGAACCAGATCAGAACTTACTCTGCTGATATAGTCTCCTATTCAAACAGCAACACATCAGAGTTCACATTTACCAAGGACAAGTAATGAACAAGATGATCCCTCAGAGCCATGCTAGCACAAATTTCCCATGATGTAACATTTTAATACTCATGAGCTGTGGCCAGTGTTGCACTAGAGCCCACTTGCACTGGTTTATAAGAGCCAGTTATTAACTTTTCAGGAATTTCATGAGTTAGTCATTAAACAAAGCCACTATCAAAAGTTGAATTATATAAACTTATAATCTAATGAATTATTAAAAATAAAGATAACAATGTACAACTATTATGTATCCATAATAATTTAAAATAAAAATTAAAAAACAAAGATAACAAATAAATTCCCCCCAAATTCAACATATTCGAATTACTTAACTACATTTTCCTATTGTCTATGCCTTTGAGATTACTTATGTCTAGTATATCTGTATGGAAGGAATAATATAAGCCGATGTGCTATTGTGTATCTCTTCACAACTCTGCAATCAGTGATGTTATGTTGGTAGCTTTAAATTGGCCACGGTGGTTACCAATCAGAGCTTGATTTACTCTTTTTCTGATAGTCTAGACATGAGAACATGATGACAAACATGTTAATAATGCAGATTAAACTTATACATCTGGCACCATTACAATGTGAAGAGCACAAAAACATTGAGGACTATTCTCCCAGTATTTGAACCAAAGGAGTTGCTCACATCATTGACGCATTAATGAAATTCTGGCACACATATTTATTTTTTCCTTTCACTTTTGTCTTACTCATTAATGCCTATAAAAATATCAACATTCATATAAGAACCACCTTCATTCATCAACTGCAACCACAGGTTGGCCACCTAAGGATAACAATTTCAGCAAAAATCAACTACAGCATTCTATGAAAATCAATTTTATAATAAAGAATATGTGTATTTTATTATTTTTTGTCAGTTGTGTGCTATAAATTCTTTATATCAATAAAATTTGTGATAAATTTTTGTACATACATGTATGTATAGTATTTTTGTTTGTTTGTTGATTTTCAGAAAGTCAGCTGTGCAACATTTACTAGACACCACTGGTGCTACGACACTTAGAGAATGTGTAGAGGATTCCAGAATTACCAAAATATTGATCTTGACTTCTTCAAATTCTTGTGATGACCTCTTTGCCTTATAGCATGACTGTGATGCCATGAAGATGATTTGATAGCAACAGACCAGAGCCCGTCCTTACCCTAGGAAGAAGCCCTGGCTTCAGGATACAACCAAAGCTCCAGGAGGCACCAGTTTCTCAACATCTGCCTTTCTGCTTGCTTGTTGGCAAAGCATTAGGAAAAAGCAGCAAAGATTCTTTGCAGTATATCCTAGGGAGAAAAGGTGCAGGATCTTCTGTCTTGCAACAGCTCATTAGGCTAGACCCAGTGAAACAACCAGCTCTTCTTGCTCCCAATATGAAGAAGCAAAGAACCTAGCAAGTTCCATCTGATCTGAGATAGTGTCTGAGGTAAGCCCAAGGTGTAAGAGGAGACGGGGCTACAAGTGATTGCATAAAGGTTCTCAGGTGCAACTGATCTCCCTAGTAACCTGGCCAAGATAAGTAATAATAATCCCCTGGAGATGCAAAGGACAGACCAGAATGATCCATAAGAAGTCAAATGAGATGGCAAACAAAGAGCCCGGGAAAGCTAAATTTATGTCATAAAACAGAGGAGACTCCAAAGGACATGGCTATAGCCTATACATTCTTTCAAAGTACCAGTAAAAATACAAGAAGAAACTGTTGATAGCATGGTAGCATGGGTTAGTGGGGAAAAATGGAGATAGCATTTGACGTAAAGAGAAAAACCTTTGCCTTTGATTACGGAAAACACTTTAGGATAAAGTAATTCATAAGCTGTCTTCTATGGTAAATAAGTTAAGAGTCTTTTTTAATGAATATTAAATAATGGGTTAAAGGATTACATAATGCTAGGAAAATTATAATGCAGAACTTTCAAAATGAATGATGCTTCTACAGGAGACGTTTTAATATGATTCTATGCCAATAAGTTATATAAATATGTAAGCTAATATTAAAACTATAACTTAACTTCATAGATTCATTGGTCTGTGATCATACTAATCCTGAGGACATTGTTTGCACAACAACAATAGAAATCTGCATTTCCTGTTTCCTATTTCTTATGATGACAAGCTCATTGTGTATGATTTCATTGAATCACCTAACTGGGAGTACAGATTGGATTTCATTATGAGTGTTTGGGTTGTGGGATATTAGATTTTTACTCAGTAACTGCACATCTTAAAAGGAACACCATATTTAACGGCATGTACATTTACAATTTCTGAAAGTGTGGGCTTCAAGAGACTCTCCGAGATGACAGCCGCATGCCTGTTATTGCCCTTGAAAACCTTCCAGTGGGGTAAGACGTGGAAGTGGAAGACAATGATATTGATGATCCTGCATCTATATGTGTCCAGGCAAATGTGTGTGTTTGTGTTTTAGTTTTCAACAAAAAATTTAAAAAAAAAAAAAAAAATTTTAATTTAAAAATAGAAAAAAAATAATCAAAAATAAAAAAGAATAGGATATAAAGAAAGAAAATACGGCCGGGCACGGTGGCTCACGCCTGTAATCTCAGTACTTTGGGAGGCTGAGGTGGGTGGATCATGAGGTCAAGAGATCGAGACCATCCTGGTCAATGTGGTGAAATCCCGTCTCTACTAAAAATACAAAAAATTAGCTGGGCACAGTGGCGCGTGCCTGTAATCCCAGCTACTCAGGAGGCTGAGGCAGGAGAATTGCCTGAACCCAGGAGGTGGAGGTTGCGGTGAGCCGAGATCGCGCCATTGCACTCCAGCCTGGGTAACAAAAGCGAAACTCCATCTCAAAAAAAAAGAAAGAAAGAAAGAAAGAAAGAAAATACATATCGCTATACAATGTGTTCATATTTTAAACTAACCATTATTACAAAAAAGTAAGAAAGTTAACAAAATTTGGAAAGTAAAAATGTTCCAGTGAGCTAAGGTTAATTTATTATTGAAGGAAGAAAACTACTTTTTATAAATGTAGTGTTGTTTAAGTATGCTGTGTTTACAAAGTCCACAGTAGTGTACAGTGATGTCCTAGGCCTTCACTCACCACTCACTCACTGACTCACCCAAAGCAACTTTCATTCTTGAAAGCTCTATTCATTGTAAGTGTTCTATAAGGTATACTATTTTTATCTTTTACAACTTTTTTTCACTGTGCCTTTTCTATATTTAGGTATGTTTAGATACATAAATACTTACTATTGTGCCACGATTGCCTACAACATTCAGTACAGTAACATGCTATACAGGTTTGTAGCCTAGGAGCAACAGGCTATCCCACATAGCCTAAGTGCGTAGTAGGCGATACCATCTAAGTTTGTGTAAGTGCACTCTATGATGTTTGCACAATGATGAAATTGTGTAGCAATGCATTTCGCAGATAGTATCCTCATTGTTAAGCAAGGCATGTCAGTAGATCATTGTTCCAAATGTGGGTGGGCTTTATACAGTTCTTCGAGGGCTTGAATAGAGCAAATGGTAGAGAGTGAGGAATTGGCTCCTTTTTTCCTACCTGCCTGCTTGAGTTGGCACATCTCTTCTTCTCCTGCTTTTTAACTGTGATTTCCCATGGTCAGCTTCCCAGGTTCTCAGGTCTAGGAACTTAGACTGAATTACACCACCAGCTTGCCTGGATCTCCAGTTTTCAGATGGCAGATCATGGGATTTCTCAGCCTCCATAATGACATGAGCCAATGGCTCATAATAAATCTCCATATGGATAGATGACAGATAGATGGATAGATAGATGATAGACAGATGTCTTCTTGACAATTGCATGGGGTAGGCCTAACATTCTCAGTGTGTAAACCGAGGACCATTTACAAAGGCTTCGCTTCAGATATTTCCATGTTTCACAGCAGCCCTTAAGTTTAGTTGCTTAAGGACTTAATTTATTTCATGTGAGCCTAATATTAGTTGTGTCACTGTAGATTAGAGCTTTAGACAATCTCAGAACCAGTCTCCAAACAGTGAATGCCAAATGTCTCTTATAATTATAAGATGTGGAATATCAACTTCCAAAAAATTATTCAACTCACCACAGTTAAATTTTCTTTAAGCCCATGGATGTTATGTACATGCCGGCACATGGCCAAGCCAAAGTTGAACTACTAGGTTGGCACAAAAGTAATTGCAGTAATTGCAGGTTTTGCCATTACTTTCAATGACAAAATCCGCAATTCCTCTTGCACCAGTTTAATAGATTAAGGGATCACTAAAAGTGACCTAAGATAAAACTTGAAATAAATAGTTCCCCTGCATTCCTATTCACAGGAAGATAATGGACTTCTTCACAACTCCCAACAATGTGTAGTGTTATGTGAACTAAAATTCTAGCAAGGACCAAGGCCATGAATCATTGTCTGAATTGCCCCAAGCTCTATTTGCAGTCTCAGGGAGCATTTTTACTTGAGATACTGCCTAACTGAAAAGAACTGATGAGCATCTTAGGCAAATGGTAGAAAAGTTTCCAGCTGGTATTCAAATCATTATTTAAACCAGCAATGATCCCTTCCTACCCAAGGCATTCAGAACACCTTTTGTTTATTTAAGGTGTAACATGTTGAAAGGAGTCTGGTCATGAGGGCTTCTCGACAGAAATAAAATAAATTGACATAAAGTTTACTTCAAAAATTTATTGAAAGAACATGTAACAATACCTATTGAATACATCGGGCACAGATGAGGGTACAGAAGAAAAAAGAAGGAATCTTTACTGTTTACTCATGTTTGAAACACAAATGAGTTTGTGTTTCCTTCTCTTTCTTGGGCAGATTTCATAGTTTCTCAACTTATTTAAAGTTTTTCTGCCTCCTGACCTGCGCCTGCAGAAAGGAAGGGACAGGCCCTGTCTCACCTGGAAACTATTTCTTCACCTTCCTCCTTCCCTCCTCTTTCTGTCTCACTGTGCTACCTCTGGTGTCTGGGAGGAGGGGAAACAGAAGAGGAAAGAAGGAAGGAGGGCCAGATGCAGTGGCTCATGCCTGTAATGCCAGTACTTTTGGAGGCTAAGCGGGGAGGATCACTTGAGGTCAGAAGTTCCAGACCAGTCTGGTCAACACGGTGAAACCCTGTTTCTACCAAAAATGTTTAAAAAGTTAGCCGGATATGGTAGTGTGTGCCTGTAATCCCAGCTACTTGGAAGGCTGAGGCATGAGAATCACTTGGACCCAGAAGGCGGAGGTTGCAGTGAACTGAGATTGTGACATTGCACTCCAGCCTGGGTGACAGAGCAAGACTCTGTCTCAAAAAAAAAAGAAGGAAGGAGAGAAACGGTTCCCTTATGTCGTGACAAACTATCCCCACAAAGTCCTCTGTTCCATTGTTGGTTCTTTCTTTCCTGGGTCAATTCCAAAGCCCTTTGACCCCCTCTTCACAGAAACCTCTCACAGTTAGTCTCTGTGACCTATGTGGTCTCTGGCTGGACCCCCTAGCCACACCCCTCATTCCTGCTGCCAGCATGTGCCCATGTGTGCTCTCTCTGCTGGGGTCCTTCCTGGGATCAGGCAGCCCATTGGAGTGGGACCCGTTTCAGGCCTGACCCTTGCTTTGCTCTTATTCTGGCTCTCAGGAAAACCCAGCCCTTTTGCCTGCCAAATAAGGAAATGCAGGTGGCCCTCTCCTCTCATGTTGCCATCAGAGACAACATCAGCCAGTTTCTCACCTTTGCACTTTCCAGATAAGGACAGTTTAGGAGGCATAGTTCTCCAAGAACCTTCTCTCCGTGCTTTGCTCTGATCCTAGGGTCATCCCCAAATGACATGGGGCCTTCAAGTTTTGCATCTTAATGTACACGGCATGAGGAGGAGATTGAGATGACAGCCTCCTTCCTGGAAGACATCCCTCCCAACTCAGAGAGCATCTCTGTAGGCCCTCAGCTAGCTCCCCTCTTGGTGGACTAGCAAGCAATCCAATCCCATCCTCTCCTAGTGAGGGCAATACAGCCAGCCATTCACTTATCTCAAGGAATTCCTCATCTTCTGCACACAACAAGCACCCTCTTTAGAACGTGTGGCATTTGCCACTTACTGTTCTTAGCTCTGAGGCCTCAGCCACAAGTAAATCAGCAAGAACAGTCTCATTTACCATCCTGTTACAAACGTTGGCTCTATCCAGGCACACCTTCCATCGTCTATCCCTCCGGAGTATCTGCTCAGAGTCTGCACTCTTATTACATGGCTCACCTTCATCGCCAATGACCTGAGGTTGAAAGCAACATCTTTGAATGCCAGCCACATTCTTTCATGGCTGCTAGAAAGACACCACAGGTCACAGCCAGCCTGTGGCACACTCACCAATCTGATTTAAAAGGGGGGATCCACTACCCTTAGCTCAAAACAGCACTGCTTTCCTTAAAATCTGGAAATCTGCCCCAGCAATGCTGAGGCTGCTGGCAGAGGTGAAAAGACCAATTCCCAAAACATAAAATGGTGGGTGAAACAAATTTACCAAGCATTCGCCAAGGGAAATTCTACTTTCTATAGGTGTATAATAAATATAAGAGGGAGATGTATATATATATATATATATATATATATATATATATATACACACACATACACAATATGGAGGAAAGAGCCTGTGCAGTGGTGATATGAGATTTTTGGAGGGAGGCAAAATGAGGATTTTTTTTTTAAAAAAACACAATCATCTTTAGACTTGATCAGAAAACCTGAGTGAAGAAGGAAGGTGTGTACACATCTGCTTAGGCAAGGCAATGCTTTGAAAATAATGAGCCAGAAATTTTTTCAGCCAGAAATGAAACTCACCAAAAATAAAATGGAAAATATTTTTAAATCTTGTTAATTTTGATAAACACATTAACTTTCACATTACTTGATTTTTTTAAATAATCTCAAAGACAGAGCAGAATTAGTTGATGGTAAACCGACCTGGCCTGAATATTATAGGTAAGGGTCTGACTTCTGGGATGATTTTACTCAAACATTCTCAATGAAACCATATATTGATTCTACAGTTGAGTTCTTACCATGTGCCAGGCACAGTATCAGTGGAAGAGAAAATTAAGCAAAATACAAATGCTGTAAACATCAGCTATAGAAACTGTAAAAAAAAGCTATTACATTAAGAATATTTAATCTTTGTCTTCAGAAATTTCCAGTTTGCTATCTAAGATAAATTTCCAGCTTGCAACTTTACCTCCTGATCATTCTAAATCAAGAGCTTTTGAATATATTTAACACTTTTTTTGAAAGGGAGTTGGAAAGGAAATGTAGAAATGAGATCAACAAATAGATTCAATAATTTACCATCAGAAGTTTCCTTAGAGCTGCCAGTAAATCCCTTGCAAAGTACACAATTAATATTTATGAGGGAGACATGTAGGTCTTATATCTGCCATGGCTTAGTAATTCACTTAATTTCTTTATGGTTCCATTTTCTTATCACTATGATAAAATCAGTCTACCCCACTCCCTTGGGTGAGGGGGATGGGGCTTGGTATAAAAAAAGTAAAGACTTTAAACATTTAAAAAATAATCTGGGTTGAGTAATCCTTTCTGAATGGCAAAGATAAACCAGTTTGCACCTTGTAGAGGTTCTTTTAAGTGGATCCAAGCTCAGGAAAGAGTCAAAGCCTCTTACAATAATGACAGAGTTTATTATTCTTCAAGGGCAGGGTGACTATTCTTTCTCCATATGCTATTTGACTGTATAGCCAGTCTCCATAGCCACAGGTTCAACATCTACAGATTCAACCCACCACAGATCGAAAAAGAGAGAAACAAAAAGGAAAGGAAAGGAAAGGAAAGGAAAGGAAAGGAAAGGAAAGAAGGAAAGGAAAGGAAAGGAAAGGGGAAGGAGAGAGGGAGAAAAAAGGAAGGAATGAAGGAGGGAGGGAGGGAAGGAAGGAAGGAGGGAGGGAGGGAGGGAGGGAAGGAAGGAAAGCAAGCAGTGCAATAATTTAAAAGAATACAAACAAAAATACAATTATGTACATAGTATTTATGTTGTATTAGGTATTATAAGTAACCTAGAGATGACTTCAAATATGCAGGAGGATGTGCATAGATTATATATGTTGACAAAAAATTGCCAGACTCTTTAAAGTATTTGAAGAGACTTATTCTGTGCCAAATATGAGTGATTGTGGCTCAGGACACAGCCTCAAGAGATTCTAAAAACATGTTCCCAAAGTGGTTTTGTACAGATCTATAAAGCAGATTGGTTTTATACATTTTAAGGAGATAAAA
Organism: Aotus nancymaae; assembly: GCF_030222135.1. NCBI lineage: Eukaryota > Metazoa > Chordata > Mammalia > Primates > Aotidae > Aotus > Aotus nancymaae. Next base: position 22,796,004 of record NW_026988454.1, read on the forward strand.
GTTAGAGGCAAAGACATAAATCCATACCTGTAAGATATGCATTGGCTTGGAAGAGTGGGCATGTCAAAGTGGTGTGGCAGACGAAGCCTTCAGGTCATAGGTGGATTCAGAGATTTTCTGATTTGCTATTGGTGAAAGTTAGCCTTTGCTTAGAGGGTTGAGGTCAACTTAAAGAAATGCATGAGTTAAGATAAGGGGAGTTGTGGAAACCAAGGTTCTTGTTACATAGATGAAGCCTGCAGGTAGCAGGCTTCAGAGGCAACAGATGGTAAATGTCTCTTTTTGAACCTTAAAATGTGTCAGACTCTAAGTTAAACCTCCTGGATCAGGAAAAGACCTAGAAAGGAAAGGAAACGCTCTACAGAATGCAAATGTCCCCCACAAGATATGGCTTTGCAGGGGCATTTCCAAAGATGCCAAAGAAAATATATTTTGGGATAAAATAATTTCCTCCAGAGCCTTGTATCTTTCACAACATGATGCTATACCAGAGTCAGGCTGGAGTTGGTTATCTTATTGCTACAAAGAGTCTGTTTTTCTTAGGATCTCTGTTTTAATGTTAGTGCTGGTCAGTTGTGCCTAAACTCCTAAGGGAAGAGGGTATAACGGGCAAGTCCAACCTTGTCTTCCTGTCATGGCCTGAAATAGTTTTTCAGATTCTCTTTAGGATCCTATTGCTCAAGGGGTGGGGGAGTCCATTCAGTTGATTGGAACCTTGGAATTTTATTTCTGATTTATGTATACAAATACTGTGCCATTTAATATCAGGAACTTGAGCATATGGGATTTTGATATCTACAAGCTGTGGATACTGAGGGATGATGGTATTATCCAAGAGAAATAAATTTTAACTGTGACAATGTGTTCTCGCATCCCAGGAAAACTTGTGAGGAAATCGCCCTGCCTATCTCTGGTGAGGAGACTAAAGAGGATTTGAAGTTCCCATGTGCATCATCACTTGCAAGAATATAACTCAGTTATATGAGTTAATGGCTGAGCAGAGAAGAACCTGCAAAATTAGTGTCATGCTAAAGTTTCAGAAGGGAGAAATAATTAATGGCTGAGCAGAGAAGAACCTTCAAAATTAGTGTTGTGCTAAAGTTTCAGAAGGGAGAAGTGGTGGTAGAAGCATCTCCACCTGAAGACTAATGGAGATTCTCAAGGAAAACTGTTGGGGATGCGAGAAAAGTTGCTGAAGGGGGAGGAGACCTAGAAAGGAGAGGGGACTGAGAAGAAAGAGTGCAGGAGGTTTGGGGGGAGCCTCATGTGGGTCACCCTATTCTGGAAGGTCAAGGTTTTAGGTAAAGCTACAATCTCTTCTGAAGTCTGAGCCTTTAGCAAAATTTGTTTCCAACGCCATCCTGATTGAGTGTATGTTGGGTTGGAGAAGACTCAGAAGGAATAGACAGAGGTGGTGCCCAGGGAAAAACAATCACCTGTCACTCTTACTGCAGAGGTTTGATCACAGATAATGAAACCACCTTTGCAGAATTATGACTGAGACAGTGAAAGATATCTAATTTAATTGACTCCTTCTTGCTTCTAGCCTTCAAGTTGCCCTTGTTTATTCCTGGGTATAGGCTGAACTAACTTTGGGAGAAGTTTAATTTATACTTTATAGTTTAAAACAAAGATGGTAACAGCCCTTTCCCAAAGCAGACCTCCTGTTTGCCTGGGGACTAGATTGCCTCTGTAGGAATAACATTAGCCACCAGATTAGAAATTATGGTTTAGGAGTCATGCAGTTGGAGGTGACAAGATTCTGACCCTCCCTAAACTGCTCCTAAGATCAGTGCTTGAGATATTTTGCAGACACTGCACTTGATGGATTAGCTGGCACCACCCAGATTGATAAACTGGCTCATCTGATCTTGTGGCCCCACCCAGGAATTGACTCAGCACAAGAAGACGGTTTCAACTCCCTACAATTTCATCTCTGACCAATCAGCACTCTTGGCTCACTGGCTTCCCCCGACCAGTTGTCCTTAAAAACTCTGCTTCCCAAATATTCAGGGAGACTGATTTGAGTAATAATAAAACTCTAGTCTCCCACAGAGCTGGCTCTACATGAACTACTCTTTCTCTATTGCCATTCTCCTGTCTTGAGAAATCAGCTATGTGTAGGCAGTGGGCAAGGTGAACCCATTGGGAGGTTACTGTAGAATCAAGAAAGACTTCCTCCATCTCTACCCTTACCTCACCCCAGTCCTAGGGGTTTCTAGGCAGAGCCACCAGAAACCTACAGAGTGGAGAGATACACAGGCCTGCAGCAACAGAGAAATTGCATTGGCCCATATGGCTGCCTGCCTTAATTCAGTAAGGAGCAGTCTTCAAGACTGGGAAAAATAAATCTTCAAAAGTACATCATGAGTATCAAATTAGACAATTTAAATGAAAATACTTTTCCATCTATAAAGTACTGTACAAATAAAAGTAATAGTTTAAAGTGTGTACTATTAACTCAGTTACATAGAGCTTGACCCAAAGTGTTTGTTCTGGCCTTCTGTCTCTAAAACCAAAGTAATTTTTTTAATACCTACATATTAGCATTCTGGGTTGAAAGCCTCCTTAAATCCAGTATAACCTCTCTGTTGCCCACTTGGCTTATTCCCAAGGTAGGCTGCAACAGAATGTGGATACACATTTGTAGCCTGGAGTACAAATAAGAAGGTACTGAATTCATCCACTGAACTGTTTTGGAACATCTACTCTGTCCTACACAGTGTGGGAGGTACCAAAGAGAAAAAATAAAAAACAATTCGTACTCTCAGGAGATCTAAATCTAGGGGAAGAACTGGACAACAATTCAGTGGAATCTAGGACAGGATGTACTATGATAGGAGCATCGCTCTTCTTAGAGACAAATCAAAAAGAAGCATCATATGCCAAGGAGTTGGCCTCCTACATTAACAGTGGGGTTAGCATAACACCTTTTACAATATGCCTATAAAAAGGGAGGATAAATTGATTGCCTAGTGATTCATAGTGGCATATCTCTCAATTTATTATGAACTCTGGGTTGCCAGGAATATAAAATACAAACAAGAATATGGTGGGCTGTCTGGGGCAAGGAGGAGAATAATAATAAACACGGAAATGCAGAGGACACATCTCAACCATATAGAGGTAGTAGCCCATGGTCAATTAGAGTCTGGGCTCTGAATCATTCTACCACATTTGAATTCCAAGTTCTATTCCCTCTGTGATCTCCAGCAAGTTAATTTAACATTTCTTGCTTCTATTTTCTCATTTGTAAACAGATTAATAAAAGTACCTACTTCAAAGAATAGTTTCAAGACTGAAAAAAAAACATCGTTGAAAAACTTAAAACAATCTGGCAAAAGGTGAGGGCTCAGTAAATCCATTATCAGTGTTATGTTTTTCAGCTGCAGGGAAAGTTAAATGGCAAGAATTATTGGGAAGAAAATCAATTTCAGATAGGCAGGCCTCATGAAGTCTGCAATATCAGGAATTCATAAGTCATTGAGAATCTGAATAGTGAATGCTGCTTTTGTTTCCAGTCCTCCCTCCTACTGGCTAACCCTTCCTCAGCTACAGATCTGTTTGCTTTCACCCAGCTTTTGCCACTGCTGTGCCTCAGCTCTTCTACTTGATGCTGGGTCAATGGCTTCTTTCTTGACTTCACTGCTGCTGGCTTTCCAGCTTCTGTGGGCTCATGCTGCTTCCTCTCTGTGTGGCACTTAATAACTGCTACCATCACCTAAGTATTAGTCTGTTTTCAGACTGCTGTAAAGAACTATCTGAGACTGGGTAATTTATGAAGAAAAGAGGTTTAATTGATTCACAGTTCTGCGGGCTTAACAGGAAGCATGGCTAGGAGGCCTCAGGAAACTTACAATCATGGCAGAAGGCAAGGAAGAACAAAGTAAAAGTCAAGTCATCTGAAAATGTCTTGGTTTTGTTTATGTAAGTAAAGTAATACATTTTACACACAATTGAATTCCTGCATCATACACAAATGTAAAATGAAAGAAAGAATACCATTAAGTTTAAAACCATGGAGGCTGCCCCAGGACAACAAATCCATTTATCATAGAATGAAATGTAAATTAGGAGAGCCAAGAGAGAAAAAAAGGCGCTCTCTTCCCATTAAAATATTTCAGTACAACCTGACAATTCAACTGAGTTCAACTATACATGCACACACATACAAACAAGACAGAGTATTCATTCTTCTCCCTTATGAGATGGACTATTATTGAATTTCTATTTTCTAAACTAAATAACAGAATTTTTATTTCGAAAGTTTCTGAAAGAATAAATGGAAGGAAAAACATTATCCATTTTTAAGAGAAAAATTTACATCTATTAAAGCCACCCTTGGTAAAAGACAACAAAATTTTTGTCTGACTGTCAGAACTATTGACAGTAATTTTGAAATCTCAGATAAGTTCTGCAAATGGCAATTTTACTGTGCTTCTGTGTGATACACTGGTGATCCCTATACTTGTCAGCCCATGAGACCACTCACCTCAGCAGTCACTGAGGGCCCCTTGCCAATGAGCTTGGTTTTCTCCATATGAATTGCCAGCCCCTTCCTCAAACAGCCAGTAAACTAAACCTTTAATCTTGGGGTTGCTGAGAAAGATTTGATAAAGTGTGTGTTTGATAAATATTTACTGAGTGTCTACTTTATGATAAGCACTCTTCTGGCTCTTGAGAATAGAGCAGAGCAGGAAACAGGCATAATCTCTGCCCTTGTATACTTTAAATTCTAGTTATGGGTCACAGACAATATTCAAATAAGTAAGTGAAATATATGGAATGTTAGCTGGGATGAGTGCTATGAATAGAATAAAGTTGGAAGAACGATAGAAGACATTTAATGAGAATGGTTGCAATTCTTCATAAGGCAATCAGGGAAGGACTTACTTAGATAATATTGTACTTGTGTAAAGACTACCTGAAGTCAGTAAGAAAATGAGATGTGCATATTTGTGGAAAGAGTATTCCCAGTGAAGAGAACACCAAGTATAAAGGGGCTTTATTAATCATTAATAAAATGAAAGCTATTCTTCCATAGGGAGCTGTTTGGGATGAAATAATCACATGCATACCCAAAACCAAAATCTGTTTACAAACCTACTTCTCAAACTCTATGAAAATTTTTGCATCTTAAACATCAAAATACTAGGTGAATTTGGTTTTGGATTTTTTTTATACTGCACCTATGTTTAAGAAAACTCAACTTGATAGAATACAGTAGGAGGCATAGTTGAAGAGTTAGTTAATGTATCTGTTAAATTTATGATGAGATTTTCCACCTCAAGGAAAATAGACCTTCTCAAATTGGATGACTTACTCAGGTGGAATTATCTGGCTTTTAATTATAGAGGGAAGAAATAAATAAGCACATACTAGCAATTAAAGGGGCAGAACTAAACTTTCAGATTATGCCCTTAGGTCTTTAATATTTATTCCAGTCTTTTGCAGTTTCTGGGAAGAAATAAATAAGCTCATATTAGTAATTAAAGGGGAAAAACTAAACTTTCAGATTATTCCTTTGGGGCTTTAATATTTATTCCAGTATTTGAAATTATAATTCAAGAAAATCAAAACTAATACTCATATCATTGGGGCATGGGAAATTTTCCAATGTTCGAGGAAAAGTAAATTACCTCCACAGCATTGAATTTACTAAACAAAAATATATACACGTTGATATCAGAAAAATCTCTATCGAACGTTGATACATTAGTAAACACTAGTATATTGTATATTTATAAGCTTATAAAATATCACAATCTGTATCACATCTCTTCACAAGTCTCAGAAGGGCTAATCGCAGCTATTAATAAGGGTCTTAGTCAGTTTAGCTGCTATTATGATTACCACAGACTGGATGGCTTAAACAACAGAAATGTATTTCTCACCATTCTGGAGGATGGAAGTTTAAGATCAGTGTGTTCTAATGATCTTGACTCAGCATGGTCAGGTTCTGATGAGGGCCCTCTTCCTGGTTTGCAGATGATCATTTTCTCATTGTATCTCCACATAGCAAAGAGAACGATCAACTGTTTCTCATATTGCTTATTATAAGAACACTAAGTCCATTCTGAGAGCTTCACTCTCATGATCTAATTACCTCGCAAAGGCTCCACTTCTCATGCCACAGCACTGGGGGTGAGGATATCAACAGGTGACACACAAACGTTCAGTTCATGGTACTGAGATCCTGAATTCTAAGATGGGAAGAGCGTTTTCTTCCTCCTCATAAAGACAGATTTGGGTCTCCAAGTGGTGGGATGAGGAAGCATCTCTGATATTTGTCTCCTTCAGCAGATGGAAGAGTTCTGCCTTCATGAAATTTAGGAACAGAAACTCTTCTCCTCAGAACTCTAAGAGGCTTAGCAACCAAAACGCTAGGATATGGACCTAGAAGGATTAGCTTTTCAGAGCTGGCACATTCTGGATATCCACCCTTCACACTAAATTGTGAACACAGAACAGCCCTGCTTTTGGAATCCAGTGGTGCCCCCTTTGTGGTGTCACTGAGAAGCACACCAGACCACATCCAAGATCCTTTGGAGGGAAAGAAATGAATTCATAAAGTCTGCCAATTGTAATACACTGATGGATGGGGCAAGAGGAAAACATCTTTCAGCCTACTCTGAAATGATGAGTTGCTTACTCTCTGAAGCATAAGGACCAAATTCTCCTTTCAATTTTATTTCTACTGGAGTTTTACTGTTGCCTGTTTACATTAAAAGAAAAATAGTAAGGTCTCTTTGTTAAGCTTAAAATACCTTAAGAGAAACTTCCAGCGTTGCAGGTTTGGTATATCATTACCACAGGAAACTAAAATGACTAAGGCCAAGGTTACAAACAATTCAAACTTCAGAAAGTATTTCTTAGGGAAAAGAAGCTAGAGTGGAGTCTAGGACAGAAACAGCTCCTCCCTTCCTGGAATCCGCAAGCTCATCTGAGATAATGGGTTTGAAAATGCACAGGGTTCAATAATTACAAAACCTCAGGCACCTGACCTTCAGGGGTGTCAGGCAAGGAGTTTCCTCTCAAAGTGCCAATTAACCTGATACATGAAGAATGAGCAGAGATTAATCACAGTCTTAGGAGAAAGGGGGGAGGAGTGTGCCAGGGAAAGAGACTCCCAACAGAGGGATGAGCAATTAGTGCCATTCAAGCACCAAAGAGAAGGTCTTTTGTAACTTGAACACTGTAAGAAGGGCAGGAGTCAGGTCCTGTAGGACTCCAGAGGCCCATGGAAACTTCTGAACATTACTGTAAGAGAGCTGGGAGGCTTTAAGGGTTTTTAAGCAGGAGAATTAAATGACCAGGTTTTAAAAGTTTGAAAGATTCCTCTGTGTGTGTATTAGTCCGTTTTCATGCTGCTGATAAAGACATACCTGAGACTGCGTAATTTATAATGAAAAAGAGGTTTAATGGACTCACAGTTGCATGTGGCTGGGGCAACCTCACAGTCATGGTGGAAGCCAAAAGGCAGGTCTTCCATGGTGGCAGACAAGAGAGATTGAGAACCAAATGAAAGGGGTTTCCTCTTATAAAACCATCAGGTCTCATGAGACTTATTCACTACCATGAGAACAGTATGGGGGAAACCACCCCCCTGATTCAATTATCTCCAACCAGGTCCCTCCCACAACACGTCGGAATTAGGGGAGCTATAATTCAAGATGAGATTTGGGTGGGGACACAGCCAAACCATATCAATGTGTAATCCGAAATTTCTCCTTAATGCTTAGAGAAAACAAAGAAGCACAAAATGCAAGCTCACCCCAGCCTGCATAGGAGAGGTTGGGTACATATGGGTGCTCATAACAGGGCAGCCTGTCCTCGCTGTTAGGAAAGCAACTTCTAAACATAATCTTCTAACTGCCCACAGAGTCATGGCTGGGCATGGCTCAATGTCTCACAAGAACAGAAATCTTACTTGACCTTCATTGATATTGACTGGCAGTGTGGATATAATAAAATTCTCCTCAGAGGTTTTAACGGTCTGTTACATAGCTCAGGTCATAGCCCAACTTGCTAATAACTTTGTCACAAAGCAAGCACCTATATATCATGAAAAAGACTATTTTCCTTTCCTTCAGTATTTGAGGGGTGCTGATTTTTCCTCCAACCTCAGACCTCAGAGGCTAATGTTTGGTTGTGGCATTAATTAGAGAGCATGTTTGGGAAAATCATGTTGCACTCTGGTTAATATAATGTCTGAGGGAAGAGGTAATATTATTTTCTTTCCATTAACCCCCCAGTGACTTGTCTCACCCCTACTCCTGGATTCAGCAGGATACCAAAGAACCTCAGGCTATTCCAGATTTAGTAATAATCCCCAAACTCAGCCAATAGTCTCCAACATGTGACCTCAATCTGCATTTCCCAGATTCAAACCTGCTTGACACCATCTAGAACTCACCAGCCCACCTTTCAGAACACTTGAGGAAAAGGTCTGTGTTTTGTCTTCCAAAGCCTAAATTCCTGGGAAGGCATCCACCAAGCTGGAGTTCCACATGTTCTTTTGGGGCCCAAGGTCAGGGTGAGGCAGAGACTGGCTGAGTCCCTCCTTCATGGACTGTGCCTCTGCACGGTCAGGGACCACGACAATGCACAGACCAAGTTTAAAGTCTCTTGGCTCTGGGTCTCCATTTCACCTAGCCAGCCTCCCACCTTAGATATTTTTATGTTATCAGATCAGATGGAAGAACTCTGAGTGGATAGCTTTGGGACATCAGGACTTTCCAAAATGATCTTCACAGGAGTCTGCTATACTGGATAAATGAAAAATCAGCTCAAGAATAGGCTTCTCCCCAGGAGAATGAGAGCCAGGGCCATTTAATAAATGAAGGTTGAAATGACACTTTGCAGTCACTTCTAAATTCACATCTTCATCCCACTCTCTCCCTTTCTTTATCCATCCATGACCTTACATTAGAAGAATGCACTGCCTTTGTGAAAGACCTCTGTTTTTTAAAAAATATATACTTTTTTAAAGAGTAATTTTAGATTTACAGGAAAATTGAACAGAAAAAAAAAACACCAGAGAGTTCCTATATTCTCCTGAGCTACCCGCCTTCATCAATTTCCCTTATTGTTAACATCTTGCATTAGTATGGTTCATTTGTTACTTCCAAGAAATAATATTAATACATTATTATTAATTAATGTTCATAGATTACATTAGGATTTACTCTGTGTAGTAGAGTTCTATGGGTTTTGGCAAATGCATATGTATGTATCTACCATTGCACTATGATATGAAATACTTTCACTGCTCTAAATATGCCCTGGGCTTTACCAATCCTTCCCTCTATTCCTCCTTCTGAGACTTAGCAACCACTAATCTCTTACTGTTTTCACAGTTTTCTCCTTTCTAGAATATCATATAGTTGGAATCATACAGTATGTAGCCTCTACAGATTGGCTTTTTTCACTGAGTAATAGACATCTAAGGTCTCTCCATGTCTTTTTGTGGTTTGATAGCTCATTTCTTTTTTATTGTTGCATAATATTTCATTGTATGAACGTACTATGGTTTGTATATCCATTCACCTATTAAAGAATATTTTGGTTGCCTCCAAGTTTGGCAATTTTGAATAAAGTTGCTATAAATATTGGTGTATGGTTTCTGTATGGACCTATGTTTACAACTCATTTGGGTGAATACTTAGGATCACAGATTCTGAATCATATGGTAAGAATATGCCTTGCTTTGGTAGAAACTGCCAAACCATCTTCCAACGTGAATGTAATGTTTTGCATTCTTACCAGCAATGAATGAAAGCTCTTGCTGCTCCATATGCTTGCCAGAATTTGATGTTTTCAGTGTTTGGGATTTTTTGGCATTTTAATCGGTGTGTAGTGATATTTCTTTGTTGTTTTAAATTAGAATTCTCTAATGACATATGATGCAAAGTATATTATCATATACTTACTTGTCATCTATATGTCTACTTTGGTGAGGTGTCTGTTCATATTTTTGCCCATTTTTAATGGGATTTTTGTTTTCCTATTGCTGAATTTTAAGGATTCTTTGCATATGTGGAGATCAGTCTTTTATCAGAATGTGTTTTGCAAATGTTTTCTCCAATTTGTCACTTATCTTTTCAATCTCTTACGAGTGTTTTTCACAGAGAAGACATAGACGAGCACACTGCCCTCAAGAAAGATCTGTATCAAATTTAATTTCATACACTGGCAATTCAAGATAAGTTCAGTTAAGATGCTCAAGACACTCACTGCAGCAAAAGGTAACTGAATAGGTGTACATGAGCCCCTAGGGTGTGCCAATATGTGTATCTATATCAAATAATAGGGTTACAGTACTATAGTTTTCTCAGGGCTCTGTAACTTCAAGGATTTCATTCTTAAGTATTGAAAAGGAGTGTATAAGTGGGTATATGGAGACAATGGTAGTGTCCCCAAGAATACAGAGAAAGGGGAGAAAATTGTTTCTTAAGAGTTAGAAACTTATGAACAAAGCATTCATTAATTCAATAAGTTCTTACTATGTACTAAATAATAGGCTAAGCTTTGCTGATATCATACAAAATCCTCACCTTCATGGAACTTACATTCTAGTGGGTGAAACAGACAATAAAAGACACAAGACAGACAGACAATAGTGACAAATGGTAAAAAGAACAATAAAACAGGAAAAGAAGATGATGTGTTGGAGATAGGGTGAAATTTTAGAGAGAATAACAGGAAGTCCCTTAAAAAGTGACTTTGGGGAATGACCTGAAGGAAATGAATGAGGATCTTGGGGAGAGACCATTCCAGGCAGGAATTCCAGCAAGTGCAAAGGCTAGGAATGTCTGAGCAAGAGTGGGAAGGCCATTATGGCTGAAGTAGAGACAGCACAGAGGAGAGTAGTAAGGGATGAAGAGAGAGTTAGTGAGGAACTAGGCTATCCCAGCCCTCGGAGACCATGGAAAGCACTTTGGCTTTTACAATGAATGAAGTTAGGAGCCATTGCAGGCTCTTGAGCAGAGGAGTGACATCATCGGGATTATGTCTTTACAAGATCTGCCACCTGTGGAGAATAGACTGAAAGCGGGCAAAGGGAAGAGGCAAGACCCAATTGGAGACAATCACAATAATCCATGTGAGAACTGACGGTCAGCTGGTCTAGAGTGATGAGTATAAAGATAGTGAGAAGCAGTTACATATTTTTTTGGGCATTCTGTATTTGCCATCTGTGCTGTCAGTTCACTTTTGCAAATAACAAAATTAATTAATAAACAAGTATGCTAAAATGTTGCTAATAGGCCCAGATTATGATACACAACTTCTGGATAACATAGTAGCAGGATCACACACGGAATGTCCAAGGTTTCCAAACTCAATAGTATGACCACTTGCCAGAACTTCTGACACCCCTGCTTCAGGGAGGTAAGAGTTTTAGGAGTTTGGGTTTGGCCACGGAAGTCACCAGAGAGATAGACAGAGAATGTGGAAGTTGTGAGACTGCAGCGCAAGTGTCTATGTGGCCATTCTCTTCCCAAAGTTTGATTATGCTTTCAGGTCATCAAGCCCTCTCCTGGGCCATTGTAATGTGATTGCTATACGTGCAATTCAGAGACAGGTCAAAGGCTGTAGGTATCACTTAGATACTGTCAGTTTGGGCTTGGAGCTCCTCCACCGGTAGCCTGGAATCCTGGGAGAAAATGTAGGATGTGGAAAACACAGTACCTTATTCTACTCTCTAGAAAAGCGCATTATCTGTTCTTCTGGGAGAGTCACACACATCATTTTACATTTCTGTCTCTTTAATATGATGAAGGTCTTTGCTCTCTGTGGAGTCAATTTCCTTTACGTCTTCTTCTCCTAAAACACATTGTTTCGATCATCCCCACTTTTAAAATGTCTCTTCTCAAAGTCAAAAGGGTGTTTTTCAACTGTCTCAGACAGAGAGTTTCCACTCCCTGCAGCTCTGATGAGATGTGAGAACTTTCTCCCGTGTGCTGGGTCACCGAATACTTTCCCTGGCAGACCTAATCTAATCCAGTCCACTGAGGCCCTAAACTAGCCAGCCAGTTGTCATTACTAATTAAAGAGATAATTTTAAGTCATCTCATGAATGATCACAGACACATCTCACTGTCCTTTGTGTTTCTGACGGCATTGGATCAGAGAAGTCAATGTGCTTGAGAAATGTCCCAGGGCTAACCAGTAACTACTTCGATCAACATTTGCTATTTTAGTTGTCTTTGGCCCTGTCAGGGGCCTTGAATTCTGGGAGACTTTTTTTGTCCCATTTCAAACAATTTGCTTCTAAGCAGATCATCCCTTCACCATTTTCCCCCTAAATCCCATGATTTCTGTTTTATTATTTCTATGTTCCTGAATTCCATGGTATATCATTCCAAACCTTTTACCTAAGATTAACATGTCATAATTGGCCATCATTAAAGACTTTTACAAAATCGTTACTAAAAATATTTTATAAACCTCATCACCAATTCTAAGGTCAATGAACCGAGCCTGTAAGGGGTTACTAGGCAACTGAAGAGAAATTCCTGAAAATCATGATCAACTGGGTTCCCATAAATTTTTCTTAGTCATAATCCAGAAGGCAAAACAATAATTTGGCATCAAAGCTGACAGTTTAACTTCAGCACTTTCTTCCAAGTATAACCTCAAGATTCCAGCCTGTTTATTTCTAATGCTGGAAGATAGCAGCAATTAGAAAGAACTTTCCTTTACTTGATTTGAATTCCAAACCTCTCAACAAGTCACTCTACAATGAAATTAAGAGTGCCATCAACTGCCCTTTGTCAGGTTTCTGCTTGACTCAACCTGGGCTGACAGAGGGGTTAGCACTCTGGGTAATCCCTTCCAACTTATCTGGTTTCCAGTGCTAAAAGGAAACAGTGCAGGGCTTTGATATACTCTGCCTCAAATAAAGGTAAACATTTGCTTCTTGAACTGAGTCTTTTTGATTTGGCCCTTGATGTCTGGGTGGATGCCAGGGCCAGAGACAGAACAGATCATGCCAGGGAAGCTCAGGTGCTTTGCTCAGCAGTCTTTCCTCATCAGCACTGTCTGTGTTGTGATTATAGAATGTGTGTTTGACAGCTTTCACAGTCATGGTGGGACAAACAAGAAATACATGAAAAAACAAGAAGGATACAGTTTTATTAATATGCATTAAATATATAAACTATCTTGAATTGTCAATACTGAGAGTATCCATCAGCCCTTCTTTAGGGTATACTTATGTCAAATCTACAAAGAGAGTGAAATGGAACAAAATAATAACAAATGGCATTTTTTCCTTAAGTCAGCCAGCCAGGGATTTTCTGTCCCAGAATTAGATCTCTAGCATTATGGAGCTTTGGGCTGTAACTTTATCAACTAGACCAACAAGCTTTCCGGGTTCTATAGAAGTAGCTGGTATAAAATAAGCCTGCATGACAGGCTAATAGTTTGTGAAAAATAAACACCAAACAAAAGGCATAGGTTACAGGAGGACAGCCACCACAGTGAGAGCCGATGGAGAAAAACAGGTGAAGACAGGAAGGGATTTAGTTAAAGAGGGCAATTTCTTCTATCACTGCTGAACCAAAAAGACAATTTGAATCTGTTAAAACAAAATTAATAGTTCCTTAATGAAAAGTTGCAATGCTTTAGGTTTTAGCTGAACTTTCAATGTGAGGTTTTGCTCACTGTTCTGACTCATCCCCTTCTCCTGCACTCAAACATACTTCTAACATGGAACTACAGCCTGGAAAAGTTTTCTTTATGCTGTGGCACTGTTAGTGTGGAGATTATGATGCACGTGTCCAGTTAAAGAACAAATCTTTGGAGTCAAAGTCAATCATATCTTTTTATACTCCCTCCAAATGAGTTCAACTGATGAGAAACTGAGACTTAGGGGAGTTAAGTGATTGGTCTAAGATTACACAGCCACTAAGAGCCAGGATCAGATTTAAGGCAAGATCTAGTTGAGTTCAAGTCTCAAATGTAGCAGTATGTCTTCTGCAAAGGGTGGTCAACCAGTATCCTTTGGGTGATAAGAGAGTGAATAAAGTAAAAAAAAAAAAAAATTAACTCTAAAACACTAGAAATTGGAAAAGAGTCTTTCCATAATACCCAATTTCATTTTCCCATTTTCTTTAAAAAGGTATGGGGATGGGGTCCAGGACTGGATAGAAGAAAAATAAGCATTTCTTTCTATTGCACCAACAGCTAAGAGAACTCCTTTGGCAAATCGTTTAATCTCATGTGTTTTGGTTTCTCTGAAGAAAATGAAGACACTGTACTGGACATTCAGTTACATTTCCCAATTAGTTTAAGAACCTCAGATGATCTGCATTGCATGAAAATAGTGACTGGAATTGAAGACCATGCATTCCAAAATTCTTGATTATTTGTTTTTAAAATATATGAATAAGTAGAAGAAGCAATCATAGGGTGTCACCTCTCTCACTTGAACTGATGCATCAATACTCACTGAAGGGTCTCAGCACAGAGACCCAAAGAAAGATCTAGAAGCCCACCTGCAGCCTGGCTCCTTTCCCAGTTTAATCAAGAGATGAAACTTGGGGCCTGTTGAAAGGCAGGCTATCAGTCCTGGCCCCCACACAAAACCTGAGTGAATAAGGCTGATGAGAGGAGAAAGAAGTTTGCTACCTACACACAGAGCAATTTATGACCATAATTCAATTATACTAAAGAAATATTGATTGAGCACCTACTAAGTGGCAGGTACTGTGCTCTGTGCTGTTTATACAGCAATGAACAAGATGAGCTTCTGCCCCCAGGAACCTTACAGAAAGGCGAACTGAATCCCAAGTTGACACAATGAAATCAACAGAATAAGTAAGGGAAAAGAGGAAGAAAATATTTCTGCTGGCCTGGCATGGTGATTCATGCCTGTAATCCCAGTACTTTGGGAGGCTGAGGCAGGTGGATTGTCTGATGTCAGGAGTTCGAGACCAGCCTGGCCAACATGGCAAAACCCGGTCTCTACTAAAAATACAATAATTAGCTGGGCATGGTGGCAGTTACCTGTAATCCCAGCTACTCGGGAAGCTGAGGCAGGAGAATCGCTTGAACCCTGGGGGCAGAGGTTGCAGTGAGCCGAGATCATGCCACTTCACTCCAGCCTGGGCATAAGAGCAAAACTCTGTCTCCAAAAAAAAAAAAAGAGTTCTGCTAGAGAAGAGAAGAGAACATCCTGAGACTTTAAAAGTGAGCAGTGAGTAGGGAAAAGTCACAGAAGCAGTGGAGACAGCATGCACAAAGGGTCAGAAGTATGAAACACACCATAGATTTGAGGAAAAGCAGTTTGATGACGATAAAAAGAGCTGGGTAGTATTGAGAAGAAAGAAGCAAGGCAGTGTCTGAAGACGTAACTTTGAGGAGGGGCATAGAGATGACATCATGAAAGACTTTACCAGCCTGGTAAGAAATGAAGCTTTAACATGAAAGTCATAGGAATTAAAGATATTTCATCAGAAAAGGGCATACAAAAACATTTGGCCTGGGAGAGTTGTGGAAACAAATAGAGCATACCAACCGTCCATGAAGGTTTTGGGGGCCAAGACTGAGACTGTAACAAAAGGGATTGGAAAGTGTGGGCTGGACATCAAGATGTTAACATTTCCACAATTTAGAAATCAATTGAATATGGGTAGATCAAGGAGAAGTAAATTAGATAGGGGAGAGTTCATGTCAGGTGCCTGGCTTGGATAGCAAAATGATAGATGATGCCATTCACCAAGGTAGGCAAGACATTTGTCTATCTGCTTATATGCATGTATGCTAGGATGAGATAATGAGTGTTCGACACATCACGTATGCAGTGCTAGTAGAATGGAAATCTGAGTGAAGATTTCCAACGTCTTGAACACACAGAGGCCCAGGTTATTATGGGTCTGCAGTTAAAACTTTGGGATTAGGTGATACCATTTAGGGAGAAAATATAGAGTAAAAGGATCAAAATGCGAAGACAAAATGCTCAGAAATAAACAGAAAGAAAGTACAGAAAAGATATCTAGGGAAAAGGGTGATACGGTTTGGCTCAGTCCCCACCCAGATCTCATCTTGAATTGTAACTCCCACAATTCCCGTGTGTCATTGGAGGTACCCAGTGGGAGGTAACTGAATCATAGGCGCAGGTCTTTCCTATGCTGTTCTCATGATAGTGAATAAGTTTCATGAGATCTGATGGTTTTATGAAGAAGAGTTCCCCTGCACAAGCGCTCTCTCTCTCTCTCTCTCTCTCTCTCTCTCTCTCTCTCTCCGCCCCCCCCCCCACTCTGTTTGCCTGCTGCCATCCATGTAAGATGTGACTTGTTCCTCTCCTTGCCTCCCACCATGGTTGTGAGGCCTCCTCAGCCACCTGGAATTGTTAAGTCCATTAAACCTCTTTCTTTTGTAAATTGCCCAGTCTTGGATATGTCTTTATTAGCAGCACAAAAACGGACTAATGCAAAGCGTATCCTAGAAGCCAAAGGAGGAAAGGGTCTACAGGAGGAAGGGGCCATCAACATTATCAAATCTCACAGAGCCAGATGAGAAAACAGCATTGTGTCTGTCAATTAGAAGGTGTGAACATTCATTTCTAGGAATATGAGGGGTTGATAGGCTCTCAAAAAATGAAGGTAGAAAGTGAAGATGACTTTTTCAATATTCTTGGTTGTAATGGGGTGCCCTGATATAGGGCTTTGGCTGAAGAAATACAGAGGCCTAGCAGAGGAGTTCATTTACAATGAGAACAGCTTTCTCATGTTCACAAGGTGTTGAGAAGTCAGTGAAGAGGAAAAGTTTAAAAATACCAAAGAGGAGTAAATATAGAAGTAAATCGAAGTTTTTTTCTCTAAGGCTACAGAGGAAGAAGTGAACATGTGAGTGAGCCTGGAGTTCATCCCACTTCAACTTCCATTATCTTTGGGACGTGAACAAAAGCCTCAGCAGCCAAGGGAAAAAAGTGCAGGGGTGGAATGAGGAACTTGATCAGAGCAGTTAAAATCCATGATACCTCTGGGGTGAACGGCAGAGAAAACTGATCAGAGGCAGACAGGGGTCTTGCTGAGTAGTTTAAATGGTCCATCTGAAGCTGAAGAACACTGTAATGATCCTGGTACCAGGAATCCAGGTGTGTTATTTTCTCTACTATCCATTAAATCATGTGTAAAAGGAGAAAGAAAACCAGTGAGATTACAATGATTACAAGATTTGTGTGGTACAAAAATGGAGGAAACCATTGAAAACATAGAGAACAATTGATTGAAGTAAACAAATTGTGAAGTCTGTTCTCTGCTCTGAAGAGGGAAGAATGTTAAATCATAAAAAGAACAAACAAGGAGAAATAAAAAGAATTAAGGGACTAGAAATCTCAATGATGGTGAAGGACAGTGAAGTGCACTGGACATGTAACACGCTGGAAGAATGCGATGAGTTCATAAAATGAACTCTACTTTTGGCTCCCACTGCCCTTTAGCCTTGCTGGGTAGGGGCAGAGGGTAGAATGTCTTCTGTTCCTGGATGACTGGGTTCTCAACTTCCCCTCTGGCCTTTTTAAGGTAGCAAAAAATTCTTTAGATCCTTTAATTTACAAACATCTCAGTAATAAAAAATATCTGGTTCAACATTAACCCACAATTCAATCCAGCTTGGAAAATAAGCCCTATCACCCTCTCCCCTGCTCACCCTAGGTTAGGGGCAGGCATAGGTAGGCTGCCTGCCACTTGGGAAGGAGGGTGGTTTCTTCTCCCCACTGAACTGACTGCTATTTCAGACTTTGCCGGAAGGGAAGCAGAAGGTGGGAGGGGAGGTAAGGGGGACTAGAAAATTCTTGATTGCTGCTACTTGCCTGCATTCCCTCTGAATCTAGCAGATATTTACACCTGATTCTTTTCTCCAAGTGTTTTTTTGTGCCTTTGTTAAGGACTCAGTTCCGGGACCCTCTGACAGCAATTATCTTGATTCACAGAGTCATCTCCTTTAGCTAACCCCCCTGATTCACTCTGAGTTCCTGCCCCTGCTTTTTGTTGCTTGGTCCCTTACCTGGCAGGCCAGAGTCATCTTTAGAGAAGAACAGAGAGAGAAAATGTGTGTGTGTGTACATGCATGTATATACAACCACATGTGTGTGTTTATGTGTAATAAATATGTATGTATGTTTTATACATATATACTTATGTACACTTGCATATTTAATTTCTTCCTATGGATTTCCATCACTGTCCAGTATCAGTTCTTTCAGCCTGAGTTTCTTAAGTACTTCAAGTAGAGCAGATCTGCCAGCAACAAATTCCCTCACTTTTTGTTTATCTTGGAATGCCTTTGTTTCACCTTCAATTTTAAAAAAGAAGAATGAACAGGAAGAAAACACACCACTGAATACATCATTGGGTATAGGATCTTCAATGAATAGTTTTGCTACATTCAGCACTTTGAATACATTATTCCACTGCCTTCTAGATCCCATCGTTTTGGAGAAGAAGTCAATCATTCATTGTTTGCCATTCCCTTGTATGTAATGAGTCACTTTTTTCTTGCTGTTTTCAGTATTTTCTCTTTGTTTTTGACATTCATCAATTTCACTATGATGTCTAGAAGTGGGTCTTTTGTGTTTCCACTAAAGCTTACACTTGGACCTACTCTGAATTTGTTTTTATAAACTGGGTTTTGGGTTTTATTTATCAGTGACACTTCTCTGTTTCTATGCATGTCTTATAATCATAGCAACTATAGATTCTGTTTTATTTTTCCAAGTGTTACTTTTAAAATAATTTGCTTGGACATAAACTCCAATGTCTGTCTCCCCAACAATATGCACTTACTGATGTCTCCTGTCTGTTTTCTTTTTTTAATTTTTCTATTTTAACCCGGCCTCATAGGGTATCACTCCTATAACTGCATAGTTTAGTAATCAGCCAATAAGGTAGAGTGAGGTTGTATTTAAACCCCTCAAGCCCCTAAGTTTTCCTTCTTCTGTTCATTGATCTGTATATGGGCTGGGAAGTACATTCCAAGTTGCAGCAAGTTTTCACGTTTCCCTTAATTATACTTTATGCTAGGATAAAGCTAGGATAAATGTGTTTCCCAGTAAGCCAATGATATATGAAAAGTATATCTTAGGACTTTAATAGCTCCTTCTCTTTCAAGACCTTCTTGTTAAATTTTTACTAGTTCACTGCTTACCCTAACCAGGACCACAAACCTGGACAAGCAAAGCCACAGGTCCTCCCCATTTATTTTCTACCAAGTTCTTTACTTTTAGCTGACATAGTTATGGGGTTTTATCTTTTTCCTCAAATTGATTCTGTCCTCTCTGGCAATAAAGCTGCTGGGTTTTGTAGACAGCCCCACACTGGTAAAATTATGCTTCTTGTCAACTGTGCTGGGGCAGGAGGGAGGATGGGAGCAGCCCAAGCAAAAGAGCATAAATGTCTGCCTTTTCTTCCCAAAGCACTCCCGCTTTTTAAGAATACATGCTTCTCAAATGGTGGTCTACACATTCTGAGCTCTATGGTCCAGTGGCTGGAAATATTTTATTCTTTTGACAACTTTGTTCAGTTTGGCCAAAAGGATTCACCAATGTTTTCATGCTACTGTGAGTGAAAGTCCCTCTAAGACAGTCATTTTTAAAATGATTTAAGGTTGACATTACTAGTTGATTCCCACATCTGGTCCTTAGAAATCATGGCCTTTGGTCTGCAGTTGGAAGGAAGGCAGTGCTTTCACAGACAGATCACCCCTAAACCACAAGCTACTGTAGCTTTCTCAAGCATGAGCCAAGTCCCACTCATCTTGAGTTAAAACCTATAGAGATTCCATACCAGGTTCTCAACATGATCCATTGGAGTTTCTCCACTAGACTTGGGATTAGGAGACAATTGCCCCCTTTCTGCACACTCTCTCTTTTCATAAGTTGAACTCAACCAGATAGATCACTGCAAAGAAATTCTCTCCAATTCT
The DNA here is from genome assembly GCF_030222135.1 of Aotus nancymaae. Taxonomy (NCBI): domain Eukaryota; kingdom Metazoa; phylum Chordata; class Mammalia; order Primates; family Aotidae; genus Aotus; species Aotus nancymaae. The sequence goes on from NW_026988454.1 coordinate 22,815,936, forward strand.
ACTTGTCATGCCCAATAACTAGCCACTTTGTAGATCTTGGATCTGAAAAGATCACGTGGCTTGAGAATCATTCAGTCAGTGACCTGACTCACAGTTTATTTTAGAAGGTGGCATCTAGTATCTTTGGCCTCAATTGAAAGATAGGACAAGTCCTATTTTAATGCCTGTTATAGGAGTAACCTAATGAAATATTTGTACATACATAGGTTGAGGTTAGATGCCAACAAGAGTGTTGTAACATAGGGGCTTCAATATTGTGGGTTGGCTTAATTCAAATGGAAAGTGATTCTTCTAATATGGGCATCTTCAATTTAGCTCACCCTTAGAAATGGATTGGCATCATCCTTTCCTGTGTAAGAAAACAACTGCTTTCAAGAACTGCTCATGCAAACAGCTAAGTAAATGAAACAAAAGTTGCCACAAACAGAAAGTTTCATTAAGAGGCCCCTGTGGATGATTCAAGTAATTATGTCTGTCAAGGGAAGATATTATAGGAAGAAGGTTGTGTTCAGAGAGCACACAGTCATTAGTGTTATATTTTGGCAGTCTGAGACATCTTATCCTTTAATGTATCACTGCCCTTAAGAAGATCAAAGGAGAAGAAACCTCTCTGCCTGCCTTTTTAAGAGTTAAAAGAGATTTAAGAATGGCAGAGCTTGGCTGTAATACAATAAGCAAACAACATCCTGCAGGCATCTAGTAATTCCTGTTTTTACTTTTATTTTATTCATTTAATAATTAAGCAAAAAACAAAAGTCATCTCTCTCGGAAAGCAGTGCTTCAATATTGCCAATGTTGGTCAAGAAAGATTTGTTGGTGTCTCCAGCCTCCTTAGGGGTATCTTCAATCAGAAAAAAGGATTTCAAATGAACAATCATGTATATATATGTGGTAAGGTGGGAAGGGGTATACACACATTTATAACAAATACATTCATTTTCCATAAATAGAAAGGCAGCTTCCTGCTTAGATATTTTTGGCATTCACTGAAATCATTAAGCATGCTGTTAGACAAATTACCTCTCAAGGTCTCAGTTTCTCCATCTGTATAATGAAAGGAATCACAGATGGCAAATAAAATTTTCCTGCTGAAACTAAGTTGTAGAGGCTGTATGCCATAAAGGAAAGGATTTTGAGGCTATTGAGGGCTTAGTAGAAAAATGTGCTCTGATAAATAAGTAATGTCTTTCATGGCCAAAGGATAGGAGAGTAGTAATTTAATTTGCAACTTTGCCATCCCTGGACAATATATCTAAGGATTCTTTAACATCTCACAAATCTCTAATTCTATATTATAGTCTGTATTATATCTTCCAGAGCAAGGCAGTGTACTCCATAAAGAGAAATAGATCTGAGGTAGGAGACCAGCAGGACTGGTTTTCTGGTCACAACCCTGCTAACCAAATCAAGATCTGGTCCAGACAGGATAAAGTGAAGAAACCAGTAGGAACCAGCAGATGGCAATGAAAATAATCTCTAGCTGCCCTCATTGCTCATTAGCATAAGACACTCTCACCAGCACCATGACTATTTACAAATGCCATGACAGCAACCCAGAAGTTATCCCCTCTTTCCATGGCAACAACTCCTAAGTTACTGTCCCTTTTTTAGAAAGTTCCAAATAACCTACCTTTCAACTTGCATTGACCTGCCTCTTAATTTGCAAATAACTGAAAGTGGGTTTAAGTGAGTATAAATACAGTTGCCAAGGGCCAACACATTGATAAATCTGGATGCACCGCCTATGATTAGCACTGCTCTGCAAGAAGCAATGCTGTTCAACAAAAGATTACTGTCTAACACCACCAGCTTGCCCTTAAATTCTTTCCTGGGTAAAGCCAAGGACCATCCCAGATTAAGCCCCAGTTTTGGAACCCATCTGTCCTGCAACAGATTCACTCCATAGAAAACTGAGGATGGAACTGATTTCATTGGTAGACAGATTGGTCACTCATTTATATGAAGAGATTTGGGGAAGTAGAATAGACAGAAATTCCCTTGCATCATTAACACTAGATGTGTCTTTAATGGGTCAAGTATTTTCTCTACAGTTTATATGCCATCACCCCTAGGGAATTAACTCACCACACTAAAATGTCATTGAATAATATCAATTAACACATATATTTTTGTTGCTATGTTCACTTTATAAAATGCTTTTACATTCTTTTTTTTTCCTCATGGATAGTTGTGATTTTATAATAAGCCTGTAAGGTAAATATCTTTATTCATGTTTCAGGTGAGGAGGTTGATGCCAGTGAGGTTAGGTGAATCTGTTACTCAAGACTTCCTGGCTATAGAGATGGTAAGGGTTAGAGATGGGACCTGAACCCAGAGTACTTAACACTAAGTCCAAAGAGTTTTATACCACATTACAGCTAATCCTTCACAGAAAGTAGTGTTTAGTAGGAAGAAGAGAAATGACATAATAGAAATAGCTATTCAAGAAGGCAGGAATGAAGGAGGCTAGCAGTGGTAAGGTCAGATGTTTAGGGAAGAAAAGAAAAATTCAAGTCTCAAAGCCACACAATACTGACTCTCTCCTTTATATTTCAATATCCTTTACTCCAATTTTAAAACTCATATAACCCACGACCATTTCCACAAGGAGAATTGTTTATTTTTGCCCCACTCTCCCACCCTGCCTATATCTACTCTTTCTACAGTTTTCTATATACTATTACATGGCATATTAATTTGCTAGAGATGCCATAATGCAATACCACAGACTGCATGGCTTAAACAATGGAAATTCATTTTTTCACTATTCCAGAGGCCAGAAGTCCAGATCTAGATTACATCAGAGTTGCTTTCAGGGCTGTCTTGCAGGAATATAGTTGGCTGCCTGTTGTTGTATCCTCATATACCCTTTCCTTAGTCTATGAATGGAAAGAAAGAGATCTCTGGTGTCCCTTCATTTTCTTATAAGGACACCAGTCCTACTGAACTAGAATCCTATCCTGTAACCTCACATATCATTAATTACCTTCCTGGAGGCCTTGTATCCAAATACAGTCACACTGGGATATAGGCTTCAACATATGAATTTTGAAAGAATACATGCAGTCCACAACAACATGGAATAGCTTTTTAACCAGTTATTCAGGTCAAAATACTAGGAGTTATATTTTGAAGGTAGATAGCTTGAATGTGAGATGTTAGGGAAAAGTGGAGTCAAGGATAACTCCTAGCACATCACTGACTTCTCATCACCTCCATCGCTATGACCAAAGACCAAGCCAGCTGCCCTGCCCTGGACCACTACAAAAGCCTCCTAAGTGGTCTTCCTGCCAAAGTGGTCCTTTAACCCTGTAAATTAGATAACTCCTCTTTTTAAAACCATCAATGACTTCCCATATCCCTTAGAATTCAATCCAAACTCCCTTCTAGGGTTGGGAAGGTCTTGACTAATCTCCAAGTAACCTCCCCCTTGCTGAATGGTTTCCCAGCCATCCTGCTTCTCTTGCTGGTCCTCCAACCCTCAAAATCTTTCCCATGCCAGAAGCTTGGCCTTGGCTCTCCTCTCTGGTTAGAATGCTAAATTTCCTAGAACTGCGCACAGCTCACCCTTCACAACAGTCAGGCCTCTACTAAGGTTTCATCATCTAGGAGCCCTCCCTGACCACACCAACTGAAATAGCCCCCAGCACTCAAAGTGTCTCAACCACACAGCTCACTGTCTGCATCAACAGGACATCACTCTTGCAGAAAACATTGGCTCAGGAAGATGAAGTTGCAGATCACATGATTGTTTCTTTCAGGAACTTCCCAATATCCATTTATCCAAACAACACTAGCTTTCACTCAAGTAAATCCCCTTTTCTCAGATCAATAGATTGCTCATCTGGGCTCATCAAATATGGTTTACTCTTCAAAGTTCTCTTTCAAACGCAACCCTCTCTGTGTCCATCCTCAATCAGGCCTGACATTTAAAAGACCTGTCTTAAACCAGATTTCAAGAACTCAGTAATATCCTATGTTTTCTCCTTCACTTCAAGACCCTCCTAAGACTTTGTTTAAGTAGTGGTCATCTTCCTGTGCTAGTGATAAACTCAGTTTTGCTTTATCAGCAGGTCATTTTGATGATTTAGAGGAAGAATTGACATTTGAGTTTATTCAAATGTAAGTTATTTATTTCCACTTACCCTGCTTACGTTTTATTCATATTATTTATTATTAGCAGATACCTATATAATCATTTACTTGTTACTCATTTATTGTCTTCCTCTCAGACTAGAATATAAAATCTCTAGTGGCAGGGATCTTATCTGTCTGATTCTCGGCAAAATTCCTAGCAATTAGAGCAATACCTGGCACACAGTAAAATCTCATTAAAATTAAATTTAAAGAGTGAGCTCTGCAGTTGCGCTGAGCCAGAATCAAGGAGACAAGGCAGATATGGAAGCCTATCCACATTCATCAAGATCAACTGCATATCTGGGTCCCTGGAAGGAGTACAGAGGCTGCAGAATATCCCTCAGAGTCCTCACATCAGCACTGCACCACCAGGGCACAGATGCCGTAGGGACCATAGCGCTATGTCCAGGGGATTCTGTGCGCTCCAGCACCCCTGCCTCTTGGGAGCAAATGCAAAGCTTACCAGGGCTCTGCTCTGCCTTCTTTCCTACCTCTCCTCTTTGCTGAAGGAAGGAGAGGCATGGTGGTGAAGCAACATGTCTGGGAACATTTCCAGTTCTGTCAACTCTTCCTGCTGAGGTATGTGCCCTACATAAAAGCTGGCCAGAGTGAGGCTGCATGAGAAGCAGACGTTGGGCACACTCACAGCCGCAGCTGCTATTGGAGACATAGTCACACTTTGGGAGGAGCATCTGTACCAGGCAGCCAGATAAAAGACAGGATGCCAAGTTAAATTTGAATTTTAGATAACACATTAAATCGATTCAATGGCATAATAGTGGCATAATAGGACAAATAACTCATGAGACATAGGACAGATAACTCACATACACCAAAAATTAATGTGTTGTTTACTTGAAATTCAAATTTAACTAGTGTTGCATATTTTTATTTGCTAAATCCAGCAACCCTAATTTATACACTTATCAATGGACACATGTAATAAATACAATTTATTTATTGTATTCACATATAATGTAAATACATATGTAAATACATGTATTTACATATAATGTAAATAGATATGTACATTGGAATGTACATATCTCCAAATATTAAGGATAACTTGTGTTTTTGTCGATTTAAAAATATACATATAAAACCCTATGACATAGTGGTTTCCCATTCAGATACCATGAAAATACAGCACTGATGAACACATGCCAAAACAATTAAGTAACACATACAGGCATAAATAGAATTCACTAATTAAATCAATGCTATGTGGAAATTAAATATTAACCAAATGGAAACAAGCAAAGGAGTCAGCCACTGTCACTCATGTTTTGGCAGAGACTCAGAGGCAGACAAAGCAGTGGTAAAGCTTGGGATAGAAAAAAGAGGTTTCAAACATGCCCTGATCAGAGACTGCTGGCCTGGAGCAGGATAACTCGTCATCAAGCGTGTTATGTGATTGGCTAGGGGTGCATATTTGGCTTTCTCTGGCTGGTCCTAAATTAGAAGTGGCGACAAAAAATAGGGGAGCTGTCAGGTATAATTGAAGTCCTGGTCCTTTTTTGCAAATGTTACGGGGTGATTGGCTTCCTGGATTGTTTTGAGATAGAGGTCTGACTTCACGCAAACCTGATTTAGAGTAGGTTGGCTTCCTGGGCTTTTGCCTAGGGAGGTTGCTGTCTGTAATGGGTCAGAGTTCTGTTTTTATCCATAGCGTGGCCATGGTTTAGATATTCAGTCCATCAGGTGTGAAGCTGCACTATTCAATCTGATAGCCACTAGTCACAGGTGGCTATTTAAATGTGAATTAATTAAAATTAAATTTAATTAAAAACTCATTCCCTCAGTCAAATTAGTTACATTCCAAGCATTCAGTAGCCACATGTGGCTAATGCACTCTTAAATTGGATAGCTCAGATATAGAATCTTTCTGGCATTGCAGAAAGTTATATTGGACAGCACATGAGAGGACAAAATGCTTTTAAAACTTTGTTCATTAGACTTTCAAACACCTCTAGGAAAACGCAAGCACCATTATCATCTCACTGGAAAAACTGTACCTTTTCCATTTTCCCTCTGAGTCTCATTTATTCTGTTTTCCCACAACTTCACATTCTTCATTCTCTTTCTCAATTACCAGACTGTGCCTTTGCCCTGTTTTATGCTTTTGTAGTTTGCTGAGTTGATGGTCTCTTTTTCTCACAAATAGTTTTTAAAAGTTACTCTAGTGAACAGTTATTAAATTGTGTAACTAATGCTGCTTTTCTGGAAATGACTTCCTTTTCTGCTACCCACAAGGTTACCCCAGAAGCTGACACATTTCTACAGCATGTCACCCCACCTTCAAACACCATGGTCTCTGATTCAATGCCTGAGACAGCTGGGCAATCAGTCCCTGTCCTGGGAATTGGGAAAGCAACTTTTTAGCTCGAGAGAGCAAGAAATCTGCTTCCCACTGAGTCACTAGTCTGCAATAAGTAACTGTTACCTGGAAGCAAGAGGTATCAGCCATTTTATACAAGGCCATAGAGCCTATAAGAAAGCAGTGAGAGTCATGAAAGGGATGTACAGAAGAGGTAGAAATGAGAGGTGGAGAAAGGACTCTAGCTTCTTTGCAGCATTGCAATCTTTAGTTTGGTTCCTAAGGTCTAGTTGCTTCATTGCCCTCAAATTCAATGACATGGTTCATGATCTGTCCAATAAATTTTCTTTTTTTGCTTAGAGTAGTTTGAATTGATTTTTGTTATTTGAAAGCAAAAGAGTCCTAACCAATATAAACTACAATCAAGGCAATTTGGAAGTTGCCTATTTAGACTCTTTGTCTTTCTCTAAGTGTGTCACATGTGATCATCATGTCCTTCTTTACTGCTGGCTGGTACAAGATGTGTCGTCATTAGCTGAAGGTAATCTCATGTAAAGAAATGAAGAAACACAGAATAAAATGTGGAAAGTAGGATACACCTGTTTGTAGAATAAAGTAGCTCAATTAATAATGCTTACTTCCCAAGTTCTACCAATAAAAAATAGAAAAAAAGAAAGAGGTGGTATTTTCTGTAATATTATTTAAATCATTAAGGTTCCATAATCATTTTTGAGAATACAAAAAAACCTAATTACCTTTTCATTCACTTATTATTTATTCAAGAAATATTTATTGAACATTTTTATGTGCTGGGTATTAAGAACATTGGGATTGCTAAAAATAAATAACTTCTGAAGTCTGAAATTCTGACTTTTGCATAATTACAAAATGAATATATGTCAAAGATTTTATTCAACTTATTAATAAGAGAACTGTTGGAAGGTAATCCTCTCTCTATTACTTAGTATTCCTGGACAGTATGTGTCTCCTTAGCATAGCAATTGATTGATAGGCTATAATGACAGAGAATGTCTCCTCCTTTCCCTCCCCAAAGCATTTGCTTTTCATATTTTAAGGGTGTCCTTCATGGAGTGAAGACACTTGCTTTATGATGAAGACACTTGCTCCCATTCCAAGATGAATAACAAATTTTTTTATCACTTCCTGAACCAAATATTTGCTTTCTAGGGTAAAGACCTTCCCCTTTTCCATGACAAGATGTTTACATTCTGAGTAACAGACAACCAAGTAAAAATTAATATCTCTCTCTTTCTCTAGAGGGGAAGAGAAGGTAGATGTTTCAGCTTCTATATAAGCTCCAAGCTTCATAATTTTGCAGTTTCTCTCCTGTGGTACATCCTCCTGTACTCAGAGGTATAACCATCTGGCTCTCATTGCACCATCCAATATGATGGGCATGAGAAACCAGTGCTTCATGGTTATTGCTGTGAGTAACAAAGGTCTAATATCCTACCTGGCATCTGGTGTTTCTGCAAGTAAGGTAACATCTCAGGTCCTTTACACTTTCTGACTTAGGAAATAGTAAAATGTTAAAAATTGGTTCAAAGGAGAATTTGAAGAACAGATAAAAAATCAGGAATGTTGAAATAAATTGGTTAATAAATACAAAGCTGGTTAATATCCTTTATGGCAATAGAATGTAATCTTTTGACCATTATCTCCTTGATAAAACATAAGCTACAAGATAAGACCTTGTCTTTGCATTCCTATGCATGGCTATCTGTTTTCTGTAACTTCTATCCATATGAAACTATAAGATAGCTTAGTCAGTAGAAAAATGATCAAAAATGCAGACTCTTAGAACGTTAATAATGCTAAGATAGACACTTAGAGAGTGGAGCTGCAAAGGGTCCACTAGACCAGTGGTCCCCAGCCTTTTGGCACTAGAGACTGGTTTCATGGAAGACCATTTTTCCACAGACAGGGAGGTGGGGGATGGTTTCAGGATGATTCAAGCACATTACATTTTTGTGCACCTTATGTCTATTATAATTACGATGTAATACATAATGAAATTATTATAAAATTCACCATAATGTAGAATCAGTGGGAGCCCTTAGCTTGTTTTTTTGCAACTAGAAGGTCCCATGTGGGGGTGATGAGAGACAGTGACAGATTATCAGACATTAGATTATTATAAGAAGCATGCAACCTAGATTTCTCACATGCACAGTTCACAATAGGGTTTGTGCTTCTATGAGAATCTAAAGCCACTGCTGATCTGATAGGAGGCAGAGCTCAGGTGGAAATGCGAGTGATAGGGAGTGGCTACAAACACAGGTGAAGCTTCAGTCATGTGCTTGCTGCTCACCGCCTGCTGTGTGGGCCAATTCCTAATGAGCCATGACCAGTACTGGCCCCTGGCCTGGGGCTTTGGGACTCCTGCACCAGACAGTGCCCAGTACTCCAACGAAAGGATCTCCAGGAACCTCTTGCCTATTTTTAAGTCTTGGACAATTTTTTTCTGATAAGATAAAAAGAGTAAAATACACGTGGTCCTGACTTTTTGGAATTTATAGTCTTGTGAAGAGATTGATATTAATAAAATAATCATAAGAATATTTTTTATTTTTTATTTTTTTATTTCCCCGTTCTGAGTCTCCAATGTTCATTATAGCATTCTGCATGCCTTTGCATATCTATAGCTTAGCTCCCGCTTATGAGAAAGAATAGACAGTGTTTTGTTTTCTATTCCAGAAGTTACTTCACTTAGGTTAATGGCCTCTAGTTTCATTCAAGTACCTGCAAAAGACATTATTTCATTCTTTTTTATGGCTGAATAGTGTATATACTATTATATAGCATATAAATATATATACTATTACATAGTGGATGTATATATCCCCATATACAATACTCATATATATGTGTGTGTGTGTGTGTGTGTGTATATATATATATATATATGGTATGTACATATCCCACATTTTTTATGGCTGGATAGTGTGTGCGTGTGTGTGTGTGTGCACGTGTGTGCACACACGCACACACATATGTGTCTACTTCTATACCAGTGTTGTGCTATTTTGTTTACTATAGCCTTGTAGTATAAATTTAAGTCAGATAAAACGATGTCTTCAGGTTTGTTCTTTTTGCTTAGGATCGCTTTGGCTAATTGGACTCCCTTTTGGTTCCATATGAATATTATGATTCTTTTTCTAATTCTGTGAGAAAAAATGACATTGGCATTTTGGTAGGAAGAGCATTGAATCTGTAGATTGCTTTGGACAGTATGGTCATTTTCACAGTATTTATTCTTCCAATCCATGAGCATGAGGTGTATTTCCATTTGCTTGTGTCATCTATCATTTATTTAAGGAGTATTTTGTAGTTCTCTTTGTAGAGACCTTTCACTTCCTTGGTTAACTATTTCCTAGGGTTTTTTCAAATAGCTATTGTAAAAGGCACTGCATTCTTGATTTGATTCTTAGCTTGGTCATTGGCTTATAGCAGTGCTACTGATTTTTGTACATTGATTTTATAACCTGTGACTTTATTAAATTCATTTATCAAATCTAGGAGTCTTCTGGAAGAGTCTTTAGGGTTTTCTAGGAATAAGGTCCTATCATTGGCAAAGAGATATAGGTTGACTTCTTCTTCACCAATAGGTTGGCTTCTTCTCCAACTGGATGTCTTTTTACTTCTTTCTCTTCCCTGATTGCTCTAAGACTTTTGATAATAAGTTGTATGGAAGTTGTGAAAGTAGGCATCCTTGTCTTGTCCTAGTTCTTAGGGGGAATGCTTTCAACTTTTCCCCATTCAGTATGATGTTGGATGTGGGCTTGTCCATATGTAGATTTTATTATTTTGAAGTATATATTCCTTCTTTGCCTACTTTGTTGAAGTTTTTTTCATAAAGAGATGCTGGATTTTATCAAATGCTTTTTCTGCATGTATTGAGATGATCATATGGTTCTGGCTTTTAATTCTGTTTATGTGACAAATCACATTTACTGACTTGTATATGTTGAACTAACCCTAATCCCTGGGATGAAACTCACTTGATCATAGTAAATTATTTTTTTGTTGTGCTGTTGGATTCAGTTGGCTAGTGTTTTGTTGAGGATTTTTGCATCTATGTTCATCAGGGACATTGATCTGTACTTTTGTTGTTGTTGTTGTTATGTCCTTTCCTGGCTTTGTATCAGGGTGATACTGGCTTCATATCACTTCAAGAATGAGTTGTGTGGGATTCTCTCCTTAATCTTTTGAAATTGTTTCAGTAGATTGGTATCAATTCTTCTTTGAATGTCTAGTAGAATTCAGCTATGAATCCGTCTGGTCCTGGACTTTTTCTTTTGTTGGCAGATTTTTTATTACTGATTCAATTCACTGCTTGTTATTGGTCTGTTTAGTATTTCTATTTCTTCCAGATTCAAACTAGGGGAACCGTTCATTTCCAAGAATTTTTCCATTTCATCTAGATTCTCTAGTTTATGTGCATATAGGTGTTCATAGCAGTCTGGAATGATCTTTTGTATTTCTGTGGTGTTAATTGTAACGTCTCCATTTTCAATTCTAACTGCACTCATTTGAATCTTCTCTCTTCATTTCTTGGTTAATCTAGCTCAGTTTTGCTTATCCTTTCAAAAAGCCAACTTTTCATTTCATTGATAGTTTGCATGTTCTTTCCTTACCTGGGAAGTGCAAGGGGCTGGACAACTCCCCTTCCTAGCCAAGGGAAGCCATCAGGGACTTTTCCAGACACTCTGGCACTCCCGCTCAGATACTGCACTTTTCCCACAGTCTTTACAACCTATAGACCAGGAGATTCTCACTGGTGCCTACAAAATCCAGTGCCCTGGGTTTCCAGCATAAAACTGGGCAGCCATTTTAGCCAGTACCTGGAACACCAGCAAGATAGAACCACTCATTTCCCTGAAAAAAAGGGGGCTGAAGGTAGGGAGCCAAGTGATCTGGCCCAGTGGGTCCCACTCCCACAAAGACCAGCAAGCTGAAACCAACTGGCTTGAAATTCTCACAGCCAGCACAGCAGTCTGAGCTTGACCTGGGACAGTTGAGCTCAGTGGGGAAGGGCTGTCCGCCATTACTGAGGTGGTTCTAACCCTGCCCGTGTAAACAAAATTGGAGGGAAGTTTACACAGCAGCTGTGCAGAGCTCACAGCGGCTCAGCAAGTCTTCTACAGGCAATCTGTGACTAGACTCTCTTCTTGCTGGGCAGGGCATCTCTGAAAGAAGGCAGCAGCCCATCAGGGACTTATATTATAAGTCCCAACTTCCTGGGACAGAGCACCTGGGAAAAGGGGCAGTTGTGAGTTCCACTTCAGCAGACTTAAACATCCCTGCCCACCTGCTCTGAAGGGAGCAAAGGAGCTCCCAGCACAGCACTTGAGCTCAAATAAGGGACAGACTGCCTCCTCAAGTGGCTCCCTGACCTCTGTATATCCTAACAGACACCTGATACAGAAGAGCTCTGGTTGACATTTGGCAGGTACCCTTCTGGGACGAAGCTACCAAAGGAAGGAACAGGCAGCAACCCTTGCTCTTCTGCAGCCCCCACAGGTGATTCCCAGGCAAGCAGGGTCTGGAGTGGACCTCTAGCAGTCCGCAGAGAGGGGCCTGACTGTTAGAAGGAAAACTAAAAAACAGAAAGAAATAGCTTCAACATCAATAGAAAGGACATCCACTCAGAGACCCCATCCAAAAGTCACCAACTTCAAAGACCAAAGGTAGATAAATCCATGAAGATGGGAAGAAACCAGTACAAAAATGCTGAAATTGCCAAAAACCAGAAAGCCTCTTCTCCAAGGGATCATGAGCAAGGGAACAAAAGAGGATGGAGAATGAGTTTGACAAATTGACAGAAGCAGGCTTCAGAGGGTGGGTAATAACAAACTTCTCTGAGTGAAAGGGGCATGTTCTAACCCAATGCAGAGAAACTAAAAACCTTGAAAAAAGGTTAGACGAGATGCTAACTAAAAAACCAGCTTAGAGGAGAACATAAACAACTTGATAGAACTAAAAAACACAGTATAAGAACTTTGCGAAGCATACACAAGTTTCAATAGCCAAATCCATCAAGTGGAAGAAAGGATATAAGAGATTGAAGATCACTTCAACAAAATAAAACCAGAAGGCAAGGTTAGAGAAAAAAGAGTGAAAAGAAATGAACAAGGCCTCCAAGAAATATGGGATTATGTGAAAAGACCAAATCTACATTTGATAAGTGTACCTAAATATGACAGGGAGAATGAAACCTGTCATTCTCCCTTGAAGAATGGAAAACACTCTTCAAGATATTATCCAGGAGAACTTTACCAACCTAGCAAGGCAGTTCAACATTCAAATTTAGGAAATATAGAGAACACCACAAAGATATTCCTGAAGAAGAGCAACCCCAAGGCATATAATCATCAGATTCACCAAGGTTGAAATGAAGGAAAAAATGCTAAGGGCAGCCAGAGAGAAAGGTGGGGTCACCCACAAAGGGAAGCCCATCAGACCCACAGTGGATCTCTCGGCAGAAACCTTACAAGCCAGAAGACAGTGGGGGCCAATATTCAACATCCTTAAAGGAAAGAATTTCAACCCAGAATTTCATATCCAGCCAAACTAAGCTTCATAAGTGAAGGAGAAATAAAATCCTTTATGGACAAGCAATTGCTGAGAGATTATGTTACCTCCAGACCTGACTTAAAAGAGCTCCTGAAGGAAGCACTAAACATGGAAAGGAATAATCAGTGCCAGCCACTGCAAAAACATACCAACTGTAAAGACCATCAACATAATGAAGAAACTGCATCAACGAATGGGCAAAACAACTAGCTAGCATCAAAATGGCAGGATCAAATTCACACATAACAATATTAACCTTAAATGTAAATAGGCTAAATGCTCCAATCAAAAGACACAGACTGGCAAATTGGATGCATCAGTATGCTGTATTCAGGAGACCCATCTCAAATGCAAAGACACACATAAGTTAAAAATAAAGGGATGGAGGAAGATTTACCAAGCAAATGGAGAGCAAAAAAAAAGCAGGAGTTGCAATCCTAGTCTCTGATAAAATAGACTTCAAACCAACAAAGGTCAAAAGAGACAAAGAAAGTATTACATAATGGTAAAGGGAACAATGCAACAAGAGGAGCTAACTATCCTAAATATATATGCACCAATTACAGGAGCACCCAGCTACATAAAACAAGTTCTTAATGACCTACAAAGAGATTTAGACTCCCACACAATAATAGTGGGAGACTTTAACACTCAACTGTCAATATTAGACAGATCAATGAAACAGAAAATTAAAGGGATATCCAGGACTTGAAGTCAGATTTGGACTAAGTGGACCTAATAGACATCTATAGATCTCTCCACCCCAAATCCACAGAATATACATTCTTCTCAGCACCACATTGCACTTACTCTAAAATTGACCACATAATTGGAAGTAAATAACTTCAGCAAATGCAAAAGAATGGAAATCATAACAATCTCTCAGACCATAGTGCAATCAAATTAGAACTCAGGATTAAGAAACTCACTCAAAAACACACAACTACATGGAAACTGAACAACCTGCTTCTGAATGACTACTGGATAAACAATGAAATGAAGGCAGAAATAAAGATGTTCTTTGAAACCAGTGAGAACAAAGATACAACATATCAGAATCTCTGGGACACATTTAAAGCAATGTCTAAAGGGAAACTTATAGCATTAAATGCCCGTATATGAAGTGAGGAAAGATCTAAAATCAACACCCTAACATTACGATTAAAAGAACTAGAGGAGCAAGAGCAAACAAATTCAAAAGCTAGCAGAAGAAAGAAATAACTAAGATCAGAGAAGAACTAAAGGAGATAGAGACACATACACACACAAAAAAACCCTACAAATAATAAATAAATCCAGGAGCTGGTTTTTTGAAAAGATCAACAAAATAGACACTAAAGCTATATATATCAGCCTTTTCCAGAATGGTGATTATTAAAAAATCTGGAGACAACAGATGCTGGAAAAGATGTGGAGAAATAGGAACACTTTTACATTGTTGGTGGGAGTGTAGATTAGTCCAACCATTGTGGAAGACAGTGTGGCAATTCCTCAAGGATCTAGAAATAGAAATACCATTTGACCCAGCAATCCTATTACTGGGTATATACCCAAAGGATTACAAATGGTTCTGTTATAAAGACACATGCACATGTATGTTCACTGTGGCACTGTTTACAATAGCACAGACTTGGAACCAACCCAAATGCCTGTCAATGATAGACTGGATAAAAAAAATGTAGCATATATACACCATGGAATACTATGCAGTCATGAAAAAGATGAATTCATGTCCTTTGCAGGGACATGGATGAAGCTGGAAACCATCATTCTCAGTAAACTGACACAAGAACAGAAACCAAACACCACATGTTCTCACTCATAAGTTAGTGTTGAACGATGAGAACACATGGACACAGGGCGGGGAACATCATACACTGGAGCCTGTTGGGGGGTAGGGGGACTAAGGGAGGGATAGTAGGGGGTGGGAGGATTGGGGAGGGATAACATTAGAAGGAATACCTAATGTAGATGACAGGGGGATGGATGCAGCAACCACCATAGCATGTGTATACCTATGTAACAACCCTGCATGATCTGCACATGTACCCCAGAACTTAAAGAATAATAATAAAAAAAAGTTTAGACAATTGCTTAAATTCAGTTACCTGAAAAACTTGAACTAAAAATGCCTGTGCTATATAGTTTGAAAGGTCCTAGTAATAGTACATGTCAGCGGTTTTGAAGTTTGATGTATGCAACTCTTAGTCCACTGAGACATAATTTCCTTCCCACACTCTACCATACACACGTGCTAACCTGAGAATTTCAGCTCTTTAATCTGAGCATCTTGGCTCTTTAATCCATTCATTCATTTTACACTTCTATATTAGTCAGTTTTTTCCCTCTCTCAGCAAGTTTTTATTGTATATTTTAAATATATAATACAGTATTATTAACTATAGGCATTAGGCATTATGTTGTACAGTAGATCCCCCGGACTTATTCATCTTGTATAACTGAAACTTTGTACCCTTTGACTAATACATCTCCATTTCCTCCTCCCTCCAGCCCCTGGCAAATGTTTACAGTTTATAGCTATGATCACAATCGTAATATACAATTTCACCACCCCCAAAATTTCTTTGTGTTCCTTTGTTGTATTAGTCTGTTTTTATATTCCTGATAAAGACATACCTTAGACTGGGTCATTTATAAGGAAAAAGAGTTTTAATGGACTCACAGTTCCACGTGGCTAGGGAGGCCTCACAATCACGGCGGAAGGTGAAAGGCACATCTTACATGGCGGCAGACAAGAGAGAATGAGAGTGCCAAGCAAAAGGGATTTCCCCTTATAAACCATCAGATTTCATGAGACTTATTCACTACAATGAGAACAGTATGGGGGAAACCACCCCATGATTCAATTATCTTCCATTGGCTCCTTCCCACAACACATGGGAATTATGGAAACTACAAATCAAAATGAGATTTGGGTGGAAACACAGCCAAACCATATCAACTTTCAAGTAAGATTTTATTTGAAGGCAAAAAAGAAAAAAGTGATTTTTAAAATTTTCAAATAAATGTAAAATTATAAACTATAAAACAATGTATAAATATAACATATTATTATTACTATTTTTGTTAGGATAAAAAAGAAAACATAAAGAAAAAAGGGAATACATTAAGGTGCCAGCAGAGATATAGGGCAAGTAGTGTAGCAAAACTCAACTTCCTTGGAGTAGCCCTTCTAGGGATTATGTCATTTTGGAAAAGGCAATCTTCTATTAGAAGCAACTGAAAGGGATCATTTAAGGAAGAAAACAGCATTAGGAAACTCAATCTCAATCTGATGACTTCAGAACAAAAACTTGAGAGAAGCCTCCAAATGAATAAGTATGCAGTTCACATTCAAAGCATTAAAGACTTAGACAGAATCCTTGAATAGGTACATTTTCAGTAGCCTGTAGGCCTGATGTTATTCTAAAGTACCCATCTACTCAACCTTTTCCAGGGAAAAGTACATTTCAACACAAACACAAATCCAGTATCCTTGGCTTAAAGGTTCTTCAGAGAAGCAGTTTCTTGAGTATTGTTATCTTATTTTTAGAGACAAAATCCCATTGTGTGAGTCATATCCTCTCTCCACATATATATAGCATTACACAAAACACTTTTTTTTTTTTGAGACAGAATCTCATTCTGTCACCCAGGCTGGAGTGTGCAGTGGTGCAACCTTGGCTCACTGCAACCTCTGCCTCCCAGGTTCAAGCCATTCTCCCACTTCAGCCTCCCGAGTACCTGTGACTACAGGCATGTGCCAGTATGCCCAGCTAATTTTTGTATTTATAGTGGAGACAGGGTTTTGCCATGTTGGCCAAGCTGGTCTTGAACTCCTGGACCTCAGGTGATCTACATGCCTTGGCCTCCCAAAATGCTGGATTACAGACATGAGCCACTGAACCTCTCCACAAAACACTTTCAATATATTGAGTCAAGTGACCAAATATGAAAACATAAAAATAGGTACACAGAAAGTCTTCCTTTTCTGAGCATCAGACAGTCAACAAACAAAGATATGCCAAGCCTTCTCCTATGTGCCCAGCATTGTGCTGTGTTAGACACTAAAACTACATAGATCAGTGGCATACAGTAAGAGCTTCCAAGAAATGCAAGAGCTGCCTCTGTGGGAGATAACTAAGCAGATGCTTGGGAGAGCATTCCAATCAGAAGGATATGCTGATGCGAGTTATTAGAATTAACATGACTAAGCTCCTGCTTCAGGAAAAGGAGTCTAAATGCAGATCAAACAGAGTAAGTAATTGAAAACATTCCGGTGTTTGACTCTCTCTTCTGGTGTCACTTTTCCCCTTGTGGTAAAGTTAATATTTTTCAACCCTCAGCCTCGCCACAGTTTAGACTAGCTCCTGAACACAACTCATATTTTTTATAGTATTTTTTCATTATATTTTTTACTTACTATTAATGGTATAAAGAAATATTATTGAAGTTTGTATATTGTTGAGCTCTCTTTTAGCCCAAAGAGTTTTCCCATTTATTCTCTTAGTTTGTTGCTTAAGAGATGACAATATTTTCAAGCAATGACAGTTTTACCTCTTTCTTTCCAATCTTCATACATTTCATTTCTCTTCCTTTTCTTATTGAAAGAACTAGGACCTATACTTTAATGACAGGAATAGCAGACATCTTGTCTTATTCCTAAATTTAAAGGAAATACATTCTAAGAGTTGACCATTAAGCATCACATTTACTTTTGATACTTGATATATCCTTTAGCAAATTAAGGAAGTTTCATTCTGCTCTTAGTTTGCTAAAGGTTTTTATTGCTAACATATTCATCATAAATCGGTGTTGAATTTTATCAAATGCTTTTTCCTGAATATGGCTCTTCTTTGTTAATCTCCAGGTAATGTGCAACATCATACTGATAGCTATTCTAAAGTTGAACTAGCATTTCATTCTAGTAATATATCAACTTGATTATGATGATTATTTGTAATACATTGTTATATTCAATTTCCTGGCCCACAATTTTATTTCCTTTTACTTTTTCCAGTTTTTATAACAAGGTAATAAAAATGAGCCAGATAGCTTTAGATGTTTTTATATTTTCATGAACTTTTAAAATAAGATGTGGTTTAACTATTCTTTGAAAATTTGTAAAACTTCTATAAACAGCCTACTGTATTTTTTGGGTGGGTGAGTAGGTGAGGGAGAAATTTTTGTTAGTCTTTGATTTCTCTGATGGTCATTGGTCTATGTAGGTTTTCTATTTGTTCTTTTCAACTCAATTATGCTACGCTATTATTTTCCTTAAAGATAGTTTATTTCATATACGTTTCAATTTTTTCATCAATACTCTTCTTTCTCTTGCCCACGAAGAATCTGGCCTTTGTCTTAACATTTGTTCCCAAGTGCTTAGCAGATGTTGAACTGTAACAATTAACCATTTCAGCCTCTTTTTGCCTAGGCCCAACATTAACTAGCATGGGCTCATTGCCTTCTAAGGATTGTATAGATACATTGATTCCTTCCAAGGCTGTCAATGAATACTATATAACTCAATAGTTGTGCTGTGATTTGTAACTGCAGCAAGAGAGCTTCTTTAGGGAGATTTCCAGTCTTCTACTACCAGAAGAAGCAGTGTGGCTTTAGGAAAAAAAGAAAATTATTTTTTCCCACTTCTGTATGTTGTATATGCAGTTACTTATTGATTCTTGTGAGGCAGGACAAAGGGAAAGTCATACATCTTACCAAGAAATGCAGATATGCAGCCAAGCTATTCCTTACGTACCTTATTTTGAATTTTACTTTGAATTTTTTAAAGAATAGGGAGGTCTTAACTATTTTAACGGTCTCTCGTTTGTATGACATAGATAAAAAGAACTGTGATATTAGAGGAATTATAATCAATGAGAGGACAGTATAAAAGTTCTAAACAGACCCAGAGAGAAGCGTTTCATTTAGAATATTTAGTTCATGGAAGCATGCAACCAGAACAAACAATAAATATGTGCCTAGATGTTGTAAGGGAGGAGGTCCTTTTTCCTTCTTGGCAACAAACAAAATAAAACAAAACTTATTTCACCTGCCCCTTTGAACAGCATGTCGGCTGACTTCAAAACCCCTGATCGCTCCTATTTGCCTCAAACATGGTGTCCTGATCTTTCCTCCTTGCTTTACCACTTGCTTTGCTGCCTAACTCTCCACCATTCATCTTGGCATAACTTTTTATGCAACATCCATTTTCAACATTTTTCAGGTTCTTGATGTTTCTCAGCCCCAATTACTCTTCCTTCTGCCCCGCCTCAGCCATGTAACTCATGGCCATATCTTGTCATCATGGAAGACTGCATATTTATAAACTATCTTTTTGACTCCCCTCTCTCTGAGTCTCAATTTCAGCCTTTCCAGTGTACCCTAGCAATTCTGTTCTAGTAAGGTTCTGACCTCGCTGAGACCTACAAGCATATTGTTTTCCCCTGAATAATATGCCTTTAGTGTATGTAGTTCTCTCTGAAGTTACTTGGGATTCAAAGTAGAGCAAATAGTCTTAATTTCCTTGCCCTTCTCTCTCTCCTTTTAACCCACTTAGCAACACCTAGTTCTGATAGTACCTAAGTAACCACTCATTCTTCATGTTTGCCAAATCAGCTGAATGGTTCCAGAGAAAATCAGATTCCTGTGCTGACTAGATTCACCGTAATCTTTTTAAACCACAGATATCAATTTGACAATTAATTTGGCAAAATAGTGCTACTATAGACCGTGGATAAATTTTATCTTCCTCTCTTTCAAATGATTATTTAATAGCTTCTCCTCTCTCTTGACAAAGTCACTCCTTGACCAAAGTTTGGTGAGTCTCCCTAAGTCCTTTACTCAACTAGACCTTGTCCTTGGACTTTGTCTTCAAGCCTGCAGAGCCCAGTTTCAGCAAGAGTCATGCAAAGTCAGTTGAGTAAGAATTGTTCACGCTTGATATCTGTTACCTTTAGTATTTGATCAAATCCTCATTTCTTTACTATCACCCAAGTGATATCTGATCACCCTGGCCTGCCTTCAGCAAGGATCCCATTAGATCAGTTTCACAAGAATTCCTCCTAGTTTTCCAACTCTTGATGTCTCTTTTTTTACCTATGACAAAGTGTTGCTCTGTGCCCAGGCTGGAGTGCAATGATACGATCTCAGATCACTGCAACTTCCACCTGCCAGGTTCAAGCGATTCTCCTGCCTCAGCCTCATGGGTAGCTGGGATTACTGGTGCATGCCTGGCTAATTTTTGTACTTTTAGTAGAGATCGTGTTTCACCATGTTGGCCAGGCTGGTCTTGAACTCCTGACATCATAATCCACCTGCCTTAGCTTCCCAAAGTGCTGAGATTACAGGTGTGAGCCACTGTGCCTGGCTGATGTCTCCTCTTAGTAATTTTCCATCCACCAATCTCACCCAACTGCCACCCAACTTGTTCCTTGGCTATAAATTCCCACTTGTATTTGGAATTGAGTCCAGATCAATCTTGAGGTCTCTTTTCTCCTATTACAATATTTCCTACATAAAATCCTTTTTCTTTTTTTGTTTTTTTTGAGACAGGGTGTCACTCTGTCACCCAGGCTAGAGTACAGTGGTGTGATATTGGCTCATTGCAACCTCCACCTCTTGGGCTCAAGTGATCCTCCTACCTCAGCTTCCTGAGTAGCTGGGACCACAGACACATGCCACCATGCCCAGCTAATTTTTTGTATTTTTTTTATAGAGATAGAGTTTCACCACTTTTCATAGGCTGGTTTTGAACTCCTAGACTCAAGCAATCTGCCTGCCTCAGCCTCCCAAAGTATTGAGATTACAGGTATGAGCCACCACACTGAGCCTAATAAAATCTTAACAACTTTACTAACTGGTTCTGATTTTCTTTAATATCCCTCCAATTTTAACATCTTATCCCCACTCCATGCTTTCAGCTGATGATGGCTCTGGTTTACACATAATGGAAAATACAGTAGCCATCAGTTTAGAAAAGGGTCTGCAAATTATAGTTTTAACATTCAGGGAAAAATTATTTTGTGACACATGAAAATTCAAATTTCATGTCTATAAAATAGTTTTTAGAACACAACTACATTTGTCTATTTCCTGTCTGTGACTACTTTCATGCACCAATGGCAGTTGAATAGCTGCAACAAAGGCAGCATGGCCCACAAAGCCTAAAATAGTTACTGTCCTACCCCTTAGAGAAAACATTTGCCAATATCTGACCTAAGACAACCTCATCCTTGCACAAATGTCTCTGTGCATGGCTCATCTTCTGACTGCTTTTCTGATACAATGAGAGAACCTCCCTTCTCTAGCTCAGGCTCTCGCTCCACTTACTTCATGCACTATCACTTTCTCAAGAATTTCACTTGTACAAGTACTATTACTCGAGAAATTTTATGATATTCTATGTGCCATCCTTAATAAAGGACATTAAATACATTCCCTAATTTCTATGTCTAGATGCAAATATAAATATTTATGAAACACCATTGCTATGTCAAGCCCACAACTGGCTACGGAACAGAATAAAACTCAAAAGCAAAAACGTATTGTTTGACTGATCGACAGTGACACTTCCATGGGAAAAATCAGAGACCTCACCTTGGCTTTGGCAAGAGGTAGGTCCCTGCTGACTTTAAGAGGAGCTGCTCCAGGCAAGTGGTTAATAGACAAGCCTTTATTGGAGTGGATGAAAGACAGAAAAGGATGGGAGGAGTTGGGAACAGTGCGGCCAGAAACCCTTTTGGGAAATTTTGTCATGAAGAATAGAAAATAGATAGTGGCTAGAGGGGTATGGAGGTTTTTAAAGAACTGGGTCATGTTAAGGTATGTTTTAATGTCAGTGGGAATAATCCAGTAGAGAAGAATATATTGATAATGAAGGATAAAAAATTCCCAAGTAATAGTATTGTAGTAATTTTGGAAATTATCTTTAGGACAGATGTGGTAAAGTATATAGAAGTGTAACACAGCTATAAATTACTTTCAAATGTTTGAGAAAAAAATAGCCAGGCATGATGGTGTGTGCCTGTAGTCCCAGCTATTCAGAAGGTTGAGACGGGAAGGTCACTCTGAGCCCAGGAGGTTGAGACTGCAGTTAATCATGACTGTGCCACTGTACTCCAGCCCGGGCAACACAGCAAGATGGTATTCCAAATAAAGATAGATGATTGATAACTAGATAAATAGATAGATAGATAAACAGACAGATAGATGTGTGTGCGTGTGTGTATGTGTTTATGAAGAGAGAGAATGACATCAAATATGTCAAAAAGTTCACAAATCTGCATGAAAGGTTGCTTGCTGTACTACTAATTTTAACTTTTCTATAGGTTTTAATTTTTTTAAAGTAAAAACTTGGAGGGAAAATTATGACATAAGCAATTTGGGTTCATCCCAAAAATCAAAGTATCATTTAGCTTTAGAAAATCTATCAATGTTTCGATGGTTTAGAAAAACTCTTAACTTTAGAAAATTCAAAGTTTAATGGAAAAAAAGTAGTGATTTTAACATATACAGGACAATCATGTAATAAATTCAAACTCATTTATGATTTAAAAAGAACTTTTAGGAAATTGGGTTTAGAAGAAAACTTTCTTCATTTGATTAAAGGAATTTACCCAAAATCTATAACCAACCTTATTCTGAATGATGAAATTACCATTAATTTCAAGACTGGAGGTTCTGGCAAATTAAACAAGGAGAAAAAAATACACATTTTCTTGAAAGGAAGAAATAAAAGTGTCATTCAATGCAGAAAATAAGATTATCTACATAGAAAACCCAATAGACTCATTCATTTCTGGCAATGGAGCATGTTACCAATAACTGGAAATACTGTCTTCCCTTACAGAACACTAGAAATTCTGAAAAACATAATAAATTTCTCCCAAGAACAGTAATTTCCCATGGGCCAGAATGAAGAAGACACTTAAAAGCAAGCAGCAAGCAGAAGTTGATGCTGTGGCTGCATAGCGTGAAGGTGCATTTTCTGGTTATCAGGCGGCTTGGGCTCCCACAGCCGTTCAGGAATAGAAATTAAGGCCTTGAACTCATGTAAGGCAAGGGATTAGAACCAAAGACCATCTCATGAAGCCACGACTCTTGATGGGCTCTATCTCCCATAAAAGGGTGGATTAGAAAAGCCTTATCCATCAGCCCAGAGGGATGACAAGATCTCTTGTTTGCCTAAAGCTAGTATTTTGGTGAAGAAAAAAATTCTCCCCTCAGAGCTCATGCCTGTGTTCATACAGTTTAGAGTTTGAATTTACACTACTAATATCACTGAGAACTAGGAGGAAGAGAAATCAGCATACAAATAGTTCCAAGATGGTGATAATTCATACATAAGGAGATGGATATATTCTCTGGAAGAACATACCTTCTTCAAAGTACAAAAGGACTCACAAATCATGCACAATAAAACATGAGCTCCCAATTCTGAATTAAAAGACATATAAGGAACTAATTTTTTACAAGTCAAATCTAACAGACACAATCAAAAGAAGAGTTAATGCCCTAAGAATCTGAGAGAATAGAATTAGCAAATACAGGTTCCATAAGGTTCAACACAGTTTCCAAACAAAGAGAAAAAAACACACATATTCTTGAAAGGAAGAAATAAAAGTGCTGTTCGATGCAGAAAATAAGATTATCTATATGGAAAACCCAGTAGACGTATTCATTTCCGGCAATGCAGTACGCTACCAATAACTGGAAATACTCTCTTCCCTTACGAAACACTAGAATTCTGGATAACAGTCAATTTCTCCTGAGAACAGTAATTTCTCATGGGCCAGAACAAAGAAGATACTTAAAAGCAGGCAACATGGAGAAGTTGAGACTGTGGCTGCATGGCATGAAGGTGCATTTAAAAGATAAATTTTTAATTTTTAAAAATTATTTAAAATTAAAATTTAATTTTATTATTATGTAGTTAAAATTATTAAATACTTATAGAAAAATTTAAATTCATCTATAAAATTAAAATCTGAGTTGATAAGCCAAAGAGTAATTAGGTACAGCTAAAGAGATAATAAAAGGAAAACCAAGCTCAAGAATATAGCTCAATTCATCAAAATAATTGAATAAGTAGAAAATATAGAAGGGAAATAATGAGACCAAGAGGCTATGAGAAGATGGAACATACATATTTTTCATTTTTAAACATTGTTTCAGTAGGAAAGAATAGAGAGATTGGGAAGAGGTACTATTTTAAGATACAACTGAGAATTTTCCAAAATTGATGAAAGACATGAACCAGCAGAATAAGGAATCTCTGAATTTGTTAGCCCAAGACAAGGTAGCTAAAATAGATCCACAGCTAATATAATTAATATGTGGACTACTGAAAATCTTACCAGAAAATACTGTTTGTTAAAATGGAGGGAATAAGACTAATCACACATATATCAATGCCAACAATTAAAGTAGAGAAGAATGAATAATATCTTCAAATCACTGAAAGAAAACTGTGTATCTGAGATCATATACTAACCAGCAAAGAATGAAGATAGAGTAAAGACTTTTCAGATAGACATAATCTAAAAGATTTTTCTTTTTGTTGTTTTGTATGCCAACAGCAAAAAGAACATAAACCCAGAGCAGGGGTCATTAAAAAGGGGCTTTGCTCTATCTGTGATTTTTTTTTTCTGTTTAAAGGAAACAAATACAATCAAATAGTAACCATTGTTAACACCAGCGGGCAGTAATGTGAGCATTTGTTGTGTTGTTTTTACTGTTTAAAAATTTTTAAATTTAGCAAAATTTATATATAGTGGAGAACCATCAATAAACTCTCATGTGACTCTCCCACAGTGAAGGTGACATTGTTTCTTTGTGAAATTTTTAGGAAATGAAATATTTTTGAACTTTCATTTATTTAAATATATAGTACAAGTGTCTACTATTTGTCAGATGTGCTACCAGACATGAGAGGCAAAGGTAATGACTGTCATGGCCCTGCCTCAAGGACCTTAAAATATGGTAGGGAGATGAAAGTAGCAGACAGATAACTCATTCTGCAATTATAATTTAAATTAAATGCCTGACAAAGACAAAATTAGATAAGTAAAAGAAATAGCAAAGAAACCATTATTACTTTGCCTATCTTTACATTATTGTTAGAAATATTAATGTTTGTAATTTTCAAATTTGATTTATTATCTCTGGCCAAAACATAACTTGTTAGTTCCAGAAAACCGCAGGTAAATTATGAAAATGAAATAACCTTGCCATTTGGAGACTGCTAGTAATATCTCAGTGTGCCTTTTTTATAGGAAGAAAAATAACTTCTTTTTTTTCAGGTATATTTCTAAGATAACTGGAGACAGACCATTGACAAAAGATAAGAGCTAATATGACCGTCAACTAGAAAAATAGGGAGAAAAAAGCATTTTTTGAATAGGAGCTCCAAATCTCATACTGTAAGTGATTTGCAGGCAGACTCAATTTGTTTTCTGTACCTGGAATGCTCCCTTTCAATCTAGACAATTAAAACTGTTTTCAAACTACACCTTACTATTCTCACGTCATATTCCAAGTTATAGGCAAAGGGAAATAACAAGATTGTATTAACCTTTAGAATAGTTATATGGACATAGTTTATAGAGTCTTTAATTATTATATTTAAAAAAGACACAATTTTCATATTAGATATGTTAGTGAATGTGATTCTTGACCTAATGATTTTAAAATTTGAGTGTAGCAAGATGAAAAATATATAGAGACTTTTTAATGCTGAAGCTGGAATTCTCACTGTGTTTCTAGGAGGAGTCTCTGTGTTGCTCCTGTAAGTCATTGCTCAAGAGCTATGGTATGAGAATGGAGGCCTTAGAGGAGTATTTGGGACTGGAACAGGGGGAAGTCTCAGAAGGCATAAAGGAAACTATGCTAAGATGTGAGACTGCTGTTGTGTTAGCATCCTATCAGAGCCTTCAGTAATAAAATCAAATAATGGTATCTCTACAATAGGAAATAGTTGCTGAGAGAAGAGTAATGGCTTTTCCTCCACAAAGTGCAAAATAGGAGATAAACAAGAGCCCATGGTTTTGTTCCCTTTTCAGAATTTGTTGGTATCAATATGACATAGTGGAAAGAACAACACTTCTGAGCATATCTGATAGGAATTTAAATTCTGCTTCTCCTTGTGTCACTTAGCCTGGGACCTCAGAAATACTTTATCTCACTATGCCTGCCTCAGTAAAATGGAAATTAGACTGTTTCCCTCTGAGTATGGTTATAGGATTAGAAATATTACATATATAGTACCTATCACATAGCAGGCACATGATATATGGTAGTTGAGATAATTAATTTTTGTTAATAATGTCCTTCCAATTCCTTTGAGATTATCGTTTGTCCTTCATTCTACATGCTATGTACTAAATCAAATTACATATGGTGCTCCCTGGATTGATAGACATGTGAAATATGAGCTAGAGCAGTAAGACAATGATTATAAAGGGTTAACTGTTGGCAATGGTGGTGTCTCTGAGAATACTTGGGGCCAACATCTGCTCTTTGTAGGCAGGAGGCATGGAAGCCAACATGTTGTCAAAAGGACTGACTTAAGTGTGAAATAGTACATTCTCTTCTACAGTTTTAGGACCCAGATCCTTAGATAAACGATTGAATTTTTGCATTTGCTTGATGCAGTTCTTTAAGCAAATACTCTATACTTCCTGTTAGAAATCTCTAAAGTCATGGAGACAGAGCTCTTGATTTATCAATCAATTTCAGAGGCAAGTAACCATTTAAACACATCTATACTAAAGAAATTAGTTTAAAAGCTGAAGCCAAAATATTAATCATGCACTAAGTAATGAAAGCAGTAGGAGACTTGTGCTTCTGGCCATGATGAAGTAACTAGTACCAAATTTCTTACCCTCTTAAACCACTTAAAAACTGGATAAAACATATGAAACAATTACCTTCAGGCACTAACAAGCAATGTAAGACTGTGATGCCAAAGAAAGGGAATCAAACAAGGTGAGTGCCACAGTGCTCTGGAGTTCTGCTTGGAGGCACTTCCTGGATTGAAACACAGGAAGAGAAAACGAAGAACACAGCAGTCTTGCTACATTGAGAAGATTAAGAGCTTTAGCGAAAAACAAAATCAGTGACTTGAAAACATGGCAACAGAAACCATGCAAACTAAAGCACACAGAGACAAAAGACAAAATAATTTTTTAAAAATAGCTCCTTAGTGACTCTGGAACAAGTCTGATACATATGCAATTACAGTCCCACAGGAAGGGAATGGGTGTAGGAAATTATTTGAATAAATTATGAACAAAACCTTTTCCAATGTAATGGAAACTGTAAGTCCACAAATCCAAGAAAATGAACAAACCTCAAGTAGAAGAAACAAACAAAAATCACACCAAGACACATCATAATAAATCTGCTGAAAACCAGAACAGTACAAAGCAGACAGAGAAAAAAAGAATGACTATAGACTTTATGTCAAGGGAATAAAGGCACATTTGAAAACAATGATATAATATTTTCAATTTCTGCAGGAAAACACTGCCAACTTGGAATTCTACAGTTAGCAAATAATATCCTTCAAAAGTAAATATAAACCACGTAGAATTAATCCCAGGAAAGCAGGGATGGTTCAACATACAAAAATCAATCCATGTAATATATTGTATTAAAGGAATGAAGGAAAAGAAATAAATAAGATTATCTTAATTGATACACAAAATGCATTTGACACATGATAAAAACACTCAACAAACTTGAAATAAGAGAACTTTCTCAACATGATAAAGGACATCTATTAACAACCTAGAGCCAACATACTCAATGGTAAAAGACTGAAAGCTTTGTTCCCAAGATCAAGAAAAAGATAAGGATGCCTACTTTTGCATTTGTATTCGCTATTAAATTGGGAATTCTAGCCAGAGCAATTAAGAAAGTAAAATAAATGAAAGACATTTGCTGAAAAGGAAAATAATCCATTGAGAATAGTATCAAAAAGAATAAATGAATTAGAATAAATTTAATCAAGGAAATACAAGTCATGTACACTGAAAACTACAAAACATTGCTGCTGAAAGAAATTAAAGAAGACCTAAAAAAGAAAAAATATCTATGTTCATGAGTTGAAATACTTAGTTGTCAAGATGGCAATACCCCCCCAAAGCAATCTACAGATTGAATGCAATTCCTACCATAATGCCAATAGCCCTTTTCAGTCATTAAGGAAATGCAAATCAAACACAACAGGATATACCAGTTAGCACCACCTAGGATAGATATAACAAAAAGAATTTTTAAATCCCAATAAGTGCCAACATTGCAAGAAAACACTGCCAACTTGGAATTCAAGTGCCAACATTTGTTGGGATTTAAAAGGATATGGAAATATTGGAACTCTGGTACATTCCTGGTAAAAATGTAAAATTGTACAGCCACTGTGAAAGACAATTTGGTGGTTGCTCAAAAAGTTAAACATAGAATTACCATATGGCCCAGTAATACACTTCTAAATTAATTGAAAATAGATATTCAAACAGATGTACACAAATACTTATAGCAGCACTATTTACAACAGACAGAAGGTAAAAACAACCCAAATGTCCATCAATGGATAAATGAATGAATAAATAAACTGTGGTATATCCATACAATGGAATGTTATTTAGCCATAAAGAAGAATGAAGTACTGATATATGCCGTGAAGTAAAACAATCTCAAAAATATTATGCTACGTGAGGGAAGCCAGACATGGAAGGTCATATATTGTATATTCTACTTACACGAATTATCAAGAATAGTTAAGTCCAATTAGTGGTTGCCAAAGACTGGGGATAGGAGAGAATGGGGAGTTACTGCTTAATAGGTATCAGATCTCCTTTGGGAGTGATGAACATATTTTGGAATTAGATAGAGGTGATGGTTGACTGACATTGTGAATGTACTGTCTCACTGAATTGTATAGTTTAAAATAGTCAATTTTATGTTACGTGAATTTCACCTCAACATAAAGACATAAACAAACAAGTAAATTTGATTTTACTCAATTGCCAAAGAAAACGATGGCAAAATAGACATTTTACCAAAAAGAAGCTGAATTATAAAATACTATCCTAAGAAAGACCAAACCTGTGTGTGTGTGTCTGTGTGTGTGTGTGTGTGTGTGTGTGTGTATGCATCAAAGAAACCTACAGTTAGCTTCATACTTAATAAAGACTAAATTCTTTTCACCTAAAATCAGGAATGAACAAGGATTCTACTCTCACTACTTCCTATTCAACATAGCACTAAACAGCTTAGTCAAGGCAGTGAGGCAACAAAAGAAATAAAAAGCACATGGATTGAAAAGAGAAAAATAAAATTATTTTCAGATGACATAATCACAGATATAGAAAATCGTTTAGAAACCACAAGTTACAAAGAACTAATAAGTGAATTTAGTAAGGTTCCAGGATATAAGATAAACATACAGAAAAATCAATTGTATTTCTAAATTCTATGGAAAAACAATTAAAAAGTAAAATTTTTTCTTTTTTTTATCATGTTTTAGGCTTTGGGGTACATGTGAAGAACAGGCAAGATTGTTGCATAGGAACACACATGGCAGTGTGATTTGCTGCCTTCCTCCCCATCACCTATATTGGCATTTCTCCCCATGCTCTCTCTCCCCAACTCCCCACCCCCTGCTGTCCCTCTCCTATTTCCCCCCAACAGACCCCAGTGTGTGATGCTCCCCTCCCTGTGTCCATGTGTTCTCATTGTTCAACACCCACCTATGAGTGAGAACATGTGGTGTTTGATTTTCTGTTCTTGTGTCAGTTTGCTGAGAATGATGGTTTCCAGGTTCATCCATGTCCCTACAAAGGACACAAACTCAATCGTTTTTGATGGCTGCATAATATTCCATGGTGTATATGTGCCACATTTTCCCTGTCCAGTCTATCATCGATGGGCATTTGGGTTGGCTCCAGGTCTTTGATATTGTAAACAGTGCTGCAATGAACATTCGTGTGCATGTGTCCTTATAATAGAACGATTTATAATCCTTTGGATATATACCCAGTAATGGGATTGCTGGGTCAAATGGAATTTCCATTTCTAGGTCCTTGAGGAATCGCCACACTGTCTTCCACAATGGTTGAACTAATTTACACTCCCACCAACAGTGTAAAAGTGTTCCTATTTCTCCACATCCTCTCCAGCATCTGTTGACTCCAGATTTTTTAATGGTCGCCATTCTAACTGGTGTGAGATGGTAAAAATGCCAAAATTCATTTCAGAAAAGTATCAATAACATGAACTAGTTGTAGATAAATTTAACAAAATATATGCAAAGCCCATATAATAAAAATATCAAAACATTGCTGAAAAAATTACTAATAACATGAATGGAGAAATACACCATCCTTATGAACTGGAAGACTCAATATTGTTAAGCTATTCATTCTCCCCAAATTAATCTACAGATTCATCACAACTTCACTCAAAGTCCCAGCAGGCTCTTTTATCATAGAAATTATTAATGGCATTCTAAAATTTTTATAGAAATACAAAGGCTTAGGAAAACAAAATAATTTTAAAATAAAAGAACAAAGTTGTAGGATTTATCCTACTTGGTTTTAAAGACATGTAATGTAATGTACACTTACAATGTAAAGATGTAATATTATGATGTAATACAAAAGCAACAATATGTTATTGAAGTAAAGATACAAATATAGATCAGAATAATAGAGTCCAAAAATAGGCATATATACATACATAGTCAACTGATTTTTGAAAAAGTGCCAATTGGGAAAGAAAAACCCTTTCAAAAAATATTGTTTTTAAAAGTAGACCATTTTTAAAAATGTCAAAGAACTTTACTCCTAATTCATATTATACACAAAATTAATTTGAAGTGTTAATCTAAGCATAAAAGCTAAATTATAGGCCAGGCACGGTGGCTCATGCCTGTAATCCCAGCACTTTGGGAGGCCAAAGCAGGCAGATCACCTGAGGTCAGGAGTTCAAGACCAGCCTGACCAGCATGGTGAAACCCTGTCTCTAACAAAACGTAAAAATTAGCTTCGTGTGGTGTTGGGTGCCTGAAATCCCAGCTACTCGGGAGATTGAAGCAGGAGAATCGCTTGAACCTGGGAGGGGGAGGCTGCAGTGAGCCAAAATCATGCCATTGCACTCCAGCCTGGGTGACTGAGCAAGACTCCATCTCAAAAATAAATAAATAAATAAAAACTAAACTGTTAGAAAATGTGGGAAAATATCTTTGTAACCAAGATAGGTAAAAATGTCTTAGATAGAACACAAAGACAAAGCACAAAAGAAAAATTGGTAACTTGGACTTCATTAAAATTAAAAACTTCTGTTCTTTGAAAGATAACATTAAGAAAAAGAAAAGGTAAACTACACTCTGGCAGAAAAGATTCACGATATATACATCTGACAAAGAACTTACATCTAGAACTTATTTTTAAAATGTTGCAAGGGCAATTGGAAGACAAATAACCTAAGAGAAATGGGAAAAATGTTGGAACAAACATTTAAAGACTAAAAAGCACATGAAAAGATACCTAATATCATTAGTCATCAAGAAAATCAAAGTTACAGCTGCAATGAGAAAATAATACAAACCCACAACAATGACTGAAATTAAAAAGTCTTGCTCTGTCACCAGGCTGGAGTGCAGTGGCATGATCTCTGCACACTGAAACCTCCGACTCCTGGGTTCAAGCGATTCTCCTGCCTCAGCCTCCTGAATAGCTGGGACTACAGGCATGTGCCACCATGCCTTTGCACATATTTTGTTAAATTTATCTACAAGTAGTTCATGTTATTGATAGAGACACATTTCACCATGTTGGCCAGGATGGTCTCAATCTCTTGACCTTGTGATCCGCCCAACTCAGCTTCCCAAAGTGCTGGGATTATAGATTTGAGCCATCACTCCCAGCCGATGGTTTCTTACAAGTTAAATTACTCTTGCCATACAACCCAGTAATATCACTCCTAAATGTTAACTCAAGAAAGCAGAATAAATTATATACAAAGTAATTACCATATTACATGCCAAGTAATTATTTTGCAAAAAATTAATAGACATGTATGTAAATAAACAGATGGTGTTACCTTGGTACAATGTAATATTACTCAGTGATAAAAAGGAATAAACTTCTGTTACACATACGACATGGATGAATCACCAAATACAATTTTTAAATGCTGAGCAAAAGAATCCAGACCCTAAAGTGCATACTGCTTTATTCCATTTATATAAAGTTCTAAACAGGCAAAACTATAATTTGAGAAAGCAGATTCATTCTTGCCTAAAGCTGATGTTGGGTGTGGCCCTTAATTGCAAAGCATGAGAAGGAAATTTGGGGAATGATTGTCAGACTTTCTACCTTGACTGCTGTGATGGTTACATCTCTACATTTGACAAAACTCATTAAACTTTTCCCTTAAAATTATGCCTTGTATCTTATGTTAATTATACCTCCATAAAATTGCTTTTAAAAATAATAAATGCATAAGGAGATACATATTTAATAATATTTACGTTATAGGGGTCTCAAGAATGTGTATTTAACAAATATATAGAAAGAAAACTTGTTTTTCCATGCTGAGTCTTTTGCATTTCAGAGAACTCAAGGCACATTTCTTCCTGGCAGACAAATAGGAGTAGAAAGGCAGGGAAACTTTTCTTGTCATAAAAGCCATATATCACCTCATTCCCAGTTAACTCATCAATTAGAAGAAACTTTTAGGAAACTATCAAGAGCAGAGATCAAAGTCAGATCCAAGAGCAACTCCTAATTCATCATGAAAGAAAACCTCAGAAAATCTGTTTGGCTAGGACAAGAAGTAGTGCACAGGGCCCTGAATCATAGATTTAAAAATCAGAGACACTGAGAGTATCTTTTTTGAATATTTTAAATCAAAGGTGAGGCTATGGTAATTCATGAAGAAAACCTCTGAATCACCCATGGAAATAAGAGGTGCTGACCACAAAGTGCTTTGACCTTCACTGAGCCTCAGAAATTTTATGACTGATCCCTAAGAGCTTTGAAACACACCATTTGATCAATGGAATCATAATGGTACCAGGATGAAAATACAGAATTTCTCCTCTATGCTTCTTCCTAAAGGAGGTGGTAAATTTATGCCAACAGATAAAGAAAAGTTATTCTATCTCCAATTGACAAATTAGTTGATTTAATACACTTAGGACTGATAAGGTTACTTTCTCAAAATACGTTTTTTAAAGGTCTGATGTGAGCCTTCAGGATGCTAAGCAGAAGTGCTTTTCATTCCTATCGATTCTATAGTTGACTAAGAGCTATATGAGGTAAAGAAAGGAAGGCTGGGCTTGAGTAACAGGTCAGAATCAAGGCTCTGTCACCTGCTGAAGTGTGAGCTTGGGAAAGTCACTTGATCTCTGTTGTTTCACTTTTCTCATCTGCAAAGAAAATCTTCCTGGGCTGGGCTCTATGAAGGAGGAACTGGAGCCCTGCAGGCCACAGGAGGCCCACCACGCAGGAGGTTCAGCTTTGAAAGCCAAGTTCATCGGTTAAAGCAAAACCAGCCCAGTTGTCCCGTAGAAATTATGTTCATGAGTTTTTGAATAAATACAGATATTGACCCTTCTGGTCTTAAAACTTGAAGTTCACATTTGTCTCATCTGAACTCTCCCTCAGACAAGGGACTGAAACTCATCAGATCCCTGCCTTCAGTGAGATGCCAGATCCCTCTTTCCTCATAATTGCTTCCTTACCTCTCCTTAATTCCTGTTTTACATTCCTTCCCCACTATACAAACCTCCCAATTCAGTTGGTCAGGGAGACGGATTCGAGACTGACTTCCTGTTCTCCTTGGCTGCAGCACCAGAACAAAGCCTTCTTCCCTAGCAATACTCATTGTCTCAGTGATTGGCTTTCTGTGTGGCAAAGAACCTAGACCAAACCGTTGGTGTTTTGGTAACAAAAAATTAAGCTGTAGCACTGGAGGGGTGTGATGGTTAATAATGAGTGTCAACTTGATCGGATTGAAGGATGCAAAGTATTGACCCTGGTGTGTCTGTAAGGGTGTTTGTTGCCAAAGGAGACTAACATTTGAGTCAGTGAGCTGGGGAAGGCAGACCCACCCTTAATCTGGGTGGGCACCATCTAATCAGCTGCCAGTGTGGCTAGTTTATAAAGCAGGCAGAAAAACATGAAAGGACTAGACTGGCTTAGGTTCCCAGTCCTCACTTTTCTCCCGTATTGGATGTTTCCTGCCCCCAAACATCAGACTGCATGTTCTTCCACTTTGGGACCCAGGCTGGCTTCTTTGCTCCTCAGCTTGCACATGGCTTATCGTGGGACCTTGTGATCATGTGAGTTAATACTACTTAATAAACTCTCAGTTATGTTCCTCTAGAGAACCTGACTAATACAAGGGGTGAAGTGAGAGGTACAGTAACTCAGAAATGAGGTTAATCTTCTGAAAATTTTTAACAACACTCCTGTGGGTGATCTATTGATGGCTTGGTCTGGCTTAAAGTATCTGACTGGGTAGAAAACCAATACTACCATTCAGGATTTTGGTGAGGATTAAAGAAGAGCATAGGTCCTTACTGCCGTGGCTGGCACAGAAAGTATTCAAAAAAATAAATTTTGGTATCAGTAATGGGCTGAATTATATTCTCCCAAAACTCATATGTTAAAAGTGCTAATCCCTCCAATACCTTAGATTGTGACTGTATTTGTTGATACAGCTTTTAAAGAGATGATTAAGTTAAAATAATGCCATTGGGATAAACCCTAACCCCATCTGACTGGTGTCCTTATAAGAAGAAATTTGGACACAGATACACTAAGGATGCACATATAGAGAAAAGACCATGTGAGGATATAATAAGAAGGCGGCTGTCTGCAAGCCAAAGAGAGAGGCCTCAAAAGAAATCAACCCTGCAACAACTTGACCTTGGACTTCCAGCCTCTGGAACTATGAGAAATAAATTTCTGTTGTGTAAGCCACCCAGTCTGTGGTAGCTTGTTATCACAGCCCTAGCAAAACTAATACAGTATTCAATTTCAATCAGTTGAAATGAATAAATTACAATTAAGCTACATATTCAAGCAGTGAGGAGTATGTATTTGTAAGAAATGGGAGGCACCAGAAAACCAACTCTCTCATTGGCTTTGTGGATTCTGTAACAACAAAAACATTAAGGAATATTAACTGATGTTCCTTTCAATAATATACTAAAAAGACATGTAAAATATCATATTGCTTAGAGTGTTTACAAGTAATACCCTAAGGTTCACCTTCCTGAAAGTAGTCTGAGTTGCAAAAGACCAGAATGGAGAATGAGATCTAGGTGTTTTTCAGGATATGCTCATGATGTCCTAGAACTCTCTGGAAGGGGTCAGGGTAACCCTGAGCTAATCACCTATGTTCCAGTGCACTCCCAAACCCAGAGCTGTGACTAGATTTGTCTAGTGGCCCAAAGACAGATGCTGGATGGCTTTAGGCCAGCTACAGAGGGGGAAAACTTAAGTGTTCTTTCCATCCTCATTGACGGAGCAATGAACACAGGGAGTTCTGCCTGAAGAATCAGGAAAACAGAGAGAGGTATCAGAGGAACACAAACTGACAAATGCCCTGTTTTTATTTAGAGAAAGAAATAAAATGGACTGTGAAACTCAAAAGCAGGTAGATTTTGTGTTGCTTCCTGGCAACTTCTTAAAATAGAATTAGTTCTGCTTTGAATGCCAGGCTTTTAAAAGAGAACAGGAAGAATAAACAGGGCAATTAGGCAGAGAAAGACCCCGCTGAGAAAAGTGAAAATAACAGACTGGAAGTCTCTTTGCTCCAAGGTTGCAGCTCTGCCAGGTTTCTCTCCAGGAGGGTGGAGAGTAGAAAGGACATTACAGATCCCAGCGTGATGGCAGTCTTGGGTCACTGGAGACAGCTCCCTTGGGAGAGAAACGTCTGCTTTTTGTACTCCTGCTCTGAGCGTGCCTCTGGCTTTTTAATCATGGGTATCAACACATCGATGGAATAGGGAAGGCATCTAGCATTTTCCAAACCTAGCTGGGCAGATGAAAAAGCCACCTATCCATCATCCATCCAGCGCATGAGATAACTAATTTCTGTGAACCTGAGGGATGTTCCTTCAGAGTAATGCAGGTGACAGAAGAATACAAATTACGTGTTTACAGATGTCAGTACCTAGCACAGTAGCTGGTTTTGTGGACAGTGTGGAAAATTGACAGATTTTAATATAATGCTGTCTAGCCATGGGAATGTGTACACAGACTCACAGAATCATCCATGAACTTGGAGGGGCGTCTCCTTTGTTCCTCAGCCTTCAAACAAAATAAATTAGCTCTGTAGAATAGCACTTATCTATCCTTGTTTTTTCACTCTTCTTGCAACAATGTTTGCAGAGAGCCAACTGTGTGCCAGGCACTGAGCCAGGTGCAAGGGGCTGGAGTGTGAATAATTCCAGCTACTCCCCATATGGTGCCTGAGAAACCGCAGACTTATCTGATGACCATAGCGTCTTAGGGACAAAGCAGGAGCATCTTCCCTTGCTAGGAAAGGGAATGAGGCAGATTTATGAAATCTGAGACATCTCATTTTAAAACTTCTGGAGAGAGAGAAATCTTATCATCTTCATGAACAGTATAGAAAACCTGATCCTCTGGGAGAAGTAATCCATTTCCTTTTATTCTCTCTTCAGTGGGGCTATCCTGAGACTCAACACCATCCTCGTATTGGCACTTTACAACAGGCAGGTATTTCCCTGATGAGTAAGCCAGTTCATCTCTCTTTTCACCCTATCCTGCATAATAGCTTCTGGGTAAAAAGAGGGGGTGGTGTTGAAGATGAGATAGGGAGGGGGCTCACCCTTCCCAGCCCTGCAGAACAGAACAAGGCAGACAGGAAAGCAGCAGAAGTGGCGGGTGTGAGAGACAGTGATGCCACAGAGACTGTGTCACTGCTTCAGGTTTGGGGCAAGAGCATAAAAGGTGATACGGACACGTTGAGGCGAATGAAGTGAGCAGTGGACTTTGGAACAGGAATTCAAATCCTATTTGGATTCTGAAACAGGACATGGCCAGGTAGCAAAACCTCCTGCTCTCAGGTGTCATGGAAAAATAGCTCAGGCAGCATCACAGGGCCTGCGTTCAGCCTATCTTGAGGTAGGAGAGCCAAAGAAAGAATGCGCCAGAGACTCTGAAGGGTCAGGAGCTGTGGGGAGCCCAATTAAACCAGGACTCTGGCCAAGGCAGGGAAGATGTAACCATGAATTACAGCAGCCTCCAACTTCAGCTATGAATGGTAGCAGGGATGAGGGGTAAGAAACCATGCTGTGGAGAATAAACGAGGCAGATCTGAGGACCCTTTCCCTCTGCTGGGAGGAAGCCTCTTTGTGCACCCAGATAGCTTCACAGTGAAGAGAAGCAGAGGGAACAAGATCTGAATCCAAGCATTCAACCCAGAGAGACTGTTCAAACTACAAATCAACAAAAGGATGGTCAGCAACATGTGCTTGGTGGCTGCTGAAGAATGGCAGAATATCAAGTGATTTTTTTACTTTCTTCTTTACTTGTACATATCATTTGGATTTTCTACCGTGAGCCTGAATTATTTATACAATCAGAGAAATATGCTATGTTTATCATACTAAGACTGCTGCATTGGATTAAATCAATTCTCCCCCCTTACACAGACACATCTTATCCCTCCTGCTATTTAGTGAGCAAGGGCTCTAAAAATGATCACCAATGCAGGCAGAATAAAAATTACATTTTCCCTGAAGTCTCAGCATAAAGCAAAAAAATTTGTAGCCACCTCCCACATGCCACCCCACAACCACGTCTGGAACTTCAGACCCCGTGCCCCTCTTTGTTGACACAGCACATCTTTTGTCTCTCAGAAGCAAACTGTTCTGTGATTCTTAATTTCCTATAGCCCTGACATGCTCTTATATTTAGTTATTTATCTTTCCCACCCTTTGTCAGTCCTCCTTGAGATAAGGGTTCATAATGTCTATAAAGAGAGAGAGAAAGCAGATTCAACCATTGTTCCCTCTGTTTTTTTTTTTTTTTTTTTTTTTTAATATTTGTGAGTACTGAAAGACATAGTTCTTACTCAACATCCTAAGTAACCTTTAACTAAATTGCCCACGCCATTCAACAAGCACGAGACAGGACTCCAGACAAAGAGGTTGAACAAATTAAACATGAAGGTCCAATTCAACAGCCTCTACATAGACCTAACAGGAGTCGGTCAGCCTCTTAATGCGAGCAAAATGATCAGGAGAAAGGAACAAAGAAGAAATGGGCCAAAGTGAATTTTAAAAGTACAAATAATAATGACAAATGGAAGAAAAAGAAGAACATCCTGCTGGGAGGTGGGGTGGGAATAGGAGGTACCAGAAACCCTCACAGCAAATGGGCCTTGATTTCTCTGGGCTGAATTTAGCGATCCATCCACAGCAGGCAATCTCAGTACCCTCTTCTCTAGCCCAAGGAGCCCACCTTCTCAGCTCCTGTGTGACAATGTTTCAATCACTTCTCCCACATTTCTAGGGCTGGGGTAGCAGAGGCCTGTTCAGCACAGGTTCGTGACTAGGATGCAGCCAGTTTAGACTCACGGAGAATGTTGACCTTCCGAATTGTCATTAAAAGTGACCTCTTCCACACCCCAAATAATGACTGCCTCTTTGCCACTGCTTTTTTGCTGTTGAATGTGTTCTCCTCTGATATGCCACGCTCTTACCCTGCACCCTCACACTCAGGCATGCTTTCCCCATTCTAAGGGAGCGCATTTTGGTTTTCCTAGGTGGCTCTATCTTCGGCTGGACCTTATTGAACACCAGGCTGTTTGCTTCTGACCACTCTCCCTGAGTCCCCAAGATCCATTGTGATTCTGTTTTTTAAGATGCCACTACCACCTGCCTCACTGCTTCATTGACAGCCTCCCCAAGCTGAGCACTCCACTCCATCACTAAGCCTATAGAAGTTCTCTAGTGGGAGTGATTTTGCCTCCCAGGGAACACTGGCTTTGTTTGGAAATATTTTGGGCTGTTACAAAACTGAGGATGGCATAGCTGTTAATAGTATAGAGTAGCTAGAGACCAGAGATGCCTCCAAACATCCTACAATGCCCAAGGCAGCCTTCACAGCAAAGAATTATCCAGCTCAAAATCTCATAGTGCCAAGGTCAAGGGACCCCTACCTGGAGGATGATTCAGCCTTCAGGGACCCTGGTAGGTCTCTCCAGTGGGGGTGAGAATACTTTATCCCACACCCTCCAGCCCATCAGCCAGACGACTTTCCTCCCCAGACCCTCTTTTTTTTAAGTTATGGAATTGAATAACACAAATGTTGACACAGCCTCATTTCACAGATGAGGAAGTTGAGGGCCCAAGGGAACGTGCACCTTTACCAATGAGGCTGGGCTGTCTCGAATGCTCAGTTACAGTAAACACTCCCCATTAATCTATGTGGTAGGCATTTTATTCAGAAATGGATAAAATGCTAGGTCAGTCTGATAGGACCCACTCTTGCCAATTCTACTCTGTGTTCTTCTGTTGTCTCCAAAGGACAATACAATGTCATTCTTCTTCAGGCAGGCTTCTGAATTATTCTTAAATTATTTGGCATCTCTGCTTCTCTGTATTATGTATTTTAAAAACACATTGGTATAATTCCCTGTGTGTCTGCATTACTCTTGGTTTAATTATTGCACATTACCTTCCAAAGCTACACTTTCCCTGACTCTTGCATACTGAGACACTCAGGAAGACAGTGTGGCACCATGATTATGAGCCTCCGTCCTGTAGTAACACAAATTCTGATTCAGTATTTTATGAGTCTTCTTTTCAGTTGTGGTGACAGAAACTTGATTCAGACTATCTTAAGCCTAAAAGGAGAATTTTGAAGTTCATTTAAATGGCCGAATCTGGGGATTCAAACAATGTCGTCGGGATTTATTTTCCCTTTGCCCTCCATTTCCCCCTGCTTTTTTCCATGGGTTTTCTTTAAAGCAACACTCTCTGTCTATGTGGCAAAGAGGACCCTCTATGCCTCAGCAGCACTAGGCTCTCAAGAGCTGGGCTCTCTTCCTTCCGACTTCTGAATCAATCTATGAAAAGGTCTCTAGTAAGCCTCAGCTGGCAGAGAAGTTGAGGTGCCCCTTTGATTGTCAGGCTTATCAGAATCCTACGAAACGGGAAGGGGAAGTCTTACCAAAATGAAGCAAATATAAACAACCGTATATACTGACACATATATGTGCCAGGAAACCATCACCACAATCAAAATAATGAACATATTCCTTTCTGCCAGAAAAATTTACTCATGTCCTTTTGTCATCTGCTGTTCACCCCTTCCCTCTTCGCCCCATCACTCTCCCTAGGCAAGACATACTCAGCCTTCTGACATTAGAGAGTAGTTTGAAATTTCTAAATTTTAAATAAATTGAATCATATAATAGGTCTTCTCTTCTCTTTGACTTCTTTCACTCTGCATAATTATTTGAAAATTCATCTATGTTATTAATATATCAGTAGCTCATTTTTAAAATTACTAAGTAGTATTTCATTGTGAAGATGTACCACAATTTATTATTTTCCTATTGATGGAAATGTGGGTTGTTTCTAGTTTAGAACTGTAATGGATTATATTATGCACCACCCCTATGCACCAACACCAAGATATGTTCAAATCCTAACCCCTAGTACATGAGAATGCAATCTTATTTGGAAATAAGACCATTGCAGGTGTAATTAAGTTAAAGATGTCAAAGAGATCATCCTTGATGTAAAGTAGGCCCTAAATACTGGTGTCTTTATAAGAAAAAGAAATTTTGAGGACATGGAGATACAGGGGAAAGGCCATGTGGAGAAAGAACAGAGATTGGAGTGATGCTGCCACAAGCCAAGGAATGCCAACAGTCATCAGAAGCTGAAAGAGACAAGGAAAGAGTCTCCTTAGAACCTTTGGAAGGCTCATAGCTCTGTTGATACCTTGATTTCAGACTTCTGACTTCCAGAACTATGAAAGAATACATACCTTTGTTTTAAGCCACTAAGTTTGTGGTAATTTGTTTTAGCAACATCAGGAAACTAACGCAGGGGCTATTAAAAATAAAGCTGCTAAAATTCATGTATGATTTTCTGTGTCATTATATATACTTTCACTTCTCTTGGATAAATACCTAGGAGTGGGATGGAAGGGTAGTATGACAGGTATATGTTTAATATCCTATGAAACACCAAACTGCTTTCTAGTGAGGTAGTATCATTTTACATCCCGCTAATAGTATATGAGAGTTTCAAGTAGTCCATATTCCCAGCAACGCTTGGTACAGTCTTTTTAATTTTCACCATTTTAATAGATTTGTAATGGTATCTTATTATGATTTCAATTTATATTGTTTTAGTGGCTAATGATGTTAAGCTTCTTTTCACAGCCTTGTCATCCATATACCTATTTTGGTAAAGTACTGTTTTAAATCTTTTACTCATCTTTATTTTTTGTTGTTGTTGTTGTTGTTGTTGTTATTACTGTGTTCCTAGGATGCTTTTGTTTTTGTTTTATTGAGACAAGTTCTTGCTCTGTCACCCAGAGTGGAGTGCAGTGGCACCCTCTCGGCTCACTGCAACCTCCACCTACTAGGTTCAAGTGGTTCTCATGCCTCAGCCTCCTGAGTAGCTGGATTACAGGTATGCGCCACCACACCTGGCTAATTTTTGTACTTTCAGTAGAGATGGGTTTTCACCATGTTGGGCAGGGTGGTCTCAAACTCCTGGGCTCAAGTGATCTGCCCACCTTGGCTTCCCAAAGTGCTGGGATTACAGATGTGATCCATGGCACCAGGCCAGGATTATTTATATTTCTGGACACAAGTTTTTTAAATCAAATAGGTGATTTGAAAATAATTTTTTCACTTTTGTCACTAATGTTTCCATCCTCTTAATGATACATTTAAAGAGCAGAGGTCTTAATTTTGATAAAGATTATATTATCAATGTTTTCCTTTATTGATTGTGCTATTAGTGACGTATCTAAAAAACAATTGCCTAACCCAAGCTTCCAAATATTTCTTGCATGCTTTTTTCTAGAAGTTTCTACCTTATGGTTTTACATTCAGAAGTCTAGTTTTGTGTTTTTTATATGGTGTTCATTTTTTTGCATCTTAGTATCCAATTGTTGCATCATTAGTTCTTGAAAGACTATCCTTTCTCCATTGGACTGTCTTTGCAATTTTGTCAAAAGTCAGTTGCCAGTTGGGCACAATGGCTCACACCTGTAACCCCAGAACTTTGGGAGGCCAAGGCAAGTAGGTCACTTGAGGTCAGGAATTCAAGACCAGCCTGACCAACATGGTAAAACTCAATCTCTACTAAAAATACAGAATTAGCTGGGTGTGGTGGTGCATGTCTATAATTTCAGCTATTTGGGAGGCTGAGGCAGGAGAATCACCTGAATCCAGGAGGCAGAGGTTGCAGTGAGCCAAGATGGGCCCATTGCACTCCAGCCTGGGCAACAAGAGAGAAACTGCCTCAAAAAAAAAGTCAACGCTCCCACGTTTGAGTCTATTTCTTGACTGGACCCAGTTCTATCAATCTGTTGAGCTATCATTATGCCAATACACACTTTCTTGATTGTTATAAATTTTATTTTAAGATTTGAAATCAGGTAGAAGTCCTCCAACTTTGTTCGTCCTTTTCAAAGATTATTCTACTTATTTGGCATTGCATTTCCACATTAATGTTAGAATCAGCTTATCCATTTCTACAGAAAAATTGTGCTGGTATTTTGATTGGGATTGTATTTAATCTACAAATTGACTTGAGGGCAATGGACATCAGAATAAAATTGTGTCTTCTGATTTATGAATATGCTATATGTCTTAAATTGCTTAGGTCTTCTGTAGTTTCTCTCTGCAGTGTCTCATTCTGTACTCGGTTTCTTGCACAACTTTTATCAACTCGATATCTATGCATTTTATATTTGTTATGCAATATAAAATGCTATTGTTTATAAATTTTTTCAAATTTGTTTTGAAATTGTTTTTAATTCTTACTTGTTTATAGAAATACAGTTAATTTTTTTATGTTGATCTTGTACATTACAACCTAGCAAGGTTCACTTTTTATTTCTAGTTGTTTTTTGTAAGTTTTTTTATCTTCTTCGTAAAGGATCATTACATTGGTGATTTTTTAAAAAATCAGTTATCATCTGGAGATTCAACTGGGAACCAAGTTCGAAAGAATTTGCTTCAAACTCATTCAGACTGTTGGTAGAATTCACTTAGAGGTCATCCTAATCTCTAAGACGTCGCCTGCAATTCCTTGCTATGTGGACTTCCTCAGCACGGCTGCTTATTTCATTATGTCTACATGGAGAATCTCTAGATAGAGTCTTCTTGAAAAACAAAGTCTTAAGGTAATAGAACCACAGAAGTGATATCCTGCAACCTTTGCCATAGCCAAGTAGTTAGAAACAAGTCACAGGTCCTGCCACAAGCAAGGGGAGGGATTATACAAGGATGTGAATCTAGAAAGTGGTCACTGGCAATCAGTGTCTGTCCACCACAGATCTGACATAAGGTAGCAATATTCTGGCTTCCAAGTGTTCTGTGCTTAGGAATAGGTACAGAAGTGTGTGTGGGGTGTGTGTGTGGCGGGGGGGGTGGGGGGGTGCTTTTTGTTGGCAGAGAGCGAGCAATCAGCCCCTTTTGAGCTGCGGTCACTTCCATTTACAATTTTCATTTCCCTGCTTTGTCAGTCATTATATGTGATGATTAGTTTTATGTGTCAAGTTGCCTGGGCTACAGAACCCATTTATTTAACCCACTTATTGCTACAGTCTAGGTGTTGCTGTGAAAGAATTTCATAATGTAGTTAATATGTACAATCAGTTTATTTTTTTTTTTTTTACATATATACATTTTTTGAAATGGAGTCTCATT
The DNA here is from genome assembly GCF_030222135.1 of Aotus nancymaae. NCBI lineage: Eukaryota > Metazoa > Chordata > Mammalia > Primates > Aotidae > Aotus > Aotus nancymaae. Next base: position 22,859,941 of record NW_026988454.1, read on the forward strand.
CTGTCACCCAGGCTGGAGTACAGTAGCATGATCTTGGCTCACTGTAACCTCCACCTCCCAGGTTCAAGCCATTCTCCAGCCTCAGCCTCCTGAGATTAAAGTCGCCTGGGATTACAGTCACCTGCCACCACCCCGGCTAATTTTTTGTATTTTTAGTAGAGACAGGGTTCCACTATGTTGGCTAGGCTGGTCTTGAACTCCTGACCTCAGGTGATCAGCCCACCTTGGCATCCCAAAGTCTGGGATTACAGGTATTAACCACCACCTTTGGCCACTTTAAATAAAGAAGATTACCCTTGATAAAGTGAGTCAACCTCATTCAATCTGTTGAAGGCATTAAGAGCAAAAACTGAGGTTTCCCAAAGAAAAAGAAATTCTGCCTCAAGGCTGCAGCATTGATTTCTACCTGAGTTTCCAGCCTGCTAGCCTGCCCCATGGATTTCAGACTTGCCATTCCCTCTCAATTACATGAGCCAATTCCTTAAAATAAATCTCACAACATATACATAGGTATCCTGTTGGTTCTGTTACTCTGGAGAATCCTGGTTAATAAACCATACATTTGTTGAAATATTCCATCAGCTGGTAGCTTTCTTCCCATTCTTCTTACCTTGTAGGTTTATAGCTCCTTTAAAATCTCATTACTAATATTTTAATGGAGTCTTTCAACGGAAGCTATACAGCTTGTGCTCAATCTTAAAGTAGAAGTCAAGATAAAAATTACTTGGTTAGGTAAGACTTGATCCACTAATTGTAAATGTGTTACTCTCATGGGTTTTTTGGGGTTTTGTTTTGAAAGTTTCTTTAAAAGTTTCTTAAAATAATACTATTTATATGGAAGATATAAAAGAGAAAAGCTAAGGAAAAACATCAGGATTAGAGGTAGCATCCAATTTTCAAATAAATTTCTTATCTACTTAGGACCACAATTCATTCAGAGTGGCCTGCTACCACCAGGAAGAAGCAGATGGCCACTTTAGCTGGATTTGATGTGCTGCCTAAGGAAATCTCTTTTTATTGACTTTTTAATACAAAAATCCAAGAATTTTTCTCTAGCTTTTCTGAGTATCTAATGCATTCACAAGTGAGCATGAATGTGTTAAAAAGTAAGGCATCAACTAGACTAGGCAATTAATTGCTAGTGAGCAAGCGGGGATAAGAAAGCATTTGATAGTCGGCATGGAAAAGTGGAGATGACTGAATAATGGCAGGAAGGCTTTAATATTTCAATTGTATGTGATTTTTCTCTACCTGCTGAAAAATAACAATATGTAAGCCCTTTCGCTGCATTAACACAGATAAACAAAGTTTTTTTTTTAATTAAATAAGACTTCCCTAGGCAATCACAATAGCTGTGATAGGCATATTTGTAGCATAGAAAAAGTCACATATCTATTTCAGGATTACATAGATATGCACAGTAGCCAATAGGAAAAGAAATAGCTACCTAAGGACATGGGTGTATGTTCACCAAAAAAAAATTAAAGTCTAAAAGTCTGGTAATTACTGAGATACCTACAATTTTGTGCAATACTGATATTAACAATTTGAAGTTCTCCCTAGATGCAAGGCACTGTTCCACATGAGTTCCATGTATTGTGGTGTCTCCTTATCTCTAACATTTTTTGCTTCAGACTATCTCTAGCACAAGTAGTCTCAGTAGACCATGCTTATCAGATCACACCAGGTCCCCTTCACTGGTCCGGCTTCATTTCTGCTGTATCATGATCTGACTCTCATTTTCCCATTGAGCTTTTCTTTATCTTCAACTTTCACGAACTCTGTTCACTTGAGTTCACACTTTTCTTTTGCTCATTCAGCTTCAGGCTTTTCTAGCCTTCATTCCAATCATTTTCTGATTGATCCCCTAAATGGCAAGTTTTAGTTTATTGCTACAAAAAAATCAGTCTTAATCATTGCCATTGAACTTATAATTACAGCAGTAGTCCTCATAACTCGACTCATGGTGGCTCACACCTATTCCTCTGCTGGTTAAGGATTTCTTGATTGTCTGCTCCGTGTCCAGAATATTGCTCTTCTGTGCAGTAAATAAACATGTATAAGACCTGCCTCAATCTGTGCTGAGTTTAACATCATTTTCCCCTTTGAAAATCTTCCACTGCCACCCCCACGGACACCTGCTCCTGAATTTCAACAGATGATTTTTCTCCTCCTGCTCCATGCTTGTATTTGTGGATTTTTCTGCTGGTGCCTTCCTCATCTTGCATATGTTCTGTCCAGTTAGGCAAGATATGAAATCTTGTCAAAGAAAGCACTCTGGTGGCTCTGCACAGTAACAAACTCTCAGGAAGTGTCTTGACAATGATTCAATGTACAATAATGATGGAGTTGCATCCTTGGTTCCCATTTTCCTCTTTGGATTTTTCTAGAGGTCACAGAGCAAGGGGGAGAGAGAGAAGCTAAAGCTCATTCATGGTAAGCCCATCTTGGTGGTGTCTGAGTATACTGCAGGAATAATACATGGCTGAGGATTTTTTACATTATTCCATCATTATCCCCTTTTTCTGTACTTCATGATGGCGTTTGAAAGAACAGCACTGAGATAACAGTGAACATGAAGGGCTTGGAGACTTAGTTAATACCCTTAAATATACCAATATGCTTTAGTAGTACAGTACCTGAAAATCTAATGAAAGTCTAATTGGTAAAATATAAACATAAATAATTATAGTCCGTGCCCTTTCACATTTCTCCCTTCTTACACACTGGAGGGAACATGCCACATTACTTAAGATAATGACATTAAACTTGTATTTAATTTTTATTTGGATCATAACACCATTTCCTTTTTTGGTGTTAACTGCATTTAAGAGCATTTAAATACAGACTTGCTCTTAGCATGAGGGAGATGTATTATAACTATGCTAAACATACCAATATTCCTGCTCTGCCCGCAGACCTCTTCTGAAGAGGGAGAGGTGAACACTGATGAGGTCAGAATGGACCCTTGATCTGGGGGCAACCTGGCCATAGGCTAGGGAGGAGCAGTTCAGAGATAAAGAGCAAAAGGTATTGCTCAGGCAGGTCACACAGACTGTCTCTACATAGAATTTGCATGGGGAAGTAAGAGAAAATTAGTGTGTGGGTAGTGAGAGAAATAAAAATAAAATATACAAAGACAAGCAGAGAGCAAAAAAGAAGCATAGTCACCAAGGTGGAATAAATTAGGCTAGCTGGATCACGGATGTGCCTTGGGTCTTCAAGCACAACTCTTGTGTTTTTCTGAGAGTTCAATCTCTCGCCATTGGTCTCCTAGTAATTCCATTGCTGGGGGTAGCTATAAGCTCTTGACCACTAAATGGCCTAACCCAATACACCATTTCCTTTTATCTTTTGTTGTTCTGCTTGACTCTCAAATATGTAATAACTGAGAAGTAGAGTACAAGCTAATGGGAATTATTAGTCACTACCTGGCAGCTAGTTCCTCCCACAGCCTTCTTCACTTACAGAAACTAAGATGCAGCAGAAAATCCTCCAGGAAGCTTCTAAGACGTTTTCTTGTTCCTAAGAAAAAGCTACAGGAAGACATATTCTCCTTTTCTTCTGGTTACTGCTAGAATGAAGTCGATGTTAAATAAAGCCAAAGAGAGGGAGAACAGCCTGAGTCATGAAATCAACCTGAAGCTACCTCTACTTCTGGACTTGCCATCACTCACATTTTTAAACGGCTTTTGCATTTCAAACTGTTTGAGTTGAGGTTCCTAGGACCTTGTGGAAGCTGTAGTTGGAGTGCAGCATTTTCCTTTCTTTTCTGCTGAAGATTCCTTGTAATGAAGATGAGGGGAGAAACTGGAGGCCACTGGAGTTTTTCAACAATAGAGGAAGATTTTAAATAGGGGTTCTGGCATCCCACATTCAGAACTGGTACTTTATTCACAGTGTGCCAGGAAACACAGATCAGTTTCCCAGTCCATACCTTGACCTTTGGCCTAAGGCTCCAGGGCAAACCCGAGGCAGAGAGCTGATGTTCAGAGTCTGTTGAAGAAGGAGCAGCGTCCATCACATCTTTCCTGGTGCCTGGCTACCCACTTATGTCTTCTTCACTCCAGAGCCTCATGGCAGGCATTGTGTTAATGCAAGCAGCACAGCTCAGGGAAAGATGACATTTCAAGATGATTTATAATTTAGCATAAGCAAATTTGAGATATTTTCTTTAAATCCTGTCCTCATATGGAAGAGAACAAACAGAAGGAAGAAAGAGAAGGAAATAGAGGCTCTTAAAAAGAGAACGTGTTACTTTGCCAGGGCTGCCATAAGAAAGTATCACAGTCTTAAACAACAGCAATTTGTTTTCTCACAGTTCAGGAGGCTGGAAGTCCAAGATCTAGGTGCCACCAGGGCTGGTGCCCCCTGAGGCCTCTCCCCTTGGCTTGCAGGTGGCTGTCCTTAGGCCGCCTCTGCACATGGCCATCCCTGTGTGCACACACAACCCTGGTGGCTATTAGTCCAGTTTCCTCCTCTTAGGACACCTGTCAAATTGCACTGGGGTCCATTCGAATGGCCTTGTTTTAACTTAATCCTCTCTATAAAGGCCATTTCTCAAATACAATCACATCCTGAGGTCTAGGGGTCAGGGCTCCAACACTTGAATTCTGGGGAGACGCAATTCAGCATCTAACAGAGAAGGAGAGGGATGTAGCACCAGTGAAAAACGTCCTTTCCTGGGCACAGGACGACCACTGGGTTCCAACAGGGTACTGGAAATTACATGTTTCATAGGTGAGGCCCAGAGGGTCCCTCTTAGGATGGCCCTTGCCCCTGGTGGGCTCTGCTTTCCTCATTGCCTGCCTTGTTCATGGCATGCCCCACCTTCCTGATTCTTCTGAAGGTCAGCCTGTAGCTTTTCCTGGGCACTTGCCAGCCCATGCAACCATGCTCATGACTTGAACCCTTCAACAGCTGTCCTTGGTAGATGTTCTCGAGCTTAGCAGCCCAGCCTCCACTGGCTGCTTTGAGCAAGGCTTCCTTTGCTTTCAGCCCTTCCTGCCAGCAGTCAGCCCATTTTCTCAGAACTACTTGAGTTATTTTTAACTCATGATTTTTAGGCCAGGTGTCGTGGCTCATGCATTTAATCCAGCACTTTCGGAGACCAAGGCAGGAGGATCACTTAAGATCAGGAGTTTGAGATCATTGTAAGCAACATAACAAGACTCTCATCTCTACAAAAAAATAAATAAATAAACATAATTTTTAAAAATAGCCACCAACAAGTCTTTCTGGATTTCGGTACCCGTGGGTTATTCTCTGACTGACCAGGCTGGGATGTCAAACTCCTTTAGAAATGTCAAATGTTGAGGACTCCAATGGTAAAAGTCAAGCAGGCTTTATTTCCCCATGCTGGGCAATGCTGTCTTCCCGAACGTCTATCAAAGTAGATGAGCAGTACCCAACTGCATGTCTCCTTCTCATTTGAAAACATCTGTCTTTTGTGTCAGCGAACAAGCAGGAATTTCTACCAAGCATTCTTTCAAGCACAACAGGCCGACCTTGAACTCCATGAGTTTTAGGAAAACAGTAGGGTGTTTCTTGTTGGCAAACCACAGTAAATATTTCCGAAAGCTGTCACTATCCATCACACTGACACTCCTGGTCCTGTCTCCTGTCATCTGTATCAGGCAAAACAGGTTATTGTTCATGTACGAAACCAGTGAAGGAGGAGTACTATGTTTCTTTGGATTATTTTCCTACATCTGAACTTTGATTTTGTTTTATCCACATCAAACTTGCTATGCTTTATTTTCCCTTTCCTCTTTCCAATTAAGTGTTTGCTTCCCAGCAAAGCTGGTTTTTACTCACTGCAGAAATCCTGTTCCTATCAGTCTCCAGTAGTGGAGTAGAGCAGAGATCTTCAAAAGCATCAGAGGTCAAGGGAGGGAAAGCCGTTCGTGGGCTTCCTCCAGACTCTGTCTTACTTTTCTCTGGATTCTGCCTCCCCGATCCTGGTGTGGGTCCCTCTGACATTGTGCCTGTGAGCTATATACAGCCCTGAGTCATAGTCTCTCTCTTTTGCCATCATGAGATGTTTGAAAGCTTGGTGACCAATTTCACTGGGAAGCCAGGCTTACAACACGACCACAACTTCAATAGAAAGAAGCCAGTTACCTGAATGTTTCTGCCTGCCTAGCTCCACATTAATGTTTCCAGAGGTTTCTGCATATATTCCCAGTACCTGTGTCTGCCGAAAAGATAAAGCCCAAATGTATCCATCTGCCTCCAGAGAAGCATTGTCTCTCCCCTAACCCCTTCCATCTTTCTGTAAGTGGGCACTTTGATAAATATATACTAGGTGATGGCCCTAAAGGGAAAGAAAAAGCCTTATCTCATAATTTCAATTCTAATTTCCAATTAAGTAAACTTAGTGAAGGGTGGAGATGAGACTTTAACAAAATGAGAAGACTCTCTGGGCACCTCTTGTCTACTGAAATGGAACCATAACACTTGTGTGGCGACGAACCTGAATTGCTTGATACCCATTTCTGTCACAACTAGCCTTGGGTTTCTGCCTCCAAGGAAATGTGTTCATTATAGTTAAGAGAAATGTGAAACAGAGGAGGGGAAGTGACATTTATATTCAACTCCAAGTCTTGCGCCATCAAGTTTTCACTTTTTTTTTTTTAATATATCTCATCGTATGGAAAAATTGATAGGAGCTGTAATTGCTCTTGGAAAGAAAGAGGCCAAACATTTTTGCTTGCAGAGGGGTCTGCAGAGATGAAAGGTAAAGGAGAAGCATCTAAACAGAGACACTGCTTGCCTCTCTGTCCTCCTGTATTGGATTCAAAGCTGGTCAGGACCATTCACAATGAGAGGCACAAAAAATAAATGTCCGGAGTCAGAAAGATTGACTCTGTCCTTATTGGTAGTTCAGTGCAAGACTACCATCCCTACACCATCTCAATCCTTCCTAATTCTATTTTTCCAAGGTTTAGAATGATACCACCATTTAAAAATCATGCCATATTATAAATAGGAAGAAGCTGCACTGAAGCCTCAGAAAATTGCTGCCAGCAAAGAGTGAGGGGAGGATGGAAAGATGTAGGAAAGTCAGGCATCATCTCAGACCAATAGCCAGTTGGTTCCCAATATGTCTGAATATGTGCATGATTTTGTGCATGCTGTGCCTGCAGGGCAGATGAGGAATTTCTTTCTTTTTTTTCTTCCTTTCTTTTTTTTTTTTTGAGATGAAGTTTCACTCTTCTCGCCCAGGCTGCAGTGCAATGGCACGATCTCGGCTCACTGCAACCTTTGCTTCTGGGGTTCGAGTGATTCTCCTGCCTCAGCCTCACAAGTAGCTGGGATTACAGGTGTTTGCCATCACACCTTGCTAATTTTTAGTAGAGATAGGGTTTTACCATGTTGGCCAGGCTGGTCTGGAACTCCTGACCTCAGGTGATCAGCCTTCTCGGCCTCCCAAAGTGCTGGGATTACAGGTGTCAGCCATTGCACCTGGCCCAGATGAGGAATTTCTTAGCTCTGCATCTAGAAGCCAGTTGAAGCTTTGAGAGAGTATTTTACCTGACAAATGATGGTCACCCTGCCAGCTTCATGGCTGCCTACTACAAGTCAGGCTTCCTGTGTCATTATTTCCTACATCTCTGTGGCTTTCTTAGTGTCCCATTTTGTAGCCTAACATGGTTCTCATCACTCGCTTTGCCTCTAATGGACCCAAACTTCCTGGGAAAAACCACCAGGTAGATGCACAAAGCTGAGAGTGAGACAGGGGGTTAAGTTGAAAATATTTTAGTAGAGACATTCCTCCCAACTCCATTCAGATGTTTGAAAAATGTGGGACTACCTGGCCCTCTTCTATTCCTGAGGTTTGAATGTCTGCAAAGGTTCTTGCAAGTCAATTTGATGTAAGAACTAAATTTTGGGGGAGGAGGATCCAAGATGGCCAAATAGGAACAGCTCTGGAGTGCAGTTCCCAGCAAGAACAATGCAGAAGGCGAGTGCTCACTGCATTTCCAAACAAATTTTCACTGCCCACAGACCAGGAGATTCCCTGGCCGAAAAGTGCCATGAGTTTTCCGCACAGCTGGTGCCACAGGTTGGTGCATAGAAACTCACACAAATCTGGGCGGCCATTTCAACTGGTGCCCGGAACGCCTGGGAGACAGAGCCGCCCATTCAACTGAAAGGGAGGGGGCTGAGACAGGGAGCCAGGCAATCTGGCTTGGCAGGTACTACTCCCACAAAACAAGCAATCTGAAATGCTCTGGATTGAGAGTTTTGCAGCAAGCGCAGCTGGACCCAGGACAGTCCAGCTCAGTGGGGGGAAGGACATCCACCAATACCGAGGCAGTTCACACAGCAGCTGGGCAGAGCCTGCGGCAGCTCAGCAACACCCCTGCTGGCAGACTGTGACTAGACTACTCCGTGTGGGGCAGGGCATCTCTGAGAAAATGCAGCAACACGTCAGGAACTTATAAATAAAACCAACCTTCCTAGGTCAGAGCACCTGGGAAAAGAGGTGGGTATGAGTTCCAGTGCAGCAAACTTAAAGGTACCTGCCCAGCAGCTCTGCATGGAACAATGGAACTGCCAGCACAGCACTTGAGCTCCTATAAGGGACAGACTGTCTCCTCAAGCAGCTCCCCAAACCCCCATATACCTAAAGAGACACCTCATAAAGGAGAGCTCAGGCCGACATCTGGTGGGTATCCTTCTGAGACGAAGATAACAGAAGAAGAAACCAGCAGCAACCCTTACTGTTCTGCAGTCCGTGGGTGATCTACAGGCAAGCAGGGTCTGGAGTGGACCTCCAGCACTCCTGCAGCAGAGGGGCCTGACAGTTAGAAGGAAAACTAAGAAACAGAAAGAAATAGCTTCAACATCAACAAAAAGGATGTCCACTCAGACTCCACCTGAAAGTCACCAACTACAAAGGCCACAGGTAGATAAATACACTAAGATGGGAAGAAAGCAGTGCAAAAAGGATAAAAAATACCAAAAGCTAGAACACCTCTCCTCCTCCAAGGGATCACAACTTCTCACCAGAAAGGGATCAAAGATGGATGGAGAATGAATGTACAGAAACAGGTTTCAGAAGGTGGGTAATAACAAACTTCTCAGAGCTAAAAGAACATGCGCTAATGCAATGCAAAGAAACTAAGAACCTAGAAAAAGGGTTAGATGAGATCCTAACTAGAATAAACAGCTTAGAGAAGAATACAAACAACTTGATGGAGCTGAAAAACACAGCACGAGAACTTCACAAAGCATACACAAGTTTCAATAGCCAAAGTGACCAAGCAGAAGAAAGGATATCAGAGATTGAAGATCAACTCAATGAAATAAAATGAGAAGGCAAGAATAGAGAAAAAAGAGTGAAAAGAAATGAACAAAGCCTCCAAGAAATATGGGATTATGTGAAAAGACCTAATCTACATTTGATAGATGTACCTGAATGTGATGGAGAGAATGAATCCAAGCTGGAAAACACTCTTCAGGTTATTAACCAGAACTTCCCCAACCTAGCAAGGCAGGCCAATATTCAAGTCTAGGAAATACAGAGAACACCACAATGATATTCCTTAAGAAGAGCAACCCCAAGGCACATAATCATCAGATTCACCAGGGTTGAAATGAAGGAAAAAATGCTAAGGGCAGCCAGAGAGAAAAATCAGGTTACCCACAAAGGGAAGCCCATCAGACTCACAGCAGATCTCTCCACAGAAACCCTACAAGCCAGAAGAGAGTGGGGGCCAATATTCAACATCCTTAAAGAAAAGAGCTTTCAACCTAGAATTTCATATCCAGCCAAACTAAGCTTCATAAGTGAAGGAGAAATAAAATCCTTTATGGACAAGCAATTGCTGAGAGATTTTGTCACCACCAGGCCTGCCTTACAAGAGCTCCTGAAAGAAGCACTAAACAAGGAAAGGAACAACCAGTACCAGCCACTCCAAAAACATACCAAATGGTAAAGAGCATCAACCTAATGAAGGAAATGCGTCAACTAACAGGCAAAATACCCAGCTAGAATCAAAATGGCAGGATCAAATTCACACATAAAAATATTAACCTTAAGTGTAAATGGGCTAAATGCCCCAATCAAAAGACACAGACTGGTGAATTAGATAAAAGTCAAGACACATCTGTGTGCTGTATCCAAGAAACCCATCTCACATGCAAGGACACATATAGGCTCAAAATAAAGGGATGGAGGAAGATTTATCAAGCAAATGGAGAGCAAAATAAAAAAATCAGGCATTGCAATTCTAGTCTCTAATAAAATGGACCTTAAACCAACAAAGATCAAAAGAGAAAAAGAAGGGCATTACATAATAGTAAAAGGATCAATGCATCAAGAAGAGCTAATGATCCTAAATATATACACACCTAATACAGGAGCACCCAGATACATAAAGCAAGTTCTTAACAACCTACAAAGAGACTTAGACTCCCACACAATAATAGTGGGAGACTTTAACACTCCATTGTCAATATTAGACAGATCAATGAGACAGAAAATTAACAAAGATATCCAGGACTTGAACTCAGAACTGGACCAAGCGGACCTCATCGACATCTACAGAAATCTCCACCCCAAATCCACAGAATATACATTCTTCTCAGCACCGCATTGCACCTACTATGAAATTGGCCACATAATTGGAAGAAAATCACTCCTCAGCAAATGCAAAAGAACGAACAGTCTCTCATACCACAGGGCAATCAAATTAGAACTCAGAATTCAGAAACTAACTCAGAACCACACAACTTCATGGAAACTGAACAACCTGCTCCTGAATGTCAACTGGATAAACAATGAAATGAAGGCAGAAACAAAGATATTCTTTGAAACTAATGATAATGAAAACACAACATATCAGAATCTATGGGACACATTTAAAGCAATGTCTAGAGGGAAATTTATAGCAATAAATGCCCACATGGGAAGCAAGGAAAGATCTAAAATTGACACCCTAACATCAAATTGAATGAGCTAGAGGAGCAAGATCAAAAGAACTCAAAAGCTAGCAGAAGGCAAGAAATAACTAATATCAGAACAGAACTGAAGGAGATAGAGACACAGAAAAAACCTTCAAAAAGTCAATAAATCCAGGAGCTGGTTTTTTGAAAAGATCAACAAAATAGACCGCTAGCCAGATTAATAAAAAAGAAAAGGGAGAATAATCAAATAGATGCAATAAAAAATGAAAAAGGGGATATCACCACTGATTCCACAGAAATACAAACTACCATCAGAGATTACTACCAACAACTCTATGCACATAAACCAGTAAACCTGGAAGAAATGGATAAATTCCTGGACACTTGCACCCTCCCAAGCCTAAACCAGGAAGAAGATGAAACCTTGAACAGACCAATAACAAGAGCTGAAGTTGAGGCAGCAATTAATAGCCTACCAACAAAAAAACTCCCAGGTCCAGATGGGTTCACAGCTGAATTCTACCAGACATACAAAGAGGAGCTGGTAACACTCCTTCTGAAACTATTCTAAACAATCCAAAAAGAGGGAATCCATCCCAAATCATTTTATGAGACCACATCATCCTGATACCAAAACCCAGCAGAGACTCAACAAAAAAGAAAATTTCAGGCCAATATTCATGATGAACATCGATGCAAAAATCTTCAATAAAATACCGGCAAACCAATTGCAACAGCACATCGAAAAGCTTATCCATCACAATCAAGTAGGCTTCATTCTGGAGATGCAAGGCTGGTTCAACATAAGCAAGTCTATAAATGTAATCCATCACATAAACAGAACCAAAGACAAAACCCACATGATTATCTCAATAGATGCAGAGAAGACCTTCAACAAAATTCAACAGCTCTTTATGCTAAAAACCCTCAATTAACTAGGTATCGAAGGAACATATCTAAAATAATAAAAGTTATTTACTACAAACCTACAGCCAATATCACACTGAATGGAAAAAAACTGGAAGCATTCCCTTTGAAATCTGGCACTAGACAAGGATGTCCTCTCTCACCACTCTTATTCAATATAGTATTGGAAGTTCAAGCCAGAGCAATTAGGCAAGAAAAAGAAATAAAGGTTATTTAATTAGGAAAGGAGGAAGTCAAATTGTCTCTATTTGCAGACGATAAGATTGTATATTTAGAAGACCCTATCATCTCAACCCAAAATCTCCTTAAACTGATAAGCAACTTCAGCAAAGTCTCAGGATACAAAATCAATATGTAGAAATCACAAGCATTTCTATGCACCAATAACAGACTAACAGAGAACCAAATCATGAGGGAACTCCCATTCACAACTGCTACAAAGAGAATAAAATACCCAGGAATACAACTAACAAAGGAGGTAAAGGATCTCTTCAAGTAGAACTACAAACCACTGCTCAAGGAAATAAAAGAGGACACACGCAGATGGAGAAACATTCCATGCTCATGGTTAAGAAGAATCAATATTGTCAAAATGGCCATACTGCCCAAAGTAATTTACAGATTCAAGGCTATCCCCATTAAGCTACCAATGACCTTCTTCAGAGAACTGGAAAAAAACAGCTTAAACTTCATATGGAACGAAAAGAGAGCCTGCATAGCCAAGACAATCCTAAGCAAAAAGAACAAAGCTGGAGGCATCACGCTACCTGATTTCGAGCTATACTATAAGACTACAGTAATCAAAACAGCATGGTACTGGTACCAAAACAGAGATATAGACCAATGGAACAGAACAGAGGCCTTGGAGGCAACACCACTCATATACAACCATCTGATCTTTGACAAACCTGACAAAAACAAGCCATGGGGAAAGGATTCCCTGTTTAATAAATGGTGTTGATTAAACTGGCTAGCAGTGTGCAGAAAGCAGAAAGTGGACCCCTTCCTGACACCTTACACTAAAATTAACTCCAGATGGATTAAAGAGTTAAACATAAGACCTAACACCATAAAAACCCTAGAAGAAAACTTAGGCAAAACCATTCAGGACATAGGCGTAGGCAAGGACTTCATGACTAAAACACCAAAAGCATTGGCAACAAAAGACAAAATAGACAAATGGGATCTAATTAAACTCCAGAGCTTCTGTACAGCAAAAGAAACAATCATTAGAGTGAACTGGCAACCAACAGAATAGGAAAAATTTTTTGCGATCTACCCATCTGACAAAGGGCTAATATCCAGAATCTACAAAGGACTAAAACAGATTTACAAGAAAAAAACAAACCCATCCAAAAGTGGGTGAAGGATATGAACACTTTTCAAAAGAAGACATATTGAGGCCAACAAACATATGTAAAAAAATGCTCATCATCACTGATTATTAGACAAATGCAAATCAAAACCATATTGAGATACCACCTCATGCCAGTTAAAATGGTGATCATTAAAAAATCCGGAGACAACAGATACTGGAGAGGAAGTAGGAACACTTTTACACTGTTGGTGGGAGTATAAACTACTTCAATCATTGTGGAGGACAGTGTGGCATTTCCTCAAGGACCTAAATATAGAAATTCCATTTGACCCAGCAATCCCATTACTGGGTATATACCCAAACGATTACAAATCATTCTATTACAAAGACACATACACACATATGTTCATAGCGGTACTGCTTACAATAGCAAAGACCTGGAACCAACCCAAATGCCCATTGATGATAGACTGGACAAGGAAAATGTGGCACATATACACCATGGAATACTATGCAGCCATAAAAAATGATGAGTTCATGTCCTTTGTAGGGACATGGATGAATCTGGAAACCATCATTCTCAGTAAACTGACACAAGAACAGAAAATCAAACACCACATGTTCTCACTCATAGGCGGGTGTTGAACAATGAGAACACAGGAACACAGGGAGGGGAGCAGCACACACTGGAGTCTGTTGGTGGGAGGCCAAGGGAGGGACAGTGGTGGGGGGGGCAGTCAGGGAGGGATAACATGGGGAGAAATGCCAGATGTAGGTGACGGGGGGATGGAGGCAGTAAACCACATTGCCATGTGTGTACCTGTGCAACAATTCTGCATGATGTGTACATGTAACCCAGAACCTAAAGTACAATAAATAAATAAATAAATAAATAAATAAATAAATAAATAAATAAATAAAAGAACTAAATTTTTCAAGACCTTTGGTAACCTGAAGACCTCACCATGAATTCTCCTAATTCTTTTGTTTTTTGAGATGGAGCTTCACTCTTGTTGCCCAGGCTGGAGTGCAATGATGCAATTTTGGCTCACCGCAACCTCTGTCTCCCAAGTTCAAGAGATTCTCCTGCCTCAGCCTCTTGAGTAGCTGGGATTACAGGCATGCACCACCATGACCAGCTAATTTTTTATTTTTGGTAGAGATGGAGTTTCTCCATATTGGTCAGGCTGGTCTTGTACTCCTGACCTCAGGTGAGCTGCCCATTTTAGCCTTCCAGAGTGTTGGGATTGCAGGCGTGAGCCACCGTGCACAGTCACTTCTCCTGATTCTTGATGGTTAACTTGCCTCAGGCACCTTCTGTCTCCACAACCACGACAACACGAGCTGCCTCAGTCACTGCACAGACACAAGTTTCACCTTTCACCTGAGTTCCTGTCAGATGCACTCACACCATATATAGGGATGTTAACTTTCCTGGAGACACAAGGAGTCTTAGGGAAGGCACCTATCACACTACATGCAGCCATCAGCAAAACCTCTCTCATTTGCCTTCTTCTTTTTCGTCTTTCTTCTATCCGTTCCCTCCCTACCCACTCCCTTTCCAGAATAAAGGATGTATTTGTCTCTTTGTCTCCCATCAAACAGCTGTACTTCCAGGAGCTCATGACATGTCACTGGCTATTGCCAAACTCTGATAGGGTATTTTTCCAAATACAAAACCAGTTCTCTTCTTAAGGGGAATTCCAGGGTCAGATGTCTATCTGGTAACATTGGCTGCTTTGTATCCATTATATTGGCAATTCCAGAAATGAGATTTGTGTTCACTGATTCTAAAGGAGGTACTGAACCATCAGACAGCAAAGGGGGAACTAGGACCTTAGTGAATTCCCTGCCTGCCACCCAAACAAACCTTTCTCAGTTCGTATGGCTTCCTGTTCTAGGTGTCAGACAGAGTAACAAATAAATTTTCCAGAGTTTTGTTGCTGTGGAGCACATCCTAGGAGGAACAAGTGTTGAGTCATTGGGTCTGGTGGGAGCTCCTCTCTCTCAGATGCTTCACCACTATGCTGTCACATGGAGCAGAACAGGCAGCCCTGATTTGTGGCTCTCTTCCAAAAGTGCCATCTAGCACACATTAAGTAAAATGCAAGTTAATTTCATAGTGAGAATGTCTTATCACTACAGAACATTCCAGGGTTAGGAATCATACCTTTAAAGGTGCTTACTTTTGGTAAATGATACATTGCAGAGGAGGGCCTGTACATTCATCTGCTTGGGCTGCCTTAACAAAATACCACAGCCTGAGTGGCAGAGACAACAGACATTTATTTTCTCATGGTTCTGAAGGCTAAAAGTCTAAGATGAAGGCGCCATCAGGGTTGGTTTTGGGTGAGGGCTCTCTTCCTGGCTTGCAGACAGCTTCCTTCTTACTGTGTCCTTACATGGCCTCTTCCCTGTGAGCACATGGAGAGAGTGAGCTTTGTGTGGCTTCCTTTTCTTATAAGAATGTCAGTCATATCAGATTAGAACTCTGTGATCTCATTAATGTGTATTACCTCCTTATAGACTCCATCTTTAAATGCAGTCACATTGTGGGTTAGAGCTTCAACATAAGAATTTTCAGGGGATGCAGCTCAGTCCATGGCAGCCTGGAATTAGACTCCTACATGGAACATCTTCAAAAAGTGGCCACATCAAAACAGCCATCACTTTTTATAGCACAGATGATTCCTGAGATAAAACCACGTGTGAACTTTGTCGCTTTCACTGTTTTATGAGTGGCAAGGCAGGTAGCATTATCCTCATTTTTAGATGAAAGGAGAGGCTCACTGAGAATAGCTCGCTTTGAAAATGTTTTCACTGTGGAGGGGCAGAGCCATGACTAGAGTCCCGGTTCCTGACCCCAAAGGGGTTCTAGTGCAGGGTTTTTGCCTCATGGTGAGTCCTCAGCATCCTCACACTCGCACAAAAACCACCATAAGCATTTTCAGGAACACATAAAATAAAAGGCTGACATCAGACACACTAAAATGTTTGCCTTGGTGGTAGGAGGAGGAGAAGGAAAGTGGATAATGGCGAAAAAAAGCGGGGAGCAATTATCAGACAGATAAAAACAGGAGAGGGTCTGGCATCAAGCCGGGAAACAGTGTGACATGAACCAGAGGCTACGATTAACTCAGCCCTCCACACCTGTGGAACAGAGCAAAGTAATGGCTCGATGCCCAGAATGTCCCTGATGTGACAGAGTTGAGGACAATGATAGAAATACTCATCCTGGCTTCTCTAAATCTAAACCACCTTCTCATAACAAGTAGGAAGGAAAGTATGGAGCTCTCCTAAAACACTTATCATTCCCAAAATGTACTTATGGTGTCCTTGCCTCATTGGCATTTTAACTTGATCGATGTTAGTTAAATCATCTGTGGTATACTTGCTCCTTTGAGAGGTTGGCTTTTGAGATAAGAATACAACTTTGAGGTGAGATATATTTGGCTTTAAAGCCCAGGTTTGCCTGTTACTTGCTTAGGAAGTAGCCCTACTAATCAGGTTCTCTCTTCTGCAAAATGGGGCCATAGTACTCATCCTGCAGAATTTTATAAGAACTACAGTAAGGTATGTAATGGGTCTAGAACAAGTGTCTAAGAACATGTCAAGTGTTGAATACAGGCAAGGTTTATTACTTGAATTTCTAGTAAAGTGCCAGGGACGAACTTCTAAGTCATCAAATGTGTCTCCCTAATGTTTAGACAGTCACCAGGCAATTAATAAATGACCAGATCTAAGGACAGACTTTACCATTGGGAAGTCATATATGAAAGTATGAAAGAATGACATTCTGAAGTTATTAAATATCAGCTATAGTTAAATGTATTTGTAAGAATTCAATAGTAATAGGCATGTGTACTTTTTAAAACTTTTTCAGACATTATGTTGTCAAGTGAATTATCGCATAATTCCCTGAAGAAAACACTTAGTTCTTGTTTATCACAGACAGAATGGTGACCCTAGGCCAGGGAACAGTGAACAATTGTAGTTCTGTACGGCACAGAGATATTTTACTAGATATTTTAAAAATGGATAATGGGAAAGTTTCTGTTCATAGGATCACAGGGTGTTCCTCGCTGAAAACAGAAAAGCTCTTTCCTATCTTTAAAACAAAATTACTTTCTCAGCCTTAAAAATCATTGTTTTTCCCTCCTGTTTTGCATGAGGCTTAGTGTTAAATGATGACCAAGTTGGTGTGATTGCAGGCAAATAAGTGTTGTAATTTTTATGTGGCTTTAAAAAATATTTGGTTAATTAGAAAATTAGATCTATCTCCATTTTGTCCTTGAGTTTTGAGTGTGTGTTTGTGTGTGTGTGTGTGTGTGTGTGTGTGTGAGAGAGAGAGAGAGAGCAAGAAACCAAGACAGAGAGAGAAACAAGAAGAGACTCTCCCTGGTGGACTGGATATAGGTCAATCATCCGAAGAGAAACTTTGAGTTTTCAAAGTGAAGTTTCAGAGATGCTTCCCCTTTTGTTGACTGCTAAGTAAGCAGATAATGAATTTTCTTAAATGCTATGTTCTTCTTGGGTATCATGTGGATTGAGGGAAAGACAATACTACGATGCCAAATACAGTCTTCCTTGCTCTTACGTTCACTTCTTCTCCCTTGTCTTGGCACTTTCACCCTGCAGGCCAGAACCTTCTGTGATAGGGACCATTCCATTTAAAGGGACATTGCATACTTCCATGGCTTGTACCAGACTTCCTTTCTCTCTCACAATTATGCTTCTCATGAATTGATACAGACAATACTAACCTCTTTATTCCATTAGACCCTTGTGATCTGCATCGCCCCCAGTCCTCTACTAAAAAATGTACTTTTCACAACAGTTAAAAGGTAGAAATAACATTAATATCTATTGAAGTATGAATGGATAAGCAACATGTATCATAAACATATGATGTCATATAATTCAGCCTTAATAAGGAATAAATTGTCATACATGTTACAACATAGATGAACTCTGAAGACAAAGTGAAATAAGTCAGACACAAAAGGACAAATATTTATAATTCCACTTATATGAAGTACCCAGAATAAGCAAATTCATAGACACAAAGTAGAATAGTGGATTCCCAGGTCACAGGGTAATGGAGGATGAGGAGTTAGTGTTTAATGTTTCATAGTTTCATACTTTCAGTTTGGGATAATGAAAATGTTTTGGAAATGAATGATGAGATGTTTGCACAACAACGTGAATGTACTTAATACTATTAATTGTACACTTAAAAATAGTTAAAATGATACATTTTGCTATATGGATTTTACCACAATAAATTTGAAATACTTTTCTAATACTTTTGAAAGTTTCTAATGATTTCCTAATCAATTTTTATACTTTTCTTGGCCACAAGTTTCGTAAAAGGATTGGATATCTATCTACTCATTTGTGTCTATGCTTTTGCCTTCAGAAAGCTCATGTGCCCAAATGTTTAACAATTACAAATCCCATCTTGACCTTGTGCTGTAGTCTCACAAAACAACTACATGGCTTTTAACATCTTACTGGTACTTTAATTTAAGGAGTAAATCTTTAAATGTTCATTTATACTTGTAGGTGAGTCATGATTTCACCTTTTAAAAAATATTCTTATCACAGTAGTTTTCTAAAGTGTATGGACCCTCAATCTCTAAAATATTTGTAACTATAATTTGATAAAATAGCACAAATTCTCTCAGCCTCCATTGATTTTCTGATTGGTTACTTCAGTTCCTGTAATGTTTGGGGCCTAAAATATTCAAAAGAAGCTTGTTGTCTGTGTGTCAGAGCAATTTGATTCTGCCCTCACATTAGGAGATTCTCAAACTGGAGCCTATACCAGGGCTGTTAAAGAAAGATTGTTGCACCCAATCCTAGAGTTTTTGAGTCAGTCACTCTGAAGTGGGGCCCAAGAATTTGAAGATCAAGAAGTTTTCAGGTGATGCTAATGCTGATGGTCTCAGAAACACACTTGGATAATCAATATCTGAAAGTAAGCAAAACTTATTGACTAAATTGCTGAGAAGGATTATCTGATCTTGGTCTGAAGATGCCACTTCACTCAAATTCACTCTCTTGTCTCATAAAATTTGACAACCATTTTCTCAGTTGATTAATGATTATTAGGACTTTTCTTAAATATATTCAAACACTCCTCACACCCCCTTCACCAAAATTCTTTTATCCAAAAGTAACTCAAACAAATTTGTGCACTGCATTTTCAATTTGAGTTGCTAACATAATACAATGCCCCTAAACCTTGCTAAATAAACTAGCCATGACTTGAGGCTTCCTTAGACTCATAAATATCACAATGTAATATTCAATGAAAATTTGTGATGTACAAGACGAAGTTATAATGAAGATAAGTATTATTTAAATCACAGTAATTGCATGTTTGCTAGATTTTAATATTGACATCTCTAAGTTTTCAGTCTATTTCCATCAATAATATGACAATTGCATATGCAATACTAGGTTAATTACATTTTGTGTATACACAATGCTCCAATGGAGATAAAGTATATAAATATATATCAAAAATCTACCTGCACACAGCTGTCAATATTAACATGATTTTACTAACATTACTTTTTAGCATTACATTGTCTTTGTCTACATGATTTTACTATCTGATAATCTCTTGCCCAGGAAGATAAAAGTTGCAAGTAACTTCATTATTTACTCCAGGAACTTCCCAAAGTCCCATTTAAAGGAACATCAAATTGTTCAACTTTTCAGTTGATAGCTTCACACATCTGTTAACTCCTCATAGTCTTAAGATTTTGCCTCGGAATTCTTGCCTTGCTATGCCCATAAATTCTAAACTATTACAATGTGACCTTTACCCACTCCTAATATTGGAAGATCCTGTATTGAAAGACCTATCTTAAACCAGAATCCAAACCCTTATACATAAATATCCTGTCTTTGCTCTCCTCATTCAAGACTGTCAAGTAGTACTTTATTACCAGCTTCATCTTATCAATAGGTTATTTGGCGTTTTGTTTTGTTTTCAGGAAATCAGTATTTGATAATCTTAGAGCTCCCACTAGAATTCCTGCTCAAGATCCTTGACTTAATAATAGATACTTGGTATCTTCTTGAGTCCTGGGAGAACTTGTTAGAGATGCAAATTCTCAGAGGGGGTAGGGGAAAAGCATCAGGATAAATAGCTAATGCATGTTGGGCTTAATACCTAGGTGATGGGTTGATGGGTGCAACAAACCACCATGGCACATATTTTCCTGTGTAACAAACCTGTGTGTCCTGCACATGTATCCCAAAACTTAAAATATTAAAAAAAAGAAAGAAATGCAAATTCTTAAGTTCTCTGCACCACTGTCTCAGAAACTGGTGGTGAATTTTCTATATGCTAGGTTTAACTCTTAGGAATAAAGACTCTATTTTAGGAATTATTTGTTCTCCAATCAGATTTGGAAAACTTTTATTCATGGTACAAACTGCCTTGGTATTAACAACACAATCACTTGTTTCTTTCTGTCCTTGTCATTTTTTGCTGTGCATTTATAAGAGGAAAGTTCACCGGAGAGAGGACAAGCAGAGGTCCCACATTTCTTTCCAAACTGGCTCTATGAATTGAGAAGGTCAAAAGATTTCTTCTCAGAATTTGTAATCACCCAAGGGGTTCTTCTTGCCTGCTGCACTGATAAAACCAATTCACTAAGACAACATTATTGCAGTGAAGAAAGAATTTAACTAACAAAAGGACTGGAGTTATTATTCAAATCAGTCTCCCCCGAAACTCAGAGACCAGGGTTTTTATGGATAATTTGGTAGGCAGGAGGCTAGAGAATGGGTGCTGCTGATTGGTTGGCGATAAATCATAAAGGTGTGGAAAATGTCCTTGTGCTCTGAGTTCACCTCTGGGTGGAAGGGGTGGGCACAGAAACCATTGAATCACGAGTCACAAGTCCAGATGAGGTCAATCAGTTGCCAGAACGCAAAAGTCTGAAATACATCTCAAAAGACCAATATTAGGTTCTACAATTGTGATGTTATATATAGGATCAACTGGCAAAGTCATAAATCTCCTGACCTCTGACCACATGACTCCTGAGCAGGAAGAAACTGCAGAAGAGCAAGTCTGGGGACAAAAGCTAGTTATTATATAACTGCAGATACATTTTAACAGAATACAAGCCCCTTCCATAATCCTAATCTTGTGGCCTTTCATTAGTTTTATGAAGGCAATTTCAGTCCTGAACAAGAAGGAGATTAGTTTTAGGGAGGAACTATTATCATCCCTGCTGTAAAGTTAAACTAGAAACTAAATTCCTCCTGTGGTTAGCTTGGCCTATGCCCAGGGATGAATAAGGACAGTCAGATTTTGATGCTTTAAGCAAGATCTAGTCATCCACACTAGACTTCTCTCACTGTCATCCTCTTTGTGAAGGTGTTTTCAATTTTGTTGTTTGAACAAACTTTGTCCCAGATCACTACCCAAATCTTATGAGAACTTTCCTTAGTCTTGTGTTTTGTCCATAGAAGTCTAGTTCTGGGAAAGATCTTCTCTCCAGGCCTTTCTATCTTCCCTAATTAGTCAGGTTTGCAGTCAGAGACAGTCTGCCCTTTAGGCTAGGAGTCTTCAGTCATGACATACACAAACCTCACTTTGACCAACTGTTCCAAGATTCCCAGGGTTTGTCTCAGTCACCTATCTCTGTCTGCATCTCATCTGTGTCAGAGGCATGTGAACCAGAGTGACTCCATCTCGAATAGGGGCTGGGTAAAATAAAGCTGAGACTTACTGGGCTGCATTCCCAGGAGGTTAGGGATTCTTTGTTTGCTTGTTTGTTTTTTGAGACAGAATCTCACTCTGTCATTCAGGCTAGAGTGCAGTGGTGAGATCTTGGCCCACTTCAGCCTCTGCCTCCCAGGTTCAAACGATTCTCATGTCTCAGTCTTCCAATCAGCTGGGACTACAGATGTGTATCATCACATCTGGCTAATTTTTCTATTTTTAGTAGAGACAGGGTTTCGCCATGTCAACCAGGATGGTCTTGAACTTCTGACCTCAAGTGATCTGCCTGCCTCAGCCTCCCAAAGTTCCAGGATTACAAATGTGAGCCACTGGTCTAGGTTAGGCATTCTTAGTCACAAGATGAGATAGGAGGTCAGCACAATTTACAAGTCACAAAGACTCTGCTGATAAAACACGATTTGGCTTCTTTGCCAGCCAAATCCAACCAAACTCAAGATGGTGATGAAAGTGACCTCTGGTCATTCTCACTGCCCACTATATGCTAATTATAATACATTAGCATGCTAAAAGACACTCCCATCAGGTCATGACAGTTTACAAATGCCATGGCAACATCCAGAAGTTTACCCTGTATGATCTAAAAGGGGGAGGAATCTGCCCACCTCTTCCTTTCCCAGAAAACTCATGAATAATTCACCCCTGTTTAGCATATAATCAAGAAATAACTGTAAGTATACTCAGTTGAGCAGACCATGCCGCTGCTCTGCCTATTCATTCATTTTTTATTCATTTTGCTCTATGGACTTGCCCCAAATTCTTTCTTGTGCAAGGTCCAATAACCTTCTCTTGGGTTCTGGATTGGGATCCTTTCTGGTAACATCTGGGCCGATTCTGTAGTTTGAGTGTAAGAAAGCTGCCTCAAATTTCTTATGCTCCAACTACAAATCATGAGTTTAGTTTTCAAAATGTCATAATTCCCCAAGGATAATTTATCATTATATTTTTTTCTTTGTCTGTAGGGGTTGATTCCAGGACCCCTGCAAATACAAAAATCTACAAATGCTCAAGTACCTTATTTAAAAAGGTCTACTATTTTCACATAACCAATGCACATCCTCCTGTATAATTTTAACCTCTAACTACTTATAATTACTAATACAATGTAAATGCTATGTAAATAGCTGTTAAACTACCCACCTCCCAGGTTCAAGTGATTCCCCCATCTCAGCTCCCCCAGTAGCTGAGACTACAGATGCACACCACCATGCTCAGCCAATTTTTGTACTTTTTGTAGAAACAGGCTTTCACCACATTACCCAGGCTGGTCTCAAACTCCTCAGCTCAAGTGATCCTCCCACCGCGGCCTCCCAAAGTGCTGTGATTACAGGTGTGAGCCACCAGGCCTGGTCTATATTATTTGTATTTTATTTTTTAATGATACATTTTTTGGATATTGTCTCCCTGTGGTTGGCTGGATCTACAGATGTGGAACCCACAGACTTGAAACTTGTGGATATGGGGGGCAGATTGTACAATGATTATTTTGGGAGAACTTTGATATAATCAAATTGTTCATTTGCAAGACACCTTAGAATTAATGAGAACCAAAATTTCAAACTTCCAATTGTCTGCAATTTTTGATTGGTATAAGGAAGTATTGAGAAAAAATTCCAACTTCAAAATTGTTTCCTTAAGAACACTGTTGGCCATAACATAAGAAAATGTAAAAAACATAAAACAATCTCTTTTTTTGATACTCTCAAATCACAAGATGAACCTAATGTCTTTATCATGCCATTGCTTTTCCACCGCACTACACACCCCCATTTCCCTCTGTTTCTATCTCTTTCTCTGACACACTGCCCTTCCCTCCCATGTGGTCAGAAACCCCCAAAGCTCAACTAACTCTCAAATTTTTCCACAATACATGGAAAGCTTCTGTAGGGGCCAAGGGAAAACTTCTCCTTCACCCTCTGAAGCATTGCTGAAAATCAACTAACAAAAGGCAGATTAAAAGGAGAAAAGGCATGAAAATATATTAACATGCCTGGGGGAGAACCACAGAGTGATTACCAACCACATATCCCAATGGGATCCAGATACTTTAGCCTTTTTTTAGAAGGCAGGGGGCAGAAAGGGAATAAAGGTAATGCTGATGAGGGTCAATGAATGATTACTAGGGAGAATGAACAAGCTGGAGAACAGAGGTTAATTTATAAATAGTTCTCTCTGGAAATTGAATGAGCCTGAAAGACAGACATGATCTTGTAAGAGTCTGTTCAAGTGTGGTTACAGTCTTCAATCTCCTTTTCTGCAGTAGATAATGAGACAAAATAACAAGGAGGGGGAAGAAAAACAATTGTCCTCCTTGGTTTGTCTCTCTCGTCTTTATGTAGATGTGCAGAAGTCTCTTCCAGCATCTGTTGATCTTGAAGGGTCATATATATATGTTTATATTTATATCTATATCATGCAATCCTACATGTACTTCACATGTGCTTCAGAACCTAAAATGCAATTGTATATATATAATATATATATTATATACATACATTATATATATACAATTACATATATTATATAATTGCATTTTAGGTTCTGGGGTACATGTGAAGAACATGCAGGATTGTTGCATTAGGTACATACATGACAATATGGTTCGCTGCCTCCATCCCCATCACCTATATCTGGCATTTGAGATAAAATCTCACTCTATCACATAGGCTAGAGTGCAGTGGAATGATCTCAGCTCACTACAACCTCCACCTCCTGGGTTCAAGTGATTCTCCTGCCTCAGCCTCCCGAGAAGCTGGGACTATAGGTGTGCATCACCACATCTCGCTAATTTTTTTGTATTTTTTAGTAGAGATGAGGTTTCAACATGTTGGTCAGGCTGGTCTCAAACTCTTGACTTCAAATGATCTGCCCACCTGGACCTTCCAAAGTGCTGGGATTATAGGCATGAGCCACCGCACCTAGCCTTGAAGAGCCGTTAATCCAAAATACTCATTATACAAGGAAGACAAAGTTTGGGGTGAAATACTTGGATTTCCTTTACTTCTTATGGTTGATTTTGAGATCTGGTCTCAATCTGAACTGACATCCATTTTCAAATAGTTTCTAAAGCCCAGAGATTTTCAGAGGAAGGCAGAATAGTTTTAGAAACAAATAAACTAGTATGTCCAGACCTGTACCAATTAACTAAGTCATTAGCGGAAACTCAGATGTAGAAAATTAAAAGAATAGGCAGAACAGGAAGATCTTGAGGGTAACCCTCAAACAGCTCCAATCGCATAGGAATCTAGATTTTTTTTTTTTAAGCTAGAGTTATTGAACATAGTCTTTTGGAGGCTGTCCCCAAATAATTTCTTGTGAAAATAGACTGGTCTCTGATAGTCTTGTAGGCAGAGAAAGGATGAGTTAATTTGATCATTCAAGGGCAGGTTCTTTACCTCCTTTAGAAAGAATGCAGAGGTATATCCCAAGGCAGATGTCCCTCAGTTTTGTGATGGTAGGTGGCCAGAAAATGCCACCCTGAAATACGACTATAGGAGATTAGAATACACCACCCCCAATGCAGACAGTCCCTGACTTACATTGGTTCTACCTATGATTTTGGACTTTACAATTTTGCAAAAGTGATACACTTTCAATAGATACTGTACTTCTAGTACCCATACAGTTTTTCCCTGTCAGTACAGTATTCAATAAATTGCATGAGATACTCAACACTTTATTATAAAATAGGTTTTGTGTTAGATAATTTTGCTCAACTCTATGCTAACATAAGTGTTATGAGCACATTTAGGTAGGCTAGGCTAAGCTATGATGTTCAATAGGTGAGCCGTATTAAATGCATTTTTGACTTATGACATTTTCAACTTACAATGAGTTTAATGAGAAGAAACCCTATTGTAAATCAAAGATCATCTGTATGCCTCTTGAGCATAGGGTTATTTTGAGCTGATTATTTTTAGAAGACTTAGACACAGGAGAAGCTCTGAAAATAGAATTATCAGTTACCCTTTGAAAGGAAAATTTACATATATAAGTAAAATTTCCATATCCAAGGTATTGCCCTTTCTGTACCAGGAAGAGAAGTATAACCTACATCACAAGAGACTTTCACCAATGGAGAAATCTGGGACTTAAATATGCATAACCAACCTTACTCTTGTTTACCATGCCTTTTCTGGTCATCTTCCCAAAACTTGCCTTCAAGTCCATCTTTCTTTGTTTTAGCTAAAGATGATATTAAAGCCCAAGTTCTAAACAGCTGTTAGAGTTACTCTTCCCTGACTTTGTTTCATGTTAGAGTTACTCTTCCCTGACTTTGTTTCATGTATGTATGAAATATACATGTTACCAAAGCTTGCTTTGTTTTTCTCGTTACTCTGTCCTTTGTAACAAAATACCCAGCTGAGAACTGAAAAATGTAGAAGAAAAGATTTTTCCTCCCTACACTTCCCACTTTTGGTCAATAGTCTTAAAATACTGTAAATCAAAAATAAAATTCTAAGCCCCTCAACCAACTGAATGGACTCCTCCTCTCAGCCAAGGGCATCCTAAAGTAAACCTGAACAGTACTTCAGGCCTTGATGGGAAGGAGGGCGTCAGACATGTCTCATTACATCCTTTTCCTGTTGGAATTCAGGCACAGCTGATTAGCATTAACATTAACAGAGACCCTAAGACTGACAAAAAAGACTCTTTGTAGCAATAAAATATCCATATGACAGATAGCCGGTCCTGATAGAAAGCAAAGTATTTTGCCCCAAAATCTATTTCTTTGACATATTTTGAAATTGCTCTGCAAAGCTGTCTCTTGTGGGGAAATTTTACATGCTGTAGAGAATTCCTTTCCTTTTGCAAGTCTTTTTCTTGATCCATGCTAGAATTAACTACGAGTCTGGCATCTTTTTAAGTCTGATAAGAAATTTTTATAATCTATTCTTTCTGGAGACTCCATCTGCATAGTAAGAACCATGGTCCCTACAACCAATTATCTTAACCCCAACAATCCCTTCTATTGATTCTAGGTCTTTAGATAAACTTTTTCAACCAATTTCCCATCAGAAAATCTTTGAATCCACCTATGACCTTGAAGCAGGTCCTACTTTTCCGGAATAAACCAATGTACATCTTACATATATCGATTGATGTCTTACATCTCCCTAAAATATATAAAACCAAGCTGTTGCCTGATCACCTTGAGCATGTGTTTTCAGGATCTCCTCGGGCTATGTCACAGGCTGTGGTCACTCATATTTGGGTCAGAATAAATCTCTACAAGTATTTTACAGACTTTGACTCTTTTCATCAACACCAGAAATAGGGGATTTAATCTAAAAGTAAAAATGAGACTGGGAAATAGTCCTCTTATCAGGCCTTCAATCCCTCATTGAACGTTTTGAAAAAGGCTTAGTCTAAAAACAGAGAAATACTCAGGATAAATTTATGGCATTATGGGAAAAAAAAAGACATCTAGACGCTCCCATACCCATCATTTTATATGGGCGAAGGGAGCTTCTGATGAAGTCATGAGTAGTTACTGTAAACAGAAAGACACTGGAAAAAGAATTGTTTTGTATTAGCTAAGAAACTATAGGAGAAAAATAAAGTGGATGATCAATAAGAGTACTCCAAGGAAGAATCAAACACTCAATTTCTTGTTTTACCCTCAAACTCACAAGGAGAAATTCCTCTAAACATTAAAAGGAAAGTTTGCAATTTTTTCTATTGATAGAGATGCTGCTATTAAACTGAAATCCTGTCTCTGTTATGCAACCTCACTTTTGATGTGAACAAACTATTCAGGCGGTGTGTGTCTCTAATAATTGTCAGACGTTCCTTGTGTTCCAGTCCATAACTATCACCTTTGGATCTTTAATCAAGATGCATGTTTTCTTCCTTAATGAGAATACATATCTGCTAACTTCACAGGGTGTGGTTTAGTGTGCAAATTGAATTGCCAAATTAAATATTCTATTAGCAGTTCCTTTCCTGAAATCCCCAAGGGTCCCCCAGTATTCAAATTCCATAGCTAATTTGAATATTGGTTTACCAATGTCTGTGTATCTCAATCAAGTGTACATTGCAGATCTCAAGGAGGTATCAGACTTCTGTCAACAAATGTTCTAGCATTTGTAGATAACATTATTGGGGCTGAGCCCAACAAGGTTAAGACTGCCCCATTTAAACCTCAACTCAAACTTGTACAATATCCTCTTAACCAGAGATTAAAAAAGAATTATAGTCAATACATATATATGTGTATATATATATACACACACGTGTATATATATGTATGTATGTGTGTATAAATATATGTATATATGTATATATACATAGATGTACATATATACATCTATGTATATATGTATATATGCATATATATACATGTGTATATATATAAGTATATATATATGTGTGTGTATATACATATATGCATATACACATGTATACATGTATATATACATATATGTGCATATACACACACGCATATATGTATATATGTATATACGTATATATGTGTGTATATGCACATATATGTATATATACATACATACGTGTATGTATATACATATGTGTGTATATACATATATATGTGTGTATATATACATATATACGTATTGATTATAATTCTTTTTTAATATATATACACATATATGTGTGTACATATATATACACACATATATATATACACATATATGTGTGTACATATATATACACACATATATATGTACACACACAGGAAAAATATATATACACACACATACATACACTCACATAGGATATATACATACACACACACATATACACAAATATATATACACATATTTGTTGAAGATATCAGAATAGTTATTCCCTGTTACCGTGTAGTGCTAAACTCAGATACTATTTTAAGTGGCTTCTGAGGCTAACAATTTTACAGTAGCAAATCTGTGTTCCATTTAGGTCAAAATAGTCAGTACCTGTTTGGTTTCTCCTAGAAAAAAACAACAATACCCTAACTGTCGTGGCTAATGGAGTTATTGAAACACCCTCCTACTCTTTACAAGTCTTCAATCACAACCTCGGTAACTTTAAATATTCCTGTCATTCTGTTCTTATTCAACATGTCATCACCTGATGGGTTCTTCCTGCCCACTACACAGAGAAAACAATTGACTGATACCATGTTGTTGCAGTAGAGAGAGAGTTTAATTGACACATGGCTGGCCCACACAGGAGAACTGGAGTTATCAAACTATTCTCTCTGAAAGATCAACGGTTAGGGTTTTTGTGGACAAGTTGGTGGGCAGGGGGCTAGGAAATGGCTGCAGCTGATTGGTTTGGGATGAAATAGGGGTGTGGCAAACAGTCCTCATGCACTAAGTGCACCTCTGAGTGGGGCCACAGGACCAGCTGAGTCATAAGTCAAAAGTCCAGTGGGGTCAGTCTTAAAAATATCTCAAGGAAATCAGTCTCAGGTTTTCTGAGGTTATCTATAGGAGCAATTGAGAAAGTCACAAAGTGACCTCTGGCTATATGTCCTCTAAATAGTAAGGGATTATGGCAGCTATACCTACATCTTATCAGAATTCAGGCCCCTCTTATAATCCTAATCTTGTGTCCTTTCATTAATTTATACAAAGGCAGTTTAATTTTGGTAAGAGCTGTCATCATCCCTACTTTAAGGTTAAACTATAAATTAATTCCTCCCAAAGTTAGCTTGGTCTACACCCAGGAATGACTAAGAGCAGCTTGGAGGTCAGAACCAAGATGGAGACAATGATGTCAGACTTCTCTTACTGTCATAATTTTGCAAAGGTGGTTTCAAACATGTGGCTGACCTTCTGTTTTGTTCTAAGGATAAGGTGAGCTTTAAGACTGATTCCACCTATCTGCTTGCTGTTTTCAGAGAGGGCATGAAGTTTTCAGAAAGAAGTTATAATTTTGTCAAAGTGAAGTTCATTACCTCGAATATGACTTTTCTCAAATCCTCTCTTAACAGACTTGGCCTTTCAAAACTGTTCCAGATGAGTAACTAAGAGACAAGAGGATTCCTGGATCTCACTGGACACAGGAGTTACCAGCTTTCCTAAAATCTCCACTTTGCTGTATGGCTTATCCAAATCCTTGGTGTGTTAGTCTGTTTTCACAGTGTTATAAAGAACTACCAAAGACTGGGTGATTTATAAAGGAAACAGGTTTAATAGACTCACAGTTCCACATGACTGCGGAGACTTCAGGAAACTTATAATTATGGAGGAAGGCAAAGGAGAAATGAGGCATGTCTTACATGGCAGCAGAGGAGAGAGAGAGAAAGAGAGAGGTGAATTGCCAAACACTTTTAAACCATCAAATCTCATAGGAACTCACTCACTATCATGGGGACAGCATAAGGAAAATCACTCCCAAATCTAATCACGTCCCACCAGGTTCTTCCCTCAATACATGAAGATCACAATTTGAAATAAGACTTGAACACAGAGCCAAACAGTAACATTACATCTCTGCTCCTCCCAAATCTCATGTCCTCACACTTCAAGGCAAAATCATGCCTTCTTAACAGTCCCCCAAAGTCTGAACTCATTCCAGCATTAACACAAAAATCCAAGTACAAATTCTCGTCTGAGACAAGGCAAGTCCCTTCTACCTACATGCCTGTAAGATCAAAAGCAAGTTAGTTACTTTCAAGATACAATGGGGGTATAGGCATTGGGTAAATGTTTCCATTCCAGTTAGGAAAAATTGGCCAAAACAAAGGGACTATAGGCTCCATGCAAGTCTGAAACCCAGCAGGACAGTCACTAAATCCGCTGCAAAATGATCTCCTTAGACTCTATGTCTTACGTTTGGGGCATGCTGACACAAGGGATGGGCTCCCAAGGCCTTGGACAGTTCTGTTTCTGTGGCTCTGCAGGCCCCCATGGATGCCTTCACAGGCTGGTGTTGGTGTCTGCAGCCTGTCCAAGTACACAGTGCAAGCTGTCGGTAGATCTACCATTCTGGGGTCAAGAGGATGGTTGCCCTCTTCTCACAGCTCCACTATGCATGCCTCGGTGGGGACTCTGCATTCGGGTTCCAACTCCATATTTCCCCTCCACACTGCCCTAATAGAGGTTCTCCATAAGAGCTCCACCCCTGCAGCAGATTTCTGTCTGGACATCCAGGTATTTCCATACATCCTCTGAAATCTACATGGAGGTTCCCAAATCTCAACTCTTGGCTTCTATACACCCACAGGCCAAACACTACATGGAAGCTACCAAAGCTTTGGGGTTGAACCCTCTGAAGCAATGGTCTGACATATACCTTGGCCCCTTTTAGTCATGGCTGGAGCTAGAGTGCCTGGGACACTGGACACCATATCCCAAGGCTGCCCAGAGCAGTGGGGCCCTACGCCTGGCCCATGAAACCGTTTTTCCCTCCTATGCTTCCAGATCTGTGATGTGAAGAACTGCTGTAAGGGTCTCTGACATGACCTGGAGACATTATCCCCATTATCTTGACAACATTCAGCTCCTTTTTACTTATGCAAATTTCTTCAGTGGCTTGAATTTCTCCCCAGAAAATAGGTTTTTCTTTCATACTACATGGTCAGGCTGCAAATTTTCCAAACTTTTCTGTTCTTCTTTCCTTTTAAACATAAGTTCCAATTTTGGATTATCTCTTTGTGAACACACATGATTGTACCCTTCAGAAAAAGCCAGGTCATCTCTTGAATGCTTTGCTTCTTAGAAATTTATTCTGCCAGATGTCCTAAATCATCTCTCTCAATTCAAATTTCACAGATCTCTAGGGCAGGGGCAAAATGCCATCAGTTTCTTTGCTAAAGCATAGCAAGAGTGAGGTTTGCTCCAGTTCCCAGTAAGTTCCTCATCTCTGTATGAGACCATCTCAGCCTGGACTTCATTGTCCATACCACTATCAGCATTTTGGTCACAACCATTCAGTAAGTCTCTAGGAAATTTCACTTTTCCTCATCTGCCTGTCTTCTTCTGAGCTTTCCAAACTGTTCCAACCTCTGCCTGTTACCCAGTTCCAAAGTTGCTTCCAGATTTTCAGGTATCTTTATAACAGTGACCCACTCTGCTGGTACCAATTTTCAGTATTTGTTTTTTTACTTCTATAAAAAACTACCTGAGACTGGGTCATGTATAAAGGAAAGAGGTTTAATGGACTCACAGGTCTGCATGGCTGGGAAGGCCTCAGGAAACTTACCATCATGGCTGAAAATGAAGAGGAAGTGAGGCACGTCTTA
Organism: Aotus nancymaae; assembly: GCF_030222135.1. Lineage (NCBI taxonomy): Eukaryota > Metazoa > Chordata > Mammalia > Primates > Aotidae > Aotus > Aotus nancymaae. The sequence goes on from NW_026988454.1 coordinate 22,892,065, forward strand.
CATGGCAGCAGGAGAGAGAGAGAGGGAGGAACTTCCAAACACTTTTAAACCATCAGATCTCATGAGAATTCATTATCACGAGAACAGCATGGAGGAAATATTCCTCATGATCCATCACCTTCAACAGGTCCCTCCCTCCACATATGGGGATTACAATTCAAGATGAAATTTGGGTAGGGAAACATAGCCAAACCACATCCCTTGGTAACCAAAGCTGCTTTCTGAGAACCCCAACACAAACACTCCTTTCAAAAGTTAAAATTAACTCTTCATAACATCCCATTCTATGCCAACCTAATTATCATAAGCTTGTCTATTTATATATAATGTGAGAGATTTGAATAAGCCCTGTGTGTTCTAATTCAACTTCTTGTGAATAATTAGAGACCAAAAGCTCACTGTAGTTTCTCTCTTATCCCAGTGGCAAAAGTCTACTCACCTTGCCTAAGGGCAATAGCCAGAGCAGCTAAACTAGGGAGGCTCTGTTCACTTGATTTTTAGAATGTTCTTTAAACTTGATGGTCCCTGACAATGCATGGTCTTTGTCTCTCACTAAAAAGAGTTGATAACTATCAGTAAGTAAACTTACCTCCTAGGAAGTTCCATTTCTCTCTTTCTCTCTCTTTTTTTTTCTTTGCATATCACTATTAATTATTGAATTCTGTAACTCTTCTTCCATTGTCTTTAAGAAAAGGACACTTATGACTCTCGAACTTCTCTTTTCAAACAATCTATTCCCTGAATAGATACGCTGGAAACTACATTAGAACATCAAGATTTAGTTTTGTTTGTTGATGGACCATATCTTAAGATTGACTAAACATTGTCCATGGACCATATAGTAAGACTACACAGGCTGGGCACGGTGGCTCATGCCTGTAATTTCAACACTTTGGGATGCCAAGGCAGGTGGATCTCGAGGTCAGGAGATCAAGACCATCCTGGCTAACGTGGTGAAACTCTGTCTCTAATAAATATAAAAACTTATCTGGGTGTGGTGACATGTGCCTATAGTCCCAGCTACTTGGGAGGCTGAGGCAGGAGAATCACTTTGAACCTAGGAGGCAGAGGTTATAGTGAGCCAAGACTGCACTACTGCACTCCAGCCTGGGCAACAGAGTGAGACTTCATCTTAAAAAAAAAAAAAAAAGACTAAACAAAAATATAACATTAGGTAGAATCTACTGTAACAGATATCACATTGTTTCTAAAATAGGACTCCTTGTAGAAGCAAAATCTACCCGGTTGTAAAATTTACTGTCTTCATCAGAGCTTGTCAGTCAGCTAAAGATAAATGAACTAAAATGCACACCGAGAGTAGACATGCTTTTGGAGTAGTTCACAATTTTGGAAGGCTTTCCAAACAAACAGGGGTTCTTGACTTTTGTAGAAATCTCAAACAAGAATGCTTAGTAAATTAAAGGAATTTTGAGTGTGCTAATGCTTCTTAAAAGCAGTAGCTATAAGGTAGGAACTTATACAAAAGCAGTTCAGGCAGCCTTCACTAGGATCCTACCCTAAGAAACCAAATCTCTGGGTATGTTCAAAGAAGCTATTTCAGAATGCTAGGATTTGACTTCAGCATAAAGAAAATCCAGATACTGGGAAATATCTAGTTGCAAACTTCCCAGGGATGATTTCAGGCACTCTAAGGATGACCCTGAGTAGCAAAGGAAGTTTGCAAAATCTTACATGGAATTACCCACCCTAACAAGGACATATTTGCCTCTACACTCAATCAACAACAGCGGTGAAACTTTACCAAAATAGTCAAGGGTCATCTGATACATGACTCATAGGTCAACAGCACAATCCTAGTAAAAGCCATGAAGACAGGACAAGGGCCAACCCTCAGAACCCTTCTAAATTGATTTCTTATCTATGCATTCTGTGATTACTTGAATATATCCTGATCAATATTTGTTAATTTGTAGTTGGATTGAAGCCTTTCACCAGATACTTATAGCTCCAACAGTAGCCAAAAAAACATTTATTTTGTGTTCCCAAACACGGAAATTATTTATCTATCATTTTAGTGATGGAAAATCCATTTTACTGGGGCTTAGCAAGAGCTTTGAAAAGCTCTGCCACTAACTTAGGAGTGTATGTCTCCATATGGCTTTAGGAATATGTCCACATGATTGCAAGCAACCATGGCCAAAGAATGCTGCGGATTCATGCAAATATACTTAGTCCTGTCATCAACAGGTGGAAGCTGTCTTTCTTCCTCTTATCTTTACATGAAGTGAATCCCAGAGAATGGGCCCTCTAGAAGTAATATCATAGAAAGACAGCCCTGAAACCTTGATGCAAGGAATCCCTTGAGGTACTGTTAACAATTAGCAGGACAGTGAAAATCCAAAGGGTTTATTCTTGGAGCCATGTCTTTCAGAGAAGCACAAACCACCCTAGAAATGGAAGATGAAGTCTCCTGTGAAGACCTCAAGTTGACTTTTATAAACAGACTTTGGGAGGAAATAGCTTCCACCAAGACTTCTGAATTCACCCAGGATTCATGAAACAAGGCCACAGAATATCATGCTTTAAAATGAATTGTTTTGTTATTTTCCTAGCTATCTTGTTTCCTCTTTTGCTTTTTAAGTTTGCCTTGAACTATGTTATCTATAAAGCATCTATTTCTAATATTGGTTTTTTTGCATTCTTAGTCACTCCTAGGTCTAAGTTCAATATCTAGCTAGAATTTCCTTGAGAATTGGCATACAACCAAATGTACAGCTTTACTTGTGCATGATCCCTTTGGGAAATATTCTGCTTCCCTTCATATCATTACTTTGTAATGAGTTAGTTGATTTCTTAGGTACCTGGATTCAACAATCAGATAACTTTTTAGATGCAAATACCGCAACAGGACTGATCACTAGAAATCTAAAACCCTTATCACATTTGTATTAGTCAGAGTTCTCTAGAGTGACAGAACTAACAAGACAAAGGTATATACGAAAGGAAGTTTGTTAGGAGAATTGACTCACCTGATCACAAGGTGAAATCCCACAATAGGCCGTCTGCAAGCTGAGGAGCCAGGGAGCCAGTCCAAGTCCCAAAACCTCAAAGGTAGAGAATCCGATAACGCAGCCTTCAGTCTGTGGCCAAAGGCCTGAGAGCCCCTGGCAAATCACTGGTCTAAGTCCAAGAGTCCAAAAGCTGAAGATCTTGGAGTCCGATGTTCAAGGGCAGGAAGCATCCAGCGTGGGAGAAAGATGGAGGCCAGAAGACTTAGCCAGTCTACACTTTCCTTTCCTGCTTTCATGCTGGCAGCTGATTACATGGTGCCCACCTAGAATGAGGGTGGGTCTGTCTCTCCCAGTCCACTGACTCAAATGTTAATCTTCTTTGGCCACACCCTCACGGACACACCCAGGAACAAGACTTTATGTATTCAATCCAATAAGTTGACACTCACTTTAACTGTGGACATCTGGCCACAAGGCTGTGCATGCCCCTTTCTTTGCAAGTCAGCCACTCACATGATAAGAGCTTATGTCTGATTTCCCACAATTTCAGCTCTTTCTCTAGAGGAGATAAGACAACTCAGGGCAGTCTTAGCAGATTTGAGGCTCAGTATGTGCTTCTGGAACTGGGAGTTGGAATCCCTGAGTTCATCGTTTTCCTTCATCACTTTGGCTAGTGAACTTATGAGCAACAAACCAACTTCATTATGTTCATTGGTTCTCCACATACAGTCAAAAGTATTATGTATAGAGTCACTAAACTCCTTGCCTCACACAAGCAGTGAATTAGGAGTATTCAATGTATTTATTTTGCATAACCCTCTAAACAGTTCATTCCAAGAACTATCCGTGTTCTCCATACTGTTGGAAGTAGAGTCCTTAGCATTTTGGGATCTAATAATCTTAAGCAGCCCCCTCCAGAAACCCCAAAACCAACTAAATAAATTCATCCTTAAAATTCTGTTTCTCTAGAACCACTCCTGGTATCAATTTACTGTATTAGCCTGTTCTCATGCTGCTAATAAAGACATCCCTGAGACTGGGTAATTTATAAAGGAAAGAGGTTTAATGGACTCACAGTTCCACATGGCTGGGGAGGCCTCACAATCCTGGAAGAAGGCAAAGGAGAGGCAAAGTCACATCTTACATGGTGGTAGGCAAGAGAGCTTGTGCAGGGGAACTTCCATTTGTAAAACCATCAGATCTCGTGAGACTTATTCAGTATCAGGAGAACAGTGTGGGGGAAATCGTCTTTATGAGTCAATTATCTCCACCTGGCCCTGTCCTTGACATGTGGGGATTATTACAATTCAAGGTGAGATACAGTGTTGGGGAAACCGTCTTTATGAGTCAATTATCTCCACCTGACCCTGCCCTTGACATGTGGGGATTATTACAATTCAAGGTGAGATACAGTGTTGGGGAAACCATCTTTATGAGTCAATTATCTCCACCTGGCCCTGCCCTTGACATGTGGGGATTATTACAATTCAAAGTGAGATCTGGGTGAGGACATAAAGCCAAGCCATATCAACATTATACCCAGAAAAGTTGGTTTCTACCCCCACCAAGACTATATTCTGGAAACTTTTATGAAAGCTAGTCTTTTTCACTGAACTTTCACAGAAATAGAACTTGGAAACAGAGGGTGTATATGTGGAAGCTGTCTTAATTTCCCAGCTCTTAAAAGGCATACTTTCCCTTTTCTTTATCTCTATCTAATGATATCAATACTACAAATTTCATTGCCTGGTGTCATGCCACTTTTGACAACTTCTGTAAAAATTGTTCAAAATTGCTTGGCAAGGGTTCAACATTGTTTCATAGGGATATTTTGGCAAAAAAAGAGAGAGATTATTGGATGGTCCCCCAGTGACAAGTAGCGGATTTTTGGCTACTGCCTGGATTAGGGGCTCCTTGTGTTGTTAAATGGATGCCCACTTTCTGGATAATCTCTGACAGCACTCAGAATATATTTTGCCCAATCAGTTTTTTTCCTGGACAAAGAGATTGTTAGATAACATTTCAAGAAGGATAAAAATTTTGACTTGATTTGGAGCCATAACTATTCAAGGAGCCTTCTGGATTACTTTCTTCTCAAGATTCATTTCATGCTTTATAAGAAGTCCAAAAAGTTGAGAGAATCATACATACTATATTTCATATACTAGCAGGGGAGTTAGACAATATCACCAAGACTATAGAAGCCCTGGCCTGAGAGGTTTATGAAATTGAGCACATGGTGTTTGAGAATAGAGTCACCTTAATCAGCAGCTCTATTTCTCTTTTTTATAGCAGCTCTTTTTCTGGGTTGCAGCACTCGAATTTGTGATCCCCAGCGTTCTGCATACTCTGCAGCCATTGTCCCATGTAACAGTCCGACAAATGATCATCCAACAAAAAGAAACAGGAAAACTTGACACAGTGGTTGAAAAGACCATACTGGGAATATAGTATGCAATCATGACACAGCAAATTGCAGTGAAGGTGTGGCTTGATCCTGCCTTCAGATATTAATGATTTATCCTTTAGCTCAGGCTGAGGAAGCTGAGAACCAAAAGCATCTTACACCCATGCAGCTTTCTCTACATTGTCATGACTTTATGAGTTCACAGTCTTCACTAACATAACTTCGATACTCCTCTGTCTTCAAGACCATGAGTATATTACTTGATTATCTGTTCCAAAAATTTTCTAAAACTTAATTTATGTGAACATCAAACTGTTACATTCTTTGATAGATAGCATCAAACAGCTGTTTTCCCCAAGATTCTTCAAAATCCTTACCTCAAAATCTTTGCCTTGCCATGTCTACCAATCTTCAACTATTATAGCATTCTCCTTATGCAATCCTGATCAAGCGGTTTCCCCTCTAGGATGGCCACAAAAACTGTCAGGGACTTTTCTCTCATGGCTTTTAAAAATAGTGCAGCTTTGGCCAGGTGAGGTGACTCACGCCTGTAATCCCAGCACTTTGGGAGGCCAAGGCAAGCAGATCACCTGAGGTCAGGAATTCGAGGTCTGCCTTGCCAACATGGCTAAACCCCGTTTCTTTAGTAGCTGAGCTACAAAAGTAGCCAGGTGTGGTGGCAGGCACCTGTAATCCCAGCTGCTCTGGAGGTTGAGGCAAGAGAATTACTTGAACCCAGGAGTTGGAGGTTGCAGCAGTGAGCCGAGACTGCACCACTGCACTCCAGCCTGGGCTACAGAGTGGGACTCTGTCACACACACACAGACACACACACACACAAAAGCATAGCTTTGTACCATCATTAGGTTGTTTTGGTGGCACTTGTCTGGAACCAGCAGACACATATATCACAGATTCCTGGGCATGGTCTGCAGAGCTGCATATTCAGTTTTTTTGGGGAGAGTCTACCCAGACTCCAGATGATTCTGAGGAGGGTGCTCTGAGGACCACGATTTACTGCTCTAACACACAGCTGTGTTTAACCTTGCAAAACGAGTTAAGGTTAAAATAATTAGTCCCTGAGGCTAGGCCAAATACAGTGACAAATACTCTGGTGTCCTTGTACATGTGGATTTGCTCCTAAGCTGTTCTGATTCAGGAACTCCACTTAATTTATCGTGGTGATAAAACTAAAGAGAACCAATACTTGATAACTAATCTCAAGAATTAGTTCATATTCACAGGGCACATATCCAATAGTTGCTATATAGGATTCCTTTTGTTATCAATATTATGAGAAATAAATTTAAGAATTAGTACAAGGTTTTTCAAAACACTAAAGCAATAGAGTTATAAAATATTTAAAATAGGCTGTGAAAATCTAGAGCACTGTTCTTTTTTTGTTTTTTTTTTTAATTTATTTATATATATATTTTATTGCACTTTAGGTTCTGGGGTACATGTGAAGAACATGCAGGATTGTTGCATAGGTACATACATGGCAATGTGGTTTGCTGCCTCCATCCTCATCACCTATATCTGGCATTTCTCCCCATGTTATCCCTCCCCAACTCCCTACCCCCAACTGTCCCTCCCCTAGTCCCACCCAACAGACCCCAGTTGTGATGCTCCCCTCCCTTAAAAGAAAAAGATCTGAAGAGAAATGTGTGTAAGCTTTTACCTGCATGCAAAGAGCCAGATCTTCAAAAAAAAGAGGGGTTGGATAAATGGTGCTTATAGTTCTATTTATTACAAGGCAGTCACATTCCAACTGGATAATATGTTATTATTACTATTTTTAGAGATAGGGTCTTGCTCTGTCACCCAGGCTAGAATGCAGTGGTGCAATCACAGCTCATTGTAACCTCAAACTACTGGGATCAGGCAATCCTCCCACCTCAGCCTCCTGAGTAGGTAGGACTATAGGCACATACCACCACAGCTGCCTAATTAATTTTTTTTTTTTTTTTTGTAGAGACAGGGGCTTCACTATGTTGCACAGGCTGGTCTGGAACTCCCAGCCACAAGTGGTCCTCCTGCCTCAGCCTCCCAAAGTGCTGAGATTACAGGGATGAGTCACCATGCTTGGCCTTGGATAATGCTTTAGTCAGTTACAGCAGAAGCCAGGAAATTCCTGTTCTTAATTAGGCCAAGAAACAAAACATTTAAAAATCAGTATTTTAATATTTTTTAAAAATGGCCATAGAAAATATCAAGGACTAAGTGTAATTACATCCCATGGCAACTTGACTGGGGTAAGGGATGCCCAGATAGTAAAATGTTATTTCTGGGTACGTCTGTGAGGATATTTGTGTAAGAGATTAGCATTTGAATTGTTACACTGAGCGAAGAAGATTGCTTTAACCAATATGAAAGCGTCATCCAGTCTACTGAGGACTGGAATAGAATAAAACGGTTGGGGGAAGGGCAGATTAGGTCTTCCTGTGCGAGCCTGGAAGCCCACCTTCTCCTGCCTTTAGACATCAGCACTCCTGGTTCTCAGGCCTTTGGGCTGAGATTGGGACTTACACCATTGGTTCCCCTAGTTCTCGGGTTTTTGGGTTTGGACTTTACTTCACCACCAGCTTTCCTGGGCTTCCAGCTTGCAGACAACAGATGGTGGGACTTCTCAGCTTCCACATTCATGTCAGCCAATATTTCATAATCAGTCTCTTTCTACGTATCTATATCTATCCTATCGGTTCTGTTTCTCTGGAGAACTCTAATACAATTACAAATTCAAAATTTGTGATTTCTGGTCTGAGGACAGAGCTAAGCTGAAGGCAAATTATCAGTTCATTTCTCCCAATTACCCACAAAATTCAAAACTACCAAAAAAGAAGCTGTCTCTAAAAGAATATCTGAATTTAAGCATATGTGTCAACTGTAAATATTCTAAAATATGCCACAATTTGAAGGCCTCCCAAATGAGAGATTAGAGCTAAGTTTGTAAGTTTATACAAAGTGCAAATAAGTTGCATGTTTCTAAACAAGTGCTCGGGAGCGGCACTGCATCACTGCATCACATTTGACTTGGTCAAAGCGAAGAGCCTCTTACATAGTGTGTGTTCTTACAGCTAAAAATTTTTAACAATTAAATCAGAACAAAGGTTCATCTAGGCAGTTTATTGTAGCATCTTTATTCCATTTCTCACCTAGGATTTTTTTCTTTCCTGTTTTTATTTTTCCTAATTTTACTATCAGTTCTGAGGTCTTCTCTTTCTGTTAGGACTTCAGGCACAGGCATGCTAAATTTTCCTTCTTGTTTTTTTCTTTTGAAATTGTTTTGTTAGCTTGGAGTGAAAGGACTGATCTTCTTGACGTTTGTTTTAAAAGGCTCTGTAAAGAGGCTACTGCCTTTTCCTTCCACTGAAGTAGTGGGCATGAAGCCTAAGGAAATGGATAGGTTATATTCTGGCTCCATGTTCTCTGCTTTGCCTATCTTAAAGTTTGCATAGGGAAACCTAATGGCCACCAATTCTTTATGCTCTCTGCAGCTATATCTATCCTTTGTTGTTGACTTTTGCAGTTTCTCTCCGTAAAGACATGGAATGTATTCCCCATACCAAGCCTTGTAATTTGCTTTGACCAACAGAATTTGGCAGACGTAAAGATGTGCCAGTTTTCAACAAAGGCCTCCTTCTGCATACCCATACTTCTACCATTACATGAGAACATCCCTAGGTCAGTCCGCTAGTGGATCAAGGAACTCATCCAAATGTCCACAGTCATCCTAGGCTAACCATGCCACACTGGTCAACAGCCAATCAGCCCCTAGACCTGAGTGCAACCCAGCCAAGATCAGCAGAGCCCTCAGGTGATCCAAAGATGGCCACAAATGTATGAGGAAGTCTAACTGAGATCAGAAGAGTCTTCCCAGAGTAGCTGAACCCCACATCCCATGAGCTAATTAAATGCTTACTATTAAGGTTTTATGGTTCCCATGCAGCCTGACTGTGGCAATAGATAACTGATACCACAGGCAGTGGATGCAATGTAATTGTGATTAAATCCTGCTCTCTGTAGCAGCCTCATTCTGGTCACGTAACCTCACAAAAACACAAGCTGATATTATATGTCAGTGAAGCTTTTGGACCCTACTTATAGGTATAAGTAGTAGTGTTAGTGGTGGTTTACTGTATTAATCATTAAATTCTCCACTAATGAATTTAGAAAGGCCTCTGAAAAAGCTGGCATACTGTAATAGTCAATGTGGGTGTGAGAAAAGATACTCAAGAGAAAACTACAAAGATTATCTATCAATCATCTATCTATCAGTGCTTTCACAGTATATATAGTATACTGGGCCTTGATTATATAGCATATATCTATATCTGTATAGATATATGCTATATAATCTGAAGGCACAGTATATGTATTAGTCCATTTTGTGTTGCTATGCCAGAATACAATGGACTGGGTAATTTACAAAGAAAAGAAATTTCTCAGAGTTCTGGAGGCTAGGAAGTCCAATATCAAGGTGCCAGCATCTGGTAAGGCCTGTCTTGCTGTGTCATCCCACGGTGGAAGGTGACAGAGCAGAGAGCATACCTGAGAAAGTGAGAGAATCCAATGTGCTTTTGTAACAAACCCACTGGAGATAGCAAATACACTTCTGTGATAATGACATTAATCCATTCACGGCCTCTGCCCTCATGATCTAATCACTTCTTCAAGGTCCCACCCCTCAACACCATGTAATTGGGGATTAAATTTTCAACACACAAACTGTGTGACACAGTCAAACCACAGCAGTATGAAAGCAAAACTTGTTCATTTGTTCTCACTTCTATTTTCAGCTACCTGGTCAACAAGTTGCTGGGAATCGAGTGTTTTCTCAGGAATGCTTAAGGTCAGCATTACTTAGTGGTAGACAGGATGTTTAAAATGTTTGTTCATCAGAATGTATCAGTTTTCTTTATTTTAACAAATTATATTTTAAATGATTCTTCTATTTCATAGATAGCTTTTAATGTTAGAATCAAGCAACATAATTCTCAACATCGTTTCCCACTGAATGGCTTCAGAAATTGACTAAACCTACTAGAGTGGCTAAAATCCAGTGAACGGATGAAAAGCACAGTATTTGAGGCATGAAACTAAAAGTAGATTTGAAAAGAACTCAGTGTCAATAGCATCTAGTTATTAAAACACTCAATAGGTTTTTTGTACACATTTTTACATCCAATATTACTTTTCTCTATCAATAAGCCTTTTATCTGTAAAATAGAGAACCATATAATTATATGTATGTGTAAGAGATGGGGAAGAGAGAGAGAACGAGAGCAACAGGAGATGGTATTAGTGTGTATGAGAGAAATTGCAGGAAAATACATAGATGTATCAGGATACAGGCTCTCTCTCTTATTTTCATAAATGTGGATTCAAAGCTCAGATTCTATCAGTGAACCAGCTGAAGAATATCAAAGTCACCTTGTGTTGAAATTACATTTATTCAGGATGAAAAATACAATATGTAACCAGATTAGATGATAGTCTGTGATTAGTTCTTTACCACATATTTCAAAAGAAATACATACTTACTTCCCATTGTTGTTACTGCAATATATTTCTTTTTATTTATTGTTACTTAGAAGGTTACAATGTAGTGTTTTATGTAGCTTTTCCTTAATAGCAGATAGAGGACACTTTGCTTACAAACACAGGCAGTAAAAAAATTAACACATGACTTTTTAAAGTAAGAACAAGGAAGACACCAAATCTACAACTTGGAGTTCAGAGTTCAGGGAGTTGTTTTTTTCTTTAAGTAGGTGCTTTCTTGGGTATGACATGGCCTGATAAAAGCTCTAGACTTTGCAGACTGCAGCAGCATAAAGCAATTTCCAATGTAATGAAGGAAGATGGATCTGAGGTAGAAAGGTGGTCATGGCTTTCCTTTTATATAAAACAATTTTCTTCTTTTCAAAATATCTCTGCTGCAAATAGACACCCTTGCCCCCCAACCCACCCAACCTATTCTAAAATAATAGCAATTTCTAACTTTAAGCCTCCTTCTGGTCAGATCCCAGCTAAAGAGAACCCAAAGTTAAAAAATGTCTTTATGTTTTAAAAGCACATATGTTTGAATCAAAACACATTATTTTCACTTGTTTTTTGGTTCCTCTACATTTGGTAATTAAGTAACATGTTTAAACTGAATCAATAAAATGTTAAATCAGAAGTTGAACTGAAATACTTAATTGAATGCACTCAAAGATGTAGGTGGAGGTACCATCATCTAAGCATTAATTTCATTCTTCTGTAGAAGCAGTGACATAGACTTTTGATAAACATTCTTTCCAAATATATTGATTAAGTGAATGGTTTAAGAACATCTGCTCTTTTACCCAAAAGGTAAAATAAGCCATGCACTAAATGTGTGTCTGCTTTCAGTAAGAAAACAGGAGTTTGAAGAATTATTAAGGACTTGAAAATATAAAACAGCAATAAAATTATTTCTGAAGGGAACTAAAGACAGTGATGCATTCTGGTATCACAATAGGTAAAGGTCTGCTGTGCATGTAATGATGAAAGATGTGGGAACTAAGAAAGGTTGTACCAAGTTTTGTTTCTGTGTCAAAATGAAAACGCTTAAATGGGCAACCTTTGGTAAAATAATCTTTGAGATTATTATAATGTAGTCTTTTTTATCAAATAGATTAAGACATAAAATAAATAATTAAGTCCTACTTATATATATAAAAAAAAAGAATAAAACACAGGAAAAAATATCCCAGTAGAAATGCCATTTAGGCCCATAGGATTTTTATTACGGTTATCCAAGTGGTCACGAAAGAAGTAAGTGGACAATGAAAAATAAATTTAAACAGCATACACAGGGCTGTAGCTTAAACCATATGTGAAAATATATATTTGATTGAAATGTATGAATTTGTTAATATGGCCAAATCATGGAAACAAATATATGGGATCTATGTGGTTATATGGCTGATTAACTATAAATAACCAAAACAGTGTGGTAAAAGAGTCAAAGAAATAATGAAGTTATTGTGCAAGGTTAATATGAACAGCAGAAGGAATGTAAAAATGTAAAGTGGTCTTCTAATTCTTATGTAAGTTTTGTCATGGTTATTAAAAAGACAGTATCATATTAGAAAGCCCCCACCCACTTTCCCAATGCTGTATACATTATACAAATCTGTGACAAATGTATTACCATTTCCAAATACCTCTCTGTTCATTAATTTACAGTTGCATAGAAAGGGAAGAAGAAAACAATAATATATGGTTATTATAAAAACAAAATATCCATTTCTCTTTGGATAGTCAGTGTTTTACTCTTTCAGTAGAACACACAGTCACCACTCAACACTGTGGGTCAAGGAGCCATGGAGCTTCTGATCAAATGGAATTTGGAATTGGCGTTTGCTGAAAAGGACAACACTGTACGTCAGGAAACACTGGTTGGCCAGATGAATACTTCACATTGCCTGTGGGAAGGGAAAATAGCACTGTCAAACATTTGCATAAAACATTACAGGTAGCAGAGATCTGTCAATTCTTCAAGGAAATAAAAGTGCTTCTTTCAGAAGGTGTCTTAACTCCCATGTGACTGTTAAATATAGTAGGAGATTCTTCTTCAAAGGTTTAGCTTGCTGAAGTTTCCTTGCCCTTTGTTCCCTGCTTTCAAGGCTAGACTTCCTTATTCTCTGTGTTCCCCTGGCCCTGGTAAACAACCTTCCCACCAGTCCTTATCTATAGAGCCCACATTCCACATCTGCTACCCACTTTGTGAATTACCCCTGCCATTGTAATGGCTACTCCCACTGAAACTGATCTTCTGGCCTTCCTACCAGGGTAACTGCATTCCTGCCCTTTTCAAGTTAGCCAACTGGGTTCAGCTTAGTAGTGTGGTCTAACCCTAGCCAATAGGGGAACAACACAGGATTAGGTGCTACCTGCATCAGGGATAAGGACCCCTTCCTCTCCCCTGTTCAGGTGTGCTCTCGCCATTGTGCCATCCATGAGACATACCCTTCTATAGAAGTAAATTGCCTTGCTGAGAAAATTCTTTATCTGAGTTCTAGTTCTTCTTTTCGGCACTGAGGAACAAGCATGCATTTCTAACATGACTTTTGCTTCCTGCAATGAGGTCCCTCCCTCTCATGCTGAAGTAACCTAGTCTGCTTTCCATCACTGCAGCTGATTTAGAGGGAAGCCTGGAAGTCTTTTGTCTTGACCAAGCTGGAAGCTAAGTTAAAATTGAGAGGACTTCACTTCTTTCTGCTGGAGGTATCAATGGTGAGTGAATGAGACTGGTGAAAATGTCCCATGTCTTCCTGGGGGACTGTGAGGGTCATCTGTAGAGGAGGTACCCTAACAATGCCAACCCATCTCAGTCCCAAGCTGGAGTTCAGGGAAGAGGAAGAGAAGGCAGAAATCATAATCCAAAGGTGTGCAGTGGTGTCAGTTAAAGTTAAATGTCCCAAGCCGGACATAATATAAATCCAGGCCACACTCATGGACATGGTATTAACCTTTAGAAGGGAGGATCAAACATTTGGTCTTCTAAAAGGATTTTGAAATTAGAAGAAAATGTTCAAATCTCTGTAAAATGAAATCATCCAAATTGGACCATGCCTCATAAATCATGAAAGGCCTTTCTGGACTCTCAGGAAAGATACTCCATCTATCTTTACACCTTATTTTATGGGGGACTTTAGCATAAAGTCCTGTTCCCCAGAAGCAGGTTTCTAATGAAGCTGTTAGAAAAGCTGCCCATGGAGCCCCTCGTCTTCCCAGGTATGCTGAAAGCAGCAAACTCATTTGACTCTGGCCTACAGCCTATTCTCCATGACTATTCAAATTTGGATTCTTCAGATACTTGCTTCTCCATTTTGAACATCTGATTGCCATGTTAGAGGGAGCAAAAATTCAGCAAACACTGATGGGCTCCAGGCATTGTACTGAGGTGAGGCTCTCTTGGGAAGCAGGTGTGAAAGATATCTCAGCCAGGCAGCCTCATTTTCTAATATGAGATAAGTGCCAACCAAAGTAAATTCAAAGTAGTTTGAGGACAGAGAAGGGGAGAGATTAACTCTATATGAGAAAGGAACATTTTGTTTCATATTAATATTGATAACTGAAACTCTGGTGCTGAATCATGTTGAATATAAAGCCAAGAGGATGTCTGAATTATGTCTATGTACTCCATTACCCTTGAGAATTAGATATGTCTATTAATTAGACACATAATACTTCTCATTTTAGGTGTCAGAATTCTAAAAATTTAAGATCATGCTATGTAAATATTAGCTCAACCCTCCAGCTGAAAATATATAGTTTCATGAATTTCCATTTGACCCAAGACACAAAAAACAAAGAAAAGAGAAGAGAAGGAAAATGCTGACGAGGAAAGCAAAGAACAAAAAACAAACGGAGAGGGAAGGAAGGAAATGGGAAAGAGGCCTCCTGTATTGAGTCAGATGTTTGCTCCATCCATTAAGTTGCTGTATAACCAGGAAACATTTAGCTCTTTGTAAACTCAATTTTAGAAAATGAGTTTACAAAGCTCTTCTTTAAAATGGAGTAGAAGGAGAAGGCCTCTGAAGATCATTTCCTGCTTTAAATTCTGAGTACTTGTATTATAATAAGTATCTGAGGATTTTAAAAGATTCTCTCTTTTTTACTTGCCTTTGTCACTCACAGCCTTATTCTACCTGAGGACCATCAGGACTAACCTCATCATACCCTTTATCCTTTATTTGAATGGGCCACCATAAAAAGCTCCAGACTCCTGGTCACCCTTCCATTACCTGTATTTATACTGGTCACACAAAGATCTGCATACCCCTTTTTGTGTCACCATGCCCTGCCCTTCCTGGCTCTTGAAACCTGTCCTATTAGGTCATGTGGCCCACGATCCACAAAACCCATGTTCCCAGACCCTTCTCTGAATGTTGCCTGCCTCTACTTGCTTGAATCAGTATTTGCATCTACCTGAAGACACAGCTTCCCTCATAACCCTCTCACATAGTACTTCCCCTGCCCACCCTTCCCAAATTCCTCACACGCTGTATGAGTCTTTTTCTGGGTCCTCATTGAGGCCTTTGGGGTATCTTTTTTCTCTTCTCCCTGAAAATACTCAGCTTTGAATCTCATGTCACTGGACTATAACAATACATAATGCAGTAATCTATTGATTCCGTGGGTCATGTTCCTTCACTTCTTGAAGTAAAAAAAAAGGCTCAATGTCACCCACTCTAAAGCTATTTTTAAATGTTAGTGATTTCAACACCCATGGAGATGATTCTTCCAACACCTGGCTTCTCAGTTCTTTGAGCTCTTCTTTCAAAGGTCCTGTCCTCCACCTTTCTTAGCCATTCACACAAATGTCCAAATATGGACCATTACTAATACTTGCAACCTCTCTGATTTCAATATCATTCAACACAACTTCTGACAACCAGCTCTACCTTCACAGCTTGCTTCGCCTACAACTGCAAATTTATCCATCCTTTGATAATAGGATCCATGGATCCTCCCATCTTTATTTCTGTCTCCCACACTGGACATTTCCTCATTCCTCTCACTACTGATCTTAAGCATCTAGTTCAGTTATGATAATCACGTCTTTGCCTCTTCCTTTGCATCACTGTACTCACTTTGTCAAACCCCAGCTTCAACTTTTTAAATGCAATACTCGGCCCACTCTGGTGCCTGTGCTCATGAACTTGAATATGACTAGAGGGTAACTTACAACCCTGCAGAATAGCCTCATGTGAAATTCATGAGTGGCACCTTTAATGCTGCTTGTAGTCACACTCTATTTCCCAGGCCATCTGCTCTTCTGTTCTCCAAGAAGCTATCACACATCCTCCAGTCTCTCCTCACACCTCTGACACCTCCTCCCTAACCTCGCTCCCTGCTTAAGTCCCAGCTTCCAATTCACTCAGACAACAGAAGCAAGTAGAAGGGAACACCCACAGCTCTCACCACACCCTGTCTGCTTCACATACTCCTGTCTTTTAGTTAAGATCCCAGCCTCTCTTGCCAATAAGACAATGATTCAGAGGTTTCATTGTTTCAAAAAGATTAGTAAACAAGTTCATGAAAGAAAATGTTCTCCAAAGGTACCTTGGCTTTGTGGCACATTATTACTAAAAGGATGTGATAAGAAAATGGGAATGGAAAACAAAATCTCAGGGTTCCCTAACTCACTATGTAAATTAGGTGTGGGAGCTGAGTCACACAAAATCATCTTCCTAAACAGATAGTTGCAAAGGAAGAAGGCCAGTGACCTCCCTCACAAATTGCTCACAAGGAAATTCCTATGGGCCCCCAGATCTTTACCCTAAAACAGAGTTCTGTTGAATTTCACCCTGACAATGTGAATTAACAGCTTATGTTTACAGAACAAAGACAGGCCTAGAAGTCATCTCTCTGCCCACCCTGAGGAAAATGCATATTTGACTGCTTCTTCTACTCTAGACATATTTTATCTTATATAAAATGCAGATTTACTGAGCGTGAGACAAATGCATAATTGACTGTTTCTCTACCAGCTCCTGCCTGCTCTTTCCTTTTTAAATATTGAAGTCCCCAAAATCCTTTCTGGAAGACACACACACACACACACACACACACACACACACGCTACAAATCCTACTGTAACTTGTGTCTCTTTCTCCCGGGTGTGTCCTCAACCTTGGCAAAGTAAATCTCTAAATTGATTGAGCCCTGTCTCAGACACTTTTTGGTTTCTAGAAAATACTGAAAGGCATAAGGCTATAGCTGCCAACAGTTCTCAGCAAAATTTTAAGTAAAAAATTGAAATATTTTCCCCCTCAAAGTAACAAAACCATCTCTGTGGTGCCATTTTTTTTTTAGGTCAATGTTTTATGATAGCCACCTTAAGTAGACATTTGAGAGAGCAGTGGTGGCCAAATCTATCTAGAGTGACTTTACGTAGCACATAGGATGTCATTAAGCTGTTAGAACACAAAGGATAAACACATGGTATTTTTGCTATCTAGTGGCTCCCAAGCCCACCCCCAGACTGATAAACTGCTGTACAGAATCAACTAACATTTAAATGTCAAGTAAGTTTACTTATTTACACGAAGAATTAAGTAGGAGTAAAATCAGTGGTGGGTAATCTACTTACTCTAGGTTGGGATCAGTAACATGGAGCCAATCGACCCATTAACTCTTACCTGTGGCCTGCTGGGGACATTTGCTAAAAGAGAAAACAAAAGAAATCAGTTAAAGGCAGTACTCTTACTCCGTTGGTTCCAACTCTCAGGCACGCAAATGTGTGGAAAGTATCACTCTACATGGGGTAATAATAGCCCAGCTGTTAAATGGATGCTAATAGGAAAATAAGAAACACATTTTGAGGGTTTTTTCCTGGCTAAATGCTTCAGTGAGAGCTAGTTTTCCTGGTTAGTTTCTCATATCCCATGTGATTTAAGATTTAGTGCACACACTAAAGCATTCAGTGAGTACTTAGCCTTGCAAAAAATCTCATTTCCTATTTAAATCATACTGTATTTGGTTTATGTATCAGAACAGAGCACATTCTACTTACTTTGCTGAGTACTAATTCTGATCAAGGGACCACTGGAGGCATAAGTCTTTGGTTTCTGCCTCCCTTGACCCACCCTTGACACACCCTGGACTTTAAGGCCCAGCCCAGGAATATGGTGGCCAAGCACTTGTGTCAAGGAAAGCGCTGGCCTAATCCTCAGCAGCCTTCTGGACAGGTGGGATAATAAAAGCTCCTTAGATGGGCCCAGTCAGGAATACTGGAGAAGTTAGAATATGGTGTCTAATTCGCTTTTGCACACAGCTCAATTCCGTTTTGGTTCCAGAGCACATGACAGTGAAGATGATTTGGTAGGCTCTGCAAGGGCAGCCACTACCATCTCTTCTCTAAGGCATCTGCTTTTCATCCCCTCTTTTGCTACACAATCATCTCGTTCTTAATACTGGGGGAAATGGAGGAGATCTGTCCCCAGTAATGTCAACATCTGCTCTTGATCAAATAAGCGTTGTCCCTAATCATCTAGCATGCTGCACTCCTTCTATCTCTCACTGTTCTATGCTGAGGCGGGGAAAAGACATCAGTGACCATATGCTGTGTGCCAGGAGCTATGTGGGAAACAAGGGGCAGGAGTGAAGAGTGCCCTTTCTATGACATCAGGAGGGAAAGTGTGAGCCCCAGTATTTGGGGGAGAAATCAGGCTAAAAGGAGCCTAGTTCTGCCAGATTTGTAAGTTACATCCAGGAGAGAAGAGCGAACCTAGCCTGGTGAGGTGGCTCATGCCTGTAATCCCAGCACTTTGGGAGGCTGAGGCCCGTTGATCATAAGGTCAAGAGACCATCCTTGCCAACGTGGTAAAATCCTGTCTCTACTAAAAATACAAAAATTAGTTGGTTGTGGTGGTGTGCGCCTGTAGTCCCAGCTACTAGGGAGGGTGAAGCAGGAGAATCACTTGAACCCAAGAGGCGGAGGTTGCACTAAGCCAAGAAGGTGACACTGCTCTCCAGCATAATGACAGAGCAAGACTCTGTCTCAAAAAAAAAAAAAAAAAAATAGGGTGGACCTCCAGAGTGTCCAAGGGTTAGCTGAATTGAATTAAGTATACCATAGGTTTACAGACTCTTTTTAAAAGAGACAGTTATGCTTCTCTTGTAAATAACATAAGTAACAAATAGCCAAACCCTGGACAAAAGTCTAATCCATTTTGCTCCTAACCAATACTTTTAAACTTACAGACTTTTATCAAATAAAAGGCTATGGGTAGTTTCCTGAACAAATCACACAAACATATTTTATTTTAAAAAGGAAATCATTGCAGTGCAGTGGGTTTTGGGTTTTTGATGAATGCCATTCAAGTTTAATAAACGTAGGCAATTCATAGCGAAAACATGCCTGTGGGTCAAAAATAATTTTGAAAGCATTTGTTGGTCTATCAGCAAAACTTAGTTGGCTTACTGCCAGTATTCCATACATTTGAAGGACACAAATGAAAATCAGACAAAAAAGTTTATACCAAAAAATAAAAAGGGTTACTGCAGTCAGTGGGAATTTTAATATGTACATTTGTTAATTAATTGGCAGTACAGTTAAACTCCCTTCCTTAACTCCTTGCCAGGTAGTGATGGAAATGCCTGCTTCTCTCTGCTCTAAGACTCAACATAAATAATGTAAAAAAGACGTTAAAAGGCCATAATTCAAGGATGCTATCAGGACCAACTGGGTTATTAATTCAGACAAAGGAGTTCTGAAGTGTTATGTGCAACAATATGTAGACAGAGTTAAAAAACTGTAATGTTGAAGTACGCAATTTACAGAATAGGATTTATGAATACAGAGTTTCATTTTAATTCCAAGATTGCCAAGAGTGGAAATTCACTTGGGGCCATGCTAATTTTTAATCCACAAAGGATCAAAAGTCAAGATTAACATGCAGATCAATTCATTGCATGCTGGCAACAAGCAGTTTTAAAGTTCTCATTAGTTACAGGGGCTCAAGGGACTGGCTTGGCATTGGGAGGGTGCCAATCCGATTTGTTTAGATAAATTCTCCAAAGGTGGTTGGTAAGCTTTGGGAATCACAAAGACTTATTAAAATATTTGCTGGCTGAGCAACTTCAAAGGGACAAAAGAACAAATGAATCCCACAGAACCTTTTGAGTACTATCTGGGAATGCTTCAAGTAAACCTTCCCAGCAAGAAGATGTAATCATTCACTCAAGTCAGAAACATATTGGGACAAGGTGTGACGGCTCACACTTGTAATCCCAGCACTTTGGGAGGCCGAGGTGGGTGGATCACTTGAGGCCAGGAGTTTGAGACCAGCCTGGCTAACATGGTAAAATGCCATTTCTGCTAAAAATATAAAAATTAGCTGGGCGTGCTGGCATGTGTCTGTAGTCCCAGCTACTTGGGAGGCTGAGGCATGAGAACTGCTTGAGCCTGAGAGGTGGAGGTTACAGAGACCTGAGATGGTGCCACTGAACTCCAGCCTGGGCAACAGAGTGAGACTCTGTCTCAAAAAAAAAAAAAAAAAGAGAAAGAGAGAAAGAAACATGCTTTAGGCACCAGGTCTACCTTCCACGGTGATTTCTACTGTGTATCAATTTTTAAAAGGTTTAATAATTATAGGCAGAATATGAAAATACATATCAATTTTATAAATAAGTCAATTCAGCTTTTATTTTCACAAAAAGTTGTCCCTATCTTGAGTAAGTTTTTAATGCCAGAGGAAAAAATGTGAATAGCAGAACTTTCAGAAGCCAAAAATAATAACATGGATATTTCAAAGGATTCTAAAATACACTCTTCATCATTTCATATATGGATGTGCTTGAATTCTTGAAAAGAAGATATGACTAGCAATGCTCATTCAGAAAACTATAAATATTATAAATATTTGTGAATGTGCAAAGTTAAGACTATGAGAACATGAAGCCAGCTGCTCCAAACCAATACTTTTAAGCCAACAGCTTTTTATCAAATAGAAGGCTATGGGTATTTTATATACAGACATATTTAAAAGGAAATCATTCCATTTCAGCAGGTTTTGAGTTTTTGACAAATGTGATTAAGCATAATAAACATTAAGGAATCTCAGGGCTCCATAAGCCACTCTCCGAACACTGAGAATGACACAGGTGAAGAGGGGACCGATACAGGGGAGAGGGTGAACCTCTGTGATGTGGGTCCCACTGAAAGTACTGTGTATACTCCTCTCAGGAACCAGTATCAATGAATAGCTAACAAGATTCCCAACCAATAGGAATTTTATACTTGCCTTTAAAGGGAGGCCATACAAAAGACACACACATTTACCTCTTACAATTCATTTTTGTTCAAAATTATGATTATTTATTTTTAACAATGATCTGTTTTAAAGCCACAAGTCACTCTTTTGTAAAATCTAGATGTCAGAATTTACTTTGAGAAATATTTAAGAGTGAATTCTTTAGAAAATGGAACTTGTAAAAATCACACTTTTTAGAGTAGACTTTTTAATATGGAAATTATACATTTTATATTTATTACAAGGTATATATTGAAACACATTTCCCAACCTGTTACCCCAACTTTTAAAATTGAAAATGTTCACCATAATATTAAATAAAAACTTCTAAACATGCTTTGATGTACAGAATTTGCTTTTAACTGATTATTAAGGTATTTAGGTATAAGCTAAACTAACAAGTAATTTCCTTTAAGAATAATTCTGGCTTATAAAGACTATGATGAGGTTTTATTTAGTCACTAAGTAGCAGACAACTGAAAATCAAAACCTCTAAATAAAAATTAGACCTTGAATTACAATTAATAAAAAAGATTTAATCAGTTTATCTATTATGGTGGTTACACAGCCTAGAAAGTAAGCAACAATTTGGTAGCATGTGAACATTCACTGACCCTCTAAAGCTTTTGTGAGACTCTACAGAGCCAAAAGTGTGTCTATATGTGTGCACATGTGTGCACACATGCACGCATGTACTTTGGGGTGTAGGGAGGTGGGTGTGGAGATTGACACACTGTAAATGTGATTCTGCAAACTTTGAGAAGCATTATAGTAGAACTACAAATAAAAACCTGGGCAACAACACACTGGCAAAATACAAATAGATATGTTCATGTGCTGATAGAAACCATAATATAATCTTTAGGCAAATATTCCTGAAAATTCAGAAAGAAATATATTTTATTTTGCTGTTGTTTTGAGACAGAGTCTCACTCTGACACCCAGGCTGGAGTGCAGTGGCATGCTCTCAGTTCACTGCAACCTCAGACTCTCAGGTTCAAGTGATTCTCATATATATACTTGTATGTGTGTGTATATACATATTTAGCAGTATCACTAAGTAATACATATATATATTTGTATATGTGTGTATATATATTTAAATATAAATTTATATTCATATAAACATGTGTATATATTTATATAAATTTATATAAATATTATATATTTATATAAGCATATATACTTGTATGTATGTATATATATTTATATAAAAGTAATTTATACAAATATACTTATATGTGTATATATATTTAAATATATATAAATTTATATTCATATAAACTTATGTGTGTATATATCCATATAAATTTATATAAATGTTATATATTTATATAAACATATATACTTGTATGTATGTATATATTTATATAAACATATATTCTTGTATATATGTATATATATTTATATAAATAATTTATACACATATACCTGTATGTGTGTGTGTATATATGTTTATACACACACACATACAAGTAAACTGTTTCTGCTAGAAACACCAGAAGTGTTTTAGGTGAGAGCCTAGCCAAAATTGCAAGGTGGCAAGATGCTGAAGACAAAACATCTAGAAAAACTGAGTAAGTAAGAATCATTATATAATTTCCCCCTGGATTTGGTTATTTTTTGGTTCTTGGTTGTTCAGATGGAAATTTCACAGGGTCCTATTCTATGACGCCTTAAACTGTTTGGCCTTTCTACAATGACTATTTTATTCCACAGGAAAAGAAACCAGCAGGAATAAAATGGGAAAATCTGAAAATAATCTCTTTCTGCACTGGAGTCTCACAACACTGGAGAACATTTGAAGAAGAGAGGAAATTACACTAGAAAGGCTATTTTCATGTCTTGTTTGGCATGTCACTGAGAGCTCTTCTCTGAACTAAGATGTGTTCCTTACAATAACTTGCATAGAGGAGGATAATTTCTTCTTAAAACCAGATTTGTTCTTTTATTTGCCTTCATTTTATCACCTCCTGGGCGTACTGAAAAATCTCGAAGAGCAGAATTGCGTTGCAACTGTACCCCTGTGACTGGATAGTATCTAGGTTGAGCTTCATTTTCTTTATCAACATGTATAATGTTTGCCTTATTTTCAGATAATATTCAGTCCTGTTTCTAATAAGGTTTTTGTTATCTCAAGGAAGAAGACCAAGGGCCGCATGCAGAAAAAGGGAAGGAACACGCACAGCTGTGGTGCTGTGATCTTTCATACTCACGGCAGCAAGATGGAAATGTGCTGTGGATCTGCTCCATGACCTCCGTGAGATCCGTGCTAGTATCGTGCGGTGGGGCCAGCAGGTCCTCTCCCGCTGTGGCAGCAAATAAAGAGAACAACAAAGCTTCTCAAATTAATGTCTAGCCTTCCACGAAAACCCCAGTTCAGGAGAAAGTACTCCTACCAGCCTCTAAATACCAATGTGAAAAGAGTACCCACTGCAAAGGACAATTTTACAGGAATAAACCCAAAACATTTTTACTTGAGTGTTGGTAATATAATTTTACATAATTAAAATGTACTAGATGTTTGTTCGTGTGGAAAGAATCCACATACCATGGGACCGAAAAATAGGAGAAAAACAAGTAATACAGTCTTATTATTTCAATAATTGAATTAGAAATCTACTATTTTGCACCACAGTTATTTTTTCATACAAAAAAAATTCCACCAATTTTCTTTTTCCATCCTCCTTTCTTTTTGGAGACTTCAGCTTAGGCCAGCTTACCCTGCCACAAAAGTGAAGGTGTCTTATTTAAGATACTTTTCACTAGGATGTGTTTTTTAATTCTATAATCTACAGTCAAAATAATTCTCTTATTTAAAAAATATGAAAATAATCTTAATATTTTAATTTTTTTCTGATTAATGTACCAAAAGATATCCCACAAACAAATTAATTTAGTTACAATATATAGTTCTCAGTAAAATTCTAGAATTTTAATTTCATGGATGACAAAATGTCATTGATGAACACCTAGTTTATGAGGTGCCAGGCTGTTGTAACTATTTTAGAAATAGCCGTTCTTCACTCCCCTCACAAAACCCTATGACATGGCACTATTATTACCCTCCCCATTTCACAAATAAAGAACGTAAAGCATGGAAGGTTCTACAGTTTTCCCAGAATTACACAGCTTCTGAGAGGCAGAATGGGAATTAGAATTCAGGCAATCTGAATCCATAATTATGCTTCTAACCACTCTCCAATACTGCCTTGAAATATGAGCTAATTTCAAAATTGGATAAATTTCAAAATTGTCCTTCCTAGCATCAGTGACAGGTCCCCATTGTGACCAAGGAGAGACTGCATGGGACCTCTGCCTCTGACGGAACAGGCAGGACAATGTCTACGTGGATTAGGATGAAGAAAAGTGAATAAATGAGTTTCCAGACCTGGGCAGAGAAAACCATAATGTTTGGTATGATATTATTAGTTCTGAGTATGTACAAATGTAACATTTTAGAGACAGAAAGTGTACCAAAAAAGTAATTCATAAAGCAAATAATGTCCTGTTCATTCTAAAAGGACAGAGTGAGTTTTCTTCATCTTTCACCAAAATTCAATCCACTACTACAGATTATATAAACAAGTGTACTATAGCTTATTCGAAAATGTTTGCTTTTTGACATTGTTTAAATCGATCTGCACTTTTTTAAGACCAAATGCAACACTCTTTTACCTCCTAAGGCACCAGTGTGTAAGAATGTTACTTAACACGAAACACAAACAAATGGCAAGGCACAAAGCCGACTTGGTGGCGGAGCAGTGCACTGGGGACACAGACCTGCCTGGTGGAACTGTGGGCCGGAGGCGTCTGGATCAAGCGAGGAGCTCAGTGTAGAATGCTGAGGAGAAGCCCACGGGGAAACACCGTTGATTCGGGAATCAGATTCAGGCTGGAATCACAGTTAGAGGTTAAAGCAGAGAAAGGATTCAAATAACCACAAGGAACAACATTTCCTGTTTAAATTCCCCTCCCTCACCACGGATAATTAAATCATAGAGAGTTCTTTGCCTTCAAATGTTTTCAACACATTTTAGCATCAGCTGGTGGGGGCTTTGGCCCTTCCCTTTCTGCTTGGGCACTCTGAAGAACCCACTTGGTTATGCTGCAAAATTCATTTATCAACATCATTTTTATCCCTCAATTTTTCTATTATTTTAATGTTAATCAAGTGAATACAGAAGCATATTTCACTCATATTTTAAACCTCAGCACTGGGTTTCTTATACAGTAAATTTATCCAATTTCAAAATTAGCTCATATTTCAAGGCAATATTGGAGAGTGGTTAGAAGCATGATTATGGATTCAGACTGCCTAGATTCTAATTCCCATTCTGCCTCTCAGAAGCTGTGTAATTCTGGGAAAACTGTACAACCTTCCATGCTTTACGTTCTTTGTGAAATGGGGAGGGCAATAATAGTGCCATGTCATAGGGTTTTGTGAGGGGAGTGAAGAACGACTATTTCTAAAATGGTTAGAACAGGCTGGCACCTCGTAAATACTTCGAAAATGCACTCACACAATCTTTGAAACAGTGATGGATATGCTGACAAGTACATGATCGAATTAGAAAGTGCGAACCACCATATAGGGAATGCAGTTGTTACAATTCGTTCATGCAGATTTTTCCATTAAATCTATATTAGTTGAAGCCTGGTAGTTCTGCCAGTTTTTACTATCAGAGTTGAACTTTCCATCTCCTTCTGGCATTCATCATGCTGAATTGTTTAGAAGAGATAAGCGCTCTGCGGTCTTGGATATAGACAGCCATTTGGATATCAGCTATTTCTAAAAGCATTACTGCGCGATTCTCAAGGCACACGAGCCATTAGGTAGCACTGTCTAACGGGATGGAGGGAGTAGGGGAAGACAAGTGTGAACAGAAAAGCCTTCTGCTCTCCTGTGAGCATCAACAAGCCATGGCAAATAAAGATTTTGAGCACAGCTTCCTTCTACAGTGATTCCATCTATGTTAACACTAACACTTCATATTCTAAACAAGAGATTGCAAGAGAAAATCCATCGCTTACACAGCACCATTCGGGAACTTCAAGGTCACAGAATGAAAAAGGTAACTTTTTCAATGTATGCGGCTGGCACTAAGTAAGACTCAAACATTCCAGAGGGCTTCTAGAAAGCCAGCTCTTGGGTCACTCTTGGTAAACTCTTACTTTCCAAATATGTGGGATTGGGAGGCCTGAACAGTCTCACCCAAATTCTGAAACACTGAGAGACCTAGAGAAAAGTGTATGGTCAAATTATAAAGAGTGATCTATGTGTAGGTAAGGCCGAAATAACAGTTTTGAATTATTCTGACAAGTTAAAAAGACTGAGAGCAATTGTGAAAAGATATTTTTCTAAAATTTGAGGGTATCATTGGATAGAAAGTTGTTCCTGCTTTGAGTCAATACATCATTTCTGTAGAAAGGCACTCCTATTATACCACCTAGGGGCTCCACACAGCACAGGCTAGAGAAAAAGACATAAGATGACATGCATGTTGATGTCAGGGGTTCTTCAAGAGAGAGGAGCTCTTGGCCCCTGTGCTGGGACTCTACACTCTAGCACCTGCTGCAAAGGTCTCTCCATCACTAGTTCTGAGACATCACTCCTATTCCTAAGTGCTATGTGCCATCAAGTACTTAATTCCCTACAGTGTGCTGCCTCTTTATATATGAAAGTATTTTGCTATGGTCTCTAACAAGATGGCAGGCATCAGAAAAAGGCAGAAACTGTATTGATGCTTCTTTTATATTCCAAAGAACAGTTTCAAAACTGAATGCAATAACCATTGATAAGTTATAGAATCAATTTGGTAGGTCCTGACCAGCATTAAGAAAGAAAAATAGAAAAAAGAAAGAGAGGGAAGAAGAAAAGGAAAAGAATAGAAAATGAGAGCTGGCATTTCTCTATAAAGGTAGGTATTATTTTATATTCTCCATACATGTATGTATTCATCATAATGTAAATTGTATTTCTTATCATCCAGAAAGCCTGCAAGCAACTCCCATAAAACATGGTCCAGTGTTAGGAAATAATAGTAGCAAATTAATAACCATCTTTTACCCAATTTCTTAAAAACAGAAAGTAATGATTCTTGGAGTCAGCATTTTTGCCTCACTGGAAGAAAGCTTTAGAATGCCTGTTTCAGGTCGCTTGTGGTTCCTTAATATCCACAGATGCTTCCCATGTATAAATCAGGAAGATGCGTCATAGGATATTTTCCCTCAAACAGTTCGGAGCTGAGGTTCAGTTCAGTGTTAAAGAATATTGGGAAATTCCACTGTAAGCTGGGCAAACACAGTTTTTGTGCCAGTGAGGATTTATATGCTTACATGCAAAAGGAAATTTCTAAGCCAGTCTAAATTAACTACGGAGGTAAGACATTGAAAGTGGACTTCTCTGCCTCTCCTGACACCTGGACCAAGTCCCAGGGCAGCGGACAGGTGGCCTGGGGAGGTGTGACACTGAATTCTACATACCCTACCTGCTCTAGCAGCTGTCGGAGGCGGTGGAGCTGAGACTCCAGCTGTTTATTGTGATCTTCTAAAATCTGCATCCTAGCCTCCAGCCGACCTTTGTGCTGCCTGAGGAGTTTTGCTTCTGCTATAAGTTCTGAATCCTCAGATGTGTGATGGGGAGATACAATTGACTCTGGCGGTGAACCGACAGGGAGGCCCCTTCGGAGGTGCTGGTCCTTCAGCTGCTCATATTCCACCTGCAGATTTCTAATAGAGAAAGGGGCAAAAAACAGAATGACTACCATGTACATTATCATCTCTCCAAAATTGTCTGTCAGCTTCCAATTTAGCTCATGCTAGTTCTTCTTATATGAACACGTGTATTAACAGTAAGATGAGTTGCATGAATAAAATCGTAGTTTTCAGCGAGTGTCCCAGTAGACATCATCACTGAACCCTCAAATGCTGCTGTATCTGCAACCAGCATTCCAGTTTGTTAATGTCCTCTAAAATTTTCACTCCATCGTGATTTCTTAGACAATAGTCTTGAAAAGAGAATAAATGGCGGCTACAGTGAAATTCATATGAAAGAAAGGATAATATATTTCCTTCTCCCAGGTCTAGCACACCTTTGTTCTTCCTCCAGGTCAGCAATGATCCTTTCCAGTTCTCCACGTTCTTCTCTCTCTACGGACTTCAGGATCTGAGCTGGGCTCTGTGGCTGGCTCACTGGGGACTCTCCTCCAAGTGTTTGGCAATACTGCTGGATGAGGGCATGCTCGTCTTCCCTAGCAAGACAAAGGAAACAGACCCAGAGGCTCACACCTGGATGGTGATGTTTTTAGACATAAAGGAAGTAGAAATGACGATGGACAGGAGAGTGGCTAAGCCAAGTTGGTCTTAGAGCTCAGTGTCTCCATGACCTCCCTTTTAAAACTCTAGCAAGAAGTTCATCTAACAGAGCATGTATATTATATGAGCCAACATTTCAGGCTTTACCTTCATCTAACAGCTCTCTCTCATAAACTTCAGAGGGGATATCTTACTCAGCAGAAAAAAAATTAAGGAATGACATTTAATGTAAAAGATACCGTAGACAAATCAATTACTGCATGTCTAAAGAGTTGATTAAAAGACTACTGCATAAGAATAATCTGACTTCACTGACTTTAGAATTTGGTTGAAAGTAATACTGAAAGGCTTTGTAACCCATACGATGGGGTTTATGATCCTTATGTTCTTTTATTTAAACAGTTCAGCACAAATTATAATTACAGATATTTATAACGTCTCTACAGATATTTTACCTTATATTATTAGTAGGTCATTTTTAGGGTTGATCATTCTGCATTAGAACAAGAAACTACATTTAACGCATGTGGGTTCTCCCACTAATTTAACTACTTCTCTAATGAACTACACAGAGCAGTAATGTGGTTGAATTAGTAACTGACATAAGTGAACATCTAACAGAGTTGATATATTTATGGCAAGAAAATGCTTTCTAGCAGACTTGGAATTTCTTCTCTTCTTCTAACAAGAGAGATCCAGTGAAATCTTGTAAATTGCAAATACCAGATCTCCTGGCTAACGCTAGCAGGGCAGTCTGTTAGCAGATGGCACCTGGTCTGCTTGATGGCTTTTGGTAAACAAGTGCTGGAATCGATGGCTTTACCGGATAAGGCAGCAGGAAATCCTCATGTCAGTTATGAAGCTATCAGAGTATAAAATGGAGCTACCTCGTGACTGAAGCAGCTCCTTCCTGTGTAAGCGATAGGTGCTGCAAACATCTCTTAAAGACTTCTTCTGTTACTCTGGAGTCAGAGTGCATCCTATTGCAGCCAGACAGAACCTGGTGTGTGGCACTGGGAGTCCTGCGCCTCTCTCAGCTTCACCAGAGCCTTGAGATTACCTGTGCCCTTGAGCTGACGAGTAACACCTGATGCAGGGGAAGAGCTCTGGTACTTGTAATTCTGATCTGAAAATTCATCTCAGTGTTACTGCAGTTTACTCTAACAAAGAAGAGACTTGAAATTGTATCAGAGAGTTGGTGAATTCCTAGAAAATGTTTGTCTTGAGCATTGAAATCAGAGACAGATGAAGCAAATGAGAAAATTGAATGCTTTGGCATTCTGCTTGTCAAACAGCCAGAGCAAAAGATGTGTCACTTGTTGATTTACTTTCTTCATCAATAAACCTCCTCTTTTTCTCTCCCTCCCTCTGGAAATATACAGATATAGATACATATATGTGTGTATGTGAATATATATATATATTTAAATAAAGGTCATATATTTTGGTTAAGACCACAATATAATAATAAATACGTAACCTGACCTTCCTGCTTTTATTAAATAAATTTTAAAAGAGGGTGGGGTGGGACCCTTACAACACAGTTAGAAACTGGGAATAAGAAACGCGGACAGGTTAAGGAGTGAAGTAAGCTGCGCCACCATCCTTTGATCCCCTTTCCTGAGAAAATGCAGCATTACTGGGAAATGAAGGAGGAAGCCTCTAGAAGAACCCCATGCTTGTTCCTGGGTTTAGAAGGATGAGAAGAAGAGAGTATGGATGGTACTCCATCACTGCAAAGAGCAGCATTTGAAAGCAATCCAAAAGCTCCCCAGTTGCCCGTGTGGCTAAATCAAACAGAAATCTGGCAGTGCGATATGGGTGTGTGTATGTGCATATTTTCCTCTTAGGAAGTAAATGGCCAACACCCTAAACCTAGCTGTGTCATCCGGGCAGAAGCAAGCTGTGAGACTAATGGCTCAACACCACTGGGACACCAGTGAGCTGTAGTGAGTTACTTAATGCAAAGTCAGTGATGCCTGGAGGCACCTTACCAAGTTCATGTGAAGAGAGAGGTGATAAAAGACAACAAAATAACAGCTGTAACATATGGACAGGACAAATGGACAAAGCGTAAAGATATAGTAGATATAAAACAGCAAAATAAGAGTTCGGTAGAACATCTTGTAACTATTTCTCATTTATCAGAATGAAAAAGATCTGAGTATAGAAACAAAAAAGACAGAGTATCCAAAAATAATAAGAAAAGAAGCACATTCATATGTATCCATGGAAAATGTCTGTATTTTAAAGATAAAGTATCACAAGCAAGCTGCCAGAAATCAAAATAAAACAGTAAATCAGGTTCAGAGGTGGAAAAAGGTTTAGCCTCTTATTTTCCATAATATTAAATGTCCAAAGACAATGGAACATTATCTAGAGTCCTCACCTACTGATTCATATGACCAGCCAGGTCAACCATGTGTACAGGCAAAGCACTTTGCCCACACAGCAAATGAAAGAAAGAATGAGCACGGATAATGCGAAATACAACTAAAATAGATGGTAATCTCAGGTGTTACAATAAATAAGAGGTAACCTGATTCTCATATCAGTTAGTGGCTCATATCTGTAATCCCAGCACTTTGGGAGGCAGAGGGGGCAGATCACTTGAGGTCAGGAGTTTGAGACCAGCCTGGCCAACATTGTGAAACCCCACCTCTACTAAAAATACAAACATTAACTGGGTGTGGTGCTGGGCACCTATAATCTCAGTTACTCTGGAGGCTGAGGCAGGAGAATCACTTGAACTCAGGAGGCTGAGGTTGCAGTGATTTGAGATGGTACCACTGCACTCCAGCCTGGGTGTCAGAGTGAGACTCTCTGTCTCAAAAACAAAAAACAAAACAAAACAAACAAACAAAAAATTAGTTACATGATACCTATCAATAACATACCTAAAAGAAAATAAAAATGAAAAGAAAACATTTAAAATAAAAACTAATATAAGGACAACAAGAATTAAAAGAAAACTTGGGTCCCCTAAGCCATCTGGGCTTATCTTGTGGTCAAGACTTGACAACAGATCCTGGCTTGGACTTTCTCCAAGATCACAAGCCACCATTGTGCCCTCAGAACATTTATGACAGCACCTGTCCTCAAGAATTCACTTTAGTGCTTAATATTAATACCAAGTAAATTTTTGTTTTAAAGATTTGGAGACTGACTATCCATAGTGAAACCAGCCAAAATTAGATTTGAGATGTATTTTTCTTGTCAAGATTCATATAGATTCATTTCTCTGGGGAAGCTGATAGATTTTAACATTATCATATTATCATCCCCACTATCATTACATTCTTTCGTTATGGTAACTGGAAGAGAGTTAAGGCAATTTTCACATAAAAAAAGAATTTAGCAATCATTTATATAAAACATACAATTTTAGTCTTAAGTGTTTTGCACAGATTATTAGGTCTAAAAGTTAAATATAAAAATAGATACATTCTGATTCTTAATTACATATAGTAAAAACCAAGAATAAACTGTTTAAATTCAGATAGAACATGAGGTACCAGATCAGGGACATTAAACATCAATTGCATGTCTTGTGCTAAAATAGAAAATGTTGCAAAAATAATAGGTTGCACCAAGGAAATACCATTAGATAGAATATAATTATACTACAGTTAAGTCACACATAGTAAATAGTATCTAGGTTACAAAATTAGTACATGTCAGATGACAAAAAACTATGATTCATTCAATGAGCTTTTGAAAGTAGGTAAGACATAAATAAAAAAAATAATTTTCTTTCTTTTAAAGATTGTTCTGTTCCAGGCTTCAGATCTACAAACAGCAATGCCTGTGTAAACCACAGCCAGCCTCCCTGTTCTATCTTCCCAGTGTCACCCAAGGGCAGATGGCAAATGGAGCGAGACACCCTGATAGCCATGGCCCAAGGAATTGTCGTCCTTGAGTTCCCGCTTCTGAGATTCCCCAGAACCCTCATGAGTCTTATCCTGTCCTGAGATGTCGTTGCTCAATTTTTCCTTCAGAGATCTGTAGTATTCTTAAAATCAATTTCCTTTTAAATTTTTCAGTCAATTGAATGTACTCATATATCTAATTTTAACAGACTCATAGATCTAAATGTAGTCATATATCTATTGGGTACAATCATGGACACGTCATCTATCTTTCTGGATGTCAGGATCCTTGTTTATAAAATAGGTCTCATAAGAATGCCCATCCTAGGGGTTCATGGGAGATTATTTGTTTCCTCGCATCATCTAGCACCTTGAGGTCATCTGCATTCCCCATTTTCAAAGCCAACATCGCAGCATCTGCAGATCTCTCTCTGACCTCTGCCTCCATTGCTACATCTCCTTCTCTGACTCTGGCTCTCCTCCCTCCCTCTTATGAGGACCCTTGGGAATGCACTGGAGCCACCTGGATTATCCAGGATCATCTCCCTATTTCAAGGTCTTTCATTTAAAGCCTGTGGCAAGGTCCCTTTTGCCATGTAAAGGAATATATTCATAGGCTTCAGGGATTAGGATGTGGACATCTTTGGGGGGCCATCATTCTGTCCACCACAGATGTCCTCACCATGTTCTTCTGGAAGGACTACTTATCTATTTCCTTTTTAGCTTATAAGATTCATGGATACAGCATCTACATCTGTAGACCTACTGCAGTATTGGGTGCATGGCGGCAGTGAGTTGGTAAATGTTTAACAGGTTCCCCAAAAGTAAAAGGCCTTGATTTGTAGCATTTGCAACTTCTGTGATTTAAATACTTTCATCATGGCCAATTTCAAGTTCATAACTTCACTGAATGTGGAACTGGGAAAAGATACACATTCGCACAATACCTGAGAGATAATAAATCAGGGTGTTCAATCTTTTGGCTTCCACTGACCACACTGGAAGAAGACGAATTGTCTTGGGCCACACATTAAATACACTAACAATAATGATAACTAATGAGTTAAAAAAATTGCAAAAAAATCTTATAATGTTTTCAAAAAGTTTATGAATTTGTGTTGGCCTGCATTCAAAGCTGTCCTAGGCCACATGTGGCCTGTGGGTTGCAGGGGGTACAAGCTTATAATAAATAATTTTATTATAAGCATAGATATTGGTGAAATGAAGTAAAATCATTAGGGTGTGATGAGTTTTGAGAATTAATTTTATTTTTGTTTTAATCTAATTTATTTAATTGTAACTCTGTATACATGAATACAAATTATTTTGAATAAGGGCTCTGTTTAACAAACAGCTTGCAAACATTCTGAAAATGTAACAACAGCTCTCACAATTGACTCCAGCACACCATTACACGGTAAGTATATATTAATAACAACTATCTGTCAGATGAGTGAATGTGTTAATATATCTAATGACAGTATATTAAAATGTATCTGGCTGTTAATCTTCTGATTTTTTCTTTTCTTTTCAAAAAATGTTTAAAATCTTTTTTCTGAAACAGTGCTAAATTTGAAAATAAATAGTTTTTATTTTGATTTGAAGACACAATATACTAAATTTGAGCATTAACTTTTACTGTGTTCACAGGGCATGACAAAACATTTTAAAGAAGTAAGATTTTGTTCTGGATTATTATCTTTTATTTCCTTTAATGCTTTGGCTATAGTCAGCCTTGAGGAAATTTGTTGATTTAGGAGAGAGTCAACACTAATAGGTTAAATATAAAACAAACATTATGAATGCACTATTATTTTGATTTGGGAATTGTTCCACACTCATAGTACATGAATGATAACGTATAAATCTCCACTGCATTACAGTCCAGTATTAAGACCCAACCTTTGAATTTGAAGTTGAAAACCTCCTGATAACTTTTATTTATATCCATAACAATAAATAAAACAATTTTTAGAAAATACAGCAAGAGAACGTTCTATATTAGAGTACTTAAAGCATTTTAACCTGGCGCTGTCTATAGTTTTGTTTTGTTTTTTTAGTGAAATCACCCAACTCCTATGTTTGACAACTTTTCTGTCTACTTTACAGCTTCCCACCAGATCAAAATCACAATAAAACTTCGTAAGTCACATAAACTAGACAACATTAAGTCTTTTAGATATTAAAAATGTGAATTCCAGGGCACAAAAAAAGAAGGTAAAGTTCCAAAAGTAAGATGACACACAATAGTGGGATAATCAGAGATAAAATATTTGCTGAGAAAGTTTCACAACCAAGTTGAATATACACAAATGGGGAAATCAGAAATAAAATAATTGGCTAGAAAGCTTTTCAGTATATAATACGTTTTTTAATGTTCTAAAGTCAGTGGTGCTTTTCTTAGTTTCCAATAAAATAAAATATTGGCAGGGAAGTAACAGTTTTCAATGAAGGGTAGGAGTATATGTCTAAGCATGTGTGGGTCAGAGTTGCTAAATGCAGGTACTATGGAAAAAATGTTAGCTAGTGGAGAGGAGAGGATTTCACAGAAAGGGCACATATTCTGTCGAATTACCTTTGTTAAATTAATAAGAAATATGAGACAAAGGGAATGAATATATATATATTCATATACCTGAATGAATATATATATATATATATATATATATATATCTGGTATTCTAAATAAAACAATCTGATTTCCTGGGGTAGGTAAGTTGAAAATGCAAGACTTTTTCATTAACTTATATGAAACAAAGTAAATAAACATATTGAGTTTATACTATCCATTTTTGGAATCACACTTAATAACTTTGATTGGGATCAAGATTCAGAGCCACAGTCAGTGAAAACTGTTTCTGACAACCATGGTACAAGAACTAGCCTTCCCAGGCAGCACTAATTTCATGATCTACTTACACACTTCCTGTGGTGGAGCTGCTATCCGTGAGAAAAGACCCGTTAGTCCTTTCCATCTGGGCCAGTCTGCAAAATAAAAATAAGGAGATTAGACAACGTGACCATATAGGACACAGTCAATTGGATGTACATCCTTAATCATTTTTAAATTGTTAAAATTCTGACAAAACATAAAAAAACCAAACCTCCTAACAAAATTGTAACACTAAAACATCTCATGTTGAGTTACCTTTCCATCACCACTGCCTTAATGCCTTTATCTTACATCATGTTGTAAAGTCTCCTAACTGACCTAATCTTCTAATTGTGCTCCCAGATCTAGGCTCTCCTTAACCCTCTAGTTGCTCTACACTGAAGTGAGAGTGACATGCTCACATAAATATAATGATGCTCCTCTCATAATAAAAACTCTCCATGACTTCCCTTTAACTAAGGACATGAGCCAACTCCTTAGTGGCAGGGTTTTTCATTATCAGACCTCACCTGTCTCTTCACTCTCTCACCTGTTTCCCTTTACCCTACCTGCAGTTCAGTAAACAAATCATTGCGCTGAGAAGGAGCTCAGCGCAATGGTTTTGAGTATATTCTTCCATCAGCTCAAGACTTTCCCCTAGAAATTCTAGTTGGCCTAGACCCAGTTCAAATGTTAAAATTTTTATGATGCTTGAATTAACCTTTCTAGGCATAGCTACTTACTAGAACCACAGACACCTAGTATATACTACTTTTCTGAAAATATGTGCACGCCAAGACCAGCCTATATTTTATATTATTTAGAGACTCTAAAATAAACCCCTGTCCTAAAGCATTAGCATAAATTTAATTACCTATTATAATTCATATGTGCATCATCTCCTGAGAATACCTGCAATCCCACTTTCATTCACTGAAACTTGGTTACAGTATCTAAATCCTACTTGTACTGTGTTTGGATTCTCATTAGCTAGATAATCACATCCTGTTTAGGTTTACTTTTCACAGAATATACAGCAGGTGTTTTGTAAAATGCAAATTGCAACATGAAAATATGAGAGCCCAAATTCCAAATAGAATGGAATCATGACTCCTGCAAAACTGCATTCCTTAAATCAAGGTGTAGTCATGGTATGAGATTAATTAGAAATAGATATATTCTGGGTGTCACTGCAGTGGAGGGCTCTGATCAAAGTTTCTTACCGTGTGGCATACTGTTCTATTCTTGAATGGGTGTCATCATGGAACAATTGAGGAGATTGTGAGGG
The DNA here is from genome assembly GCF_030222135.1 of Aotus nancymaae. Taxonomy (NCBI): domain Eukaryota; kingdom Metazoa; phylum Chordata; class Mammalia; order Primates; family Aotidae; genus Aotus; species Aotus nancymaae. Next base: position 22,928,581 of record NW_026988454.1, read on the forward strand.
GCTTTAAAGGAAAAAACAAAGCAACAATTTTATGCCCAAATACTGATAGTTGCTACAATTAGAAATGTTAGGTTACTTAAGTAATGAATTTGCCATGCAAACAAACCATGAGGATTGTTACCCAGAACACAGAAGTATTATTTTAGACCAAGAGTTTAGTAAGACCCCCATGCTAATACCACTGATCAGAACACCTCTCCTGCACGTGGGGCTATGAATACTCACTCATAGTGCTCTGGCCACATACTGATGAGTGTGATAGGACTGCAAAGAGGGGAGAGGGAAACAAAAGTCACAGAACAAACACTTTAGAGCAATTTAAGACAAAAGCAGTGGGGGTGGTGGGGAGATTCTCAATTATCTTCTGCTCATATATGTGGTTGCCCTGAGAGCCACCATGGGGAAATCAAAAGTAACAGAAGCCACAGTGTATTCTAGAGAACATGCTGTGTATTCAAGAGTCTGCAGGGGCCTTTCCACAGATATTACAGGATATTTGTTACAGGACAGCAAACACGTCTTTAAACAGTCTTACTGGGGAAAAAAACAGAATGCTCAAAATTATAGAATAATTGTGAAGACAACATTCTATAATATACCAAGGGGGGATGCAATCATTTTTTTTGTTTTTCCTAGAGAAGAAACTTGATTAGAAAGGCAAAGTTAAAAATGAAACACTACATTATATGTTGATGGCAGAGGTGCAATACAATTAGATTTTTCTGTTCTTCATCCAATTTTAAATGTAAAAATTCAAACCCCAGATGTACCCAAAGTACCTCAACTTCACAGATCCATTGAACTAACATGCAACCTAGATACTGCCCCCAGACTCCACCAAAAATGTCACATCAGAAATAAAACTGAAGGCAACTTCCTGAGATCATGATACATTTTCTCCAAAAAAAAGTGTTTTTTAGACATTTAAACTATGAATTGATACAAGAAAACATGTTCTGCTTGACTCAGGGGCTTGCGTCTGGAGCCAGATCATTCAGTGTCACTCTTAACGCTGGGGACGTCGCATACTGCCCAGGAATTCCCAAGTCTCCATGAAATACTTTTGAAAACAGCTGATCCTAATTAAAAGCTGGTTCCAACCCTAACTTTTTGAGGAGGAAGGAGAGTAAATGTAGAAAATTTAAAGTACAAAGAAAATTAGCTCTCTATTTAATTAAATAAAGTCTGCAAAAGCTAATGGTGATTGAAACAAAACTATCCCAAACCACCTTGATTCTCCTATTTCTATTTTACATACCTACTCAGGAAAAGAAAGCAGGTATGTAAAATGCCTACTTTTCTCTTCATCTCCTATAGTGAAGTGCAAGTTGATGTCTGCATAGCAAAGACTTTTGAATGTTATCTTATTGGGATGAAAAGCTAAGACTCTTTGGATCTATTTTTAGAACCAGGCATTTATCCACTCTGTCAGAATATCTATACTGTCAGGAAACTTAATTTACATATGGGCAAAATAGATACAATAACAATAAAACAACATAGTATTAGTCAATTCTCTTTCTACATCAATGCTCTTCATTAACCCTGACATAGGTTAAATGTCAGGTGAATGATATATGCTATGTACTTTCTGAAACAGTAACTGCTTAAGAGATTATTTCTAAAATTCAAGCATAGCAAAACATTTGCCATGAACTTCAAATAGAAGAAAAGTGTGTATTTTTTTATCTTAATCAACCTTGGAAAAGCTCTGTCAAATTGTTTGACTGGTTCTTGTGAACTTAATCCAGTTAGCACAAAAGTGATTCATGACCTAAGATGAGAATAGCAAGGGTTGAGCGTTGAACTGAAGGGTTTCTCAAATTTTGTTAGATAATTGAAAAATTTCGAAGGAAAGAAATAAAGATAAAAAATCCAAACCTTGGGCTTCATTGACTTCACAGTATTCTGATTTGTAGAAAAAAAGATTAAATGATAAGTTTTTTCATTTAATTCTGAAAGGAGAAAATAAGAAACTGCATAGTTAGAACCTATCATTAAAAGGGCGTGGAAATAAGACCAACCTGTGTGTTAGCCCAGGCTTCATAATGCAGCCTATCGCTGCTCTCCAGCATGGTGCTGAACAGGTGATTTTGTCAATCACACACTAATCTTCAAGGAATCGAACTCTACTAAATACTCTTAAATATTATATGAAATGTAACCCAGGCCAGGCTCCGTGGCTTGTGCCCGTAATCCTGGCACTTTGGGAAGCTGAGGCAAGAATATCACTTGGTATTATATAAAATGCAACTCAGGCCAGGCTCGGTGGCTTGTACCTATAATCCCAGCACTTTAGGAGGCTGAAGTGGGAGGATCGCTTGAGCTCAGGTGTCTGAGACCAGCATTGGTAACATAACGAGACGCCATCTCCACAAAAAAAAACGCATTAGCTGTGCGTGGTGTCATGTGCCTGCAGTCCCAGCTACAAGGGAGGCTGAAAATTTTATCCAGAAGTTTAATCTACAAACTGATATTTAAAAACTTGTTCTTCTTGACTCACAGGCTTGTGTCTGAAGCCTGTTCATTTAGTGTCATTCCTAACCCTGGGGGTACCCCCGCAACTTTGCATACTGCCTAGGAATTTCCAAGGAGGAACACTTGAGCCTGAGAGGTCAAGGCTGCAATAAGATAGTGAGCTTTGATCATGACACTGTACTCCAGCCTGGGAAACAGAACTAGACCCTGTCTCAAAAGAAAAAATTCAATATATATATTTTTATAATATATATAAATAAGATATATTTATATTATTTATATTTATATATATTTTATATTTTATATATATTGAAATATATGTTATATTTCAATATATATACAAATAAAAATAATATATATTTATATATTATATATAAATTAAATATATATATATTTGGGATATATGTATGTGTGGGTATATATATATGGTATATGTGCGTGTGTGTGTGTGTGTGTGTGTAGCTGGGTTTTTTATATATATATAGTTAGAACCTATCATTAAAAGGGTGGCTCAACAGGTGATTTTGAACAGGTGATCCCAGATATCTATATATATTCCAGACTTTAAAGAACTTAGTGACCCTTTTAGTGCCTTAAATTGTCAGTAGACTCTTCCTTGTTCTTCATGTTCTGCCTTCTTCAATTCATTTGCCCCAGAGCAAGATAAGTGGGATTCCTGCTGCTTTTACTTAAAGACCCCCAAAGGCTCCCCACTGCTCTCAGAATAAACTCCAAACACCTTGGCATGGCTTAGAAGGCCCTTCATTATATGGTTCCAGCTTCTCTCCCCACTGCCATGTCTTGCCACTGTTGCTAGTTTTCCACCCCAGTTTCTGAAACTATCTTGCCTCCAGGCTTTTGAAAATGCTTCCTTTGACCAGAAACTCTCCCTCCCCACCTCCCACACCAAACACACAACACAGCCCTATTAATCTTTCAGGTGTCAACTTAGCTGCCACGTTTCCTCCCAGTCCAGTGTTAACTGCAAGCATAGATAAACTTACAATGTATTTGGTTCTTGCTACAGCAAAGGCTTAATACAAAATCTTTAAACTCATTTACTCCCCTTTAACCAATACGAGGGGGAGGTATCTATTTCACTTTTTTTAATCTTTAGGGAAACTGATCTATCTCTTTAGCCAATAATAATGTTCACAATTCTTGAATTACTTTTGCTACTATTTTAGCTTGTTCTTCAAGTTTATTTTCAATGGAGTATTCTTTAATCAAACTCTACTCATTTATTGATTTATTTTCTGAAAAATTTCACAGTTACAAAATTAATTGAAGAAACCTTAGCATGGATTTGTTTACTCCCTTTTAGTAATAATTCATTTTCCCCATAAATCCCCTCCTCCATGCATGCATGTGTAATTACTGGGCAGAAGATAAAACATTACATTTTGCAAGGATGAAAAAGAAAGAAGCGAAAGAAAATTCTAATTAGCTTTATAAATAACTTCAACACATTTGCCACCTCGCTGGTTTTTCTCCAATGTTCTCCTCCCACAAATAGGAGAATAAACAAAATCAAACTTTTTTATTACTCACTCACGTAAATTGTTACACCAGAAGATTAAGCAGCCCTGTACTAGAAAGGGCTCAGCCGAAAAGTGAACTATATCAAATCCCAAGAGCTTGGTCGAGGATTAAAAAAAGAAAACATGCCCACTATAACCAGTAGTTCATAAATCTTTCCAATAAGGATCTTGGGGCATTTGATGCAAGCTTATACTCCCTCCTATCTTTCTCTTGTTTTCCTCTCACTAAAAATGCTCATAAATTCATTTTCAATTGAATGAACTGAAGTGAGGCATTTTCAGAATTATACCCCCAAATCTTAGTACAAAATTATTTGGCATGCTTTTCTGTTAATTCTTACCTAACAGAGTCACTCAGAATAGGGTGATTGATGCCAATGATTATTTTGACATTGAAAGGCAAATTAAAAATGTTTTAAAGGAGTATAAATATGTATCTATCTGCATGATTCCTGGAAAGGATGTAGATATTTGGGATGCAAAATGCCAATGGTTTAGCAAAAGATTAAAAGGCACATCGTTTAGTTCAAACCTACCAAATTATCCCGTAAATTAAAGCACCAAGTAATAATTCTGTGCCTCAGAATTATCCATTCCAAAGGTGAATTGGATGGGACATAAACAAAAGTACAATTTTGTCTTTATCCTAAGGTGTCAGCACAGTTAAACCATATATTACACTAAGACACATAAGAATGTATTATCACACAGCTTTTTGAAGGAAAGCACAAAAGCATTTCCACAAATCAAAAAGAGGACCAAAAGCTTACCTTTCCTGAATGTATTCAAATAGCTCTCTTTAAATTGAAATTACTTTAATAAAATCTTTTCTAAACTGTACTATGCAAAAGAGTGATTAGAAAGACTTGATCTGGCCAGAGGCGGTGGCTCACGCCTGTAATCCCAGCACTTTGGGAGCCTGAGGCGGGCAGATCACGAGGTCAGGAGATTGAGACCATCCTGGCCAACATGGTGAAACCCTGTCTCTACTAAAATACAAAAAAAATTAGCCAGGCGTGGTGGCACACGCCTGTAGTCCCAGCTACTCAGGAGGCTGGGGCAGGGGAATCACTTAAACCTGGGCGGCGGAGGATGCCATGAGCCGAGATCATGCCAGTGCACCACAGCCTGGGCAACAGAGCAAGACTCTGTCTCAAGAAGAAAGAAAAAAAGACAGACAGACATAGATCTTAATTGTACACAGTTTGATATAAAGCACAGTAATCAAAAAGTCAAAACTTTTTCTTACATTCTATGTGTATGCATTATACATGGACCTATCTACACATGCATTTGCATTGTATTTCTTTCTGTATACACACACATGACATTACCTATAGAGGGATAAAGATATCTCCTATGCTTTGGTTGTGGTCTTTCTTCTCTTTCTTAGCAGTTCCACAAATGAAACAGATAAACCAGAACATACATTTAGCAAAGTTTGAGGTCTACAGGGATTTTTACAAAATCTATTTTGGTCTGCAGACTGAACAGTGTATTCTCCTATTCTGTTGAGACATCGACGATCACAATGCACTGAAATATTACCATTTCCTGATTTTCTCTCATGTACAAAATAAAATGAACTATGAATTTGAAGGTTAAAGTTTCATTTAAAAAAAATGCACTTGACATTTTTTATACTTCTTACAACAATTTTCTCTATTGTTTAGAAAGTAGAAAACTTCACACTTTTGAGTTTCTCTTCTCTAGCCATCTGAGATGGTGTCTTTCTCTGACTAGAACTTCATTGTGATATACTACTAGGTACTCTGCTGATGATTAGTAATAAAAGCTCATTTTCCCCACGATTCAACACAAGAATATGGCCTTAGCAGGAATATTTATGCTGACATATTAAAAAGCAATTCAAAGATTTAAAATCTATCTATTTTGATCTTAACACATAATGTTTAGTACCTTAAAATGACTTCTTTGCATTTTTTTCTAGGTCATTGAAAAATATTTTTTTCTTTTCATTTCAGGCCATAAATTCTTATTCCCTTTGCTTTATAATCCCATAATTTCACCATCTTGAAACTTTCGTCTATGCTAGCCAACTCAAATGATACACTTTGAAGGAATATATAAAGAGAGCTTCATATATTACATTATCTATTTAATGTATATATAGAATGTATATAATGTAATATATAAAGCTATCACAGTTTGCTGTTTTTATTTTTAATAAAAAATAGGTTAGAAATATGTAATATTTTGATAGAATTTTAGCATAAATATCTGAATAAAGTATTATTAATAAATTTATATTAAAGAGATGCAAAAGGAGTGCAAAACATACTATGAGAAACAGTAAAACACCCCCATAAGGGAAAATGAAGGAAAATAAATAAAAGAATGAAAGACTATATAATGCCACAATTTACATATTTTTAAAAAGAAAAGAGATGATCACAAAAGAGATAACCAATGTGTATTCAGGCTGACACATTAATACATATTTTCTAAGTTTAAAGACAGGTGCGAGGTTAAAATTGAAATTCTGGCTGTGACGATGTCAAAAGTGAATAGTTAAACTTCATGTTGTAAAGACTGAGTCCAAGTTTAATGTACCTCTTCTAAAATGCAATTGGTATTAAACAATTTTTCTTTTGTTACTAACATAAAAAAGACAACATCAGACATAAATGTCCACACTAGACTTAATAGTAAAATCAAACTCACGTCTCTAAGTTGTCACCTTCAAGAACTGTCTGGACAGGCAGGTAACCAAGTCGAGGGTGTTTGGCAAAGTACTTCTTTGATCTGAACTTGTTCTTAAGCACCTTTGTGAAGTCTCGTACATCTTCCCCAGACGTTGTCTATAAGGTTGAAAAAAAATTACAGTTCACTTAGTAAAATTGAAGGCAATAACTATCTATAACAAAATCAGAGCAGATGTAAATTGGTGCAATTAAATGTCAACAGTTTCGGTCGTTTTAAGCATTTTTGAAGTAAAGCACGGTCTCATAAAAACACTTGGCAATAATAAGTCAGAACTAAATATATCCAGTAATAAGTTTATAATTTTTCATTCCCTGTTGAAAATAAACCATAACTAGTTCATTTCCCCAGTATTTTAACACTTGGGCCAAAAAGTAAAATCAGCTTTGGGAACGTTATTGGTTGATTCTTATCACTTCAAAATTTGCAATTTGCTATTAATTTACTGATGACAGAGTATTGTGGCTATTATATGGTTTTAACTAAGCTGAGTTAATGGAAATTAGCCATAGACTCAATGCTGGCTCCACACAACCCAGTATATATTCTAATAGGGAAAAAGAAAAGACAATAAATAAGAAAGAAAGACCAGGGCCACATTGGTGCTTTATTTGGGAAGGAATGCTGTCAATTTCTTTGTGCTTTCCCAACTAGGTAGACATAGAGTTATTTCACCTGAACTACATTTTTAATAGTGGTATAAAGTGTCCCTGTTTCCTTAGGTATTTCTAATGATTGATAATCATTTAGGGTGATATGGGCTAACACCATCCCAACCCCACACCATCATCCTATTCCACGAACTATTGTTCTCCAAGCCCCAGTTGTCTACTGTATATCACAATTCTAGTTTCTATTTGCAATACAGATATCAACTGTGATCTTTCTGAAGATGTATTTAAAATATTTACATTATCTGCATAGAACTGAATGAAGACCATGATCCTCTGGCTCCAAGTTGTCTGCTCAACCTACCACTCATTGTACAGAGAGAGAGAGAGAGAAACTTTCTCATACTCACAGAAACTGAGTGATAAGTGTTTGCTTATCTGCTACCTGCTCCCTGTCCCTACCCTTCATTTTTTCCTCCACAACATGCATGCCCAGGACTCACAGAAACTTGTTTTGCAAACAGAAACTTTTTTTTTTTTTTTGAGACAGTCTTGCTCTATCGCCCAGGCTGGAATGCAATGGCGTGATCTCAGCTCACTGCAACCTCTGCCTCCCAGGTTCAAGCAATTCTTGTGCCTCAGCCTCTCAAGTAGCTGGGACTACAGGCACACAATACTAGGCCCAGCTAATTTTTGTATTTTTAGTAGAGACAGAGTTTCACCATGTTGGCCAGGCTGGTCTCAAACTCCTGACCTCAACTGATCCGCCTGCCTCAGATTCCCAAAGTGCTGGGATTACAGGTATGAGCCACCTGCACCTAGCCAGAAACTTAAAAAAAACACCCAACAAACTATTTCTGAAAACAACTACATCCTGAGTCGACCATTATATAGTTTTGCCACTTTCTATCCGTTCCCATTCTATCAAAATATATCTGCTTCTAGTAAATAATTAAGGGAACTTTTGTTTCTCTCGGCTTGCAAAGCAGAGGTTAGGCATGATTAAGCCGCAGCTGCTTATCATTTAAATTTCATCAGATTGTATACTGACAAAACAAACAAACAAAAACCTGGAAAAAGGTGCCAGCCCCATGCTATCACCAGGCCTTGCCATCAGATTCACAATGACCAATCTTTTCCTGAATAACTGAATATTAACTACATAATAATCTGCAGTTATATGGATATAGACCTTCCCAAATTCGAAGCAAAAGTGCAGAAGAAAAAGCTAGTCATGAAAAGAAAAAGAATTCAAGGAAACCCTGTGGAGGAAAAAGGGTTGTTATAAGAGTGATGGTTTGAGGTTATTCAGCTCTTATCAGGCAGAAAAGGAAAAAGCAGAACGTAGTTGGGAGCAAATAAGAAAACTTTTAGAGAAGGAGTATCTGGGTCTGAAAATAAAGCCAAAAGGATATATCATCCGCTGTAAAGGATGTTCACATCTTTTGCAATGCGTATCACAACTGCAGATAATTAACCTTAGAGATATGTTTACCCTGAATGTGTTGATAAGGAAGGAAAAAAAGAAGTTTCCATAATAAAATGCATAAAGAAGACCTTTATGTGTGTAAGGATAAGCATTTATGACCCAATTTATTTCTTTTCTGCTCTTAGTGCACTGTTAATATAGAGAGAAATACTTAATGAGGAATGGCTCTAGCTTCTACCTGGGAGTAAACTCCACACCTAGCAATGTAAAAGTTTTGATCTCTTAGGCCAGTGGTTTTCAAGCCATATCCAGTCTTCACAGCCAACCCTGAGTGGACTGAGTGGGTGAGAGAAAAGGCCAGGAGGGCAAGGCATCAGCCTCCCTTTCCGGTCTGCCTCAGAAAGAGTATGGTACAGTATACACTTCAGTGGTTTTCGGTCTATTCATAGAGTTAAACAACCATCACCACTATCTAATTACAGATCATTTTCATCAACCCAAAGAACAACTCTGTACCCATGACCCTCCTCCTCCCACAACCTGTGGCAAGCATTAATCCACTTTCTCTATGAATCTGCTTATTCTGGACAATTCATATAAATAAATTCATATAATACATGGTCTTTTATGACTTGCTTTTTTTACTAAGCATCATATTCTTCTTCTAGTTTATTTATATTCAGGTTCCAACATGAACTTTTGCTTGGGAAAAAATGACAAATTATTCAAAAGTACAAGTCCAATTCCACATCATACTTTCTTTAGCTAAATATTTTCAAGCATGAAAGACCAAAGCAAACCAACCAATAAACGAACAAACAAAAAAATACCCCTCTCTATCCCATGCACAAAATAACCAACAAACACCTACCTGCCTTCTTAAAAAGTTACAGCAGTTACTGAAATTAAATAGAGTTTCTAATAATACTCATATTAACACGTTTTTAAAAATTAGTACACACTCACACAGAAATAGCTTATTTGTATTTCCTTGGGAAAAAGCTAGCACAAAAGTTGTAATCTAAGAGCGTTAACTCACTAGTGTCATAAACTTTATGCAATATTAAAAGAAAAAGTGAAAAGTAATTCATCCCACAGGAATTAGGGATTATATTCAGATTATTAGAATGTAATTCTTCAGCTGGGATAGAGCCAATAAAATGAATTAAGCTCAGTTTTGCATCAAAAATGTTAAAATATTTACATATAGTTAATCCAATTTTTATTATATAATGATAGTTCCTAATATTTCCCTATTTTAAAGTGCTAAAGCAATGCTTTTGTTAAGAAAAAAAAAAGAAAGAAAAAGAAAACCTCCCACCTACCATAATAAATATAACCAAACTCAACTCTATCTTTACACTAGGTAAAACACATTTTTCTTTTCTTTTTTAAGCAAATAACTATTGATATTATGATAGAAAGATAAAATTGAAAGGAACACTCATTACTATACAAATTATCCAACATTTTAAAAGCATTTCTTGGAAGATTAGGTTTCTGTTTATTTTTACAAGGAGAGGAGAACTGATTTTGCAGATCCCATTAGATCAAACACAAGGGGTAACATGTTAGCATAGGACCTTGTACCTTATAAATTGTTTTCCTTCAACCTCATTTAACCATCATGGCCTCTGAGGAGATTATTATCAGATTTTCGAAGCCTAAGTAAACTCACACTAAGCCTTTCACGGACTCCAACCCAGTAAGGAAAAAAATGTTTTTGCAAACCTGAGTCTTTTCACAAGACTATGTCACTGCTTCTAGAAAAATGAAACTGTTTAAAGATTGGAAAAAGAAAGAATCCATAGCCATTGGCTAAAGTATCTATTATTACATCCTAAATTTTTCCTTCATTTTAAATAAAGTACTGCTTAGATGCCATGTGGTTAGTTTTTTAAAAAAATATTTGAAAATGTCATTTTATAAATAGGCTGGGTGCAGTGGCTCACACCTGTAATCCCAGCACTTTGGGAGGCCAAGGAGGGTGGATCGCTTGAACTCAGGAGTTCAAGTCCAGCCTGGGCAACATGGTGAAACCCTGCCTCTATATCAAAAAAAAAAAAAAAAAAAAAAAAAAAAAAAAAAAAAAAAGCTAGGCACGATGGCACGTGCTGCAGTCACAGCTACTTAAAAAATATTTGAATGGCATATATAAGACATATTTAGTGGAAGTACAACTAGAAACAAAAATAAAATACAGATAAAGGAGTAAAAATAAAATAAAAATTGCCAGCTCTTTGACCATCTAGAGATAACCATTCATAAAATGTGGGTGACTAGACTGATTTTTTTTATAATTAATTTTATTTTAAGGTAAAACAAAATACATACACACAAGATGTATTGCTTAATGAAATATTATCAGTATACCTCCTCAGTCAGAAAACAGAACTTTGCTGCACATTCCAGATGTCCCTTCCAGGCACAACTCTCTTCCCATCTCCATTATTACCATTAACTTCATCTTTAGAAGTAGTACATAACTTGAATTATGTTTTAAAAGTAGTTCACTCCAATGTCTACCCTTAGTTTTGTTCATTTTTAAAAAATCCAATATATTTTAAATCACTTTTAATCTACAGGTGTCTCCTCCACACCTGCCATTTCCCTATAGTTTGTCTGTTGGAAAACCCAGACAATTTGACATGCAGAGTCTACCAGGGTCTGGATTTTGCAGAATGTATATATTTGGTACAGTTCAGCACTTTTGTCTGTCCTCCTGATAACCTCCTGCAAATCTGCAAATAATGCATCAGACTTTTGTTAAGACAATTGGTGGTATTTGGCAGTGTTATAGGAGGCACATAATATAATATCTGTCATCTCTCTTATGTTATCTTAGCAGCTGTTCATGCTAAGTGCCCGTATCCATTCATTGGGGATTACAAAATGGTGTCATTCTATCATTCATTTTTCATTTATTAGTTGAAATACTTTGTGATGGTTAATATTGACTTTCAATGTGATTGGGTTGAGGGATGCGAAGTACTGTGCCTGGGTGTGTCTGTGAGGGTGTTGTCAAAGGAGATTAACATTTGAGTCAGTGGACTGGGAGAAGCAGATACACACCCAAACTGGCTGGGTACCATCTATTCAGTGGGCACCATCTAATCGGCTGCCTGTATGGCTAGAACAAAGCAAGAGTAGAAGATGGAAGAGCAGACTTGCTGAGTCCTCTGGCCTTCATCTTTTTCCGTGCTGGATGCTTCCTGCCCTCAAACAAGACTCCAGGTTCTTCAACTTTTGGACTCTCAGATCAGTGCTTTGCCAGGAGCTCTCAGGCCTTTGGCCACAGACTGAAGGCTGCACAGTTGGCTTCCCTATTTTTGAGGTTTGGGGACTCGGACTGCTTCCTTGTTCCTCAGCTTGCAGACAGCCTACTGTGGGACTTCACCTTGTGATCATGTGAGTCAATACTCTTTAAAGTCCCCTTCATATATATATATATATATCTGTCCTATTAGTTCTGACCCTCTAGAGAACTCTGCCCAATACATACTTTTATAAAGAAACATCACTACAGCTAACACCTAGGTACTCTGTGGTACAGTTCATTTAGAAATGTCAGGATAAATGTTTGACTGTATTGATCAATTTTCAATATCATGAAATGGTTTCCTATCATCTTCCAAAGATGATCAATGCTTTTTTTTTCAACATCATGAGGAACTCAAAGATTTTAATGTATTTGATAAGCTTCAATCTATTGCAACTCTCATTATTGAAGGTCAAGGTCATCTGGCAACTTTTAATGTGGCTCTCACAGTTTTCAACAGCTTCCTTATTAGCTACTATCACAAGATGCTCCAAGCACCCCTTTTAGGTCCTTCCAGTGTTAATAGGCATTTTCATTGCACGGAGCTGGGAAATATGCATTTGAAGGTAAAATTTCTCTTGAAGTTACATTGATGATTCCAATTCAGATTTCTGATTTGACCTAACTTGTTTTCTAATACACCTCTATGTCCTTTTTTCAAAACCAAAAATCTGGTTCTCAAGGACATAAGAGATGATAGACCTAGACAATCCCATAATTATTCATTTTCTTTTTTCCATATTATGTACATAACAGTTTTAGAACACTAATACACTAATGTTTTCACTAATCATTTCCCATATGATTAGTGAAAACATTAAAATATAGATTTACTTTTCCATTTCCCCCCATTCATAAAGTAGTTACACTGGCATGCTTTATTTGTAGTGATATAATTTTGTTCATTATCTCTTTTTCTTAAAATTGCTTTATATGAGATTTGGTCTTGATACTTTCGTCGCTCAATTTTGGTAGTATAATTAATTTTCCTAAACTTTTAGAATGAAGTGAGGTTGAGGAAAGCTTTTCTAACTCTTCTCTTGCTTTTCTGTGGTATTTACAAATACAGTACGTGTCTGAATCTATTCAGCCTGCTATAACAGAATACTTACAGACTAAGTGGCTTAAATAAAAGAGCAGAAATTTATCTCTCACAGTTCTGGAGGCTGGTAAGTCCAAGATCAAAGCATTGGCAGACCTGTTGTCTAGTGAGTCTGCTTCCTGAGTCATACACAGCCATCTTTTCACTGTGTCCTCCCATGGCGAAGAGAGAGCTCTCTGGGGTCACTTTTACAAGTGCACTAATTTCATTCATGACCTAATCACTTCCAAAGGCCCCATTTCCTATCACTATCACATTGGAGATTAAATTTCAACCCTAGAGTTTTGGGGGACATAAACATTCCATTCATAGCAGCACTTGAGTTTGGGACTTCCTGATCCTGTTCCCCAACACCCTCTACCAGCACACATGCACATTTTGAACTAGGCATTCTTTCATTTCTGTTGCCTGAGATGCTCCATGTTGATTCTGTTCCCAGAAGTTTTGCTCAGCATTGGACCTTCTTTCTGGAAGGAAGCTCTGATGGAGCAGGCAAGAGCATTCTAGAAATGTCACACCTTTTTACCCTAGTCTCTGTGCATAGCAAAGCCCTGCCAGGTTTAGCTCTGCTCTCAAGCCAGCTTTCCACTGAATATCTGTTGCTGGGCTCTCCAGTTCTTAGGCACGCTTACCTCCTTCTCCTTCTTCTCATACACGCAGTGACGTCTTGTAGGTTTTGTGGCCGGTGGTGGCTTGTCGCCACCTGGATTTATTTTGGATCTCTCTTGTCACCTAGTTTGGTTGTAAACATTGCACATTTTTGTTTTGCTGTCTAGTCATTCTCTTTACAAATGTCTTTTTATAAATGTAACTACTTTACAAATGGGAGGAAAATGGCAAAGGCAAAAGACATGGAAAAACTCTGAAGCCATGCTACCACCATCTTCCCCAAATCCCTCTGGACTGATTTTTCAACAAGCACATAAAAATTCACATATACAAATTAGGGCTGTCCTTCAAATAGTCAGTTTTGGAAAGCTAATGATGGTGACTCACTGTGAAAAGCATTTTAGAACTGAACCTACACAGATAAGTGGGCATGTGAATTCTGAAAATGTACTTGACTCCACTGTACTGCTATTAAGTAGCAGTAAGATAATGAAAACTTACCTGTATAATAAGAATTAATCAGTTTTTTAGTTGTTCCCCACCAACTAATATAAATGAATGAATAAAATATAGAAAGTGTCACTGAAATAAAATCCACCCTGTGATACAACTATCTGTGTAAGTTTGCCCCGAAACCCTAAAGAAAATCATTTGTAAGGTGAAATCAGATAATGTTTTTACTCTTGAAATTTTATTTTACCAACCAAAATACAGTTAGGAAATTTTAAATTTTCTTCTATTTTATCCTTGATAGAGAACAAATATAAATACCTCACATGGAATGTAATTTAGAGTTCCTCTATCTTTTGCTTGAGTTTGTGTATCTCTATATGAATGCATGTGTATCCTTCTATATGTCCCTGTTCATATTCCAAACTGTATAATCTTACTTTATGCTGACATCTATGCACCACTGAACTTCAAAAGCATTAATATATGGCTGAAAGTTCCCTTTTCACTAATACATATCACAAAGAGCAGCAAGGATAAGGTATAGAAGAATCTAGAATGTAGAAAAGCTAACTCCCACAGTATTCATAGTCAAGTGGTCCTTGAATAAACTGCTTTACTAGGTCGGCTCAAAGGACTCTTACTTATTATCCCCAAAGACCCACAAAGCAGCACACAAAAAGAAGCTATTTACAATGCTACCAAATAACCTAAACCTCATAACATAACTTCTAATTACCAAACAATTTGTTTTAATTCTCCCGACACTTTTGGGGGGATGGTCACTCCTTAACTTGAGATATCAGTATTAACTAATTCCTTAACGCTCCAAACAATGGATCTTAACTGTTAATTACAAATATGAATAAGTTATATACAGATGAAAACAAGGACTTACAAAGAGGTAAATCAAGGTTATATAAAAAAAAACACAGTCATTTGGCACGCAAGTAGAATAATTAAACATTATCATTTGGATAGTGCACAAGTGCTAAAATCATTGTTGAACAGCACCCTCATTAGCAAGATTTACTTCTTAAATATAGAAGTGAGTAGTCCCAACTGGTATACGCATACTGCTAAGCAGTACATTTCATTATCACAGGACTTATTTTAAAGACATTCTTAACAGGCTTTTTTTTTTGTTGTTAACTATAAAACAACCTCTCAGTTTTATTTAAGTTTCAATCATTTCAACAAGTTGAAATTCAGACACATTTGAATTCCATGGATAGGATGCAATCAGTAAGAAAAGCTCAGAGACTTTCAAGTCTTAATGAAAAAATACGAAGCTAAAAAAATTAGCATTAGCAGAATCACCAAGGAGTCAAGAATAAGTAGCATGATAAGTCTTCCTAAGTAAGATGGATTTTGCCCAACCTTCACCTTAGAAGCTAATGACAAATCTAAATGCACTGGACCTACTGGGAAAACGACGTAAGGTGGGCAACAGCTGAAACACCACTTCAGGATGCTGAGGTCAGAGAAACAGCCGTGATGCTGCGTTTTCAGTACATTGGCAAACATCCCACGTCCATCTAAAGAGACAAGACTGCCAAAAACCAAACTACCCTAACTCAAGGTAGAGCTTTCCAAAGAATGAATCAGCATTTTTGTAATATTAGATTTTTATAGTCTTACGAAGTATATTGATGCTGGCAGGGGTGGAGAGGGTTGCTTAAAACAACTGCTTCTAGATTTGTTTTCTTTGTTCTTTATGTGTTTGTGTTTTTGTTTTTGCCAATGGCATATAGTTCATAAAGAAAAAGCATAATTTATTTTTTAACTTGCGAGAGAATTCTGATTTTTCTTTACTAGAAAGTTGTGATTCTTCTCACTGAAAATATGATTCTTCTTATGGAAAATATGTAATTTTGGTTTATTTCTCTATATATTAATCAATATCAACAAGAATACTTTTGAACCTCTTGCTTTAAAAGCAACTGTACTTGCTTAAAACCTGCAATACAAATCTGTTTTGAGTGGTATTAATTTAATACCACTGTTTCTCATTGAGGTTTTTTTCCTGTCTTCCCTTCTTCTCACCAAATTCAACAAAGCTACCAGTACAAACTAGTCCTATGTAAAGCTCAGCAATTGAACTACGACAGTGACAATGAATCTATCCTTGCCACTGAAATACTGGAAGTAGCTGATGTTGTTGACCTTTCAAGCTACAAAATTTTGCAAGTATCTCATCTCTTCTCCCTGAGCTAACAGGTCTCTCAAACTTGTCTATCGTGGCTAACCTTTTCTTGCTTCTTTCCTTTTAGTATTTCCTCCATTTCCTTTCCCCGTTTCTCATTTTCCCACCATGGATAGTATTACTATCATGCACAAACAGCCTATCTATCTACCTTTCTTTCTCCATTACAGTGGATTCTGTGTTCTTCTACACATTCCCTTACATTTTGTTCATAATTAGTATCTCAACCTATTGCCTTGAATCAGTCCTGATGCTCCCATGATAATGCCATCTTCTATGTAATATAGTCCATTACTGGTTGTATAATCTCTCTTTCACAAAAACCAAGAGAAAAGGATGTTTACACTTGAGAGGGTTCAGGACACACTACCTCCAAATACAGCACATTGGCAGTTGAGCAAACAGCAGACACAGCAAGATCTCTCTGACCTTCTCCCACCCGTCTTCCCTAAAGGGTCATAAGACCCTTGTTTGAGAGGTGCCCTCCCTATTCCCAGAGGGAAGAAACATCTTTGTATCTGAAGGCAAAAGGACACAGAGAAGGATCTGAACAAACAGGCCTTGCTAAGTTCCCCTAGTTCATTATCATTAGGTTATATCTTCTTGTTCAATCATAGTTCTATATAACTGTCCACTCTTCATCAAACCTAAGCATAAATATACACAGGCTTCCATGTTTCTTTGGGTCTTCTCTTCCTGATAAAGGTTTCCTTGTCATGTAATATTTATATTAAATAAATTTGTATGCTTTTCCTTTGTTAATCTATCTTTTGATACAGGAGCCTCAACGGTGAAACTAAGATGGGAATTTTTTTTTTCTCTCTTACACACCATGTTCCCCTTAGCTTCACCTACTAAAGCCAGTGTGCCCTTCCCCTCTCCTTTGATGGCACAATGCCAGACAGGGCTATCATCTGTCACTTCTAGAGATGCAGTGATCACTTTTAAAAGCCATCTCATCTCTAAAATCTTCTATGTCCCACTTCAGTCACACATTGGGGTACGGCCAAACACCCCAGGCCTCCTCATAACTTAAAACAGTGTTTAGTCCAAAATCTCTAACTTGAAAAAAATCTTTTACTAACTGGAATCTTCTGACTCTTCTTCTCACTTCTTATATTATAAATAAACCCTTTCTTTCCCCATCATCTTTCCCCATCATCTTGATCTCCAGCCCTTTACCCTGCCTTGGGATTTCTTCAGCATGAGGATACCCCAAATCAACCACAGTATCATTAACACCTTTGAATTCTTCACTTCCTTGGCCTTCAAATATACTTTTCATCTTTTAATTCTAAAGCTGCTGAGCAATGATAGAGTCACAAACTACAAATCTTTGCCAATTACCCTCAGCTGCACTCTTGTGGCAAGGTAGCAATCAGTTTATGCATCTCTGTGTGACTCACGATTGATTGACCCTGGTAGCTATTCCAAACATTTTCCATTCTTCTCAGTATTTAACCCTATCCAGTTCTCTCTCACTGTCAGCAATTGCATGAACTTTTATAAATCATGTGAAATTCATCATTCTCTCCAATTTAAAGAAGAAATATCTTTGGTTCACCCATTATGAAAAACAGTGTAAAGGTTCTTTAAAAAAATCAAAATAGAACTAGCGTATCATCCAGTAATCCCACTTCAGGGTACATATCCAAAGAAAATAAAATCATTATCTCCAAACGATCTTTATACTCCTATGTTCACTGCAGCACTATTCACAATAGCCAAGACGTGGAATCCACTTAAGTATCCTACAACAGATAAATGGGTAAATAAAATACAATGAAATATATCCAGCCATAAAAAAGAAGGAAATCCTGTCATTTGCAATAACTTAGATAAGCCTGGAGGACATTTTATGAAGTGAAATAACCCAGATACAGAAAGACAAATATTGCATGATCTCATTTATATGTGGAATCTTTAAAAAAAAAAAAAAGTCAAACTCGTAGTCACAGAGAGTAGAATGGTGGTGACTAGGGGCTGAGGGGTGGAGGAAAAGAGAAGAGACTGGTCAAAGGGTATGAACTTTCAATTACGTGATGAATCAATTCTGAAGACCTAATGTACAGCATGTGGCTATAGATAATACAATTGATATTCACTAATAGAGTAAATCTCATCTCAAAAAACAAAACCACATACTATCTTTTATATGCCCTAACAACATATGAAAATGTTTCCAATTTGAATTAAATTTTGGTTACTTACAACAAAGATGATTTTAAAGAAGATCTGAGTAAGGTAATTTTCACTATGAAATTAAATCATCATAAATAAAAAAGGAATTTAAATCTGAACATCTTTAATATAAGATATAACTATTTATAAGATAAATGATAATTCCTGAATTCAAAGATGTAATGCATGGATAATAAGAAAAAAAATGACTACTATCTTGATTCATAAGCTTAATCATTCTAAAAAATATTACAGTCTTGCTGAATTTCTCCACAGAGGTCTTTTTTCTCCTTCGTGAAATTTTCTCTGTATTTCCAACTCCTAGCAAAATGCCTGGTATATAAAAGGGTATTCAACAAACATAATATTCCAGCAAAGATACATAAACCCAATTGCTAATGTGCTAATTGTGTGTGTGAGTGCGCGTGTGTGTGTGTATTTATTTAATAGAGTTAAATCACTAAATCTATTAACTTTGCACCAACCACTTACCTTCTTGAAGACTTAGCTTTTTCTTTAAAATAAAGATAGATTAGATGATCTCTAAGAGCTTTAATTCCAGCTTTAATATTCTGTAATTGGTATTTATAAAGTCAGATATGAACTCACTTAGATTTTATGAGGCAAATTTAACTAACACAGGGAAAAAAGTATAAAAATCATCCCAGTCTTCAAAGAGGTAAAAAGATAATTGAGAAGACAAAAACACCTCACAGTTAGAAAATGATACAAGAGAACACAGAATCAAATACTAATTGGTAAAGTAAAGGTTATTGGCAGAGGCCCCTGAACTCAGTGTTTGATGAGGGTAAAACCAGAGGAGCTGGGGGAGATTTCACACACAAAGTGGGAGTTGAGCTGTTTTTGTGAGAAGGTGGGATTTGGACATATGGAGACAGAATGATGACAGGCACTAAACATCATCTGTGTCATGTTGTCTCTTAAAAATCAGCCCTTCTTATTAAGCCTAATGAAAGAATTCTTAAATGTACAAATTTGGGTTATAGAATGGTAGAGAGAAATAAGATTAAAAAAATCATATCCTAGAGAAATAAAAATTCTGCTACATTTCTTCAGATAATTTCTATATATATAAAAATTACCAATATCATAAAATATTTTCATGAGTCATGATAGTCATTCACATACCATTAGTCTTCTTACCACTAAAGGCAAACATTATCATAAATAATAAGCAGATATGTTGGCAAAATATTTAGGGTGCTTTATGGATTTAAAATAAGATTTCTAAATTGCAGAAAGCTTTTAAAAATAGAAACATTCAGAGTCAGCTATAAAGGACTTTGAAAAGGAAAGAGATGAAGTCAGTAAGGTGACTGGAGCATCTTCTTAAGCAAAAAGGAGATGTGCTTTGAGAAATGCAAACATCAAGATCCATATGGGAAGGTCTGATCCATTTAACACTCAAGTGGTGCTTATCATCACCGTACTGAACAAATTCACACTTGAGTTCATTTTCTAAGACAGACATGAAATGACTTTAGGAAATGTTGAGTAAAAGACGGACGAACCATAAATAAAACTTAAAAGAGTAGCGCAGATGTAAAGAATGTGGGTGAAAAGAAAGAAACTTCAGAGAGCAGTTAAATCAGGTCATTCATTGCTATTAAATGTGAGCATCTTTTTAAAGATTCGATTTACATATATTTTTAGTTGTTTTATAAAACGTTGTAGGGTCAAATGCAGAAAGTGACCTGTCATTCAGATGATTTATAACTAGGTTGTTGATAACATCACTACAAAGCCTCAGAAATGGGCAAAGGACTTCCCAAAGCATGTCTTGAAAAAGGAAGCTATTCTTGTATAATGCAGGATATGCTGGAATCTTGGAAATGGTAACAGTGACTTTTGAAAGACTATGCAACAAGAACAGTTTTGGGTAACTTACAGATTTCATTTAAAATTGGCAGCTGGAGAGTGGAATTCATATGTGTATCAGTGACTCTTAAGCATGCTCCCACTGGTTGACAATTGTTGATGATACATGGGATCCAAACTGTTTGGGTATTTTGTAAAGCATTAGGAATTTTATGTTTAAGACCAAGACAAATAGTAATTTTATATACCTTTACTATAACAATATATATTTACTTTATGATATTTTGATATTAGAATTTTAGAATCAGCTTCCTAAATTTCTGTAATAGCTATTATCATATAAATATTAGTATTGTATTTTCCCCAATCCAAATTCCTTACAATGATCCCCAGGGTTCTATACAATCTGATGGTTGCCTTTCTTTTTAATTCCATCTCTTGCTATTCTTTCTCTTTTGTCAAATTTGTCCCGGTTTCTTTCTGTTCCCTGTTCACACCTACCTCTTTCCCAACCCCAGGGTGGGCTTCCAGGATATTAGACCTATGCAGTTGCAGAGGGTCCTAAAATCACAAGGATCTTGAACTTGATTTACTGCTCTGGTGTTGCCACCTTGAAAGTCTTAATAATTTTTAAACAGGGGCCTCCTCAGTTTCCTTTTGCACTGGGCACCTCCAGTTGTGTAGTCAGTGCTCCTTTCCATGCACCTGTTGGGGAACAGGCTCCACCTTCTGTAGCCCAATCACACTAACCTTTTTCCCATCTCAGACCATTGTGTGTTCTGTTTATTCTTTCTGAAATACGCTTCTACTAGGTCTTTATAGGGCTGAATCTTTCTCAACCTTTGGTCTCAACTCAAATGTCAACTCAGACAAACTTTACTGATTTCTTTATCTAAAGTGTCTCTTCTCATCATTCTATCTCATTATTCATTCCATTCTTTTCCTTAAAGGCACTTACTGCAATCTATAATAACCTCATGTATTTGTTTCCTTGTTCATTCTCACACATTCTTCCTCCTAAAGGGAGAGTAGTAGGAAAGTCCACAATCTTGTCTTTCTGGGTATACCCTGATACATTATCAGAGCTGAAATTACTGACAAGGAATGTCTCCTTGACCAAATTTGTGTTGGCCTCCCGTAAGCTCGGTTCTCCACGGAAGCCTTGGCCTACAAAAACTGCAGATTTTCAGGACAAATCATTTTGCCCATCCCGTTCCACCCACTTCTCCATCAAAAGACTTCAACAAACATGAACATAATTTTTAACAGTTCAAGGCCACATCCCTAGGATGACCCTAAAAAAAAGGGGTCATTAAGGCAACTGCCCCTGTAAAGCATCTGCCAGAAAAACAAACTCCAGGCTGCCAAAAGAATTTACTGTTTGCTCTAGCTAACACCTGAAAACAGGCAGGCCTCTGCTCATTCTTAGGGCATTTACTACAAAGTGCTTACAATGGTAAATCCTTCCTCTGTCCCTTTGAGATGTGTATGTATCTCCAGCTCAGGATTGTCTTTCTCAAAAACCCGAAAGCCATTTCTTAGAAATGTAATCAGCAGGAAAGACAGGGTCCCTGCCTCCCAGTCTCTCTGGAATGTTAGAATCCCAACTCTGACATTTGCCAGTTCACAGACATAGCTGGTCTCATGGAACTGATGTGACCAATGCTTTGTCATTTTTCACTTCCTTGCCTCTGCTCAAGTCCCTCTTTGGTTCCCCCAGTCCTTGCCCTCCTGAAAACACCCAGTCACCTCTGTACAAATAGAAGTCTATGTGCATCATCAGAACATTGATTAAAATCTGTCCTTACCACTTTAGTGTCTGGTTTTGTTTATCTTTGACAAGAGGGCTTGACACCTGCTAAGTGTTCAATATTAATCTGTTGAGTGAATAAATAAGCTAATAATAGGAATAAATGATGTCTCATCAATGTTCTTGGGAAGATTTCTTTTTCCTGCTTAAAGCTATTATGTGGTATAGGCTCTTCCTCTATTATAATTCAGCAACATTTTCTAGAGATTTCCTCTCCATACACAGGGCACTTTTTATTTGAGATAAGATACCTATGACTGTGAGATTTATATGTGTATATTTTATAAGTATTGCAGCCTTTCTGTCAATTTATGATCCGAAAAGTAACTCAATTCCCTAAACCAAAGAAAACAGACAGCTTGATGGATACATTTGGGCATTATTTGGAAGAAAGCAAAAGAATAGCTATTAATAGAACATGATGATAACTTCAGGAAAAAATAGCTTTAGATCAAAGGAACAACAAGAACTAATGTCCAGTGCTGGTGGGGCTATAGTAAAATTGAAACTTTAACCAAGTGTGATAATAATGTAAAGTGGGATAAATCTCTTAAAAAAAAAAACAAAAAAAAAAAACTTGACATCAAGTATTCTGACCATAAAAAATACTCATATTAATTGACTCAAATAACCTGCTTACAGTGCTTTATTCTATTGCAATGTAATTTATATAATATCTGGAATGAGCTATCTTCACACAGATATTTGTAAGAGTGTTATTTATAACATCAGAAAATTGAAAATAAACTAAATGTCCAAATTTAAGGGAATGGTTAGATAAACCGTAGTAATTCACTCAATTAAAAATTTTGTGACTAATACAAATTATATTGTGTGACAAAATGGAATGTTGAATGAAAATTAGCAGGAACAAAGATATGTAAATACAAATAGAAATAGAATCTTAAAACCAGAGACATGGAAAAATTAGAAGGTAGTTTACTCCGGAGCTAGATTTAGGAATTACATTTTTAATATCTCTGTTTTCTGTATTTTTGCTTATGTGAATATAGTATTTAACTATGAAAGCATAATTATGTCTAAAAGAAACATGATTTTTCATTACATAGTATCATTTCCGACGTAGGTCAGTATCAGCTCTTAAAAGAATTTGCTACCAAAAAAGTTAGGTTTAAAATCAAAACACAGATGTTCAAAAAAGTTAATATTTTTTTCTGCACTAATTAGTTCACATAAATGAGTTTACTTAAAAGAAAACAAAAAACATAATCTTCAAAGTGATCTTTTTTTCAAAAAAGATTAAGTCTAAATAAACAATAAAATTTTAGACACTAGTTAATTCAATGGCAATGTATTAAAACCAGAACAGGATTAGTACTCACAGGTATACAATATTCCACCATTGGGTAATGTAACTTGTGACCTTTTGCTGTTCGACCCGAAAAGAAACAACTCTGGCAGACATCATAGTTAAAATGCTTAAGGCTTCTATACCTAGAGAAAAGAAAAGAAAATTTATTGGCTTGCATTACTATTACTTAGTCCAAATTTGTGGTAAGAAATTTCATTCATCCAAATTAAGAATAATAATAAAATTTTGGAGTTCAAGTCTCTGAAACAAGCTTCCATCTGTTTATACATGAGAGGGAGACAAATATGCATGTCAGAAGATTTAATGTTTGAATATAAATGGACAATGAAAGACAAGAAAATAATTATATCTATTAAGCTGAAACATCAAATTTTAAAATATCAACTACACCATCAATAAGAAAAGAACCTTAAAATTCCCTCACAAAGATAGTTTTTAACAATGAGCACTTTTATATTTGGTTTAAATTAGTCACTAGAAAAAAAAGAAATCAAGAAATACTGCGTAACAAAGAGCAAACTAAATAAAGCCTTGATCACAATGCATTCTTGAATGGGAATGGTGTTTTAAAATCTCTGGCATGAGAATGACACTGCACATTGACTTCCACTTGCAGAATCTTATTTACAAAAGCAAAACCTTAGATGATAGGTTTCTATGGGTCTGAGTGGAAAACAACTTCTCCCAAATCTATTCCGTCAGCATTGCTGGTAGAACTAAGAACATAAATTATATCTACGTCTACAGAAAAAAACATTAAATGATAGAACAAACAGAATGAAAATGGAAACGAAATTTAAAGGTTGTATGACTGTAAACTACTAAGTGCTGAGTAGCTTCTAAAATGACCTGAAAAATCACTTGCATTAAATCAATCTTAAGGAAATCATTCTGCACATACTACAGCCAGCTTACTTTTGCCAAGGAAGCTACTGCTTGGAAACAATCACATACATTAACAACATCTCTTGGCCTATCAGCATGGCTTGACAGGTCTGATTGACATCTTCTTTCTAAAAGGAATTTTGTTTTCTGTTGAATACCCCCTTGGCAGATAGCCATTCTCCCCTTTTTGTTGGTAACATACCCTTGTACTGTTAGCACATTTTAGCAATGAGCCTTAAGAAAATTACTGTTTCTTAGCCTCTCCTGCTGATGGTGGTGACCAGTGCAATACAAACCGAAGTTACTGGGTGGGGGTTCTAATTGGAATTTCAAGGAATGACTCAGTTCGGAAGAGGCATGTTCCCTCTTCCTCCTGGCTGGAAAATGGATCTGACATCCAGAAGAGTCACTTTGTTAGCATGAGGTAACTTTGAAGATGGAAGTCACATGTTAGGAATGACAGAGCCTGAAAACACAACTAAGGGCCCAGGTGGTCACAGAGAACAGTCTTGGATTGCCTACCTTCACTTTGTTTACATGAAAGAAACTAAAGTTCTAATATCTTTATGCAACTACTACTAAGCAACTGTGTATGATTCTAACTGAAAAAATTCCCAAAACATTCTGTAAATCTAAGATTTCATTAACATTTAATTTGGAAGTAATTAGTGAAAAACTCTAGCAGTATTTATAAAAGTTCAGGGAAAATGAGTTTTATATATATAACTCATATATCTTAACTTCATTCAGACTATATATATATATGGTAGAAGCTTGATAGACAGTCTGAATGAAGTTAAGATTATTCTATAATAGACATATTCTTCTATCTTCATTGCTATCTATCATTCACTTGCCTTTCCATTCATTCTCTGAAGCCACAGAGAAAGACGTATCTCTTTACAACTAAGATAATGAGACCTATTTCAACTGGACCAGTAGAAAACTGGAAAAATATACATGCAAGTAAAAGGAAGACAATATATCACTTACCACGTTACCATTTTCAACATCCTGACATATTTTCTTTAAGTTATAGCTAGATTTCTTAAACAAGTTGTTTGCACATACTGGCCTATGTATTATCCTGAGCCTGAGACTTGCCTCTCCTCTTTATAATGACATGGATAGAGTCCTCTCTAAGATTCCTAATGACATCCCCTGATACAAAGAATCTTTCTGATGCACTTAACAAACATCTCTACCATCTTGCTAAAGCCTTTTCTTTGACTTCCACAACAATATGCTTCTTTACCTCTCTGAAGAATCCTGTTCCCTCCCTTATTATACCTCTCTCTAATCCTGCCTTTTACTGAGCAACACCATTGCTCAGGATTTTCTGGTATTCCCACTTAATGGAAATGTTCAACAACACACTCATAGGTTTAGCTACTATCCCACTAATGATGTTATTGGTAGTAACAAGAAACAAACATGTACTGAATGCCTACTTTGTTTGTGATAGGTACTGCCCTAGACATTTTCATGTATTAACTATTCCTATGAGGAAACACTTATTAAATTTGAAGTTGAAGAAACTCAGGTTCAAGAAGGCCAAGTATCTTATTCAAAGTCTCAGCGCCAAACAGTAGATCCAGGATTCAAATCCAAGTAGCCTGACTCCAGAGCAGTAGCTCTCAATACACTGTATCTCAATACACTGCCTCTTGAATATCCTCTCACAACTTTAACCTCTGACCTGCTGGTCAACTCCACATCTGGTCAACTCCACATCTCTATCATAGAGACATCTGCAGGTCAGTTTGATATTACTAGCAGAAACTTAAACCCTCAAAATTGAACACTTCAGGTTGTTCACCCTTTATAATGCTCTTTCATATTTTTCTTATTAAATATTTCAAGTTTATTCAAAAGTAGGGAGAATACAATAAATATCCATGTACCCACAACTCAGTTAAATATTAATATTCTGCATAGTTGCTTCAGATCATTTTTTATTTAAGAAATAAAACGTTAAAGGTCATTCAAATTTGTCCTATCCTCCACTGCCATGTATATATATGGCAGTCTCTTCCCAAGTCAATTAATCTGGATATTTCCCATGGCTTCACATTACAGTTTATATCCAGAGTAATATTTTTGGTCTAATAATTAGTGCCTTAAATCAATTGCTCTTTTCAATATCATTTAATTAACTCTTAATATTAAATCTCTCCTCTCCTAAAAATCGAATCTGCTTTTTTAAACCATCTTGATTAAGAACACAAACTTGAGAACCAAAGAGATCTGGATTTGAATCCCATCTTCATCTTTGTAAAACTGGCTGCCTGGGCAAGTTGACTAATCTTGGAGTCTTAGTTCCTTTATGTGTAAAGTAGAGGTAATACTCCCAATCCTACAGAGTTGTTATGAAAAGTGACTACAATAACAAATGCAACACCTCTTACCACATTGTCTAGCATAAAGTAAACAATAAATAACAGTGATTATTAGCTCTGATGACTACGTCTCTCACTTGAATTATCTTCCCAGTTGTAGCCTGACCTTGCCACATTCCAGCTATTTCCTCTCCTGTACATCTTTGTCTACCAGGTACTCCAAATACAGCCATTCCAAGAACCCTGCTGCATTTAAACTGTGACTTTACCATTTTCCTTCTTCCAACATTTGCCCTTTAACTTCCACTGGGTCATCTATTACCTTGGTTGTGTGCCAGGTTAATGCTCACTCTACTTTACACTAACTACCTGTCTTTTCATCCTCTTAGAATGCATAGCAGCAAGGCCCTCTGAACTCACAATATTTTAGCCTCCCCAACTACACCATAATGCATGAGAGAAGAGAACGTTTGAATTTCCATTTCTTATGTTAGCCATCCACAGAGAATGTAATGATGTGCTTCATACAAACTAGTATGCTGATAAAGTCAGTCAAATGAAAGCAATTCTGCTTAATTCAAGGTATTAATGTTGATATTATATACAACAACAACCAATCCCAGCCCTCCTGATTTGACTCTCCCAAGAATCACCATCTTGGCTACTTCCTCTTCAGGTATGAATAAAAGATACACATAAGGCTGGGTGTGGTGGCTCATGCCTGTAATCCCAGCACTTTGGGAGGCCAAGGAGGGCAGATCACAAGGTCAAGAGTTTGAGACCAATGTGGCCAACATGGTGAAACCCCGTCTCTAGTAAAAATACAAAAATTATCTGGGTGTAGTGGTGCATGCCTATTGTCCCAGCTACTTGGGAGGCTGAGGCAGGAGAATTGCTTGAACCCAGGAGATGGAGGTTACAGTGAGCTGACATTGTGCCACTGCACACCAGCTTGGGTGACAGAGCGAGACTTCATCTCAAAAAAAAAAAAAAGATATACATAAAATCTTATGTATAAAAAGATATACATAAAATCCCCTACTGAGTAGGCTTATGTTGTTTCATAATAGATTTCCAAATTAAACTGGGGCTATTTTCTAGACTCCTCCCAGAAGAGAAATATTAATATGCAAGAAGTCAAATGCACACCTATGGTAAGAGAAACAGATCAGGATGTCCAAAACTCTCCATCTTAGGACAAACCACAGACTCTGCACAGTCTGCTTTGGGGTCACAAACTGAAGAGTATGATACACTGCTTAAAGTCTTGGATTTAGCAGTGCTCCTCATAGGAAGAAGGAGGGTTAATGTACTTCACATCAAACTTGGCAGAAGTAACACAAAGTAATTTGATTACTTCTCAGCTGGTAATTAAACATTGTTTCCTGCTTACTAAGTCTGACCCCAAAGACCTCAGAATATTCACCAAATTCCATCAAGGTTATAAATTTATGATCAGCCATACAATTTTCAAGCATAGATCATTTCCTGACCTAAGTAAACATACAATCATAAAAATCTCTGGCTCCGACCAAAGTAAATGACCATCATAATAGCAACAATAATAAAATATGCTTCATGTAGTAGTTTTAAGAAGAAATGTTACTTTTATATGAGACATGCTACTTAGGTGAGACATGCTAAGCATACCATTTATTTAGAAGGCAAACCTCCAAATGGGAATGAATGGGAACGGAGAATGGACATATTACTGAGATTACATAAAGGGAACAGAAAATAGCCACCTCCAGTGCTGGCACACCTTACCTGAACCCAACAATTGGACATTCTTTACAGATGTTGCATTTGGCCTGATGTTTTGCAGTCTCCGCTGCTGCCACTCGATGTAAAACTGGTAGCCAAACCATGGACTGTGGTTCCAAACGCATCCAATCTATAAACTCTTTCACACTTATTTCTGGTTTGTTGTTATTCTGGTGAAAAAAGAAATATATTAAAAGTGAAGAAATGTCTTCCTTTAAACTGTAGCAAGTGTTGTTGCTTCATAATCTTCTGAAAATTTGTGCAGAAGAGGAAAACTGTATAACTCTTTCCATGTCAGTTAAGTCACAAATACCTTAAAGTTCTTCAAGCCAAGAAAATTCTAGAACTTAGAGTAGACAAAGCAGAAATTGTCACATAGGAAGAAGTAAAAAATTATCAAGACTTCAATATACTCAGGTTTTAAAAGAAACAAAAGCAAAAACCAAAACCACCCAATTCAAAGTCATCTTTTTACATAAATAATTCTATAAAACTCATTCATCTAAGACAGTAAAAACTTGTGAAAGACTCACCGATAATTTTACAAACTTGAAGGCTATGATAAATGCTAAATAAAAGCTGTCATTTTTGAGTGTCCTGCTCCAGTCCCATTATATTATCAGATGGGAATCATATTGCTACGGATGTACTTTGCAGGATTTTCAAATTTATCAGGATAAATTACATAAAACTCCCCAATCCTCTTCAAGTCCCAAAACTAAGTAATTTTCATATGTGCAAAGCTAAATTTCTACCAATTTCATCCTCCTGTTGCTGTTGAGGTCATTCCATGAACCTACATGTATGACTATAAATCATATTTTGAATTTCCATTTGATATTTTTTGTATTTCTAAAATAAGAAAAGGGGCCATTATAAAATGTAATAACCCACGACATCAATTCTCCTCAAAGATACGGTGTGAGCCTTTTTTTCCCCAGCAATGATAAATCACTGGCTACGCTTTGCCAAAATATCTATAGACTTGTACTTTATGCATATGTATAACATCAGTAGTAACATTTCTAAAATGTCTTTATATGCAGTAAACATTAAAAAGAAACTAAAGTGCCTTCTCGGTTCAAAATTAGTAACTTAGATCAGTATAAAACTTTGTACATCATTCTTTTGTATGCACAGTCTCAAAGCAAAAAACTGGCACTTTGATAACATCTTTAATGTATATCTATTTTTAAAATCTTGCCTTAAAAAGAACTTAGGACGTTTTAATTCAGTTATTTAGCAAATATTTATTAAAGTAGGTATGATGTTCGAGGCACAGGAAATGTAATAATCTGAATGTTTTTGTCCCCCCAAAATTCATACGTTAAAACCCAACCACTTAGGTGATGGTACAAGGAGGTAGGACCTTTAGAAAATGATTAGGTCATGAGGGTGCAGCCACCTTGAATGAGGTTAGTGCCTTTACAACAGAGGCCCAAGAGAGATCATTCACTTCTTCTGTCATATGAGGACAAAGCAAGAAAGGCTCAGCAGATACTGAATCTGCTAGCACCTTGATTATGGACAGCCTCCAGAACTGTAGAAAATAAATTTCTGTTGTTTAAAAGCCACCCAGTTTATGGTATTTTGTTATAGCAGTCTAAATGAACTAAGACAGGATACAACAGTAAAATGATAGACACAGTCCCTGTCTTCAGGAAGCTTAGGTTCCCACAGAAGAAACAAACACTAAGCCATGAATTATATAATTGAGTATGTAATTATAATGGTACTGATATTAGAAGGAAGAGGTAGAGGATATTAAGGTGAATATAATTTGAAAAATATAGAATTATCTGAAAAGGTTGAAGAAAGATTTTCAGAGGATGTGAGAGCTATGCTAAAAATCTAAAGATCAAGTAAGGATTAGGGATGAGAAGGGAGTCAGTGGGCAGAGGGGAAGGAAGAACAGCTGAACAGCGGACACAGGTCCAAAGGCACTGCTGAGGCAGGAATCAAGGACATCAAACAGTGCAGCTGGAAAGCAGAGAGCAAAGGGAGGAGTGGTAAGAGAGGAGGCCAGGAAAAGGGCAGGACAAACAGCAATCTAATGGCACAAGTTATAGATTGTAGATTTTATCAAAGAAAAACAGCAAGTCTCTTTGCAAGGGCTGCTATTTTTTGAAGCAAATGTGCTGTGAGAAATAAAATACACACTTGTTGGATGGTACCTAAAGTCTTCCAGCATTTGGTTTCAGCCCGAGTTCCCTACTCCATTTCATAGAACATCCTCAAAACCTTTCCCCAGCCTACATACCGGTGATCCTTCGTGCTCACCTGTTGGAAGCAGCTTCGAACACTAGGCTCAATATTACTGCCTCCAAAAGCTGCTACTTCACCCAGCTGCCGGGGGATCTGGATAGCATCATGAAGTAACAGGCCCAGCTGCCTCTGGTCACACATTTCTGTGGGCCCCGCCACTTCCTTAAAGAGATCTGCAAAGAGGTGCAAGAGGTTAACTTCCATCTGCCTACAGTGTTCTTTTACTTAAAATATATCTTTCGTAATGTGGACTGAACCATGAAGATTAAAAAAATTTCAGAAGGACATGAATCTGATTATTCGTCTTTTGAATTCTAATGACCTTAATATTCTGATCTTAATATTCTGCATTACATATGATATTAGATTATTTTAAGAAACATGTAGTTAGCCCATTCCTGCAAAAATGGGTTATATATACATATAAACATAAATCATGCATATATAATATAAATCAATAAACACAATTTTCCTTTTTAAAATGATGCAATAAATGCATATGAATTAATTTTATGATCTTCATAAGAACTTCCCTTCTTACTGAGAAAGAATGAGACAAAACAAAGCTTCCTTCATGACTTGTTAAAAGAATAGACGCAGCTGGGTGCTGTGGTGAATGCCTGTAATCCCATCTACCGGAGAGGTTAAGGCAGGAGGATCACTTGAGCCAGGAGTTCGAGAACAGCTTGGGCAACACAGCAGGAACCCCAACTCAAAAGTAAAAAATAAAAAACAAAGGAATAAATGTGCCTTAAAAAATAAACTTTAAAATTTTAACAGATTTACCAACTTTGTGTTCACGCCTAAATGCAATATTCTACTAAATCTATATATAGTAACTTATTTTAAAGACACTTATACTTACATCTATTTTATGTGTCCTAAAAAGTACAAGAAGGTGTGATTTCTCTTTTTTGGGCCAGTCTCCCATTCCTTATTACTTATAAATGTTATTTTTGTTTTACTTCATGTAATAAAATACATTTAATCAAATTTAAAAATTTGTGCATATTTTCATAGTTTTTAGGTTTTCCAATTCATTAAAAAACTAATTTGTTTTATAATTTTCTTGATTCAATAAAATTAAAACTCTTCCATTTTGTCCAGTATTGATTTATCTTTATTCACCATATGCAATACTTTGAAGATTAAAATTATTATATTATTTTCAACAATAAAGCTAATATCCTAAGATAAATTACTTTTGGAATAGGAAGAAATTTCAAATATAAACAATGCACTTTATTATAGAAATTAATACTTTTTGGAAAGAAATTTTCAAGTTCTAAAAATTCAAAAGCACAGAAAATCTAATGTTCTTCATGTGAAATTTTCCAAGAATAGAAGAAATGGGAGTAAATATTTCTTGGATTCTAAAAATCATTTTCAAATAGTACCTGATAAATGAGTTTCAGATCAAAAAGTATCATTCTCTCTTTTTTTTAAGTAAAATAATGCTAGATCTAACATTGTCAATGGTGAAATTTCAAACTGAACCAAGCTCAGTGATACTGACACAGTAATTATAATGAAGTATGGCTTTAATTATAAGCATACATAGGGAAAGTAAATTCAGTGAAGATAAATGTAATTTCTATTATCATTTTCTTCACTTAGATTTGGTTAGAGCTCTACTTGTTTCTTTCCATTAAAAATATAAGACTATAATAGACATAAAATATCCAGGAGTCTTATTGTGATGTTTATTTTAAACCAGTCCCTGGGAAGAGGTACATTAAGTAAATACAAAGTTGAAGCATATGTACAATAATCTTCATAGAAAAGTGCACCTTTTCAGCAAGATCAACTGTGCCCAACTTCCCTCTTTTGAGGCATATGACTACACTACTATGCCACTATTAAGGTAAAACTACCTACAAAACATAAGGAGAAAAGTGTCCTTAGACATTTTGACATATTTCTGTAAAACCTTATAAAAGTTCCTACAAAAGTTCACATTCTCAGCATTACAGTCAGATACAAAAAGCAGTGTCAGGGTAAGGGGGTGTGTCATAATCTAAAAACTCAAATTCTTATAAATCAGCACAGAAGAGATGCTAATGATATTTTAAAAGGATGGTTTGAAAAGTTTGTGTGTGTGTGTGTGTATGTGTGTGTGTGTGTGTGTTTGTGGTTTTCGTTTTTTGGTTTTGGTCTCGCTTTGTCATCCAGGTTGGAGTACAGTGGTGAGACCATGGCTCACTGCAGCTTCTGACTCCTGGAGCTCAAGTGATCCTTCCACCTTAGCCTCCCAAATAGCTAGGACTACAGGCATGAGCCACTGTGCCTGGTCTGTAAATATGTTTTTGATGAGGCAAGGAAGCTAACCAGCTGTAAGTGTAAAGGCCAGGGCACTGTTAGAATCTAAACAAGGAATATTTTTAGGAAAGCACCAAGAGAAGAAGGTGCTAGGGGGTGGAGATACTGACACTGGCCATTGTATTAATAAAATCAATGTTCAGGCAGATACCAATGATCTCGAATGGTGGCCCTGCCATTGTGTTTGAAGAGCAAACTGTCTTGAATATTAATGCTAATAAAGGAAATAATAATGAGGAAGTGTTCTGATATCATGGGGAAAATAAAAACTTGAATCAGTGAATCACAGTGGTGAAGGTCCTCAAAGTAAAAAGCAAAACAAAACCCCAGGACACTCCAAAGTCTGAATATTCCGGTAAGATTTAGATTAAAGATTATGAGCCAAGAGATTTCTTATTTAATTAGTCCTAAAATGGCATACTTCATGGATTAAATTAAATAATCAGAAATTTTACTGCAGAGGCTTCTGCTTCCCCTGCCAATACCTGAAAGTTAATGTTGAATTACAGACAACGTAAGCTTTGAGGTTGAATTCGCATACATTTCAGAGTAAGCTCCACACTATAATATAACTGTTACTTTTAGAGAACCCTGATTGTTTCAGGAGTGCAAGAAACCCCAAATCAAAAATGAGAAAAAATCCATTTCTAATTTTAGAACTTGGATATTTTCATTAATATTTTCCTTTCCTGATAATTATAAAATGGTAACTTTTTCAGCTTTGGAAATTATATCTTTTCATGATCATAATTCTGAAAACTACTTAAATTCTGGATAAAGTGCCACAAAGCAAAAGCCCTGTGCAAAGCTTTTTTTCTGCATGGCTAACTAGGCTCTCACTCTGTCATGGCACCCCACCTCCTAATCCTACAATCAGCTTTTCATTTCATACAAGCCCACATCTCTTTTCACTGACATTCTTGTCAAATTATGTAGGAAAAACAAGTCATCATGATCTAGACCTGAAATTCAAAATCAAATAACCTCACAGCAATCCCAGAAAATAAAAGCTTTTAAAATGTATGCATGTTCACATAAGACACAAAACTGAACTTAGTTTACAGGGCCTATAATCAACAATATCTTACTGTTTTTTAGTATCTTCCCATTCACAGAAGATCCCTAATCCCTTCCCACAGATGTATGGATTTCTCTATAAAGAATCATCTGGAGATATACATGGTGGGATCAAATTCACATTTTAAGGACAAAATTAAATAAAAAGATATGTGATAGTAGTTAAGGATT
Source organism: Aotus nancymaae (assembly GCF_030222135.1). Taxonomy (NCBI): domain Eukaryota; kingdom Metazoa; phylum Chordata; class Mammalia; order Primates; family Aotidae; genus Aotus; species Aotus nancymaae. The sequence continues at coordinate 22,963,033 of NW_026988454.1, forward strand.
TGGGAACTCAGAGGCAACTGCTACCATTTATTCAACAACTGCTATTTCTAGGTACTTTAAACATTACTCCTAATTATTTTCCAAGCAGGAATTATTAGCTTCATTTTTCAGTTGAAGAAAATTTGCTAAACTTCAGCTTCTTGAACTGTAAAATGGGGATACTATTACCTCTAAGTTGGCAATATTCAATGGGATCACATAACCTGCCCGAAGACACTCAGCTACTAAGTGGTAGAGATTTGAAGACAGGTCTCCTTGGCTCCCAAGCACAAGCCTTTTCCAAAACCCAGATACCTTTCATTAACTGGCAGGTGAAGGAACACTGTTGATTTATTTGATAAATCCAAATACAGTAACATTTTTAAAAATCACTTTTATTTTGTCACAACTGTAAAATATACTTATTTAAGATTATTGTCTATATCCATAAAGGTTCTGGTTCATCTTTTTTTTTTAAGCATTGGAAGTATAAAGAAATAAAAAGTTTGGGATTTGTAGTCAGAAAAACCTAGTATCTAATTCTAGCCCCATCACTTACTGGCCCTGCAGTCTTAGACAGATTCTTAACCTATCTCAGCATTAATTTTCTCAGCCATAAAATGGAAATCCCAATGCCCACATCGTGAGGGGATTATTCTAAGAATTAAATAAAATATAATTTGTAGTTGGGTCTCACTCCATCCAGGCACCTCACCTCTTAGTTCTATAATCAGCTTTTCATTTCACACAAAGCCCCATGTCTTTGCACTGCCACCCTTTTGTCTAATTTAGTATAGGCAGAGTAAGGGTTAAAAAAAGAACACAAACTATTATTACTAGCAAATTATATAATCTAAGTCCCCAATAAATTGCTATAATCATTATCATCACTAAAACATTGTTGGTATGTGAAAGGTTTTACATACATCTGTATTTTTCTTCCAGGAGACCTTTGGAGAGAGACGTCAACCCAATCTTCAGACTCTGCACTCTAATTTTTCCAGTTCGACCCCTAAAATTATAAGAATCTAAATGTGTTAGATGCATTTAAAACTGTATACGTCATGTTAATTGTTTCTAAATAACTATTTTCTTGAGGGTAAAGCATTAAAAATAATTGTATCTTAAAGATGCAACATTCCTATTAACTTTTAACAATTAATATTAAACCTATACTGTAATTTCAAGACATATAGTAACATTGCGTTTGACCAAGTCTAGAAGACTACATAGCCTGAAGTCACTTTGCACATGACACATGAACTAAGAAGGACAAATTATAGCAAAATGAAAATGATCATTATAAAGCTGAAAAGATTGCACCTTTAAAAATACTATGAATTAAACCTATCTGTTAATAATTATAGATGCAAGATTCAAAATAGTTAGATGTACACACAGTATACATGTGAGTTCATACAGAAAGAAAAGTCTAGTGATATAGCTAAAAACAAGAAAAACAGACTAGAAAGTTAGCTATACACTAAGGGTTTATAACTTGCTGAATAAGCATAATTAAGTATTAAGTATAAATATTGGTATTCAAGTATTCAGCAAGTTATAAGTCCTTAGTATATAGTTAATTTTCTGTCAATGCAGCTTTTGTAAATTATTATTACAATTTTAATCATCAGTGATCTTAGACAGATATGAAATCTCTATTTGGGGAAGTATCAAATTATAATTAAAACCAGAATGTATTATAATCAATAATGGAACACAGTTTTACAGGATGCTAATGACAGGTCATTTCTATTTCACTTATAAGTCGACTAGATGAGAAATTTTATTTTATCTTTAAAAGCACAGAGTTTTCTTAATTTCATGCTTATCAAAGAATTTTGAGTAATCTACCAAATGTTAGTCACAGTAGCTCCAGTCCTAGAGATTGGAAGATAATTACAAAAATTAATGAGATAGGATCCTTGCTATGGAATAACATACAGTCCAAAAAAAAAGCCTTTATTGCTATTTTTATTACTGCAGATTTAGAATCTGTTTTCAGTTTAGGCTTTTATTGTCAATTTTCTTATATATTTTTAATACACAAGTATAGCACACTTAAAACCTAAAATCAAATGTTTATGTAAATATATAAATGTAAAAAAGTTAACAATTTGTGCTTTTAAAAACATATTTATATCATGCAACTTTAATTTTAAGCAGTCTTGACAAACTATATTTAATTCTTGATTTTATTGCTATTTTTACTAATACTAATTGATATTATTCTATTCTCAAATTATGTGTATTCAAGGAAGTTTCTGCATACATATTTAGAAATATAAAGTATGAAATAAATAAAAAAGACAAACATGCTTAGGGATTGGTGCAATGTATTCTCAAACTACTCCCTCAATAGGCTAGAATTTATAATTTATATTAAATCATATCTAACAAACTTACTGAACCCTTACTATGAACGTATATGACATTCAGAATTAACCTATGAAAAATTAATACTTAATATTAAAAGAAACACAGACCTTCTAAGGAGAATTTCTAAATTAATATACTCATTCCAGTTTCTCAGAATTACAGAAACACTAGTTTCAAATTAACCCTACAGTGAGCCATGCTATAAATTATGTTTCTACTTTATATTTTTTAGGAGTCACATGAAACAATGTTTGCTTCCTTTCAAAAGCAGGAAATTACTACTCTCTGGACACAGTCAGACAACAGACTCACAGAGGGTAACAGAAGGCTTTGTGAATGTGCTGAGACAAGTAAATGAATGTGGCTAAGGATAAAGTGATCCCCATAGGGAAAAATGGTTAAGGTAATATGCATTAAAGCATGACCCCCCACTCTACTGTCACAATACAAGAAAGGAACATCATCAGGAAGACAATTGATGCTGTCAATCATCCACTCATCACATCATCAACAGTTATGAAGGCTTACTGAGGTCCCGGCATTGCTCTGTGTACTGCGGGGACCAAGAGAAAAGCAGAAGATATGATTCCTATCCCTGATGAACTCACACACCAGCTGAGGAAGGTAAGATAAGGACACAACTAGAAAACATGTGAAACAATCCTTTATGCATAGAAATAAAAAAATCAAGTACAAGATCATTATGGCTGCCTAGTCATCAGTGATTAGTGATTTAGTCTAGGTCGTCATTAGTCTGGCAACATGTGACAGAGAAGATAAATCTAAAATCAGGCATAGAAGGCATGTCACGGCATGACCATCCCAAGTAGGAGAAAGTAGAGTACCACAGAGAAAGCCTGAGCAAGGACACAGAGGCAGGAGTGTGAGCATCAGAGATAAGATGCATTCAGGTGGGACAAAGACTTGCATCAAGGATAACTGGTTGACCAAACTGTTTTCATAGGCAACTCTTGAAATCAGTTTAACTGTAAAGGTATTTACTTTCTAAAATTATGCTATCTTTGGAATAGCAGAAAAAATGACACTGCAGGAAATGAGGTTAATATTTTCGGTAGGAAAAACATATATTTAAACCAAGTACTCCACACTATTGCTTTAAAGCATGATTTAAATGCTTTTGATTTCCATTAAATCCAGAAGGAAGATTGTGAAATTAAGACTTTTTAACCTAGGAAGATGACTGAGTGAGGCTGCGAATTCATAAGTACAATCAATTTTAACTTTATAAAGTACATTTTACATATATTAGTTCATTAACCCTTCATAATCACCTTTTGTGTGGTAAGCAGAGTGGATATTTTTATCTCAATTTTTCAGATGAGAAATTAAGATGCCAACGTTAACTAGCTGCTAACTCACAGAGCAACCAGAACCAAAAATCTGAATTCCTGTTATCCATAACAGATGAAAAGAAATTACATTTACAAAGTTCAGAATATCAGGAGGAGTTGGATATATGTTAAAGTTGGGGAAAAAAATCAGTTTACTTATAATAAAGTACTATTTTTCATAGATATGACAATATTGTAAGAATAATCAAATGATTATGAAAAGACTCTGAATATTAGTTCTTTAATTATGACTAATAGGCAATAGGGAGATAAATTCTCCCATCTCACTGGGTGAGGTTTTCAATTAGTAAAGAGAAGCGGGCAGAATTAAAGATCCCCAAATCCTTCTACTTTGAGAATTCTGTGATCTACTGTGTGTGCATCACTCATCATCAAGAGCTGGCTGAAGCTGAAAACACCAGTTCTGGCTATATCACACAACAGGAAGGAAGGGAGTCAGGGATTTATGATAGATAAGTGAGTGAATGTCAGGGTAGCTGAATGACCAGAAGTGTTAGAACCAGGTACCACTCCACAGATTCACAGATGTATGAGTCTGTAATGTCCTTACTGGAGGGTAGATAGTAATTTCTACCTGATTCTCAAAGAGAACTATTGCTTAAAAAAAGAGTTAATAACTATCATTTAGATAAATAATCAATCATGGTTGTTAGAGAAACCTGGTCAACCAGCTCTGGCTGTCTGACATGATTGTCATAAGAGTAACTGATTTTTTTCATAGGTTAATCCCCAATACTCCTCTCCAAGGTAGAAAGCTACACTGAATGGAGACTATTCTGATCCAGCATGGTCTTTGCTATCTTTCTTTTGCATAGAAGGGAGATCAGTCTTGAAAGGCTTTTTTCCTTTAAAATGAAAAATGAGAAATTTTGAGATACTGTCTTTCTAAATGAGACAGTGGCTGAGTGTACCATTTCCCACATATTTCCATTTGATGGTGGGAAGTGGAACTATGCCAACATTTAACTCCCTGGAATATGAATCACGCCATTTCACACACTGCTTCCTCCCAACCAAGTGGCACTATTCTCTTTGGGCTGTCTGGTGAAAACAGCATATGTGTGCATTATGCACTGAACTGTGGCCCCTAAAATGTACATGCTAAGGTCCTAACTCCCAGTACCTCCCAATGTGACTGTATTTGGAGATAGGGGCTTTAAAGATGTAACTAATTAAAATGAGGTCATTAGAACGGGTCTTAATCCAATAGGACTGGGGTCCTTAGAGGAAGAGGAGATGAGCATGCAGCAGAGAAGGAAAAATCATGTGAAGACACAGGAAGAAGAGGACCATCTGCAGACCACACAGAGCGGCTTCAGTGAAGACTCAACGTGGTCGGCACTGTGATCTCAGACTCTTAGTGTCTAGAACAGTCAGGAAATAAACTTCTCTTGTTGAAGCCATCCGGTCTATCATTCCTTGTTATGGCAGCCCCAGAACACCAAAACAGTGTGTCAGAGCCACGGACAATAGAAGGCAACTGAACCTCTTCTCCAGTTTTTCCTTAAAATGTGGTTCAAGATGTACGCCTCTATCATACTCCATAGGATTGAATGGACTTCCTAAGTATTCTATGAATTTAGCAACTTTCCTGGGATGTAAAATTAAGTTATAGGCTTCGTAGTTAAAACAGCTTTGACCAACTATTTTGGTGAATTTACTATGAAAAAGTATCTTTTCAGGATTTTAACTATTGAAGAGCAACTTAATGGTGGATTAAGGCTAATGGTAATCTTTACCCTAGGAGAACTTAAAATTTGCATTAAAATGAAATGTATTAAAAAATATCAGACAGGGATATTGTAAATCCCATATTCATTATGGTAACTGAGACTCATGCTTCAGTGAGTTTCGTAAGAGCCCTCAAGCACACAATGGCTATTTGATTATTTAGAAAGACTTTGTTATGATATTTGTGAACATCAAATGATAAAATACTTCTCTAATTAAAAAATTGGGACAGGAGGATAGGGAAAGTTTCATTAATTGATACAAAATTACATATAGGTGGGGGAATACCTTCTAGCGTTCTATGGCACTGTAGGGTGAATACAGTAAACAATAATTTATCTCATAGGTTCAAAGATGAATGAGAGGATTCTGAATGTTCTCAACATAAAGAAGTAATATATATTTGAGGTGACAGATATTTTAACTTCCCTGATTTGATCTTTACAAACTGTATGCATGTATTGAAATATCACTGTGTACCTCATAAATATGTAGTTATTACATGTAAACTAAAAGAAATAGAAAAAAATCCCAAATTTTTAGCTGATTCATTGTTAAAGCTATCATCATCATTATTTACTTCTTATACAGAATCAATCAGCTCCTAAATGTGTGTATTTATGATGATCCATCTTCTTTATCTCTAAATCAAATAAGAAGTTGATAAATACAAATTTTCATATAGCTAATTAACAGATAATAACTTTTTGAGCATGAGAGGAAAACGACAGCTCTAGTGTTCTTTTCTTTTTCTTTTTTTTTGTTTTTGAGACAAAGTCTTGCTCTGTCGTCCAGACTGGGGTGCAGTGGCATGATCTCAGCTCACTGCAACCTCTGCCTACTGGGTTCAAGCGATTCTCCTGACTCAGTCTCCCAAGTAGCTGAGAATACAGGTGGCTGCCACCCTTCCGGCTAATGTTTATGTTTTTAGTAGAGACAGGGTTTCACCATGTTGGTCAGACTGGTCTCAAACTCCTGACCTCAGGTGATCCATCTGCCTCGACCTCCCAAAGTGCTGGGATTACAGGCGTGAGCCACTGCACCGGCCCAGTTCTAGTTTTCTTATTTCATATTTGCATACTTTAACCCCCTACCAGAACAATAAGTAATTCCCAATGTGGGCTAAAATGTCAGCCCACAGCAGGTCTTTCTGGAATTGACTATTTCACAAATGCACTGTCGTATTCAAAAGGGCCAAATTAATGGCAAATGAGTTATGCCAGGAGTTGAGAATGTGCTTTATGTAACAGTGAGTACCTAATTAAATGACAGATGTTAAAGTGTCCTGTAGCATAAATTATTTAAAATACCATATTATATGGCTGGGCATGGTGGCTCATGCCTGTAATCCCAGCACTTTGGGAGGCCAAAGCAGGCAGATCACGAGGTCAGGAGTTCCAGACCAGCCTTATCAACAGGGTGAAACCCCGTCTCTACCCAAAATGCAAAAATTAGCTGGGTGTGGCAGCAGTCATCTCTAATCCCAGCTACTCAAGAGGCTAAGGCCAGAGAATTGCTTGAACCTGGGAGGTAGAGGTTGCAGTGAGCTGAGATTAGGCCACTGCACTCCAGCCTGGGCAACAGAGCGAGATTTTGTCTCAAAAAAAAAAAAAAAGATGTAACCACTATGCAAATAAAGCAAATATTAAAAGACTATCTCGTTCATGGCCATTCAAATCACTCTTCATTACAAAGATTGTAGAGTAGATTATTCTGAGCTAATCAATTATTGTAATCAATAACAATGAATATAAGATTTTTTTATTTTGAATAAAGAAGGAAATACTATGAGATATTATGAAACAAGAAGGAAGTAGGACTTAGCTATATTGTTTTCCTAGCTTCTTGGCAAAGAATACTATAAATGTAACAGTCTTTGTAAATTGAAGCCAAATTTTAAAACAAAAGATGTCTATTCTTTTTTGTTCTATTGTTTGTTAAGAGCTCAATGATTTGTAAAATCATTCATTTTCAACAATGACCATAAATATTTCTGCTAGCAAAGTAATTTGAAAGCACTTATTAAGAAATTCACTTTAAAAAATTAGACATTTTCAGTTAACATATTTCATTCAATGATTGTATTTTAATGGGAAAAAATACAAACTTACGTGTCATAAACATTGAGCAACCAGTTGAGACACATGTCCACACAGAGTGGAACATTGACCAGGTCCTTATGCATTTGCTCGAGTCCATCGTAAGTTGTTGTCAGACAATTGATGACATCTGGAACACTGAGGAGCTGGTCATTTTGGTTCAGCTTGTGCTGTTTGAAAATTTCATTTGTTGTACTCAACTCTAAGAGATCCACTAACCAGGGGAGAAGAAGGAATGTGTACAGTCATTATATTACATAACAACATCGCAACAAAAGCATTTCTAGTCTCAAGTACTTAGTTTGATCCTTCAATTTAAGAATCTATCCTTTTTAGCTAATTTCAACTTTTAAAGAAAGAAACGCATTGCCATTCTCACATTTTACCACACGTCCATACTTTTGAATCTGAACTCTGTCGCTTCTCAATCTTATCCCATGTTTTGCTCTTTGGAATATTAATTTTTCCTATTTCCTGTTTCTGGCTTTTTCTTTGCTAGGCTCTTTTTTCTTTTAAATGTAGCAAGACATAAATCTCCAAACTTACTCCAAACGGCGACGCTTCTTAACTATGACACTGTTCTCCTCATCTTAACTCCTGCAAACAGCCTGAGCACTGCTCTCCTCTTCATTCTTTGTGTCACAGCCAAACTAATTGTTCTTAAACAGTTTTTTACCATGTACATCATTACATACAAAGTTGACTGAAGATGCTCTGTTTTAAAAAACAGGTTTTGTAGAAAAATAACAGCTTTCTATTGCCTACTGAATCAAGCCTGATCTATAAGATTGTCACAATCTGGCCCTAACCTGGTTTGCTTCTGATGATGCTCTGACACAGAGGTGACCTGTAGCTAAGAAGAAATACTAGAGTTTCCCAGGACAGACCCCGCATCCATCAGTCTTCACAAATTTGCTCCCACCCTTTCTCTTCATATGTACAGCATCTATGGTGGGCATGGCGGGGCTGGAGCCAGCAGGGTGTGCACAGGAGGGGAAGGCAGAGCTCCTGCTCTCGAAGACATACTGATGGCTTTACTAAAAGGAGGAATAAACATGCCCTCCATGAAGAATACGCAGTTTCCACGAGAGCTGCTACTGCTCGGAGAGGAAGGACTACTGGAAAAGGCTCCCTGGAGAGCTGCGATTTGAAATGGGCCTTGAAAAACAGATACAATACAAGAGATCCATATGAAGTGAGGAAAGAATTCCAGGTGGAGAGAAATGCTTGAGCGAAGGCAAGAATTCAGTCAAGCCCAGAGGCTCTAAGGAATGGTGGACTGCACGGTGGGGGGTGTGTGGCTTACATGTGAGTGGTGTTTGCTTACAGTGAAACATACAGGAGAAACACATGGGCCAGGCACACACTGCCCAAGGGGAGGCCTGCAGAGGCCTGGAGGAGGAGTTGAGATGAAAATGACAGAATCTTTTTTTTATTTAACCTATTTTGAGTCATTCATTCACTAACTGAAAACAAAGAGACAAAGCAGATTATCAAACTACACCTATCTATACATTTATTGAATGTGGAGATGACTCTTCGAAATCTAAACATATGGATAAGGAAAATTAGAGCCCACATTAATTTAAGGTCTGCTCATAGAAATCTGTTTATATAAAATTCTTCCTCTGTTTCTGTATTTAACCTTTTAGCATTAAAAAAATTAGACTAGTAGAATTCTAATCCTATTTTTTCTTATTTTTTTTTATTTTTTAGTATAAAAAAAGAAGAGGCAAAGAGAAAAAATAAGAGGCAAAGAGAAAATAGTTGGTTATATACATATATGTTATATATTTAACTTTTTATCATTAAAAAATAAGAAGCAAAGAGAAAAAATAAAGTTATATACATATAAAACCTACTTATTTCTCTCTGCCTGATGCAAAAACTGTTCTCTAAAAAAATGATATATTTTGACAGTTAACTAAAATGAACAAAAGCTTCCTTTGTATTTACCCGTTTGTAGCCATTGAATGACTACTAATTTTGAATTTTTAAAGACATATGAAATGTGTCCATGCTAGCTGTCTGAGTACCATAGAATTACTTATTTTTTCAAGTTATCTACAATATAAAAGAATCGCTTTAAAACTCATACAGATTAAAATGATTTCAAAAACAACTCAACAGGGAAGACTTTTTTAAAAAAAAGAAAAAGACACACATAAACACACAACTCTGGGTAACAGACAGATCCATTTCTTTCAGATGTCAAATGTATCATTGGTAAACTTACGCCAATAAGAAAAATAAGTCAAATAAGCTTCATATGAGTTAGAGATGGTGTCAGAAAAAAACTAAGAACCATCTGGAATTTTCATCATTATTCTTACCTCATTCTTTTACACTGTAAAGTTGACCGATGAACAGTGTAAGTTTGAACTGTGAGGGTCCACTTATACATGGATCTTTTTCAATTAAAGTTAAACAGCGAGTGTGCCTGCCTCTCCTGCCTCCTCTGCCACCTCCTCTACGCTTTCTGCCTCTGCTACCCCTGAGACAGCAACACCAACCCCTCCTCTTCCTCCTCGGCCTACTCAACATGAAACCAATGAGGATGAAGACCCTTACGATGATCACTTCTGCTTAATAAATATTAAATACATTTTCTCTTCTTTGATTTTCTTAATATTTTCTTTTCTCTAGCTTACTCTGTTGTAAGAATAGAGTATATAATAATAGCGTATCAAATATGCATTAACTGACTGTTAATGTTAAGTTTTGGGTGTCACGGGTCAACTGTACAGTTTTCAATTGTAAACCTCTAGAGGGCAGTAGCCAGGTGCCTGACAAAGGAAAGTGCTTAATAAAGGGCAGTAGCTAGGGAACTACAGCTCCCCACAGACACCAAGAAACATAACCAAATATTGCTAAAGGCTCTACGTTTTCTGAATTCCAACATTGATTATACCAGTAACACAGCACTGCTATTGGATCTCCACATGGCATAAGGTGACAACAGACCCAATTCCAAAAAGCCTGTTTCCTGAATCAGGCTGTCCTTGCATTTCTTTCTGAAGTCTCCCTGGTTATACACTCTGCAGCGGTGACACTAATTTGCCATATCCCACGGACTATCATGTCTTCAATTTTTAGATTTACTCTGACACTTTGCCTTAGTGCTTAAGTCAAGCATAAATCATCCTGAAGTGTGTCACATTCAGGTACCTTTAAAGAAGTGACTTACATTTAAATCATAGAAAATTATGATTAAGATTTTCTCAATTCAAAGGGAGACAAATGACAGCTCAGTCATGTGGTAAATGAAACAAACAGCAGAATCATTTTTTAACCAACCTTCTGACTTGTCTTTAATCCCACATACAAGGCACAGGGGATGGAATAGAAATACATCATCATTTTCCTGTTCTGCAGAAAATGAACACTGTTTAGCACCCAATCTTGGGCTTCTGTGACACTTCTCCAGGTCTCAAGCTATGTGACTATTTTTTATTTTTATTTTTTAGCATCTCTCCTATCTCCTCTTCCCCAAGCACCTCAGAAATACAGGCAGAGCTTAAGGTTTCATATCTGACCTTTTGCTCTGTGAGCCGAGGCCCTCACTCATTCCCCTTATTTCTGTTACTGCTTCTCTCTGGATGTCTCCAGATTCTCTTTTCTCCTGCTGATCTCCTGCCTCAACACTTGACCCATGTCTCATTGCTCTGTTCACTACAAGAGCTACAGTATTCTCTTTCAGGAACCTCTGCCCATAAATGCCTGGCCTTCTTGTCATGCTGAAATCCAGTCTTCAAACCTTGAAATATCCTAACATCCTCCCTTCCACCACCCTCCACAATTTACCAACTACCCAGTTCCCCTAGTCATCAGTTCTTCCCCAGGTAGCCTTAAAAATCTAGATGCTCATCTCCCCTGCTACAACTCCCAGCCAGCTCAGCCTTAATCATCCTTCACCTGAACTATTTACCCATTCTCTGTTCTCCTCTGCCCTTCGGTCTTTCTTAGATATTCCCCAAAGCATACATCCATCTCTGGCCCTGTCTGTAAACTCCCACAATACAGAAAATGGCTCATGGCTCCCCATTATATAAAGAAAAATATCCAAACATGAAATACAACACAACAAGAGCCTGAGGAAAAAATTGAGAGGAATTTCAGGAAAGAAATGACCTTCACATTGAGCTAAACTAACTTTAAGGAAATTTCTGGATATTGGATAAACAGCTAAGCTATTCCATTCAGACTCTGACTTGATGTTCCCTGAACACCATCCACACCCTAATTCTCACACAGGTAACGCCTTCTCTTCTCATCCCGAATTAACTGCCTTGTGCCTAAAGCCCAGGTGCCTTTTATAGGCTGGCTCATAGGCCCACTCATCAAGGAAGCCTGCCTTCTTCTTCATAATGAAAGGACTCTCTCCCTCCTGGGAACATACATCCGTTCTGCTTCTCTGCTATTACCTATCACATAAAGTTTCAAAATCAAACTACAAAGGAATACAGAAAATACGTATGTGTGGTCTAAAGAAAAATAATAGAACAAATACCCATTAGTCCATCACACAGCTAAAAAAAAAATAGAATGTTACCAATATCTTGGAAGCCCCTTGGAAATCCTTCCTAATTACATCCTCTCACCATTGCAGGACTGACCATTCACCTTTGTATTTCACTTTGTTTTTAAAAGCGTATATTCATCCCTAAATAATACAGCAGTTAGTTTTGCACGGTTTTGAACTACATATAAATGGAGCAAAGCGTTACAATTATTTTCTGCCATTTAATTTTTTCATCTAACTTTATAGTTCTAAGATTAAATCATGTTGATGTTGATTACTAGTTCATTGATTTTTTTGTTGCTGTAATATATTTATAAATATGCCAACATTGAATAAGTTTTACTATTAACAAGTGCTGCTATAAACCTCCTTGGACATGTATGTCTTCTGGTGTACTGCTACGTAACCTTCAAACTCAAATCACTCACTCAGTATGTCCTAAAGCAACCCCTGCTCTGTGCCAGAAATTGTATGAGGTCCTAAGTAGATAAGAACACAGACTCACCCCTCCCATGAAAGCATAGTTCATTTAGAGAGGCAAACAATAAGCAAATAAAGAGAATATTAAAAATTATGACTGACACTTTGCCTTAGCGCCTAAAACAAGCACCAGAAGTGCCACGTAAGGAAAAGAACAGTTTTATGAGGCACGATAGAAAACCTCATTAGAAGAGAGGTGATCAAAAACATTGAGACCGGCAGAAATGAAATGTCTTAGCCAAGGAAAGAACAGAAACATTAAGTTGGTGCAAAAGTAATCGCGGTTTTTGCCATTACGCTTAATGAAATACCCTAAACTTACTTTTAATGGCAAAAACGGCAATTACTTTTGCACTAACCTATACAAAGAGCTAGGACAAGTGCTTTTTAGGCAGGAGGAACAGAATACAGAGTTTATCATTTCTGTTCTTAACTGGGTAATGAAACGGTGATGCCCAGTGGAGCAGAGGAAATGAGGTGGACGGAGAGGTGAGCCAGGCAAAGGCCATTCCATTCTGAGGGCAACAGGAATCTTTTGTAAGCAGGGCATTGGGTCCACATGCAGCAGGGCATTGGGTCCACGTGCAACGTTCTCTCTCCAAATATGAGTTCCCTGAGTGGGAGAACCAAGTCTCTTTATACTGTTTTATCTCCTGCACAAATCTTGGAGCCAAACAAATGAATGAACAATGTCACTGCCCTCCGCCTTATGCTGGGTGGGGATTTGCACAGAATGAGAGACAGCTGTGACCTAAAGTAGTTCATAGTGGCAACGGGGCACTCCACCTCACATTATGCGAGCACACAAAGGCAAGCACGCGTCAGTAAGCGAGAGAACCTGCTATTCCAGGCAATCATAAACAACTGGGAAAAAAGTGGAGACAGGTGGGATTAGCTTGTAAATGTTTCCAAAAGAGGTAAATCTTTAACAGTATTTGGGAGGAATAAAGGGTTACAGGTCAGGGTTTTTCTAGTAAACGGAATAAAAGGAAGAGGAAGAAGCAGATTAATAATAAACTGGTGCAGTCCAGGAGCGGCACACAGGCCCGGGCTGGTGGGCAGTGGGAGAAGGCAGTGGGAAAAGTGAAGGCCAGTTGGCTCTGAAAAAAGTATTTCATCTACTTGAAATCCAATATAATCTAGCCCCCTTTCTAATTGTCATTTAGTTGTTTAATTGTCATTACCAATCTTGATTAGTTTTGAAATTGGAGGAGCATCCCTGCTATTCCTCTCAGGTTTGAGATGAGGAGCTGAGGTGGGAATTTTTTCTTTAGGAGTCCAAAGAACCAATAGAAAAAAACACCATGGCCGGGCACAGTGGCTCACGCCTGTAATCCCAACACTTTGGGAGACCAAGGCATGTGGATCACAAGGTCAAGTGATTGAGACCATCCTGGCCAACATGGTGAAACCCTGTCTCTACTAAAACACACACACACACACATCAGCTGGGCATAGTGGTGTGTGCCTGTAGTCCCAGCTACTTGGGAGGCTGAGGCAGGAGAATCGCTTGAACCAGAACGTCAGAGGTTGCAGTGAGCCGAGATTGCGCCACTGCACTCTACCCTGGTGACAGAGTAAGACACTGTCTCAAAAAAAGAAAAAAAGAAGAAAACACCAAATGTGTTAATATGTTTATCCACCTAGAAGTGTTGCTGAAAACTGGGACCATGTTCATAATGACACAAAGCAGTCCTCTGTCAATGGAAATTTTGTGGCTGAGTCATTTGTCCTCATTTTATAGCTCATCAGGGCTGAGAAGAACTTCCAGACCTGTCAGCTGGATCTTGGATGTGCAGCTGAGCCTCTTTCAAAACTGCTGTCACCTTGGACTCCTGCACAGACCAAACATCCCTTTTGTGTGTTCATAATTTACTTCCTATTCTCTTTTCACTCAACATACGAATTACCAGCCAGAGCATGGTGGCTTTCTCCTCTTTGTCCTGGTAATTCTGCAACACTTGCTGCAAATACTACAACCTGCTAATCATCTCTGAGGCTCTGTGAATTACGCAAGAGTCAAGGTCATCTCATTCTTCCTTGTGTTGCCTTCTCGGGAGGGGTCTTTCAGCCCTGTAGACTTCCCTTCCATATATAGCTTAAGCTTTTCTTATTTTCAAGCTTTGCATTGCTGTTTTCTCTGAATGACTTTATACCTTTCTCTCCTCTACTCTTCATGTAGCCAGCTTGAAATTTATTGCTAATTTCTATTGACATTCAAGGAGCAGATTTTTCAACCCTAACATATCATTTTTCAAAGGATAATTTTCAAAGCTTAACTGAACTGCCTAGACATATATTAACAGTTAACAAAAGGTAGCAAACAAGAATACTTGGAACTTTTCGATTTACCCTATCTTAAAGAATAGGTAAATATCACTTTCCATAATAACCATCTGACCAGTCCTAAATGTTCTTTGGGTAGACTCAATCATTAAAACTACAACCACAAATAGAATCCAGATAGCATAAACCTATATGCTAAGTATTCACATTTCTACTTAATTTTAGGTTATTTTTGAGGAAAATATCCTTTTAACGAAAGGACTGTCATAGAATACCACTCTGAACACATCCTCCACAGGAAAAATGCAATAATACCAACTGTCTCAAGATACATTTAAAAGAAAATAGAGCCTTGTGTCTAACTTGTTAAGGTGCCAGTTCAAATTTAGATCAGGAATGCGATTTTTCAGTATTTCTTTACATACAGTTGTATTGAGACAAACCGGAGCTCTAAACTTCCAAATGGGCAAAAGGTACTGAAAACACATGACTTACTACCTTGATTCCTTGATTTAATCCTTTTAAATTGGGTGGCAGCACCATTTTTGGAAAAGCTTTTTACATTACTCTTGTGTTTTGGTTAATTTTGTTCTCAAGTAAGAATGACATATGTTCAGTACTGCACACTGATGGGGCAAGTAATAAAACATTTACAGAAACACAACCAACTCCTTGAATGAGGTACATTGAAAACCAGATTCACTCTGCACACACACCATCCTCTTCATTTATCTTTCTCTTTAAAAAAAGGCGATTCAAATAACAGAGTGATTAACTTTGGTAGAATAACTCACAACACAGTGCTTTTTGTAGTCTTCGGATTTTGATGGCTGTACGGTAGGCAGAGAAACGGACATTATTCAGGTCAGCTGAAACAGACAAAGGAACAATTGGAAGATATGCTTATTATTGAAGATATATTGAATGCCAAGAATGTATTTGTTTACTTTGGATGGTGAAAAAATATTATGTCTGCCTGAAATAAAAAGTCTTCTCCCAAATTTCCCAACATGTATTTAAGAAAAAAATTAAATGATCCTTAGCACTATGTTGAGATACATCTCAAAGCAGTGCTACTCAGAAAAATCTAAGTAAGTATTTTCTTTTTTTTTTTTTTGAGATAGAGTTTCACTCTTGTTACCCAGGTTGGAGTGCAATGGCGCGATCTCGGCTCACCGCAACCTCCGCCTCCTGGGTTCAAGCAGTTCTCCTGCCTCAGCCTCCCGAGTAGCTGGGACTACAGGCGTGTGCCACCATGCCCAGCTAATTTTTTGTATTTTTAGTAGAGACGGGGTTTCACCATGTTGACCAGGATGGTCTCAATCTCTTGACCTCGTGATCCACTCGCCTCGGCCACCCAAAGTGCTGGGATTATAGGCATGAGCCGCCGCACCCGGCCCTAAGTAAGTATTTTCAAACAGGTGCCAGGGCTCAGAACATGGTAGGTTGAGTACTTTGAAATGAAGGAGACTGGAAGGTCTCAGAAGTAAGGTCTCTCTGACCTTCTCTGAGTCTCTTGTCTCCTGCCCCTCTTTCTCCTTCCAAAGTGATAAACAGAAACCAGAATTCCTCTTCCCCAAGGTGGGTCATAAAAGCTAGACCTTCTCTTCCCCAAAGCAAGCCATAAAATCTAGAAAGTTCACTTTGTGACCTTCTTCCTTCTCTCCTGTGACAGGTATCCTGTCCCTGGAGGAATGGAATGCCACAAGAGAAGACCAGGAAGAATCTAAACAGATCAGCCTTGCTGGAATTCCCTTCTCAGTCTACTATTAAATCATATCCTTTCATCCAATCACAATTCTGTGCAGTCATCCATTCCTCACTCAACCTACACATCAAAACAGATACTTTTCCCTGTTGTCCTTAAGTCTCTGGAAGGTTCTCAATCAGGTAAAACTCTGATTAAATAAATTTCTTGTGCTTTTCTGGTTAACCTGTCTTTTGTTACAGGAGTGTCATGATGACCCTTATGATGGGTGAGAAAAGGTACTACCCCTTTCAGTTTTTTGGTAGGAAAAATAGGAAGGTGACGAAGAGAAAGCACAGCTATCATATGGCTTATTAAATGCACTGCACATTAGGCTGAGGGCCCTTCCTTTTTTTCCTGGTAAAGGAAACTTTTCCCCTCTAGGGGCATCCCCACAAGGACAATTCATTTTCTTCCAACCACACTGCCCATCATGCTATTCATGAAGCTCATCTTATTTCTGTGTTCCTCCCATCCTGATTGATTTGCTTGTTCTGCCCTTTTGCAGATCTGGTTAAAATGATCCTATAATCAATGCTCAACTCTTTGAAAACAATAGATAATGTAATTTATTTCTTTGTCCCCTAAAGACAGAGTATCAGAGATTAGTAGAGTTAAAAGAAAACTCAGATATCATCAAAATTCGCTAAGCAAAACACTGGTATATCTTCTGTGTGTCTAATCTTTGCAGGTCCCTTCACCTACCAAAATATAAACTCACACAAAAGCCCAACATTTAAAGTGATTAAAAAGGGGGCATCCCTCTTGTTGAAATGAAAGAGGGAGGCTTAGGGTGCTGCTCTCCCCTCCAGTATCCCCTTAGCTACCCAAAGAGAAAACAAAAAAACCACTGGACCAACCAGAGGAAGTAGGTTCAACAATAAGTTGAAAGTCACTTTGTACTAGAAATTAAAACAAAATCAGAATTCTCATCTCTGTTTTCTCGTATTTTTATATAAAAATGAATTTAGCTTTAAACAACTTAGACAAATTTAAACTAGGTCAGCTGATTTGATAACATGTACTAAATAAAAAGTGAGCCAAAAGCCAATTTAAGGCAGTGGATTAAAGTTGGCTATATTGTAATTGTATATCTATATATATTTTTACATGCAACGCTGAAGGTTAAGATGACTCAGTATGAAGGAGGTAAAACCTATGATTACATTCCTCCCTGCAAATCAACTCTTTCTGGCTCACATGATCTCAAACCACACAGTTCTCCTAAGAAAGGCAACACCTGTTCACTGCATTGCCCCTAGAAGTTTAGCTCCTTTTAAACGTCAATGTCATGATTCTTTCAACATTAACATGCCATGTAAGAAAAGCTGGTGATTAGCTTCTATTTAAGAATACACAGTTCTCAGTTGTTTAGGATAATGCATTACTATTAATAACACTTACCAAGGGATTGAAAGAGTTCGGTCATTTTAGGATGGTCCCAACAGGTGGTCTGTGTTTGATGGCTGGAAAAAAAAGGTAAAATTTAAAAAATAAACAAAAGATCATAAAACATCATATAGGACACAAAGAAAATACCCAAATAGAAATGATTTTTTTCAAATTTTTTAAAATACATGCAAAATTATCCTCATTATGAACCATTCAGAAACCCAATGCCCAATTGTTACTTAATATTTCAAACTTTGGCCGGGGGCAGTAGCTCTGCCTATAATCCCTGCACTTTGGTAGGCTGAGGCGGGTGGATCACTCGAAGTCAGGAGTTTGAGACGAGCCTGGCCAACATGGCGAAACCTGGTCTCTACTAAAATACGAAAATTAGCCAGGCGTGGTGGCGGGTGCCTGTAGTCCAGCTACTCAGGAGGGTGAGGCATGAGAATTACTTGAACTTGGGAGATGGAGGTTTCAGTGAGCCAAGATGGTTCCACTGCACTCTAGCCTGGGTGACAGAGTGAGACTCTGTCTCAAATCCCGCCCCCCTCCAAAAAAAAAAAACAAAGAAACATCATTAATAAATTTTAGCCAGGTGTTGTACCTCACATCTATAATTCCAAAACTTTGGGAGGCTGAGATGGGAGCCCAGCAGGAGTTTGAGACCAGCCTGGGCAACACAGTGAGACCTCATCTCTATACAAAAGTTTTTTATGAAAAATTTTAAGTAATAAATTTCATTTGAGCAACTATATTGTGAAAAGACAAATGAAATTTTTGCTTTGTCTATTTCAAACAGGACTGAAACTAAAAGTTAAAACCTAGATACAAAATGTGACTGTCATGAACCCTTGGGCCCTGGCTTGATATGGCCAGATCAGTGCAGGCTCCAGAATAAACCCACGTCTGTTAAGCAGATACAGATTATCACTCAGAACAAATCCACCAACAGCAGAAGTAGCGCTGTGAGCGTCCCTACACTTTAGAAGTCTCATCATATTTCCAAAGACTGGAGAAACAAGTTAACTCTGAATAATGTCATCCCACACTCCATGGAGCCTCCCTCCTCCTCTACCTTGAGCCGAACCTTCCTCAGCGAACCCTACCCTTTCTTCTCTTCCTGTGCATCTGGGTTCCCCACTCCCCTCAGGTAAGTGTCTCTTGCCACTTTGACTACATGTTCCTCTTCTCAGCTTCCTCCAGTTAACCAGTATTATTATTTTCTAAATGTATTTAACTGTTTTCCTCATGTTCTTCACTTTAAAAGCAAGTTTTATATTTTCTCTTTTTCTGTAAATTTCAAAACTAATTCATACGTTAGATGGAAGTTTTTGGGTAATAAATTGAGGTTAAAACATAAATGAAATGCTTAAATTAAGTTTCTTAGGTACATGTGAGGTAAACAGTTCATGATTTTGGCGGGTCAGTGGCCTTACATTTAAAAAGAGTTTGCTGCACCTTATCTAGGTCAGGGTAGATTAATAACATTTAATAGTGCTCCAAAGACTTCTTAGATGACACCTAGCTCTTATAAAACTGTTTAGTAAGCTAAGTGAACCAGCGTAACACCTAAGAGAGTGATATCACAACATTCATAAAATCAAATTCAAGAGAAATTATTTTTTAGCCTATGTAATATATCAAAAATTGGGGCATGTCAGTGGGAAAAGAACACCATCACTGTTATATATACACAGGTAACAAAAACTCCAAATAACACTTGGTTTTGAAAAATATTTAAAGTGTGTATTTCAATTGGGTATATATCCTGGAAATTCCAAGATCTTCAACAAAACAAAATAATATAACTACAATGTGAAGAACTGTCTGGAGTTGGAGAGTTGTCTGGCTCCTCTACCCAGATTCTTGACTCCAATGCAGAGACAAATACTTCCACTTCATGGTCCACTAACAAAACCATTTTGAACACCAACAAAACCATTTCACCCTTTTGGTTTGATGGTAGTGCTACTATCCAAATTGCTCCAAAGACCATGGCGCAGGTACTGAAGTTATTTGACCTAAATTCTTACTATTCATTGTTAGGCTCAGAGCTTTACAGAAATGCAGAGTCTCAGAAAAGATTTCCTCCCTGTATCCAACAAGTATCCAAGGATTTGCTTAGTAGGTACTGCAATTCCAGTAATGCATCATGGGCCCTAGTCTGAGACAGCCTACTAAGATTCATTGATCTCTTGTCTTCTCTTTCAGGGAATTTCAATCCCCATGACAACAGTACCATCCAGAGACAGACATCGCATCATAAAGGAGCAAACCAAGGCTCAAGAACCAAATTAAAGCCATCGGTACTTTAAACAAAAAAGTAAGTATGCTTTCCCTGGAATTGCAGGTGTGAGGCTTCACCTCACACAACCCCTACGGAATCACAAGAGGAAAATGCCACTATTTCTCAGTCAGGCGGAGGACTGAGAATTCAAGGTGAACACCCGCTTGCTAATGGCTCTTTTTAGTGAAATCACTACTGAGAGCTGAGGGAACACACACATTTGGCAAACAGATGGAGGCAGGGAATGGCATCTCCCTTTGTGCATTCAATACCAGTTGATTCATTAGGCAGAACTGCCAACACAGAAAATAAATACAGCCTCTGGTCACAAAAGTATAACTGCCACTTACCAAACAACAGAAAAAAAAAAAAAAAAAACAGTAGATGCAGTTGGCTGCTGGTTTCTTTTTTAAGTCAGAGGAGAGGGTTAAAGCAAAATCCACAATGAACCCAAAGGCGGTAAGTATTTGAACAGCTGCAGATAGCTCAGCTCCTCTTGCCAAAATGCCTGAAGTTCTCCCAGAGTAGGCAACCAAGACAGAGTAAAAGTAGCATTTTCCCCCAAAATAACAACAGCTTGGGTTCTAATTAATCTCAAATATGAACGGGGAGTGGGACTTCATATTGTGCAGCTTGATAAGCTCTAAAATAAATTATGATTTTATTACAAAAATTCCTCTTTTAAAAAGGCAACAGCAATGGGAATCTATCCAAGAATAAAATAAATAAATAAATAAAGGTCCAACGAAGTAGCAATTAACAATTAAGTACAAAATCACATGAAGCACACAATAGTGAGAACATGTGACATGAAACTAGCCTGGCCAGTCATCCCAATTTTGCCTGTGTAGGAAAAATTGTGATGACCTTTGCTGTGGGCAAAAAAAATTGGTGGCTATCCTGTAAAGCTTAAATTATGGTTTTTTTTTTTAATTTTTTTGAGACAGGGTCTCGCTCTGTAGCCCAGGCTAGACTGCAGTGACGCGATCTCGGCTCACTGCAACCTCTGCCTCCTGGTCCTGGTTCAAGCAATTCTCCTGCCTCAGCCTCCAGAGTAGCTGGGATTATAGGCATGCGCCACCATGCCCAGCTAATTTTTGCATTTTTAGTAGAGACAGGGTTTCACCATGTTGGCCAGGCTGGTCTTGAACGCCTGATCTAGTGATCTGCCTCTCGAAATGCTGGGATTACAGGAGTGAGCCACCACTCCTGGCCAGCTTAAATTATCTTTGAGCTATTTTAAACTCTGCAAACTGCAGAAAACAGATAGTAATGCAAATGATTTCTGTCCATATAAATGCAAATTGTGCCTACTGGAATGCAATTGATTACTGTCCTGTGGATATTGACCAGTTTGTCAGCTTTGCATTCAGAGGTAAATTATTTCAGCATCCCTAATCTGACAATAAATATGTGACACTTTATATTCTCTTTGGAACCTATTATAACTTCTTACTGGTTCCCTTATTATGAGTTAAACAAAACATGTTCTTTTTGCATTTGTATAAAAGTTAAGATTTTACCTATTTTGAAAATTATCCTTCATGCTTTATACTAGACTGTATATAGGAATTATACATTCGTGTCCTGGTATAATTATTAAAAGTGCCCCTTTACTCTGAACTGCCCCAACTGGGATAACATATAATCTCTGCATTTTATGAACTTTATTAAAATATTAAGCCAATAAGGTTAAGAAGTGGTACATCCCTCCACCTGCTATTATTCATAACAATGTACACTGCTATGCCACAGAAAGTAAAACACAAATAATGTAAGATTGTAGCACCAGCAAACAAAACACAAAAATGTTGTGCCGCAACACTGCCCAATACATAAGACAATGAACCAACAGCTAAGGACGTGTACTTTTGACAGACTGGTAAAATATTGATTTCTGGGCAAATGACTGCTCTGGGAAAGACACTTCTTAAACCCATTTGTCCTCATTAGAGTGGTCTCATATTTTTCCATGAAACCTTAAAGGACGATCAGAAGGCATCTTGCTTGCCCAAAAACTGACACTTACCCAAATATACTTAATTGCTACTAACTATCCAATTTTATGCTTATAACTGAATTTTCTGAGGTTTGTTATATATTACTCCATTCCAATTATAATCATAAAGGCACATAACAGAACAAAACTAAAGACGAGTTAAGTAAAAATACAAATGTGGGGACAAGAACTATGTATATTGCTCTGAGATAAGACAATCACAGAAAGAGAAATATTTCTTCTTTGCTGTGCAAAGTAAAATATAACATACTAGGTCAGGATGTATGATATTAATGATGCTAACAACCTGCTATGTGAGTGCTCAATTTGTACCAAGTAAACTTTTCTGGGTAAACTTTTTCTATGTGAAAAGTCAGTTTGCAGTACAATTCTATGATTGGGGTGACAATATTGTCCCCATCTTACAGATGAAAAAAACTAGGGCAGAGGATGCTTAGACAACCGGCCCGAGGTCCTGTAGTAAGTAAAAGAAATGGGATTTAAGCAAAGATAGTCTCATTTTAAGCCTAAACTCTTGATATGGAAGTATATTTGCATAATTAAGGATTTAAAATATTTCTTGACGAATCTGTCCAAATTTGAGTCCATAGTCTATCATTAGAATCATTACAAATAACCTCATCTCCCTTGCTTCTCTCTCGCCCCTTGCAAATCGCAGCCCTGGATCAGCTCAATTACTTGCCTACTCTGGACCTGAGCAGCTGTGGATAAAGACAACTGGAGAAAATCACTCAACAGACAGACTGGTTTTACTTTAAATATGTGATTTCAAACCTCAAATGTCCAACCCCTGGCAACTGAACTACATTCCCTAATAAACTTGCTTTCCCAAACTCCATAATAGAAATTCACTACCGCTCTCTCTCTCTCCCCAAACTGGTTTCTTTCTCTGCCTTAGTATAATTTTACTTTATCTCACGCTTCATTGAAAACCTAAATACCACTAGATGAGGACTCCTTTATCTTTCCACCACCAAATCGGGAAACCCCCCTCCATCTGCCAGTTTGTCAACCTCTCTCCCCTTTAACAGAGAAATTGTGTCCTTCTTATCAAAGGCCAATTCTTCCCAATAATTTCTTAAAAATGTATTGTGCTGCACAGTTACCCCCTCTCTCAAGAAGACTATCCTCTGTAGAAAATGCTTACAGACTTGCCATCCTTACACACATGTGTGCACGTGCACACACACACCCCCCACACATAAACCCTACATTGGATCTATATTTTCTGCTAGTTATCACCTTTTTTCTCTTTTTCACAGACAAAATTCACAAATGAGTAGTGTACCACATCTATTTCCTCGTGTCCCAGTCACCACTCAACCCACTTCTATTTGGCTTCCAACTTATCTCCTGCACCCAAACTGGTCCTATAAACATTAGCAATGAACTCCATGGTGCCAAGTGGAGTGGCCACGCCTCAGGATGGGGAAAAATAAAAGAAGAGATGAGAAACATTGTAAGTAAGTTATATAGTGCGTTAGAGGTGGGAGGTGCTATGAGAAAACCATAAGTCTCCTGAAAAGGAAGCTAACACAGGCAAAATATAGGTTCTGCTAACATCTACTTTATGTTTGCATATAACAGTTACATATATATAGTAATCAAGCATGAGCTCCCAACTAATCAATTTTGCATTCAGCTGTCTAAAGTATGAGGAGTGAAAACAAATGCTGGCAATCTGATATGACATTATTTATTTGAGAAATACCTTCTTAAAGATCTAAGACGTGGTATACTTACTTTGGAATTTATAATATCTATAATCCTTGTTTCAGCCAAGACTTGAATATAGGAAGAATGTGGAGTGCCCACATCAGTAACACTGATTCTCACTCTGTGCAAGTGTGTGTGTGTGTGTATACGCTTGTGAAAAGCCCCTGCGGAGGATGAAGGTAGTGGGTGATAAAGTTAGGTAAGGAGTAGTTTATATATTCCTCAGGTTATATTCAACTTCTTCATCCACTCATAAATACTCTCGACTGTCCTCTAAGCTTTTAAAGTCAGGAAATCCAAAGATATACTTTTAGAAACAAAGAGTTAATTTAAGAAAAAATTAAGAAGTTTGGATGTCAGGATTTTAAGGAAAAAAAACCATTCTGTTCAAAATTCAAATAAGATCTATGATCCCATTTCAAAACAGGTACTATAAAAGTTTGGAGTCTTCCTTAAAAAATGCCATTAGTATCTCATAATAAAGAAGACAGGAGGTAGGAAGATTACATTGTAAGTAATGAATAATTCTGTAGGATTTGACTTTAAAATGCATTTAGGGTGGGCACAGTGGCTCATGCCTGTAATCCCAGCATTTTGGGAGGTCTAAGCAGGAGTACTGCTTGAGGTCAGCAGTGTGAGATCAGCCTGGGCAACATAGCAAGACTTCATCTCAAAAAAAAAAAAAAAAAAATTAGCTCCCAGCTACTCAGGAGGCTAAGGCAGGGGGATCGCTTGAGCCCAGGAGTACAAGACTGCAGCGAGCCATGGTTGCACCACTGCACCCCAGCCTGGGCAACAGAGTGAGATCCTGTCTCTTAAAAAAAAAAAATGCACACACTTAAAATAATTTCACACTCAGGAGTAGATTTAAGGATTCAAACATGTAAAGGACTGTATAAAAATAGGCAACCATACCATACACCTCAAAATACAAAATCTCAATGTTGCAGGTATGACTAATAGAACATGTGTTACAAAACAATAAGATAAGGTTTATTTGTATTTGTTTTTGAATAAAGTAGTAGAATAAATGATCCAAACTGATGTGCCTAGGCGTGAGGGGGAGGGACAGGTGACAACTGTCTTGAGGGTACTAGAAGATTGTCTGGAAATATAAACATGCACATACGCAGTAAAGCCAGGGTAGCCATGAGCTTGATAATATTTCTACATGAGCCTAGAATTCACAGGGAACCCACCTCCTACCCAACCCTGACTGGGGGAGATTCAGACCATCAGTCAAATTCCTATAGGCCATCCGTTGTTGCACTGGTCCTGGGGAGCCTTGTATGCCCCCATCTGAAGGTGTTAACACCAGGATTATGTTCCCACCACAGTTGAATAGATCATTGCATCCTTTCAGTTTGATTTTAAAAGTTGGATTTGTAGCTTTTAGCTTTTCTTTTTTTTTTAAATGCTACTTTCTCTCTTTCATTTATGTATTTTTAAAAGCAGGGATTAATTACTTCTAATTTTTTCTATATGGCTATATAAAATCTTTTACTGTATTATTTTACTTTATAATCAGCACATTTCTATTTATTTTACAATTTTAAACATTATTACTTCTGTGCTTTTGCTAATTGCAATGGCAATTTTAAAAGTTTAATCATTATAAAGTACAGATATCTTTTTTCCTCTCTTAATGGCCCCACAGTGATCCTTCCTATATTGTATGGTAGAACTTTACTAACTGCATCCCTTACCCTAAAAATCAAATTGTCCAGTAAGGCTGATGATGCCATTATAATGCAATAGAATTGGGTAATCTAGAAGATTCCAAGCCAAAATACTACTCCATAGCCCCAGCAATATGTACATGAATGGCAGTAGAGGTGATATTTTAAGTCCTGAACTACCTAATGTCTCAAAGACAATGCCAATTCTACCTGAATTACCTCAATTAACCAGGACACCAGTAATACATAAGATTTCTTTCCAGTGATTGTTTGCTGATTGCTGCAGGGCAGGCTCTATGCCGTTCAGATTTTTTAATTAGCCAAGGTATGCTTACATTCATTTATCTGAAGCCTCTCCAAGCCCAGGAGTTTAGTGATCTTGAGGTACTTACATTCTTTCATAAAGCAATCTCATTCTTACCTACCCATCAGCAGAGTTGGCCCAGTGAGTTTTAAATATTTATTTTCAATAAAAGCAGAGTCACACACTATTAGAAAAACAGACTCTCCAGTATATTTTTCTTACGCTTCTATTCCCTTTATTTCTTTATCATTAAAACCAAAACCACAAGCTCCACTTCTGGAAAGAGATTCAAAGTGTGGTCCAAGAGTTCTTCATTTTAAAACTGGAACCAAAAAGATACTGTCCCTCATCTTCATGAAAGAGGGAAGGGAGAAATAAAGACTGCTGTAGGGACCCTTCTGGAGAGAGCTATGTTTATTTTTCATTGTTGATTATACCTTTCTTATGGGTTTATTCTGTTCTGGGACAAGTTTTCTATCACCTTTAATGATAAAATGCTTTATGTTACTTCTTCATTGTTACCGTTATACATATTTTGTCAGCTTTCATCTTCCTGTTAGGCTGAGCATTTGGAGATTGCCTTCCTGATACTTCTCTCTGCCCTTATTTAGGGAAGGACTATTTCTCCTGTGTTACCTAAGCTGGTCCACAATTCCTCTAAAAAAATACGCACTAATTCTCTCCTCTACACGGGATGTGCAGTTCTGCCAAGACAAGTATATAGAATCTATGCAAATAAACTAACTGTATGACTGCGATAAAGATCAACCACATGCTCCCCAAGATTTTACAACTATTTCAAACTTCATTTCTTTGCAGTTACTGAAGGATTAGGGCAGGTAGAGGGTGGCCTTGGGAAATGAGAGTGTGTCTAAAAGAGCTTTGCAGGATTAGATTATCAATAATGGACATAAGAATAGAAAATAAATGTATAATAAGGGATGTAATAAATTGAAGATAATCTTGATTTGGATCCTCTCAAAGGGGGAGTTAGAACAAGGGAAAGAAATGTAAGTG
The DNA here is from genome assembly GCF_030222135.1 of Aotus nancymaae. Lineage (NCBI taxonomy): Eukaryota > Metazoa > Chordata > Mammalia > Primates > Aotidae > Aotus > Aotus nancymaae. Next base: position 22,990,044 of record NW_026988454.1, read on the forward strand.
AATTTTATAGATACAGACAAGTTTATGCTGGTTAATTTATTGCAATATTGAGGAATGTTGGTTTTAGAGAATGTGACATTCACGGTATGTACATATGGTATATAGAGGTTACTAACATGTTCATAATGAAAGTTGTGTGATTGTACATGTATTTAGGGTTCTATGAGGAATTAACATCTGCACTTCAGACTCCAGTGGGAAAAACAGAGCTATAGAATTGTTAAATTGTGATAGTGACACCTTGTCACAAGAGCAAAATAGTTATCTTGTAGCAAAACTAAAGGCTTACTGAAAAGTCAACCACTCAGGTTTTAGAGAAGATCTCATAAGGAAAAAGGAAAACCATATTTCCTAACTACACCTTACTAAATTCTGTTAAATACTGTGACTTAGCAACAGGCCGAATGCATAGAGGGCCATCTGTGTTTTAAGTCCCTTAGGACTTATAAGCCAGCCATTTTGGCCATCTTACTCACAGAAACTTAAATCTACCCACTGACAGAAATATTCGGACCATGTGAATGGGGAAAGATAGAGGAAGGCCAACTAGTATGTTTTCCCATCTCAGAACTCCTCTCAAAGTCCAACTGGCAAAGACCGTGGGAATGACATCTTCCTGTCTATGAAAAAGCACCTTTGTCCATTACCAGACCATAGTGTGAAACTGCTTTAAACATCTAGAAAATAGAATGTCCTGTAGAAATCAGCCTATGGAAAAGCCTAGACAAAGGCAGTGTGGAGAAGTGGAAAAAGCATGGGCTTTGACCCTGGACAGCTGGGCTCAGTTGCTGGCACACAGGAGGTGCATAGTAAATGGTAACCAGTCTATGGTAGGAAAGGAAGGATGTTTGCTCACACTTTCTCCACTACTATCCTCCTTCCTAAATATAATCCTTCATCCTACTCAAAGTTTCCATGGGACTAAAAACTTCCATCCTCTGACTCAACTAATACTGGGGGCAGGACACAGCACTGCATAGTGATCAGGAGTTCAGGAGCTGGAGACAATCCCTGGGTTCAAACACTAGCTCTTCTATTTACTGGCTGTGTAATCTCAAGCAAGCTGTAAGTGTGCTTATTAATTACTTTTAATGTACTTATCGATCATTCATTAAGCCTTATCTGTAAATGGGGATAATTATAGTACCTATACTTTACTCAGCTAATGAGAGAATTAAAAGAGATCATCTATGGACAAGATTCAGCACAGCACCTGGCAAATGACTGTTCAAAAATGCAATTTATTACAATGATCGTTATTATTTCCCACAGCAACTATTTATTATTATTATATGTTATAATTTCTGGAGCAAACTGAGAAGTAGTGAATTTTACACGATTAATGTGACACATTAAGAAAGTTCAACCCAACCCAAAGCTTTCATTCCTCTTATCCCTCAAATTCCCTGGAAATTAACTTTTAGCTGAGGAAATGAACAACTTGTGCTTAACCAAAAATTTACAATGAGTGAGAACTGGCTTTATGGCAGATTTTTGTATATTGTGAAGGCAGCAAGAACCATTTTAATTTTTTTTCCTTTTTCTTTCTTTCTTTTTTTTTTTTTTTTTGGAGACAGAGTTTCACTCTGTTGCTGAGATTGTGGTGCAGTGGTGTGATTACAACTCACTGCCGTCTCAACCGCCTAGGCTCAAGTGATCCTCCCACCTCAGCCTCCTGAGTAGCTGGGATTATAGGCACATGTTACCATGCTCAGCTAATTTTTTGTAGAAATGGGGTTTTGCTATGTTGCTCAGGCTGGTCTCCAACTCCTGGGGTCAAGTAATCCACCTGCCTCAGCCTCCCACGCGTTAGGTTTACAAGCGTGAGCCACTGCACCCAGCCCCATTTTAAATGTTCTTAAGCTCTGAATATAATGAGCTCTCATTGCACTATACTGGGAAAAAAGAAACAACTAGATCAATTTCAGAAAGTCTGCCTTAGAGGGAGCAAATAAAATTTTCAAATGTTAGTTTTAAGATATTAACAAATAGAGGGATTTATATTATATCGACTCTTTCAGTTCAGATTTATATTCTGTCATTTTCCACGAACACATGAGTCATGGAGCCACCACAGTGCACTTCAAAATATTAATAAGGAATTATCTAGAGAGACAGAGATATAGTGGGAAACCATCAAAGTAGGTTTTAACTGATCTATATGACATAAAAAAATTTGTCCTTCCTAGTCTCCTTTCAACTTTCTGGCCATATTCTAACAGTGAATACATAGATGATCTACTTAAACACGGAAAACACTGAATATTTCTAACTGAATATTATTTTTTGTTGGCTGTATAATATGTCCCAGGAAATTCTCATTGTATGACAATCATGCAAAATTTGTTTTAAACATTTTTCTTCTACTTTTGAAGCCATGCAAAGGGAAGTGTATATTAAAAGCTTTTTCATTAATCATTTGCTTGGTTATTCATATGGGAATTAAATTTTATTTTCATAACAATTCTTCACACATAAATCCTGGCTTTTATAACTCTACCTTGAGAATTTGATGTTCCTTCCTCACGAGGAAATAAACTGTTAAATTACGCAATGAAAGATTCTGGTTAAACAAGTTTTGTGAAAACAGGAGAATCTGCTCTACAGAAACAGGCACATTCCTAAAAATCTGGAAGACTTAAAAGACATTTAACACTAATGCTACATATATTTTAAACAATCCAATCTTTTACTGGTGATGGAGATTTTTTAGAATGCTGCAGTCCTAAACGTTATTATTTTAAATACCCGCCATCATTGTATTATATCTATTTTCCAGCACTGGTAATAGTGCTCTAGCCAATGGGAAATCAGGTAAAACTAACTTCCACTCTACCAATCAGCACCGTAAGAACTCTGCCGCATAAGAACAAGAATACAGTCCTATCAGATCCTTCCAAATTTATAAACATTTTGAAATAGAGAATTTAATTCCCAGTCATATATAATTAATCTGAACATACAGAAATTCATTTTTAAAAAACAGCTAAAATTAAGGATGGACTTTAAAAGTGCCAAACCAAACAGATAATCATGATATAAACACAAAGCAAGAGATTTAATATTTTCTTTATTTAGTAAAACCCCAAAACTAGATCCAGTTCGCATTTAAAAAAAATCAGATGATGAAGGATTCTAAGTCAATTCAGTAAATTATTTCAATTAATTTGCATGAACTTCTTGATTTTTGTATAGTACATGCATTAATTTTCTACTGCTGCTACAAAAAATCTCTGCAATAAAATGAAAATTGGAAGGGCTATGTTCCTTCTCTGGAGGTTCTAAGAGACAATCGCATTTCCTTCCTTTTCCAGCTTCTAGAAGCTGCCTGCATTCCAGGATCATGTCCGCTACCTATACCTTCCAAGCTGGTAGCTAGCATCCTCAAATCTCGCTTTGTCTCCTCTGTCACTTTTGAAGGGCTCTGGGATTACATTGAGTCCATCAGGATAATCCAAAATAATCTCCCTAATTTAAGGTGGGCTGATTTGCAACCTTAATTCCATTTGTGACCTTAATTCTCCTTTGCTATATAGCCTAACATTTTCACAGGTTCATCTTTTGGGGGTTGGGGGCAGTCATTATTTTGCCTACCACAGTATATCAGATTTATATTTAAGTTTGTAATATTAAATTCAAGTCAATATTCACCCAAGTGAATTTAAGTTTTCTAATACTATTACTATTATTATTGTTATAGTGTACAATAAAAATGTAAAGAGTTTTAAATGTTTTCAGTTAGATAATCACACCTTCTTTCACTAGAGACATGCTAACTTACCCAGTGTCTGACCTCTTTCCATTCTTACTTGTGCAAATTTGACACCAATCAATTGCTTTAATACCTTGTTCTCAACTCAGTTCACAACTCAGTGCATTATACATTATTAAACTTCCATAAGACAATGTAACATATAATGCTTACTATATATTATGTAAACCTGGTTTTCCCTCTGAGAATACATCTCAGACTGTAGTAAAAAATTACAAGAAAAGACTATTTCACTAACATTGACTTCACACAACATTTTCAGGAAGTATATTGGAAGAGCAGATTATGAGCATTTGCATAGATTTCGGAGATACCACACCCCATGTTAGAAATGATATAAAGGAAACTTGGCCCAGAGATATTTACCTGACTTACCTGAGGTCACACAGCTAACCTGAGACAGAGCTGTTTCCTGACAATAAGTGTTGTCATGATTATGATGCTGTTCATCTAACACATAAAATAGAGTCAACTGTGACTCATCACTAGAGCACATAGTAAACTAATATATTTACTAAGTTACACTCCAAGGGACTGTAGAAGTAGTATTTTATCATTATGTTCTATGATTATACAGTCTAAGCCAAGGATCAAGGCCTACTAAGACCCTGTGTAAATTATAAAAATCTTATAAAATGTCATATAAGAAGAAGAAACAGTATGCAGGAAAGAGAAACTAACTGGACAACAAAATCAAAGAACAGTGAGCCTATACTAACAATGTGGATAATTTCTATAAGACAAACTTGACAATATTTAACTTTTTTATGATAAATCATTATTTCTTATTGGTGGAATAAAATGAGAAGAATACAAGACATTTTCATATGGATTTTCTTGGAGGAAGAAAAACGGTTTAGAATTGGGACAGTTTGGCCAGCGTGCGGTGGCTCACGCTTGTAATCCCAGCACTTTGGGAGGCTGAGGTGGCAGATCACAAGATCAGGAGTTTGAGACCAGCCTGGCCAACACAGTGAAACCCTGTCTCTACTAAAAATACAAAAATTAGCTGGGTGTGGTGGCGCGCACCTGTAATCCCAGCTACTTAGTTGGCTGAGGCAGGAGAATCGCTTGAACCGGGGAGGCGGAGGTTGCAGTGAGCCCAGATTGCACCACTGCACTCCAGCCTGGGTGACAAAGAGCTAGACTGCATCTCAGAAAAAAAAAAAAAGAATTGGTATGGTTTGAAAAATATCATTATGTAAAGAGTATTTTGAAATTCTGCCATTGTTTCCATTTTTTTATTTTTTGTTTTTTAGAGACTGGATCTTGCTCTGTTGCCCAGGCTGGAGTATTTTAAAATATATCAGCTAAACACATCTATATCCCTAACCTGACAAATGAAAAATAAAATTTTCATTTTAAAATTAGTTTCTTTTTAATATTAAATATATCATAATTTCCTTCAGATAATAGAATTAAATTCTATTTTTAAAAGTTATAGGGGGAGAAGCCTCTTAAGTTATCAATAAAACACAATTTTCTTGGTATCATAAAGGAGAATTAAAATCAACTTACTTGATGTAATAGGGCACTTTATTATGTGAGATGGATCTTTGCCACGGCAGCTGGACTGATGCTGAGGAAACAAAGGGAGATTACTGGAAACGTTGAAAACCAAAAAGCCTTACACCTTAATGCAAAACAACTGAACGTTTTATAGCAAATTCAAAGAACTGCTCTGGTTCCTGAGCTGGATTCCTATAATTATGAGATCCACTGGGCCAAACAAAAAAATGGCTTTAAGGATTCATTTGAAGTAAAACAAGAAACAATATCGGTTCAAGGTCTAATGCCAACCAACTTAACCTGTTGATAAAAATACTTTTAAACTTTCAAAAGATGTTGTTTATAAACACTACAATTTAAAACTTGGTGCCATCTGGAAACTACTCCATATATATTTTTGATAAAGCTACAACCAAAATTAATTTTACCTGGTATATCCAGATTAAAAATTAGATTTTTTCAAGACTGAATTTTCCAGATGACTAATCATAGTCACAGGAGTAGCTATTGAGTACAGATGGCATTTAAACAAATTCAATTCTATAAAATTTAACAAGAGAAAATTTAAAAATAGGCCAAAAGTTGTGAGGAACCAAGGCAATCATGTAGGCATAAAAATCCCAGTTTCTTATTTTCATCTGAAACACACAGAGAGCTCAGTCTCCTAGTTTTGCACTAGACATTACTATGATTGAGATTTTATGGGTTTTTTTAATTGAGGTACTTTTTTATTTTTTTTACAATTCTAGTTACTTCTTACTAAAAATATATTATTTCTACATTAACCAATTATTTTATGACTTATTTAAGAAGAATAGTATATGTGAATCTAGTGCCATTAAGGAATTTTGCTGAGCAAAGTAATACAAAAATTCAAATAATACTTCGAATTTTCATAATTTGCAAATATTATCAGATCCTCATGTAGCCAGTTGTCACCAATACTTCTTTTCCCAATTTCATGTCACATTAATATTTTACAACTGTTCAGCATTCTAAACTTTGCCAAGCATTTTCAAATATATCTTTCTGGCAAGGAAGCAGCAAGATACACATTAAAGTTCCATTTGATAGATAAGGAACTAAATGTGTAGAGATAAAATAACTTGCCGAAAGAGTGATACCCAGTAAATAAATGACAGAGCTCAGATGCGATCTCAGAATTTCTGAACGCTAGTTGAGCAATTTTTCTACTCAACAATTCTTCCTCTCTTTATAAAAGGCAAGCACTCCTTTCTCCATTTATGCCCATGGAACATAAAGAAGGGATGAAAATGAGGAAGTAGGTAGGTTACATTTCTCATTAGAGCCAACCTCATTTCAGTGTTGGCACCGGGCTAATAGGTCAGTTTTTATTTTGCGCCTAACTAAACAGGCTTCTTTTATAACCATGGCTAAAGTCCAAGAAATATAATAAAGCCAAGATTCCAAGTAGCAAAGGATAACAATTATTAAATTTATTAATTGGGACTTTGTCTACACTTCTCTGCTCATTTTAATAATTGGTTTGATTTGAGTAACTTCCACCTCTTTGGACTGTCAGTGTTAGACAATATAAGGATATGTATTTGACTTTCACAAAATGTGTATAAATTTCACCATATTTCACTTCCAAAAGAATATGCGCTTGCTTTCTACTATGAGAGTGATTGCTAGGTCAAAGTGTAGCCTTTCATTAATACTAAAGATAACTGATACTTAGAACGGTACAGACAGTTCTCAATTACTTTGTAAACTCCTCTTTCATTTGTTCTTGGTACATAGCTTTGCATTTTGTAAAACTGAGATTTAGAAATCTGGAATACTTAATATCTAATAAGTATACGGAAAACCTATTTGCTTCACCAACATTGATGGTATCCGGGCATTAAATATGTGCCCTGGCGGTTGAGTGTGGTGGCTCACGCCTGTAATCCCAGCACTTTGGGAAGCCGAGATGGGTGGATCACGAGGTCAGGAGTTTGAGACCAGCCTGACCAACATGGTGAAACCCTGTCTCTACTAAAAACACAAAAATTAGCTGAGTGTGGTAGTGTGCACCTGTAATCCCAGCTACTCAGGAGGTTGAGGCAGGAGAATTGCTTCAACCTGGGAGGCGGAGGTTGCAGTGAGCCAAAATTGCACCACTGCACTCCAGCCTTGGCAACAAAGAAAGACTCCGTCTCCAAACAAAACAAATAAACAAACAAAAAACAAACAATAACAAAAACGTGTCTTGGCATCCAGGTATATAGTATATTCCGGGAAGGCCTATACACCACAGAAAGATTGACTACCTAAGGTCTCAGGTTTGTGAAACAGAAAAAGGGGTGGGGGCAGTGAGGAGGGTGAGAGGTAGAGAGGTATAGAGAAGGAAGGGGCAGAAAATGACTGATTAGGATTCTTGAAATTGTAAAAGAAAAGCCCATCCTTTAACTGAGGTAAAGAAGTTTATCAATAGTGACAAAAAGATTAAGAGGAAATATAAATGTAATCAATTTAGTTAGAAGATACAGTATTATTCAGTTGTCTCTATGGTTGTAGTTCCAAAAAAAAAAAAATCATAATTGAGAAATAAGCTTTGCCCTAAGTTTAAAGTTTAAATTGATTTTAAAGTTTACTTAAATTGAATTAAACTAAACAAATTGCTTTCTTACATATATTTGCCAAAGGAATTGAAAGGAAAGAAATTAATATTTACTTAAAGCATTTGTGTCAAGAACTGTGCTAGGTGCTTTGTGTAACTGGATATGGCTTGTCATTGACTTCTCAAAGCAATCAGAAGAAATAGGTAATATGATATTTTAAGACAAAGAAATCAACCTTCAGAAATTCACAGGTCTGGTAAATGGCAGAATGAATGTTTAAACTCAATCTGGTTGACTATAAATCCTGCATTCTTTAGTATCCTCAGCAGTGAATGATAAATAAAGTAGGAACTCGAATTGGTTATTCAAGATCTCAAGAATGGTCCATAAATTTAAAAATTCCAGGAGAAAAATATTACATAAAACTCTACATAGGTGGTTTGGCTAAATTTGCAATACTAGACTAGAAGAAAAGCTACATATAATTGCAGTGAGCCTAATAAATCAAAATCTTCCCACTTAAAGATTTATGAAGAGTGACTTTTTTTTTTAAGGTGCAGGTGTGTTTTAAACTAATAAGCACTTTTTAAAGAGAAAATTTAATTTAAAACTTTAAATAAAAAACTGATTTTTGTATTATGAAAAAGTTCATAATCTTTGACTATGAAAAAGCAATGACGATATGATATTATGTTAGCTCTCCTAACAGACAGTCCAATGAAAAGCCATAGCTAAAGATGAATTCATTTCTGTTTTACTTTGAAGACTTCTCACTTGTCATTACATTATTACAAATAATAACCAATAAGTAATATTTTCATTGATGTTAATACCTCCTTATATGCATCTATCTAAACAAATATGTTTACAGCAAGGAATACAGCTTCTTGAATTAAAGTGAAAGAAAATGCTAATTCATTCCATTAATGCAACCAGTCCAGTTTATTACTACTTACTAGAGAGAAAATGCTGAGAGGAGGGTCCAAAATCTCTGTGAGCTTCCTGAAGCTGTTTAAGGCGATCGTCCACAGAAACCTGTGCACACACACATGCAAGACAGAGGAAATAATCTGATTCTGAAACGACTTTAATAATATCTTTGGTTTAAAGACTATAATAAATGAAGCTATTGCCCAGGATATGCTTGTCTATACAGACCCCTTCTCTATTTCTGGTAGCAGAGTAATGGTAATAAATAAATAAATAAATAAATAAATAAATAAATAAAAAAGGACTTCTTCTGGCCTCAAATAAGAGTAAATAGTGCCAGGCACTCTTCTAAACAATTTATAGAAATTAACGCTTTAATCTTCACAATAACTGTAAGGGTTATTTGTATCATCATTTTACAGATTAAGAAACTAAAACACAAAGAGGTACCCAAGGACATAAAGCTAGTGAGTGGCAACACTCCTGTTCATATTCTGGTCATACAGTGCCAGAATCTGTGCCTAACTGTGACTCTGCCTCTAAGGTAGTCCATTGTCTCTAAAGCCTCTGAAGTCAAGACGTGCTCATAGGATCAGTGACCACTCATCTCTCTTTCGTAAGGAAGATGGTAAAAAGTGTTATGGGGAGCAAATGAAAAAGACGCCTCAGAAACTAGATTGGTAGATAATAGATAGATTATATATATATATATACACACACACACACACACACACACACATTTATATATATATATATAAATTATATATACAATATATATAATTTATTTTGTTATATAAATATATTATATAATTAAAATAATTAAATTATATATATATATATAAAATCTATTATCTACCAAACTAGTTTCCTAGGCTTCTTTTCCATTTGCTCCCCATAACACGTATATTTTATATATATATATATATATATATATATATATATATGTAGAGAGAGAGACAGAAATAAACAGTACATAGATAGTAGATAGTTAGAAGGAAACAGTACATAGATGGTGGATAGTTATAGGGAAAGAATGAGTGAGGTGATAGAAGCTAAACAGAGAGTGAAAAGACATGTGACTATGCAACATCTTATTTTCTTGCAAATTTGTATCTGATCATCTCTACTTGGGGTTGAGATATATATTTAAGTTTGTACAGGCATATTAATGTACTCTTCATATTTTTTATACACATTTTTGGTTCGATTTGGTTTTGTTTGTAGAGACAAACTCTCACTGTGTTGCCTAGGCTGGAGTTTAGACATGATTATGGATCATGGCAGCCTTGACATCCTGGGCTCAAGTAATTCTCCCACCTTAGCCTCCCAAGTAGCTGGGACTACATGCATGTGCAATCATACCTGGTCAATTTTTTTTATTTTGTAGAGAGAAGGTCTCACTATGCTGCCCAGACTGGATACTCTCTACCTCTTTTATGCACATCTTTGTTTTACTTTTATTTTTAGAGACAGAGTCTCACTGTTGCTCAGGCTGGAGTGCAGTGGCACAAACATAGCTTGGTATAACCTCAAACTCCTAGCCTCAAGCAATCCTCCTACCTCAGTCTCCCAAGTAGCTAAGACTACAGGTGCACACACCACACCCAGCTAATTTTTAAAATTTTTATTTTGTAGAGACAGGCTCTTCCTATGCTGTCCAGGTTGGTCTCAAGTGACTCTCTCACCTCAGCCTCACAAAATGTTGGGATTACAGGCATGAGCTACCATGCCCAGCTTTTTAAAAATACACGTTCTGTAGTTAGCTCTCTGCATTATAAAAATGTAAAGGGTTACTAAACTGAGAAACTAAATGCAAATCAATAACAACTGCATGCAGCCCACTGACATTTCCATTTCCTTTTTCTAGTCTTGGTCTATGTAATGCTCATCATTGTTCCACTTAGAAGGACAATCTCATCTGCAGCTGTCCTTAAACGAAACTGTGTATGTCTGGTTCCCTAGTCAGCACTCGTTCCTCCTGGTTAGCCATTTAAATTGCATTAGTATGCACATCGTTCATTAAGGCCAAAAAGCATTCAAATGCCACACTTTATGAGTAAAGAAAATATTATCCCTGCAACTCAACAGTGTAGCCTACCAGCATAGATTTTTCTCTTCTTGTCCAACCAGCAACTAACATCTGAGCTCTAGAGGTTACCAGCATCATAGATAAGGATGACAGAATACATATCTTCTGTCAAGTATAGCATATTCCCCAACTGCTAATCTTTAGAAGTAGTGATAACAGAAACAGAATGGGAAGTAAATCAAGATGGACCATAAGAATCATCACAGGAAGATAATGAATCAGAGAAACAGAGAAGAATAAAAAAAAGAATAAAGTTCAAATACTTCTGTGTTTCACAAACTAGATAACACATATAAATTTAACAGATTTTGCTTTACTAATCCTACATTATTAACACTGTTTGCAAAGACTGAAGATAGTAAAATATTATACACTAATTTCTTCTTCAATTTCAATAAGAAAATATGAACCATTGAGTGTTTTGATATTTGAATTAATTCAGCAAATCTATTATATGATAAAATATTGTATCTGTCAAATGTTTTTATGCACTACATCAAAATTGCATATTTAAATAAGGTCTAGAGTCATTAAACCAACTGCATTAGCTAAAATCTAAGAAGTAAAGGTAAACACCACTGGTATAAATGTGCCATCTGGAAAAAATAAGGAAGACATTTAAACAGAAACCAGTTAGAAGAAAAACAATAGAGACTTCCTTAGCTTTTCAAAATGAATCAAACAAAAAAAAATACATGATGAAAGTAAGAAAAATGACTCCTTTATGAGCCACTATGTGAAAAATGTTTCTATGACCTACCACAGGTTTCAATTACTGTGCTTTATTTAACCTTTTGCAATTTTCTACAAATATCATATGAATAGTACATCAAAAAATTAAATTAAACTCTGTAAATAAATGAGGCATTTAGGTTCAAGATACTGAAAGACAAATACCTGATATCATCACATGCCAAATTCATTATCAAATACCATCAAGAAAGAAAGAGAAAATGAGAAGAGTGGTGGAATAGTGAGATAGGGTTTAAAGGCCACCCAAGGTGTAAGCCTGCATTACAAAGGGGAATAAGCTGATACCTGTAAAAGTTTCCATCGCATATTAAGGTCATCTAGCTGGCGAGACATCTTTAGAGAGGGATGCAAGTCAAGTGGTGACAGCTGACTGGATAAATCATTCACTGTTTTAACTTTTAAGTTGATGGGTGCAATTTCTTCTCTAAATGCCTAGAAGAGCCAAAAAATATATTATTGGAAAAAAATATTACAAAAGCTAATACAGTTGACCCTTGAATAACTTGGGTTTGAACTGCATGGGTCCACGTATGCACACATTTTTCTCAACCAAACTGCATGGGTCCACTTATACACAGATATTTTTCAACCAAACATATGGAAAATATAGTATTTGCAGGATGTGAAACCCACGTCTACATGGAGAGCTGACTTTCCATATATGCAGGTTCCAGGGGGAAATGTGGACTTGAGTAGGCATGATTTTTGGCATATGCAGGTGTCCTGGAACTGTACTTCAAATAAATGGCAAGGCCAGTCGAGAGGACATCAACTACAGCTGCCCACTCAACAGCAGATAACATAATTCAGGTTTTCAGTAACTTGGATGAAGAATTAAAAAGTCACTGTTTATAACCCAAAGAATATAAATGTGTGAAGAGAAAAATTCTAATTCAAACTCATTTAAATGATTCTGTATTTCCTTTCATACTTTTTATTACGTGCAGTTTACTCTGGAAGACGTTTGTCATTATTTTCCATTTTACTGATATCTAATGTTGATTCTATATTTAGTTTGTATTCATATTTTCTTTTTATTCTGTTTCATTAACATAGAACTTTAATATTTTTTCACTAAATGCAACAACTTGATTTAAACATGTTTCCACTTAAAATTAAATTAGAAAGTGGCCAGTAAAAACAACTTTCCTAACCATGAAACCAATGCCTAATACAGACTCAAGAAGTAAGGTCTGTCCCTGTTAAAATCATTTATAAACATTGTCTGTGGTTAGGCCTGGGGCAGGAAGAGTGGAGTCTATAGGAAAAGAGGAAAATGAGTCTTAGAATTGACAAATGCCAATTGACAAATGCCACCTCTGAGCAAGGTCTAGAGTCATTAAAACAACGTACTAAGAGCACTTAGAAGTTGTCATTATGAGCATCCATATTCTTGATGTCCCCAACAAAAAATGGAAGCTGCTTGGGAATAGACCCTCACTATTTAGCACAGGATTTGCAATCCAAGAGAGAGAAAATTAATTTCTATTGAGAAAGGCCCACAAAAATGATATTTGAGCAATATTAAGTTAACACAGAATGCAGAACAGAACTGGGATACTAAAAGAAAAGTTTAAATTAGCCACAAAATTATAGTTAATAATGTACCAAACTTAGCTTAGAATTAGCAGGTGTTGTAAACATCCCATTAGCATTGGCCCTCAGGTTTCATCATTTCTACATTCTCCACTCTTTGTTTTCTTTTTTTGAGACGGAGTTTCCCTCTTGTTACCCAGGCTGGAGTGCAATGGCGCGATCTCGGCTCACCGCAACCTCCGCCTCCTGGGTTCAAGCAATTCTCCTGCCTCAGCCTCCTGAATAGCTGGGACTACAGGCATGCGCTACCATGCCCAGCTAATTTTTTTGGTATTTTTAGTAGAGACGGGGTTTCACCATGTTGACCAATATGGTCTTGATCTCTTGCCCTTGTGATCCACCTGCCTCGGCCTCCCAAAGTGCTGGGATTATAAGCGTGAGCCACCGCACCTGGCCTCTCCACTTTAAGTGGGGAGGCTCTTTAAGAGACTTGAGTCAGCGTGAGAACTATGAAAGCTGGAAGTTTGAAATCAGCATGTATAAAGTAAGAAATATCACCTGAACCCTGCAGCTACCAACATTTCTAAGACAGGGTAGAAGAAGAGAAGTGTACAAAGTCATGGGAATTGCTGATATATGGAAAGAGAAGAAGGGTTGAGGTAGTTTTTTTTTCCACTGCTACAGATTTGGCATTTTAATAGATGACAGAATGTGCATATACAGACAAACACACAAATACGATTAAATAAGAAGAGCAGTTGTATGGTAACAGAGGCATTATAGGTGTAAAACATTCACAATTACTATAGAAGGACACGACAGGAGGAGGTGTGGGTTAGGGTGGGCAAAGGGAATTTTTCAGTCTGGACTTTGAAGAGGCCTGGGTCCCTCATATTCAGTTTGAGAACAATGACAGAATTCAAATCCTTCAAGGTTTCTTCAGTCATGATTTTAACTTTATGCATTAATACGGTCTCCATGGTAGGTAAGTTGGAGGACTCAAGACTTGCAATTAGCTTTTAAAATCAACATCTTTTTGTTTTTTATCTATTGGAGATTAAAAATGAAATGCTAGAAAAGCTTTTGAGATTCATATAATTTCAAATAATAATCACTTTTATTTCAAAAGATAGCAAACTTTTTAAAAAATAGATTATAACTTCAAGACAGGCTTTAAAAATCTTTTGGAACAGAAAAGAAATTTAAATTTTTCCTCTCCAAAGATAATGTTTCTCTATATAAGCCACAGGTAAAAACATTTTAAAAGCTTTGACAAACAAGGTCTTTGTTTTTTGTTTTTCTTTTTATGGTCAGGTGTTATATGGCAACGAGAAGTCTTTCTATCAAGAAAGTTTATCTTTTGTTTTTGAAGAGCTTCCAAATTAAGGGGCTTGAGATAAAGCAAGTTTGAAAATGGTTTCAGAACTGCTGTGTGTTCTAGTATAAAGAACCAATTTATCATGTTATGACTGCACTTTCCTATAACAGAATAGGGGGCTATGTGGCCTTCCTTGCCATAAAAACAGAACATCTGCTAGTATCAAAGGTGCTAACTGGCAGTCTGTTGGCAGGTGTGACTCCCATGCCCTTCTCTTGCCAGAAGGTGTGTATTCTGTAAATAAGAACGATTAACGATAACTTCAGGGAGTTGACATTATTTGATTACCCCCAAGGATTTTGTTTTCCAGTTGCTTTGACATATTTAATAATATCTAGCAAAATTCAGTACTTATTTTTATCTAACTACACTGTCAATGAGATTTGGGGTATACTTTAAACCACATGTAACACACCCCAGACTTTGAATCTATTTTACATGTCTTAATAAGACTTGGGATTTTTTTTTTCCTAAAAAGGTATTAAAATATTTTAATTTACAGTTTATTCCTATTAAAATATTAATTGTATTTTTCCTGGCTTCTACTTATGCAGAGATTTAAACAAAAGGATTTGGATTTAGAGATGGGTAAGTGGTTTAATCAAATGTGATTATCAACTCCCAAACTTCTGGGCATTTAATAACTCCAGGTACAATTCTTCACTTTTCCCCAAATACTAACCATTCTGCACTATAAGCTGATGCTTTCAATTCAAATGGGTAAATTCCTGCTCTAACCAAGAGGTATTTTTGCAGTCCAGTAAAACATAATTTTTGTGAACTGTTGACTCAAAGATTTTCAGTGTCTAAAACTATCTATTCAAATACAAGAAGTGTGCCGCTTCCAAGGAAGTTGTGCTAGAGGTTTTCTTTCTAGTGGGTTATTTTAAGCTCAAGTCCATCCATGGAAATGATTTTTAAAATCCTAAGGTTTAAAATACTAGGAAGATGCCTCTTTAATTCATAACATAGCTGGATACCTGTATATTTACACTGAAAGATGGCAGACACCAGTACAACTTTTAGTAATAAAAAACGTTTAGCTTAAAATTTAATATTTAACTTTTAAAGCTTGAAATTCAAGTAGTTGATCAAAGTTGTGTAAAAGTTCTCTGCAATGAAAGAGAAGAGCAAGAAAAAAGGAAGGGGAACTCTACCACTTACTAGCCACGCGGGCTTGAGCAATTACTTTCAGTTTTCTTATTTGACAAACAGGTATAATAATAATACCTATCTTGTTGGGTTGGTGTGAGGATTAAGAGAGATAACTATTCAAACTGGCTAAGAATAGTTCTTGAAACACAGTAAGCCTCAGTAAATGCTACCTATTATTATTCTGGTATCTATACATTTTTATATTTACTTATGCAATTAACCTAGGTATTCAGGTAATTTTCCTAGATCTTCTTTCTCTTTCCTGTTTAGCTACATGCATATAAAGGGAGAATGCTATCCAATGTGTGTACACAAATGACATATCTTCTGCAATAAAAATTCCATTCCTAATGGATACTGTCAGCCTAAGATCTAATTTTTCACTGGCTTATCCTCTGATTTGATTCATGACTACCCAGTTTAGTATGCTACTATAAATCCTTCTCTACACTAAATCTGTTATTTCTATCTCTTATTGCCTAAATTTTATTAACCTTTTATTTCTGGCGATGTTCTAGAATGTGGGAACCAAAAGGGATGTAACCACAGGTCTAACATCCTTAGCTTTGGGCATCCCTAACTACAAACAGAATTTATAGCTAAACTAATTCTTCATTAATATACTCATATAGTAAGATACAATTTATAGATGAGAGTTCCCAGTAAAAGAGTGTGCTTTTGATTATATCTCTACCTTCAACCACCAATTTACAAGAGATACAGAGAAGAGAGGAAGCTGGAGATTACACTACATAGAAGCAATTCTGAAAAATCCAGGCTCTAGGAATCAATACGAAACAAACAATTCAGTATCTTTAACAAATAAACTGCAAAGAAAAGAAAAGAGGAATAGAGGGGAAATCTGGAGATTAAGGTTTTTTTTAAAGAGGTAAATCTAATCTATATTGTTTAGGGATGCACCATTGGGTGAACAGTAAAAATAAATGTAAATTACGATAAAAGTTGCATTAGTTGTTATTTGGGGGCAGGGTTGAGGGACATATGGAAAGCATCTGTTCTGACTCCTGATGGGTGGGGCTGCAACGGTGCTGGCTTTGTAACAATCCCTTATAACAATTTACATATGTGGCTCTCTTTATATGCATTACATTTAACAAGGAAATATTTCTTAAAAATCCTTCCAAGACAATGATGCTGACCATGATTTTTTCAATGTGATCTTGCAGCGAGTCAATGAGTAAGTCTCCCACGGGTTTCCAGCCATTCCGCACAGACTCTGCCTCTTTCATGTCAGCGTCCAGGTCGTCCATAGCTCCCTGCAGGTCTCTGAGTTTCTCCAAGGCCTTGTCCACTTGCTTCTGCCAATTGCTAGTTACAGCATTTAGATTTTCCCATTTTTCTTTGACTTCAGAAGACTGTTTGCGCATGGCTTTGGCAATCTTTTGGGCTCTCTCCTCAGGAGTCAATTCTGTGATTAAAAAAAAAAAGAAATAGAATAATTTGGATGTCTGATTGCATATTCTTAATAGCCAAGTGTGAGTGTTACTAATGCTACTGAGATACATAGAGAAAAAGTAAGAAAAAATTACTCCTGGATAAAAATTGGCCAGGGTAAGAAAAAATTTCCCCATACTTCATGAATACTCTGCCACACCTAATCATACACTCAAAAGGAGAATGAAACAGTTACTGAGATTAATAAATTGACCTGGTTTTTGAATTTTAATATATTTGTAAAGCCTGAAATGTAAGAAGATAACATAAGAAATAAACCAATTTTTCTTTTTCATAAATTTAGTGACATAAAACCCAAAGACACTTTTTCATTTCAGTATTCTCAAGAGAAATGGCAAGTATAATGAATGACAAATGACTATAAATTATAAGCTGAAATGCTCAGAAAATAAGATTCCTATTGTGTTCCTAAAAATAAATAACTGAAGGCAAATAACATACCTTAGATAGTGATAATTTCTAAGGCTGTTTGGTGGCTTATTTTTAATAAAGGGTATCATCTGCAGCCCACAAAGATTTTAGCAGGAAAATAGCAAGATTTCAAGGACCATCCTAAATATGTAATAGAGCAAGGGGGCTTCTACAATGCCTGAAATAAACTTCAGACAAAAAGAGCAGCCATAACACATGGACAGGTGACAAGATATGGGCAGGGCGAGTCCAGAGGAGTATCAAAGGATACAGACAGAAATCAAAGTCAAGTTCAAAGCCAAAGGTCAGAAATATGAGAAATGGGGAGCTAGTAAGACAATGGCAGAGGAATGTGATAAACACAGAGGGGAAAAGTCTCAAGTCAGCTTAGAAAGGTCTCCAGCACAGCTCCACACTCCTGGGGCCTCTCTATCTTCTACACCTTAAAATACCTCCTTTCCTAGCTAGTTGGTTTGATGGTGGTGTCTGACTGTCCACTGCAAATAAAGAGGCAGCTCAGAAACATGCAATCAAGGTAAACTGTACATTAATTTGAGACAGAAATCATACTCTTCTTTGTGATAACAACTCATATTTCAGTACACATCACATTAGCAATTTCTACCTCACCTCAAAATGTTCCAAATCACTTGTAAAATGATCTAAAGTTCATCAAACTTCATCCATCATAGATGAACTTCATCATAAAATGCACCGAAGCAAGCTCTCCTAAACCGTAACTTTCATCCTCAGTGTAAATTGGTCTGCCTGACTTTATTTAAATATTATTTAAAAGCCAAGTCAAAGGTGACAAAAACACATATGTTTGTCTTTCTAAATTTCCAAAAATTCTAAGCATTGATATTTAGCAACCACAGAACTACGAGTTGTGCTGCTTAAGTGGTGGGAGTCTACGGAGAAATTTCAAAAATCTCTTGGCAGCTAAATTGAAGATAAGAAGAGAAAACATCGCAATCGGTAGATAGGCTGAATATGCTAGTACAAGATAAATAAAGAAAATAAGTAAATTAGAGTCCAGGGGTGGTGGCTCACGCCTGTAATCCCAGCATTTTGGGAGGCTAAGGTGGGTGGATCACCTGAGGTCAGGAGTTCAAGACTAGGCTGACCAATATGGAGAAACCCTTACTGTACTAAAAATACAAAATTAGCCAGGCGTGGTGGTGCGTGCTTGTAATCCCAGCTACTGGGGAGGCTGAGGCAGGAGAATCGCTTTAACCCAGGAGGCGGAGGTTGAAGTGAGCCAAGATCACACCACGGCACTCCAGCCTGGGCAACAAGAGTGAAACTCCATCAGAAAAAAAGAGAAGAAAAGAAAAGAAAAAGATATCTCTAAAATGATGAATATATAATATATTTTATATATTTTATATAAATATAAAATGCTATGTCAAGACAAAAAATCATTCTTAGTCTCATGAGAGGTGGTAACTTTTATGATTAAACACCTGTGTCTGTTAAGTTACTTGGGCTTTTTCAAAGATATATCAAGCATCTACTACTGTAAAAAAAAGAAATACATGACTCATTTCAGAACGGACAACTTAATTATGATAATTTTCTTCAGATAAAGTAAAAACTCATTTTGTCAGACATTAAATAACCTGGCATGGGGAGGCCCATGGCTTCTTTGTCTTGCATCAAAACATTGTCTACAGCCTCTGACGTTTTTGTCTTTCCTTAATGCAAAAATCTATTTATTGAGCAGTTCTTGTGTGGTGTTTATTACATAATCCCCACTCAGTCAGCTACTCAGGAGAAAAGAAAAGCTCTATGTTCAATTCACCATCTGTCTGCCAGAAAGGAAACATATTAACTAATCACTTTTAAGTCAAAATAAAGAGTTTCCCAGTGCAGCAACAATCCCAGCTGAATGCATACTGTTAAGCCAAGCACAGAGCAAAGTAAAAAATAAAGCAAAAACTTTCCAGAAGTCTGTGAAACACATAAGCAGCAGCAACATGTGAAATACGAAGGTATGACTATTTGGGGTAAAATAAATAAATAAACGAATAAATAAATTCAAATATCAAAAAGGCAGAAAAAAATTTTTTTTTAAAGGGAAATGATTGCATTCTTAAAAAAAAAAAAAAGCCTTCTCATTTGAAAATCAAAGGACAAATGTTACTTCAAATTTTCTGAATAGGTATTCTGTGGTAAATGCTAAAGCCAACGACCTACAGGAGTAGAGAATCCTCTCCACCAGTGAGGAACACCGGTGTCATATTAGAAACCCTGACATTGACAGATTGAGTGAGTTTTTAAAGCTGGTGATCCAGGGCCCCTCTCCCAAAAGGTACTGATTTCTCTGTTCAATGTCAGTTCTGGCATGGAGAGAGGTCAAAGCTCCCCAGGTGGTTCTAATAGATGGTCAGGATGGAATGCGGCTAGCCTATTGGCATATAAATCGATTTCTCTGGATCATGTAGTTGAAGCTCACAGGACATTTTTACTCCATTGGGTTCTGGTGTCAACCCCACGCAGAGCACAGCCACTAAATACTGGAGGCCAGAGAGCAAATGAAGCTCAGTGATAAGAGGGTCATCTAATTTGCATTGGAAAGGCGGTAAGAGAGGCTAATGCTAGAAAAACCGGAGGAAAGAGCAGGAGAAAAGCAGATAAATTTGCTAGCAATTCTGAGACCGGAAAATCTTTTTTGCTCTATGTCACTTTCCTACTCTCTAAAATAAGTGTGTGTGTGTGTGTGTGTATGTGTGTGCGCGCGCGCGCGCGCGCATGCGCGGCGTGTGTGCAGGTGCCCTGTCACTCTCCATTCTCCTCCCTTCAGGTCCTCCCATTGAATTGGCCAAAATCTGAGGGTGGAATTATATTTTAATTTTTATTACATACATATACACTCAACTACTCAGAAGAAAAAATATTATTTTTATATATAATGTACATAAATAAAATTGTATATATATTATACATAATTTTTATATATTTATATATATTTAACAATTATATATATACAAACCATTTTTTTTAAGTCAGGTTCTTGCTTTGTTGCCCAGGTTGGAGTGCAGTAGCACGATCATGGCTCACAGCATCAAACCCCTGGGCTCAAGCAATCCTCCCATCTTAGCTTTCTGAATAGCTGGGACCACAGTTATGTGCCACAGTGACCAGCTAATTTTTTTGTTTTTTGTTTTTCTTAGAGATGAGGTCTCACTATGTTGCCCAGGCTAGTCTCAAACTTCTGGTCTCATGTGATCCTCCTACCTCCGTTTCCCAGAGGGCTAAGCTTACATACAGGCTTAAGCCACTGCACCTAGCCTATTACTTATATTTTTGTATGTATTTACATTATATATTTATATATTATAGATTATAAATATTATACTTATTTTATATTTTATAATTTTAACCTGCCAATTTCTTTATTGCCTTACAAAGATATTTAAGGCAGCACAGATAATTATCTTTTAGAAAGAAGAAACAGGAAGAAGACAAAGGAAGAGAGGAAAAACGAAAGATAAATCCTGAGGTTTTTGGTCGTCCAATTAGCTTAACTTCTTCAAATATGCAAATCAGTAGCACAGCATTGATGCCATGCTCTCCTTTATATGAGGAAAAAGACTACAATATACTTCACTGGAATGCAGGTGGGAAACCAAAGCTGGACCAGGAACAGGGATTAGAATTTGGAATCAGCCCTGCTCCCATTTTGCGCATTGCCCCTAGGCCAGTTACCTGACTTGCCCAGCCCAGTCTTATCAAGTGCAAACCCTATTTTCTCATGCTAGAAAAATATTTTATATCAAGAGTCTATTTCACCTCAGTTTAATTATGTAAGAAGGTTGAGCCTCTGCATATCTCAAAGAAATCTTAATAGTAGAGGAAAAGAAACCCTTCCTTTGGGTGCTTATGCAAAGCTATTTTTTAAACTTTAAAAAGGAAACTATGTTTCTCCCATGAAATAATGGTAGAAATTATTAGAATTAGCCCAGTGTTATTTTTAATAATGGTTTCCCATATGTATTGTATTTTCTTTCTCAATTAGGGTATCAACACTTATCTCCATTGTGGCTTTTCTACTCTTAAGTTTTAAAGGCCAATGTCATGAATGTTTTCTTTCTTTCCATATCGATTTTACAGTAGCCAGTCCAGAGATTGGTATGTCCTCAGTATATAATTACTTAATTGAGTTGGACTGAATAGAATTTTTAGTCCTCCTTTTTATTGAGAATACTCAACTTTACACTTTTTTTTTTTTTTTTTTTAGACGGAGTTTTGCTCTTGTTACCCAGGCTGGAGTGCAATGGCGCGATATCGGCTCACCGCAACCTCCGCCTCCTGGGTTCAGGCAATTCTCCTGCCTCAGCCTCCTAAGTAGCTGGGATTACAGGCACGTGACACCATGCCCAGCTAATTTTTTGTATTTTTAGTAGAGACGGGATTTCACCATGTTGACCAGGATGGTCTCGATCTCTTGACCTCGTGATCCACCTGCCTCGGCCTCCCAAAGTGCTGGGATTACAGGTGTGAGCCACCGTGCCCGGCCAACTTTACACTTTTAAGTGGACATGTTTTCACTTCATTTTCCTTCCTCCTTCTCACATCTGTGTAAAGCACTTATAAAAAATTATTGTGAAACAGAAGGATCAACCTTACTAAGTCCTTTCAATTATGTAATTCCAAATACCTTACTTATACTATTTGCTTTTTTGCATGTATCTATAATCTTACTGTTTTATTCTACCAAAAGATGAAAAGGAAATAGTAAAAGAAATAAAGAAAACAATTCACAACTAGCATTTTTACTGCAGTTTAGTTGCATAGCATAAATGCTGTGCTACTAATTTGCATATCTGAATCTTTTCTTGGTAGAAGAAAAGATTAGAAGATTGTATGCTAGTTCCAATACTAACAAGTTACATAATCCTAGATGTATTCTTTATCTCTTTCAGGCTCAGTTAATATATAGAAAGCTACGGGCACATGTGTGGCACACAGTCAGCTCTTGAGAAAGGTTACTCTTTAATTCCTTTTGACTATTTCATAAGTAACTCTGGGAGGCTTAAATATCTGCAGAGATTTTCACATAAGCAAACCAGGTTGATTAGCCAACAAGAACTCAAGGGAAAAGACTTGACTTGCTCTCTCTCAATATCTCTCTTTCTTTACCCACCTATTTCTCTCGCTCTCCTCCTCATGACCAAAAGATGTTTCTGATTAAAATACTGGGAAGTACATTCTTTTCAAATTTTCTGATGAAATGATTAGGATCCATTTAATAGCCCTGAACTGTTCAACCAGTGTTTGAGAAGACCCTGACCATTTCCTACTCTGTACAATAACTGATGACAACCAATCATTATGAGCCAGATTACAAGTACATCATCAAGTGCCACGGCTGATTAGTGCTTCTAATTAAGTCCATCTAATAAATTATAAGGATAACAATAACAAGAGGCTACTCAGAGCAGATTCACCTGTTAATATGCGGCCTAAATCTTTCAATATGGATATGATAAAGATGGCATGGATTCATCCATGCTGCCAGTGGACTTCTCAAATTCTTTTTTGTTTAAATGAAAAAGAACATAGATATATTTAGGGAACATCAAGACCTCAATAGTCAATAGATTTAGGGACTACCTTCCACAAATATTCAGTGCAAGGTATTAAGAGAGGGGACACAAATGGAGGGGAACTCAGAATATAAAACACACTGTGGAGGGAGCTACATGGCACCACTGACCTGAAGTCAACAGAGGCAGAACTGGAGTCTAAATACACTCAAGGCTTACTCTTCCTGTGAAGTGGGTCAAAGTAAATAAGCCCAGCGTTGAGTGGAGGAAGAAGCAGGGGCCAACCACTAGACAGATGCAACTTCAAGGCAAGAAGCAGGAAGAACAAAGAGACCCTGGAACAGACAGCCAGGGAGGCCTGGCTAAGCAACCTGAGATCCTTCAATTTTCTTTATTCAGGAATAATCCCTGAATTTCCTCCAAGTAGTGACAGTTTTGCAATTTATTCAAGTCAATTCATTTGGGCTGGACATTAACAGATGGAACCTTGGGGGCAGGTAGGTAGCAGTAAAAGGAAAGGAAAAGCTGAAAATGTTTCGGGAGAAAAAAAATCTCTGTTTTGCCCACCTTTGTATCCCCAGTGTCTAGACACCCCCTTGCAAAGAGTAGGCAATCAAAATGTACTTGCTAAATGTATAAATCGGTCTCTGTACAATATCTTGAACTAGAAAAAGAAAATAAAAAATAAAATTCTCCCCTTTCTCCTTTAAGAATCAAAGGACCAAGTTTTAGATTCAAAGTCTTTTATTTCTTGCCACATGACTGCTCAATCTCTCCCCAGGCTGCTTCCCAGCTAAACACAGCCCCTAATGATGGCTCAAGCTACAGAGAAGTTTGGAGCATTCTATCCATGTTTTGCCATTCTTATAAGTTAAGTATGGCTTATGTTTATGTACTGCCAAAATAAGTGATGAGTCTAACTGAAGAGGAGAATTTATGCCTTTGCTAGGATTACACTTCCTAAAAACCAGCAAAACCTCTAATTCATTCTTCGAAGATTCCAGTTTTTTACTAAGAACAACAATCACAAAAAATAAGTACCTTATACCACATTAAAAGAGCTTAGTATCCTCCTGTCCTTTATGTTTAAATCAGAAAGTAATGTCCCAGATGCTGATTACAATAAAATACACACATGTAAACTATTGCCATCTTTTTATGAGACAAATGTGATTTATGAATGGCTATAACACTGATTAGAGAACATAACAGATGGTAAACAATTAATTGAAAATGGTATGTCCATCAAACAAACATTTCTCATATAATTGTTTATGAAGACTGTTGTTTACTTCAATGAGATTTTATTACTATGGTAGGAGTTAGCATGAAAAAAAGAATTCCAAATTTTTATCCAATCGATGGGCTTACTCAGCTGGCTCATTATATTTTAGAAAAGTTGAAGACTAGATGCATTATATTCATACAGATATTATAGAACTTTTATTTGTGAAAAATCACATTACTGCTCTACAGTTAAGAACATTGGAAAAGAAAGTAACATTATATTTTTCTGGGCTTTTTCATGCATTACAACCTTACTAATCTAATTTGGACTTGAGAAGCTAATGAAATTATTGTCGTGGTCTAAAGGCCTGAAAGCAATTACTTATACTTCAAGTTTTTATATGAAAATTAAAAAGACAAAGTCTAAGATTGCCTAGAAACCTTCTCCCTCGGTGTCAGGAAATCAGTGAACTGTTTATGATTCCATTATGCAATGTAGTATTTCAGTGAAGAAAGACCAACAGCAAAGAGTCATAAACATATTCAATTACTGTGTGAATTATTTTAAAATCACAGAATATGGAAAATAAAATTTTGTTTCTATTGAGTATCTTGAAATATGAATGATTGTTTCGGTAGTTTACGATAGTATACTATGGCAGTTAAGAGCATCAGGTTTTGTGACATAAGCCTTTGTATTTTGGCTCTGTCACACAGAAGACAGTATGCCTCTAAGCCTCTCAAACTCTGTTTCCTCATCTGTCAAATGGGTGGTAAGTATTCACCTCAGGAGTTATTTTGAGAATGCAATTAAACAAGGCAGGTAAGTTTCTTGGCACAGTGCGTGGCACATGGTCAGCGCCTGGGAAATGCTGGCTTGTTGGGAATGTCTGCATTTACTAACATTTTTCACTTCCCCCCTCCTTTATGGGAATGGATACTTCCTCTATTTAGCATGATATTGTGGAGAGGGTCTGCCCAATCCTAAAAGACCCTGAGTCCCATGTTATTCAAATCGAGTCATCTAGAGTCCTCTCCTGGAATGTTCTGGATCTAAAGAAGGGTGAGTCCTTCCTGGTATGATGCTGTGAGCTATACGGTCAAAGGAAAGCTAAGAAAATGAAAACCTGTACAGAAAAGCAGAGAGGAAGACATGGAGAAAAGCCTTCTGGGTGGCATTCCAGTCCCTGTGGTCAGCTATGTCTCTACTGTGGCTTGGTTATGGAGGCCAATGCCTTCCCCCTCACGCCTACACTTAGGGAAGCTGTAGGTCTGTCATTTATAGTGAATGAGGTTCCAATTAATAAAGCTATTATGAGGAAAACAAAAGCCCTGGGAGAAAACACCCATTAGTTTTACTAGCCCAATTACTTGTATTAACTAGTGTATAATTTGTCCTCATTTTACTACATACAAGAAAATAATGTTGTAACCTTAAGATATATGGAGAATTAATATAAAAGTAACTTCTACTAAACTATATAATAATTTCAAATCTTCACTCATTTACTGACCATGAAATTTTATTTGTGTAAGTTTTCTAATGCTGGCATAAAGTAGACTGACATAATCAACTGAATATGTCACTTGTCACTTCTTTGTTATATCACAAAATATATGAGATTTCACAGAGAAAAAAATACTCTTAATACTTGGCTTTGTATAATATCAGGAAAAATTTAAAAAATTAAACAGTATTCCCTGAGTTAAAATATTAAATACTACTAAATATACATAGCCATCTGTCAAAGGACCAAAGAGGAAAACATTAATCCACACACATTTTCATCTGAAAAATTATTATTAATCATTCATCACATATACACTCATACACAACTATATAAAGTTGTATATGCATATACACACATACACAACTATACCCACTACACTCAACTATACATGTACAAATACACTAAATTAAGCAATAGCTGGGTTTTTCTATGATTATTAAGAAAATGATTAAATTAAGCAAAATGACTGCACCAGGCTGAAACAGAAATGATATTCATCCAACTTAAATAAAATCGTAGTTGTAGTAACAGTAATGCTTTGACTGGAATAATTTTTAAAGATGATTCCTAAGGAAACTGATAAACAAAATAATGCAATCTCTTTTCTAATCTGAAAAAATCAAAAGCAGAGTATAGGCGTTTTCTCCATACATATGTATACAATGAATTGTGTAATATTCTAAACACATTTAGAGGTGAAATATCCTATAAAATTGTTAGCAGTTTTATTTAGTGATTGATACCTTAGCCTTAAATCATAAAATATGTTTGGTGGGGGGTGCTTGTGCATGCCCATGCCTGCCTGCTTGCATCTGTATGTGGTGTGGAGAGAGGGAGACTGACAGAAGGCTCCAACTCCCCTGTGCAGATCTGACTTTTAAACTGAACTGAAGGTAATGAAAGGCACAAGTATTCCCTGGTTCCTTCTGGAGGTTCAGGGGTAGGGGTCGGTGAAGACTGTTGTCTTGCACAGCTTCATTGTGCAGCAGTGTGGTTTACACAGGAATTCTGATCTGGGACTAAGAACAGCCAGGGGAGATTAGCAGCACAAGGAGAGACCAGAAAACATGGATGCAAGGTTAAGAAGCTCTAGACACTGAGAGTCAAGCTCTAGACACTCCTAACTAGGAGGTTAGGGGCCAGACAGCCATTAGTGAACATGGATAGAGGAGATGAAATTGAAGGGATGAGTCAAAAGCCAGCCAAAATCCAAAGGTTAAGGGAGACGTTTAGGGCTCTAGTCTTGCATCTGCCTTTCATTAGCTGGATGACTTTGGTCAGCATCATAATATCTTCTTGGCCTTTGTGTTTTTATTTGAAAAAAATCATTCAGCTCAATTAATTGGGAAAGACAGGAGAATGAATATGAAAGTGACTTGAAAAGCACCAAGGACAATGCAAAGGATGAGAAATTGATTGTTGTACTGTGATACTTTCTAACACACACAAACTAGGGATTAAAATCAAATGAAAAACAGTTCAATTGCATTAAAAGGAAAAAGTATACATTGACATGATACAAATTAAATGAAATTAAGTATTTCCATATTGCTCAAACAAGAGACGGGGACGACTGACAAAGCTGTGAACTCTGTAATATTTCTACAACAATTCAGATAATTTTAGTTCAGTTAAAAATCGTATTTACTTAATAGCCATTTATAAGCAGAAATGTGAGTAGCTGAGTTTTCTAAAGAGCTACATTTTACCCATTTAGCCCTATTTTTTTATGGTTACCATTTTGGAAGAAAATTTACTAAAATATAATATAAATTCCTATGCCTTCTCTTAACTGATTTATATTCTGCCTTCAGAAATACACACACCATAATTCATAACTTCAGTTTTCTTTTACTGTTAAAAGTCCCAAAGACTACCTGGTTTTGTTTTATTTTAGGATTCTTGCATATCTCTTTATCATTTCTTTCTCCTCATTGCTGTCAGACTGCTGGAGTCATTTCTCACCACTAATCTTTGTCCCTGTCCTATCACTTCATTTTGCTACTTACCCATCATGCACCAGACATCAAGTTCATATAGTCATACCAGTGTCTACAGTAGGAGTTAATATGTCTGAGAGGTATCTGAGTGGCTTTCCCATGATCTAAGAAGAGGATCTGCATTATGTTTTCCATACAATCTCTATCTTGGCTGCTCAGATCAGTTTATTACACTCTTTCAGATTCTCCTTCAAGGAGGGTAGTCACTAAAAAAAGAGGGAAGTGCTGAGCTTCAGACACAGACATTGAAAAACACATCGAGAGGGACAACAGGGTGCCAGGGAATCATGGCAGAGAGCTCGGGAAGGGAAAGTGGCCAGGAAGACACAAAGCCCCAGCAGAGCCGGCAGGAAGAGCAGCAGCTGCAGGGATGAATGAGGCAAGTGTTGGAAATCAGGTCAGAGGACCTACAGGCAGAAAACCGGGATGGGCAATGGGGCAAAGGCAAGGAAGATCACTACCTGCAGAACATCGTGAGGAGCCTGGCTTCCAATGAACCTCAAGAGTGGAGTGAAGAGAGGCACGAGGTGGGGCCAGATGGAAAAGCTGAGGCCAAATCACTGTGCAGCTTTCTGTGCCAGGCGGAGGAGCTCAGACCCCATGGCACGCACTGCGGACAGTTTTTACCCCAGGAAACCTCATGTCAGGTTTGTGCTTCAGGTTTATCATTTTAGTATTTATGTTAATGGAGAAATGCCAATTAAGAACGTATTGAAATAGGCCTAGCAAAAGTTTGGTATGGAAGAACCTAATGTGGTATGGTCAATAGTGATATTTAAATATTTTAAAATATACACAACACTATAATTGCCAATAGAAAAAAATTTTAAAGGAGCTGGAAGAGAAAAAGGCATTGGAGATAAAAATCATAGAGAAAAGTATTTTCTAGAATGGTTAAAGAGGTGACTCCATCTTGGTATGTCCTTATAGCATGATAACATCACATACTCACAAAATGCTTAATAGAACCAGAAAAAAATTGCTTGATTTCTCCCTGATCTAACCTCTCCAACACTGAATACTTCAGCATCAAACACGATAACTAATCTTCAAATGCCTGCTATTTCTAGTAGCAGCTGTACATAACCCATAGTAGACAACAAAAGTATAAAAGCTATCATGGATGGCTTTCTTCATTTATTTTTAACAACAGGTAAAACCAGCCAGTATTATAGAAAATAATATCAGGAAAGGAGGCAGTATGAAAATTGCTAATCATAAGCAAAAAAATACCCCATAAAGCTAAACTGACATGACTTTTTTTCTTGACCACCAAATGTAGTATTTAAAAAATGGGGCTTAAAACATCTGACTGTCACAGCAAAATAAGGACTCAAAAGCCAATATCTTTTTAACTCTTACATGACTGACCACTGAGAAGAGTCTAGAATAATGTGGAGTTTTAGTGATGTAACATTTTTTACTGCTATAAAGTCACTTTTTATCAACTTTATCACAGTGATTTGGCAAGTACTAGGGAAGCAAGGAGACAAGAAAAGCCAACTGAAGGCAGATTTTAAATTGATAAGATGAGACAAGGGAACTTCTCATTTTTTCCCCAAGCTTAAAAAAAAAAAAAAAAAAAAAACTGTACTAGCACCTTCTTTCTTGTTGTATGAAGTCACAGTGTTCTGCCTGACTGCCCAGGTCCTCGGTAGTCTGAACCCTTCAGCACATACAAGCATTTCATCCCCATCTCCCGTCCAGGCACAAGACTGGCAGCCAGGCCAGGATGTCTACTGACTCGCCAATATACAGCTGCTCTCTCCTTATGGTTGAGCTGTTCTGCTAAGGATCTTGTCTCCCAGCATGGCCATCTCTCTTTCCTGAACTTAATCACTTCCTATCTGTCCATACCCCTAAGACTAGTTCAGGAATCAACCTCTCCACTCTGACCCTCAGAGTCCTTCTCTCCTGGAATGCCCACATCACTTAGAATACTCAGGACACAACTGAGTGCCTGAGTATAGAAACTTCTACATTGCTTCCTTTCTTAGCCTCTGCGCTAGTTTTGATGTCTCACTACATTGAAATCTTCTCAGGAACATGTCTTATACTTCTTTATCCATCTTGAACAGTGCTCAGCTCACACATACATTCATTCAAAAACTATGTGATCAGCACCTACCATGTGCCAGATAGTATTCTAAATATTACAAAATACAGCAGTGAAAAAAAAAAAAACCAACTCTAGTCTTCATGGACCTTACATCTACAGGGAGTGGAATGAAAGGGACAATAATAAGAGACCAGATCAGAAACGTAACATGGCATAGAGTCTGTGAGCCATTATAAGAATCTGACTTCTCTGAGTGATATGATATGACTAATATATTCAAATGGTCCTTATGGCTATTGTGTTGGAAATTTCAAATAAGGGAGCAAAGGCAGAGGAGGGAGATGAGTTGAAGGAACCTGCAATCATCCAAGTAAGAGATGGTGGAGCTGAGACCAGGAGAGGATAGTAGACAGAGAGATAAAGGATCATATTCTAGGTACATTTTTAATATGCTGATGACAGGACTTGCTGACAGTATGGATTTGAGTGACAAAAGGAAAAAAGAGCCAACACACACACAGTGGCCCAATGGATTTTAGCCTGAGCAATCCAGAGGCTGGAGGGGTATGAGGTATGATGCAAAGACTGCAGGAAGAATGGACTCAGGGTGGCGAGAGAGGGCAGGGGTTTCTTGATAGATATAGGAAAGGAATTCCATAAATGTTGAGCGTTTATTCTAGAAAAGTTGAGGTTTATTTCCATTTCATCTTAAAAACCAATAATCCAATCACTCTCCTGCTGATAATATCAGTTTCTCCCATCTACAATTATTCTTTATAGACTCAAGGTTGTGAGCAAAAGAAAGTACTGATGAGTTCAACTCTTTCAAAGAATTCTCTACAGTCTGGGCTTACTTTCTTTTTTTTATTTTGGTGGATACATAATAACTGCATATATTTATGGGGTACATGAGACATCTGGGCTCATTTTCCTTGTTTTTAAATATGGTGGTGATGGCAGGGGGAGGAGTGAGAAAGGAATCATTGTTAACCACCTAGCTCATAAAAATTTTATTGTAATAGATTGTATGTAAGTCACAATAATAACTAAACTAATTTCTTTATACCACTTATTTACCCAGGCAGTCATGTATTCTTCATCAAACTTTCATTGACTGCCTGATATACACAGGCACTGCATAGGTTGTAAAATGATCAAAACTGGATTCCTCAACTCGGGGCAAATAAGGAAATTTTAACATCTGAAAATCGATACAAACATGTTAGATATCCAACAGGACTGGGCTGAGACCTGAGCAGTTGCTTTCTCCTGATGGACCTCAGTTTTCTCATCTGTTAAGTGAGTAGGCTTGGACTAGTTCATCTCTAAGGCTCTTATCCATTCTAATATTGTATGTTAAGGACATAAGTAAGCCTTAAAATGCTCTTTTGAAAGAACTCCAAAAGATGGAAGAAGAGAATGTAGCAGGTCCATGACAAGATAGTTACAAAATCATTCAAGGAAGTAGATTGTTATGGAACTATAAAAATGGTAGTAAAAACTTTGTTGAAAAATCAGGAGGGCTTCAATTACAAAGAATTTTAAAATAAATATTATGCTAGGTTGGGCACGGTAGCTCACAGCTGTAATCTCAGCACTTGTGGAGACCAAAGTGGGAAGATGGCTTGAGCCCAGGAGTTCATGACCAACCTAGGCAACACAGTGAGATGCCATCTCTACAGAAAATTTTTAAAAAGGTAGCCTGTAGTCTCAGCTACTCAGTAGGCTGAGGTGGGAGGATCACTTGATCCTAGGAGGTTGAGGTACAGTGAGCCGTGATTTCACCACTACACTCCAGCCTGGACAACAGAGCAAGACCCTGTCACAAATAAAATAATAAAATAAAGAAAACAAAATAATAAATGTCATGCTGGAGGCCAAGATTGTTTTTCAGTATGCAATGGAAAGTCAGGCAAGATGTATAATCATGGGAGAAACATGAATATGATTATGTAAGATTTAATTATCAGTAGTAGATTAAAGTGGAGGAGAGAGAATAGATGGGCAAATACTATGTGTTGCACACAGATGACAGAACAATGCAGTGGGACAGATGCTACCAAAAGTAGCGACAGATTCTGCCTATAATTATTCCAGAACTAAACACAAAAGGCTGAGAATGCAGAATTAATGTGCACGTATGTTGTATGTATATGTACATATGAATATGTGTATAAATTATATGTAACAGAATATTCAGAAGGAATAATTCTTCAAAGATAGAAATAACAAATACAAGACTGAGTACAGTGGCTCACATCTGTAATCTCAGCACTTATGGAGGCTGAGGCGGGTGGATCTCTTGAGGCCAGGAGTTCCAGACCAGCCTGGCCAGGATGGTGAAACCCCGTTTCTACTAAAAATACAAAAACTAGCTGGGCGTGGTGGTGGAAGCCTTTAGTCCCAGCTATTTGAGAAGCTGAGGTGTGAGAATTGCTTGAACCTGGGAGGCAGAGGTTGCAGTGAGCCGAGATCGCACCACTACACTCCAGCCTAAGTGACATAGTGAGACTCTGTCTTGAAGAAAAGAAAAGGAAAAATAAAAGAAATAATAATTGTGAGTGATTTGTAGACCGCTGGATTTGGTGAAAAGTGGGAAGACTCAACAATGACCTAGCTTCCTAGGAGGCTAACTGGAAAGATAGGGAGACCACCAGCAGAAAATAAAAAGGAATGCTAGACAAGTTAAATGTGCTGTGTGTGTGTGCATACACACACACACATACAAATAGTTTCAGAGAGTCAAAAAGATTATGGTCTTGATGGAAAATTTATTTGGACTAAAGAAGATTCCTTGAGAAAGATTTAGTAGGAAAATGGCTACTTGTCCATATGTCTGATCCAGTTCCAGCTGCAGTCAAAGAAAGCATTTTCCAACTATGCTTCCCTTACAAGTAATAAATGTTCATGATTTACATTGCTGGACACAGCATGAGGCAATCTTTCAGGTTTGCTGTTACGATATGAAGCGAATGATGAAAAACGATTTGGAATGGCATGTTTATTTTAAAAAACAAATCGGAATGATTTGATTGTCAACAGTGAAAAATCACAATGAAGATATATATTGGACCCAAAATTCATTACATATTTTCTCTTAAGTTTACTATGTGAGATATTGCTATTTGCTAGTAGGGTAAGTTACTGTTTCAATTTTAGGCTAAAGTACATAAATGCTACAGGTTGTTATTTTTAAATTAAATAAATGCCATTGTTGGCTTGTAAAAGAAAAATATTTTGGTGTCTCATTTTTAAAAGTAATCTTATGTACAGATATTTAAATATTTTATATATTTACCATTTTAATAAATTTCTTCTACTTACAATTATTTATCACATAACGCATTTAAATATAAGAAATATAAATTTTTGCTAGTAATTTTGCTAGTAAGGTAGTTATTGTTTGAGCTTTAAGCCAAAGTAAATAAACACTACAGGGTGTTATTTTTAAATTAAAGAAATGTTGCCTGCTTATAAAAGAAAGGATTTTGGTGTGTCATTATCAAAAGTAATCTTATTTATAGATCTTTAACTATTTTACATATTCACTATTGTATTTTAATAACTTTCTACTATTTGCAATTATTTATCATGTAACTTGTTTAAATATAAGAAATATAAATTTTTATTTCTTACAAAAATTTTTATAGTTACAGTGTACTTTTAGATCAATCCATATTTTCTGCAGTTAATTTCCTTCAAAATTGATATTGAGGTATATAAAAATTTTATTTTTTTAGTTTAAGAATCTAGATATCTGTTAAATAATGGTATATTTGATTAAAGTCACACTTGGAAGAAAAGATTTAAATATTAGATCCTAAAATGTTGTAAGGAAATTTCCTACTTGACTTTGGGGTTTTTCTTCTCCTAGCATGTGTTTTTTATGATGTAGCAGAGAAACCAGTCTCACCTGTTTTTGATTGTAGGTTTCTTCTTGGTTCTTCAGGGGCCTCAATTGGCTGATCAGCCAAGAAAACTCGGGCCTGGTCGACAGCATTCAGGACGGAATATTCTTTCTCTTTTAACTCTCGTCTCAGGGCCTTTCAAAAGAGAGGCAAAAGTTGAGTTTGTAACCTCATCTGTTCACCAAATAATGGGACATCTTCAACTATACCACTTCTGACCACACTTATCAAGAAAATGACTGATCGCAAGCATCTCAGCTAAATTAAAAGCCAAACTGTAAATTTTAGAGATATGAATGAAAAAAATCGGAACAAAGGCAAAAAGATAATTTCAGTAAAACTTAAGTATACAAAAAAAAGAAACAGCTTTAAAATAATCACCTAAAGGAAATTGTTACAGTGTATTTGAACTTACACAAAATGTACTTTTAGGCTTTTCACTGATGTGAGATTGATAAAATAGCCTGTGCTAAGTTAGCTTTTTTCTTGTAAGACTAAAAAAAAATTATCCAATGATACAGAGAAAGGTAATTTCACAAGTAACAATGAGATCCTCAGAAGTGCTTTACAATTTTTAGACTACATTAAGAAAAAAAATGAAGAGACAGTAACAAAGTACATACAGAAATCAAAACTAATCCAAGGAGAGCACATATAAAACAGTCTCCAATTATCTTAAAATATGTTCCATCTCTCATGCTGAGGCAATTACTATTTTTCCTTTGTGAGGTTTTTCATGCAAATCTATGATTCTCAGAATAGTTTCTCTTTAGCACTTTTGTTCTCTTAAGCGGAGCTAAACTTTTACCCCTACACCTATGAAAACAACAAAACTCCTTCAGCAACTACTGCGAGACAAATGAAGATTTTCTCAGGTGCAATTTTAATGCTGTTGCCAAATCGAATTTGTTAATATTGTTATCCTCTTAAACACACAACCACCTACTGGCTCTAATATTTTGTTTTGAGTGTAGTTCCCTGGCAACCCATTATGAAAAGTCACACTTTTATTTTCTAAAATACTGAACTTTCATCGTATTTTGGAACGAATAAAATCTTTCCTTTTGAAGACAACTAAATTTGTAGTAGTAGTTGACATACTATGTTGGGATGCTAGAGTATTTGCAGGCAAGAGCCTTTCCTTCCACAGTCGATAAAAGGTAAGAATGAAAAAATCTAGATATACCAGAATAATCATCTTATGTAAAAATATGGATCTAAACAAAACAAAACAAAAAACACCAGCAATGAAGTTGACAAAGACTAATGGGCTACATTTTCTATATCCAGAAAATCTCATGATAGCCTTTATGAAATCTAAAGATTAAAGGAGGATTTAGCAGTAAATCAAGAATAGAGTGCTTGATTAAATAAGGCCATGAAGCATGCACATGCCACCCATCACTCTCCCCAAGTGCTACTTAAGAAACCACTATTAATGATAATTTTCCTACACGCATGTAGAGGAGATAAGTCATAACATGGTAAGCGTACTGGAAAGTGCACTTGGGCTAACAAAAGTGTAGCTTAACCCTCACAGGTGGGAGGAATGAGAACAGCTGACAAGAACTAGTGAGAGATGGAGTGACAAAAATGTTATTTGTTGTGTGATAGCATTTTAAACGTTATCTGCCTTTTTTTTTTTTTTGAGATGGAGTTTTGCTCTTGTAGCCCAGGCTGGAATGCAATGTCGTGATCTCAGCTCATTGCAATCTCCACCTCCCAGGTTCAAGTGATTCTCCAGCCTCAGCCTCCCAAGTAGCTGGGATTACAGGCATGTGCCACCATGCCCTGCTAATTTTTTGTATTTTTAGTAGAGACAGGGTTTCTCCATGTTGGC
This sequence comes from Aotus nancymaae, assembly GCF_030222135.1. NCBI lineage: Eukaryota > Metazoa > Chordata > Mammalia > Primates > Aotidae > Aotus > Aotus nancymaae. The sequence goes on from NW_026988454.1 coordinate 23,025,717, forward strand.
CAGGCTGGTCTTGAACTCCTGACCTCAGGTGATTCACCCGCCTCGACCTCCCAAAGTGCTGGGATTACAAGCGTGAGCCACTGCCTTGACTTTTAAACTATACAATTATCACTTTGATAAAAAGCTTAAAATAAAAGGACAAAGTAAACAAAAAAATCCACACTTAAGATATAGTGATGTAACACAGGATATGGGATAAAATAAAACTTTCTCTAAAGTGCATAGGTACATTTGTATGTCCTTCCTAGATTCTGTAAAACCAAAGACTGACAGTGAAGCAAGCATAAATCAACTAAATTCACACAGCAATTATCACTGATGAGCGTTAAATGACTATGTTGGTGGGTGTGGGGGCGGGCGGGCGACAAACCTTCCATCATCTGCTATTTAACAAACGCAGCTTGTGAAGAAGTTGCAGGATGTGACACTCCAGGAAATTAAAAAAAAAAAGATAATATACATCTGGCATTTACAGTTCCTAATATATGGAAATAAAAAGAGATGCAAGAGAAATAGGAAAAATATATTTTTAATCCAAAAAAATAACATTTATACATTTTGAGCCGGTTCTTTTAACTTAGATTATTATGTTGTTAGAGCAAGAAGCTCTAGAGGAATAAAAATATCTCTAGCATTTACTTCCAAAATCACCTAAAAATATATACTAATGATAGGAAAAATCATTTTACTTAAAAAATAGCAGTGAAAAACAGGCAATATAGCAGAATTATTATTTTTTAATATTGGTGGTCAAGAGTATCTCCCAAACCAAAATCTAATCAGTAAATGTGGGAGCAGTAAAGATTCTTTTTTTTTTTTTTTTTTGAGGTCAGGGATGGAGTCTCACTATGTTACCCAGGCTGGAGTGCAGTGACGTGATCTTGGCTCACTGCAACCTCCACCTCCCAGGTTCAAGCAATTCTCCTGCCTCAGCCTCCCGAGTAGCTGGGATTACAGGTGCTCGCCCCTGTGCCCAGCTAATTTTTGTATTTTTAGTAGAGATGGAGTTTTACCATGTTGGTCATGGTTGGCCAGGCTGGTCTCGAATTCTTAACCTCGAGTGATCCACCTGCCTCGGCCTCCCAAGTGCTGGGATTACAGGTGTGAGCCACCACACCCAACCGGGAGCAGTAACAATTCTTAAAATGCTGTGCAAGGGCTGTGCTAGATTTCTTCTTGAGGAAGGGGAAGTCCCAGGAATGTACAGAATTAATGCAAGCCACTGAAGAGAAGGTGCAGACCTTAGAACACCTCTTCATTCTGGTTTATCACATAGGAGGAAGAATTCACACATGGTATTTAGAATTTAGCACAAAAGATCAACCAGAAAACACCAATAGGCAATAATGTGGAATAAAATTAAAAACTGAAAGAAGATGGGACATAAAGGCATATGACTCAGAGAAGGAAGAGCAGATGCAAAACTGGCCCTCTGGAAATATAAAACTATCATGGGGCATATATTTCACAGGCAAATCCAGAGCTTACGGTGGAGAAAGAAGACAATAAGATCCATGCAACTTAAGTGTACAGTAATTTCTGACTAGGAATTCTAAACTATTAATAGTACATAAAATGTGCATTGTGTAAGGGTATAGGGAGGGAAGAAGGCAAAGGAGAAATTTGTCTTGGAACTTTTTTTAGATTTCAAAAACTGAAATGGAAATATATATATATATTTGTCTATATAAAGGACACTTTGGAAAACCAACTTACCAACTTCCTTTATGGATGGAATTTTATTAGTTTAACATGGAGGCTCTCACAATAAAGTAATCTCTGTGGCTGGCTGTTTGCTCTTCCTGGAAAGCTCTTTCCCTAGATTTAGCCATATCACAGATCCCCTCATCCTTTTTAAGGCTGTCTAGAAGGTGAAGCCCACCCACCGACCTTACTGAATGTAGCATTCCACCTTTCCCATCCCTTACGTTTCCCGTTCTCATTACTCTGCTTAACTATCTTTGTATTTCCTAGACCTGTCACCTTCTACTATGCAAGGCAGATGACATTCTGCATTTCTTGTTTAGTCTCTCTCTCAGATAAAATAGAAGCTCCACTAGACCAGGGACTTTTTCTGTTTTTGTTCAGCATGGTAAACAAAGCGCCCAGATTAATGCCATGTCTGGGACCTAGCAGAACCTTGGGGGATCCGTAACGCTTCCTGGGGGAGGTGGTGTCTACATTGAGTCCTGCAGAGAGAGAAAGGTACTCCCAGCAAAGGGACTAAACACTAGCAGAGAATGCAGGAGTGTCACAGCGTGTGCACTCAGGGAACTACAAACACTTCAGTACTCAGACAGTGGTAGCAGCTGAAGCTGACGGTGTGGGCAGAGGTCAGGCCACAAAGACCACAGCAATGCCTCTTAAGCACAGAGACTCACTCACCCAATAATGGGTTATGGGAAGCCACTGACAAGTTGGGGAGTACTGTCAGATTTTTATTTTTGTTTTTCATAAAATATCATTGTCAGGTCTCCTGGATTCATTAAAAGCAAGTCTGAATCTTAAAAGAATCTATTTTCCTTTTTAACCACATTAAATTCCACTGCTTTGGAAAAGAAAAGACATCCTCTTTGAGCAGGGTGCTGGCTGGAGAATGCCTGGTGAACTCCTCTGATATGCCAACATAGCAAAGTACAGAAGGCAAGTCTGTGCAGGTAGGAACCAGGCCAAATAAGTACAAATTTGGGGCTCTGGCCCTAATGCCAACACACCACCCAAATATCCTCAAAGCAGCACACATATAATAATTTCCATTCATATCCTAGTTTGTAAATTTAATTTTGTTATTCAATTTGTCCTATTTCAATTATATTTAATTGTATGTCAGAAATAGATTTAACTTTCAACAGCACTACACACATAATCATTTCTCCCTTTACCTCTTTCAATTAGACATAAAAGAAAACCTGCATTTCCCAACCACCTGGTGAACATTAATGATAAGATCATTAGACTCCAATGAGCTGTTTTGTACACAGAGCTACAAAGTGGCATTTGGCTTTAAGTTCTAACATCACGTGACTGATATATGGGCCACCTTAAATGCATATAACATAATCTAATTGGAATTTTTCTGTTTTAATGAGTTTGTATTTTCATTCAAAACAGTTCTGCTCCATATAATAACAACTATTGGTGAGGATGTGAAGAAACAGGAAGCTTGATGCTTGCTGGTGGAATGATAAAATTGCAGCCTGTATTAGTCCATTCTCATGCTGCTAATAAAAACATACCTGACACTGGGTAATTTACAAAGGAAGGAGGTTTAATGGACTCACAGTTCCCCATGGCTGGAGAGGCCTCACAATCATGGCAGAAGATGAAGGAGAGCATGGCAGGAGGCAAGAGAGCATGTTCTGGGGAACTCCCCTTTATAAAACCATCAGATCTCATGAGACTTATTCACTGTCAGGAGAACAGCACGGGAAAAACCCGCCCGCAAGATTCATTCAGTTACCTCCCACTAGGTCCCTCCCATGACACGCAGGAATTATTACAATTCAAGGTGAGATCTGGGTGCGGACACAGAGCCACTCCAGAAATCAGCCTGGCATGTCCTCAAAATGTTAAACACAGAGTTGCCACATGACCCAGCAATTCTTCACATAGATACACACTGAAGAAAAAGGAAAACGTATGTCCACGTAAACATTTATACATGAAAGTTTATAGTAGCCTTATCCATAATAGCCAAAAGATGGACACAACCCAAATATCCATCAACTGGTGAATGGATAAACAAAATGTGGAATATCCATAATATGATGACATCTTGTTCAGTAATAAAAACAAATGAAATACTGATGCATGCTATAACATGGAAGAATTTTAAAAACATGCTCAGTGAAAGAAGCTAGACGTGAAAGCCCATAGTGTAAGATTCCATTGCCATGCAATGTCCCAAACAAGCAAGTCTACAGAGGCAGAAAGTAGAGGACCAGTTGCTTAGGGCTGGGGAACTTGGGGAGAAAGGGGAGGGACTGGAGTGACGGCTTACGGGTATGGGAGTTCTTTTTGGAATATGAAAAAGTTATAAATCTAGACAGCAATGATGGTGCACAGTTCTGTGAAAAAACTAAAAGCTCCTGAATTGCACATTTTAAATGGGTAAATTTTATGAGATAGAAATACTATCTCAAGGTTATTATTAAAATAAAATAAAACAATAATTCTGTTCTTTATCCAAAACAAGTCTCTAGATAATTTTGTTTGTTTGTTTGTTTGTTTGTTTGTTTGTTTGTGATGGAGTCTCACTCTGTTGCCCAAGCTGGGGTGCAGCGGCACGATCTTGGCTCACTACAACCTCCGCCTCCCGGGCTCAAGCGATTCTCCTCCCTCAGCCTCCTGAGTAGCTGTGATTACCTGCATGCACCACCATGCCCAGCTCTTTTTCTTATTTTTTACTTTAGTAGAGATAGGGTTTCACCATGTTGCCCAGGGTGGTTTCAAACTCCTGAGCTCAGGCAATCTGCTCACCTTGGCCTCCCAAAGTGCTGGGGTTACACAGGGTAGTCTTTATCCCCAGTGCCTCTGCAAAGTAAGAGCTCATTCCTTATGTTCAGTACATGCAATAATAAGACGGCTGCTTCCACCTCAGTGTTTCTAGAGCACTTACTAGTCCTCTAACACAGCTTGTGCTGTGTTCATGTGCATATATTGTGACCATGCATCTGTCCCCACCATTAAATTGTGAGTTCTTCCATGGTAAGGTTCAGGTTTTAATCATATCAGATCCTTTACTGTACCTGGCTAGACACATATAGAAAGCACTCAATAAATGCTTGAGCATAATAAATTGAGGAAGAAATGCTTTCAGAATTAAATACTATGTATTTAATATTACAAAATATGGCAGAGTGAGATATAACAAGTCACCCAAATCTGTTCATCTTAAATTGAAATAATTATGGATTCCTGTTAGTTCTATATGTTTTAATTATCTACTTTGCAAATTACTGGTAATAATTTTTTGATGTAAAACTAAGTCTGTACTATTAATAACTATTTCAGTCTGCTGTTGGTTTTTATTTTAGTAATAGCAAATATCCTTCTAGATAAATAAGGAACTGATTTCACTGTCATGGATGGTATGGATTCACTCTGTCTTCCTCATTTTGTCACATCTTAATCCCTGAGGTAACTCTTTAGGGCATGGTTTCAAAATTACTGCCAGTCATTAGAATTGAAGGGTGTATCCATTATCACTATGGTGTATCAAACCTACATAAAACTTATAACGTAAAACAATGACAATTACTTTTCATGATTCTGTGGGTTGGCAATTTAACCTGTTCTTTGGCTGGTACCACCTGGGATTACTGGTGAGGCCAGAGTCATCCTGTAGCTTAGATAAGGAGGGTGGGATAAAACGGCCTCACACACGTGTCTGGATATCATCACTGCCTACTGTCTGGGGTACCTCAGCTTCCCTCTATGTGGTCTCTAATTGCTCTCCAATATGGTGCCTGCTAGTCACATACAGTATTTAGTATTTGAAGTAAGACTAGGAATTGAATTTTAAATTTCATCTAATTGTGATTTAAATACAAACGGTTACAGGTGTCTAAGGGTTCCTATGTTAGACAGCAAAGCTCTAGAGTTTGCGTATCACTGTGTCACATTCTATTGTTTGAAGCATGTCATGAGGCCAGAGAAGATTCAAGAGAATGGAAAACTGCACTTTATCTTTTGATGACAAGAGCAAAAATTTCCCTCTGCACAGGAGTGTGGACGCAGGGAGGCATGATTCATCATTATAAAAATCTACCGCACAGGATAAGTGGGAGAGAGGTGACTGGGCTGAAGATGAGGGTTGGTAATATTTTGTGTAAGTAGTCAGGGGAGGCATCTGAAAGATACTGATATTTTAAAAAAGACTGGAAGGAAGGAGGGAGCAAACCATGAGAATAACTGTCAAAAGAGCAATCTAGGCAGAGAAAGTGGAAAGTGCAAGGGCTCTAAGGCAAATGCAGGCCTAGTAGAGACTGGTGCTGTCAGAACTGAGTGAGTGAAGAATGAGGGTTTTTGCTTCTGTAAAAATGTTTCCTATCACGGAACTTAGGGAAAGAGTCCTTGTGGTTGATGGGAGAGGTACCTAGCAACCACATACTTTTCTATGCAGCAGACATCTGGCTCCTTGCTGACTCGAGGCTTGGCCATTAAACTAGAAGTGCTCTTATGTGACAACTTGTCACAAGGCTTATACATTTTGCATTTTCCAGGTTGAGCATCCCAAATCTGAAAACCCCATATCTGAAATGTTCCAAAATCTGAAACTGGAGTGCTGAAATGATTCCACACCTGATACTCTTGCTTTCTGATGGTTCAAATATATACAAACTTTAGTGCATGAAATTATATTGTATAAAGTGACCTTCAGGCTATGTGTATGAGGTATATCTGAAACATAAATGAATTTCATGTTTACACTTGGGTCTCATTCACGAGATATCTCATTATGGATACAAAATATTCCAAGATCCCAAAAACTCTGAATTTTGAAACACTTCTGATCCCAAGCATTTTACACAAAGGATACTCAGCCTGTAGTAGATATGTGAAAAGATCTTCAATGCCCCTCCCAGGCAAACTGTATAAAGTGAAGTTTTGGCCTCCAAGCAGTAGACTAGCATCAGTTGGAACACAGGGGAAGACACAAAATAATTTCAAAAAGGAAAACTGAGGCTGGCTGTGGTGGCTCATACCTGTAATCCCAGAACTTTGGAAGGCCAAGGCAGGAGGACTGCTTGAGGCCAGAAATTTGACACCAGCCTGAGCAACATAGCTAGACCCCATCTCAATAACGACAACAAAATTAGCCAAGCATGGTGGCATGCAGATATAGTCTCAGCTACTCAGGAGGCTGAGGCAGGACTGCTTGGCTCCAGAAGTTTGAGGCTAAAGTGAGCTGTGATGGTGCCACTGCATTCCAGCCTGGGCGACAGAGCAAGACCCTGTCTCAAAACAACAACAACAAAAACGATATCAAAATTGTGTTTTACAAGTTACATGCTCTGAGATGTTTAATAGAAGGGGATATAATCCCAAATACCTCAAGAGTCAAAAATAACAACTGGAGAGCACAATGATTATCTTGCATCCAAAAGAAAACCCTCAAATGTTCTCCCATCCTTCGGTGGCACTAAAGTGTGTAATATAATTTCCAACGAAGATTTCCACCAAAATAAAAATTCTGAAGTACAAATATATACAATATATAAAATATATGCTAGACATAAGAAAAGACAACAATCAGCAATGACCCCAATCTTTAAGAAACTTATGGTCTAAAGGGGAAGAGAGAAAAATGCTAGCTCAGAACGTGGTTAAGTGCCACAAATCCACAAACCTTTGAAAGAGGTACAGATGGGTACCAAGGAGCCTCATATGTATAAACACACAGAAGAGAGAGAGAGGTCAACCTTCTCAAATACATGTGAACTGTGTGTTGAAAAAAAAAAACTGTAACTAGCTTAAAGGCAATAAGGTGGAAAGCAATTCAAGAAAACAAATAGAATAAACACATTTAAGGTAATGTGGTCTCTCATGGTTTTTCCCATTGTGTACTTTCCACACACTTATTTAAACTAAATGAAGCCCTGAAATGGCAGATTAATGGAAACCTGATTGTAAATATCAGAATGTAGCTACTAAAAGTCACAGAGTTTCTATTCTCAATGGAATTTCTAAGAGCTCGAATTCACTTTATGGAAGACAGCCATCCTCCTGTCCCACCTCTCTGACTCCTTCAAACTCAGGGTGCTGTTTGGATGCTATGGGTGCGCCTCTGAGCACCAAGCAGCTGAATAAATTGCTGCTTATTCAACTTTAAATGTCTATAGAGAGATTCCCAATTATCCTCCTTTAATGGTCTGGGAACATTTCTCCCCACCTGCTATAACTTAGGGGGAAGGACAAGAGATTAAGGGATAAAGAAGTGATTGGCATGGCTTAGGGCAGAAATACTAGGAAGTCAATCCGCTGCTCTTCATTTTCGTCATGAGAATGGCATCAGCTCACCATAATGGCTGGGGTGCTGACGTCACTGACAGGGACAGGATCCTGCCAGTCTCTTAATAAGAAAACAGGGTCTAAGAGAAATGGAGGGAAGAGGGGAATCCCTGCTAACACTTCTGTCCTAAACTAGCCCTTGTTCATACGGACTGAGCTAAGAACAGACAAAATGCAAACATGTGGGTGTATACTAAATCCTGGGGTCACCCCCCTTCTTTAAATAGCAACTCTTTCCTACCCTTTCTTCAATCTAAAGCCATCATCCAAATTGTCCATATATCAAGCATCACAGTTTGCTAATATGCACTTTTCTTAAAATTTTCTAGATCATAAAATTTAAATGATGATAAATGAGATCCTGCCTTCTGTTTAAAACCCTCCCATGGCTTCCTGTTGCACTTAGAATAAATTCTAAACTTCCTACCAAGGTCGGGACCCTCCCTGCTCTCTGATCTCATCTCCTAATACACCCTAATTTCTAGCTTCAAAGTCCTTATTTCTGTTCCTAGAACAGGCCGAGCTCTTTCCTCCTCATGGCCTGCGCAGCGCAGAAGGCTTTTGCTTCAAATTTTCAATAGCTGTGTTCCTTCTCATTAGATTTCAGCACTCAGTACATCCTTTGGATTAATGAATGAAGAAATGAGTAAACTGCCATGAAAGAAAATGTGGAACCCCAGGAGGCTATTGTTAGAAGGGGATCAAGGAAGGAAAACTCCTGAAAAATGGGAGCATCTCATACAAGGCAGGTCTGTGGAAGAAAGCAGTGCGGATCAACTCCACAGCAGGAGAGGGAAGTAGTCATCCCCTTTCAGCCCACAAAGAAGATGTTATCATCTCAAGACAACATCTGTGTTGTTTTGCTTTCTTAACAATCTCATTAACTCTCACTGGTGACTAAGTCAAAGAAATCCAAAGGGGTCACCCATTTTGACCCTTTAGGGACCTGGCTCCAATGCCACCTGTGCACCAGCATGAGCCGCAGCGCCCCCTCATGGTGATCCAGCATTCACCACACTCCCTCACCATGGCCTCTTTGCAAACCTGACTCTGGTGCCACACTGAGCCCTCACGGAAGGCTGAAATTTGTGCCCCAGCAGGTATAGTGGAAAGTCAATGAATTTTTGTATGAATGAATGAGGAGATGTTAAAAATACTGTTCGGTAGTAAAGTAAAACCAGATAAAGATTTGCAGCCAAAGCCTTGGGTACAGTCCACTCCACACCACACAGGCACACCCTTACCCACCCTGCGTCCATGAGCCCTTACTTGGGTTTGTCCCTTAAATTCTCTGCATTTTAATCATATCTTTCATTTTACTAATGTCACTGGTGAGACAGTGAATGAAAAGATATTTTGAAACTCTTCCGTGCTGTAGAATAAAAAATTGCTTTATTTTAAAAAGACAGGGTCTCAGTCTGTTGCCCAGGCTGGTTCACCAACATAGCTCACTCCAGCCTTGAACTCCTGGCTCAAGCTGTCCTTCTGCCTCAGCCTCTTAAGTAGCTAAACTATAGTTGCATTCCACCACACCAAGCTTATTAATTTTTTTTTTTTTTTTTTGTAGGGAAAGGGTCTTGCTCTGTTGACCAGGCTAGTCTTGAACTCCTGGCCTCAAGTGATCCAAGCACTGGGATTACAGGTGTGAGCACCACATCTAGCCCATTACTATTAAAATGATGCTAATCTAAAATTCTACCATCTTTCTCAGCTCTTCTCTCAGACTGAATTTCTTTCCAAAGCCTCTGTTCACTGTTACTTGTAGGGGAAGATTCTAGCCATTTTACCTAGAGCTTTGGTTGACGAATGCAGAACAAAGCCCTCTGCTTGCAGAAACATTTGGAAGTAGATGACTTAACTCTCCTAAGGGATAGATTATTTAATTATCAAAAAAATTAAATTATTTGATTCTCCAAGATGAAGCCAAAATGTTTCATAAGCAGAAAACTGTTGTAAAACTCTTACAACACAGATTCTTAGAAAGCAAAGAAATAAATGTAGTGTTTTTTTGTGAACCAATTTGTTCCAGCGTAAAACACCAAAACAATGCTCTAAGGAGGTATAAATGGTCAGCTAGATGACTTCACACACACTAATTTGAGATAAATATAAATTTCTTCAACTAATGTGTTTAACAAACCATGGACGGGTTTTCTCCTATCCTTCTAGGCATGACTAAACTGAACATCAAACCAGTTCTCTGCTTCCTTCTCTCTGGGAAAGAACCTTGAGTCACGTGTCTGATATTCCAAAATTGTTTTCTAAATTTCTGTACATCTATGAAGTACTAGTATTTTAATGCTAACAATACAAGGATCACAAATAACAGAACAAAAATGAGAAATCACAGGCCAGAGTATGGTTAAGCTTCACTTTCACACATTGCTGGAGGCAAAAAAATTGGTTTGATAATTTGGGAAAGCAGGCTGGCAATATATCAAGAATCATTACTATGGTCATATTGTGTGAAACAAGAATTCCACCTTTGGGAATATAGCCTAAGAAAATGATCCAAAAAAGCTACAAACACAAGAGTTTTCTTTATAACATTATTTATGATTTTTAAAAAATTGAAAGAAACTTAATTCTCCAACACCTGGAATACATTTAGGTTCTATGATATGGCCACACTAGAGACCATTATGCAACCTTGAAAAATTATTGTGATAATGACCACATAGCAACGTGAAGAAATAGGCATGACAGGTATCTAAGTGAAAAAGATGAGACAAAAACTCTGCACCCAAGTAAAACTATGCAAAAGGTGAATATGCAGAAAGAAATAATGCAGAATAAAAACGGTTGTGACGGTGATAAAACTATGGCCCATGTTTTTATTCTTTGTTTTATAAACTCTGTAATATGTTATTATTTTCATAATTAAAAATTTTGCTTTTAAGAAAGGAATGTCCACTAGAATTGAGCTCATTTAGCATTGAATAAATTACTACTTTCAAAGAACAGCATTATTAAGAATTACAAATGTGCTTTAGAAGCCTGTTCTTTATATCTGTAACGATAACAAAACTTTCCCTTTATATTTCCCTTCAATGACCTAAGGCTAGATTGATTTATAAAATATAATGCATGACAACATAGTCACTGAATGAGAGACTCCATATATATATACATACTTTAGATGGAGTCTCGCTCTGTTACCCAGGCTGGAGTGCAGTGGCACAATCTTGACTCACTGCAACCTCTGCCTCCCGGGTTCAAGCGATCCTCCTGCCTCAGCCTCCTGAGTAGCTAGGATTACAGGCGTGCATCACCATACCCTGCCAATTTTTGTATTTTTAGTAGAGACGGGGTTTCACCATGTTGGTCAGGCTGGTCTCGAACTTCTGACCTCGTAATCCACCTACCTTGGCCGCCCAAAGTGCTGGGATTACAGGCATAAGCCACTGCACCTGGCCAAGAGAGACTCCATATGTTTAAGCTACTCACTGCATTTAAGAATCTCACCTTCGCTCTCTTTCAAAGGTATCAAATGTCTACACCATTGAGAAGTACAAACACTGGAAGAATCTGGCAATATCCAGCACATACAGCTAAAAAAAATAAGCTATATGATAAAAGCTATCTCAACAATTAAAGGGATGCCAATTTATTTTCCCTTATATAAAAATCTTTCCCATTCTTGAGTTGAACAATTCAGGCAGTATCAAGGCCAAGAAAAGATAACCTCTGAACAGACTATAATCTCAAGGCATAAAGTACCATTGGATTATTTAATTTGTTTACATTTCAAATATGTCATGTAACTGAAATGATTTCTCACTCTTGAGAAAAGATGATTGCTGACATTTCTATGTCAGCTATTATCTTTATTAAAGATTTGGCTATTTAAAGTAGGAATATTTTCAAAATGTAATATTCCTTAGAACACGAATGAATAAAAAAGAATTATTGTGAGATAAAGAGACCAAAGGAACATTCACACCAAAGGACATGCTCCTTTGGGTATAGTTCTTTCAGTCAACGTACAACTTTTATCGAGCATCCAGAGTACCCAGAATAAACAAAAAGACAGAAAATAAATCGTTACATTAGATTCTGATAAATGCTAGAGAAAAAGAAAGAAGTAGAAAAAGATGAGAGAGAGAGAGAAGGAGTGCTCAGAGGGAGCTGAAATTCAAGTGAAGAAGTCTGAGTAAAGAAGGGGCATTCTCGGCACAGCTGACAGCCTGGCACTGTGACTGAAAGCTCAGCAAGGGACCGGTGTGGCTGAAGTCAGGGTGTAAGAGAAAAAACAGCAAGAGAGGAAATGAGCAAGGTGTGAGGTGCGGGTAGGTCAGATCAGGTAGGGCCTTGCAGACCATTCCGAGAACTGTGGCTTTCCCTCTGAATAAGTCAGGAAGCTCCTACAGAGTTTAATTTATTTTAATAGGAACATTCTGGTTGCTGGGCTGAGAATTCCAGAGACAGAGGAGTGTGGAGGTGGTTGATTCAGATTCTGCATTTTGAACAGAGAACCAACAGGATTTCCTAAAAGACTGAAAATGGGAGAAAGACAGGACTGAAGGTGATTATTATCTGTTCTCTAAGCAACTGAAATAGGATTGCTACCAATTGGGATGTGGTACGCTGGGTAGAATATGTTATAGGAGCCAATTCAGTGACTCAGTTTGGTCATATTAAGTGTGAGGTGTTTATTACACACTCAAGTAGAGATGACATGTAAACGGATATATATTTTGGGAATGCTTGGCATATAGATGGCATTTTTAAACCCAAGAAGGAGTGAATATAGAGAGGGTGACATGGCCTGACACCTGGCACCTCCCAATTTTAGGAGTCAAGGGAGAGAAGGAAGAAACAGGAAGAGAAACTGCGAAAGAGTTACCAGTGAGGTAAGAAAAGCATCAGGAGAGTGCAGTGTTCTAGAAGTCACGTAGAGTGCAAGGAACAGTTAATAAGTCAGTAGGAAAGGTGAGGTCTTGGAATGAACCACTTCTCAAAGCTCAGCCAACACTAACGAGATACAGCAAGGTACAACAAGGGGCATGTAACTCACAGTGGGGCTCAAGATGGCTTCCTTACCTAAGGAGATGGAAAGATGCTTGAAGCAGGTTTTAAGAGGCATCCAACATTTTACATGTGTCAGAACATACACGTGAATGTTCTTCGCAATGCAAGCAGGTCCGGCTATGTGACTAGGGACCTCAGTGTGACAGGGCCCCTTGTCCAAATATTACTAAGAATCTCAAGATGGCAGCAGAAGAACATTAAGCCAAGTGCAGAAACCTTGTAAGAGCAGAGAGTCCTGTGTGACTGCACGGGACACCCAAGAAGCTGGCCCTAAATGCAAGGCAGCTGGACTATAACAAATAGAGGCATTGCTGCTACAGCAGGCTTCTTCAGCTTTTGGTTTCAAAAAAGCAGTTAACTGCTTACTGGAGAATATAAGCAGAAAAAATAAATGATTCAAACACGAGACAAATCTGCTAGAATGTAATTTACTTGTTGCCCAACTTGCTTTCAAAGCTAAATCAGCATGTATGGATCTGAAGTCATTACAGAATGACAGCAAAAAAGGGCAGAGCACTCATTAAATTTGATAGCACTAATAAAACTACATGAAAAAAGAGAAAGAAAACAGGCTTACTTTCTATTGGTATGCAGACAAAATAAAAAACAAAATCTCCTGCCTAGTGCTTTAAAAAGTTTTGGTTAACATCCCTCAATGAACAGTTAACATACAAAATTCATTTGGGTTCCACCCCACTAACATAAAAAATAATGCCTGAATCAGAATACAAAATATCAGTGCTAAAAATGAGACAGAAATTCTTTTGCTTCTCTTAGTAATAAAATAGTATCCTTCCCTGTACTCTTTTTTTTTTGAGATGGAGTTTCTTTCTTGTTGCCCAAGCTGGAGTGCAATGGCTCAATCTTGGTTCATTTCAACCTCCGCCTCCCAGGTTCAAGTGATTCTCCTGCCTCAGCCTCCCGAGGAGCTGGGATTACAGGTATACGCCACTATGCCTGGCTAATTTTTTTTTTTTCTATTTTTTTAGTAGAGATGGGATTTCACCATGTTGGTAAGGCTGGTCTTGAACTCCTGAACTCAGGTGATCCATCCGCCTCGGCCTCTCAAAGTGCTGGGATTACAGGAATGAGTCACAGTGCCCGGCCTCCTGTAGTCTTTAAAATATATGCACACATAAATGTATTCCTTCATCCAGCTAATATATGCAATACAGGTTGAGTATCTCTAATCCAAAATCTAAAATACACCAAAATCCAAACATTTCTGAGTGTCAACATGGTACACAAAGGAAATGCTCATAGGAATATTTTTGGATTTCAGATTTTGATTAGGAATGCTTACCTGGTAAGTATAATGCAAATATTTCAAAATATGAAAAAATCTGAAATCCAAATTCTTTTGGTCTCAAATATTTCAGCTAAGGGATCCTTAATCAGTACCTATTCCAATGTGACACCGTATTAGGTGCTGAACTTGTATTTTCTTCTTTCAGCCTTATTCTAAGTATCATCACAAAAGGAGGTAAGCAGCACCCCTTGCTCTACTGCGGACTCCAAAACATGCCATGGCTAATCTGGAGAAATTTCTCCCTAAGGCATTTTTTTTTTTTTTTTTTTTTTAAAGAGAAAGAGAGAGAGAGAATGGGGAGGAGGGAGAAGGAAAAGAAAGAGGGAGAGAGAATGGGAGTATTGCTTTCTTGCCCAGGCTAGAATGCAATTTAGTAATGGGTATTGAAAACCTCTTTTATACTGATAATTATACTTAATGATGTAGTCAGGAAGGAATAAGGGAAGAAGATAACAAACAAACAGCCAACCAATATTTAATTTAAACCCATGAAATGCTATGCGATTACTGAGGAGTGATTTACTTCCAATTATATAGTCACCTTTGGAATAGGTGTGAGGTGGTAATGTATGTTTTGTGTATTTGAAGTGGAGAGTTCTATAAATGTTTATTAAGTTTACTTGTTCCAGGTCTGAGTTCAAGTTCTGAATATCCTTGTTAATTTTCTATCTCGTTGATCTATAGAATCGTTAGCTCTTCTTGTTGCATTGATCCTTTTGCCATTATGTAATGTCATTCCTCGCCTCTTTTGATCTTTGTTGCTTTAAAGTCTACTTTATCAGAGGCGAGAATTGCATCTCCTGCTTTTTGTTTATTAGTATATTTTTACTCTCTGTTTGATTGGTAAATCTTCCTCCTTCTCTCTGAGTCTTTGTGTATTGTTGCATGTAAGATGGGCCCGGATGCAGCATACCGATGGGTTTTGGCTTTTTATCCGATTAAAATATATATAAGTTTAATACCGGCGTTTGATGCTAGCTGGCTGTTTTGCCCATCAGTTGATGTAAATTTTTTATTGTGTTAAAGTTCTTTGCTTTTTGATATATTTTTGGAAAGGCTGATATTGGTTGTTCCTTTATATGTATAGTGCTTCTTTCAGAAGCTCTTGTAAAGCAGGCCTGGTGGTGGTGAACTCTCTAAGTACTTGTTTGTTCTCAAAAGATTTAATTTTTCCTTCGCTCATAAAGCTTAGTTTGACTGGATAGGAAATTCTGGGTTGAAAGTTCTTTTCTTTAAGGATGTTAAATATTGGTCCCCACTCTTTTCTGGCTTGTAGGGTTTCTGCTGAGAGATCTGCTGTAAGTCTGATAGGTTTCCCTTTATGGGTAACCTGACCTTTCTCTCTGGCTGCCCTTAGTATTTTCTCCTTCATTTCAACCCTAATAAATCTGGCGATTATGTGCCTTGGGGTTGGTCTTCTTGAAGAATATCTTTGTGGTGTTCTCTGTATTACCTGGAGTTGAATATTACCCTGCCTTGCCAGGTTGGGAAAATTTTCCTGAATGATATCCTGAAGAGTATTTTCCAACTTGGATTCATTCTCTTCATCACATTCAGGTACACCTATCAAACGTAAATTAGGTCTTTTCACATAGTCCCATATTTCCTGGAGACTTTGCTCATTTCTCCCTAAGGCATTTTGATAACACTCTTAAGTGATTTCTTATTATTCCAAGGTGTCTTTCATCTTGCTCTGTGGAGCCTTTCCCAATCTTCCCAAGCACAAATAATTGTGATTTGGGTCTCCTTGGCTGTGTGTCCGTGCCTCTATTACAGCATTTTTGATATTCACTGTAGTTACTTGTTTTCAAGCCTGTATCACTGCTAGAGTGAAGTGAGCTCCATAACAGCAAAAATAGTCTTACAAACTCACGCATGCTTGACACCTAGCAAAGTATGTGGCAAACATCAGGTACAGTACAGAAGTTTCAACTTGAGTGAATACATGAACTGCCAGATAAAATAGTCTGTTGGCTAAATATGTGCAGAGACAGTAAAAGAATTATTTTGTAAAAGGATTCATTGGTTTTACAGACCTCTGTTTTTTGCCTGAATTTCTTGTCCACTGTTAATTCTACCACTAGAGAGTGACACCTATTAGTCTGTCTCACTTCTCCCTCTAAACATGGATATTCTATGGCCCTTTGGGGTAAGGTTGCAGTATTACATATTATGATTAGGAGACAAGTCCAGGTTCAGACAACTCAATGGAGTGTGGCAGGTAGGTGGAGGCTCACGGCGAAAACCGCTGCTTCGGGCCTGCACACAAGTAACAGCTTAACTAACAGACCTTGGGGAGCTGTGCATTTAATAAGGAGGAAGTCAACATAGATTGGCAAAGGTTGGAGGGGAACTTGGAAATTATTATTATTATTATTTATTTTTTTTTTTGAGACAGAGTCTCACTCCGTCACCAGGTGCCAGGCTGGAGTGCAGTGGTGCAACCTCAGCTCACTGCAACCTCCGCATCCCGGGTTCAAGCAATTCTCCTGCCTCAGCCTCCCAAGTAGCTGGGACTACAGGCGTGCACCACCATGCCCAGCTAATTTTTTTGTATTTTTAGTAGAAACGGGGTTTCACCATGTTGATCAGGGTGGTCTTGATCTCTTGACCTCGTGATCCACCCTCCTCGGCCTCCTAAAGTGCTGGGATTACAGGCGTGAACCACTGTATTATTTTTCTAATTTTAGAAAAAGACCAGTTTCCCACTGCAGGCAACCTTCTAACACAGCAAGACCTCAAAATTACAGAATTACAGGCAGAGCCTCTGATTACTTTAGTAGGGAAAAAAATTCTACCACACCTAAATGTACATGTGCACGCGTGCACACACACACACAGAGCCTAAATTTAATGGTAGGGTATTGTTGTTTTAAAGACAATGTTAGAATTTGTTATTTTAATGAATAAGTTTGCTAATGTTCCTTGGCAATTCAGCTTAAGGCCAGAATGTCCTGACTCTTATATAATAAAGCTTGAATATAGGAATTAAACTGGGTTAAGCAAAGGACAGAGTAGCCCTGA
Organism: Aotus nancymaae; assembly: GCF_030222135.1. Classification (NCBI taxonomy): domain Eukaryota; kingdom Metazoa; phylum Chordata; class Mammalia; order Primates; family Aotidae; genus Aotus; species Aotus nancymaae. Next base: position 23,043,094 of record NW_026988454.1, read on the forward strand.
GGGAAAGAATACACAAACAAGAAATTATACCTGAATTATGCACTTTCAATTATTCTAGATTTACTTTTCTAAAGTCAAATATGCATTCTATTGGAGAAACGGGATTAGAGCTCTGATAATTGCCCCTAGATAACTTAAGATTTACATAATTATGAAAATGAAGTGCAATTTGAACAACAAAATCTGCATCTGCAATTTTATCCACTCTTAAGAGTATCCGACTGGAGTAAATCCACAACATTACAAATGTTATACACATTGTAGGCACATTATAGGTAATTGCTGACTGAATGATAAGCTCACATTCTTGAAAGGGAAGTTGCATATAAGTGACCTCAGCTTCTACAAAACTTCAAAAATAAAATTAAAATTTGATTTAAGTCATTAGATGGGAAGATTCAACTTTATCCATTTATTTATTTATTTATTTACTTTTTTTTTTTTTTTTAAGAGATGGAGTCTCACTCTGTTGCCCTGGTTGGAGTGCAGTGGTGTGATCTCTGCTCATTGCAACCTCCACCTCCCGGGTAGTGTCCCGAGCAAATGAGATTATAGGCAACTGCCACCATGCCTGGGTAATTTTTACAGTTTTAGTAGAGGCGAGGTTTCACCATGTTGGCCAGGCTGATCTCGAACTCTTGGCCTCAAGTGATCCACCTGCCTCCGCTTCCCAAAGTGCTGAGATTACAGGCAAGAGCTATGGTGCCTGGCCTATCTATTTATTTTAAAACAGTCCTTAAAACACTATATATTTTTAAAGTAGCAATTTCTTTTAACATTTGAGGGAATTAAACATGTACTTACATGAGAAAAACAATATGATTGTGCTGTTTACCAAACTGATACTTGCAAAGACTAGAAAATAACCCTTGTCAAATTTGACAGATTAATCTATATAGTAAATGAAAGCTAGTTCTGTTGGGTTATACTAGTTGGTAAATAACAGGTATTAATACAGTTTTATTTAGTTAAAACTGATCATGTAGCCTATATAGTTTTTAACAAGATAAAAATGATCAAAACTATTAGAAAAATCTCCCAACAATTACAGGAAAGCTATCAGCCGCCTTTTACTGAGTGTCTACTATGCGCCAGGCCCCAGGTCCCAAATGTTAAACCATTGAACTAAGTATTTATTATTGATGTTGCTGAAAATGTCAGTGTTCTAAATCACTGGTTAAAACACCCAAGAAAGTATACACATTTAATTAAGGGTCAAAAATACACTGACGTTTCATAGTAGCAGTTCCTGGGGCATTTACTCTACAGAAGGAAAGGATGCCAATCTGTGAATCACTCATTTCCATGTGTAAGAGAGGGGTTTTGAGGGGTCTTTGCTATGGGGCTTCCTGCCTGCTCATCACTGGGGATCTGCTACATTTTTCCAGCAGCATCAACGTCACTAGCTAGTTTGCTTTTCTTTTTTGTTTCTGCCCTGTAGAATGTTTGTCATGTTTTGGAGCCCAACAATGCCATGTTTAGTTTTGTGTTTTTTATATCTGATCTATAATCGCTAGGTGTTTGAACATGTGAGATGCTTTAAAGCATTGCTTTATAGTACCATTCTAGGGGCAATCTCAGAGCTATCACCTAAACATTTAAATGTAAAGTATTCCTTCTGGCTACAGCCAACAAACCACAAGCACAGGGCTTTTAGTAATAGGAATTATTAAGATATATCACTGAGATACAGAGGCTATACCTTATTGCTCTTCGTATAGAAGCATCAACTTTAACATTACGGCATTTGGTGAACAGTGTAGGCAGATGGGTGGATGGATAAATGGATGGATGGGGGAATGAAATGACTGACATCAATGTCATCAAAGAGTAACTATGAAAAGGTATCATTAAATCATTTATGTACATATAAAGGACTAGATTACATAAAGATAGGAATCAGAAGATCCAGAATATATGAGTTACTATAAATCAACCCCTAAATAAAGTGATTGCATGCATAAATCTAAGATACTAGTCTCTTATCCGAGTTATCTGTGATGCTGAACACAGACTTGATCCAGTAAACTCATGAAAATACATGTAAGATAATACATATTAATTTTATTCCTATTTTATTTTATTTTGAGATGGAGTTTCACTCTGGTTGCCCAGGCTGGAGTGCAATGGCATGATCTTGGCTCACTGCAATCTCCACCTCCATGGTTCAAGTCATTCTCCTGCCTCAGCCTCCCAAGTGGCTGGGATTACAGGCAGGCGCCACCACACCTGGCTAATTTTGTATTTTTAGTACAGATTGGGTTTCACCATGTTGGTCAGGCTGGTCTTGAACTCCTGACCTCAGGTGATCCGCCCACCTCAGCCTCCCAAAGGGCTGGGATTACAGGCGTGAGCCACTGCACCCAGCCTAATTTTATTTCTTTATTTATAAATTATGGCAGCATGGAAATACTGACAGTCTTTAAAGGTAATCAGATTCATGCTCAAACATTTATAATTTGCTTATTAATCTGTGGTAAACTCAGTAAAGGCACTAAGTGCAGGTATGTCTTATGGGCTTGGCCTTTCCATGATATGCTGTTTTATTAAGAACAAAAAATAAATATTCTTCTAGTCTCTTCTAGACTCATATTTTATCCTTTATAAATTCTCAAAAACACTGTTGTTTCAATTATTACATTCAATTTCTTTAGTAGTCTAAGGTATCTTTTAAGCCACCAACAGGCCCAAATGATAAATGTAAGTTATGGTATTAAAACTTACCATGCCCTAAATTAATGAATTTAAGGAAAAATACAAAATGCAGACCTGGAGCAACTAAAATTAAAAATATATTAGATACAAGTCCTAGTTTAAAGAACAATGTCACCAGCTATTGTTTATTGAGCACTTACCAGATGTATTATGCTAAATGGTTTATATACACCTATGGGCAAAAACCAAAGATTGAAGAGATTTGATAACGTCCTAAAGCCTAAATCACAGAGCTACTGAGTAGAGGAATTGAAATTGGGTCTATCTAGCCTATCTGCTAGCTGTACAACATAAGGTGCCTTGAAATGTAAGATAAAAGCTCACCAACCAAATGAGAACAGCCAAAAACTAGTTTTCAATCAACTTGCATAAGTAAACTTCTAGGGATATCGGTAGTTAAGATGTCTACTTCTTTCATCTGAATTATTCACATGACTATTTGACATCAGATCTTAGTATCACTGGATGCACTTAACAGCTTTCTAGCATGCCATAATTCTACATTCATCTAAGGTATTGAGAGGTGCTTTTTTTTCCTTCTTACTTGTAAATGATGATGTCACAGGCAATTTTAATGTAAAACTTAAGTGCTTGTTTGGGTAATATTAGCACATATGGTTTTCTAGATGCATCTTGTGGTTGTATGTTTGTCTCGTCCACAATGAAAAGACGTATGATACTGCTTTTTAAATAGATCTTTAAAAGACTTGTATACAGTGGCATTCGAAACTTGCATTTATGAGATATCTTTTGGAATAATTAAATCAGTATTAGTTTCTTTGTCTCTTCACAAAATTCCATCTGATATTCTTTAGACATCTTAAATTAGCATTGAGAGTTCATGTCAAATTAATTAGTATTGTGTTGTCTAAAATAAAGTAATTCAAACTGTTACCTGTAAGATCTGAGAATGAATTAGAAATCAAATACAAGGTCCCTTCTTTCTATGGGAAATTTTAGGGAATAAAAAACTTAGGCTAATATTAGTATCAAGCCATCTGAGGGTTGATTTTGATTGATTCTAATTACGTACTTTTGAGCTGGAAGACAAGAGTTCTTTGTAGCTAAAAAGATTTTTAAACTTTATTACAAAAAGAAAAAGATCTAAAAAGAGATCAGAAAAAAAATTAACAAAATTTATAATAATAGACAAGACTAAATGAAAAGAGAAGCAACTTTATTTTAGTAAGCTAAAACATATCTGAAAAAATTGGTTTTAAAACTTATTTTATGTACTGTTTAAAGCTACATCATAATGTTATAATTACAAAGAGTACTATAATCCCTTAAAGAAACGAGATTAGAAGTAAATGGGTATGTGAACTGAAAGCTTGCCTGAATTATAACAAAGTGCTATGGATTGAGTGTCCCCTCCAAAACTCAAGATGAAATTTGTGCTGATATTAAGAAGCAAGGCCTTTAAGCGGTAATTAGGTCATGAGGGTTTGACCTTTATAAATGGACTAATGTTATTATCACAGTGGGAGTGGGTGAGTTATAGGGGGAGTGGGTTACTGATAAAAGGATAAGCTCAGCTTCCATCTCCTCTGTGTCACAAACACTCTCTTGGCTTTGTGCTTTCCACCATGGGGTGACACAGCAGGATGTCCCTCATCAGATGCTGGCTCCTTGAACTGAACTTCCCCACCTCTGGAACTGTGAGCCCAGCCTCCAGAACTGTGAGCCAAATAAATCTCTGTTCTTTACAAATGACTCAGTGCCTGGCATTCTGTTACAGCATCAAAAGACAGACTAAAAGACCAAGGGAGCAAAGTTGGGGGTTACAGAAGTGGATGATTGGGCAAAGGCAACCAGAGATTTGGGATAACAATGTGCAGTTTCACAGCTTAGCCGTAACCTTTCGGGAAATGATTTCTCAAAATACAGAGAACAGGAACTGTAAGTTTAAGGATATACACAGGATCTCCCTTGAATGTAAATTCCATGTAGACAGGGGCTGTGTTTTTCTTCTATATCAGGACCTATCTCGTGTCTTAGAAACTGCCAGGCAATCCTAGAAGAACTCAGAGAGGATGAAGGCATGAGGAGTCAGAGCCTCTAGAGAAGAAAGGAAAATATGAGGGGCCAAAGGCAAACTCTCTAAATACTTTATCTAAAAAATGGAACTCTCTTTATTGATTCAGTTTTGGGATGAAAAATACAGAAGACTTCTTGGTTTATACATGGTCTTGTAAGAAAATCAGTACTTATGGCACTATTGCAAGTCTAAACATTGAAGCAATCACAGAATTACCTCTGGACTACAAATTTACAAAACTCCTTTCAAGCAATTCAAAAACAGCTGGCTACTGTCCAAACCCTCCATTGGTCTTATCAAGTGATGAGACACTGATAACCAAATAAATTATCTTTACTGAAAAATGAAGTGAAGACCCATAAATGCAGTTAAAAAAAAGTTAATATTCAAAAAATACTCTAAAAGGTTTTAAGAAACAAGTTTTTAATGAAAATTGACCAAGAAGTTGATATCTGTCCATAGGTCTCCTTTCTATAAGTCATTTTGATGTTTAACAACTTTTATTATATTTAAATATCCTAGAACTTCAAAGAATCTTATTCAAATTTTCTATACCAATAGTTTTGAGATTAGAATTCACCTGGACACACACACACACACACACACACACACACACACACACCCCTAGTCCAATGATTTTCAAAGAGTGGTCCATAGACTAATAGCATATTACCTGAGAACTTGATAATGCACATTTGCAGGCCCCACCCAAAATCTGCTGAATCAGAAGCTCTGAGAGTGGGGTCTACCAATCTGTGTTTTAACAAGCCCATCAGGTGATTCTGATTTACCCTATAGTTTGAGACCATATCCTCCAGAGACTGGCTTAATTGGTCTGGGTAAATATAACTGAGCATTGATATCTTTTATATGCCCTATAAAAGTGTAGCCATAATTGAAAACAACTAATCTATACAATTAAATGTTCGGATAAATCCAATTCATTCCATATACTGTGGAATGAATATCTCTGGGTAGCTTAAAAAAATTACAAAAAATGTTCCCTAAAGTCAGTAGCTTTATTTGATATTTACCAATAAGTATATGGTGATATACTTCAAGTCTATTTCCAGAATGTCATTGAAATATTACAATGAGAATACATAATCAAAGTTTAGGACTAAATGAAAGATGCTATCTCATGCATGCTTTAAATAGGGAACTGATTTCTTTTAAAAATAAAGCTATTTTTCCTTAAAAAAAATAAATAAATTGCCAGGCACATAGCATGTAAATGAAAGTAAGAGAGGGAAGGAGGGATGAAAACTCAGAGTTTTTTAAACTACCCTGTGCCTCTCATGTTCCTCTATTATAAATAAGGGGACTGGACTAACTTATTTCTTAGGCTCCTTTCAGTCCAGTAATTGATAATTCTAAATTATACATGCATATACATTAAATAAAGACTTTTCCTGATCGATAGAATATGATGGCAGAGGGAAAGGACATTTTCAAAGACTTAAAAAAAAAGAAAGCTGCCCTGAAATATAGAGCAATCTCTTACACACCCATAAGATATTTTGATTTTAAGAAAAGACTCAGGATAAGTTAGAAACTTATGTTTATGTTAGAACACTGGCCAAAAACCATTAAATAAACTCCCAGGAGGGGAATTACTGAATACAAGGCTAAGGTTAAACTATGCTTAGGCTATTCAATAATTATAACCAATGACGTTCAGTAAGATAAATAATGACAGGTAGGTATCACATTTCTTTAAATATTGCTCTAAATCTACAAATGCATAATCATTAGCCCTAATTGTAAATAATGTAGATTTATATTACCATGAATTACTGTTAATTATAATTATATATTTTTTATATAATATTTGTAGTAATAGAATTTTAAAACATTACTCTTGGCAATTGAGAAAGAAGGTTGCTTTTGACGGAATATACATAGTTGAATATAATTATATACTGCCCTCCAGCACTTTACTTTTCCTAAATTACTTCATTTCCACTATTTCTTTTGATTCTCAGAACAATTCTGTGTAGAGACAGAACTACTTGGTACAATTTCAATGTCTATGTGTCACCAAAATTTACAGGTTGAAATCCTAACCCCCATAGTGATGGTATTGAGAGGTGGGTCTTAGGGAGGTGATGAGGGCATGAGTGAGGAGCTGCCATCAGTGGGATCAGTACCATAAAAAAGACCACCTTCCTCTATGGGAGGCCACAGTGAGAAGACATCATCCATGAATCCGACAGTGGGCCCTTAGAAGACACCAAATCTATTAGTGCACTGATCTTGAACTTCTCTGCCTTCAGAATTATGAGCAATAATTTTCTGTTGTTTATAAGCCACCCAGTTTATATTATTTTGTTAATGCACCCCAAAGGAACTAAGACACTACTTATTTCCATACACTGAAGCTTGGGTAAGTCAAATGACCCTTTCAGGGTCACTGAGGTCATCGGGGACAGAGCTAGCCCCTAAATAAAAGTATTCATGTTCCAACTCAGTGCCTACTACCAGTACCTCACTCACACCTCTAACCCAAACTCTCACTCATATAAGAAGCCAACAACCCTCCTTACCTGCCTCCAGTGCACCCTAAAACCAATGGCCGCACACATTTCACAGTTGATTATCTACATTACAGATCTTGTGTCTCACATTAAAAAACTGATTATTAACACTGGACTTTCAAACCTTTACTCACTAAGCAATAGCAAATGTCACAACCTATAAAGAAAATATGGAAAATTCATGTTTGAAGCTTTTATTTCTTCCCTTGAGTTTTTCTTTTCTGTAGGGGTAATGTCAAACGTGATGACAATTAATGTACTTATTAATACATGATAGCTACCTGGGAAGGAATCACAGAATCCTCCAGCTCTGCAACTTCAGCAATGACTTACAAAGAATGCTTACCCCAAACCCAGCACATCTTTCTGTATTGTATCATGTTCTAGAGGAAGGAGAAAACTGGAGGATTTTTTCTATGAACTCTGTGAATCAATTTATTCAAATAATCTACACCAAGTACTAACTTAGCAGAAAGCTAGCACTATACACTAAAATATTAGTCCTGGAGAATATGTTAATGTTCATTTCTTTATTGTCTATTTTCAGAAGGCAGCTAAAGAAAAAGATGGGGTGAAAAAGATGGCTTTATATTCTTTCATAAACTAAGCCAGGAAAGTGACATAACAGAGCAAAGAAGAGAAAACAGACACAAGTAAAAACAGAAACAAAAATATGAGGATATATCCCCAGTGCTTAGAACGATGCTGGGACAAAAAGTCATCAGTATGTAGGTTTTAAATGGCTGATGAATGTATTTGGAGTCAGACAGACCTAAGACCAACCGCTCCACTTGTGCAATGGATCCCATCCTGTCACTGTTTGAGCTAGTATCCTCCCTCCTGCCTCACTGATTCTTCCTGCTTTATAGAATCATTTGTATCAGCATAGAACACGCTGAATAACAAAATATTAATATATTACTTCATAATTCACTACTCAGCAATGAGTTATGAAACCATAACTTGACTCTACATTCTTTCTTCAGCTATTGTCTGATTTTTGTTACCTTTGTTTTTTTAACCGTTTTTAAGTCTTTAAAATGGTTTTCTGTACTTTTGTTCATATTCTTTCTTGAATCTACTCCAATCATGCTTCCAACTCCATCATACCACTGAAATAACTCTTGTCCAAGGTCAACAAGATTATCTTGAGATGATTAATTTTCTGTCCTCCTCTCATTCAACCTCTCAGTAATATCTGATCCTCGTGATCATGCCCTCCTTCATAACACACTTTCCTCCTTTGGTGTCCTGGACTCTGTTCTCTCTTGGTTTTTCTAGCCTTCTAGCTCTTCCTTCTCAGTCTCCTCATCTTCCCAAACTCTGAAGTTGTGACTTCTCAGTGCTGATTTCTTAGAATTTTTTTTTACCTAGCTACAATCTCTCCCTATATGTGATCTCATCCAATCCCAGGGCTGATATACAGGCTAACAATTTTGATCTCCAATCCTGATCTTCCTTTTAACTTCGGATTTACATATCCAACTGCTTAAACATCTTAACATGTCAAATATCAAGCTCCTACATTTCCTTCCCAGACCGCTCCTCCAGCAGTTTCCCCATCTTTCTAAATGGTACTTCAATTTTCCATTTGCTTTGTCCAAAAATCATGGACTTCTGATATCTTCAACTCTTCCTCTCACATTCTACACATCCAATCCATCAGCAAATTTTACTGATTCTTTCTACGTGTATTTAGAAACCAGTTACCCTTCATCATCTCTCCTGCTATGCCCTTTCCAAGTCACTGCCACTTGGATTACAAGAACAGTGCCAATCTCCTCTATATTCTACTCTTCATAACTTAACCTAAATTGCTACATAATATTAGATCACAGCACTATAGATACCTACATCTTCCATGGCTTTCTCTCTCATTGAGTAAAACCCAAAGTCCTGAACAAAGAATATTTAAGGACCTGCATGATCTGAATCCTCTTCTCCCACCTACCACCCCAACTTCATCTCCTACCTACTGTATTTTACTAAGCTATTTCAACCATATTGGTCTCCAAGCTATTCTTCAAATATACCCCAAACATTGCAGGCTCTGTGGCCTTTGTGCTTTCTGTCTCCTTTCTCTAAATTTCCTACTTCCAAGAGGGGCTGCTAAGTGCCTACATCACTCCAGGTCTCTGTTCAAAAATCACCCGATTTGTGACACTTTTCTGACCTTCTCCATATAAAATAGCTCCTCGGCCTATAATCCCCCATCCTCCTCTACCTTCTTGAACTTGCTTTGCTTTTGTTATTACCATGAGACATATATATTTATTGCCTATTTGTCTAGTGTCTGTCTCTCGTAACTGGGTAAGAACCTGGTTTTGTTGATTATTGATCCACCAGTGACCAGAATATGCTGGTTCGTATTAGGAACTCAATAAATACTTGCTGAATAAATGAACCAATTGCATAGCCATCATTATCAGTATTATCTTCATTACTTAAAGGCTTACGTCTAAAGGACTGAAGCAGAGCAACTGCATGCAGTGCTCTAAGATAGAGCAAAACACAAACTAAATCCAGGTTACCTTGCTGGGAGGGGCCAAAATACAGACAGGACTGACTGAAGAGGCTGATAAGTACTTTATGTGCCAAGGCCAGAATAGGAAAATCATTTCATACTTCAAGATTTGGATTTCAGTAAAAGCTATTAGCATATGGCTATAAGCAGCTTGTATTCCTTACAAAGCACATCTATTAGAAGAGCTTTGTGTTATTCTATTTCATCTCTAATACTCTAACCCACAAAAAGGGAATATTGTTTGAATAATTAATAAAAGCAAAAGTTAGAAAAAGTCAGGAGAGATGTGATTTCCTTAAATTGGTCATTTTAAATCTTCTATTACTATTATCTTGTGTATCATACACCAACAGTGTTTTCCTTTTTCTTATCTTGGAGCTATTTCTCTATCATATTCCTGCTTCAAGTAGAAAGAAAAAATACACCCAAATGGCAATTTTAATAATCTAGTCACAAGGGTTCAAAATCAAATAAATAAATTTCAGGGTCTTATCATTTTGTATTAAAGCAAGTTATTACATAGATGACATTTTCCTTTAGGAGATGTGTGGATTCGTGTTTGTCATTTTAAAAATGAAAATAGAATCATAATGTCACATTAAAATGACCAGATTTAGAATAAGAACTTTCATTACATGTGAAGACTAAAAAAATACAATAAAACAAGATGATAGGTAATATACAAGAAAATGGGCATGAAGGGATATTAAATAAATCAATGGAAAGTGAACAAGGCACAAATTTAATCATAGAAGGATCTAAGAATTAATGTGTCAGTTGATAACATTTCAGCATATCTTTTTGCTAATCAGAGTAAAAGTACAGATTTGCATAGGAACAGAAACTTGAGCAGCATAAAAATGTAATTCAAAGAAAGGGCTTCGTTCAGAAAAGTAAAACACATGAAATGATCTTAAATAGTGTGGTCTTCATCTGCATTACTTGTTTTATTTCCTACAAGTCCTTATTTTTCACTTTTATTAAACATAAACAAGATAGTTTGTAATTCCTTATGATTCGATGACTTTCGAATTTAAGATTAAGTTAATTTGTTTAAAAATTTTCTTAGGTCAGGTGAGGTGGCTCATGCCTGTAATCCCAGCACTTTGGGAGGTCAAGGCGGGCAGATCACTCAAGTTTAGGCATTTGAGACTAGCCTGGCCAACGTGGTGAAACTCTGCCTCTACTAAAACTACAAATTTAGGTTGGGCGTGGTGGCTCACACCTGTAATCCCAGCACTTTGGGAGGCCAAGGCGAGCAGACCATGAGGTCAGGAATTTAAGAACAGCCTGACCAGCATGGTGAAACCCTGTCTCTAGCAAAAATACAAAAATTAGCCAGGCATGGTGGCACCTGCCTGTAATCCTAGCTACTCAGGATGCTGAGGCAGGAGAATCACTTGAACCTGGGAGGCGGAGGTTGCAGTGAGCCAAGATTATGCCACTTCACTCCAACCTGGGTGACAGAGGGAGACGCCATCTAAAAAAAAAAATTTTAATTAGCTGGGTGTGGTGGCAGGCGCCTGTAGTCCCAGCTATTCAGGAGGCTGAGGCAGGAGAATCGCGGGAGGTGGAGGTTGCAGTGAACTGAGATCATGCCATTGCACTCCAGTCTGGGCAACAAGAGCAAAACTTGGTCTCAAAAAAAAAAAAAAAAAAAAAAAACCCAAAACACCTCAATATATTAAGATTCTAAAATCTATTAGAAATTAAGGTAAACTTCATAATAAGCTAAAAGCAGTATTATACTTTAGATACTGTACTGCTTGAAAAAAATTTAGTTAAATGTGAAGATAAAACTTAATTTAATACAAATGGAAACAATGAATGCACTTTAAATGTCTAAATACTAACAATTAAAAGCAGACATGGGGGTGCAGAATCCCGTGAAAATTGGTTCAACTCTGATACTTACCTAGAATTTTATTTCAAGTATCTACCTCACCAGAATTTGAAAAAAGCAACAAAGAAGCTACTCACTATAGGTTATCCACTTACCTTACAGTGGTCATACTGGAGCTGTAAGGCTGGAACATCTCCTCCAATAGGCATTTGTTTCTTAAGCTCTTCATCTTTCATATTCAGCCATTTGATCAGTTCTTCTAAAGACATCAGCAACCTGTTCCACTTCTCAGCACTGGCCTCCAAATGGGCCCTGTGGAGAGATAATAATAACCACAGTTAGAAATTCAAATTACATTCACAAAATTATCTACCTTCCTTTAGCAAAATAATCATAGCTGACCAAGTAATGTACACTTCCACAAGGCAGACTCCTTGTAAAAACACACACACACACACACACACACACACACACACATCCATTTCCTGTAAGAAATAGATATTTTGAATAAGCTATAATATTCAGAGGATTTATTGGTAATAATGATCAAAATTTAAAACACAGACCCATATACCATGAAGGCTTTCAAGAAGGATGCCCATGATAGAATGTAAAATTACAAACCAAGTTTTGATAGTTTATGTATAGTATATATGCACATCCAAATATATTGTTCTCATTTTATCTATATACATAGAGAGAAAGACAGAGCGGGAAAGAACCACTAAGAGCACAGTAAGTACCTAATTTTTATCTATTTTTACACCGGTTAAGGATTTATAACAGGGTCATATTACTTTTCTTTCCAAAAAAACACCGAATAATTTTTTTAGAAATGGAAATTACCAATGTCTTACTTTCTCTTGTAACAAAAAACCCCTTCTCTTGTAACCAAAAAGCAGAATATTAACAATGACTCAAACAGTTGGAAAATAATAAGGCATTGCTTGGACAGGACACTATTTGGCTTAAGCCTGACCGATGTCTAGTAACAAATACAGCTGGGTAAAAGTCATTGCAGTACTTTATACTCTCATTTAAAGGTGAGGTCTTTGTTTCAATAATAATTTCTGCATTTAACACAGAAATGCACCTTCAGATTCTTAGATTATAAACTCCATAATCAGGGATATGTTTAGGAAATACATCTTTATGTGGTTAAGGTTCCAACAGGAGCAAAGGCCCTTGAGAATAGGAGTATGAATCAATGCGCACATTCCTTTTTTGCTCTAGGTAGGGCCCTGGTAAAAGCCCACTTAGCCAGCCTCAAACCCACTGGTGAGCTGGATTTTAAAATATGGATCAATCAGAAACGACTCAAGGAATCGAACTGGACTTTACTCCTCGATGCTACATCACCCCAGAGAGCAGACTATGAAAGTGAACTTATGTTTTAACTTGGGAAAATGGAATTACTGTGACTGTCCATGATCTTTCAGGTTTACAGGTGTAACAAGGCACATGTCTACCTTGCTGATTAAAAACAAGCTAAGTGTGAAATAGTAAAAAATAATTTTTAAATACAGAAAGGAGTTCAAAGCATTTTGTAATTCTCTATGAAGAGTATTTGATTAGAAAATTTGTTTTCTTGTATTTACTGTCAGTTCTATTTATTCCACAGGTGCTAAATTGACCTTACTTTATAAAGCTGCACTTTAACAAGGTCCTGATTCAGCTTGAGCTCCAGCTTTTCTGTGTTCATATTGAGCATCAGCATATACTGACAAAGACAGACAAGTGCCTTATTACACAACTTCCAATGAATGACAGTGATGAGAGATGACTCATTAGAGGCAACCCCAGATACAAGAAGCCTCTGTTGACCACACTTTATATCCTCTCATAAAAGGATATAATGTCCAACTCTCAATTGGACATTAGCCTGATGATCCCCACCTCCATAAATATGCCCCCCTACTCAGAGATATGGGACCAAGCAACCAGATACAGCCACGACTGTCTTTCAAACCGCTCAATAATTTCCTTTTTGGATATCTGAGCTACTTGAGCCCCTGTCTCAATGCCAATAGCTCTGCTGTGGTTAATTACAACAAATATTCCCTCATTGATCACAGTAGGTAGAATTCTCAGCCATAGATATTCAATCATAAGTCTTTGTAAAAAAATTCATGTTTTCATGAGAACAACTATAAATCTCTAGTCTCTAGTTTGATTCAGAAAACAATAACTACAGTTTGTCAACCATTAGGCTTGGCTAAGAAGAAACAACATTGAAGTTCTACATATGCTTTAAAATACCATGAACCAGCATTCACACACAGTCATATACAAAAGGCCAGTTACCCTGCAACCTGCTTGTATTACTCCATTGTCAGCTAACTAATATAAAACTCTCAAATTCTATGACTTATTTCAAAAAAGCTATGTATGAAATCATAAAAAATAATTGTTAAATACCAATAGAAGTTCAAAGTATTTTGTTAATCTCTGAGAACAGTATGATTAAAAAATTTATTTTCTTTTATTTACTATCAGTTATATTTATTCCACAGGTGCTACAATTGACCTTGTTTTACAAAACTGTAGTTTAACCAGGTCCTGATTCTGCTTGAGCTCCAGCTTTTCTGTGTTCATATTGATTAACTTTAGGCCAAATATGTAATTACCTTTCCCTGATAACTAATAATTTCATTTGTCACAAAGCAGAACTAAATTATTTCAATTATATTAACTGAAAATTCTCTCGGTAGTTATAAGTCATTCTGCAACAAGTAAATTTGACTAAGCTACTGCAATTTCTTTCTAATATTTTTAATTGCAAAAGCCACCTGGAAATCAGATGTCCTCAATCAAGAAGCACTTGAGTGTCTCCAGGTACAAAACATTTGTACATGTTCCCTACCCTTTTATTTCAGATAATTTGATTCTGCATCTTCAATTTCTGTAGTTTAACTCATTAATCAATAACTAAATCACACATTATATTCCTTTGAAATTGAGTTGCTAACACTTATTGCATTGAAATGCACACAAACGTATTTTCCAAAGCAGTCTTTTTTTGACTGCACAGAAATAATAAAACTGATCACTGAAACTCACGGCATTTAGCATCTGAAGCACTATCTATTAATTATAAGAATCAAGACAAAACTTTTTAAAAGAGATGCTGAAGTGGCTTTGAAATAAAAAAGAAAACATTCGTATATGTGTGCTTTTCTGCATCTTTGATTTTTCATAGTAAAAACCAAGTTGATCAGGCAGAATCTTTGTCTGGAAAATCTGTTCTGGTTATTCTCAAATAGATTATAACTATGCGCTTAGTGGATTACTACCATATGCCCAAATAAATGCATGCTTCTGTAGTAGCCTTCAGTGTTCTAGTTTCATTTTAATTCTTTCATCTTGAAAGATGAAAGCCTTGTCTTGGGCAACAGGTCCAATGCTTTGTAAGAAGAAACTTTAAATTTGTGTTTGGCTTAGTGGTACTTTCTCAATTATCCTATAAACATTTTAAAACTTAAATTCCTCTAAGACCATTGATGACCAGTGATCAACCAGATTTTCAAACTCTTCATTTAAAATATTTCTTTATTGAACATATCTGTGGGCATTTGTATTTTTAGACAATTGACTTATTCTAACATCTCAGCTGCTTCAGTTCACTTCTTTATTACTATGATATGTACAAATAGACACTTTTATTGACTGTATTATCAACCTAGGATGATGCCTACTATAGAATCTGTCTTACACAAGTTACTCTTTTTAAACTGAATCTTTTTTTACAACTATATGAACTTTTTAAATTTTTATTTTATATATATATATATATTTCCCTTGGGTTTTTTTTTTAGTATATATATATATATATATATAAAATTTCATTTTCGGTTCTGGGGTACATGTGAAGAACATGCAGGATTGTTGCATAGGTACATACATGGCAAAGTGGTTTGCTGCCTTCATCCCCATCACCTATATCTGGCATTTCTCCCCATGTTATTCTTCCCCAACTCCCTATGCCCTGCTGTCCCTCCTCTAGTGCCCTCCACCACAGACCTCAGTGTGTGAGGCTCCCCTCCCTGTGTCCATGTGTTCTCATAGTTCAATACCTGCCTGAGTGAGAACATGTGGTGTTTGATTTTCTGTTCTTGTGTCAGTTTGCTGAAAATGATGGTTTCCAGGTTCATCCACGTCCCTACATGATAAACTCATCATTTATTATGGCTGCATAGTATTCCACGGTGTATATGTGCCACATTTTCCCTGTCCAGTCTATCATCGATGGGCATTTGGGTTGGTTCCAAGTCTTTGCTTTTGTAAACAGTGCTGCAATGAACATTCGTGTGCATGTCTCCTTATAAAAGTATGATTTATAATTCTTTGGATATATACCCAGTAATGAGATTGCTGGGTCAAATGGAATTTCTATTTCTAGGTCCTTGAGGAATTGCCACAGTGTCTTCCACAATGGTTGAACTAATTTACACTCCCACCAGCAGTGTAAAAGTGTTCCTATTTCTCCACATCCTCTCCAGCATCTGTTGACTCCAGATTTTTTAATGATAGCCATTCTAACTGGCATGAGATGGTATCTCAATGTGGTTTTGATTTGCATTTCTCTAATGACCAGTGATGATGAGCATTTTTTCATATGTTTGTTGGTCTCATATATGTCTTCTTTTGTAAAATGTCTGTTCATATCCTTTGCCCACTTTTGAATGGGCTTGTTTATTTTTTTCTTGTAAATGTTTTAGATCTTTGTAGATTCTGGATATAAGTCCTTTGTCAGATGGGTATATTGCAAAAACTTTTTCCCATTCTGTTGGTTGCCAGTTCACTCTAATGATTGTTTCTTTTGCTGTGCAGAAGCTCTGGAGTTAATTAGATCCTATTTGTCTATTTTGGCTTTTGTTGCCAATGCTTTTGGTGTTTTAATCTTGAAGTCCTTGCCTCTGCCTATGTCCTGAATGGTTTTGCCTAAGTTTTCTTCTAGGGATTTTATGGTGTTAGGTCTTATGTTTAAGTCTTTAATCCATTTGGAGTTAATTTTAGTGTACGGTGTCAGTTAGGGGTCCAGTTTCTGCTTTCTGCACATGGCTAGCCAGTTTTAACAACACCATTTATTAAACAGGGAATCCTTTCCCCATTGCTTTTTTTTGTCAGGTTTGTCGAAGATTGGATGGTTGTAGATATGTTGTGTTGCCTCCGAGGCCTCTGTTCTGTTCCATTGGTCTATATCTCTGTTTTGGTACCAGTACCATGCTGTTTTGATTACTATAGACTTGTAGTATAGTTTGAAGTCAGGTAGTGTGATGTCTCCAGCTTTGTTCTTTTTGCTTAGAATTGACTTGGCTATGCGGGCTTTCTTTTGGTTCCATATGAAGTTTAAGGTGGTTTTTTCCAGTTCTGTGAAGAAGGTCATTGGTAGTTTGATGGGGATAGCATTGAATCTATAAATTACTTTGGGCAGTATGGCCATTTTCACAATATTGATTCTTCCTAACCATGAGCATGAAATATTTCTCCATCTGTTTGTGTCCTCTCTTATTTCGTTGAGCAGTGATTTGTAGTTCTCCTTGAAGAGGTCCTTTACATCCTTTGTTATTTGTATTCCTAGGTATTTTATTCTCTCTATATCAATTGTGAATGGCAGTTCATTCTTGACTCTCTGTTAGTCCATGTTTGGTGTATAGGAATGCTTGTGATTTTTGCACATTGATTTTGTATGCTGAGACTTTGCTGAAGTTGCTTATCAGTTTAAGGAGATTTTGGGCTGAAATGATGAGGTCTTCTAAATACACAATCATGTCGTCTGCAAATAGAGACTATTTGACTTCCTCTTTTCCTGATTGAATATCCTTTATTTCTTTTTTTACCTGATTGCTCTGGCTAGAACTTCCAATACTATATTGAATAGGAGCAGTGAGAGAGGGCATCCTTGTCTAGTGCCAGATTTCAAAGGGAATGTTTCCAGTTTTTGCCCATTCAGTATGATATTGGCTGTGGGTTTGTCATAAATATCTTTTATTACTTTGAGATACGTTCCATTCATACCTAGTTTATTAAGAGTTTTTAGCATAAAGGCTGCTGAATTTTGTCAAAGGACTTCTCTGCATCTATTGAGATAATCATGTGGTTTTTGTCTTTGGTTTTGTTTATGTGGTGAATTATGTTTATAGACTTGCATATGTCCAACCAGCCTTGCATCCTCAGGATGAAGCCTACTTGATCATGATAGATAAGCTTTTTGATGTGCTGTTGCAATCAGTTTGTCAGTATTTTATTGAAGATTTTTGCATCTATGTTCATCATGGATATTGGCCTGAAGTTTTCTTTTCTTGTTGAGTCTCTGCCGGGTTTTGGTATCAGGATGATGTTGGTCTCATAAAATGATTTGGGAAGGATTCCCTCTTTTGGATTGTTTGGAATAGTTTCAGAAGGAGTGGTACCAGCTCCTCTTTGTATGTCTGGTAGAATTTGGCTGTGAACCCATCTGGACCTGGGTTTTTTTGGTTGGTAGACTACTATTAATTACTGCCTCAACTTCAGCCCTCGTTATTGGTCTATTCAAGGTTTCAACTTCTTCCTGGTTTAGGCTTGGGAGGATGCAAGTGTCCAGGAATTTATCCATTTCTGCCAGGTTTACTGGTTTATGTGCATAGAGTTGTTTCTAGTAATTTCTGATGGTGGTTTGTATTTCTGTGGAATCTGTGGTGATACCCTCTTTATCGTTTTTTATTGCATCTATTTGATTATTCTCTCTTTTCTTTTTCATTAATCTGGTTAGTGGTTTATTTTGTTGATCTCAAAAAATCAGCTCCTGGATTTACTGATTTTTTGAAGGGTATTTTGTGTCTCTATCTCCTTCAGTTCTGCTCTGATCTTAGTTATTTCTTGTCTTTTGCTAGGTTTTGAGTTTTTTTGATCTTGCTCCTCTAGCTCTTTCAATTTTGACAATATGGTGTCGATTTTAGATCTTTCCTTGCTTCTTATGAGGGCATTTATTGCTATAAATTTTCCTCTAGACACTGCTTTAAATGTGTCCCAGAGATTCTGATATGTTGTGTCTTCATTCTCATTGGTTTCGAAGAACATCTTTATTTCTGCCTTCATTTCATTGTTTGTCCAGTCAACATTCAAGAGCAATTGTTCAGTTTCCATGAAGTTGTAGGGTTCTGAGTTAGTTTCTGAATTCTGAGTTCTAATTTGATTGCACTATGGTCTGAGAGACTGTTTGTTATGATTTCCATTCTTTTGCGTTTGCTGAGGAGTGATTACTTCCCATTATGTGGTCATTTTAGAGTAGGTGTGATGTAGTGCTGAGATTAATGTATATTCTGTGGATTTGCAGTGGGGAGTTCTGTAAATGTCTATCAGGTTTGCTTGGTCCAGGTCTGAGTTCAAGTCCTGGATATCCTTGTTAATTTTCTGTCTCATTGATCTAATATTGACAGTGGAGTGTTAAGGTCTCCCACTATTATTGTGTGGGAGTCTAAGTCTCTTTATAAGTCAATAAGAACTTGCTTTATGTATCTGGGTGCTCCTGTATTGGGTGTGGATATATTTAGGATCATTAGCTCTTCTTGTTGCATTGATCCTTTTACCATAATGTAATTCCCTCTTTGTCTCTTTTGATCTTCGTTGCTTTAAAGTCTATTTTATCAGCGACTGGGATTGCAACTCCTGCTTTTTTTTTGCTCTCCATTTGCTTGGTAAATCTTCCTCCATCCCTTTATTTTGAGCCTATGTGTGTCCTTGCACATAACATGGGTTTCCCGGATACAGCACACCGATGGGTTTTGACCTTTTATCCATTTGCCAGTCTATGTCTTCTGATTGGGGCATTTAGCCCATTTACATTTAAGGTTAATATTGTTATGTGTGAATTTGATCCTGCCATTTTGATGCTAGCTGGTTGTTTCGCCCATTAATTGATGCAGTTTCTTCGTTGTGTTGATGCTCTTTACCATTTGGTACGTTTTTGGAGTGGCTGGTACTGGTTGTTCCTTTCTATGTTTGGTGCTTCTTTCAGGAGCTCTTGTAAAGCAGGCCTGGTGGTGATGAAGTCTCTGAGCAATTGCTTGTTCAAAAAGGATTTTACTTCTCCTTCGTTTATGAAGTTTAGTTTGGCTGGATATGAAATTCTACATTGAAAGTTCTTTTCTTTAAGAATGTTGAATATTGGTTCCACTCTCTTCTGGCTTGTAGGCTTTCTGCCAAGAGATGCACTGTGAGTCTGATGGGCTTCCCTTTGTGGGTAACCTGATTTTTCTCTCTGGCTGCCCTTAGCATTTTTTCCTTCATTTCAACCCTGGTGAATCTGATGATTATGTGTCTTGGGGTTGCTCTTCTTAAGGAATATCTTTCTGGTGTTCTCTGTATTTCCTGGACTTGAATATTGGCCTGCCTTGCTAGGTTGGGGAAGTTCTCCTGGATAATATCCTGAAGAGTGTTTTCCAGCTTGGATTCATTCTCTTCGTCACATTCAGGTAGACTTATCAAATGTAGATTAGGTCTTTTCACATAATCCCATATTTCTTGGAGGCTTTGTTCATTTCTTTTTACTCTTTTTTCTCTAATCATGCCTTCACGTTTATTTCATTGAGCTGATCTTCAGTCTCTGACATTCTTTCTTCTGCTTGGTTGATTTGGCCATTGATACTTGTGTGTGCTTCACAATGTTCTTGTGTTGTGTTTTTCAGCTACATCAATTCATTTACATTCCTAAGTTGTTTATTCTCATTAGCATTTCGTCAAACCTTTTTTCAGCATTCTTAGTGTCTTTGCATTGGGTTAGAACATGTTCTTTTAGCTCAGAGAAGTTTCTTCTTATTACTCACCTTCTGAAGCCTGCTTCTGTCAATTCATCAGACTCATTCTCCATCCAGCCTCGTTCCTTTGCTGGTGAGAAGTTGTGATCCTTGGAGGAGGAGAGGTGTTCTGGTTTTGGGTGTTTTCATCCTTTTTGCACTGGTTTCTTCTCATCTTTGTGGATTTATCTACCTATAGTCTTTGTAGTTGGTGACTTTCAGATGGGGTCTCTGAGTGGATGTCCTGTTTGTTGATGATGAAGTTATTTCTTTCTGTTTCTTAGTTTTCCTTCTAACAGTCAGGCCGCTCTGCTGTAGGTTTGCTGGAGGTCCACTCCAGATCCTGCTTGCCTGAGGATCACTTCAGCAGCTGCAGAACAGTAAGGGTTGCTGCCAGCTTCTTCTTCTGCTGTCTTTGTCCCAGAAGGATACCCGCCAGATGTCAGCCTGAGCTCTCCTTTATGAGGTGTCTCTTTGGATATTCGAGGGTTAGGGAGCTGCTTGAGGAGACAGTCTGTCCCTTATAGGAGCTCAAGTGCTGAGCTGTGAGTTCCGTTGTTCCATTCAGAGCTGCTGGACAGGTACATTTAAGTCTGCTGCAGTGGAACTCATAACTGCCTTTTTTCCCCCAGGTGCTCTGTCCTGAGAAGATGGGGTTTTATTTATAGGATCTGTCATGCTGCTGCCTTTTTTCAGAGACGCCCTGCCCAGTGAGGAGGTAACCTAATCACAGTCTGCCAGCAGAGGCGCTACTGAGCTGCCTTGGGCTCTGCCCAACTGCTGTGTGGACTTCCTTGCAGTTTTGTTTAAAGGGGTATAGTTAGAACTGCCTCAGTAATGGCGGACTGCCTCAGTAGTGTTGCACTGCCTCAGCAATTGTGGACGCCTGTCCCTCTACAGAGCTGGACCGTCCAGGGTCCAGCTGTGCTTGCTGTGAAACTCTGAATCCAGAGCGTTTCAGATTGCTGGTTTTTGTGAGGGTGGGACTGGCCAAGCCAGATCACCTGTCTCCCTGTTTCAGTCCCCTTTTTTTTTCAGTTGAATGGGTGACTCTGTCTCCCAGGCATTCCAGTCGCCAGTTGAAACAGTGCCTGGATTTGTATGAGATTTTGTGGGGAGACCCGCTGCACCAACTGAAACAGCCTCACTGGCAACTCGTGGCACTTCTCTGCCTGGGAATCTCCTGGTCTGTGGGCAGCAAAAATTCGTTTGGAAATGTGGTGATTACTCACCCTCTGCATTTTTGCTGGGAACTACAATCCAGAGCTGTTCCTATTTGGCCATCTTGGATATCAATTATATAAACATTTTTAAGTGATCAGTTATTCTTAAAAAATGTAACGCAAAATGTGTTAGAAGGTAAAGACCCATAAAAATGGTACTTCATCATTTAAGCATAGTAGAAAGGAATTATGGAGGTAAGTACAAACCAATATCTGTTTTAAGTCAGCAAAAGCCTCTACCTTTCAAAGAAACTATACCTTCAAGTAAGTTATTATTCCTTCTCCCAGTATATAGATATGAAAGGAAATAGTGTGAGTGAGTGTGTAGAGGAGCACTGGTTAAAATAAAATACAGTTTTTCATTTACTCAGTACAAGCAAACATTTATGAAGCACCCACCCTGGCAGAGATATCCCATCCTCTGTTGTGTAATGATCACCCAGAATCAAATATCCAATTGGGCATTCTTACTACAAAAGTATATATATTTTTTTGGTTTATGGTAAAACCCCAAATTATAAATTGGGTTGTAATAAAAGAAAATGCCTTAATTAGTACAAGAATAACAGACTTTAAAAGATTATTCCTGCCCCCAGGAGAGGTATTACAGCATATTAGGAGAAAAGAGTAAAGTCTTCAGAATTCAGTCTGACTATGCTGAAAAGAACATCAAAGCTGTAATTCCAATATGGTAGACACCAGCAGCACATGGCTATTTAAATTTAAATTTAGGATAAATAAAATGAGTAAATTTTGAAATTCAGATTATCAGTTGCACTGTCACATTTCAAGTGCTCAATAGGCCACATATGGCTGCAGCTATTATATTAACCAGTGTAGATATAGATCATTTCTATCATTGGCAAAAGTTCTCTTGGAATGTGCTGCACTAGAGAATACAGAAAAAGAAGAGAACAGTTGAATATTCCTCTATTAGATTTGGAAAAATACATCTAGAGTTTTATAATATGGTTAGGAAACTCAACTATCTAAAGCTAAACATGGTGTCAATGACATTGTAAAATGTGATAACATTAGATTTAAATGATGATGTTAATGGTTAATCTTCTCTAAGGGCTTTTAAAAAGGTGCCCTGAATTTTTAAGAGACTCATAAAAGAAAGGGAAGATAGAATTTTATCTTTGAACTCTGTTTTCATTAGATTTGACAATTTTACTGGTCTTTGAAACCATATGTTAATAAAGATCTATATTAAACATCATTATGCTGATAAATGGATATTTAATTAACACAATCTAAAATTAAATAAGTTTAGCATGAAAATTTAAACCATGTCACCCACAGCACAGAACTTATTAGTGTATTTCCAATTCACATTTTTCCAGTGAGTAAAAAATATAATCAAAGTTCCTAACACCCTGTCTTCTAGCTGATGTTTCAAATCATTAGCATTCTTCTCTTATACAGATCGAAGTGAAATTTATCATGGTATGCATTGTTTTAGATGCTAAAGAAGATGTAGCATGGTGGATTTTAGTATTTAAAAAGTTTAATCATAGTTATCCAAAAAGACTAAAAAATAACATTTAGGATATTAACCTATGATATTGAGCCACATATTACTACATTGTTCCAATGGCCACACCATGGTCAAAGAAGGTAGTATCTGTAAAATACTTAGGGTAGATCTAGCATACAAATATTCAATAAATATTAGCTGTTATTATGATCTTGGCAGACGTTTTCTTTTCTAAAAAATATGATAAATTTGAGCAAATGCTCCCTGCCATAACATTTTATGCTAAAACGTTAATATCAGCTTTAGCACAATAAAAGCATAATGTGAAATACAGAGCCAATGCATATCAAATACTCCAAGTAGCATAAAGAGTATCAATCAGATGGCCTCATTCTCAAAAAAAAAAAAAAAAAAAAAAAAGAAGAAGAAGAAGAAGGTCACCTGCAGAGAGAGAATTTGGAGACTAAAAAAGATCAAAATCTTTTAAAATAGGCATGGTGAAATCAGAGCGGAACTGTAGGAGACTGACACACAAAAAACCATTTGAAACATCAACTAACCCAGGAGCTGGTTTTTTGAAAAAATTAATAAAATAGATCGCAAGCTAGACTAATAAAAAAGAAAAGAGAGAAGATTCAAATAAACACAATCAGAAATGACAAGGGGGATATCACCACTGACCCCACAGAAATACAACCAACAGAGAATATTATGAACACCTCTATGCACATAAACTAGAAAATCTAGAAGAAATGGATAAATTCCTGGACACATACATTCTCCCAAGACTGAACCAGGAAAAAAACTGAATCCCTAAACAGCCCATAATGAGCTCTGAAATTGAGTCAGTAATAAATAGTTTATCAAACAAAAAAAGCCCAGGATCAGATGGATTCACAGCTTAATTCTACCAGATGTACAAAGAAGAGTTCGTACCATTCCTGATAAAACTGTTCCATAAATCTGAGGAGGAGGAACTCCTCCTTAAATTATATGAGGCCAGCATCATCCTGATACCAAAACCTGGCAGAAATACAGCAACCAAAAAAATTTCAGGCCAATATTTTTGATGAACATCGATGAAAAAATTCTCAACAAAACACTGGCAAACCTAATACAGCAGCACACGAAAAAGCTATTTTACCATGATCAATAGGCTTTATCCCTAGGATGCAAGGTTGGTTCAACATACACAAATCAATAAATGTGATTCATAACATAAACAGAACAAGACAAAAACCACCTGATTATCTTAATACATGCAGAAAAGGCTTTCAACAAAATTCAACACCCCTTAGGTTAAAAATTCTCAACAAAGTAGATATTGAAGGAACATACCTCTAAATACTAAGAGCCATCTACAACAAACCCACAGCCAATGCCATACTGAATGGGCAAAAGCTGGAAGCATTTCCCTTAAAAATTTACACAAGACAAGGACGCTCTCTCTCACCACTTCTATTCAACATAATATTGGAAGTCCAGGCCAGGGCAATTAAGCAACTGAAAGAAATAAAGGGCTACCAAATAGAAAGAGGGGAAGTCAAACTATACCTGTACCTGTTTGCAGATGACATGATTCTAGATCCAGAAAACGTCACAGTCTTAGCCCAAAAACTCCTTTTTTTTTTGAGACAGAGTTTCGCTCTTGTTACCCAGGCTGGAGTGCAATGGCGCGATCTTGGCTCACTGCAACCTCCGCCTCCTGGGTTCAAGCAATTCTCCTGCCTCAGCCTCCCAAGTAGCTGGGACTACAGGCGTGTGCCACCACGCCCAGCTAATTTTTTTGTATTTTTAGTAGAGACGGGGTTTCACTATGTTGACCAGTATGGTCTCCATCTCTTGACCTCGTGATCCACCCGCCTCGGCCTCCCAAAGTGCTGGGATTACAGGCTTGAGCCAGCACACCCGGCCAGCCCAAAAGCTCCTTAAGCTGATAAACAACTTCAGCAAAGTCTCAGGATACAAAATCAATGTGCACAAATCACTAGCATTCCTGCACACCAACAACAGTCAAGCCAAAAGCCAAATCAGGAACACACTTCTGTTCACGACTGCCACACACAAAAAAATAATATACTTAGGAATACAGCTAATCAGGGAAGGGAAAGATCTCTACAAGGAAAACTACAAAACACTGCTCAAAGAAATCAGACATAATACAAACCAATAGAAAAACTTTCCATGCTCATGGATAAGAAGAATCATATCACTAAAATGACCATACTGCCCAAAGCAACTTATAGACTCAATACTATTCTTATGAAACTGCCAATAATGTTCTTCACAGAACTAGAAAAAAACTATTTTAAAATTCATATGGAATGTTATGAATTTTAAAATGTGGAACCAATGAAAGAGCACAATAGCCAAGGCAATCCTAAACACAAAGAACAAAGCTGGAGGCATCATGACACCTGACTTCAAACTATACTACAGGGTTATAGTAACCAAAACAGCATGGTACTGGTACAAAAATAGACATACAGACCAATGGAACAGAATAGAGAACTCAGAAATAAGGCTGTACACCTACAACTATCTGATCTTTGACAAAGTTGACAAAAACAAGCAATGAGGAAATGATTCCCTATTCAATAAACAGTGCTAGGTAACTGGCTAGCCATTTGCAGAAGATTGAAACTGGATCTCTTCCTTACACCTTATACAAAAATAAACTCAAAATGGATTAAATACTTAAATGTAAAACTCAAAAGTATAAAAATCCCCAAAAGACAACTGAGGCAATATCATTCTACACATAGGAATGGGCAAAAATTTCATGATGAAGACATCAAAAGCAACTGCAACAAAGGCAAAAATTGACAAATGTGATCTAATTAAACTAAAGAGCTTCTGCACAGCAAAAGAATCTATCAACAGGGTGAACATTACAGAATGGGAGAAAATTGTTGCAAACTATGCATCTGACAATGGTCTAATATCCAGCATCTATAAGAAACTTAAACAAATTTACAAGGACAAAAATAATCTATACCATAAAAAGTGGGCAAAGAATATGATCAGAAACTTTTCAAAAGAAGACATATGTGTAGTCAATAAGCATTTTTTTTTTTTTTTTTTTTTTGAGACGGAGTTTCGCTCTTGTTACCCAGGCTAGAGTGCAATGGCGCGATCTCGGCTCACCGCAACCTCCGCCTCCTGGGTTCAGGCAATTCTCCTGCCTCAGCCTCCTGAGTAGCTGGGATTACAGGCACGCGCCACCATGCCCAGCTAATTTTTTGTATTAGTAGAGACGGGGTTTCACCATGTTGACCAGGATGGTCTCGATCTCTTGACCTCGTGATCCACCCGCCTCGGCCTCCCAAAGTGCTGGGATTACAGGCTTGAGCCACCGCGCCCGGCCAATAAGCATATTTTAAAAAAGGCTCCATATCACTGATCATTAGAGAAATAAAATTAAAACCACAATGAGATACTATCTCACACCAGTCAGAATGACTATTATTAGTAAAAGGTCAAAATATAACAGATGCTGATGAGGTTGAGGAGAAAAAGGAACACTTTACACTGTTGGTTGGAGTGCAAATTAGTTCATCTATTGAGGAAGACAGTGTGGTGATTCCTCAAAGACCTAAAAACAGAAATACCATTTGACCTTGCAATCCCATTACTCAGTATATACACAAAGAAATATAAATCATTCTATCATAAAGACACATGCACAAGTATGTTCATTGTAGCACTATTCACAATAGCAAAGACATGGAATCAACCTAAATGCCCATCAATGATAGACTGGATTGAAAAAATGTGGTACATATATACCATGGAATACTATGCAGCCAGGAAAAAGAATGAGAGCATGTTCTTTGCAGGAACAAGGATGGAACTGGACACCATTATCCTGAGCAAACTAATGCGAAACAGAAAATCAAATACCACATCTTCACTTATAAGTGGGAGCTAAATGATGAGAACACATGGATACATACAGGAGACCCACATACACTGGGGGCCTAACAGAGGGTAGAAGATGGGAGGAGGGTCAGGATCAGGAAAAATAACTGTTTGGTTATTTAATGCCTGGATGATGAAATAATCTGTGCAACAAACTCCCATGACATCATTTAACAAACCTGTATGTGTACCCCTGAACTGAAAATAAAAGTTAAATAAAATAAACATAAAATCTAAAAAATAAATAATTAAAAGATAAAATAGGCAAGGTGGTGAAATCATTGAAAATCACAATATCAATTGTAAGTAGAATCAATGTTATGATTTTTCACTTTCTAGTGCAACACGAGGCAAAGTCCAAGATTAAAGGCAAGGAATAGAGAGGGTGTGGACCCAGGAATGTCAGAGACCAGAAAATAGAGGAAGTTAAAAGGGGAAAGGAAATTCAAGGTCCTAACACTGCTGAAGTATCTTATGATGGGCTCCAAACTAGGGAGAACGGGTTAACAGAGTCTGAAAAGAGGAAGGGTTTAAGCAACTGAAGATTAGAAGGAAGATGTGAAAATTCAGGAAACAAAAAGATAAATGTTTAAAAGCTGGAGAATTCAACAGCTGAAAATACTGGAGGATGTGAATTTTAAAATAATCACATTGGGGCCCGGTGTAGTGGCTCACACCTGTAATTCTAGCACTTTAGGAGACCGAGGTAGGTGGATCACTTGAGGCCAGGAGTTCAAGACCAGCCCAGCCAACATGGTGAAACCCCAACTCTACTAAAAATACAAAAATTAGTTGGGCATGGTGGCACGTGCCTGTATTCCCAGCAACGTGGGAGGCTGAGGCATAAGCATCACTTGAACCCAGGAGGTGGAGGCTGCAGTGAGCCAAGATGGCACCATTGCACTCCAGTCTGGGCAACAGAGCAAGACTCTGTCTCAAAAATAAATAAATAAATAACCAAGTTGAAATATTGTAGATCAAGTATATAAACTGAATAAACTTTTTTTTTCTAGATGGTGGATGGGAAGCATTGTTAGCATGCCTCTTCCACTTGGAAAGACAAAATAGTATGTAGAGATTCATACTGTGAACTTATTTCCAAGAAGCAACCCAGGAACTTAACAGGAAAACTGACAGACACCACGCCCTTTGAAAGAAGCAGCAGGCTGCAATGCACATCATGAGCCAGGCCAAAAATCGTAAGTCCCCAGAGTGTGAGAAGGGGAGAAACTGCCTACGGGATATACACTGGGGAACCTGGCAATCCAGGCCAGGAGAAAGGCCTTAACCCTACCCAGTTCTGGAGCGGATGTAGTGAGCAATGGGGAGTAGATGAGAAGGAACCACACTGGGATGTGCTGTGTGTGTGCATTTCCAGTCTCCAGAGGGATGGAGGGAAGCCATTCCCATCCTATCTCACAGGAGACCTCGCGGAGGTCAGCCAACTCACTCAGGCAGGGGTTGCAGGTTGAGAGAAGTTCCCAACTGAGATTCATGATGTAAACTTGAGTGGGGATGAACCCTGTTGGCCAGAACCGAGGGGCACCTGGGAAGTGAGCTGTAGCCACAGGCCCAGGAGCTGAGTGCCCCTGCTTCATGGGCAGACAAGGAGGGGCATGGCCTGAAAGTCCCGCAGTTTCCATCACCACTGGGAAAGCTTATGGCCTGGGGCAGTTTTGAGTTTGAGCGCAGACTGTCTGGAACTTAGTTAGCTATTGCTGCTAGTGGAATGCTGCAGATGTGGGACCTGCCTTGGGGCTTACTGATGCCTGCTAACCCCCACTCCTCATTTGCATTCTTCTGTGAAGCAGAGGCAGCTGTAGGAAGTGTCCTCCAATCCCAGCAGCCAGCAAACCGCCCTCCAATCCCCACTAGGGCTGCTGCTTGCATCCACCCATGGAGAGTCAGAGCATGGACTTACTTGACCCACTTCCCTCCTGGCTTTGCTCCTTCACTCCTCTTGGTAGCTTAACACAAAAAAAATTGAAACTTTTGAGAGCTCTACTACAGCCTCTCCCATTGCCTAGGATACCAGAGTGCCTCCCCTGGGTAATATAAGACAAGCATAAATCCCACCGCTACCACCACAGCTCTTTTCCAAGTGCCACCTCCTAGCTAGAAGCCAACTGACACAGTCCATGATAGCATCTGCAAGCCAAATAACACTGCACCAGGAAGGCGAAACTTGTGTGACCTCAGCTGTTACCATTACCTGCATCACCCTGGCTAACCAAGAGGCCCTGAGTCTGCCCATGTGACCTGTTTGTTACTATTACACATGGCATATGAGAAAGCCACCACACTAAGGCTATTTATAACCAAGGAGTATCACAGAGTCTACATCACTCCTCTGCAAACTCCATCAAAGCCGGCGCTGGCACCCACCGCTGTGAGACTTCAGGACAGGTCACATCACTGGATCCCTTGTGGACATTCCCCCGCATCAGCCTGGACTGTGGCAGTCCACGTGGGTGGCCAGACCCAGAGAAGCAGCAGCAGTCACAGTAGTCTGGCCCTCAGGGATTCCTATTCCTAGGGGAAGAGGGAGTGCTCCACATTAAGGGAGCAACTTGTGGGACAAAAGACTGACAAAAGAATGAAGGGCTGGGTGCAGTGGCCTACACCTGTAATCCCAGCACTTTGGGAGGTCGAGGTGGGTGGATTGCCTGAGGTCAGGAGTTTGAGACCAGCCTGACCAACATGGTGAAACCCCGTCTCTACGAAAAATATAAAAAATTCGCTGGGTGTGGTGGTGGGCGCCTGTAATCTCGGCACTTTGGGAGGCTGAGGCTGGTGGATCACCTGAGATCAGGAGTTTGAGACCAGCCTGACCAACATAGTGAAACCCCATGGACTCTACTGAAAAAACAGAAAATTCGCTGGGCATGGTGGCAGGAGCGTGTGATCCCAGCTACTCGGGAGGCTGAGGTAGGAGAATTGATTGAACCAGGGAGGCAGAGGTTGCAGTGAGACGGGATGGAGCCACTGCACTCCAGCCTGGGCAACAAGAGCAAAACTCCATCTCAAAATAAATAAATAAATAAATAAAATAGTGAAGATGGCCGGCCTTGAGTCCCAGATATTTCCACCTGGGGGAAGTTTCTTTCAGCAGAGGCATGGGTGTAATGGTGGGCTCCGTGGAGAAAGTCTGTGGCTCTGCCCCAACTAACAGGCAGCCCTGGTGCTCATGAAGGGTCTTGGAGAAGGGGACTTCTTCCCTTCACGCACCATTGCAAACACTCCTGGGGCTTCTCCCACAGGAACTTGGCATGGGTACACCTATAGACAGCCTTTCTAGAACAGTTCAGGGTGACTGTATCCCCACAAGAGGAGTGCCCTCCAGGTTCGGGCTTACATGAGGGGTTGAGTCACCGTCCCTCTCTATATGGAACATCAGCATTCCAACAGATGAAAAGAGGTACCTGTGTAATCTGAATGGCCAAGAAACTGGGTCAGGAGAGTGACTAGGTGGTGGGGCTTTCCTGCTGGCCTGACAGGAGGGCTGAGGTAGCTTCCTCCCTTTCCCCTGAAAAGACCTCAGTGCATTTCCCTGAGAGATCCCCTAGATGCCTCTGTCAAGGCTGGGACCTCTGTGCATCAGTGGGTATTACATTACCACCTGCTTTAGACAGTTGGTTTTTAACTCATGGATACATCCACTACTTGCCTGAAGCCTGAACTGTTCAACTTAGTAAATAAAATACTGGGTAAAATAAATAAGTGCACACCACTGGGGAAGCAGATAACCTTCCAGAGACCACTGCCATTCCAATGCCACAGGAGGCAGTGAGCCTGCTCACACAACACACACATTACTACTACAATGAGAGTCTGAGAAAGCCATCATACAAAGACTCTCTGTATAGTCTTCACCCCTGAAATCATGCAGAGCTGAATTAGGTTACAATAAACTATCATCATGAAAGTCACATCCTCAAGGAAAGAAAAAGAAATTTAAAAAAACACATAGTTGAATCAAAAATAAATTCAAAAATAATTAGAACAAATAGTCTTCTGCAATGAGAAGAAGCCAGAAAAATAATTCTGGCAATATGACAAAACAGGTTTCTATAGCACACCAAATGATCACACTAGCTCTCCAGCAATAGATCCAAACCAAGATGAAATCTTTGGAAATACCAGATAAAGAATACAAAAGGATGAATATTAAGTTACTCAAGGAGATACAAGAGAAAGGTGACTAATACCATAAATAAATTTTAAAAACAATTCAGGATATGAATGAAAAATTTTCTAATGAGATAGATTAAAAAATCAGAACTTCTGGAAATGGAATACATATATAAGGAATTACAAAATGCAGTGGAAAGTTTTAACAAAAGAATAGACTAAGTAGAAGAAAGAATTTCAGAGGCTTGTCTAAGGTCTGTCGAAAGACAAGGCTTTCAAATTAACCCAAACAAAAATAAAGAAAAAAGAATGAAAAGAAATGAACAAAGTATTCAAGAAATATTGGATTACGTAAAAGGGCCAAATGTAAGAATCGCTGGTGTTCCTGAGGGAGAAGATACAACAAA
Organism: Aotus nancymaae; assembly: GCF_030222135.1. Taxonomy (NCBI): domain Eukaryota; kingdom Metazoa; phylum Chordata; class Mammalia; order Primates; family Aotidae; genus Aotus; species Aotus nancymaae. The sequence goes on from NW_026988454.1 coordinate 23,074,687, forward strand.
CAGTTTAGAAAACTTATTTGAGGAAGTAACTGCGGAAACTTTCCCTAGCCTTGCTAGAGATTTAGCCATTTAAATACAAGAAGCACAAAGAAGTCCTGGGAGATTCACTACAAAAAGGACATCACCAAAGCATCTAGCCATCAGGCCACCTAATGTCAATGTGCAGGAAACAGTTCTAGGAGCACTGAGACAAAAGCATCAAGTAACCTATAAAGAAAAACTTACTGAACTAACAGCAGACTTAGCAGAATGCTAAGTCAGACTCCGTAGAACCCTTAGAAGGCAACAGGAATTGGGATCCTACCTGTAGCCTCCTTAAACAGAAAAAAACCATCAGCCAAGAATTTTGTATTCAGCAAAACTAAGTTTCATAAATGAAGGAGAAATGAAGTATTTTTCAGACAAGCAAATGCCAAAGGAGTTTGTCACATGCATATACATTTAGGATTATAATATATTCTTGTTTGATTCTTTCCTTATTATAGAATGATCTTGTTTGTCTTTTTTATTGTTTTTGCTTTAAAGTCTGTTTTATCTAAGAATAGCTACTCCTCCCCTCCCTTTTGGTTTTCAATTGCATCGAGTATATTTTTCCACCTCTTTACCTTGAGTCTATAAGAATCCTTATGTGTTAGGTGAGAAAGAGAAAATCTTCCCTAACTCATTCTATGAAGCCATTATCACCCTGATACCAACACCAGGAAGCAACATAACAAAAAAAAGCACAGACCAATATCCCTGGTAAAACTATATCAAAACTCTTCAACAAAATACTAGCAAACCATTAGGAGAAATACCTAATGTAGACGGCAGGTGATGGATGCAGCAAAACACCATGGCACATGTATACCTGTGTAATAAACCTGCATGTTCTCCAGAACTTAAAGTATAACAAAAAAAAGAAGAAAAAAAAAGAAAATAGCCCAAACAAGAATGTCTTCTGGGTTATCTCACAGAAGGAAGGAAGGAAGGAAGGAAGGAAGGAAGGAAGGAAGGAAGGAAGGCAGGCCTCAGCCAGAGAAAAGAATAAAATAATGTCTTTTGCAGCAACTTGAATGGAGCTGGAGACCATTATTCTAAGTAAGGTAACTCAGGAATGGAAAACCAAACACCATATGATCTCACTTATAAGCGGGAGACAAGCTATGGGTATCCAAAGGCATGTAGAGTGATATAATGGACATATGAGACTCAGAAGTGGGGGAGGTTACTAGGGGGTGAGAGATAAAAAACTACAAAATGGACACAATGTACACTACTCGCGTCATGGGTGCGCTAAAATCTCGGACTTCACCACTATACAATTCATCCATAACTGGATGAACTGGTAACTGGATGAAATGGTAACTAAAACCACTTATACCCTTAAAGCTAACGAAATTGTAAAACTTTTAAAAGATAAATAAGTAAAAAATAAAAATGAACTGGATAAAACTATAAAGTTAGATAATAGTAGATACAGGTCCAGAATATAATAAGCTAATAAAGGAAGGCACCTCCCTGGATAGGACTCATAACTTTAATGTGAAGGAGAGCTGTTCTACTGATGAGGTTGCAAACAATTCTGATTTGATTTGATACAACAGAGGGCTCTTCACTAACTAATAGGGCAAAACCAATTGCATTTGGATGCACATGGCCAGGTTGAATGTAATAAAATAAAATGTGTACTCTGGAGAACAGTCTGCCCTTGATCTCCTGGAGATTATTTCAGGGTTGCCAAGATGACAGGAAATGTTAACTGACTCCCAGTGTGACCAGGTCTATGGGACTTAGAACAGGGGTTAAATGCATTTACAGATAAAGTAAAAAGAAAGCTGGAAACCAAAATATAGAAAGTTATGAATATGGATATTGGCACCAACAATAATAGCTGAGAAAAGAATGGAGAATAAAAGGTAAATGGGGCTGGGTGCGGTGGTTCATGTCTGTAATCCCAGCACTTTGGGAGGCCAAGGCGGGTGGATGACCTGAGGTCAGGAGTTTGAGACCAACCTGGCCAACATGATGAAACCCCATCTCTACTAAAAATAAAAACATTAGCTGGGCATGGTGGCAGGCGCTTGTAATCCCAGCTACTCGGGAGGCTGAGGCAGAAGAATCACCTGAACCCAGGAGGTGGAGGCTGCAGTGAGCCGAAATCATACCACTGCACTCCAGCCTGGGTGACAGAAGGAAACTCCATCTCAAGAAAGAAAAAAAAAAGAAAAGGTAAATGGGACACTTGAATGAATGAGGAATGTAGAAGCATGTCCCATATACAGATCAGGAAGAAGCAGGAGTAAGATTATGAAAGGGTAGAATAATGGATGCATTCACTTCTAAGAAGATACTGTTCAGAGACAGGGAAGCAATGCTGAAGACGTCACAATGAGGATGACAATTTTCCCTCTTATCCCTGTGTGACAAGGCTCCCTTTTCAGCCAGTGTTTTCTGGCACCACATTAGATGTTAATGGCTGGCATTTGGACTGTTTTGTGTCCATAGCAGTTGGTAAAGGTTCAAAATATTCACACTGGCTGCTAGGTGAGGAAAATGAGGCAATTAACCTCTATTACAAAGAGTTGCAAGTAAAGTAGGCAATTAAGGGGAAACTCAACATTAATTTAGAGAGAAAAGTGACGGAAGAGGTTAGAGAAATATTTAAGACATAGGAGAATTTGCTCACAATAGAAGGCAGTATAAGGGGCAGATTGTGCATTAAAGAAATGAGAGTGGCCGGGCACGGTGGCTCACACCTGTAATCCCAGCACTTTAGGAAGCCAAGGCAGGTGAATCATGAGGTCAAGAGATCTAGACCATCTTGGCCAACATGGTGAAACCCCGTTTCCACTAAAAATATAAAAAAAATTAGCTGTGCACAGCAGCGCGTGCCTGTTGTCCCAGCTGCTCAGGTGGCTGAGGCAGGAGAATCGTTTAAACCCAGGAGGCGAAGGTTGCAGTGAGCTGAGATCATGCCACTGTACTCCATTCTGATGACAGAATAAGACTCTGTCTCAAAAAAAGAATGAATGAATGAATGAATGAATGAAAATAAAAGAAATGAGAGGAAAGAACAGAGAAGCAGCACTAAACAGTGTCCTCCACAATGATCACTTTCAATAGGGAATGAAGGAGTCAGGAGCCTGGGAGGTAGACTGCCTCTACAGATTTGTTATGACAACACTCCTCCTTGAGGAGGGATTTTCTCACTAAGCACACATTGGTCTCTTCTCCACTCCTGAAACTCACCGAGTCTCCACAGAGGTGAAGTGACGAATCTGATCTGTAAATTCAGGGAGAATAATTGGGCATGCTTAGCTCAGCCTATTTGGTTCTCTTGACAACAGGCCATGTAGATACTGAGTTCTTTTCTACTCTTCCATGTATGGTTTCTCACTTGAGAACCTTGACCAGTGACTGCTGGTGAGTCTGCCTCATTCTGGGGTTCGGTTGACAGCCCCACTCAACTTCACTCTAAGTTACCACCTTTAACCTGGACTCTATCAGTAATTCACATAGCATTTGAGTTCTCCATTGGCCACATGATGAATGCCCCTTGAGTTCACTTTGTTGCAACCTTGTTCAGAATCCAGCCAGCAAAGGGGAAAGCTGCTTGGTAGACCTTCTCAGAAATTCCCAACATTAGTGATTAGTGAGAGAAAAACACAGGGTAGAGAGAATTCCTGTGTCTTTTAAATGAGTGCCAAAGAGGTAATCAATGAGAATAATAATAGATAACAATTATTGAGCACATACCATGTGCCACTATTTTAGGCAAATGTAGAGACTAAATTAAATAACAAACCATTTTATCTTGTTATAAATATCCAAGAAATAACAAATATGCTGTTTTAATTTTACATTTCACTCATTTTTTTAAATATAAAAATGAAAAAGTTCATTTACATCTTTAGTTAAACATATCTAATCTAGTAAAAATGGCTTTTACCCAAAAGTCAGGCAATAACAAATGCTGTTTAGCACGTGGAAAAAAAGGAACCCTTGTGAATTGTTGGTGGGAATGTAAGTTAATGCAAACACTATGGAGAACAGTTGGGAGGTTCCTCAAAAAACCAAAAATAGGGCTACCATATGATCCAGCAATCCCACTGCTGGGTCTATACCCAAAAGAAAAGAAATCAGCGTATCACAGAAATATCTGCCATCCCATGTTTGTGGCAGCACTGTTCATAATAGCCAAGATTTGGAAGCAACCTAACTGTCCATCCACAGATAAATGGATAGAGAAAATGTATTTATACACAATGGAATACTGTTCCACCATTCCGTCATTTGCAACAATGTGGATGGAAGTGAGGATTATTATGTTAAGTGAAATAAGCCAGACACAGAAAGACAAACATTGAATGTTCTCAGTTATTTTGGGAACATCAAAACAATTGAACCCATGGAGATAGAGAGTAGAAGCATGGTTACCAGCGACTGGGAAGGGTAGTTGGTGGGGCAGAGGGCTGATGGGGAGAAAATGGTGATGGATCAAAACAATTGAAACAATTGTTCAAATCAACATCAAAACAATAGAACTCATGGAGATAGAGAGTAGAAGCATGGTTACCAGCGACCGGGAAGGGTAGTTGGTGGGGCAGAGGGCTGATGGGGAGAAAATGGTGATGGATAATAAGTACAAAAAAAATAGAAAGAATGAATAAGATTCAGTATTTGATAGCAAAACAAGGCAATTATAGTCAATAATAACTTAATGGTACATTTTAAAATAACTAAAAAAGTATAGTTGGATTGTTTGTAACACAAAGGATAAAAATGCTTGAGGGGATGGACACCACATTTTCTATGATGTGATTATTATACATTGCATGCTTATACCAAAATAGCTCATGTACTCCATGAATATATACACCTACTATATGCCCACAAAAATTAAAAATAAAATTAAAAAAATTTTTAAGCCATACAATCTATGTAAAAGCACAGACAGGTCAATATAGATACTGATACAACTGCCAGCTGTTATAAACCTGCAATACTGTCAACTATAATAATACAGAAAATGCATTCTCCTCTCCTCTTCCCTTCACAGATGAGTTCCTTCAGATAACTAGACTGAGTAGACTCAGTTCTATTTCCACGTCCTCACCTCCCCATCTGTCTGTTTAGTCCTCTACAAGTAGATTTCTCCCTCAACCGCAAAATAAAATCCCCCGGCAAAAGGCCACTAAAGCCCTTCTAATTGCTCCCAGACTCTACAGGCCTCATCTTACTCCACTTCCTCAAGCAGCTGACACCATAACTTATGTCCTTCTTTTGGAAATCCCTCTTTCCTTGGCTCTTGACAACATTCTCTCCTGGATCTCATCCCTCTTCAGGACAGAGACTTCTCAGTTTCCTTGCTGCTTCCCTCTCCTTTACCCATTCATTATGTATTAGAGTTTTTTGGGATTCTTTGCTTTGCCCTCGTCTAATGTTTTCACCCTCTCTAAACACTAACTCACAATGGTTACCTGCCACCTGTATCTGGACACCCTCATCCCATCTTTCTATTTCACCTACTGCTCTCTTTGGAAGAGCAAATGTCCATCTAATGACTTCGGTTATCTTCTGGATGTTTCACCAGTGCCTTATCAATGTGAACTAATTATCTATTCAATCTTCTTCCCTTTCCTAAATGCTGAAAGTGTCTGTCACCAGGTCTCCCCTCTTCAGAACGAGCTCATTCAAGGCATCCTCCATCATTGTGTGAGGATTCTTCCAAAGCGCAAACCTAATCATGTCACTCAAAAGGCTCAAAATTCCATCCACAGTGGAATGGAGCTTGGTTACACAAAGGTGTGCATGATTTATCTCTTACTCTCTCTCTACCTTTTTTGTTAACCATTGTTTTTTCTCCACGATACCAGCAGCAAATTGTATTCTCAACTGGACTTAATGTATTGATTTTCATATAAACATAGTGTTATTTCAAGCCCCCAGCTTAGTTACCCTTCCCCAGTCATCACCTAGTCCATCTGGAGAATAACTATATATGTTTTGAGGCTCAGCAAAGGAGTGACACCTTTTATGTAGCCTTTTTTGATGATCTGAAGTAAGAGTAACCACTCTCTGCTTTGGGCTTTACCTTAACATGAAAAGATTTGTGAACCTCTAGGGTTATGAACTATACCTTATTAATAGCAATGCCTTGAGTATAGAAATAAGTTTTTATTACATGCTTGAATAAGTGCTTGAATCCCTTGAGGTGAATTATCAAACTAAAAGTTATTTTAATTCATTACCACATTAATTTATTATCACATTTTACTGGAACGTCTGATCTACCTTAATGCAAAAGTCCACAGGCACAAGCATATTCTTCCTTCTTCTAAAAATAACATAAACTTACTTATTACATAATATTCTGACTACAGTTTATAAGTTCTTTCTTTTCAGGTTAAAAAAAAAAATGTGTCATGATAGGCTTAGGCAGTAACTCTCCCAAGCAAAAATTTTTTGTCTGTAACTTTTTACTTAGAATGATCTGTTTATAGGTCTTCATTAAATGATTCTTCCTAAAGAAGTCACTCTCTAAACTCTGGAAATCCCAGAACCATGTATACCATCTTCACTAGGACCAGCTCTGGAACTCTTAGATTGCTGGCATAGATGTTGACTTTGCTGGATGCTCAGTGAATACTTTTCACTATTAACGTTTTTAATATTTTTGTTCACATTTATGAAGACTAGACAGCTGCAACCTGATGGGATCCAGGCAGTTGAAAATTCAAGTCTTAAGCAAGTATAATCCCTCACTACATAGTACTCCCTAGTTTTCTTCTCTTACTAAGAAAGAGTAGTTGGCCAATGCTGACCTATTATATATTCCACTGGGAACTTTACACAGGACATCCATCTCCATGCTACATTGCTCCCTTCCTCACATGTAAGAGGAACTGCAAATTATATTCTCTAAGCTCCAGAAGAATACAAACATTTCAGGACATCTTATGAAAAAAAGTTTTTTAATTCATTTAGGGTAAGTAATCACTGAAGATTCTGTTCTCCATTAAATCTAGAAACCAGTTGAGGCAGATCCACTGAATTCCTTTATGTATAAAAATATTTAACTAGATGCTTTCTTAGACAGGATTTACATAGATTAGGGAACTATCAAATCATCAAATCATTCCATTCAATCTTCATAGCAATCATGAGTGTTAAATATTTCTATTCTGATTTTGTAAATAAAAAAATCTAAGGCTCAAAGAGGTTGAGTAATTTGTTCAAGATCAGAGAGTAAATAGTAAAGTCAGAGTCAAATTTAAGACCATTTGGATTAAAGGTTGTACACATAATACACAGTAAAAACAAAACAAAACAAAACAAAAACTGATCTAGAACTTCCTACCAATGTTCTGCTTTTAGATTTTTGCCCAGTGACATATTTTTCAGTCAGCATTCACTAAATTTATGTATAATTAGGACCTTTCCACTAACTATTAAATATGATCTTAAAGTATCTTGACCCCAATAACACTAATCAGTCTGTCACACTGGGTAATTTTTAAGGTCATTTCCTAGTCAGAATTCTGGTCCTAAGGTTCATCCTTATTTAATTTTACTCTCTCCAAATGCAGACATGAATCATCAATTTTCCACTGTAGTGTCCATAAGAGATATTTAATTTCTATAAATATATCTTCAAATGAAGCATACAAACAGCATGACTAAGCAAAACATGTTCACTGCCAAGAGTCAAAAAGATCTAGATTCAAATTCTGGCTTGGCACTTCTTAACCCCAAAACTTGGCAAGTTCCTTATATTCGCTAAACCTCTGTTTCTTCATAGAAGAAATAACTTTTCTGCCCACCTTACTAGGATTTATTGATTATGAAAAAAGTAACATTTGTAAAGATCCTAACAAATACTTAGTCAAGGTAAACACTCAGTAATTAGCAGATGTTGCTAATAGTATTATTACTAGTATTGTTACGTTTAAAATAAATGAACATTTCTGAATAGTCTAGCACAGTTGGTAGAGAATATTGGACATAAACGGAGCTTGATATGTATAATTCAAGGAAGCAAGCTTCACATTTAAATCTTAAACTATTTATGATAAACTTTCTCTTTCTGATATAAAAAAATCACAAGTATCTACCCCCTCCACCCCATTATTTTTATTTTGATATTGACTATTCTGACCTGATGCTAGCAGATTTTGCTTTTAAGTCATTCCATCTTTGGTTCATATCATCCAGTCGATGTTGAAGCATAGTAGCCTCTTCAGAATTTCCCAAAGCTTTTACCATCTTCTGCCTGTTTCCGTCAATGCTTTTAAATATGTCATTGTGGGCGTCAATTTCTGCCTGGATGTCCTAAAGAGAAAAAAGCAAACAGATAATGCAAATGTTAGGAATTAGTAATAGATACTGAAATTTCTGCATAGAGCTTTATATCTTTATATTCACAGATGAGTTGCTCTTAAGCAAAATAGTTCATTTCACCTTAAATTATAAGAAATTCAAGTGCTTCCAAAATTCTTATTATTCTGAAAATAATAGTCTTTAAATCTTTAATACCTCCAGCTTTGTTCTTTTTGCTTAGGATTGTCTTGGTTATACGGACTCTTTTTTGGTTCCTATGAAATTTAAAGTAGTTTTTTCTAGTTCTATGAAGAAAGTCAATGGTAGCTTGATGGGAATAGCATTGAATCTATCATTTACTTTGGGCAGCAAAAGAAACTATCATCAGAGTGACCAGGCAATCTAAAGAATGGGAGAAAATTTTTTCAATCTACCCATCTGACAAAGGGCTAATATGCAGAATTTACAAGGAACTTAAACAAATTTACAAGAAAAAAATCAACCACATAAAAAAGTGGGCAAAGGATACAAACAGACACTTCTCAAAAGAAGACATTTATGTGGCCAACAAACATATGGAAAAAAGCTCATCATCACCGGTCATTAGAGAAATGCAAATCAAAACCACAATGAGATATCATCACACACCAGTTAGAATAGCAATCATTAAAAATGTAAACAACAGATGCTGGCAAGGATGTGGAAACTGGAATGCTTTTACACTGCTGGTGGGAGTGTAAATTAGTCCAACCATTGTGGAAGACAGTATGGCAATTCCTCAAGGATATAAAACCAAAAATACCATTTGACCCAGAAATCCCGTTACTGGGTATATACCCAAAGGACAGTAAATCATTCTACTTTAAAGATACATGCACATGTGTGTTTATTGCAACACTATTTACAATAGCAAAGACTTGAAACCAACCCAAATGCCCATCAATGACAGACTGGATACAGAAAATGTGGCAATATACACCATAGAATACTATGCAGCCACAAAAAATGAGTTAATGTCCTTTGCGGGGACATGGATGAAGCTGGAAACCATCATCCTCAGCAAACTAACACAGGAACAGAAAAACAAACACCGCACGTTCTCATTCATAAGTGGGAGCTGAACAATGAGAACATATGGACACAGGGAGGGGAACATCACATACTGGGGCCTGTTGGGGACTGAGGGGAAGGGGGAGGGAGAGCATTAGGAAAAATACCTAATGCATGCAGGGCTTAAAACCTAGATGACAAGTTGATAGGTGCAGCAAACCACCATGGCACATGTATACCTATGTAACAAACTGGCATGTTCAGCATGTGTATCCCAGAACTTAAAGTAAAATTTTTTTAAAAATGTTCAATATACTGATTCTCCAATATTTTGTTTAAATGCACTATAATCTAAATTTCATGTACCAGCTACTTAGATGTTGGTATATCATTTAATTAGGAATTTTTGAAATTTTATACAACTGTTGTTGCCAAATCATTGAACTTTGCATAATATCCAACAGACTCTTACTCTCCCTTTTTCACATAGCTAAAACTTCCCTTAAAATATTACATATTACAGAGATCACAAAGATATTGCATAACTATAACTAAAGTGTTTTTCACATTTTGAAACATTTACTAATAGTCTGTCCTTTCAGTCGTATAAAATTTATTTCTAAAATGTTAAAAGAATATTTTCAAATACAAGTTCATCATCTTTAAGAAATAAAAACTAGTAACAATGTTTTTTCCTATTAAATAGGAAAAATAGTTTATCTTCATAAAATAAATTTGGGTGGAGTTCAAGTAAAATTAGAATTATAAATTTTTAAAACATTAGTTCAGATTTGGGGGAAACATTTGGCAATCTATATCAAAAGCCATCGACTTAAAATTCTTTTGAGGAAAATGGCACATAGGAGATAGGATTAATATGCAGCTCCTGTTTAGATGGATAGAACAGCATCTGGAGACTCACATTGTGAACTTTTGCTCCAAGAACCACCTCAGGACCATACCAGGAAAACCAAACAGACCCTTTGAAAGAAGCAACTTGCCACTGCAAATGCCACAAGATAGCATAAGCTCTTGGGAGTTCTACAGCACCACCTATCACCTAAGAAACCTGAATACTCATCCTGACCAACATGGGGCACAATTATATCTTCCTTCTCCTACTATAGCTGGCACTCTCTTGAAAGCACCACCTCCTGGCCAGATGCCAATCAACTCAAGCCATGACAGCAACTCATAACAGAAGAACCCTGCTCCAAAGAAGGAGAAAACAACAGCTAATTCCACTGCTTACCACACCTTGGCTAACCACAAGCCCTGAGTCTATTCACATGACAACTTCACTGCTAGCATAACTGGCATTTGAGAAAACCAGAGCACTAAACAAAACTACAAGCAAGGACTCCCACTGAGTCCACTTCACTCCCTTGCAGCTTCCACTTGAGCAGGTGCTGCTATCCATAGCTGGGAGACCTGAAGACAGATCTCATCACAGGACTCTTTGCAGACATTCCCTAGCACCAGATTAGGGCCTGGTAGCCCTGCTGGGTGGCTAGACCCAGAAGGGCACAACAATCACTGCAGTCTGGCTCTCAGGAAGCCCCATCCCTAGGGGAATGGGATGACCACTACATCAAATGATCATCTTATGGGGCAAAAGAATTTGAACAGCAGTCTGTGAGTTCCAGATCTTTCCACTGAAACAGTCTACTCAAATGAGAAGGAACTAGTAATATGACAAAATAATGTTCCATAACACCCCCAAAAGATCACATTACCTCTCCAGCAATGGATCCAATCCAAATCAACAAGAAATATCTGAATTGCCAGATAAATAATTCAGAAGGTTGATTAATAAGGTACTCAAGGAGGCACCAGAGAAAGATAAAAACCTACTTTAAAAATTTTAAATAATGGCCAAGCATGGGGTGGCTCATGCCTGTAATCCCAGCACTTTGGAGGCCAAGGAAGGAGGATAATTTGAACTCAGGAATTTGAGACCTGCCTGGGCAACATGGCAAAACCCCATCTCTACCCAAAATTCAAAATATTAGCTAGAAATGGTGGAATGCACCTGTGGTCCCAGCTACTTGGGAGACTGAGGTGGGAAGACTGCTTGAGCCTGGGAGGCAGAGGTTGCAGTGAGTCAAGGTCACACCACTACACACCAGCCTGGGTGACAGAGGTAGGCCTCATCTCAAAAAAAAAAAAAGAAATTAAAAAAAAAAAAAGGATATAAATGAAAAAGTCTTCAGATAAATAGATATCATAAAGAAAAGACAATTGCAACTTCTGGAAATGAAAGACACACTTAGAGAAATGCAAAATACACTGGAAAGTTTCAAGAGAATCAAGAAAATAGAAAAAAAAGTCAGAGATTGAAGACAAGGCTTTCTAACTAACCCACTCTGACAAAGACAAAGAAAAAAGAATAATTTAAAAATAACACCCTCCAAGAAATTTGGGATTATGTTAAACAATCAAATCTAAGAATAATTCATGTTTCCGAGGAAGAACAGAAATACAAAAGTTTGGAAAATTTATTTGAAAAAATATTGAGGAAAACTTCCATGGTTTCACTAAAAATACATCCAAATACAAGAAGCTCAAAGAACATCTGGGAAATTCATCCCAAAAAGATCAACAGTTAGGCATGCAGTCAGTCATCAAGTTATCTAAAATTAAAATGAAGAAAATAATCTTAAAAGCTGTGAGGCAAAAGCAGTAGGTAACCTATAAGGAAAACCTATAGCAGATTTATCAGCAGAAAGCCTGCAAGCCAGAAGGGGTCCTATCTTTAGCTTCCCTAAACAAAATAACTATCACCCAATAATTTTGCATCCAGTGAAATTAAGCTTCATAAATTAAGGAGAGATAAAGTCTTTTTCAGAAGACTAAATGCTGAGGGAGTTTGCCACTACCAAGCCAGCACTACAAGAAATCATAAAAGGAGTTCTGAATCTTGAAACAAAGCCTTGAAATACACCAAAATAGAATCTCTTTAAATCATAAATATCACAGGACCTATAAAACAACAACACAATTTAAGGAAAAACAAAGGTATTCAGGCAACAACCACCATAATGAATAGAACAGTGCCTCACATCTCAATACTAACATTGAATGTAAATAGCCTAAATGCTCCACTTAAAAGACACAGAATAGCAGAATGAATAAAAATCCAGCAACCAAGTATCTGCTGTCTTCAAGAGACTCACCTAACACTCACATTTACTCACATAAACTGAAAATAAAGGAATAGAAAAAGATATTCCATGCAAATGGAAACCAAAAGCAAGCAGGAGTAGCTACTCTTATATCAGACAAAACAGACTTTAAAGCAAAAACAGTTAAATAGACAAGAAAGGATATTGTATAATTTTTAAAGGATTAGTCCATACACCTAACACAGGAGCTACCAAATTTATAAAACAATTACTACTAGACCTAAAATTTGAGAAAGATGGTAACACAATAATTGTAGGGGACTTCAATACTCTACTAACCATACTAGAGGGGTCATCAAGACAGAAAGTCAACAAAGAAACAATGAATTTAAACTACACCCTAGAACAAATGGACTTAACAGATATTTGCAGAACATTCTACCCAACAACTACAAAACATACATTCTTTTCATCAGCACGTGGAACATTCTCCAAGACAGACCACATGACAGGCCATAAAACAATTCTCAATAAATTTAAGGAAATAAATTATATCAAGTACTCTCTCAGACCACAGTGGAACAAAATTACAAATTAATTCCAAAAGGAACTTTCAAAAATATATAAATACATGGAAATTAAATAACCTGCTCCTGAATAATCTTTCAGTTTATAAGGAAATCAAGATGTATATTAAAAATTCTTTGAACAACTGAACAATAATAGTGACACAACCTATGAAAACCTCTGGGATATGACAAAGGCAGTGCTAAGAGGAAAGTACATAGCATTAAATGTCTACATCAAAACATCTGAAAGAGCAAAAATAGACAACCCAATGTCACACCTCAAGGAGCTAGAGAGAAAAGAACAAACCAAACCCAAACCAAGCAGAAGAAAAGAAATAACAAAGATCAGAGCAGAACTAAATGAAAGTGAAACAAACAAACAAACAAAAACACAAAAAGTAAGTGAAACAAAGAGCTGCTTCTTTGAAAAGATAAATAAAATTGATAGATCACTAACATGATTAACCAAGAAAAGAAAAGAGAGGATCCAAATAAGCTCAATTGGAAATGAAATGGGTGATATTACAACCAATACTACAGAAATACAAAAGATCATTCAAGGCTACTATGAACAATATAAACACTTCAACACACATAAACTAGAAAACATAGAAGAGATAGATAAATTCCTGGAAATATACAACCCAGTAAGAAGCAGCAAGACTGAAATGGCAATTTAAAAAGCTACCAAAAAAAAAAAAAGTCCAGGACCAGATAGATTCACAGCCCAATTCTATCAGAAATTCAAAGAGGAACTAGTACCAATCCTATTGACAATATTCCACAAGACAGAGAAGGAGGGAATCCTCCCTAAATCATTCCATGAAGCCAGTATCACCCTAATACCAAAACCAGAAAGGGACATAACAAAAAAGAAAACTACAGACCAGTATCGCTGATGAACGTAGATGCAAAAATCGTCAACAAAATACAAGCTAACTGAATCCAACAGCATACATCAAAAAGATAATCCACCATGATCAGATGGGTTTCATACCAGGGATGCAGAATTGGTTTAACGTAGGCAAGTCAATAAATGTGATACACCACATAATAGACTTAAAAACAAAACCCACATGATTATCTCAATAACCACAAAAAAAGCATTTGACAAAATCCAGCATCCTTTTATGATTAAAACTCTCAGCAAAATTGATATCGATGGGACATTCCTCAAGGTAATAAAAGCCATCTATGATGAATTCACAAAAACAAGCATCACGTGGGAGGTGGAGTGAGGGATGAAAGACTAAACATTAGGTTCAGTGTACACTGCTTGGGTGATAGGTGCACCAAAATCTCAGAAATTACCGCTAAAGAACTTATCCATATAACCAAACATCACCAGTTCCCCCCAAACTACTGCAATTTTAAAAACCCATAAAAATGTTGATATAATGTAACTTTAGATTTATATATAAACATGTTTTAACACACTAGTTGATTTTTGTTTGTTTTGTGCGTGTGCGTGTGTGTGTTTTATTGCTGTTGTTTTAGAGACAGAGTCTTACTCTGTCCCAGGCTGGAGTGCAGTGGTGCGAATTCAGCTCATGCAACCTCTGCTTCACGGGTTCAAGCATTCTCCTGCCTCAGCCTCCCTAGTAGCTGAGACTACAGGCACACGCCACCATGCCTGGCTAATTTTTTGTATTTTAGTAGAGACGGGTTTTAATCATGTTGCCCAGGCTAGTCTTGAACTCCTAAGCTCAGGCAATCCACCCGCCTCGGCCTCCCAAAGTGCTAGGATTACAAGTGTGAGCCACCGCGCCTGGCCTGATTTTTAAAGAGTAGAAACTATCATACTATATCAGTGATGATACAATATTTTTAAAAACAGAGGATATAAAAGTACATATTATGATAATTTAATTTTTAAAAGTAAATACTTAAATTGTATTTGCATTTGTGTATAATTGCACACATATACATTAGGACTACAAAAATAAACAAAAATAGTATAATCTCCATAGAAGAGGATTACAGATAATTTTAGTTTTCTTCTCTATACTTCTCTGAGTTTTCAAAAGTTTCTACACACAGTTTCTTTTTATAATCACATAAATCTAACAAATTTAAAACAGAGTGTCTAACCAATTTTTTAAATACTTTTCCCTTATAAACTTGTCAACATAACTATCTATATTAGTTAGGCAATTATCTTTTCCTCCTGAATTTAATGGAAGTGACCTGGTTGTAGCTAACTCTGATGTGACAGCTACTAATGTCCCACCAGTGTGAATTTACAAACAGAAAAACAGGCACCAGAGTTGGCTATGAAGGTGTGGTGTGAGTCTCCGTGGCTTTCATTGGTAATGAACAGTAAAGCAACTCACTGCAGAAATAAAAAAACTTCCATTTCAGGCAATGAATCTGAATTAGTAAAGGAATGCAAACTCCTAAACACCATAGTTCTACTGTCCTTCCACTCTCAAGCTTTTCTTTATCAGACTCTGCTATAGTCTGAATATTTGTGTCCTCCCAAAATTCTTTTTTGAACCCCTAACCCTGACAATGATGGTATTAGGAGTGGGGCCTTTGGAAGGTGATAAGGTCATGGGTGGAGCTCTCATTAATGAGATTACTGCCCCTGTAAAAGAAGCCCCAGAGAGCTGCCTTGCCCTTTCCATCATGTGAGGACTCACCTAGAAGGTAACACCTATGAACCAGAAAGCAGGCACTCACTAGAACATCAAATCTACCAGTGCTTTGATCTTGAACTTGCCAGTCTCAGATATGAAAGAAATGTATTTCTGTGGTTTATAAGCTACTCAGTCTATGGCATGATTTTATAGCAGCCAAAACTGACTAAGACAGCCTCACTCTTTGTAAGTTTCTCTTGTTATAAATTAATAAGCATGGTGAAAATTTACAAGGAAGTACTTAAAATACTCAGAATGCTTTTCTTCATTTAAAACTCACTCCTAGTAAGCACACCTATGCATTCTATCAAGAATCCAGGCTTAGGGACCAGCTTCTAAGCGATTGTTTTTCAATCACCCATAGACCTCCACTAACCAGAAACACCCATGGAAGGGCCTTTTGCACCTCACTACTCCGATCAGCACGTTAAGAAGATGTCACTTACATGAGGTAAATGGGCAGCACTGACCTAGTAGTATTTCTGAAGGGATTTGTGATGTCTGACATGACACTAATAAGGTCAGATTTGGAGACTGGGTGATATGAACACAACGTTTAATAGACAGCTCCCGCAAGATTCATGGTCCAAATTTGCAAATCTCTGAGGTTATCTGACCCAAATGACAAAACCAAATCAGGTCCAATGCAAACTGTGGTTTGCAGAATGAGGCCTAACCACTGAACAAAACTCTCATTTCACTGGCAGTTCTTTTTTTTTTTTTGAGAAGGAGTTTTGCTCTTGTTACCCAGGCTGGAGCGCAATGGCACAATCTCGGCTCACCGCAACCTCCGCCTCCTGGGTTCAGGCAATTCTCCTGCCTCAGCCTCCTGAGTAGCTGGGATTACAGGCACGTGCCACCATGCCCAGCTAATTTTTTGTATTTTTAGTAGAGACGGGGTTTCACCATATTGACCAGGATGGTCTCAATCTCTTGACCTCGTGATCCACCCGCCTCGGGCTCCCAAACTGCTGGGATTACAAGCGTAAGCCACTGCGCCCGGCCTCACTGGCAGTTCTATCCCAGAGCAGTACAGAACAGAAGTGAATAAAGCAGCTGGGAAACAGAGCCAGATGATGATTCAAGGTTCTCAGGCTGTGCCACATTATGTATAGAAAATTGCAGTCTCATTATAATAATAGTTTGAGATATGCCAAATAGGAATTCTCAGTGAAAAAAGGAAAAGAGAAGTTCTGCTGAAAAGTTCTTGGATGTCATCTCCTGATGCAACTGTTCTACTTTTGTGTCCTGAAATACATTTTAAGACATCTAAAGAGATATATTTAAAGGGTTGCAAACAGTGTTTTGCAATGGTTTTATGCTTATGCTATATAGCTGTATGGTAGCCATCTTTCTCAAGAAACCCAATGACACAATGAGCAAGGCACCTCTTTGCTCTCTATTGCCAAGGAGAACTTGGCTTCAAATTTCCTGTTTAAGTTCCTATACATCATTATTGATGAACCACACCTAAAATCACAAGACAACTTCAAACCACAACATCCTGATGTAGTCTGACCTATTTGGTTCCTTTCACATTGAAGAGACGCAAAATGTAAAAGGCCAGGTGCAGTGGCTCATGCCTGGAATCCCAGCACTTTGGGAGGCCAAGGTAAGTGGATCACCCCAGCACTTTGGGAGGCTGAGGCAGGTGGATCAGCTGAGTTTAGGAGTTCCAGACCAGCCTGGCCAACAGGATGAAAACCCCATCTCTACTAAAACTACAGAAAAATTAGCTGGGTGTGGTGGTGCATGTCTGTAATCTCAGCTACTGGGAGGCTGAGGCAAGAGAATCACTTGAACCCTGGAGGCAAAGGCTGCAGTGAACCGAGATCGTGCCACTGCACTCCAGCCTCGACAACAGAGGAGGATTTCTTCTCACGAAAAAAAAAAGAAGTAAAATAACAGAAGTGTATAGAAGTGTATTAAGATGCATAGTTTTCTAAGTTTCACAAAAGCATATGCAACATGAGGACATTTGGGTGCCAAGAACATAAAGCAAATTTGCCTTCTCACATCAGATCAGGCGAAGTGTTTTCCAACCCAGCCACCATGACGAATGGAATGAAACAGGACTGCACAGCTGCCCTGACCAAGGATGATAAGCAGTTCCACAAGGCTTTCTTTACCTGGGCTACCAGTGATCCTATGTTCATGTTGGAATATAATTTTCAGTATGTGGAAAACCCTCTCACAATGATTATCATCAAAAGTTGAGAAGAAAATCAACAGCCATAAGTGATCGAAGAAAAGGAAATTCACATACATTATTTTGTTTTATTTGACATTTGGTGGCATATTTATTTGCCAAATATGCCTGGAGATCCTCAGGACAGAAAATCATCTTAATATTTCTTCCATATCCTCACATTCTCTGTTACATAAAAGGAGCTTAAAGTAAACAGACTTGATAGATGCCATATAGATACGCATATCAATGTATGAGTGGATTAATCAGTTTATCTTGACTGACTGGCAAATTGGCCACTTAGTGCTAGGAGAAAACCAAACAATTGAAAAATTGGAAGGAAATGTAGTAATCATTTTGTTCAATTTCTTCACTTAAAGAGTTTAATAAGGAGAACTTAAAATCATTTAGAAGCCTGCACTGCAAAGTGCTGGCTAAGCTTACACTGGAAATTTAGAAATAAACGCAATTACTTCGTAGATCACAATGCAGCGATGCACTGCTTTGAAAATCAGGATGTCGGCTGGGCGTGGTGGCTCATGCCTGTAATCCCAGCACTTTGGGAGGCCGAGGCAGGCAGATCATGAGATCAAGAGATCAAGACCATCCTGGCCAATATGGTGAAACCCTGTCTCTACTAAAAATACAAAAATTGGCCAGGTATGGTGACGAGCATCTGTAGTTCCAGCTACTTGGAAGGCTGAGGCAGGAGAATCGCTTGAACCCGGGAGGCAGAAGTTGCAGTGAGCTGAGATTACACCACTGCACTCCAGCCTGGCAACAGAGTGAGACTCTGTCAAAAAAAAAAAAAAAAAAAGAGGATGCAGGACGTCAGCATGGGAGGCTGTCAGATCACAACCCTGATATGGTGTTAAATGCTTCAATAAATTAAAGTTCCATGAAAGAGGGCTGACTCTTACTGCACAGCTTATGCTTACCTCTGTCACCTGCAAGCCCTTCTCAACTTTAAACTGCACAAAATAATTACTGATAATTAGCTATGGGAATGTAATCCATCTTGAAACACAAAGCAATGCTCTTCCAAGCATTTAACATAAGCTGGTCATGTGGACAGAGGGGCCACAGCAAGATATTCAAGCAGCTGAACTCACATTTGAAAACAGAGCAGAAGCAATGTCTTAAGGATTCCCTTGAAAAGTATTTTTAAATAATGTCAATATAACAGAGAAGATTAATAAAAGCCAGGAGTTAGAAAAATAGGACTGCACACTTTTCTCTAAATAAAACACCATCAAAAGCATAAGATGCACTCTCAGAACAGCCCTCCAGAAGATGGCTACAAAAGCTCACAGAGGTTCACTGATAAATGGTTAATCTTTCTGTAAACTACACCCACTATTCAGATCAAGATAAACTTCATAAATACGAGAAAACATTTATTTATTTACTTATTACTTATTTAATAATTAGTATTTTAATATAAGTTTTGGCCTTAACTGGGTATTTCTCTAATGATATAACCCATACAGATATAACTGTAAGCACTTTACAATATATATCACACAACTTGTTTATAACGTTTTATAATCAAGATACTACTTGATTATAAAGCTACCAGTAGAAGCTTGATTATAAAACATTATAAACGAGTTATGTGATAGACATTATAAAACAAATCAACAAAACATCGTGTAAATAAAACATATTTTGCTTAAAAAGGAAGAAAAATATTTCTTGACATTATAATAAACAGAACTGGCTGAAATCTCTGACAGGAAACAGAGATTTAGAATGGTACTTCCAGGAAGTCTTCAACAACTAATTGGGTACTAGACTAGATTCATCCATTCTGTTCTTGTTACAATAATTTTGGTGTATTTTTGCACGGCATATTTACTTAACCTTATGTGGCAACAGTGATGTTTTTCCTGAAGGAGCTCTGACCCCTTTCCTGAAGGTGAAGAAGAAGTGAGGTTAGAACAACTTTGCTATCATGTCCCAAAGCTCAGGCTAACTAAACAAAGTTAATCGTTAGGGGAAAATAAATCCACCACTCCTTTCCAAAGTCAGACTGGATTTCAGAATTGATTAGCAGGAGCTCAGCAGGATTACTGCCAGAGCTTTAGGTTTTAAAAATGAGGACTCATGATTTAAAAATACATATATATTAATTAGATAATAGTAGACTAAGCAAATAACATCATCTTCAAAGATCATGTCATATGTAAATATGTTTTGAAACAGTTTGTGAGGTTTCTGGATAGTGAGTAATTGACATTAATTATTCAACTAATTTACTGATTTTAATTATTATTCTACAAATTTTCTTACAACAACTAATCTCACAGATTTTAATCACTCTATTGAATCACATTTTTGACCAACAATAGAGGTGGTATCACAGGTCTAAGGCAGCCTTTCTGAATTAAGAAATCGATGCTAATAAATGTCCTTTTCCTATAATTTGTGAATGATAAATATAGGTAAGACTTGAGGTGGGGGGATAGCTTAAGCCCAGGAGTTCAAGGCCAGCCTGCACAACACAGCAAATCCATGTCTCAACAACAAAAAAAAAAGTAAAACAACAGAGAGTAGAAAACAGTCAAATTACTAAGTGGAGCAAACTCAGATAGTGTAATGAAAACTGAACAAAAAAATCAGATCATATAATGAAAACTGAACAGGTTAGAAAACCCAGAAAAGAATTATTGCATTTCAAATGTTTAAAACTACAAGCCTGGGGCACATAACTCCTCAACCTCTGACCCAAGTCAAAGCAGTCCTGTTACCCAGAAAGCTCCCAATCTCTTCCCCTGACACAGGTCCACTCACAGGCCACACAATCTCATTTCCTTCCTTCAACTTAAACTCATCTGTTAAGTCTCAGTTTCAATGTAATTTCTCTAGGAGAGACTTCACGAGTACTGAGATTAGGGCTACTATTACTCTTATAAAATTTCATCTACTTTTGCTTAATTATGCAGTTGTCACTGACAACGTCCTTGTTTAACTCTGTATCCTCCCACTTGGCCATAAGCTCGATGTCTTCTCCATCTCTACACTTAGACCAGCACCTGGTATATACTTCATAAATATTTGCTAAGTAGGAAATAAATGAGTAGATTTGAAATGTGTTTACTACGTCTTATTGAGGACACGTTTGTTTTAAAAATAGATATTTTAAACTGAACAGTACAATAGAGCTTCAAACTGTAATTTTAAAAATTACAGTCATGCTAAAGGAGGTAAATGCCATAAAGAAATTCAGCATCAAGTGGTTTCTCTCTGTGTTGTTACGATGGGGAGCATCTTTGCCCCAGGATTCACCAAGAGATGGTCCTGAGAGAATGGCAGTGAGACACACAGCAGACACACATTAAAAAAATCCCTTAGAGAACCACCATTATCATTAATCATCTAGTAACAAGTCTGACTAAATTAATAAAAGGCAACAGTCACTTAAAATGTCACTGAGCTAAAATTGGCCATTACACTATCCTCTGTGACTATTAAACAAAAGAAACACAGTACACAATGCAAACGGCTTAAGTATGACAGTATGTTAACAGTCCCTAAAGTCATGAGATACTTCCCTTAGGAAGTACTTTCAGGGAGAAAAATAATTAATTAAGGTCAGGGTGGCAATAAAACTACCTATTGGCTGGATCTCAGAGAGGTGTGTTGGTGGACCAGTCAACTTTGAGTGTGAACTCTTCCCAGAGTCACCCTTGAGAGCCCATGGTCACAACTTCTCATCCCTCATCACTTCCTTAGATGATTAGGACCTGCTTGCTGGTAGGCACATCTTGCTACAGGGTCATCCTCCCCTGGTAAGAAGTTCTTCCTCTTTGCTGGGCATGGTGGCTCATGCCTGTAATCCCAGCACTTTGGGAGGCAGAGGCAGGTGGATCACCTAAGATTGGGAGTTCAAGACCAGCCCGACCAACATAGAGAAACCCTGTCTCTACCAAAAATACATAGTTAGCTGGGTGTGGTGTTGCATGCCTGTAATCCCAGCTACTCTGGAGGCTGAGGCAGGAGAATATCTTGAACCTGGGAGGCAGAGGTTGTGCTGAGCCGAGATCATGCAAAAAAAAAGTTCTTCCTCTTTAGGTACCACTCCAGAGTCGGCATGGTTCCCTCCAATTGGGCCTTCCTAATCCATAATGAGCTGTTATCTTGTATAACAGAATACTTCCTGCCTGCAACAGACTCCCAGCCTTGCCGTTTCTGGTTCTAGAAGACTAGAAATGAGTACCCAAGGTTAGAAATTACCCACCCTGCTGGGAAACTACAACCCTACATCACACATTCTGAGACAAGGTGCCAAATCACTTTCCAAACACTCATATATGAGTGGATATCCAATAAAAATCACAGAACCACTGGATGTCGTCAAAATTCAATTATATCAGCTCACATATCCCTTTCAATTTACCTTCACAAAGAACTGCTGCCCTAAAATTATGCCGAAGGTCTGCTTTCACCTGGGAATTTTAATGATATGACCAGTCTATAACTTTCCAGATTAGCAACTATCGGAAGGCCTCCCACTCAGCTGTTGGCCTCAACTACTGAGCGTACTGGGATTTGAGTCTACTAGTCCAACAGCGGACCCTCGGTTTCTTAAAGCCTGAAATTGCTTCAGGAATATAGCAAAATCATCTAAACTTCAGACTGAACAATGACAACTGCTGATATGAAAAGTGGTAAACCAGGAAGGCTAGTATTCTCTCTAGAAACAAGTTACTAATACTCAGGAAGAGACAGGACTGAGAATTCAGAGGAAAGGGATTCTACCTCTGCATGTAGAATGACTGCTACTCAGCTTCTGAAGGTATCCAGCGGCTTTTGCATTACAGCAGCAGGCCTTGGTCTTTCCCTAGAAATGGCATTATTGTTTAGCTGGGGAAAGGTGGTTAGTTTCGAGAGGTGTGAGGTACTGATACTTTTCCATAATTCCAGTTTTCCCAGCAATAAATCAATGAAGCGAAGTCTCAATATACGAGACAGATTTTGTAAGAATACACAAAGGATTTTCACACTTGAGTTAGGAAAAAATAAATTCATGTATGACAACTTCCTATAAGTAAAATATGGCAAAGAGATGAACTTTCACATGGGCTTTTATAAAACGGACACAAAAATACACGTATATGGAGAACTTCAGACTGAGAATTGCATCACCGCTGTTTTTTTGAATTTGCCTTTTGTCTCAAAAAAAAAAAAAAATCCCCAAGTCAAGCCTTTAACAGGAAGAAGCCAGTAGACTTCTTTTACTGTCAATTCAACTGCTAAAATGTGAATAAGAAATATTCAAATACTAAGGTTTGGGAGTTAAAAGGGGAAACATGCTAATATGACCAAAACTTCTAACTCTGCCAATAAAATGGCCTGAAGGAGGAGGCAGGTTACTAACCCCTGGTATCTGACCTAGGCTTTTAAGACTAATAGCAGCAATTACAATACAAAAGTCCAGTTATTGCCCACAATTACTGCCTCTCAGGGGGTCTAAGCAATGAATTATTCATGTAACATATGCTCTGTACCTTTTAAGGAAGAAACAGACAAATCTATACAAAACAAGCTAACAGACCTCTTTATGGTCATAAAGCTTGTCACCTGCTGTTACCAGCTGCCATAAGGAAGATATTCCTTCCCTTCCCCGCCCCTTCTAAATGGAGAGCGAGCTGACGGAGAACCGTCTTTTACTCTCAGGAATTTAGATGCTTAACGACATATTAAAACGAGAGGTCGAAGTCTGCACTGTGTTACAAGCCTAACCCTTACATTACAGTAGAGGTGCAGGGAGAGACTGGGGGAAGCAACTGTGGCCAGGAGGGAGCACCCACCAAGGAGGAGCTAAATTCTTCTCTCTCCACCCTCATCCCACCACAATGTTCCTATCATCAAAAGGCAAGCAATGACTGCAATTGTTTTGGAAAATCTTCCAAACTTCTCAGATGGCAAGGTGTTGCATCTTTTCCCTCTGGCAATTGTGGTTTGTAAGAAAAAGCCCATTATTCTTTTAACGACTCAATCCAATCTCGCTTCTACAGTATTTGTATTTGCCATGAACCATGGAAAGTACAAATTTCATTCACGGTAAAAGCCACTGAGCACATCTTTTTAAATATTAATAATTGACTTACATACCTAATGAGGGAGGACTTCACCCCTTTCTGCCTTTTTTTTTCTTTAAAGACTGGAAACTGGAAGAAGATCGGTGCTTGGCATCCAAAGGCTAAAGAGGGCAGGAGCCCATACATGGCCTGAGGAGGTTTTCTGTTTTAACTATAAATGTAAGGTAGTATTTGGCAGGCTAGACTCCATCTAGAGTATGCCAAGAGCCTTCCTATGGAAAAAAAGAGCTACACACACATTTAATAATCCAAGCACTAAAGCTTCACAGTGCATGCAAGCGCTCCATGTTAAAACAGACACACTCAGATAAAAAGTCTGAGGTCAGATGTGCCACTGTCACTGTGAAGCGACTTCTGCCACCCAGAGCTGAGTCCCCAGGCAGGGTACAGGGCAGTGCACGGCAGGCAGCGGCTGGGCAGATAAACCTCAGGGGTACAGAGAACAGAACCCATGCCTATGAAGTCAGACTTTGGCACCGATACCCAGTGTTTGTTGCTGGGTTTTTATTTTATTTTATTTTCGTTTTGTTTTTTCTCCAAAAAAGTTTCAGTTAAATTACCAGCTGACTTGAGTACAAAGAGTTTCTTCTGACGTGGAATTCTAAAAGTGACAGGCATCACGAGAAGCCCTCTTGACCAAAGGAAATAATTGCTAATTAGCCCTTTACTTGAAAAACATATTTAAAGAGGAGAGCAAAATCGGATATTCTTTATAAATTATACTAAACAACCAAAGATTCAATAGAATATCTGCTATCTAAATGTAGAGTGAAAAGACAAGAAAGAAGGGAAAAAAGCACATTCATGAAGTTTGCTTTCTGCATACCTTTTCAAATTTTGTCAGCAGTTCCCGTAAGCTGAAGTTCAGACCAATCATTGTCCAGCAGCCCTTGAAGCCTACATCTTTCCGGCAAACTTCCTTCAGACAACAGCGTTTAACTTCTAAACACCGTATCTTTTCTGGCTATACTTTAAAATCCTTTGTAAAATCCTTTACAAGCCTTGCCCTTGAGCTATGGTCCATCAGCAGCAGCGGCAGCTTGCGCTGGGACATTTTAGCCACCCCACGGTGGGTCCTTTTTTTCATGGACTTCGGAGTTCACAAGGAATAGACCTGCTTCTGTATTTCCTGGTAGCTGCGTTCCACGAGGCTGGCATGGTCTCCTCCTTCTCTGAGAAGCCCAGGATTCCCTTCTGCTCACCTCACTACCGACCTGCAGGCCACAACTGTTCTCTCCTGGGCCCCAAGCTTAGAGTTTGGTCTCAATTACACAGAGCAAAAAAAGAAGCTATATCCTGGAAACTTGCATGAGAGAAGAAAAAAAAAGCCAAGTATTACCAACTTCCTCCATTCAGACTGATTTCAGAACGAAAAAAAAAAAAAAATCCTGGGTAAAAAGCCAGTTTTCAAAGAGCATGACTTATGTAGAGTTCGAAGGAGGAGTGTACTCTTAGCTGAAGAAACACCAAAACACGGGACAAGAGGCCACCGGTTCTCACTCTCCCAGACACCAGCAGCCTGGGTTGCTATGGTAACCACCAAGCTAGTTTCAGTCCATTTCCCTAGGTCAGGCTGGCCTAAGGGATGCTGTCAGTGCAACAGAACTAAAGTTGTTTTAAAAGAGTGTTCTGTCTGTCCGGAGAAAAACTCTCTCAACAAATCCCCTAGTACCCTCTGCAGGCTTTGTGGCAGGGGAGAGCAGCCTCAGTGGGTTCCAGCGGCTCCCCTAGCTGATCTCTGACAGCAGTGTGGTAATCGACTTCTCTTTCCAACAGTTGTTTATTATTTTAATCAGCATCCTCCCTTTTCACCACCCCTCACACAGTTTGAAGTGAAAGCTCACTCCCACTTCCTGGAGGCCTGCCTGCCCCAAAAGTCAGTACTCTGTCTCTTACATTGTCTCAATCTTGAACGGATCACAGGTTCCATATTCCAGTTGGGAGCCAACCCATGAAAAGAAAAGTGGGTGAATGTACAAAACGATACAAATTACAAAAGGAAATAGCCGTTGATTAATTTTATTTTTGAAAAAGGTGTTAGCAGGAAACTGATGAAGAAAATACTTTTAAAGAAAAGTGTTTTGATCTCTTGGATGCCACTGAAAGGCATTCAGACTGTTTTCATATAGGGAATTTACTCGTTTCTGACACAAAACGAGAGAAACTACTGTACTCAAAATGTGAGTAATAACTACTCTGAATGTGTCTTCAATTTTGATGTTAAATTACTACTGGCACTCAGACAAACAGCATCTTCCACAAAGTTTTGAGTGTCATCGCTTTAAAGAAAGAAACTCCAATCCAAATTGTAAATTCCTTGTAGTGATATTACGGATATCATTCCAAGGCAACATGTGAATTTGCTTTTGCATTACTTAGCTATATAGTATACCAATAAAGTATAATGGAAATGTTCATGTGAAACATGTTTCTCTAGTTGTATGCAGAATTTCATCATAAAGATGCAGCTTGTAATGGTGACACTATTACAAGTAGAATAATGTAAATTTTAACATGAGTAAGTTTACTTTTTGCGTCAGGGCATAGACCAAAGTGGGGGAAAATCCTGAAATCAAAATATGCATCTTGTAAAGGGCTAACGAGTTACTTAAATGTCAATATTGTTAGTACTCATTTAATCAAGGGTAATAAGAGATTCCATTTAACAGCAGAAAAACTAAAAACTTATCAGGGAACAGTACACAATGTGGTTATTATTTTTTGAATTTGCAAACCATTTTTCTTTCCATTTCATTCCTAACTTATTTTCATATCAGTATTGAAATAGCATGTGTTTTACATATGCCCATCTATACAAATTTTAACAAGCTTTTAAAATATTTTCATTATTTATTCATAAAACCCTGCATGTCCCCAGGGGCAAAATAGCTTTATGAGTTTTCTAGCAGAACGAGTTTCACCTCAACGCACATTTGATTTCAAAAACAAATGTGTTAATCTCATGGTTATTCAGAAATTCACAAGTAAAAATAACCTACAGTTTGGATCAAAACAGCACTGACATCAGCATGAAGACCAACCATCAGAATTGTGGTGAAAATCTTACAGAGAAAGTGGCCACAGGGAACCTGGTCTGTAAAGGCTCTAGGGCCACATGCTGAGATCTTTCAAGAGCAGCAAATAAACTTTTTACATAAATACAAGACAAAAGAAACCACCAGCATCATCACCATCACCACCACCACACACACAAAAATAATAATAATAAATAAATAAAAGAGGGAGAGAAAAAGAACAATCTTTCTCAGCTGGGCAAACTT
Organism: Aotus nancymaae; assembly: GCF_030222135.1. Classification (NCBI taxonomy): domain Eukaryota; kingdom Metazoa; phylum Chordata; class Mammalia; order Primates; family Aotidae; genus Aotus; species Aotus nancymaae. The sequence continues at coordinate 23,101,944 of NW_026988454.1, forward strand.
CCAGCTACCACCCAGGGTGCTGGATGGTTGGGATCAGAGACATGTGCATACACGCCATTCCATTCCCCCATGCACAGATCAGAAGAGTGAATTAAACAAAAACTCCGTGAAACAACAGGGAATACCATAGTCTTGCTCTAAAGTAGACTCTTTCTGTTTAAAGCGTTCTTATACCAAGACAAGAACGATATGGTATTTAATAATCTTGTATCCACACCCAAGGCTAAACACAAGGCATAAAGATGAGGGAAAATAAAGGGTATCCTTTGTATTAGGCCTTCTTCCCAAAAGACAAGAGCAAGAGAACTTTTATCAGCCTGGTAAGTACTTGAGTCTTAGACGGAAGAAAGGAACAGAGCACATTCTCCTGTGGAATTAGAGAGTAGAATATCCAGAAGGTGTGGCCTCTCTATCAGCTACCTTCTCAGAAGTGACATCCTCTGCAAGGGTAGAAAAGACAACGGAAACTCCCTTACATGCAGTTATGAGGCAATGAGAATGAAAATATTGACAAATCTAGCTATGATGGTAGCCTCTTTAGAAGAAAGAGTACAAAACTCTGTGGATCCATATTCAAAATGGATCATCAAAAGAATATGGAATTATTCAAAAGATTTTTTTTAATTCTTAACTAATTTAATTACAGGGTAACTATACTCTCACTAAAACACAAGAACATAACTAAAAATGTTGTTTTTTAAGTGTTAAAGGCAAACAAATTATGCATGTAAAGATCCAAAGACGTTCTGTGAAATTCAAATAGCTAAATATTTAATATATTACTCAAAAGTATTGCAGTCTTTGTTAACTGAGTGATACATTAGAAGTAAGACTTGTAAATGTGAGTTGCTTTTATAAAAGTTAGCACATTTCATCATGAATTTGTGTTTGATATCTGTAAAAAGTGTACTTTCCATTACTCAGATGTGGTGGCCTGTGACAATAATCCCAGCTACTCTACTTTGGAGGCTGAGGTGGGAGAATCACTGAGCCAGGAAGGTCGAGGCTGCAGTGAATCGAGATTACACCACTGCACTCCAGCCAGGGCAACCAGAGTGAGACCTTATCTTAAAAAAATAAGTTACCCAGGCTGGAGTGCAGTGGCGCGATCTCGGCTCACCGCAACCTCCGCCTCCTGGGTTCAGGCAATTCTCCTGCCTCAGCCTCCTGAGTAGCTGGGATTACAGGCACGAACGACCGTGCCCAGCTAATTTTTTTTGTATTTTTAGTAGAGACGGGGTTTCACCATGTTGACCAGGATGGTCTCGATCTCTTGACCTCGTGATCCACCTGCCTCGGCCTCCCAAAGTGCTGGGATTACAGGCGTGAGCCACCGCGCCCGGCCAAAAAAGAGTCCTTTCTTAGTTTAAAGTCAGTACACAAAATATCATCTTGGTAATATACCTACATTTCCACCATACTTTTTTACCAACTACCTCTTTAATACATTATCGCCTATAATCCTGTAATCATTAAAACAAAAAATAGATGCCTCCAGTGAAAGCAATGTATCACCAGAGAGACTTAATAAATTAGATGATGACATTGGAAGTAGTTGACATTTTGCCAGTTTAAGCCCATGTGCAAATCAATTATTCACTAATCCTCAGTAGGTGGAATAAACTTGACACTACCAATCCCTGTAACAGATCAACACTGAATAACCCAGGAATCTCTAGCTAAATAAGCCACGTTTCAAACACAGACGTAAACTTTCATAAGAAAGCAAAAAGGTTCCAGAACCACAGAGAAGCATAGGAAAACTCAACAACGGACTCAGTAAAATCTAAATCTAAATCGCTCAATAAAAACCACATTCCAATGTCAAAATGAAGAGAGCCTTATGGATGGCTTTACCGAGAACTTTCAAAGCGTAGGAAAATTTACAAACTTTTTGTACTTAAAAATTATATTTCATATAATTTGTTAAAGGATGACCTATTTAGTAATTTTAATAAGGCTATAAAAGATTCTTTATGGTTCAGTCAACTAAGAACTCTATATCTTACTCCTACAGTGGATCTTAAGGCAACCTTCCCACGAAACACAATTTTTAAAACTGTAAAGATCAAGTATGTTTTCTGTGTAAAATCTAATAAGTTTTCCTTTATATTGGCCAATACAAAGAATAAAAGAAAAGAAATGAAGAAAAGCTTCTTAGGAACCTCTAAAGTGAAGCATATGGGAGGTCAATAGGTGATTACACATAAATCGCTACATCATGGCTTATTCATTACTAAAATGAGGAGCTTCTGGCATGGGTAGAGAAGTTTATTTGTTGTAAGCCCATTCTGACTCAAAGAAAGATCCGGCTTATTTCTAGTGAAAGAAATAACACAATTCTCCTTTTCATAACCCTTCTAACTTGGGGTTTATAATTCAAAAATAAAATAGCTGTAAGACCTTAATCATGATCTGAGATTTCAATTCATTGTCTTCTACCACTGAAGTTCCATTAGGGAGGGACCACTCCATACATTTCAGCTTTCGAGTTAACGTCAGCCAGCAGCGAAGTCTGTCAGCTGGTAGCTATTTAAGGTAATATACAGCCCTAAAGGGCAAAAAGTTCAATCTAAGGATGGAGGCCTGAGTCCCCCGATGAAAGGGAGAACTCTCCTTTTATCCCAGGAAGTTCAGGCACTATGGTTTGTACACAAAGAATTATTTTTAATGTTCGTCTCTTCAATATAATGCTATATATTTTGATAATTTTACAGGTAGTCATGGAGAAATAAAAATTAGGATTCATAAGAAAAAGATTCAATATTTAACATGTTTTCTACAACATAGTGCCAGAAGATTCCAGCAGACATTGAAAGAGGTACAAAGAGCTTTTTCTTAAGGGGAATGGGTGGGTGGGGTAGAGGTTCAGAAGAGAAATACCAGCTGATTTGCTTCTGAATTAGCCAACCAGGTGCTGGGGTCAGCCTTCAGCAACCTTCTAAATATTTAATAATTCAGACAGCACTTTATTAGGGGACTAAAAATAATGCCAAGGCAAGTTAATGTTTCCAAACCATATTCTTCCCAAAAAATATGCAGCATCAGACAAGAGGGAAACAATCTCAGGAGGCCAAGCCTGAAATTCCAGATGCCTACTTACAGCACAAGCCAGTGGGATATGCAACTAAAGCCACAGGGCTCTGAAAAGAAGGCTCTTAAAGGTTTTCGAAAGGTTTTATAAAGGTTTCTTGAATTTTCTTCAGCTATGCAGATTTAGAAAATGAAAGCCAAAATTAAAATACAAATTTTAATAACAGCAATGAAAATGTCAAAACAAATCAAAATCGAAAGCGCTGTTTTCAGTCACAAGTAAAAAGCTGGTACTTTCCCAGGAGGGTATTGTTCCTATAATTTGAATACATACTTAAGGACCTAACATTGGGTAAACACAGAGGAAGTTCAAACTAACCCCATGCGATCAGCTATACTTTTGTGTGTAATACTAAGCAGTGGGATTTCTCTCATGCTTGCAGGTTCATATAGTCATTGTGGAGTTACTGCTTCAACTCTGAACCATGTCCCTGTCATCTTCCTACTTAGGAACCCATTCAGGATTCTCTGCAAAATCACACTCCAAATCTATGTCAACTCCCTAATCATGATCTGTCTTCACAAATGTCACCAATAACCAGTCAATACTTAACCACATGAACCACTCACACAACTATGGTTTTCCTCAAAAAGTCATATACCACAATCATCCATTTTCTTCACTCCAGTTACATTTATTTTCTGTACCCTTATCTCTCTTCCTTCAGATGTTTGCTCTGAGCAATGAGTTCTACATTATGTCTTATTTCCAAAAAGCTTCCAATAAAGTACTCCATAGACAGTGAACACAGACAATGTATTATCCAGCTTACGTGGAAATCAGTAGGCTGATTACAAAATGAAGAATTTCTTTGCGTTGAGTCATTACATTTCCTAGATATTATTAGAATCTGCCAAATTTGGGGTTAGGGGATAATCTAATGATGCCCATCAAATATTAAAATGCATATAACCTTTGACTCAGAAATTCTGTCACTAGGAATTTGCAAATGTGTACACACATACATACAAGAAAACTATCTAGATGCCCATGAAAAGGTAACTGTATAAATAAATTATGGCAGATTCACATAATGAAATGCTGTATAATCATGGAAAAGAGAGAGAGATCGTTTCTAGGTGCAAATAATTAATCTCTAATATGTATGCATGCACATACTTATGTATATGCAAAAAAGCAAGGGGAGCAATAAAGTTATGTAGTTAATATACAGGTACAATCTATGAGATATAGATAATATTTCTGTAAAGATCTATAATATAGCAACCATGGTGACCTCTGAGGGAGGGACTGGAGAGCTGAGTGTCTAGAATGGGTCATTTCAATATCAAATCTTTTATACTGTGTGAAAATTTTGCCACAGCATGTGTTACTTTTTTCATACAAGATTAAATCAATAGATAGAAAATCTCCAAGTAAAACATGTCTATCTTCCTGGGTAGATATCTATTCCAAAAAGGGTGGCATCATTACATTTGAAAGCTAATGGTACTGGAGACAATTATTTTTGCCCTAAAAGTTTCAGAAGTTTTGAGGTGCCAGATGGTCTAACACTACCAAATCAGCCCTCAAGAGAAACAAGCCTTCTGCAGCAGAAGGCTGGTCAATGGGAAGCTTTTCTAAGGGACACATAGACAAAGCCTTTTTGTTCTCATAAGTTACTTTATAACTAGCAACTCTTGCTTACTTAAATGACAACTTTGTGTCTAAACAGGCATTATATAACTCAAGCTATTCTCTTTCCAAGGAAACCAGTATCCCCATTGTTATCTACTACTGTGATACTATGGTTTAAAGGTTTTTGGAATGTTTATAAAAATCTGTTGATAACACTTGAAAATTAATGTCTGGCCTGATTTGTCCAGGCAATTGAAGCATCAGTTTATCTTTAAAGTCGGTTTAAGTGATCCCACCTAGACTATGGCAGAGTGAAAGCGCCAGAGTCTACCAGTGTCTAAAGAGATGCTGTGATATGAATAGCACCTTCGTTCATGGATTGAAGTTACAGAAGTGAAAAAGAAAATTATAATTTAATTATGAGGGCAGGTCTTTCCTGTGATGTGATAGTGAATAAGTCTCATACCCTGGACCCTGCTTGTCAGGTTCAGAAAAGGGATGCTTTATGTGCAATGAAGGTTACTATAAAAAAAAAAATACTAAAGGAAATGAACCTCTACAGATGAAGCAGCCATCTGACACTGACATCAGCCATGTTCTTGTGTAGGGGTAAGTTAAGCTACAGTAGGAGGGAATTTTCCATGTCTTGTCATTGCAAGCTCTGCATCTGAAATTGCCAAACCAAGGAATTTAAAGCACAATTTCAATCTAGAATTTGATCTGGAAAGTGTTTTAACTTTAAAATCAGAATATGGAATAATTAGGAAGTTATAGAGCCTTTAAAAGTACAACCCCATGGGGACTCAGGGGAAAGGGTGGGAGGGCAGTGATGGATAAAAGACTACACATTGGGTACAGCGTACACTGCTTGGGTGATGGGTGCACCAAAGTCTCAGAAATGCCCACTAAAGAACTTCTTCATGTAACCAAACACCACTTGTTTCCCAAAAACCTATTAAAATAAAAAGAAATACTGTAGAGAAAATAAAAAGGCAAGACACAAACTGGAAGAAGACATTTGCAACATGCAAACTGACACTACACACTAGTATAGAAAAGACTATCATTCAGGATGATAAGAACTTAAGTCATCAGAATATAACTTCCTCAGTAAAAATTGAGTCAGATCATTCTACTACTATGCTGGTCTGAAAAGCAATACAGAAAACTTTTTAATCGTATGAGAAAATATTCACTGATGTTTCATGTAAACTAGATTACTAATCTATATTATTTTGTTTTGGTCCTACAGTGTATATTTCATAAATAAGAAAGAATAACACTCTTGAAATCAAAAGACCTGTGTCATGATTTCCTTTATGATACTTATCCAGCTGCTTGACCCTGGAACTCTTGTCTGAACCATGATTTTTCTGTGTAGAATGTTCCTCTAACACTTGAGCAAACACTCTTATCAGAAAGACATTCATTAGTACTATACAATTGATTGTGCACTTGTTTCAATGAAAATTTATTGAGAGTTAGTTTTAGTTATAGGACAATTAAGACCTTCTTATTATTATATGTGATACCAAAATGCCTGCATTGAGTTTTTCAGAAGTGAGGGTTCCACTAGTTTTCATATATTTCAAAAAGATTGATAAAAATTCTAAAAATATATTATAATATACTATTATATACTATAAGAGTATATTATTTAGGTTGGTTTAATGGCAAAAACCATGATTACTTTTGCACAAACCTAATATTTTGAGAGAAGCTAAGTGTATATTTTTAAATATTTCTGTATATTTTTACTACAATGTAAACTTAAGAGTTAACACTGGTTTTATTTTATTTAACAACAAAATTTTAAAAGCAAATATAAATAGATTACATGAAAGTTTCACCTCCTGATATGGTTTGACTGTGTCCCACCCAAGTCTCATCTTGAACTGTAGCTCTCATAATTCCCATGTGTTGTGGGAGGGACTCGGTGGGAGGTAATCAAATCATGAGGGCAGGCCTTTCCCGTGCTGTTCTCGTGATAGTGAGTAAGTCTCATGAGACCTGATGGTTTTATAAAGGGGAGTTATTTTGCACAAGCTCTCTTGCCTCCCACCATGTAAGATGTGCCTTTGCTTCTCCTTTGCCTTCTGCCATGATTGTGAGGCCTCCACAGCCATGTGGAGTCCATTAAACCTCTTTCTTTTATAAATTACCCAGTCTCAGGTATATCTGTCTTTATTAGCAGCATGAGAATGAACTAATACATCTCCTCACAGGATTTCTTCATGCCATCCTTCCTGAGTCACTATATTCTCAAGTTCTATATTCTACATGACAAACCTAACTGAATTTGACTAATTTAACTAATAAAAATGTTACTTCTTTTAGCTCACCTTCTGTTTCCTCATTAAAGCTAGTATATTAGTAGCTAATTTAAAATCTAAATTAAATATGACATTTTTTAGAACACTTATACATAATGCTTACACCTGGCAAGCTCTGTTTTTGCTCCATGGAAAACATAACATCAAAAAACAAACAAACAAACAAACAAAAAAAACAAAAAAAAGTTCCCTGTAAGTTCCCAGCTTACAGATATAAACCAAACATTCTTCTTCATACTATCATATCATTCCTTGTGTCTTTGATGACTCTCCATATCCCAACCCCAAAATAATTGTGATGCAGTGCTTTCCAAGAGAACTTCCTGTGATAATGAAAATATTCCTTCTTTGTGCTATTCAATAGAGTAGGATGGCTATTAAACACTTGAAATGTGGCTAATGATGTGACTGGGGAAATACATTTTGATTTTAATTTGAATTCATTTAAATAGTCACATACAGCTAGCGGCTGTGGTATTGGAAAATGTAGCCCTAATTTGTAACTTCCAAGGTGCCACAATATAGCCTTATCTTACATACCAGGCATTATCCCTATAATATTTTAAACAACAGGCTTTCCCTAGCATGCCCTGATGCACTTTGTACTTTTTCTCTGTTGATAAGATTCTATTTTCTTAAATAATAGCCTCCTTGTGTTTTTTTAAATCTATTCAAACTTTATCTATTATTGAAGTCAAATTCAATTTCCACCTTCTACTCAAAGCCCTGCATTATAACCTTAATTCAACAATTTCCTATCCAAGCTGGCCATTTCCATTATTCTGTACTGTCACCCTGCACCTTACTTACATGTTGCCTTGGCTTGTTTACAGGTTGTTTTGCCAATTTGCTTTCCCTTCCTTGTCACCCCAAGGGAGTTAAGCTCTTTGAGAGTTACATAATTAAGAAAAAAGTTAAATGCATTTGTCCCTCAAATGACCTGTAGAATCATAAACATAAAACCATTGCTCAATAAATACTTTTTATTTGACAAGAGTAAAACAATTTGAATATATTAAAACGATTCACTCTTCATGTTTTGCCGTAATAGAAGAGAAAGTCATGATCTTGACAGACTTTTACACATTTATGAAGTTACCAAAATAGTCTTCAATTCAAACTGCAAGTCAAAAATTCTAGGGCTTGATTTTAATCCGTTGTTCCATTTTCTAAAAGGATCCCAAGTTCCCCTGCAGATCTGCATTCATCTTAACTCACAAATTTCCCCCAGGACAGAGGCTCCTGTCTTCCTGTAAATCACTCAAGCTTAACTTCATGATGGAAAAAGTTAATTTGATTGTATTTTTTTAGTCATACTTCAAATTTTAAAAGAAAGTGCTGCCCTCTTGTGAAATGAGGTAGAAGATTTATCATTTCACTGACAGTTGTGTAAATACTACGAAGGAATTAAAAGTTAAATTTTAACATTAAAAAAAAACAGGGTTTATCTCCAAGTTGTGTGTGTTCCCCCTGAGGTCTCTCCCTGCTGTGCTTTTCTGCTTTATTGGTAAATTTCCCAACCAAACGAGAAATGGATATCAAACTGCTCTCCTTTGCACTATACTTGAAAAATAATGAATGAGTGGTGTATTTTCACCCTATTGGGAATGAAAGGCTGTAGTTTCTTTATATTACTGAGGGGAGAAATGGGAGCAAGAGCCAGCGAAGAAGATGCATCAGTGACAACATGGGAAGACTCAAGTCAACTCACTGTCTGACCTTGGGCAAGAGTTTAACCCATATGTGCTCTACTCCCTTAGCTATAAAGTGAGTATTTCAGTAATATTCCAAACTGTATAGAATTGTGTTAATATTGAGAAGCATAGGTAACATAAATAGCATAGTGTTTATCGTCACATAGTAAGTGCTTATTGTAAGTCATTTAAACAATAGAGTCCCTAAGAAAATCTAACTACAATATATGTCATCCTTTATTCAGGCATTCACTATGTGGCACAGGTACTAGATACCATGAAAATATATATCTATATATATAAGTATTATTTTGCAGGAGCTTCATTCTGAACTATGTGTGAAAGTTGTAGACACCAAAATAGAATCAATTCTGTCAAACCCCAGTGAATGGAGTTACAAGGCCATGAAGGGGGAGCCCTCACTCACAAATGCCTGTAAAGGCCTTATCATAGACATTCCTGCAGTTACCACACATTTGCCAGTAACAGGACTTACAGTAAGGAAATTTCCCTGGACTGCAAAGCTCCAGATAAGCCGCTTGCACAAGGACATCTGTCAGTAATGATGTCTTTAATGACGATTTTCCACCAACTTTTGCAGCAAGCCCTTGTAACCAATGGTCTTTCTGGTTTAACAAACAGTTTATAAGGACTTCTCCTCTTTGTCCTTAAAAGTCTCCCTTTGTGCCTGTAATCCCAGCACTTTGGGAGGCTGAGGCGGGCAGATCATGAGGTCAAGAGATCGAAACCATCCTGGCCAACATGGTGAAACCCCGTCTCTACTAAAAAATAGAAAAATTAACTGGGCATGGTGGTGCGCACCTGTAGTCACAGCTACTCTGGAGGCTTAGGCAGGAGAATTGCTTGAACCTGGGAGGCAGAGGTTGCAGTGAGCCGCTATCACGCCACTGCACTCCAGCCTGGTGCCTGGTGACAGAGCAAGACTCTGTCTCAAAAAAAAAAAAAAAAGTTTCCCTTTGGCCCCAATCCCCTTGGATATGCCTGTGATTTGCCTCAGTTCACATTTTCTGGGTTGCAATCCTCTGCTGTTTTCAAATAAACTCCTCTGTTCTGGAGAGCCTAAGTTTCTTTTTAGGTTGACACATGAAAATACATGAAAAATTATTCCATGGTTTCATGAAGTACAAGTATGAGCAGATTTACAACTGGCAGAAATGACCAGTATAAATCCTATGGGCTTTAAGGCTCCAATTAAACATATCAGTTTACTCAAAACCTACTTGGGTGACAAATAATGAATTATCTCAATTCTAAAGGTACTAAGAACTAGACAGGAAAAAACAAATCCCAAACTGAGTATTATCCAAGAGAGTTTTTTTTTTCTTTCCAGAGTATGCTTTTTGGAATAAGATTTTGCTTTTTTTCCTATCCTCTCTTCTGGAATTAGGATGGAGGGAGGATGAGAGATTGGCTGGACAAAATAGTATAGCAAGAGGAGACTGAGGTATTTGGAGTATTTCTCTAACTTTAACCAATTTGAGTAACATACACTGGTTTTCATTTACGCACCACACTGGGACTCACGTGTAAATAGGTTCATTTACATAAGAATATTAAGAACAGGTGTGCCCATTTTAAAAGGTGTTTAAAATGTAGAATATTCTTTGATTTTCAGTACACTGAGGGAGTTGTCTACATAAAGTAATCTTCAGAAAATTCTTTTGTAATGTAAGAGATCGTTTGTCAAATTAAAAGCCACCCCCTGATACATCTGCTTTCCCAGTTTAAAGATTTATGTGTGAAAGGTTTTCTTTACTTAGGAAAACCTCCCATTTCTTGATAGGTATTATGATAGAGAATAAGGGAATGCTGGCATGGTGGAGTGAAAAAATGCCTCAAGGAGAGTATGGGTCTTGTATTTCCTTAATATAATATGGATTTTCTCTTTTTAAACAAAATCTCCTTTTAAAAATAACCTGTAAGAATGGAAGAATGACAATCATGTTGTTCTGTTATTCTAATTAGTTGCTTGTCTGTTCAAATAGCAGACAGCCACAGAGGAACCTAGTAACATTTTGGCAAGCTAACTGTGGAAAACAGTCTCCAATTAAATGCTAAGGGAAGGAAATTAACATGCACACATTTTAAATTAAATAATGCTTTGACTTCACTGGACTTAGGCAAAAGAAATGTTGACTCATCATACACTTAAGGGAATGCTTCTAATAAATAAATGAAGCTTAAAAAGGTGGAAAAACATGCCTCAATAACTTTTCAAGCCGAATAGAATTGCATGACACTGTAACCACTAATTTTCTTAATCTTGCAGAGGAGGTAGAAGTCTGACAAAGTGAACTGTTAAAGTAAGTATACAGTAAAATAGAAGGAGTAGACTCGGGCCTTGTTACCATTTATTTAATCAGGTAAAACAGAATCTGTTTAGTGACCCATATTAAAGATCAACAAGAAAAGGATTTTAAGTTCAGAGAATAAGAGAAATGCACCCCTAGAGTGTGAGCTAAATAATGTTTTCAATAAAGGTGTGTTGATTCAATGTGATGGGCCACTGAATACCATTTTGACATAAATTTTTTTAAAGAGTTGCTTTCTCCCCCACTCCCATTACAAGCAGCCAACTCTGCTCTGACCTCCCACTTTTTGCCAGAGTCAGAACCATGCTTTGAGAAGCCCATAATACTCACATCACCAACTTAGCTTTCTCCGTATCTCTTGTTCCCTTTTAAAATTTGCTCTCCTTGAGCCCCAACAGCCCCGTTATACAACATACATTTCTTGATCATCACCTTTGGTGTCTTCTCCAGCTCATTTTATTTCTTCAGATTCATATGCATTTCCTCTAACCCTTCAGATTCTGTCTCATTATTAATCAGAAAACTAATGTCACCTGTATTATTTGCCACCTTGTTAATTTTGCAAGGTATCATTTTATGACATGAATCCTATTTCCATTATTTACCTAAATGCTTGTGTTTTCTCTGTTCTTTCTAAATTGAACTAAGAGAAAAGCCCATGGAATAATGCAGAAATTGTCTTTGAAGCCAGTAAGTGTAAAAACATCTTCAAAACAAAATATAACAAAACAGTATCTAAGGACTATAACTATTTTAAAAAGCACAATTCTACTTAACTAAACAAAATTATTTATAGTAACTAGGGCAGACACAAATAATTCCTTAGTGTGCCCTCAAGAACAAAAATTACTTGGGAATAAGAATCCAATTTAATCCCTGGCATGGATGTATCTCCAGGACTTTACAAAATTCTATGCTCATATTAACCTAAAATAAAGAATAGAAGGACCAGCTTTCCTCAACAAAGAGTTTATTGGGAACAGCAAGAAATTGCAATTCGGGTTATGCTTGCTATGGCCGACCACAGGTGCATGCAAAGAGGCTGAAGCAAGGGGAAGCTTTTGAAAGAAAAAAAGTCCACATTAACTGTTTTGAAACAAAGACACTGGTTCCAGGAGCCTGTTACAGGAATCCACATCAGCTCACTGGCGAAGGCAGCTCTTGTTAGGCAAATTTCCTTGTGCAAGCAGCTTATCTGGAATAGTTTGGTTCTGAGGAATTTCTTTTTTCTTTTCTTTATTTCCTTTTTTTTTTGAGATGGAGTCACTGTTGTTGCCTAGGCTGGAGTGCAATGACTCAATCTTGACTCACCGCAACCTCCGCCTCCCAGGTTCAAGCGATTCTCCTGCCTCAGCCTTGCAAGTAGCTGGGATAACAGGCATGCACCACCACACCTGGCTAATTTTGTATTTTAAGTACAGATGGGGTTTCTCCATGTTGGTCAAGCTGGTCTCAAACTCCCAACCTCAGGTGATCCACCCACCTCGGCCTCCCAAAATGCTGGGATTACAGGCCTGCACCACCACACCTGGCTAATTTTGTATTTTAAGTACAGATGGAGTTTCTCCATGTTGGTCAAGCTGGTTTCAAACTCCCAACCTCAGGTGATCCACCCACCTCGGCCTCCCAAAATGCTGGGATTACAGGCCTGAGCCCCTGCACCTGACTGTTCTAAGGAATCTCTTGGGATAGTTTCCATCATAGGCATACATGTGGGAGCTCCCTTAATTCATGGCCTCCGGGCTCTGCTTTGTTACTGTTTGGCATGAACCACTCCATTTTGGTACTGGTAACTTTCATATCAGCTAAATTTGAATTTATTATCACTCTTTAATAAAGGTGAAATAAAGTCGGTTTCTCTGATAAACTAAGAATTACAAAATGATACAGTATTATTTTTTTTAGAAAAACACTGTGAAAAAATGTAACTAAAACACTGCCGGGGAAAAATATAACTTAGGTCCTAAAAATGTATGACTAATATATAACCAAATATATAATTCAATATGCTTTACATTTTATGGCTGTCATAATTATCTCCATTTTTAGAACTTCTTGAGATCATTATTATGATGTTAACAATTTATAAAGCTAAATAATATTATATGTGTAATAAAATATTTATTTTTACTCGTAATGAGTCAGACCCTGGTATTTTATTCAAAAACGCTAATTCAGCTTAGAAAAGTATTTAACCTATGTGTGAAGCTCTTATATTTTGCATCTCTGGATCCAAAATAACATGTAAGCATCAGCCATTTGAATAAATCAGGAGGACTTTTTCAATACTAATTTTAGAGTTAATTTAAAATGGATAAGCGGATAAGGATTAGGAATTTTTACTTAATAAGCATTTAGCTCTGTACATAGGCTTCTACATAGTTCTACATAGGGTTTTGCTTTTCCTTGACATGTATTGATTTGCTTTAGCAATTGTGGATCCACGCCTTTTATTCACATGTTTCCCTGCTTTGCAAAGGTAAATATAGTCATATGTGACTCAATATTAAGAAGAAAAATTTCCCACTGATTTTGCCCTTTTCAGGAAGATGATGTAAATAATTAACTACACTACAAATGTGATACAACACAAACAGCATGGACTCAATTGTGCAAGTAAAACAATTTTAAAAAACGTGTGCCTGTTCGTAGAAGAATACAGTGGTGTAATTTTTGATCCAGTCTCAGGACCACCTCAGCAAAATTGACATGAATTTTTCACAAAACAAAATTATTTACAAAATATAAAAATCTGAACATTATAACTATCCGACACAACCTACTCTCTCACTGGAAAAATGTTAAACTCTTTTCTTTCTTTCTTTTTTTACTCAAATGCAATTTTAAACTTATACTTTGGATATACTATAGATATCCAATGTACTCCCCTTAAAGTACATTATTTTCCATTCCTCTCTGATAAACTAAAATCTAAACCACCGTTAACGTCCCCCTTTCCAACTCCCATGAATCTTTCTCTGGTTTTAAAACGATAACCACTCACGTAAGTTACTTTCTAGCCTCCATCATTTTCTGATAGAGATATGAGCCCTTGATTACCCAGTAGCACCTTTAAGTTTGGCCTTGGACTTTTCTCTCATGTACCAATAAATTTTCCAGGACAATCTACTATAAAATAGTAGATTCTTCTATAAAATAGTAGATATAGTAGATACTATAAAATAATAATAATAACTCCAGGAAAAATATCCTGAAGACCATGATCAAAGGAAGACTGAAATAACAGATTTGGGATTCTGATAGACTCCATAGAAAAAATGAAAAGTTTATGTAAAATCAGAAGGAGCAAAAAAGTATTAAATTAGGCTCAGGGTCAAAATTTCTCTGATTGTGTAGAATCTATTTGAGAAGCACATCCCATAATACATTGTACAGTAATAAATATAACCTACCCAAGGAAATCAATATTTTAAAAAGTACCAATATTTATTCCCTCAATTCTAGGGGAAACTATACATTCAACATAGAACAACTGTCCTACTGGGGAAAAAAAAAATCTCCTCCTTCTTAGGCTGGGGAGATTGTGTCACTATTTTGTAATTTCTTCAAAATAATGAAGGCATTTTCAATTAAATAGATGAGAAAATGGGAAGTTGTAGAGTCCTCTGAGAGAGTAGAGGAGGTGGGCAGATTGGTGACATTTTATCTCTAAACGAACTTTCCTGTCACTAGCACAAAAGAAGAGGAATGGAGCCCTTTGCAGCACAACTTATCTGAGCAAGAGGAAAGCAAGCACTGAACTTCTCAAAACTCTTTCAAAATGTATTATTTTGTCTCTTGGGATTGGAGTTATAACAACAAAAGACTGCACACACAAAAAAGAAGATATTAAGGTGAGAATTACGTCAGATTAGCAGAAAATGAAAAAGAAATGGTTTGAAATAAGATCTAAATATGACTAGGACAACTAAGACAAAAAAATTAGGCTTAATACAATGAGTACAATCTCTGTGGATCCACACTACATATTAAATCCACACCTGTTAATTTTTCTGGCTCGTAATACTGGGTATCTGTACAAGTAGTCTAAAAAAAGGAAATTCGCCGTAATAAAAAGAGAAGTTCATACCATGCTTTTGCAGCTTTTTAACTGTGTCAAAATCGGTTAATCCAAACACAGACAGTAATTAAGAAAATATCACCATCTTTTCAAAAGGGACATACACTCTATGCCTTGTTTGGGATCTCATTAACCTGGAATAAGTTCTAGTCAAAGACAAACAGGTTTTACATACCATACTAGATTTTAATTATAGCTAAATATAGTTGCTAATTTTATATTCATACAAACACTTGCATTGCCTGTGTCAAGATTCCTCAGCAATAAGACTTCCGTGAACCGAAAAGCATAAAGTCAACCAATCACTAATCAACTGCTTTATTCGTGGCAATATTATTCAGGTCTTGAGTATTTTCTCCTTAATAACTGAGTTCTACTCAATTGAATTTACTAAAAGCATAGGACAAACTTCAAATCTAAAAGTAGCATCTTGCTATCTTACTTAATATAAGCATGGCATCCAGAATCTATAATTACCTTAAGGCCAAGGAATTGTTTCAATAATGGGTTACGTAAACCCGAAATAAAACTCTACACGCCCTCCAACCATCAGAATGGACCAATCCTCTCAGCCAAGGGTATTCCAGAGTTAACGTGAAAAACTAGTTCAGGCCACGATGGAAGAGGGGGCAACATTATACCCCTCCAGCGTTAATATCAACACAGATTTTATTTTTATTTATGTATTTATTTTTGAGACAGAGTTTCATTCTTATTGCCCAGGCTGGAGTACAATGGCACGATCTCGGCTCACAGCAAACTCTGCCTCCCGGGTTCAAGCGATTCTCCTGCCTCAGCCTTCCCGAGTAGCTAGGATTACTGGTATGTGCCACCACACTGGCTAATTTTGTATATTTAGTAGAGACAGAGTTTCTCCATGTTGGTCAGGCTGGTCTTGAACTCCCGACCTCAGGTGATCCACCTGCCTCAGCCTCCCAAAATGCTGGGATTACAGGCGTGAGCCACCGCACCTAGCCCAACACAGACTTTAAGTCTGATATGAAACAATCTATTCTCTCTGAAGCCTGCTACTTAAAGGCTTCCTCTGCAGGATAAAGCCTCAGTCTTCCCAACCCCTTACTGTAACCCAGACATTCTGTCCTACTTTGAATAATTCTTTCAACCAATTGGCAATCGGAAAATTTTCAAATCTACCTATGACCTAGAAGCACCCACCCCTCCTCGCCTACTTTGAGTTGTCCCACTCTTCTAGATCGAACCAGTGCAAATCTTACATGTATTGATTGATGTATTATGTCTGCCTAAAATTTATAAAAGCAAATTGTACCCCAGCTACCTTGGGTACATGCCCTCATGACCTCCTGAGGCTGTGTCATGGGTGCATCTTTAGGCTTGGCAAAATAAACTTTCCAAATTGATTGAGAACTGTCTCAGAGACTCCTGGGTTCAGAGTTATTATCATTGGTGAGAATTAGTTAGGAACCCTAAGATACAATCTGGTGCACTGTTTGTATTATTAATAACTGACCCTCCTCAATTCCAAAGGAAAAAAATCTTTTATTTCACTTTACTTATTAATCTGAAATAAATATTCTTTGTTTAAGAACTTCTGGTCTTCAAATGAAACAGACAACCAAAAGACTGCTGACATTAAAAACTATTTCAACTGCAAGAATTAAAAATTAGTGTATTTTAGATTTCAAAAACAACAAAGATCACAGTTGAGAAGCAGTTCTTTTCAAAACATTTTAATTTATAATGTAAATATTGGGACCAAGCTGGTAGACTTTCATACAAACCCCTAATAATTACAGTTATTAAAACAAGCATTTATATTGCAATGTTCATGAGACCAGAGCTTTGAACAAACAAATATAAACTGTACTCCAAGACACTCTTTAAGGGATAAGAACTTAACACATTTTTTCTGGCAATTTCTCAAGAAACTGTAAGTTCATGATCTTAGTACATAAAGTGAATGTATGATACCAGTTGAGGAGGATGTAAAAGAGAGTTTAGACACTGTAAACCTTTTGGGGTTCTTTGGTATTATACTAAGGGATACTCTTAATGTATCATGTTTAGGACTGGACTTTGGCAGTCCTCTCTAATCTACTCTGTACAATAATTCAATTCCAGCTATAACATATTTGATAAGTATTTTCCGATTTCTCTTTGAACATCTGACACAATGGGGAACTACTTCTCATTACATTAGATTCCAAAATTTCTTCTTTGCAATAAGGTGGAAGGGGGATGTGTTTCCATGACACGTCTTAGCTTCCTCTTGTATCACAGAACCAACACATTTTCAAAAGATAAAAGATAATCCTTCCTCAATTTGAATATAACTATCATGATCCCTTGGTGTTTCTCTCTCTCTCTCTCTCTCTCTCTCTCTCCACCAAAAACACCTTGTTCACTGAGCCACTGTTTCAAATCCTAATGTTGTCCACATCATCTCTGGCACATGCTGGAGCCTTTCCTGGGAATAGCTTCCCTCTCTCCTGCCCCTGATAATGCCTCATAGCCTTGTGGCCAGGATGATACCAACACATTCTTCAGAATTGTCTGCAGATGCTCTCCCCTGGAAAGTCTGCTCTGGCATCTCAAAGCTTCATTAATGCCCCTCTTCCATATAGAAACTCCCACAGCAACATCTGGCAGACAGCCCTAACACAACACAGATCACCTTGTCTATTTATACAGCTTCATGACTCAAAAAAAAAATACTGAAAATAAAAGCAATAAAATAAGAAAAAAAAAAAGTAAGCAGTAAGAAGACTGTGTATTTGATTGACTGGGTGTGGAAATGAATAGAAACAAAGTATTCAAGAATGATACCTAAATTTCTGGCTTGGGTAAACTGAGCAAGATTAACAAACAAGGGAATACAGTAAGTGAAACAGATTTGAGTTTTAAAGGGTCTGTTGAATCACAAACTCACATGTCCAGTGAGCAGTTGGATATAATAATATAGAGCTCAAGAGAGAGTTAAGGGATAGAGATAAAGTTTGGGAGTCATTAGCAAATAGGTCATTACAGAAGCCTGGGAAGAGTATATCCAGCGAAAACGAAAGAGATTTAAGTACAGAAATCTGGAAAATTAGCTAAGTACTGAGCAAAGGAAAGTGAAAAAAGAAAAAAAGAGAAGAAATGGCCAAATATAGCAATAGAACTAAGAGTATATGATAAATCAAGAGATGAGGACACTTGAAGGAGAGTATCGTCAGTGTACAATGGACAGGGACAGGAAGATGAAACTACGTAAATCTGGGGAGAGGTAAGCAGTAGATCTCAGTGATCCTGGCAATGCCCATGCTGTTGTCATTGATGCAGAACATCATTTTTATTTTTATTATTTTATTATTTAGAAAGAAAGTCTCATTCTCTACCTTAGGCTGGAGTGCAGTGGCAAGATCACAGTTCACTGAGCCTTGAACTCCTCCTGTGCAATCCTCCTACCTCAGCCACCCAAGTAGCTGGGACCACAGGCATGAGCCACCATGCCTGACTAATTAAAAAAAAAAAAATTCTTACAGATGGGGGTTCTGTTATTTTGCTCACACTGGTCTTGAATTCCTGGCCTCAAGCGATCTTCCCACCTCAGCCTGAGTTGCCTTCTAAAAGGATCATAAGCAATAACTACAACTTAATATATAACATTCTATCACACAAGAAAAAGAAAACACACATAAAGTACATGTACAACTTCCAAAATTAATTTTAAATACCACTGGTAGCTCAGAGCATTGTTTAGTAACTCTGATTAACTGAAAATCAATTCTGATGTAATTTTCCAAACAGATATATCCTAGTCCTAACTCTTTGCTAAGAAAATGGATGTTGTATTACTATGAAATTCTACATACAGTGACAAACAAAGGCAGACCTATGACAGACCTATGTTAAGTGACTTCGTTCACTGTTAAACAAAAATTCTAGTGATTTACTACCTGGGAATCCCTATTTAAAGGAAGCATCTGGGGTCTAGAGATAGCAGTTCCAAGAGGAATAAAACCAATTTCACCACATTCAAAACAAAACACTGCAGTCTGAAAGAATGACAAAAAACATGAACTATTTTTTTTCTATTTAAGTATATTTCAAAGAATAAAAACAGTATGAATACATCAACAAGGATGCCAGATGCCCAAAAACTTATCTTAAGGGTATAATGAGCACTGTTTTAAGAAAAGTTCCCTGTATTTCAAAATTGTTTCAAATGTTTCAACTAGAAAATCATCAGTGGTTTTTTGGGGGAGGTGGGAACAGTGCTGTCATTAAATAAAAAGCTTTTCTGAGTTTGTAAACTATATTAACCATTTGGAGCATTCCGGAACTAACATGTTGGAAAAGAAAATTTCCTAAATATTATCTTGATATCTAAAGCTTCTAAACACTAAAGTTATACAAATACAGCGTAGTGTCTAACAAGGTCTGATACATAAGGTCAAATATGTCTTTTCCATGAGGCATAATTCCTGAATCCTTCAACTCACTCAGATTGTTTAAATGGCTCACATAAAGAAGCCATAATAAAACTTTTTTAAAAGATTTTTTTTTTAATTAAGAAAAAGAAAATTAAATCAGAAAGTGGAGGCTATGGTAGGCAACTATAATTGAGCATAGGGCTCCCAGCAAGTGTAAATGGGCCTGGAGCTCCCTGGCTGCCAAAGCAAACAGAAAAGCAAAAATTAGTTACATCATTACCCAATGTCAATGAGGGTGGAGGGGAAAGGCAAGATGTTGAAACATACGCCACGTACAGAAAAACACCATTTCTTTTTTTTTTTTTTAAACAACGTGTATGTGAATACAAGCTCTTGTATATATATACATAAAAATTTTCTGGAAGGTTATATAAGAAACAGTGGTTACGGCCGGGCGCGGTGGCTCACGCCTGTAATCCCAGCACTTTGGGAGGCTGAGCCGGGTGGATCACGAGGTCAGGAGTTCAAGACCAGCCTGACCAACATGGTGAAACCTCGTCTTTACTAAAAATATAAAAACTAGCTGGGCATGGTGGCACATGCCTGTAATCCCAGCTACTCAGGAGGCTGAGGCAGGAGAATTGCCTGAACCTGGGAGGTGGAGGTTGCAGTGAGCCAAGATCGTGCCACTGCAATTCAGCCTGGGTGATAGAGTGAGACTTTGTCTCAAAAAAAAAAAAAAGAAACAGTGGTTATTCTGGCGTGGTACTTAGGAAGTGAAGAACTACAGGGCAGGAGACATCTCACGTTATAACATCTATATATTACTATAGTTGCTCTTTCAAGAAACATGCATTATTTCATAGTGCAAAAATCTGTATTACATTTATATATGGTTTATATTAATTTATAATTTATAATTTTATTTTCTAATCTAGAAATATAATATAAATGAATATAAAATAATAAAGAAGATAGTACAGGGCAGAGTAATCCAAGGGCCACAAAACTGCATTAGATTCTGAACATGACAGTAATAGAAATCAAGAAGCACTTTGCTGGGTGCAGTGGTTCATGCCTGTAATCCTAGCACTTTGGAGGAATGAGGCAGGCAGATCGCTTGAGCTCAGGAGTTTGGGACCAGCCTGGGCCACATGGAAAGACCTTATCTCTACCAAAAATACAAAAAACTAGCCTCGTGTTAGTTTTTAAAATGTTAAAAACTAGCCTGGTGTTAGTTTTAAAATGGGACCTGCAGTCCCAGCTACTTGGGGGGCTGAGGCAGGAGGATTGCCTGAGCCCAGGCAGCAGAGGTTGCAGTGAGCCAAGATCATACCACTGCACTTCAGGCTATGTGTCAATGAGACTTCATCCCCAAAAAAAACAAGAAGGAAAGAAGCACGATTTCAACCACCACATCACAAAATAGTTACCATAAAAAAATTCAAGGCTACTCTGTTACAGATTGGAACCAAACTTAAAGATAGCTCAAAGCAGAAATCCAATCACGTTCTTTCACAAGACCAGTTCGAAACAGAATAAGAGTTCAAGAAAGAAAGAATGAAGAAAGAAAAAAGAATAAGGAAGATGTAAATCCTATCCTGCAAGCAACTATAATCCCAATTTATAGCAGGGGAGTGAGCTATAAAGATGAAAATTAAAATGTCTGGAAATCTGTATTAAAATGTCTGGAAATATGAAGAAAAGAATATTTCTGCTGCTAAAATCTATCTTCTTTGTTATCTTCATTATCAAAGAAAAACTTTCTTAAAGAAACCAGTTTAAAACTATTAATCTAATTACAAGCACAAGAAAGTCCTTCTCAAAAAAAAAAAAAAAACTGAGAAGTCTATTAATTCAAAAAAGGGAAATGCAGCCTGGGCATGGTGGCTAATGCCCTTAATTCTAGCACTTTGGGAGGCCAAGCTGGGCAAATCACTGAAGTCCAGGACTTGGAGACCAACCTTGGTAATCTGGCAAAACATTTTCTCTACAAATAATACAAAAATTAGCCAGGTATGGTGGTGAGTGCCTGTGGTCCCAGCTGCTCCATAGGCTGAGATGGGAGGATCGCTTGAGTTCAGGAGGTTGACACTGCAGTGAGCCCAGATCATTTTATTGGACTCCAGCCTGGGCAACACGTAAGACCCTGTCTCCAAAAAAAATTAAAAGGAAACCACAAATAAGTGGAGGTTTTATACTGTTGATTCCATTTAGAAACCATTTCACACTACGTGACAATGTTCCCAAATAATATTCCCAAATATATACAAAAGACTAAAAACACTAACAGGCCTAGCAATTCTACTCAAGAGGAATAAAAACCACACAAAAACTTGTGCATAAATGTTCACAGCAGCATTACTCAGAACAGCTAAAAAATGGAAACAACCCAAATATCCATCAACTGATAAGTGGACAAACAAAATGTAGTCTATTCACACGGTGGTTTATGATTTATCGATAAAGAGAAAGGAAAGTGTCACCAAAGCTACAACACGAACAAACCTTAAAAACATGATCCTAAATGAAAAAAGCCAGTCATAAAGTGCTATAAACTGCATGATTCCATTTACATGAAATACTCAGAATGGCAAATCTATAGAGACAGACAGTAGACCTGAGGTTTCCAGAGGCTGGAAAAGTGGGGATTCGGAGACAACAGCTAGAGGGTGGTGATGGTTGTACAACTGTGTAAATACACTAAATACCACTATATTGCACAATTTAAATGGGTACATTATTTGGAAGATGAATTACATTGCAATAAAGCTTTTACAAAATAAAAAACGTATCATCAAGTCAAGATTCTTTTCTATTGTCTCCGTTAATCTTAACCTCGTAAACCCTAATCCTGAGCCAGTGCTGCCAGAAACAAAAAGAATCTAAGCCATCCCAGCTGTGCATTTGTGGGGGCATTCACATAAAGTCTCCTAGTTGTCACCCACATGGCAACTCTAACCAGAGATGGCCAAAAGATGTCCCTGACGGACAGTCACAAGGTAGCAGCTTATCTGAAGGGCCCTCAAGTGATACCAGGACCTCTTCACCCAAGTTCCTCAATTCAAGATACTTTGGGATGACCCAGGAGTTCAGATTTTCTAAACCCAAGTTATCATAACCTATTTACTGGGCTCTAAAATCCTGAGTTCTTGATCACTGCAAAAACAGCACCTGGACTGTCCATGTTCTCACCAGGTGCCACCACCTGCTCGGACACTGTGCTGCTACAGCATGATCCTATGGTTTGCCCGAGTGGGGATGAACAATAGGAATTTCCCTGGGCAGCCTGTTCTGAGTGCCAGGTTGGGATTTTTTTTTTCTTTGAGACAAAGTTTCACTCTTGTTGTCCAGGCTGGAGTGCAATGGCACGATCTAAGTTCACCGCAACCTCCGTCGCCCAGGATCAAGCCATTCTCCTGCCTCAGCCTCCCGAGTAGCTGGGATTACAGGCATGGGCCACCACGCCAGGCTAATTTTTGTGTTTTCAGCAGAGACAGGGTTTCTCCATGTTGGTCAGGCTGGTCTCAAACTTCTGACCTCAGGTGATACACCCACCTCGGCCTCCCAAAGTGCTGGGATTACAGGCGTGAGCCACCGCATCTGGCCAGGTTGGGCTTTTTTGCTCAGCTGTGCAGCTAGACATCTAGAAGCAGACAGAATGCCTATTCCTGCACATCTAACCCAAAAACCTTCTACCTCATGAGGAAACACTATACTAACCACATTAAGATTACAAGACAGTCATGTAGTGAGGAAGTATTTTCTGACAAATTGCAAAATAATATTTTTTGAAGTATTTTCAGTTTCCTGGGATTGAATAAAACCATTTTAAAAGAATTTATCATACCAAACGGAAGAAAAAGAATGAAAACTGGTCTAACAGATAACTAAAAACATGCAGTCAATTCATCAAATAGAATATCAGTGAGTGTGGCCCATTAAATGGCACTTATAGTGCTTTTCCTTTTGATGACTACTCTGGTGACCATCTGAAAGAAATTGTGTGTTCACTGAGATAATGTACTCATTACAAAACAATAGATCATTCAGTGCCACACTTCTGAGGAAAAAAATATTTTGTGACCAAAAATGGAGAAGCAGTGGGTTATATTTCAAGTTTCTTTACTCCTTAAGAAATGTACTAACTAACGGAATAGGTAAAATAATTATAAATATGTATGTCCAATTTATTTTGTAAAATGCCTCATTGCATATATGCAGTGAAACACTGGCAGAATACTAAATTATGCCATATATTATTGATTGTTTAAAAACATTTTAAAATGGTAAAAGTTGGGCTGGGCATGGTGGCTCACACCTGTAATCCCAGGACATTGGGAGACTGAGGCAGGCAGATCACCTGAGGTCGGGAGTTCGAGACCAGCCTGACCAGCATGGAGAAACCCCATCTCTACTAAAAATACAAAATTAGCCGGGTGTGGTGGCGCATGCCTACAATCCCAGCTACTCAGGAGGCTGAGTCAGGAGAATCGCTTGAACCCGGGAGGCAGAGGTTGCGGTGAGCCAAGATCGCGCCATTGCACTCCAGCCTGGACAACAAGAGCTAAACTCCATCTCAAAAAAAAAAAAAGGTAAAAGTTTACAATATAAAATTAAGTCTATTCTTACACAGTATTTCTAACATTTATGAAAACAAATCATAGGTATGTTCTTGCTGTTAAGTTGGGGTAAAAATTAAATAAGACCACAGGTATCAGAGAAGGGAGTTTCTGCAGTTCAAGACTGAGGACAAAATTTTACAAAATTGCACATCTCTGCTGTCAAGAAAGACCATTTATAAAGGTCTGAGTCATGTTTGCTATTACTTCGCTTCTCATATTTCTGAAATTTTCAGGGAAAAAAAAGTAGAAAAAACACTGCACCTCAATCTGTCTGTAAGTTTCTATTACTTACTTCCTAGATCTTCAATTTGAGGAGCTGTCCTCCGTCTTACTGAGACTCTCCAGTTATCACAAATGTTTCTCAGCTTTTGATTTCTTTTTCAGTGTCAGTATATTTATAAAATATATGTTTAACACTCGGATACAATTATAGAACAGAATATAGGCAATATGAATAATCGAAAACCAAATGTTTAAAAAGAAGAGGATCCATTTTCGTAACTTAGTGCAGTTGAGACTTAAGTTGTTTTCACATAGGATGGAATTGAGAGGAAATTAGGTTTTCTCAGTACAACTTTGGTTCCCTCAAGATAATCTAAAAGCTGGATGGTCCCCACAGAATTCAGAAAGCTTTCGCATATGCATGTTCTAATAAATGTCTCTACATTTTTGATGAACCCTGGTGCTTGCCAGGTCCCTTACGAGCCAAGGTATCTGAGACACTGTTTTCTTAACATCTAAAGGGTAGCAATGTCAGTCTTTTACAATTACTCAGTAAAGGTCAGAATTTCTTCACCATGGAAAATTTAGCCTCCACTCCTAAATTCATTTTCCTTCTTTTTTTCTTTCCAGAGCATTAATATGCCTCAATGAAGTATGACATTATTGTGTTCCCAATGCCAAGTGGAATAACTTGTAAGACTTTTTTTTTAGAAGAAGGACATAGAAGATAGAGCCCAAAGCCCTCCCAAATGAGAATGTGAAAAGAGGTAAACTAGAGGAGAATGGATCCACAGTAGACAAAATGAAATAAAATATTCTACCCTCTTTTGAAATCATGACAAGCAGCTCTCTCAACATCTTTGATTACCTTTTAAATTACCACGATTTTCCAACGTATGTGCCAAGCTCTCAGAACTCCCTGCTACTCCGTTCTCTCACAAAAACTTTTCTTCCTTAATTATGTATCCCCACAAATTAGTCATTTTTGGAATTTAGAGAATGGTGAGTCAAGAGTACTTTAAAAGTTGTCTAAAATAAAATTTCTTTCCAAACTCCCTCTCTTTCCTCCAATATTTGGAACATAAGCTATACAATAAGATATCCTAAGCTCAGCACTGCTGGAGTTGGCCAGGTGAAATAAGTGAATGCCAGACAGGAGGTTACTCGGGAATAGTTCCATTCCATCTTCAAAAGGTTACACACACACACACACACACACACACACACACACACACCCCACTCTCTCTCTCTCTTTTGGTTTTACCTTTAGCAATGCAATCTCAAAAACCTGTCCTCCATCCTCATACTAGAAGGGAAGATCACTTAGCAGGTTCAGCTACAGACAAGGACAGAGAAGGGTCTTCCCACTGCAACTGATATGACACCCTCTGGTTCATCTCGACGGAGGTCAGGAGACATGACCGCTAATACCACTACATGTATGAAGGGAAGGCAAAGAAGGTAAGAGAGAAAAACCAAAACGAAAATAATAAAAGTATCTTCTTTGTTCTTCTTCTTTTTTTTTTTACATACAGATGAAAAAAAACTGAAAAGTCTTCCTGGGGTGGTTATTGTGAAAGACTAGTGCTAGATGAGGGACAAGGAGGGTGACAGTTGCAGCACAGGACACATGAGCAGAAAAATACTGAACTTGAGCCTAATCCTCAGGCCAACAGAGGAAACATGTTAATGGTATGCAGAATAACTTAAATATGCATATAACAAACTGTCCAGCTCGATTCTATTCAATAAATATTCATTAATGACCCGTTTCATGACAGGATGACATGGTTCGGCTCTGTATCCCCACCCACATCTCACCCTGAATTGTAATAATCCCCACGTATTGTGGAAGGGACCCAGTGGGAGGGAACTGAATCATGGGGGAGGATTTCCCATGCTGTTCTCGTGGTAGAGAGTAAGTCTCACAAGATCTGATGGTTTTATGAAAGGGAGTTCCCCTCACACACTCTCTGGCCTGCCGCCATGCAAGATGTGGCTTTGCTCCTCCTTTGCCTTCCACCACGATTATGAGGCCTCCCCAGCCACGTGGAGCTGTGAGTCAATTAAAGCTCTTCCCTTTATACATTACCCAGGCTTGGGTTTGTCTTTATTAGCAGCAAAGGGAACAGACTAATACAAAAGCCCTGTGCAAAGCATGAAAATTAACAAGACTAAGCTCCCTTTTTGAATGTTAATCCTTCCCATAACATAGACACTTGGTAACTCCCAATCAGAATGCCATTTCTGAATGCTCTAAAATTTTTTAAATTATCTTCCATATTCTAGATCTCCATTCTACATTAGCAGGTATGCAATATGCCTAAAATGACACAAATAAATTAAATTACAAAGTTTTCTTAGAGATGGAATTCTTTCACATATCTAAATCATGTCGTGGCTAAAGCAGAAGCAAAGCTTCGGCTCAGATGAGCACAGTAATTACATGAAAACATCTACATTGGAGTCCAAAAGCACTGTAACAATCCAACAACACTTAAAAGAATTACTCCCTAGACTTAAACACGTAGGCACTTAGGATCCGACATCCCTGCTTCCTTGCTGGACAAAAGAATCACAAGACTCAGAAAAGCGTTTACTTTTTGAGAGAAGAGGGAGGATCTGATCAAGGAGGCACAGACAGCTTCTAAGGATCAGCAATAACTTGGAATACTGATTGATTTAATTATGATTCTTCATGCCGTCCACATACTGTTCTGTATATATGCCGCACTTTAAAATAAAAGGCAATACAGCAAGTATCTCTGGAAGAGCACACAAGAAACCAGTATCGGTGGCTGTCTCTTGCAAGGGCAATGACAGTCCGTGGTCACGACGCATGACTTAGGATGCGGTACACTAGATTTTTTATTACACAGCCTTTTTGCTTTTTTAAAAACTAAGTATATATAGCACCTTCTGAAAAATAAGTAAGAGCAAATAAGCCAATATGTTAACACTTTGCTCAGGCATGATATTAAAATTCAAGGTAAGCAATGAAGGTTTGTACGTCATGGTCAAAGGGAAAGATTTTGAAGAACGTGGGCAAATACTGCTATTGGCCATGCTCAGAATAAAAGCAATTTTCATAAAGAGAACTACCAATGTAATAACCAATTTTCCATACACATGGTAATCACTGATCAAATTTAACAGCTGCAGAACCTTATTCGTCCAGCCCAAAGATTCATCATATTTTACAGGTACTATGTCCACATAGGTTAAATGCCCTGATCAGTTAAACCAGTCCTCAACTCCAGAACCTCCTATCTCCCCGGGCAGCTTAACTCTGTAACAATGACCAGTGTATCCCAAATAGATGAGGGTTGTGAATCTTCTGATCTATAACCCTCAGCTTCAGGGAACCCCGTGAGGAATCTGAGATTCACTATACCATAGAAAACCTTAGTAGTCACATACCAACCAAAATAGAATCAACAGAATGTTTCCATGAATTCTTTTAGCTGGTTCTATTTAGAATATGAGTTAGTAAGCCACAAAATCCAGTTCAGAGAGCAACTCAGAATGAAGGAGCTTTAACTAAAGCATGTCTATTAGAGGAAAAGTCAAGGAAAAGCTAAAAATGTTGGAAGTTCTAAAGAAACACAGTTTAAACAGCTCAGCAGGGCTTCTAAAGAGAAGAGCTTCAGTGGAATTTCTTGTGGGATAGAAACCAATGGTTTCTGATGGAAGTTTTAAGCACTGGAGTTCTGCACACATTTCAAAGAAAGGGGCTAACACCCTCCTCTCAGGAGTACAATAATAAAAGAATACTATATGCATATGGATTTTTCAAAGGAAGTGAACACTGGGACAAGAGCTTAGAGAGCTGAATAAAATATCTGATTAAAAAGTCATGTTTATGTAGACTCAAAAGAAATGAAAGCAGGACTCAAACAGATCCCTGTGTACCAATGATCATAGCAGCATTGTTTATAATAGCCAAGAAGTCAAAACAACCCAAGTACCCATCGACAGATAAAGAGATAAGAAAAATGTGATATACACATCATAATCAGCCTTAAAAAAGAAGGCAATTCAGAAACATGCTACAACCTGGATGAACCTTGAGGACATTATGCTAAGTGAAATAAACCAGTCACAAAAAGACAAATATTATATAATTCCACTTGTATGAGGTACGGAGAGTAGTCAAGTTATATATAGAAAGTAGAGTGGTGATTACCAGGGGCTGGGGGAAAGAAGGAAGGGGGGAGTTGCTCTTTAATGGGAAAAGAGTTTCTGTTTGGGATAATGAAAAAATTCCAGAGACGGATAATAGTGATAGTTGCACTACTGATCTGTACACTTAAAATAGAGTAAATGACATATTTTATATTATACCACAGTTTTTAAAAAGAAAGAGTATATAATCTCACTTTATAGTAAGAGTAACCAAATAGAGCAATGAATTCAAAGACAGAAAGATAAGGGTTGTCAATATTATTGAAAATGCCTCTTTTTTTTTTTTTTTGGAGATGGAGTTTCACTCTTGTTACCCAGGCTGGAGTGCAATGGCGCGATCTCGGCTCACCGCAACCTCCGCCTCCTGGGTTCAGGCAATTCTCCTGCCTCAGCCTCCTGAGTAGCTGGGATTACAGGCACACGCCACCGTGCCCAGCTAATTTTTTGTATTTTTAGTAGAGACGGGGTTTCACCATGTTGACGGGGATGGTCTCGATCTCTTGACCTCGTGATCCACCCGCCTCGGCCTCCCAAAGTGCTGGGATTACAGGCGTGAGCCACCGCGCCCGGACGAAAATGCCTCTTATCTGAAATCATGTGAAGAAACAGAAAGGAAACTGATAAATGACTGTAGCAGCTATTACTTCCTTTGACAATGCTTTGGCCTTTACAATGGGAATGACACCATTTAGATACAATGCCCTTGTGCAAAGCACAACTATACCCAACATCTTCCTCTTGGAGACAACTCTACCCCCAACCACACCCTGCCCCACCCCCCACCTCATTCATCCTCCCACTGTGCCATACTCCTCCCCAACCCCCTAATCCCCCACCTGCCGGCTGCACACCCGTGCGTGCGCACACACACATACAAATAGGGCAAAAGAATACTGAATGGGGCCCAAAAAGGTCAATGAATTGTTTGTACAAATCAAATCTTATTTCTCAATGATCTACAAAGACATAAGATATACCCACAGGCTGCAAACTGAAATGCCTAAAAGAGACATGCAGTCATGTAAACACAGACTGAGATTTGTGTGTAAGGAAAGCCACAACACAAACCTGTGACAGAGGCAATAACCTCAGTGGTGGGGAAAACGCAGTGGCCCGTAGGCAGCAGTGGCCACGTGCAAACCCACGGTTACCAAATCCACTGATCTTCAAGAGGAATGATTTTTAACTTATGAAGGTGGAGTAGAATTGGAGACCTGGGAGGAGAGCAGATTCACGTTTGAGGTCGGAATGTCCTTTGGGTTCTTCTCTAGTCAGGCCATTGACCAGTTGCGAGAGGGAAACTGATTTAAAGGAGGTTAGAGTGATACTGTGTGCCCAGAAAACCTGCAGATGTTTCTGAAAGCCATGCTTGGGATAACAAACTATTTATCACTGACCCTGTGATAAGGAGAGTTTTTCAGATATTTGATATTTGTTAAAATAATTTTTGCAGGACCATGGTACACAAATTGAAAAGGTGAGAGATAATAGACTAATTTAAAAATGTAAATCAAGATTTGCATTAATTCTTTAAATAAACACTCACCACTGCTTACCATATTTTTAATTAATAACTATACAAGTCCATATTTGCTTTCTTTGAAAGTTTGAGACAATGAAAATAAACTACTGGTCACTGTCAGGCCCTAATTTCTGTGATACGGCTATAGAAATATTGTCTGAAAAGAAAACTGTTTGCTCAGTCCAGTGTAAACAGAAAGTTTTCAGCCAGAAATTGATTTTTTCCCCTCATTTCAAGCTTAGAACAAGGCTTTATAAAATCTCCAATTTTGTTTATGTTTTCAAAACAATTGAACATTACTTGATGTTTCTCAATTATTTTTGTCACCTAAAAGGAAGATGAAATACATTCAATTGGCCCCACGAAAGCAGAAATAATCTTAGTAAGGCTGTGCATTAGGTTTACTTCTAGGTCACAGAAGGTAGATTCTAATAAGTAATGGAGGGCTAACGGGCCCTGGGGAAAATATGTAGACCAAATCAATTTGTAAGTATTTGTATCAGTACATTCCTTCATAAACGTGCCAGCTTCTCACTGAACATAGCACCAATTTATCTCAGTCCTCCGGCTTTTCAAACACTTCCTTTGAAAAATCTAAGTGAATTCTAATGGTTGTGATTTTAGACCAGTATTCTTTACAAAATAGACAAAATTCTTTCAAGTTTTTAATTCTGAAAACCAACAAGGTCAAGAAGTCACAGATAGCTAAGGAATCAAATATACAGATAAATACCTCACAAAGAGATTATCCTATCAAATTTCCATGGAAAGCATGAACTATAAAAATCCAACTCAAAATAATATAATTACATAGCTTTTCATTTGACAGGTAGCCAGTAAGGGTATCTAAAATATTTGATGAAGGCAAAAGACAGTTATTTTAACAAGAAGTTGATTCTATTAATTCATTGTTGACCTAGCATTGGAAGTATGCTGCGGCTGCTCCAAATCTGAAACATTAAATTCACTGGTTTCTTTCTGGGGGGCATCACACTATTTCTTCCAGACATGTGGATATTTTCTTCCTAATGAAAGTGCTTCATTAGGGGCTTTATTGCCAATCCAATAACTCAATGTTAGTAACCATTAGAGTGCCTTAATTTCAATTGTAACCAGTGCTGTGGAAAGTGAAATGGAATTTCAAAAGCATTATTTTCCTCTCTTATATCGTTCATCTTGTCCTCTCTTCTGACTCTGCCCTCAGAGAGAAAACACATTCCGCTCTCTTTTCTAAAAACAAATCTCTCAGTCTCATTACTCCCTCAACTTATTCATGGTATTTGATTTCACTGTCAAAAACTATCTAGACTCACTGCCTCATCAAGCATTGATTTTTAATCTAAGATCCTAGGGCTATTTACTCCAATGCTCTCCTAAAGACCTGACTTCCTATCCTATCTTGGTACTGTATCACCACTGCCTGCTGCACATTTCCAGCTGGAGAGCTGACTTAGCTGCCAAGATGTCAATGAAGCCAAAAAGAAACTCCTCATCTCCTTACCATTGCCTCTTCTGCCCAGCCCAAGCCAACCTTACCCTCATGTCACTCTTGCGGTAATGGTCCCAGCGACCCTTCTGCTCTTCTGAACTGAATTTTGAAAGCGTCCCTAATGCTCCTCTCCTCTCACACATCCATGATAACCAGATATCAGTGGCTATTTCCTACCAAATCAAACCGCCCACATCCACTCCTGCTTTTCCATTTTTAGCGACATTTCCATTCTTTGGTTGTTGGCTGGCTCCTGCCTGAGCTCTTAATGTCATAATGCCTGGTGTCCCTCTTCTTTCCAACTATTACTTTTCTGTATTATGCTATAAATTGTGGCCAGATGAATCTTTCTAAAGCACAGTGATGCCCTCCCTTGCTCAAAAACCTTCAGTAATATCCTCAAATACTGAAAGACTCAAGTTCACACTCTGACAAGGACTCAAAATCCTGTGTAATCTGGCCTAATTTGACCTTTCTATCCTCATTTTCCCAATATGCTCCTTTCAACAGACACTACTTGGTGACACGGGCTTCATCCCACTACCAAACCACTAATCAAGCTGCCCCCTCTGCCCTCAATGCCATTTTCTTTCTTTCCCACCATTTCTACCTTTAAGAATCCAGCATAAAAAATTTACCAGGTAGCCAATTTTCCCAAATATAAATAATCTCCCAGGTCTGAATTGCTGTAAAACTTTGTTCCTCTCTCTCAATGATTACTTTATTCTACTCGTCTTCTTTTATTGCCCCAGAGATATAGTTTTATCTGCCCTCCAAAATTCCATTGTGTATTAAAGGTATCATGTATTTTTCATCTTCTTATCTTTCAGTCTCCTACCAATGTAGAATAATTTTCCCAAGATGTGCTATAGAACCTGTTGTTGAATGAAGGGAATAAATGCCATGAATAATTTTTTAAGCACTGAAATCTAAACACTGACAAAGCAAATAATGAATTAGAAATCTTAAAAATAAATACATTTTCTATCTCTATAGCTTGCAAAGCTCTAAGACATTTTTATACCAAGACTTTCAAACTGCTGACTTAGTAATCAATCTGAAAGAGGACTACTATTTTTCTTCACTAAATTCTGTGTGCTATAATGAAATTAAAAGCAATCTCTGGCAGTGTTCCAAAGGGGATCTATCTCAATGTATGAGTAAAACAATGTAGTCAGAGCAACAAGTAATTAGAATCATTTAAAGTCATTTACAAAATAGCCTTAAACATTAACTCTTGCTATCACTGCATCTGCAAATAAAATACTTGGTAAAAAATTTCCAAAGGTGAATTAAAGGTGTATTTTATATCTAAATTCCTTAAATGATTAAAAACATGAATTTATAGACACAAACTTCACTGACATCACTAATATTGCTATTATGATTGATAAAATACATTGCTAAATCAATTATTTCAACCTTTCTCATCTTACAGATGAAGAAACTGAGGCTCAGAGAATCTAAACAACATCACCCAATTCCTGCAGCTAGTGAAGTTACAAAATCAGGACCCAAACTCAAGTATTCAGTCCTCTATTTACAGAGCAGCTACTTAGGATGATAATGTAATATCAGGGGGAAAATAAGTTTAGGAGATTCCTTCATAATTTTCTGGAAGAAGTCTGGGTGATCAGGAGAACTGCCACTGTATTTCTTTAAAACACCATGTGACTAGCACTGTCTCTATACTAATATTAATGGAGTTGCCAATAATCTCGCTCTTCCATTAATTAGTTTTGTCTCATTTTAAAAACAAAGGTGATTCAGAATTAAACAGGTATCATCTGCAACAATCACTGTCCAATCGGAGAGTGAGAGTCACTTTCCAATGCAGATGGGAGTTCCTACAGTCTTTTCCTGTTTTCTAGAGCTAAATTTCCTCTTTGTGAGAAAACCTATTTAAAAAATCCATTTATAAATAAAAGCCTATAAATGTTCATGCTTTATTTTCCCCTTGGATTAGGTAAAACAGCATTACAATACAGATGATTTCTAACATACATGTAAAGATATCAGAAAAAAAACACATTATTAATCCATCTAAAATAATAAACCAGTATATTTTTCTTATCACATGATCCCACAAATATATAAATGGCTATTATCCTTAAATTTGATGTAATAATAATAGTAATATCTTTTCTTGTCTATTAAGATATCATCCAGCCTGGCACAGTGGCTCAACCTGTAACTCCAGTACTTTGGGAGGCCAACACGGGCAGATCACTTGAGGTTAGGAGTTCGACACCAGCCTGGCCAACATGGTTAAACTCCATCTCAAATAAAAATACAAAAATTATCTAGGTGTGGTGGTATGCAACTGTAATCCCAACTACTTGGGAGGCTCAGGCAGGAGAATCACATGAACCTGGGAGGCAGAGGTTGCAGTGAGCCAAGATTGTGAACTCCAGCCTGGGCGACAGAGTGAGACTCTGTCTCAAAAAAAAAAAAAAAAATACCATCTGTTGTAAGATAACAACACTGACTCAATGGTATATTTGAGAAAAGTAATATTACAAACACATATAAGTAATAGAAAATATTCAACTGATTATTAAAATTTCATTAAAATGTGATAAAACATGTCATGAATACAAGGAAAATCTATTTATACTGAGGATGAGCAAAAATAAGCAAGAGCTTTAAATAAACTACCTATAACCAAAAAAAGGAAAAGAGGTAGTGAAAGAAGGAAGGAAAAGGAAGAGAAGATGGAAAAAGACAAAAGGAGGGGGCAAAGGAGAAAAAAGAGAAGGCAATGGAAGAAGAATAAACATGTTCTTTTCCATAAATCAAACAGATCAGCTTAACAATTCCCTTAAGCACCACTAGGAAATGAATCAAATGTTTATTACACTCTCATACTGGGCTCTCATATTCAAGGTAAAAGATACGGCAGTGATTGAGGTATTAGGAGAGTCTGCCTTGTGAGCACTCTGAGAATCACCATACCTTTCCTAATCAAGCATCAGCAACATCCACGTGTTTCACATACACAGGCTACATATGTTGATTATGAAAACTATGAGAAGACTCTGCATTCCCATCAAAAGGGAATACACAAACATGAGAAGAGAATTGCATCATAGTGAGATAAGTGCTAGATTAAAAGTAGTCATTAAGTGCCATGGGAGCCCCAAGATAGGGCATAAACTCATTCTCCCTGAAAGGGAAGAGAGATAATTCACTGATAAGATAATATCTGACATAGGCCCTGACGGATCAGTAAAACTTTTGAGAAGAAAGGCATCCAAGCAAAAGGATAGGTACAAAGTCAGAAAAATATATGGTTTCTTTGGAGAACCATAAAAAGTTTCATATATGATATGGTTTGTTCACGTTAGCAATAAACAACTATTGTTCTCTAAAATGGTTCATAATTAATGTTTCATAACTCACTGAAATTGCTATTCCCACTCCTAATAATAATTAGTAAAAATGAATAATACAGATAGGCATTTTTCTAAGCACTTTATCTGTAATCGCTCATTTAGAGCTCATTTAGTCCTCACAACAAACCTAAGTGGTAATACCACTATTAATTTCTCTCATTTTTTAGATGGAGAGACTGGGGCCCAAGGAGGTTAACTAGTTTGGCCAAGGTTACAGTCTAACTCCATGATGCCCTTAGATCCAACGCTCTAAATCATAAACCATACACTCAATCATCAACCCTACCAGTACCTCACTGAACCTGTTCTTACTATGCAAGCATCTCCTCACTTACAGCTGACCAACCTAAGTATGCTGTGGACAAAAAGAAAGGGAATCCCAGATATCAAACCCACTTCACGCCTTCTCAGAATCCTTACCATGTCTCTTCTTTTCCTTCTTCTTCCTCAGTACTTCAGTCCTCAAAGCTGCTATTTCACTTTACAATAATCCTTTATTCCCTCCTTATTCTCATAGTAATATCACCAAGAAGGCAGCAGGATCAAAAAGAAAGAAAAAGTAAAGAGTTTGTCTATAATAGGTAAATCCCCAGAGCTGTCTTGTCCCCAGCTCACCATGCTTTTACTGGAGAAGGTATGTTTTCATGAAATGCAGACATAGAGTTGTACAAGAGATGGAAAAAAAGTAATAAGAAAATCAGTATTATCTTGGACACTATTTCTCATTGACTGCAAACATCTCAGCACCATGATGGTAGAAATTTAGCATCTTCCAAATAATACATTTTTCAAATGTTCTGGTTCTTCTTTCCTTTGAGAAGCTATGCTTTGTTCAAAGTGATTTTCTGAAATAAGAAAGGCCTGTGAGTCTACCAATTAAGCAGATGGAGGCTTTATTAGAACAGGAACAGAAGCTAAAAGGGCAATGGCATGCACACCCAGATTAATTTACCCAGGAATCAGAGTTAAAGGAACCGGCTCTGGAGCAAAAACATATTAGCCAATAAAATTCAAATGGAGAGTTTAGCAGCACAGGTGGGTACTTAAAAATGATTTAAACAAACTGGCACATAGTAGTGACATTTTCCATTCTGCAATCATGGCCATCACAATGATCTCATTAAATTTACAAGTTAACTCCAAATAAGCCAGGCTCAATATAAGCAGAAGGCATCTAAAGCGATGCAAGAGAAATCCAATATACAACTCCCCATTTTCATGTTTAACAAAAATGATAGAGGGAGACACATTCATGTAGACACACTGGATATCTGGGAGAGAGCTCCAGAAATATCCACACTTACACATTGCATGTGGTGCAGTATTCTAGGTTTAAAGACCTTTCTTATTACAGAAGGAATGCCCTTCCTGGGTGGTCTGGTGTCGAATCACCCACCTGGTTTTAAAATGCTTCCTTATTTCTAACTCAATTTTAATAGAAGCATTATTCTCAAAATTTCACTTTCAAAATGGGTGCAGATATTAAGGGGCCATTTTAAAGCCCTCTTCTCTCCTATGGAGTCCACCTAACTTTGTCTTCTCCTTTGTCATCTAACTTTGTCCATCTAACTTCGTGTTAGAAAATTAGCAGAAGTGGGATACTTCACATCTTTCGCACATTTTGACAAACTCAACCAAATTCCACAGCAACTTCACAAAGATTAATGAAAATCTCCAGAAATAAATCACACGGAATAAAAAATGTATTCACCATTGAGAAATTTCACAAGGCACATTAACACCTTTTTCCATGTAGACACCCAACAGCTTTAAAGGTAAACTGGGCTTCTCCAAAACTCTGGTTTAAAAGGTTGTAAAGTTGTATTCTGCTTCAGTAAGTAGCTATTCCGCTTCATTCTATAATGAGTTGCATTTCTAGACTGACCAAATTGACAGGCAGAGTTCTCAAAGCATAACAGCATCATTTAAAGTAGAAGGTGCTGCTTAAATGCCAAGTAATCCTAATGGCATAAAAAGCAGCCGTACTTTACTAATGAATATAAAATTAATGGTTATACTACTACATATTGATTTAAAAATTAACAACAATAGCCCCAAAGCTGACGAGTTTACTGGCACAATATTAAAATGTGTTTATTGACCAATTTGATATGAATTTTGTTGTGCTTATTTAATCACACAGACAGCAAATTCATAATATGCTACTAAGACCTCCAGGGAGTCATCTCTGACTCTTACTATGATCACAAAGAAATTATATCTAACATAATGTGCTATTTGCTAAGTGTCAACAAAATCAAATGATTCTATTTTATAAAAGATCAAACAGTCTAATCACATCAAAGTTATCCATGGTCAATTTAATCCTTACCTTTAATAAGACTCTTCTTGAAATAATACAAATTCTGACGCAAGAAACATAAAAGTTATTAAATATTATACCTATATATATATCATTTTAAATATTTGCATGCAAATAAAACGTATTTGCTGTGTTCTAACTTTATTTGGCTGTTATTATTGTGTTTAATGATACAGCACCATGCTTAGCTTTAACTAATACAGCATGAAATATAGAGTATTTTAATTTCCAAACTTTAAACAATAATAACAAAGGAAAAGAACTGGGCAAAGATTATCATTGTGCCAAGTACATAGTAGGCACAAAAATAAATATCTGTCAAATAAATGAATAGCTAGATGGGTAACTAAAATTAAAATGGGGTTCATTTTTTTAAAGATTAATTATTGATTACCAAGTTTCTTTGAAGCAAACAAATTTTGAAAACCAACTTTAAAGTCTTTTAGTCTGTAATCAAAGTGTAGTGGGTGCATGCCTAATAAATAAGCATGTGTTTTATACATGCATAATTAATATATGGAAGATTAAATTCAAATATCAAACTGAAGACTGGTTTGTGGCAAAGTAGTCATACAAATTGAAGAAATGTTTATTAAGGAATATAATACTCAAGGAAGGACTGTGCTTAGTAATATCATCAATAAAAAGTAAATACAATTTTTAAAATTGAAAGAAAAAATTTCAGCTGAATAGATTTCCAAATTTGGAAGTAGTGTGGCATCGTAGAAGAGAAGTAAAACCTCCAGTGGATACCCCAAAGCTTCCATTTTCCAATGTATGACAATGACATTAAAAAATATGACCCTAATTATAACTTTCAAATAATGACAGATGGGCTCTCTGAATGGTCTCTGTACCTTTTAATTTAGTTTGCAAAAAGGATCCATCTTCTGAATTACAATGTAAGTTCATTAACACTCATATGTATTCTCTTTTTAAACACCAAGGTGCAATTTAATCAAAGCAAGCTTTTAGAGAAACAATACAATACAGTCAAAATAAGGGATT
This sequence comes from Aotus nancymaae, assembly GCF_030222135.1. NCBI lineage: Eukaryota > Metazoa > Chordata > Mammalia > Primates > Aotidae > Aotus > Aotus nancymaae. The sequence goes on from NW_026988454.1 coordinate 23,140,220, forward strand.
TCTCATTGTTCTGCTAAATTGAGGGATGGATTTTTTGATTATCTGGAAAAGTAGTCGAACTGCATATTTCAAACAATCCTCCCTGAACTTCCAAGCAAGCTCTGTATGGTAATGATTGGGGGCAGTAAATTTGAGATGATGATGATGGTGTCAGAATAGTTAATTGATGGCAGGGATTGGATGAGTAGGCCAATGGGTGATTAAAAACATTCTTAGTTTATGTTTCTAAACATATCATTTGTATAACACAGAATGCTTCTCTTTTTGCTCACCAGAGTGATGGCAGGATGGATATAATTCAGTCAAAAGTGGCATCAAATCATTAAGAACTCAAGATGTGCAGGCAGATGGAAGAGAGAACAACACATCCTTGACTAATCCCAATGAAAATTATCCCCTGATATCTCAAGAGATCATTTCTACTGACCCTGAATGTAACCAACTACAGTATAACAGTATTATGGCACAAGTTCTGCTTGAAACTCAATAATGCAGGGTTTGAATTGAATTCATGGGACTTCATTCAGTAATAGATTTCTGCTCACAGATTCAAAGGCAAAGGAATAGTCAATAAAAGCCACAAATAGTCTTCACGTATTCCTAACAGATTTCTACACCAGGTGGTAGAACGCTATGGCGGGCTGGCTGCACTGATGCCCACCTGCGCCTGGAATAGAACCTGGCACGAGAAATACAAGCTCACAGTTTATAAGAGCGGAACTGGCATAGATTTCAGAGAGACTGTACAATGAGCCAGTGGGCATAGGATTTGGGGAGACTAAAGAATTCTTTTCTTGAAAAGGAAGTGGTAAGCCATTCTGGATATTTTTAGAGGATATTAAATAACTATAATAATGTAGATAAAAATCAAAGTAAAAGGCTACCCAAGATGTTCACTTTGGTTAATTTTAGATTGTGTGAAATTCACCTTTATTTTTAAAAATCTTTTTTTTAAAAGGCTTATAAAAAAAAAAAGCTATCAGACAAAACACAAAGTTCCAAAGTAACCACTGATCCGTGACTGCCTAGGAAACAAATATAATTGACTCCTGTGTGTCATTAGCCTTATAAGGCTTGCTACTGCAAATTATAATGGTTTCTGGCTTAATCCAAAGGATTTCCTAACAGTTATTTCTCCCATCTTTATGATACATTTCTTTTAAAAAATATATATATACATATATATATAAAATTGTACTTTAGGCTCTGGGGTACATGTGCAGATCATGCAGGATGATTGCATAGGTACATACAAGGCAATGTGGTTTGCTGCCTCCATCCCCCCGTCACCTATATCTGGCATTTCTCCCCATGATATCCTTCCCCAACCTCCCTACCCCCTGCTGTCCCTCCACTAGTCCCCCCCAACGGACCCCAGTGTGTGATGCTCCCCTCCCTGTCTCCATGTGTTCTCATTGTTCAACACCCACCTATGAGTGAGAACATGCAGTGTTTGATTTTCTGTTCTTGTGTCAGTTTGCTGAGAATGACGGTTTCCAGATTCATCCATGTCCCTACAAAGGATAGGAACTCAACATTTTTTATGACTGCATAGTACTCCATGGTGTATATGTGCCTCATTTTCCTTGTCCGGTCCAGTCTTTGCTTTGTAAACAGTGAAGATACCCAACAACTTGTCTTTAAATTCTAGCCACAAACCCGGCTTTATTAAGTAGTTCTTAAGCAATAATGGTAATTACAGTTAACTGTGTGAATTATTTAACAAGAATTCAGAATCAATGCTTGTTAAATGATTCAAGATTTCACCTATATGCTTTTAAAGGCCACTGTTTAACTAGTTCAGAGTAACTGAATTAAACACAGTATAAAACACTGTAAATCCTTAGAGTCCAATGCTACTGCTGAGAAGGAGTTCCAGCATGGAGATCAGTGAAAACTGTTTCGGGATAATGAGTGCAAAGGTCCTGTGGCAGGAATGTTTGGTAGGTGCAAGGAAGAGAAAAGAGCCAATGCAGTTCAAATACAGTGGGCCAGGGGACAGGAGTAATGTTTCAAAATTTTAAAAATGTCAAAGAGACAAATGGCCCTGCCTGATCATGCAGGACTGGGTAAGGCAGGGTAAAGGGTTTAAATTTTATTATAAACGTAATGGGAGCTTTTGGGTTGTTTTATGTAGAGAACGGACATGACTTGGTTTATGTTTCTAAAAGATCACTGGGGCCGCTGAGTTGACTGTAGGAACATTAATACTAGAAGCAAAAAGAATACTTAGATGGCTACTCCATTTTTCCGGATAAAATGGCATGGCTTTGATGGATTAACCATGAAAATGAAGAGAGACAGATGATTAAGAATATACTTTGGAGGCAGAGACCAATGTGCTTGCTGAGGTGCACCAAATAGGAATACATAGGGTAGATGAAAAAAATGAGCAATCAAGCATTACTGACAATGTTCTGGTTTGAGCTAAAGGATTTAGATACTAAACGGATTAAAAAGACAGGACAGGAAAGGACACCATGTGAGCACAGAGAAACTCCTAAGTCCAGGTGTCACAGGGAAAAGCAGTGAGATGGGCTTCCAGGAGAAGTAATGCCTGAGATGGCAACTGAAGCTAGACGAGTGGACTCCTAAAGAAAGCAGTCTAAACAGATAGAGGGAATCACATTTATCAAGGCTCAGAATTAAAAGATAATGTCCAAACATTTATGAAACTGAATTAATAATGATTATGGCCAATCTAACATAGGAAATGACTTCTAGGAAGCTGCACCCTTGAGCAGTGTGTCGTTTTATGATATATAATACTGACTTTCCCCTGAAACTACAGGTCTAGTGCTCGGTGGACATTCCTTTAATGTAAGTATTTCTGAACAATTAAAAACTGTTTTAAATAAACTAAAATGCCTGTGATTAATGTGTAACAATGTTTCATGACAATTTATCCTTTCTATATCTCAACTTTTCTGTCAAATACTTTAAATCCTATAAATGAACATTGGGAAAGAGGGGGTCTGTTATCTAGTGCTCTAATTTGTGCCTTTGAAATGTTCAGGGTTTCTTAAAGATTCATATATTGAAAGCTAGAAGTTATCTTTGTTTAATATCAGGAATTGCTTCTAAACTTCTTTAATTATCATGTGAATAACTTTTCTGAGAGGAGAACAACTTAGAAAAAGCTTACATTTCCAACCCTACACAGACTCCATAGCCCGAAGTACAGGAAAGAATTTATCCACCCACGTATTTAACACCACTGTGCAAAAGCACATTCGACCCCTCATTTACGAATTAATTGGTAGAGATCATTCTAACTGAAGTGCTACTAGTAATGGAAGCACCACAGGCCAAAGGAAGCTCGCAATGTTCAGGGAATACCTAGCTCCTTTCATTTATTCATTCCCTTGTTCATTCATTCATTTACTTTGCTTGAAGAATATGCAACTGACACGTAATCCATCATATATCTGAAGAACCCTTACAATTATTTCAGAATTTCTACTTAATTAGGAAGATGAGCTGAGACTAAGAGGATGTATTTACCATAATGGTTAGGTTTGAAAACTCACTGGAAACCTTCCCAGGAATCTGTCACTGGCGGGGAAGGTCCTGAGACTCCTGTATTTTTTCCTGAGATTTGGTAACCACTGTGTTCACTCATGTTTCTCCTTCATTTGCTCTTTCTAAATCAGCTGGATCTTTTCTCCATGCTTTATTGTTTTTGTTTTAATAAAATATTTGAATTTATATTCTTGTTTACCACCACGAGTCTCATTCAACACCTTCCCACAGCACCTTTTAGAAGCAGCAGAAAGTATTACATATCAGTATCATATCTATTCTTTCAGGCTACACCTGAAACCATTGGTAAAATTAATGACGGCAAACCAAGCTGCTGAGAAGACTTCTGGTGTTGAGTCATTACTAAAAACTCAGAAAAGGATTTTCTGGCATGTGACAGATTTCAATGAAGCTTTTATTATTTAAATGTGTTTTAAAATTAAATGATACTCAGAAAGAAGTACTCCATATAGCATAAACCACCTGTCTCTATGACTGAGGGACCACAAAAAGCATATCTTATATTTTCCTATAGAAAAGGGGAAAAAAAGGCTCTGACTCATAATGAGAGAATCCATTCTTCTCTACAGTAACAGGTGAGAGGAGGAAAGAAGAAATCAATGACAATCTGGTGAGTACTTTTAGTATGGAAATAGCCAGAATAAAGTAAGAGTGCTTTGAAATATATATTTGCATACATTCATTAGAATATATTTTAATGTATATATATATTTAATTTTACAAAATATGAGAGAATCATCACTATTTTTTATAAGTTCCTTTCTCAGTTATCTTTTTGGGGGTGGGTTCTTATCAGCTTCACTGAAGGTTAATTAATTTAAAATAAAATTTTAAGTACACAATTTGATGAGTTTTGGCAAATGTATACAGTAGTGGGACCACCACCACAATCAGAATACAGAACATCATTAACACTCCAGAAAGTCCATTCACGTCCCTTTGTAATCAATTCTCAAGCACTGTCAATAATTGAACTCCTTTCCATAACCATAATTTTGCCTTTCCAAAATGTGATATGAATAAAATCATACAACATGCTTTTAGTATTTGTTTTTGTTTTGTAATTGAAAAATCACAGCGGTATACATTTATGGGATACAACGTGGTACATGGATATAACGTGGCATGATTAATCAAACTAATTAACATATTCATCTCCTTGCTTACCTATCATTTTTTGGTAAGATATTTCAAATTTATTCTCTTAGAAATTTTGAAATATATAACACATTATTGTCGATTTGCTCGGTAGCCACTCTTTTCATTCATGTTTCTCCTTGGTTTGCCATAAGTCCTCCTGTCTACCTGAAACTTTGTAGCCTTTGATCAACAACTTCCCCTTCTTTCTCTCCCTGCCCTTCCTACCAAGCTTCTGATAACCATACTCCCACTCTCTACTTCAATTAATTCAAATGTATTAGATTCCATATATAAGGGATACCAGACAGTATTTGTCATTCTGTGCCTGGCTGATTTCACATTACATAATGACTTCCAGGCTCATTCATGCTATCACAAAGGACAGGATTTCCCCCATTTTTAAAGGCTGAATAGAATACCATTAAGGAGATACACCACATTTTCTTCATCCATTCATCTGTTAGTGGACACTTTGTTGTTGTTTCTTGGCTACTGTAAATAATGCTAAAATACATGACACTGCAAATATCCCTTTAATATTGACTGCAGTTCCTTTGGATATAAAGACCCAAAAGTGGGATTACTGGGTCCTATATAGTTCTATTTTTACTTTTTTAAGGAACCTTCATACAATTTTACATAACAGCTGCACTAATTACATTCCCACTCACAATATATGAGTTCTTTTCCTTTGCTCTGTATCTTCTCCAGCACCAGTTATCTTTCATCTTTTTGATAACAGCCATTCTAACTGGAGTGAGGTAATACCTCATTGTGGTTTTGATTTGCATTTCCCAAACAACTAGTGATGCTGAGCATTTTTTCACGTACCTATTGCTCATTTCTATCTTCTTTTGGGAAATGTCTCTTCAGGTACATTGTCAATTTTTAAATCAGGTTATTTGTTTTCTTGCTGAGTTAAGTGCTTATATATCTTGGCTATTAACCACCTTATCAGATGTATGGGTTGCAAATATTCTCTTCCCTTCTGCAGGTTGTCTCTCCCCTTTGACTGCTTTCTTTGCTGTGCAGAAGCTTTTTAGTTTGATTCGACCCCATTTGTCTATTTTTGCTTTTGTTGGTTGTGAAGGGCCATATTCAAAAAATCATTGCTTCAACCAATGTCAGTTCCCCTATGTTTTCTTCTAGGAATTTTACAGTTTCAAGTCTTATATTTAAGTCTTTAATCCATTTTAAGTTGAGTTGATTTCTTGCTTACGGTGTAAGATAAGGATCTACATGAAAAGCCTGTGGATATCCAGTTTTCCCAACACTATGCATTGAAGAAACTGTCCTTTGCCCAGTGTGTGTTCCAGGCACCTTCGTCAAAAATCAGTTGACCATAAATGTGTGGATTTATTTGTGGGTTTTCTATCTTGTTCCATTCATCAATGTGGAACTGTATGGCTATTTTATTCCAGTACTATGCTGTTCTGATTAGTTCCTTTATAAAATGTTTTATAATCAAGGAGTGTTATACTTCCAGCTTTGTTTTTTGTTTGCCTTCTCAAGATTTGTTTTAGCTATTTAGGAGCATTTATAGTTTACATAAATTTGAGGATTATATTCTATTTCTGTAAAAAATGACACTGGAATTTTAACAAAAATTGTGTTAAATCTGTAGATTACATTGGGTAGTATGGAAAATTTTACAATATCAAGTCTTCTAATCCGTTAACACAGAATGTCTTTCCATTTATTTGTGTTTTCTTTCTCTTCACCAGCATTTTATAGTTGTCAGTATATAGGTCATTTACCTCTTGATTTAAATTTATACCTAAGTACTTTGTTGTTGCTCTTGTTGCTACTGAAATGAGATTGTTTACTTAATTTTCTACTTGGATAATTTGTCATAGGTATATGAAAACACTGCTGATTTTTGTATGTTGACTTTGTATCCTGCAACTTATCAGTCCTAAAAGTTTTTTGCTGGAATCATTAGGGTTTTCTATACGGAAGATCATGTCATCAGCAAATGGAAACTATTTCATTTCTTCCATTCTTATAAGGATGCCTTTAATTTCTTTCTCTTGCCTAATTGCTCTGGCTAGGACTTCCTGTACTATGCTGAACAGAAGTTGTGACAGTGGGCATCCTTGTCTTGTCCCTGATTTTAGTGGAAAAACTTTCAACTTTTTACCACTGGGAATGGTGTTAGCTAAATGTTTGTCTATATGTCCTTTACTGTGTTGAGGTACATTCCCTCTACAGCTAATATGTTGAGAGTTTTTATTATCAAAGGGTATTGAATTTGGTCAGATGCTTTCAGTGCTTTTTCTGCATTTATTGTGATGATCATATGGTTTTGTTATTCATTTTGTGAATGTGGTGTATCACATTTACTGATTTGCCTCTGTTGGACCATCCTTCCATCCTGGTAGGATAAATCACAATGATCACGGTGAATGATTCTTTTTAAGTGTTCCGGAATTTGAATTTGGTTTGCTAATGGTTTGCTAAGGGTTTTTTCACCTGTTCATTGTGGAGATTGCCCTATAGTGTTTGTTGCTGTTGTTGTTGGTTTGCAGTGTTCTTGTCTAACTTTTGCAGTGCTAGCTTTGTAAAATTAGTTTGGAGTATTCCCTCTACTTTGATTTTCTGGAAGAGTTTAGAAGAATTGGTGTTAGTTCTTCATTAACTATTTGGTAGATTTCAGCAGAGGAGTCATCCAATTCTGGGCTTTTCTTTGCTGGGAGAATTTTTATTACTGATTCAATCTCCTTACTTATTATTGGTCTGTTCAGGTTTTCTACTTCTTCATGATTAATCTTGGTAGGTTGGGTGTGTCTAGAAATTTATTCATTTCTTCTATGTTATCCAATTAGTTGGTGTATAATTGTTCAGTTTCTTATGATCCTTTGTATTTTGAGAGTATCAACTGTAATGTCTCCTTTCTCATTTCTGATATTTCTTTCTTTAGGTCTTTTCTCTTTTTTTCATGGTTAGTCTAAATAATGGTTTGTTGGTTTTGTTTATCTTTTCTTAAAAGAATCTCTTAGTTTTATTGATTTTTTTTCTTTTATTTTTCTAGTCTCTACTCCATTTATTTTGGCTCTTATCTTTGTTCTTTCCTTCCTTCTGGTCATTTTCAGATTAGTTTGTTCTTTTTATTGTTCCTTGAGGTGTAACATTAGATTATTTATTCATGTTATTCCTTCTTTCTTGATATAGGCATTTATTGCTATAAGTTTCCCCCTTTGGGCTACTTTTGCTGCATCTCATAAGTTTTGGTATGTCGTTTTCCCATTTTTCTTTGCCTCAAGGCCTTTTTAAATTTCATACTATTTTTTTCTGTGATCCAAAAGCTGTTTAGGAGCATACTGTTTAATTTCCACATATTTGTGTATTTTCCAAGTTTTCTCCTGTTATTGATTTCTAGTTTTATCCCGCTGTGATCTGAAAAGACACTTGATATGATTTCAGTACTCTTAAATTTGTTAAGGTTTGTTTTGTGAACCAACATCTGATCTATTCTGGAGATTATTTTATGTGCACTTGAGAAGAACGTGTATTCTGTTGCTGTGGATTGCAATGTGCTGTGAGGTCTATTTGGTCTATAGTGCAATTCAAGTCCAAAGTTTCTATACTGATTTCCTATGTAGATAATCTATCCATTGTTCAAAGTGGGATGCTGTGGTCCCTTGCTATCTCAGCATTGCAGTCTATGTATTCCTTCAGATCATTTAATAATTGCTTTATATATTTAGGTACTCTGATGTTGTATTCATATGCATTTATAATTATGTCTTTGTGAATTAATACCTTTATCATTATGTGATAGCCTCCTTTGTATCTTTTTATGGTTTTTGACTTTAAATCTATTTTGTCTGATATAAGTATAGCTCCCCTGGATCTCTTTGGGTTTCCATGTGTGTGAAATACCTTTTTTTACCCCTTCATTTTCTATGTACAGTCTTACTAGGAAAATGTCTGGTAGGCAACATTGCTTTTTCTTTAATCCATTTGGCTGCTCTATGTCTTTTTATATAAGAGAGTTAAATCCATTCGTTTTTCCCCATCCATTCAGCCAGTCTTTGTTATTTCATTGAAGAATTCAATCCACTTACATTAAAGGCAGTTACTGATACTTAAGAATTGCTACTGCCATTTTGGAATTTGATTTCTAATTGTTTTGTAGGTCCTTTGTTTCCTTCTTCCTCCCTACTGTCTTCCTTTGTGGTAACCTGTGGTTATGTTTTGAATCCTTTCTTTTTATACTTTGTACAACTACTATAGGTTTTTGCTTTGTAGTACCAAAGCAAATTGGTATTGAAATTACTCTTCTTAGATCCAAACAAACTGGAGCCTGCAAAGCATATAGAGGGTGAGGTCATGTGTGCAAATCTGAGATAAAACCTATCTCAAGGGCTTTCTAAAATAGCCACACAAGAACTTTCTTCATGTCCTTTACACATCTGCCTCCTGCAAAGGGTCCCAAAATGGTGAGGAAATGGAATATTCTCCTCCAATTCACTTTTCCCACTGTAGAAACCATGGGTCTAGGGAAATTCTGTGTGTGCCACTGTGCCAGCTTGGGGGAGGGGTGGTCCAGCCAGAGAAAACTGTTCCACTTCATTGTTCAGTCATAGCTTTTCTCAGTTCTGTGGTCAAGTGGATATCTCAAGTTCTAGGATATTCACAATGGTATTCTTGCCTGATGATAGTTGTTAGTTGAATTTCTGGGAGAGGGAGACTAGAGAATGAGGCCAGAGAACTCCTATTCCACCACCTTGCTGATGAGATTTATTTTAGGAAATTGGCTCACGTGATGGTAAAGCCTTGGCAAATCCAAAATCTACAGAATAAGCCAGCAGACTGGAGACCCAGGGATGAGCTGCTCTTCAAGTCCAAAGGCCATCTGCTAGTAGGATTTCCTTTTCTTCTAAGGAGATCAGTCTTTTTCTGTTAAGGCCTTCAACTGATTGTATGAAACCCACCCACATTATGGAGGATAATCTGCTTTACTAGAAGTCGACTGATTTAAGCATTAATCTCATCTCTAAAAAATAACTGCACAAAAATATCTAGTTTGAACAAAAATCTGGATACCATGGCCTAAGCAAGTTGACACATAAAATTAACCATCACATTAGTGTGGAGAGATAAAAATGAAATATGGGGAACATACGATTTGTGTTAGAAGGCAGTAGAGTGATGGACCATCCTGGTTTATCTGAGACTGAGGTGTTTCTCAGAGCAAGAGGATTTCAATGCTGATGCTGAGAAAGTCCCAAATAAAACATAACAAGCTCACTCTAAGGTAAGGCTATTTCATCTGTTCTTGTTCTTGTTTCAATCTCTTCCAGTTTATCTCTGACCTTCTAAGTTATACAGATTCATGGGCACAACAGTCCTTGGACAAGAAACTACCAAAATAAATGAATAAATGTATTGTAGTTTATACAGAAGTTTCTGGTGAATTTTGATCATGATTATGAGTGTCCATCTCCAAGTGTACTGATAAAGTGTAGCATCCAACCCCATGAGGATAATGTCATCAAAGTTACAAAGTGCCCAAAAAGTCAGACAACTAGCTTTTACCCAGTGAAACCTATGGTCCTTTTTGCAAATTTTATCAAACAAGATTACCAGTGAAATGTTGGTATAGCAGAAACAGCATTTAATAAACTTATTTCCATGGTAAAAGTTGGCTCAGGAGAAAAGAAGATGTTTAGAAAATATTGAGATGAACAAAGTTAAATAGCAGAACTTTTCATAGCCTTAAAAATATAATGTGCATCATGCAGCTCCAAAGGAAGGCATAATTTGCAGAATTTTCCAAATTGGGCCACAGAAATCACTTTCACAGTACACACTATCTCCCAGAATAGGGTTCAGCAGAGATCCAGTTTGTTAAAAACAGGATTAACAAGACATACACAGGAAATACTTCAGCTCATCAAAATATTTGCAGAAACATAATTTCTGGCTCAACATTGATTCTCATAAGCTATTTTGCAGACTCCAAATTTGTTTACTTATCTTAGTAAATGATTCAAATATTGATTCACTAGTGAGTTTTACCTTTAAAGAGAAAATTGATTACTTTTCTTCTTTCACTTTAGCACATTTACAAAGCAGCAAACAAGTAGGTAAATGATGTACACTGAGGCCAAGGATATCATGAGGTGGAGCCACAGCCCCTCACTTCCCTCCTCCTTACGGGGCTCACCTGAAGCTTTGTGTATAACAGTTATCTCTCTGAGTGAGGAATCACATGTCACCTGTAAAATTATTCTAATTAACTTACACTTCACTAAAGTTTTTAAGTTAATATTGGCACTGAAACCTCAAATAGAAATTCTGGGATGAAAAATCAAGAAAGCTAAGACAATAAGATTTTAGGAAAATGTGGGTTAGAGGTTAGGGGGAATTTCTAACTTAGACAGTATCTAAATCATGTAAGATCAAACTCACAGAATCCAATTCAAAAGTGTTGAATAACATATCTCTATGGCAATTTGCATCAATGCTTTGACCCACTAGTAATACTGCTTTAAGGCCCAGATCAATTTGAGAGACAATCTGAGAAACATTTTTTAATATAATAGAAGGCATTCATGCAAACTTGAAAACAGATACTTACTGGAATGAGAAAATGCAAAATTAGTGAAAATATTGAAAATGTCAGTACATTGTGTAGCACTTAAACTGAGCATTAGCTAATTTTAATGATTGCTTTCTCCTGTGCTACCGCCAATATTGCCAGCAACAGATGTTGTTACTGAAAATGCTAATTATTATAGGTCACAGACACCCTCCAGCTTGCTCTCTTTCTCACTCTCTCTTTTGGTTTGTATTGGCAATTACATCCATGCATGGATAAGCTGCATAAGATTTGAAGCTGTGTTTTGTGTAGGATGATGTCATCACACCAAAATAACAAAGAGATCAGTTGTTTAATTTCCCAATGTCAAACGTTGTTTTAGAAAGAGTGCTGAATAACTAAGTTCATCTCTGATCACCGATCACTGCATTGCCACATTTCAGGTCAACAAGGTACAATTAGAGTATATTTCCATTTGGTTCTAACAAGCAAATAACTTCAAATTAAAATGTTAAGACATGAAAAAAATCACAAAACATATACCATATTGAATTACATAAATATCACCAAGACAGCTTCACAACTTGAAAATTTATTATTTTTAGTAACTCGAAAATGCAAACATTTACAAAGAAAGATAAGGAGAATTCAAAATAAGCCTAAAAAGCTGTCATAATATCCTCAAAATAATTTCTTCTGCTTAGTTTCTAAATATCCTAGATATCAAGAAACTTAACCTACCTTTTTACTAAGAAAACCTGAAATGAAGATTTCTTACTTTATACTTAAGTTCAATTGTTAGATATCAAACATGAAATGCCAAAAAAAAAAAAAAAAAGAAAATGGCACACACATTGAAGTTAACAAATTCTGAGATTAGCTGCAAGAAACAGGACTGTAGCCTTTTAAAGCCGAGGTGACACAATAAATAGAATATTGATTCACTTCTAAGTAATTTTATACAAATAATTGACAGGTTATCTCTTGCCAAAACTGAATGGTAATGGAAAAGTTATTCAGTCTTAATGAAATAAGAGTGGGAGTTGTAGTTTAATAATAAAACAGCAAAGGAAGTTCTATTAAAAATGTCCTGCCTAGCAAAATGGTAGTTATCTTCATCTCATCAAGTATTCTTGAATATCTATTACATGCCAATACTGGATATCAGGGCTGTGATTCTGTGTATAGCAAACCTTTGGCAGATGTGCCATAAAATTCTGATGCATGAAAAATTTGGTTTGGTTACAAATTCTGTACCATGCCGTTTTGGATATATAACTGTCAGGGAAAAAAAGATTAACTGAGAAAGTCTATGAACTAATACGAAGATGATACCATCAGCCTAAGATCCAAGGGTTAATAACCAAGCCCCTCCACAGAGATCTGTGTTCATTAGTATTGGAAGAACATTTTCAAGGCAATAGAGTTGTACTCAGTAGCAACAGAGAGCTTCAGGGAAGCCAATGACATATTGTTACAAGTGGATCCTTCCATAAACATTATACAAGACTAGGCTCAGGTAAAATATTTGCAAACTATAGTGATTTTATTTTTTGTCTTTTATTATTTATTTATTTATTTTTAGATGGAGTTTCATTCATGTCACCCAGGGTGGAGTGCAGTGATGTAATCACGGCTCACTGAAACCTCTGCCTTCTGCATTCAAGCGATTCTCCTGCCTCAGCCTCCCCAGTGGCTGGGATTACAGGTGCCTGCCACCATGTCTGGCTAATTTGTATTGTAGAGATGGGGTTTCACCATGTTGGCCAGGCTAGTCTCGAACTCCTGACCTCAGGTGATCCACCCGCCTTGGCCTCCTAAAGTGCTGGGATTATAGGCATGACTCACTGTGCCTGGCCTTTTTATGCTACGAAACTTTAATATTCAAAGTTGGAAAAAAAATTATAAAATATTCCACATACTATACTAGGGAGACACATGACAGAAAAAGACAACTTCCTCATGATAGAAAGAACACACCATTCATGGAATAATAGTAATTCATTTATAAAAAGCTCCAGAGTTTAAAAAAAATTATATTTCTCTAGAGTCAGTCTCTTATAATCTTGCAGATCAGCCTATAATTTCATGAAATATAGTAACAACATGCAATTTTTAATTCTTTAAAGCCTTAAAATCAGCTAATTAATTTCTTCAGGCAAAATCATTCATAATTGAGTGGAAGTTGCCCCAATTCATACTCTTCTTTTTCTCTCATAATCCTATATGGCTTTTCTGAAGACCATAGGGAGGTATAACTACAGCATACCTTACACACGTGTAGGCAATGTGCTGGGTGAGACCTGGCCATGCATGTTTACCTTATGGACAACCCTCAGAGAGATGAATTACTATTTCTACTGCCCAGATGTGAAAAGGTCTCATAGAGCTCGCAAGTAACACAATCGAACGTAAAACGGTATCTCATTTCAAAGACCAATGGCTCTGGAATTATGAGGAAATAGAAAGTGGAGATGCAGGAAACAGGAGGCAGAGGTAGAATTCATATTCTGGAAAGCCTCATATTTCAACCACACTCGTACAATTCAAGCATTTGACTTAAATCATATGAGGCTCTGAGTATTGATATGCCATGGCTGTGTGGGCAGTTGTCTAAACCATTTCTGAATTAATTAAAATATAAAAGTAAATTTCCTAAAAGATGCTATTTAAATAATGCTGGGGCCATTCTTGTGGCTTCTGCTTTCTTTTTAGGAACTAATGGATACATCAGTGACTTGGTATTTTTAATAAATCATTGGAATGTCTACTTTTTTCAAGAAATATCAAAAGTTTTTATGATAAAGACTGAAATTTTGTTCTCAAATACTTAGTGAACAATATATCTCACAACTTCGGTAACAGAATTGCTTCCTAAGCAATTTGTATTTCTTAACATCAAAGAGATGTTATCCAGGTGTTGAAACATCAAACAGATGTATACTTCCTCAAAGGAAATAAACATTTGTCATGAGCAAAAGGTCAATAAGTGTAAGAAAAAGTTTTTTACAAGTAATCAATAATCGATGTATAAAATGCTCAAATTAACAAAGATTTAAAAATTATAAAATTCAAGGCCAGTGAGAGAATAGTGAGACCAGCATCTCATAAGCTATAGCAGTAGACATTGGGACAGCCTTTCTGGAAAGCCACCTGGTGATATATAACCTTTGATCTAGCAGACCCACTTAGAGAGACCTAACAAAACACAATCATCTGTTACAGTCAAAGATATATACATAAAGAATTCATTGCAACCTTATAAGATCAAAATCAGAAAGTTATTTGTCCAGGACACAAAATAAAACAGAATGTATACCATAAAGCACTATTAGAAACAAAAAAACAATATTCATAAAAACAAAAGGAATTCTATAAAAGGCAATTCTAAATTTGTATAAAGATGCTTTACATGCATACAGGTTTACCTTGGAGACATTCCAGGTTTGGTTCCAGATCACCACAATGAAGCAAATATTGCAATAAAGTGATTCACACAAGCTTTTTGGTTTCCCAGTGCATAAAAAAGTTATTTTACACTGTACTAGTCTACTAAGTGTGCAATAGCATTCTGTCTAAGAAAAACAATACAAAACACGTCCTAGAATAATGTTGTTTCATTCAATGTCATTTAACTCGACATTGTTTCCTTATAATATTGATGAGAAAAAACAATGCTTCCAGTCAGGGCCCCTGTCTGTATGGAGTCTGCACATTCTCCTCACGTCTACATGGGTTTCTCTGGCTACCCTAGTTTCCTCTCACATCCCAAAGATGTGCATGTTAAGTTCGCTGTCATGGCTACGTGGTCCCAGTGTGAGTGAGGATGACTGTGAGTGTGAATGAGCCCTGTGATGGGACAGCACGCAGGCCACAACTAGTTCCCTCCTGGCGCTCCGAGCTGCTGGGATAGGCTCTGGCCACCCACAACTCTGAACCAGAATATGCAAGTTGGAAAATGAAGGAATGAATGAACACAAATTACTGCCAAATAAAATTCATCAGGTCTACATCAGTCATACAAAACATGTCCTAAACCATGTGGACTGAAAGCGCTCAGAGAGTAGCCCTTGTTTGTGATTGTTTTAGAATTGCATGGTGGGAGGAGGTGATACTGAGAATTTTTACTTTGCAAACATTTGTTCCTTTACTAATCTACTCCACTATGACAGACATCACTCATTGATTCACCTAAAACTGGGTAAATAATTATCTCACTTGTATTTACTAATCTTTCTTAAATGTATGCATAGCTTACAATTAATTCAATGTTTTACAAGTATTTTAGTCTTTATTTAGAAGTTTGGTGATTTTTGTGATGAAAAATATGCTGTCGGTGGCCGGGTGCGGTGGTTCATGCCTGTAATTCCAGCACTTTGGGAGGCCAAGGAGGGCAGATCACTTGAATTCAGGAGTTCAAGACCAGCCTAGCCAACATGGTGAAACCCATCTCTACTAAAAATACAAAAAATCAGCTGGTGTGGTGGTGAGCGCCTGCAGTCCCAGCTACTCAGCAGGCAGAGGCAGGAGAATTGCTTGAACCTGGGAGGCAGAGATTGCAGTAAGCCAAGGTCGTACCATTGCACTCCAGTCTGGGTGACAGAGCAAAGACTCAGTCTCCAAAAAAACAAAATGCTGTAGGAAGTTAACTCTTCTTTATAGCAATTTGTTTTGTTATATGACATTTTGCTCAAAGTCCTAGTTTCCAAGAACCTATTGACAATGTTAAGGAAGGATTTATTGTGCATACTTTCATTTTAAAATATCTTATGGCTAAAAAATGCTAACAATCATCTAACTGGGCCTTCAGCAAATCACAACCTTTTTGCTGGTAGTGGGTCTTGCCCTGATTTGATAGCTGCTCAGTTAAGGGTTGACTGACATTTTCTTAAAATAAGACAGCAATGATGTCTGCCCCATTCATTGATTTTTTCCTCTCATGAAAGATTTCTCTGTAGCGTTTTATCCACACTAGAACTTGTTTCACAATTGGAATTATTCCTCTCAAGCCTCTCAAAGCCACTGGTTTATCTACTAAGTTTGTATAGTATTCTAAATCTGTCATTGTCATTTCCACAATGTTCACAGCATCTTCACCAGGAGTAGATTCCGTCTTAAGAAACCACTTTTTTTGCTCATGCATTAGAGGCAACTTCCCATCCATTCAAGTTTTGCCATGAGATTGAAGCAATTCATTCCCATCCTCAGGCTCCACTTCTAATTCTACTTCCCTTGCAATTTCCACCATAGCTATAATTATTTCCTCCACTGAACTCCTGAACCCCTCAAAATGATCCACGAGGGTAGGAATCAACTTCTTCCAAACTCCTGTAAATGTCAATATTTTGACCTCCTCCCATTAATCAAGAATGCTCGTAAACAGCACCTAGAACAGTGAATCATTTCCAGAAGGTTTTCAACTTACTTTGCCCAAATCTATCAAAGGAATTACTATCTATAGCAGCCATAGCTTTATGAAACATATTTCTTAAGTAATAAAATTTGAAAATCAAAATATCATCTCGATCCATGAACAGAAGAACGGATACTGGGTCAGTAGACATGAAAATAGCATTAATCTCCATCAGACCTCGTGGGTGACCAGTATATTGTCAATAGCAGTAATATTTTTAAAAGAATGTTTGTTTCTGAGCAGTAGGTCTCAACACTGAGCTTAAAATATTCATTAAATCATGCTGCAAACAGATGTGCCGCCATCCAGGCTTTGTTGTTCCATTTATTAAGCATAGATAGAATAGATTTCGCATAATTTTTAAGGGCTCTAGGATTTTTGGAATGGTAAGTGAACAATGGTTCCAATTTAAAGTCACCAGCTGCATTAACCCCTAACAAGAGAGTTAGTCTGTCATTTAAAGCTTTGAAGTCAGGCACTGATTTCTCCTTTCTAGCTATGAAAGTGCTACATGACATCTTCTAAGAAAGTTGCTGTTACATTGAAAATCTGTTGCTTAGTGTAGCCACCTTCATCAATTATCTCAGCTTGATCTTCTGGGTAACTTGCTGCAGCTTCAACACCAGCATTTGCTGCTTATTATTTGTACTTTTGTCTTATTAAGATGGCTTCTGTTCTTAAACTCCCATGAACCAACCTCTTCTAGATTCGAACTTCTCTTCCACAGTTTCCTTACCTCTCTCAGCCTTCACAAAACTGAACAGAGTTAGCACATTGCTCTGGATGGGGCTTTGGCTTTAGGAAATGTTGTGACTGGTTTGATCTTCTAACCAAACCACTAAAACATTCTCAGTACCAGCAATAAGGCTATTTTGCTTTCTTATTATTTGTGTTTTCACCAAAGTAGCACTTTAAATGTCCTTCAAAAACTTTTCCTTTGCATTCACAACTTGGCCAATTGTTTGATACAAGAGGCTTAGCTTTTGACATTTCCTGGCTTTGGACAGGGCTTCCTTGCTAAGCTTAGTCATTTCTAGCTTTTTATTTAAAGTGAGCAATGTGCAACTCTTCCTTTCCTTTAAATACTTTGAGGCCAGTGTAAGGATATTAACTGGTCTAATTTCAATATTGTTATGTCTCAGGGAATAAGGAGGCCCAAGGAACGAGTGAGACGGGAATGGCATGTCGATGGAGCAGTTGGACCACACACAACATTTATCCATTAACATCAGCATCTTATATGAGTGTGGTTTGTGGTGCCCAAAACAGTTACCACACTAACATCGAAGATCACTGATCACTGGGTAGAATAACATAAAATAATCTGTAAAAAGTTTGAAATATTGCAAGAATTACCGGTAGGGTGCGGTGGCTGACACCTGTAATCCTAGCACTTTGGGAGGCCGAGGCAGGTAGCTTGCCTGAAGTCAGAAGTTCGAGACCAGCCTGGCCAACATGGCGAAACACCGTCTCTACTAAAAATACAAAAATTAGCCAGGGGGGTGGCGCATGCCTGTAATCCCAGCTACTTAGGAGGCTAAGGCAGGAGAATCACTTGAATCTCGGGGGCAGGGGTTGCAGTGAGCCAAGATCAAACCACTGCGCTCCAGCCTGGGCAAAAGAGCAACACTCCATCTCAAAAAAAAAAAAAAAAAAAAAAAAGAATTACCGAACTGTGACACAAAGACACAAAGTACATGCTCTTGGAAAAATGACACCAATAGACTTGTTTCACAGAGGTTGCCACAAACTTTCAATTTGTAAAAACGCTATATCTGGAAAGTTCAGTGAAGCAATGTGCGATAAGACGGGGGTACACCTGTGCACACACAGAAGAGTGAAAAATGAAAGCAAGACATTAGTGACACTCCCTTCTGAATAGTATGGTTAACTGGAAGTTTTCTTCTTCCTTCCTTTCTACTGCATTTTACAAAATGTGCATTTTTTAAAAATATTTCCAAGAGTAAAGATATAAATGCTATTTTTAAAACTAATGAAATCTATTTTCATTTGCCAAACAAAATTATAAGTAATTTGCTGTGTATGCATATTCAAGCTGTCATTATCCTTCTTTGACATTCAGAAGTTTTTCTAAAAAACATTTTTTTATACCTTACAAAACCAGACGAGAGATTTAAAAAACCAAGTTTCAGCACTGTTAGTTGACATATCCCTTTCACTCCACAGTTAAAGGTATGTCCAGAATAATAATCTCCTGCCCCCAACCCAGTGTGCCCCTCACTGCTTTGTTAAGGTGCCTCAATTCTTTGTTTAACCTCTCAAAAGATTTTTTCAACATAAAATAATATCATGAAGAACTATTTCAGTACTGTTCCTCACTTCCTTCCAGCCCTAACTGACCAATGAGGAAATATATGGGGTGGTTAATTCCTGGTCTTTAATTTCTGTCCCTTATTAGTAAAGAAAACATTCTGCTTTACACAGTGCTTTGTACCTTAAAGGAGGTTTCTCCTAGACTGCAATAAATATTTGCTAATTTTGATTTAATTTAAAGACCAGGGAGGTTAATCAAGAGCAATTAATCAAGAGCACAAACTAGATGTTATAAATAAGTAAATACATTTTAAAATTCTCCAACAACCTTTGAGTTATTTCTATTCTAGCCATATTCATTCCCATTTGTAAACCAAAAATAAAATTCTAAGGCTCCCAACTGACTAAATGGATCCCTTCTCTGGGCCAAGGGCATTCTAAAGTAAACCTGAAAGACTAGTTCAGGCCATGATGGGAATAGGTGGTTGGACATGCCTCAGTGTACCTTCCTCTGTTTGGAACTCAGGCACAGCTGACCAGCATTAACATTAATACAGAGATCTTATGATTTACAAAGCAGACTCTCTGTAGTAATAAGATATCAACATGACAGACAGCAGGTCCTGAAAGAAACATAAGTATTTTACCCCAAAATATATTTCTTTGACATATTTCAAAATGGCTCATATTTCAAAACGGATTCCATGGAGAATCCCCTTCCCTTTCCAGGTCTTTTTCCCTATCCAGGAGAGAATTAATTAAGAGTCTGGTACATTTTTACGTCTGATAAGAAACATTTATGATCTATTTTCTCTGAAGCTGCTACCTGGAGGCTTCATCTGCATTAATAAGAACCTTCATCTCCACAACCCCTTATCTTAGTCCAGACACTCCCTTCTATTGATTCCTGTGAACTCTTTCAACCAATTGCCAATCAGAAAATCTTTGAATCCTCCTATGACCTGGAAGCCACTTCAAGTCGTCTCACCATTTTGGACCAAACCAAGGTACATC
Organism: Aotus nancymaae; assembly: GCF_030222135.1. Classification (NCBI taxonomy): domain Eukaryota; kingdom Metazoa; phylum Chordata; class Mammalia; order Primates; family Aotidae; genus Aotus; species Aotus nancymaae. The sequence goes on from NW_026988454.1 coordinate 23,160,151, forward strand.
TTACATGTATTGATTGATGTCTAATTTCTCCTTAAAATATATAAAACCTGGAAGGTGGGGGGGCTAGGGGAGGGACAGCAGGGGATGGGGAGGGTGGGGAGGGATAACGAGGGGAGAAATACCAGATAGAGGAGATGGGGGATGAAGGCAGCAAACCACCTTGCCATGTATGTACCTATGCAACAATCCTGCATGACTTGCATATGTACCCCAGAACCTAAAGTACAATAAAATATATATATATATGTATATCTGTGTATATATATGTGTGTGTGTGTGTGTGTGTGTGTGTGTGTGTGTGTGTGTATAACTAAGCTAGAGCCAGATCACCTTGGGCACATGTTTTTAGGATCTCCTGGGGCTGTGTCATGGGCCATGGTCACTCGTATTTGGCTTGGAATAAATCTCTTCAAAAATTACAGAGTTTAACTCTTTTCATTGACAGACTCATCCTTGGAAACCAGAATGAAATATGTTGTTCCATATAATTTTCAGTAAATAAAGAACAACGCTATGTTTCAAACATTACAACTCCTATCATTCTTTCACCAGATAAGCAGGGAAAAATTCAGCTTATCTGACAATGTAAAAACGCTAGATATAAAGAGGTTTAAAATGTAATGATTTGAAAACAACAGTATGTGTGCTGAAAGAACCACACCAGATGGGATTAAGTCAAATTATAAAGCACCAGCTTTAAGTGACAACTCAGAGAAATGAGAAAAGCAAAACAAAAAGATATAGTTATGAATGGGCTTTACAATAACATTATGAGTAAATCATTCTTTTGACAAAGTTTATGCATCTTTCACAAATAAAGACAAGGATAGTTCTAGAACTTAAGAATAGAAACTTGATAACTTTCTACTAACCTTGATGAATATGAAAGACAAAAAGATATTATGTCAACACCAAAACACGGCCCCCACGCCTGTCTCAACAAAAGTTATCAGTTCCAAGCCTTGCTAAATAGGGTTACATAGCAACCTAAAGAATGACAGCTTTCATAAAGGACAATTTTTTTGCTAGTCTCTACAGGAATTAGTAAAATATAATAAATAAGGGTCTCAACCCTACATGTTTCATGCTTTAAAAAGTTGCAAACTTTTATAGTAGGCATGCCCAGCTTTTGTAAAAGGAAAAAGATAAGTTTTTAAATGTGTTTCACTTAAATATAAATGAGCTAAACAAATGAAAGCTGCAGACTCAATAAATGTTTATTGGCAGGTACATTAAGGCACTTTTAAGCTGTTTTGCACTTGTCACCATCTAAAGTTGAAACATGAAGAATACAAAAAGGAAAAAGAAGGCAATTCAAGTTCCTTTATGATGCTCAACAGGGAAGTATGCAAGGCTTCAAGTAATCTGGCCAGCTTTTATTAGAATAGTGTCGTTGTTACCTATAAGATATTTTATCATGAAAATATTCAAGCATACAGAATAATTGAAAAAAGAATAAAATAAATACCCATACACTGACAACCAGACTCAACAGCTCTTAAGATGTTACCATATGTCTTTCATCTAATGATATATATTTTATTAATTTATTTTTGGAACCACCTTCAAGTAGATCATTTACTCCAACTATTTGATTCATTTGGTGTCAACAGTCTAAATTGGAAACATATCAAATACACTTTGGTAGTGCAGTCCCATGAAACCCAAAAATGGAATATATCCATATCATAGCAGTTGGGTCATAATATCACTTAACTCTAAGCTTCTGTCTCCTGATTTTCAAAAAATGAGGAAGCTAAACTTGAGAATATCCAAAGTCACCATAGGTTATTAAGTATTACCATTTCAATACCCACAGGAAAACTCTACTCTCACTGCCCTGTTTGATCTGCATTTGAAACTTGGAAAAACCATAAGACACCTGAACAGCAGCTAGCCAGAAGTAGCCTCATACTCTAACCCGCAAGGCTGTGGACACATTTCTAGAAATTACTCCAGCTTTTAAAGTAAGGATGACATTTGGCACAAGTAAACTATTGAATTATTAAGCTGTCTAATGAGGTATTGATTCTCAACCACAAGCAACTTCCTGAAATTTTGGTTTATGTGATATAATTTCTCAAATCTTTCACTAGCTTCCTATCAAGCTTGCTTCTCAGCTTTTAGAAGTAAGCATAATAGGTCATTAGGCTTCCATTAGAAGCAATTACTTCAAAATAGAGCAAACATTCCCCTTTCTTCACCACCACACCATATAAGGATCTTCCACAAAGACAGGCTATGTAATGAAGCAATCTAGATTTTGTTTCAAGAATTAATGCAAAACAGCACTCAGTCTTCATGGTCATTAATTCAGGTTATTCATTACCTATCAAAATCACACTCTCAAAACAACATTATGCAAAAGTCATTTGAGATTTATCAGAATGTTTAATTATTATTGAAATTCAAGAAAGATCTTCCTTCCTCAAGCCTTCCCAGCATCTAAGATCACTAATGTATAGATTTTAAAAATTATGGCTGCCCTAATTTTGGATGGAATAAAGACTTCAGTATATTTCATTTGACTAGATGCTGCAGCCTCAGGGGCTATTAGTCCTGCTCTGAAGACATGGGCCTTTTTATGTAGCCCCAGTTTGAATCTAAGTTGTTTGGAAATAGTATGATTTTACTGACAGCAAATATACCTTAATATGAAAGCTGGCTGTGTGCCCCAGGAAAAAAGAAAAATGAACTGAGCCTGCATTGCAGAAAGACCTGAGGTGGTTAGTATTCAACATTCTGCCACTTTGGTTTAGAAACACAGAAGTTTGTTTTAATCACTGTTTTCAAAAAGTATTTCAGTAGTGAATGAAAATCAAATATAGGCAAATATTGTCATTGATTGTTATTTATTGTTTTTGTTTACAGGAAATTTAATGGTCTGATCCATAATACTCTAGTTCTGCATAGCAAATTCATAAACATTAATACAGTGGTCCTATAATGGCTTTCTAAAATAAATGAAATGTAAATTATTCCCACTGTTTAGAAGACAAAACTGAGGACTGATAGGTCACTTGTGCATTACATAAGATCAAACAAGAAATCAAACCTAGATCTTCTGATTCCAAATTCAGCATTTTTCCCATTATACTTTACTTTTACTATATTCTAAATAACTACTATTAAAAGTAAATTACTGTGCATATTTTATAGTTGAATAACATTTACATTTCATTTAACATAAGTTACCCCAGTTAGTACTAAGAATTAAAACTCAAAACTATCAAATTCTCTAAGATAAAGTAGTAAATTTATCACAATAAATTAGAATTATAAATCCATGACTTTTATCTAATCCCATGGTTTCAAAATCTTACTGCCAATCTAATATTAAAAAGAAAATGTGTTCAGAGTTGCCTAGGGCTGTAGTGGGGTGGGAAGAAATAGGGAATGACTGCTCATGAGTATGAGGGATTTCTTTTTGAGAAGAGACAAAAATGTTCTAAAATTAGATTATAGTGATGGTTGCACAACCCTGTGAATATGCCAAAAATACTGAATTGCATATTTTAAAAGTGAATTTTACATGAATTATATATCAATAAAGCTATGTTAAAAAGAAAAAAACTAGACTCAAAGTATATAGGATTTGTGCTTTATTGGGGTTATGTATTCAATATTTACAAATACTGTTTTGTTCACAGTATAGAAGGCATAACCCAAATTCAAGAAGTTTACCATTCAGAAGGTCAAACAGAAACAAATAGCTAATTATAATACCAGGCAAAGTTAAATACAAATTCTATAAAACTAAGTGCACATAAGATATAGTGAAACATACTAGAGTAATCTCCCGGAAGTTTAAATATGAAGTACTACTGGGCTATGTGACCTTGGGCAGCACAAAAATATATATTAGAGCACTTTAAGAGTAAAGCTCTACACAGATATTAAGGCACTGCTTCTCTATTTATAAAATAAGGAAACTGGTCAAGTCATTTCTACAATTTCCATAAACTCCAAAGTTCTACAAATCTATAATTTAATTCTAGAAAGACTGACTTACACTGTGAATTATTTTTCATTTTTGCTTGAAATATTGTGCCATTCCCTCATCAACTAAGTCATAACATAAAAGTATAACATTTTTGTCATTCCCATACCAAACTGACTACGTCCAAAAGAAGGCTGTTTCCTTTAAAAGAGGCATTCTGAAGAATTATGTCCTTATTTTAAAGATACAAATATTATGCAATTTCTTTTTTAGAATTTCTTTTTGGAAATACTGTCTGTGTTTGAGTATCTCCAATATTCATAAATATTTTTTCTTTGAAAATGAGCTAAATTTTGGAAACAGTCAAAAAGATCTGGCATACATAGCTGGCGATCAAAAGAGCAACTTTTTTATTACTATAAAAATGTAAATGAATGAACTTTGTAGACATTTATGATGGACAAGTTCAATGTTCTCTAAATACAATCAGCATACTTTTGTGCTCCATGTCTGAAGCAGGAGAACAGGGTCTGGAGAAAGGGAGCCTAAGGCCAAGCCATGGCAGACTTCTTAGAATCAGGCCAAAAAGAAAACCCCATCTCTCCATGCCCAAGTGATAAGGGGCCGAGACTCCTCCCCTTACAAAACCCCTCTACCCTACCTCACAAATGGGAAATGCCTCTGACTGGTGGCAGGCCAAGGCTTCACTTCAGCCTCTGACTGACTGGTCACAGGCCAATCCTTCATTACCACAGGGTGTAACCAATTGGAGACTCTAAGGGTATCTAGGGTGTCACCAAATTCTTTTAGTTTAATAAAATCCCTAAAGAAAATTGCAATCAGGTCTCTTGAACCACCTGCTCAAGCACATTCCCACTCTGTGGAGTGTACTTTTGTTTAAAAAAATCTGCGCTTTCATTGATTCATTCTTTTGTTGCTTTGTTTGTGCGTTTTGTTCGATTCTTTGTTCATTGCACCAAGAACCTGCACAACTCGCAGTTAAGACTTTGCATCTGGTAACATGTTTACTATTCAGTCTATTTCCAGAGTTCTCTGCTCTACTAAAATTCTACCTACGCCTCAAGATCCATATAGTACTACCTTTTCTCCAAACACTTCTGACATTTTACATTCAGATTTTACTGCCCCTTCTGTGTTCAAACAACTTCTAGTTTTATTACACTACATTTGTTGCATCCCATTTTAGACACGATAGTGATTGGGTTCTCAGTATCTGAAATTCAGACCATTCTGGGATAGACTATTTGATCTCACACAGTTAAGTCATTTAACCTGACTGGATTTCAGTTCATATTCTATAACGGGGTTATGATTTTCATTAAATATTTTTAATTCGTATTGCCTATTGTCTGTGAGGGTATAAGAAATCAGGCATTCAAGCTGGTAGTGATTATGTAAACCAGTGCTACCTTGCAAGATGGAAATCCAGCAATATATACTAAAAGCTTTTCATTGTCCTGGTCCTTTTGGTCCAGTTATTCTATTCTAATAACATATGCTGGACATAATCAGGATGCACTTAATGATGTTTAAGGATGTTCATCACTGAATTATTTATCATGAGAAAATTAATAACAACCTAGTTACCTAACCATAGTGAATTCCCTGAATAAATTATGGTGCAGCCACTCAATAGAATTTTATTTACATTGTTTTTTTAAAAAATCACACTAAAAGACATGGAAAAAAAGCATTCATGATGTGTAAAGTGTAAAAGGAAGGTTATAAAATCCCAGAATAGAGCTACAGTGCAAACAGCATTTCCTGTACTTCTATTTCACAACCTCCCTGGCCTGCGGGATGTCAGGGGAGGTGCATCTACACTCTGGTCTTTTAAAATTCTGAGCCCTGAGTAAATACACTCTCCAATAATGTTTTCAACTAAAAAAGTTCTCCTTTTTTGCCAGGTGAGGTGGCTCATATCTATAATCTCAGCATTTTGGGAGGCCAAGGTGGGTGGATCACCTGAGGTCAGGAGTTCAAGACCAGCCTAGCCAACATGGTGAAGCCCATCTCTACAAAAAATGCAAAAATGAGCAGAGCGTGGTGGCGCTTACCTGTAATCCCAGCGACTTGGGAGGCTGAGGCAGGAAAATCACTTGAACTCAGAAGGCAGAGGTTGCAGTGAGCTGAGATTGTGCCACTGCACTCCAGCCTGGGCAACAGAGTGAAACTTCGTCTCAAGAAAAAAAAAAGTTCTCCTTTTTCTCTACCTCTTTATCTCTGCAAAGTTACCCTGAAATAAAAGAAAACCCCTCATTTTATGAAATTTTTGAGCCAAGAATTAAGAGCTTTGTTTAAGGCTATAATTAATACTAGGCCTATACCAAGAATAGTAAATTCAGATTTTGGAGGATGAGCTTAGACTCAAAACTGATGGTGTCAAAAGGCATAATTTTTAAAAATTATACTTTTCAGAAGTACATTTTAAATTCTCAGTATTTCTTTCCATCCTCTACTAAGCAACTATATTTGTTTTTCCTCCTGTATCACAGTAAAGACGACTTATTTCCTTTGCTTTGTTTAGTTTCTGGCAGTGGAATAGGACTTCTTTTTAATATAAGGTTTTATGTAAATCAGCATTATATCAGTTTCTCTGTGGGTTAACTAGATTTTTAGGGGCCATCTCAAAGCCTAATCTACAATCCAGAAGAGGCTTCATAAATCAAGAAGCATCCTATAGGACTTTCTGTCACAAGTCCCACTGGTCAAGGGAGGTTTTTTCTTGTATTTCCTCAAGCTGAGTCTCAGAGAAAATAACAACCCCAGGGAAAGTCTTCGAAGATTTATTTTCTCCTTCACTGTTGAAAGCAGGGGTTTATGGCATCCTCACAGTGGGGTGGCCAGGGTCCATCTGAACCCCAGTGAGTCAAAGTCTGAGGGGGCAAGAATCCTTTGGAAAAATTTTCTGGGCAACTGTAACGTGAACTTCCTTGTTAAGATTTAAGGGGTACTTCAAAGTTAAAGATAATGAAGATGCTGATAACATCACCACACCCAAGAGACATGAGACTGTGCTGGGCATGTCGGGTGGATCGTCTCATTTGGTCCACACTCAACCAAGCGGGGAGAATAATCCTAACAACAGTGGTAACTGTAACAACAGTAGCCAATCCCCACAGCAGTTACATGCCAGCCTTTGTTTTTACCATTTTATCAATATTAACTCATTCAACTCCTATAACAACCGTGTGTGTGTGTGTGTGTGAGAGAGAGAGAGAGAGAGAGAGAGAGAGAGAGAGAGAGAGAGATACTAATTCCAACCCTATCTTCTGAAAAGGGAACTGAAACACAGAAACATGAAAGGACTTGCCAAGGTTACATAACTGGTAAGTGGCAAAGCCAGAATTGTTTAAATCTAGTCTCACGCTAGACTTGTGTGAACTACTAAAATTCTGCAGAACAACTTATTTGTACTTCCTTGTTTCCCATGGAAATTGCAACGCTGCATTTTACTTTTATGCTGCCTAGCACATATCTTGGTACATGACAGCCATTCAATACATGTTCTTTGAATTAATTATATACATATATATTTCTTATTTTAAACAGCTCAGTCTGTTAAGTTGGTTGACTCCTTTCAGTTTCTTTTTTAGGGAGCTATTATGTCCTTTTAAATATAATGATAAAAAACTACATTTAGGTATGGAGAACTGGGTTCAATGAATACATAATCTAACGTTTATATTAAGAATCAAACCAAATTAAATTATTAATCAAAAACCACAACCAGCTATATTAATCTGGATTGAAATGACCCAATCCATCTTTCTTACAAAAGTGCAAAATGAACTCATCTTAAAAAATCTTTATTTCCTCAAAATTATATAGCTAATACTTGAACATCAAAGTAATTTTGAAAAGAATATATTTCTCTATGTTTAAAATTCTAGGAAAACAAGTACATAGCCACCCCCTCAAAACTCTCAGCAACTTTGGGAGGCAGAGGCAGGCAGATTGTTTAAGCTCAGGGGTTTGAGATCAGCCTGAGCAACATAGTGAGACACTGTCTCCACAAAAATACAAAAAAATTAGCCAGGTGTGGTGGCATGCACAGCAGCTGTGATCCCAGCTTCTCGAGCGGCTGAAGCAGGAGGACAGCTTGAGCCCAGGAGGTCAAGGCTGCAGTGAGCCATGATGGCACCACAGCACTCCAGCCTATGTGAGAGAGTAAGACCCTGTCTCAAAAAAAGAAAAAAAAAACTGCCAGCAATATTCAATATAGACTATCTCTGTTTCCTTAAGTCCGAAATGAAATGGTTGCATCAGATGATTTCCAACATCTCCTTATTCTCCAGAATTACATGTTTCAACGGAACATGGCATGTTCTCCTCATGCTCCAGCTCATGTTTTAAAGGAGTATCGGCTAAATTTCTTTAGACAAAGAAATACACATGGGGATAATTCAGAACAAAACAATATCTACTGCTTAGTTAACGTAATCTCTCTTTCTATATCTTCTCGTAATTCCTAAAATGATCCATCTAAGATTATAGGTAGAGAGACACCGGATCTAGAAGCAGAAAACCTATGTTGAACACAAGTTGCACCGCACACTAGCTGAGCAATACTGGCATGTTCCTTCACCTGCTGACTTGCGAAACAAACTTCTTTCCTACCTATGTCTTGAGGACACACAATAACATAATATTGTTAATATTATATTTATTAATGATGTAATATATGAGAAAACACACTGTAAATTCTAAAATACTAAAAATGTAAGAAAAGTGTACTAGCAGTATCAAGATATTTTGAGAGCTAAGAGTTATTCTATTGTAGTTGACCATTTTTCTCTCAGTTCTGTTAAAATAAAAACAAAATAGTTGTCTATTGTGCAAACAGTTCAACATCTTCTTCCATTTGATGTTTTTCCAAAATTCTTGCTTAACTTTATGAAGCCATAAGCCTATTATTTATTAAGCATTAAAAGGCATTGTCTACTTTTATAAGCAAGCTTTGTTATAAATTAATCTTTTAGAGTTCCATAGAACTGAACAAACTAGAGGATGATAAATGAAAAGAAACGCTCTGATGCACTTCACATACTTTCCAATTTCAATGATTTGGACTCATTTACCCTGCCCAGAAACGAAAACACTTGGTGAAACTGAGAAAGCTATCATGGCACAAGATTTTCTACATTCTTTTATCTCTATGACAGGAACTCTACTAATTATTTATTTTAGAGAACTAAAAATAAACTATCAAATATACTAAGAGAAGCTGGTAGTGATCACAGTTAAGAGTAAGAGGAAGGAGCTATGCCTGCACATTTAACACCTAGCAGTACATACAGCTAGGAAATCTCCACTTGAAATTTAATAAACTTTACCTCTGGGAAAACACAAATCGTCAACGCTTTAGGTTACAATTATCAAATAATACTCTACAAATAAAGGAGACCTTTTATCCATATCCATACCACTACTTCAACTCCCTCTCAGAAGAACTTTCTATTTATTCCTGATTTGTGCGAGTATCACACTTCTAGACATACACCAATGACAATGATATCTTGGCTGTAAAAAAAACTTTAAATGCAGTCTTATAGACTGTATTCTTTATTTTTTAATTGAGTGACAAAGCATTGCATCAGATGTAATATATTGCTTTTAGCTCATTACATTGACTTTATCCAAGTCACTGATAGCATGGGTTTTCTGATTAACAAAATGTTAGTTAACTGGATAGCTTTTTAAAAACATAATTTTGACAACACACATCAACTTGGGGAACTACAGCAAAACACAAGTCCAAGAGCCATCTAAAATAGCATTTGTGCTTTCAGAAGCCACAGGAATCATGTCTGATAGTGACAGGTAGGGATGCAGGTGTTTTCTCCTTGATCCCATCTCACTTTTGTCTGTAATCTTGACCTGACTAGGAAATGCAGAAACAGAGGCAGACTAGAGAAAGTATTCTGCATAGGTATCCATGCAGCTCCCAGGAAACACACCTACAGCATCCACAGAGAGGGTGAGATGGAGGCAAACCCTTCTACATATGCCATTTTACTCCATTAAACCTTAACCTTCACACACTTCTGAACTAATCCAACCAAGAGTTTCTCACAAAACCAAGAGGAGACAACTCTTCATATGATCAAGCAGGAATTCTAATTTCCAGACTAGGGGGTCATGACTCTGAGCTGCATGGTTCAAACAATCTATGTATGATTTGATTATTGAGAGAAACTGAGGGAATCTGAGAGTTGACCTTAAAACACATACATCTCAACAATCATATCATGATAAAGTAAATCTCCATTGCCCGGGATCACTTGAGGATTTAATTGTTCAAGGAGAGCAGAGTTCTCCTCCATGTGGAAAAAAAAGGTATGGGGGGGAATGTTTGAGAGTAAAAAATACAAAATTCAACCTGTCGAAAATACACCATTCTATTCATTTTCTTCTTAAAAAAAAAACAAAACACATACTCAACCTTAACTACCTCGAAACACAGGGAGCTATACATGTAGATGAAAAATAATGTGTGACCTTACTTGATCAGTGAATCTAAAAATCTGCTGAGAGATTAGTGTGCCTTCATGTTCATCATCTGTTACCCATCAGCACTACAAGCAACCATATAGTTCTGTGTTGTCCACACATGAAAATACAAACCACACACACACACACACACACACACACAGAGCAAGCCTTTGGTAGACATCACTGGTCAGTCGTGACTTGCTAGGTGGAATCTTCTGGTCTCTCTTTTTCACAGAATATTGAGAAGTAGGTGTTCTAACACCACAGAAGATGCAGTTTTCCAGGGATGACTTTGAGATCAGCACCACATTGAAAGCTCAAGCCCCCCAGAAGGCCAGGCTAAGAATAGCCACAGTTTCACTCCGAATGTAAATGACTAGCCACCAAAATTATGAGTGTATTTACCACACAGAGAGAAAGAACCAACTGGGGTACAAAAAGGCAACCGTAAAAAGCAAGAACAAAATTATACTCCACTAATATTTAATACATGATTTCACCATGGCATATGTGTATAATTTTTAAATGAATATATATATACATACAGCTAGATGTTTAAAAGATTTTTACTGAAAAAACATGATCAGAATAGTTTGGGGGTGACTAAAATCACTTAAGATAAAATGATTTACATATATATTCAAGCAAATAAAAGTTTATATCACTTAAATCAACATCTTCTAAAATGCCTAAGTCATGAAGAACTCAATTTACAGCACTATTTTTAAATTTTTCTCATTTTTCTATAATGTTCATATCCCAATCTACTTTATAGGAGACTGCCTTTCATCATACCCTCAATTGTTAAATGTTTTACAGAAATTGGCACTAAGAAAAAAAAAAGGAGGACTCATAAAAATCTTTTCTGTAGTAACATCAATGCAAACAACCCATTTCTAATCCCAAGATTTAATGATATAAAACACCCCAAAGTAATCACATAACAATAAAAACAAATTAAATTCAATATTATTTTTCATATCATTTACATCAGCTTTGTTTCTACTGTGCTCTATTAAAAGTAAAATTATAGGCATGAAAAATTTAAAGATACTAAGCAAACAAAACCACATCTGAGAAAATTAGCATCCAGTGTAAGGTGATTTTAGGTCATCAGGGCAATTTCAATGCTGCTAATTATATCTCCAAGTAAGCAGCACTTAGGTTTTTGCTTCCTGCTCAAATTTTATTGGATGTATAACCAACAAGAAATATTTTTAAAGGCAAAAAATACACATGAATGTGTAAATAGATTGTGGGAGGAGAGTATATTTTAATTCTGAGAGCTGTGACTTGCCTTTTTTCATTCCTCCGTTCTCTTTGAAACATACAAGAAAACCCACAAAATGAGAATATTCTACACAAATATCTACTCGTGTAACACGCATACACTATTTCTGACAAACAAGAGAAGTATGAAAATAAGCAGAAAAGACGAACTGCACAGAGGGAAAAGTCTAATAAAAGACTAAACAAATAAAACATAAAAAGAATGATCCTAAAGAGGAATTTTAAAGAAGATAAAAATATTCAGACACTGAATTTCAAAATGCCAATATGAATTTTAAATAGTCAAATTTCCCTCAGATTATGCCATGTTTTTCTCATTCATTTCAGTCTCTAAATGTATTTACAATGGACTGTTTCTATATTTTTATGGAGAAACACAAACTTAATGTATTTTTTTTCTAAGAAGCTAAATTTAGAGAATGTGGGAGGAATAAGGAGAAAGTCATGACAGCATTTACAATTTAATGGGAAGAGAATTTACAGTGTATTAAAGCAAATAAATGTCAAACTTATTTAAACTTTTAGGTATGGCACATGGACTATTGATAATTAAAATATAATTAAATATTTTTGGTTGGCATAGCTACCTCTATCAATATTTGAGATGGCAACTGTTAATATTTAAGTCTACAACTAAATTTTTATTTATATCATTGAATTAACATAACTCAGTAACTAAGATCAGTTTTTAAAATATAACCAACAAATAAAATTTATCTGTTACTGGCTTTTTTTTTTTTTTTTTTTTTCATAGTAATTGTGCCGCATCCTAATCTGGATTTCCAATTCCTTAGGCAAAATCTCATATGTCACTGCCTTATACTGACACCTGCTGGAAAGTACTAGAGTTGTACATTTATCATTGCGTTGTCCAGGCAGTTGTTAATTTTGCATATATGAAAGAATACATGGAAGATAATATTTTAACAGCAAATAACATAAATTTTAATTAAAATTTAATTTTCTAAATGAAAAAATTAACATTTATTCTAAACATTTAAATTTTCATGGTATCTTTAGGATACCAAGAAGTCTTCCCCAAAAGCACTTCTGATGGTAATTTATCCAATGACTTCAATGACTTAAACTTGTGCCTCTTTGCAGTAGAATTAGGAGTCTAATTAGCAACTTTCTCCAATACTTGACTTCTGCTGTTTCATACTTTCCACGAACTTAATACCTTGGTCACCTGAATTTTGAAAAATATTTGGTTTCGTGAAAGTACACACACAAATGGATCAGGAATATGACCCTGCTCTTAAAAAATAAAAAAAGAATGCTTTATATGTTCATACTGGTAGTTAAAAAAAATTAAATAACATGAATTGGTAAGTGAGCTTTCTTATCTATTATCAAAATTGTCTTTGCATGAAAAACACAAATGTTTTAGCAGAATAAACTTATCCTTTGAAGTGGAGCAAAACACAACACATTGAAATAATTAGGTTTACAAATCATTGTAACTGAATTAATTAAGTTCCATTAAGTTTTAATTAACTTCTTATGCAAATAAAACTCACTTGTAAGTATTTCTGAAAAGAATATCCCACTACCCGAATCTGTCTCCCAAAACTTCCAGAAAAAAAGAAAAGTTTCCAGACAGCAATATATCTAATTGGCCAAATTGTAAGAAATTACAGTGTAACATAATAAAGTTAATGGAATACTGCTTCCTACCTCAATCTGCTGCCATATAAGCATCATTTAGATGCCTGGACATGCCATATTGTATACCATTAGAAAATAATATTTTCGTAGAGGCAGTTGTTTTGATCACAAATGAGTTGGGGCAGCTAATAGAGCAACAAGATACATTATTTAGAACGGTACTAAAAATATGAGAGGAAGGAGGAATATGGTACTGCGGTAGTGTAAAAATTGCTATTATAATTCTCTCCTTTTATATCACAACACTCTAATTTTGACAAAAGTAATGACCTAGTATGAACACAGTTTGGATAAAACAAAACTATCATTAAAAAATATACATAACAGCTAACTCGGCTGATTCAATGGTTTATGTTCAGGATGACGTAGTATTAGAAATTTGCAACTGTCAAACAAGTTACCTCCTGAAAGTCTACTTAATTCACCTATCCAAATGAAATTAAGTTCTTCAAGTGTAACTACAGTATATGGAGATTCAAGAATATAGGGGATATTTTACGATGAAATTAAGTCTCATCATTTTTTAAACTGTGTTTTAATTTTTTTAATTGAAAAAGCAATTAGCTATAAAAAGATGAAACATTTTTTTTAAATCTACCGAAAGATTAGCACCCTTCTTTTAAATTCGCTAAAATTTACATAAGATTGATGTGCCATTCAATATTAAGATACTGCAAAGAACCACAGAGGTAACAGGTCTTAATGCATGTAGTAGTTTTGCTATCATATTTTCTCCAAACAGTTCACTAGCCCATTTCAGAAGACAAGATTGTGTCAACTGAAAAATCAACTATGTACTAAAACTAAAACCTGCTTTAGATTCTTAAACAAAATGTAATTATGCAATTCACTTTAACAGCTTTTACAATCATTTACTAAGAAAGGGAATCTTTCCTTGATAAGAACTAAAAGATTAGTTTTTAGAGCCTGAGAAACAGTAAAACTGTCAGACACCCGAGATCCTTATTTTCAATCACTCAGTTACCTTACAGAGCTTCTGATACCGAGGAGAAGAAACTGCCATCCTTTGTAAACGATGCAACAAAACCACAACTTTCTGCAGAGACGTTCTCACCACAGCCATCATTTTAAGTTTACCACACTTCTGGAGACACCTCAGAATTTGCATTATAAATGAAGAGCAACGATCATTTCCTCCCGGTCACTGGACAATGATTTGTCAGTTCTCTGAGCATGCTCGTTTCCAGGAAAGCATTTGAAAGATACAGGGGTTTAGGTTCTAGGAAAAAGGAGGCTTGTATTCCTTCAACTTCTCAATTGCAAAAACACAGACAAACGCCACACAGAAAGCCCCCCCCGCCAGCAGATGCTCACAGTCAGCACTTGCTCAGCCCGGCATGGCCAGAAACGAAGGAAGTTGTTGAGCAGCCAAGCGCTGCCGGCTGCCGAAGAGGAGTACGCTGAGTAGCCAAAGAGGATATTAAGTGAAACATTAAAGCTGCAGCTAGAAAGCGGACATCCCCTGGGAACAGAGATTCAACATAGCACCGCCACTACCACCACGGTGCATGCTGTGTAGCTGGTTTCTATTAAGAGACAGCGGAGCATTCATCCTCTGTAAAGAGGGATACGTTCACTACCCAATAAAGGCAGCTCTAGCTGTGCTCTGTGAATTAGGGAACAGAGACCCTGTTATAAATCTTAAGAAGAGCAGAAGGGCACACCTGATTCTAATGACAGCAGCCCACATATTAAGTGCTAAAAAATCACCCCTAGACAGGTGTCAGCCCAAGATCACCTAAAACAAAAAACAACAACAAAGCAAAACAAAAAATACTTGCAGGGGTTATGTGACTAAGATACCCTAAAAGCAGAGCCATCCAGTGGAGTCTCATATGCCTGCCTAGAAGGAAAGCCATGAGCAATGGAATGGGTTAGGATTTGTCTAATTAAACAGCGAAGTTAATAAAAAATTAAAAGTCTGTAATTGACTATTGAACATTTCCCTTTAGACAGCATCTTCATGATCTCATTTTATTTGCCATAAAGCTGTTTTAATTTTATGAATAGGAAAGATGAGGCCATAATTATATCATATAAAAACCTAGTACAGAATTTTGGGGTTTTATGTGTATATATTATACACACTTGAGACACATTCTCTAACGCAGCCTGAATAGCAATACAAATATCAACTGGGGTAAAGTACTATCAAGAGATGTGCAAAATAACCCTGGATGATTAAATGACTGGGTCAAAGAGCACAGTCAGAAATAGAACCCAGATGTTGCTCATTATCAGCATCCTTCTCAAATTGGTGACCGGGCTATTGCTGCAATTTCACCTCTCTCTAATGTTGTCATAATTCTTTAAAAGAAATGCAGTATTTTCAAGTATTTGTTTTTCCTCCTTTACTTCACTTGCCTTTCCTAGTCCTTCGTGTTACAACGATTTAAAGTCCTATATTGGGCCTTACAGAACGGTGTTTTTCAAGCAGTGTTTTGTAGACTTTATTGGGTCTTATAGAACTGTAATTATCAGCAGTGTTTTGTGGACTTCTGCCTGTATCTTTTTTCCCTGCAGGTCCATACTGAGAATCTACACTGCCTCCCTCTGGTGAGGCTAACAATGTCACCATATCCGTGTAAAGCCAAAAACAGAGAACACAGTCAAAGTATAGAATATAAAATGTTAAGGTATTTGAACAAATAGATAGAAATAGATTAATGATTGTTCAGGGGGAGGGGAATGGGGTTGAAGAATGGGAAAATGATACTAAAGAGGAAGGGGTTTCTTTTTGAGGTAACGAAAATGTTCTAACTTGACTGTGGTGATGGTTGTACAATTGTGAATATACTAGAAACAAATTATAAAATTTAAATGAATGAACTGCACAGTATGTGAACTACATGCCAAGAAAGTTGTTAAGTATGAAGCTGTAATTCCTGTCCTAGAACAAGCAGATGAAGCCCCCATGAGATAGGCATTCAACCCTCAAACACAGTGGTAAGTATGGAGCTGAGCACAGGGGAAAATATAAAACATTCTACAATCAGAGTCTGCACCTATGGAACAAGAGGATGAAAATTAGGCTAAAAGCAAACACAGGAGATAAAAGTATAATAATCCTAACACATAAATTGTTAGAGAGCAAAACCAACCACCCATGACAACACCACTCCAGAAAGGCAGCAGGAACTCAGGACTTCACCCAGGAAAGAATCAGAGCATCTCAATTAATTGGTAATGCCAAATGTAAAGCTAAAATTTTTAAATATAATGAAAAGAATAACAATATTTTAGAAGATAAACATGCACATTAAGAATAAATGCAGTTGAACTAATAAACTAGTTGGAAGTCAATAATGGGCTTTCACACAAAAGCAAAAAAATAAAGTGTCTGCATCTTTGGCCAAATTCTCTCATCTGAATACAGACTCACAGTGACAGCTGCAGACCAGGCATCTCCTCCTGGGTGTTACTCCAATGCTTCATTTCAACACAGTCAAAATGGAGGAAATTTGCCAACCCCACACATTTCTCACCAACTTGCCACCCTGTCCTGACATTTTCTTCTGTGTTCCCAGTCTCAGGCTCTAATACCACTTGGCAATCTGCCTTTCCCCTTCCTTAGCCTATACATACTATTGAGTCATTAGGTCTACACCCCCTGCCATTGTCTCCTTTCTCGTCATTATCACCTCTAGCCTGGATGGCTACATGAGTATCCTAACAGGCCTCTCTGCTGTCACTTTTGCCTAGTTCAAATCCATTCCTCATACCATCAGCTAAATTCCTATAAAGCAAAAATCCCATTGCATCGCTCTTGTTACTATCCTTTATGACTCCTCTTCATTGCCACTGGGTTAAAATATAAATACTTGCGTGGCATTTCAGACCCTCTATGAGCCGGACTACTCAGTTCTCAAGGAGCTTGTCTCCCCTGCAAGACTCCAAAGAATCAGCTTTTCTCTTGCCAAAAGGCCTCTGCTGGGAAATAAAACCTAACAGCCTTGCAGCAGGGCAATGAAACATAGATACATAAATCCAAATGATCATCCATCCTTAACAGAATTCATGTATCATAGCGTCCTACCAGAAGTTAACCATCTTCCATATGCTTTAGAACTATCCTCAAAATTCACCCAAGATTCACCTTAATCTGAACACACAATAAACTGCTTTATCTTCATAAAATATTCCCATGGCTTTGGATCTGGTTGTCACAAGACATAAAGCAAGTATAAACAGTGTATGTGTCAGCCAGGCAGTTCTACATACACATCCTGTGCGTGCAGCACCGATACACTGATACACCCAGGTCCTTACTCCATCTTCTTTAGCACACAAAGACTGTGCACCACCACCACCCCACACATCACCACAACTTTCCTTTTATGATTTGCCATGCTTTTGTACAGTGATTTTCTCCAACAAACATCTCTCCATTTCTAACCAGTTTCCACATCAAATGTCTGTTCACTCAAACAAAAGGAGAATCATTAGTATACAACACCGTAAAAAAACTGAAATTCTCTAGCCTCAGAAAAACTCAGTAAAAGGTACTAAGTCTCTAACAATCGTATCTCTGTGAGGTGCTGAAAATCATAGAATAAATTTTTCAAATAGAATGGAGAGAACACTGTAAAATTAAGAGCACTGAATAACGAAGCAAAGGAATGAAAAATCATGCAAATTACCGTAATATGAAACATTCTACACAAAAATGTACATATTTATCTTTAAACAAAGGAATTTTAGTAGACTCTTAGTAAAGGTCTTCTTTATTACTTTCTACCAGCCAAAAGAAACTATTTTTACAACACTAAAGCAATAATATGTTTTATAAAGCATTATAATGTATTTTAATATTTTTATCAGCAACCTTTCTTTCTTGATGCTGTTTGCCATAAGTAATCCTGTGCTTAGTTATTTTTATTTTGAAATATTTTAAACATTTCTATTTACATTTGTCTTCCACTGTTTGAATATTCATTAAATATTGAGAAGAGTCTTAGCTATGGTAAGAATATATTCTAAGATAAAATATGTCAGAAGACATCATTAAACTCTAGACCAGGCCTGCCTGTGTTTTGCTGGTGCTCATTACCAGGGTTCATTTCAAGCCTCCTTTACTTATTGCGTATAAACTGTTACCTACTCAAGTGCACAGCCTACATAGCTATTGAAATTAACACCATTGCATAAATTATCTGTGAGCATTTGTAGGTCAGACTTTTTGTTGTTTAAATCATAAAAATAAATAATCTAGCATCTACCCACACTTAAGTCTTCTATGACCTCCTACAACACAGATGATGGCTGAATATTTTATCAATTAACATGTATAGTGACCTCATGAGGCTCCAGAGGGTGAGACAAGGAACAGATTTAATTTTGATACTTGCCTGGTCACACTCATTACCAAGTCACAAATGTATTATGCAATGAATAAGAAACAAGTAGCAATATATGTAAACAGAAATTTTCATTAAATGAATCTTAAGAAGGCAACAGTAAAACACCACGAGTTTTCATGCACAGCAACAATTTATAAATAAGCTCATTCCAAGAAGATCTGTTTTTCAAATTGTGTAACTTTTCAGTGAAAACAATTTCAAACTTAAAGATAAATTGTAAGAATCTGAGTAGTTCAAAGAAAGACTTTGTATCCTTCATCCAGATCCACACATTTGTTGACATTTTACGAAAAGGTCTTTTTGATGTTTTAAGAGAAAAGAGTTCCTAAGAACAGATTTTAAAACGGTATTGATCCTCAATTTCATAACGGTCAGTCAAGGTCCAAGGACAGCAGTCAGTATTTACTTAGGATTTGCACACAGGGCACGTTGTAGGCAACAATATGGATAATATCATCTCTGCCCCTGAAGAACCATGAGATCAACTGGGACAGGTGGAGACATGCATCAAAAGACAATGGAGGTTGGGTGTGGTGGCTCATGCCTGTAATCTCCGCACTTCAGGAGGCTGAGGCAGGTGGATCACTTGAGGTCAAGAATTCAAGACCAGGCTGGTCAACGTGGCGAAACCTCATCTCTACCAAAAATATGAAAACTAGCTGGGTGTGCTGGAGCACACCTGTAATCCCAGCTACTCAGGCAGGAGATAAGTTGAGGGATGAGAATCGCTTAAATCCAGGAGGCAGAGTTGGTAGCAAGCCAAGATCATGCCACTACACTCCAGCCTGGGTGACAGAGCAAGACTCTGTCTCAAAAATAACAACAACAAAAGACAATCGAGCACATGTTCACAAGTTTGTCAGAAATAATACTTGTCAAACTGATGTAAGCACGGCATGGTATAAAGAAGTAATCAGATGTAATATTACAGTTAACAAGACTTCCCTTTTGAAAAAGGTTTTTGTTTTGTTTTTTGGGGAGGGGACAGAGTCTCACTCTACCACCCAGGCTAGAGTGTAGTAGCGAGATCTTGGCTCACTGCAACCTCCACCTACTGGGTTCAAGTGATTCTCATGCCTCATCCTCCTGAATAGCTGGGACTACAGGTGCACACCACCACGCCCGGTTAATTTTTGCATTTTTAGTAGACACAGGGTTTCACCATGTTGGCCAGGTTGGTCTCCAATTCCCAACCTCAGGTCATCTACCTATGCTGACCTCCCAAAGTGCTGGGATTATAGAGGTGAGCCACCACACTCGGCCTGAATCAGATTTTGAACTAAGTTCTAAGTGAGAAGGCCTATATGGTTCGCAACAATATGTCAGCCTATGCAGAGAAACTGGAAGGTTCAAGAGCACTGAAGCAGAACTACCTGAGGGCGGAAAAAGATTCCGATGTGTTTCATAAGAGTCCTCATAATGTTTTTAAATAAAACGTTTTATATTAGCACATTTTGTGTAGAAGAAATATTTGAACCTCAGACTACATATACAATCACAGTTATCAAGGTAATGGCATAAAAGTAATACCATCAAGCCTGATATTCTTAGTTATAAACTAAGCTATACAGCTTTGCAGCTTTTATATTAAGTATGTATAACAAATGGGGAAAGAAACAATTTCACATTAAGGGAAAATGCCCTTATAATTTAGGATTCAATAAAGCTAACTATAAAAGGGCTTAAAATGACAGAAAGTAGAATCACTGTGAGCCTCTCACTCTAAATAAACAACTATTGCTTCCATAAAACAAGGTGGGCTTTTTCCCTCTAATATTAAGTAAAAATACCTGATAGAGCTTATTTCCAGAAACCAATCATTCACAGGAGAGCACGGATTTCATAAGAAAATAAGGTGACGACCTCACCTTTCAATGGTAATACATGTGCATGCAGATGGATCAAAAGAGCACAGGACAAACACAAGTACTGGTGTAGTTTCCCATGCACTTACCTGCATCTGCTGTTTGAGTTCTCTGGCCAAGATACTGTCCTGAAGAGCATTCTCCCGATGAGAGGCATCAGCAAGCACATTCACTGTGGTCTCTGCTTCTTGGATCCACTTTAGGAAGTTCTCCAGATCTCGGCGAGAGGCCTGCACCATCTTCCACTCAGCCTCCAAGGCATTCTGTCTGTCAGCAACACTGAAAGTAACAATATGACAGCACAGCTCTATTACAGTGTGACATTCCACACCATGTATCCCCTAAATAAAAATCTAACAGGCAGCCCCAAAGGACCTTTTATTCAAGTCAACATAGGTAACTGGGAGATGTATTTGTATGTGTGTCTTGAATAATCCTTAGTGGAGGGGTCAGGTGAATTGTGAAAAGACTGAAAGGGGGAGAGCCAGAAACATTTTAAAATCAGATCTGTATCATAAAATAATTATAACTACATTTTACATCTCATAATTGTAAATTAAATTATTCCCCCATATGTTGTAAGTCAATACAAAAGGCAATTGTATTCATTCAGTCACTGAATCCTACAACTCCTTTAAGGATTAAATATTCACACAGTCAGTGACTAAATGAATTCTAGGAAGAAATAAAATCTGAAGAAATATTTAAGATAAAATAAAAATAACTGAAACAGCCAACTTTATATATTTTAAACAATTCATATAAATACAAGTTGTTTTTTTATTTAGTAATATTTAGAACACATTGGACAAATGAGCTTCTATAAACCCTTCATTAAATCTACATCAAAATTAGAACACAGAGCTACCTTGCAGTTATATGAGCTAAGAGATACACACACCTGTAAATTCAACATTTAAAACTTTATATACTTCATAGCTCTCTAATAAGAAAACAACTCAATTTTAAAAATTAGTATCAACAATTTCACTCCTAGGTTATTTCAATCCAAGAGAACTGGAAACGTATTTCCACACAAAAACTTGTACACAATTCTTTACAGCAGCATTATCTATAATGGCCAAGTAGTAGAATCAACCTAAATTGAGAGAAAAATTAATACAGAAAATACACTATAACTATACATAGAATATTATTCACCCATAAAAGGGGATGAAGTACTGACACATGCACGACATGGATGAACCTTGAAAACATTACACTAAGTGAAAGAAGCTAGAGACAAAAGGCCACATAGGGTGAAATTTCCATTTATAGAAAATGTCCAAAATGGGTAAATTCATAGAGAGAAAGCAGATTAGGTGTTGGCGAGACCTGCATGGCGGAGGACAATGGAGGCTGACTACTAATGGTATGGGGGTTCTTCAGAGGATGACAAATTTTCTGAAATTAAGAGTAGTGGTGAATGCCAAACGTGGTGAATATACTAAAAACCACTGAGTTGTACACTTTAAAAGTGTGAATTTCATAATACAGCAGTGAATTTTGTAATTCCCTTATCTGTAGGGGATACATTTCAAGATCCCCAGTGAATGCCTGAAACCACAGATAGTACAGAACTATATACCGTGCTATATATACCATGTTTTTTTCCCAGACATACATACCTATTTTTATATTATAAATTAGGCACAGTAAGACACTGATGATCATAACTAATAATAAAACAGAACAATCATAACAATATGCTGTGTAAAACTTATGTCAACATGATCTTCCTCTCCCTCAAGATTTCTTTTTGTATACACCACAGGTAACTGAAACCACAGCAAGCAAAACACGGATAAGAGGGACTACTGTATACAAATTGTATACTAGTAAAAACCAGTGTAACTAATAGACTGCATTTACATGTATTACCTACTGTCCATCTACTCATGCATCCATCTAACTGTCCTTCTATTTGTATATAGAGAGAAATAAATGTCTGGAATATTAACTTAATATTCAAACAGTTATTTCTGGGTGCTGGGACTTAAGTTGGTTTACTTTCCTATTTGTACTTTTTGGCATTTTTTGATTTATAACAATGCAGTATCTTTTGTTAACACATCTTTTTTAAAAATGCGCAAAAGATTTAAACCTATTACCATAGATGTTTAGATGACAAGCAAATGAAAATGTACGCACTACATTCATCATTAGATGAATTCAAACCACAATGAGACATTGCTTCATGTTAAAATGGCTTTAAGAAAATGACTATATCAAGGGTTGGTGGGAATGTGGAGTAACTGCAACTCGCATACATTGCAGGTAAAAGTACAGCCATTTTGAAAAACAGCTGGCAGCTTGTTATAAAGTTAACCATGCATTTGTGATACAACTCAGCAATCCTACCCCTAGGTATTTATCCATAAGAAACAAAAACACACATCTAGACGGGGCACAGCGGATCACACCTATAGTCCTAGCACTTTGGGAGGCCAAGGCAGGCAGATTAATTGAGGGCAGGAGTTCGAGACCAGCCTGGACAACATAGTAAAACCCCTTCTTCACTAAAAATACAAAAATTAGCTGGGTGTGGTGGAGCACGCCTGTAATCCCAGCTACTTAAGGGGCTGATGCAATGAGAATTGCTTGAACTCAGGAGTCAGAGGTTGCAGTGACCCAAGATTGTGCCACTGCACTCCAGCCTGGGTGACAGAGTGAGACTCTTGTCAAAAAAACAAAAAACAAAAAAACAAAAAAAACGCGTGTCTACATAAAATCTATATGCCAGTGTCTATAGTAGCCTTATTGGTAATGGCCAAAAACTAAAAACAATCTAAATATCAACTGGTATTACATACAGATAGACAAAGTTTGCTACAGTGATGCAACGGAATACTGTTCCACAATAAAAATAAGCAAACCACTGATACATGCAACAACATGCATGGATTCTCACATGCATTCTGCTAAGTCAAAGAAGCCAGACACAAAAGACTACACACTAAGATTCTGTTTATATGACTTTCTGGAATGTCATCACCTCATCCTATCATTTACTTCTTAACCTGCAGAAAGAATTTAAATTGCCTGACCTGGAATTTAATTTCCTCCGTAATTGATCCCAGTTTACTTTCCCAACTTTATCCCCTAGTTTGCTTCAATACTCTGTTTAGGTAATAGTGGTATGCTCCTTTACCTCTAGAATATTCATAATATTGTGTCCACATGAAAATGTTATATCCATATAAAAATGACCTGATGAACCTCTCCATTTATTACAATCCTACCACTCCTTTAAGGGTTAAGGACTACCTCTTCCAGAACATTCCATCCCAGTTAGGTTTCCTTGTTATGAGTTCATAAAAGATCAATAATCTTCTTCGAACAACAATTAATCACATGGATCCTTGAAAAAGGCCTTGAATGATGAACTTGTTTCGCTTTTAAATTGTATTCTAACTATATTATATAGTTTTCTTATCTTTCCACCCATTCTATAAACTCTCCTTCAGCAGAATTTTTTATATTTCCATATCCTGAGTTCTATTTATATTATTATAAGTATTTACAGAATGACAATCTTTCCATATTATGGCTTTATTTTATTTTATTTTATTTTATTTTATTTTATTTTATTTTTGAGGTGGAGTCTTGCTCTGTCACCCAGCCTAGAGTGCAGTGGCGTGACCTCGGCTCACTGCAACTTCTACCTCCTGAGTTCAAGTGATTCTCCTGCCTCAGCCTCCCGAGTAGCTGGGATTATCAGTGCATGCCACCACACCCGGCTAATTTTTGCATTTTTTTAGTAGTGACAAGATTTCACCATGTTGACCAGGCTGACCTCAAACTCCTAACCTCAAGTGATTGGCCTGACTCGGCCTCCCAAAGCACTGGAACTACAGGCATGCACACATAAAAGACTGGACAAAGGATATGAACAGACACTTCTCAAAAAAAGACATTTATGCAGCCAACAAACATATGAAAACAAGTTCATCATCACTGGTTATTAGAGAAATGCAAATCAAAATCACAATGAGATATCATTGCATGACAGTTAGAATGGCAATCATTAAAAGTCAGGAAACAACAGATGCTGGAGAGAATGTGGAGAAATAGGAACGCTTTTAAACTGTTGGTGGGAGTATAAATTAGTTTAACCATTGTGGAAGACAGTGTGGCAATTCCTCAAAACCAGAAATACATGGTGACCACAGACTGTGTGGCAATTCCTCAAAACCAGAAATACTATTTGACCCTGCAATCCCATTACTGGGTATATACCCAAAGGATGATAAATCATTCTACTCTAAAGACACATGCACACGTATGTTTATTGCAGCACTGTTCACAATAGCAAAGACTTGGAATCAACCCAAATGCCCATCAATGATAGACTGGATAAAGAAAATGTGCCACATATACACCGTGGAATACTATGAAGCCATAAAGAAGAATGAGTTCATGTCCTTTGCAGGAACATGGATGAAGCTGGAAACCATCATTCTCAGCAAACTAACACAAGAACAGAAAACCAAACACCACATGTTCTCACTCATAAGTGGGAGTTAAACAATGAGAACACATGGAGACAGGGAGGGTAACATCACACACCAGGGCCTGTCAGGGGGTGGAGAGCAAGGAGGGAGAGCATTAGGACAAACATCTAATGCATGAGGGGCTTAAAACCTAGATCATGGGTTGATGGGTGCAGCAAACCACCACGGCACATGTATATATCTATGTAACAAAACTGCACGTTCTGCACATGTATCCCAGAACTTAAAGTAAAATTTTAAAAAACTAAAATAATAATAATTATTGAATTAATTATAAAAAGTAGCTCCTACATACCATTTTTCAAGAAGCTCCCAGATATCCCCCACAGAACTTAGTTTGCCAATCAAGAAGGAGAAAGATAAAAGAAGTGTAAAGAAGAGATCCAACCCAGGGAGAAGCAAAGGCACTCTCCTGTTAATGGTGAGAGGAGATCACAGAAAAGAGGGCGGGAATCCAAACTGGAGCAGGTAAGGGCTGTCTTCAGCTTTGCCATCACTCAGTATTCCTGTTTTAACATGATGAAACTTATAAAGGATACAACTCAGACCAAATGTGGAAACCACCCCGAAGAAGAAAACAAATAAACCAAAAAAAAAAAAAAAAAAAAAAGGCAGAAACAAATGAATAACACAAAACAGCCATGAGATCCAAGAAATAAAGATTCTAAACTAGAAGCAAAGCAAAGGAAATACCCAGCATGATGGCTGTGCAGCAGGCCTAGGAGGCATGTCTCCAGAAGAGATGTCACCAAGGCATGGTATTAGAAGTGATAGCCTGCTTAATGTGATTGGCTATGTGGAAAATCGTACTGTCAGGTCAGTAGAAAATGTGGGAGGAATTTGCAATAGGTGCAAAGAAAACTAGGCATATAAAAATAAGGCAATTATTAATTTTAGATAAACACAGAAAACAAAATTATAGTAAACCTCAGTTTTCAGCTGGTAATAATGTTTAGACAGGCATAGTAATGTCAACACTGTATATTTATTTACCTAAAATTCGATGATGAAGCAGGAAAAAGAACAGTAGCATCCCAAAGCAACTTCCTATGTATTTACCAAAACACAACGTCAAATGACAATGTCTAATACTGAAGAATTGAAAGATAATGGTATACTCATTTTATTTAGAATGTGGAAATGTAAAAATGATATAAGAAGAAGGTAAAGAGAATAGTTGTCTCTAGGAAGGGAACTGCGGTGAGTCAAGGAAGAACTATATTCTGTTAAAAACCTTCCAGTGCCATGTGGTGGTTGTTTATTTTGTAATCATAGGTGAATATTTTTTCAATTTTAAAATTTAGAAGTTACCCACTAGAATTTGAGTGGTTGTTGCTGGTGGTGTTTTATCCTTCCCCAAGTCCTGCCCATATTTTCTATTTTTAAAACATCAACAGAAATATTAAGAATGACCAAATGAAGTCTGTGCTAAAAAGGCACTAGGAAACAAAGATTAAAGGAGTATACATGTGCAGTTAATCCACTACGAACAGGAGATTCTCTTTTAAGAGCATGCCCTATATAAAATGTAGTCATAAAAACATTTAGTGAAGTCGAACACCTTGATTTCCCATAATCAGAATTCTTTTTCATTACTTAGTAAGAATATTCATATGCACATAATAAGTATAGGGCAACAGCTAATGTAAAAAGAGATCATTACAGATTAATTCTATTAAACCCTGAGAATGCCCAGACTAGGGAAAATGACACAAATGTCTAAGAACACTAATGGCAAAGACAGAGGATTCTCTTCATATGAGAGATATTTAGATACTAGCAAGTATAAAGGGCCAGGTTAGGAGGGGAGGTAGACAACCTAAGGTCATGCTTCAAAGGAAAAGTGAGCTAAGAGAACATGAGCACTTGGCCTCCGACAGTACTCCACTGGGCAGAGCAATTCCAGTAGCACGCTTCGATGACAAGTGGAACAGTCTCAATTCAGAGGCTAGAGCACCTATTGACAAATTATCTATTGATCATCAGTGGGAAAAGAGATACTATTTAAAAATATTCACTTTCTAGGAAACTTTGATGTCTACTTTGTTGATTATATAAGCAAAAGAATACGGATTTTGGATGAAGGTAGACAAGGCTCCATTACTCACCAGCCATGAGTGCTTGAGCAAGAACTGTTTTCATCATTCCTAAACTCTGCCTGATACATGGTTTTCCATGATCGGACTCTGGCTCACCCCCCAGGAAGCATTTTCCCACTCCACGCTTCATACATTATTTATCTACAAAAATGAACCAATTATTATCATTTTGTTTTTGAGATGGAGTTTAGCTCTTGTTGCCCAGGCTGGAGTGCAATGGAGCGATCTCGGCTCACTGCAACCTCCACCTCCCGGGTTCATGTGATTCTCCTGCCTCAGCCTCCTAAGTAGCTGGGATTACAGGTATGCACCACCATGCCCTGCTAATTTTTTTGTATTTTTAGCAGAGATGAGGTTTCTCCATGTTGGTCAAGCTGGTCTCAGACTCCCGACCTCAGGTGATCCACCAGCTTCAGCCTCCCAAAGTGCTGGATTACAGGTGTGAGGCACCGCACCTGGCCAATGAACCAATTATTAATCCTCCAAGAGGTCATGCTTCTGTCACATCCAGAACTTTACCTTTACTTTTTTTAACCTTAAATATCCTCCTGCCACCCTCCTCCAGCCCCCACTAATTTTCCCCATTCCACCTGGTTAACCTCTACTGGCCCTCCAGATCTGGGTGCAAACACTTTCCAAAACCATGGTACCTTTCCTAAGGCATCCCATAGTTTCCCCTACCATGGCTGTTGGTGTTTCATTGCTGCTATCATAAATGACCACAGACTGTGTGACCTAAAGTAACACAAGTTTATTATCTTACAGTTTTGAAGGTCAAGTCTCCACTAGACTAAAATCAAGTTATCAGCAGGGTTACATCTATTTCTGGAGAGTCTAGGGGTGAGTCTGGTTCCTCTTCTTTTCGAGCTTCTAGAGGCTGCCACATTCCTTGACTCATAGCCAGTTCCTCCACCTTCAAATCCAGCAACGGCAGGTGAAGTCCTCACATCACATCTCTCTGACCCGCTCTTCTGCTACCTCGTCCACTTTTAAGGACTATTGGGATGAGATGGGGCTCACCCAGACAATCTAGAATAATCTCTTTGCAGATACTTTTTTGCCTTCTTCATTGTATCTCTGATTATGACTGTAAGCAATTGTTTTCTTGTCTGTTTGAAGCTGTTGCTCATCAATGCACCTGGTAGGACCAGGACGTACATACAGTAGCAACTCAACAAGTATTTATTGAATAAACTAATACAGCAATAGGAATAACATCTCCATGTTGCAGCAATATTATAAGGAGAAAATGAGGTACAGACGTATAAATGTATCAATACAGAGTGAGTACTCAATAAATATTTTCCCTAACCTCATGTATGAATTTGGTGAAATACTAGGAAATTAATTTTGCTTATTGCATGCAAATGTGCAATTTAATGATAGGTGTCCTGGAATTTTTTCGACGCACATATAGCTGGTATCAAATTTTTGTCATAAACTTAACAACTAAAAATAATGACCATACTAAAAGCCAAACCCCACTTACAGCAGTCCCAATTGTCTTCATATTATTATAATGAATATACATGTTCAAATTTAAAATCATAGTTTATATGTTAATTATATTCTGATTTTTCAAATTAATATAATTTATATAAAATTTCTAATAAACTATAGTTTAGTTATTTCCTCCACCTCCAGTTTATTTTTCTTTAAATATTAGCTCCTAGGCTAGAGTATGGTATATTCAATATTACAAGATCTTTTATCCCTTCTCAAGGAATTTCACATGATTTATTATAATATCATAAGTCAATAAAACCACTGAAATTAGAGTCTCAGGAACATGTATTCATACTTTATTACACAGGCTAATAAACTACCATTAATGCCATTTGTACATTGTTCTCAGAAGAAAACAACCTAATTCTATCACCTCCACAATTTACTAGCTGTATGTTTTAGGGTTCTAATCTCCAATTTATTTTTTTTCATTCTAAAAATAAGGGGCTTGTACTGGATCAGTAAATGACCCATTTCAAAATCTCCAGAGACCCTTTAAAACTATATAATCCATCACAGAAATTACAAAACCTACTGAAAGCATTCCTCCACTCTCACCTCCATCCCTAGCTTCAAATTCAGCTTCATTAACAATTGCTGCATGTAAATGAAAGGTGACTGACGGGAATAGATAAGCAGTGTGCCGATCCAAAAAAAGGTTGGGAAGCATGAACGTGGAAGATTTCTAAAATCACACCCAGCACTGAACTTGCATTCATCTATGATTTTTAATGTAGACTTTATATTTGGCAGTTTTGACTGCTACATCTCAAGAAAGATCAGAACACAGCTATAGGATGTATTGAGAAAAGTAACAGGGTAATACAGGGGAAAGAATACTATTATAGGAAAATAAATGATCTTAAGCTTAGGAATTTGTGGCTAGAAGACAAAGGCAAAGAAAGTTTTAAAAAAATCTTTTGTTAAATCTACAAATCACAAAGAACGCTGATAGGCTAAAAATCTAAAGGTAGAACATTTTAAGTTTAGAGGGGTAACATTAGCAGAAATAAAATTTTTTTACTTCAAACAGAAGAAGTGACAGACTATAAAAGTCTTTACTGCAAGAAATGACATGGACTAAAAATATAAATAGCTTCCCATAAAAGATTTAAGGACATCCACAGTGACAGATGTATAATAGTTTACATTAGAGGGAAGTATGGTATTTTTTAAAATGTAAATGTATAGCTTTTTAAAGACATTTTTGTAATAAAAGCAGCTATGATACTCTATAGCCTATAGTCATTTCGTAACATAATAAAACAGGACCACCCACATAACTCCCTTTTTAAAATGTTATTTTAAAGATGTTAAATAGTGCTTGATATTTTAAGCTACAAGATATATTACTTAATTGTACATTTGCTTACAATTGGTCAAAAGGGTATTTGAACATCAGTAGACATGATTCTCTTTTTAAAGAGTTTAATAGAAAAGAGCATCTTAGGAAACCCATCAAAGTGTGTTGCTAAATTTTGGTGTGCTTAAAAGGTGTCCTTTACATTAATATAAGATTTAAATACATTTATCTCTTTTAGAATGAAAAACAGTAGTATCAGTAGTTTGAGTGGAAGGTAGAAAACTTACAGTGAAACAATTCTTTAAGCTTTTCAATGAGCACCTTCACGAGGTAATTTTGTTCTTTTAAATAAACTGGAAAATACATTAAAGCATACTGTGGAAAAAATGCAGTTGAAACGAAGAGTTATGTAGAGGACAGGTTGTCACCATGACATCTGCAAATTCACTTCGTGGGACTCAAGGAGACCCTGTCCTAAGCTGCCAGTCCCCATTAACACCCCACCACAACTCCTTGCTGCTACCCCATAATCCCTGCCCACAGCCTTGTGAACCCAAAGAAGCATCTCTCCTGGGGCTGCAATTGTCAGGAAATAAATAGTCAAGACCACAGAGCCATTTCCTTGAGAGGATTTCCCTCACCACATCTTATTTCCCCTTTAGCTAAGTCATTACCAGATATTTGGTCTTCATTAGTCAACCAATATTGAACCATAACTCCAATACCTTTCCCAGTCTGCTCCAACACACTTCTGCAACCCTTCACCATGCTCTACAGCGCTTCTATTCTAGGATCAGCAGACTCCACTGTACTTCCATCTCCTCAGACCAATCCCTTTTTGTCTTCACTGAAACCAGTTTCCATAGGACCATTATTTCCCCTGCAAATTTGTTTTTCCAGAGTATGGTTCTATCGTCCAGTCTGGAGTGCAGTGGCATGCTCACAACTCACTGCAACCTCGACCTCCCAGGCTCAATCAAACCTACCACCTCAGCCTCACTAGCAGCTGGGACCACAGGCACGTGTCACCACGCCTAGCTAATTTTTGTATTTTTTGTAGAGAGGAGGTTTTGCCATATTGCCCAGGTTGGTCTGGAACTCCTGGACTCAAGCAATCCACCTGCCTTAGCCTGACAAAGTGCTGGAATTACAGACATGAGCCACTGCCTTGGGTCCCCTGCAAACTTTTAATGAAGTTTTTTCCTTTTTCTCCCAGATCCTTCAAGCCTCAGTTTGAAGAGTTGGAATAAGGGTCCTCCCTGCTCCCCGCTGCTACCTCCAGGTTATGGTTCACCCATCTTCCAGGCAAAATCCTGCTGTGGAAAGCACAACGCATGTATCCACTATGTTCCTACATGGAGCTTCAGGTTCAAGGGCACTGTATATATTTATAAAGGTTGACCACTGCCTCAATGGGAAGTGAAGCTTGAAATCCAACTGAAGGCCTGTTTGCCAAGCCATAGCTCTAGTGAGGGACTGCACCACCCAGAGAAAGGGACACATTAGACACCATTATGGATCAGAGGCAATCCTGTTCTCTTCTCATTTCCAAAGATCTTGCTCTTTCCTGTTCCATCTTTCTCCCACTTCCATCTGCATTCTTCTTCATTGTCTCATTGAGTAGATGAATGCTATTAAATAATAGTTCAACAGGGCTACCTTTCCATATATTTAGTAATAGAACCCACAAATAAACACACATTACTGCCTAGCAACACCATAAAGTTCCCCTAGGAAACTCTCCATCCCACTCACAAAGATCTGACCTTACACTCAATCCTCTCTCTTCCAACTTATCTTAGTCCTACCTCCAGCCTCACTGACAATGTGCTTGATGAATCATAAAGTTCAGTTCTTGCATGGAGAACCTTTCATCTTCCACTACTAATGGTCTAGTCACATACATCTAAGCTCATCTTCTCACTGCCTTTTCTGGTTATAATGAAAAATGCATGCCAGTTCTTCCTAAACCCCATTCTCTAAATCTCACTATCTTATCTTCTCAAAGCCTTCCTGTCCTCTTTTTTTTGTCCTCTCTGTGTTTAATCACCAGTCTCTCATCTACTGGGTCATTCTCATAAGCACACAAACATGTTTTACTATATTCCATTTTAAGAGAAAAGTCAATCGACTCTCTTTACCCTATGGCCCCCACACTAAGTATTACCAAATTTCTCTGACCCCCTTCACACAAACTTCTCTAAAGTTGTTTCCACAAACTGTTACTACTTCTTCACCTTCATCTCACTCTCTAGCTTCTAGCCTCATTACTTCCTCCAAACTGCTCTTTCCAAAATCGCCAGGAATATCCAAGCTGTGGAATTCCCAAAATCGTGTGCTGTGTCATCTTATTTGATTATTCAGCTCAATTTAAGCCAGTAGATCATTCTTTTTTAGAAATAATCTTCTCTCTCCATTTCCTCTCAGAGATATTCTCCTCCCTCCACTTCTGAACATGACAAATCTGGAGTTTATTTTCCACTTCACTGGAAATTTTTTGAGTCCCTTCTGCTCATTCCTCCTTTTTTGCTCAATCACCAAACCTGAGGCCTTATGGACTCAGTCAGGCATGCCCTTCTCTTCTCCATCTTCACTCCCTCCCTGCTGATCTCATCCAGTCCCACATGTTCAACCTCCAGTGTGAATGCTGAGAACTCCCAATTCATATCTGAAGTCCAGAACATTTGAGTTCCAGATTTATATACATAATTGGCTATTTAACCTAAATACTTAGATATCTAACAGATGTCTCAAACTTATCAAAACCCAACTTGCAATTTTTGTTCTCCCAAACTCCCACATACTTTCCCAATTTGGTGAATGGTTCCACCACTCATCCTTTTATAAAATGCCATCTTTGATTGTTTGTAAGCCCTTAAAGCATATATCTAATCCACCAAAATGTGTCTTCTATTTCCAAAGCATATCACAAATCTACCATCTTGTGTCCATCATTACTGGTGTACAATAGCCATGGGGACCACCATGTCCCAGTTGGAACACAGCCATCACTTCCTTTCTGGTCTTCCCAATTATTCTGCTATATCCACTAGCAACCTATTCTCCACATCAGATCCAGAGAGATTAAATTTTATTATACACACATTAGACAATGTAACTCTCTTCCTTAACAATTCCAATAACTTTCTATTATACTTCTAATATCTAAACTCCTTCCCATGGGATATGGTTAGGCTTTGTATCCCCACCCAAATCTCATCCTGAATTATAACCCCCATATCCCCATGTGTTAAGGGAGAGACCAGGTGGACATAATTGGGTCATGAGGTGGTTTCCTCCATGTTGTTCTCATGATAATGAGTGAGTTTTCCACAAGATCTGATAGTTTATAAGGGGCACCTCCCCCTTTATTTGGCAATTCTCTCCCTGTTGCCTTGTGAAGAAGGTGCCTTGCTTCCCCTTCACCTTCCACCATGATTGTAAGTTTCCTGAGGTCTCCCCAGCCATGATGACCTGTAAGCCAATTAAACCTCTTTCCTTACCCAGTCTTGGGCAGTATGAATATGGACTAATAGACCATGTCTTACAAAGTTCAGCACGATCTGGCCTCTGCCTTCCCCTCCTACCACATCTCGAGCTCTTATCATCTTATTCATTATATTTCAATCACATTCTGTGTTCTTTCCTGTCTCATGACTTTTATATTTGCTGTTCACGCTGTAATTTTCTTCAGATGGTTCCTTCTTAGCCTTCAGAACCAGCTCAAATGCCAACAAGTTATGCTTTCTAAATTTGTGTTAGTTAAGTCCCTCTCTTACATAGCACCTCTTTAATCTCTCTTGCCTCCAGAACAATCTCCTATAATTATGTGTTATTTTCTTATTTACCACTTACATACATGGCAAGGCTCCCTCTGTGCAATCAATGTAAGCTTCCTAGGAGCAGGAACAAGGTGTATTTATGGTTGAATTCTTAGGGCTGGTCACACAGCTTGACAAATAGAAAGCTAAATAAATACTGTAAGGCTGATCGCCTCACTGGGAGCTCGGACACCCCCCCCCCCAGCCTAGCCCTCCCTTAAAAAACCCCGCCAAAATGCAAACGAACTCTTGTAAATCTACCCAATAGCAGTCGAGTCTTGTATGCAAACGAAGTCTTGTAACTCTACCCAATAGCAGTCGAGTCTTGTATGCAAACGAAGTCTTGTAAATCTACCCAATAGCAGTCAAGTCTTGTAAAACTACCCAATAGCATTCAAACCCTGCCTACCTGCCAATAGCAAGCTTGCCTTGCCCACACCCTGCTCTCCCACAACCAATCAAATGCCTCTACTCCCTATAAAATCCCACGTCTGAGAGGAGTCTGTGTGACTTCTCCGGCCCCTCCTGTCGGACCGCAGAACCTCGCCCGGGAGCCGAATAAATTCTTCACATTGGATCTTCTTGTGCTGGCCTCAGTTCCTTCATTTTAAACATGGCAAGAACCCAAGAACCCTTACAAATACTTGTTTAACTAGTTGATCAATTAATGAAAAAAGGAACAAATGAAAACTAAAACAAAGACTATGGGCATTGTTTCTGTGGGCATTGTCTCTTTGTTTGATATAGAGCTAAATTTGCTGAGAACATATCTGTTATACTTGAGTTTGATATTTACAAAATGAAAGCATTTAGCATTCATAGGCATTTACCACAAAGACATTGTTGGTGACTTTTTTTTCTAAAAAAGAGCAATAAAATGATACTTGAAATATTAAAAAACATAACAGAAGAGGAAAATATAGAAGACTATAATTTTTACACTTCTCTTTTTGGCCAGTTTTATTCCAAGCTTGGAAGGGAAAACTGAAAATCAAACGCTAGCAAAGAAAATAAACAAAACAAGTTGAAAAATAAAGGTGATTTTCAGGGAAAGAAGTAAGCTTCTGAGAAGATAAATCAAATTGACTGACCCAAATCTCTAAACCTCATACTGGTGGACATGCTAGAAGGATAAGACTATCTCTACTCTTCACCTAAGCCCATTGATTTGGGAATGACAGCTGCCACAGCATTCATTTTAGAAGCTTGAAGGTTGAGTCTGGCTGATATCAGGCCTTAAGAAACAATCCCAAATAAAGGGTATTCAATTAGGAAAGGAGGAAGTCAAATTGTCTCTATTTGCAGACGACATGATTGTATATCTAGAAGACCCTATCACCTCAGCCCAAAATCTCCTGAAACTGATAAGCAACTTCAGCAAAGTATCAGGATACAAAATCAATGTGCAAAAATCACAAGCATTCCTATACACCAATAACAGACTTAAAGAGAGCCAAATCAAGAACGAACTGCCATTCACAATTGCTACAAAGAGAATAAAATACCTAGGAATACAACTAACAAGGAACGTAAAGGACCTCTTCAAGGAGAACTACAAATCACTGCTCAACGAAATAAGAGAGGACACAAACAGATGGAGAAACATTCCATGTTCATGGTTAGGAAGAATTAATATCGTGAAAATGGCCATACTGCCCAAAGTAATTTACAGATTCAACGCTATCCCCATCAAGCTACCAATGACCTTCCTCACAGAACTGGAAAAAATCACCTTAAACTTCATATGGAACCAAAAGAGAGCCCGCATAGCCAAGTCAATTCTAAGCAAAAAGAACAAAGCAGGAGGCATCGCACTACCGGACTTCAAACTCTACTACAAGGCTACAGTAATCAAAACAGCATGGTACTGGTACCAAAACAGAGATATAGACCAATGGAACAGAACAGAGACGTCGGAGGCGACACAACATATCTACAACCACCTGATCTTTGACAAACCTGAAAAAAAAAATCAATGGGGAAAGGATTCCATGTTCAATAAGTGGTGTTGGGAAAACTGGCTAGCCATATGCAGAAAGCAGAAACTGGACCCCTTCCTGACACCTTACACTAAAATTGACTCCAGATGGATTAAAGACTTAAACATAAGACGTAACACCATAAAAACACTAGAAGGAAACCTAGGCAAAACCATTCGGGACATAGGCGTAGGCAAGGACTTTATGACCAAAACACCAAAAGCATTGGCAACAAAAGCCAAAATAGACAAATGGGACCTAATCAAACTCCACAGCTTTTGCACGGCAAAAGAAACAGTCAATAGAGTGAATCGGCAACCAACAGAATGGGAAAAAAATTTTGCAGCCTACCCGTCTGACAAAGGGCTGATATCCAGAATTTACAATGAACTAAAAAAGATTTACAAGAAAAAAACAAACAAGCCCATTCAAAAGTGGGCGAAGGATATGAACAGATACTTAACAAAAGAAGACATACATGAGGCCAACAAACATATGAAAAAATGCTCATCATCACTGGTCATTAGAGAAATGCAAATCAAAACTACATTGAGATACCATCTCACGCCAGTTAGAATGGCGATCATTAAAAAATCTGGAGACAACAGATGCTGGAGAGGATGTGGAGAAATAGGAACACTTTTACACTGTTGGTGGGAGTGTAAATTAGTTCAACCACTGTGGAAAACAGTGTGGCGATTCCTCAAGGACCTAGAAATAGAAATTCCATTTGACCCAGCAATCCCATTACTGGGCATATATCCAAAGGATTATAAATCGTTCTACTATAAGGACACATGCACACGAATGTTCATTGCAGCACAGTTTACAATAGCAAAGACCTGGAACCAGCCCAAATGCCCATCGATGATAGACTGGACAGGAAAAATGTGGCACATATACACCATGGAATATTATGCAGCCATTAAAAAGGAGGAGTTCACATCCTTCGTAGGGACATGGATGAACCTGGAAAACATCATTCTCAGCAAACTGACACAAGAACACAAAATCAAACACCACATGTTCTCACTCATAGGCGGGTGTTGAACAAGGAGAACACATGGACACAGGGAGGGGAGCACTATACATGGGGGTCTGTTGGGGGGAGGGGGGATAGTGGGGGGGGTGGGGAGTTGGGGAGGGATAGCATGGGGAGAAATGCCAGATATAGGTGAAGGGGAGGGAGGCAGCAAATCATACTGCCAGGTGTGCACCTGTGCAACAACCTTGCATGTTCTTCACATGTACCCCAAAACCTAAAATGCAATAAAAAAATAAAAAGAAAAAAAAAAAAGAAACAATCCCAATATGAGTATCTTTTACTGATCACTGTTAAAAGGAATGGACCAAATTGAACAAAGAATAAATGCTGAAAAAAAGCTTCATTTTTAGTAAGCTATAGGGACAATAAACATCATTACTGAAAAAGTAATAACAGATAGAACTTTCCAAATATACAACAAAATTAATTTTGATTGATTAATCAAAATTAAATTTTTGGAACTAATCTGTTTTCAGAATAGTCACAAATTCAGTCTGTAGTGTACATGATATTTAAATAAACTTTTGAAAACTATATACATTCCACATGTCTCACTGGTCATTATTAATGAGTTAATAAACATTAATGAGAAAAATAATACCACACCAAAAGAAGAAAATAAAATTTCCTTACAGGATAAATCTGTACTTATGCCTCTCACATGAAATAACTGTGTCTTATGAACAGACACTTCTCAAAAGAGGACATCTATGCAACAAACATATGAAAAAAAGCTCAACACCACTGAGCATTAAAGAAATGCAAATCGAAACCACAATGAGATATCATCTCACGCCAGTCAGAATGACAATTATTGAAAAATCTAGAAACAACAGATGCTGGTGAGGCTGTGGCTAAATAGGAATGCTTTTATGCTGTTGGTGGGAATGTAAATTAATTCAACCATTGTGGAAGACAGTGTGATGATTCCTCAAAGACCTAACAACAGAATTACCATTCAACCCACCAATCTCATTACTGGGTATATATCCACAGGAATATAAATCATTCTATTATAAAGATACATGTACATGTATGTTCATTGCAGCACTCTTCACAACAGCAAAGACATGGAATCAACCCAAATACATATCAATTATGGACTGAATAAAGAAAATGTGGTATATATATACCATGGAATACTCTGCAACCATAAAAAGGAATGAGATCATGTCCTTTGCAGGGACATGGATGGAACTGGAAGCTATTATCCTCAGCAAACTAACACAGGAACAGAAAACCAATTATTGCATGTTCTCACTTATAAGTGGGAGCTGAACAATGAGAACACATGGACACAGGGAGGAGAACAATAAACACTGGGGCCTGTAGGCGGGGGCCAGGAGGAGGGTGAGCATCAGGACATATAGCTAATGCATGCTGGGCTTATTACCCAGGTAATGGGTTGACAGACGCAGCAAACCACCCCGGTACACATTTACCTATGTAACAAACTTGCATGTCCTGCACATGTGTCCTGGAACTTAAATAAAATAAAAATTATTTTATAAAAATAAATAATTATGTCTTTTTAAATTCTGTACCTTTTCTTCCCAGGATGGTTGATTTTTTGCTTTGCATAAATCACTTAAATGCAAAGTAAATTCAGCAACTGTGATAATTCTGCAAACCAAGGAAACTGCACTTTCAAGAAATTTCGTCTTAATAAAGATTTAGAATATCTATTCTGCACTCAGAAAAGCAGACAATCAAGTATTTTATCATTAATTAAAGTAGAGTTCAAAATGACTATAGACAGACAACTGATAATGACTCAACCTTCTGCTAATTTAACCACAGAAAGTACTGTGCATTTGACTAAAGGCAGTGGACTTATCAGAAAGACATTATATGAAAGAACAGATGATGACAGTTTGGGCTACTTTTCGTTGAGCATAAACCACCTACCAAGAACTTTTATACATAACTTTTGATCTTACAACAATCCTATATATTAGACATGTTCTCCACTTTAGAATCAAGGAAATGGAGACTCAGCAAGTTAACTTGCTACAGGTTCTCACAGAAGGCAAGTACATAAGGTGGGCTTTCAACCAAGGATTGCCTGACACCACACACACTGTGCTTTCTGTTCTGCCTGTACAGACCTAGAAATACCTTAACACAGGCAAGGTCAAACATGACTTCATGGGATAAGGACAAGAGAAAAAGACAGAGTAATTAGTGATTTCTAAGAAATTGTTTATAGCACACAGTTACACTGTCTGATTTCCTTTATAATACTTCAGCATATACAGGTATGTATATATGCCTGTATATGCATGCATGTGGAATCAAACACATCTATACATACAGTTATACATGTGTGTATACATGCACGTGTGTGTGTGTGTATACATACACATACAAATGTCATTTTAGTCCTAGAATGCCAAAATATATACAGGTAAAATAGTCTTTCAGACCCAAATCAGGCATCCACACTAACTGTACTATAAAAACCTTTCAATAATCACTATCTCAACTGGCACTAGAAAAATTGTTAATCAGTATTAAGAGATGGAAGGAAAAAAAGTTGTAAGTAAAAAAATAGTAGTGGTCAGAATATATAGATTAGTTAGAAACATCAGAAACAGCCTGCTGTTCAAAGAATCCAAAAAAATTAGGACTCAATTGTGTTTCAAATTAAGATTTCTTTGTACATTAGAAAACCGATATGAAAGCAACTATATTAACTACCACCCCTGAGCAGGGTCTGGGGAAGCAATCAAACACATTAATATTTCTGCAGCAAGGAACAAGGCTATTCACACTGACTAGAATAAAGACTTTAATAAATAGCCGCATGGTAATTCAAAGCTTTCTGTTATCTGAGCTGTTTTTAGATTTTGGCATTGCAGATAAGAGATTGTGGACCTAAAATTGTGAATAGTCATATTATTTAGGCTAACTGCAATTCATACAAAACATTTCCTTTGAAAGCTGATATTAAACTTCACACATTATGCTGCACTAACAGTATTCCATGTGCAAGTATAACAACCCTTCACCCCTCTAAAATTTGGCTGACAATGACATATAGACAAAATAGGTTAGAAGATAAGAGGGTAGCAATGGTAAAAAGGCCTCCCAGCAGCCATTAGAGGGGGTGTGATGGCCACGTACTGGAGTGCATTACATTATTCATAAAAGAAGGCCCCTGTATCTTTCATCTGATCTGGCTTCTAAACTCAACACAGATAAGAATCAGTAAATGGAATTACAGATAGAATTGAGAGGCGGGTACACAAAGCAGGCATCAAGAATGTCAGCAATGGCTGACAGTCTGACTGAAAGAAGAAAAATGGAACTGTTTTTAGAGACGATAAGAGCCTGACTTGCCAGTCAAGCTTGAATTCCAATCCCAGGACTGCCATTATAAGCTGTGTGGTCTTGAATCGTTCCTTAACTTCTCTGTACTTCAGTTTATTCATCAACACAGGGCTGATAAAAACGATGCCTCTCTCTGTGGTTGTGGTGAAGAGTAAATGAAAGGATGTGTGTGAAGAGCTTAGTACAGTGCCTGATGAGACGATACTCAAAATTTACATGCACAAAACAAAGCCCGAAATCTCACAAAGTATAGCAGCCTGCATGAATTTACTGCCAATTCTTCAGAACTCAGAGCATGAAGAACATTACCATTTAGTATAGAGAAATATCATTCTGACTGTGCTCCATGACTTTGAACATGTCATTTAACTTCTCTGAGCCTGAGAACATTAGATTAGACCATGTATTCTCAACAGAGGTAATAAATGGTTATTTCTTTTCAGAAGGAGGGTGAAAAAAATGTACTCTTTTTATGTATAAAGTATAACCATACAGTACACAGTGTATCATGGTATTAAAATTTCATGGGGGAGATGGGTCTACAATGGCTCCTTAGGGAAGTGATAATGTACAAACAGGTTGAGAAACACTGGTTCAGAAGAACTGTAAATCCGTTCAAGTTCCTTAATTCTATCTTTGCAACAGTAATACCAAGAATTCAAAAAAAAAAGTTAAATAAACATTCACAAACTTTAAGAAGGCAAAGAAAGATTAACGCATTCTACAAAGAAGTTCATTTAAAACAGTTAAAAATTGTAAATATCACTGTGTTTAAAAGGGAAAACTCTCTTTATATACAGAAGCCCTAGTTGTCATTCATGAAGGGATCCCATGAGTCAGTTTTGTTCTGTTTTCCCTGCTTTATAGATAACTATATCTAAATCATGTCTAAATATTAATATAATTACTTATTTCCCCCCCAAAATGCAGAGAGAAAACAGAACAAGGACAACCACTTGTAACTACAAAGGAACTGGAACAGCATGGTTGCCTTAGCTATGATAAATGAAAAACCACCTTGGAATATAATTCATTTTTAATTGCCTCTTCCATCTAATCCAACTACTGCTGTAGGCTGTCTTAAAATATTTACAAAGTAAAAGCAAAAAAGAAAGAATTGGAGGTGCTAAATAAAGCAGGCCACACATTCCTAAGGGATCAATTTTTCTGGTATTGTTTACAGCAAAAACAAAGTCCTAACTCTCATACATGGACCTCTGGAAACACAAAGATAAAGTATGTTTAAGGACTATACCTCTTAAGGTTGAAGTTCTTTTTAATTCACCTTTTCCCCACCTTAGTTATGATATCCTTACTATACCCAAATAATCTATTACAATAAAAAAGAAAGGTTGTAGTAAAATGTTAGAATGACCAATATCGTAGCTATTCTGCTTTGACCACCTGCGAAGTTTTGTATTTGCTAACCCAGTCTTTATCTTCTCCAGTATCCTACGTACATCTAACAACACATCCAACTTCACATTCTGCCCCCATAATTCTCTTCTTTGAGTTTTCAGAGCTTTCGAGATTCTAACTAAAAATAACATTCTGGAAATGTATAAAACTTCTCCATGTCAAAATGTTATTAAATGCTTGGCCATACTTTATTAACAGGAATATAAAGGCCTCTAACACCCCATTTTATTCATGGCAAAATAGATGGGTTTTGATATGAAATTAGTTTTCAGACAGTTGCATTTTCATAGATAAAGATGTGTGCAATTTCACTTAGATACAGGCATTCCCAGTACTATATGCAGGAAGTAAACATCTTTTTCTACTAATGATGAATATAAATATGCAATTTTAAAGAGATACTAATCACCGTTTATAGTTTCTCAAATTCTAGGTGTTCAAGTGACAGAAAATTCTCTTGTAAACACATATTCTATTTTGGGCCGTTCCAAATACTCTGACTAGACAAAGTAATGGGAGAAAAGATAGTAAATTAACTGAAATCCTAAATGCACATAGATTATTTCAGGTGTCTAGTGTTGGATCCTTGTGTGTCTGGTCCTCAACTCAGGATGCCGCAACCAAATAGCACACTATTACAATTGCCTTTAGGGATACTCTTACCCTGAAGCATCTGTAAACACCTGCCCTCCTCACCATCAGAGTACTGCAAAGTGTATTCTAGGTAATACCAAGAGTGTAAGACAATCAGAATACGTAATCGTTGGCAAGGTTTAGGCTTATTAAAAAAAAAAAAAAAAACTCCATTGTAAAAATCCAAATACATATTATATAAACATATATTCTGTATGAAGTATGATAATACTAACTCAGCATGTCACAGTATAAAAACAAACAAACAAAATAATAAAATGTACTTGTAGTAGCCACATGTTTGGCAGGTTTTCACGAGAAAGCCAAAGCAATCAAATTCTCAACCTGACAATATACATTCACCTGTCAGGGCCTCAGACTCACCTTTGTTTGAGATTGATCCACGATGTCTTTAAGTACTCTGTGGTTTCTTTCACATTCCTTGTGTCATCACTCCCATAGTCCTCCAGCAGTTTCTGCAGGACATTATCGAACGCCATGATGACACCATCACCAGGACCCAGTTCTTGAAGCAGTATCTGAGGTGCAAGTGCAGGTCTATTTGTTAGACTTGGTCACTCAGTAATTAGTATAATCAAAACAATAGTACGTCCAGCAGATTTTGACATGTTTTAGATACAGGTATCACAAGATGAACGACTGGGGACAAACTCTTTCTTATACGTAAGCTTAAACCAAAATTAGTAGAATTGAAAAGAAACATGTCTAAGAGAGTGGTCAGGTACATAGACGATAATATTACAAGATTATTATCTTTTTCTTTTTGAGATATTTTCCTTCCTCCAACCATTTGTGTTTTTCATTCCTTTTGCTGTACTTCTGATCCTTACAGGGATATGCGTTATAAAGGACTAAATACAGAGAGAGCTCCTGCATACATGCCTGGGAGAAACGTGAAAGATCAACAACATGGACGTCTTTCTTTTTTGTTTTGCCCCTGGATCACAGGGCGTGTTTACACAGATAAATGTAATCTTGAATGGATCAAACTGCCAACCAAGGTTTACTGAGAGTTTGCCTAAATATCCAAACTGATGCTGAATTTGTGCACTGGCCCTGGTTCTTTG
Organism: Aotus nancymaae; assembly: GCF_030222135.1. Taxonomy (NCBI): domain Eukaryota; kingdom Metazoa; phylum Chordata; class Mammalia; order Primates; family Aotidae; genus Aotus; species Aotus nancymaae. The sequence continues at coordinate 23,203,551 of NW_026988454.1, forward strand.
ACACAGTTTTTCAGCCTCCGAGAGTCTCTAGATCAAGACTCTTGCCATGAAATCTAAATGACAACTGAAACTTTTAATATAATGCTTTTTGTAGCCATTGGGAAGATTTTTAAATCACCCTAAGGTTTCAGAAGAAAAGAACCACGCTGCTGATTAGAAAAGAATGTTCTCATATGATGACTGAAACACTGACATCACTTTTAATCGCATTTCTCTAGTTAAGGGGCAGGGGCTTCACTATTACTTGAGAGTCACTTGGTGGAAACCATCAGCAGGTATCCCTAACACAGAGAATGATCCAGAAACGCATATAACCAGCCAATTTGCTTTTAAAATTGTGACCAAGGAAAGTCTGAATTTGTGGAGAATAAAAACAAACTTTTACATTTTCAATTGTTTTATACATATACTCTCTTACATTTTTTACAAATAAACACTTCTCTCTTAGGCTAGCTGAAGGGCAAATAAATGTTATACCAAACTATAACCTCACAACCAAAATCTCCAATTCAAGAGCATTTTATAATTATACAGAGAATCTTAAAAGCACTTTTAAAAATACCATAGTTGTTCATTATCAACTCTATAACCGAACTGATGACAGAAGAAGATACTTGCTATTATGAAATTGATAAAACAGTCTGGTTAAAAAGATATTAAAAGAAACTAAACGTACTTATCTGATTTGTTCACTACAGTAGCCCTCACATGAAAGTCTCAGAATATTTTATTAATAAAAATAACCTTCAGGGTAAATAAATGTGTAAGTAATATGGTTTGGATTTGTGTATCCACCCAAGCCTCATGTCCAATTGGAGGAGGGGTCTGGTGGGAAGTGACATTCCCCCTTGCTGTTCCTGTGACAGTGAATGAGTTCTCACAAGATCAGATGGTTTAGAAGTGTGTGACACTTGGGAGGCTGAGGTGAGCAGATTACTTGAGCTCAGGAGTTGGAGATCAGCCTGGGCAACATGGCAGAAGCCTGTCTCTACAAAAAATACAAAATTTAGCTGGGTATGGTGGTGCATGCCTGTCGTCCCAGCTACTTGGGAGGTTGAGGCAAGAATCACTTGAACCCAAGAGGTGGGGGTTGCAATGAGCCGAGATTGCTCCACTGCACTCCAGCCTGAGCAACAAAGCAAGACAATGTCTCCAATCAATCAATCAATCAATAAAAATCAATCACTTCCCCCTTTGCTCTATCCCTCTCTGTCTTGCTGCCTTGTGAAGAAGGTGCCTGCTTCCCCTTTGCCTTCTGCCATGATTTTAAGTTTCCTGACACCTCTAGTCATGCTTCCTGTTAAGCCTGCAGAACTGTGAGTCAATTAAATCTCTTTTCTTTATAAATTACCCATTCTCAGGTAGTTATTTATAGCAACATGAGAACAGACTAATACAATATGGAAGGGAGAAAAAGAGGTTCCTGGAATATTGAAAATGTTCTCTTTCTAGATGCTGATTTGTGGGTGTGTTTCACTTGCAGAAAGTCAGTGAGCTATAAATCTAGGAGACGTACATTTTTACTTGTTATTCCGCCAGAAATTTTTTGAAAAAAATCTTCCAGATCAAATTCTTCATAGAAATTTCAATATATACTCTAAGAACTTAGGAAAACACCATGACAGGGTCCTATTGTTTAGAATTACAGTGAACAGGTCCAGGCGTGGTGGCTCATGCCTGTAATCTCAGCACTTTGGGAGGCCTAGGCAGGCAGATCACCTGAGGTCAGGAGTTTGAGACCAGCCTGACCAACATGGAGAAAACCCTGTCTCTACTAAAAATACAAAATTAGCTGGGCGTGGTGGCTCATGTCTGTAATCCCAGTTACTTGGGAGGCTGAGACAGGAGAATCGCTTGAACCTGAGAGGCGGAGGTTGCAGTGAGGCGAGATTGCACCATTGCCCTCCAGCCTGGATAACAAGAGTGAAACTGTCAAAGAAGAAGAATAAAGAAGAAAGAGAAGAAGGAGGAGGAGGAGGAGAGTTATTACAGTGAACGATAGAAAAAAACAGTATATCCAACAAAACAATACGGTCATAAAGTATCTGATGAGTCTTACTTGGTTATCAGAAATTTGTTTGGTGAGGGGATCCCGTCGGGCTTGCTGAAGAATATAAAGTCGAGCTTCATATTTTCTCATCAGTTCTTCAGTCTCCTCCCTATGGTCATCCCACTGAAGACTGTCAATAATCATGTCCTCGAGCTGCTGCTGTCTTAGCTCAACACCATGCTGGGTGCCATCCCACTGGTTCTTGACCTTTTCCACTGAGGGTAGCATTAAAAAAAAAATCCCAACACGTAACTCTCAGGAGAAAGAAAAAATGCCAGATCAAATGTATCATAAATAAGTCTATAAACAGAAAACAGAAAGAAGGCCAAGTGGATTAATACATTTTAAAGGAATTTTAATACATATCTGCCATCCGATAAAATTGATAGATTTCTGAAACCATGCTTGATTTAAAAAAAAAAAACTTGAAATCTATTTTCAGTGCTCCAAAACAACTTGCAGTAAAATATCTACTCTTATAAACTGATATAGCCACAAAATTATGAAGAAAATAATTTTTGATTTAATTTTGTATTTATAGACCTGGTTGATGAAGGTAGGGTTTAACAGCGCTTCATGACAGACCTTTAAGACGGAGAGACAGTCACTTGCTATCTTCAAAGGAGATTTTTCTAAGGCAGTCTCGATTTTAGAAGAAAATGAACTATGTAAGAATATTTTTTGCATCTATTTTGTTGTAGCAGGAAACCTCTCTAAAAGGAATTTTATATGTTCAGGTTCAACAGAAACACTAAAAGTAAAAGAGACTCAAGTACTATGCACCCAGCAGCTCTTCATCATAAAAATTTCACACTGGCTCTTGTCCTTCCTCTTTATTGTTTCTTTAGAGTCCTTTCAGTCATCATCACCTTCTCTCGCTTTCTATTTCTCCTCTTGCTTCCTCTCTTCCCCTTTCTCTATTTTTAACATGGTGTTAAGGACACAGAGATCTAGGGAAACTTATTATTTATTTATTTATTTTTGAGACAGAGTCTCGCTCCATCACCCAGGCTGGAGTGCAGTGGCACTATCTTAGGTACAAGCGATTCTCCTGCCTCAGCCTCCTGAGTAGCTGGGACTACATGTGCGTGCCACCACTACACCCAGCTAACCGTGTATTTTTAGGAGAGATGGGGTTTCACCATGTTGGCCAGGCTGGTCTCGAACTCCTGACCTTCTGATCCGCCCACTTCAGCCTCCCAAAGTGCTGGGATTACAGGCGTGAGCCACATGCCCAACTGGAAACTTAAATTTTTTATTAATCACTTCAGAGTCAGTTCATAATCTTGAACTGAAGTACTAATAAATGACAATTCAGCATATCTGCAAGAACCTGCTGATAATAAGTAGGTAGAACGTTAAAACCATACTGCTGGAAGATGTTTTGGATGTCTGACAAACAGAAAGCCTATAGTTAAGCACAAGGCCCATGAAGAACATACCTACAAGATAACATTCCAGCTGAGTTATCATGAGACACTCTGGCAAAGTTCTTGGGATAATATGTAGTTAGAGTAAACCAAAAAAGCTATCAACCGGACAGGTGCAGTGGCTCACACCTGTAATCCCAGCACTTTGGAAGGCCAAGGTGGGCAGATCACCTGACGTCAGGAGTTTAAGACCAACCTGGCAAACATGATGAAACCCTGTCTCTACTAAAAATATAAAAATTAGCTGGGCATGGTGGCAGGTGCCTGTAATCCCAGCTACTCCGGAGGCTGAGGCAGGAAAATCACTTGAACCTCGGGGGCAGAGGCTGAAGAGAGACAAGATTGTGCCATTGCACTCCAGCCTGGACAACAAGAGCAAATCTCCATCTCAAAAAAAAAAAAAAAAAAAAAGCTATCAACTTAAGGTTGTTCAGAGGGCCTTAAGTTATACTCACATGTCATCATTCTTTAAAAAATTGCTCAATGAGACAATCTATTTTATGCTGTCTTAACTGTTTAAATAAATCGCTTACATTTTAAACTTAAAGCAAGAGAGGACAAATCTATCATAATATTCTCTTGTCAGTTAAAAAGTTACATTAAAGTACTCATGACCAATTCTATTACTAATAGAATCCTTTAACATTAAACAAATGAAACCAAAGACGTCAAGCGAGAGTAAATATCACAGGTTTATCATAAAAAATAAGCAAAGTATCCTATTCATTGTGAGTTTAATCCTAAAAACGGGTTACTATTGGTAGCAGCACACTACCCCTGAGAAAGTTTTTTCATATAATGAGGAGTGATGAAGACTATCAAACCTCTACACACAAAAAAATGTTAATATATAAAGAGAAAACAGAGTGTGTACATTAAATAGGAAAGGAAAATATTTAGGAGAAGAAAAGTCTTGTAAAACAAAAAACCTTGAAAAAAGTTTTGGACAAAAAGAGAGGTGATGGAAAAAAAATTTTTAAAAAACATCAAATTGATAGAAAAAGCAAACCAGAAATGGCTTTGTCAATAGTTTGGTATCACTAGAGCAGAGGAGCTCCCCTGTGATGTGAGGGGAAACTGATTCACTCCAAAGTTCTGTAACAAACACAATCCATCTATTCACCAAAAGAGAGAGAGGAAGGAAAATGGTATATTTAGTAAAAATTAGCCAACACTGTCAGATATTAAAAGTTCTTTTCTATTGTATCTCCTATAATAACCCTGTTGCTCCCATGATTGTTTTGAAATCAAAACATACTTTTTACAGGGAGAGTAGTTGACTTTCTTCCCTTGAGAAAGATTAGGCTTTATCCTTCCAGTTTCTATTTTGCCACAAGTATTTATTAGGTAGTTAATTTGTATTGGGCCCTGTGAAAGGCCCAAGGGCAGAGAGATAAATATTCACAATCTATGGAAGGAAGAGAGAATTAAAGTAGTTGTGAGATCTATAATAAAGCTATGGGGGGAAAGGCCATAGAAGGAACTAAAAAAATAGAAATTAACATTCACCAGGAAACAGAAGAGGAAGGAAAGACGTCACAAAGGGGGTGACATTTTAGCTGCTTCGTAGAATTTCACCTGGGAAGAAAAGACCAAGAGAAAAATAATGCGAATAAAGGTAAGAGGACTAGGAAATGTCAGGACGTTTTAAGGAATACATATAGCACAGAAAAATTACAGACCGGGCTGAGAGCTGAAGTGAGAGACGGGATAGTGGCAGCAGATTGTGACAATCCCTAGATGTCATTCTTGAGAATTTAGACTTCGTTTGCTATTGGTAGTACGTTCCCATTGAGAAGGGTTTGTAGAAGCTAGATGCTTCTAGCTCAGAAGCAGCTGTTAAATCTGTGTGACATATACAGTGGGAATGTTACTCTTTATTTATACAGAAATGTAGCTATTTTTCTATGTATATTTAGATGCAGAAACGTACACAGTGGGAATGTGTACGTCACACAGATTTAACAGATGTTTCTGAGCTAGAATGCAAACCCCACGCAAGGATCTTTGTTTCCTATTTTTTATATGTTTATGTTTTTGTTGTTTTTCTCTCATTTTTAACTAAAGCATCCCCAAATTAATGCCAGTCACATAAGCACATAGTAGTTGCTCAATAAATATTTATGGACTGAATTTTGAGGTGAGTTAAAAGACATAGTAAGACCTGATTTTAGAGAATAAAATATAACGAGAGAATGGATTTGTGTTCTTGTGAGTTTCTCTTTTTTTTAATTCTTCTAAAAAAAGACCTAAGTTAAGAGAAGAAAACCCAATGTGTAAGTAATTACTTAAGAGTTGTGATGTTAAAATTAAGGAATTCATAAGGTCATTGTAACAATGTTCACAAAAGACAAAAAACAAGGGAAAGCTACATTTCTGAATAAGAGAAACTAATATTAAACACTATTACTGGGTGTGTGTGTGTGTGTGTCTGTGTGTGTGTGTGTCCGTCCATTTGTAGGGAAAGTGGGTGATGATACATAATCTTTAAAAACTTACATTTTTCTGTGATTGCTGTTCTCACATCTGAACTGGAAGCTTTATTTTTCAAATTCTGTGCCAATGTAAAAACATAATCGAGCTGAGGATGGCGCTGTTCTAAGTCAGCCTTTGTAATCTGTTAAGCAGAAATGATTATTCCGATAGGTTAATAAGCCATATGAGAAGAATACTAAGCAAAACAGATGTGTTGACATCGAAGTCGTTGTTTTCCTCCTCTACAGCATACTGAGGCATCAGCAATGTGGCAGAAAATGAGTGCCTGATTTAAAGTCGAAGATCCTGGGTTCAAATCTCTCTTCCATTTAGCACCTGAGTCACCAGGCAAGGGGCTTTACCTCTCTGTGTCTTTGTTTTCACAAAAATAAATAATACTGCCAGCTCAGTTACATCCAGTCTGAGGACATTAAATAAAGAAAATTCCTTCAAAAGCTAAAAAAAAATGCCCTGAAAACATTAGCAGTTATTGCTGCTGCTGATGCCTTGCATATCTGTTCTGTGTCAGATATGAAACTAATGTCACAGGCTTGGGGGTGACATAGAAAAGTGCTAAGAGGAATAACTATAAATTAAATCCTCTTAGACATGAAAAACTGCTGCTATAGATGGTTTGTATCTCTCAGTGCTGATAAATATGGGAGAAATGGTAACAACATCAGGAAAATCATGTGTTTTCAGTACAGAACTAATGACAGTCATAGAGACTAAAAACACAATTTACGAAAAATACAAATAGTGGCAAATGATTCTTTCCCAGTCCTTCCTCTTTACAAATTCACCAATTTTGTAGATTTCAGCTACTCCTCTGGTGTCAAATATTACCTCTAAATGGATTGCCCACCACTTTCAATCCTAAATCCCAGGGCACATTGTAATGAATGCTGATCACTTCCTTCTAAATGGCATAAAGACTCCTCACCACAACATGTCTGAAACTAAATCACTGAAACCCTCATTCACACTCCATTTCTTCCATTCCTTATTTCTGCTAATTGCAATAGCATCCTCTTAGTCACTTCAGAAAGGGCTCTTTGCCTTGATTTAAGCATTTCTTGCCTCCAATCCATCCTAGTCTTCTACTAAAGTGGAGCATTGTTATCATGAGTTCCTAGCCACAATTTTAAAAAGGAAAAGAAATGGGAAGAAAGATGCTTACCAACTGCGTACAGACTAAATATTCAAAGGGGTTAGCACAGCCCGCAGGCTCCTTCACAACGGGAACTTTAGCTGCCTTTCCTGCCTTACTTCACACTGTGAAGTATTTCTTAAGTGCACAAATGTTGACCCTAAAGTCCTTCGTGCCTCCTGTACCACATCTTCATTCACTCTCTTCCCTACGCCAGGAACGCCATCGCTTTATCTCAGATGCCAAAACCCACACAGTTTGCTTTCCACCACGGGAGAAGTGATCCCCTTCCTCATCCTGGCTCCCCCAACAGGTGGCTCGTACCCGTCCTGAGGCTTTTACGAGACTCTGGCCTTGCCACAGTAATTTCTCTACTCATATGCACTCAGTGCCTCTGCCTCAGTTTGGGCTTATTTGTAATGTGGGGATAAAAACAGTACCTACCTCACAAGATTATTAAAGAACTGAATGAGGTAACATGTGTAAAATACTTAGAAAAATGCCCAGTACACATGACGCACTTAATAAAAGCTAGCAATAGCTGTTATTATTATTTTATTGTAGAGTCCCAATTTCTACTTAGTATATTCTTGTCAGTATCCCCGTATAACTCACAGCCCAGAACTTAGCACACACTAAATATGGAGAAAGAATTTTACAAATTAATATTAGATGATATAAGTATAATAATAAAACTATAGGAGATACTTCTAAAGTCAGAAATTAACCTCATTATGTAATAGAAGTTGCAAAGGCACTTTAGGAAATTATCCCACATCACATAACAGGCATGAAATGTTAACACAAGCTTATATTTATACTAACATGCCTAGCTTTATGGTATATGTTTTAGATTTTTAAAATGCAATGGGTCTTTAGTTCAAGTCAGAAAACCTGATCATATCACAGCAGTATAAATGCAAGAAAAGCTCTATGCTTTGTAGTTAGCCCTAGATGGCTGTTTGACAGATACAGAGTTTCTTAAACCTCATTCTCTCATAGTTTTAGGATAAACAAAAGGGATTCAAACAGATCTGGTCTGTCTCTGGGCTGTGGCATGTCCATGACAAGCCTTTACACTATGCACCTACTTTCATTCGGGAAACGGTCTTATTGATCTCTTCTACATCCCCGACAGTGACAATGTTGGACTTCAGCATCTGGTCGATTAATACCAGCCAGTCAGCTAGTTCTGTTATAGTTTTATCAAGATCAGCAGGAACTGAAATCTCCGAAGTACGATGAGACGGAACAGGAGTATCTGATGCAGATGATACTAGCACCACCTTTTGGACACTAGGATGAGCTGAAATGAAAAACACAGCAAAAGAGAAATCAATCAACAGGATATTTTGATTATGGTGGTGTCATGGTGACACGTATATGTGTAGTTAAATACAATTTAGTTAAAGTAAAAAAAAATCTAAGAGGTTATTTTTGCACACTGAAATGGCTATGGTATTACCTGTGATATTCATATGTGGTTGGTAGCTATCGAGCCAACAAAGCAGTTTTGCAACATTCTAGAACATAATCAACACTGATACTGAGAAAAACTAAAAGTACAAACATGGGAGAATTAGAAGTATTATTTCATTCTGGCAAGATGATTTTAATTATAAAGCTAACTTATTCATAATTTTTTATTATTTTTTCATTTAACTTTATGATGTGAGCATATTTTATTCCTAATAAACACACTGTGAATACCTATGTAATAACCTATACCTATATCCACTAACTTTCATTTAACTCTTTGATACTTAGATTGCGGATAAAATTTTATTTTAATTTTAAAAAACGTGCAAGGAATATCTTTTTGAGTAGAGTATTTTGCATATTTATGATCACTATCTTTTTTTTTTTTTTTTTTGAGGCAGAGTCTCACTCTGTCGCCAGGCGCCAGGCTGGAGTGCAGTGTGACACAATCTCGGCTCACTGCAACCTCCGCCTCCTGGGTTCAAGCAATTCTCCTGCCTCAGCCTCCCGAGTAGCTGGGACTACAGGTGCGCACCACCACACCCAGCTAATTTTTTGTATTTTTAGTAGAGATGGGGTTTCACCCTGTTGGCCAGGATGGTCTCGATCTCTTGACCTCGTGATCCGCCCACCTCGGCCTCCCAAAGTGCTGGGATTACAGGCATGAGAGACCGCACCCGGCCTATGATCACTATCTTAGCATAGATTACCCAAGTAGCATTACTGAGTCAGAAAATACAAAAAAGTATGTATTTAATATTCATTGCCAAACTGATTGGTTTTGATACAATAAGTAGTTGAATTAGCAATTAAAACCATCTGAAATGTACTTTAGATATGATATATTAGATGAGGCTTAAATAATTTTCTAAAACATATAGCCAATCTGTAAATTCAGCACAATCCTAATAAAAATCCCAACAGGTTTGAGTGTAACTTAACAAAAATCATTGATTCAAATTTCTGGTTATAAAATTAAGGTAGAAGAGAAAAGGACAAAAAACAGTCATATTTTTATTTTTGGTAGAGAAACATGCCCTCCCAAATGTTACATTATATTATCTAGCTAATAATAATGAACTCAGTATATTATGGACTGAAACATTTAAACAGACCAACGGAAGAGAAGAGTCACAGTGTGTAGGTGGCAAAGAAATCTGACCTTGGCAGAGACTGAATTACGGATCAATGAGGAAGAATTTACTGTTCAATAAAGTGTTGACCCATGACTGCAGCAAAGAAATGATGGGACTTATTTTAACCTCACATGTACCATAGGAAAATTAATTCTTGGTGGATTAAGGACCTAAATACAAGAACCAAAATTGTCAGTTAAAAATATGGAATATTTTTGTGACTTCAGAGGACTGAAGTAGCTCTAACAGAAAACATAAAAAACAGAAGCTATTAATAAACCATTAATGCTTAAGAATTCCAAAGGGAGCACCATAAGTCAAGATTTTCAAAGCCTTTGAAACATTAAAGGAGACTGTATCTGCAATCCACATTCCAGACAAAGAACTGATAACCAAAATACTTTTCCTGAAACTTAAAATATCAACTAAAAACAATCTACAAAAGAGGAAATAAGAAAGGCAATAAACATAAAAATGTGAAATAAATGTCTGACCTCCTGAATTACTGGGGTAATACAAATTAAAATGACACACCCAATATCCACAGGACCACCATCAGCAAAGTGACATCTGAGAAGCTCTAGGTTCCTAGAGACCTTTACAAAGGTCGAGATGACTACCTTATTATCATCACCGTATTATTTGCCTTTTTAGGCTCATTCTCTCCCAAGTGTACAGGGTTTTTTATCTAAGGCTACATAACATGTGATATCACAAAAGACCCACTCTGTCACCTGGGCTGGGATACAGAGGCACAAACACAGCTCACTGCAGCCTCAACCTCCTGGGTTCAAGTAACCCTCCCACCCCTGTCTCTTGAGTAGTTGGAACTACAGGCCTGCCTCACCAAGACTGGCTTATTATTATTATTATTTCAGAGATGGGGACTCCCTATGTCACCCAGGCTGGTCTCAAACTCCCGGGCTCAAGAGATCCTCCTGCCTCCACCTCCCAAACTGCTGGGATTATAGACATGATCTACTGTTCCCAGCAGCTTATGCTAATATGTTACAAAAACATGCTATTTTTGTTAACATATAATGGCTTTATTGTTATTTTTAAACAATGAATTAATGGAAATGTTTTTCTAGGTAAGTAAATACTGATAGATATCACTCATAAAAACAATAACTCTTGGAGGGTCCTCAATAATTTTTACAAGTGTAAAAGGGTCCTGAGAACAAAATGATGAGGTGCTGGTAATGCTGCAGAATAATGAGAACCCATCACACACAGCCAGTGTCAGTGTAAACTGGGCCAAGTAATCTAGACAGCACCCTAGCGGCAGCTAGTGAAGTAGAAGGCACCCATATGCTATAACCCAGTGATTTCATCACTAGATGTACACCCTACAGAACACCTCACACATCCTTCTGCTCAATCTTCACTTTAACTTCTTTCGCAGTTTTTTTAAAAATTCATTTTTAATTCATCAAATACCTATTAAGAACCTATTATGTGTAAGGTACTATTCTAGACACTGCAGGCATGGGAGTGTGCAAGATAAAGTTCAGGCTGGACTTCAACGGCACGATCTCGGCTCACTGCAACCTCTGCCTCCCAGGTTCAATCGATTCTCCTGCCTCAGTCTCCTGAGTAGCTGGGATTACAGGCACCCGCCACCACGCCTGGCTAATTTTTGTATTTTTAATAGAAACAGTTTCATCATTTGGCCAGGCTGGTCTTGAACTTCTGACCTCAGGTGATCCACCCACCTCAGCCTCCCAAAGTGCTGGGATTACAAGCATGAGCCACCATGCCCGGCTGGAGCTTGCATTTCATAGGGAAAATGGATGTACGTTACGAAGTAATATCAATGCAAGAAGACAAAGAGAGACAGGGTGTATCTGAGATATTGTGGGCAAGAAAGGGCTTTCCAAGAAGGGGATATTTGAAAAAAACATGAAAATATCCAAGAGAAGAATATTTTGGGAGGACAAGAAAGAATATAAAGCACAAAGACCAGAAATGAATATGTTCTTGGCACATTTGAAACAGCAAGAAGACCAGTATATTTGAAACAGAAGGAACAAAGGGAAAAGTAGTAGAAATGTGATTAGAGAGATAGGCAGATATGCATGGTGTTCTGGACCAAGGCCAGACTTTGGAACTCATTTATGTGGTTGGACATGATTAAAAGATTGTGATCAAAGAAGCAACACAATCAAACTTATATTTAGAAAGCATTACTCTATCTGCTATCAGAGGAATAGGTCATGGAGAAGCAGTGAGGTGAGAATAGAATCAGGATTATGATTTAGGAGTACATTCCAATAATCTAGATAGAAAGATGAGGGTGTTCAAGACCAGGAAAGTAGGTGGAATGGAACATGGAAACACACTACTTGCTGATGGATTAAATATTAATTCCAGAGAAGAGTTGTGGTTGACTCCTAGTTTATGGGCCTAAGGACTGGGTGAATCATCTACAGTTTAAAAAAAAAATGTCTACAGTTATGGGACTGGTAAGCATAGGTAGAGGAGAGAATTCAGAGGACTGTAGTATATCCAATATAATGTAATATTATACATCAGTTCAAATATTAACTAGAGCTACATGCATCAAAAGGTATGGCAATCAAAGGTATCCATCAAAAGGTATCCAGTATAGTATTGGAGAAAGAGGATACATAAGCAGTCCAGAGAAGATAGGATCCTATGCCTAAGTGGAGGAACTGGTCTTTGAAAAAGAGATAACCCTTTCTCTGAACAGGAAGGAAGTACATAGAGTATATAGGTACAGCTGCAGGTAGCTTGATGGATTCTCTAGTGGGAAAACCAAAAAGATTTTGTCTGGGGAAAAAAAATTATTTTCTTTTAAAAATGAGATGAGGTCATTAGTTAAGAGATAAGTACCAAGCAGTACTCAGAAGAAAAGTGCGGTAGGACTGTTTCTTAGTGCTGGACTGTCTCAGTGCTGAATGCTTATTTGAGATGGCTAGTCATAGCTCTGAAATCAGTACAGTCAGCAAGATGTTGGCAAGGATGAACCTCAAAAACATTATGCTAAGTGAAAGAAGCATTGTATGATTCCATTTATATGAAATATCCAGAATAGATAAATCCTTGGAGACAGAATGCAGATTGGTGGTTGCCAGGGGCTGGGAGTAGGAGGGAATGGGAAAAAACTGCTTAATGAGTAAGAGGTTTTACTTTGGAGTGATAGAAATATTTTGGAACTCGATAGAAATAGTGGTTGTACAACATTGTGAATGCATTAAATGTCACTAAATTGTTCACTTTAAAATGGTTAATTTTATTTTCTAAATATAATATTAAAAAGAAGTAACTGAATTAAAACATTGCATAGGAGGAGAGAGACATACTAAGATTAGCTTCAGGTCTCAGGTCTGTCCCAAGGATGAGTATCTTGTTAAAAATGAGCCGTCCACCTAATGGAAGGTATAGTTTTGCTGGTAGCTTTTTACAATTCTAAATATGTATTTCAATTTTCCCTGCTCCTTTATGATAATGAGGTTCTAAAAAGTAAGATAACCCATGACAATTTCATAAAATGCATCAAATCCTTTCCCTATAATTACAGAGTTGAGCATGTATTTGCAAAGCAGTGGTACCCAAATGTCAATTCAAGTGTTCTGCATGTTAATCAAGAAACCTGATCAGGCCCCAGGTTTTTTTTGGTGCAAAATTCCAGAAATACAAGTAATAAAGAGCACAAACTTTGTCCTCAATAAGCTTGCAATCTCGAAAAATGAAAGAAAAAAAAAATCTCGTCTCTCATCACCTTTTCCAAAACTTGAGGGGAAGGAGGAGGAGAAGGCAAAGAAAAAGAAGAGGAAGAAGAGAAATAAAAGGGCCCCTCTCCCCCCCCCCAATAAAAAGAGAAGTGAAAGAGGCAGAAGTGGAGGAGGAGGGGAAGAGATAGAAAGTGGAAGGTGGACATGGAAGTCAAGGAAGAGGAGGGGGAGGAGGAAGAAGAAAAAAATAGGGAGGAGCAACAAAAAGAATCAGCAAAAGCAGCTGGCAGGGAGTGAGTGGACAAAGTTAGTCACGTTTGGGGTTTTGCCAGGTGACTCAACAGAAGAAGAGCAGGGCATGATGGTTCAGAAAACCTGCAAGGCAGTGGGGACAGTGGCTATGGGGCAGTAGTCTGCGATCTAATCTGGATAAAGAGGGAAGGAAATAAATGGTGAGAAAACATTCTTCTTTCTCCACATCCAAGTGAGCAGGATTTGTCTCCTAGGATGGAGAATGCTTTTTTTTTTTTTTTTTTTCCGAGACAGAGTCTTGCTCTATCGCCAGGCTGGAGTGCAATGGCGCAATCTCGGCTCACTGCAACCTCCGCCTCCTGGATTCAAGCGATTCTTCCGCCTCAGCCGGAGAATGCTTTTAAATCCCCATCTCCCACCTGGTTCCAAGGACATCTAAGCCTTTTGCTCTCAGTTACAATCAGGGTCTAAATTACGTATGCTAATCCAGCTCATGTTAACACAGACAGTTATAGCTGATTTCCTGAAAAGCTGCATGGACCCAGAAAACTAGTCCCCAGTTTCTGCACCTAGCCTCTCATCTTCCCTTCAGCAGGACCTGTGGATGTCCAGGTGCCACTGGGGTCCAGAAAAGGCCAGCCTTATCTACCATGGGAACAAATGCCTTGCCCACACTGGGCAGCCAAATATGTCTTGGCTTTAAAGAAGATGCTCTTTTCAAATAATTGAAAGTAGATTAAATAAAGAAAATGGCACAATGTTTCTAAATAAGTCTTTCTAATTCATAGATGATGCTCACATCACAAAATTTTACTTTATTGATTGTTTAAAAACTTTGTTAAAGATAAACTGTATCTTACCAGCAGTCCTTGTCTGTGAAACAGAACTGGGCTCCTGGATGCGTTCCTTCAGGGTGGTAGGCACTTCTCTGCAAATCTACCGCATCAAGACAAACAGAAAGAGAAGAATACTATATAAATAAAGATGACTATAGTTCAAAAGAGGAGGTGTCATTCTGAATGGCAGCTCTGCCACTTCTCTTCCCCTAGCCACCTAAACTTCTGGCTCCACCTTCACTCTCCACTGCAATCTTGTTTGAGCCCCTAACTCCACTGACATTGCCATCAAGAACACCAACCAGTCCTTAGCTGTCCTGCCCCTGTGTACCAGTTACTATTGTTCACTCCCCCTCCCTTGAAGTCTGTTACTACCCTGCAATTCTGGCTTTCCTCCTGCCTCTCTGACTGGCTCCTCTGAGTTTCCTTCACCAGCTCTTTTTCCGCTGTCCATCCATCAAATACCAGTATCCTACAGGGTAGATGTGTTGGTCTTCTTACCCTTCTTTAGCTCTCTCCCTGGGTCCTGCTTTCCGATGGTTTCAGCAATCAAATGGAGTTTTGAGGGGCTAAAGACTCCCCAAAACATATCTTCAGTCCAGCCCTCTCTGTGAACTAGATATTTAGACAAGCCCAAATCTAAACTTATCCCTGTGTTCCCCGACACCCATTTCATAAACTCTTCTAAAGATTCTAACTAATCTTTCTAGATCAATTCTTAGGATCACTCCATCCATCTCTGTAGTAAAGCTATAGCAATATTTCAAAAATATAACTTTCCTCTGCTTAAAATCCATCAATAGCTTCTCACTACCTTCAAAGTGGTAGATTGTTTGCAAAATGAAGCTCAAATTCCTTGTGATGCACAGTGAGTCCTCCAGGATCTCATGCTTGAGAACACCCCTCAGCCTTACATTCTATATTGGGCTACTTCCTGGACCTATATACACTGTGCTCACTCTCTGTCTCTTCTACGCACTTTCATTTGCCACTTCTCTCTACACTGCCCTTTCCCTCATTCTTCACCTAACCAATATTTATTCATCCTTCATAAATTAACTGAGATGTGATCTTCTCAACAAAACCTTCCACAGTTACCCCTCAAAGCCAGGCAGGGGTTCCACCTTTATGTGCCCACGACTACCTGGATGTAATAACTGCATGTCTACTGGTCCCATCCATGATAAGCTCTTTGAGTTAGAAGAAGTGCCACACTTTTTAGTGCATTCCTATCTCTTAAAATGATAACTGGCAGAAGGTGAGAATCCAATAAAAACCTATTAAATGAATGAATGAATGGATGGATGAAATATCATATGTTAGAATTTCCCAAAGGATTGTTGAGATTTTCTGCACAATGAGCAGTTTGTCTTAGACATTCATAACTCACCAAAGTGAATTATATTAAAATGTACATGAAATCCTGCAATAATAGAAGCTTCAGCTTTGTCTGACGTAGTGCACCCAAATTAATCACTGTGCCCTTTTCTGCAGAATTCCCACTGATACCCTTTGTTTTAAATAAATATGTGTGCTCTGACTGAATATGGACATTTCTGGCAAGTGACACGGGGGCTAACATGTCTGTAAAGGAGTGTAGGGGAGACAGAGCAGCAGACATTGTAGGACAGATCATAGGATGCCAGGCCATGAGACGCCTTATAAGCCCTAAAAGCATTTTGGCTTTAACCCTGAGCAAGACAGAAAGCCACTGGTAGACTTTGCTCAGAGAAGTCACTGGATCTGAATTATGTTTTAACCAATCATATTGGCTGCTTTGTCTAGAACAGAATAACAAAGGGCAAAGGAAGAAGCAGGGGAGACCAGTGGGGCAGCCTTTGTCGTCATCAAGACAAGAGATGATAGCAGGCTTGAAACAAGTTAGTGGCAACGGGGGTTGTGAGAAGCAGTCAAATTTATATTTTTTGACCCAAGAAGAGTTGAAAGAATTGTAGAGAAAATACCTATGCACCATCTCACATCTACAATGGTCATACTTTTGCTACATCTGCCTTATCATATGTAGCCATCTGGCTATCCAATAAACCATCCATCCAGTAGATCAGTATTTTGAGGGAAAAAACAATAATGGTGACTGAGGTATAGTTTTTGGTTTGGGGGTTTTCTTTGTTTCTTTTTGTGATAGAATTCATATACCATAGGATTAACTCCAGTGTTTCTGACATAAGTAATAATAAGGATGAAACTTCCGTTGACTAAGGTGGGAGATGTACATTAAGGCACAGAGGGGAGAGGGATATCGAGAGGTTGACTGTGTAGGTTAGTTAGAGGTGCCTATTAGACATCTAAGGAGAGCTGCTGAGCAGGTAGTTGCATATGTAAGTCTAGGGTATGGAGAAAGGTCCAGACCGGAGATACACACGCGTGAATCACAGTGACCCAACAGGCAGTGATTCCCACTCAGAAAGGCCAGATCAATAAAGCACCTGCATCATCAGCTAGAGGATAATGGCTACTATTTAAATAGGATGAGAGAGAAAATGACTGATATGGAGTCCCTCCAAACCAAGGGCAGAGACATATCCATTCAATGTCCTACACAGACCTCATATTCTGATATGGTATGTACCAGGTCAAACAAAAAGATGACTTTATCTACCTTTAACTGTTTCAATGGCAAAAAAAGTAATGGTATGAGGGAAAGATAGCTTAGTTGTATTTGTAGTCACATGCCATTAGATTTCACTGGAACCTAGTAAATATATACTTAATGAATAAAATCCTTGAAAATAAACACACATGTGTGAAAAGTCATGTGTAAAATCAGGATACTATTTTTTTTTTTTTTTTTTTGAGACAGAATCTACCTGTCTCACCTAGGCTGGAGTGTAGTAGCATGATTACAGCTCAGTGCAACCTTCACCTCCCAGGTTTAGTAATTCTTGTGCCTCAGCCTCCCAAGTAGCTGCGATTACAGGGCTGTGCCACCACGCCTGGCAAATTTTTGTATTATTAGTAGAGATGGGGTTTCACTGTGTTGACCAGGCCGGTCCCAAATTCCTGGACACATGTGATTCCCCCTTCTCAGCCTCCCAAAGTGTTGGGATTACAGGTGTGATCCAATGCACCCAGCTCAGAATGCTATTTTAAGGTCTTCATTTGCAGAATATAATCACTGGAATTTTATTACCTAATTCCAACATATATTCATTATCTAATGTAGTATATAATGTATAAATCCCCTAAGCCAAAGCATTTCATATAAAATAAGAAGTATTCTTCCAGAATATATGCCTCTGTCTATGACAGATAAAAAGTATAAGCATTAGTAAAATCCACCCATATTTGGATATACTTGAAAGTAAAAGCAGTTAGATGATGCCACATCTCTGACAACAAAATCAATCAATATGAGAAACGTGTGATAGTAACTTTATACACACCTTGTTCCATGTCATATTTACAGTCCTTAAGCTTTCTGAAATTTTATTTCTTTCAGGTAAACTCAGACTTTTATCTGAAAGCATCTCTAATTCAGTTCTATTAAGCCATTTGAGGTTTTCAGCGTGCACTTCCATTTCCTGAGTTAAGTCCTGAGGAAGTTAAAAGACAGGTGTGGTTAGAAGGTAGTCAGATAAGGGAAGGTTCCAGAACTGTATTAAAAACCTTTTTGGCAAGTATTATTATAAATGTAGATTTCTAATTTATTAATTGAAAAATAAAATTGTAAGAAGCTTAAGACCATGCTAAAAAATTATAACTAACAGGAGAATGAACACATATCTGCTGTGTGCATTTTTGCACTCCTGTGCACACACTCACTCCCTGGTGCTCACTGCCTCTTAACCAGGTCATATATTACTCTCACATCGCTAATTTAACATTCTGTTCTTATCTCCTCCTTGCTACTCCATCCTAATATACTGTCCCACCGCTTGTAACTCTCCCCAAATTGTTTACAAAAGAGACATTCCCAAAAAAAGCTATTGAAATTTTTAGATAAAACAGAAATAAGCTTGTTAGATATTGTCACATTTTAAAAAGAAACCTTAATAAATGTTTCACAAAAATATTTTTCATCATTATTCAATGTTTCTGTTCCAAAATGCTTCAATCACACTCTTTTATAAACAAAATCTCTGATTGAATTAGTAACCTTTCACCCTTTTCTGCTTGTACATGTATGAATACACACTCACAATTTCTTTTTTTAAATAAAAAAGTGGGCACATTATGCTGATTGTTCTGCAACAAGTATTTTAATTGTTAACATAAAAAATAAATATTTATGAATACAAAATTTATGGATATTTGGATATATTTATACATCAACATATATGTATGAATTTTTATAGATTATATACAACTATGAACAATACTTGTTAGTTGCAAACCAACAAAGAAAATCTAATTAATGCAAGCATGACACTACCCTTTTGCAAGCTGCATTTTGTTACTCTGAAAGTCACTCAGATAATTACTGATTATTTCTAGAAAGTTGAGTTTTGCAACTTTCTAGAAAATAATCAGTAATTGTCTTCCAAATCTAAAAGCAAAAAACTGTATTTCATAGCCCTAATATATTTTTTAATGATAAGGTCAGTTTACAATATCCTAAAAACCTTTGGTCTAATACAGAAACCATAATAGTTTGTTCTTTTTACATCAGTGTACTTTAACCTCTGCAAGACCAAAATTATAACTGCGCTTTAAAAAATAAAAGATATTCCTCTTTCAAGTTCACCACATGTACCAAAAAGTACAAAGTTTCTTTTTCCTTTTCTTCTTCGGATATGCAGTATGTTATTCTGAAGTATAATTTTCAGGCACCAAAAGGCATATAGACAGAAATAAACAACTTACTCTTAATTCTTGCAGGTTTTCCCCCAACTCCGTGGTCGATCTCTTTTTCACAGCATGCTCAGCCTTTGTTAACCAACAGATAAGCTCATCCAGCTGATGTCTGTACTCCATCACCTGCTTACTTTCTCCTTTTAGCCTAAAAGAATATATTATTTTAAAATATTGAGAAAAATATCCAATAAAGCACAACCTTATATAGTTGATTTGGATATCCTGACTAAATATTTCTCAAAATAAATAATTTCTATTAATTATTTTAATATGTATTTTTAAGTGAATCAATAGCAATGTATATATTCTACAATACTAAAGATTGCTTAATAATAGACTAAGAAGTTTTTTCCTTGATTGAATTCAAAACCATTGAAACTAAATAATGTTATCTTCCCTCATCATAAAAATTATGTAGAAATTGAATAAAAAAGACTTTTTTAAAGTTAGATATCACTCTGCAACATAATGAAAAATTTTTAAAACATGAAAAATGTCCTTATCTAAAATAAAAGGGAAGAAGCATAATTCTCCTTGAGTGTTCCACGAATATTGAAAGGAATTATTATATGACACGTTATCATATTAGGTGGCAACAATTACTCTACTTTATTCATAGGACAGAATGAATAAGAACAAAGCAAGGTACCAAGAATGGGAGACTCTTACAAGTATTAGGGAAGACAAGAAATGTGAATTTGGCTAGCTCATTAAAATAACGATTATATTTGAATATAGCACCAAGTTACAAAAAGAGATGTAGAAAACAACAAAGCAGAAGTTTTAAATGATGCAAGGAAAACAGTCAAATGAATATAAAAAAGGAACTGCCTCAATTAGATCTTTATAGTGTTATAAGAATAACATTTACAAGAATATAAACCATCTGTCAGAAGATAGGAATATGATTAGAACTCATGTGACGAATAAGAGTATGTATTTTTTAAAATGATTTGAAAGCTATTAAAAGCTTGGTGGTATCTTTATGTTTATAGCTGCTATAATTAACTGCTGGTTTAAAAACTGAATGCAAATTTTAAATGAATTATATTGTACCATCCCTAATAAGAATTTATGTTTTTATGGCTATGAGTTTTCATTTCTAATCACAAAAGGTCTAACACAATGGTGCAATATATATAATAAAATATTAAATAATATTTATATATTTAATAAACAGTCAACAATATTTGAAGGATAGTATCACAACAAAATCATAATTTTTAAATATCCATCAAGGAAGAATCTTCCTTTAAGATTAAAAATAGGCTGCGTGCAGTGACTCGCGCCTGTAATCCCAGCACTTTGGAAGGCCAAAGCGAGTGGATCATGAAGTCAGGAGTTCGAGACCAGCCTGGCCAATATGGTAAAACTCCATCTCTACCAAAAATACAAAAATTAGCTGGGCATGGTGTTGTGTGCCTGTAGTCCCAGCTACTTGAGAGGCTGAGGCAGAAGAATTGCTTGAACCTGGGAGGCAGAGGTTGCAGTGAGCCAAGTCTGCACCACTGTACTCCAGCCTGGGCAACAGAGTGAAACTGTGTTTCAAAAAAAAAAAAAAAAAGATTAAAAATAAATAAATACAGCAATAGCACTAATTGCTAAGACTAAAACAAGTAATCTACCCTCCATACTGAAAAGTATTTAACTTAAATAACAACTTTAGAAACATCCAAAATACTGTTATAGGCCTTTTGTTTCCCAAAAAAAGTTGAAATTTTATGATCATGACTAATTTAGTACTTTGAAAATAGAACTATGAAGGAAACTAGCATTATCAAGCGATTTCAATAAGACATATTTGAGTTACCCAGTATTTTCATCTGCAAACTAGCTAAATATAATCTACATTTTAAATGTTATCCCTAAGAGTAAAAGCTACTTATAAATTCACATTCAAATAGAAGATAACAATTGCTCATTAAGGAGTAACACCACTGGGCATGGTGGCTCATGGCTGTAATCCCAGCACTTTGGAAGACTGAGGCAGGAGGATCACTTGAGCCTAGGAGTTCGAGACCAGACTGGACAACATGGTGAGACCCCATTTTTACAAACAGTTTAAAAATCAGCTGGGTGTGGTGGCACACGCTTGCAGCCCCAACTACTCAGAAGACCAAGGTGAGAGGATCACTTGAGCCCAGAAGCTCAAGGATGCAGTGAGCTATGATTGCACCACTGCACTCCAGCCTGGCATAAAAGCAAGACCCTGTCTCCAGAAACTGGAAGAAATAACTCCTTAAGTTGCTGAACTATGCAAATACTTAACTACAGGCACTCAATACAAAAACAAATTGAACTCTGTGATAGTTCGCAAAGACTTTGATAACAATATACACACAATCTATCCAAGATAGTCCCAATTTAATATATATTACAAACCTAAAGTGAAGTTTAGCATTAATTTACAGAAACATTGTTTTAGTCAAAATATAAGCTGTTGGGGAGGAGATTCATTATTCTTTTCACTTCTAAAAAATGAGTAAAATATGTATTTAGCTTCACCTTCTTAGTTTTAGCAGCTGTAATTACCACACTCCACAGAGATCTATTTGACAATATTTAGAAGAATTACTGCATTTATTGTTAAAATCTCCCAGCAGGTACATGTTTTTCCTTAAAAAGGTCTAGGAGAGGAAGGGCACAGTGGCTCATGCCTCTAATCCCAGAACACTGGGAGGCCAAGGCCAGCAGATCAACTTGAGGCCAGGAGTTCTAGACCAGCCTGGCCAACATGGTGAAACTCCATCTCTACTAAAAATACAAAAATTAGTCAGGCATGGTGGCAGGCACCTGTCATCCCAGCTACTAGGACGCTGAGGCACGAGAATTGCTTGAGCCTGGGAGGCAGAGGTTGCAGTGAGCCAGTGAGCCGAGATCACGCCACTACACTCCAGCCTGACCAATGGAGTGACTGTCTCAAAAAAACAATAAAAGTCTAGGAGATAAATCATTTCAAGCTAGGACCCTCCATGCAAACATATAAAATCTTATGGGACCTCAGTTTCCAATCCTCCCTCTGGTCATTGAACCCTCCTCTCCTTTCAATCCTTTGCAGATCTCTCACAAGACAATGCCATTCATGCCTCCCACCTCTGCTGGGGTTTTTTTCCCCTCCCCTCCCTTCCCCTCCCCTCCTCTCCCTAGTTTTTTTCTTCCCTCCCCTCCCCTGCCCTTCTTTTCCTTTCTTTTTTTGAGACAGAGTCTCACACTGCTGCCCAAGCTAGAGTGCAGTGGCACTATCTTGGCTCACTGCTACCTCTGCCTCCCAGATTCAAGTGATTTTCCTGCCTCAGACTCCCAAGTAGCTGAGATTACAGGTGCCCGCCACTACACCCAGCTAATTTTTTGTATTTTTAGTAGAGATGGGGTTTCACCATGTTGGCCAGGCTGATCTCAAATTCCTGACCTCGTGATTTGTGTGCCTTGGCCTCACAAAGTGCTGGGATTACAGGCATGAGCCACCACACCCGGACTGGGACTGCTGTTTTACTTCTGCCTAGAAGGGCCTCCCTAGAAGAAATTTATAGAAAATTGCCATAAATGCTTTAAAACTCAGCTTCAGCACCCCTCCTCTGTGATACTTAAGTTCCACAGCCCATCACATCTGCCTCTCTGACACTGTATCTTCTTAATGATATTTTCTTTAATCATTTTCTTCTTCTTCATAGTCTTTGAGTTCCTTAATCATACCTGAATCTTTAGTGCTAAACATAGAGCTCAATAAATATCGATGAGGTCATTAATTAATCACTGGCAAAATTCAGCAATAATATGCTTATAAAATAAGTTCTAAGCTAACTTGCTTTCATAAGAAATAGATACTAAGTGTTTACTATGAATAATCAAGGCATGTACATTTTACAAACACTACTGCATTTAATCCTCAGGACAATCCTCTGTGGTAATATCATAGTTCTCATTACCAGAGAAAGACACTTTGGCCAGAGAGTTCTGTGGTCTTTCCAAGTTTGTATAGCACAATATTTGAGAGAATAAAATAGCATGACTACTTACTTTCTATGAGATCTTGGACAAGTTATTTAACCTCGCCTCTCTCAGCCTCAGTTTCCAATTAGAGGGGAATTGTGAGGTCTAAACGAGGCAATGTGTGCAAAGTGCCATATACTCTCTCTGCCACGTGGTAATCTCTCAACCACACCATACAAATTATTATTTGTCTCTTACCAAAACACACAAAATAATAGATTTTTAAAATAAAAAGCAACTGTAGGTCACATCATACTTGAATATTTTAGGTTTCATAATAATACTGGGCCTGATAAAGTATTAGATTGGTCTTTCACAAAATGATAGCTTGTCATTAAAATAATACTTCATCAACAGAGTTAAAATTAACAGAAAAAAAAAACTTGGACTTTTAAACCACAAACTACCAATAAGAAACAAACAAACAAAAAAGATCATTAATGATGGAATATACGAAGCAAAGCAGAAATGTAGAAAGTAGAAAAAATTCATTGACTGTCTCAGAAAATAATGTCAAATAACTTTAAATATGGAAAGTATGTATAGTGTTGAGCATTATATTCATTGATAATCAAACGTATTTGCAACCAGAAGACACTCAAATAAAATCTGAGGTATTGTAACATAATCTGACATAAAAATTAATAATACTACATTATATGTATTATTTTACATAGACAAAACACTTTATTATTTGCAAAGCACAGAATAGAACACATTTGACACTAAAACAACTTACTGAGAGGGATTACTAATGCAGGCTCAGTCAGGAAATAAGCAAGGGGAAGGTCTGACCTTGAACCCAGACCTTCAAACCTCAAAGCTGATGTTTCAGTTCTTTCAACTACTTTAAATTCCTACCATAATCACCATATCATAATAAGCAGTCGTAAATAAAAGGAATAAAGGTATTTGTTTTTTACATATGTAATATTTGAGTAGAAAATGGGACTTTATGGATAGCCTAAAAATACAGGAAGGGGGAGCAGGGGCAGCAGAGGTCTTAAATGTCAGTAAAATTCCTATTATAATGTCAAACAATAAAATAACTCATTGGATTGCATGTTAAAAGATTCTACCCAAAATATGTTCACTCCTGTGCCTGCAAACAATCATAGCCAAATCACCTTGGCTGCCTATCCTTCACTTCTGCAACGATTGCATCCCAGCGTTGGTTTAAACCTGCCAGTTTGTCTTTCAAGAAGCTTCCATCTGCCTGGGAGAGTTTCTGCACAATCCCATCCCCAGTTCGGTTTAGTGCTGCAAAACTGGGCTGGTGGCTGCTGATACCCTCCTCAAGTTCCTGTAACAGACCACAATTCAAGATTAATTTCACTAATAATCAAATGATTCTGATGCAATGAATCCACCCAGGTATTGTGGTATCAATTTAAGTGTTAAAGAAACAAGTTTCTGGAAAAATATTTTATATTTAAAAAGGAATTTTTAAACTATTTAATTACATTTCAATAAACATGCTAAATGAAATTTATTTTGAAATCTAACCCACTCTCATGAATGGCATCAGGCAAAATACAAGGAAATAGGACAGCCTAATAACATAAAACAAGTAACAGCTGTTTACAATAAAGTATAAGCATCAATCATGTTTGATGAAAATGAGTTGCTCATCTTCTTTAAAATAAGTGCTTGAAGGCATTGCTTTTAAAAAATAATATACCCCAATACATCCTTATACCCTTGTGTTCTACCATATGCAAGTAAACCTAAATGTGCATTTTGCTAAGATATTGCTTCGCTGGTTGATATGGTTTGGCTGTGTCCCCACACAAATGTCATCTTGAATTGTAGCTCCCATAGTACCCATGTGCCATGGGAGGGACCCAGTAGGAGGTAACTGAATCAGCAGGGGTGGTTACTCTCATGCTGTTCTAGTGATAGTGAGTGAGTTCTCATGAGATCTGATGGTTTTACAGGGAACTTTTTCCCCACTTCGCTCAGCACTTCCCTCTCCTGCCGCCATATGAAGAAGGACGTGTTTGTTTCCCCTTCTATCATGACTGTAAATTTCCTGAGGCCTCCCAGCCACGCTGAACTGTGCGTCAATTAAACGTCTTTCCTTTATAAATTACCCAGTCTTCGGTATGTCTTTACTAGAAGCATGAGAACAGACTAACACAATTGTCTACAGATGTTTAAGTAACAGATTAAATGAATAATTTCAAGTCAAATTTAAATATATCTGTAACTCCAAAAATTTAAAAAAATGTATTAACATATTTATTTAAAAAAAATGAATTCTCTTTACCTTGTCATGTCCTTCTAAATAAAATACATTTTAAAAATTTAATAAAAGAGAAAATATTTTTATCAATGGTAGAATTGAAATTGTGTGTGCTTTCTAACATTATTTTTAAAGACCTATTGTTAACAGCAGAACTAACTTTGTGTTATATTTTCCCAAGACTGAATTAGACTTACATGAGCAGCTGCCCTGTTGTCACTCCAGAATAATTTACTTTTATGATAACTATCAATGATAAAAAAAAAAATGAGATGCCTCAGTGTTTAAGTACAAAAAACAGAGGTAAGGCATGCATATATTTTTTGTTCTTGGTATAATCTTAGGCATAAAATTTTATACATTTTATTCTAAATATAAAATTGTTTAAATAAAATTGTTTTTCATATTAGCCACTAAGGAGTATTTTTACACTAACCATATGTGCAACACACTCCTCTAACAGAAAGCACTCACCTGCTGATGCACCCTGGCTTTCTCTAAGTCCAGGCTGCCATCTGGAGCACAGGTATCAACCAGTAACTCTTCAGCCTCTGTTATCCACTGTGTGAGGTCATTAAGGTCACAATGGAACTGTCTCCATTCTTCCATAGCCCTATCAAAATAACTAGAGGACAATGAACAAAATAAAATAGGTTTCTAAACTTTCCAGGACTGCCTAGGAGCAATTATTCTAAAAAAGAAAATCCAATCTCATTTAAACAGAAAGATCTCAAACAACTGAATTCACAATCTAATGTTCCACAAAACCAATTTTTGTAGTGGGATACATGTAATAAGTCCTCTTAGAGATACAGGCATCATACCAAGTGTAAAGCAATGTGCTCACACCACCAGCTACCAAATCATCTCTCTCATACATTCACACATGCACACTCATGTACACACACATGCATACTTATGTACACACACATATGTACACACTCATGAACACACTCATGCACATACTGGAGCAGCTTTTTAACTAAAAAGATGTAGCCTTCTCTGGCTTGAAAAATCAGAATCGATTAGCTGTAGGCATGTTAACCCTTCCAACTTTATACATTTAACATTTAGATACTGTGAAATATAAAATATGATCCATTATTTTCTTGGGGAAAATATATGTTGTTTTACTGCCAGAACACTTAGTTCCTGGCAAGAATAAAGCACAAAAGGCCAAAACACTTCAAACTGCCCATATACTCCTTTATCTATATGTTATATACTGAATTTTGTCCAATCAAAATTCTTCCAGTGAAGCCCTAACCTGGCAATGTGACTGTACTTAGAGACAGAGCTTTTCAGGAGGCAAATGAGGTTAAATGAGCCCATAAGTGTGGGGCTCTAGTCTGAAAGGACTGGTGTCCTTATGATAAGAGGAAGAGTCACCACGGAGCTCTCTCATGTGAGGACACAGCAGGAAGGTGGCCATGTGCAAACCAATAAGAGAGTCCTCACTGGACACCAACTCTACTGGCACCTTGATCTTGAACTTCCAGCCTCCAGAACTGTGGGAAAGTCAATGTCTGTTGTTTAGGCTATGCAGTCTATGTTATCTTATTATGGCTGCCTGAGCAGATTAATGTACTTTGGGTAATGACTAGTCCTGAGTGTCCCATTTACCTAAATACAGCAAAGTATGAAACTGCATGCAGAGCCCAAGTTATACAACAAGACAGAGGGCTATTGATATTTATGTTTAAACCAAACTCTTAAAGATGGCAAAGTAAAATCCAGCGCTTGTCATATTCAGAATATATGAAATAGGTGTAAAAAGGAAAAGCTTTATTGGACTAGGATCCTAAATAATTTTTTCTCCTATCTTTTTGTTTAGAGTAATGGAGTTGAAAGAGTTTTAGAAGTAATCTCTGAGATCTTAATAATATTAATAAAATTTATATTTTATGTAAAAAAATATATATTATTTTAAAAATAATATAAAATGATTTCTAATATCAATAACCCCTAAATAATGTGTATATTGTCTTTTTCCATAAAAATTACTTCTAAAATTTTACTAATACTGCCCACAGTAAAGCAATTTTCTATTGAGTATGACAGAAAAAAAGCATTTTAAAAAAGGCACTATGAGATGATATTAAGACACTCATTATTGTTTGCAAAAATTCACAATAACTACACAACAATCACAATTTCAAAATTTAGGATGCTACAAGGCTGTTTTAATGATCTAATGACATTGAAAATAAAAAAATTAAACTTAGAAAGTATCATCAGTGACAGAGAAAAACAAAATGGTGATAGGAGGCAGAACTAACTTGCCGCTCCCACTCAGACAAATAGAGCAGTGTGTGGAGACATACAGTGAACTTTTGTTCCAAGAACTAGCACAGGAACATACCACGAAAACTCAGAGAATCTACAGACCCTTTGGAGAAGGTAGAATGCTACTGCTGCTCCATGGGAGAGCTGAGGAACTGGGAGTCAGCTTGTGTTCTCAGCTGGGAGACTAGTCACCTGGGGCAAGTTCTCAACCCTGCTCACCAGCTGCCTGGAAATAAACCCAGTGCTGTGCTATTGGCAGGGGGTATGGGTGGGGGATCCCGTTAGGAGTGAGACTGGCCTTTTGGGCTGTGGGCTGTGTGGAAACTGAGTGAGGCCAGCAGCTTCTAGCTTTCTCCCACTTCCCTGGCGACCTGTCTGACACAGCAAAGGCAGCCATAATCCCCCCTGGGAATATAACTCCATTGGCCTGGGAACCACACCCCCATTCCCCACAGCAGTCGCAACAAGCCTTGCCCAAGGAGAGTCTGACTCAGATACACCTAACCCTGCCCCAACCTGATGGTCTTTCTCTACCTGCCCTGATAGCCAAAGACAAAGAACATAATCTCTCAGGAGTTCTATGGGCCTGCCACTGCCTATACTACTCCTCCCTATACTACTGCAACTGATGCTCTCTTGAAAGCACCAACTCCTGGTTGGAGGCCAAGCAGTACAAAAGCAGCAAACTTAACCAGAATATATCCAAGGACACTCACAGAGTCCATTTGACTCCCCTGTTACTTCCACCAGAGCAGGTGCTGGTATACACAGCTGAGAGACCTGAAGAAGGATCACATCACAGGACTCTTTGCAGACACCCCCCAGTACCAGGTCGGTACCCAGTAGCTCTGCTGGATGGCTAGCTTCAGAAGAGAAATAATAATCACTGCAGTTCAGTTCTCAGGATGCCCCATCCCTAGGGGAAGGAGGAGACCACCACATCAAGGGAGCACCTCGTGGGACAAAGGCATCAGAAAAGCAGCCATTGAGTCCCAGATCTTCCCTCTGACATACCCTACCCAAATGAGAGGAACCAGAACAATTATGGTAATATGACAAAACAAGGTTCTTTAACACTCATGAAAGATCACACTAGCTCACCAGCAATGGATCAAAACCAGGGCAAAATCTCTGAATTGCCAGAAAAAGAATCCAGAGAGTCAATTATTAAACCAGTCAAGGAGGCACCAGTGAAAAGTGAAGGCCAACTTAAAGAAATCAAAACAATGACACAGCATATAAATGAAAAAATCTCGAGTGAAATAAATAGCATAAATAAAAAACAAACACAACTTCTGGAAATCAAAGTCACATTTAGAGAAATGCAAAATGCACTGGAAAGTCTCAGCAATAGAATCGAACAAACAGAAGAAAGAATTTCAGAGCTTGAAGACAAGACTTTGAATTAACCCAATCTGACAAAGAACAAAGAATTTTAAAAAATGAACAAAGCCTCCATGAAGTTGGGGATTATGTTAAAAGACCAAACCTAAGAATAATTTGTGTTCCCAAGAAAGAAGAGAAATCCAGAAGTATGGGAAATATATTTGAGGGAATAATTTGGGAAATCCTCCCCAGCCTTCCTAGAGATCTAGATATCCAAATACAAAAAGCTCAAAAAATACCTGGAAAATGCATTGCAAAAAATCATTGCCTATGCATATGGTCATCAGGTTACCTAAAGTAAAGAAGAAAGAATCTTAACAGCTGTGAGGCAAGGATCAGGTAACCTATAAAGAAGAACCTATCAGATTAATAGCAGATTTCTCAACAGAAACCTTATTAGCTAGAAGGGATTGGGATTCTATTTTTAGCTTCCTTAAAAGAAACAATTATCAGCCAGGAATTTTGTATCCAGTGAAACTAAGTTTCATAAATGAAGGAAAGACAGTCTTTTTCAGACAAATACTGAGAGAATTTTCCGCTACCAAGCCAGCACTACAGGAATTGCTAAACAGACCCCTAAATCTTGAAACAAATCCTGGAAATGAAATAAAACAAAATACTCCTTAAAGCATAAATCTCAGCTGGGTGCAGTGGCTCACACCTGTAACCCCAGCAATTTGGGAGGCCCAGGCGGGCAGATCACCTAAGGTCAGGAGTTTGAGACCAGCCTGGCCAACATGGTGAACCCCCGACTCTACTAAAAAATACAAAAAAAAAAAAAAAATTAGCCAGGTGTGGTGGCGGGTGCCTAGTCCCAACTACTTGGGAGGCTGAGATGGAGAATCGCTTGAATCCAGGAGGCGGAGGTTGCATTGGGCCGAGATCACACCACTGCACTCCCGCCTGGGTGACAGAGCAACCTCTGGCTCAAAAAAAAAAAAAGACATAAAACTCAAAGGACCTATAAACAATAATAAAATGAAAAAAAAAAAAAAACACAAGGTATTCAGGCAACAGATAGCATAATAAGTAGAATAGTACCTCACATGTCAATACTAACATTGAATGTAAATGATCTAAATGCGCCATTTAAAATATACAGAATAGCAGAATTATAAAAATTCACCAACCAAGTATCTACTGTCTTCAGGAGACTCATCTGACACATAAAAACTCATATTAACTTAAGGTAAAGATATTCCATGCAAATGGACACCAAAAGCAAGCAGGAGTAGCTATTCTTATATCAGACAAAACAAATGTTAAAGCAACAGCAGTTAAAAAAAGACAAAGAGGGACATTATACAATGATTAAATGACTACTCCAACAGGAAATTGTCACAATCCTAAACATATATGCACCTAACATTGGGGCTCCCAAATTTGTAAAACAATTACTACTAGACCTAAGAAATGAGATAAACAGCAACACATTAATTGTGGTAGACTTCAATACTCTGCTAACAGCATTAGATAAGTCATCAAGACAGAAAGTCAACAAAGAAACAATGGAATTAAACTATACCCTAGAACAAATGGACTTAACAGATATTTACAGAACATTCTACCCAAAAACTGCAGAATATTCCATTCATGAGCACATGGCAAATTCTCCAAGATAGACCATGTGATAAGCCACAAAACAAGTCTCAACAAATTTAAGAAAACTGAAATTACATCAAATACTCTCTCAGACGACAGTGGAACAAAATTGGAAATCAACTCTGAAAGGAATCCTCAAAACCATGCAAATACATGGAAATGAAATAACCAGCTTCTGAATGATCATTGGGTCAACAATGAAATCAAAATGGAAATTAAAAAATTCTTTGAACTGAACAATAGTAATGACACAACCTACCAAAACTTTTGGAATATGGCAAAAGCAGTGCCAACAGGAAAGTTCACAGCATTAAATGCCTACATCAAAGAGTCCGAAAAAGCACAAATAGACAATCTAAAGTCACACCTCAAAGAACTAGAGAAGCAAGAACAAACCAAACCCAAACCCAACAGAAGAAGAAAAAAATAACCAAGATCAGAACAGAACTAAATGAAAGTGAAACAAAAAAAAAAAATACAAAAAATAAATTAAACAAAAAGCTGGCTCTTTGAAAACATAAATACGTTAGGTGCGGTGGCACACACCTGCAATCCCAGCATTTTGGGAGGCCAAGGCTGGTGGATCATGAGGTCAGGAGTTCGAGACCAGTCTGGTCAACATGGTGAAACCCCATCTCTACTAAAAATACAAAAAAATTAGCCAGGCGTGGTGGGGCATGTGTAATCCCAGCTACTCAGGCGGCAGAGGCAGAAGAATCTCTTGAAACTGGAAGGGAGAGGTTGCAATGAGCTGAGATCACGCCACTATATTCCAGCGTGGGCAGCAAGAGCGAAACAAGAAAGAAAGAAAAGACAGAAAGACAGAGAGAGAGAGAGAAGGAAGGAAAGAAGGAAAGAAGGAAGGAAGGGAGAAAGGGAGGAAGGGGAGGAAGGGGAGGAAGGGGAGGAAGGGGAGGAAGGGGAGGAAGGGGAGGAAGGGGAGGAAGGGGAGGAAGGAAAGAGAGAGAGAAGGAAGGAAGAAGAAAAAGAAAAGATAAATAAAACTGATAGACTATTAGTGGGATTAACCAAGAAAAGAGAGAGGATCCAAATTAACTCAATTAGAAACAAAATGGGTGATATTACAACTAATGCCACAGAAACAGAAAAGATCATTCAAGGCTATTAGGAACACTTTTATATGCATAAACTAGAAAACCTAGAGGAGATGGATAAATTCCTGGAAATATACAATCCTCCTAAATTAAACCAGGAAGAAATAGAAACTCTAAACAGACCAATAACAAGCAGCAAGATTAAAACTGTAATTAAAGAATTACCAGCAAAAAAAGTCCACTACCAAATGGATTCACAGCTGAATTCTATTAGACGTTCAAAGAATAATTGGTACCAATCCTATTAACACTATTCCAAATGACAAAGACAGAATCCTCCCTAAATCATTCCATGAAGCCAGTATTACCCTCATACCAAAACCAGAAAAGGACATAACAAAAAAGAAAACTACAGACCAGATCCCTGATGAACATAGATACAAAAGTCCTCAACGAAATACTAGCTATTTGAATCCAATAGCATATCAAAAAGAGAATACACCATGATCAAGTGTGTTTCATACTAGGGATGGTTTTACATACACAAGTCAATAAATGTGATACACCACATAAAGAAAATTAAAACAAAAATCACATGATCATCTCAATAGACTCAGAAAAAGCATTTGACAAAATCTAGCATCTCTTTATCATTAAAATCTTCAGCAAAATTGGCATAGAAGGAGCACATCTTCAGGTAATAAAACCCATCTATCAGTTTTAGCCCATAGCCAACATTATACTGAAGCAGGAAAAGTTGAAACCATTCCCCCTGAGAACTGGAACAAGGCAAGGATGGCCACTTTCACCACTTCTATTCAACACAGTACCGGAAGTCCTAGACAGAGCAATCAGACAAAAGGGCAGCTGAATCGCTTAAAAGGAAGTTGAACTGTCACTGTTCGCTGATAACATGATCATATACCTAGAAAACCCTAATAACTCATCCAAAAAGCTCCTAAAAACTGGTAAATAAATTCAGCAAAGTTTCAGGATACAAAATTAATGTACACAAATTAGTAGCACTAATAATAAAAAAATGAAAATAGAATTGAGATGTAATCTATCACTATAAAATTGGCAAATTTTTAAAAAATAATTTTAAAAACACCTGTCAATGTTAGTAAGGGCTCAAGAAGAAGGACATTTTTACAAATACTGTTGGCAGGGGTATACTAATCAATTTCATGATATAATACAGAGGTTTAAAATGTCATTATTTTTAAAGAAATCTGTCTTCACCTAATGATCAAGCCTAATGAAATATAAGTATGGATAAAGATGTATGTAAAAGAATGTTCTCTAAATAAACAAAGAAAAAATTTGTAAAAGCCATACAAAGGAATATACCAAAGGCCACTAAAAGCTATCTTTTCAAGGATTCGTTAGTCACATAAAGTATGTGGGCTAAAATAAAAAAAAAAAGATGAGGAACATGATGCCTAGTTTTTGTGTGTATGCCTCTCAAGTCACCCAATGTATTATTCTGTGCTCCCTTTCCCCTTATACAGCACTTTCTGTCAGGTTATTTAACAACTTATTTGCCTTTCCATCACATCTACAGCTACTGACAAAAATCTACCCATTTTCATTTCTATTAATAGGCCTGGTCAAAATCTAGTAAGAAGAAGGCTCAAAAGGATTTATTTAAACAGAAGTTATAAAAAAGGGTTTGGTGTTATATATGGATTCTAATTAGCTGTAGCTGCCTCTGTTCTTCACTCACATTAATCATCAAATGTGCAGAGAAAGTGAACATTAATGAAAATTTTCTTCAATTTTTTAAAGAGAATGGACACTATACAGACACTAAAAATTAGAAGTGTGTCTATATTATCAAGATATTACGTTGATAATAAATGGTCATCTGTACATGATCACATTCCTCTTTTAAGGAACCATATTCATCACAATTTATTAAACTGGGTGCAGTGGCTCACACCTGTAATCCCAGCACTTTGGGAGGTCCAGGCAGAAGGATTACCTGAAGTCAGGAGTTTGAGACCAGCCTGGCCAACATGGTGAAACCCCATCTCTACTAAAAACACAAAAATTAGCCACGTGTGGTGGTGTGTGCCTGTAATCCCAGCTACTTCGGAGGCTGAGGCAGGAGAATCACTTGAACCCAGGAGGCAGAGGTTGAAGTAAGCTGAGATCGCACTACTGTACTCCAACCTGGGTGACAGAGTAAGGCTCTACCTCAAGAGAAAAAATAATAATAATAATAAGGCAAACTACAAGGATATGAAACATATTCTCATTAATCTCAATGTACACATGACCTTTTTCATGGCCTATGAACTTGCAGGCATTTTATAAAAATTAAATATTAATGTCATTTACACATACCCTTTCTGATCACCGTACATTCTATTAATTCTGTCCCATTTTGCATTCAGTTGAGTAAGTGCATCTCTGATCTGAATGGCTTCAGGTCCAGAGGCTTCAAGGATGACATCTGGCTGTTTTTCATGAATGACTGCAATCTGCTCTCCAAGTTTGTCCAGTTGGTCTTTGATATTCTAAAAATATATTGTCATAGATTAACAAAATCCAGCAAAGTAACAAAAAAGCAATCACAGATGACCAGAAATTTATATTGTAGAACACTCATTTAAAGTAACAATGAGGCATAACCATTGTTGCTCATGAAAACTGGGAACTTTTTTAAAAACTGATACCCTATATTGGCCAAAATGTGTGAAATATGCTACATAATATACTCATGGCAAGAAAAAAGTCCTCACAATAGTAGCATATGTACAGGCACATGAAAAGCTTCAGTAACATTCTCTATAGGTAATAAGGCATTTGAAGCTAGAAATATTAACATTTTCAAACATCTAATAATGCTTAAATGACAGGAATGCACCATCAAATCCATATTATCAGTGACTTTATTGCGACTTTATATACAAATGCCATCAAGTTACATGAAAATGCCTTGCTAGAATTTAAAAGTTTAACTAACTTACAATCAAGATGCCACTCCATACCTCAACAACTGGCCAATTTTAAATCATTATAAATTGCCTGATAAATGCTGACAATTAACATCAACTGACAATCTAATTCATAAGACGGAACGGTGGTCTGTGTCTGTGTTTAATTTTAAACAAAGGCTCTGATGTTGGAAATAACTGTGCACACTTAATCCATACTCAGTTTTTAAAAATTCAAAATGTATTGTATTTTCTTGGAAAATAAAGGAAAGCTTTACTAGTCATACACATTATTAATTCCCTAGCACAAATTGTAAAACATATAGACCATCTAAGTAGGCACAAGAACAAATGTCCCACTTCTGCATTAACTGTGGACATTCAAACACAGTGCCTGGAGATCTACCTTCAGAGAGTCTTCCTGAAAAGAGAAGTCTTCATAGACAGCAGTGTTGAGCTCTGGAATATTAAGCGATAATTCAACATCATCCATGCAAAGTAAAATTTTGTTAATTTCAACCAGATAATCTGTAGGAAGAAGTGATGATCTCATTCCAGAAGCAAGTTGACCAATTTTCCTTTGTTGAATGGGGATTGCCTACAAAAACAGTAAAAAACAAAATAATGCATATATCTTAAAATATCCCCACAACGAATAATAACACATTGAGAAAATACAAGACTACTGTGTGAAGGAACGCAGTATCATGTGCCACATTTTTTTAACCTAGTTTTAATGCTTTATATTATAAACCTACCTTGCAACAGAAACCTTTAACAATCTGTATTCTAATTTTCATCTGCAGCATGCTATTAAACAGTATAAGTATGTTAATAATTTGACAGGCTTTAAGATCTATGCCATCTAAACTCAGTTAGCAAACAGAAAACATAAGAATTTCTTTCCTGAGTTGCTGAAGGAACATGAATATGTCCCCAGTCAAAGTTTTGTATGAAATAAAACATTTTGATACCATTATGATTTCACCCTTTTA
Source organism: Aotus nancymaae (assembly GCF_030222135.1). Lineage (NCBI taxonomy): Eukaryota > Metazoa > Chordata > Mammalia > Primates > Aotidae > Aotus > Aotus nancymaae. Next base: position 23,239,373 of record NW_026988454.1, read on the forward strand.
AAAATATCACGATTTTAAAATTGGGCCTCACTGCTAAAAATACAAGCAAGTTAAACATGTTTCCATATCACAACATGAAATGCACAAAGGGGTTTGATTAAAATAATACCCAGGTAATTCGGTATGTAATCTTAACCTCTGAGAATAATATTACAGAGCAGGAATATCCTACATGAGAAAATAGATCTTGAAGCGCCATATTTAGACAGATTCGAGGCTCTATGGACTACTCATTTGCCCTAATATAGATTTTCTGGATCCTCTTCTCAGAGCTTTCTTTTTCATTTTTATTTTGTGTGTGGGGGTGGTATGGGGGTTGGGTGTTGACAGAGTCTTGCTCTGTCTCCCAGGCTGGATTGGAATGTGTGATCTTGGCTCACTGCAACCTCTACTTCCCAGGTTCAAGCAATTCTCCTGCCTCAGCCTCCTGAGTAGCTGGAATTACAGGTGTGCACCACCGTGCCCAGCTAACGTTTGTATTTTTAGTAGAGATGGGGTTTTACCATGTTGGCCAGGCTGGTCTCGAACTCCTGACCTCAAGTGATCAGTTGATCTAGGCCTCCCAAAGTACTAGAATTATAGGCGTGAGCCACCACGCCCAGCCCTCTTCTCAGAGCTTTCTAAACAATAAAGTGCTTTCTGGAATGGACCACCAGTCCTTCAGGAGTTCAAATCCTTTACTCCTAGATGGCCACAATTTAACAAATGCTGTCTATTACCATTTGCAAAGGGCCAAAGTGCAGCTGCTCATGAATTAAGGTACCTTCCTTGACACTTTCACTTCTCCCATGTTGAACTTCTAAAAATTGATAATCATCTATAAATTCAAGAGGATAGTTAAAATGATCACAAATGCATTGTTCATTCAGTTTGTGATCTTGAAAATAGTTACAATCCAATCTCTAAATGAATCCAAGACTCATGACTAAAATCATCGGGTGGATAACATGGTATTGGACCTAGAGGACTGCATTATTGCCTCCTAGAACTCGTTAAACTACCCCTTCCATGAACTGATGGGCAGTTCTGGATAGCCAGGTTAGAAGCAGGTCTACAGATTTCTTTACTTTAACAACAGAACTAATTACCCTTGTCTCCAAGATTAATTTTATTATCCTCATACTACATGTTCAAATTTTGGTCAGAAAGCATTTCTAGTTATTTATCCATAGGTCTAAGGAAGCAAATTCTGTGTTTTAAGCAAATATAAAAGGATGCTGAAATAAATAACATACCTACCCAGAAACCAGTTATGAATAAAAAGATGGTAAGCATTTTTTAAGTAAAGAAACAATAAAAAATAATTTTTTCAAATTGTCATTTGAAATAAGCCCATTTTTTTGAAAGACCACACAATACTAGGCTCAACTGTTGTTCCTCTTAACTATAAGGAAAAGAAAATAGCCCAATGAAAGTATTTCTAGGTTGAGTAATCATGTCAAAAAAGTAAAATAGGAAACTGGGACCCATTTTCCTTCTTGTCTTCCCATCTATTAACCAAGAGTTGGCTGAAAGGTCATCTGTTTTCCAAAAAACCAAAAAAACTCCAGACATCAAACTACTTTATTATGCTTGTAGGGCATTTAACTTTGTAGTACTTTCTTCATTTAGCACCACTAGATAATACAGTTGTGTTATCTGTGGTAACGCCACAGTTGTGGTGTTTTTGTTTGTTTGTTTGTTTCTTTGAGACGGAGTCTTGCTCTGTTGCCAGGTGCCAGGCTGGAGTACAGTGGCGCGATCTCGGCTCACTGCAACCTCCGCCTCCTGGGTTCAAGCAATTCTCCTGCCTCAGTCTCCCAGGTAGCTGGGACTACAGGTGCACGCCACCATGCCCAGCTAATTTTTTTAGTAGAGACAGGGTTTCACCATGTTGGCCAGGATGGTCTCGATATCTTGATCTCATGATCCGCCCGCCTCGGCCTCCCAAGGTGCTGGGATTACAGGCGTGAGCCACCACGCCCAGCCCACAATTGTTTTTTAATCTGCTCTGTTGGGTAAGTGTTGGGAGCCACTTTTCTACCTTAGCAACTACTACAAGACTAGAGAGTTCCTGTGCTGCTTCTTCAGTTACATAACAGATTGTCATTCTGCAAGATCATATGTACCTGAGGCTTTAGGATAAACTAGGGAGGTCAGTAAGTATCATAAAGTTTCAAGTTTAAAAAATTCACATTCATTAAGACTGTCTCTTTTTCTTTTCAGACTGTAAGACAACTGAGGATTTTTCTGAGCCTCCACACACTTGCAGTTGCAGCAAGGCAGTTCAAGATTTAAACATGTGCTTTCTGTATTCCCAAAATAGACTTTTTTTCCCCAAGAGAGTGATCAATCAAAATGCCCTAGGACTAAAAAAAATGTCCTCACGATCTGACCGAGACTTTACTTTTGGACAATTTTATTTTTAAAGAATTATCCTAGGACACAGAAACACAAATATATTAGAGGTCAGTTCTGAAATGAGACAATGTTACATGATGTAGCTCATATCATATAGCAAAATCCATATTAAAGAGTTTTTTAAGTGAATGTTTTATAAAATTTGTAAGTTTTGTTTTTACCACCCATAGGAAAAACCTGGAACTAAACAGAATTGAATATTAATCAACTTCTGTAGGGATAAAAACTTTTTAGATCCCCAAAAATGGCCCCCAAAAAATTATTAATAAAAATACAGTCACCTGTGGCTAAACAAAAATTTTAAATGGTTACATCCTAAAGGCAAAATAATTAGAACTATCAATAAGGTAATATTTTATAGAAAATACAACAAGTGGTTAATATTTTCATAAAGTGCCCATACATAATTTAAAAACAGTAATATTGTAGTAAACAAACTGGAAAAGGTCACTTAACATATATTTCAAATAGGACGATGAGTCCTGTAAACTAGTGCTTCTCAATCTTAATTGCATGTTAAAATCATCTACAAATGTTTGTGTTTTGTTTTGTTTTTGTAAATGCCCACACCTAGGTCCAACCTGAAAGATTCTGAATTAACTGGTTCAGGAGTTAGATTTGGGCATTGTAATTTTTTTAAAGCTCCCCAAAGTAATTCTAATGTTCACAGTTAAGAATCATATCAATTTGACAACTATAGATTTGAAGTACGTATCATAGTTGACCTACCATTGCTAGTAAAGCCAGAATGAAATTAGGCTGTATAGTTTATATTAGTACTTTTAACAAACAAATTTATTTATGTATTAAAAGCTTAAAACTTGTTTCTATTTTGTGCCAGTAATGATTTCTGATTTGGGACTCAAAGATGAAAAAGATACAGCCTGAACCCTTGGAGAAGTACAAGAGAAGAAAGATACTTTAAAAAGTCACAATAAAACAGAGAACTATAATGAAATCTGACCGAAGTTAGAAATAAAAATGGAGTTGAGTCTTAAAAGATAATACATTTTTCAGCTAACCTAAAAAGACAAAACTCACTCCAGGGAATGGGAATAAAATTAGAAAGTTCCCAGATGTGCCAAGGCATATGATGTGTTTAGGAAAATGTAAAGAAAACCAGTGTAGCTCTACTACATGGGAAATGACAGCAAATCAAAGACATAAGGAGCCAGGGGTCAGACTGAAGACTCTGTATGTCGTTATATTGACAAGCCTGGCATTTAAAGCTTTTTCTGTTTTTTGCAATATTTTCCTAAGCAGTTTCTTAGATGAAGGAATGACATGATCAGCCATGACTTTGGGGAGAATAACTCTGAGGAAGATAATGAAGGATGTGCCAGGGTGAGAAAAATTAGACATAAGAATATGTTCATGGGATATAATAGCTCATGGGAGAAAATCGTAAGTCTAAATTATGGAAGGGATAGTGAAGTAAAGTAAGCTAAGTCACTTTCTTATGGTCATAAAACAAGCAGCTGGTAGAGCAATATCTAATTTCAGGTTCAGACCTGTATCTTGCTTCATACAGACCCAATGGTTTTAATGCCTACTCAGTGTGATGTGAGAAGACCTGTGAGGAACATGAAATAAGAAGGATGTTGAGGCTTCAGCCTTGAGAGAATAGCTAGTTTTTAAAGTATAGTCATGCATTGCTTAATAACAGGGACATGTTCTGAGATATGTGTCTTTAGGTCATTTCGTTGTCATGCAAACATCATAGAGTACGCTTACACAAACCTAGATGGTGCAGCCTCCTGCACACATAGGCTATGTGGTATAGTCAGTTGCTCCTAGGCTAAAACTTTACAGCATGTTATTGCACTGAATACTATAGGAAATTCTGAAACACAATTGTAAGCATTTGTGTATCTAAACATATCTAAACATGGAAAAGGTACAGTAAAAATACAGTACCATCATCAATCTACTTAATTGCCAAAGTTATCAAGTAAAAATTGTTCTAGAAGGAACTACAGAAGAACAGACCCCAGGGAACAAGAGCACACTTAAAATGCAGCTAGAAAGATTCTCATTTTAAAAAGAGCTGGAGCTGGGTACAGTGGCCCACACCTGTAGTCCCAGAAACTTAGGAGGCTGACACAGGAGCATCACTTGAGCCCAGGAGTTCAAGATCAGCCCAGGAAACATAGTGAGATCCCCATCTTTAAAAAAATAGAAATATAAAGAAATAAAAAGAGAGCTGGTAGTGAATCTTGGCTAGAATATAAATCATATTATATCAGTTTCACAAATTTAGCTATTTTTAAACTAGAAATTTTCTTTTTATATAGCCAAGACCTTCACAAATAAAATACAGAATTGGGGGAAGCCACTTCTGAAATAGATAGATCTCTTTTAGGTTTGATACATAATCAGAAATACAAAAGAGATGGCCAACAATAAGGTTTTACATTTCTATTTTGAGTTCTGTGCCATCCAAAAATATGAACACATCTAGTAACACACACTAGAAAGGAGGAGATGATATTCCAACTGCTGTGTTTTAAAGCATTTGTGATGCAACATCACACATCTGAATGGCAAGAGTTAAGTAAGGTGTTTAAATGCAACAGAGACTCTCCAGTCATAATACCTTAACTTTGTTGTATCTTGTATGCAAAAGTAGTAACTGCAAACGGATCTTTTCTTTTTTATTATCTTCCATAGGTTGATGTAACATTTGTTCTCCTCTTTGTAGAACGTCCTCAATCTGGGCTCTCTCCTCATCCATCTGAATGTTTAAAAGGAAAAAAAAAAATTACTCAAAAGAAAAATGCATAGGGTCACTTCCTATCGGCTCCTAAGAAGGAAAACTAACGTTCTTAATATATAGTGTAAGTCAAGATACGTTAATCTGAATGATCAAAAAATTTATTTTTTAAAGACATTTTATACTTGAAAATAAAATATCTCAAAGAGAGTTTAACAAACATTAGAGAGATAATACTAAGAATTATCTTTAGTTCAGAAAGTGTGTCTACTTTATTTTTAAGCATGAATCATGTGACTCTTACATTGACACATTAAAAATTCATATTTGAATCTGTTTCACCATGTTTGACAGATTATATGGGTAAACATCATTGATGTAAAAACAAAATTAATACAGAGGAAAAATGGAAACACTATAGTTTTGAAATCTCCTTGAACCAACCTTTTCATCTTCATCACTGGATTCCAAGTGTTTTTCCACAACTTTTAACATATTTTCTATGTCATTTTCTAATTTTTCCAAGTCAGAGAAAGGCACACCAGTTTCAAATGTTTCAGTGGTGACCAAACATTGGTACGATAATGGTTCCTGAGCAATTAGCAACTGTAGAAGAAAAAGAGTTCTCTGAAAATAGATTCTTAACTTGACTTTCCATCATTAATCAGAGAGATGGGATGTCAAGGGAGAAACCAGCAGTTTTGTAATTGACTTTAATTTCATTCATTTATATGGCAATGATTTTACCAATTTAGACTTCTCTGAATTACCCATTTTCTTCAGACTCTAGCCAGGGATGTGAGGTAGTGTCGCAATTCATTGTGGCTGTCTGGAGTGTTGTGGGGTGGATTTAGAAACCACATGTGAGCATAGTAGGAAACTATGGCCACGATCCAGAAACTATCCTTTCCATGGCCACAGAAAGGAAGAACAGCCACCCAGCCCCCGGGGCAGGGACACCTCACAGAATGTCTCCCAGTTAAGTTTCTTTAGTAGAATTCCCCCTGGATTTTCATATACAAACTTCAAACAAGTGTATATTTCTCAATGCCATCTTTTCAGGTAACATCTATGTAGAAAATCTTTATATTTATTTAACTAAAATGTAATAAAACAATTGTAATAAAACTAAATGCAGGTAAGTACCATGTGGTGTTGCCTAAATGTGGGAAAACTAGCACTCTCTCATAAAGCTCCTATTTGTTACCCTCTCTGTCAAATGAATAAAGCTCTTTTTAAAATTTATAAAATCAAGTAGTACTTTCCTACATTAGGTTTAAATTGTGAAATTATCTGTAACTTTTAGATTTGTCAACATGTAAAACACAAGTTCTGTAGGTGTGTGCAGTGTGAACACATATATAGAGTATGACTATAAAATAATGGATTTAATATTCATCCCTGGCTTGGGAATTAGTTTCATCATTTCATAGGCATAACTTTGATTAAGCCTTTGAAAGCTTTTCTCAAATAGGTTATTTTCTTCAATACTAATTGCTTGTTTTCTCTTCTTCATATGCACAATCACAAATAAATAAGGACGAATGCTTCATTCAAAGAAAAAATAATTAAAAACATTTTAATTTAAAAATTGTTGGCCAGGTGCAGTGGCTCATCCTGTAATCCCAGCATTTTGGGAGGCCAAGGTGGGTGGATTACTTGAGATCAGGAGCTCAAGACCAGCCTGGCCAAGAAGGTGAAACCCCGTCTCTACTGAGAAAGTACAAAAATCAGCTGGGTGTGATGGTGGGCACCCATAATCCCAGCAATTTGGGAGGCTGAGGCAGGAGAATAGCTTGCACCCAGAAGGCGGAGGTTTCAGTTGAGATCATGCCACTGCCTTCCAGCCTGGGTAACAAGAGTGAGAAAACAATAAAATCAAAATCATAAAATAAAAATTGTTGATGTATGTACTGTATGACTACCACTTAGATACATGCCCACGGAAAAAAAATGGTTTACTCTAAATATATAATTACTCACTTTGGCACTTTTGATATGTTGAGACACTTTTTCAAAGTTCCTATTCAGCTCAGCTAACTTTGGTTCTACAAGCTCCCTGCTTGAGCTTCCTCGGGCGTTCATCAAAATAACAGCTTGATCGCGGACATTTTCAACCTGGAGGTTGGCATCATCCAGCTCAGATACTAAACGCTAATTATAAGAAAACAAAAATTATCTCATGAGAAAAATCAAACCCAAACATGAGTGTGATGCTTACACAGAATTAAAGATAATTTAAATAAATATCTGGAATCCCCAGTAAGAGATTTCAGCATAATCAACCAGGTAAGAGCTGTTCACATAAGACTCACTGAAGAGTACAAAAGTAAGACTCACTGGAGAATAGAGAAGTAAGCAGCACTCAGTGGAGAATACAGAAGTAAGCAAGACTCATTGGCATCTTATGTGAATACCTCTTACTCTGGTTGATTGTGCTGAAATCTCTTACTAGTCTTTCAATCTTAATCAAGTTTGTCTCTTATTGTCTCAGCTTCTCCCGTCGAAATAAATGTTAATGAATTTAGTGCATGTGAGGAATGAAAGCGTAAGTAACTTAGAGGATTCCACAAGAGAAAACATGACAACAAAACATTCCACTCCCAAAGTGTTACTGATGCCTCTGTTTGCTACCTTTACAATTTCTTCCCTTTTACTTGCTGGTTTCTTTTCAATTTCGTCCAACAGAGCTTCAGCTTGATAAAGCCAGGTACTTATGTGAGCCACATTTCCATCAAATATTTCTAGCTGGTTCTGGTGGTTCTACAAAGGAATTAATAAAATGCTTACATACCCATGTGAAATATTTAAGATGATAATCTTAAAAGAGAGTTAAAAGACTTTCAAAGAGCAAACCGTATCATGAATTTAAAGAAGAGTTTTCACCTTCCTGCAGAGCTCTGCTTCAGTGAATAAATCTCATTCCTAAATATGCACATGTATGGTGCTTAACACCTTTTTAAATTTATTTGATTTAGACCTCAGCACAATTAGATGTTGGAGTCAAATAAAAGGTGAAAGTTTCTTTTTCAATTTCAATGCAAGTTCATCTCTTATTCCTCATTCTTATGTTACAACTGATCTGATTTGCCCCCGTCAATCATATTTTTAAAAAACTCACTTAAGGAAGTAATAATAAAAATAATGAATATATGAAAAGAAAAAGATTCTATATTCTCAGCTCAAAGGTCAGTGCCTCTGTGTCCTTACCTCATAATCGCCAGCCCTTAATATTACACCTGGCACAGACCATAGCAAGATGTCCTGAAGCAGGACATGAAATTCTCTAGACAGATTTCAACAGAAGCAAAAGTTAAGCAGATTATGACTGGGAAAAGCAGTTGGTCTAAAGCAAAAAATCAGAATGTTACCAAAAAGGGTAAGGAGGCTTATGATGAAACTAACATTTAGGAATTATATTTAGTTGGATAAAAGAAACTGGAAAAAGCTTAGACAGTAAAAGTTTTTAAAAAGAAAGAAATTTTTAATCTATAATATGAAAAATAGTTGAAAACACAAAACGTAGGCTGGGTGTGGTGGCTCACACCTGTAATCTAGCACTTTGGAAGGTCCAAGTGGGAGGATCATTTGAGCTCAGGAATTCAATACCAGCCTGGGCAACACGGCAAAACCCCGTCTCTACAAAAAACACAAAAATTAGCCGGGTGTGGTGGCACCTGCCTGTAGTCCCAGCTACTCAGGAGGCTGAGGTGGAAGGATCACCTGAGCCTGGGGAGGTCAAAGTTGCAGTGAGCCATGATCGTACCACTGTGCCCCAGTATGGGTGACAGAGTAAGACCCAGACAAAAAAAAGTACACTAATAAATGATTTAAAAAAAAAAGAAAGAAAACAAACCTGCACTTGCAGCACTTGTACCTATCCCTAAACTTAAAATAAACATTTAAAAAAAAAAAAGAAAATGTGAACTAATAAATGACATGATAAAATATCAACAGTGGTCTGATTCTAACTAGGAAGAACTGATGAGCGCCAGACTTGTTTACCCCTATTAAGCAGGTAAATCAAACGTTCTAACAGCACTAGAAAGATACTGCTTAAATAGAGTTTGAAAGGTACAGACTGAAGAATACAGAAATAAGGGCCATAAGAATGTGAAATAAAGCTAGTAATAACAAAAATTAATATATAGAATATTTAATGAGCATATTCTATGAGCCAAGAATTTCATATCCACTATTACATTCAATATTTAACAACTCTATTAGGTATATGCCTTTGTTCTCATTCTCTATATATGAAAATTTAAGCTTAGTAACATTACGTAACTTAGCTAAGGTTATACAGATAATAAGTCATGGATTGTGGATATAAATCTATTAGAGATCAAGACCTAAGCCCATGCTCTTCACTGCCCTACACATCCTGAAGGATTTAAGTCAATATTCAAACACAAAATATGTTTTTTTGATGTCTCTATCCATTACCTACTAATTCTAAACATTTGATAAAAGTCCTATCTCAGATATTTCAAAATTTAAAAAAACATTATAAATAACAATGCCTTCCTCAGCAGGGGAAGGTGGGGTGGCCATATATTCACAATTGGTATCACAGGAACATAAAACCACTATAAAAATTAAATGGGTTGGGCACAGTGGCTCTCGCCTATAATCCCAGCACTTTGGGAGGCCGAGGCAGGTGGATCATGAGGTCAAGAGTTCAAGACCAGCCTGGCCAACATGGTGAAATCCCATCTCTACTAAAAGTAAAAAAAAAAAAAAAAAAAAAAAAAAAAAAAAAGTCAGGTTTGGTGGCACCTGTAATCCCAGCTACTCAGGAAGATGTGGCAGAGAATTGCTTGAACCCGAGAGGCGGAGGCTACAGTGAGCCGAAATTGCACCACTGCACTCCAGCCGAGGTGACAGAGCAAGACTCCATCTTACAAAAACTAAAAAATTAAAAAATTAAATTAAATGGTCACTATTTCCACGAGACAACTGACAGAGTAGTAATAAAACCAGACTAACACATATATAATATTTAATAATTGTAATCATAGCAATATCTAAAATTGGTTGTTTTACATTTAGTTATTTAAGAGCACTACATGTTTAAGGCTCATAATCAATCACTGCAAAACTGTATGAGGTAGATATAATAATGTCCATTCTACAAATTAGACAACTGAGGTTTACAGAGTGTTTAAGCAACTTGACCAATGTTTCTGAGCTAGTAGTGGAAATTTTTAACTAGGCCACCAGATGCTAGAGCCTGTGCTCTTAAGCAGTATGGATTACTTGGACACTATAAAGATTATATGTAGAAACAGCTTCTGATAGTATGAAAATTAAATACAATATGATATCATTAAAATGAAACAAGGTGCATTCACTAAAGCATGAAAGTACCTCTTTCTATATAGATTATGAACATTTTGGAAACATTGTAAATTCTTTCTAGTTACTACCTTTTCCAAGAAAAATAAAATGTAGTCTAACGAAATTAACTCACAAGCAAAACATTACTGTGACACACAGTAAATAGGATTTGAAATTTAATCAACATTGTATACATTTTAAAAATAACTAGAAGAGAGGAGAAGATTTCATCATTAATTTTTCCTGAGACATACCATCAAGGTATTGCACCAATCTTCAGTCCAGGTACGAACTCGGCTCCACCCAGCGTTCAGGACACAGAGCCTCTCTTCTAAAATAGGCTCACTGCCCTCAATCAAGTTTTGTAGGGCAGCACTACTCTCTGTGATGGTATTTAAATCAGCTTTTCTCTTTTCCAGACCCTTTAGAACATTCTAGAAAATAAAACACCAAGACCTACTTGATCCTTCAGAATATTATAGAAGTGTATACAACCTTTTAAAAAACATTTTAAATTTTTAAAAACTTTTCTGCTACATATACAAAGTAGTCCATGACTCCCTAGATAATTTACAATGTCAAAGTTTATAAAACTCTCAAACTTATTAACACGGTGAGAATTCTTAATTTCCTAATGGAAACCAAAATGTTTAGTTCAACCAATACCAATGAGTGTAACACATTCAGCTGTGGGAAGGCAATTATTTCATTTACTTAAATATAAATCCATTTATTACATACAAATACCAATTATCTTCATCATCACTCTAAATGGAAATATGCAATTTCATTTTCAGTAACTACAAGCTGGCAAAGCAGAAGGATCCTAGAACTCACAAGTTAAAAAAATTCACAATGAATTTATCTCCTAGCTTACCAGAGGAAACTATCAATGTGCACTATATGTACTCGCAAGGACAACATCTTATAGCTGGGTGATTTCACATATAATATGTTGAATACATATTACAAAAAAATTTCGTGTAAGTAATTCACAAGAGAACAGTGACTCTAAGCTTTCGTCTTACAACTGTCATAACTGCAAAGATAATACTCTGGATGGTACGATGATAACGTGATTGGCACATTCATAAGTTTGACTAGTCAAAGTGTATAGTCACAGAATTATAGAGAGAGCATGAGTTCCACAATTAAAACCACAAAGCTCTTTCAATCAAAAAGCAATAGGCATGTATCTACCCTACTGCTATTATTATTGACGCTTTTTAAACCCAACATTTAAACCAATCATTTTAAGGAGCTTGAATTTATATTTAAACATTAAATCACATCTTGGAAAGCATACCCATTACAAATTCACAAGTGAGTCCAAGTTTAAACACTCACTTGGCCATCTCAATTACTGGTATATTTATGAAGGAATTGAAATACTACTTTCCAATGTTCTTCTCTGCTGCAGGAGGCGGGGGAATAAAAAACATGCAATAGCCATGCTCTCAGCAATTATTAATAAGAATCTTTCATTCCTTCAGTGGGTATGTACTGTTTGACTAGAATAGCATTTAAGAACTATAAAAAATAATGAACTACAAGTAATTATATCTAAATAGTACACACACTTTTTTATAGTAAAAATGACTACATTGAAAATAGTATATTTAAGTTATTGAATAAAAATAGTATTCAAAAATGAAAATGTATTTTAAGCTTTGCATTGAAAATAATTTTGCATAATCTTTAAGTACAAATACATTAAAATGTGAAATCTCCATGTTCCTTAAATCTGAAAAGACAATGATAAAAAGATGGGTGTTACATTATTAACATTTACTGATGTTTCATTTGATTTACTCTAATGAAGAGAATGTGCTATGACTTTGTGACTTGTATATATCATCTTCATTATTTCAATTCCAAAATAAGATTAAATGGAAACTTCAGAGCATATTATTCCAAAAGAAACATATCTTTCATTGCTTTCAGTTTTTACCTAAGAAAGCTGAAAAACCAGTTGAATATATGAGTACACAAGATAGATGTTTCAAAATTAAATATATAAAATCAATAATACCTATGTACCAACTATAAGCACTCTGTAAAAAAAGGAAAAGCATATTTTCACATAGCAATAAAAATAAACATGTAGGAATAAACTGCTTTACATATATGAATGATGTTTATAAAGAACAAAATCAAATCATTTTGTAGGAAAGTGAAAGAATCTGGGAGAAAAATGAGACATATCTGTTACCAAAAAGAAATAATATAACAAAGATATCAATTCTGCTCTAAACAAATCTATGAATTTAAGGCAATTCAAATCAAAATTTCCAACAGAATTTAAAAATTTGAGAATAGTAATTCTAAAGTTCATTTAAGACATATATACCAAAAATGAAGCATAAACAGAGGGAATCCATTAACTGCAGTTAAAATATATTATAAAACATGGCTAAACAGTCTAAGAACTGGTACATTTCACAAGGTCAGATCAGTGGAGCAGAAAACAACGAAAGGCAACAGGCAAATAAGTACATATAAACTTGGCATGTCAAACCAGTGGAAACAAGGTTAAATACTCAACCAACAGTGCTGAGATAATTGGTTAACCTATTGGAAAGAAAGTTAGAGCCTTATCTCATGAAATACACCAAAATAAATTCCAGAAGGATTAATGCATTAAAGGTAAAAAGATAAACTTATAAAAGAGCTAGTAGAGGAGGTGGTTGGCAAGATGGCTAAATAGAAACAGCTCCAGTCTGCAGCTCCTAGCAAGACCAACACAGAAGGTGGGTGATTTCTGCATTCCCAACTGAGGTACCTGGCGCATCTCACTGGGACTGGTTAGACGGTGGGTGCAGCTCATGGAAGGCAAGCAGAAGCAGGGTGGGGCGTCGCCTGACCTGGAAAGTGTAAGGGGTTGGGGAACTCCCCCCCTTAGCAAAGGGAAGCCTTGAGGAACTGTGCCAAGAGGGATGGTGCTATCTAGCCCACATATTATGCTTTTCCCATTGTCTTTGCAACCCGCAGACCAGGGGATTCCCTCAGGTGCCTACACCACCAGGGCTCTGGGTTTCAAGCACAAAACTGGGCAGCTGTTTGAGCAGACACCAAGCTAGTTGTAGGAGTTTTTTAAATATATTCCAGTGGCACATGGAATGCCAGTGAGACAGAACCATTCACTTTCCTGGAAAAAGGGGTTGAAGCCAAGGAGCCAAGTGGTCTTGGTCAGCAGATCCCACCCCCCCAAAGCCCAGAAAGCTAAGATCCACTGGCTTGAAATTCTCACTGCCAGCACAGCAGCCTGAAGTTGAACAGAGATGCTTGAGCTTGGTGGAGAAAAGGGCATCTGCCATTACTGAGGCTTGAGTAGGTGGTTTTCCCCTCACAGTGTAAACAAAGTCACCTGGAAATTCAAACTGAGCAGAACCCATCACAGCTCAGCAAAGCCACTGTAACCAGACTGCCTATCTAGAGTTTTCCTCTCTAGGCAGGGCATCTCTGAAACAAAGGCAGCAGTCCGAGTCAGGGGCTTATAGATACTCCCATCTCCCTGGGACAGAGCACCTGAAGGAAGGGGTGGCTGTGGGCACAGCTTCAGGAGACTTAAACATTCCTGCCTGCCAGCTCTTAAGAGAGCAGCATATCTCCCAGCACAACGCTCGAGCTCTGCTAAGGGACAGACTGCCTTCTCAAATGGGTCCCTCACCCCTGTGCCTCCTGACTGGGAGACACCTCCCAGCAGAGGTCGACAGACACCTCACACAGAAGAGCTCTGGCTGGCATCTGTTGGGTGCCCCTCTGGGATAAAGCTTCCAGAGGAAGTTGCAGGCAGCAATCTTTGCTATTCTATAATCTCTGCTGGTGATACCCAGACAAACAGTCTGGATTGGACCTCCAGCAAACTCCAGCAGACCTGCAGAAGAGAGGCCTGACTGTTAGAAGGAAAATGAACAAACAGAAAGCAGTAACATCAAATCAACAAAAAGGACACCCACACAAAAACCCCATCCAAAAGTCACCAACATCAAAGATCAAAGGTAGATAAATCCACGAAGATGAGGAAAAACCAGTGCAAAAAGGCTAAAAATTCCAAAAACCAGAATGCCTCTTCTCCTCCAAAGGATCACAACTATTGGCCAGCAAGCAAACAAAACTGGATGGAGAATGAGATTGACAAATTGACAGAAGCAGGCTTCAGAAGGTGGATGATAACAAACTCCTCTGAGCTAAAGGAGCATGTTCTAACCCAATGCAAGGAAGTTAAGAACCTTGATAAAAGGATGCAGGAACTGTTAACTAGAATAAACAATTTAGAGAAGAATGACCTGATTGAGCTGAAAAACAAAGCATGAGAACTTCGCGAAGCATACACAAGTTTCAATAGCCGAATTGATCAAGCAGTTGATCAAGCAGAAGAAAGAATATGAGAGATTGAAGATAAACTTAATGAAATAAATTGTGAAGACAAGATTATAGAAAAAAGAATGAGAAGGAATGAACAAAGCCTCCAAGAAATAAGGGACTATGTGAAAAGAACAAACCTATGTTTGATTGGTGTACCTGAAAGTGACAAAGAGAATGGAACCAAGCTGGAACACACTTCAGGATATTATCCAGGAGAACTTCCCCAACTTAGCAAGAGAGGCCAACATTCAAATTCAGGAAATACAGAGAACATCACAAAGATACTCCTCAAAAAATGCAATCCCAAGACACATAATCTTCAGATTGACCAAGGTTGAAATGAAGGAAAAAATGTTAAGGGCAGCCAGAGAGAAAGGTCAGGTTACCCACAAAGGGAAGCCCATCAGAGTAACAGCAGATCTCTTGGCAGAAACCCTACAAGCCAGAAGAGAGTGGCTCCAATATTCACAATTCTTAAAGAAAAGAATTTTCAACCAAGAATTTCATATCCAGCCAAATTAAGCTTCATAAGAGGAGAAATAAAATCCTTTACAGAAAAGCAAATGCTAAGGGATTTTGTCACCACCAGGCCTGCCTTACAAGAGCTCCTGAAAAAAGCACTAAATATGGAAAGGAAAAACCAATACCAGACACTGCAAAAACATGCCAAAATGTAAAGAGCATTGACACTATGAAGAAACTGCATCAACTAATGTGCAAAATAACCAGCTAGCATCATAATGACAGGATCAAATTCACACATAACAATATTAACCATAAATGTAAATGGGCTGAATGCCCCAATTAAAAGACCCAGACTGGCAAATTGGATAGAGTCAAGACCCATAGGTGTGCTGTATTCAGGAGACCATTCTTATGTTCAGACACACACAGGCTCAAAATAAAGTGATGGAGGAATATTTACCAAGCAAATGGAAAGCAAAAAAAAGCAGAGGTTACAATCTTAGTCTCTGATAAAACAGACGTTAAACCAACAAAGATCAAAAGAGACAAAGAAGGGCATTACATAATGGTAAAGGGATCCAAGCAACAAGAAGAGCTAACTATCCTAACTATATACACACCCAATATAGGAGCACTCAGATTCATAAAGCAAGTTCTTAGAGACCTAGAAAGAGACTTAGACTCTCACACACAATAATAGTAGGAGACTTTAACACACCACTGTCAATATTAGACAGATCAGCAAGACAGAAAATTAACAAGGATATTCAGGACTTGAACTCATCTCTGGACCAAGAAGACCTAAGAGACATCTACAGAACTCTCCACCCCAAATCAACAGAATACACATTCTTTTCAGCACCACATAGCACTTATTCTAAAATTGACCACATAATTGGAAGTAAAACACTCCTCAGCAAATGCAAAAGAACGGAAATCATAACAACAGTCTCTGA
The DNA here is from genome assembly GCF_030222135.1 of Aotus nancymaae. Taxonomy (NCBI): domain Eukaryota; kingdom Metazoa; phylum Chordata; class Mammalia; order Primates; family Aotidae; genus Aotus; species Aotus nancymaae. The sequence continues at coordinate 23,255,615 of NW_026988454.1, forward strand.
GATGACAGTGCAATCAAATTAGAACCTAGGAGTGAGAAGCTCACTCAAAACCCCACAACTACATGGAAACTGAACAACCTACTCCTGAATGACTACTGGATAGATAATGAAATTAAGGCAGAAATAAATAAGTTCTTTGAAACTAATGAGAACAAAGACACAACACACCAGAATCTCTGGGGCAAAGCTAAATCAGACTTTAGAGGGAAATTTATAGCACTAAATGCCCACACGAGAAAGTGGGAAAGATCTAAAATCAACACTCTAACATCACAATCAAAAGAACTAGAGAAGCAAGAGCAAGCAAATTCAAAAGCCAGCAGAAGACAAGAAATAACTAAGAGGAGAGTAGAACTGAAAGAGACAGAGACATGAAAAATTCTTCAAAAAAAATCAATGAATCCAGGAGCTGGTTTTTTGAAAAGATTAATAAAATAGGTAGACTGCTAGCCAGACTAATAAAGAAGAAAAGAGAGAAGAATCAAATAGACACAATAAAAAGTCATAAAGGAGATATCACCACTGATCCCACAGAAAAACAAAATACCATCAGAGAAGACTAGAAACACCTCTATGCAAATAAACTAGAAACTCTAGAAAAAATGGATAAATTCTTGGACACATACACCCTCCCAAGACTAAACCAGGAAGAAGTCAAATCCCTGAACAGACCAACAAGTTCTGAAATTGAGGCAGTAATTAATAGCCTTCCAACCAAAAAAATTCAAGATTCACAGCTGAATTCTACCAGAGGTACAAAGTAGAGCTAATACCATTCCTTCTGAAACTATTCCAAACAATACAAAAAGAAGGACTCCTCTCTAACTCATTGTATCAGGCCAGCATCATCCAGATATAAAAACCTGGCAGAGACACAACAAAAAAAGAAAATTTCAGGTTAATATTCTTGATGAACATCAATGTGAAAATCGTCAATAAAATACTGGCAAACAGAATCCAGCAGCACATCAAAAACCTTATCCACTATGATCAAGTCAGCTTCATCCCTGGGATTCAAGACTGGTTCAACATATGCAAATCAATAAACATAATCCATCATATGAACAGAAACAATGACAAAAACCACAAACCACATGATTATCTCAATAGATGCAGAGAAGGCCTTCAATAAAATTCAACATCCCTTCATGCTAAAAACACTCAATAAACTAGGTATTGATGGAATGAATCTCAAAATAATAAGAGCTATTTATGACAAACCTACAGCCAATATCATACTGAATGGGAAAAAACTGAAAGCATTCCCTTTGAAAACCGGCATAAGACAAGGATGCCCTCTCTCACCACTCCTATTCAACATAGTATTGGAAGTTCTGGCCAGGGCAATAAGGCAAGAGAAAGAAAGAAAGGATATTCAAATAAGAAGAGAGGAAGTCAAATTATCTCTGTTTGCAGATGACATAATTGTATATTTAGAAAACCCAAAAACTCCTTTAGCTGATAAGCAATTTCACCAAAGACTCATGGTACAAAAATCAATGTACAAAAATCACAAGCATTTCTACACACCAATAATAGACAAACAGAGCCACATCACGAGTAAACTCCCATTCACGATTGCTACAAAGATAATAAAATACCTAGGAATATAACTTACAAGGGATGTGAAGGACCTCTTCAAGGAAAACTACAAACCACTGCTCAAGGAATTAAGAGAGGATACAAACAAATAGAAAAACATTCCATGTTCATGGTTAGGAAGAATCAATATCGCGAAAATGACCATACTGCCCAAAGTAATTTATAGATTCAATGCTATTCTCATCAAGCTACCATTGACTTTCTTCACAAAATTGGAAAAAAACACCTTAAATTTCATTTGGAACCAAAAAAGAGCCTGTATAGCCAAGACAATGCTAAGCAAAAAGAACAAAGCTGGAGGCATCATGCTACCTGACTTCAAATTATACCATAAGGCTACAGTAACCAAAACAGCATGGTACTGGTACCAAAACAGATATATAGACCAATGGAACAGAACAGAGGCCTCAGAAATAATGCCACACATCTACAACTATCTGATCTTTGACAAACCCTACAGAAAGAAGCAATAGGGAAAGGATTCCTATTTAATAAATGGTGTTGGGAAAACTGGCTAGCCATATGCAGAAAACTGAAACTGGACCCCTTCCTTACACCTTATACAAAAACTAACTCAAGATGTATTAAAAACTTAAATGTAAGACCTAAAACCATAAACACCCTAGAAGAAAACCTAGGCAATACCATTCAGGACATAGACATGGGCAAAGACTTCATGACTAAAACACCCAAAGCAATGGCAACAAAAGCCAAAATAGACAAATGGAATCTAATTAAACTAAAGAGCTTCTGCAGAGCAAAAGAAACTATCATCATAGTGAACAGGCAACATACATAATGGGAGAAACTTTTTGCAAACTATCCATCTGACAAAGAAAGGGCTAATAGTCAGAATTTACATGGAACTTAAACAAATTTACAAGAAAAAAACAAACAACCCCATCAAAAAGTGGGCAAAGGATATAAACAGATACTTTTCAAAAGAAGACATTTATGTGGCCACAAACATATGAAAAAAGGCTCATCATCACTGCTCATTAGAGAAATGCAAATCAAAACCACAATGAAAAATCATCTCACACCAGTTAGAATGGCGATCATTAAAAAGTCAGGAAACAACAGATGCTGGAGAGGATATGGAGAAATAGGAACGCTTTTACACTGTTGATGGGAGTGTAAATTAGTTCAACCATTGTGGAAGACAGTGTGGCAGTTCCTCAAGGATCTAGAACCAGAAATACCAAAAAATAATTCTACTATAAAGACACATGCACACATATGTTTATTGCAGCACTGTTCACAATAGCAAAGACTAGGAATCAACCCAAATGCCCATCAATGATAGACTGGATAAAGAAAATGTGGCACATATATACCATGGAATACTATGCAGTCATAAAAAGGATGAGTTCATGTCCTTTGCAGGGACATGGATGAAGCTGGAAACCATCATTCTCAGCAAACTAACACAGGAACAGAAAACCACACACCACACATTCTCACTCATAAGTAGGAGTTAAATAATGAGAACACAGGGAGGGGAACATCACACAATGGGGCCTGCTAGGGGGTTGGGGATTAGGGGAGGAATAGCATTAAGAGAAATACCTAATGCAGATGATAGGTTGATGGGTGCAGCAAATCACCGTGACACATGTATACCTCTGTAACAAACCTGCACGTTCTGCACATGTATCCCAGAACTTAAACTATAATAATTTTTTAAAAAAGAGCCAGTAGAAAAAATAAGTAAATAATCAAATGAACCTGGAATAGAGTCAGTTTTTCTAAGCACTAAAGGTAGAAATAATGAAGAAAAAGATGGATTTTATTCATTAAGAAATGTACAGAAAGGTTTACGATTTTTAAAAAAAAAAGGAAGCTACAGTAATATAAAAAAAATTGCAATCATACACAACACACTAAGCATTGATAATCAGAACAGATACAAAGCTCCAAGTTAAAGGCCAATTTGGTGATAAAAACTGATCAGAATTAGCGGAAAAAGCAGTATTTTTAAAAGCGCTATAGAAGACCTATAAACTTGTGAAAACTGTTCTAATTAAATAACCAAAACATGATGTCAAGTAGAAATTCTCATTCGCAGGTGGTGGGTGCACCATTTCTGAAGGACAATTGTATAATGTGTATAAGGCTTAAAATGGATATATCTTTATCTCTTGACTAATAATTTTAGGGCTAAGAATATATCCTCAGGAAATTATTATGAATGCATGATATGGTTTAGTATATTCATTTAGTATGTTGAATATACTAAACCATATATAGAATATACTGTCTATAATGGTGATAAATGGTAATAATTTAAACGGAAATGAATAGAGAAATGAGAGAATAAAATATAAAATAAGAATGAAGTACTATGCATAGTTTTAATATGCTATACAAAAACAAGTACAGGTAAAGAAAAATGCTAAAGATATAAGATTTTACAAGGTCAATAAATACTAGTCATAACAAAATTTATTTTAAAATATATGCTTTTGCCTGTGCACATCGATATGTTCCCAAAAGTAACAGTATTGTTTGGTTACAGATGATTTTTGCTCCTGTTTTTTTTTTTTGTATTATACTCTGTGAATTTCATTCAATCAGCTTCTATTATTTATGTTACTAATAAGAAAGTAATGGTTTTCAAAGTATACTGCATGAGGAAGATAACATTTCCTTGAAAAACTTAAATTTAACAAAAATAAAGTTTGGTGTCTTTGTTTTGCATTCATCCACAATATGCCGACTTGGAATGTTCATTTCCCTCATACATTACTTTTTTCACTTCCTTTACATACACACAGGTCATGGCATGATCACACTTTTCATGAGCTTTTCTCTAAACTGAGAATAGTCTTTCCAGTGTCTGCTATCTTGACTTTCTCCCAGCTGTCACCTCCACAGAGCATTCAAAAAGCGGGTGTTGTGTTGCCCCACAACCTCTCAGCACCTTCTCCTCAAGGCCCACTGCAAACATCTGTAGAGCTGTAGAGGGTGTCACATTGATACTTGTGCCTTTATATAAACATCAGTCACAGCATTGATCATTTCTATTCAGCACTTCCCTCTAATATACTTGCTTCTTTCTCAGGAAATAGATTTAGGAAAACAGAATGCCTTGTTAAAAGAACCACTCATGTTCCATTCAATTGTCTAGTGCAGAAGACAGAACTGGCAAATCAACTTTCTAATCTCTGTGATTTCAAAGTACAGGGCTAAAGAAAACTCTTGCATTGATTTTTTACAATTCTATTCTTACATTCTTTACATCTGTTAGTTTGCAATAGAAAGATTAGTTATTGGTTTTAAAATGTTTTAAAAAAGAATTAAACTCAGTGCAATTCCTTGTAAATACTCTGTAAATACAGTGTCAGATTTTGAAGGTAGTGAATTATGCTTTTAAGTACTATATAAACATAATATCTATAAAGGTTTCGATGATCCACGAATTTGTAATGCTTTTGGAATCAAGATAAAAATATCTTAATAAAAGAGCTGTTTTACAAATAACCCCAATGAAAGTGGGCAAAGAAAATGAACAGACGTTTCACAAAAGACATACAAGCAGCCAACAATATATGAAAAAATGCTCACCATCACTAACATTAGAGAAATGCAAATTGAAACCACAATGAGATACCATCTCACACCATTCAGAATGGCTATTATTCAAAAGTAAAAAAATAGATGTTTGCAAGATTGCAGAGAAAAAGGAACACTTTTACACTGTTGCCGGAAATGCAAATCAGTTCAGCCTCTGTGGAAAGCAGTTTAGAAATTTCTCAAAGCACTTAAAACAGAATTACCATTTGACTCAGAAATCCAATTACTAGGTATATATGCAAAGGAAAATAAACTGTTCTACCAGAAAGACACATGCACTCATATGTTCATCAACACTATTCACAACAGCAAAGACACGTCATCAACCTAGGTGCCCATCAGTGGTGGATTGGATAAAGAAAATGTGGTATATATACACCACGGAATATTACATAGACATGAAAAAGAATGATATCATGTCCTCTACAGCAACATGGATGCAGCTGAAGGCCATTATCCTCAGTGACTTAATGGAGAAATGAGAAACCAAACATCACACGTTCTCGGTTGCAAATGGGAGCTAAACATTGGGTATGCATGGCCACAAAGATGGGAATGATAGATACTAGGGACTAGTAAAGGGGTGAGAAACAGAGGGAGGCATGAGCTGAAAAACTACCTATTGGCTACTATGCTCACTATGCGGGTGATGGGATCATTCATACCCCAATTCTCAGCATCACACAATATATCCATGTAACAAACCAATACACGTACCCCTTAATCTAAAAGTAGAAATTACAAAGAAAAGAAAATACAATCATTGTTTTTAAAATATTTTTTCTTAGGACAGAGAAGTGGAAAAACAATGCAAAAAAGAAAAGGCTAGATTTAATATGAAATGGAGGGACACGGTATCCACCCAGATCGCCCAGAACAAATGCCACGTTACACCGGCATCATGCTGGTGTTTCATCTGAACTACAACTTACTTTAGCCCAGGAAATTTCTGTATCCAAGTCACCAAGCAGACCTTCTGAAGTGGACTTCTGTACCAATTCAGTTTCAGTAGCAGAAAGCCATTCAGAGAGAGATGCAGCCTCTTTCTTCATTTTCCGGGCCAACTGTGAGGCTCTTTCCAGATCCTGTTTTCCTTCTGTCACCTGAGAAGGAGAGAGAGACAGGGAGAGACTGAGACTGAGAAGGGAATGAACACAGATGGGAATGAATCAGAATGTTAACTAAAGATCCAAACTGATTCATATTTAACCCCCAAGACGTACATAACCTTTGTCTGTAGCACCTTAGAATTCCTGTAAGCTTGCATTTCTGCAAGGAGGCAACAGTGGTTAAATGCCAGGCAATCCTGGGTTTTCATCTTAGCTCTACATTAATTTCCTAAGTGACTCTGGTAGAGGTGTAGCCCTCAAAAGACCGGTATGCGGCTGGGCGCAATGGTTCATGCCTATAATCCCAGCACAGTGGGAGACCAAGGCGGGAAAATTTCTTGAGTCCAAGAGTTTGAGATCAGCCTGGGAAACATGGGAAGACCTCACCTCTACAAAAACTACAAAAAATTAGCCAGTGTGGTGGTGCGCGCCTGTAGTTCCAACTACTCAGGAGGCTGAGGTGGGAGAATCACTTGAGCCCTGGAGACTGGGGCTGCAGTGAGCCATGATCCTGCCACTGCACTCCAGCCTGAGCAACAGAGCAAGATCCTGTCTCAAAAAAAAATTTTTTAAAGATTGTTGAAATAAAGTTAAACATCACTAAATAGTATCTATTATAATTTTGAACAGAAGATATCTTAGAATCCTCTCCATCAAGGATTCTGTTTTAAAAAATACTATATTGCAGCAATTTGAGGGGGAAATAGCACCATTTCACAATTACATGTTTTTAAATTAACCACATTAACTTAAAACATAGTACGTGACTATGCAACCTAAACCTTATATTATTTTGCTCTTATTGTTGTTGACAGAAAGCAAATGCACTTAACTAACATGTACCAAGCTCTTACTACAGCTTCTGTGTTGTGCTAAGGAATCATACACACGTATGCAGTAAAATTCACAAAGCCTCTTTCTATTTTACGGATAACGAAAATGAAACTTGAAGTTAAGGCCAAGGCCAAGGTGGTATAGTCTTTGGGTTGAGTCATGCCATTCTGGCTTCTACCACCATCACTCCCAAGACACTGCTCTTGTCAAGTTCAAGAATGACCCCAATGGCAACTGATCTAATGGATATGTTTACGTGGACATCATATTTAACTTTCAATAATATCCAAAACATGTAACTACGCTCATTCTCAAAATATCATCTTCCCCTGGCTTCCCAGACCTAGCACTTGCATGTGTACCTACCACTTCTTGCTACTTATATTAGTTTCTTTTGCAAGCTCATCTTCCTCAGATTTCTTACTAAATGGTGTAATTCTTAAGACTTGGTCGGGGGCCCTCTTCTTTCACTATACCCTGTTCTTAGGCAATCTAACATCCTTGATTACTTTAATTACCACCTCTATGCAGATGACTCATAAAATCCACCTGTTTGGGCCAGATACACTCTCCAGACCTGAATGTTCGATCATGTAAGTACCCAACACTTCCAATTAACATTCTCAAAGGTATTTAAAATGTCAATTTTATACATACATACATATGATTTTTTAAAGGTATTTAAAATGTTAACTTCCTATACATTCATATGATTTCTGCATGCCTCTATCTTCTTTTTTTTTTTTTTTTTTTTTTTTTTTTTTTTGCGACTAAGTTTTCACTCTTATTGCCCAGGTTGGAGTGCAGCAGCGCAATCTTGACTCACTGCAACCTCCGCCTCTAAGCAATTCTTCTGCCTCAGCTTCCTAAGTAGCTGAGATTACAGGCACATGCCACCACACCCAGCTAATTTTTTTTTTTTTTTTTTTTGTATTTTTAGTAGAGACCGGTTTTTGCCATGTTGGCCAGACTGGTCTCGAACTCCTGACTTAGGTGATCCACAGCCTCAGCCTCTGAAAGTCCTGGGATTACAGGCATGAGCCACTGCCAAGCTGGAATGCGGGTGGCATGATCTTGGCTCACTGCAGTCTCTACATCCCAAGTTCAAGTGATTTACCTGCCTCAGCCTCCTGAGTAGTTGGGACTACAGATGCACACCACCACACCCAGTTAATTTTTGTATTTTTAGTAGAGACAGGGTTTCACCATGTTGGCCAGGATAGTCTTGATTTCTCGACCTCATGATCTGCTTACTTCAGCCTCCCAAAGTGCTGGAATTATAGGCATGAGCCACCGTGCCCAGCCTATCTTTTCTTATAGCACCCCATCTCAATGACCACACCATCCACATCATCAAGCCAGAAACCCAGCAGTCATCCTTCATCAAGTCCTATTGATTTCACTTCCTACATACATCTGACATCAATTCACTCATTCTATCTTCACTGTCCATCCTAGTTCAAGGTATGACCATTTCTTGCCAAGAGTACAATTACTTCCTAACTAGTCTCCTCACGTCTATTCCAGCCTCTATCCAATTCCTCTTCCAAACTGCAGTGAGTAATCCTTTAAAAGACATATCTGAGTATGTGATTTCCCCATTAAAAACTGCAATAACTGCTGAAGACACAGATTGAAGTCTGTAACACAAACTCTGTGACATTGGCGGGATTTCATCTCACCCTATCTCCCTAGCACCATGTTCCCCACACTGGCTGTCTCTGCTCTAGCCACTCAAATGTACCACACTGCCCCCTGCCATAGAGCCTTTATACACACTGTTTTATCAGTCTCGAAATCTCCTCTAGTTTCACCCAGGTGACTCCTACTCAGACTTCAGATCTCAGTTTATGCATCACCTCCTCAGGGAAGCCTTTCTAACCCAAGACTGGGTGAAATCCCCCTTTACCTATACTCTTAAAAAACCATGTACATTCCTTCATAACTCTTCAGACTGATAATGTGACATCATTCATGTTTTCCTCTTTCACTACCCTAAGTTCCATTAGACAGAGAGATAATTTATCTTTTTCCTCACCACTGTATCCTTGTATAATTCCTGACACAGTAAAGTCTCAATTGAATGAAACTTTAAGTGATAAAATTAATGCTAAAATTATAGTCACAATTGGAGAATTAGTGCAAAAACCAGCAACGCCATTCCATTCATAAAATGCCCAGTGACTAAATATAATAATATTCAATGAATAACTTCAGCTGTATAATTCCAAAAAGAAGTTCTAAGGTGTGTGTTCCAGACATGCAATATATCAAGATGCATCACATCAACAATCTAAGCATGCAGAAATGAGATCAAAATCACCTAGAAAAAGTATGGACTGGTCATTCTGATTTCAATTGAAAACAAAATTTAGCTATTTTTCTCTGGGCTTATGTAGAAACTTCAGTATTAACTCAGCAGGAAGTAGTTAATATTTCCTAACTGAAGAAGGATTCAAAATACTATCAAACATGGTTTTTCAATATTACCTAGTAAGGTTTTATACTTCCACACATTCTTTGCTCTCCTGGTTTCAGGGCAAAGATTCAGTCACTCACAATTAATGCTTAACAACTCCTGCACAGATTCACTAAAATGCCCAAATTAGAGAAATTTTTTGGCAAGATTTCAAATCCTAGTTGATTAATGTGAACTTCTTGACACCGGTTATTTACTAGAGCCCTGATGTTTTAACGTTTCTCAGTAGACTATTCAATTTAGAAATCTAAGCACCAATAACTTGAGTTTTTACAGGGATTATTATTTTCCCATTTTTCTTACATAAAATGGAAAAACATTAGGACTAAAAACAGAATTTTATCACAATTAAAATTACATTTAAAAAAAAATCTTATATGTTTTGACTAGAAAAAAGGCCAACAGCGGCCACTACTATCCGTTGAAATTTGGAATTATTAACATTTATTTTTTCCCTCATATTTCTTTGAAGTACTAAGTCTACCGAAATGAACATATATTACTTGCAGTTTCCTTAGAATAACTTGTGGAGTATCAGTAGCCATTGAAAGTATAAATATTAGCCTGATTTAAATATTAAAAATAAATTTTTTCTTTGGGAGGCCGAGGCGGGTGGATCACGAGGTCAAGAGATCGAGACCATCCTGGTCAACATGGTGAAACCCCGTCTCTACTAATACAAAAAATTAGCTGGGCATGGTGGCGCATGCCTGTAATTCCAGCTACTCAGGAAGCTGAGGCAGGAGAATTGCCTGAACCCAGGAGGCGGAGGTTGCGGTGAGCTGAGATCGCGCCATTGCACTCCAGCCTGGGTAACAAGAGCGAAACTCCGTCTCAAAAAAATAAAATAAAATAAAATAAATTTTTTGAGACAGTGTCTCATTCTGTTTCCTAGGCTGGAGTGCAATGGGGTGATCTCAGCTCACTGCAACCTCTGCCTCCCAGGCTTAAGCAATCCTCCCACCTCAGCTTCCCAGGTAGCTAGGACTACAGGTACACACCACCATGGCTAATTTTTTTTTGAAATTTGTTTGTTTTTGGTGGTTTTAATTTGTATTTTTTTTGTAGAGACAAGGTTTTGTCATGTTGCCCAGGCTGGTCTCAAACCCCTGGGTTCAAATAATTACCGACCTCAGCCTCCCAAAGAGTTGGCGTGAGCCACTGTACCTAGCCAAAAATAAATTTCTATGTAACTATGAATCACTGTAATATTAGCACATACATTTAAATAAATATAACAAAAATTATTACAATAAATTGAAAACACATATGAATCTCATAAATTTCAAAAACGCATTTTGCAAAAAGTGAAATTTGAAAATACACGAGAGAGAGAGAGAGAAACAGGGAGAAAGAGAGAGAGAGAGAGGTGTGTTGTGGGACTGCTCTCCTCACCTGTGCGCCCAGGTCATTGTAAAGGACCTTCAGGGAAGTCAGCTGCTCATCCATCCCTTTTGGGTTGTCTGTTTGCTGTTTCTGGACAATATGTCTTCCTGTTTTAATTACAGTTTCCACTTCAAGTTTGACTTCACTCAAAGTTTTATACAGTTTCTTTAAAACAAACAAAAAGACAAATTACACACTGTGATGACAATTTGCCAATTGGCATCCGTTCAGAACACAGTTTGCACAGACTGACAGCCGAGACCTAACTATGGAGATCAAAGGCCATGATCTGTCTCAGATTTGGTCTGAAGGTTGGATCAAATAAAATCAAGCTTGAAATCACTTTTCAAATATGACAAGAAAATAAATAGAGCTTATGGTCATTTTTTTAAAAACTCAGACAAATGTTTTAAATGTTTATAAAGGAACTTGATATAAACATTTTTCCTACATAAAATGGGAAAACATTAGGACTAAAACCAGAATGTTTATCACAATTAAAATCACATTTTAAAAAAATCTTACATGTTATGACTTAAAAAAAGCCAACACCAGCTATGGCTGTCTCTTGGATTTGAAATTATTAATATTTATTTTTTTCCCTTCTATTTCTCGGAAGTACTAAGTCTACCACAATGAGCATATATTACTTATATGATACAAAATATTAAAAAATTGATATATCAAGATGTATATGACTATAAGAAATCATATTTCTGATGCAAATCAAAACCACAATAAGATACCATCTCACACCAGTCAGAATGGCCATTATTAAAAAGTCAAGAAACAAGAGATGCTGGCAAGGCTGAAGAGAAAAGGGAACACCATACACTGTTAGTGGGACTGCAAGTCAGTTCAGCCCCCGAGGAGAGCAGTTTGGAAATATCTCAAAGAACTAAACATAGAATTATTATTCAACTCAGAAATCTCATTACTAGGTATATCTGTAAAGGAGAATAAATCGTTCTACCAAAAAGACACATGCGCTCCCATGTTGATCACACCACTACTCACAATAGCAAAGACATGCTATCAACCTAGGTGCCCATCAATGGGGGAATGAATAAAGAAAATGTGGTACAAATATACCACGGAATACTACACAGCTATAAAAAACAAAATCATGTCCTTTGCGGCAGCATCGATGCAGCTCATGGCCATTATCCTAAGTAAATTAACCCAGAAAATCAAATACTACATGTTCTCACTTATAAGTGGGAGTTAAACAATTGGTACACATGCACATAAAGATGGAAACCAAAGACACTGGGACTCCAAAAGCCAGGAAGGAGGAAAGGGGCGGGAGCTGAAAAACTACTGAGTGGGTACTATGTTTATTATTTGGGTGATGGGTTCAGTCAAAACCCAAACTTCAGCATCATACAATATATCCATGTATCAAATGTGCACGTGTACTTCCTGAATCTAAAACTCTTCAAAAATTAAAAATAAAATAAATTTAAATATAAAAGAAGAAAAAATAAATTAGAGTTCTGTAGGTCAAATTCAGAGCTGTCTTCATCCTAGTTACTTGAAATCAAAAAGCTTTACAGCTTCTCTTGACACCATACATCATCATCTTAACATCTCATGGGACACTATTACGTAACAGCCCCCTGAACTGTGTTCCATGAAGTCAAGGACAGCACTTGCCTTGATTACCATTACATCACAATAATGAAATAAATTCTTATATACCTGCACATATATATTGAAATTTATCCTTTGTTTTGAAAGGCACAAAGAACTGTCCCTGTACTTCTCCCGTCCTAAAGAGTCTCAGCTTAAGTTCTGTGATTATCAAGCAAAACACTAATTCTAAGATTGTGTCCCCTTAGCTACATTATTTTTAAATTTCTATTCAATTGAATTACAAAGCTCAAGACTACAAAAGTCATAAGGCCTTATATATAATTTCTTCTTTCCTATCTTAGGTTTATATTTCTATTTAAACTTTTATTTTACTAGAAAATTGAATTTTTATGCTATAATATATCTGATATCTATTCTAAGTATGGTTCTTTTAGCTAACTCAAAATTATCCATGAAAACTTTGCTTATTAGTCACATTCTGCTGAAGCCTTCCTAACGTCACACTGTGATTAAGATGTGTTTCTTTTATTTTGGTTTTTTTCGTCTGTCATCATGTTATATACATGTCTATTTTAGTTTCCTTAGCTATCTCTCTTATCTCTTCTAATTTCCTTCGAGGGAAAGACCACACTTCTTATTTTTTAACAGGTTTTTCATCATCAATCCTTATGTTTAGCACACTCTAGACTAGTGATCATTGGACACACTAGGCATGTAAGCACTAGACTAAGCCATAACAGCTGCTGAAAAAGCCACTGGATGTGTCAATCACCCTATAGTCTCACCATACACTTGTCCAGGTGGGTCTGTATGACATCAGGGTCTACATCCTTCACATCCAGAACATGAAGTTCTGCTTTCACACCATCCAGCACACGCTTGCAGTCCAGCATGCGCTGCTCGAAGTTAGCAGGCTTCTGGAAAAGCTGGAACTTTGTGGATACTTCTCGGAGTTTCCTCTGTTTGCAGAAATGAAAATATGCAATTATCAGAATGATTCTGTCTCTCATCATGAGCATAACACATACTACTCAAAATCTGTACCATAAGCACACACACACACACACAAATCAGTAATATAACAACAACAAAAATCCTAATGGAACTCGGTGAGGTTACCCAATCGCCTAAGTGAACTGCATAGCCCGGTGTCAAAAGTTACTCAACACTCTGTCTCAGTCTCAGGAGTCAATAGATTTGGATAAGAAATTTAGATAAAGCTGGCCTCACTGGAAATAAAACTTCATGTTCAAAAAGACAGTTCAGCTCAAAATGCCCTTCATCAGAAGTTCAGAGTGAAAGTCAATGTCACATCAACCATGAAAGAACTAAATGATGCTGCATCCAATTCATGCTCAGCCTGCCCACAGCATCAGCCACAAGATACTGACAGAGGCACTGCATTAAAGAAAAGACTATATAAAGGTACCTCTAAATATGGCTCACTCTCTTGTTTCTCAACTCAACTATAAAAATCAGATTTAACATTTCCACCCCTTGCAACAATTTGTTTCTTTTGCCCTGGGATGCAATGCACCTTCAACACATCACTCCCATTCCACGATTTACATCATAAAGAATACCAAGGGTGCCCAAGTAATCAATTCTTTCTCTTTTTAAAAAAAATTCCCAACATGCTGAAAAGTAAAAGGAAGTTCCTCGCCCTCCTTACCTGTAGCACGTCCATCTGACTTCCTCCTCTGGCAGACCTGCTCTCTGGGGAGGTCGGGGGCTGAGAACGCATATTTCTTCTCAGCTCCTCTAGGGTTAGCTCATGGGCTGAGATCTCTGCTTGGATTTTCTACAAAAAGATTGGAAAGGGGAGACAATGTCCTTTTTTTCTTAAGTATAAAAAGAAGCAATACAAAAGTTCTATATTGTTGTGTGGTACATAGTGTTGTATTTTATATAATGTTGACCTCCATAGAAGCTTTAATAAGTTTTTGTATGATAATAATACAGCCCACTGTATAATATGACTATTGTGTTTGATGCACATGCTAAGGTCCTTACACTTGTCATTTCTAATGTTCACAACTTATTTATAAGGAAGGAATTGTCCCAATTTCATAGCGAAGAAAATTACTATTCAAAATATACAGGACTTTTCAACCAGGCACAATGGCTCACACCTGCAATCCCAGCACTTTGGGAGGCGGAGCAAGGCAGATCACCTGAGGTCAGGAGTTTGAGACTAGCCTGGCCAACATTGTGAAACCCTGTCTCTACTAAAAATACAAAAATTATTGGGACACCGAGGCAGGCAGATCACCTGAGGTCAGAGTTTGAGATCAGCCTTGCCAACATGGCAAAACCCTGTCTCTACTAAAAATACAAAAAATTAGCCAGGCTTGGTGGTACACACTTATAGTCCCAGTTACTCTAGAGGCTAAGGCAGGAGAATCACTTGAACCCAGAAGCAGCGGTTGCAGTGAGCTGAGATCATGCCACTGCACTCCAGCCTGAGTGACAGAGACTCTGTCTCAAATAAATAACAAAATAAAATATATACAACTTTTGAGAGAGTCTCACATAGAAAGCAAGAGAACTTCAAAACCCAAATGCTGCCCCGTAAGTAAGGTCAATCTATCCCATTGACTCTCGGTTTTGGATGGTAGGAGGGGTTTTATTATAGTTGAAGAGGCAATTGCATATGCTCTCTTTACATCTTGAAAGCCTTCAAATTCACAGCAATACCTGAGCTTCCTGTGGAACTTGGAAAGCATCTATCCTGTCAGTTAGGTACGTGGTGAGCTGTTTGTCCAGCTCTCCCAAGCTCTCTTGTAAGACTTGAAGGATGTGGTCAGTTTCCCGCAGGACCTGGAGTTGCTTTTCCAAAGAAATCTGCTTGCTCTCTGCCTGCAGAGGAGAAATTGAATCATTAGTTGCTCAGTGCAAAAGGAATAGCTGAATATACATGTTCTGGCCACTAAGAAAAGACTATAAAAGCTTTCGTTCAAGACTTTAGCCTTCCTTATAAATAAATAATAATTACTAATGGTAACAGTGAAAATGTCCTACTAGGATCTTTTGTACCATGCAGCTGAATTACTAATTATTACTTCTTTCTATATACAACGAAGAAATACAAAAATGTAAAGTTTCCCATAAGATGCATTAAACAGGAGATAAAAATTTGTTATTTATTATAATTTTAAAGCATTTTTAGGAATCATCAGTGTCTACCAATAAGAATATACAACATAAGAAAAATGTCTATCAATACAGTAAACATCAGAGTCTCTATTTTTCTCAAGTGTAAAACAAATTCTACAGGTGTACGTACATATCAAACTACTATGTACTGCACTTTTGGGTTAAGCTTGATGTTATTCACTGACTAAACATCAACAGTTATTATTTAATAAGTGTTTGGAAGCACCTAATATTCATACCCAACCTTCCTGTAAAAGAAGTGTTCTTTCTCTAATGTGTAATACGAATATGTAGAAGTAATATCAGAAATAATTTTTTAATCATCAAGCTCTGCCTGTCTTAAAGTGTTAGATCTGTTCTCCCCTCCTGAGTACTTCAATACCCTCAATGCCCCTGTTAGCATCGGTTACCAACTTTAACCAACATTAAAGATTTTTCCAACATTAAAGCTCTATGATATGGAGCTTAGGGCCAGCTCCACTTCATCAGTACCTAATCAACACGCGTGCATGTCCCGACTCTTACCAGGCGACTCAGCTCCTCGTATCGGCTGTTGAAAGCCTCCAGTTTCTCACTGATTATATCATCCAGGATCCCTCCATCAATCAGAGTCTGGCCAAGCTCTCGAATCTGGGTGCGATTATCTGCCGGGTGGCGCAGAACAGATTCCAGAGACTGGACCAGAGATGGGAAAAAAAATAGTACATTTACTAAGGCCAAAGGTATCAAAGATCCCCAAAATGTCTATTTCTTAAACAAGTAATTCCATTTTCTAAAAATCTACCTAAGGAACAGGACCAAAAAGTAAATTACTAATTCACAAAAATATACATCATGGTATCAAAAATGCATAAAATTGAGAGATTAGCACAAGTGATATATGATGATATAATTCCATGAAAAGAATTTCAACTATTTTTAATTGTGGGAGGGTGAGGCAAGAAAATCATTTGAGCCCAGGAGTTCATGGCTGCAGTGAGCTCTGATCATACCACTGCACTCCAGCCTGGGCAACAGAGTGAAACTATGTCTCTGAACAATAAATAAATGAATGAATAATAAAAAGTGAAAATAACTATGAATTATATGGGGAAATGCTCATGATATGACTTAGTTTAAAGGCAGAGAACAATACTATACAAGCAAAATTATCTCAACTTTTATTAATTATATTACTGAAAATAAGTACTCATTTTCCTACAGTATATGCCAAATAAGAGGCACTGTTTTATATATACACTTTTTGTATACATAGATCTAATTAACCACATGGGCTAAATCACATTCCCAGTTTACAGATGGGAAAACTGAAGCTCAGAAAGGTTAAATAACTTGGCAACATACACACAGTCAAAAGAAGAGCTGAGATTCCAACATGGCTCTAAAGCCTTTAAGACCCTGACGCCTGGCCAAGCACAGTGGCTCACACCTATAATCCTAGCACTTTGGGAAGCCAAGGCAGGTGGATCACCTGATGTCAGGAGTTCTAGACCAGCCTGGCCAACCGGGTTAAAAAAAAAAAAAAAAAAAAACCTGTCTCTAATGAAAATACAAAATTAGCTAGCGTGGTGGTGCACGTCTGTGATCTAAGCTACTCAGGAGGCTGAGGCACGAGAACTGCTTAAACTCAGGAGGCGGAGGTTCCAGTGAGCCAAGATCATGCCACTGCACTTTAGCCTGGGCAACACAGCAAGATCCCATCTCAAATAAAAAATAAATAAATAAGTAAATAAAAGACCTCAAAGCCTTTGATCCAGTGTACTACTTTGTAGCATGCATACATAAAAGATAATAATTAGGAAGAAATCTACAAACTGTTTAAAAATGTTTCTCTTAAGAGTTTGCTTTATACTTTATTTTCCATATTTCTAGAATGTACACATATTCACTCTCATATTAGGAAAAAAAATTAAGCTTTTCACAGTTTTCATTCACTCTGTCTCTCACTCTGCTGTATTTGAGAAGTGGCATCCTTCCTCTAGCACAGCATCCAGCTCCTAGAATGTCAGTGCCACATTTCACTCCTTTCTGACCTTCAGTCCAGTTGTCCACTCATTTCCCACATGGTACAGCGTATCTACCCTCTTCCCTTGTGTGTGTGTGTTAAGCAAACCTACCGTCTTTGCATTGTATTTCATTTAAGAAACGGTTATTAAGTTAACATGTGCTACACACTGTGCTGGGAACTGAAGAATAACAAAGTATCAGGTACATTTCTTGGCCTCAAGGAGTTGAAAGTCCAGGCTTGATGACAAGCTCCTACGACAAGACCCCATGACTCAACCACTGTCTTTCAAATGCTAACACGTGAAGGTAATAGGAAGCCCCTGTAAACAGTCATGGCTGTGCTTAGTGAGTAAAAACAACCTGTTGACGAAACAAGAGAAGAGCTGCTCTAGTAACCTCCGGCAGGGCTCTGTCCAGGGCCTAGCAACATAAACTGGAAAACCACTAGAGTGCTTTAACATGTCGAAAATGTGCCAACTGTCAAACAGCTAACCGCATCTTGAGGCTGACATAGTGGGTCACCAGTAATCTAAATACACATGAATGCATAAACACATCAGGCTCTGGAAGAAAAATGCAAGTGACACTGAATATGACTGAAGAAGCAAATGCATTTGCCCGCATAAACATCACATTCCTCATTTTAATACACATGTGGCCGCATCACAACAGAGAGAAATGCCATGGAGAGCAAAGGCTCCAACCTCTAGGGCTTCGTTGACAGCGTCCGTCTTCTCAGGCAGGACCTCTGTGCTCTTCATCCGCTCTTCCAAAGTGTTTAACCAGGTAGTTTCAAGATCCAAATAGTGAAGCAGCTCAATCCAACAAGACCAGACCTCCTAAAGCATGAAAAGTTTAAATTAGACAAAAAGTCATTTCACACATATCTCTAGTGCTACACATTCTCTTTAATCACCAATAATTTCATTTGGATGTTAAGTATATCGAGGAATTCACAAACTGATGGAGTTGAAACTTCAAATAAAAAAATAAAATTATCCAAAAAATCATGTTAGACCAATTGATGAGAGGTGGGGAGCAAAGAGGAGTGGGCAAGAGGCTGCCTCACTCTTTACCTTAAAATAAATTCCACGATCTCATTTAAATGACAAAAATACAACTATATAATTAGTAGGAAAAACAGGAGAGAAATATTATTTAGTTTGTTTTTTAGAGGCCAGGCGTGGTGCCCCTACAACTGTAATCCCAGCATTTTGGGAGGCTGAGGCGGGCAAATCACATGAGGTCAGGAGTTTGAGACCAGCCTGGTCAACATGGTGAAACTCCATCTCTACTAAAAATACAAAAGTTAGCCGGCATGGTGGCAGGCGGCTGTAATCTCAGCTACTTAGGAGGCTGAGGAAGGAGAATCGCTTGAACCCAGGAGATGAAGGTTGCCGTGAGTCCAGACCACGCCACTGCCCTCCAGCCTGGGCAACAAGAGCGAAACTCCATTTCAAAAAAAAAGTTTGTTTTTTGAACAGAAGGAAAAAATTGCTCCAGATTGTAAAATTTTTAAAAAATAATTTCATAGAATATTGAAATCCCCTGGGCCCCACCCAGTTCCAACTCAGAGCTAATTGATGTAAAAGTTTGCAGGGTAGCCTTCTCAACATTTTTCTAAATTCATGAAGACATGTCTGTATAAGAAGACAGCCGCATTTTATCAAAACTGGAGTTACACTATTCTTACTGTGTTGGTTTTGATCACTCATTCCCCTCTAAGGTTTCCAGAGCAGGGACCCAGGGGTCATGTAGGGGGTGGATACATTTATAAATTCATAATCGCTTATTACAAGAGGAACTTATTTGAGTGGCAAGTTTAGGAGAAAGAACTCAGCTGGATGCCTCCTGGGCTTGTCCTCTTTTGGATGTACTGAATGAGTGAAGGCACCTGCTGGTCCACACTCCATATGAAGTATGCTTACCAGATCAGGAAGCAGTACATTTTTCTACAAAGGGCTAGACAATAAATATTTTAGGTTTTAGGGGACACATTTGGTTCCCATCACAGATTCTTCTTGGAGGTGGGGGGTGTGTTGTATAACCCTTGAGAAATATATAAACCATTCTTAATTAACCAGGTATCCAAAAACAAACTACAACTTAGATTTAAACCCCTCAGCCAGTCCAGGTTCAGTGGCTTATGCCTGTAATCCCAGCACTTTGGTAGGCCAAGGCCAAAAGATGGCTTGAGCCCAAGAGTTCAAGACCAGCCTGGGCAACATAGTGAGACCCCCATCTCTACAAAAATAAATAAATAAATAAAAATAATTAGCTGGTGTGGCATTGCAAGCCTATAGTCATAGCTAACTCAGGAAGCAGGGGCAAGAGGGTCACTTGAGCCCAGGAGTCTGAGGTTTCAGTGAGCTGTGATCACACCACTGCACCCCAGCACAGGTAACAGAGCAAAACCCTGTCTTAAAACAAAACAAAATGGAAAAAAAAATCCCTCAGCCATAATTTGCCAATCCCTGAGTTAAAATAAAAGAAAAAATAGTTTCTACTCTCCCCATTTCTACAAGAAAAAAAAAGCAAAAATCTGCTCAGATGCAAGCATGGCCTCTTTTCTTATGGGAAAGAAAAGATGACTTAAAGAAGACCACTCCCAAGAAGCAGACTGACCCCAAATCAAGTATCTTTCTTACTAACTAGCCTCAATGATACATACTTATCTTAGCACAAAATTAGTTTAGAACAAGCAATGAATGAATTTACAAATGAATGGATGATCAATATTTAGGTTAAATATTGCAGTTGCCATTTTTTACCATTTCAGGATTTACCACAATACAATGATGTCTTTTATGTAGAACTGAATGTAAATTAAATTGTTGTAAATTAAAAGGCTTCTTAAATCTTCCAACAAGCAATAGCAACAGTCATACTACTATAAAAACAAACAGCAAAAACTTGATCTTAGTTTTGAAAAAATTTCGCAGATTGGAAGGCCGAGGCGGGTGGATCCCGATGTCAAGATATCGAGACCATCCTGGTCAACATGGTGAAACCCCGTCTCTACTAAAAATACAAAAAAAATTAGCTGGGCATGGTGGCGCGTGCCTGTAATCCCAGCTACTCAGGAGGCTGAGGCAGGAGAATTGCCTGAACCCAGGAGGCGGAGGTTGCGGTGAGCCGAGATCGCGCCATTGCACTCCAGCCTGGGTAACAAGAGCGAAACTCCGTCTCAAAAAAAAAAAAAAAAAAAAAAATTTCTCAGAATCATCTACATTTTACATGTAATGGCCAGGGAGGGGAAAAAAAGGTATTTCATCTAAGGCCCAGTAAAATAGTAGCATATTTAAGTTCTGTCCTGTTTGTCCTTC
The DNA here is from genome assembly GCF_030222135.1 of Aotus nancymaae. Taxonomy (NCBI): domain Eukaryota; kingdom Metazoa; phylum Chordata; class Mammalia; order Primates; family Aotidae; genus Aotus; species Aotus nancymaae. The sequence continues at coordinate 23,276,686 of NW_026988454.1, forward strand.
GGATGACTCTTGTACTTTAGACACCACTCAAAAGAAAATAATTCCTCCCTGTATACTCAACCAGGCAAAACAAAAGAGATACTTGCAATGTGCTCTGCAATTTTTGACCTGGAACCGGCCCCACAGATCATCTGTTACATAAAAACCTTGATTGCACACGCAAAAAAGAGTCAAGTCTGAAGATATAAAATGACTTGCCCAAGAACCTTTTGATAATTAGGGACGGATTTTGTTCTCCTGTTTTCAACCCCTCTTTCATTTTTATCAACCTATTCCCCCAGAACTATTTTTCCTTTATGATCCAGAATTTGAAATAAAAAAGTCTTCTCCAAGATTTGAAAATGGCCAGAACATGACAAAGTTTGGATCTCAGAAATACATCACAGAAAAAAAAAAAGTAACATACCTCTAAAGTGTGGCACTTTCCTCGAATTCTATTACAAAGAAGTTGGTAATTCTCCAGCACAATATTCAGCTCAGATGTCAACTCCTGGCCACCAGAGGGCACCTTGGCAGCTAATAACTTGATGTTGTCCTTGAGAATCTTCACTCTCACCTCTTTCTGCAAAACATCCTCTTTTGCCCTCTGTTCCAAGAAAGGATGGATGAACTTGAACAATGTCTCCTTTTCTCAGTAACCAACTTTTTTCTTCAAGAATTAAACCAAAGTTATAACATCTGGATGATTCTAACTGCCGAACAGGAATGTTATTTAGGTAACAGTGAGTGCTGCTTTGTGGGTTTGTTTGTTTGGTGGGGTTTGTTTGTTTGTTTGAGATGGAGTCTCACCCACTGCAACCTTTGCCTCCTGGTTCAAGCAATTCTCCCGCCTCAACCTCTGAGTAGCTGGGATTTCAGGCATGTGCTAACATGCCCAGCCACTTTTGTATTTTTAGTAGAGACAGAGTTTCACCATGTTGGCCAGGCTGGTCTCAAACTCCTGACCTCAGGTGATCCACCCACCTAGGCCTCCCAAAGTGCTGGGGTTATAGGCGTGAGCCACTGCACCCAGTCCAGTAAGTGTTTTTAAATAAGAACGCTAACTCTAAAATTTCACTTATGTATCCAATGTACTCAACCCCCACAAATGTTTTCATTTGCTAACAGCAGTGTTAACATTCGTTACCCAAATTATGTTTACTGACATGAAGTATTTTCAAAGTCTGGGTTCAAGATCAGAATTTAACTGAGTGAATTTCCACTCATCACTGGAGGTCTGAGCTGACTATACTGTGATAAACAAATTTTCACAAAAATTGAGGTATACTATGGTAGAAGTATCCTTTTTTAAAAGTTCTCTAAATAATTTGAACTATTTTTAAAATTCTAGAATGCTAGAACATAGGTACATGTACCCTTCTGTTAATTAATGGAATTTTAATGACAAAGTTAGACTGAGATGATCTAATCCAGAAATAGCTCTTTCTCGGTGCTCAAGAGAAACAACCTCACATTCAGGAAAATCAACCTATTAGGTTGGTGCAAAAGTATTAAATGGCAAAAAAATTTTAAAAAAAGTTTTTTCACTTTCCCCTTTAGTTTTCTCTACTACTTAATGGTTTTGAACTTTATTAGATTATATTCTAAGGAAGTAATTAAGTGTAGCAGTTTTGTAAGTCCTAATGGCTGTTTGAAAGAATAAAAATAAGTAAAATGTTGCCCAAATAGTTAAATATCATTTTTCTCAAATCTCATCTATGGCAACTTTGAAAATCCACAGAATTACAATGCCAATAGTGTTAAGAAAGATAATAAATGACACAATTCTTAACATGGGAGTCTATTTAAAAATACCTTATGGACTGATCTTTCAAAAGGAGCTACACTACAAAAAGATGTTTCAGTGAAAATACAACTTCCATACAATCTCCTGTCATAGGTACTTTGATTCATGTATAATAATGCATGAATGTCACCTAATCCCCTTCTTGAAAAAATCTGCACAGAGATTTTTGCTTTAGTTACACTTCTAGGCAAGTTAACTTTGAGGTAAAACATTCACTGTGTTTCTTAAGCTTATAGGAAAAAGAAAGCTTTGAAAACATGATCTCCTTTTCCTTGAACACTCAAGGACAGTTGAAGCTGTGTTAGAAATTTGGGAACGATGCCCAGTTGTTCTGTTATATATAAAAAGAGAGTGTTCAAGACTATTGACACAGGAGTACAAGTTTACAGGAAATGTTCCCAGTGAATCCGACTAATATGAACTCCCCTGATACATTCCTACTGCTACTCCCACCTGCTCTAATGAAACACTGGTGTTCACATGTACTGTATGTATTAACTGGAAGATGAGTACCCAAGAAAATAAGAATAAACCCCAGACAACTTGGGAGGTCTCTTTTGTTCCCTTTACAAAAAACAATTCTTCATAAAAATTTTTGGAAATAGATAGTGATGAATGCAATTAATGCCACTGGGTTGTGCACTTAAAAATTAAAATGGCCACCGAGTGTGGTGGCTCACACCTGTAATCCCAGCATTTTGGGAGGCCTAGGTGGGCAGATCACCTGAGGTCAGGAATTCGAGACCAGCCTGGCCAACATAGCAAAACCCCGTCTCTACTAAAAATACAAATTAGCCAGGTGTGGTGGCAGGAGCCTGTAATACCAATGACTTAGGAGGCCGAGGCAGGCGAATTGCTTGAACCCGGGAGGCAGAGGCTGCAGCAAGCCTATAGTACATCATTGCACTCCAGCCAGGGAACAAGAGCAAAACTCCCTCTCAAAAAAAAAAAACAAAAACATTAAAATGGTCAATGTTATGTGTATTTACCCAAATTAAAAAAGCGATCATTCTTCCTCACACTCACTACCAGAGATTTTTAGGTCATTCCCTGTAGCCTCCCAAAGGTCTAACTTAAGAGCTTGTCTCACAGGCCCTCATGGACTCAACTCATGGGCCAAGCCAAACACGTGGGCTCCTGGCTTCCCTCCCCTGCTAAAATCATAGCAGCTACGCTTTTAAGTTTTTTTAATTCAAAAAACTACTGTGAAAGATGCTATGTGCATAGAGTGCTTGACAGCTAGAGAGATGACTGATGGGCAGGTTTTAAGGGGAGGAGGGCGGCATGAAGCCTGTTGGCACTGGTTGTCCCCGCCTCACCTTCATCTCTTCCACAGCACTCCCAAGCTCTTCTGGTGACTTGTACTCAAAATCCCGCTCCAGGTATTCTTCCTCGGCCTGGGTCATCCACTCCTGCATCTCTGCCAAGTCCTTCTTCAGGTTCACAGCCTTTTCTTGACTTTCAGACAACCTACTTTTTTGAGTAGAGATCTACAAAGGAAAAGCCATTCCCCCAAATAAACAAATGTTAATGTGTTCAATGTCAAGTTTTAGCTCTTAATATTTAAAGGTACAGCGATAACTTTCCACAATGAATTGCATGTTTTAAAATTCAAGTAACAACTCATACATTTTATACTAATGCTGTGGAATATAAGCAATAATGAAAATAATCTTATAACTGGGATTCTATACCATAATTTGGATAATATTCTTATCTCGAAATAGCTATTATAATTTTAAAAATGTATCACTGTAATCCCAGATGTAGGAATCTGATCTGTAACAGTAAAAGCACATATATGTGGTAAATTTAATGTAGCACTGTTAATAATGACAAAAAGCAAAAACAATAAACCTAGAAGCAGGTCAGTCTTGGTGGCTCCCGCCTGTAATCACAGCACTTTAGGAGGCCAAGGTGGGCAGATCACCTGAGGTCAGGAGTTCGAGATCAGCCTGGCCAACATGGCAAAATCCCGTCTCTACTAAAAATACAAAAATTAGCCAGGCCTGATGGCACATAATGGCAAAAAAACAAAAATAAAACAGTCTTTCACTTTCCCCTTTAGTTTTCTCTACTACTTGATGGTTTTGAACTTCCTTAGATTACTACTGTCTGTAGTCCCAGTTATTTGGGAGGCGGGGACAGGAGAATTGCCTGAACATGGGAGGCAGAGGCTGCAGTGAGTCAAGATCGCACCACTGCTGGGAAACAGAGTGAGACTCCATCTCAAAAAACAATAATAATAATAATAACCTAGAAGCAACCAAAATGTTCATTTTCTTTTTAGCTGAATTTCCCATTAACATTTCACTTTTAAAGAACAGGGAGGAAGAGTCTGCTATTAAAGATGTCATAAGACACCGCTCTACACAATTTTGATTTTGAGATCTACTATATTTGTATATGCCACGCAGACACGAAAAAGTTACAGTAAAAAATAGTTGTCTGATTTTGATTCAGTAACTTAAAAATTTCAGAGAAGTCTGGAAATATTTTCAGATCACTCCTCCCCATAACTACAAACTGACTTCTACTGTGAGAGAAGAGAACGTTCTGCAGTCACTGTCCTGCAGTCGCAGTCCAACCCCTCCTTGGCAGGTTCAGCCTGAGGCTCAAATTAAACGCCACAGTAGTGAACACCCTGCCAGGACTTGCTTGGCTGCTAGGCTGACAATAACCAAAGACCAGCACAGGAACTGGATGGTTCTCACAGAAGTTAGAGTTAAGCAAGAGATGGAGGCTTTCCCAGTCCCTCCCTCCAGATAGGATCTCAGGCATAAAAACAGACAGGACCAAACCAGAGCTTTCCTTCTACTGTCCCCACAGGGTAACCAAGGAGCTGGTACCAGCAACACTCACAATCCCACACCCAGGCCCGGCTGATCATCAGGGTGAGCTTTTCACTAAAATACAGGCACGCACACACACACAAAGAGAAACAGAGAGAGGGATTCCAGGGCCCCACTTCCAGAAAATTCTCTGTATGTTTACTTTTTAAACACTTGTCAGCTATATAATTTTCATATATCCAACGAGAAAGGAAGAAAATAAAGACACAACCATCCATACGCTTACCAACAACAACAAAAAACCCTCAGAATTATCTTTAATTATCCTGAGAATTTATACTTCCTATTTTTTGACATTGAAATGTTCCTTTTTTTTTTCAGGATATCATGAATATAATAGAAGAAATATAGACTATCTTTGTTTGTTGATTTGTTTTATATGCCTATCTTTTTTTAGCAAAATGAAAATTTGGCAAAATTATGTTCGTTCAAAACTACTTCAACATTTTTGCTAGTCAATGTAATGCAATCGTCTGGAAATGTTCTAAATAATTATTCACACATGTGGTTATCTCCTTGCTGAGGACATTTTAAATTTCCCATATATTTATTCCCATGTTTTGAATCAGTAATTCACAATGAATTCTTTGTAGTCATATGTATGTAGATGGATGGATGGATGGATGGATGGATGGATGGATGGATGGATGGAGATACAAACTTCTATTTATTACCTTCCTGAATCCTCATTGCCACTTCCAAACCACTTTCTCTATTTATTTTATCAAAAACCCCAGTTCCTTAAGGCATATGCCATCACATTACAGCGTATCGAGAAAAATTTGAATTTAGCTAGGATAAGAGATAAGAGTGTAACATTATTAGTTTCTTAAGTGTGATCATGGTATTGTGGTTTTGTGGAAGGATGCCTTCATGCTTGGAGAATCATGCTAGAGTATTCAGGGGTGAAGTGGCATGATATTTTCAACTTCCTGTTCAAAAGTACAAAAAAAAGGGTGTGTGTGTGTAAAGAGAATGGCAGAAAAAGAGAGAAAGCAAATGTGGTAAAACATTAGCAAGTCTCTGGATAAACAGCTGTTCCTTTTTATCATTCTTTTAACTTTTCTTTACGTTTGTACATGTTCAAAATAAGTTAGTTGGGGTAAAACAACAAAAACAAAGCAAAATATTCAGTTATGCAAATGTAAATTTTTCTGATCCAAACATTAGCCAAAAGTATTTATTAAGAAATACACACTATCTCATGAGTATGCCTGTATTTCACACTGAATCCTCTATTTTCACTCCTTTGTCACTCATTTCAGCTATGTAAAGCCTCACTATTATTCCACTAACAAAAATCAAAGCAATCGGGAGAGGATACCTCCCAGTTCTACTGTTCCTGTATCATTTCCTCCCTTCCATTACCACAAAGAAGCCATATCTCACAGCCAACATCTTAACTTAAGACGGTGGATCTCGTCCTTGCATAATCGCAGACCTCACTTGAGAAATTCTCCTATCTCAATCTCTTTCTGCATCATCATTTTTTTTTATAGGTGAGGTCCTTCTACTTGGCATGCAAATATCTGCAGTATCTCTTATTATTAAAAATGACAAAACCACCTCTTTGGATTCCTATCACCAGCACCCACCCATTTCTCTGCTCCTCTGAAGAGGGGAATTTCTCGAAGTTGATTATGCATGGTGTCCCAGTTCCTCAGTTCCCATACCCTCCTCGACACTCTTCACTATGACTTTTTTCCCCACCAGTTCACGGACCCTATTTTCTCAAGTTACTAGATGCCTCCTTCTTATCAAATTCAAAGCTGGCTTTTCAGTTTTGATTGGCCCCTGCAATCCTCTCAGCATTAGGCACTGTGAAAAGCTTTCTCCACCTAGCATCTGGGAACCCACATTCCCAGTTACCGATCTTTCTTCCTTAGCTTCTAGCATCAAATTTAACCCTTCAGAATGGAAGTCATCATTTCACCTACACCTACAAAAGCTTCTCCTTTGTTATTGCAGTAAATGGCACCACAATTCATACAGAGTGGAAGCTGTGCAAAAATCCTGAGCCGTCCTTGACCATTCACTTTTTCTTCTATCACACATCCAATTCTTTACCTAGGTCTCCTCTTTATTTTCAAACCTAATATTTCTCATGCCCTCCATCACTACATCTCTAGCCTCCCTAGTGCATGGGGCCATCCTCTCTCCCCAAGACTGCAGTAACCTCATGAGAATTCTTTCTGTTTTCATTCTTGCCTTCCCAGAGCAAACTATTCACACGAAAGCCAGAGAGAGGCCAAGTGCAGTGGCCCATGCCTGTGATCTCAACGCTTTGGGGGTCTGAGGCAGGAGGATGGCTTAAGGTCAGCAGCATCTGACCAGACTGGCATCTGGTCTCAAACTGCTGACCTCAAGCCATTATCTTGCTTCAGCCTCCCAAAGCATTGAGCCAGAACCCCATTTCTACTCTATTTTTTTTTTTTAAGACAGGGTCTGGCTCTTTCATCCAGGCTAGAGTACAGTGGTGCAATCATAGCTCACTGCAACCTGCACCATCTGGGCTCAAGCCATCCTCCCACCTCAGCCACCTAAGTAGCTGGGACTATAGGCACACATCACCATGCCTGGCTAGTTTTTGTATTTTTTATAGAGATAAGGTTTCACCATGTTGCCCAGGCTAGTCTGAAATTCCAGAGCTTGGGCAATCCACCCACCTCAGCCTCCCGAAGTACCAGATGCACCACTGCATCTGGTCCAAAAATATTTCTAAAATTAGCTAGGGATTGTGGTAAATACCTATAGTACCAGCTACCCAGGAGGCTGAGGCAGGAGGATTGCTTGAGCCCAGTAGTTCAAGACTGCAGTGAGCTATGGTCGTGCCACTGCACTCCAGCCTGGGTGACAGAGCAAGGCACCATTGCTAAAAAAATGAAATAAAAGGCCAAAGTGATCTTAAAAGATCTGATATCACATGTCACTTCCCTGTTCAAAACCTTCAAATTAATTTCTGTGTAATATCATACTTGAAATAAAATCCCAGTCCTTTCCTCCAAGGCCATAGCTAATCTATCCTCTGCCTTCCTCTACCCTCAAATATTACCATTCTCCAACTCCCTAACTCCTCTCTGCTCTTTTCCAGCTACACTGCTTTCATTCTTTATTAAACAGACAAAGTTCATTCCCACCATAAAGTTTTAAAATTTGCTATTCTTCATACCTGAATGTTCTTATCTGAACCTTACAAGGCTCGTCTCTTACTTTACTCAGTTCTCTATTCAAACATCCCCATCTCAGAAAGCCTTTCCCTGAACACCCTATTTGAAATAACCCACCTAGCCCTAACTTCTTGCCATTCCTCCATATTATCTGTTATCCATCTGCTTCACTAGAATGTAAGCTCCTAAGGAGGAGTTTCTTCTTCCTTGTTCAATGCTGTACCTCCAGTGCCTAGAATGATGCTTGGCACATGGCAACTGATTAAGAAATACTTGCTAAGAAAATAAATGGTCACACTCAAGTGTTTTAGGGGTAAAGCAAATGTCATAAATGTGTGTCAAACTGGATTTCAGAAAAGAATGGGTAAGCCCTGAGCCAAAGTGGACAATTAGTATCCTCTCTTAATTTAAAAAATGATGCCTTTTTTTGCCCCAATTCACTACCCATGCTGGAGTTATTCTAGACCATTGTTTTGCAAACTGGATGGGTCATAATAAATTTAGTCAGTTTAGAGAAGCTACAGTCTACGTCTTTTGAAAACCATAGATAGTAATTTTAAAAAACTCACCTCCTTGCTAAGTTTCTCCAGTTGGGTTTGATAGTCACCTAGCCTTGTCTGCACCCAAGTTTTTATTCCAGCAACTGGAGCACTCCGAAGATTAGTTTCTATTTCCTTCATGTTTTTCAGAGATGATTCAATTGTTTCTATTTCATTAACAAACGCCTGAACACATAAAAGATGCCATGTTGAGTTCATTACTATACAAGTGGATGCCATCATCATCGTCTGTCTGCTTATCTCCCTAGAAATACTATAGAAGCAGACTGCTTAAGAGTCAGTACTTCTAACTACTTAAGAAATATTGTGCCTTAATAAATTCATTTCACCTGGGTGCTTGATACAGCCATCTGCCAAATTAGATTGGAAATACTTGACTCTCAGTAGGGAATAGTCTTTTAATTAATGTAGAGAAGCCTGATGATTTCACCAAATATAAACTGCATGCACTACTACTGGCAAATTCATTTGTTAAATATGTTTTTCTTAAATCCTCACCATGTGGCACAAGAAAAGCAATATACAATGACTCCTAATGAACTAAAATTCTTCTTGTTCTCTATTCTATAACCTCACAGAAATCTATCACCATGGCCAAAAATAAAAACATGAAGACTCCATCATTCTTTTGTTAGCTATAAAGTCATAAAAGCTTTAAAATGAAAGATATTTTATCTAGATTTAATGCTATGTTATATTCTCACAATTTTAATAATAGCAGCAAATCACACACAAAAAAAGAAAATGTTATTTATGACAAGTTCCCCAGATGAGCAGAACTCACAGAGCACTGGTCCAACTGCCTCTGTAGATCTGTGTCATCTCCTTGGGCAGCCTGCTGTTTCATTAAGAAGTCTTTCACGCCACTGATCCACTTCTCAATGATTTTTGAATCAGCCTAAATCAAACATGATAACAGAAGGGGATATTACTCTGTGACATTCAGCCTACCACATCTCAAGATCCACCGCCACTGGAACAAAGGCAACTTTTTAAAGCTCTGATAGTATTGTTTTCATTTATTTTATTTCTTTTGTTAAACCTTCCAACTTTGAAAATAATTATTTTTTTCATTCTTGACCGAAATCCTCAAAAGATGACAGGTTAGTAACCATTCTAAACATTTCCAAATGCTCTCCAGTGAACCAAGCTCTTTTTGCTTAAATGCAAGCATTAGCCATAACCTAAAATGCAAATTACAGGGAAAACTGCATTTCTAGGTATAATCAGCTATAAAGTATTTTGCTCTGATATAATTTAGAACAATTTTTCTCTAAAGTTAGTGACTCAGAGCAGAAATAAACAAATGCACAGTGGAGGGAATACAACAGATGGTTCTCATTTCTGCTGTTTGGATGCCTTTTTATCTGAGAACCCTGAACAGACCACTGCTCAGCTCCATTCTTTCACCCAACATTTATTAAGCACCCACTGTATATATAATCCAGTTACTATGCATGGTGATAGGGGTTCAAAGGCAAATGCAAAAGCAAACATTTTGCAAAGAGAAAGAGACTTTAGAGAGAAGGTAACATTGGACCTGGGCTTTAAAGAACGCAAATAAGGGCTGGGCGTTGTAGCTCATGCCTGTAATCCCAGCACTTTGGGAGGTCAAGGTGGGTGGATCACGAGGTCAAGAGATAGAGACCATCCTGGCCAATGTGGTGAAACCTCTCACTACTAAAAACACAAAAATTAGTTGGGCGTGGTGGTGCACGCCTGTAGTTCCAACTACTCTGGAGGCTGAGGCAGGAGAATTGCTTGAACCTGGGAGATGGATGTTGCAGTGACCTGAGATTGCGCCACTGCACTCCAGCCTGGAGACAGAGTAAAAGTAGGTCTCAAAAGGAAAAAAACAGAACGCAAAAAAGTAGACGCAATTTGAGCTCCAATACCGAAGTCATCGTCATTTCTTCCCATAGGTGGGCAGCCACCATGTTTTTCTCCGGTCTTCCACTGTTTACATGGTCCCAATTCCTTCCATGATGTCTGTAGGACATGATATCTAGGTATTGCTCTCACTACTCTGATCAACACACTCTAGAAACTACATCAATTTTTTAACATCCTTAAAATATGTAACCCAGAACCAACTATTCTGATCCTTATAATGTTTGAATCAATCACAAAGATCTAACTAGTTTTTATAAGGTTATCAGAGATTATCTCAAATACTTTGGTGAAATCAAGACTTGCCAAGAAAGTTCGTTTGTAAGCAGTATTTGAAGTAAATGAGAGAGCATCTTCAAATGTGAGATGTTATTACTCTGTGCATCTAATAATCTAGACTTCCTCCTCCAAAAAAAAGAAAGAAAGAAAGAAAGAAAGAGAAGGGAGGGAGGGAGGGAGGGAAAGAAAAGATAGGAAAAGGAAAGAAGGCAGTACTTAAAGGGAATGAGTCTGGGCAAGGCCTATTAGTGGAATCCATGTTGATTCCTGGTGACCACCACATTCTTTCCTAAGCACATATAAGATCTCTAGTCGGTTATCGGGTCTTACAGTTTGGCTAGAAACTGACATCAAACTTACTTTATGTCTTCAGCTTCTAGAAACTAATGTTTCCTCTTAATTAGGACATTCCTCCATCTCCATTTTTCCAGTAATTTCTCATAAGATTATGACATGAGTGACCCTGAGATCATGGGTAAAAATCCCACTTGTGATGCAGACTTATGCATCTATAGGAGCTCTGAGTGGTTTTTCATGTGGTCCCCTTAGTTCAGGCTCTAAAGCACCCGCAATAATGACTATTCTATACTTTCTAGTTTTGAAGGCCATTCTCTGATGAAGATGGCAAGTAAAAAGTGCTTATCTGGGTAAATTGCTCTGCGTCCTTCATTAATATCATACCATCCTGCCTAAGCACTTCTGCATCTCGTTTATTCTTGGCACGGCTTTGAAAGCCATTTCAGCCCCATTGCATGTTTTCCCCAAGCTGCTTCTTCCTCTCTTCTCCAGCCTGTCTGACACTATATCCACAGGCCCATGCTACTCTTACATATTTTCAGTTGGTTACAGGTCACTTCTTCAGTGTTTGCTCCAGCATTCCAAGATCTTAGCATAGAGAAGGCTTCTTGGGAAGACACGCTCAGGATGGGTAGAGCGGGGCATCCAAAAAAGACAGAAGTGCAAATATAGAGAAAATGTGAATACATTCAAAAGAGTTCATAAAATAAGACTTTTAAAAATTCTCCATTTAACTTGTCACCACAGATTCTTGCACTGCTAGTCTCCACTCTGCACTTTTTTTTTTTTGAGATGGAGTTTTGCTCTTGTTGTCCAAGCTGGAGTGCAATGGTGCGATCTCAGCTCACTGCAACCTCTACCTCCCAGGTTCAAGTGATTCTCCTGCCTCAGCCTCTCAAGTAGCTGGGATTACAGGCATGCGCCACCACGCCCAGCTAATTTTGTATTTTTGGTAGAGACAGGGTTTCTCCATGTTGGTCAAGCTGGTCTCAAACTCCCAACCTCAGGTGATCTGCCCACCTGGGCCTCCCAAAGTGCTGGGATTGCAGGCGTGAGCCACCACACCCAGCAATTCTGCACTTTTAAAGAATACATTACTGTTATATAACTGGGAAATTCAAAACTCTAATTTGAATAAGGAAAACTAATAGTCTCCTTAGCCAAAATTTTCAAAATTTATATGAAAGCATTATATTTCAAGGAGGTTTTAACCACAACTGGATTTGACTTGAGAAATTGCCTTTAACTACTCCAGTCACTGGCATATGAGAGGAAGTTTTATGGCCTCGACCGCCTTCCTTCCTCCCTCCTTCCCACCCTCTCTCAGACACACACAGATCCTTCCTCCCTCCTTCCCACCCTCTCTCAGACACACACACGCAATTCACATGTACCTGTTTCTTCTCTGCCTCTTAAACTTTGATATGAGAATAAAGAAAGACTAAAGCGACAGACAGACAAGCCATGTAGGCCAATGGATCATCCCAACAATGACAAAGGAATAGAAGGGAATCTGTAAAGCCACACTATAATATTTTCACTACTAAAAATCCTGCATGTAATTCTGACCACAATGTGTTCTAAAAGGGACAGTGTGCCTCTATAAAGAAATGCTAAGGTCTGACTACCAAGCTCAGCACCTGCCTAGCCATGGGGCCTTGAGAAACTAATTTTTCTTTGAGCCTTAGTAACTCATCTATAAAACTGGAATCAAAACAACAATTTTGTCTGATCGTTCTGAAAAAGAGACTGCCACGTAGAACAACGCACTAAATAGTAGCTGTCTTATTACCAAGATTAAGACCAAGAATAATAATTTTATTATTACCAAGATTAATAATATTTTATTATTACTGCTTTATTATTACCAAGATTAAGACCATAAAAGAGTTACCACATCCAAGTTTTGGTGTTTATGTCCCATCAGAGGCACCATAGGAATGAACAGCCAGGATGAGTATGTGTCTGCATAAGCATCGTAAGCATCGGTTTCAGTTTTTTAATTGCTGCCAACACTAATGATTGTTCTATCCAGTAACTGTTTCAAAGTAACTGTTCAAACAGCTATCGCTTATAAATCTGGCTAGACCTGGCCAAATACAGGTCATCGGAAGGAATCAGGACAAGAGGAAAGGCCCACCCTTTAGAAGTTCCTGGCAGCGGCAGATTCACTCGGCATTGCCACCTTGTGGCACACCACATGGGAAGGGTTACCAAGTCCCGAAGATCAGTGCTACCTAACACCTGTACAGGTAACGGCAGGAGACAGAGAGCTCTGCTCTGTCTTCCATTCTCCCTATCCTATCTCCTCTTTCCCTGAGCAAAATATTGTCACAATCAACCTGTAGCAGATGTGTCCTGTGCTTTTCAAACATACCAAAAGCCTGCTCATCTTTAAGTCAATTCCACAGCAAAGAGGTTGGTTACAAAGAACGTAAAAGGGCTCACATAATAGTGTTTCTCTCTCCATTTAAAAATTACTCAGCTGATGCACTTATTAGCTTATAATCTACAATAATGATGACTTTTTTCCTTTACCTCCATCTGCTTACAGAACACACACACACACACACACACACACACTCTTAAGAGACTTCAGTTCTTATAAAGCAAAACAAAATACAAAAACTGCTAGTAAATTTCTGAAGCAAATGTCATTATTTCACATGCAAAAAATAAATAAACTAAGTACTAATCTGGGGCTGCCATTTCTCATTCCTATTTTTACTCACAAATATTCAAATAAATATAAAATTACTAATACTGTATGTTTTGAAAATTGAAATATCAAATATTCTAGTTTGGAAGGGACAAAAGTCTACGCCGACCATTACTGCTCAAAAGCAATGATTTCTAAGCACTTCAGATGGGCAACACCCTGGCATGGGATCACAGAAAAGGACCGGCAAGGTCATTAAAACAATTCCTTTGACCCTGTCTCACCTCATGTCCCATCCCTCATCCTGTGAGCTCAGGATAGAGGTAATTTAAAGCTTGGTAAATCTGGATTTAAGACAGTAAGATTCCAAGGTACACAACTACCTCCGGAGACTTGATTACAGCTAAATTCTTGGCATTTTCTTTTGCTCTTCCCCCATCTGTTGGAATGTCCACAGCTTTTTAAGACATAAACCAGAAAAAAAAAAAAAAAGAAAAGAAAAGAAAAACTGAGAAACCAGAACTAAAACAATCATTTAAGGTAGTAAGGCTCCTATTTTGTTTCACTTTATAATATTCAATAACCTCAAAAACACAACCTTGAAAATGTGCTCTCTCGCTTAGTAGGGAAGACAAGCAATGACATTGCTACTATAGTTATTTACCAAAAACTAATGAAGTCTTTAAATCTAAGGTAAGGAATATATGAATATTCCCTTCAGTAAAATGTGTTCACAAATGAGGAAAAAAATAATCCCTTATGTGATAATTATATCAATTATATGTTACCTAAAAAGGGTTAAATCATCCGTACTAATATTCCTCTTAGGAAGTATTTACCATTGCATTTTTACCCCAAAATGCTTTCCAAAGTACTTCAAAACCTGGTTCTGCCTGTTGGAGCTCCAGCACGACCCCTTCCAGGTTTCAGGTCAGAGTGAGTCCATTCCTGTGTGCCTTTGACTGTTCAACAATTGAAGGAAGAGCTGTGACTACACAGGTGTCCTGCCACTTAGGATAACCAGGTATTTAGACCGTATAAATCATTCTCACTAGAAAGGCCCGACACACCAATTACATTCACATCTGCTTACTTGCTCTATGCCATACAGGGATCCAACCCTCAAAGAGCTCAGGCCTCATGGGCGGAGAGACACACATTTCTCACCATAAAAACCGGCCTGAGCTGGGTCATTGTGAAGGTGTCAATGACACACAGTTGAATTACAGAGGAGGAAGTGATTATCGAGCTGGGCTGAAGATAGATGAGCAGAGAGGAGGAGGAGGATGTGAATTTCTAGCAAGTACGTGACATTTCCGGAGAAAGGCAATAATCTAGGGTAGTGTTTGGTGACCCCCTCACCCCAATTCTCCCCACCTGTCTCAGCTCACAGTGGAGACGCAGGGAGGGCTTCAGGGCAAGAAAGGGACATTTTGTATTAATGGCACTTTGTATTAATTTGTATTAATGGTGAAGAAAACCAGATCCTTTCAGAAGTACAACTCTGGTATTGGTGTGGAAGATGAATTCCAGAGAGAAGAGACAGGAAGTGTGGGTCAGATTTAAAGGGTAATGGAATTGTCAGGGCAAGAGATTACATGAGAGCCGGAACCCAGAAGGAAGGGCCTGGAGGAGGAGGAGAAGCCTAAAAATGCAGGCAGGAGCACTGGAAAATAGAAGACAGTTTTTTGTGTGTTTTGGGGACATTTTTCATGATTTCCCAGTTATACACACGGCAGGAACTCTTGAATAGGGAAAAGGAAATATTTAATATGAAATACCTTGCAGCCCCTAAATCCAAATAGATTACTGCTGGTGAGAAGAGATATATAAGCAGCCTCTTAAGATTTTATAATATTTTATCCCCGTGATTCACATGAAAATCCAGTCAGTAAAATCAATAATGGAAAAAAGAAATACCCATTTCTTGTATTTTCAAGTGTTTTGTCACCTGGAAAGGGTACATTAGTTAGTAAAAGTACCGACGAATGTTTTACCTCAAAAGTACAGGAATGGAGATCATTGCTTTGGCATGGCACAAATAAAAATAATTTAAGAAAGTGTTTGAGCATGTCATAATGAAAAAGAATACGTAGGTCCAATCTCTGCATGCACAAAACAAACCAGCTATGGAGACAAAGGAAATGTAGGCAGAGGAGGAGAAACACTACAAGGCCAACAAACAACAGAAAATGAAAATATGTACACAACTCACAGCCTCTTACAAGTATTGAAGGATAGCAGAAAAAAAGCAAGCACACAGCCACGACAACACTTTCAAAGTTTAAATGTGCTGTATCAATGAAAGACGTTATTAAGTAGTGGGATTCACCTCCGACCTCTATCTGTACTATGGATTTAAATGTCCCTCATGAAGTTCCAATATCATTTGCTTCTATAGTGTGGGGGGAAAATGATTATAATCAGCAATATTTGTCAACTTTTCTTGTTTAATTTGAATGTACAAGAATCCATTGTTAATATTAGCTGCCCCTAGGAAAGAAAATGGTATTGGGGAAAAACAGGAACTCTAAATGTTCACTGTATTTCTGTGGTATTCAATTTCTTCATAATGTGTAGGCTTCACATACTACGTATACAATGAAAAATGCATTTTAAGAATAAACAAGTCAACCATTTTGTTCCTAAGAAGCATTATTATAAATTGGTATTGCACTTAAAACCTACTGTGCTTCATGTCTTAAAGACAAAAATAATTAAATGCCTAAAAAAATATCAGATCATTGAAAAAGGGAAAACAATGATGATCTGCAAATAAATATTTATTATAATTATCTAATAATTTGGGGGGCTGAAATTTAAAGTTTTTCCAAGTAAATCTTGAGTAGTTAAGTAACCAGCAAGTCCTACAAAGCAAAAAACAAAAAGTTTTCTTTTGACTTTACAAAAAAAAACATGTATTTCAATGAAGAAGTTACACAATTAAGGAATACAGACATTATATTCCTTAACTACAATCTTGCAGTTAGTACACAAAAAGCAAATAAAAAAATAACTGGACATTACAAATCTGCTACAGTAACAACAAACAAATAATCAGACACACATATTTGATGTGTATTTTAAATGGAAATAAATATTTGGCACACACCCCAACTGACCACTTTTAGTGCCTAGATTTGCTACATTAATAACAACAACCCACCAAAGCCTAAAGCTGGATTACTATAACCACAGGACTCTTCTGTGTTTTGGGAGAATACTTACTCTTTTTAAGTTCCATATTGAAATATCAGCATACGTTTAGCTAACCCTAAGAAATACTTTTAAGAGTCAAAAAAAAGACTAACCTTGAGGTTAATTTCCATTTACACTTTGGATTTAAATCTGAAAACAAAGGGATGATTTTTTGAAAAGATGGGAAATGTTTAATCTGGCATTGCTGAACTTTGGCACTACTGACATTTGGGGCCAGATGATTATTTTGTTGGGGGTCTGTCCTGTGCATGGTGGGATGTTTAGCTGCATATCTGGCCTCTACCCACTGGAAGCCTTCTCCCACAGTTATGACAGCGAAAGGTCTCCGGACATTAACAAGTGTCCTCTGGAGGGTAAAATCACCCCTGGTTGAGAATCACTGATGATCCAATGGTTGGACCATAACCAAACACTTTAGAATTATAGAAAAGGTCAATTCTCATTTTGGAAACAATTACAGCTCAATTAATTCTCAAGTTGGAAACAATTATAACTCATAATACACAATGAGAAGTGGGACCATCACAAAGTAAAATGGGCTGGGCGCAGTGGTTCATGTCTGTAATCCCAGCACTTTGGGAGGCTGAGGAGAGTTCAAGAGTAGGCTGGCCAACGTGGTGAAACCCCATCTCTACTAAAAATAAAAAATTAGCCAGGCGTGGCGGCATGTGCCTGTAGTCCCAGCTGCTCAAGAGGCTAAGGCAGGAGAATCGCTTGAACCCAGGAGGCAGAGGTTGCAGTGAGCCAAGATCGTACCATGGCACTCTAGCCTGGGGCAACAGAGCAAAAGAATCCATCTCAAAAAAAAAAAAAAAGTAAATGAGTCAAAAATACTAACCCACACGTAACACATTCCTCTCCATAATTAGGTTTATTTTAATGAGATCTCCATCTAGAACTGCACTTACACCTAAAGAAAAACTACCTCCTCTCACTATGATCACACACAGCTACCCACATATACACAAAACCCTGCCATCTGTATCATCTGCTGATCATTCGTTGGAACTGCCCGTTAGTTCCTGAATCAAGGAACACCCCTCCAAATTCAGTGGTCGCCACTCTGAGAATCTGGTGGAATCCCTTCCACACTAATCTGTGAGGTCTTCCAGCTCCTCTTCTACCACATGTTCTCTGACTTTGATTTTCAAAACATACATTTTCATTAATTTTGTCTTCACTTTCAATCTTTTCACTTTTTTGGGACAACATTCCTTATACAAATTCACTTAGCATCTAAATCCCAATCTACATATATTGAGAGCTGGATCTAAATATATGTAGATATAATATTTAGATCTAGATCCAAATATATGTAGAGTTATATATATTGTATCTAGATCTAAATATATATAGATTCGGATTTAGGCTTCTTTTTTTTTTCTCTCTCTCTATATATAGATGCATATATACAGATAAAACTCTATATAGAGAGAGATATATACAGATATAACTCTATATATAGAGAGATATATCTACACATATTTGGATTTAGCTTCCAAGGGAATCTATATATACATATAGATAGATATATAGAGATATATCCAAATCTAAATCTCCTATTGCTAATTTCATTTCATTCATTGAAAAATATTGATTGCAGGCCTTCTCCATGCCAGGCATTGCTCTAGCCAGGAGTACATCTTGGTATACATCAGTGAATAAGGTATTTTAAAAAGACAAAGATCCCTGGCTGATGGGGGGTGAAAAAAAGACCAAGGTAAGGAGTCACTGGGAGGATAGGAAGTCTGGCAGGGAGAGTCTGATTGGTTCATTCTCCACCCAGAACTTTCCTATTAAAATACCAGGTGTCCTGGAAACTCTGCTTCTCCATCCTTCTCATGGCCAGAATGTTAATATCCAACCTGTCCTGTCTAACACTTACTTCTATTGACATTGACTCTCTCTTTATACATCCTCACATTGATCCTTTCTTCTTAAAGTTTATCACTGCTACCATCTCTTGACATTTTCAGATGTAGTGAAGGATCCTGCTTTTGCATTTTCATGTCCCTGGAACTATTCGCCTTCCCACTCTGACACTGTCTGTCGATGGCCTAGCTCTGACATTTGACTTCAAATGAACCTGCAAGAAGTAGTTTCAAGTATTCAGCTATTTGGTACTCCCTGGGCCACTTCTACTGCTCCAACCAAGGTACCACTATAATCTAACCAACAGTCTGTATTTCACACAGGCCCTTCATGCCTGAAATGTTATTAAGCAATTTTCTCTTATCTTCAAGTTCCAGTTTACTGTACTTTTGACTTTGCTTCCAGGCAAAAGGAAATAAATGTGCTCTCCAGTATATTAAAAGTACATCTTTGATAAGTCCCAACTTAAATACATAAGACATGTGGTCTACAAAGAATGTAAAATATTCAAATAATAAATATGTGAATCTTATATGATAATTACTATTTACTCTGTAATAAACTTAAACTCCCAGTGGCCTCTGGATTTACCTCAAAAGCTCTGAGTTTGAGAATAATTTCTTCTAGCAAATGCAGATCTTTGGAAACCAAGACCTTCAGTTTGTTCCACTGTCCTTGGACATCATCAAATTCTTGCTTATATAATTTTTCTACATCAGGGTGAACATTTTTCTCCAGAGCCTTTGTTTCGTCTGCAAGTTTATGTAAGGTGGGTTTCTGATTCTCAAGGATTTCATCAAGGGCCTGGAAAAAGTTTTAAAAGATTAAAAATATACACAACAATGTGTCTGCACAGATATAGTAAAATGGGCTATATAAAGTCAAAAGTCACTTTAAATGCATTAGAAAGCATTTTTATCTAAAAAGAACAGTGGATGGGAGTGTAAATTAGTTCAACCATTGCAGATAGTGTGATGATTCCTCAAAGACCTAGAACCAGAAATAAAATTTGACCCAGAAATCTCACTGGGTATATACCCAAAGGAATATAAATTATTCTGTTATAAAGATACACGCACACATATGTTCATCGCAGCACAATTCACAATAGCAAAGACAAGGAATCAACCCAAATGCCCATCAATGATAGACTAAAGAAAATGTGGTACATATAAAACATGAAAATATAAACCATGGAATACTATGCAGCCATAAAAAGGAACGAGATCATGTCCTTTGCAGGGACATGGATCGAGCTGGAAGCCATTATCCTCGGCAAATTAATGCAGAAACAAACAAAAAAAAATACTACATATTCTCACTTATAAGTGGGAGCTGAATGATAAGAACACATGGACACATGGTGGGGAACAACACAAATTGGGGTCTGTTGGAGAGTGGGGATGGCAGGAAGGAAAGCATCAGGAAGAATAGCTGATGGATGCTGGGCTTAATACACAGGTGCAGCAAAATACCATGGCACACGTTTACCCATGTAACAAACCCGCACATCCTGCACAAGTACCCCTGAACTCAAAATAAAAGTTGGAAATCAAAAAACAAAACAAACAAAAAAATGTGAAAAACTCATGAAAAGTAAGCATAATCATAAAAGTTAAGGCTTTTTCCTCATGAGTTGTTGTGTGTGGGCAATATAATGTATTCTCAACACTAAAATCCAAGGGGAGAGCACACCCAGTGTGGACCAAGTGTGCAGTGGTCAATGGCTGCTCTCTTTTTCATCTGATAAAATAGTGCAGAGCCATCGGGCTACTCAACTAAATGACCAGGGAAACATTCCTTTTCAATACATAAAAAAATATACATCAACCAGGACAACTGATGGTCCTCATTTCACTAAAGATATTTTAGCAAATTATGAACAGGTTGAGATTTTAAGCAGAAGGAGAAAGTATGCTTTTCTTCTATGAAAAGATATTTAATAACTGTATTTTCTTTTATGTGAGGTCAAACAAACCCTTCAGATCAGAAAAAAATTTTTGGACCAATGTTAAACAAAACTGATCCATTTTTTATTTAAAAAAAATTTCAGAGATCTAACTCTGAAAAAAAATTTCAAAATATGTAAGAGGAGATATTAGAAGGAGTGTTAGAGTCCTAACACGGAAAATATGAATTACCTTTTTTTCTTGCAGAGCCTTCTCCACCTTGGCAAGATCATTAAGGACATTCAGAGATGCCTGGGCCTTATTTTCTGAATCCCTTAGCTCATCTCTCAGTGTTTTCAGTGTTTCCAGATATGCATGTCCAGGTTGGACCTTCAGTTCTGCTTATTCAAAAACATGTAGTTTGAGAAAATCCTGTTAGGAACCCATATTATTATATATATCATTATCCTAAGTGAATTCCAATACATGGCAAAGGAGACCCCATCATTAAAATGTAAAAGGGTCTCTGTTAATTAATAACATAGACCATTCCATTGGCATTTCTGAGAGTCAGACAGTGACTTCATTCCTGCGGATGTTAACATTTGAAACATTAACTAACCCACTATAATTTTTCTTCATTTCTTCATGATGAAATGTCTCTCTGATGATGGAACAATGTCCCTTTTGTCCCACACAATCTTCTCTTCCTTAATAGCTACACAAAGAATAAAAGAAAACACAGATCCCCTCAACCAGTCTTGCTGTAAGCTCCACCGTGTAGACAAACCCATCTACAGAGTGGAGGAAGTTATATGGAAATACTGCCACCACGCTGCCCAGGTACGCTGAGAAATAATGAGTGCAACAGCCAGCTGGAACAGTGTCTACCTCCATCACTAATGTAAAAATCATGTAGAAGTTAACACTTGGGTGGAAAGGAAGTGAGTTCTCTTGAAGCACAAAGAGGTGAAACCAACTATCAGCAAAAGTTAAACTGCCTACTGATCCTTGTCCAAAGTAAAAGCATAGTGTGTACCAGTAAGTGGAGAAATAGGTACCCTGGAAGATTTATTTCACATAACCGAACTCAAGAAACAAAGACATGCTGTGCAGATGCACTTTCAGAAGAAAGGGAACATGACATTTGCCTAATACACACACATGCAGATGCTTCCAGTCACCACACAATCTGCAATTGTTGAAGTTAGGCTATGCTTGCACGTGGAGCTTTTCACTGTGCACTACCCAAAATCATAATGCACTATTAAACACAGTTCCTAACTCATATGGCAGTTAGGAAGTAAATACTGTAACGTAGGAGGGATGAGCTTTCAAAACCTTGAACAGTGAACATTCCACAACCAAGCATATTCCAAAAGTAAGGACTCTAAAATTTTTCTGAATCTGATAATGGAATATGACTTCTTTTAAAAGAGAGTATGGTATTGCTAAAACTTTAACCATTTTGAGGAAACAGAAGTATGGAATCAGTCATTTTCATTCTCCTAGCAATGATATTAAGTGGCCTCCTCAACCAAAAGAAGAAATCACACTCGTTTTTCCAAAAAAAAGAAAGGAAAAAAAACCTCTTTAAAAAGCATTCTATCCAGGTCAGGTACAATGGCTGACACGTGTTATCCCTGCATTTTGGGAGGCTGAGGTGGTAGGATCACCTGAGCCCAGCCTGGGCAACATAGCTAGACCCTGACTCTACAAAAAATAAAAATAAAAAAACTAGCCAGGCGTGGTAGTGCATGCCTTTGTCCCAGCTACCCAGTAGGCTGCGGTAGAAGGACCACCGAAGTCCAGGAGGTCAACAAGACTGCAGCTATGATTGCACCACTACACTCCAGACCGGGTGACAGTCTTTAAGACCCTGTCTCCACAAAAAAAAAAAAGAAAAGAAAAGAAAAAAAATGTATTATATCCTACTGATACAATTTTAGAGCATGTGAAACTTGTTTGTATGTTTACAAAAAGGAGTGAATCTGGAAAATAATCTGAATAAAGGAGACTTTAAGACTTTGAACAAACAGGCACAGAAGAAAAGAGAAGCTTGGTGCAAAGCAAGTGTACTCAAGTTCTAAATGTAGGGAGTCATTTTTAAATTAAGGCAAACGGAGAGAGGAAATATTAAAATCGCTGGGTTTACCATTCTCTAGCTGCTGTTGACGATCCTCTAAAGCCTTTTGTACAGCTTGGTAGCAGCCCAGAAAGCTATCGAAGCCCTGCTGGACAAAATCTGGGGCAGAAGGCTGAGACTTCAGGGCTGAGCAGCTCGCACGTGCCATTTCAATTTTGGGGCGGAGGCCAAGGAGGTTTGTCAACTCCCGCTAAGGAAGACAAAATACGGTCACGTAACTCACTGAAGATGAACATCCTCACAGGAAGTTAATCAGGGCAGCATTAACTTAAAGTTCATGATATGAGAAACACCCTCCTTAACTCTGGGACTGCACACAGAATTCCTCCATGCTCCAGGTGGTTGGCTTCTTACCTGGCAGGAATCCTTCAGGCTTGGCAAGGACTGCCGGGAAGATTCAGACACGGAAGTGTGTTTTACCCACTCCTCCTTTGTCTTGATGACCTTTTCAAGCTCATCGAGCTGCTTGAAATAAGCAGTTATATCTTCCTGTAGCTGAATCTTTCTTTCCAGATCTTCCAAATGTTGAGATACATTCTTCCATTCTGATAAAACCTTCTCCAGAACATTTTTTATTTCTTCAGTAAGAAGGCCCTCTATGCAGACATAAAAAATTAGCAAACAGTCTATATATTACAAAATGTGTCCTGAATTTATTCTAAACGTTCTAACATTCAGAATAGTGAGGCAATGTCACATATAATGATCACTTTCTTAAGTCCCTTTTAATATAACAAAAAATTATAATGATGCACTTCAAAGTGATTACACTTATTTCAATTCTTTGACCAAAGAAGGAGGGCATTTTAAAATAAGATCCAGGCCAGGCACAGTGGCTCATGTCTGTAATCCCAGCACTTTGGGAGGTCAAGGAGGACGGATCATGAGGTCAAGAGATCGAGACCATCCTGACCAACATGGTGAAACCCCCATCTCTACTAAAAATACAAAAATTAGGTGGGTGTGGTGGCAGGCGCCTGTAGTCCCAGCTACTCGGGAGGGTGAGGCAGGATAATCACTTGAAGCCAGGAGGCAGAGGTTGCAGTGAACAGAGATCACGCCACTGCACTCCAGCCTGGCAACAGAGTGAGACTCCATCTATCTCAATAAATAAATAAATAAATAAATAAATATTCAGGAGCAATGTGGCTATTGCAAAAGGCGTATCAGGAGAACTTCAGTCACTGCCTTTTCTAGATAATGTATGTTTCTATCCATGGCATGCTTCTACTCTGCTAGTTTATCATCTGAGCCAGTGAAATAAGATCAACCACCTTGATCTGTCTAGGGAGCCCACTACAGAAAGAAAACCCTTTGTCCTGAGGAAAAAGGCAGCTGGCTAGAAAAACTAGGAGGCACCTCGAGTCTTCGGTGACCAAAGACTTATGACTTTGGTGTCATATAAATTAAGAAATGAATGGCAAGAATGCCTTATGCTGGGAAGCACCCTGGTGAGTGCAGGGATATTAAGCCAGCAGCCAGGATCTAGAAGCATGAGCAAGCGCCTTGGGCACCCTGCACATAGATAAACAAATACCAAAATACTGAGGCAGCAATAAGATGATCTGCTTTAGAAACACATCAGGGAAAACAATGCCATCATTTTTATTACTGATATCTTATCATTTTGTTTGCCTGCTATTTTGAAAAGTAGAGAATGTTCCTAAAAATAATAAAGTTATATATAATAATGGGGTTGTTTTGTTTTGTTTTGAGACAGTCATGCTCTGTTGCCTAGGCTGGAGTGCAGTGGTGCAATCTCGGCTCACTGCAACATCCACCTGCCAGGTTCAAGTGATTCTCCTACCTCAGCCTCCTGAATAGCTGGGATTAGAGGCACACCACCACACCCAGCTCATTTTTGTATTTTTAGTAGAGACGGGGTTTCACCATGTTGGTCAGGCTGGTCTCGAACTCCTGACCTTGTGATCCACCCACCTCGGCCTCCCAAAGTGCTGGGATTACAGGCATGAGCCACTGCGGCCGGCCAATGATAGGTTTTATCATAGTCCTTCCCTTCATCTAAAATATCTTCAAATCCTCTAAAATGACTATGAAAAAGTATGGGAAATCTTCAAAGGAATATTTCTATTCAGAGGAGAACATGCATACTGAAGGGATGGGCTTCACATTTTTATTGAGTAGGAAGGCCACAAAACAATTTTGCTTTGTAAACATATGTAATCAAAATCCAGGATAATGAGAGCTTGAACTGAAAAAAAGGCATAAGAACAAAAAGTCATGTATGCTCCACAGACAATGCAACTTTCGAAGTTTTTATAATACACTGTGTCCACTGAAAATTATAAATGAGAGCATATCATGCTGTAATTTGAATGTATTGCCTCCGTCAATTGCAGAAGTTCACTGTTCACCACCATCTCTCAGGTAATAGAATATGAGACCCTAAGTAGAGCATTCACACCACAAGCCATGCTGCATTATCCTGTTAATGGAAAGAGCATACAAAACAAATCACCATTTTCCTAACAATCTGAACGATGGAGACATGGGCTGTGCCTCTGCTCTGTCATTTCTATTCTAGGTAGGCAAAGGAATAGCAACATCAGCCGCATCATCTTTGTGCTGGACAATTTACACTAATCAAGGAAGAAATTAAGTAGGTAAATAAAATTTCTGAGATGGAAAATTATTACTACTCATCTAGAAAACTGGAAAGAGGTGCTCACTTCAAGAACAAGGGCAGTTAAAAAAAACTTCAGTTATTTATTCACTGACATGTCTTTACAAGCCATTCATTTTGCCTCTTTAAGAGTTTTAAACATCAGAATCACCCTTTCTCTAAATGTGAGATGATTGCTGGTTACGGTGACATCCGGTAATGATTCAAACACAATTTACATCTTATAAAAGGAAAACTGCACATTGTCTTTAAAAACAGTTGTTTTACTCCCAGAGATCCAGAGTTTAAAATTTTCTATTTATATATAACACAAAGTTCTTGGAAGATGACTAGTCAAAAGGCAAAATCAACAGCATATCACTTTATTAATTATCTAAAAGAGAGAAAATATATTCCTGCCACTTAGTCTCACTTGACTTTACACTGCTCCAACTATTACTATTGGAATCAAGGGAAATGTTTACAAAACATAGGACCTTCACCAAATTTCATGGGCTTATATGCTTAGTCAACCACAGTGGGCATCAATTCATAAAGCCACATTATCCAGGTGGCCAACTACTGTATTTTACTAGTTGAGGGTCTCTAGGAACAAGATAAGCTAAACAAAGAAAACCAAGTATATCAGTTATGAAAATAAAATGAACCACAGGATTTATTTTCTAAAAACGTTTTTATGCTGAAAGAGATATCACAAAACTTAAATAAAACACATTAGGCAGGAAAGAACTATCAGAATTGGCTATGGTGGGTTTTGGATGGAACTGGTTTCAGAAAAACAGTGACGTGATTATTTGAACATGTGTTTTACTTAAGAATTTGACATGCCTCCCTAACTGACCTGGAATATACAGACTTTATTCAGTTCAGCTCCCCCATTTCCCAGCTTCCCACTGTTGTCCTAAAAAAATTTTTAAACAGATGTTTTTTTTAAAAAAAAGTATTAGGGTCCTCTAATGAATGCATTTCTAATTCCACCAATGCTTGAAAAAAATGATAATGCAAAATACAAAAGGTTTCCTATGAAAATGGACATGTATACATTAGGTGACAAAAGCCACATGTCATCTATTCTCCAGTGCTGCATTTGGCCTTTTGCAAGTAGCACTTTCATGTGAATTCAATGTGCAGAGTGTATCTGTCTAGGACCTGCTTACGGTAATATTTTATGGAGCAAATGCTATAGTCAGTTAGTAAACTAATAGTCAGCTAATAAACTAATAGTAAGAGTCAGCTCATAAACTGCCTCACTTTCCAGACACCAAGGCAAAAAAACAAAAGGGTTCCAAGACTTTCCCAAGGATAAGAAACTAGAAAAAGATAGGAGAATCCAAGTTTGCCCATTCCTCCACTCACTGTTATTCTCACTATTATCGTCACCTCACACCAACTTCTCATCTACATCAAGTCTTGCCCATCTTCATAATTCTGCCACACTGACTAAAACCTGACAGAAATGGGAGTAAATTCAGTACACAGATTCAAGAAGTTGTCCCATGTTCACACCAGAAAAAGTCAGAGTCACCAGGTAAAATGTTGAGGTAGAAGTTAAAAAACGATGCTTATTATAAAGGAAATAAATTCAACACCCAACGCATTATAATTATTGAATGAACCAGCATCTCAAGGGAAGTTATCATCTGTATCTCTGGATCTCTTCAAGTAAATACTGGAAAGAGTAATCTCCAAGTGGAATGCCCATACACAGAATAAGTAAGACAGTCTGCTAGAGTGGTTGTTGAAAGAAAATATTAAATACTATTCTATTTAATTTACTTACAGAAATTAATCTTTATTAGTCATATACAGATTGATAATACATTTGCATAATTTAAAAATAAATGGACATACACTGTACACATGGTATACATTCCATATTTTGTGTGTACGTGTATATATTGATAAATGTTTGTGTGTGTATATATATATAATGTTTGTGTGTGTATATGTTTGTGTGCATGTGTGTGTGTATACACATATATAACCAGTATACATACTAAATAAACATATTTGTTAAAGGCTGGAGGCAAAATAATCTAAGGTCAAAACAACATGAACAGTTGTTTTCTGGACGGAGGAGGGTGACTCACCCAAAGAGCACTTTCTGAAAAGGTGAAATTTTCTACATAGTGATGTGTGTGTAGGTTACACCGGTGTAGCTATTTGTCAAAACAGCACAGCTAAGTCATGTAATTTCAATGTAAGTAAATTTTACTTCCAAAAAAAATGTAATAATAATAATAATTGAGAGGCTATGGAAAGATAAAGGTATAAATAATTAAAGAATGGCAGAATATTGTCAATTCTTGAACTAGGTAACTGATACAAGGAAGTTCATTATAGTATTCCGTTTGCTTTGTATACAGCTATATTTTCCATAACAAAAAGTCAAAGAATAAAAAATTAAATGCTACGGCCTTAAACATTCTTGTCAAACTAATATTCCTAATTCTGTCCAGGCATCTGCATAGGTGTCAAGGAGAGCTACAACAGACTTCTAAAGCGTCTACCATTATTAGACCAACGTACAGGGAGTGCAAAACACGTCTTTCAACATTTCTCTAGAACAAAGAGAGATTCATATGCAAAACTGCACACCAAGAACATTAATCTTTAGCTTATTCTGAGTCACTGGGAGCTACAACAAAATAAAAAAAAAAGGCTTGGGTGCAGTTAAAAATTTCATATACAAGTAACACCTTATCAACATTTCTCTAGAACAAAGAGAGATTCATATGCAAAATTGCACACCAAGAATATTAATCTTTAGCTTATTCTGAGTCACTGGGAGCTACAACAACAACAACAAAAAAAGGCTTGGGTGCAGTTAAAAATTTCATATACAAGTAACACCTTATCAAACTTAACTATAAAAATATTGTTCTAGGCCGGGCGCGGTGGCTCAAGCCTGTAATCCCAGCACTTTGGGAGGCCGAGGCGGGTGGATCACGAGGTCAAGAGATCGAGACCATCCTGGTCAACATGGTGAAACCCCGTCTCTACTAATACAAAAAATTAGCTGGGCACGGTGGCGCGTGCCTGTAATCCCAGCTACTCAGGAGGCTGAGGCAAGAGAATTGCCTGAACCCAGGAGGCGGAGGTTGCGGTGAGCCGAGATCGCGCCATTGCACTCCAGCCTGGGTATCAAGAGCGAAACTCCGTCTCAAAAAAAAAAAAAAAAAAAAAAAATATTGTTCTAAATAAATATAATGCATTAAAAGTTATCAAAAATCAAATACCCGTAATGAATTTAATGTAACTTCATTTCTCAAATGCTGCCTAAGTGAAGTTTTCTTTGGCTACTCCCCTGCAAAGCAAATTCCCAATATATAAACCCAAAGGATACGTTTTAAAATCTACGATGCTAGTGGATTGGATTTTAACTGTTTTGCTGAGGAATCAGGGTCTCTGGCCCCGACCCCATATAAAATCAGAACAACTTTGCTATTATCTGTTTTTTCACAATCAGCTTCAGAATAAAATTTCATTTTTTAAAAGATTCTGCTGCCTAAAAACATTTTTGAAAACCATTTCTGTAGCCAACAGAGGATTAGAGTGTTAAAGTAAGATCTTTAATAGGGCAAACTGTAATATGCTACTATCTAAAAAATATGGGAAAAAAAATCAAGAATCTCACCTTTTCCCATTTGTTCCACAAGGATTTGTCCGATTTGGTTTAATTCATCTAGTCTGGGGATTCTTTCTCTCTGTTCTTTTTCTAATACCTGGAAATGAAGTCCCAACATAAGAATAATGCAAACTTTCTTCTCAATATAATGTTGCTATTTTAAATGTTTAGGTTTAATGTCCTTTCTACATTCTCTTTAAACCTGAAAATGTAAATTCAAACAGTAATCATAGCAACTATAAAACATTGGTTTCTTTTGTAAGAAACAAAAAGCACACTATAATTATAAGCTCCTATCAGAAGGAAATTAAAATTATGTTTTAAATCTAAAATATCTATTCACATACATACCCTGAGTATGCCACGCCATAAAAATAATGTTTGGGTCAAAATAATTGAATGTGTTATGACAGAGATTGCTGAACAAAAATTAACTAACAAGAGAAAAGGATAGTCTGGGCATGATGGCTCACACTTGCAATCCCAGCACTTTGGGAGGCTGAGGCAGGTGGATCACTAGAGGTCAGGAGTTTAAGACCAGCCTGGCCAACATGGTGAAATCTCATCTCTATTAAAAATGCAAAAATTAGCCAAGTGTGGTGGTGCGTGCCTATAATCCCAGCTGCTCGGGAGACTGAGGCATAAGAATTGCTTGAACCCGGGAGGCAGAGGTTTCAGTGAGCGGAGACTACACCACTGCACTCCAGCCTGGGCAACAGTACAAAACTCTCATCTCAAAAGAATGAAAAAAGGAAAAAAAGACAAATATTTTGAGGCTCAATATCATTTGTTTATGTTATATTAAGTCTAGAGTTTAATGTAAACTTCAAGTACAATCATATTTCATAAATTATTTTTAAAGAATAAAAATAGAAAATATGCTTTAGAACCCAAACCAAAGCATTTTGTTCTTTGTTTGTTTGTTTGAGAGGGGTTCTCTGTCACCCAGGCTGGGGTGCAGTGGCACAAGCATGGCTCACTGCAGCCTCAACCTCCTGGGCTCAAGGGATCCTCCCATCTCAGCCTCCCAAGTAGTTGGAGTTATAAATGCAAACTTATGCCCCACTAATTTTTTTTTTACTTTTTTTAGAGATGGGGGTCTCCCCATGTTGCCTGGGCTGGTCTCAAACTCCTGGGCTCAAGCAATCCTCCCACCTAGACCTCCCAAAGTGCTGTAATTATGGGTATGAGCCACGGCGAGCCCAGTCTGCATTCTGTTCTTTATGTTTGAGGAATGGCTCTTAATTTCATTATTTTTTTAATCTCTATAGTTTGATATTCCCAAGACAAAATTATTTCCAGAACTAGTAAGAATGAAGCAAGTAAAATCATGTATACACATGCAGAAATACAAATATATGTGCACACAACTCAGTATTTGAATTTTCTCCCATTCCTCCATCAACAACTGATAATCTATATACTAACTATTCAAATAGTAACCATTATAACACAGTCAAAACTTCTGGGCAACCCGTATTACTTCAACCGGACAATCCAGAGAAGAATCCCAATTCTGAATTCTTTACATATAAGTTCTATCAAACAAATTTAGCTTTCCTACTTTGATTTTCCCAAAGTTCATTGTGACTAGGTAAAACAACCTTCTAAGAGTCAAAGATCAAGGAATAATAGCAAGAGATTCTAAGAAGCATCATTTACTTTTGTTTAACTAAGGATCACTGTAAAAATTCACCATCAAACTGGGGGAAAATGCAATTATCTGCTTTTTACAAGTCGATCTTTTGCTACCTCTTTTTTTTTTTTTTTTTTTTTTTTTTGAGATGGAGTTTCGTTCTTGTTGCCCAGGCTGGAGTGCAATGGCACGATCTCAGTTCACCACAACCTCCGCCTCTCAGGTTCAAGTGATTCTCCTGCCTCAGCTTCCTGAGTAGTTGGGATTACAGGCATGTGCCGCAACACCCAGCTAATTTTGCGTTTTTAGTAGAGATGAGGGTTCTCCATGTTGGTCAGGCTAGTCTCAAACTCTTGACCTCGGGTGATCCACCCACCTCAGCCTCCCAAAGTGCTGGGTTTACAGGTGTGAGCCACCGTGCCCAGACTTTGCTGCCTCTTAAGACGGCAGGAGACTCGACTACAGATTCTCCAGCCAGGTAATTCATCCATTGGAACAAGATACTCCTTCACTAAAATTATAATAATAATAAGTTTATCTTTCCTCAGTTTACAAGAAAAATAAGGGATTAGAGTAATGATGAAATTTTCTTTATTTTATATATTTTTTCCAACTCTTTGGCATCTAATACTACTTTTCTGAAACAAAATAAACTTATAGATAAATATTACATGAAACACAAAGGAATGCCAATCATGCCTTACATATACACACACAATTTTATTTTATACCCCAAATATAGCAACAGTTTCTGCCAGTAAAATCTGTCTGGGTCACACGATGGACTTCAACTTATCAAAATTTTGTGGGACTTGTTCCAGGAAGATCATTGTCACTACTAAATTTTCTGTCACCTGAATGTCTTTGACAGCTGGGTGGTCAGTGATCATTAAAATCATCTACCTATTTTTCAGAACTACGAGAGCATGTGAAATGATGTAACACAGACCGCTTCTGGCTCTCCCACCTCTGTGCAGAGGGCTCTGATAAAGGTGCTCTCAGCTCAACCAACTTCCCCATTCCCCCTGCCCATCCACAGTCATCACACTCTGCTTCCATGAGTCACAAGGGCTTTATAAGTGCTGAAAGAAAAAGGGTGCAATGGAAAATTATCTTCAATTATGAAGCCCTCACAGGCAGACATATAAACAAACAACAGCATAAATGCAAGAAAGGCTTTCATGGAGGTATGGCCAAAGTCACATGAAGTCAAAAGATTAATCACTGAGATCTTCCTAGTGATGCCAAGGGAAGCCTCCTAGAGTGGGGACATTTCAACCACACAGCAAGGTGGGCTTAATGGAGGGGCATTCTGGGCAAAGAAAACCGCTCCCAGTGTCTGGTGTGCCCTAAGCCCTCTTGCAAGTTCCAGCTCAGACCACCTCACCCTCTGGACTTTGCTGTTATATGAAGACACCCGCAATCCTGGCCTCATCTCACTTCCCATTTCACCCACCACTTCCCAAGTGAAACCTTAGATATTTATGCACATCTTGTTTTTAAAATATCTTCCACACTCTTTAAAATAAAACTCCACTGTTGATACAGAAGTCACTGCAGACTTCCACCAGGTGACCAAATAGCTAATGCAGTAACCTGCAGGGGACGTATGAGCACCAAGCACCAAGCTCTGCAAGCTCCCATCACACTCTTCAGTATCACACATAAGCATGCAAAGCAGCAGGGCTAAGGTCTCACACGTCTTAATAGTATTTATTTTTAAAAACTCTAAAGGAAACATATTAAAGACACTTCTTGATTTGAAATAGTTTGTTGTATTTAGAAGGCAAAACATCTTCAGCATAATGTTTATATAAAGTCATAAATTATTAGGTACCAGATTAAGGGTGATCTAAACTTAGTACTACTAACTGGATCACCATAAGAAGTGTTCCTCACTGTACATCTCAATGATTGACAAAGATGGAAAAAAAAAAATTCCCTCCTCCAAATAGGGATCTGATGACAGCTGGCATGATTGGATTCAAAATTCACTACAATGTACTAAAAGCTACCTTCTGCCTACATTTATTTTACAGGAGGCTTTTGAATCCCATAACATCTTTATGCCAGAAGAAAATCCAGCATGAAGAAATATATTACGTACTAGGGTATATGTGGTTTATGTTTTACCTTCAATTTCTTTTTCATTTCAGAAGTGTCTTGAATCTTCTTATACTCTTTTATCTCTGTGGTCTGAACGACAGTCTTTGATTTCACAATCCAGTTCGACAGCTCTGCACTTATAGCATCAAACCTGATTGAAGATTCAGAGGTGACCATTTGTCAGGTTTTCTTCTATTGTTTTACTTGACTCCGGAAAGAGCGACCCAAATGCTCATCGGGACTATGTGCTTTTAACACTCCCCCAAAAACAATAACCCAGAAATATGGTAACCATGCAAAATAAGATCATATATTTACAATTAAAAGTATGAAAAGAGTAATAATATTATAGTGTTAATAAACACTTGAAGAAAATAATCAAATAAATTTTTTTTAAACTTTATATATTCAAATAAGTTTTACCTTTATAAAGAATCACTTGTATTTTTATAAATGCTTGTAGATAATAAAAATCAGATTTGGTTAGATAATATCAGCAAAGAACAAGTACAGACATTCCTAAAGTTAACACCTTCTTTTGTTCAATATGTAATGATTGAGCCTCACTAAATGTCAGGCATTGGGCTGAGCTCTTGATATGAAAGTGAACCAGATACAAATCTCAGCTCTCAAGGAGCTTCTAGTCTAGTAAGCAATGGAAAGTAGCAGGCATTAACCAAAGAATTTGCTAGGTGCTAGTTCCAGGAATTCCCAGGAATAGCTTCTAATCTAATCGGGGCATGGATGGCTTCTTAGAGGAGAACGACAGCATTACACTGAGGAGTTTCCCTTGCTGAGGGAAAGCAAAGAAAGGGAAGATCACATTTTGCACACTGCCAAGTATTAGTTAGGTGTGTCTGGAATAATGAGTACTGAACTCACGAGGAAGGGACAATTGACGATGTGGCCAAGAATCACATGGACCAGTTACGGGAAGGCCCTGCAGGACACATTACAGAGTTTGGACTTAACGAAAAGGCAGCTGAGAGCCAAGGGGGAGTTCTGCGCATGGAACTGACATGATTCTATTTAACCTTTAGTGTTCACCGAGGAGAAGGCATTAAAGAGAGAAAAGAGCAGAGAACAGGCTGTGGTAGCAACGGGAGTCAAAACTAAGAGAGCAGCAGTGGGAAAGAAGATGAAAAGGACAGATCTGAGACGTGCTGAGAAGATCGGTTAAAATCACAGCAGGAGGAACAAGAGGAGCCAGGATCACTGATTGCTGGCCCCTCTACCTGGCCCCTTTCTAAGTGTTTTATGTCTATTATTAACTTAAGGAATCCTCACCAGCACCCTATAAAGTATATATTATTATTACCCCTTTTAGAGACGAAGGCACTCCACGCACAGAGGTTTTCAAAAACAGCCCCCATGTCACAAAGCTAACAAAGGGTGAGGCTGGGATTCAAACCAAGATGGTCTGTCTCCTTTTTTTTTGAGACGGAGTTTCGCTCTTGTTACCCAGGCTGGAGTGCAATGACGCGATCTCGGCTCACCGCAACCTCTGCCTCCTGGGTTCAGGCAATTCTCCTGCCTCAGCCTCCTGAGTAGCTGGGATTACAGGAACACGCCACCATGCCCAGCTAATTTTTTGTATTTTTAAGTAGAGACGGGGTTTCACCATGTTGACCAGGATGGTCTCGATCTCTTGACCTCGTGATCCACCCGCCTCGGCCTCCCAAAGTGCTGGGATTACAGGCGTGAGCCACCGGGTCTGTCTTCTTAATACCCTCTTCACATAGCTTCTCAGTACGTTAAGCAGTGACACAGTTGTTACTGCTGATTCTTGTGAGAAACTTTGCTTAAAGTGTTTCTGGTGAATTATGAATATTTTATCTTTTCATCAAGGTAAATTTTCCCTGTAATAGGTGAGGGGTTTTGTGATGTTCTAGGTAAATAGCTGGGGTCAAGGTATTGCTCAAACAGAGTACATTCCTCCTGTCATCTTAATAGCAGCTTTCTATTCAATCTTTCAGAGAAGAAATGGCCACCTAAAAATCACACATTTACAACGACCTTGGAGACTCAGTCAACGTCTGCTCTCAACATGGGCAAGACTGACGCAATGATCACAGGCCACAGGAGCAGATAATCAACATTCTAGGAAATAACTGTCCCACTGTACCCTGAGCTGGTAAAAACAACCACACAGTAGCACCAGGGGAAGAGAACTGGAAATCAGCCGCCATTTTTTAAGCATACATTTTAAATGGGGCACTGCATTAAGCAGTCATTTAAGGCCATCAATTATTGGGGTAGTTCATTTGAAGGCAAACTAATAGTGGTTTCTACAGCAGACAGAAGATATAAAAGGGTCTGGAAATGATGTTACATAGGCATGGTTAAGGATCCCCTGCACTTTAAGGTGATAAAAACTGGCATATAAAAGTTATCTTCAAAGACTGAGGAGGTCACATATTGAAAAGGCTATGTGGCTCCATATCACTCCAAAAGAACCAGCACATGTAGGCAGACCTAGGGGGGCAGAATTTGAGCATAAAAATGATCTTCCTAATAATGAGATTTAACTGTAATGAACAGATGTATTCAAGGCTCTATTTGTCCAAGAATTAACTGAAGGAATGTCTGCATCAGTCAAGTCGTGGAGTCAACAGCTGTGGTCCTTGCAGCTGGTCGCCCATGCAACAGATACTCCCTCTCTATAATTCTTCCTTGCTGTCAGAGTCCCCCAAAACACAACTACAGAGACTCGAAAGACCAGATAGTTTCAACCTCCCATGCACCCAGGGCATCAGCGAGAACAGGGCAGGAGTCTGCCAAGAAGACAAGGCTAAGAGTAAAAGCCAACATCCAAGAATGACAGAGACTGCAGATGGAGGGTTGCTGAACCACACCCTTCCATTAAAACAGCCCTACCTCCAAATCTCTTGTAATATGGGATCACCAACGATCTCATTGTTTAAGACACTTTGGCACGGTATTCTGTTTCTTGCAGCACAATGTACCCTAAACAATACAGTTCTGTTTAAAGTAAGATTTCCCAGTTATGTACCCTAGTCTTTTACAACCTTCTATGCTTCCAAATGCACAAAGTCAGTATTGGAGAGATACATTGCCAGATATACCAAGCAGATAATATGCACTGAAGAAATGTGAGATCTGTGCTAATATTAACATTAGAAGCGTCTTCTTCCTGTGCTGTCTTGGCTCCAAAAGTAAAGGTTCCGGAAGGGCTGCTTAGAACTCAGAGGCATGCTGGTCCTATAGGAAGATGCTATTAGGAGGCAGAAATATAGCCTTATTATCAATGTAAAAACCATCTGGTAACATTGGAATGCTGCTTTGTCTAAAAAAAGCTAACTTGGAGAAAGCATATAATTTTTATTCAGGCCCAAAATAATTGCCCATTTACCCAAGCATGGGATTCTCCTGTAAGAGGGAAATAGTAATATTATTCAAAGAGTGTTTTGAGGATTACCCGCTACAGTTCATGTCAGGTACAGTACCTGCACACAGTATAACACAATAGAATAGCTGACATAGTAAAAGCTCGATATATGTCAGCTGTGATTATTATTATTCTAGAGATCCTGAGTTTTTTTTTTGAACCAATGAGACTAAAAGAAATATTTAATGCCAAAGATGAATCTTTAATCCAAATATGAAGAATATCGTAATTAATCTGACAATGAAATTAACAAAGGAAGCAACAAAACATGAAAAAGGATAAGGGGAGAGAGGGGAGAAAAAAGGACACTAGAAATGAAATCTTTTCCTGAATTAAGTATTTTTAACGATAAAAAGAGGAAAGAGATTCCTGAAGAATAGGGATGTCTACCTAAAGCAAAATTGTCGAGTTGTGAAGTGAAAGAAAGAATAAAAAGAGAGTCATGGACAATCATATCCTTCAAGGAGAATAACAGGAATGGAAAAAAGAAAGGTTCGATCACAAAGTTCTCCAAATCGAACATAGGATAAATAAAATCATCCAAGAAAATTTAGATGCTTAGCTAGTGCCAAGTAGAATATTCAGAAGATAGGGGCAGTGAGTGGTTTACTAGTTGGATTTTCACAATAAAAATTATGTGTATATTTGCATATGATTAATGATAATGCAGTACGTGCAATATTGTGTTTGAACAATTTCTCTTTCTCTTCTTACTTTTTCTTAGCTTCGATATCCACATGGATCTGTCTCTTCTTTGGGGGAGGAGGAGGAGGCAGTTCCTGCTTAGATTTTTTTGTAGTTACTTGTTCTCTTACACGAACAGTCTCCAAAAGGTCCTTCTGAGGAATCTGAGACATCCCCAGCTTTGCTACAGCCTGAGTCACCTGAAATAAAAGCCATCCAAAATTTCAATTTTTATAATAGCTTCATTAAGACGTAATTCACATGCTAT
Source organism: Aotus nancymaae (assembly GCF_030222135.1). NCBI lineage: Eukaryota > Metazoa > Chordata > Mammalia > Primates > Aotidae > Aotus > Aotus nancymaae. The sequence goes on from NW_026988454.1 coordinate 23,313,677, forward strand.
AAATTCTCCTTTTGAAATGTACAATTTAATGGCTATTAGTATATTTATACAGTTGTATAATCATCCTCACACTCTGTCTCCAGAGCATGTTATCACCCCGAAAAGAAATCCCATACCTATAAACCATCACTCTCCATTCCCCACTTCTACCAGTGACAACCACTCATCTACTCTCTGTCTCTGTGGATTTTCCCATTGTGGACATTGCCTATAAATGGAATTATAGTGCATACAATCTTGCAACTGGCTTCTGTAGTATTTTCAAGGTTCATCTACGTTACAGCATATGTCAGTGGTTCATTATTTTGTATTATCAAATAATATTGTATTGTATGCACAAGCCACATTTTGTTTATCCATTCATCTCTGTATGGACACTTGAGTTGTTCCACTTTTTGGCTTTTATAAATAATGCTGCTAAGAACATCTGTCTACAAACCAATGTTTTATGTCTGATTAATTCATTAAAATACTTAAGTAATCTTATTAAAAGATTAGATTACTAGCCAGAGCAATCAGGCAAGAAAAAGAAATAAAGGGTATTCAATTAGGAAAGGAGGAAGTCAAATTGTCTCTATTTGCAGACGACATGATTGTATATCTAGAAGACCCTATCACCTCAGCCCAAAATCTCCTGAAACTGATAAGCAACTTCAGCAAAGTCTCAGGATACAAAATCAATGTGCAAAAATCACAAGCATTCCTATACACCAATAACAGACTTAAAGAGAGCCAAATCAAGAACGAACTGCCATTCACAATTGCTACAAAGAGAATAAAATACCTAGGAATACAACTAACAAGGAACGTAAAGGACCTCTTCAAGGAGAACTACAAATCACTGCTCAACGAAATAAGAGAGGACACAAACAGATGGAGAAACATTCCATGTTCATGGTTAGGAAGAATTAATATCGTGAAAATGGCCATACTGCCCAAAGTAATTTACAGATTCAACGCTATCCCCATCAAGCTACCAATGACCGTCCTCACAGAACTGGAAAAAACCACCTTAAACTTCATATGGAACCAAAAGAGAGCCTGCATAGCCAAGTCAATTCTAAGCAAAAAGAACAAAGCAGGAGGCATCACACTACCGGACTTCAAACTATACTACAAGGCTACAGTAATCAAAACAGCATGGTACTGGTACCAAAACAGAGATATAGACTAATGGAACAGAACAGAGACGTCGGAGGCGACACAACATATCTACAACCACCTGATCTTTGACAAACCTGAAAAAAACAATCAATGGGGAAAGGATTCCATGTTCAATAAGTGGTGTTGGGAAAACTGGCTAGCCATATGCAGAAAGCAGAAACTGGACCCCTTCCTGACACCTTACACTAAAATTGACTCCAGATGGATTAAAGACTTAAACATAAGACGTAACACCATAAAAACACTAGAAGGAAACCTAGGCAAAACCATTCAGGACATAGGCGTAGGCAAGGACTTTATGACCAAAACACCAAAAGCATTGGCAACAAAAGCCAAAATAGACAAATGGGACCTAATCAAACTCCACAGCTTCTGCACGGCAAAAGAAACAGTCAATAGAGTGAATCGGCAACCAACAGAATGGGAAAAAATTTTTGCAGCCTACCCGTCTGACAAAGGGCTGATATCCAGAATTTACAATGAACTAAAAAAGATTTACAAGAAAAAAACAAACAAGCCCATTCAAAAATGGGCGAAGGATATGAACAGATACTTTACAAAAGAAGACATACATGAGGCCAACAAACATATGAAAAAATGCTCATCATCACTGGTCATTAGAGAAATGCAAATCAAAACTACATTGAGATACCATCTCACGCCAGTTAGAATGGCGATCATTAAAAAATCTGGAGACAACAGATGCTGGAGAGGATGTGGAGAAATAGGAACACTTTTACACTGTTGGTGGGAGTGTAAATTAGTTCAACCATTGTGGAAAACAGTGTGGCGATTCCTCAAGGACCTAGAAATAGAAATTCCATTTGACCCAGCAATCCCATTACTGGGCATATATCCAAAGGATTATAAATCGTTCTACTATAAGGACACATGCACACGAATGTTCATTGCAGCACAGTTTACAATAGCAAAGACCTGGAACCAGCCCAAATGCCCATCGATGATAGACTGGACAGGAAAAATGTGGCACATATACACCATGGAATATTATGCAGCCATTAAAAAGGAGGAGTTCACATCCTTCGTAGGGACATGGATGAACCTGGAAAACATCATTCTCAGCAAACTGACACAAGAACACAAAATCAAACACCACATGTTCTCACTCATAGGCGGGTGTTGAACAAGGAGAACACATGGACACAGGGAGGGGAGCACTATACACGGGGGTCTGTTGTGGGGGAGGGGGGATAGTGGGGGGGGTGGGGAGTTGGGGAGGGATAGCATGGGGAGAAATGCCAGATATAGGTGAAGGGGAGGGAGGCAGCAAATCATACTGCCAGGTGTGCACCTGTGCAACAACCTTGCATGTTATTCACATGTACCCCAAAACCTAAAATGCAATAAAAAAAATAAATAAATAAATAAATAAAAATAAATAAAAAAAAAAAGATTAGATTACTTAAGATTTAAGATGTTTAAGTTATTTATTGGCTAAGTGTAATCAGTTACTATGAATTAAATTACAGGATAGTAAAAGAATCTATTAAAACTTACTTTAGAAAGGTGATTTTCACATGCCAATTTTTCATCAAGTATAAGGAACTAACTTTTTAGTTTGTCTACTACTCTTCTATTTCATACAAATTAAAACTAACCTAAACATTTAAATTTTAAATGTTTACTTCATGGCATAACATATGACCCAAATCAAAAAGTACCTGGTTGGAGGAATCTTCTAGTCTCTGAACCAAAGAATCCCATCTTTGAGTCAGCTCCTCTGAGTCACTGTTGATCTTCTTAGATGCCTTAGAATTATCAAGTAATTGCCCCACATCCTGGCCAATCTCACTCAGCTGATCCAATGTTTGACGCTTCATTTCCATGTCTTCCTTCAAAATCTAGTATTTCAGATATTTATTAGATGACTCTCTTTTAACAGGACTTTATCTTTCTGTTTCCCAGTCAAAAAATTTAAACATATATATTTTATAGTAAAATGTGCCTGCTCTGCAGTTCGCTATGCTAAAACATAACTCTCATGGTTCCATATCGTTACAGGGCAGCAGTCTAATGCTAGGTAATGAGCTGTAATCTGTATTCACTAAACTGTATTAACCATTAGCTATACAACGTTAAGAGATCATAGGCTTACAACACAGCTGCTGACAACCACATCACTTACAGCCAGACGTCGAACACTGACACTTAGTTCTTTTTGGTCTTTGAAGTTGCTGGTCTGGACTTTATTTAAAGCCTCTTCTTTTTCGGTTAACCAAGCTTTCAATAAGCACTAAAAGTAATAAAAAAAAAAAAAGGTGAACTTTATCTACAGAATCATTTGGTAATTCAATTAAATCATGTGTCTAAGTTTCTAACTTTTATTAGAGGCTTCACCCTTACCTGGGGATAAGAAGCCCTTCAAACACCTAAGTCTGAGGCACAAATGACCCAGAAAGACACCTTTCTTTAAAATATTATCCTTCTCAGATTTGTAACACAACAATCTGACATTAGCCTCATACCTAGGTAATGAAACCTAATTCTCAAGGATATAGGTGGAGGGAAAAGGCTAAATCCAACTATGTAAGTCTCCAAAGGAATTACATTATAACTTTCTAGAGGCAGAAGAAAGCTAGGAGATTGTCTTGTCTCAGCCCCTCATTTTAGAGAGGAAGGAAAGAGACGTCAAGTTACATGTCTGCGATCACTCGGCTAGTTAATGGCAGAGCTGGGTCAAGGGTCCACACCCCAAAACCAATGGTCTTTCCATGGTATCACATAGAAAATCCACACTAGCCTTTAAGGTTCAACAGTAATTATAATTAAAGGAAGAAGTCTGAAGATCGCCCGAAGCCCATAGAAGGATTTTTAAATGTCATTGGCCAACAATGCATGTTTTCTAAGCAGAGGATATTCAGTCATGTAGAGAGAAAATCCTGAAGAAGAGATGGAAATCAACTGGAGCTACACTGAGATAATTCTTCCCGAAATGTAGCATTTAGGGCAGAAACCCTTTTCTATTTAGCAGGGAGGGAAAAAAAAAGCTTGATTCTGTATTTGCAATGGTATCAATTCTTCCTCAGTGATTTTATTTATCAGTTAAATATTTAACAACTATTCCTTGCCTCTATATTTCACCACCCAAAAAAAGTAAACATTGGGGAAATAAGAGACAAATATGGATCGTGTCCTCTGTCTAGTGAGGCTGATAAGATATGCACATAAATAACAATGCTGTTAGGCAGAACATGTAGATACTATACACACACACACAAAAGGTATAGTGAAAATGTCAGATCATTATAGAACACAAGTCAAAGGTCAGTTTAAAACCTGAAGTGATACAAGTGACTGAAATACCAGCCACTGTCTATTTTTAAACTATTTTTTATCATCAAATTAAAATTGTTTACAAATTTGCAATTATTTTACAGGATAGAAGAGTAACACAATGGTTTTCTCTAGCAATCACTGTCTTCTTCTACTGTAATTATTAGTAGTAGTAGTAGTAGTAGTAGTATTTTGAAACAGAGTGCACTCCCAGATCGGAGTGCAGTGGTGCCATCTTGGATCACTGCAAACTCTGCCTCCTGGGTTCAAGCGATTTTCCTGCCTCAATAGCCTCCCAACTGGCTGGGATTACAGCTGCCCACAACATGCCTGGCTGATTTTTTATATTTTTAGTAGAGATGGGGTTTTACCATGTTGGCCTGACCTCAAGTGATCCACACACCTCGGCCTCCCAAAATGCTGGGATTACAGGTGTGATCCACAGCACCCGGCCTTTCTACTGTCATTATTGAAGTAAAATTTTAACTATTCTATGAGACTCTTTGGCCTGAATACAAGGTTCACAGTAAATGTAAATATTTATAAAGCAAAACGTAAATATTTCAGAAATCAGAATCAGGTCCCTTTTGTGGTTCCTTTTAAGAAAAATCTGACCACAGATTGAGGGAGGGGAAGTAGTCATAAACAATTTATATTTGGACAAATTCTGCAACCTGCTTTTTAAGATGTATCTGCCACCATATTTAGGAAGCCACAAAACATCATACACTCGGGTTTTTTTCCCCTGAAGAAAATATAGTTGCTTCTTATGGATGGAAATGAAATGCATTTAAAAGAATCAAAATGAACACTGAGAGATGTTAATAGAGTATCTGCTTTTTTTTTTTTTTGAGAGGGAATCTCACTCCTGTTGCCCAGGCTGGAGTGCAATAGTGCAATCTCAGCTCACTGCAACCTCTGCCTTCCAGGTTCAAGCAATTCTCCTGCCTCAGGCTCCCAAGTAGCTGCGATTACAGGCACCTGCCAGCATACACAGCTAATTTTTGTATTTTTAGTAGAGATGGGGTTTCACAATGTTGGCTAGTTTGCTCTTGAACTCCTGACCTCAGGTGATCCGCCCACCTCAGGCTCCCAAAGTGCTGGGATTACAGGCATAAACCACTGCACCCAGCCAGTATCTGCTTATTTTTTTAAACCACAACTGTTTGGCATTTGGGGAGAAAAGTTTTACTTAATTGTATTTTGTTTTGATGGTTTTCTGGAAGGACAGAGAACAGGCAAAGAGCCGCTACTCCTACTGAAAAATCAAGGTGGCAGCTTTGTACAACAGGTTCATCTGCTGTGGTAACACTTAGTGGAAAAACTATGCAGTTAACCCAGTGTTAAATCAAAGGTGTTGCTAAATAATATTTTCTCATTAATTTCAATAATTATAATTGTTAAAAATCAAGAAAAAATCTAGGGAATTAAAGTTCACAATGTATTGAGTGGATTCATCATTCATTGTTTACTGAGCACAAATTATAGGCTAGGCATTGTGTCAGTACAAATTCAAACACATCACCCAACACATATCCACTAATAACTATAATGTCAAAAAAATCATGAAAACAGTATATCTAAGTACTAACATTCCAAGTAATGAAAACAGGTCATATTAGTGGAGCCAAGGACATGACCTCTATGAATAAGCTTCATGATCAGTTACAAACTGGATAGAAATTTGATCTTTAAAATAATTATTTATATATTTTCCTTTCAAAGAAAAGTAAACAAGGCAACTTTCATTCTAATGTCACAATAAAAGATAGGTTACTTTTCACCATTTATTTTGCCCCTTATGGAAAACAGTTTCATACCTGTTCTTCCAATAATTCCTGCCATAATATATTGATTTCTTGTAACCTACTCCAGCGTTCTTCAGTCCAGCGGCATACTGCTGTCCAGCGCTCACCAAGTTTCTAGGACAAGAAGAAACCATCCTTGGTCAACACAGCTTTAAGAGAGGGTTATCACAATCCTCGAAGAAATTCATGATTTCCATTGTTCTTTATTATAGCATAGCAACTTACAAAAAGTATTTTTATAACAGTTGCTTTAAAATAACACAGACTAGGCCTATAAATGTATGAATTAGAAAAACTAATTTCCATAGAATTGAACAAATGATTTCACATAGCTAGAAAGTAGCACAACTAGAACTCTGTCCTTTGTATCTTTGAATCCAAATCTGCTCTTTCTGTTTCACTGTGGTTTTTATATTAGAATAGGACATTTTTACATATAATTTCAAAATAAAGCAAACCTATCTACTTTTTGTGCTTCAAATTTTTCAAATTTTTCTAAAAAACCAGCATGTCTGGTACATTTCTTAACTCTCTTTTACATGCCAAGAAAATTTTCATCTGTAGTACCAACATTATGAAAAATGGTTAATTTATAAAAACTGTTTCGAATAAGAGAATTTTTACAAGACAATTAAAAAAAGATTTGTTCTGTTTACATTATGTGATCCATAAAAAATTTCCCATAAGTTACATAAACTAGCAACAGACTCTTACCAGTATTAGTAATACTAAATAGATAGATAAATTTGATTAATTATAAAAAAATCACTCCATGATTATTTCCCCCAAAATCATTTTATTACAATTTTATAAATAATGATTAACAAATGTTAAAATTTATTTTTGTACTATATACATGTGAACAATAATTATTTAATTCATATACTATTTTGATAGTTAATATGAGAGTAAGTTTTTCATAGTGCAAAGGGTAGAAAACTTAGAGCCAGAAGATAGATTTCCAGTCTCAGCATGAGACTGTGAGTATTTAAAATACTCACTGTGTATTTAAATCTCAGGAGCATTACTTAACCTCTCTGAATCTCAGATTCTTCACTGCTAAACAGTCAAGGCATGAATACTTAGCTCTTAGGTTATTATAATAACTAACTACTGCATAGAAGTCTTAGAACCACTGGCCGACTTTAAATATTACAAATGCAAAAGGACCTCATGTGATAAAATTATGGTTTGGATTGCCTCATTTAATGAGACATCTTATTTAAATAAAATGACAATGTCTTACAAGGTAATCCAAGTACTGTTCAAATGAAATACCAATAAATTTATTTGTTAAAGACTTGTAAAGATCCACTATTGCCTTTGTGCAAAAAGAAGCAATTTGTTGGAGTTTCAAAAACTGTTATTGAAATTCACAAATTAATCTACCAAAAACACTGAGATATTGAATCCTACTGGCTGAAATTCTCAAACTTCAGTATGCACATAATTTTTTCTTACATTGAAAATTCACTGCACTCCTCCCTCACCTGGATTTAGGTTCTGGGTAGAGCCTAGGAATCTACATTTTAACAAATTCCTCAAGTGCTTCCAAGAAGTCAGTGGATCACTTAATAAGATCAGTTCCTGTGTGATATGATTTGCCTGTGTCTCTATCTAAATCACATCTTGCATTATAACTCCTACAATTACCACATTTTGTGGAAAGAACTCAGTGGGAGGTAAAAGAAGCATGGGGGCAGGTCTTTCCCGTGTTGTTCTCATGATAGTGAATAAGTCTCAAGAGATCTGATGGTTTCGAAAAAGGGAATTTCCCTGCACAAGCTCTCTCTGTCGGCTCCCATGCATGTAAGATGTGACTTGCTCTTCCTTGCCTTCCGCCATGATTGTGAGGCCTCCCCAGCCATGTGGAACTGTAAGTCCATTACACCTCCTTTTCTTCCCAGTCTCAGGTATGCTTTATTAGCAGTGTGAAAACGAACTAATACAGTAAATTGGTACCAGTAGAGTGGCGTGCTGCTGAAAGATACCTGAAAATGTGGAAATGACTTTGGAACTGGGTAAGAGGCAGGGGTTGGAACAGTTTGGACGGCTCAGAAGAAGACAGAAAAATGTGGGAAAGTTTGGAACTTCCTAGAGACTTATTAAATGGTTTCGTGGGCTGGAACCAAGGTCTCCATGCTTTGTGCAGTCTAGGGACTTAGTGCCCTGTGTCCCAGCTGCTGTAGCCATGACTAAAAGGGGCCAAGGTACAGCTCAGGTCATGGCTTCAGAGGGTGTAAGCCCCAAGCCTTGGCAGGTTCCATGTGGTGTTGAGCTTGCGGGTACACAGAAGTCAAGAATTGATGTCTGAGAACATCCACCTAGATTTCAGAGGACGTATGGAAATGCCCGGATGTCCAAGCAGAAGTTTGCTGCAAGGGTGGGGCTTTCATGGAGAATCTCTGCTATGGCGGTGCAGAAGGAAAATGTGGTCCACATAGAGTCCATCCTGGGGCACTGCTTAGCGGAGCTATGAGAAGAAAACCACCATTCTCCAGACCCCAGAATGGTAGATTCACTGACAGCTTGCACTATGTGCCTAGAAAAGCCACAAACACTCAACATTGGCCCATGAAAGCAGTCAGGAGGGGGTCTGTTCCCTACAAAGCCACAGGGGCAGAGCTGCCCAAGACCATGGGAGCCCAACTCTTGCATAGGTGTGACCTGGATGTGAAACATGAAGTCACAGAAGATCATTTTGGAGCTTTAAGATTTGACTCTGCCCCATCAGATTTCATACTTGAATGGGGACTGTAGCCCCTTTGTTTTGGCCAATTTCTCCCATTTGGAATGGCTGTGTTTACCTAATGGCTGTACACCCTTGTAACTAGGAAGTAATTAACTTGCTTCTGATTTTACAGGCTCATAGGCAGAAGTGACTTGCCTTGTCTCAGATGAGACTTCAGACTGTGAACTTTTGAGTTAATGCTGAAATGAGTTAAGACTTTGGGGAGGCTATTGGGAAAGCATGATTGGTTTTGAAATGTGAGGACATGAGATTTGGGAGGGGTCAGGGGCAGAATTACATGGTTTGCTTGTGTCTCCATCCAAGCCTCCTCTTGAATTGTGACTCCCACAATTCCCAAGTTTCATGAGAGGAACCTGGTGGGAGGTAATTGAATCATAAGGTTTCTTTCCCAAGCTGTTCTTGTGATAGTAAATAAATTTCACAAGACCTGATGGCTTTAAAAAATGGAGTTTCTCTGCACAAGCTCTCTCTTTTGACCTGCCATCATCCATGTAAGATGTGACTTGCTCCTCCTTCCCTTCTGCTATGATTGTGAGACCTCCCCAGCCACGTGGAACTGTAAGTCTATTAAACACCTTTTTCTTCCCAATATCAGGTATGTCTTTACTGGCAGTGTGAAAACAGACTAGTATCCTGTGCTTCCAAATCTTGTCATTATGCACAAGGAAGCTGGGGACTGCAACCAACCCCACCCATTAACCCCAAGAGCTTAAGTAAAGGAATCAATACCTGGGTACTCCCGTAAACCACACACTGTAGAATCCCAACTGGGCAATATAACCAAAGGTGGGTTTTTCTACCCTTCTGGACAAAGAATGAGAAAGGACATGAAGAATAGAGGCAATATGTAATTGGGTCTCAGATCACAGGTCCCTCAGGATTATCCAACTTTATAGGGCCCTTACCTGTAACTGGTCTTCTAGAATAGCTGTAGCACTCTCACCACTGTTTTCATCAACAATGACCACCATGTGAGTTAATGAATTTACTTTCACCTGTTCAGCCTCAAGATCACTTTGCAAACTCTAGAGAAAAAATTAAGATAAACCATTATTTCTACTCTTTCACATTTACCTATTTAAAATGCACTCAGTTGTCAATAGTAATTAAGGACACTTAATGAGGCATCATATTTAAATTTCCAATCATTACCCTAAGTGTTCTACTAATGAAACTAATCCTATTATACATCTTTACATTTCATTTTCAGCAAAGGTAGTTTGAGGATACAATGTCATAACAGACTGCAAATGGCAATATCACCACTTTTATTCAAGTTCTGGCCTTCCCCAGAATTTAGAGCATAAAAGAGTTGAGTGTCCATACCAGGAATCAAGACAAAAGTGTAAAAGAGGTAAAGCAAAAAAGTCCAGAGCTTAAATATACAAAATCAGAGATCATTTTATCTAGTGCAGGATGGTACAAAGAGATAAGTAGAATGCTACATGATACTCAAGAGTTACTCTGGTTAGCTACAAGAGAAAACAATTAAGGAAGTATGGACACCTTCAACTCTCTCACCTTTTCCATGAGAAGAGCATAGTCATTGGATACATGGAAAATTTATAGGCCAGGTGTGGTGGCCCACACCTGTAATCCCAGCACTTTGGGAAGCCGAGGCAGGTGGATCACTTGTGGTCAGGAGTTCAAGACCAGTCTGGCCAACCTGGTACAAACCCAACGCTACTAAAAATACAAAATTTAGCCAGACATGATGGCACGTGCCTGTAGTCTCAGCTACTTGGGAGGCTGAGGTGGCGGAATTGCTTGAACCCAGGAGGTGGAGGTTGCAATTAGCCAAGATCGTGCCACTATATTCCAGTCTGGGTGACAGAGCAAGACTCTGTCTCAAAAAAAAAAAAAGAAAATTTATTTAAACACTATCAGTGATGTTCTAAAATGCTTCTCAGAGTTGTGTTTAATGTATCCCTAAAGTTTTACTTATCAGTTATCCATGTTTCACTGATCAATAAAATTCTTCAATTTACAGACAGCATATTTTATTCCACCTTTCCTTATCTTGACTATGAAGAGTTTGTCTCCTAAACCTGTGACCGAATTAAATTGCCCACCAAATTTTGGTTCCCCATTTAATGCCTGCTGCTTTCCTGGATTAGACATGAAGAAACAGCTCTCCTTACAGGACTGGGTGCAGACACCTCTCAGAATGTGCTCTTCACCCACACACTGCATGAATGCCAACATGCTAGGGTTCATTTTTTGTTTTTTGTTTTTTGAGTTTTTCAGTGGCATACAAACTCAAGTCAACTTGCCAGGGTTCTTACCCACTTACAGGGCCAAAAGAACCCTTCTCCAGTTGTATGAAAGCTATGTACTTTCACAAGAAAACGGCACATCACATATAGAATTTTACCTGCCCTTTCATCCCTGGCTCAGAATAGTCTCATCCCCATGAATTCCACCCTGTGAGCTGCTAAATGAAGAGAACCCTGACGAAGTGTCTCCACTTCATGTTAATGATAGACGTCATCAGCCTCTGAGATGCTAAGTGCTGCTCTTTCATATTTGATAAGGCATAAAAGAAATGTGAGACAGATTTACTTTATGTTCTTCGAGCAGCTTTTGTAGAGATTTTACATCGTCGTCCAGGGGGCAAGTTTCCATCTTCTGAATGCGCTCCTCTGTGAGTGTTAACCAGGTGGAGAGCTGCTGCAGCTGCTTCTTCTGCAGTTCCATCAGCACGTCATGCAGCCTGTACGTGGGGAGCACAACATTACTCCTACAAGCCTTTTCCCTGTGCAAAGTCAAATATACACTCCGGGCACTGGAGATACAGGGCAAGGGAAGACACCCTTGTCTAAACATTCAAGATAGCATTTAGTCTTTAAATATAGAAGCCAGAAAAGTAAACTTTTATTTTTTCCTAAATGGAGTTCATTAAATGCAGACAAAGAATGCAAATAATGGCACCTCGTATTCATATCAGAATCATTGTTTCTTCAATCAGGAATTCCTGCTTATTAAATAGGTGGAAATGGCAATGAATGCAGTTTGTTCCTTAATACACAATACATCAAATAAAATAAACCATGAGAAAGCTTTTAAAAAATTACAAAATGGAACAGTAGATCAATACTACATAGACCTGTCTTCATACCCAGTTAATGTTTAGCTGATTTTAATATTGCAAATAAGTAACTGTCCATATGAAATGTCTTTTTTTTGAGACAGTCTCACTCTGTCGCTCAGACTGGAGTGCAGTGATGCAATCTCAGCTCACTGCAACCTCCACCTCCTGGGTTGAAGCAACTGTCATGCCTCAACCTCCAAATAGCTAGGATTGCAGGTGTGGACCACCATGTCCAGCTAATTTTTGTATTTTTAGTAGAGATGAAGTTTTGCCACATTGCCCAGGCTGGTCTTGAACTTGTGGCCTCAAGTGATCCACCCACCTCAGCCTCCCAAGTGCTGGGATTACAGGCATGAGCCACCACACCTGTTTTCTTTCCCCTTTTTGTTAAGTTCTGCATTCCAACCTTGACCTTTTGGTTTGGCTAACACATCAAAGGGGAAACAAGGATCATGCAGAATTCCAGCAATATTACCCATAGAAAAGAGTCTTACTTTTCCAAGGCAAGTTCTGTAATGATCTTGCTTTCACAGACATGCAGACACCTTCTAGAGCTCAACTGTGCAAAGCAGCGTGTGGAATTAAGTGCATATCTTGGCTTTCCACTCACCGGGACTGTCTGTCCATACTCTCCACCCTAAGGGCCTCCCATCTAGCATTCAGCAGGGTCATCTGTTCCTGAATCTCAAATTCCTCTTCGTCTGTCAGAGTTCCTTGTGTTATCAGTTGGTTGCCTGCCTGCAGGACGCTGCCCACACTGCTCTGATGTGCAGTCAGTTCCATCATAAAAGCCTAGAAAGGGACATTGTTATGATTTGTGAGCTTCTCAGTGCAAAAAAAAAAAAAAAAAGAAAAAGAAAAAAGCTGAGCAAATTGCTAATGCCTAACCCAAATGTCAATGGTGCAGAAAAAGGTAGCCTAGTAAAGTTCAAAGAAAGCAGACATTGATCACATTTTTTAAGCTCTGAAAACAGGAATAAACACCTGGCATAAGTTAAAAGAGAAACAGCTCAAAGCAAACAATGTAACATCTGATAATACCAGCTACTTTAAAGTAAATGCTGATTATGCTACTCATAGATCATGAACATGGAATTCTAAATAAATACAATAAATAAAAGGTCAGGAGTGGTGGCTCACACCTCACACCTATAATCCCAGCCATTTGGGAGGCTGAGGCAGGCAGATCACTTGAGGCCAGGTTCAAGACCAGCCTGGACAACACAGTAAAACCCCGTCTCTACTAAAAATACAAAAAATTTGCGGGGCGTGGTAACACGTTTGTGATCCCAGCTACTCAGAAGGCTGAGGTATAAGAATTGCTTGATCTTGGCCAACATGGTGAAACCCCATCTCTACTAAAAAAATACAAAAATTAGCTGGGCGTGGTGGCACGTGCCTGTGGTCCCAGCTACTTGGGAGGCTGAGGTGGAAGAATTGCTTGAACCCAGGAGGCGGAGGTTGCAGTGAGCCGAGATTGTGCCACTGCACTCCAGCTTGGCGACAGAGCAAGACTCTGTCTCAAAAAAAAAAAAAAAGAATCCCTTGAACCTGGGAGGGAAAAGTTGCAGTGAGCCGAGATCATGCCACTGCACTCCAACCTGGGCAACAGAGTAAGACTCTGTAGAAAAAAAAAGAAAAAAAAAATGTATATACACACACACATATAAAATAAAATACCTCACTTACCCAAGAGGAACTGCTTGAGAGGTAAAACCACTTATATTATTTTCTATCCAAAACAACAAATAAGATCTGTCAATTAACATACCTATACAAAACAAAATTTAACCAAAAAGAAATCTCCATATAGTGAAATTCACTATGCTGCAATATATCCTCAAAGGAGCAGGAAACTTTTATGATGTAAAAAAAATACAGGAACCCTAGGTATGACATTTGTTTAATCATGCAATTAAAAAGAATACACATTTCCTGGGGAACACTCAAATCTTAAAGATTTGGTGTATTGGTTCACTATGCTTTTTATATATAACAATGCACTTCAGAAATGAGCAGTACTATGCAATGATTTTCATCAGTGTCTCTACAAAACATGCCATTACAAAACTAAAATCTGAAATCTAATTATGATGCACAGTTTAATCACCCACACCAATTTTGTAACAAAGCACTATTTAAATATCACAGTTTCTGAAATAAGCCATTGACCTTTCCACAGAGCAGAACTCAATAGATAACAAATAGGAGGGTAGAGTGTCTGATTAAGGTTCAGGTCCCATGGGGGATACACCCTGGTAAGAAACTACAGATATTTACTTCATGGGTTGCAAACTGGTCTTTGACTTCTTCAACATCATCAGAAATATCATCCTGCTCCTGGAAAGTGTCCTCGGCAGAAAGCAACCAGGTCAGCACTTCCTCCAGTGCTATCTGATAGCTGTCCAGATCCGTGTCAACCTCAGTGACAGTGCTGGGGGTTTCAGCTCGGGGGCTCTCACGCTCCTCCTCAGGTGCTGTGCTCTATAAAAACAAAGCCAAGAAAAACACACACATCATGAAAGCAAGAGGTGTTCGGCAAACTCACACTCACTGTACGGCGAACCCAAAGTAGACACTACTCTGTCTTAGGCACTAATCCAATTCTCAGGAGCCAAATGGGCACTGTCATGAATGAGTCATAAGCACTGAGTAAGTGCACTGGGGTAGCAAAGAGTATAAAAGCAGCATGCACTCATGAGTTCTGTACTCAAGAAGATTCTAATACAGTTAGGACAGAGAAATAACCCACGTGAATCACTTCTGAACAGAAATAAAAAGCAGCTATTAGCAAAGTTGCAAATGCCATGGTCCCAACAAGCCATGATATTTGAGTTCAACAAAGGCTAAAATAGGCAGGAAAAGGTTCATAGAGAAACTGGAACATGTTAAGCCTTTAAGAATGGAGGTAATTTAAAGAAAAAGAAAGATGAGGACTCTGCTTTGACCCTTAGGTATATCGCTTTTGCTGAAGTGCATTTTAGCATTACATTTTAGACGCTAAAAGACAGTCACACAGGCTGTTGTGCTGATTGCATTTTTTTTAAGCAGTTGTCCTCTGGTTTATTTGATGGCCTTTTAGAGCTCATGGAATACATTTCTTTCAACCTCTTTCTAAACAACTGAGTATTCTCTTACATACCTTAAGAGCTTATAACCGAGTGGACTCTCCCTAGTTCTTTTGTTACCTTTCAGAGCAAGACTTCTTTAAAACTTGCCTACATTCTGTCTTTACTTTATCAAGTCTCATGCATAATTTTTAAGTAGAATATTTCAAACATACAGAAATGTATGGAGAACAATACAAAAAATGCTCAAGTATTTAACAGCTACCATGTGTTAACATTCCCTTTAACTTGAACTTGCTATTTGCCCCATGACTCAACTGAAAAGGCTTTTGCCAATGTCCCCAATATCCTTCCCATTGCCAAACAGACCTTTCCAGCATCATCTTCAGGATGACCATATAATTAACCAACAAACTAGAGTATTTTTTTATGGTAGCTATGTCTAAACCAGAACTGTTCCAAGCAAGCCCAGAGAGCTGGTCACCCACGTTCCTTGCTTCAGCCCTTGGTATTATTCCTCAAGGCTCAGCAACCTCAGCTTCTGGAAGCTTCTTTCTCTGCTTCTGTGATACTGCCCTGGTCTCTTGCTGGTTCAGTAGCAGCTGCTCACGCATAAGTAATGAATCTCCTCAAAATTAAGTCCTTGGCTCTTTTTTTCTTTTTTCTGTATGCTTTATCTGAGTCATCTTATCGACTCCCATTGGATTTAAAGAACCATCTAGAACCACCTAGGAGTCTGGATTTCAAACTCTTATATCCCACTATCTTCACATCTCCACTTCAGTGCCTCCTCGGCATATTAAACCATGTCCATATTCAAACCCTTCATATTCTTCCAGAGCTTGTTCCTCCTCAGGCTTCTCTATCTCAGTAGATGGTCCCTCCCTGCAACTAATTACTCCAGCTACAAACCTGGGAGCCAGCCCTGGCTTCTCTCTCCTTCATCTTCCACATTTAATAGGTACGCAATTCTGATCTTCCTTCAACACTTACCTCAAAGCCACCCAGACCTCTCCACTTCCACAACCACATACATCCATCTTCTGGACTGGAACACATGCTAACAAATGCCTTTACTTTCCTGTTTTCCGCCACCCACCTCTCTCACCTCCACAATTCACAGTCCATTTCTCATGCAGCAGCCAGAATGATCTTCTGAAAATGTAATCCCATCTAAGATATCCCTGCTGAAAATCTTTCACTGGCTTTCCCAATACTCTTAAGATATAATTTAAAATTCTTAACATAGTTTACAAAAATACTGTAATAGCAAGAAACTGAGAGAGACAGAAAGAGAGAGAGAGACTTATATTTCAATAGATTAATCAGAAAAGACTTCTCTGAAAAGGCTCTATTTAAACTGAAGAAAATGTGCAGCCTGCCGTATAATGGTGGGTGGAGAAGCATTTAACAGAGAGGAACCTGCATGTACAAGAATCTTGGGGGAAAAGAGGAAAAAGTCCACTCTTAACTGCAGGGCAAAGTAACAGAAGTAGACCAGGTCTTGTAAACTACAGAAGAAAGAATCTTGGAGAAAAAGAGGAAAAAGTCCACTCTAACTGCAGGGCAAAATAACAGAGGTAGACCAGGTCTTGTAAATTACAGAAGAAAATGAGGTCTTTAATTAGTATGAAGGCTGGAACAGAATGAAAACACACTCAAAAGACATTTTGGAGAAAGGCTTGAAGAATCCAGGAAAGTGAATATATGAGTTAAGAAATGAACCAATGAGCACAGAGTTGAAACAGTGGATAATTAAAAGACAGATGGTGCCAAAGACAGAGAAAGAAAAATGAGTTAAATTATGGACCAAAAATCCTAAAACTGTAGAGTAAAAATAACCCCTGGAGATAATTTAGCTCCAAACCTCTTTACTATAATGAGGAGAGCTAAGAAGCAGGAAAGTTAGTGACCAGTCAAAGGTCATTGAGCTAGTCACCAGCATCCATGAGGTCCAGAAGGAAGGCATTATCTAAATACAAATCCCCAGAAGGTATTAATTGAAACACATGAGAAAACTTTCAACTGACAGTTATCTTAAGAGAAATGCAGGAATTAGTCACTGACCACCAGTATAAGTTTATAGAAAGAACAGAACAGAAGTCTGGCTATTAGGAGAGTAGTGGATGGCAAGCTATGCCAGAGAGAAGATGAGTAAAACTTGATCACATTTTATTTTTCAATTAATGTAATTCAGCCTCTAAGGCACTAATGAAAGCTTGCAAATGAAGAGGTTAGTGTTAATACACTTGCTCTTAATCAAATAGCAAATGTTTTCCGAAGTTCTTATCATGCCACCCTATGCCCAAACGGAAGTGATTATTTTATCTGCACATCATGAAAAGTAAATGAAATCTCCTTTCCTTTTTAAGAGAGAAGGTCCTTAACTATAAGAACCAAAATATCTCCACTTTCTAACAAAATGCAATAAGGAAATGAATCTAAAACCCAGAAACAAACCCAGAAGATCATCTGAGGCAACTAAAAAGGTACATCATTAATGCAGAATAACCACACTTTTAGAGGCAAATGCTTCCTAGCATTTTTTTTTAATTATAGGAAATCAGGAATTTTCCTCAGCATCACTTGATATTCACTACAAAAGAGAGCCCTGGGTTCACAATCAGGCCTCATTTCTCACTCCTTTCTCCTCAATACATTTTTTTCTTTTTCTATAAATCACACTATTTTTGAAATGAGGGAAATAAAAGGATTCATACATATTACCCAAAGAAAATTTAAAATAATAAGTAAATTCTCTGACTCTCAGAAGAAGGAAAAAAAAAGATGCTACGTCGATCCAAGACTAGTATCATAATATGGGAATTAAATAATATTTTTTAAGAAATCTGTTAAATGAGAATGCTAAAACGACTCAAGAGGAAAAATGGTAACAATGAGAGCTGTTGTTTGTTGAGTGCTTATTAATGTCATTTTAGATACTTTGAATTCATTATCTTCATGAAGTGCGTGGTTTTAGCCACACTTTGCAGACAAAACTGTGATTGAGAGTTTAAGTAACAACCTAAAACAAGTAGCAACAGGATGAATTTAAGATCCAGAGCCCAAGCTTTCCTTCTCTCTGAAATGTATTTCTTATAATTTTGAAATCTATGTGTATGTCTTGGTTGGTTGGCCATTAGAATGTTGAACCAAGTGACTTCTAAGTTTTCATCTAACTCTTAATATTCTCTGATCTTTTGAATTATGAGGACTGGTTAGACTGTTTTAACAGAATGAGATTAAACATGAATTGATTCAAACACGATAACTAAGGAAGAAAAGAAATTATGATTTTATTCATCTCTTTAAAAATTCATATATATCCTGATGAATGAAATCATTGTAATCCCTTCATGAAAAGCTCACCAAGTAGTTTACCATACATTACTCCTCCTAAAGGAAAGGGAAAATAAG
This sequence comes from Aotus nancymaae, assembly GCF_030222135.1. Lineage (NCBI taxonomy): Eukaryota > Metazoa > Chordata > Mammalia > Primates > Aotidae > Aotus > Aotus nancymaae. Next base: position 23,332,271 of record NW_026988454.1, read on the forward strand.
ACTTATGTTTTGATAGCCCTTGTGAGAATATAATGAAAAAAATCTTTTTTCAATGGCAAAAAAAGAAAGACAATTAGTACTTGGGGAAAAAAAAACTAGGCTGATATGAGAAAAACCCATTTTTAGCACATGATAGAAATAAAAGCCGGCAACTAGATGATGCAAAAACATAGATTTTCAGCATGTCATACAGCAGTGTGATCAACAGTCCAGTTTTGCTGTGTGAAATAAGGTATTTTCCTTCTTAATAACTCCATTGAGTCATGGTTTTCCATTACATGCATGTGACAGAATGGTAACTGCAAAACTGAACTTCTTATGCAAATGAAAGCTGAGAAACCAACATGTTCTCAGTCAAGGAAAAAACCCTCTGAAAGCGTTTTTATCTAGTACCTACAAGAAAACAAACATGGTGAGCCAAACACCTTAATAAAATGTTACCTGTACCTGTATATTAATTGCTTCTTCTTCACATTCTTTCTTATATTTCCTGGGGAGTGTCTCAACCTCACGGATGGCATCTATGGAGACTTGCTGAGGTAGCACCTCAAATAAAGATGTTAAATACATAATTATGGATTTCTTGTCAGGAAGCTGAACGGCAACATCTAAAAGTGGAAGAATATAAGAACCAGCTTAAATTAGGTGTCCAAAATATGTGAACTCTTCAATATTAGATATAAAATAACTCTTCTTAGTACCCATAAACAATACCTAATATATATAATCTTTGCAATACCAGAGCTCAGTAAATTGCCACTTCATAATATGTAAGACAAAGGGAAAAGGGATTACTTATTTTTGTTCAGTTTCTCATTTTCTTAAGTCTTCCCTAAAAGCCTCCCCAAAATGGTCAAAGATAAGCTACCATATCTTACCATTTAAGATAAAGATACAGACTTTATTCATATGACGAAAATATGTCTAGAATTCAGTCCTGCAACATTTACAACTAAAGTCTTTACATCACATGCAAGAAGCTCACATAAAAATGCATTTTAATGGACCTAACCAAATACTAAATTTATCTAATAATTAGGTTTTTTTTTTAAAGTTTAAGTCTTACTTTAATTTAGATTAACTATTATCCAGTGCTGTAGTTAAATTTCTACCTAAAGGATCTCACAAATTGCTAAGTACAAAAGTACTGTCAGTAATAAAATGACTTGCACCTATAATCCAAAAAGGAAAAGGTTCTTCAAGGCTAATAATTCATTTTAAAAAGGAAAAAGAACACTGCTTTTCAAGAATGCAAAACTGTAAAGCAAAATCACATTTGAAATTAAACACTGAACAGTACCTTCAGGATCTAACAGCTTTTCAATTCCCAAATAAGTTTGAGCCTTGCTGAAGGCATGTTCAAGTCTCTCAATTGGTGACATTTTGACAACTTTATCCCAGCTGAAGAGATCAGGTCTGAAAACCATGCAAATAAAATGCAATAAAGATGGAATATGTGGAAACAAAATAGGCATTGTTATAATCTAATCTATTTTAGTTTTAGATTACTTTTATTTGTGAGGCTTTTTTACTTTATTTTTATATCCCAAAGCCTTGTCAAATATATACTTAAAATTAATTCACAAATATGAAAATAACAGATAATACATTTCAAGGATCTTGTATTGGCTAAATGTGACTGCTAATTTCTGTGGTAACCATTAAGACTAGAAGTAGTAAACAATATTTCACAAAGAGTAGAACACGAAAAGGGGGAAAGAGAAATAAGCAGCTCACACTATGTGGTAAAAAGGAACCCAAATATATAAATTATCACAATCAATGTTAATGAACTAAATTCTTCAATTAAAAGATCAAGATTAGCAGAACAGAAAATCCAGCTCTAATCTGTTCTCAGGATATTCCTAAAACAAAAGCCTTGAAGAGTTTCCCTCCAAACTTCCCCTTCAACGCTACTATTGTCTAGTGCTGTATTTCATTTCTATCTTGATATGCATTTAATCCCACAAATTGGACATTATTGTTGCTTTGACTTATCCAAAAGTTGATCATTTTATTTTGTGTCTGTTCTTGCATGTTAGACCCACCCACCTTCTAAGATGCTCTTCACCTACTTCCCTGCCTGAATTCATCTCCCATTATGCCCCCACTCAGGTCACTGCAGCCAGTGGCCTCTCCTATGCCTCCTCCACTCTTGTCCGATGTATTTTTCCTCAGTGTGTGTACTACTTCTATGTACTATACAACTTTATTATTGTTTGTCTCCCTCTGTTGCAACATAAGCTCCAGTAGAACTAAGATTTTTGCCTGTTTCGTTCTCTGCTGTATACCCTGTGTCTAGCACATAAAAGGCACCCCATACATATTTGTTGAATCAATTAATTAATAAATGGAAAAGCATATTGGCTAAAATTCTACAGTTTCTTGATAAAATCCCTTAATCAACTAGAAACTTGGGCAACCTCCTTAAACTAACAAAGGAGGAGTGGGTGAATACTAGGAGGGAGGGATTCTTTAACCTCATAAAACGCATACCAAAAAAGCTACAAAAAAAATCATTCTTATGGTAAAACACTAAAAGCACTTCTTTTGTTATCAACAACAAAACATTCTACCCACTATCACCAATTCAAATCAACATTGCATTGACGAACAAGGCACAATAGAGAACAAAAAATAAAATAGAAGAAATAAAAGGATCATAATTCTAGGACATTCTAACCCCTCCCCCGCCAAAAAACCTACAATGTCCAGAGACAAACTTACTAAAATTTGTAAGGACTGATTAAGTTTCCTGATATAAGATTTAGAAAAGTCTCTTGCACGTTTGTATACCAGCAAAAAACATAGAGGAAATGAAACTTGAGAAAAGTAATCACTTACAACAACAATAAAACATAACAAATTTAGCCTTTGGCATTTAAAACCCTGATCCATGTAGAATTAATGAATGAATGATTTATTTATTTATTTATTTTAGTGTCGTGAAAATCCAACACATTTATTTCCGTATGGGTAATCAATTGTCCATATCATCTATTAATCCGCAATATCAGCTCAAGCGTAAATCAGATTTTCCTATGTAATGGAGCAATTTCCGAGTTCTTAATTTTGTTAGGTTGAACCATTGAAAATACCATTCTTATATAGCAAAAACACTCACGTATTGGCAATTTCATATGGTCTGGCTTATATTGGCATGTATATTGATAGTACTGCATAGTCTTAATATAGCTTCATAGTTAGTTTTGGTTTCTTTTTGGAAAGTATTTCAGCCTGGTTCTTCTTCAGAAGTCTACTTACTGGCTATTCTTGGGCCTTGTCTTTTATATAATTAGAATCTGTTCACAAGTTCCATTAAAGATAATTTGGCTGTTTTTAATTGGGAGTGCAGTGAATTTACAGAGTTTTACTTTTGGTATGAGAAGAAAAGCTAACAGGATTTTTTGTATACATTATCAGTTAGTGCTGAATGAGTGGGATTGAACTATGTGAGTTATTTCATATTTTTAAAACTCATAAATATGCAGGAGAAACTATGGACCTTTCATGGTGGCATTTAAGTCCTAAGGAAATAAAGACCTGATGGGCAGTTTTCTTCCATGATATTTCTTTTCTTAAGGTTATGGTAGAGCATGTGCAGAAAGGAGAGCCGTGAGACTGAAAAGGGGGCTTCAGGGAGTAGCGGTAGCAGCGAAGGGACAGAGAGAAGACATGAATTTGTAAAGCCCACTTCCGGGTAGAGTAATGCCTCACTTATGTCGGTGGAGGACAGCATTAAAGGCGAGTCCATCTGTCCAGCTGGTGGTGAAGTTGAGGACATTGACTTGGCCATAGGGCCTGGTGGTCTGACGCACCCAGCTCAGCAGGATCTTCTCGCTGTTCGTCTGCTGCAGGTCCGACATGACATCCTTCATGACATCTTTCACCTATATAAGAGAAACCAGGCCTGTCTATAACTAATACAGTTATTTACTTCAATGAAGTCCTTCAAAAAGCCATATTGTACTAATTAACCATTATGGATTTGGTAAATGGCATTCATTTTACTTCAGATTTTTCTGTAGACACTGGAACAACAAATTTTAACAGTGATTATTTTGGGGGACTAGAATTTGAAGTGATTTTTACCTCACTTTTATATATTACCATGTTTTCTATATCTTAAACTATACTTGTACTATGTTTGGTTACAGTGAAAGTAACTTTCATAGTCATAGAAAGTAATATTTTAACACTATGTGTTTACAAAGACCTTTTCAATTAAAAAAATTTATTTTCTACAAAAAATAAGAAAGGTAGGTACTTTTTTTCCTATGCCAGGAAAAAAGGGCATTTTGTCACCTCTTCCATTCAAAATTGTTATGAGTTGAATTATGTTCCCTAAAATTAATATGCTGAAGTTTTAACCCTTAGTTTTAACCCCTCAGAGAGGGGCTCTGTTTGGAAATAAGGTCACTGCAGATGTCACTAGTTAGAATGAGGTGACTGGTGTCCTTACAAAAAGAAAAAAATTGATACAGGCACACAGGGAGAACACCATGTGAATACTGGCGCTATATATCACAAGCTAAGGAACCGCAAAGATTGCAGACAAACCACCAGAATTTGTCGGCAAGGCCTGGAGCAGTCTCCCTCAAAGCCCTCGGGAGAAACCAACCCTGCTGATGTCTTGATCTTGGACTTCCAGCCTCCAGAAATGGGAGACAATGAATTTCTGGTGTTCAAGCCAAGCAGCTTGTGGTACTTGGTTACGGCAGCCCTAAGAAACCAAAAGACAAACAATACATACTCCATTTCTATTAAAAAGTGACCGGAAATTTCCCCACCTGCCAGTGCAAAATGATGCTCCAAAGTAATCCCAAAGTCAGTTTGTGATTTCCATCCACAATGTCAGTTCCTCCTATATTCACTAATTCCACCTATTAAGACCAAAAAAAAAAAAAAAAAACTTTTAAGACAATTTCTTCACAGAACTCCAGGGTTTTTTAAGCACATTTGGACAGCAGTATAAGTGAGAGATAAGAGAAATTTCACTGTAGAGAATCAGGTAAACCTAAATCTCAAAAATGTATTATTTATATCACAGATCAATATAGCCATCGGAAAAAGCACGTGACTGTTCCTTTACTCACAGAAAAGGTTCAATATCTCTCATAAGAAAAAATGTATGCAAGAATCAGTGGATGCCAATGCATCAAGCAGCTGGCAAGTTTCACAATAAATAATGCTGATGGCAGCACAGACCCCCAAAACTCACATTACAAGCTTACATTGTTCTGATGTAAAACCTGCAGCACTCTGTTGACGTTATTTAAGGCATGCACCCTTGTGGAACCACGCTCCTTCGGCTGGAAAACAAAACACAAAAGCAGGTAAAACTGATTGTCCCTCCATATGCCTGGCAAATACTAACATTGGGAGGTATGTAGAGCAGCAGCTCGGTATGCAGAGCCCCTCAGAGCCAGGAGCTCTGGCTGATGTCTCAGGTCACCGCCCTGGAGGCTGGTGTTTACAGTATGCAAATCCCTCAACTAACAACATCTTAAGATACCAGTTCCCTAATTTGCTTGCACATTGAAATCTCCCAGGCAGCTTCACAAAACACCAATGCCTGTGTCCAACCCTACCCCAGAAGACTGTGGCTTAATGGGTCTAGGGTGTGGTTTGGACTTGGGATTTTTATTTATTTATTTTTATTTTTATTTATTGATTTATTTTTGAGACGGAGTTTCGCTCTTGTTGCCCAGGCTGGGGTGCAATGGCGCGATCTCGGCTCACCACAACCTCCACCTCCCAGGTTCAAGTGATTCTCCTGCCTCAACCTCCCGAGTAGCTGGGATTACAGGCATGCACCACCACACCCAGCTAATTTTGTATTTTTTTTAGTAGAGACAGGGTTTCTCCATGTTGGTCAGGCTGGTCTCGAACTCCCGACATCAGGTGATCTGCCCACCTCGGCCTCCCAAAGTGCTGGGATTACAGGCATGAGCCACTACACCCAGCCCTGGACTTGGGAGTTTTAAAAGATTGCCCATAGTTCTAACGTGCAGACAAGTTTGGAAACCAGTGCTCTATGAACAAAGCTTCCTTTCTCTCAATTGGTCTGGCTGCAGAAAGATTTTAGAGTTGTGTCCTCTTTATTCCGCACAGACGTGAACAGAGCAAGGAGGATTCAGAGGCACTATCTCAGGCTCCAGGTAGCATTACAAGAGCCCTGGGAAGGCAGGGAATCCCCACCTGGGGAAAGATAACCTTCGCAGCTTCTTTCTACTTCACTGGCCAGGGAATCCTATCTGAGAGAGGGATCAGCCTGTCCAACAGTTGTCTACCCACCACCTGGAGGGCAAAAGGGAGAGAATGACACCCCAGACTTTTACAAGAAAGAAAGTCATCTTCAGGAGTGCATCTCTCTATATTGTGATGGTAATTCGACTTCTAGTGTTACCATTTGGACCCACAGATGCATCCTTTTCGTTGGCAGTTTTTTCTGCATGAGTATGGAGTACCTTACATTAAAATGATAGAGTTGTATTTAAAAAATAAACAAAATTTAATCGTGAAAATCGATGTCAAGCTTTTAACAACTTTTTTTTCCTTTTTTTTTTTTGGAGACAGAGTCTCGCTCTGTTGCCCAGGATAGAGTGCAGTGGCGCAATCTCGGCTCACTGCAACTTCCGCCTCCCGGGTTCAGCAATTCTCCTGGCTCAGCCTCCTGAGTAGCTAGGACTACAGGCACACAACACCATGCCTGGCTAATTTTTTGTATTTTAGTAGAGACGGGGTTTCACTGTGTTGCCCAGGCTGGTCTTGAACTCCTGAGTTCAGGCAATCCACCCGCCTCAGCCTCCCTAAGTGCTGGGATTACAGGTGTGAGCCACTGCACCCGGCCTTAATAACTACTTTTTAAAATATTTAACATTTAAATGTGTTTGTCTCTAGACTCTGGTGTTCAAAACATTGTGCCTATATAAATCCTGTAAATCCATGCTTTTCTGTAATTCTCTCACCCTGGGCTATCTCAGAGCAATAAACATTTAAGGTAATTTTATCTTCAATAAAAACAGAGCCCTCAGAAGACCAAAAATGTTGCTCTAATTCACTAAAACATTTTGTTAAAAAAGTTTCCAATTTCAGCCTTTACATTTGAATGTAAAGTAAAACGGATACTTTCACTTTAATGGGTACCCACAGTGGGTCATCAAGCATCAGTAATGACAGGAGACTCCATAGTTTACAAAGATAACTTGCTCACCAATGATGTTCCTGTGAGGCCTTCTAGAAGATCCAGTAGCTTCCTTCCATCTTTGAGGTCTGTGAACATATCATTGATGGGTGGTTTCCCACTCTGTAAAAGAAAAAAACAAATAAATAAAATATGGAGTATGCCAACAGCAGAAACTTTATATATACCTGGCAAATAAATGAGTGGATTCATTTTTTTGTTCAATTAAAATGTTCTGGATAATCTGCAGACTATCCAAATATAGAAAGAACAAGTACAAATACAGAACATTCTGAAATCTCATAAAGAATACTTTAAGCTGAAATAAACTGCATTTTTCCTAGGCCTTTGGAGATGGTGGCTTATGTTTGTAATTCCAGCACTTGGGAGGCCGAGACAAGCTCAAAAGTTCGACACCAGCCTGGCCAACATGGTAAAACCTTGTCTCTAGCAAAAATACAAAAATTTATCAGGCATGGTGTAATCCCAGCTACTTGGGAGGTAGAGGCAGGAGAATTGCTTGAATCTGGGAAGTAGAGGTTGCAGTGAACCGAGATCATGCCACTGTACTCCAGCCTGGGCAACAGAGTAAGACTCCATCTCAAAAAAAAAAAAAACAAAAAAACTATAAAGTCTAGACAGAATTTCACACAAATATACAGTAAAGTGGAAGAAAAAACAATGAACAACAACAAAAAATTAATAGACTTTGAGTATGGTATACATTCCTGAGAAAGCAGTGATAAAGAGATGCATTAAAAATGCAAATGAGCCTACAACACACAGGAGCAGAGGCCAACTAAAAGTACGAGGATTGTCACTTCATCACTGCTTCTCACATCACAGTATGACAATGTCTTCCAGCATTTCCTCTAAGGGAGCAGGTGATTTGGTCATCAATTTCAGGGCTGAGGTGTTCAGTCTGTATTTCTGGTTATTAATTTCTTAACACTTAAGGCACTTTCGGCTTAATCATTAAATACTTTCTGTGTTTAAGTCTAGTACCAGTTCAAGATTTTGACTGATAAAGCTTATAGAATTCCTGAACGCTTGTCCCTGATAAATAGCATTAACTCCCAGAGATAATCCTGCTCTAGTGTCTGATGCCAGAAAATCCCACTCTATTCACTGGAAGTTTGGCAGATCCTTGCCTGTCCATGACTCGATGGGTTGTTGTGCTATGGGACGATCACTGCATAGAAAATCAGGAAGCCTCAGCTTTTGAGCCCAGTTTAACCATTAACTACCTGGTGAACCTGGCTCAGCTGCCTAAGCTTTAAAATCAAAAGTCACTGTAAAGAATATTATAAGAAAATGCCTAAGAACTATACAGCACAATGTAATATTTAATTAATGTTGTTTTATCTTGTATCAAATGACTTCCTTGTAAAATAAAGTCTCCATAGATGTTAACAGTTTCACTTTCTGTCAATAATAGATATTTTATAACCAATACTTCTTTTACCTTCTTCATTTCTCATTTTTAAAAATATATACATATCAGCCAGGCGCAGTGGCTCACACTCGTACTCCTAGCACTTTGGGAGGCCGAGGCAGGTGGATCACAAGGTCAGGAGATCGAGACCATCCTAGGTAACACAATGAAACCTTGTCTCTACTAAAAATAAAAAAATTAGCCAGGCATGGTGGCACACGCCTGTAATCCCAGCTACTTGGGAGGCTGAAGCAGGAGAATTGCTTGAACTCGGGAGGCAGAGGTTGCAGTGATCTGGGATTACGCCACTGCACTCCAGCCTAGGTGATAGAGCAAGACTCCACCTCAAAAAAACAAATAAAAAAAATAAATATGTGTATATGTGTGTGTGTGTACACACACACACATATACACACCACAAACACACATACACACACACACATACACACACACACACATATATCATTCATTTGAAGCAAAACTTTACTCTGAGTTTGAAATGGAGGAAGGGGAAGAAGGAGCCATTCTGGAGTTTCCTAAAATTTGGCATTACTCCTTCCTTCCTCTAGATTCCTTATCTGTTTTTATTGAATGTGTGTGTGTGTGTGTGTGTGCACGTGCCTGCTGCAGGGACCTGAATTACTAAGATGAATAAAGATTCCATATGTTTTGCATACTCAACATCTTACCGTTTGGTGGAAAAGATAGTCTTTTTTAGAACGTAGTAATTACAGCACAGTAGGTAAGGGCTATAATACAGAAGTGTACCAGTGCTATAGGAGCACAGAGGAGAGACAGAGCGACCCCAAGACCACAAGCCAGGGTGTGAGCAAAGGCTTCAGACAGGAGTTGACCCTTGAAATAGACTTATTAGTTTTTCACAAGGCATAATGTACTTACCTTTTAAAAAATTTAGATTCACGGAGTTCACATGCAGGTTTTCTACACGCGTATGTTGTGTGATGCTGAGGTTTGAGTCTCAAATGATCCCATTGCCCAAGTAGTGAACATAGTAGCCAATAGGTAGTTTTTCAACCCTTGTTCCCCTCCCTCCTTTTATCTGTTTTAAAATAACTATTATGTATAGTCAACTAATGATTTTTAGCATGTGCCTTTTTCATTGTTCATATAGTCTAGATAAGGGAAAGTGCAGTAAAGTTTTCACCAAAGAATACACTGTTACTTACTCATATCTGAAACAAAGCTGCTTTTCTATTCCCAACTGCCTTTTTCAAAGGCAGCTATGGATTCAGGAACAAAGAAATTATCTCCATCAATCAAAGTAACACAGAGATGTGCAAGATGCAGGAGTCACTTTCCAGAGGCAGAACTTTAGAAAGTCGAGCAAGGAGAAATTCCCTGCACACTGAGGACTTGCCACCCACTGTCAGCAAAAGCAATGGGCAGAAGTGGCCTTCATCACTTGCCTACCTCTAACCCTCCTCCTCCACGCAATCAGAAGTACAGTTCAGCAAAACAGCCAACAAATAATCAGATTCACTTTCAGGTCTTAGGCATAGCAAAAATACATCACATAGGTAAAGCGCATGGGAGAAATGCAGTGATCTAGGCATAGAAAGGATCTTAGAAAATACTGATAATGGCAAGGGCAGCTCATAAAACACCTAGGCAGCCTGTAACCCTTCTCAAATCCACTATCTACTTTCCAAAAAATAATATAACATAAAGCAGCTCACTGGGCGTGGTGGCTCACACCTGTAAACCCAGCACTTTGGGAGGCCAAGGCAGGCAGATTACTTGAGGTCAGGAAGTCGAGACCAGCCTGGCCAACATGGCGAAACCCCATCTCTACTAAAAATACAAAAATTGGCCAGGTGTGGTGACGGGCACCTGTAATCCCAGTTACTTGGGAAGCTGAGGCAGCAGAATCACTTGAATCCAGGAGACGGAGACTGCAGTGAGCCAAGATCATGCTACTGCACTCCAGCCTAGGCAACACCGCAAGACTCTGTCTCAAAAAAAAAAAAAAGTGTAATATAAAATAAAGAAAATATAAATATTTATTAATATTATAAATTATGGATGTCCATCAATGACCTCACCTATAAACAAGAGGCCTCTTATTGGTCATAGAATTTTGGGCAAGTTACTTGGCCTTTCTGTATCTATTTGTTTACCTGATAAAAACTAAGATGACAGATGTTCATTAAATGGTTGATGTCACTATTTGTATCACAAGCATAACTTTAGTGTTTTCCATTATCAGAAAAGTGTAATAAAATATCAACAATATCTGAAAGAACTCAGACAACAGCCGGGCGTGGTGGCTCACCCCTATAATCCCAGCACTTTGGGAGGCCAAGGCGGGTGGATCACGAGGTCAAGAGATTGAGACCATCCTGGTCAACATGGTGAAACCCCGTCTCTACTAAAAATACAAAAATTATCTGGGCATGGTGGCACATGCCTGTAGTCCCAGCTACTTGGGAGGCTGAGGCAGGAGAATTGCCTGAACCCAGGAGGTGGAGGTTGTGGTGAGGCGAGATCGGGCCATTGCACTCCAGCCTGGGTAACAAGAGCAAAACTCCGTCTCAAAAAAAAAAAAAAAAAAAAAAGAACTCAGACAACAAATAAGCACTTCCTCATCTCGGGCAGGAAGGCGCAGGCCCTGAACATCAGAACATGATAGTGTCAATTCACAGAGAAAGAGCTCACAATTCTCAGGTTTCGTTTATATGTCACATGACACCTGCAGGAACATATCTCATTCAAAAACAATTAACGACCTTTTGTTGTAAAGTGAAAGCAGCCATGGACAATACATAAACAAAACGACTGGAATGTCTATCTTTCAATAAAGCTTTATTCATAGACATTAAAATTTGAATTTCATGTTATCTCCCCATGTCACAAAATATTACGCTTCTGACTTTTTGCAACCACCTAAAAATGTAAAAAGCATTCTTAGCTCATGGGCCATATGGAAACAGGCAGTAGAAACATGAAATATTCCTAGACATAATGAGGGCAAGCATTTACTATGTATCAAATATGTTTTAAGAGATTTATAAATATTTAGTTGTATTATTTAGATATATTATTTGTGTCCTTATAATAGTATTTCAAGATAAATAGCATCATCTTCTTCATTCTACAGGTGAAAAATCTAATGTAGAGGTGACCTAAGTGAGAGGCTGAACCAGGATCTGATATCACAAAATCTGGCTCTAAATCAATGTTCTCAACATCTGTGATGTATTGCTACTAAAATTATGCAGGCACAGGACTGGGACATATAGGAAAGAAAATATTTCATCACTGGACCGGGACATACAGGGAAAAAATACTTAATGACTGGGGTGGGTGGGATGTATTTACTGGCTTCCCAAAGAGAGAAACAAGACATATACTACATTTTGCTGAATTCGAAATGCAGACTATCTTTTCCTAGTTCACCACTTTAAAAAGCATGTCTGGTGCTTTGGTATCGCAAGCTGTAAACTTGGGATCCACTCTGGGAAACAGCTTGGAAATGTCAGAAGTCATCTTTGAATAAAAATAAAAACTGATTCATCCTGACAGTTAACCTCTTATTTTGATTTTGAAATCTCTGCAAAGATTCATTTGCAGAGATTTCTCTGACAAAGAGAATACAGTTGAATAATGCATTTGGACAAATATTTAGTGAATACCTCCTTTGTGCTTGGCCCTGCAAAAATGCCAAGTTCAGGTCATTCTCCTTATTCACAAGAGGGTTTCCATAGTTTTCCAATAAATACAAAATGGTATAAAATGAACAGTCTTGAACTTGAAGGGTATATAAGCCTTGGGTCACATTAAACTTTTTAAAAATTAAACGACAACATGACATGACTCTAGATGACAGACGCTACAGCCCTGGAAAGGCCAGCTTTCAGTGTCCCCAAGCCTCAGCTCCCTCTAACATCACCATTTTGACAAAAGGGACCAGCATTCATACTTGCAGCTCGGACACTAGTGCTGCTGGATTTTTAAATGCTAGAGCACAGGCCGGGCACGGTGGCTCACACCTGTCATCCCAGCACTTTAGGAGGCCGAGAAGGGAAGATCACGAGGTCAGGAGATCAGGACCATCCTGGCTATCATGATGAAACCCCATCTCTACTAAAATCACAAAAAATTAGCAGGGTGTGGTGGTGTACACCTGTAATTCCAGCTACTCGGGAGGCTGAGGCAGGAGAATTGCTTGAACCTGGGAGGCAGAAGCTGCAATGAGCCAAGATCGTGCCATTGAACTCCAGCCTGGGCAACAGCGAGACTACGTCTCAAAAAAAAAAAAAAAAAAAGTTAAGAGTACAAAGGCAAATGGTCATCACAATGCATGAGAAGAAGCCGGGAGGCAGCAGCTGCAAACAACTGCAGTGATGACACATTTGAGGGAACCCAAGCTGACAAGCCCCAGGCACACCTGGAGAATCAGCTGGCTCTGCAGGCTCAAGGGCCAGCTCCCGCTCAATTCTAGCCAAGGGTGGCCATATGGAAATTCAGGTTCACTGTGGGCAGAATTTCCCAGTTTTCAAAAGAAGGTGGAAATCCGAATTTATATGTATGATCTCCTGATGACTGTAATTTCCTAAAACACTGTGCTAGACAAATGGATCTTGTCTACAGGCACACCAGGTAAAAGGATGACTGAGGAGCAATTTCTGCATAGAGCATGACCACATATAGGTGAAATATAGGATTAATCAAAGATGAGTGCCTCAAGGAACTGGTCAACTCTGGAGAAAGGCCACACACAAATATGTACACATACACATACATACACACACACACACACACACACACACATCCACAGACTACAGAATATCATTAATTAATCATATTCTGCAAATATATCATATATCAAGAATAATGACTCTTGCTCAGGCTAAAAACAAAGGAGTCATTCCTGAATTCGTTTCCTTTCACTTATTCACTACCTCTAAAGCCCTGTCCTGCCACTTCCAAAAACACATCCCAAATGTGGACCACTTCTTGTCATGGTCATTGTGCCAACTCTAGCCCAAATTGCCATTTTCTATTGCCTGAACTCCAGCTCCGGCCAACTGATATCTCTGTTTCTACATAAGAGCCAGAATAATTCCAATATTAATGTGCAGACCACATTACGTCATTTCCCTGATTTACCCTAATGGGCCCCCATTTTAGGCAAATCCAATCCAAACTCCAAATAAAAGATCTTGTGAGATATGGCCCCACCCTCTCTCTGATCTGATATTGTATTATTCTTACCCTTCTTCAATACTCCCAAAGCACAATTATTAATATTTCTATCACAGATTATGTTTTTCGGCAACAGTAGTAGTCATAGAAAAAAAATCTATAAAAAGTTGAATAAGAAAGTAAGATTTAGGAAGTACAGTTTGGAGTTCTTAAGAGAGTAAAATTCTAATTCTTTGTAACAACAACAAATCAGAAGCAGAATTGGGCCTTGGACTTTCCAGTAGGGAGACTGATCAATACCTACTTTCTGTCGTACAGTATGAGAAAACCAAGCCTGGTGGAAACAGCCCTTGACTTCACGGCACTCAGATTCCAAATACAGTCAAATCACAAGGACAGGGGTACATTCAGAGAAATGTGTCCTTAGGTGATTTCATTATTGTGCAAACATCATAGAGTATATTTACACAAACCAAGATGGCATAGCCTACAACATACCTAGGCTAGATGGTATAGCCTATCACTCTTAGGCTATACACCTATACAACATGCTACTGTACTGAATACTACAGGCAACTATAATACACAGTAAGTATCCGTGTACCTAAACACAGAAAAGGTACAGTAAAAATATGATATAAAAGATTTTCAGGCTGGGCGTGGTGGCTCAAGCCTGCAATCCCAGCACTTTGAGAGGCTGAGGCAGATGGATCACTTGAGGTCAGGAGTTCAAGACCAGCCTGGCCAATGTGGTAAAATCCTGTCTCTACTAAAAATACAAAATTTATCCAGGCATGGTAGCACATGCCTGTAATCCCAGCTACTCAGAGAGCTGAGGCAGAAGAATAGCTTGAACACGGGAGGTAGAGGTTGCAGTGAGCCAAGATTGCACCACTGTGCTTCAGCCTGGGCTCCAGAGCAAGACTCTGTCTCAAAATAAATAAATAAATGAAATAACGATAAAATTATAATAAATACATAAACCAGTAACATAGTTGTCAGTTACCAAGTATTATGTAAGGTACATAATTCAATGTGCTAGACATTTCTACAACTGGCACCACAGTAGGTTTGTTTACAACAGCATCACCACAAATACCTGATGGTATGGTTTGGCTGTGTCACCACCCAAATCTCGAATTATAGCTCCTATACTTCCCACATGTCACGGGAGGGGCCCAGTGGGAGATAACTTAATCATGAAGGCAGATCTTTCCTGTGCTCTTCTCATGATAGTGAGTGAGTTTCATGAGATCTGATGGTTTTAGAAAGGGGAATTCCCTGCACATGCTCTCTCTCGCCTGCCACCATGCAAGACGTGACTTTGCTCCTCCTTTGCTTTTCACCATGGCCTCCCCAGCCATGTGGAACTGTGGATCAATTAAAGCTCTTTCCTTTATAAGTTACCCAGTCTCAGGTATGTCTTTATTAGCAGCATGAAAAAGACTAATACACCTGAGTAAATGGCATTGTGCTATGCCCTTATGACAGTTACAGCATCACTAAGCTACGGGAGTTTTTCAGCTTCACTATCATCTTCTGGGACCACCGTCATATACGTGGTCCATCATTGACCAAAATATCCTTATCCACATAACTGTAGATTTAAACAAAAACAGTGCTAACATAACATGGCTAATGTGTTAAGATGGATTTACAAATCTAGCTTGGCACTGCCAAAATTATACAAAGAAACAGATATAGCAGGGAGAAGGAATCTGTCCTATACTTACCTAAACCCATTATAAACAATCAAGTTGTAACTGCATATAATAAAAAGAGTGGGACGATAATAGATTTTAAATGCTTTCAGAAGTATTATGTCTGATGACTGTCATCTTACAAAAAATAACAAACTGGAGCCCTTTGACACTGACTATTCTATTATTTATTTACACCCTATTTTCAAAACAGGATTTGAGACACTCTATTTAATTCAACTACTAGTCCCACTGTTTATTGTGTGTCTGTATGTGTGTGTGTGCATACAGCATATATATACACACACACATACATAATGTATATACCATAATATATTCACACTCCCCTCAGAGTAAACTAAGATTAATCTGATGCCCCTAATAGTTCAAATATGATGCTCCAGCATCTGGTAACATAGTAAATTTTATGGTCTCTCTCTCTCTCCCCCCAATCATCTGTTTTTTGCAAGAAGTTGGTTAATTTAAAAATTCAAAAAGAAATAATTTAATTCAATATTTCTCAGTCTTTCAAATTAAAATCTTTAACTTATGAACCCCAATCTCAACACTGACACAAATGTAGCACCCTTTTACATTCCTGTAACTCTTCAATTTCTTAATAATTAATAATGCATCAGTGAGTACTATGTACATCATCATTTTAGTTAACAATAACATATTTATATGAGAATATATTTTTAAAGCATTATACAACAAAATGCTATACTTTTTCTCTTGGTAGTGGAATTAAAAGTAGTTTGAAAAATTATCTTTGGATTTACTCTATTACCTAATTTTTACAAAGTTTATGTATTGTTGCATAAAATAAATAATAGACATTTTTAAAAGAATGCTGTCTCTAGTCAAGATTAAGCAAAACAAGAAAATAAGGTTCATCTTAATTGTAAAATGTGTAGCTCAATCAATGAAATGAAAACTGTATGATATTTAGTGTTTACTTTTATAATTCAACTCCATGGTGAAAGAACAAACACAGCATTGCTTTCCACAGAGAAGACTGAAAGCAAAATGAGAACATTAAAATAATGCCTAATGAGTTCCTTCCACACCTCTACCACGGAAAACCAGCAAAATGTGCATCAGCCACTTAAACAGTTAGTGAGTGCAGCTCTCTCAGCCGTCCTCTTTAAGATTTCTGAGTGGTCAGCATAAGCTCTTAAGAATTGAAAAAGATTCCATTTAGAAGCTTGCTAGGAAGGAGGGAGGGAGAGAAGAGGAAGAGAGAGACAGAGACAGGAGAAACAGATGGTGCAGGTCATCACAGAGTATGCTACATTAACTACAGAGCAATGATTTACAGTGTTTACTGTAAATGTGCAGTGAACGCTCCAAATCAGTAAATGTGCACCTACCTTCAGAACTACAAAGTACTGTGAAACATATGCTAAACCAAATAATATATTTCAGGGAATCACAAGTCACACAGACACATAACAGAATGCTTACCTCGATTTGGGTAAGTTACTGGTATAGTGATAATAAAAAACTGGGATGATAAGGAACCAAGTGTGGGGCTCAGATACCTGGTGGTCAGAGGCAGGGGCCGCTAGCATACTCCACGGACAAACAATCAGGTGAAGTCTGGAGGCTGAATAAGCTCTAACTCCAAATTAACAAGAAAATAAAAAAACAATCCCATAAAAAAATGGGCTCAGGACATGAATAAATAATTCTCAAAAGAAGATATACAAATGGCCAACAAGAATATGAAGAAAATGCTCAACATCACTAATAATTAGGGAAATGCAAATCAAAACCACGATGTGATGCCACCTTACACCTGTAGGAATGGCCGTAATAGAAAAATCAAAAAACAATAGATGTTGCCGAGGATGCAGTGAAAAGGGAACGCTTCTACGCTGCTGGTAGAAATATGAACTAGTACAATTATGGAATACAGTGTGGAGCTTCCTTAAAGAACTAAAAGTAGAACTACCATTTAATCCAGCAATAATCCCCCTACTGGGTATCTACTCAGAGGAAAAGAAGTCATTACATGAAAAAGACACTTGCACACATGTGTTTATAGCAGCACAATCTGCAATCGCAAAATTATGAAATCCCCAAATGCCCATCAATCAATGAGTGAATAAAGAAATTGCAGTATGTATATGTGCCATGGAATACTATTCAGCCATAAAAAGGAATGAAATAATGGCATTTGCAGCAACCTGGATGAAATTGGAGACCATTATTCTAAGTGAAGTAACTCAGAAATGGCCAACCAAACATCGTTATGTTCTGACTCCTAAGTGGGAGATAAGCTGTGAGGATGCAAAGGCATCGGAATGACACAATGGACTTTGGGGACTGGGGGGTGATGGGGGAGGGTGGGAGTGGGATGAGGGATACAATTCTAAAATTTGGTATGATGTATACTGCTTGGGTGAAAGGTGCATCAAAATCTCACTGAGTCACCACTAAAAAACATACTCATGTAACCAAACACCACCCGTTCCCCAAAAAAACCTATGGAAATAAAGTAAATAAATAAAAAGCTCTGACTCCATATGCATACCAGACAAGGTCTGAAGGCCAGCTCAGGAAACAATACAGCTTATTCCACGTATACACAACTGGCAACACAGTAGAAATGTCTGAAGAATGTAGTCCCTCAAAAGACAGGCTTCCATGGAACTAAGATGAGGTGCTGGTAATGGCACTGATTCTGATAATGTAAAGGTAAATAAAACCAAATTTCCTTTGTTCAATATATATAAAAAAGAGGCAGCTACCTTGCTCCTTCCCTTCCCTTAGGGCATCTCCTTAAAACAAAATAGGCCCAATTTTTTGGTCAGGAAATAGATAATTCCAGTGTCCAGTTTCCCAAGGTCACTTAAACACAGTTGTTCAGGAGGTGGACGAGAGACCATCACAAGGCACATCTAGTTGTCTCTCACAGAGACAAATGTTCATTGTTCTTTCTCCCACTTTACTGTATATTTGTTTGAAATTCTGCGAATAATTTGTAGTCTTTAGCCAATTGCCTGCATGCACTTAACCAGACATAATTGTAAATTGTCTTTTCTCTGTATCATATGTTGGTACCCAGGGGTTCCAGTGTTGGCAGGGTTTTTTATTTCTCCAACAGATAATAACAATAATAAATGTCAGCTTTCCCCCACATCTGACTCTGCTCATGGCTGGTGGATGGCTACCTGTGGTGATTGTAGCTAAAAGCTTCCCAGGCCAGATAAAGCTGGAAATGGGTCCAGTGTCTCCATGCTCTGTGTAATAGATAGAACTTCTCTCCCCTCAACCACCACCTCTCAGCAATCCGCTCTTGATGGCTTACTGACCATCCTGGCATACGCCCCCACTTCCCTGCACCACCAGAGCCCATCTCTGAAGCCAGAGATGGTGGGGCCACAAGAGGCTAAATGGAAAAGCACAAGGAAGGTGGCACTGCTCTACTCCTTCTTCGGTGAAGGGTGAAAAGTCACTTCCTCTTAGCTGATCAATTCTAAACCGATCATCAATTACAAAGATGACCAAATTTGCTTCACAATTATGAATACCAATAGGCTGGATCACAATTCTTTATTAAATACTCAATATGTACAAAGCATAACATATTAAATAATACTTCACAGTTTTAATTTTAATCCCTTTTTAGTTTTAACCAAGGTGAAGTTCATTTTGCAAGTATAATTTTGAGACAAAAATCAAATTTAAAAAAATCAAATTGAATAAAAACAAAACAAACAGCAGCAACAACAAAGCTTGCATAAGTATAGCCCAAGTATATCTGGAAGCTGGTGTTTAAGAATATGGAGCACATTTTATTGTTTGCATTTTAGAGGTATGAGTGAATAGATACAAATTCACATTTCTTTTTAAAGAACCACTTGAATGTGTCCTAAAATAACCAGTTGAGTTGCCAAACGTATACTCATGAAATAAACCAATGGCAGACCCAATGTTCAACTCTTCAAGTTCAAGCCTCTACTATAGGTGGTATTTATCTTCACACAGGAAGCCTGTCAGCCTCTTTATAGTACTAAAGAGAAGACTGAACATCTGGAGGTGGAAAAGGGTTGGGCCTGCTTTTATTACATCTCCTGTACAAATCTCCCTCCACATCTTTTCCCACTCTGTATTTTAGTGATCATTAACGTCCAACATGAAAACAGTAGAAAAACAATACCTCAAAGCAATGTCTCACTGTCTCCTAAGGGAAAGCATCTTAATAGCTCTCCATATTGAAATCCATAAAAAATACTTCCTAGCTTTCCTCTCTTATGTTCTGTCAATTTGAATTTCAAGTTTGGAACTGTAACTTACATGAAAACTTGGCTCATCTGTGTCTTAGAAAAGAGAAAAGCAGAAATTGACACAAACTCAAGTTCAGCATTTTTAAGTTTGCATATTTTCTACCTAACCTTTATTTGTGAAGCCTCTTTAGAGAACCGTCTCACCGAATTGATAAAAGAACTTCTGCAATTTGTATGTTTTCAGCTCTGCCGGATGAGCAGCTCTGAAAGTCAGCCAAAGTAAATGCAGGCTCAAAGTCAGAACAAATTTCCCAACAGCAAAGCAATGAGGCCTCTGCTGCCTCCCTTGGGAGACCAGCTGGCTAACAAACCAGAGGCTCTGAAATTTAGAAGGGGCATAACACTCAAGTTGTACACGCTATACAGTAGAAGAATGTGGGCTTAATGAGTTAATGCTTTTCCCCTTTTCTGTTTATATGAATGGCATAGATCAAGACTATCACAAATTTGAGGTACCTGATAGGGTTTTTATTTTGCATTCCTAAGTAATTATCATCTCCTATACATTTCACAGCAATGTCTCAATACTACTTCATGATATAAGACAGGTAGTAATGATCGACTGTGGCCAGGCACAGTAGCTCACACCTGTAATCCCAGCAGTTTGTGAGTCCAAGGCTGGTGGATCACAAGGTCAGAAGTTTGAGATCAGCCTGGCTAATATGGAGATAACCCTGTCTCTACTAAAAATAAAAATCTCAGCCATGTATGGTGGCAGGCACCTGTAGTCCCAGGTACTCGGGAGGCTAAGGCAGGAGAATCTCTTGAACCCAGGAGGCAGAGGTTACAATCTCAAAAAAAGAAAAAGAAAAACAAAAAGACAGTCTTTAAAAATAATGATGAATTGTATTTTATGGCTATAGAAATGTAGACCAAGTGACCTGAAAAAACTGACTAATAATTTGCCTGAGGTCATAAATAAATGAGCAGGATATCCAGGAATAAGCATTTAATTTCCTAATTTTTAGCTTTTTTTAGATAATCATTTTTTCTGAGCTCTTCATAACTTAAAAATCCAAACTCCATAATTTACACTATGACTTCTCAGGATACTTGAATTCCAAAGCATTTTATATTCTATGATATGTTAACAAGAATTTGCAGCAAAAAGAATATATATTTAGAGTGAGCACTGTCTTGGCTACTGTATATTCATAAACAGTTACAAATCAAAAGATGACTTTAGACCGATATTACTCAATATTCTCAAGTTATTTACCAAATCCCTTATCAAGAGGGTGAGAGTGTAAATTAGTTCAACCACTGTGGAAGACAGTGTGGCAATTCCTCAAGGATCTAGAAATAGAATTTCCATTCGACCCAGGAAGCCTGTTACTGGGTGTATACCCAAAGGATTAGAATTCGATCTTTTATAAAGACATATGCACACATATGTTCACTCCAGCACTGTTTACAATAGCAAAGACCTGGAAGCAACCCAAATGTCCATCAACGATAGACTGGATAAAGAATATGTGGCACATATACACCATGGAATACTATGCAGCCACAAAAAAGGATGAGTTCATGTTCTTCGTAGGGACATGGATGAATCTGGAAACCATCATACTCAGCAAACTGACACAAGAACAGAAAACCAAACACCACATGTTCTCACTCATAGGTGGGTGTTGAACAATGAGAACACATGGACACAGGGAGGGGAGCACCACACACTGGAGTCTGTTGGGGGATACTAGGGGAGGGAGGGAGGGGAGAGGGGAGGTTGAGGAGGGATAACATGGGGAGAAATGCCAGATATAGGTGATGGGGGATGGAGGCAGCAAACCACCTTGCCATATATGTACCTATGCAACAATCCTGCATGATCTGCACATGTACCTCAGAACCTAAAGTACAATTAAAAAAAAAAACAATTAAGCTGGCTTTTAAGTCTCATTTTCTTTCACAGTGAATTTAGTTGTTAGATCCTATGTGAAGAATTGTATTGGTTAAATAAAAAAATAATATGCATTAAGTCCAAGTGGTTATTTACCAATCACTGCAGCACAACTCCAAGAAATCAGGCAAACAGGGAAAGTTTGGATAGTTGGATTTGTTTATTTTTGTGAATAATGTGGCAAAAGCCCTGATGCATTGTATTGATATCCAGGACATTGCACAATTCATGCCATGTTGCACTCCACCCTAAACTCTACTCCTTTCTCCTTCCAATACAACCATCCCCAAGTGGCTTATGAACATATGGAATTAGGCGTATTCAATGTAGGTATATGTCATTGTCATTCATTTATTTATTAAGCCTAGAAATACTTTATTGGGTACCTACTAAATGCCAAAAGTTATGCCAATGAGCAAATAGACAGTCCCTGTGCCCACAGAACTTACGCCTACCTAAGAAAGGAGACTGGCAACTATTTAAATTACAGTTATGGTAATTGCTTCAAATCATAACACTTTGAGAGTATGAAGCTTATCTACCCTAGATAAGGCTGAGAACTCAGAAAAGAGATCCTTGAGAAAGCCACATTTAAGCTCAGGCAAGAAGGAAGGGTAGGAGCTGGCCAGGAAGAGGTAGAGTAAGGAGTGTGTGCAAAGACCAGGGAGGGCCCATTGGGATGGTAAACACAGACAATGTGGCTGGAGCATAATGAGGGAGCGAGAGTAAAGTAAAATTAGGAGTAGACTGGGGAGGCAGCTATTTAGAGCCTTAAAAGCCAAATAAGACCAAACATCATACTACATACCTAAAATATGCACAATTTTAATTTTTAATTTTTTTTTTAAAGGACAATGGGCAACCAATGAAAGAGCTTACAGAAGAGAAAAAGGTATTCAGGTTTACCTTTTAGGAACACTGTGGCTGCTCTCTTGAAAATGGAAGGGGAGGCCAGGCATAGTGGCTCATGCCTGTAATCCCAGCACTTTGGAAGGCCGAGGCAGGCAGATCATTTGAGGTCAGGAGTTTGAAGCCAGCCTGGCCAACATGATGAAACCCCATCCCTACTAAAAATACTCTACTAAAAATTAGCCAGGTGTGGTGGCACACACCTGTAATCCCAGCTACTAGGGAGGTTGAGGCAGGAGAATTGCTGGAACCTGGGAGGTGGAGGCTACAGTAACCCAAGATTGCAGCACTGCACTCCAGACTGGGTGACAGAGCAAGACTCTGTCTTAGGGGGAAAAAAAGGAAGAGAAGATGGAGAAGGTGGAGCATGGAACGGAAGAACCAATTAGCAGATTATCACAGTGGTCCATGTATTCAAGGATAATTTTCAAACAAGGTAAAGTCATGACTCTCAAACCAATGTGATAATAATGTGTGTCAAAGACTTTAATTAACTCATTCATTAATGAGGGACCCAGTAAGGTGTTACAACCAGTTCAAAGGAAAATTTTAAAAAACACATGTTTTACACAAGAAAAAGGAAAACTGAAACAGATTTGCACTAGATGCAAAAACTGGTCTACCCAAGGAACAATAATTAATTGCTTTCCAAATAATTGTCATGTTTATGGATAAGAATCATTTGCATTGCTACCTATTTTCCACAACTTACACAGTTGTAAAGTAGCTGAAAATAATTAAAGGCAGAAGTAATTCAGATGCCTGAGCTAACAGGACACCCACTATTCTTTATTGCCCATTATAAAGTCTCTCACCATTTTTTCTAACACCAATAACAATGACTTGGAAAAGAGAGGTGTCACTAAAAACAGAGTAAGCAAACAATTTGGAATATATGTAGGTATTGGAATTAATAAGACTCAGAGTTTGACTGAGATTTTTGATGGAGAGGAGGCCACAAAGGAAACAGCCACACAAATGTCTGTTTTAAAACAAATTCCTAAATGGCAGAAGATTCCATCAGTGTCTGTTTGGATTTCTCAGCACAGGGGCCCTATTGCTCTGTTTAGGGACCCACACTTTAGGGAAATAGTGGACCCAATGAAAAATTCTATTTTAAAGCCCACCACAATGTACCAAAAAACATGGAAAAACGAAACAGAATTCATTTGCTTCAATGGGATTTTTGTTTCTTGTTCTAGCCCCTGCGTTACCTAGTAATGCCAGGCACGCATACAGCCTTTCCCCAGCTCAGCAAGGGTTAAGCCACATGGGAGTCTGAGGAAATCTCCCAGTCTAGAAATCCATTACTCCCTCTTCCACTATCCCCAATTGGAAGCAATCCAACTTAGGGTCTTAAGACAGACAGAGGAAAGAAAAAACAATGAGGATATTTAGTGTCACTGCCATGAGCCTCCCATCTCCAAATAGTCATAATTTCTCAGGTAAGTTCCTTCTAGGTTGATTTCTTGTTATATGAAAATTAAAGTTGTCAGCGTCATCGCACTTTTGGTAGTTTTTCTCCAAACACCATCTCCAAATGCTTTTTAGCTAAAAAGCTTCCGAGTTAGTTTCCGTAACTATAACTTTTACTATAAATGATAAAAATTACCAAGTCTCTTCTAGTATCTTGGCAAGAAATATAAACATCCCAGGGCAAACAATTTACATGGGACTTAAAGCTCTCATTTAGATTACAAAATAATAGACATTATAAATGTACAAATTTAAATATCAAGTTCCTTTAATAAACTAGTCTGGTACTACCAGATTTTACTTTATTCAAGGTCTTTTTAAAGACGTCAGTGACCCACCATCAATACTGAGAAATTTCTTTTCAATTTTGCTTTCTCAATTGTCATCTCTCTTCCTCTGCAAACCCTTTCCATGTCCCATTACTGCCTATTTCTCTCCATTTTCATAAGTAGGTACAAAGTAATTTACCCAGTTTCAAATGCTCTCCAAACTCAGATCTACGAAGTCTACAATCCTTTCAAAACAATCTTCAAAATTAGTTTTAAGGCAATTCTTCCCCAAAGACTAAATTAAGCTGCTAAAAACTGCTTCACTTCTTCTATCTAAACAATTACTGTGTTATCCTCATGAATAACCAGGATGAATAATCTTACTTATATGAGCAATCATGAGACCACTGGAATAAAACACCTCATATCCAGACTCCCAGTTGCTGAAACTACATTCTCTAGAAAATGGTCACATGCAGATGAATAGTTCAAAAGTTTTTATTAATGTCAAGCCCGAAAGGCACATATGTTACCTCTGTCTCTGGAATAAAACAAATTAAAATTTACCAAAACACACCTGCATCTGCTTTGGAATAATCCTACACATATAACTGCCAATTATGCAAGCACCTTTATGCTCTAATTCTCTATATTTTTAACCCTTCTGTCAAAGTCAGTTTCCACATCCCTTACATACTCACAGGCAAGAGAAAATATGCCTCAAGATAGACTTGTAAAGCCTAAGAAGCAGTGAAATCAAATAATCAACTATAAATACTGGGATGTGGAGCAATTTTTAAACTATGCTGCTACTTGAAGTAACCTTAAGATATCCTCACTTTTCCCCAAGAAATACCAACGTTTGTCTCCCTGACCTTTACAACTATCTCAAACAGGAAATTTTGAAGAGCAACTCTTAATTAAAATAGCTTTTATATTATTTAATAGATCACAACAGTGTTTCTCTGAGAAACCTCTGTTTTTCATCTTGCTATAGTAGAGTCCTACACAATCTGTTCCCCTAAAAACTCTCCTCCCACCTCAGGCTTAGTGCACAAAATTCCAACACCAATAACTAATAGATAATCATATTAGACCAGATTTGAAAATAACACTGCCAATTCCTCTCTTCAGTATGCTCTGCCCCTAAGAAAAAATATTGATCAAAGCAATGATTATGTTCTAAATGTTTAGAAATGCTAAGAACAGATCTTTGGGAGGAAATTAAGGAAGTACACAAGGAAAAAAAAACCCATAAGGCAGATAAATATTATTAGCCACATCCACAAGAATAAAAATCCATAAATACTTTTGACAGGGTAGAAAGACTGCCTGAATGATAACATTTGGTTTTAACCAGGCAAAATTAAATTATCATCCTCTTACCTAAGTGAACACAAAAATTTTCCCAATGATACGTTCATTTCCTAGATGTACCCAGGATTTACAGAATCAAAAGCAGCTCACTGTTGCCTTAGATATCTGAAGAAGGCCAGGTAAAAGTCAATAACATCACATAAATTATATACACAGGAATTTCCATTTAAACATATTTTAGAAGAGAATAAAAGAAAAATAAATGTATCTGCATACTCAGAAGACTTCTGCTAGGTGACATTTCCTGGGGAAAATTCACTGTACTTCCAACCAAATTCCTTCAATCAGAAAGAGGCATCTGAACCGTCAAAGTTTTTGAAAGTCTTGGTTACCTTTGAAAATCGAGCATTTATCCATTTGGTAAAGGTTTTCTTCTGTACGTCATTGTGTTCATCTATGGAATGGAAAAAGAAAGAGAAGGAAGAAGTATGAGAGTCTGTACCTTTATTAAAGCACCAAATAAGGTTATCTCTATCCTGGGGAGTTTAAAATAGTCCTATTAGTAGAGTTCATGAAGCACAATGATGTGCAGCTAATCCAGAATGTGATGACTGCCCGGTTCATTTATGGAGCTCAACACTGCCTACAACTGAAGGGAAGCTCAGGCATCTTTCCCAAGGGACCAGGCTGTCTCGCCCGAAGCCCCCGAGTCTGCCATCAGCGACCAAATCCAGGTTTAGGGGATCGAATCAGGGCCTTACTTTCCAGCTACTATGCATAACACTTTCTGCTACATTTTGTTTAAGTAAAATTTCAGCATAATCAAAATGTCAGCATGTTCAAAACAAAAATTAAAGTTATCCAATAAAAACTCAGGAATTCGTGACTTCCTCCCTCTTCATACTGATCCTCCACCCTCTAGAATGATAGTATAAGGTTTACGGTCAATCTTGTAACCCATTTTCCTGTAGTAATATTGACATGAGATTTTAATAATCTTGATCTATACAAACTTTTACGGGAAGAAAAATCAGAAGAATTTAAAACCATTACCAGTTTTGATTTTGATTACAAATTCATTTTCTAGGTCATAAAAAAATCAAAAGTTACCTTAAAAGACTGACCACCTTGAACTTTTTAAAGATGGGTCAAAGGATTTCATTAGCCACCAGGAGGTTATGTGGCTAAACAAAAAGAGAAAATAGACAGTGTCTCCTAGCCTCACAGTTCTCATCTGTAAAATGGGGATAAATAATACCTAGCTCATAAGGGTATTGTGAAGGTTAGTGAATACAAATGAAAAGCACTTGATGAAGAGCTGGTGTTCAGCTCGTTGTTATAATGATTATAGTGAAAGTGTGAGCAAGGTAGATAAATAAATATCCATTGGATCTCTTCAAATCATACTGTCTTCCATCACTCTCCAGTTTTCTATTAAAGTCAGTAAAAGAGTCATTTTTGGCTTAAAGCCTACAAAGCATCATTTTGACAGTCTCTGTAAGTTGTTCAGAAAGCTGTCCAAGGAGTATCTGCAACAGTGCAGAAAGCTGTGGCTCCATCCATATGTGTGTCCTGCCTCCTCTGCCATGTTTCATATTGCCAGGTTGCCTCCCACATCAGAACAGCAAAACAGTAATGGAGGAGGCCCAGGTGTGCTTGGCCCTCCAGTGTCAATTCCACATTAAATACAGACCTGCTCACGAACCTCTACTAGGATCACTGGAGATTCACCTACTACTTTACCCAGTTTGTAGTCTTTGGTCCTTAACCTCTTGTGGGAGAAGAGTTTGTAATTAAAAGGTCATTCCCAGAATAAATATAGCAGCAGCTTCAGAGAAAAAAAATTCACTTTTACAAATCCATAAAGGTAATTGGAGACCCACTCCAAGACACTAAGGGAGCAACTGGCATAGAAAACAAAACTGCTGTTTAAGAAACTCCTTGATGTTAATGCTGCTGAGAGGTGACCTTCCCTCAAGAAAGGACAGCAAAAACAGCAACAATCCCTATTTCAAGCTTTATATTATCTGATCAAGGCCACATAAGCCATTTATTAACCAAGAGAACTTGCTTACACACTGAATGTCTGAGCCTTTACCATTTTCATATCCAAGATGGACACAGCTGAGATTATACTCAGAATATGAGGCTACCACCACACATCAACCTAAGAGAGCGCTATACCAGCCTCACCAAAATGAATTTAATATTAAATATCAGTGTTTAGGGCATTTAGAAAATCCAATTATTTGTGCCACTAGCTTAAAAAGGATCTACTTTTATAAATCTTGTTATACTCATTTTTATTTAATCCTATGAATAAAACATACAGAAAGATCATAAATAAGTACTAAATTATCTTAATTTGATAACATTCACACAACTTAAGAATTTGAGGCCTTAAAAATGCGAAAAATTCTAAGAGAGAAATCTTACTACATTTTACATTTTCTTAACCTGTTCTAGAGCATTTAACTTTCTTATTTCAAAAACGTATTGAAATATTTAATACTATGTAGTATTTTCTCCCCAGATATAAAGCGAACAAAGAAATGAGTACTATTACCTTATCAAGTGATAATAATCTTTCCATTTTATCTCAAATACAATGAAATCAAATTTATGGATTCCCATTCTTATGTTTATAAGAATGAATAAGATCATGTTTCAACAATAGTCTTTATTTTATGGGTCAAATCCATGTCAGAATATGAATCTAAGTACCAGATAAGTTATTTGTCTTTAAACAATAAATTTTCTAACAACCAAATGTTTTAAAAATACTTCAAAGTTTATAAACACACATCTGCATTCAATTTCTTGATGCAGTTAAACATGGGGGAATGAGGGTACATATTTCAAAGACTAGTTTGCATTTTCCTTTTTACAGACACACACACATACTTATTTTCTACTAGACAGGAATTCAGTAAAAGAACAAGAATTTGCCTGTGGCTTTTCAATTAAGAGATTGAAATGTAACAAATCTGACACACTCACTAACCTCCACATCACAACAATTAAGATAAACAATCTTGCCCAGATCTTGGGCAGGTAAAAATAAATTAGCAAACTGGTAATAGGACAACTAAAAATCCATCATGCTATTCTGATCAGCCATTTTGTCTGCCTAAAAATTTATACAGAACTTCCACAGTCTCTAATTATTTCCATCTTCATTATCAAGTCAATTTGTTATTTTAACTGCTCCAAAACAAAAACGTGTAAGCATATAACAAACTTACATATAACTTGATTATAAATATACATGTATAATATTAAATGAATGAGCATAAGTTACACTGAATATACACCTTCTCTAAATGTATTCTTTCAAGTTTCCAAATTCAAACTAGTGTTTTCCTTAGATTTGAATTTTTGAAAACCATTTCGTTTCTGAAAGCGTTTCCTGGCTTAGCAAATCTTATCCACTAATGACCTTTCTCCATTAGGGGGATGAACACGAGACTGAATTAGAAGAAGAAAAATGTGTTAAATCCCTTAAGGCTGCTTTTCCAAATTCTTCCTCTAAATATTTTGCTCTTCTTAAAATGCTTTTGACATGCTCACACAGATCCAAAGACCTTTGCTGCTGCCTAGACTGGAATTTTATTTCTGTGATAGGTTTAAAAAAAGTAAAGTAAGGAGCATCAACAAAACTGCTTGATAAATCTTCAAGGAAACTGTTGTGAAAATGTTTTCACTTCACCAGCTCAAATGCATTTTGAAAATTGTTTTAGCAGAAGGTAACAATAAATCTCAATTTAAATCCTAAACTAGAAATGTGGCAGAGAAATTAGGAGTTGTTTCCCCTATGAAAGCACACAAATCACCTCTAAGACTCTACTGTTATTAGAGAGAAAGCATCATCCTCTAGGACATCTTTCGAAGCAATTTAAGAGTGTCCAATTGGCTGGCACTAACCTAATATGAGTTCCATAAAGTGCAGCTATTCAGAAAAGAAGCACCTAGACCTTTAATTAAGAAAGAAATGTCTTACCGGATGATTTTAAACTTGGGTTGATTTTATTAGGGCCTCTTTCACAAACACAAAATTTAATACACTCTCGAAAGCCAATTTCTCATTAGCAAAGATGCTTATTTTGGAAGCAACAAAAGCATTTCAGACCACACTCTCTTTTCTTCTTTTTGTGGGCCCTACATGTGAATCACCCCAAATATAAATCTGCTACTCACACTTAGTTATGCCATTATATGATCTTGTTTCATCATAGCCAATTCACTGGTCTCTGAACAACACTAATTATTTATTCAAACAATATGTGTTAAAATGTCAAATGGAAATCATAAATATTATATAATAATCTGTAAAATATTATAAAATAATCTGTAAAATATTATAAATATGTAGGCAAAGAAACAAAGCCAACAGGAGACGGACCGCTGTCACACAGAATGTTTAACCTCCCTGAGTTTCTTTCAAAATCTGACATCTTCAGAGGACCTAAAAAAAGCTAAAATTAAAAATGTAGTCTTCAGAATTGTCAAAACTACCTAAGTATACAAAAAGTTTAGATAGTTAACATTTCAAATATTTCTGCGAGTTTGCCACATTTCAACATTGAAGTTATTAAAGCTAAAAACCGCATTTAAAACACTTTCGCTTCACTCTATAAAAAGCTAAAAACAAGGTGATTTTTTTTTTTAATGATACACTTTGCTTTAGTTTACGGTAAACTGGTTACATGGGGAATGAATCTGATGAGTAATAACAGTACAAGTGGACCACGTCTTCCCAAGATGCTGTGCCACCTCGCTGGCTATTAAACCTGTGAAGCCAAAGCTGTTAAGGTCTCATTTCTTCTGAGAGAAGAAACCCTCAGGGCAGTGGGCTATTTCTGGTATTTCCTCAGTCCCTGAGGCTCACTCTTAATGCTCTCTCCAGCTGTTCCTCTTCTCTCAGTCCTGCTGTGTATATATCATGGTTCCTGGGTGCTTCTTCATAATAACCTGGCCTGCCACACAGATAATGATCCTGATTTCCAGACTGGCCTGAACAATTGAAGTAGTATCACTGTCCTGAATAATCAATAATTAGAGGGAAAAAATGCCTGCATATGCTTCCATGATATTCTTCAGAGGCTCTTGAATGTGCATTAATACAACAAGAATCCCAGTCAGATGCCCCGCGAAGGAAGTTCCTGGTGAGAATAAATGAAAAGGCACAAGTGTGGCCCAACAAGCAAATCCGTTGAGTACAAGGAAGCCCAAAGTGTTGACAAAGCCTCCAGGGCAATAATGGTTGTTAAGAACCTCCAAAGTAAACAAAACTCCTGGGAAAACCTAAAGCACAGTACCTTTCAAAGCCAGGTTCATCCAAACATTAGAGCAGGTACACCACCCCAGAGAGTAGGGAAAATGTGATGACGGCACAGGTAAACCATCTACTTCTCAGTCTTCTTTCCAGATTATTCCTTTCCAGAGCACGGATGCCATATTGAAATACAAACATCAATCATCAGCAATGGTGAGCGGGGGAGAGCAGGCAATGCTGCTAGTCTTTTTTGCTGGTAACTCTTCCCTGCCCTAAGGCAGGGAGAGGTAGAAATGGCAGAAGTGAGAAGGAAAAAGAAAACAACTCCACTTGTCAAAGGAGAAGCCTGAGGCAGAAGTTAAATGAATTGTCCTGCATCACCCACCCAGCAAATGCTGGGCCACAAACAGAACCCGGTCTAACTGACTATGGAGCCTGTGTTCAGTGCACTTTCATGTAGGAGGAGGTTAAACAGAGTTTAATAGAAAAAAGAAGGCTATAAAATATATCTTGAAAAATAGATGAAGTATGGTTCATGCAAAGATACGAAGGGCATTCTAGACTGAATAAGCCTAATCAATACCTCTTCATTTCAGCCTCAGACTCAACATCTGAGAAAAAAGAATATGTTTAATATAATTATGTATCTACAAGAAAACACAGAGGGCTATAACATATAATGATGTCGAAATAAGGCTAAGATAATCCAAATTTCAGGAATTTTTCAATCCTGAAAACTGTACTTATAAAAAAGAAGAAGGGTATGGAGTTAAAATATACGCTGTAAACATGTTCTTGTAAGAATATAGAGATTATTTGAAAAACGTCAACCTCCTTAAGCAAGCACATGCTGTGGTAGCATGACCCAGTGACCTATCCACTCTGCCCAAAACTGAAGGCAATCAGGGAGCCCTGGGGTTCTAGAACATCTATAGCCACATCTGGACTGCATTTGGAATTTACATCATTTTCAGCATCAGAAGGACTTATTTGTTCCAGCTTAGAACCAACCTAACACACCAAAACTATCCACCTTACTATTACGGAGCCACAGAGGACAGGAGCAGGGAGTATATAAAAGAATGCCTGATTGGATCCTGTCCTGTGACCACAGAGGTCAGAGGCTTAGCCCCCATGACATGAAGTTGGATGGTGCCATAAGTCAAATCAGGATCCATGTCTCCTCACCCAGCTCTCCTCCTACTAACAAGACTGCCTCTTTTTTAAAAAACGATTTTATGGAGGTATAAAATTCACCTACCATACAATTCACCTATACACCTACCATACAACTCACCTACCATACAATTTACCCATTTAAATTCACCTTTAATATAATTCATCCATTTAAAGTTTACAATTCAATCGTTTTTGGCATACTAATAGATTTTTTTAATTGTGGTAAAATATATATAACAATATTTGTGATTTTAGCCATTTTAAATCATACAATTCAGTGGCATTAGTTAAATCTACAATGTTATACAACCATAACCATTATCTATTCCCGAAACTTTTTCATCACACTAAACAGAAACTCTGCAATCATTAAGCAATACGTCCCCACTCCCGCCAACCCCTGGTAATAGCGAATCTACTTTCAGTCTCTATGCATTTGCCTATTTTAGATATGTTATATAAGTGGAATCATACAATATTTGTCCTTTTGGTTCTGGCTTATTTCACTTAGCATAATGTTTTCAAGGTTTCATCCATGTTGTAACTTGTATCAGAACTGCATTCTTTTTTAAAGGTAAAAAGTATTTCATTGTATGTATAATCTACAGTTTCTTTATCCATTCCTCTAAAGACAAACACTTGCTGACCACTTTTTGGCTATTATGAACAATGTTGCAATGAACACTGGTGTACAAGTATCTGTTTGAGTTCCCGATTTCAGTTCCTTTGGATATAGATGTAGGAGTGAAATAGCTAGGTTAATACATGGTAATTCTATGTTTCGATTTTTGAGGAACCAACAAACTATTTCCCATAGTGGCTGCATCATTTATACTTTCACCATAATGCATGAGAGTTCCAATTTCTCCATATCCTCACTAACATTTGTTATTTTCCTTTTTAAAAAAAATGTATAGCCACCCTACTTTAAGACTGACTTTTAAAAACATAGAAACTACCAAACAAAACTCCCAACTTAGAGACATCCTGAAGACTTTCTGAATGAGTTCAAGTTTAACAGCATGCTAACCTCAAGTAGCTGGGGTTCAGAAATTGCTTTTTTCACATTTATTCCATGCAATATTGTCAAATGATTGATTTACTCTCAAAAGAATTATTTTCAGAATTAAATGTAACCATTAATTCCTGACCATCTTCTAAATTTAGTTTATTTACTTCTTAACCTATTTTCTTTTCAACAAATTCAAGCTTTAATGTTTTTCTACTTTTGCTTTCTAGAGCTGCTAAACTTAACCTGAAAGAATGTTTCTAAGATTTACAAGCATCTGCCACTATTTGAAATTTTTCCTCTAGAAATATATTTGGGAAAAAAAAAAAAAAACCTCACCATCTTTTCTATCAACCATATCATACGTGTTGCAAATGCAGAAAAACAGATTCCATTTATGGAGGTAGAGACTGTAAACCTTACATACAAACACTTCACTTCAGATTTTTTGTCCTGGAGTGAAGATTTTCATTAAAATTGCTTGAAATGTCATAGAACAAGGAGAGATTACTTAGGAGACTGTGAATTAGTCATAGCAATATGGGTCACTGTCATGAAAAGACAAGAGAAAACTATGTTTTAAATTGATTGACAAAAGGCTAAACTAACTTATAAAAGAAAATTTCTATGGAACTAAATTCCTCTATTATCAAATAAACATCTATTATGTTCTACAGTCTACAAAAATCTCAAGAAAAAACAACTATTTCATTAACATATAATTCTAGATGTATAAGCCTGAAAAAAGTGGGGAAAACATTTTGAATGTAAAAACCATTCCAGTGACTTGACCTTCAGACTTTCTCACAAGTTCTACTTGTCAAAATAGCAGCAAAAATATGTCCTTGCAAGACTGCTAAGTATTCAAATAATATTTTTCTCATTTTAATTACTTTATTTCTTTTATTATTTTCCCCATGTAATGATGGATCTTCCTTATAAATTCATAGAATGAAACAATATAATATCCAAGAAACAGCAATTTTCAAACAAAATAATGGAGAAAATATCCAAAGAAAAAGACAACAATAAGTACCCAAATATCTCCCTATATGCATATGCAGAAACGCTATCATTTTCTATAGAGCTAATATAGGAAACATTTCACTGTATGTCATGTGTCTCCTAGGATCATGACACTGGGTCATCATAGTCAAATAAAAACTACATTGTGAAATAATACATATTGATATGGTTTGTCTGTGTCCTCACCCAAATCCCATTTTGAATTGTAGCTCCCATAATTCCCATGTGTAATGGAAGAAACCCTGTGGGAGATCATGGAAGCATGGGGGTGGTTTCCCCATACTGTTCTTATGGTAATGAATAAGTCTCATGAGATCTGATGGTTTTATAAGGGGTTTCCCCTTTCATTATGCTCTTATTCTCTCATGCCTGCTGCCATGAAAGACGTCCCTTGCTCTCCCTTCATCTTCCACCATAATTGTGAGGCCTGTCCAGCCACATGGAATTGTAAGACCAATAAATCTCTTTTTCTTTATAAATCACCCAGTCTACGGTATGTATTTATTACCAGCAAAAAAAAAAAACACAGACTAATACATATATATATTCATATATATTCTAATTCAATAATAAATTGAAAAGCATCAAGCAGTGAATGAGCACTGTAAAAGCCAATGATAACATTCTGAAGCCAACAATCCAGTGAATCAAAATGACTAGCAATACAATTTGTCTTGCTTCCTTACTTCAACTTAGTCCTCTGTGTGTCGGGGCCTATACAAGACCTTGAGATAGACAAGACCCAGACAACAACAATCCACGTAAGCTTAAGCACTGGTCTTTCAATTCTGCTAGACAGGAGAGTCCCTAGGTAGCATTAAAAAGCAATGCAACCACAAAAATTCCTGGGTCAAAGAGAAAGTGTCTCCAGCCCATCAGGATTAGACACCTGCAAAAGTTTAGATAACCTTAAGGGCCACAGTGAACATCCCCTCAAACAGAGCTGCCAAGCATTCTTTACTACACCCCATCATCTGGAGAATAATTGGGGCTAAGACTCTCCCCCTCTTTTTCCCCTCTTCGTTTTCAAACCCACTTCCTTCTGCCTGTTCTACTTCTCTGAACATTCAAAACTCCCTCCATCCTGCATCACTGAATATTATTTTTCAACACCCTTCTCTGGACTGGTCGTGACATAGGCCGCCATTTTGGAATTCTCAGCCACAAAGCCTGCCTGGCTGCACCAGTCTGGGCCCCCTGCAGCAATCCAAGCACCACATGAGTCTCTTTCTACCATTTCTCTTCTGGACTGTCTTTTTGCATCTTTTCTTTCTCTTCTTAAACCTTCCTATATAACGTCTGTAATATACTTTAGAGGATTTCAACATACAAAGTGTAATATGCTTGTGTTAAACTAGTTTAAGTCAGAATCTTCATACACTCTTGTTCATAAACTTCTAAAAGAATTTGCACATGCACATTTTTAAGTTGACAACTGATATTTACCATAAATTTAAATCATTAAAAAGATGTAATTTCTAGCATAGTGTTAAGGAATTGAAATTTATCTCATTCAATGAATAGCAAATGCCTCCTCTGGTACGTAATTGGCAAAACTAGTCCTCACTGTCAAATTAATCAGTCAAAGCAGATTTATTTTCTGACAAGAGGAGCCTGACTTGGTTTTGGATTTTAAAACCATGTTATAGGTGTTTGCAAATAACATCTCACTTCAGAATTCTCTAAGATGGAGGGAGGGATGGATGGATGGATGGATGGTTGGATGGATGGATGGATGGATAGACAGCAGCTGGACACAAAGCTTTGCTCTGGATGCAATAAGGCACCAGCCATTTAAAATTTTTTTAAAGAAGTGCTCTTTGTTTTGCATTCTTAAATTGTCCTCTTGTTTGATGCCTCACAGCAATGCAGCACAGTAAAATTTGGGGAGAGTGAGAGGTATGACTTTCTTTTATAAAGTGGAAAAGAGGAATTATGACAGGAAAGTCAAAAAAGGAGGCAGCTAGGATGCTGTCTTGGGTGCCTTAACCTCTAGAAAAGCTTGCCATGGTCAGAGTAAGACACACATATACCAGTGTGCAAACCACACTAGAGGCTCACATTTGTCCCAACCCAGGATAACATTCCAGAGAAGTTCAGTTGTAATTTAATTAGAAACCCTAAACTCCAGAGTGGACCACTACAAAGGCATCAGTTATCTTTATTTTAATCAACACCAGAGACTAATTAATCTAACAAATGTGAGAAATGTGCTTTCATTGTGACTTAATGATTGGCATAATTAGAATATTAGAAATATCCTTCCACTGGTGACTTTAGTGTTATTCAATGAACAAGGATTGGTCAGATATTTTCTAGACATGCCCCACCATTGATTAAACAGAATATAAAAATCTAGTGAGTCTGGGCGTCTGGGAAGCCAGATGCCTAAAGGTCCTATGTTCGGCCATTGGCTGGAGGATTTTAGTTATCTGCTGCTGATTATAAGACTAAATCCTCTCCCTAAGACAGCATTATCTAATAAAAACATAATGCACGTCACATACATAATTTTAAAATTTATACCAGCTACTTTAAAAAACAGGTAAAATGAATTTTTAGTAATATATGCTATTTAACCCAATATCTCCAAGACATTATCATTTCAACATATACTTAATAATTTTAAACATCTTGAAAAGATATTTTATAGTCTTTTTTTCTTACTAAGCCTTTGAAATCCGGTGTGTATTTTACATTTACAGCCTCACCTCAATTCAGACTAGCTACAGTTCAGGAACTCAGCAGCCAATGCACCGAACTACACAGCTCTAGAATGTTGCTGCATTTATTTTAACTATGACCTTCAAAAGGACACAGAGCTGCAGCTTACCAACTTTACAATACAGGCTGCATGAACTGTTTTTCAAACCTACTTGCTAATAATGATTGCTTAATGAATGCCAATGTTCATGGCAGCATCTGGTCTGAAATTTGCCTTTATTATGACCCTTATAGTAGGACAGTGGCACTGGGAGCTAACATTACCAATCAAAATAAAGCAAAAATTTATAATTATGCATCATCAAATTGGCTTAGGTCATTTTGTAAGACTTCTAGTCGAATGAATGGACATAAAAGAACTGAGGCCAGGTAAGTAGCTCACACTTGTAATCTCAGCCCTTTAGGAGGCCATGCAGGGAGGATCTCTTGAGCCCAGGAGTTCAAGATCAGCCCGAGTAACATAGGGAGATTCCGTCTCTACAAAAAAATCAAAACAAGTAGCCAGGTGTGGCAGTACGTGCCTGTAGTACCACCTATTCAGGAGGCTGAGGTGGGAGGACTGCTTGAGCCCAAGAGTTGGAGGCTGCAGGGAATCATGAATGCACTACTGCATTCCAGCCTAGGTGACTGAGCAAGACCTTGTGTCAAAGAAAAGAAAGAACTGGGAATATTTCCAACTCTTTGTTATGTTTGTTGTTTTAAGTTTTATATTTTCTAGTCATTCAGTGAAAAGCAGTTGTACAACTATTTGTGAAAAGCACCGTACAAAGAATTAGCAACATTTACAGAGCATCTACTATATGTTACTCCCAAAAGAGATCCAGATGTTGCTTTCAAGGAAATTATGGTCCAGTGGCCTGAGGTGGGCAGGGAAGGGACGAAGACAACAGAAAATTGTAATATATCAGGTACGGATACATTCATAAATTCATAGAAAAATACTTCTTGATGGGGATGAGAAGGGGATCAAGGAAACATTTGAGGAACAGGTGGTATTTGAGCTAGACCTTGAATTACTGTGATTTGAGGCACGTAAAAATGGTTAGAAAAGGCATTTGTAGAAGAGAGAACAGCTGCAGCAAAGTCCTAAAAACAGGATTCAGACACAACTGTGAGGAGGTTCCTTTGGCTGGATAGTTTGTGATCAGAGTTGTGATGCCACTGAATTTTGGAAACAGGCTGCAGTTAAATTGCAGAGGACTTTGAAGACCACAGCAAGGGGTTAAATGAGCAGGCAATGTGGGCCATTGGCTTTTCCTGAGCAAGAGCGTGACATGATCAGAAGGGTGCTTTAGTGAGATTAACATGAAAAATGGACTCATGGGGAGGGACGCCGGAAGAAAGTAAGCCAGTCTGAGGCTTATTACAATTGCCCTTTCTAGACATCAGAGAGCCTGAAAGAGCAGAGGAGTAATGAGACTAGAAAGGAGGAGGATGCAATAGGTATTGAATTGAAGAGAGAAGGTTGCTGCTGGGACTTGGGGAGGCTTCCTGCCTCCCATTCTATTCTTAATTAGACTCTATGGCTCTTAAGAGACAAAAGTTTATTTATTAGTCTTTTGCCTCACATATTTACCATTTATTTGTAATGAGAGCACTTAAAAATCTGCTCTTCATGCAATTTTCAAGTATAAACTATGTTGTTATTAATTATAATCAAGAGATCTTGTACAATAGATCTCTTGAAGTTATTCCTCCTGTCAAACTATATTCTTCGACCAAGTTTACTCCAAGTCCCCCAAACCCATACTGTGACTGGACTACTGAATTATTATAAGTGTAATAAAGGAGAGGCCAGATGCGGTGGCTCACACCTGTAATCCCAGCACTTTGGGAGGCTGAGGCAGGCGGATCATCTGAGGTCAGGAGTTCAAGACCAGCCTGGTCAACATAGTGAAACCCCATTTCTACTAAAAATACAAAAATCAGCTGGGCAGGGTGGTGGACAACTATAATCCCAGCTACTCAGGAGGCTGAAGCAGGAGAATTGCTTGAACCTGGGAGACAGAGGTTGCAGTGAGCCAAGATTGTGCCATTGCATTCCAGCCTGGGTGACAGAGCCAGACTCCATCTCAGGACAATAGAGCAAGACCCTGTCTGTAAAAAAAAAAAAAGTTAAAAAAATGATATTAAGGTACTTATAATGAATATGTAAAGACATCGAAGGATTTTCACAATGTATTAAGGGGTAATAAAGCCAGTCATTAAAGAATATACACAGTGCTTCATTTATACATATGTGTACATATGACAGAAAGCCAAGAGCCAAAATGTTAGCACTGTGTCTGTAAGTTAGAAGATTCTGAGAGACTCTTATGTTCTATTGTTAGCCATATTTTCTGTTTTCAATAAATATGTAATACTTTCTGTAACATTTTTTTCTTTAATGTACCCATCTTATAAAAGTTGTATTTTTCTTCACTTTAATGAGGACAAGTAGGAAAGGAACAGAATTTGTTAACCAAAAAAATAAACTGGGCTGACACAAGGTCTGTCTGTCTGCAGGTCTGTCTGCTTTGGTGGAGGATGGTGAGAATAAGGGCAACTTCTGCATATCTGTAGTTACATGCAGACAGGAAGGATATGGGAGGAAGGAGATACTATAGATGCCAACACTCACCCAAAAACAAAAAGAGCTCCCAAATCCCAAAGGATGGGAGAGAGAAAGGCATCAGGAGCTAAGCTCCTAAACTGGATAAAGCCCACATATTTCTAAAAGTGAAACTTGCCAAGGTACATTGCTTTATTTGCACCTGCCTGCTCAGTGAGTTTTTCACTTGGAAGTGAGAAAGAGTGCTAATACTCTCTTCAGAGAGAGTTAGCCAAATGGAAAATAACTGTGTTTATGGAGCTCACTTTCTTCCCATCTTCCAGTCTATTCACTACAGAAATACTGTGGAAAAGGGAGATGAATCATTTAAAATACACTTCCTTTTGCAATAAATTCAAGTATCTTAAGACAAAATAGTTATTAAAATGGGAAGAAGGTTGGGCGCAGTGGCTCAGGCCTTTAATCCCAGCACTTCGGGAGGCCAAGATGGGTAGATCACTCAAGGTCAGGAGTTCAAGACCTGGACAATATGGTGAAACGCCATCTCTACTAAAAATACAAAAATTAGCTAGGCACGGTGGTGGGCTCCTGTAATTTCCACTACTCAGAAGGCTGAGGCAGAAGAATTGCTTAAACCCAGGAGGTGGAGGTTGCAGTGAGCCGAGATCACGCCACTGCATTCCAGCCTGGGTGACAAAGTGAGTGAGACTCCATCTCAAAAAAATAAATAAACTGGGAAGAAAAAAAATAGGAGATTAAGACAAAACCAAAAGTTACCAACAGATCACACCAAACTACCTAGAAACTTTCCCCATGGCCTAATATTTTACTCACTTTCAGAAAAAGAGTAGAAACCTGGGAAAAAATGAGGCGTATCTGTCCTGTGCTTATGTACTTTGATGAAATGCCCACTACTACCATAAATAGCATTTTTAAATAAGAAAAAATGGAGTATTTCGGGAAATGGTTTTCGGATTTTTTAATTGCGTTTTTTTGTCTTTATTTGGAGTGTTTTAATATCTGCCATGGCAAGTTAAAAACAAAATGTGAGATCATAGAAAAAGGAAGAAGAGTCGTTTTAATAATTAAATTTGTAAGACTGCACATCCACTAAAATGTAATCCTTTGTCCAAGATAAATATTTATAGTAAGTGGGAAAAACAAGTCAGAAAGGAACATCTCATTCCCCTTCAAAATCAGGGCTAAAAATTTCTTCCCATGGACCTCACATTTAAAACACTGACCCATAAATCCACCCGCCTATACCACACAAAGTACTGGGATTACAGGCATGAGCCATTGCTCCCAGCCCTACTAATGCATCTTTTAATTAAAAAGCTTATTCAGGTAGGGTTGGACAAGGGAAACAGATAAAATCCATTGTCTGAGCAAAAGTGCAAGAAACCTAATTGACAGACCACTCCCCTTGCTGATCATCATGTTAACTTTTTGTCACTGTTGAAAATTAGGGTTCTGGGCTGGGCACAGTGTCTCATGCCTGTAATCCCAGCACTTTGGGAGGCCAAAGCAGGTGGATCACCTGAAGTCAAGAGTTCAAGGCCAGCCTGGCCAACATGGTGAAACCTCGTCTCACTAAAAATACAAAAATTAGCCAGGCATGGTGGCGTATGCTTGTTATCCCAGCTACTCAGGAGGATGAGGCAATAGAATGGCTTGAACTTAGGAAAGGTTGCACTAAGCCAAGATCACGTCACTGCACTCAAGTCTGAGCAGAAGAGCAAGACTTGGTCTCAAAAAAAAAAAAAAAAAAAATTAGGGTTTTGCCCCAAATCAGCACTATCTTTATTTAATAGTCTACTATGAGTCTCACGTTTATCTGCCTTTAAAAAAAAATCTGTAAATTCAGTCTATACCATCACTGGGTACCTCAAAGTCGCTAATTATCTTCAGTGTAAAACAGCACTTCATCTTACTTGTCTTGAACATCTGCTGGTCTTTTAAGCATCAAAAAGTCCAGATTTAGGATCACAGTTGAAGATTGGAAGAGTACGTTTATGTTTGCTTTTCTGAAAAAATTAAGCTTACAGCTGGTAAGTATGTCTTCCTTCCACTTTCATCCTTTTAGACTGAAGAGTACTGGTCGCTTTAGTCAGTTTCACAAAAGCAACAAATGCATTTACTCCAGGACTTGGGTTTCCTTCACTAGAACACCTTCCACTGTTAAATCATTTAAGTAGGAGACCAGAATCTCAGATCGTAATCCATGTGCACAGTCAACATGGCTTTGCAAAGGAAGGAAAATGTTCTCTGTTTTCTTTCTTGTTTCCTTCCCAATGACACCCCAAAACCTAGTGTTTTTCTGCACTGCAGCACTGCAATGGCGTCTTTTGGGAACACTAGAATTACTCCTTTCCCTGAGCCTATGGACTGAATCAAACAAAACTCATGATCACAAATTTTCTTGGAGTTCAGCAAGAATGAATCAAACAAAAAGATGTGGATGAAATATCTTTCTTCAAAACTTTAGCATTTCCCTCAAGACAAGAGTAAGCTAGCTGCCATTACCTAGGGTTATGTCAAGGAGAAACGAGATCTGAGTAAAAAGCAATGATATAACCAAAAGAACTGAAAGCAGAATCTCAGAGATATGTGCATACCCATGTTAACAGGAACACTATTCACAAAAGCTAAAAGATGGAAGCAACCCAGTGTCCATCAACAGATCGATATGTGCTATATACATAACATGGAATAATAACCAGCCTTGAAGAGAAAGGAAATTTTGACACATGCTACAACATGGATGAACAATTGAGGAGAGTATGCTAAGTGACACGCCAGTCACATAAAGAAAAACTATGGTATGATTCCACTTACATGAGGTACTTAGAATAGTGACAGTAAAATGGTGGTTGCCAAGGGCTAGGAGGAGAGGGGAGTGAGGAGTTTACTGCAATGGTCCCTAACCTTTTTGGCACCAGGGATCAGTTTTGTGGACGACAGATTTTCCATGGGCAGAGCCAGTGGTGGGGGAGTGGGGGAGTGGGGGAGTGGTTTCAGGATGAAACTGTTTCACTGCAGATCACCATTAGTTAGATTCTAATAAGGAGTGTACAACCTAGATCCCTCACAAGCACTGTTCACAATAGGGTTTGTGCTCCTATGAGAATCTAACGCCACTGTTGATCTGACAGGAGGCAGAGCTCAAGCGGTAATGCTTGATCACCCACCGCTCACCTCCTCCTGTGTGGCCCAGCTCCTAACATGCCACAGACCAGCAATCCATGGCCTGGGGTTTGAGGACCCCTGGTTTAACGGGTATATATTTTCAGTTGTTCAACAAGAAAAGAATTCGGGAGGTTGGGCTCAGTGGCTCACGCGTGTAATCCCAAAACTTTTGGAGGCCAAGGGGAGTGGATCATGAGGTCAGGAGATCGAGACCATCCTGGCTAATACGGTGAAACTCTGTCTCTACTAAAAATACAAAACATTAGCCAGGCGTGGTGGCTAACTACATGCCTGTAGTCCCAGCTACTCGGGAGGCTGAGGCAGGAGAATCACTTGAACCTGGGAGGCAGAGGTTACAGTGAGCCAAGATCATGCCACTGCACTCCAGCCTGGCAGCAGAGTGAGACTCCATCTCAAAAAAGAAGAAAAAAAAGAATTTGGGAGAAGGATGGTAGTGATGGTTATATAACAAAATGTATGTACACTTAAAATGGCTAAAATAATAAATTTTATGCTATCTATATTATACTGAAATAAAACATAGAGAAAAAACAGATGCAATAAACATTTTTCATGTCCACTTCAGTGTGATTTTTTTCAAGTAGAGAGATTAATTTATCTCAACTCCTATATTTCACAATAAGACAAACGGAGATATTGTACTTGGTTCCAATTTTGTCTTTTAAAACTCATATTTTCAACCTATCATTCTTTCAGAATATAATTACAGGTAACCTGAATTCTAGAATCAGAATTGTTTTCACTGATACCATGCCTCTAGACATCATCTTTAAGAGAGAACACTATGGCTGGGCATGGTGGCTCACACCTATAATCCCAGCACTTTGAGAGGCCACGGCGGGTGAATCACAAGGTCAGAAGTTTGAGACCAGCTTGGCCAATAGAGTGAAACCCCATCTCTACTA
Organism: Aotus nancymaae; assembly: GCF_030222135.1. Taxonomy (NCBI): domain Eukaryota; kingdom Metazoa; phylum Chordata; class Mammalia; order Primates; family Aotidae; genus Aotus; species Aotus nancymaae. The sequence continues at coordinate 23,375,803 of NW_026988454.1, forward strand.
AAAATATAAAAATTAGCCATGCGTGGTGGCACGCTCTTGCAGTCTCAGATACTCAGAATGCTGAGACAGGAGAATCACTTGAACCCGAAAGGCAGAAGTTGCAGTGAGCTGAGATCATGCCACTGTACTCCAACCTGGGCAACAGAGTGAGACTCCATCTCAAAAAAAAAAAACAGAGAGAGAACCATTTGCTGGAACTCACTGTGAACTGTGGTAGATTCTGCTAGTTGCCTACTCAAGCATCCTTTTTCCCCTTCTCACTTACAAGACAATCTCATTTTTTTCCCCTGTAGCAAGGTGGCCTTAAAATATTCACCTCACCTAGCAACTAGAGATAACCATTTGGCCCAATTCTATCCGGAGACGGACAGAAGTATATTGGGTGGAAGACCCAGAAGAACTATTATTTTCTGGATAAAAATTAACAGACTTGGCTGACATGCACATCTTGCCTTGGGTCTTTCTGCTTCCTCCAGGGAGACAGAAGCTGCCAATTTCCCTGGCAGGTAACCAGCCCTGGGTTGCCCACCTACGGACTGAAGCTTACTTGAGAAAAATGAGTTCTTTCTTAGTTAATCTATAATAAAAGAGTTTGTCTTACTTGCAGCTAAACTCAATCCTAACTCAATCTGGCACCACTGAGATAAGTCTGAGGAAGGAAATTCAGGAATATTTCTGATCTACAAGTTGGAGTTGGATGCTCCAGCTCTGTAAAAGGGATGTTAATAAGGCTGAAATGGACAGGGTGCAGTAACTCATGTCTGTAATTCCAGAACTTTGGGAGGCCAAGGTGAGTGGATCTCTTGAGCCCAGGAGTTCAAGACCAGCCTGGGCAAAATGGCAAAACCTTGTTTCTACAACAAGTACAAAAATTAGCTGGGCGTGGTGGCAAATGCCTGTGGTCCCAGCTACTTGGAAGGGTGGGGTGGGAGGATTGCTCGAACCCAGGAGTTTGAGGCTGCAGTGAGTCATGATCACACCACTGCACTCCAGCCTGGGTGACAGAGTGAGACCCTGTCTCATAAAAGAAACTAAAATAAAATAAGCCTGAAATGCAACAGTCCCTAGTCACACGTCCTATAACTCTGATCTAAGACATAACACTGAAGGACAGATGAGAGGAATAGTGAGATAGATGCATTGAGGACGCTATCAGAGTTTCCATCCATAAATCATGTTTTCTCACAATGAAACTGACATTTATTAAATGCTTTCTATGTGCCAGACACAGGGTAACCACTTTGTGCACTTTATCTCATTTAATTCCAACAGCCTTATAAGTAAAACTCAGCTCCCAACTACTTTACTCAGCTGCTGTTTGACTGCTTTATGCCTTGAATGATTTATTTTCCTCCTATATACAAAGGGGATAAAAGTACAACCCTTAAATAATTGTTGTGAGAATTAAAGATAATAATCAGCATGTGGCAAGAGGCACATGGTTAATACTCAATAAAGCCCAACTGTCATCACGGTCAAAAAGAATAGTAGACTGCACAAATTCCCAGATATAGCTAAACATCAGAATCCCCTGGAGAACTGTCTTGGAATACAGACTCCTTGACGCCATCCAGGCTTAAGGAATCGGGTGGGGCCCAGTCATCTAGAGATGTGAAGGAAAACTTGTCTAAGAGAATATCAACCACTGTATTCTCAAGATACTAAAAATGTTACCACTTTGTTACACCAAATAACCACAAAGCTTACCTAAGTCATATCTAAGAATCCACCCTGTGACTGCACAACTGCCTTTACAGAACCTACATTTAAAAGTATGCCCTCTATTTCCCCCAAGATTTAGAACATCTCTTTAGTTTATATGAAATTGCTTTAAACAAAAGAAGACATACATGTGGCCAACAAGCATGTTAAGAAAAAGCTCAACATCACTGATCATTAGAGAAATGCAAACCAAAAACACAATGACATAGCATTTCATATCAGTCAGAATTGCTGTTATTAAAAAGCCAAAAAATAACAGATGTTAGTTGTGGGAAAAAAAGAAACGCTTTATACACTGTTGGTCAGAGTGTAAATTAGTTTAAACATTGTGGAAGACAACATAGCAATTCCTCATCAAAGACCTAAAGACAGAAATACTATTTGGCCCAGCAATCCCATTACTGGGTATGTATTCGTCTGTTTTCTCACTGCTGATAAAGACATACCCAAGACTGGGCAATTTACAAAAGAAAGAGGTTTAATGGATTTAGAGTTCCATGTGCCTGAGGAGGCCTCACAATCATGGTAGAAAGCAAAGAGGAGCAAGTCACATCTTACATGGATGGCAGCAGGCAAAGAGAGAGCTTGTACAGGGAAATGCCTCTTTATAAAACCATCAGATCTTGTGAGATTTATTCACTATCACGAGAACAGCACAGGAAAGACTTGCCCCCATGATTCCATTACCTCCCACTGGGTCCCTCCCACAACACATGGGAATGAGATTTGGGTGGGGACACAGCCAAACCATATCAGGGTATATAACCAAAGGAATTTAAATTGTTCTGTTACAAAGACACATGCATGCATATGTTCACTGCAGCACTATCCATGGTAACAAAGACATGGAATCAATCTAAATACCCATCAGTGATAAACTGGATAAAGAGAATGTGGTACATATACACCATGGAATACTACACAGCCGCAAAAAAGAATGCAATCGTGTCGTTTGCAGGGACGTGGATGGAGCTGGAGGCCATTATCCTTAGCAAACTAACACAGGAGCAGAAATCCAAATACTGCATTTCTCACTTTTAAGTGGGAGCTAAGTGGTGAGAACACACGGACACATTGCAGGGAATAACATACACTGGGGCCTGTCAGAGGGTAGAGGTTGGGAGAAGGGAAATGATCAGGAAAAGTAACCAATGGATACTAGGCTTAATACCTGGATGATTAAATAATCTGTAAACAAACCACCATGACACGTATTTACCTACATAACAAACCTGCACATGTACCCCTGAACTTAAAAGTTTAAAAAGAAATACTTCAAAAGAATAAAAAAGAAAGAAAGAAATTGCTTTAGAGGGCAAGGTGCATCACTTCCTCTTACTCTGGGGACCAGGAATAAAGCAGGCTGTCTTAACAAAGATCAGAGATCTTCTTCGTATCACTTTGTCTTGGCTGCCAGGAAGTTTAGAGCCAAATTTTTTACCTTAATTTTTCTCAGTCAAGTTTTGTTATTGTTGTTGTTCTTTTTTGAGGCTCCAGGCCAGAGTGCAATGGCACAATCAGAGCTCACTGTAGCTTTGACTTGGGCTCAAGCAATCCTCCCACCTCAGCCTCCTGAATAGCTCAGACTACAGGCATGAAACTCCAAGCCCAGCTAATTTAAAAAAAAAAAAAATTATTTTAGAGATGGAATCTTGCTATATTGCCCAGGCTGGTCTCAAACTCCTGACCTCAAGCAATCCTCCCACCTCAGCCTCTCAAGGTGCTGGGGTTGCAAGCATGAGTCACCATGCCTGGCCCCTCAATTGAATTTCAAGTATCATTATTTTTCATTATTTTTCTTTATTTTGGGAGGGGATATTTTCAAACATTTGTATTACAAAAGGAATTCACATTTATTAAGGAAGATTTAGACAAACCAAAAGAAGGAAATTTAAATCACCCATTTTCCCTCTGCCCAGAGAAAACCAGTATTAACAGGTTTATGTACATCCTCCGAGACACTTTTGTCTGCTCCTTCCTTACATAGCAATTTTTAATTAAAAAAATTATATTTACTTAGAAGCATTCAGAATTTCAACAAAACAGCTGCAATTTTTTTTTTTTGCAATTACAGAGTAGTATTCAGTTAACAGAACAACAATTATTTCATATAAGCTGCATCAGAGACAACTGAAGATGAAAAACCTACCATCCCCATAGATAACTAATCTGTGCTGTGCACTAACAAGAACCTGATTTAAATTTCCTTGCCAATTTACAAACCCCATACTGCACAAGACAAGGTTAGTGGCTACTGAAAATACCAGCAGGACGTGGCTATCTAAAGATACATTCGGTAGTGTGTTAACTATACAAAAAAAAAAAAAAAGACACTGTACAATTTAAAAACAAATCTTACACAGCTTTACACTTCAATTTTTTTTCTTTAAAAGGAGTGAGCTGCGTACAGGGGCATTAAGTGCTTTATAGACAAGAAAAAAGGTTGGGTGCAGTGGCTCACGCCTATAATCCCAGCACTTTGAGAGGTCGAGGCGGGTGGATCACAAAGTCAGGAGTTTGAAACCAGCCTGACCAACATGAAGAAACCCTGTCTCTACTAAAAATACAAAAATTAACCTGGCATGGTGGCAGGTGCCTGTAATCTCAGCTACTCAGGAGGCTGAGGCATAAGAATTGCTTGAACCCAGGAGGCACAGGTTGCAGTAAGCCAAGATCATGCCACTGTACTCCAGCCTGGGTGACAGAGCAAGACTCCATCTCAAAAACACAAATAAATAAAAGGATAAAAAACTGCACTAGAACCAACTTATTCATCATCATCTCCTTCTTCATCTTCATCTTCCTCCTCCTCTTCATCTTCCTCATCTTCTCCTCTGCCTTCTTTTTCTTGCTTTTTTCAGACTTCACAAATCCCTTTTTTGCTGCATCAGACTTTCCTTTAGCTCCATATGCGGCAAAATCCTTTTCATATTTTTCCCTCAGCTTCGCAGCCTTCTTTTCATAAGGCTGCTTGTCACCTGCAGCAGTGTTACTCCACATCTCTCCCAGTTTCTTTGCAACATCACCAACAGACAAGCCAGGATGTTCTCCTTTGATTTGGGGGTAATACTCAGAGCAGAATAGGAAAAAGGCCGAAGGAAACCTCTTGGGAGCATTTGGATCCTTGAACTTCTTTTTTGTCTTCCCTTTAAGAGGGATATAGGTTTTCATTCCTCTTTCTTTTTTTTTCTTTTTTTTTGAGACAGAGTCTCGCTCTGTCACCAGGCTGGAGTGCAGTGGTGCAGTCTCAGCTCACTGCAAAAGCCTCCTGGGCTCAAATGATTCTCCTGTCTCAGCCTCCCGAGTAGCTGGGACTACAGGCGTGTGCCATCATGCCCCAGCTTATTTTTATATATTTAGTACAGACAGGATTCCACTATGTTGGCCAGGATGATCTCGATCTCTTCACCTCATGATTCGCCCACCTCAGCCTCCCAAAGTGCTAGGATTACAGGCGTGAGCCACTGCACTCGGCCTTCATTTCTCTTTCTTAACGGGCCTTGTCTGCCTTTGCCATAGCTTCAGATTTTCCTTTCTCTTTAGCAGACATGGTCTTCCATCTCTCTGAGCATTTCTTAGAAAACTGTGAGAAGTTGGCTGAAGCATCTGGATTCTCCTTCTTAGGCTCCTCACGACAAGTTTGCACAAAAAATGCACATGATGACATTTTGCCTCTCAGCTTCTTAGGATCTCCTTTGGCCATGTTTATTTTTTCTCAGCGAGGCACAGAGTCGCCCAGTGCCCATCCGGCTCTCACTTGCCCCAAAGCCATCTCTATGGAGCTCAATGTACTACAATTGCTGTGAGAGCGGGAGCCAGACGCAGCCTCCCCTTATGTAGTATTCTATATTTATTTAAAATACATCATATGTTTTATTACAATGCACATTCTTTAATACTATCATTTTTAATGCTTCATAGACATTTCATTGTCTGGACATTAAATAATTTTTTACCAATACCTCCTACCCTGTTATTATGCATTCCTAATGCTGATTTCCATTCTTAATTTTATAAGCATTTCAATAATAATCATACTTAGAATTAACATTGTACATATACACGACATTTATTTATTCATTCTTCATTCATTTAGAGAACAAATTCTTAAAAATGAAAGTCAAGTAGATATTCCAGTAGGCTTCCACAGAGAAGACCACTCCGTGCCTGAAAAATTCTTCTCATCTTCCCAGATTCCATTTCTTCCTTCTCCTCCACTCCTCCATAGCAGATTCTCTACAAGTCTGATTTCCTAAAGGATCTGTCTTGGACCTCTTTACACATTTACTAAGTGGTCATGCATCTACTCAGTCCACAGCATCTATGGGCAAAACTCCTGATGTCTTATTTCCAGTCCAAACCTTTCTTCTGAATTACAAAATCATGTGTGGTGGTTTCAAAATACATTCACAAATTACTTGGTGGCTCTCCATTCAAATGGCAGGGGGGTTAATTCTGAATAGAATATGGCAGAAGTGATGGTGTGGGGCTTCTGAGACTAAAGGTATTACAGCTCCCGCCTTGCATTCTCTCGTATCTCTCACTCTAGGAGAAGCTCAGTGCCATGTCATGAAGACACTCAAGCAGCCCTAAAGAGAGGTTCACGTGGGGAGAAACTGTGGCCTTCCACCAAGAGCCAGCAAGAGTTGAGACCTTCTGCCAAAAGCCATGTACACAAGCCATCTTGGAATCAGATCCTCCAGCCTCAGTCAAGCTTCAGATGATGGCACCACTGGCCAGCATCTTGAATACAATCTCATGAGAGACCCTGGACTAGAATCACCCCTAGCTAAGCTACTCCCAAATTCCTAGCCAAATAAACTGCATGAGATAATAAATATTTGTTTTTAAACCACCAAATGTTGGAGTGACTTGTTATAGAGCAATAGATAACTAATATAGATTTGCTGCTAAGTTTCATGATAATTTATTATGCAGCAAGAGATAAACAAATACTATGTATCTAAGCACTTACTTGACACCTCAGATAGCTCACAGACTCATTTCAACCTTCACACATCAAAACACTAAACTGTTGCTCCTCTCTCAAATCTATTCTGCCTCTAGTCTTTCCCAACTATGGGAAAACTCCTTCATCCATTCACTTGTTCATGCCAGGATGCTGAAATGAATCCTTTCTTCTAATACCACAATCTAACCCCTCTGTCAACTTTTGTTGGTTCTAATTCCTAAATAGAGCTCAAGTCCATCCACATCTCTTCTGTTCCACCGTCAACCCTCAATCCAAGCTACTGTCATCTCTTGCCTCCAACCTAAAGCCAATGACCTGACACCATCTCCTAAATTTTCTTCTTATTCCTTCTAATCAACTCTCTGAACTTTGGAACAACTAAATTAACATGGTTTATAAGGCCCTGAATCATCTGACTTCTCCTACGCTATGCCAAGCCTTGTCTTGGAACACTCACCCTCCTCAGTGTGCTCCAGCACAATGACCTTTGTGTTACTCTTGGTGACAAACCCAGCCCTTTCCTGCCTCAGGATATCGGTTCATGCTGCTATGCCTGCCTTCACCCTGTTCTCGACCTGCTTAATTCAGATGGACATTGCAGGTTTAATTTTAAACATCTTGTCTTTAGAGCAGACTTCTGGACTCCCCCACTCTCTGAAGGCAACCTGTCTTCCTTCCTCGTGCACCCGGTACTTATCTTAATTTGATTACATATTGATTTGTATAAGCCCAAGAGGGCAAGAAATGCCTAATTTGTCCCAAGGATTGTATTTATTTCAGAAAAAAATGAAAGAAATGCCTACTTTGATCTCTATAGTATATGCAGCTCCCAAAATAGGTTGTCAATTTAAAAAATATTGAATAAGTTTATTGAAGGTGTTTATTAAGTCTAACCACAGTGTGTATTCAGTCTAGACCTCTAATTTGTCCATTTCAATAACAAGAACATGAATTTGTTATATCTATTGCCTTTTCAACCTTCTGCAAAATTGTAAGACCATCATCATCAAGATGACCCATGACTTTGTTTCTCTTCTTTTTCACATGTTTATAGATTCTCTAATTCTTGGCAAAGATGAAAATCTGACTTCTAGAAACAGTAAAAAGAAGAAAAGCTTGTATACTAATAGTCCCTAAAGGCAGACCAGGAAAGCAGTTATAAAGTTCATTAGAAAATTAAATTGGCCCCTGATTGATCTAAATGGGAACATTTTATCCTAGTGTTTAGAGTTGTGATGAGTAATCACTTCCCTTTCCAAAGCTCAGTGTTTTGTAAAAGCATGGAGGATCGTGACTCTGTGCAAGATTATTTTTTGGTGAAGAAATCAAACTCGCTGATGGAAGAACCAAGAAATACTAATAAGGGCAAGCTGAAGCCCAGCATAAATCACCAGGGCCCCGTCTCTTAACTTCCAGCAAATACTACACTGACTTGTAACCAGAGATGGAGTAGGTCTGGGAGCCAACTCTGTGGGTTCTGAGGCAGAGCCACACACAGGGAGCAGCTCCACAACAGTGTTCACAGAGACTCTCCAGAAAAGAAACTGAATAATGGCACTCCGGTAGAAAAAAATAGAAACCATCCATGCCTCGCTCTTTCCGCCCACATTCATACACACAGACTCTCAGGCCACCACCCAAGCTCTGAATTCCAAAATCATATAGGTTTATGTATAAATATGTAATCACACCAAACTATGATAAGTGGCACATATTTTAACTTAATAGATTTATGGGAAATACATGGTGATAGAATATAATAAACTCAATTCTGTAACAAGTACATGTATATTCCGCACACAGAAATAAATGTTACTTGGTACAGGCTGGGCAATGTGGCTCACACCTGTAATCCCAGCACTCTGGGAGGCTGAGGCAGGTAGATCACTTGAGGCCAGGAGTTCAAGACCAGCCTGGTCAACATGGCAAAACCCTTTCTTTATTGAAATGCAAAAATTAGCTGGGTGTGGTGGCACATGTCTGTAATCCCAGCTACTGGAGAGGCTGAGGCACGAGAATCATTTGAACCCAGGAGGTGGAGGTTGCAGTAAGCTAAGATTGCACCATTGCACTCCAGTCTGGGCGACAGAGCAAGACTCTGACTCAAAAAAAAAAAAATGTTAACTGGTACAGAAAAATACATAATAGTCATAGATTTGAAAAACTAAAGATTTCATTACTCCATTCATTGTGACAAATAGGGGCATATTTTTCTAATCTGTACCTCACAGTATAGTACTGTTAGTATTAACTGTGACGTATTCATTTTTATAAATCAAGTAATAAAGCTAGACCATTTTTACTTTGGCAAATTCTTCAGTTCTCTAGAAGTGAAATCTTAGTAAAAGAATTTAACCACAGGCACCTATAGCAATTTTATACATAATTCTTTAATGTCTAAATTACCAGTAGTCACTAAAACTATAGCAATAAAAAGTAAAGAATATAAATGCTATAAATGTTTAGGATACAATAATCATTCTAGAAAAATTCAAAGCAGAATGACGTTGGGAAGCCTGGGCATGATCACTCACACCTATAATCCCAGCACTTTGTGAGGCCGAGGAGAGTGGATCACTTGAGTCCAGGAGTTCAAGATTAGCCTGGGCAACATAGTGAGGCCTCCATCTCTACAAAAATCTCTTTTTTGAGAGAGAGAGAGAGAGAGAGAGAGTGTGTGTGTGTATCTTGCTCCGTCACCCAGGCTGTAGTGCAGCAGTGTGATCTCAACTCACTGCAACCTCTGCCTCTTGGGTTCAAGCGATTCCCCTGCCTCAGCCTCCTGGGTAGCTGAGATTAGAGGCGTGTGCCACCATGCCTGGCTAATTTTTGTATTTTTAGTAGAGACCTAGTTTCACCATGTTAATCAGGCTGGTCTTGAATGCCTGACCTCATGATCCACCCGCCTCAGCCTCACCCATCCCAGACCCAAAGTACTGGGATTATAAGCGTGAGCCACCGAGCCCGGCCAAAAATCTCTTTTAAAAAAGTAACCAGGAATGGTGGCGCACACCTGTAGTCCCATCCCAGCTACTTGGGAGGATGAGGTGGGGGGAATGCCTGAGTCCCGGAGTTGAAGGCTGCAAGGAGCTGTGATCGTGCCACTGCATTCAGCCTGGGTGACAGAGTGAAAACCTGTCTCAAAAAAAGAAAAAAAAAGAGAGACTGGGTATCAAAAACCCACTACAATTTATGAAAAGGCTGCTACCCTATGTAGGGGGAAAAGCATACCATAAAACTGCCATACAGAACATGGCAATTGACAGAGATCAGGCTGTGCACTAAACCAGAAAAGAGGTGCCCCCAAACAAAGAGGAGGAACTAGGAAGCAAGGACTCCTACATCTAAGGCCTTCAATGGATACACTCCAACCAGCAAGTAACACCCAGGCAGTCGCCTGGCAGGGCAAGGCTAGATTCCACCAATCAGGTGAATCCCCCACTAAAAATGAATCAGACTCACAGCTTTATCAAGGGTCAAAGTGAAACACTGAGAATCAGTAGGCAGGCAAAAGCAAACAGGGGTACAGATATATAGTAATCAAAGACAAGTCAAACAAGGCCACATATCCAAACAAAGAGCCTGGGAAAAAAAAGTCACCATGACGCCCAACTACCAGGAAACTGTGAAACGATCTTGAGATTGATAATGATGAAATTAGAACACCCTTTAAGCTTGAGGAAGGAAATCCAGAAATGAAAGGTATAGCCCAGATCACTTTAGATCTGTACTAGATACCTAATGTGCATTTCCTTGGCCATAATCAAATATCCTGGCATGCTTATAAGCCCTGAGTTATTAATGTTTACACACTTGCATAAATATCATTTATTCCTTATAACCATAAAATGCCCCCAAGTCTCCTCTGTTAATAGTTATAAAAGGATCACAGTGCTTAGGATATCGCAGATGCATTTAGCAAACATAATCCAAATGTTAATTCTAGATAACCAATTAAAGAAGAAAGTCCACTTGGGACATGTATTTTATGTAAAACTTTTCAAAAAGCATCCAGGTGTGATTACGTTAGTATATCACACTATGGAAGTCTCATACTATGTAGCTACTGCCCAAAAGAAGGAAAAACCTCTTGTTTAACTATGGGAGAAAACATGGAAAGGATATCTCATCAAGATTGAGGAATTCCAATCTTTTTTAAGTATTTACTTTTAGTTACTTTTTTTTTTTTTTTTGAAAGGGAGTCTCACTCAATCACCCAAGCTGGAATGCAGAGGCCTGATCTTCGCTCACTGCAAGCTCCGCCTCCCAGATTCAAGGATTCTCCTGCCTCAGTCACTGGAATACCTGGGATTACAGATGCGGGTCACCAAGCCTGGTTAATTTTTGTATTTTTAGTAGAGACAGGATTTCACCATATTGGTCAGACTGGTCTTGAACTCTTGACCTCAAGTGCTCTACCTACCTCGGCCTCCCAAAGTGCTGGGATTCCAGGAGTGAGCCACTGTGCCTGGCAGCTTTTATTTACATTTTAACACCCATGCTATTTTTTTGTTTTGTCTCCACTGATTCATTTTTTAATTTTGTTGTGTTATATGTATTTTTGTAAGCCGGTTAACCTGAAACAACATAGACAGTTTTTAACAAATGTAAAATATTTACCTCATTCCATGAAATAAACTAGAATTATTTAACCAAAAATAAAAAACAAAAAGATTGAGGCATCCCTTAGCGTTATCCTATTCTTGGTTTCTTTGCTTTCTCTCCATCACAGGAGTTGAGAGTACTCAATCATATAAATTAAATAAAAGAAAGAAAGAAGAATAATCTATAAATGTCATATGATCTGCCAAGAAGTACTTTATTTTATAGTAAGAAGATGCAGTGTAAGCAAATGGGTAACACATACACACACGGTAATTCAAAGGCTTTCCATCCCAGGTCAGGCTCACAAATACAGACCTTTGAAAATATTTGGCCAGCACTGAGTGGTTAATATTTGTATAATTTGAAGAAAAGAACTGGAAATAATATAACCATAAGAAATTAATATTTTTAGGAATAATGAATGAAGTTTTTTTAGTAATAATGAAGATAATGACAGCACCAGCAGAAATAACTAACACATAGGGTGCTTACCATGTTTGGGGCATGGTACCACCTCCCATCTATTACCTTATTTTTCGTCATTATAGATATAATTTACATGCCATAAAATCCATCCGAAATTAACGGATGTTCGATTCTGTGCTTTTGTTAGTATACGCACAAAGTTGTGCAACAATCATCCGATCTTAATTCCAGACACTTTCATCACCCCAAAAAGAAATCCATTAGTGGTTACTCCCCCATTCCCTGCCGGCCTCTCAGCGCTATTAAACCACTAGTCTACTTCCTCTCTTTATGGATTTTCCTACGGTAGATTTCATACAAGTGGAATCATGAGATGTCACCTTTGGTGCCAGACTTCTTTCACTTAGTATTATGTTTTCAAGGCCCATGCAGGTTGTAGCTTGTATCAGTACAGCATTTCCTGTATGGCTGAATAATAGTCTACTGTATGAAATGACCATATTTTGCTGATGCATTCATCGGCTGATGGGCATTTTGGTTGCTTCCACTTTTTGCCTGTTATGAATAATGCTGTTATGAATATCCATGTACAAGTTTTTGTGTGAACATATGTTTTCAGTTTTCTTGGGCATATAACTTAGAAATTACTGGGTTATATGATAACTCAATGCTTAACTTTTTGAAGAACTGCCAAAATATTTTCCAAAACTGCTACACTATTTTACATTTTCACAAGCAATATAAGGTTCTAATTTTCCTACATCCTTGCCAACATGTATTTCTTTTCATTTTTATTACATCCAAACTAGTGGGCGTAAAGTAGAAAAATCTCGCTATGGTTTTGATTTGCATATCCCTAAATGACTAATGATGTTGACCATCTTTTCATGTACAATAATTATTAGCCATTTATTTATCTTTTTTGAGAAATATCTATTCCTTTGTTCATTTTTCAATTGGGTTATTTTTCTTTAGATTGCTGAGTTATAATAATTCTTGGCTGGGCATGGTGGCTCATGCCTGTAATCCCACCACTTTGGGAGGCTGAGGTGAGCAGATCACCTGAGGTCCAGAGTTCAAGACCAGCCTGGACAACATGCTAAAACCATATCTCTACAAAAATTAGCCAGGCGTGGTGGCACATGCCTATAGTCCCAGATACTTGGGAGGCTAAGGCAGGAGAATTGCTTGAACCCAAGAGGTGGAGGTTACAGTCAGCCAAGTTCGCACCTCTGTACTCCGGCCTGGAGTGCAAGACTCCATCTCAAAAAACAAAAACAAAACAAAAAAAAAACACACACACACACAAAAAAAGAATTCTTCATATATATATATATATATAATGGCACTTTAGGCTCTGGGGTACATGTGAAGAACATGCAGGATTGTTGCATAGGTACATACATGGCAATGTGGTTTGATGCCTCCATCCCCCCATCATCTATATCTGGCATTTCTCCCCCTGTTATCCCTCCCCAACTCCCTACACCCCACTGTCCCTCCCCTAGTCACCGCCAACAGACCCCAGTGTGTGATGCTCCTCTCCCTGTGTCCATGTGTTCTCATTGTTCAACACCCACCTATGAGTGAGAACATGCAGTGTTTGATTTTCTGTTCTTGTGTCAGTTTGCTGATGATGGTTTCCAGGTTCATCCATGTCCCTAATAAGGACACAAACTCATCGTTTTTTATGGCTGCATAGTATTCCAGGGTACATATGTGCCACATTTTCCCTGTCAAGTCTAATATCGATGGGCATTTGGGTTGCTTCCAGGTCTTTGCTATTGTAAACAGTGCCACAATGAACATACGGGTGCATGTGTCTATAATAGAACGATTTATAATCCTGTGGCTATATACCCAGTAATGGGATTGCTGGGTCAAACAGAAGTTCTATTTCTACATCCTTGAGGAATCACCACACTGTCTTCCACAATGGTTGAACTAATTTACTCTCCCACTAACAGTGTAAAAGTGTTCCTGTTTCTCCACATCCTCTCTGGCATCTGTTGTCTCCAGATTTTTTAATGATCGCCATTCTAACTGGCATGAGATGGTATCTCAATGTGGTCTTGATTTGCATTTCTCTAATGACCAGTGATGATGAGCATTTTTTCATATGTTTGTTGGCCTGATACAAGTTTTCTTTTGAAAAGCGTCTGTTCATATCCTTCGCCTACTTTTGAATGAGTGTGTTTGTTTTTTTCTTGTAAATCTGTTTTAGTTCTTTGTAGATACTGGATATTAGCCCTTTGTTAGATGGGTAGACTGCAAAAATTTTTTCCCATTCTGTTGATTGCCGGTTCACTCCAATGATTGTTTCTTTTGCTGTACAGAAACTCTGGAGTTTAATTAGATCCCATTTATCTATTTTGGCTTTTGTTGCCAATGCTTTTGGTGTTTTAGTTATGGAGTCCTTGCTTATGCCTACGTCTTGAAAGGTTTTACCTAGGTTTTCTTCTAAGGTTTTTATGGTGTTAGGTCTTAAACTGTTTAAGTCTTTAATCCATCTGGAGGTAATTTTAGTGTAAGGTATCAGGAAGGGGTCCAGTTTCAGCTTTCTGCACATGGCTAACCAGTTATCCCAACACCATTTATTAAACAGGGAATCCTTTCCCCATTGCTTGTTTTCATCAAGTTTGTCAAAGATCAGATGGTTGTAGATGTGTGGCATTGCCCCCGAGGCCTCTGTTCTGTTCCATTGGTCTATATCTCTGTTTTGGTACCAGTACCATGCTGTTTTGATTACTGCAGCCTTCTAGTATAGTTTGAAGTCAGGTGGTGTGATGCCTCCCGCTTTGTTCTTTTTGCTTAGGATTGTCTTGGCTATGCAGGCTCTCTTTTGGTTCCATATGAAGTTTAAGGTGGTTTTTTTCCAGTTCTCTGAAGAGGGTCATAGGTAGCTTGATGGGGATAGCGTTGAATATATAAATTACTTTGGGCAGTATGGCCATTTTCACAATATTGATTCTTCCTAAGCATGAGCATGGAATATGTTTCCATCTGTTTGTGTCCTCTCTTACTTCCTTGAGCAGTGGTTTGTAGTTCTCCTTGAAGAGATCCTTTACATCCTTTGTTAGTTGTATTCCTAGGTATTTTATTCTCTTTGTAGCAATTGTGAATGGGAGTTCGTTCTTGATTTGGCTCTCTTTAAGTCTGTTATTGGTGTACAGGAATGCTTGTGATTTCTGAACAATGATTTTGTATCCTGAGACTTTGCTGTAGTTCCTTACCAGTTTCAGGAGATTTTGGGCTGAGATGATGGGGTCTTCTAAATATACAATCATGTTGTCTGCAAATAGAGATAATTTGACTTCCTCCTTTCCTAATTAAATACCCTTTATTTCTTTTTCTTGCCTGATTGCTCTGGCTAGAACTTCAAATACTATATTGAATAGAAGTGATGAGAGAGGGCTTCCTAGTGCCAGATTTCAAATGGAATGCTTCCAGTTTTTGCCCATTCAGTATGATATTGGCTGTGGGTTTGTCATAAATAGCTTTTATTATTTTGAGATATGTTCCATTGATATCTAGTTTATTGAGAGTTTTTAGCATAAAGGGCTGTTGAATTTTGTCGAAGGCCTTCTCTGCATCTATTGAGATAATCATGTGGTTTTTGTTTTTGGTTCTGTTTATGTGTTAGATTACGTTTATAGACTTGCGTATGTTGAGCCAGTCTTGCATCCCTGGGATGAAGCCTACTTGATCATGATAGGGAAGATTTTCGATGTGCTGTTGCAATTGGTTTGCCAGTATTTAATTGAAGATTTTTGCATTGATGTTCATCATGGATATTGGCCTGAAGTTTTCTTTTCTTCTTGAGTCTCTGCCAGGTTTTGGCATCAGGATGATGTTGGTCTCATAAAATGATTTGGGAAGGATTCCCTCCTTTTGGATTGTTTGGAATAGTTTCAGAAGGAATGGTACCAGCTCCTCTTTGTATGTCTGGTAGAATTTGGCTGTGAACCCATCTGGACATGAGCTTTTTTTGGTTGGTAGGCTATTAATTGCTGCCTCAGTGTCAGCCCTTGTTATTGGTCTATTCATGGTTTTGGCTTCTTCTTGGTTTCGGCTTGCGAGGGTGCAAGTGTCCAGGAATTTCTCCATTTCTTCCAGGTTTACTGGTTTATGTGCATAGAGTGGTTTGTAGTAATCTCTGACGGTAGTTTGTATTTCTGTGGAATTGGTGGTGATATCCCCCTTATCACTTTTTATTGCATCTATTTGATTCTTCTCTCTTTTCTTTTTTATTAATCTGGTTAGTGGTCTATTTTGTTGATCTTTTCAAGAAACCAGCTCCTGGATTTATTAATTTTTGAAGTGATTTTTGTGTCTCTATCTCCTTCAGTTCTTCTCTGATCTTAGTTATTTCTTGTCTTCTGCTAGCTTTTCAGTTTTCTTGATCTTGCTCCTCTAGCTCTTTCAATTTTGATGACAAGGTGTCAATTTTAGATCTTTCCTTGCTTCCCATGTAGAACATCTTTATTTCTGCCTTCATTTCATTGTTTATCCAGTCAACATTCACGAGCCAGTTGTTCAGTTTCCATGAAGTTGTGCAGTTCTGAGTTAGTTTCTTAATCCTGAATTCTAATTTGTTGCACTGTGGTCTGAGAGACTGTTTCTTAAGATTTGTGTTCTTTTGCATTCGCTGAGGAGTGATTTACTTCCAATTATGTGGTCAGTTTTAGAGTAAGTGTGATGTGGTGCTGAGAAGAATGTATATTCTGTGGATTTGGGGTGGCGAGTTCTGTAAATGTCTATTAGGTTTGCTTGGTCCAGATCTGAGTTCAAGTCCTGGATATCCTTGTTAATTTTCTGTATCATTGATCTATCTAACATTGACAGTGGAGTGTTAAAGTCTCCCACTATTATTGTGTGGGAGTCTAAGTCTCTTTGTACATCATTAAGAACTTGCTTTATGTATCTGGGTGCTCCTGTATTGGGAGCATATATATTTAGGATTGTTAGCTCTTCTTGTTGAATCAATCTTTTTACCATTATGTAATGCCCTTCTTTGTCTCTTTTAATCTTTGTTGGTTTAAAGTCTATTTCATCAGAGACTAGAATTGCAACTCCTGCTTTTTTTTGCTCTCCATTTGCTTGGTAAATCTTCCTCCATCCCTTTATTTTGAGCCTATGTGTATCCTTGCATGTGAGATGGGTTTCCTGGATGCAGCACACCAATGGGTTTTGACTTTTTACCCAATTTGCCAATCTGTGTCTTTTGATTGGGGCATTTAGCCCATTTACATTTAAGGTTAATATTGTTATGTGTGAATTTGATCCTGTCATTTTGATGCTAGCCGCTTGTTTTGCCCATTAGTTGATGCGGTTTCTTCATTGTGTCAATGCTTTATGCCATTTGGTATGTTTTTGGAGTGGCTGGTACCGATTGTTCCTTTCCTTGTTTAGTGCTTCTTTCAGGTGCTCTTGTAAGGGAGGCCTGGTAGTGATGAAATCTCTGAGCAATTGCTTGTTCATAAAGGATTTTATTTCTCCTTCACTTATGAAGCTTAGTTTGGCTGGATGTGAAGTTCTAGGTTGAAAGTTCTTTTCTTTAAGGATGTTGAATATTGGCCCCCACTCTCTTCTGGCTTGTAGGGTTTCTGCTGAGAGATCCACTGTGAGTCTGATGGGCTTCCCTTTGTGGGTAACCCCACCTTTCTATCTGGCTGCTGTAGCATTTTTTTCCTTCATTTCAACCCTGGTGAATCTGACGATTAGGTGCCTTGGGGTTGCTCTTCTTGAGGAATATCTTTGTGGTGTTCTCTGAATTTCCTGGACTTGAATATTGGTCTGCCTTCCTAGGTTGGGGAAGTTCTCCTGGATAATATCCTGAAGAGTGTTTTCCAGCTTGTGTTCATTCTCTCTGTCACATTCAGGTACACCTATCAAACGTAGATTAGGTCTTTTCACATAATCCCATATTTCTTGGAGGCTTTGTTCATTTCTTGTTACTCTTTTTTCTCTAATCTTGCCTTCTCGTTTTATTTCATTGAGTTGATCTTCAATCTCTGATATCCTTTCTTCTGCTTGGTCCATTCGGCTATTGAAATTTGTATATGCTTCGTGAAGTTCTCCTGTTGTGTTTTTCAGCTCCATCAATTCATTTATATTATTCTCTAAGCTGTTTATTCTCATTAGCATTTCATCAAACCATTTTTCAAGGTTCTTAGTTTCTTTGCATTGGGTTTGAACATGTTCTTTTAGCCCAGAGAAGTTTGCTATTACCCACTTTCTGAAGCCTGTTTCTGTCAATTCATCAGACTCATTCTCCATTCAGCCTTGTTCCCTTGCTGGCAAGGAGTTTTGATCCCTAGGAGGAGGAGAGGCATTCTGGTTTTGGGTGTTTTCACCCTTTTTGCACTGGTTTCTTCCCATCTTTGTGAATTTATCTACCTGTGGTCTTTGTAGTTGATGACTTTCGGATGGGGTCTCTGAGTGGATGTCCTTTTTGTGGATGATGAAGTTATCTCTGTTTCTTAGTTTTCCTCCTAACAGTCAGGATCCTCTGCTGTAGGACTGCTGGAGGTCCACTCCAGACCCCGCTTGCCTGGGGATCACCTGCAGTGGCTGCAGAACAGTAAGGGTTGCTGCCAGTTTCTTCTTCTGTTATCTTTGTCCCAGAAGGATACCTGCCAGATGTCAGCGTGAGCTCTTCTTTATTAGGTGTCTCTTTGGATATATGGGGGTCAGAGAGCTGCTTGAGAAGACAGTCTGTCCCTTATATGAGCTCAGGTGCTCATATAAGCTGTGAGCTCTGTTGTTCTGTTCAGAGCTGCTGGGCAGGTACATTTAAGTCTGCTGCAGCAGAATTCATAACTGCCTTTTTTCCCCAGGTGCTGTGTCTTGGGAAGGTGGAGCTTTATTTATAAGCTCCTGATGTGCTGCTGCCTTTTTTCAGAGATGCTCTGCCCAGCAAAGAGCTAGCCTAGTCACAGTCTGCCAGCAGAGGCACTGCTGAGCTGCTGTGGGCTCTGCCCAGCTGCTATGTGAAATTCCTTGCAGTTTTGTTTGTAGAGGTATACTTAGAACTGCCTCAGTAATGGTGGTATGCCTCAGTAATGGCAGACTGTCTCAGTAATGGCGGACTATCTCAGTAATGGCAGACTGTCTCTGTAATGGCGGACTGCCTCGGTAGTGGCGGACTGCCCCGGTAGTGGTGGACTGCCTCAGTAGTGGCGGACTGCCTCGGTAGTGGTGGACTGCCTCAGTAATGGCGGATGCCCTTCCTCCCACAGAGGAAGCATGGTCCCGTGTCCACCTGTGCTTTCTGTGAAACTCTCAGTCCAGAGCATTTCAGATTGCTGGTCTCTGTGGGGGTGGGACCCACCAAGCCAGATCACCTGCCTCCCTGTTTCAGCCCCCTTTTTTTTTCAGTTGAATAGGTGACTCTGTGTCCCAGGCACCATTTGCGCCCAGGTTGGTGTGAGTTTTTGTGCAGAGACCCACTGCGCTGGCTGAAACAGCCATGCTGAAGACTTGTGGTGCTTTTTCACCTGGGAATCTCCTGGTCTATGGGCAGTAAAAATTCGTTTGGAAATGCGAAGATCATTCACCCTCTGCCTTCTCGCTGGGAACTGCACTCCAGAGCTGTTCCTATTCAGCCATCTTGGATCGAATCAAGAATTATTTATCTATTGTGGATACTACACCTTTATCAGATACATAATTTGTAAATATTTTCTCCCATCCTGTGGACTGTCTTTCACTTGCACTATCTTATTTTAATCCTCACAATAGCCATGAGTTATCACCATGGCTATTACTGTCCCATTTAACAGATGGGAAAACAGGGTTGACATACACAACTAATAAGTACTAGAGCAGAGGCCAGCCCAGGCAATCTGCCCCCAAGCATCCGTAAAATGTACTGTCAGAAGCACTGAGCTCCAGATGCCATAGCAATAGGCACTAAATAAAATAAGAAGGATTAAAAATGATTAACTTAAAAAGAAACAGTATTGCTGATGCTTTGCACAGAAATACCAGAGGGCCTTTCTTAACTTGAGAAAGAAGAGTGGCTTAAAATAAAGCACATTCACCCTTAAAAGGAAGGCAAAACTTGGCCTTTAAACACTGTCTATTCTTTTCAATTGTAGGAAACTTTCTTTCTTATTGAGTTATGTAGTTGAAACAAAGGAATTCAAAATACAAATGGTATTTTTGCTGAGATGCAAACATTGTAAATAGTCACAGTGGGTGTTCTGTTAGGTGGAGGCCTACTTCTTAGTCAGCAACCCCCTCTTTTCAAAATGTATGCCTCTCTCAGCCCTACACACCCACTCTCTGAGATGATGAACAAAGCAGAGTTTTAGCAACTAAGATATCACTCCAATCTGTCACTCCTTCTTCTCCCCTTATTTCTGCCACCAGCCATGTGAAATATAAAAGTTAATCTGTGAAGAATTTTAGTATGTCTGTAGAATTATGTTCATGGTAAATAATGGGTAATAGAGTGATTTAAAAGAGCATACTAGATCTACTAGTACTGGCATGGAAAGGAATTCAGTGTAGTTAGCTAAAGAAAAAAATTGTAAACAATATAAATAAAATCATCTCGTATGTATTAAAAACAGGCAACATAGAACCCTTTTCACAAGATGGCGCCGAAAGTGAAGAAGGAAGCTCCTGCCCCTCCTAAAGCTGAAGCCAAAGCGAAGGCTTTAAAGGCCAAGAAGGCAGTGTTGAAAGGTGTCCACGGCCACAAAAAAAAGAAGATCCGCATGTCACCCACCTTCCAGCGGCCCAAGACACTGCGACTCCGGAGGCAGCCCAAATATCCTCGGAAGAGCACCCCCAGGAGAAACAAACCTGGCCACTATGCTATCATCAAGTTTCTGCTGACCACTGAGTCTGCCATGAAGAAGATACAAGACTACAACACACTGTGTTCACTGTGGATGTTAAAGCCAAAGAGCACCAGATCAAACAGGCTGTGAAGAAGCTCTATGACATTGATGTGGCCAAGGTCAACACCCTGATTCGGCCTGATGGAGAGAAGGAGGCATATGTTAGACTGGCTCCTGATTACAATGCTTTGGATGTTGCCAACAAAATTGGGATCATCTAAACTGAGTCTAGCTGGCTAATTCTAAATATATGTATATCTTTTCACCTTAAAAAAAATAGGCAAAATAAATTCATATAATACTCATGTTAGTAAATGCACACAAACAAAAAATAATCAGTAGGAAGAGAACACCCTATGGAACTTGACTCTAGTCTGGCATGGTGAAGAGACATAAGATGTGTACAATAAGTGGGAGGCCCCCTTGCAGGAATGAGTGGGGGGACTGGGGACATTACTAGGTGGGGAGTTTGACTGGGGCAGTACACTTGTCAAACAGTAATGCAGGTGTCCTAAGGTGAGCTCAGGGAGGACAGAAACATCCTGTGGAGCAGAAGGGCAAAAGCTCACTTGATCTTGATTTTCAGTACAAACACAAGCCCCATGCAAGTCTGAAATCCAGCAGGGCAGTCAACTTGTAAAGCTCCAAAATAATCTCCTTTGACTCCATGTCTCACATCCAGGTCATGCTGATGCAAGAGGTGGGTTCCCATGGTCTTGTTGCTTTCACAGGCTCGCATTGAGTGTCTGTGGCTTTTCCAGGTGCACAATGCAAACTGTCAGTGGATCTACCATTCTGGGGTCTGGAGGACGGTGACCCTCTTCTCACAGCTCCACTAGGCAGTTCCCCAATGGGGACTCTGTGTGGGGGCTCTCAGCTCACATTTCCCTTCCACACTGCCCTAGCAGAGGTTTTCCATTAGGGCTCTGCCCCTGCAGTGTACCACTTCACAGACATCCAGGCATTTCCATACATCCTCTGAAATCTAAGCAGAGGCTCCCAAACCTCAATTCTTGACTTCTGTGCACCTGCAGACCCAACACCATGTGTAAGCCACCCAGGCTTGGGGCTTATACCCTTTGAAGCAACAGCCTGACCTATATGTTGGCCCCTTTTAGCCATGGTTGGGACACAGGGCACCAAGTCCCAAGACTGCACAAAGCAGTAAGGCCCTGGGCCTGGCCCACTAAACCATATTTTCCTCCTAAACCTCCTGGCTTGGGATGGGAGGGGCTGCCATGAAGACCTCTGACATGCCCTGGAGCCATTTTCCCCACTGTCTTGGGGATTAACATCTTCCTAGGAAGCCATTCAAATTGTTCCAAGCTCTGCCTGCTACACAGTTCCAAAGTCACATCCACATTTTCAGGTATCTTAATAGAAATATCCCACTCTACCAGCAAAATTTATTGTATTAGTCCATTTTCATACTGCTGTGAAGAAATACCCAAGACTGGGTAATTTATAAAGAAAAAGAGGTTTAATGGACTCAGAGTTCCACATGGCTGGAGAGGCCTTGCAATCATGGCAGAAGGCGAAGGAGGAGCAAAGGCATGTCTTTCATGGCAGCAGGCAAGAGAGCATGCACAGGGGAACTGCCTCTTATAAAGCCATTAGATCTCGTGAGACTTGTTCACTATCACAAGAATAGCATGGGAAACCTGCCCCCCATGATTCAGTTACCTCCCACCAGGTCCCTCCCACAACACATAGGAATTATGGGAGCTACAATTCAAGACGGATCGCCTGAGGTCAGGAGTTCGAGATCAGCCTGATCAACATGGAGGCTGAGGCAGGAGAATCACTTGAACCCAGGAGGTGGAAGTTGCAGTGAGCCAAAATCGTGCCATTGCACTCCAGCCTGGGCAACAGAGTGAGACTCTGTCTAAAAAAAAAAAAAAAAAAAAAAGTATTATATATGATAAGCTTTTTAAAAAACAGAGTGAGTTTAGTGGCAGTTTGAAAACCACAGAGCGGGTTCCAAGAGAGACCTAATGACAGTTCTTTTGTGACTTATAAGGTGTCTTCCTACTGTGTTTGACTTAAAGGATTTTGTTTTATGTTTTAATTTCTGTTTTGACCTTTCATAAAATAAGATCTTATAGAATTCTCTTAAGGTAGTATTCATAAACTTTTTCTGGATTGAGAGCTTTTAAAAAAATTGATGTGCAGGTTTTAGAATTTCTGCATCTACTCAAATTCATTTATGTGAGGACATGCATTATTTTTCTCATAACTAAGAAATTTGGGAAGTCACTAAAACTTATGAAGATCTGTTCATTTGTGCATTTTATTCATATTTGTTTATTCATTTCCATGGCTTTAAAGGTTTGTAGGACCATCTGACAGAGGTCCTTGGTTGTTTCTTTTTAAACACAATATTGTGTATTTTAAAACACTAAAAAAGAGTCAAATCAAGAGCGAACTCCCATTCACAATTGCTACAAAGAGAATAAAATACCTAGGAATACAATTAACGAAGGATGTAAAGGACCTCTTCAAGGAGAACTACAAACCACTGCTCAAGGAAATAAGAGAGGACACAAACAGATGGAAACACATTCCATGCTCATGCTTAGGAAGAATCAATATTGTGAAAATGGCCATACTGCCCAAAGTAATTTACAGATTCAATGTTATCCCCATCAAGCTACCTATGACCCTCTTCAGAGAACTGGAAAAAAACCACCTTAAACTTCATATGGAACCAAAAGAGAGCCCACATAGCCAAGATAATCCTAAGCAAAAAGAACAAAGCTGGAGGCCTCATGCTACCTGACTTCAAACTATACTAGAAGGCTGCAGTAATCAAAACAGCATGGTACTGGTACCAAAACAGAGATACAGACCAATGGAACAGAACAGAGGCCTCGGGGGCAACGCCACACATCTACAACCATCTAATCTTTGACAAACCTGACAAAAACAAGCAATGGGGAAAGGATTCCCTGTTTAATAAATGGTGTTGGGATAACTGGTTAGCCATGTGCAGAAAGCTGAAACTGGACCCCTTCCTGACATCTTACACTAAAATTACCTCCAGATGGATTAAAGATTTAAATGTTCCCTAAAAACCCTAGAAGAAAACCTAGGCAAAACCATTCAGGACATAGGCATAAGCAAGGACTTCATAACTAAAACACCAAAAGCATTGGCAACAAAAGCCAAAATAGACAAATGGGATCTAATTAAACTTCAGAGCTTCTGTACAGCCAAAGAAATAATCATTGGAGTGAACCAGCAACCAATAGAATGGGAAAAATTTTTGCAGTCTACCCATCTAACAAAGGGCTAATATCCAGTATCTACAAAGAACTAAAACAGATTTACAAGAAAAAAACAAATAAACCCATCCAAAAGTGGTCAAAGGACATGAACAGACACTTTTCAAAGAAGACATACATGAGGTCAACAAACATATGAAAAAATGCTCATCATCACTGGTCATTAGAGAAACGCAAATCAAAACTAAATTGAGATACCATCTCATGCCAGTTAGAATGGTGATCATTAAAAAATCTGGAGACAACAGATGCCAGAGAGGATGTGGAGAAATAGGAACACTTTTACCCTGTTAGTGGGAGAGTAAATTAGTTCAACCATTGTGGAAGACAGTGTGGCAATTCCTCAAGGACCTAGAAAAAGAACTTCTGTTTGACCCAGCAATCCCATTACTGGGTATGTAGCCAAAGGATTATAAATTGTTCTGTTATAAAGACATATGCACACGTGTGTTCACTGCGGCACTGTCTACAATAGCAAAGACCTGGAACCCACTCAAATGCCCATTGATGATAGACTGGACAGGAAAAATGTGGCACATATACACCATGGAATATTATGCAGCCATCAAAAACGATGAGTTCACGTCCTTTGTAGGGACATGGATGAACCTGGAAACCATCATTCTCAGCAA
The DNA here is from genome assembly GCF_030222135.1 of Aotus nancymaae. Taxonomy (NCBI): domain Eukaryota; kingdom Metazoa; phylum Chordata; class Mammalia; order Primates; family Aotidae; genus Aotus; species Aotus nancymaae. The sequence continues at coordinate 23,400,296 of NW_026988454.1, forward strand.
ACTGACACAAGAACAGAAAATCAAACACCACATGTTCTCACACATAGGCGGGTGTTGAACAATGAGAACACATGGACACAGGGAGAGGAGCATCACACACTGGGGTCTGTTCGGGGAGACTAGGGGAGGGGCCACAGGGGGAGAAATGCCAGATATAGATGATGGGGGGATGGAGGCAGCAAACCACATTGCCATGTATGTACCTATGCATAATCTGCACATGTAACCCACAACCTAAAGTACAATCAAAAATATTTTTTAAAATAAATATATAAATAAAACAAAAGTTAAACATTTCATTGTGTAAAAATTACACCCTGGGCCAGGCACAGTGACTCACGCCTGTAATTTCAGCACTTTAGGAGGCTGAGGCAGGTAGATCACGAAGTCAAGAGATCGAGACCATCCTGGCCAACATGGTGAAACCCCATCTCCACTAAAAATACAATAATTAGCTGTGCATGGTGGTGCACGCCTGTAATCCCAGCTACTTGAGAGGCTGAGGCAGGAGAATCACTTGAAGCCAGGATGCAGAGGTTGTAGTGAGCTGATATCACGCCACTGCACTGCAGCCTGGGTGACAGAGTGAGACTCTGTCTCAAAAAAAGAAAAAAAAGGAAAAATTTACCCACTCCCAGGAGGGAACCCTCTGACATGGTTTGGCTGTGTCCCCACACAAATCTCTGGGCGAAAGAGCAAAACTCCATCTTAAAAAGAAAAAAGAAACCGAAACTTCTCCTTATATAAGGGTTTCCACATTCTTGGGATTTTTCTCCTGACCCCCAACAAATGACTGTCTTCTTGAAGGTAAGTTTCTCCTTGAAAAATAAAAGCTAGTAGAATTTATCCATATAAAAACAAAAGATTCAGGTAGTATCCAATAGGTTACTATGCTATTGCTACATCTATTTGTCTATGACAAAATCCTTACTTAATTAACAGTAACTTGAGTTTTTCAGAAATGCATAATAGCAAATACTCTATTATTCTAAATAATCTAGATATTATTTAACAACAATTGCATTGTCTATATAATAATTGAAGGAGGTCATAAAAAAACATATCTACAAAATAAAATTCACATTTAAAATTAACCAAAATAAGTGACAGGTCTAAGTAGCATATCTATAATTATCTTGGAAGCATTTTTTTTAACAAATCCTTGACTCATGTATAACCCTTTCTTAAAAACGCACGTAGAGGGGCCAGGTACAGTGGCTCACGCCTATTATCCCAGCACTTTGTGAGGCTGAGGCAGGCAGATCACTTGAGGTCAGGAGTTCAAGACCAGCCTGGGCAAAAGGGTGAAACCCTGTCTCTACTAAAAATACAAAAACTAGCCAGGTGTGGTGGCACGTTCCTGTAGTCCCAGCTACTCTGGAGACTGAGGCACGAGAATCACTAGAACCTGGGAGGCGGAGGTTGCAGTGAGCTGAGATTGTGCCACTGCACTCCAGCCTGGGTGACAGAGCAAGACTCCATTTAAAAAATAAAAAAAGAAAAAGAAATGCAGGTCGAGATACCACTTCACACCAGTCAGAATGGCTATTACTAAAAAGTCAAAAAAACATAGGCATTGGTGAGGTTGCAGAGAAAAATGAACACATACACACTGTTGTTAGGAGTGTACATCAGTCCAACCATTGCAAAAAGCAGGGTGGCGATTCCTCAAAGACCAGCAACAGAACTACCATTCAACCCAGAAATCCCATTACTAGATGGATACCCAGAGAAATATAAATCATTCCATCATGATGACACATGCATGTGTATGTTCACTACAGCACTACTCACAACAGCAAAGACATCAAGTCAACCTAAAGGCCCATCGATGGTAGGCTGGACAAAGAAAATGTGTTACATACACACCACAGAATATGTGCAGCCATAAAAAAGAACGAGATCATGTAATCTGTAGAAATGTGGATGAAACTGAAGGCCATTATCCTTAGCAAACTAATGCAGCAACAAAAAACCAAATACCGCATGTTCTCATTTTAAAGGGGGAGCTAAATGGTGAAAACACGTGGACACACAGCGAGGAACAACAGACACCGGGACCTACCAGAGGCTGGAAGATGGGAGAGTAAGAGGATCAGGAAAAGCAACCAATGGCTATTAGGCCCAGTACCTGGGTGATGAAACAACAAACTCCTATAACACAAGTTCACCTCTATGACAAACCTGCCCATGCACCCCAAACTTCAAATCAATGTCAAAAATTTTATATAGGTAAAAATTTTTTGAAAGCAACATCTCCCACAGGTATACTCTCCTGGTTTCCAAGTAAATGAACATGAACTGTACTGCTTTTATTTTATTTTATTTTATTTTATTTTATTTTATTTTATTTTATTTTGAGACCAAGGCTCGCTCTGTTGCCAGGCTGGAGTGCAGTGACATGATCCCAGCTCACTGCAACCTCTGTCTCCCAGATTCAAGCAATTCTCCAGCCTCAGCTTCCCAAATAGCTGGGACTACAGGCCCACACCAGCACGCCCAGCTAATTTTTGTATTTTTTAGTAGACAGGGTTTCACCATGTTGGCCAGGATGGTCTGGATCTCTTGACCTCGTGATCTGCCCGCCGCCTTGGCCTCCCAAAGTGCTAGGCTTACAGGCAGAAGCCACCACGCCCAGCTGAGCTGTATGGCTTTAACACATCAACTTTTATATTCATGTGATGATTGCGCCGTTTAGTATATTATATCAGAAGTTGAATGTGATACACATAAATCTCTATCAGCTGCCAAAACATTTGAAGTTAGTGAAAATAGATTCCTTCCACGAATGAAACGATCATTGAATCCACAGATTACCAAAAAAAAAAAAAAAGAAAAAAAAACACTTTAATCTCTGAACTTCTTCACTTTTCATAAAATAGGAGTCATTTAAGTCCCGCTTTTACTTTGGCTACTCATTTTCTTCCCAAGTACATTTGAACACTGTGGTGAATATATGTCACTTAGTAACAATCCTGCCAATGACACTGAGAGTAAACCACTAAATCACATTAACTGAAGCATGTATCTTCAGAATAAAGCGTGAAACATGGAGAATCATAAGTGGTTTATGTACATGCTTTGGTCACGGAAAAGTTAACCATCTACTCCTCATGATCTATTCTAGAATTCCAATCCTAGGCTGTCCCTAAAGTGGAAAGGACTGGAGTCATTCCTTCCCTTTTTCCCCATCATCAAACATATGCATCATAACACACACATGAACAGGAAAAGCTTCTTCCAACATTATTTTTTAAATTGATTATTGAGTCAACTGCCAAAAGAAAGTGATGAAATGTATTTCAGGAGAAAGCAGGAATGACTGGAGAATTATCCACCACTCTTAATTGTTTCTGCGGATGCTCTTTTTTAACGAAATGAAAATCAAGAGTTATGCGATGTGGCAAGCAGAATAAAACATCCTCTTCCTCTCCGCTTGCAAAAGATACCCATGTCCTACGAGTACCTTAGATTACACAGCAAGGGGTAAATTGAGGTTGCAGATGAAAGTGTTGTTGACTAATCAACTGACTTTAGGATAGAAGGTTATCTTGGGTTAGCCTCGTGAGCTCAGCGAAATCACAAGGGGTGTTCTAAGTGGAAAAGGAATCTGGGTGAATAGCAGAGCAAGCAATGAGCAACTTAAGAAGGACTCAACCCACCACTGCTGGTTTTGAAGACTAAAGAGAGCCGTGAGCCAAGAAACACAGGCAGCCTGTGGAGGTTGGAAAACTCAAGGGAAAGGAGTCTCCTCTGAGCTTCCAGAAGGAGCGTGGCCCTGTCAACACCTACATTTCAGCTCAGTGAGACCCGTGTCCAACTTATAACCTCGAGAAATGTAAGATAGAAAAGTTGTGTTGTTCTAAGCTGCCAAATTTGTGCTAATTCGATACAACCACAAGAGGAAACAAATAAACCTACTCATGTGCTAGACTTCTCAGTCATTCATCCCTGCCTGTGAATCACAAACTGGGAAACAGAAAATCAGAAGTAAAAACACGAAGTGGGAGAGCAAAGCTGTAGGTGCCTGAGCTTCTAGCCCCAGCTAGCTAAAAGTACATTAGCACCCACACATAAAATCTACACCAGGCGTCATCCCACACAAACCGACCCAAACAAAGGACATTTGACACAAATCACTCCTTTTCCTTTCAGGGGAAATCATAAAGGGAGACATTGGGAGAAGTAGGTCCCAATCAGAAGCAATTTCTGCAGGTACCAATTGAGTTCCTAATCGAGAAACCAGTAGCACAGACCCAACAAGAGGGAGACTGTCACGTGCAAGTTCCTTCCATCACAGTTAAACTGAAAAGAAGAGTGAGCTCAGCTTTTGGCAGTGAAATCTGAAATATTAAAATCCATGAAGAGAGCTTTGCCGTAACTCAGTTTAATTCATCAACAGAGCCCAGATATTCCCAGGCTAGCAACCTCCACATCCAGGTCCTCAAAAGCATTCTCGCAAGGTACTACAATAACCTCCCACACTATCTACCCTTGGATTTGTATCCTAAGCACTGCTGACAGATTCACCTTCTTCTGATCGCTAAATATCTTACACTCCAAAGCTCTGAACATCACCTGCTGCCTTTAAATTCAGATACATCTATATGTTACAGGGCTAAATGCCTACCTAGCATGGCATTCAGCATACTTTCTATAGCCACTCCCCATTAATTCTGTGCCCTCTACCTGGAACATTGTCCTCCAGCCCCAATGCTGTCATTAGTATTCGCAGCAAATGGCACCCCCTTTAATGAAGCCTTTAGATGGCTCCTCTCCCAGCTCTAAACCCATCCTACCCTCACCTGTTGAATTCATATGATACTTAAATTCCTTATTTATAACACAATATTGTAAATATACATGCCCACATGATCTCCTGTTCCTTCTTTGTTTTGTTTTCTTTTGTTTGTTTTAAGACAGGGAAAGACTGTCATGGGAATTAATTGAGTGAGGAGTTTGTATCTCTGCCCATCTGCAGTTTTTGCTACTGCACAAATTCCTACCAGCTGAGCTGGGACCTAGACGCTGTCTTGAGAGGGGAGATTTAAGGCCCGTGTGGAAGATAAACATATAGTAATAATGCTGCAAAGAAACAGGACCCACCAGGCCAAGTCAGTCTGCAACCATCTTACACCTCACCAGTTCTGGAAAACCAAGTTTTCTGTGTGTCAATTTCAAAATGATTTTCAAGTTGTAGCTGTTAGGTCACTATATAAATGGACATGTGTATAGAAATATCTCAGTACTTCTCCAAGTGGGAAGATCAAAGATGGACAGACCCTTTCCTAGCATCTGACTCAAAAGCCTAGAAAACACATAGAAAAGAAGCAAAAAATGCCGTTCTGTAAGATACTGTGTTTTGTGTGCCATGGTTTCTCTATTTTTAGATTTAAGTACTACTGTGTGTCCATCAATTATTATCTATGAACATTAAAGTATTTTGAAAACGTAAAATTCAAAGTGCTAACACTGAGAAACTTATTCAAAATCATATTTCAAATAGCAAACCATATCCATAAAAATTAAAAGTAATAATCATTTTTAAAAAATAGCAAACCAATATAATAAGAAACCTAAGAAAAATTGAGCATATAACAAAATAAGCATAAATATAACACATGACTTAGCATAAAAAACTCATTCTAAGCAACCTGGCACACAGTAGGTCCTAGATACACCTTAAAGTGCTGACTCAGTGCAAACTCATCAGCCTCAAAGGTCAGATGTAAGGGCTCAAGATATTGCATCAAGTGGAAATCAACTTTCACATCACATAAAGAATGGCAGGTCATTTTTTTCCTCCTCTGCTGTATTTCTAAAACTATTCAGGTGTTGATGCAGACCTTTTTCCACGTCTTGGCAAAGTGTAATTTGAACAGGCAGTTTCTCATGACCTTCAAGTCTGTGTTCAACAATGAAATCATTTGGCTTTATATCCTATCCAGTTATTAATCACAAACAACAAAAGAAGAACTTTCACATGGAAAATGTGAAACCTATGCTGGCCAGCACTCACTCTGGGTCACTCCAGGTCACATTCACTTGTAGCTAAGTTCACTGAAGACCATGCAATGACCTCAGCTATTTAGAAAATACATTCAACATTTTCCTGGAGAGGAAAAAAAACAGCTATGTGACTTTAAGACAAGTGCTCCTGGAGGTCTGCAGTCTGAGGAGGGTACAATGAACAGCTGGGTCCTGGGCAGAAGGGGGTGGCATGCACAGGGAGCTGGGTACCCCCGGATGGGCACATCCCCTACCTTCCCTCGGTTGGCTCCTTCACTAAGTGTCTGAGCAGGAAATTTCTACCCTGGCATGGAATGCCCACTCCAGGATCTTAGCATTCCCACACCACGCATTTATAAAGGAATCCAGCTATTCTAGCAAGATTTAACTTTATATACATCAGTTCCAATGAGTTGTATTTTTAAATAACAAAGCAAACATTTACAACCCTGTTTTACTCCTTTGTTGTTGTTGCCATTATTAGGATTACTATGATTAATTTTGGCTCTTATTTTTATCATTTTAAGTAAGAAAGTGGCAGCATGAAGAAAAAAATATCCCAGGAATTGACCTATGTCTCTAATAAAATGGGTACTTCTGGCTGGGTGAGGTAGCTCACGTTTGTAATCCCAGCATTTTGGGAGGCCAAAGTGGGAGGATCACATAAGCCCAGGAGTTCAAGACCAGCCTGGGCAACATAGTGAGATCCCATCTCCACAAAAAAATAGAAAAGTGGCCAGGTGTAGTATCACACACCTATGGTCTCAGCTACTTGGGAGACTGAGGCAGGAGGATCACTTAAGTCCAGGAGGTTAAAGCTACAGTGAGCCATGGTCATGCCACAGCACTCCAGCCTGGGTGACAAAGTAAGACCATGTCTCCAAAAAAGATAAATAATTTTTTTAAAAAATTTAGATAAGGGACTTACTTCCTTATCAGCCCTGCAATGCCCCTTTTAGCATCCAGAAATACCCACCTGGTCTTCCCTAGAAGATTCTGGACTTCCCTGGAAGACTCCTGGGTGGTTTTAAATCAAATATAGCCCTCTGGAGTAAGTTCACAATTAAAACTAATATTGCCCTGTCTGCCAAGCTAAATTTTTTCCCTGGAGCATCAATAAGTATCTCAAAATCAAGGATAAAATTAGTAGAGTGATTGGCAAGGTGCTTTTCCCCCTTCCTAACATCAGCCAGTCTTTTTAGCCACAAACTAAACACCAGTCTTTCTGAAATCCAGCAAACCCCTGAGTCAGACTATGGTGTAAAGAAAGTGGGTGAAAAGTCACATTAGGCAGGGACACTAAGTACCACCTGCTACGGCTTTAATCCCATAGTGCAATCTGAAGACTCTTTCTTAGGACACCCTGGGCAGCAGCACAACAAGAATATTTATTTACTTGTCCAGTCTCTGGAATCAGTGAAGTTAAATTCATCTACTTTTTATACAGACAGGTCTTCAAAATATTTCTATTCTCCTGGTCTGATCTTTCCTCTTCTCTCATCAATCAAGGTCAAAAGAAAAGTTGGCTAATATCTTAGTTTCGTTTTTTCCCACAGGAGCAGATCCTGAGTCAAAGATGCAAGTATAAGTAGTTTATTTCAGAAGTGATCCCAGGAAAACACTGGTAGGAAGTAAAGAAAGAAGACAAAGAAGGAAAGGTGGCCAATAAAAGGACCACCTTTCAAGCAAGTTACCATTGGATTGCAATCCAACTGGGAACTTGGAGACGCAGTGTACAATGTTCATCTGAAAAGTAGCTGATCTGAGATGCAAGAGAGGTGGCCAATAAAAGGGTCATTATCAAGCAAGTTACCATTGGATCCCAATCCACTGGGAACTTGGAGACGCAGTGTAAAATGTCCATCTCAAAAGTAGCTGACCTGAGATGCAAGAAAGTTGGAAAATTTATACTACAGGAGCAGTCCCTGGCTATGGGTTGCTCGGTGCTGACACTTCCTGCCAGCCCTGAGTGTGAACTTCCCAGCCAGAGAACGCCCTTGGGAAGAGGCATGCAGGTGTGGGCAGCTAGAAGTCCTAGTGCACAGAAGTACTGATGGCAGGGATGGGGCAGGAGATACCAGCAGCCTATGCTACAGCTAGGATTGGGGTTATTTCCAAAAGGGTACTTCCAGGCCTGGCACAGTGGCTCACACCTGTAATCCCAGCACTTTGGGAGGCTAAGGTGGGTGGATCACTTGAGGTCAGGAGTTCGAGACCTGCCTGGCCAACATGGTGAAACCCCGTTTCTACAAAAAATACAAAAATTCGCCAGGCATGGTGGCAGGCACCTGTAATCCCAGCTACTTGGGAGGCTAAGGCAGGAGAATCAATTGAACCTGTGAAGTGGAGGTTGCAGTGAGCCAAGAACATGCCACCTGCATTCCAGACTGGGAGACCGAGTGAGACACCATCTCAAAAGAAAGAAAGAAGAAAGGAAGAAAGGAGGAAGGACAGGACAGGACAGGACAGGACAGGACAGAAAAGGAAAGGAAAGGAAGGGAAGGGAAGGTCAGGGCAAGACAGAGCAGGGCAGGAACAGAGAAAGAAGAGGAAAAAAGAAAGAAGAAAAACAAGAGGTACTGAAATCAGAGGCAATCATTTCTGTTATAGGACACATATCACTGAATACAAAGTTGAGTTCTTTTCTACAAAATTATCCTTATATTTAAATTTTGGAAGGTTTCATATCATGTGCCACCATCAATTACTGTGTCTTAATCTGCAACAGCAGTGTACTGCTTGAGAAAGACATAATAATCCAAAAGGATCTCAATCAGTGTTCTCCTCAGAGGCTGTTAAACGTCAAGTGTTGAAATGTGATACAGGCTTGGCTAACGAGGGATGACTTGACTTTAACTGTTGGATGGCAGAGAAACTAAAAACAGACAAACAAAAAAAGATGAGTAGACAAAGATTGTTACTAGAATCTTCAAATATGGCATTGCAAATAAAAAATATATAGTAAATGCTTATCTTGACTGGTAATTACAGAAATTGAAGGCAAAACAGTATTTTGGGTACTCACAATTCGATACTGGCTGGACCTCAGAGATGCTGACATATTTATATAAACTGATGATGTTAAACATGTTGCAGTCCTCTGGAGAGCATGTCAGAAACCCTAAAAATAAACCTCTCTTCCCATAAATTCTATTGCTAGGAATTTATCAGAAATGAATACCTGAAATGAAGGATGATTCCAACAACAATAATAATAGTAGCAAATATTTACACTGCACTCATTGAAACAGTGCCAGGCTATTCTACTGATTTTATATCAGGAGTTCTCAACTGGGAGTAGTTTTGCCCCTGTGTGACACCTGGCAATATCTGGAGACATTTTTGTCACCAGTGGGGCACAGAGGCCAGGAATGCTGTCCAGCATCCCTAAAGCACAGGACAGCTCCCACAACAAAATGGAACTGTATCACGGTGGGCACACCTGCCTTATATCTATTCCCTTACATAATCCTCACAACAACTTGCATTATCTCCATTTTACTAGCACTAGTACAGTGAAAATTATCTTTATTGATCTAAGACACAGCATAACCCCTGATATCCATAATGTTGAAACTAGAAGTAAACTAAAAACAAAAACAAGAAAACTGTTAAATAAATGATGGTATAACTACCTAATAGAAAAAATTAAAAATAAATGCTTATGAAGTAATGTCAAACTAAAACAACAGAACGAAAAATTAGAAATATTACATAATTACAATGATTTTTGAGTCTAAAGACTACATGGGAAAATAACAAATGAAAGTTACTGTTGTATTAACATGGTAGAAATAGAAACGGATGCTTCTTTCTTTTCTAATTTTTAAAATGTTATTGCGATTTTTAAAAGGAAAAGCACTCAACAACGAAGATAAGAATACTGGAATCTCCTACTAGGGAGGCTGAAGTGGGAGGATCACTTGAGCCCAAGAGTTCAAGGCCTTCCTGGACAACATAGAGTGACCTCTGTCTCAAGAAAGTAAAGAAAGAAAGAATACTGGATTTTAAAAAAAAACAACACAAGAGTTAATAGAATAAGAAGATGGTTAATATTAAGAAATTAGGAATAAGAATTTCCATGGGATCCCACCAAAGGTTGGTGCTTTAAATTCTGAAGCCATAACTGTTTCATGTAATGCTAAAAGGTCTAAATGTTATATCTACCTCCTTCTGTGTTTTATTTATTTCGTGGTTCACTACCACCTACAGTGAATAGGCAAAAGGAATCAAATTGCAATTCAGCTAAACGTGATTCATTTTAGCAGCTTCATTATAAAAATGTAGGTATGTGTGCACATGCACACACAATGGCAACAAAAGTCAAAATAGACAAATGGGACCTAATTAAACTAAAGAGCTTCTGCACAGCAAAAGAAACTATCAACAGTGTGAACAGGCAACCTACAGAATGGGGAAAAAAACTTGCAATCTATCCATCTTACAAAGGGCTAATATCCAGAATCTACAAAGAACTTAAACAAATGTATAAGAAAAAAACAAACAACCCCATCAAAAAGCGGGCAAAGGATATGAACAGACACTTCTCAAAAGACGACATTTATGCAGCCAACAAACATATGAAAAAAAGCTCATCATCACTGGTCATCAGAGAAATTCAAATCAAAACCACAATGAGATACTATCTCATACCAGTTAGAATGGCGATCATTAAAATGTCAGGAAACACATGCTGGAGAGAATGTGGAGAAATAGGAATGCTTTCACACTACTGGTGGGAGTGTAAATAAGTTCAACCATTGTGGAAGACAGCGTGGCAATTCCTCAAGGATCTAGAAATAAAAATACCATTTGACCCAGCAATCCTATTACTGGGTATATACCCAAAGGATTATAAATCATTCTACTATAAAGACACATGCACACATATGCTTATTGTGGCACCGTTCACAATAGCAAAGACCTGGGACCAACCCAAATGCCCATCAATGATAGACTCGATAAAGAAAATGTGGCACATAAACACCATGGAATACTATGTAGCCACAAAAAAGGACGAGTTCATGTTCTTTGCAGAGACACAGATGAGGCTGAAAACCATCATTGTCAGCAAACACAAGAACAGAAAACCAAACACCACATATTCTCATTCATAAGAGTTGAACAATGAGATCACATGGACACAGAGAGGGGAACATCACACACTGGGGCCTGTCATGGGGTGGGAGGCTAGGGGAGTGATAGCATTAGGAGAAATACCTAATGTCGATGACGGGTTGATGGGTGCAGCAAACCACCATGGCACATGTATACCTATGTAACAAACCTGCACATTCTACACATGTACCCCAGAACTTAAAGTATAATAATAAAAAATTTTTTAAGTGTGTATGTGTGTGTATACCTACACTGTTATGGTATTTCAACTGTTAAGGTAATTTACACTGTTACATCATTTTAATATATATGGTAATTTAAACTGTTATTCTAAACTTATCAATAGTAGCTGTCATATTAGTAGTAGTAACATTATTTTTGTTGCTATGAGCAACATTTACTGAATGTTTCTTAAATGGACTACTATGTAGTCTAATACCTACAATATCCATATAAGATAGATGCTTTTATTGTCCACATTTTTCAGCAGAGGTCACAGACATTTAAAGTTAAGCAATTTGCCCAGGTACAAGTAGCTGAATCCAAATTCAGGCAGTCTGGCTCCAAAGCCCAAGAGCTTAAATCAAAATACTGTATAAGAATGGCTGGGGACAAGATGGGGTGAGGGAGCCAGAGGCTCCTACCCCTCCTCTCCCTACAGCAAGCAATCGACGATTTCTGTTCTACCAGATGTAAAACCTGGCTTTTGATATAAGTTTCCAAAGTTGAGTAGACTTAACAATAATTTTACCATCAGCATCTCATTTGAAATTATTATCAACCAATATCAGCAAATAAATGTTTCCCTAAAACAGCTAAGTGGATTCAAAGGAGGAAAAAGAATAAGGCTGTCAGAGTTTCTGCAGGAAGTATTGAGATCAATGAGTCTCACATGGGGGGATTTTTATCTGATCCTTATATCCCACTGACTATTCCATTCTTGAAACTTGAGGATTAAAAAACAAAATCTTCACCCTGTTAATAGGAAAATGGATACCGTCCGTCTAATCAGTAACAGAAGGAGTATTTACACAATGTAAGCATCTGTTTCTAGAACACAGAAGAGGAAAGGACAGGAAGACTACAAACAAAATGCTACCTGTAGATATTAAATTGTTGGGCTTCAATATCTCTACATCTAGTCTCACCTGCCCAGAGCATCTATTATGAAATGAAGTCACTGAAAACAAAATGCTGTGATCTTCTGAGATGCCTGAAGCACAGCTTAACTTAACAAATAACAGGGATCAGGATACTAATAATATATCATTGTAGGGAAATGAGGGGGATTTGGTATCAGCCAAAGTACAGGCTCCTACCCTTGCTGAGCCACTATCAGCTAAAAGCAGGCTCTGGGCGGATGTGAGGAAGTCTGGAAGAACAAGAGGTCTACACATTCCACACCCGTGTGTTCCAGCAATCTCAAACCTTTCTAGAGGCTGCCGTGTCAGGAACACAGCAGGCGAGGGCAAGTAAAGCAAGCTGAAAATCTCCCTCAAGAATAGAACTTACATTTCTTCCTGCCTACCACAGGCTACGGGTCTCTGACAAATTCTAAGTAAATCTTACCAAAAATGTAACCTTATTTTTTATGCATGTGGTGATTTAACTATATAAAGAAACCCTAATATGCCTTGCTAAGCAGTATATGTGAGTGGTGTGTGTGTGTGTGTGTGTGTGTGTATGTGTGTGTGCATGTAAAGAATTTAAAAATTTACAAAACAGTAAAAAAATGGGCCGGACATGGTGGCTCACACCTGTAGTCCCAGCACTTTGGGAGGCAAAGGCAGGTGTATCACTTGAGTCCAGAAGTTCGAGACCAGCCTGAGAAATGTCAGAAGGCCCCCATCTCTCCCAAAAAAATACAAAAACTAGCAGGACATGGTGGTGCATGCCTTTAGTCCCAGCTACTCTGGAGGCTGAGGTGGGAGGATCCCTGGAGCTCAGGTTGCAGTGAGCCAAGATTGGACCACTGCACTCCAGCCAAGGTGACAGAGACTCTGTCTCAAAAAAAAAAAAAAAGAAAGAAAGAAAGAAAAGAAAAACGATCAAAAATCCTTCAAGCGGCTTTTGATCATACTGCTGGATTCCACAGGCATACCTGCTTTTCCACACTTTTTTTTTTTTAACAGGAATTCTCTCATTCACCGAACAAAAACAAAAAAATTACAGGAATTCTATCTCATTCACTGAACAACAAAAAATGTGAGCAACTAAAAAATGTGCCAGGAGCTAGGGAAGGTTTAAAGATTCAAAGATAAGAACATACCCTGTCTTCAAGCTCCTGGTCTCAAGGAGAGGTTCTCAAACACACACCTGAAGAGATTATTAAAAGACAGGTTTCCAGGCTACGCTGTGCAGAGATAGACCTCATTTTCAAAAACACTGATCGATAACATCCATCATAAATGTTGTGACAGATGAACACATCTTAGAATCTCTGAATTTAATCCAAGCAGGGAAAGAAAAAGCAGAGAAGAGGGGCACCCGACCACACTTGGAGGTCAGCAGAGAATTCCTGGAGAAGGTGCCCTTTACCGACCAGAGGAGTGAATGGCTGATGATCTAAGGGCAGAATGAACCGTGAGGACAGGCCTGGCACCCAGCAGAGAACGGCTCAATAGCAAAAACATTTACCCTGCTTCTGAAAGTCACTGGACACCGACTCCAAAGTCCAATCAGAGCACTGGAAGCCACCCAACTCGGGTCACTACCCAGCCAGAGAAGGGAGCTTGGTTTTAATCCAGTTGGGTCTGACAAAATATGAAAACAGGATTCTAGAACCTGGTGGGATGCTGCAGCCCAGAAAACCAAACGATCTGCCTTAACCTGCATGGTCCTTTTGGCAGAAGAACTTTTTCACATGCTATTTCCCCAATGGACTTGAGTAGCAAAATGTAGCTTCCTATTGACCCAACTGGCAGAGCTTTGAGACTTTTTTGTTGTGCCCTTTATTTCTTCATCTCCTCTACAACCACCCTGTCAACAAGCATACCGTTATTGTCAGGGTGTCAATTTACAGCAGCACTCACACCCACTACCTTTCTCATTTACTGCTTTAGATCTAGAAACCAATACCCAAGTGTGAAAACAGCTGCAAAATGAGGGTGTCTCAGCACTTCGCTGAGGTGGTTGCACTGCACAGGTCAGGAGACAAGTGCCCATTCATTATCTCTGCAAGGCATATGCAGCGGTTCTAGGCCGCCAGCAAGTAGAATCTTTAAGTTTAAAACCGACTTTAAAACATCCCGCACCTTCAACAACTACCACAGCACCCAGCCAACAACAGGTGCTCAATAAGCGTTCACTGAGTCATTCATTTTTGGCTCCTTGGTTTATTTTGTTGTTTTATTTTCCTGTTTCTTGTTTTAGACAGTCTTGCTCTGTTGCCCAGGCTGGAGTCTAATGGCACTATCTCAGCTGATTACAACCTCCGCCTCTCAGGTTCAAACAATTTTCATGCCTCAGCCTCCTGAGTAGCTGAGATTACAAGTGCTCACCACCACACCTAGCTAACTTTTGTATTTTTAGTAGAGACAGGGTTTTGTCATGTTAGCCAGGCTGGTTACTGTTTTCTTATTTCTAATTCCTAGTCATGTGTGGCATAGTTGAAGCTGGCAGAAAAATGAGCACTGCTGTAATTAAGAAACATAAATAGCCAGGCACGGTGGTTCATGCCTGTTAGCACTTTGGGAGGCTGAGGCAGAAGGATCACTTGGGCCCAGAAGTTCAAGACCCTAGCCTGGGAATAGTGAGACTTGTTTCTATTTAAAAAAAAAAAAAAAAATCAGAGGAGGCTGAGGCAGGAGAATTGCCTGAACCCAGGAGGCGGAGGTTTCAGTGAGCCGAGATCGCGCCATTGCACTCCAGCCTGGGTAACAAGAGCGAAACTCCGTCTCAAAAAAAGAAAGAAAAGAAAAAAAAATCAGAAAAATTAGCTGGGCGTGGTGGCACTAGCCTGTAATCCCAGCTACTGAGAAGGCTGAGGTGGGAGGACTGCTTAAACCCAAGAGGTCGAGGCTGCAGAGAGCCTAGATCCTACCATTACACTCTAGCCTAAGTGACAGAGCAAGACCTGTCTCAAAGAAAAGGAGAAAAAAAAAAGGAAGAAGAAAAGAAACACAAATAGATGAGAAAATTTAGAAAATTACCGGAAAATCAATGCTTACAGTCTTCCTCACACAAACCCAATACATAAAAATGATTCATTATAAAACACCAGGCGAATAGTATTTACTGAATGACTTACAAATTACAGAAAATAAATGTCAATTCTTTATTTCTGTAATCAAGGCATAGATTTACCTTCAACAACCTTTTATTTTTATTTAGATTTTATTAAGAAATTTTGCAGCATATGGCCTAGTAACAAATTCAGCAAATATACAGAATGCAATCTCAAGGACTTTTTAAAAGAATAGTACACACTTCACTTAGTCACCAAATAAATTCTCATCAGAAAACATAAGATTCTCCTTGCAATAGTAGGAGAAATGCACAGGAGAGAGGCAGACAGATACGAAGGGTCCCACAGGACACGAAAAGGGAAATAAGGCCGGGCGGGGTGGCCTATGCCTGTAATCCCAGCACTTTCGGAGGCCAAGGCAGGTGGATCACGAGGTCAAGAGATCGAGACCATCCTGGCCAACATGGTGAAACCCTGTCTCTACTAAAAACACAAAAATTAGCTAGGCATGGTGGCACGTGCCTAAAGTCCCAGCTACTCAGGAGGCTGAGGCAGGAGAATGGCTTGAACCCGGGAGGCGGAGGTTGCAGTGAGCTGAGATCATGCCACTACACTCCAGCTTGGCAACACAGCAAGACTCCATCTCCAAAAAAAAAAAGAAAGAAAGAAAGAAAAGGGAAATGAGAACTATTTCCTCCACCCACTTGCAAAATATCCATAGCCTCCCAGTTTAAATATCATCACTGTGAAATGCACCATGTTTTTTAACACATATAAGAAAAGTGAGAATTTAATAATTATTTTAAAGTATTAACATGGGCAAAGAAAAAATATGATAATTCATTTTAAACCACGTTCATACACACACGCACAAATTGATTCTACATTTCCTGCTATAACACTCATTACTCAGAGTTAGATAATGAATACTGATTAACAATCAACAGTTCTCAGAGTATTGGCAGATGCTGGATTGCATGTTATCTCAGTAGAAAGTGAACCTGCTAGGGGAGTAAATTTCTTCTGTCAAACACAAATCCAGGAGCTACTAACACCAGAAAGAGAGTCATGGCCAATGAGTCCAAGGAGAAGCTAAAGGCACCAAATCTAGAAGTCAACAAGAAAATAGGCCAGGGCAGAAGCCAAGAGACTAACTCTGGCAGCAGGTTCCCAGCAAGAGATTGGCTGAGCCAGGAGAAAAGTGGTGGTGTCGGTGTGATAGGAGGAGCTGCTACTCAGAGCGCAAAGTGGATCACTGTCTGATGAGGTATTTCCACTGACGATATGTGCAAGTGACCTGGAAGAATCTGTGTGAGGTGCCTATCTTACAAGTGCCACACAGCCCAGCCTCTCAAAGCATTTGGATCAGCGGCATTTAACTGAAATCTATCACGTTTCCAGACTACTATGACAGTTCACCTCTATTTGGAGAAATAACCTCTCTGCAGACTAAATAAAGCTTTTTATATAAGGCACCAAAGGCAAATAGGTCATACAGCACAGAATCATAGGGGAGGCGGCTGCGTGCCCTTTTCCTTTCCTTGCCTTGCTTGCTTGCAAACAATAAAAACCTTTCTGAACAAATGACAGCGAACTTTGAAACCAGCAAAACATTCTGGGCACCTTGCCACAAAGATATCCTCCATGCAACTGCAGGCCATTTGCTGTACTGTATAGCTCTCTATTTCCTGCCATTTACTGGAGCTGTGGTTAAATGAACCCAGCATAGAATTACGGCCTCAATACTTTGATGTGAAAAATCACTAACAAATCTAGATTGAAGGAAGAGGACAAACTGGTAAATTTTGAATATGATGGTGCATATGGGTCTCATTTAAACTAATGTCTTATCTTCACTTAGCATCTAAATGTATTTTTTCCTGTATTGACTTCAAAGGCTCTAACACAAACAGCCACCATTTATTATAATCCTTCTTGCAATCTGCCAAGTAACATGCAAAAAATTTTACAAAGATGCACCTTTAAAGACTGACAACAGCCCCACAACAGGATATGGAATAATTAGGATTTAATTTTAAACCTAACTCCACAGCACCTTTCTGCTAACTCCAACAAGTTCCATAAAATATATAAAAAATGAGTTTTTCTATAAATAAACCTGGGACTTACCATCTATATGAAAATAATTTACCAGTATATAAAAAAATGTAACAAAGTAGTGAGGGTATCTAAATAATTACTAGTCTCAGCACAGTTTGGGATAATGACATCTTCCACGTTAGCCAAAAAAGAAAGAGAAAATACTATAGAACCTAAGTCCAAAGACTCAAACCTCTGTCCTAGAGATCTGAAAATAATATCTATCTTTTAATATCTATCTTTATCTTTTATGAAAATAATATCTGTCTTTTAAGACAGATGATGACATCTTCCATATTAGCCAAAAAAGAAAGAGAAAATACTATAGAGTCTAAGTCCAAAGACTCAATCTCTGTCCTAGAGATTGAAAGTAATATCTGTCTTTTAAGGTAGCAGTTAACTATTTTAGAACTCAAAAAAAATTCAAATAAGTCATCTCAAGTTTGCCATTTTGTAGAAATATCCTTTGGAATCATTAAGAGTATAAAAGTCAGGGATCCAAGCGACAGAAAAAAAATGAGCAACGTATGAAAAGGCAATTCACTGAAGAATTCGTCCAAAGAGCCAATAAACTTATGCAGAGAAGTTCAATTCCACAAAAAGGAAATGCAAGTTCAAACAACTATATACTATATTTCATCTCTCTACATGTCATCTATTGTGGATGACAATTTAACAGTAAAAGCATATCTGCCCCAGCAATTGCCCAAATAAGCTAAGATACATGTACACAGGTAGTTTTTAATATTTTTTTAGGTGGGATGCCACTAAATCAGGATGGTTTCCATTTTGGTTCAATAAAGAAAAGCCATGCTTACCCATAGAAGCATACATTTTTATATTCATAGAAAGCAAGCATAGCAGGACAAACAAAACTATTAACAATGGTTTTGGAGAGAGGAAGGAAATGGCAATTTTCTACTTTGTAGAATTTTCATTTTGCATTACATTTTTTCTGGAAAGCAGTCTGATTACTTAAGATATTTTAAAAGATATTTGAAATACATTACTAAAACTTAAATTTGGAGTCAAAAATATATTTAAATGCTCCTTTTCCTTGAGAGCAACTCCACATAGAGGGCCACAGGAATTCCTGCCCAGCTCACAATCCAAGTTGCAATACTCTAGTTCAGACAGAAAGTTTGGCCTGTGTTCCTTTAGTCCTAGAATAAAATTTCACTTTAGCACAATGGTAGAATTCGGTGATGAGTCATCTTCCTCTGCAAAACAATGAAAGTTCCAGTTCAGTGGGAAAAAAAATGACTTGAGTTGCCAGTTCACTGAACTGTTCAAATTAAGGTCAAAATACTGGAGCAGGAGCAAGGGAGTCGCTGTGTCGAGATCGTATCTAATTCCCACACCAATCCCCTCAATGGCCCTCCAACCAAGTCTTGAATTTGCAAAGAATTAGAATAGGAAGCACCTGGTGCCCTCTAAGTAGGGGTCAGAGAACCCAAGTGAAAACATGAAACAGATCCAAATCCAGTTTCATGAGCATGCCTTTCAAGTAATGCCAAGGAAAAATATACCAAAAAGATGATGGAGTGCACAGCTTCAGCTTAAATATATTTCAAGTACCATGATGAATACACTGTTTGATGTCCTACCCCAGACTCTACCTAAAAGAGCCTATTATCAACAAATTAGATTTTTATAATTTTTACAAAATTTATTACTCCATTTATTTACCTGGAACCATTACTATGGCTTGCAAAGAACTTTAAAATGTGTAACATCATGAATCCTGACCACAACCTCCTGGGGCATCCTCCCTGGTTGGGAGACCCCTTCTCAGAGGTTCAGTGACTTACCCTGTCGATGGCAGGGGTAATGGAAACCCAGATCTTGAGGCCCAAGTTCCATCCCTTAAAGAACTATTCAGTGCCATGTTAAGCCCATTTCTCATTTTTTTGGTCCAAGATTCTCTTGTTTCACACGTCACTCTTTCTACTCTTTTTCTCCCAACTTAACAATTCTCATTCTCTCACCTCTGTAAGTTATAGTTACCTGGTCTTCCTAACCACCTACTCACTTGCTCTATAAATTTTAAGATCTGCAAAACATTCACAAGTCCTAAGATATTTTCCCAGACAAACCTCACTGCCCTCTGATCACTCCAAATTCTGTGTTCCTTTATTTGGATACAGTCAACTAACAGGTCTGGCAATCCCTAATATATGACAAAGATGATCACATTCCTTCCTTTCAGCCACCAGCAAATCTAGCATTCACTGTCACATACCATTCCTTCCAGGTCCTAACCTCCACAGTTGAAGAACCACATCACCTTCATTTTCATATCCCCATCCTCCCCAGAACTGGGCATGTACTAGGTACCTAGCAAATGATGACTGAGCGTGGTTGTCAACCTCCTGAAGTTCCAACACAAAAGACTTGAGCTCCTCTAAGAGTAAGTCAAGGTTGGGGATAAAGGCTCAGGCCTTTAATCCCAGCATTTTGGGAGGCTGAGGTGGAAAGATCGCTCAAGCTCAGGAGTTCGAGACCAACATGGGCAACAAGGCGAGACCCTGTCTCTGCAGAAAAAATATTCAAAATTAGCAAGGTATGGAAGCACGTACCTGTAATCGTGTACCTGTAGTCCCAGGTACTCAGGGACTGAGGTGGGATGATCACTTGAGCCTGGAAGGTCAAGGTTGCAGTGAGCTATGACTATGTCATTGCATTCCAGGCTGGGCAACAGAGCGAGACTTTGTCTCAAAAAAAAAAAAAAGAAAGAAAGAGCCACGGTTCGGGAGATCCTCCCAGGAGTGTCCCCACCTGGCCTCACATCCACATTTGTGTGCACACACCCAGCACCTGATGAAATTCTCCTTCCCAAAGTTCTCAACCTGCCTTGCCTCATAAGGACACCACCGCCCCGGAGCCTTGTCTCTTCTGAGAGGTCTGTTCAGGGTTCTGCCAGATGAGTCACCTGTGACCTTTCCTGGCATGTCTTCCAAGATGACAGTCACTGTTCAGAGCACACTCTCCTACATCAGCAAAGACCATACCTAAGCCTCTGTCCAATCTTCTCCTAACTTCCTGTTACTCAAAGGAACTCATTCATTCATTCATTGATTCATTCCACAAGCAGCTACTGAGCTTCTCCTGCACACCAGGCACACATTCAGGTGCTAGGGGACAGCAGTAACAAAGCTGCCTCTTGTCCCTACCATGGAGCTTTCAGTCTAGTGGGGGACAAATACATTCCCCTGTACTCTCCACATTGGACACTCTTGGCTGGCTTTCGACAAGCTACAGAGCAGGGTCTCAGTCCAATCAAGTCAGGATCTCTGTTTGTGGGGCCCCAGCACGTTGGTGATTCTAATGGGAAATCCAAATAGTGAATCTTTTAACCCTTTCATTCAAAAATGGAAACAGCTGACATAGAGTCCTGTCAGCAGACAAGAAAGCAGGAAGGATGGCAAGACAAGCAGGGCTCCCAGTAGTGGTTTCCTGAGCAGCGTCAACTTCCAGACATAAGTTATCTGGGTCTTAATAGATGCCTAAATGTCCAACTGCACCTCCAAATTATTCATTTAGCATTTTCTATCTTTTTAAAAAACTTTGGTTTATCTCAGTTGTATTATTGCTAACATTTGGTGAAAATGATGATAGAGATGAATAGAGATAGGGAGATTAGAGAGAGAGAGAGGGAGAGACATGTGTATATATATATTTTTTTTTGACAGCGTCTCGCTCTGATACCCAGGCTGAAGTGCAGTGGTGCAATCTCAGCTAACTGTAACCTCCGCCTCCCAGGTTCAAGCAATTCTCCTGCCTCAGCCTCCCGAGTAGCTGAGATTTCAGGCACCTGCCACCATGCCTGGCTAATTTTTCTATTTTTAGTAGAAACAAGGTTTCACCACGTTGGCCAGGCTGGTCTTGAACTCCTGACCTCAGGTGATCTGCCCACTTCAGCCTCCCAAAGGGCTGGGATTACAGGCGTAAGCCACTATGCCCAGCCGAAAATATTATTTTTAACATAAATTTAATGTCCTTATTTCTAACAAGATCACTAAAGAGTCTACACTATGAACATAAAAAAATTCAGTTCAATAACAACTGACGAGAAGAGAACCTAGGCCCTTGTGAAATTTGAAATCATGTACACATTGGTTTTCTATTTTTATTAAAATAGCATGCCCTGAAATACATTTTTTTTTTTTAAAAAATGCTATTTTCCTAAAGCCTTTTGATTGGTCATAGAGCAGGAAAGAATGTTATCTAAATGAACCAGAACTCAACCAGCACAGCATTTAAATATATTTAACACTGTAGCTACTCATTTAAAAGCCTACTTATTCATTTATTTATTTATTTATTCTGAGATGGAGTTTCTCTCTTGTTGCCCAGGCTGGAGTGTCATGGTGCCATCTTGGCTCACTGTAACTTCTGCCTCCTGGGTTCAAGTGATTCTCCTGCCTCAGGCTCCAAAGTAGCTGGGACTACAGGTGCCCATGTCTGACTTGTTTTTGTATTTTTAGTAGAGATGGGGTTTTATCATGTTAGCCAGGCTGGTCTAGAACTCCTGACCTCAGGTGATCTGCCTTCCTTGGCCTCCCAAAGTGCTGGGGTTACAGGCATGAGCCACCACACCTGGCCAAAGCCTGCTTATTATTTAAAGGTTTGTTTGTACTTTTCTTCTAGTTGTCCTGATTTCAACCGCTATAGTTACCCTAGACCCTTCCCTTTGTAGCAAGGCCCTTTGATGAAAACTAGCCGACTACCAGAGACTCTTAAAGTCGGGGAAAGAAAGAGGATTTAGTGACAGTCAAAGGAAATCTTCGAAAGGCCACAAGCCTACAATTGCTGCTCCTATGCAGGTTTTTGGGACAAGGCATTTCTCTGTTGTCCAGTTTGGAATGCAGTGGCATAATCATGGCTCACTGCAGCCTCAAACTCCTAGGTTCAAGCTATCCTTCTGCCTCAGTCTCCAAAGTAGCTGGGACCATAGACATGTGCCACCATGCCTGGCTAATTTTTCCATTTTTTGTAGCGATGGCATCTCCCTGTGTTGCCCAGGGTGGTCTCAAACTCCAGGCCTCAAGTGGTCCTCCTGCCTCAGCCTCCCAAAGTGCTTGGATTACAGGTATGAGCCATCGTGACTGGCCCACATGGAGTTTTAATTCAGGTCTCTGAGAGGTATTTTGATTTTGCGTTGGGATCACATGGTTATTTAAAAAAGAAGTAATAGCTAATGATGAGAATTGTAGCACACCAATCTCCTATGCCACTTGTTCAAGATACCCAATTCACTACAAAAAAAATGGGCCGCTCCAATCATTTTAGTTTAAATTTGCTCTACAGAGACAAGACTTACAACCCCTTACCACCTCATTCACTGAAGCTAAGAAGGAAAACACTAAGAGGGAAAGGGTAATTCCACAAGAAAGAAAAGACTTTAAAAAAAAAAACAGCCTGAAAGTTTTCTCATAGTTACAACATTCATGCACGATATGTATGATCAAGTATAACTCATCACTTCGGGTTTTTTCCCTCCAAAAGCTCACACAACCAGTACACACATGTATACATTAAACAAGATATAAACATCTAAACGTGTCAGAAAAACTAAGTTACCCCAGAAGTAAACTTCGGCGAGAGAAAAATGCATGTCACTGTCCCTACATGAAGTTATGTATACACATGTCTCATAGACAAGCCTGCATTGAAACAAAAACCCCAGCACTTACACTGCCCCCCAAAGTACAAACGTTTTATTCTCCCCTTTCTCAGCTCTAAACTAAATATTTCAAAAAGCAAAATGCCTTTTTAGCCAACAAAGTAAATCAAATACAACATAAGATGAGGCCTACCAGTGCTCAACACCACAAAGGAGATTTTTCTCTATCTGGCAGTAAACAGCACAGAGTAAGCTATTTGAAAACACAGGGAGGTAAAGTGAAACACATTTGTTACCACAAATTTAGGGATTCTGGAAGGCTTCTTCCAAAGAAGCCAATAACTCTGGTAAGTTATCACCTCCTGAGAAGCGTGAAGCAGACAGTGTTGGTCTCTACTCTCCAGGGTCCACAACAGACGTGGCAGCAGGAAGGACAGGCTGTCTGTTCCTGTCACCAGCCTGGTCCTGAGCTTTGTTACTTGACAAATGAGACTCAGTAAGTGAATGAGAGAGTCGTCTTCATAGACATTTCTTATGAAAACCTCCCTGGCTAGAAGTCATGCAAGTTGACAAACTTACCTGGTAATCGCTTGCAAGCCTGGAGAGCTACATGCCCTGGCAAATCCAATCTGCACTTTTTCCAGCGAAACATGGTGGCTGCCGGGCCGCTCATCACCTACATCTGCTTAGATGAGGAGGAAAAAGATGTGGAGGAAGTGGACAGCAAAAGCAGCCTCCGAACTGCACACTGGGATGTCCTGTGTGTGGTGGTGTTTTTTTTTTTTTTTTTTTTTTTGGTGGTTTTTATTTTTCCCACGAGAGGATCTGACTAAACCTAACCCAGCCTCCTCTAAACACCAGACAGGAAGTTACGCTTTGCAGTCAGTGAAAACTCCTTAGGTAGGTTTTTTGTTTTTTTTAATAGTCACAGCTAAGGGCCTCTGAATGTTCCTATGACAGAGATTATAACTTTGCTTCCTGTTTTGACAGTGTCAGCTGGGAAGGGGCACTCCGCCCACCTCCCTACCCACGATGCAGATAAATAAAGGTGTTAGAAGGCGTTTGCCCTGGGTATACAACTGGCCTTAAGAGTTTCGTTACATATTAACTATACTTCAAAGAACAAATTGGACTTATTACTTCACTGTAGTATCTATATATACTTTGGGGAAGTAAAACTCAAAAAGATTTCGTCTTCATCCCTTAGAAATTGCTGTTATGGAAAAAATAAACTTAACTACATGCAGCTATAAGAGGTCACCATTTAGACTAATTTTTCCAGCCTGTTCTCTTATGTGGTCACCTTGCTCTCTTTTTTATTATTATTATTATTATTGTTGTTATTATTATTATTATTATTTCACTCTTGTCACCTAGGCTGGAGTGCAATGGCGCGATCTTGGCTCACCACAACCTTCGCCTCCCGGGTTCAGGCAATTCTCATGCCTCAGCCTCTCAAGTAGTTAGGATTACAAGTATGCGCCACCACGCCCAGCTATTTGTTTTGTATTTTTAGTAGAGACGGGGTTTGACCATGTTGGTCAGGCTGGTCTCAAACTCTTGCTGTCACTTCTGCATGTGTCATCCACATACATGCAAAAAGCAAGAAAAATCATTATTCATATAATCACATCTACATTCTAGTCCTCTCATTCTTTTTCTTGCTTGTTGTGAAATAGAAATTTTCTACTTTTTTTTTTTTTGAGACGGAGTTTTGCTCTTGTTACCCAGGTTGGAGTGTAATGGCACAATCTCGGCTCACCCCAATCTCCACCTCCCAGGTTCAAGTGATTCTCCTGCCTCAGGCTCCTGAGTAGCTGGGATTATAGGCATGCGCCCCCACACCAGGTTGATTTTTGTATTTTTAGTAGAGATGGGTTTTTTCTATGTTGGTCAGGCTGGTCTCAAACTCCCAGCCTCAGGTGATCCACCCACCTAAAAGCATCTCTCATTCTGCTCCTGACTGCAGTACAGAAAAGAGAAACTGACAGTACTTGCCCTACACTCCTCCTCCTCATCTCTGCATTTTCCTTAGACTAGCAACTGTATAACTCTGGCAAAATACTCTCTCTCTCTCTGAACCTCAGTCTCCAAATCTGTAAAATGGAAGGGCTGACTTCACCGGTCTTCTAGGACTGTCGGAGGGAAACAGACCAGGAAAAGCACCGAGATAGAGATATGTCACACAGTCAATACCCAATAAAATACTTTTTTTGCATCAAACTTCATTGATACATAATTCACATATTATAAAATCAGCTCATGTACACTGTATAATTTAATGTTTTTTAGTATTTTCACAGAGTTCTACAACCCTCACCACAATCAATTCCCATTCCTTAGCCCGAGGCAACCACTAAAATCTACTTCCGGTCTCTGTAGAGTTGCCTATTCTGTACATTTCACATAAAATAAATCATACAGCATATTTTTTGTGACTAGCTTATTTCACTTAGCATAATGTTTTCAAAGTCCATCCATGTTGTAGCATGTATGGGTGTTTCATTTCTTTTTAAAATATTCCATTGTATAGATAGACTATATTTTACTATGTATTTATCAGTTCATGGACATTTGGGTTGTTTTTATCTTTTAGCTAATACTAGTAGTTCTGCTACAAGCATTTGTGCACAAGTTTTTTATGTGGGCATATATTTTCATGTCTCTTGGATGTGTGTGCATGTGTGTGTGTATGTGTATGTGTGTGTACCCAAAAGTAGAATTACTGGGGCATATGGCAGTCCTATGCTTAACCTTTGGAAGAACTGCCAGACAGTTTTCCAAAGTGGCTGCATCCTTTTACCTTCCCACTAGTAGTGTATGTGGGTACCAAATTTCTCCACATCCTCACCAATATTTGTTGTTATTTGTCTTTTTTATTATGACCATCTTACTGGGTATAAGTGACATTTCATTGTGGTTTGACTTGCATTTCCTTAATGGCTATCGAAACCCATCTTTTATCCATAGCCCAAAACTGTCTTCATTTATAGAATCAGGACTAAATATTCAAAATACAGAACAGCCAGTGAGGCATGGCCCCCCCCAGTCAGAATGGATACTGACTTCAATGCTGAAGTGAGGTCCTGAAGGTGTCCATCTTTGACAGTGGCTATTTTCCAATAGGAACTAAAGACATTCAACATTTTTCCTGGTGTAGCTGTATGGGTTCACACCAGCTAAATATTGCTGGCCTTCATATTTCTATCTACAGTAAGAGGCTGTGAAAACAGTTGACCCTGCTTCCTCTACCAAAGGGTTCTTCTGAAAATGGTAGGGAATGAAATTCTAAATGTAAATATGACATTTCAATCTTTATAAATCAGTTCTTTCCACCTGTCTTTCTATATGTGCCTTCCTCTAAAATAGGAACAGGCACAATAAAAGCAGTCTTTTGTCAGTAAATAGTCATAACTGTTTATAGGAAGAAATTTTAGACCAGATGTGATTTAAGATTAAGGATGTCAAATTTTGAAGGTAGCCAAGGAAGACAAGTCAGGATCTAGAAACTAGCAACAATTTCTCCTTCCCCTTTCAAATGCGTGGTACTGGGAGAATAGCAATTATTCCAACAAATCTACATCAAAGGGAAGATCTTTTTTTATTCAGACCTTACTGTGTTTGACAAATTCATGGACAATGATGTTAATTACCTTTGTCCTAAAACATTCTATTTTAGGATTTATTTTTTTGATCCCCCTAAAACTAAGCAGAACAAAATCTACACAAAGTATAGCAAAGAAAATACCAGAAGGTATTAACTTTTAAAAATAAAAACTTTTTTCTTTATTTTTTGCTGTAAGGCCTCGGGCCTTGCAACATGTATCAATATGACTCATCCATCTTCTAAAAAAGTTTCCATGTCCCAAGGCTGTAAACTGTAAGCCATTGTTTTATTTATTTCTTGCCGTAGAGCTGACTATGAAACTGACCATTGAACTTTCATATGCCAAATAGAACTTTCCACGGTGAGAAACTTCTAAAACACTCATATTAAGCTAAGTGGAAATGTCATGATAGCTCAGAAGCAAATAAGGTCTGTAACAGCCAATGTAACTTCTAAACTAGACGCTATGTAGGAAAAGCAAACCATTGAACAAACACAAGTGCAAAGGTTTCACCAGAGTTTCTGTAAATACTCGATGGTGAGAAAAATCAGAAGCTACAATCAGTTTATCTGAAGCTTCTTCTAAAAAGATCGAATAGGAGGGCACTTTTGAAAACTGTTCTGCAATGTCAGGACCCACTCTATTCACAGATCCATTCTTCTGCTAGATTACACGGTGGCCTCATTTTCTAGTTCTTGTGAAATCAATAGACCATTTATGTTGCAAGTATCTGTCTAGGGTATGCACTTTCTTATTCAATCTAGTGTTGACAGCAGTAATCAAATTTTGTTCATACCACTAGCTCTATTATAGCTCAATAGCAACTGGCTGCCAGCCTAGGTCTACTCTCATCAAAAAGGAAAGAAAGAATCAGAGTGGAGAAAGAATTACAGAACAAATTAGCTGAAACTACAGGAGGTGGTGTCGAAGTGAGAGAGGGAAGCAAAGGAATTCAGAAACTAATCCTCTCTCCACGGAGGAAATATACACCCAGCAGCATCAGCACCACAAAATTCAGGTGAGCTGACCTTGGCCATGAAAGGCAGACATCTTCTTCATTCTTCCCTGTTATCTGCAAACGCTCCTGGCTTTAAAATTAATATTATAACTATCAGTCCTAACTAAGAAACCTATACCTCGCCCTGCAGAGCTGCAAACAAGAACTAGAGCCAAGCCACACCCTCCAACACCAGGGACACTAAATGCAAGGGACAAGTTATGGCACTTCCCACGAACTCTCCAGACACCGCTGGCTTCATTTTATAACTCTTCTTTTTTTTCTTGAGACGCAGTCTTGTTCTGTTGCCAGGCTGGAGTGCAGTGGCACAATTTCGACTCACTGCAACCTCCACCTCCCAGGTTCAAGCAATTCTCCTACCTCAGCCTCCTAAGTACCTGGGATTACTGGCACACACCACCACGCTCAAATAATTTTTGTATTTTTAGTAGAGACAGGTTTTACTATGTTGGTCAGGCTGGTCTCAAACTCCTGACCTCAAGCGATCTGCCCACTTTGGCCTCCTAAAGTGCTGGGATTACAGATGTAAGCCACCATGCCCGTCCTAGAACTCTTCTTTATACGCTTACACTAGAGTCAAGCCTTTTTTTCAGGTCAGATTATAAAAAGATAATCTTCTGATAGAAACCATGTCAGCATTTTGAAAAGAAAATATTGGGAGGGGGTTTAGAACTGACTGAAATTTTACTCAATTTGTACTTTAGACTTCAAATTCTCCCAAAAAACTAGACTTCTGCTAATAGATACTCTCTACTTAAAAGCATCATGGATAATGCCATTCCCTGATAGGACAAACAGCTCTTTTTCTCATTCTTCAAACATTTTATCTTGAAATAATCTTAGACTTATAAAAGAAGTGGTAAAAAAGAGTACACAGAGTTCTCATATTCTCTTCATCCAACTTTCCCTAGTATTACCATCCTACATAACCAGAGTACAATGATCAAAATCAGAGAATTCACATAGATGCAAAATTGTGAACTAATCTATAAGTCTTTTTTTAAATTTCTGCAACTGCCCCCTTTTTCTAGTCCATGATTCAGTCCAAGATCACATATAAGCAACACTCCAAAAATTCAAGATGCAATCTTTTCAATAAATCATGCCTATCTAATGAATACTGACCCCTCCAAAAGCTCTACTTCCCTTCATGTTAATGAGACAGTGTCATCACTAACTTTTGAGTCTTCCTAGAAATGTTCTTTTCTTCCATAGATCTTGCCTCCATTTCTTATTAGTCAGTTTCATCAACTTTATCCTGTAAACACGAGTCAAATAGTTTCAAAACCCCTTTTCCAAAACCCTAGGGTCAGGAGTGCTGCTGAACCAGAACTCTTCTCATTTGAGAAATGTTATATAGCACAAGTCATATATTACAGTGAAAACAAAAAACAGCAAAATCCATGGCAATTTCTCTGAATCAAATACATTAATAGTCCTGCACCAAATACATACATTTTATGAAGGATGCCTGAGATATGTAAGGACTTTTAAAAGAGTCCAAGCTGTTCAGACCAGGCGTCAACACCCAGTGAGTTCAGGTCAAGCTCAAGTTTTCCTGCCAAATGAACTACAAATAAAACACCTTCTGGTTTTCAGAGGTCTTCTTCAACAGTGTAGCTGCAGATGAAGGATGACGGATCTGTACCTCTGAAATCCACAGCTTCATCCATCTCCTGCCCACCCTCAACACATCTTCTACCTGGTCTCCTGGCAAAGCCACCTGCAATGTTCCCTGGGCCTCTAGGGGCTCTTCCCTCCAAATCACTCTCCCACAGAGCCCAGAGTGATCTTTCTCATAACTTTCACCTGCCCAGTTTCAAAATGCTTAAAGGGTTCCCAAGCAAGGATGGAATCTCATCTGCTTCATGCAGTTCACACAGCTCTCTATAATTGGAACCAAGTCCCATGACTATAATGATCATCTACACGGCACCCAAGAAGAATGTAAAAATGAAAAAGGCATCAGCTGTCCTCAGGAGTCTCACAATCTAATTAACTCTCCTTAATACTTTCATCAGAGTAAAACTGTTTAGAATACAACTTATCGATAATCAAAGAGCATGTCAGGTTTATTTTAACTCATTTGTGTCTAGCTAGGAAATTCTACCTCAGTTCTTGATCACAATAAAGATAAACAAAATACTTTGTGTTGACATAAAAAGAATTTCCACATGATTTTAACAGCACATGTCTAAAAATACTCATTATACTACTGTTGGTATGGTTCAAAAAATTATAAAAAGCAAAAGCCAATAAAAACTTTTTTAAAAACAAACAAACCCAAAAACGTAATGTCAAGGATGGTATTTAACAGGCTGAGTAATTTCTCATGAGATTGTTTTTCCAAAGCATGAAGATATAAATAAAATCTGAATTCAAGCCTTTGTTTCCATATTAGTATACTAATGGGATTGAATGACATTATAATCAACAAAATTAAGTTAAAGAGAGCTAAATCTAAGCCCCCATCATCAAAGAGCTTAGAAAGTATTCCAGGCTGTGTGAGGTGGCTCACATCTGTAATCCTAGCACTTTAGGAAGCCAAGGCGGGCAGATCACCTGAGGTCAGGAGTTCGAGACCAGCCTGGCCAACCTGGTAAGACCCCGTCTCTACTAAAAATACAAAAATTAGCCAGACTTAATGTCGTGTGCCTGTAATCCCAGCTAATCGGGAGGGTGAGGCGTGAGAATCACTTGAACCCAGGAGGCAGAGGTTGCAGTGAGCTGAGCTCACACCACTGCACTCCAGCCTGGGCAACAGAGTAAGACTCCATCTCAAGAAAAAAAAAATAATAAAGTATTCCAAACCATACAGAGCCAGACCTCAGAGGCAGACCTTAAAGAGCATGCCAGCAAAAGTGGGAAAATCACATTTAAGTATTGGTTTCATTTTCTAATGTGCAAACAGACAAAGACACCTACTTGGAAGGGTGAATTAAAAAGAAAACCCCTAGAAGTTGTATTTCAAGATGAAATTATAACCTTTCTCAGGAAAGCTGCATGCAGGTAGTGAGATTAAGAGGTAGACAATAATTGCACCAAAGTCCTTAATGAGGGGGTGAAGACAGGTAGTAACAGGGGCACACAGCTTCTCCCTCCACCAAGCAATAGAAAGAGTGTGCTAAGACGGGGGAACTCAGGGTTTCTTCCCAGGGTAGCCCTCCTCTCACAGTGTGTGTGTATGTGTGCGTGTGTGTGTGTGTGTGTGTGTGTGTGGTGTGTGTGTGTGGTGTGTGTGTGTGTTGTAGGTGGCAAGGTTTCTCACTGACAGAGTTGTTTCTAAACAGTCTAAACAGGGGCTGTCTGGAACCCAGCCCCTCCTCTCACAAGTGAGTGTGTGTGTGTGTGTGTGTGTGTCTTGTGTCTGTGTGTCTGTGTGTTTTGTGTGGCAGGGTTCCTCACTGGCAGTGTTGCTTCTAATCACAAGTGGCAGCTGTCTGGAACCCAGTAAGGTGAGGCCTCCAGTGGCTGACAGCATCTGCAGGAAAACATAAAAACACTGCATGGAAACCAAGTGATGCCACCGCTTAGTAGAAGCAGGGTCCCGCCTGCCAAGGCCGAAAGCAAAACCATACATCACTGGCTGCTTAAAGCCGTCACCCCTGGGATGACCCCTCTAGCTTAGAACTTCTCACTCTAGTGGCAGGAAGGAAGGCCAAGAGTTCTTCAGGGAGGCAAGAAGTGTCATTTAAGGCAACCGTGAACAAAATTAATAAAACAACCCAAATAGTTCTAAAAGAAAGGAATTTTAAAATATTCCTTTAAAAAAAAGAAAGAAGGAGTAATTTGCCTGGACTGTCTACACTATCTGTTGTTATAAATCAGGTGGCAACCTGCTGGGCTGTGGAACAAAGATCAGCAAGTGAATTTTCTCGAAGGATACTTGCTGTAATAGTGGGAAAATTTTCTCCAGTTTCTGGTGAGCTCTAGAACTTTCAAGCTTCATGGGAAGATGTGAAGAAGAGACACCTAGAGATTATCCTTTGGTGTTGGCAGGAAAAAAAGTGGGAAAAATGACCTAGTGTCCCACAGGGCCCGCCAGCCTGTAAGCCCCAATGTGGTCTGCATAATACTTTTTTCCTTTGTCACCTGCAGTCACAATCTCTACCTCAGAAAACTTGTGCCACTGCCTGTCTTCCGGCTGGCTCTCTGCAGGTGAGTGTGCTGATGTCCCCAATCCCTGAACATTGTTTACTGTCATTCAGTTTGCCTGTGGAGATGTCGGCGTCTGGATTGAAGTTCCCACCGTATCAGCATCACCCTCCACGAGGCAACATTTCCCTGCCTGCAACCTGCCTCCCACTGAACACCACTGGCTGCAGCCCGGCAGCCACACCTGTATGCATCTCAACCCTGATCCCAGGATCCTGTGTGCTTCTTCCTGCAAATACCCACATGCAAATCTGAGGATGCGGGGTGCTCGGAGGATGTATTAACACATGTGAGTCATCTGTAGATCCTACTGCACCTGGTGCCAAAGATAGTCCTGTCCAACCATGGCCACGCTCACCCACTCTCATGTGTCATATCTCTATTTGGGAATGAGACATCATTGTCTACTTGTGACAACTTAGAGCCAAGAGTGGGGAGACAATGAAGAATCTAGGTGTTCATTAGGCAGAACTGATGCTGAGGAACTAACCAGAAGTATTTCAAATCAGCTCCAGGGGCCATGCGCGGTGGCTCACGCCTGTAATCCCAGCACTTTGGGAGGCCAAGGTGGGTGGATCACGAGGTCAGGAGTTCGAGACCAGCCTGGCCAATATGGTGAAACCCCATCTCTACTAAAAATACAAAAACTAGCCAGGCACGGTGGCGCACACCTGTGGTCCCAGCTACTCGGGAGGCTGAAGCAAGTGAATTGCTTGAATCTGGGAGGCAGAGGTTGCAGTGAGCCAAGATCATGCCATTGCACTCCAGCCTAGGCAACAGAACGAGTCTCTGCCTCAAAAAATAATAATAATAATCAGTTCCAGGATTTCCAAGATGATATAAACAGATTTCCAGGATGATATTAAGAGGTAGTCAGGTGAGAACTAGAGAATTTAAGTCACAGCTATCACTCGAGAGTTTATTTATGAGCCATGAGATTCTGCAGTGGGTTCCCAGGGCCAGAATTCCTGGAAAGAGCACTTGGAAGAGCCAGTCGGCTGATAGGTTTATGGAGCGCCTACTCTGTTCCATGCAGTACAGCAGTGAAAAAGCTGGTTTCCAGGCCAGGCAAGGCAAGTGCTATAGACAGAGAGTTGAGGCACCTGCCATATCATTGCCTCAGGAATCAGGCTTAAGTACAGAGGCAGGCCAGAGCATGCCCAAAGCGGGAAGGAGAAGGCAGACGCTGAGGAAACGGGTGTGAGTGAGCACTGCAGAGGCAGGACAGGCACAAACAACCTATTATTAAAATGCTCCACAGAGTTGCAAAGGAGCGGGTGGCAGATGGGAGGAGGGAACTCAGAAACAATGTCGGAAGGTACAAAGGAGAAAGGGTGATCCAGAAATAAGACAAAAACGAAGCTGATCTCTCTTAATCCAGGGCAGTCCTCAATGGTGAACAAACCACTCCTGAGACTGCAAGTCAGGACCACTTATGTGCCATTTTACGTTAATCTTCACTTTCCATGAAATTTCTCTCCTCCAGAGAATGTCTATAAAAGTATAAATAAACTAAACATGACAAAGTTGGTTTTAAATTAGGAATGGTAGGCTACCGTAACTTCCTGGAGGTTGTCAATGCAGTATAGTACTGGAATTTCTGATGTTCCTACTTAATATAATTTGGATATCAGGATATAATTTGGTCTGTATTCACTTTTAGAGATCTCCGTACTTCAAAGGTCATTCCATTTATTTTCACTGATCCCTGCAAAATTCTTACAAGTTAAGCTGTGTCAATATTTCAACTCTCACTTGAAAAATCAGGTTACTGAGATTTCAGGACACCAAGTAAAACACCAAATTTGTGCTGTGAATGGACTTAACCTCAGGGCCAGGTCCCAGCTATTGAGCCATTCCTTTGGCCATAGCATGCATCTTGCAAAGCAGCTCCCTGGCTTTCAAGAGCATTGCCTAGACCAACATGAAGCCTAGAGATCTCAGAGTTACTTTTATGAAAGTAAACGATACTATGCTGTACCTCCTGTCTTCCTCAGAGTCACAGCCAAACAGCAGACGAAGCCAAAGGAAATACATGTTCCTCAACAGCAGTAAGGTTCCAGGTATCAGGTGGCGGCAGCAGCTGCTGAAAGCCGGTTCCACTTCACCCCTCCCCCAGAACCCCAAACTGTGGCAAAAACCCATGCCTCACACTCTTGACTCTTTCAGGGGCAGATGACAAAGGGACACAACACTACCTCTCCTGGGGGCACTAAAATCATAGCCTTGACGGAAGAGGAAGGTGGTTACTCTTCACAGGAGCTACTAATCTATCCCCCACCCCACCCCCCACACACACACCGGAAAGAGGGAGGATGAAAAGGAAATGAAAGCAAGTGACTCCGGGCTCTGGATTTCATATGCAAGAATAGACGCAACAGGTGCAGCGTTCCGGTGAAACTAAGACGCTCAAAACACCATTTGCCTCCACAGCATAATGAGCCCAGGCACAGAAACCCAACATTAGGCAATGATGTCAGAAGTGCAAATCATCATCATTCTCTAGTCAGTAGCAATTTTGTAGGGGAAAAAAAAAAGTATTTCTCTGTGGATATATTACTCCTTTTAATTTACAAGTCCTCTCTTAAAATAGTTTGAAAATAATGTTAGCATCGATCATCAATATACTTTTTTTAATGCCTACTGACTATCACAGTGCCTGGCACATAGTAGGTGTGTGGATAAATATTTACTGAACGAATGAATGAAATGAGAGGTGAACAAAAAATTTTCTTCACAAATAAAGATAACCAAAATCTACACTTATAGTATATACGTGTATCTTTTTCCCCATTTCTCCAAGAAGAGAACAAAAGGTTGGAATCAGTAGCCAAGGACACTGGTTCATCATATTGCTGATGAATACATCAGGAGGTACAAACCGTCCATCCCTGGCTGAAGCTGAGAAGCCCGACCTGCCGCCCCTTGGGAGATCTGTGCAGGGAATTCTCATCCGCAGAAGATCCAACTGGAAAAACAATCACGATCATTTAAGCAATCCACCTTTAGATTTTCCTTTCTTTCAATATGCCATTTTACCTAACATTTTCCACCTACCATTATTAGAGAATTTACAAGATAAATGTTGTTGTATAATCTTCGTCAACATGATAGAAATCACCAGCTTATAATATGTTATGGAAAATGTCTTATGCTGTGTGCGACATGTTATATGAAAAATCTGAGTATGAATAAGACGGTGTAGAAATATCAATGGGAGAATGTCTGTTACAGGAATATTATATTGAATTAAAAAGTTAATATCAGGCTGGGTGCAGTGGCTCACACCTGTAATCCCAGCACTTTGGGAGGCAGAGATGGGTGGATCACCTGAGGTCAGGAGTTCAAAACCAGCCTGGCCAACATGACAAAACACCATCTCTACTAAAAATACAAATACAAAAACTAGCTGGGTGTGGTGACAGGAGCCTGTAATCCCAGCTCCTTGGGAGGCTGAGGAAGGAGAATCACTTGGACCTGGCAGGTGGAGGTTGCAGTGAGTGAAGATCACACCACTGCACTCCAGTCTACGTGACAGACAGAATGAGACTCCAGCTTAAATAAATAAATAAAAGATTAATATCAGTGTGAGAACATCACTGATTAAGTTGAAGAGTTTCAATAAGTTAAAAATAATGATATTAATTATAAGAATAAAATGTTCAAAGCAAAAGCAGAGATAAGAATAGATCACCAAAATTATCAGGAAGTTTTAGACAACAGAGAATACACATAAAAAATAGTGTCATAAGTAACTTTATAAAATTACTATAAAGAACGGTTTGACTTAATGATACTCTTGGTTCAATTTTTTTAAATCTATGAATTTTTCTTGTGTCTATAACTTAAATATTCTGAGTAGGAGTCCTCTCTTCCCTATATTTTCAATTTAAAGAATCTTTAGATGTTTTTCAAGTTAACTTCCAAAGATCCAAAATACTCCCACTTTCTTTTACCCTGAGGCAATACCCAAAGGTCTTGACTACAGTTAATGGAGATCCTAAGTGGCTAGATAAGAATTACCTCAAACTTCAAAGAATCAACAGGAATAGCAAGTCCATTACAAGTGCTTTTGTTCTTTTAAGTTACCCTGCCTTTTCATTCATTCAATCATTCATTCATTCACAAGGATCTATCATCCCTACAGAACAGGCACTGTACAAGGAACTATGGACACAACAGTGAACAAGACAATCTTGGTCCCTGCCCATATGGAGAGCACAGTCTTGAGGACCTGTCAACACTAAAGTAAACAAACAAATGAACAAAAGCAATGATCAATCTCATGTGGACGGTGAGGACAACAGCGCAAAATCTACTTCGGGACAGGCATCTCTGAGCGGACGCAATTTCATCCAATGCTCAGTCCCAGAAGCAGGAGAAGGAGATAGCCAAGAGCTGGGGGCCAGTATTCCAGGTGGAGGAAAGATCCTGGAAACAGAGGTTGTTCCCAGGGCTGAAAGCTAACCAGTATGGCTGGATGGGGCAATGATGGCCAGTGAGTAAGGAGGTGCATCATACCTTTGAAAATGGCATCTCACCATATGACTCACTGAACATTTGCCTTTCCAAACACTTTCTCCTCAGCCTGGAATTCCTCCCTTCCACATTCCTCTCTGCCACCTTGCAAGTCAATTCTCTGGGAGACATTCCTTGACCCTCTGAGGAAGAGCAAAACACCAGGAGTTTATCCTTCCAAACCTGTGGTCCCACAGCACCTAGTATGTATCATGAGCACACGTCCGACCACGCTGCTGAATCGCTGTGTTCAAAAGCCTGTAAGCAGAGATCTTGTTTGTCTGCTTTCCAGCAGCCTATCACATAACTTGGCACCAGCAGAAAGAAAGAAATGACAGCAAACGAACCAAGAGAGGAATGGACAAATTAAATGGATGCGGGGCACTAATTAACTACTCGATTTTTGAAGACTGGAATAGCGCCATGGTTACAGCTCCTTAACTCATTTACAGTTTAATTTCTACCCCATATGACTTTCAGACAACAGACACTTTTGAGCAAATCCTGTTCGATCACAGAGAAGTGATGGAGTTAAGTTTCACAGTGTATCATTAGACACTGGACCCAATCCATTCATATTCAACAAACACGCATTAAGTACCAGGTTCTGTGCTAGGCTCTGAGGCTGACAGTGGTCCTATCCCAGCAGATTTACGCGTCTGGTAAGTAGAATAAATCATATTTAGAAAATGTTTCTAATGACTGACCTTGTTAGATTTTTTACATGTAACTATCTTATTTCATAACATTATTAAGAAAAAATGTTTTTTAAAAAACTTCCCAAATCACCCAGAAGACAAAATAATTTGGACTCTGTTAACTCAGTAATTTTCACACTAACTCTTGGCGGACCGAGTCATGTCTCGGCTTCCTTTCAATGAACAGGTGGACAAAAATTCAAGTAACCACATTCTAAACGAGTCTTCTTTACCTGCCTGTGACTGTCTGCTGTCGCCATTTGTGGATTCGGATGTCACTTCCATTTCTCGTCGGCTCAGCGTGTCCTCCAAATGTAGTTAAGACTCCCAAAACAACAGGGCATGATTTCTGAAGTCACCAAGGGACGTGCACCCCTCGGCTGGAGAATGTGCTTTGATGGAGTCAAATTGAAAAACAGGGCCAAACAGTATGGGAACCGTGGATAGATGCATCCCTCCCCGCTGCCCAGACCAGAATGGTCACATTCCTGCCTCTGTGCATAGGCCAATCCTGATCTGCTCTGTCTGAGCCTCTGCCAGGCGAGGAGCCTGTCGCCTTAAAATCTGAAGACGTGTGACAGCACTTATCTGCCTAGGAACAGCAAGGTATGCATTTCTACAGACACCACTGTTGAAACTGCTTGGTATACGGAGAAGCCAAGCACCTGCTCTCTCCTCCTTAGGTTTCCCTTAGATTCAAGCAAAGAGAAATCTGAGTAAGGAAAAACGTTAAGGAATTTAGCATTTTTAAAAATTTCATTTTATGTTCTAGCTCTTGCAAGAGAGCTTGTTTTCATAGATTTTATAACCTATTTTTCAACCTACATACTCCAAACTAATTCCTAATGCTTTTAGGGATCCATCCATTAATGAACTAAATATAAATAATACATGCCCTCAATCTAAAAGGTAAAC
Organism: Aotus nancymaae; assembly: GCF_030222135.1. Taxonomy (NCBI): domain Eukaryota; kingdom Metazoa; phylum Chordata; class Mammalia; order Primates; family Aotidae; genus Aotus; species Aotus nancymaae. Next base: position 23,438,247 of record NW_026988454.1, read on the forward strand.
CATGGTCCTTCAATCAGGATGAGTCGTACTAATGAGTGAAATGCAAACTGCATCTTTCCGCCAATCTCAACGCACAGCCCTGTACCTCACTTCACTCCCAATCACCAGCCTCATTCAGGCTTTCTGTGGGCCAAGTTCTGCCAACTTAGAGTCTGCACACAGCTCTGCCTTTAGCCATGCCCTCCATCACCTTGAACTATTGACTTGAATAGCTTCCTTGAGAAGGCCTTCCCTGACCACTCAAATTACCACTCACTCCAGGTCCCTATAAGTCCCCAAGTGATTGGCCATCCCAGCATTGCAGAATGTCTATCCCCTAAGCAGTGAAACAACTATTTTTACACTCTGCAGTTTGATGTCTGCTTCTTGCACTAGTCTACACACTCAAGAGGCCAGATGCCATAATTGAGCTCATCAATTTTGTCAGCCACACACAGCGCAGTGCCTGGCATATGAGGCACTCACCCAAGACTTCTTTCCATTTAAAATTGTTGTCTCTTTCAAAACACTCTGTGGCACACTGCTGCCACTGCTGAGGTCTCAGGAAACAAATACTCATTTTAAGCCATCATCTTTATCAGGAGTTATTACAAGGCAGCGGGGTTCATGAACTCGGACAGGAAAAGCAATTAGATATTTTCACTGACCTCTAACAGAAATTTGCATTTCCTTCCATTGTGATGGCAGATCACAAAACACATTATTCGTGATAGTTTTGATTGTGTTAGTAACAAAAATTATAACCATTTTTACATCACCTTACAACTCTAGCAGGTATCTTGAAAATACTATTTGACTCACTGTTATTTCAGAAGGGCAGAGAAATTAGAGATGACTAGAACTTCTTATTGAACACACTAATGATTGAACACACTAATGAAAAGCAAATATTACTGTCTCACAGGCTTTTTTAAGTATTTTGGTAACTGTATGCATGGAGTGCCATGTACTCTATTTTACGCACTTAAAAATATTTGTCAGGCCAGGCGCGGTGGCTCACACCTGTAATCCCAGCACTTTGGAGGGCCATAGCGGGTAGATCACACAAGAGATCGAGACTATCCTGGCCAACATGGTGAAACCCTGTCTCTATGAAAAATACAAAAATTAGTCAGGTGTGGCGGCATGCACCTGTAGTCCCAGCTACTCAGGAGGCTGAGACAAGAGAATCGCTTGAACCCAGGAGAAAGAGGTTGCAGTGAGCCGAGATCATGTCACTGCACTCCAGCCTGGCAACAGAGCTTAAAAAAAAAAAAAAAATTTGGTTTCACTAAACTGCCAAAGGAGTCTATGGGGGCGATGAAGGGGGAATGAAGACAAAAAATAAAACCCTAATCTATTAATGCATCATTATCATGAGATATAAACATCTGATGCACCAAGAAACAATTATATTTTGTTCCGAATGGGTTGAATGTATTTTTACTCACTGTAAAAGGAAATAATAAAGATTTCCTTAAAAAGACAATGCAAAATAAACAAAATTAATAAATTAAGATCCTATTTTTAAAACAAATAAAGATATTTAATGCCTTGGTTTTAATACAAAACAACTATAAAAGGAGAAATTCCCAAGAGGCATTAACAAGTGTAAGAGTTACTTAACAGTTCAACTATTAGACACCCCTGACACTCCTACTTCTGGTCATTTTCCTTTGTTTCCTCACCTCTCTAAAAATTTGTCATTCCTTTGTTAAGATGCTAGATAAGCCCAGTTCTAACCAACCCTTTAAATTACTCTCTGGGTACTCCCATGTGTATGCACTAAGAAACTTCTCCTTTTTTCCAGAAAGACTCATCCTTGAACCATTAAGGCCCTGCAAAGAGAGGAGAGCAGACAGGTGGGGCTGCGGAATGTATTACACTTCAATTTCCATTACAGTGTTTTCTTAGTTGTAGCATTTGGTCTTACTTTCGTAACAACTCCGTGAATATATGCACATAATCACAAGAAAGAGTTACAATTAACACCTTACTATGAACTGCTTTGATCAGCCAACCATTAAAATCCAGGGAAAAAAGAGCTTTGGTGAGAGGTGAAAGGCCTGGCCTGGACGGAGTTAGAAGGCCAGTGGGCAACATCCAGGATCTGCCTCAGCAGAAAACAGGTTCAGAGACGACACCAAAACCAAGCTCTGCAGAACCTCAAGGGCAGCCGGCAGGCCCTGGTTGTGTTATACAGGCTTCTCTGAAAGGATAAATACCACAGCATTTCTTTTACACAAATTAAGACAGGTTCTAACCAGTTCAGTTCAGCAGCTCCAGTTACATTCAGTAATTTTCTCACTCTCCAGCCAAAAGGAAAAGACGTCACAGGAAAGAAATGGTCCTGGCATCCCTCCTCCTTCTCCTCCTCCCATTTCCCCTCTCCTTCACCCCCTCCCTGTTTTCTGTCTCTAAAACTTAGACTCCAAGCCCAAAGTAGACCTGATCTGTCTGCTTTAATCCACAGGTGTCACATCTCTTACAGAATATTAACAAAACCCCTTCAACTTCACACAGTAAACTGAAGCCTAAAGTTCCCCGGAAACATCCCTTCTCAGGTACAAATCCACCAGAGAAGCATCAATGATGGCATGAGATTGGAAGGAAAGTCAGAAGAACTGTCCTTCAGGTCTGGGTGGCCTAGAGAAGCAGAAAGAATGCCAAGTTCAGACCCTTAGTCATTTCATAACCGTTTAATCTTGAGAAAATCATTTTCTCCTTCCTTGAGTAGGATTCCTCAGGGATAGGAGAAAATAACTGGACTGACTGGCCCCTTAAAGCATCCTCCAGATCTAAAATGCCGTAAGAGTCTGTGTTACCACCATAGCCATCCATGGTTGCAAGTGATGGGGAAGAGCAGAAGGAAGCCACTTAGTATTAAAAGTGGTTTATCAGCCAGAAAATGTTGGAAAGAGACCATTTCGGCTTGAAAGTCTGCTCACTCTTAGTACTCATTCAGAATTCCAAGTTCCTTGCATTTATATTTCATTACTAGTGAGCTAAATATACCAAAAGTTGGAAAATGTCTCACAGAAAACATTCCCATCATCACCAGCAATATGGAAAATACGTGGCCGTCACATCAGAGGAGAAACTTGCCTCAAAATAATTTGGATATTTACAAGTCACACACACAATGTGATGATTTAGATGATTTCTAAAGCCATGAAGCTTCTCAGGCCTGGCAGAAAGTATAGAAAATATTAGTGCCACCGTGCCTAACAACAGCAAGAATTCCGTGCAGAGAAAAGAGAGCTACTAAAAAAAAAATGAAGGGACCATGTTATTCATAGAGCTTTATGTAATTGCCAAAAAAAAAGTAACAGTGCAGCATTTTCTGTACTACCAATAAAATTTTTTAATAAAATGATATCTACAGTAAATCGCTCATATATTTCTCAATTTTTATGCAAGTAATAAATGTACATAAGTTTGTTTTCAATAAAATAAGATGATAACAAAATGCAGCAGGCCTGGGCCATCCCCTTTCCTCTTTATCTGTTTCTTCTGACATTAGTTTATGCATTTCTAAATACCATGTTTCTAAAGCTCCTTCCTGATTGCAAGTCAGACATTATTTATAAGACTGTTTTTACTTAACCACTTTTATATCCACTCTTCCAATCTCTACTTGAGATCTTGTTTCTGATTTTCTACTTTTAAGGTCCAAGATCTCTTGTTTATTCTCTGATTTTTTTTTTAAATCACATTCTGTTCTTGTTTCAAAGACACAATTATTTTCTTACTTCTCTGAGGATACACGCCACATTCCTGTTTCCCGTAAGTGTCTCCTTCCTTTTGTTTGTGTTAATGTAGGCTCCAATAGTGGAGACTTTCAAACATCTGCTGACTCCTAGCAGCCCTTCCCATTTCAAAAGGAGGCTAAACAGTGCATAGGCTTGGGTGTCATCTACCAACCAGCAGGCTCAAAGTAAGGTAATCAATTTACACGCTGTAACTACACTGTACTCCCAGTAAAAGCACTCTTTAATTAGGGGCTGATTGGCCTTCAATCAGCCAATGAGAGGCTGTCTTAGTTCATTCTATGCTGATATAACGAAATGCCACAGACTGGGTAATTTCTAATAAACAGAAATGTATTTGGCTCAAGGATCTGGAGGCTGGGAAGTCCAAAAGCATGGCACCAGCATCTAGTGAGGTCCTTCTTGCTACATCATCCCATGATGAAAGTTGAAAAGGCAGGATACACTGGCAGCAAGTGAGCAAGAGAGAGGCAAACTCACTTTTATAACAAGGCCATTCTCAAGATAACTAACCCACTCCTGCAATAATGACATTCATCCAACCATGTCAGAGAGAGCAGAGTTCTCATGTCCCAATCACCTCAATTTAGGCCCCATCTCCAAATCCTCTTGCACTGGCGATTAACTTTCCAACACATAAACTTTGGAGAGATGTATAGCTTCAGGAACTGGAGGACCTCCTGGTGGCAGTTAATCTTCCCAGTGTCTATTCAGAGCCTTGCCATGCTCTCTGGGCTAAGGATCCCAAGTCAGAATTCAATTTTTCCAGAAAACATATAAATCTCTGTTCTCCTGTGCAGGTGAGGAAGAAGGGGAAAGCTCTGAGAGTCAAAGTGTGCTGTTTAAAGATTCTCAACCAAACGCTCAGTTTTCAGCTTCAAATTTCTCCCACTTTCCCCTAACCCAACCTCAGACAGCACTGGCAACTTTCAACCAGAGGGCTTGCAAAATCTATGAGATCCACGAGAAGGCCACTCCACCATCATCTTTCTTTCCCATCAATGGTTACTTCATTTCCACTTCCCTTTGACTACAGGAGTTTATTCCTTTTTGTCCTTTATAGTAATTACAACAGCAACATGGCAACAAGCAACGATAAACACAAATTGCTCTACCACTTTTAACTATAAGTTCTGTTCTCTTTAATTTATACATAGGAAGACTCCTAAAATGGTCCCATTTCCATAAGCCTGGCACTGAGGCTTATTTCACATGGCAGCAGTGTGCAAGCAAGACATGGTTGTCATAGTCTTGAATTCCAAAAGATAGTCTTGCTAAATATTTTATGGTCAAAACTAGACTTTGTACAGTAATATTAATAACATTAACTGTCAATTATTCTCTTTATGATTAGATCCAATCTGAAATATGATGCAATGATTTCATATAGAGAGAAATTTTATACTTATAGTATAAAATTACTTTTCCTTTCCTTTATTTTCATTTTTTTTTATTTTACTTTAAGTTCTGGAGTACATGTGCAGATCTTGCAGGATTGTTAGGTATATACATGCCATGGTGGTTTGCTGCCTCCATCCCCCCGTCACCTACATAGGCAAGGACTTAATGACCAAAACACCAAAAGCAATGGCAACAAAAGCCAAAATAGACAAATGGGATCTAATTAAACTTAAGAGCTTCTGCACAGCAAAAGAAACAATCATTAGAGTGAACTGGCAACCAACAGAATGGGAAAAAATTTTTGCAATCTACCCATCTGACAAAGGGCTAATATCCAGATTCTACAAACAACTAAAACAAATTTACAAGAAAAAAACAAACAACCCCATCAAAAAGTGGGCGAAATACATGAACAAACATTTTTCAAAAGAAGACATTTATGTGGCCAACAAACATATGAAAAAATGCTCATCATCACTGGTCATTAGAGAAATGCAAATCAAAACCACATTGAGATACATTCTCATGCCAGTTAGAATGGCAATCATTAAAAAATCTGGAGACAACAGATGCTGGAGAGGATGTGGGGAAATAGGAACACTTTTATACTGTTGGTGGTAGTGTAAATTAGTTTAACCACTGTGGAAGACAGTGTGGCAATTCCTCAAGGATCTACAAATAGAAATACAATTTGACCCAGCAATCCCATTACTGGGTATATACACAAAGGATTATAAATCATTCTACTATAAAGACACATGCACACATATGTTCACTGTGGCACTGTTTACAATAGCAGACTTGGAACCAACCCAAATGCCCATCAAAGTTAGACTGGATAAAGAAAATTTGGCACATATACACCATGGAATACTATGCAGCCATAAAAAAGGATGAGTTCATGTCCTTTGCAGGGACATGAATGAATCTGGAAACCATCACTCTCAGCAAACTGACACAAGAACAGAAAACCAAACACTGCATGTTCTCACTCATAAGTGGGTATTGAACAATGAGAACACATGGACACAGGGAAGGGAACATCACACACTGGGTTCTGTTGGGGGGTAGGGCACTAGGGCAGGGGTAGCAGGAGGTAAGGAGATTGGGGAGGGATAACATTAGAAGAAATACCTTTTCTTTATTTTCAAATGTGAAATCTTACTTTAGATATGGTAAATCAATACAGCCAAATTACAGCTGCTATTTTGGGACCTCCATGCAGATTTACTTTATGTACTGAAAATCCTAAATTGTATTAATGTTTTATTAAAATTTTAAATAAATTTTATCTCCACAAATATGTGTAAAAATAAATACAGAAACCCAAAGTTCACCTATATTTATTAAAGCAAACCTGTAACTGTATCAAGATATTAACAATGAAGGAAAAATACACCCAATGTAAAGGTTCTAGAACCCAAATGCTCAGCTTTCTCTGACCCATGAAGGCCTGCCTGCCTATAAGTTCTGAAAACAGGGAGGAATTCTCATCCTGGCTGAAAGGAACATAAATGTTATTGATAGTAATATGCTGAAATACAGAAATAATTTCTCAAGACTATCCTATAGACCAGAAAGAACTTCACATCTGACACCAATGTTCCCCACAAAACCCAGTAAAATTGTCTTTGGCTACCTAAGGATGGGGAAAACTTCTGAAGCTAATGAAGGTAAGATTTTCTAGCATATTCATAAAATTGCAAGCTTTTGCCCAAATTAGTTGGGTTAAAAGCACACATACAGCCAGTTTGATTAATTCCCTGGCAGTCATGGAAGCTTGTAAAAAATATTTTGCCCACATTGTGATATATGTTTAATATATCACAAAACAAAAACAAGCAATGGAGAAAGAAATTTTAATAAAGTATTCTTTATTTTCTTTTCTTTAAACCTTAATGTTTCTGAGAAAGTTTAAGAAATAAATAAAAATAATTACTACTAAATGACTGCAAACTTTTAAGCAAAATAAATATTAATGCTCTGCTTCATGGCTTCTGATGCAAGAATATTTAAAATCCCCTAACGTTCAAAACAGATTGTTACGAAAAGTGATCTCCTTGTTCTTTTCCATCCCATCATTAATTGGAGGGAGAGAGGGCTATTCTGGCTCTCATTCAAATGATAATAATTTGTCTATTAGTCTTGATAAGCGGATGGAGATGAAGGATGTTGGAATTTTCATAAATAATCTTTATAGTATTTAATCCACCATTTACCTCGTGGTCATGATGATTTAATAGCTTACTGAAGGAAATATAGTCAATCCAATCCCCAAATTTAAGAATTGCCAAGTTTATGCTTCATCAATGCAAACATCTTTGTTACTTAAGCATTAGACCTTGAATTGATAGGAAGCCAAAATAGTGCCACTCTCCACATTTAAACTGGCTTTGCCTATAAAATGATCAGAATCACACATTCCCTACACATTTCCCTATGTATATCCTACTCGCTAATCCTTTATACATGGATGGAGTCCCCATGTACAAAGCACTGCTCAAGACAGTGACTTACAATGGTCCATGAAATCTACTTTTACTTCTTCTTCCACACTTTGCCCACCAGAATGTTAGCTTCATTTCATGAGTCCCTGTGTGGAAGATATTTCTGAATCAAAGTGTGTTTAATTTCCAAATCCTACTAGAGAATGATAGAAGTTCTTGGTGATGAGTCACAAGGGTGAGTTTGGTGCTCAAGATAAATTCCTGCTCCACAAAGTCCCCTGTAGGGCTGCTGAGAAAGGCCACTCCCAGATTTAGGGAGATTAGCTGAGCTACAGGTTCACAGATGAGAGTGGTAAATCCATCAGACAACTCAATGAGCGCTTACTAGGGCTCACCAGTGCAGGACACACTGCAGGGAGCCTCCAAGATCACTTGCTACACCAACACCCAACTAAAATCTTTATTTAGCAAATGAAAACAGCCAACTCCCAAACAAACATCCACTCAAACAAAAGAAACCAGTTTCCATGTGAAAAACTATATCATTTCTTAAATTTGCTTGTAATAAAATAACTTTGGGCGTATTATGGTAATTATTTAATTATCATGTGCTTGGAGTTAGAGACTCAAGAGACGTACTCCAGGGTAGTGATTAAGAGTATGGGCGGCTGGATGCTCATGCCTATAATCCCAGCACTTTGGGAGGCTGAGGCGGATGGATCACTTGAAGTCAGGAGTTCGAGACCAGCCTGGCCAACATAGTGAAACCCGGTCTGTACTAAAAATGCAAAAATTAGCCAGGCGTGATGGTAGGCACCTGTAATCTCTGCTACTTGGGAGGCCAAGGCAGGAGAATTGCTTGAACCCCCATGGCAGAGGCTGCAGTAAGCAGAGATCATGCCACTACACTCCAGCCTGGGCTACAGAGCCAAACTCCGTCTCAAAAAAAAAGGTATGGCACAGCCACCTGAGTTTAAATTCCAGCTCTGTCCCTCATTACCTGTGTTCGGCAAGCTACTTACCCACTCTCTGCCTTGGCTTCCTGAATGTTAAAAGGTGATAATAGAAGTGCGTCTTTTATAGGGTTGTTGTGAGGATCAAATGAATTCATATGTGTGTGTACATGCATACATATGTGTGTATATAGACAAACATATATACCCAGATATGGGTGTGTGTGTGTGTGTATGTGTGTAAATAATAGTAAAACAGTTAGTGGCTGGCATAGAAAGCATGCAAAAAACATTAAGCTACTCATTACTACAATACTTCTTACATATCAAAGTATTTCATACAATGCTTCAGGTTAAAATTAAGCAGTCACTAAACATGTGCAACTGTGTTTAATGTGATGAGATAAAGATGCTTGAAAATTATCAGCTGATTCCACACAGCTGTGCCCTTACAGCCACTGCTGCAAAGCAAGCTTGTCTGCCTGCCACAAGCACCTTCCCCTACTCCATCCCCATTAGCAGAGAAAGGCAATAAGTGAATCTGGTGAATAAGGTGCAAATAGAATCTCAACACTTAACAGATTTCAAAAAGCAGACTCAGGTAAATAAAAGTTCCTAGTGTTAAATGAGGCACATGCTAGTTTATCATCAACCTGAATGCTAAAGCTCAGACCACGACTGAAAGGAAGGGGTGGAAAACCGAGTGAATGGTGCGCTACTTTTTTTTTTATTATTATTAATGGTTTTACCTCTGTAATTCTACCTATGAGAAACTGTCCTTTGCCCCAGAATACCCTTCACTCCTTTGATTTCTCACTGCTCTGTTGTTCCCTGACTTCCTGCACAGTGCAATCTAACCAGAATGTCAAATTGTGTGTGTATGAGCGTCAGGCATATTCCAACCAATTTATAATTTATTATTTCATAATAATGCTTTGTATAAGTAATACTATTTATAATATCCACAAAGGCAAAATTCCAACGGCCAGAAACTTGGGTCACAGCCCATTCATCCAGACCTAGTAACCTGAATTGGGAGACGTCCCCTCTGTCACTATCAGCAGCTTGCAGTCAGAGCCAATGATGCAAAGAGGGAAAGAGAGGGCAGGAGTGAAGCAAGGCAATAATAGTAATAGTCATAATAATAATAGTAACAACAAAAGCAACAGCCTCTAACAATATTGGCCAAATGTTTCAAACTCATTTAATCTTCATAACTCTACCGATCCATTAAAAAGGATAGAATAATTATTTTTATTCCATTAGTCTGCAGAATTTACACCTCCAAAAATTTACTTAAGGCTTGGCATAGTGACCCATGCCTATAATCCCAGCACTTTGGGAGGGCGAGGCAGGCAGATCACTGGAGCTCAGGAATTTGAGACCAGCCTGTCTCTACAAAAAGTACAAAAATTAGCCAGTCATGGTGGCATGTGCCTGTGGACCCCGCTAATCTGGAGGGTGAGGTGGGAAGATCCTTGGGACCAAAAACTGAAGATAGAAATATACAATGTTTCAACTAAATCTTATGGTACATGAAATTCTACCAGAAGATATACTAGGGTTCCTCTTTTGCAGAAGTGATCATGACGACAGGAAGCAGAAAGATGTTAGTCAACCAAGTTATTCTGAGAAACAATAATCTAAATCTCTACTACCAAGTAAATGTCTCACACAATAATTTGTCATTTCATCAACATATCCTTAAGTGTTGAGGTCTCTGCCAAAAGGCAACACACAAATATAGAAAGTCTAACACGCCCAAAAACAGCACTTCCAAGAAAAACGTGAGACCCACAACTTAATAGCCTGATCAGCAGACAGACTACCCTGGGCCACAACATTAAAAGAGTGAAATTCTTGTACCTTAATTTCGAAAAATATGAAAGAATAACGAGGAAAAAAAGAAATCTAACTAAATATTACAAAAATTAACTTTAATTCAAAAAATTTTTGAGCAAATTTTTTTTTGTTTTATTTTGAGACAACGTGTCACTCTGTCACCCAGGCTGGAGTGCAGTGGCACCATCATAGCTCACTGCAACCTCGACCTCTCTGGCTCATGTGATCCTTCCACCTCAGCCTCCTAAGCAGCCAGGACTACAGGTATGGGCATCACGCCCAGCTAATATTGGTATTTTTTGTAGAGACAGGGTTTCACCATGTTGCTAAGGCTGGTTTTGAACTCCTGAGCTCAAACAATCCGCTTCCTAGGCCTCCCAAAGTGCTGGGATTATAGGTATGAGCCACTATGCCCAGCTAGATTTATTTTCAATAGACATTATAGTTCAGGCACAGTGGCTCACACCTGTAATCCCAGCACTTTTGGAGCCCAAGGCGGGCAGATCATTTAAGGTCAGGAGTTCGAGCCCAACCTGGCCAACATGGTGAAACCCCGCCTCTACTAAAAATACAAAAATTAGCCTGGCATGGTGGCAGGTGCCTGTAATCCCAGCTACTCGGGGGACTAAGGCATAAGGATCACTTGAACCCAAAAGGCAGAGGTTCCAGTGAGCTGAGACCACACTACTGCACTCCAGCCTGGGCAATAGAGCAAAACTCAGTCTCAAAAATAAAATTAAATTTTCAAAAATTAGCCAGGCATAGTGGTGGGCACCTGTAATCCCAGCTACTCAGGAGGCTGTGGCACAAGAATTGCTTCAGCCCAGGAGGCAGAGGTTGCAGTGAGCAGAGATCCCAACTCCAGCCTGGGCAACAGAGTGAGACTCCATCTCAGAAAAATAAATAAATAAATAAATAAAGATATTATAAAGGAATTAAACTAAGGAACACCTATTTCTTAGTACTCCCTAAATAAACTTGAAAAAGTAAGAGATATGGAATACATTGAAGGAAATTTTTCCCTTAAAGAATTGGGAGTTACAGAGAAGTCCACAGTACTTTATCGTTAACAGTATTATTGTGCAGGCTCTTAACAGTGCCAAGTATTTTCAATACGTATCACAGGATGTTTAAAAAAAAATCCTACAAGCAGAGTACCTAAGCCAGAAATGAGATAATAGGTCAAAAAATGGTGAACCATACAGTCGTAAGGTTTGTCAAAAGAAAACAATCCCATCTAGAAGCTATTTCCAGGAAAGGACAGAACAAAGCTGGAAATAAATGCTTATGTTCAGATTTACTGACTGTGAGAGCAGAAATTCATATAAAGCAATGGAAAAAGTACCATGCGATATGATCAACTATCAAAGGGTTCCTTAATAGGAAAGTCTGAGGACTATTTTAAAAAATTAATTTATTTAAAAAAAAAGGTAAGAGAAGGTACTAATCTCTATTACGACAATAATAATTTATCAAGATACCAGACTGGGGCTGGGCGAGGTGGCTCATGTCTATAATCCCAGATCTTTGGGAGGCCGAGGTGGGTGTATCACTTGAGGTCAGGAGTTCGAGACCAAACTAGCCAACATGGTGAAACCTCATCACTAAAAATACAGAAATTAGTTGGGCATGGTGGGGGGTGCCTGCAATTCCAACTACTTATGAGACTGAGGCAGGAGAATTGCTTGAACCCAGAAGGTGGAGGTTGCAGTGAGCCGAGATGGCCCCATTGCACTCAAGCCTGGGCGACAAAGGCGAGACTCCATCTAAAAAAAAAAAATGATACCAGATTGGAATGTTTAAACTGGCTCCAGGATTAAGGCAAATCGTTGGTGAACTTCCTGCAATCTCTTTTTTTTAAAATGATTTTCTGTATTGTAACTGGTTTACAGTACAATGGGATGCCACAAATGAGAGTTCTATTAATCTAGATTATCACATGTAGCTGAAGAAAAAGCTTCTTCCATATCATTCACTGTCTTATTTATGAGGTTCTGGGTTTGCGGGGGAGCCTCAGGACCAGAGGAAAAAATCTGCCTCATTTTATCAAATATATTTGTGAGAATTTATGAATTATGTCAATCTTAAAACCATTTTCTTATTGCTCTAATTTTTTGACAAATTTTGAGACAAATTTGCATCCACCAGAGTTTAACAAGGGGAGAGAGCTCGTTAGAGAAAGCAGGCAGCTTCTGTGGACCACCCATGGCCTTATCTCACCAATCCACTCATTTCTTCCTCTCCACATCGCTGCTGATTTTTGTTTTTTCAAAATCCTACTTCCTACGTGGTTCTCTGTAAGAATTCAGAATTAGACGGGGCATTTTTTAAAATACAACATAAAACTTATTCTAAGTCCTAACTAATAACAAGCATATCCTCATCTATGAAACACTAACAATTATATTTCCCCATAAAATTATTGTAGGGAGTAAATGACACAGTATATTTGAAAAGGCCCAACACACACACCTAGCTCTCTGCCTCTCACTATTTTTTTAGGAAATATTTTCTCCATCTAAAATTAATGTCCCTTATGTGCTCCAGATTAGCAAGCGATCAATTCATTCACACTTTGCTAACTTTTATAGTGAAACTAACTGGTTACAATTTTAAAAGTTAATGTATATCCAGATACTTCCTGTGAAAAACATTGACTTTGGCTAAGACTCCTGAACCCATACATTACTGGAAGTAAAAGTTTAACAGATCATAGTTAGTTTTAAATGAAAGTAATGTAAGTGAACAGATTGCTAACAGAGCAACTGCTATACTACGAATGCATTTACCCAGACGCTTTAACTTCCGATGCTTTCTTTCAACATGACCACATTTTTCAACTCAAATGGCACCAACACGGTGCCCAGTATCACACAAACCACTTGAATAAGAGCTATGGCATCAGTAAGAGCTACCAACTGCCACATATGTCCAAATAGGAACCAATATCAATCTCTCTGTTGTTTTGTGTTTTAGAGACATTTTGTTTTCTTGTAGAGACAGGGTCTATGTTTCCCAGACTAGTCACAAACTACTGGCCTCAAGCAATCCTCCTAACTCAGCCTCCCACAGTGTGGGATTACACATGAACCACTACGCCAGGCCCCATTTTTTAATACAACCATGAAAGATGAGAAGGTAATGCAGAATGAACAATCGAGGGAAATGTATCCTGAAATCCCCTGGCTGCCTCTTCCATTTCACAGGAGGAAGTGCACAGGCAACAGTCCCGTCCAGATAGCAATGGAGCCCTGAGACGACCGTCAGCAGCCCACGGTGACATGAAGTTCTCATCTGTCCAATCATGCTAAGACCTATTCTGCCAGATTATCACCAAATAATGCCAAGGATTCAAACACATATAAAGTGCTTTTCAGGTAGCTTCTTACTAACGCCAAGCTGCCTGAAGTCTGTCCACTGCATAGAGGCACGAGGCCAAGGGGCAGATGAGGCTGAAATCCAGCCAGCACAGCAGCACAGAGGAAAGAACACCTTTTGCTTTGCACAAAGGCACAGCCCACAAACTGGTGTGCCCACCTGCCTGTGTCACTCCAGAGTGGAGGCCTCGGTCTAACTGCCTGCCCAAAAGGGCTGCCTTGGTCTAAGTTAAAATGCTGCCCAGCAGCAGCACACACTAATGGCAATTTCTAGGTGAGAACAGGAACTAGAGTTTGGCATCAGGCCCCGGCCAGCTAGTGTCAGAACTTCAGCCAGTAGCCAATTCCCGCTTCCCTGACCTCTTCCATGTACATCAAGCACACCAACCATACTTCCTCTTTTCTCATCTCACCACAGTGCTGCCCACACTGCCGCTGGGTCCTGGAACAGTGCCCTGACTGACCTACTGCCCCTGCCAGACCTGCAGGAAGGAAGATAAGCCACTGGTCAGGCCAAGGACCCCACTTCCTGACCCCGCTGGTTGAACTTAAGATGACTTTTCTTAAGAAACAATGTTAGAAAGCATGGTTCCATCCAATGGCACTTTTACTGCGGTATTGAGTTTCAGCTACCATTAAATGTGAAACAGGATTCTGCAGGCTGGCTTATGTTCCAATGTTTCAAACAAGCAAATTAGAAACTCTTTACAGCCCACTAAGTGCCCAGGCCCTGGGTTCTGGCCTCTGTTTGCAAGGAGATCATCTCCCCTTGATCTTGTGTAAGCCATTCAAGCTCGATAAACCTGTTTCCTTAGCTGTTAAAAAAAGAAAGAAAAAAAAATATATATATATATACACATATATGTATGTGTATATATATTTTCTTCCTAGGTATATTTGTTGTGAGGACTTCATGTAAAGTGGCACCAAAGAGACACTGAGAAAGCAGTCACCATACCAGGCACACAATCCCTTACCCACAATGCCAGGATCTGAAAAGCTCTGGAAACCAAAGGCTTTTTTCATAACCCATTTGGCAGCAAAACGTGACCTGAACTGACCTGAGGCTATTTATAACCGTGTTTGTGTTCCACTTAGTGTAAATATTCATACATTTTGCTGCAGAAATATTAAGATATTGGAAGGTAGCTTGCTGTCCCAAACTACTCTGGAGGCTTTATGTAATATAGGGCATATGGGCCATAGCCTTTCCGAAATAGGAAAAATAAAAATCACAAATTCTGAAGCATATCTGGTCCCAAGGATTTGGATAAGGAGTTGAGAGTTTTACCATAACCCATCCCCAAATTCAAGGAGGTTTGCTGGCCAACCCAAGAGCAGCTTGATGCGCTAGACGTTCAGCTACATGGGTCCGGGCTGGCCAGCTCTAGGGAGGGGACGAGGGAAAGAGCTAAAA
The DNA here is from genome assembly GCF_030222135.1 of Aotus nancymaae. Taxonomy (NCBI): domain Eukaryota; kingdom Metazoa; phylum Chordata; class Mammalia; order Primates; family Aotidae; genus Aotus; species Aotus nancymaae. The sequence continues at coordinate 23,453,433 of NW_026988454.1, forward strand.
GGCTGAGCAGAGAGGGAATGCGGAAACCAGGCCCGCCCAGTACTTCACTTGCTCTCAGACAACCCAAGCCATCAAGCACATTCTTGTGACTTGCGTAGTCACTTTTTTTCTAGATTTTCAAAGTGAATCTTAGTTTTTACTCCCAACACTGGCTCCCTCTAGTCTGGGCAAACAGCCATTTAATCACAAGGGCCACTCAAAGGTTGTTTTTTCTTTTTTTTAAAGCTGTTGAAAACATTAAGCTAAATAAGTGAATGTTTTCCAGTCTCCCTCCCAGAGCCCCTCCCTACCTTTCTCATCTATTAAAACAGCACTCCATTTCACTTCAAATATTCTACTCCTAGTGCATTAAAGATATAACATGTATATTATAAGTAGTAAATATGAATATTAATGAAGCAGGAGCATGAGGAAAAGGGAAGATTTTAAGAACTGAATCGATGTAACGTTCTCTTTGTAGAATCACCTGTAGACCTGGACAAGAGAGGACCTTGCCCTAAATCCTGCCTTTTAGAGGGCCTTACTGTACCCTCTTCCATCCCCATCTCTCCCCCAGAAATAGAGAAATCAGGCCGGGCGCAGTGGCTTATGCCTATAATCCCAGCTCTTTGGGAGGCTGACGCGGGCAGATCACAAGGTCAGGAGATCGAGACCATCCTCATCAACATGGTGAAACTCCGTCTCCACTAAAGTACAAAAAGAATTAGCCTGGCGTGGTGATGTGTACCTTTAGTCCCAGCTATTCGGGAGGCTGAAGCAGGAGAATCACTTGAAACTGGGACATGGAGGTTGCAGTGAGCCAAGATTGTACCATTGCACTCCAGCCTGGGTGACAGAGCAAGACTCCATCTCAAAAAAAATTGTTTTTAATAATAATAATAATAAACAGAAATAGAGAAATCAGAGGACAAAGGGGATATGCAAGTCCTAAAGCATGGTCGAGCCGCACAGACTCCCACTATCCCTGCTCAAACGAGCACTGAGCTCATTTCCCAAGGGTGGGCCACACTACTGTTTGCAAGTGGGGAGGGAAGGAGACCACGAGTGCTTGGCCAAGTGACCACAAATGGGTGCAAAGTCCTTCCCAGTGCCAAATGGAGCCGGCATGGGCAGACAAAGAGGAAAGTCTGCAAATGGAGCCAGGGGGTAGCTCTCTCCACCACCATGTTCTGTCACAAAACCTAAGGACCTAGAGAATTCCAAACTCAAACCTGGCCCAGCAAATTGTTATAAAAGTATATGTATATTTATTATGATCCATTTCTCTTTTGTTTTTCTTTTCTTTTCTATTTGTTTCTTTTTAGTATCAGAAACCTGCCCTTTTCCTCCATCCCCACAGTTCTAGCTCAGCACAAGCCCCATTTCTCGACCTCCCTTAGAGCAAGATGAGTCCATGGGGCTAAGCAACAGCCAGTGGGATATGAAAAGAAATCAGGAATGCAACCTCGGGGCCATGTACTTTCATAAAATACTTAATTTTTACTTCTCTTTTCTCTTTCCTTGGACTAGAACTTGGACGTAGTGTTGAGGGGCAAGCCTCACCAAGAAGACGAAACAACACTTTGGAAAGGCGAAACCAGAGAGAAGGAACCAGGACTCCTGAGAGACCACAGGAAGCGGAGCCACCTTCCCACCCTCCATCACCCCCCAGCTCTGAACTGTAAGGAGAGAGAAAAACTTTGATTTTATTTGAGCCACTGTATTTTGAGGTTTCTTTGGTACACCCATGGAGCCCCTCTCTAATACATTTGCAAATGAGCTACATAAACTGGCTGGAAATCAGTTGTGTAAACCCTCTATGGTGATTTCAGCCAAAAGAATATAGTATCCAGCCTCAGCAAGGAAAATAAAATAAAATGGGGAAGGAGAGATACTGTGTGATGCAGTTATTTTTCAAAAATTCTACCAGAAAAATCACATCAAATATATGCACATGGAAGAGAAAAATTAAAAGAATTCCACATGACAATTAGCCATGAAAAGGCTCAGTCTCTCCTAGAATGTCTTTTTGTTAAATATAAAGAAGCAAAAAACAAGAGAAGTTCTGGATATATTAAAAAATAAAACAAATCTTCCTAGTGCAATATGATTAAAACTATTTTTACACGCTTATTGTAAAAGACTGGAAATAAACCCACATTGTAATAATTATTTGTATGGAGGTAACAGCTCACATTTATTGAGTGCTTCTATGTTCCAAATTTCTTTACATATATATTAATTCATTTACTTTTTACAACACAAGGAGCTTGGTGCTATTACTATCCCTACTTTATTCAGGCACAGAGCAGCTAAGCCATTTGCCCAGGTTCACACAGCTAGCAGGTGGCCACACTTACACCCACAGCACCCGATACTGTCTGAACCACTCCCTAAAGTATTTCTATAGGCGAGTGCTAATAAGATTTTTAAATCCTGCTGGATTTTTCTTATTATTCTTTTCAAATATTGTGTAAAATAATATCATGCCATCCTTGATTTCTAACTCATTTTAGAGATAAAAATGCTTATCCTAAATACCATCATATAATCTATATTTTTATAACCCAAACAGCAATATTGCAGGTTAAGAATCCAAGTGTGCAGAATATTTGGGAAGATCAGCATAAATAATATCAAAATGACAGTGATGTGGAAGAAGGTACTAGAACACAGCCCTTCCCAAGCACAGCTCTCATAATTAAGCATTAACAACTGGGTTCTCCGGGGCTTAGAAAGTGATCGGTGTGAGGTCATCTAGTCCACGCTCCTTACCTTACAAACAAATCAATTAATTGTGCAGACAGACTGAGTGACATATTCAAGGTCACACAGCTGGTGATCTGCAGAGCTAAAAGCAGAACCTGGTTCCTCTTTGAGACTAAGGTAAGCTCTTTTTTTTAATAGGGCATCCAGGTCTTCTAGAATTTAGCAATTCAAGCAGTAACTTTTAAATTGTGTTCCAAAAGACATGAAAAACCCTCAGAAACCTCGGTGAGCTACTCACCTGCTAGTCCCACCCCCAAACCCTGCTGTACAGAAAGCCATATCCTACCTGTCAGCAGTTCATTGTCACATTCCTAAAATGAGCCTCCACCGAAGACTGTTTGCAGAAAGACTTCCAAGGCAAAAATAAAAATCACATAATAAAGTGAAGTATTCGCACAGTTACTTTCCAGAACCCCGTAACCTGGGACCTTTTGGAGTACTTAGTAACCTGAAGAGAGCTTCCTACGCCCAAATTCATCTCATAGAAAGACAATCCCCATTATTTCACTAAATGGGCATTTTCATGCCCAACAGAAATGTAATATAATCACACAATAAAGGGCAATGTTAGAAAATGAAAGGCAGTTGGCAACCACACTGACAAATATCTATGTTACGCTGACCTCAGTCTTCTCATTTCACGACTGCCTGTTGAAAACAACATCAAGGGATCTGTCATGAGCATCTGGGAAACACAGTCAAAGGCTGACATGCAGCTAATCAATCAGGATGATAAAGATACAACAAAGATTGAGCTGATATTTTTCTCAGGGATCACATACTTGTTTTTTATTTGTTTTATTTGTGTTTGAGACAGCGTCTTGCCCTGTTACCCAGGCTAGAGTGCAACGGCATGATCTTGGCTCACTGCAACCTCCGCCTCCTGGGTTCAAGAGATTCTCCTGCCTCAGCCTCCCCAGTAGCTGGATTACAGGCATGCCCTACCATACCCAGTGATCCCCGCCACCCCCACCTCAGCCTCCCAGGTAGCGGGGACCGTAGACATGCACCACCATGCCTAGTCAATTTTTATATCTTTCGTAGAGATGGGTTTCACCATGTTGCCCAGGCTCACGCTTGTGGAAAGCAATGAAAAATGTCATTTGCTTCTGCATACAACATTTATTTATTGAGCACATACTCTGTGCCAGGCACTGTTCTAGATACTAGTGATTCAACCCAAAACAAAATACCTGCATTCTAGTGGAAAGAGACAATCAGCATAATGCAATAAGTGCTAAGGAAAAAATAAAACAGGATAAAGTGGGCGGAGAGTGCCCATGAAGGAAGGATTTGCCATCTTAATTGACCGGCACAGTAGGTCTCTGAGAGGAGGGAGTTAGCCACAAGGTTACTTGCTAGAAGAGGGCTCAGGCCCTGACCTGGGAGGTGCTTGCCTCATATAATGAGCACAAATGAGAAAGGGGAGATGAAGCCAGGCATGATCACCAGGCCCTGTAGATCACTATGAGGTCTTTCGCATTTATTGCAAGTGAAATGAGAGTCATCCCACAGTTGGAAAACTAAAGCAATGTGTCCACTTCTGATTCGAAAAGAATTCCTCTACTGCAGGGTTCAGACCAGCCTCCATGGGCCAAGGGAGGAAGCAGAGAGATGAGTAAGGAGACAATTCTTGAAAAAGCAATGGTGCCCTAGACCTGGGCGGTAGCAGTGGAAACAGTAAAATATGACCAAATTCTGCATAAATTCAGTATTAGGAAAATAGAACCAGCAGGACTGGATGTGGGTATAAGAGAAAGAAAGGACTACAAAGATGACTCCAAAACTGGGATCTGGGCAATTAGAAGAATCAGACTGAGACAAGCAAGACTGTGGAGTTTAGGAGAGATCAGGAGTTCATATTTTCAGATCTGAACATAGAAGAGAAGATGTGAAGTAAACACTGAAAATGCAAGCGTGCAGCTCAGAGGAAGAAGTATGGGCTAGAGACAGAAATTGGAGCCCAGAATTCAGATAGTATTTAAACCAGGAGACTGGTGAGATGACAAAGGGCATTAGCAGGGACATTGGGGAGCTCCAAGGGGATGGGATCCTGGGCCCTCCAATGTTAAGAGGAAGAATCAGCAAAAGAGAATGAGTGGGAAACCAGGAGTGTGTGGAGTGTCCTAGAAGCCAAGTGAAGAAAGCGTCATGGAGGAGGGAGTAACCAACAGTGCTGATGGTCTTGAGAGGTGGAGTAAGGTAAGGACTGAGAATGACCACTGAATTCCGCAACAAGGAAGTCCCTAGTAACTTTGACAAGAGCAGTTTTAGCGGACTGGTAGAGGGTCTCCCTGATGTGAGTGGTCTTAAGAGGGAATGAAAGGAGAGAAATTGCAACTGTTAGTATATACAACCTTTGAGGAGCTCTTTGATAAAGGGGAGCAGAGGAATGGGGTAGTAGCTACAGAGACAGGTGGGATCAAAGTGAAGTTTTGTTAGACACTAGTTTTGCCAGAAAAACAACAGCATGTTTGTAAGCAAATCCACTAAAGGGGAAATCGAAGGGATGAAGAAGAAGAGAAGGGAGGTGCCCTTGAGTAACTAAAGGAGGATGGGTACCAGGTACACAGTTAGGGTAGCCTTGGGCCGGTTCTGGTTGAGGACAGATATGGTATTGGAGCTTCTGGATTCTTCTTTGGTTTGCTTGAATTTTCTTAAGACAAGAGTAGGCAAAGTCAGCCAGGCATGGTGGCTCATACCTGTAATCCCAACACTTTGGGAGGCTGAGGTGGGTGGATTGCTTGAGCCCAGGAGTTTAAGACCAGCCTGGGCAACATGGTGAAACCCTGTCCCTAAAAAAAATACAAAAATTAGCCGGGCGTGGCGGCGCATGCCTATAGTCCCAGCTACTCTGTGGTGGGAGGATTGCTTGAGCCCAGGAGGCAGAGGTTGCAGTGAGCCATGCTAGTACCAAGCAAATGAGATGCTTAAATTCAGATGACAGAGGTTCTGCCATCATAAACAATGACCTGGTCTAGCGAGGATATAACCACCATACTGGGAGACAAGATCACTAGAAAGAGAACTTGAAGAAATTAAGAGGACAGAGTATGAGAAGGATCATCAGTGTTTATGCCCAAATCACTAAAACGAGAGTAAGTTTTAGAGAGAGTGACAAAGCTAAGTTCACTGAGAAATGAGAGTGAGTGGTGGGGGGAGGGAGTGACATGTCACCAATGAGGTTGAGTTGGTGACACAATCCAATGGCGTGAGATTGTAGCAGGGAGATCTTGTCTGAATGTGGAATGAGGAGCAAAGGGCCACTATCTCCCTCTCCTCTAGTAGGAGAGGGCTGGGAGAAAAGAAGCCACACAAAAGGTAGTCGCAACAAACATATATACACTTTGACGAATTTCTTGGCCGGCGCAGTGGCTCACGCCTGTAATCCCAGCACTTTGGGAGGCCAAGGCGGGCAGATCACCTGAGGTCGGGAGTTCGAGAACAGCCTGACCAACATGGGGAAACCCCATCTCTACTAATAATACAAAAATTAGCTGGGCATAGTGGCACATGCCTGTAATCCCAGCTACTGGGGAGGCTGAGGCAAGAGAATCACTTGAACCCAGGAGGTGGAGATTGTGGTGAGCTGAGATCGCGCCATTGCAGCCTGGGTGACAAGAGCAAAACTCCTGTTCAAAAAGAAAAAAGAAAGAAATTTCTTTTGATGTCAGACAAAATGACGCACTGTGATACCCATTCCACCTGAGCTTGATGAAGCCCAAGTTTCATTAATTAAAAAAAAAAAAAATCTGAGGCAGACTGTTAATTGGTAATCTATGTCTGATTATTTGCCACTTTTAGCAACAAAAGGGAAAGATTCATCAACAAATAAAAATGCATTATATGCAAAACTGGGTCAAACATTATCAGAAATTTTGTCCTTCAAACTTTGTGTCTTCTCACCCTAATTCTGGCAATCAGGTCTTTTGTTTGAGACAGCAAAAGCACAATAAGGCTCAGAATTTGAGTTATGGCAAAAGTGTGAGCACCTAAACTCATGCCAGGGTATTGGACTGTCCATTTAATTTCAGAAAAACAGAAATGTTATGAAGACACAGCCCTAATACTATGGCACTCTTCCTCTGACAAGACTTAACTTTTCATTACGTCATATAGGTCTCCTTTGAGAATAGAATGAAAACTGTGGACACTTTTTCCAAGAAAATACACAGAAGCACAAGCGTAAGAACTTCTGCACACGTTGCAGGATTCACTGTTAACCTCTTCTCTCCCTCCCCAAACACCCAATCAGGCGAGCTAGAGTCATATCTGCAAGGGGGCTTCCTATGCCCTTGGGAGATAAATAGAGTCAACAACTATGGAATTAACTAATAATATCTACTTTAAAATATTACAAATCAAAAACCACTTCTTAATTCTTCATCTTCCACTGCCATCAGCTACCATCCAGATGCTCATTCTATGGTCAGTCAAATATCTCAGAAAATACAAAGAGAAATAAAATATGCAACAGTTCTTTGTGACAGAGTCGCACTCTGTCACCCAGTGCCTCAGCCTCCCGTGTAGCTGGGACTACAGGCATGTAACCCCATGCCCAGCTAATTTTAATTTATTTTTTGTATTTGTAGTAGAGACAGGGTTTTACCATGTTGGCCAGGCTGGTCTAGAACTCGTGACCTCAGGTCATCTGCCCGCCTCGGCCTTTGAAAATGCTGGGATTCCAGGCATGAGACACCGTGCCCAGCCTCTTGAGTTTTTAACAATATCTTGAAAAGAACTCAAAAAATAACTGAGGAAAGTACCTAAGACTCCAGCTGCCAGTTTTCAAGGGCATACCCCAGCCCAAGCCACTCTCATACATGTAAGAGAAATATATATATTATATATTTTTCCCAGCTATCTCTGGGCACCTCAAAACTCGATCTAGAACTTCACTTACTATCCCCTTATGCACTGCCCTCCCCACAAAACCTAGAAAGAAAGGCTTCATTTGCCAGTGTTGAAGTAAAAAACCAGGCTTCTCTCTCCATCACATCCACTACCCATCATTGGAAGACCACCAGCATGTCCTATCAGGTCTACCTCCTACCTAAAGCTTCCACACTCTCCCCTCTCCTCCTTCCCAGCTCTCTCAACCTCAGTTTTGGCTTCAATAACTCTTACCCTCTGACAGTGACAGCCACCCAAAGGTCCTCCAGAACCCCAGCTTTGCCTCATCCAGCACCTACCCCACAGCATCCATGCCCCACGTGGCATCTACAGCATCACTCAGAAAAGCAAATCTGATCAGATCAGCCCTCTGCTCACAACTTTTAGGCAGCAATGCCTTCCTAAACCAGAAGTGGGAGAGAGGAGGGCATCTTGAGTAACCAAAAACACAGAGAAAAGGGAAAATAAAACAGGAGGTATGGGCTGGGTACGGTGGCTCATGCCTGTAATCCCAGCACTTTGGGAGGCTGAGGTGGGCAGATCACTTGAGGTCAGAAGTCCGAGACCAGCCTGGCCAACATGGCGAAACCCCATCTCTACTAAAAATACAAAAGTTAGTCAGGCATGGTGGTGTGTGCCTGTAATCCCAGCTACTCCAAAGGCTGAGGCACGAGAATGGCTTGAACTCCGGAGGTGGAGGTTGCAGTGAGCTGAGATCATACCACTGCACTCCAGCCTGGGTGACAGAGTGAGACTCCTTCTCAACAAAAAAAAAGGAAAGTAACCTGATATTACAGCTACAGTTTGTGGTGTGTGTAGGGTGTGGGGAGTACTGCTCCTAGAAATTGGAACCTTTTTTTATTTAATATTTCATAATTTTTAGACACACAAACAGACAATAATAGACAAAATAAAAATAGTACAAGTTCCATGACTGTAGTGAATCTGCCTTTCAGGCAAAGCAATGCACAAATTCATTCCCCTAGCAGCCAAGGGCTCATAGCTGAGCATCCCTCCAGGAACTGCCCTTGGCCAAGTCGCCTTGCCCAAATTTTCACCTCACCTCCTTCCCAGGGTCAGCCTAAAACCTACCGGTCAAGGCAAGGGTCCCAAGGCTCAACAACATTGCTTTAAGTTGAGAAACCTCTGAAGGGCCCTCCCAGCACCAGCGTTCCCTATGGATCCAATGGTGGCCCTGCTATCTTAACTACAGTTCAGCTTTTCCCTGGCCCAGTTCTTCTTCCCTCATTCCTTTCATTAATAGGAATTGTTCTCACGTACACACAAATCCCGGTCTCAACTTCTATTTCCAAGGAACTGGGCTTAAGACAATCATCACCCAGTTCACAAATCAGCATTATTTCATATTTGTTTAAGATACTATTTCTATTTTCATCAAGAAATTAAATATTACAGACAAAATTGAAGAGCCTCCTCTCCCACTGTCTCTAAAGAAATCTAGTGTTTATAATTTCCATAAGAATTTTTGTATTTTGCTATATATTTATAATATGAACACGCAAACACTGCAGAGTAATTTCTGCAGGTATATGAGCTTTATATGCAGTACCATTCAATACATTGTCCAACCTCATTTTTGTTGGTAATCAAGTTGTTTTTAAGATTTATCTATGCTGACATAATCAGCTCTTTAAAATATGCCTAAATCAAGTATGTCAAAATATTACCAGCCTGGCCAACATGGTGAAACCATGTGTCTATGAAAAATACCAAAAAAACTTAGCCAGGGATAATGGTACATGCCTGAAATCCCAGCTACTCGGGTGGCTAAGGCACGAGAATTGTTTGAACCCAGGAGGTGCAGGTTGTGGTGAGCCGAGATCGTGACACTGCACTCCAGTCTGTGCAACAAGAGCAAAACTCCATCTCAAAAAAAAAAAGTCAAAATATTAACAGCTGATATATTTCAAATGAAGGCACCAGCATATCTGATATATCATTTTCTGTATATTTCCTTAGATTGAATACTTTAGATTTTAAAAACAATAAATATATATTTTTTAATTTTAAAATCCTTTCAAAGATTCACCGTTCTGCTTAGGATACAATCCAAACTCCTAAAGGTGGCTTATAACACTCTCCATTAACTGGTCTCAGCTTCATTCTCCAGCATCCTGCTTTAGCCATATTGAAAAACTTGCAGTTCTCACCTCCAAACCTCTGATTTGTCATCGACTCCCTCTGTCCCAACAGCCTCCCCACATCCCCACTCATTCTTTCAGATCTCAGCTTAGACATCCACTTTTCCAAGATGCCTTCCCTGAAGCCCTGGGACATCAGGTACCCCTCCTGTGAGCCCACACAGCAATCTGTGCTGTTTTTACTCTTACAACTGTGTAACTGCCTGTTTAATCTGTTTTTTTAATTCCTGTGTAGCTGCCCTCTCTAGGTGACAGATAGTCGACAACTGGAACTGTGTCTTGAATTCACCACGTGCCAATCCATACGCCTAACATATTGTAGAGCCAAGGCAACAAAGTGCTATGCAAAAGTCTCTTACTGAGTAAAGCAAAAATTCAGGTACCACCAAGAGACAACCCAGGGATGTTTGCAGGAGTTTACAAATGAAAACTTTTGTTTTCTTCTTGAAGGTTAAGGGAACCACCATTTCTGAAATACCAATATATATACTAGATTTTAGTTATCCACTGAATGTAAAGAAAGATGAACTTACACACAGTATGAAAATAACAGCCTCTTCTTTCTTCTATTCCCAAAACCTCCACAGCAGAGCATCACATTAAGAAAAGCATCTGTTACCTGAATTATTATAATTTCTGAGAATCCTAGCTTTATTAACTGATCTCCAGGGCCTTTCTACCGCTAATTATTCCCTAAATGTAAGATATTTCTCAACATCTGCTCTTAATTTATTTTAAATTTGCATTTATTCCATCCTATTTGTTCAACCTGAAATTAGTCATATAGGATGACATTATCTTCACAGCATCACATTAGTCTACCCTTCAATTAAAGTTCCTCTGAAGTAGTTTTCCAAACTCTTTTTGTATATAGATTTTCTCTTATCTGTGCAAGAGTTTTACCTTCACTTTAAGATGAGATTAATATTACCTCTCTTTGCTACTTTTTCAAAGAACTATTATATTATACTGCATGGACATGAATAACCATCTCTTTTCTCATTTTAATCAACTTTTTCCTAAAGCATGACCCTTCTTTCAGAATATATATAGAAAAAATACAAATCCTATTGCAACTGAACTGAAGGTGAAGTTCCCTATATAAACTGACCAAGAGGCACTGTGAGAAAAACAGCAGTAGTCAACTTCAGTAATAACTAGAAGTAATTGTAAATGGTTAAGAAATTGATCAAGTTAAGAAAATTAATTCTAGAGGAAAAGCTAATAGCTGAAACTGTTGAAAACTGGAATTACAGTACGATTTGAAAAACTATGTACCTGATTGAAAACATAAAGTAAATCCCACCAAAGTGAAGTTTACATTGAGGCTATTTTTTTTTTTTTTTTTTTTTTTTTTTTTTGAGACGGAGTCTTGCTCTGTGACCCAGGCTGGAGTGCAAGTGCAGCGGCGTGATCTCAGCTCACTGCAACCTCTGCCTCCCGGGTTCAATCAATTCTCCTGCCTCAGCCTCCCAAGTAGCTGGGGCTACGGGTACATGCCACCCCACTCGCCTATTTTTTTGTATTTTTAGTAGAGACAGGGTTTCACTGTGTTAGCCAGGATGGTCTTGATTTCCTGACCTCGTGATCTGCCTACCTTGGCCTCCCAAACAGCTGGGATTACAGGCATGAGCCACTGCGCCTAGCCTACATTGCGGATTTATACATACTGTTACTAACAATTCCCACCAAGGTGAAGTTGACGTTGTGGCTTTATACATACCGTTACCAACTAACAGATCCCACAAAGGCAAAGTTTACATTGAGGCTTTACACATACTGTTACTAACCCTTTCCCCCAAGTCCTTGTACTCCTTAACTTCAATTTTTTCACAACTCTAGCCTGCTCCCTGCCTCCCCCTAACTCTGCTATCTTCCAAATTTATCTTTCCTACTGCCAGCCAAGTTATCTTTCTGAAAAACAGTTCTGAGCCAGTCATTAACTCACCTAAAATCCTGTAGTGGCTTCTTACAGAGAAAGATCAAATAAACCCTACTTCAAAAGAGCTTTCGAAATCTGACCTCAGCCTCTCCCATCATCCTCATTACCCCCAGCCACACTCAGCTACCAGAGACAGACTTCAAATGCCTTGCCCTTTTCTCATCAATCTGCAATGTTCTTCCCACATTGTCCACATGGCTGCCTCTTACACATCCTTCAAGACGCACCTCAAATTCCATTCTTCTTTCATGCTCTCTTACTCAAACCTACCCTCATTCCAATCAAACCAAGAACCCATCCTCTTCCCTCCATGTTTCCACTGCCCTGGTTTGTGTGGAGATGTCTACTGATGTCTTTCTTCCCAACTAGCCTGAGAGCATCTTAAGAACAGAGGTGGGTCTTGCTTATCTCTGAGCCCAGCATCTAACAATGAATGAACAACAACTATTTGCTGAATTAATGAGGTATGTATATAAGCAAGTCTAATTTTTAAAACTATTAAAAGGCATACCAGGTCTTTATTAAGCACCTTGTGTGTGGAAGGTAAGCTAAAGGCATCAGAAAGTCCTATGAAAAAAGGGATATAGACATACACAAGCCAGAAGAGCCAAAAACAGAAATGAAGAGTGAAAATGTGGGAAAGATTGATTCTGGCACAGAGACAGCAGAGAGAGCAGAATGCTTGGTGGTACTGATGCTGATGTTTCAAAGATGGAGCTTTCAAAACTGGGGGCACAGGGAGGAGAACAATCAAGCCCAGAACACAAAACAAGCAAAATCACAGAGGTAAGAAAAGGACCATGGGCAGTCTTCACCTGGTGCCCTCTGCCTCCTTCACAGGTTTTTGGGGTGAGGGGCAGGATGGGGCAGTGCTGTTAGAAAGTAGGATGGTGGCTGGATGTGGTGGCTTACACCTGTAATCCCAGTATTTTGGGAGGCGGAGGTCGGCGGATGACCTGAGGTAGGGAGTTCGAGACCAGCCCGACCAACATGGAGAAACCTCATCTCTACTAAGAATATAACATTAGCCAGGCATGGTGAGGCATGCCTGTAATCCCAGCTACTCGGGAGGCTAAGGCAGGAGAATCGCTTGAACCTGAGAGGTAGAGGTTGCAGTGAGCCGAGATCACGCCACTGCACTCCAGCCAAGATACCATCTCAAAAAAAAAAAAGAGAGAGAGAGAGAGAAAAAAAAAAAAAGTAGGATGGCAGCTGGGCATGGTGGCTCATGCCTATAATCCCAGCATTTGGGAGGCTGAAGAGGACGAATCACTTGAGGTTAGGTGTTCAGGACCAGGCTCAGCAACATGGTGAAACCCCATTTCTACTAAAAATACAAAAATTAGCCAATCATGGTGGCAGGGACCTATCATCCCAGATACCTGGGAGGCTAAGGCAGGAGAATCACTTGAACCTGGGAGGCAAAGGTTGCAGTGAGCTGAGATTGAGCCACTGTACTCCAGCCTGGGCAATGGAGAAAAATCCTGTCTCAAAAAAAAAAACAAAAAAAGAATGAAAGGTAGGATGATATTAGACTTCCCTAAATATCTCCCTTAAACCTATATGCACGAGTTCCCCTCTCTGAGCAATCTGCCAAGGCCCCTAGAATAAGATATGTCTGACACCGAATGCCCATCAAGACTGCCCTGAGACAGACAGCAAGCATCTGCAAATGCCAACACTGTTCTCATTTACAACAGGTTACACTCTTGAAAAAGCACATGAGAGTTAAAATAATTCAACTCTGATTTTTCTATCCAAACTATCAAAATGAGAGTTCATATAAATTAAGGGTCTGATATGTTAACATTATAGAACTGGCCATTAATATTACGTGTAAAAACACAAAAATAAACATTTTTACATTTGGTAGTATGGCATTTTCTAATCACCTAAAGGAACTAGATGGGGTAACAGAGTAAACTAGAACACACATAGTTTTATTTATGAGCCCCTCAAAAGCAGGGCTTTGGGGTAAGTCCAGGAGCCTTTAACACTAAAAAAGATTCAGATTCATCCTCCCATCTCTGAGTCAATATTTACATTTTAAATTTTAAAAGATAATACAATTTCAAAACTGGCAATATAACAATTCACTTTAAGAAATGGGTTATATACAACTTAGGTCCAAATTTTGTTTTAAAGTCTATTGGCTTGGGGGTAGATTTTATTGGTTTAGTATTGCAGTTTCTTAGTTTCAAATAAATCTGAAAAGGCTTTCTCCTGTTTCATTAAAACTTACTCCCGGCTGGAGGCGGTGGCTCACGCCTGTAATCCCAGCACTTTGGGAGGCAGAGGCAGGCAGACCATGAGGTCAGGAGATAGAGACCATCCTGGCTAACACAGTGAAACCCCGTCTCTACTAAAAATGCAAAAGAAAAAAAAAATTAGCCAGACACTGGGGCACGTGCCTGTACTCCCAGCTACTCAGGAGGCTGAGGTGGGAGAATCACTTGAACCCGGGAGGCAGAGGTTGCAGTGAGCCAAGATCGTACCACTACACTCCAGGCTGGGCGACAGAACAAGATTCCGTCTCAAAGAAAAAAAAACAACTTACTCCACACTTGAACATGGCCAATCTCTGCACGAAAGTCTTTCCAGCCCACTCACACCTTTCCAGTGGCTCCTTTTGATCTCTAATCTTAAAACTGCCTGAGGAGCAGGTCTCATTAAATTTTTAGATGTGATCTCAAATGCCAAACAATGATATATGAAGAAACAATTATGTATCTCAAGTCACTCTGTAGGTTATTTTATCAATGACGAAATAAAGATCCCTTCCTGTATCTTCAAAGAGGTAAAAGATTAAAGCTCAAAAGACAGGTAAATAGCCCCAAAGATGTACAAATAACCCAAGATTTATAAGAGTTTAGGGTTTGTTATTTGGCTTGATTTGGTTTGGTTAACTGAATATAAGGATATCACAAGAGGCCAGGCACAGTGGGTCACACCTGTAATTCCAGCACTTTGGGAGGCTGAGTGGGCAGATCACTTGAGGTCAGGAGTTCGAGACCAGCTTGGCCAACATGGTGAAACCTCATCTCTACTAAAAATACAAGAATCGGGCATAGTGGTGCACACCTGTAGTCCTAGCTACTTGGGAGGCTGAGGTGGGGGAATCACTTGATCCTAGGAGGCAGAGGTTGCAGTGAGCCAAGATGGCACCACTGCACTCCAGCCTAGGCAAGAGAGGGAGAGCAAGACTCCGGCTCAGAAAAAAACAAGGATATCCAGATATCACAAGACTTCTGTGCTGTTTTTGCAGATCTATAAGGAACATGCTATGGTGGTCTATAAGTCATTTAACTCTTTAATTCATTTTCACATGAAAATCACTATTCATCCTTTAAAATTCATTCATTTTAAAGAATGGTAGGCAAATTATTTCAAAAGCAAGCATAGTTATATTAAATATGTCACCTATTTAGAATTAAAAAAAAGGAGGCAAATATTAATACATATGTAGTTCATTTCTCTAACCCTAAAGAAGATAAGAAAACTAGCACAGAGGATGAACATGAGATTTTTTACCCACCATGACTCAAAAAAAAATCTGTCTTTGAAATAATGTATTAGAAAATATACACAATAGGTTTTTATAATGAATGGATCAGAGGACTCTAAGCTGATCTATCTACCTAGGGAAAGAGTTCAAGATGTGACGTTAGGCTCACAGCAAGAAGACCTTAAATACACTGCAGCAATGGCTAAGGAGCTCAGTGGAGAAATATGTCTGCACTAGGTATATTGGTATATCTTCTGGTTCAGTGGGCCAAAATAAGAAATGCACCAGGTTTCATCACTCTTCTGACCCACTCTCCTCAGTTTTAAGCTCACCCAACACCCCAAACTCTTCAAAATACAGTGTTAAAGAAAAAATGTCCAACGTCATGAAATCTATTATCTTTTCAAATTATTTAAAGGGAAGCATTTATAAGTAGAAATAATAAACATTTGGCTACAGCTTTCCTTGCTCCTCTAAAATGCAGATCACCTTCACTTTGGTTCTAACACTTTTAAACCTGCCTTCCTTGTCCATAAATAAGAGCACTAAAGAGAATAACCCACAGAACTTGTTAAAACTCCGATGCTGGGACCCCACCCCACATAACTGAGTCTGGATCCAGAAGGGTGGTTCTGACACGAAGCTGGAGTTAGGAACTCCATATGTGAGAAGCTCAAAGCCCAGTTTTCAAAAACAAGCATGTGCATAAATCTACATATTGACTGGATCAATTTTAAATAACATGACTCACACACAGCCTTTGAGGGGCAAGTGAACAAATCAATTAGTATCAACCTCAAAATGTTATTTCCAGCACCAAAAATCTTTTGCATATAAATATTGTATACCAAAATCTTAATTAGAGAATGGAGTTGAAGAAATTTGCAAATATTAAGACTATGAAATTAAAGAAAAAGATCTAAATAGATCATACTTTTGAAATTAAATAGATGTGTTGATTTCAAAGCTGTATCACTTTAGAGACACAAAGTCATATTGTTTATTGGATTCCTCTGCTATATCAGAAATGCCCTTATATGCTTTTCTCTACACTTTGAAAAAAGATTGTGTTTCATAATTAAATGTTAACATGACTGAACTGAATGTAAGTAGCCACTCGTCCACCTACCTAAAGAGGCTCATTTGAAAATATTCACACACAAAATGTGACTCTCATGCTGTATGTGTTGTTGAGCTCCACTGCTATGAAAGACAGATCTGTATTTTTTTTTTAACTTAATTTCTTAAAATTGAAGGTGAGGCCAGGCACAGTGGCTCACACCTGTAATCCCAGCACTTTGGGAGGCCGAGGCCGGAGGATCATGAGGTCAGGAGTTCAAGACCAGTCTGGCCAACACGGTGAAACCCTGTCTCTACTAAAAATACAAAAAATTAGCCAGATATGGTGGTGTGTGCCTGTAATCCCAGCTACTCGGGAGGCTGAGGCAGGAGAATTGTTTGAACCTGGGAGGCAGAGGTTGCAGTGAGCCGAGATCACGCCATTGCACTCCAGCCCGGGCAAAAGTACGAGACTCTGTCTCAAAAAATAAATAAATAAAAATTAAAATCAAAAATAAAATTGAAGCTGTGGTTATATCACCGTAAACCTTGATCTTAGCTGCCAGATGCGTACACACAGACATTTCCCTTATTAACTGGACCAAAAGAATGTGCTTCTGATAGAAAAGCCCCACTGGACATAAATAAACCTCAGGTATTTGGTTGTTTAAAGGCACAAATGCAAAGATTGGAGAACCATGTGGATGTTGGAAACTTTACCTGCTTCCTGGACACGTGCAAATCCAGGGTCACAGGAAGTAAAAGTGAAAGGACTGAGACCTGGTTTCAATTTCTCAGTCCACAAGCAATCATCTCGAGAGTAAATAATATTAAGAACCCATACTGCCTCATATTTCAAATATTGAATTAAGTCGATTTATTATTAAACAGTTAAGGCACAGAAAAAGATAAAAATATAACAAAGTAAACGTCTATGCCTCCACACAATTTAAGGGGAGGAAAAAAATCCAGCCAATGCATCTGAAACCACCTAAGCATAGTACCCTTTCTCCATTGCTTTAGATTAAACTTTAACTAATATTTACAACTGTTCAAATAGTCTTGCATGTTGCCTTGTTCCCAGAGAATCATCATATCAGCATCTAGTTCAAACTTCTGGGTTCAAATAAGGTTCAATAAAAAGAGAGAACTCAAAAAAACTGAGTTCTCTGTTCTATCTATATAATTAATGTACTTTCTTTGCTTAGAATCACTCTCACAAATTCACTTTTTCCGGTTGTGAATGGATCTCCTCTAAAAGTTTCACAAGCATAGTAACAGGTCATGAGAATCACATTAATACAAACTTTCTCATGATTGCACTACTTCAGCATAATGAGGTAACGACACGGAGAATATTTTTACAAGCAGGACAAGAATAGCTGCCCTCCTCTGCCAGAGTTGAATTTCCATCAGGGTTACTGTCTATCACCACAAATCCCCAGGGCTCATGGAAAAAAACAAACCTGCTCAAAGACCTCCCTTCAAAGCACAGGTATTCCAGCCAAGGAAAGCTTCAAGAGAAACAAAAAATGAACTATTTTTCACAGTCCCTTGAGCTATTTAGAAAAATCCCCTCACAGATACTGCTTTAAACGTAAAAGAAAGAAATAGACCAATGACTGCCTAAATACAACTTAACCACTGTCTTTCTTCATGAAAGGCCTCAGAAAGATAAACAAATAAGGTAATTCTTCTCAGAATTTTCATAAAACTCAATCTTGTTAAGCAAGTTTATTTTATTGCAAACATAGCAGATTTTCAGGAGGCTTGGATAAATGTAACCAGGTATAATATTTCATATTTAATAATTTGTCTTATTTTTATTTCGCTGGTCTCTCTTTGCTTCCCTCCCCCACACTCCTCAACCAACACTTTCAGTACCACAGATACCTATCTGGGCATCAGACCAGGACCTACACCGTGCCAAGTGTCAGCGCTTCTGAAATCCACTACCTTTTTTTTTTTTTCACTTCAGCCAGTTAAAAGCCTTGAGCAGCGGTCGGCAGAAAAGAGAAAAAGGAATTCACGTCAGAAACACATTATCCATTTCTCTATCTTTCACCAAAAGGACTGTTTGTCCTCCGGTATTTTCCCCTTTGCTAACACAACAGAGAATGACAGAGACCAGAGCCAAAAATCAGGAAAGGCTGTGACAGGCCCAGAAGCCGTAGGCTGTGTCTCTTACAATTGGCCTTCCCCCTGGCAGGGCTCTGAGATGATACCTTGGGGTCCAGAGAAGCACTATCTCACAGCCGAGGGTCCCACCCCTGAAAACTACCAAAAAACAAAACACACACACAAAAATGTGAGACAGAAGAGCTGTATAAATACAATTAATACAGTACAAAATGTGTAAGGGACAGAATTAGGTCCAAAATAAAGAAGAGTCAGCCAGCAGCAATGGAATAAAATCCTTTATGAGTTAGGAGATTGGGCACTCCATAGAGGTTTCTAGAGTCAGATCACCTGAGTTCAGATGCCAGCTCTGGCACTTCCAGACTCCATAGCCTTTATCGTTGAATAGACATTTATTGCTCACCTACTATGAGCCAGGCACTGGGCTCAGTACCAGGGATGTATTGGTCCCTGCTCTAGTGGAGTTAATTATAGTGCAGCAGTCCCCAACCTTTTTGGTACCAGGGACCAGTTTCACGGAAGATCAATTTTTCCAAGGGGTGAGGGGGATGGTTTCAGGATGAAACTGCTCTACCTCAGATCATCAGGCATTAGATTCTCATAAAGAGCATGCAACCTAGATCCCTCACACGTGCAGTTCACCACAGGGTTTTCATTCCTATAAGAATCTAATGCTGCCCCTGATCTGACAGGAGGCGGAGCTCAGGCAGTAGTGCTTGCTCAGCGCCCCCTCAGGTCCTGCTGTGCCTTCCGGTTCCTAACAGGTAACAGACTGGCACCAGTTCAGAGCCTGGAGGCTGGGGACCCCTGCTCTAGTGAGAAGGATACTAAAGAACACAGAATACGAGAAAAGGTACCAGATCATGGTAAAAACAATACAAGAAACTTAAATATAGTGATGCAGTCAAGAGTGCCTGGGAGAGCTACTTTCTAAAGTCAGCAAGGAAGATCTCTCCGAAGAAGTGACATTAGGCCTAGGTTTAAATGACAAGAAGGAACCAGCCAGGCAAAAACAGGAGAAGAGAGATGTGCAAAGGCCCTGCGGCAGACACACTGGGCCTTTGGAGAATAGAAAGAAGGCCAGGGCAGCAAATCACTTCAGTACAGCCCACATTTATCATCTGCAAAATGGTGGGTTGTGAGGATTAAACTGTTAGCACCACGTCTGCACACAGAATGTGTTCAACAAGCATAAGTTTCTAGAATTATCTTCCTCATGATCATCACCAATGAGACGCCGTCATTGGAGGTGTGCAAACAGAGACTGGGTGAGCACATCACAGGCATGGCTGGGTTATAGGGTCTCTAAGGTTCCCTCAACAATGAGATCCTAGGATTAGACAAGAAGAGAAAATGCGAAGGAAGAAATGATAACATTGTTACAGGCAGGCTTCCAGCCCAAAGTCTCTTAAAGAACACTTTGAATTATCCAAAAAAGTGAAGCCTGGCCCGACTATTTCATTCATCAAATAGTTCTTTCCCAGCTGAGAGTCTATAATCACAAACTGTCAAGAACTCCACTTGGAGCCAGCTGACACACTCTCCTTTCCCTGAGGTCTACTCTTTTCTACCGGCTCTGGACTAAAACCACAACACCGAGAGCAACAGAAAAAGATGACTTATTCTAGGCTGCTAGGTTTAATGTATGTTAATTTTGAATGAAATAGCAGTGAGGATATTCTTTGATCATATATGCATCCCAAACCATTTTATTATTTCATGTTTGAAATATTCCAAGCAGAAATTTCTGCATCACATACTATACTGGCAATAAATTTCTCTTTTAAAAAATTCTTATTCCTTGCTTGAACCCAGAAGGCGGAGGTTGCAGTGAGCCGAGATTGCACCGTTGCACTCCAGCCTGGCAACAGTGTGAGACTCCGTCTCAAAAAAAAAAAAAAATTTTTTTATTCTTGCCCTATTGTCTCAAAATATTTACTAACTGGTTGAGCTTTCTGAAGTGCACTAATAAAGGCTGTTATTAATACAGTTCTTGATGATGAACTTGGCATATGTGCCTTTAAGTTAGAGAAAGATAAGTCTATTTTTACCCAACACCAAATCCTTGATCATTAGAGATCGAATTCTTTCTAGTTCCTTTCTAAAACTCACCCAAACCCAAGGCAAGTATAATGCAACCATAAATAATATATGGCTTTTGTATTCATGAAACTACTTCATTACCTACCCTTGATAACTTTCTATTTCTGTTTAGATGGTAGAAATGGCTTTAAAATGATAAAAATTTTTAAAAAGCTCACGCATAGCATGAAACAAACTAATACTGAGGGCAATAAAAATAATCCCAATAATTTAACACAAAATGCATACACATTTTTATTATGCCAGTTTTATTGTGCCAGGCTTTTGGACAGTCGAAACTCAAGGATCTGGAGATCAGAAACCACATTCTCCATCCCCTCACTCTCATCCAATTTCCCCCAAAAAAAGAAACCTGGAAGAGCAGACGAGGATCAAAATGTTCCTGTAGGAAAGTATTCCCTTTAAAAAAAAATAGGAAAGCAACGAATTTGGCATGTAGACAGAGAATCTTTAAAATACGTATTATATGTAGATAATTCCTATGACTTAATCTAAACTAAAAATCCCTTAAAATATGTAAATTTTTGGCCAGGCGCAGTTGCTCACACCTGTAATCCCAGCACTTTGAGAGGCCGAGGTAGGCAGATCACGAGGTCAGGAGTTCAAGGTCAGCCTGACCAATATGGTGAAACCCTGTCTCTACTACAAATAGAAAAAATTAGCCGGGAATGGTGGCGGGTGCCTGTAGTCCCAGTTAATCAGGAGGCTGAGGCAAGAGAATTGCTTAAACCCAGGAGGCAGAGGTTGCAGTGAGCTGAGGTCACACCACTGCACTTCAGCCTGGGTGACAGAGTGCCACTCGATCTCAAAAACAAAAAAAAAAAAAAAAGGAAATTTTGGAGTACCATGAAATATTACCTCTGAATAGTAAGCATTTACCTTAAAAGAATTTTTTCAAAAAGTCCCTTCCAGAAAGCCAGATTGGGGCTAATAGGCCTATTCACATCCAAATTTATCTACTGGCTTTTGCAACATAATTCAGCCAAAAGAATGTGATTCATATCTGAGCTATGCAACAGCTAAGTTTTCAATGTGTTTTGAAGTAGATGACACCACAAAAAAAGTAATAGTCACAACCTTGGCATCAAAACAGCCTAAGCAATTTGATAGCCTTTAAAAATATAAGAACTTAGTAATGTGGGTTCATTGAAGAGCTTTAGAAAATATAAATCAGCAAAAAAAAATTAAATAAAAATAATCTCAAATGCCAAGATGACCACTATTAACATTTACTGTATACTTCACTAATTTTAAAAAAATATTTTTCACATAAATTACTTCATATAATACATACTTGTTTACTTACTATACCAAGAACACAGTTCTATGTTCATACACACACATGCACACACACACATCCATTTCAGTTTTTATGAATGCTCAATCTTCTATGTTATGGATATACTCTAATTTAGTTAGCTCTACTGAGATCATGTATGATCTGTTCAGATGTGTTAAAGAAACAAAATGGGTTTAAACAACTCTTTCCTAAAGCTATTCGATCATAACACCCCTTTGTGAATTACACATTACCAATCCTAGAACTTTTGGTCTTTTCAAAATACTGTGGGAAATAATGACGTAACCAATTCCTAAAATTAGATTTTCATGGTGTTTACAATGTTTTCTATTATAAATGATACTGTGATGAACTTCTTGAATATACCTTTTTATGTATTGCCTAGGGAAAACTCTAGAAATAGAATTATTCAGTTAACTGATATGCGTGTGTTAAAAACATGTTATCATTTTTGCCAAATTGTTCTCTGGCAGTATTTGAGGTTCGTCAGTGTTTTTAAATGACAATTTTAAATTTAAATAGTTTGTGACTTTATATGTTCATCATATATACACAGTATTTCTGAAATTAGGTAATTACTCCTTATGGACATGACTAAAGTAAAAGTTATAATTATCAAAAGTCTTACTAGAATGAAGGTTGACTCAGAAAGCTATTTAGGAATATACCTCCTCACAATTTACAGAAAATGACAAGTATGGAGACATTAAATTGTTTCTCTTCCATTTTCCTCTATTTACATACATCTGAATATGTATCTCACACTCTTAAGAAGATATTAATATTCCCTTACATTTATATAGTACTTTATACTACTAAAACATCTAAAACAAGAAGACCTTTACAGGAATAGAACATCCTCAAAGCATATTTTAAAACAAGATATTAAGCTATGCCTTCAAAAGACCCATCAAGCTACACAATAGTTGCTACATATTTACAGCCAAATCTATAATAACCAAAATCTCTACCAATCAGCCAACACTGGTATCATGGAGGCAAATGTGTATTCTAAGTTCATTTAGATCTTATTTTCACTGTGTATTTCTACAGTGTCACATAAGAAATAAGCTCCTAACATAATATAAAAATGGTTCACACAGCAAAACCAGGCTTTGGGTTCCTTTTTTGTCTTTAAAGTGACACTGGATATAATTTTACACCTCAAAGTAACTTTTCAAAGTTGCTTAAGTATAGTGTTCACACACACTCAGGGTGGAGTTCTGTGTAATTTTCAAAACTGAGAAGTGCTCTGCCTGTTCAAAAATATCTCCCCTTTGAGTTTGTCTCAGAATCATATTTGAAGCTTTTTAAAAATACAGAATTTTTTATTCAACGGGTCTGGAATGGAGCCAATGCATCTGCGTTTTTTAAAACTCCCCAGTTGATTCATCCATACAGCCAGAGTCAAAAAGCACTCAGTTACATAAAAAGATTGGAGGAGGGGGTGGTATCCTGAGGACCCCAATTTAACTGTTCATGTGAAAACTGTGAATCTGTCTTGAGTCTGGTTTATTAGATTACCTAGGTGAAAACTTTACCTTGAGAAGGCTCATAGGAAGCTTCAGGGTAGGACACCTGTTGGCCTATCAATGGCTACCAACAGGGATGGGGGTGAGGATATATGGTAATGAAATCAAACTGTGAAAGGATCCTTCCTCCCAGAAACTGTGACACTTTCTACATTAAGCATATAATCCCTTCGATTTCCAGAAAATAGAAAGAAAAATGCTCAGTTGAATTTTATTGTAATGGAGTAGTCTTCCAAATGAACAACCTTTAGCTACAAGCACCAGTTTCACTAAGCAATGCTAATCAACATACAGTGACACAAAATTGGGTTGAGAAAGGAGAGGACACTTAGGGATATTATGCCTTTTACATATCCCTTTTCCAGAATTATAGTCATTTGTCAGAATTCAGTTTCTCAAAAGAACTTCACCTCCAAGAAGTTCTTGCAAGAGCAATGCAAATCAATCCAAGAAACATTATGTTTTCTCAGTACATAAAAATCCGTAACCATCTTGAGCTTCCTTTACTCACCAGATCTGGACTTAATGATATCACTGAATTCGTTCTGCCCATTGTCAGGGCTGGCTTCATGTTCTCCATACTTGGCCATCTTGCCTGAGTTTCAAGATAATCCAAAAACTTTACCAAGTTCTCTTTTTAAGACTTTCAACTTCCCACGATGGTTCAGCTTGACATCAATACCTAAAAAGAAAAGTACCGACTTGAAAAAATATGTTTGTATCTTTTATATACAGTTATTCATAGTAACTATTCATTCACCAAATATTTATTGACTACCATGTATAAAGCACTGAGCCAGCAATGAGGTTATGACTCTCTTATTTTATTTTATTTTTTAAGACAGAGTTTCGCTCTTATTGCCCAGGCTGGAGTGCAATGGCATGATCTCAGCTCACTGCAACCTCTACCTTCTGTGTTTAAATGATTCTTTTGCCTCAGCCTCCAGAGTAGCTGGGATTACAGGCATGCACCACCACGCCCGGCTAATTTTGTATGTTTACTTGAGATAGGTTTCACCATGTTGGTCAAGTTGGTCTTGAACTCCTGATCTCAGGTGATACACTCGCATCAGCCTCTTAAAGTGCTAGGATTACAGGTGTGAGCCACCAAGCCTGGCCTGGGGTTATGATGATTAACATGAGACACAGCTTCTGCCATTATGGAGCTTACACACACTAAGCAATTAATTATATAATGAATTACTTCATTACAATACTGATAGACTATAAATCATACAAAGGAGAAGCATAGAGTACTAAGAGCATACAGCAGAGGAATCTGACCTGCCCTGGGCAATTAGAGAAGGCTTTCTTGAAGAGACATTTGAGCCAAGGCTTTAAAGATGACAAGAATTTAATTGGCCAAAAAGGGAAATAGAAAGAGAAAAGGTAAGAGCTTCCCATGTGGCAGAAAGAATCATGGAGCAGTCAAAGAGTGGAGCACAAGCCAGTGTTTCTGGAGAGAAGACAACCAAGAGACAAGTGCACCTGTTGAACCAGGTGAGGAAGCTAGACAGGACCAAGGGCAGGACCTTGGAGACCAGGTCAAGGGTTTTTGTCTTTATCTGGAGAGCAACGCGGAGCCAGTAGATGGTTTGAAGGAGGGAACCAAAATGATCAGATTGGCCTTTTTAAAAGATCATCATGGCTTCTAGGTGGACCAGAGTAATATGTGAGGCACCAGTGAAGACTATGGCAGAACATAGCAAAATGCTAATTAAGAAACCTAGGCCATGGGTATATGAAAATTTCTTTCAACTCTTCTGTATATTTGAGATTTTTTTCATAGTAAGATGTTGCAGAAAAATGTCTAACCTTAAGCAAGTGATCAAAATTCACATAGCCAATCATGGGGCATCATGCAATTCAGTGGAAAATCACCACATCATCTACACAATACCCTTGTCCAGATATTTAATGTGAAACTTATCATGAGCAGACAAATCTAGACTGTGGCTAGTTTTCAAAACAAATGGCCTGGTCTCTTCAAAACTGGTAATGTCCTGAAAACCAAAATTGCCTGGGAGAAAGGGAACTTTGTGATTTAAAGGAAACTAAATAGACATGACAACCAAATGTAATTTTTTTCTTCTTTTTTTTTTTTTTTTTTTGAGACGGAGTCTTGCTCTGTCACCAGGCTGGAGTGCAGTGGCGCAATCTCGGCTCACTGCAACCTCCGCCTCCTGGGTTCAAGCGATTCTTCCGCCTCAGCCTCCCAAGGAGCTAGGACCATAGGCGCGTGCCACCACACCCCGCTAATTTTTTTGTATTTTTAGTAAAGACAGGGTTTCACCGTGTTGGCCAGGATGGTGTCAATCTCTTCACCTTGTGATGCGCCCGCCTCGGCCTCCCAAAGTGCTGGGATTACAGGCATGAGCCATTGCGCTCGGCCAACCAAATGTAATTTTGATTGAAGTCAGAATTTTCAAATATTTTGGCTGGGCATGGTGGCTCACACTTGTAATCCCAGCACTTTGGGAGGCCGAGGCGGGCAGATCACAAGGTCAGGCGTTCAAGACCAGCCTGGCCAACACAGTGAAACCCAGTCTCCACTAAAAATGTAAAAATTAGCCAGGTGTGGTGGTAGGCACTTGTAATCCCAGCTACACGGGAAGCTGAGGCAGGAGAATCATTTGAACCCAGGAGGCAGAGGTTGCAGTGACCCAAGATCATGCCATTGTACTCCAGCCTGGCAACAGAGTGAGACTCCATCTCAAAATAAAATAAAATAAAATAAAACATTTTGAAGATCATTTGAAATATCTGAATTTGGTATCCATGTTAAATTTCTTTAATATTAGTTAATGGTATTGTTGCAGGAGAATGTCTTTGATTGTAAGAGATATGTCGTGAAATATTTAGCAATGAAGTATGATGGTATCTTCAGTCTAAATTCAAACACAATAGTATATATCTGTCGAAATTGATACATATATATTTATGTTGATATATGTATGTAGATGTATATATACACATACACACAGACAGAGAGAAAGATGCAGTAAATATTGTAAAATAAGTGGGAAAACTAGGCTGGGCACGGTGGTTCACACCTATAATCCCAACGTTTTAGGTGGCCAAGGCAGGTGGATCACCTGAGCTCAGGAGTTCGAGACCAGCCTGGCCAACATGGCGAAACCCCGTCTCCACTAAAAATAAAGAAAATTAGCTGGGCATGGTGGCAAACACCTGTACTCCCAGCTACTCAGGAGGCTAAGGCAGGGTAATCACTTGATTACCCGATCAGGAGATGGAGGTTGCAGTGAGCCGAGATCGTGCCACTGCACTCCAGCTTGGCGACTGATTGAGTGAGACTCTGTCTCACCAAAAAAAAAAAGAGAGAGAGAGAAAGAGAAAGAGTTGGATATACAGGATTGGATCATCAATCTGACAAATTTTATGAGAGTCTAAAAAACTTTTTTCATTTTTTATAGGCTCTACTACCGCTAAAACTTTATGAATTATTATGTGATTACATTCTTGCATTCAAGTTCATAACTACAAAAGATTTCCTAAATTCTTAAATGTATTTTATTATATTCAAGGACCAAAAACTTTGTTCAGAAGAATGTCTATAAAATTTTATTATGGAAAATTAAGTTTGCCCAAGGAAAAATTCTCTCTCCTGGAAAGATCTACAGCATATCCCTTTGGAGCAGTAAGTCTAATGTTTTTCTTCACAACTGGTTTTAGCTAAGATCTCCACTTCTAGGCTTCCCAAAGCCTTTATTCATCCATAAAAGAGAAAAGAAAACTGTTTACACACTACTTTATTCCATTTGCACATGACCAGTAATACTTCTTCACTATAATGTTTCACTTGCCACTCTCCTTTAGGTAATTTTTCAAATTTTTTCTCTTCTTGATAATGAAAATCACTTACAGGCTGCAAAGATACAGCAGAAAAGGCAATTAGAGGACAGGGGAAAATAGGGAGAAAGAAGAATAACAAACAGCTATTTAAACAGTGATAGCCACTGAGATTACTTGTTGCCATTAATGGCCAGAGGAATTTGAGTAAACTTAAGGCGAAGGATGACTCCTTCTAATTGCCAAATTCAGCATCTTTGGTTGTCAGGGGACAGAATCAAAGTTACACCACAATGTATCCCAATGTGACCCTCCCTCTTCCACACCTATAAAAGGGAGGGAACACCATCTTCACACAAGGCTAGATGAGGAACTGAGAATCAATGAATGAGATGTTGCTTTAGAAGCTTTAGGCCCTATACAAATGCAATTTATTGTTACCTCTGTCCTAGATTTCTCTTCCATCAAAATGATATTCTGTAAAGTTTAGCCAGATGTTTCTCACTGAAACCAATCCAGTCGAGTCTACATTCACTTACTGTCCCTTCAGAACGTTTCTGGCTGTCACATGGACCACAAGGCAAAAGTATGTGAAATAAACATAAGGTGATAGCCTTAAAGGAAAAACTAGTGTTTTTATTTTTTAGATTTTAGGAATTACACAATGAATATACATATATAAGTTTTATTTTGTACTATATTATATATATTTAGCACTAAATACCCAACAGTGTGCATTATGACAGAAATGCTATGTAAATGTAAAAACTATTCATTAATTTACTCTAGGAACCAAAACCTAGGAATGCTCGGGATAGCAGAAAAGGAAGCCAAGCGGGTAAGAGTTTGCTGCTCTGCTTGAAACACAGTCAAAGAAAACGGTGAGTGCCAAGAACTGCCACTCACACTCGGAAGCGCTCCAGGGAAGGTTAATACTACTGTGATTAATACTGTTTACAGGGGCAATAAATTTTAGGTAAACACCCAAAGGAGAGTTAAAGACTTGTCTCATCGGTCCCATAAAGACTGGTAAAAGCGGTGGGGAATGGCTCCACGTCAACCCTGGCGGTCACCGCAGAAGTACCCACAAGCTTCTCATTCCTCCAGCTCTCCTCTGACCCTGAGCTATCCGCAGGCTGCATCTCCCACGCCCATCGCCAACAAACCGAGAGGGCCCGGATAGACTTCCTGAGGCCGGTGCAAGTTACAAAGGAATGGATGTGGCCGCTGCCGCCAAGCCGGGAGGCCGGGAACGCCGGCTTAGACTACGGAATTGGCCTCCCCCACGTTCTGTGCACTCTGGCCGCGGCGACCACCGGTGCACTGACCCTCCCAAGCGTAGTATGGGGAACTGGCCCGCGAGGCCCTGGTGATCCAGGTGACCTGAAGGCTGGGAAAGAGGAGGCCCTCCTCGGGACATCTCAGAGAGCCCGGCCATAGAGTTAGAACCCGGGCTCTCCAGTTCATTGTAAAACAAAGTGCGGGTCCCACGGCTCTCTTGGAAGTCGGGCAACGTTTTCTTCCTCCTTCCTAAAAAATGCACTGGAATGAGTCCCTTTCGTAATATGGGGCTTGGGGGAAAAAAATCCCTTTGAACAACCTGCCATCTAAAAGTCGCACAGCCATCAATTGGTGCTTTGTTGGTTTGTAAGTGGCCTTGAGCAACCAGAGCCTCGGACCCCGGGCCAAAGGGGGACATGAATTACCTTGTCAGCTGCAGTAAGAGATGCCCAGAGTCCGGAAGAGGAGAGCCGGCGACTGCACAGGACTACACTCCAATGGGGCGCCCCCCTCCTCCTGTCCCCTCAGCCTCTCCAGGGCCGCTGGCAGGGAGCTTGGTGATCGCGCCACACTCTCTGGAGCCCCACCCTTGGGAGCAGCAGCCACCCAGAGGTCGAGCACGTTCCCCGCCGGGCGGCTGGCTAGGAAGCGCTCTGCTGGCCGCCGACCACACAGCCACCCTCTGCCCACCCTCTCCTGTGGACACCGCCGGCGCCCCGCCTTCCCCAGGCCCGGGTGTCTGTGACAGACTCTCCTAAGAGGCCACGTCCCCTCCTGCAGATCACTGGCCCAGCGCCCTGCACTGCGCGATGCACGGAGGGCGACCCCGGCACCCCGGCGGGGAGGAGGATTAGAGGAGCAGGGAGGCAGCACCAAGCCGGTCGGAGAAGTTTGGGTTGTTCATAACTAGTACAGATCCCAAGGACCTCCACGCCCGAGCTCTCCACGCCTCCGGTATTCTCTCTCTCCGGCATTCCTCGTGCCCGAGGAAAGGGCACGCAAAAGTTACTCTCATCTTCGACTCTGAGACTTGGGAAGGAGCTAGAGACGCCGATCCCAGGCGGAAGAACCGCAGAAAGATCCATCCTCGTCCCGGCCCCCGCCCCATTCCCGCGGAGGCTGTAGTCACATTACCAGCCCGAGGCTTCAATAATGCATGGGCTTACCTGCTGCCCGCGGGCCGCCTCGCCTGCCGGCCGTCGCCGCACCCCGAGCGGGCCAAGGGCTCCTCTGGGAGTTAAGGACGGAGTAATCGCGGGGGGGTGTGAAAGTGTGAGTTTAGTGGTGCGATGTATTTTTAAAAAAAATAAAACGTGGAGAAACAGACAAGATCCGAAATTTAAAAAAAAGAAAAGAAACTGATACCCGAGTGAAAACGCCCCTGCCTTGTGCAATCTTCCTGCCTGGTAGTTCCGCCAAAAACAAAACAGTCAGAGCGCAAACCTGGAACGGGCGCGAAGGCACCAAGTTTGCCAAACGCTAGAGAGTTTTCCGTCTGCAGAAATGATCCAAAAGAAGGGGGGTGCCGCTCCCTGTGATTCCCCAATCGGCTTCTGGAGCCAGAGGCTCCTCCTCGCCCCTCGGCGGGAGAAAGCCCGGGGCCGGCTGCGGCTGCTGCTCCCCTCCTCTGAGGAAAGGCGACTCCACAACTTTGTGCGCGAGAGCGGCTCGCTCCTCCGGCGGCTCCTCCTCCCCCTCCTTCTTCCCGCTGCCGGCCTGCCCCTTTGTTGGAGCGGAGCGCAGGAGGAGGAGGGAGGGTGGGGCGCAGGACCGCTGGGTCCCACGTCGTCGCCCCCACCCCCCAGGAAGCGGCTCGCTCGGGGCAGCCAGGGGTCCGCTCTGCCGAGAAGGAAGGGCCGAGCCGTGCCACCTCGCCGGCCCAAGCCTCTGCAGCGCCCCGGCTCACCCTTCGGCGCTCTCGCTCCGCCGCCGCCGGCCCAGCAACTTTGTTCCGGGAGATCAGCCCCACTACGCTCCCGGGTCAGCGTCGGCCGGGCCTCGGCGGTCACCGCGGGCACCGCGTCGGGAACTTGGCTCCCCCGATCACCTGACCGCGAGCCCCGTCAATCAGCGCCGGCCCTGCGCGCCCTCCCAGCCCGCAGCAGCCCGGCTCCGCGCTCCGCTGGCCTGGGGCGCGCGCTCCAGAAGTAACCGTGCGTGTCGGGAGTCGGGAGCCGGGAGCCGGGAGTCCGGAGCCCGAAGTCAGAAAGGATGCCTCGTGCAGACACAATTCCCCTTATTCAGATTATCCGAAAATGTGAGTCACGTACCCCTAGGCAAAGCAGGTCTCTAATTAGGGTGATTTTTTTTTTTAAGAGATAAATCCCAGTCTGCCTTCCAACTCACCCCATCTGTTTGCTGACGTTGCTGATTTTTTTTTTACCCTAGTTCCAACTGTATATTTATTTTTCATTATTTCCCTAATGTAGTTTTTAATATTAAAAAAAGTTTTGTCTTACATCAGTTTGTATTAAAGTAGTGTTTGCGCTGACCTTATTTTTGTTTTCCAATATGCACACACAAACGCACATCTGTTATAAAGCCTGTTCCAAGCTTGAAAGGTTGACCAAAACAATACCTAGAAAGAAATGAGCTTGTGATGTGTGTGCCTTTTTCTTATTTACACATTTCATTGCTCGTGTGTTCCTGTGATTTTCTTTTACAGTATCAACACACGTGGAAGGGGAAAGATAAAACAGCAACCTAAGTTCCTAGTTTGTATTAACAGAGAAAAGGATGGTTGATATTCTAGCGCCGGCTTATTGCTGGCTTAATATCTGAGTTAATTTACGCGGCAGTAAAGATTAAACCACTAGGGGCCTTGAACAAATTTTCAGAAAGAGTTTACTAGCCTTTTGTTAGTTATAGTGAAAGTGTCCCCAGTCCATCCCTAAGTGCTCCAGGGAGGGCGCAGGTAGGAGATTCCCAGAAGAGAATCTTCCTTAGAAGGTTTCTAGGACAGCTTTCTTTCTTTTGATGATTTTCTACGTATAAGCCAAATAAAATCCAAAGGATTAACTTGAAATGGGTATGATTTTATTAATTCACTTCATTCCTTCATTCATTTAACAAGCACCAATTTAGGGCTGTCAGGTCTGCTGGCTCTGTGGATAATGCAAAGATAAATCTGATAGTGATCTTACCCTTAAAGAACTTGGAATGCAGTAGGTGAGATAAGGCATGTAGACAAGTAAGTATATACAAGATCCAAGAGATAAATGCCATAACAAAAGAACAGCTCAAGTGCTAGCTGAGTATGGCTACATAGAGGGACTCCAGGTTCTTTTTAACTGATACCAAAAGTTGCTCCTCACTTACTGTATCCTGGTTGAGTTGATGGAAACCGGATTTCCTCCTTCAAAATAAATAATAAGGCCACACTGGAGGGTTTGAGGATGTTGTCAATTAAATTAATATTTGTGATGCACTTCACAATTTACAAAGTGCTGTAATATATCATTTTAGCTCAAAAATTTTGAAAAACATCCATTTGGGGTCCTACAATTTCTGGGATTTTAAGCTCTGAGGAAATGTTTAGTCAAGCTTTCTCGATGCCTGTAAGAGATGAAACATAGGGCCAATAGCCACCTTCTGTGCAAGGAGTGACCTCCCTAACACATCGGCCATGGTGGCTTACAGAGAGTTACCTGGGGACCTGTGCGCTATCTATTTCTAGCCCTTCTCCCTAGGCAGAGACTGATGTTCTTTGTAGGGAGTGCACAAAAGAGGCTAAAGAAATTCTTATTGTCCAAGTGCAGTGGCTCACACCTGTAATCTCAGCACTTTGGGAGGTGGAGGCAGGTGGATCCCCTGATGTCAGGAGTTCAAACCAGCCTGGCCAACATGGAGAAACCCTGTCTCTACTAAAAATACAAAGATTAGCTGGGCATGGTGGTGTGCGCCTGTAATCCCAGCTACTCAGGAGGCTGAGGCACGAGAATTGCTTGAACCCCTGGGTGGAGGTTGCAATGAGACAAGATGGTGCCACTACACTCCAGCCTGGATGACAGACCAAGACTCTATCTCAAAAGACAGACGGACAGACAGAAGGAAAGAAAGAGAGAGAAAGAAAAGAAGGAAAGAGAAAGAAAGAAAGAAAAGGAAAGAAAGGAGGGAGGGAGGGAAAGAAAGTATTGATGGAATGATCAAGAGAAAGAAGAAAAAGAAAGAAAAGAAAAGAAAGAAAATTCTTGTTGATGGAATGATCAAGAGATCTCAAGCTGGTCCTGTCCCCCTCCACTTTCTTTATTCAGTGGGGAAACTACATTTGGTGAGAGATCTTGACCACAGAGGGCTGTATTTCCATAAGGCACAGTGTGATCTTCCTTCACATCCAGAGAATCTAGGTGAGGCAAGGTAAGGTCCAGACAGGCCTCAGAGGTAGTGGGGGGCCTGCAACAAGGACGCCCAGTGGGGTTTTGTCTGCTCATCCCAAAGATCGGATTGCTATAGGGCATCTGGAGAGAATGATGGGAATGTGGCTCTGGGTCTGCTGTTAACCCAAAGTCAGAATTGCCCTGCAGTCACCATAGAACAGTGAAAATTAAAGAAAGATGAGTTAATCTCACTGGAGGAGAGAAAGCCTTTGGCAAAGGAGGAAACTATATGAGTAGCGTATATATAGGTTCATATATAAAGATGTATGTATTTGTATGTATAGTATATACAGACATGATTCAAATAAATATTGTTCATATACAGGGGACTGCATCCTAACATAAGAACCAAAAAGAAAACATTTGCTACCAAACTTTGTGCAAGAATATGTAAATGCAGTTTCTCTTTAAACAGTAGAAACATGGGGAAATACAGAATATATTAAAAAATCGAGACACTCCTTGAGCTTTGCCTTCGGTATTGACTATGATTAAAGCCCCATATACAAGCATTTAAGAGAGGAAAAAGGGTTAGGGAATTTAGCTT
Source organism: Aotus nancymaae (assembly GCF_030222135.1). Lineage (NCBI taxonomy): Eukaryota > Metazoa > Chordata > Mammalia > Primates > Aotidae > Aotus > Aotus nancymaae. The sequence goes on from NW_026988454.1 coordinate 23,486,830, forward strand.
TTCTTATATTTTTCAGGTCAAAAAAATATAAATCTGGAGTTTGTGTGTAATAGATACTGGATTATTTGCTGAGTATTGTTGATAAATTCTTCAAACATCTAGTATTTGGGCAAGTTGATAAAATTTTATCATATAAATAATTTTTGTGATGGAATTAAAGAAACAAAAAATAATAGCACATGAAACTTTTAGTGAATAAATAGCACAAAGGCTGAGTCCCTTGCAACTTACTGCTCTCAATAATTACCCAGAGAATATATTTTGAATTCAGATTGACTGCCGTTCCCCAGAAACTCAGATTGAGTAAGTCCGGTGTCGCCCAGGAAGCTGCAGGTTTAACACACAACAAAGGTTTAGATCAGGATGGCTGAGGAGCCACACTTTGAGCCCCTGTGCCCTGGGCGGCCAGCCTCAAATAGGTCACTTTGGATGATTGGAGGGGTCAAGAAATTGCTCTACCAAAATAAAAATCCAAACTGGATCAATCAAAATTTTGAAGTACCTATGATTAGCTTTATCTCTCTGAATTCACATGTTTCATTTGACTCAGAGCATCCTGGAGGTCACCTACAATTGTTAACACCCTAGGAGTATTCCTGGCAATTTAACCTGCACAGGTAGTAGGATGCATGGCCCAGTTCTGAGGAAGTGAGGCTCTCAAGAGAAAGTCTAATGATGAGAGGACAGGAGGACAGGAATACTGAGGATACAGGAGCTGAAATGTGGAGTCCAAAGAAGCTAAGAGCAAAATAAAAGGACTGAGTTGTTGGGCAGAGAAGAGCAACTGATTGATCAAAATGGGAGAATAAAGGAAACCCCAAAAAGAGAAGGAAAAGGCCCAGAGAGAGTGGAGGGTGGGAAACCCAGAGCACCCCCTTTGGGGAAAACCTGAACAAAACACAGGCTATGCTGAGTTTATCCTACTTGCAAATTTTACTTGGTTTAATTTAGTTTGTATAATTTCATAATGTTGGTGCTGAAAAGGATTTTACAGAGTCTCTCCATCAACCCTCTGATTTTACAAAGAAGCAAATGAAAGATACAAAGCTGATCAGGGAATAGAATAACTTTAGGTAAAACAAAACAATCTATTGGGTGAAAATGTCCAAACTACAAAGAAGTAAAAAGAGAAGATCCCTATGTTACATGAGTTCATTGTTAACCAGAAGAAGAGCAGAGGAGGTGGGGGAAGAAAGAGGGTAGCTGAAAGAGAACTGGGCTAGATTTAAGTTACCTAAGTGTTCCTTATGATATTGACAGCTATTAGCCATGTGAGCTTGAGGAACTTAACCTTTAGCTTCCTACCTGTAAAGCAAAAAGAATAATACCTCCCTCGAGTGTTGTGAGAATCAAATGAGTTGGTTAAGAAAAAACATTTACTACCAAATCTGGTACTTTTTACTTTTATTATGTTCCTTTCCCCTTTCTCTTAAGAGGATTTGCTGTCATTTTGTGATTGTCTTCATTCATTCTTTATTGACAACATTCCTGGAATTTCCATTATCTGCTGCAAAGCAGGATATGCTAATAGGATAGGCCACAGTGGGTATCTTCAAAGAGCTCACTGTCTTGTGAGAAAGACCAACACATAGATAGACAATTATAAATTAATAGAGTACACCAGCACAGCCAAAATGTAACATGAGCCTGGAGAGGGACACATAACCCAATAGAAAGGACAGGAATGGGCACTACCAAGAAGTGACACCTGAGTTGAGCCTTAGCGGTTCAGTAGGAACCCTAAAAGTCACCTGTTGTCTTGCCTGTGCCCAGCATCTTTCCACTTTTATTGAAGGAATATTACTCCTCCTTTGGAGATTCCCTTTCCTGCTCCAATCAAATTTTGTGTGGCTGTCGATCATTTTATGGGACTGCCAATCACTTAGCCTGGGGGTGGGCTCATGACCCAGGAATAGCCAAATCGTAGGGCCCCTTTCCCAACGACAGTAATTAGTCTAAGAAGAGACCGGACATCTAGGTTAAGCCCATCAGAGTCCTTGCTGAGGCATTTTCATGGTAACACTGAAAGGGAATTATCTTTTTTTTTTTTCCTTTGGAATTAGTTAACTGGAGTAACATAAAATTGAAAGACATAATCCCTCCATTCACCTCTACTGCTCCTACTGCTGACTGGAGTTCCACTTCTATAGAAGGAGAAAGTTACACCATTGCACTGGGAGCTGAAAATACACGGAGAAAGAGTTGAAGATCAAGAGTCGCTGGCTTCTATCGGCAGTGCCCTATCACTCCCTTTATCCTGAATGTTAATGTGTATTGGAATTCTGTCACTTGCAACTGAATGAGCCCAGTCTAATATAAAAATTAACCAGAAAAAGAGCAGGCCTATGAGAAGGCTTCAGGCAAAGGAAGAGCAGGGACTATGTATGAACGGTGGCAAGTTGCAGGAGAAACATTTCCTTTTGTTGAAATCCTACGAGGTCTCCCCAGCTCCCTAACGCGTGCTAACCCAAACATATTTGCAGCCTTAGCCTGGTAAGCAGGGGGTGGGGGATCACTGTCTATATTTCCAGGCCACGGGCAGACATCTCCTATGCCTAGTTTTGTACTGGTTCTCCTGCCAGACTCCAGCTGGCTATTGAAACTGGAATGTGCCCTAAATCGCAGCCTATTTGGCAAGAGCCCTAACCCTCAGCCTAGCTCTGCAGCTTCCTTGCCCAGAGGCAAGGTTCAGGTTCCTGGACACACCCTTGGAATTCACTTGCAAGAAGATACACTCCTCTAGCCTGGACTGTGCCTCCTCCTGCTCCAGTGCAACTCGTCAAACAGGAAGGCTGAATGAGGTCAGTTCAATGTTTTTGATACCCCTCTGGAAGGCAGACTCTAAACTGTCAGCTCATTTGTAGGGGATCTGCTGTCTCCATGGCCCATACCCCTCCCCCCACATTACTTCGGGGACTCCTCCCTCTGGGCACCACCTCTCTGTATGGAGGAGAGATGGCCAACATGACTTACACCCGCACCTGACCAAGTTATGGTATTAATCAACTGGCCCTGCCTTATCATCCATTATTCCCTTCTAGAAAACTCTCATAGTTTTTTGGTGGATGCCAAATTCCTCTACTTTCTTACTCTGCTCTTCAAAGACATGGCCAGGCACAGGGACTCACGCCTCTAATCCCAGCACTTTGGGAAGCTGAGACAGGGAGGGTCACTTGAGCCCAGGAGTTAGAGACCAGACTGGGCAACATAGTAAGACTCTGTCTCTACCAGAAATAAAAAATAAAAAATAAATAAAAATTAACGGGGTATGGTGGCACACACCTGTAGACCCAACTGCTTGGGAGGCTGAGGTGGGAGGATCGTTTGAGCCTGGGAGTTTAAAGGTTGCAGTGAGCAGTGATGGTGCCACTGCACTCCAGCCTCAGTGATGGAGTGAGACCTTCTCCTAAGTAAATAAATATTGCTACATGAGTTTCCCATCTTAAATCGAGGGCCTGGAGGGCAGAACCAGACACTAGGTGGATTTCTTCCCTGGAGAGCTAGTGGGGAGCTCCGATGCACTGACGAGTGCCTCCCAATGATTACTGGGCGTTTCTAGCTACGTGAGCCTAGGAGTCCATCACAGTAAAAGAGGAAAATATTGGGGAAATCTATTGGAGTGATGCAGACTTTTCTAAATATTGATTATTTTAACAAAGTCAATTATTTTGTTTCACAAAATTAGGACACATTGTTTTTCAGTATAGTTCAAATAACCACAGACCTCAGACTGGTGGCCATCTTCCCGAGAATGAAATGGTAGTACCACATCCAAAGTCCCCTTCCTCCCACAGGCAGCTTCTTTCACCTAGTATTTGCTCTTACTTTGTGAAGAAAATCCAGGAAAAGGTGCTTTTCTTTTCTGTAATTCTACATAAGTACATACTATTTTCCTCCTTTGAGAAAATAGACACCTTCTCCAGGAAAGCTTTCAAAGAGCTAAGGACCTACTCGTGTCACTAGTCAACTCGTGTGTGCAGTACAAGAATTCCTCAGAAAATATATCTAAATTAAAAGAAGGGCAAAATTCTTTTTCGCATTTATGATTCCCTTGGCATCATGAAGTTTCATCATATTTGTTAGAGACTAATATAATAAGAACAGATGCAGGCTCAGTAGGCAAAAGATGTATCTGGCTAAGTCATGCTTGTATAGCAACAAATCTTGCTATCTGAAAAATGGTTTCCCTGTATTTCAAATTCAGGGAGAGATGGATGAATTTCCCTCTCATATAACACATTGTAGCATATGGATGAAGAGCTTGAAAGAAGCTATGACATAGCAATAACACCATATTCATATTTAGAGCAGCAATGTTGCTCCATTAAAATAATCTGTCACTTTTTTTTTTGAGATGGAGTCTTACTCTGTCACTCAGTGGGCTGGATTGCAGTGGCACAATCTCAGCTCACTGCAACCTCTGCCTCCTGGGTTCAAGTGATTCTCCTGCCTCAGGCTCCCAAGTAGCCGGGATTACAAGTGCGTGCCACCACACCGTGCTAATTCTTGTATTTTTAGTAAACATGGGGTTTCACTATGTTGGCCAGGCTGGTCTCAAACTCCTGACCTCGTGTCCACCCACCTCAGCCTCCCAAAGTGCTGAGATTACAGGCGTGAGCCACCTCGCCGAGCCTAATCTGTCACATCAAATTTATGTTGTTAATTTGAATTAAATACATGCTTTTGTTGTATTGGGTTTTTGTTTTTTTTTCTGTCTTTGCTTATATAAATGGACAAGAGCTATAAGTATAAATGGGCATGCTTGTTTGTACACATTTAAGTAACATTGTAATTAAAAGAATGTAATTCAGCACCAGAAAGCTATAGATTTTATTTTTCCTTGAGTAGGGTTAGAACATTACTCAAGTTTGCAAAGCATTGGGCTAATGCAATAGCTGTGTGATATAGTTTGGATATTTGTCCCCTCCAAATGTCATGTTAAAATTTGATCCCCAATGTTGAAGGTGGGGTCTAATGGGAGGGGTTTGAGGTCATGGGGGAGGATTCCTGATGAAGCACTTGGTACAGTCCTTGAGGTAATAAGTGAGTTCTGCCTCAATTAGTTCCCTTGAAAACCACTTGTTAAAAAAAAGCCTGGCATCTCCCTTCTTCTCTCTCGTCTCCTCCTTGGCCAGGTGATCTGCCCACTCTGGCTGTCTTTCTCCTTCCGCCATGGGTGGAAGCAGCATGAGTCTCTCCACAGAAGCAGATGCTGGCGCTTCCTGTACAGCCTGCAAGCCAAATAGGCCTTTCTCTTTATAAATTACCCAGCCTTGGGTATTCCTATAGCAATGCAAGAGGACAGAAACCACTGTGTTAAGACTGGCCAGATGACCATAGATGTTTATAAAATATTATCCAAATTTCCAAAAGTCCCATAAGTTATTATTTTTATATAAAAACTAAATACTCATAGTTTTTTGTTTTTGTTTTTGTTTTTGAGACAGGGTCTCTGATGCCCAGACTGGAGTGCATTGTCACTATCACTGCTCACTGCAGCCTCCACCTCCTAGGCTCAAGTGATCCTCCCCTCTCAGTCTCCCAAGTACCTGGGACTACAGGCACGGCCACCACACCTGGCTAATTTTTGTAGTTTTTGTAGAGACGGGGTTTCACTTTGGTTCCCCAAAGTGCTGGGATTACAGGCGTGAGCCACCTCTCCTGCCCTTCAAACTTTTTTTTTCTTTGAGACAGGGTTTCCCTCTGTTACCCAGGTTGATAGGTTGATGTGCAGTGGCCTGATCTTACCTCACTGCAACCTCCACCTCCTGGGTTCAAGTGGTCCTAATGCTTCAGCCTCCAGAGTAGCTGGGACTACAGGCACCTGCCACCACGCCTGGCTAATTTTTTTTTTTTTTTTTTTGTAGAGACTGGATTTTGCCATGTTGCCCTGGTGACAAGAGGCTGTTCAAACTCTTTATAATCAAAAACTCAATTGCAGTGACTTCCAGGTAAAGACCCTTTGCTTCTTCCCAAACCCTGCTGAAACTACACCAAAAGGACTTATTTTAAGGCATAAAACTCCAAGAAGAGGGAGAGAATGACAACAACACCTTTGAAGCAGGAAAGAAGATGGCCAAATGGAAATTGACTTTGCAGGCCTGAAAAAGCCTAACCCTAAGTCAGCAGTGAGAGCAGCTAAGAAAATAATATCTATAATTTCCACTGAAATGTCAGGCAAAAGCCCAGGAATTGAAGGCACCAAGTACCCTGGAAGTGGAGGGTGGTGGGGACAGGATGAAAAGGATTGGTTGAAAGAAATCGTTAGATTCTTCAATTCTGTGGCCCACCCTGCACAGCTAGGCAGCTGCAACCCCAGAAGAAGATTAGAACTGTGTTCTTAGAACAGAGAAACCAGAGGATCTCTGAACCAGGGGCACAAGTCAAGGGTAGGGGAATGGTACCAAAAACAAAGGGGATTGATACCACCTGCCTCCTCTCCCAGTATGACAACCAGAATACAGGCAGGCAGGCCTTCCCCATTCATACAGGAGACTGAAAGTGCCTTCTGTGGGAATCTGAACAGCCCAAGAAGAAACACCGAAAGACAGATAGTGGAAGTTCCAAACCAAAATAGCTGACCCACGTCAGTGAAGAAATGAAAGCCACCCACGTTCGGAGAGCTTCTGCTCAGCTTTTTATTGTGACACCCTAAATCATGAGAGACAACAATTATCAGACATCTGAGGATAGCCTCTCACACAAACGTTGAAATAAAATATATAAACATCAAAGGGCAACTTGAAGGAAACAAAGACTAGGTTATCAGGGAAAAAAAATTTTTAAACTTTGCAGGCACAGTGGCTCACGCCTTGTAATCCCAGCACTTTGGGAGGCCAAGGCAGGCAGCTCAAGAGGTCAGGAGATGGAGACCATCCTGGCTAACCCAGTGAAACCCCATCTCTATTAAAAACGCAAAAATTAACTGGATGTGGTGGCAGGCACCTGTAGTCCCAGCTACCTGGGAGGCTGAGGCAGGAGAATCGCTTGAACCCAGGAGGCAGAGGTTGCAGTGAGCCGAGATGGCGCCATTGCACTCCAGCCTGGGCAACAGAATGAAACTCACTCTCAAAAAAAAAAAAAAAAAAAAAATTAAAACTTCTTTTAAAATTAGTTTTGATATCTACAGAGAGAAGCCCAGCAAGGTGTCACATGCCTATAGTCACAGCTATGCAGAAGGATCACTTGAGCCCAGGAGTTAGAGATCAGCCTGGACACCATAGCAAGACCCCTGATATGGTTTGGCTGTGTCCCCATTCAAATCTCAACTTGAATTGTATCTCCCAGAACTCTCACGCATTGTGGGAGGGACCCAGGGACAGCGAATCGAATCATGGGGCCTGGTCTTTCCCATGCTATTTTCGAGATAGTGAGTAAGTCTCACTAGATCTGTTGGGTTTATCAGGGGTTTTCAATTTTGCTTCTTGCTGCCAGCATGTAAGAAGTGTCTTTCACCTTCTGCCATGATTCTGAGGCCTCCCCAGCCATGTGAAACTCTAAGTCCAATTAAACCTTATTGTTCCCAGTTTTTGGTATGTCTTTATCAGCAGTTTGAAAAAGAACTAATATAACCGTTTTTTTTTGTTTTTTTTTTGAGACAGGGTCTCCCTGTGTAGCCCAGGCTGGAGTGCAGTGGCGCAATCTTGGCTCACTGCAACCTCCACCTCCTGGGTTCAAGCAATTCTCCTGCCTCAGCCTCCCAAGTAGCTGGGATTACAGGCACCCATCACTACACCCAGCTAATTTTTTGTATTTTTAGTAGAGACGGGGTTTCACCATGTTGTCCAGGCTGGTCTCGAACTCCTGACTTCAGGTGATCTGCTTACCTCAGCCTCCCAAAGTGTTGGGATTACAGGCGTGAGCCACTGTGCCTGCCCCCCAACTTTTTTTTTTTTTTTGGAGACAGGGTTTCTTTCGCTCTTGTTACCCAGGCTGGAGTGCAATGGCACAATCTCGGCTCACCACAACCTCCGCCTCCTGGGTTCAGGCAATTCTCCTGCCTCAGCCTCCTGAGTAGCTGGGATTACAGGCACGCGCCACCATGCCCAGCTAATTTTTTGTATTTTTAGTAGAGACGGGGTTTCACCATGTTGACCAGAATGGTCTCGATCTCTTGACCTCATGATCCATCCACCTCGGCCTCCCAAGTAGTTGAGACTACAGGTGCAAATCACCATGATTAGCAATTTTTTGCATTTTTTGTAGAGACAGGGTTTTGTCATACATGACAGGTCCTGTCATACATGACAGGTCGGGCTGGTCTTGAACTCCTGTTCTCAAACAATCCACCCACCTTTGGGAACAAAGTGCTGGGATTACAGCCAAGAGCCACTGTGTCTGGCTGTTCTCCCTCATCTTTTGATAATAATGATAATAATATATGGAGAGATATTAGAAAATTTTTGAATAATGAAGCAAAATAAGCTTACAGAGTACAAAAAATAAATTTAAATGTTGTAAAACTGAAAACTCAGTAGATGGATTGGAAGAGAAGGTTGAAGACGTCTCCCAGAAAGAAAGAAAAAAGCAGGTAAAATAACAGGTAAAACATATGCAAATTAAAAGGCCAGTCCTGAAGAAGTTCCTCAAAGATAGATCAGAAAAAGCAATTATTTAATCAATGAAATAATTTAAGATTTCTGAAAATCGAAGGATACATGTCTGCAGTATGAAAGGGTCACTGAGTATCCAGCAATGAAAACAGACCCACATCAAGACACATCCCAGAGCTATTTCAGAACGCAGGACTTAGGGACAGAATGTTTATGTCTCCCCCGACCCCCCAGTTTACATGCTGAAATCCTAATCCCCAATGTGATGGTATTAGGAGGTGGGACCTTTGAGAAGTAATTAGGTTTTGAGGGTGGAGCCTCATGAATGGGGTTAGTGTCCTTATAAAAGGAGACCCCACAGAGCTCTCATTCCCTCTTTCTGCCAAGTGGGGATACAACAAGAAGATGGCCATCTGCAACCTAAAAGAAGGCCCTCACCAGAACCTGACCATGCTGGCACCCTGATCTTGGACTTCCAGCCCCCAGAGCTGTGAGACATAAATTTGGGTTGTGTATAGGCCACTCAGTCTATGGTACTTTGTTACAAACACCCAAACTGACTAAGACAATGGGGTCGATGAGATTTTACAAGTTTCCAGGTGGGTGGGAAAGGAAGATTGCATAACACAGTATCAGAAATCAAAAGGGCTCTGAACTCCTCAGCAGCAACATAGGAACTTACAAGATAATGGAGCAATCCATTCAAAATTCCAAAGGGCAATGATTTCCAAAGAGCATTAAATATCTAGTCAATTTTTTTCCCTTCAACTTTTAAGTTCAAGGGTACATGTGCAGGACGTGCAGGTTTGTTACATAGGTAAACATGTGCCATGGTGGCTTGCTGCACAGATCATCCCATCACCTAGATACTAAGGCCAGCATCCATTAACGATTCTTCATGATGCTGTACCTTTCCCCACACCCACTCAACCCTGACAGGCCCCAGTGTGTGTTGTTTCCCTGCCATGTGTCCATGTGTTCTCATCATTTAGGTCCCATTTATAAGTGAGAACATGCGGTATTTGGTTTTCTGTTCCAGCATTGGTTTGCTGAGAATAATGGTTTTCAGTTCCATCAATGTCTCTGCAGAGGACATGATATCATTCCTATCATTCCTATTTATGGCTGCATAGTATTCCATTGTGCATATATATATACATATGTATATATATACACATGCCACATTTTCTTTTAGCCCATCATCAGTGAGGATTTGGGTTGATTCCATGTCTCTGCTATTGTGAATAGTGCTGCAATGAACATATGTGTGCATGTATCTTTATAATAGAATGATTTATAGTCCTTTTATATCCAGTAGTAGGATTGCTGGGTAAATGGTATTTCTGCCTCTAGGTCTTTGAAGAATCATCACACTGTCTTCCATAATGGTTCAACTTATTTACACTCCCACCAACAGTGTAAAGGTGTTTCTTTTTCTCCATAACTTTGCCAGCATCTGTTGTTTTTTGAATTTTTACTAGTAGCCATTCTGGCTGGCATGAGATAGTGTCTTATTGTGGTTTTGATTTTCATTTTTCTAATGCTCAGTGGTGTTGAGCTTTATATGTTTGTTGGCTGCATGTACGTCTTCTTTTGAGATATATCTGTTCACGTCTTTTGTCAGCTTTTTAATGGGGTTAGTTTTTTTTTCCCCTGTAAATTTGCTGTTTGCTGAAGTTCCTTGTAGACTCTGGATATTAGAACTTTGTAGATGGATAGATTGCAAAAATTTTCTCCCATTCTGTAGGTTGTCTATTCACTCTGGTGATGATTTCTTTTCCTTTACAGAAGCTCTTTATTTTAACTAGATCCCATTTGTCAATTTTTGCTTTTGTGTCAATTGCTTTTGGTGTTTTTGTCATGAAATCTTTGCCTGTGGCTATGTTCTGATTGGTATTGCCTAGATTTTATTCTAGGGTTTTTATAGATGTGGGTTTTACATTTAATTATTTAATCCATCTTGAGTTAATTTTTGTATATTGTGTAAGGAAGGGGTCGAGTGTCAATTTTCTGCATATGGCTAGCCAGTTCTCTCAGCACCATTTTTTAAATAGGAAATCCTTTCCCCATTGTTTGTTTTTGTCTGATTTGTCAAAGATCAGGTGGTTTGTAGGTGTGTGTTCTTATTTCTGAGTTCTCTCTTCAGTTCCACTGGTCTATATGTCTGTTCTTGTACCAGTACCATGCTGTTTTGGTTACTGTAGCCTTGTAGTATAGTTTGAAGTCAGGTAGCAGGATGCCTCCAGCTTTGCTCTTTGTTGTGCAGGATTTTCTTGAATATCTAGTCAACTTCTGAACTAAGTGTGAGAGTACAGATCTTTTAGTCCAAAACTTTACCCCTCTCCCATACACATATTTTTCTGAGGGAGTTACTGCAGGATGTGCACCACCAAAATAATGCAGTAAGTCTACAAAAATGAATGCAAGAGTTACAGGTAAAAGAGATCCAACATAAAAGAAATGCAAAAGGAATTCCCACACTTACTCAGGATGATGTACCAAGCATGGGGGCAACCCATCTGGACACTTACAGGCCCAAGTGCTCCAGAAGAAACTTAAGACAATAAAACTGAGATAATACCCAACATGAATGAATGTATCAAGAAAAGATTTAACCATCTGGTGGGAAGTATGGATTAGTGATAAGTGTGTACAAGCAAAATTAGGCAAATGAGAAAACATGACAATTCTTAACTGAGGAAAAAGTTGTACAGTCAAGAAAAAGTCATCATAGTTGCCCGTCTGACTTGACACTGAATAGCTTCCAGAGTCACAGCAATGTTAACCCTGAATGCTGAGTTAATCAGAAATAAGATAAATCTAAATAAGGAGAATGAATAGCTAAGAAGTATATATGACTTTATTTGGTAAAGATGGAGGAGATAAAATACCTAAATCCTCATCTTCATGAAAGGAAGTCAATAGATAATGTCTAAACCTGAAAAAAAAAAAAAATAATAACATTACAAGTATGTTACTTAGAGAAATGGAGTTATATAATGGATGAAGCATCTTTAAAAGTTAAAAGTAAACTCCTCTGGGAACAGGGATATGGCAAATAAGGTGGGAGACTATTTGTCTTGGCAAACTTTGTAGAACTTGGTGATAATTAAAATTATGTTTATATATTTTAATAAAAACCAAAAAAACAGGCTTATAAAATTAATACATTTTTACAGAATAATACAAAAAGCAATGGTTTTATGGTTAGAATTGGAGACTCAGATTTAAGCACAGGAGGCAGGGCTGCATTATGACTGCCATGAGGCCTAGGCACTTTGACTATGTGGGCCCCTCACACTATAATAGTAATATTAAAATGTATTTTTGATATAACTTTAAGTATTTCCATGTTTTTCCTTCTCAGGCAAAATTTAGAAGAATCTCATAGGCCCCTTAAAAGTATCATAAGCCCTAGGCATTATGCCTATTGTGCCAATGGATAAGTCCTTCCTGATAAGAGAAAGAAAGGAGGAAAACTAGAGTCCTGCTGACTTCATAGTTAACAAAGCTCCCTTTGCTTTGTGGCGCAACATTTCTAGGTCACAATAGTGGCAAATTAAGTGACTTTAAAACAATGAAGCTTCATTTGATTTGATCCCAACACTGTTAGTACACAACCATCCTACACAATATTCTCTAAATTTATTTTATAGGAAAAGCAACAGGTTGAAATGTTTAAACCCAGCAGCTTAACATAAAACAATCAACAATTTGTTGGTGGCATTTTTCATTTTCCACAGGAATATTCTCAATTGAATAGAGTGCTCAAGTCTTTATGTCTCCTATTATTTTTCCATTATTATAAAGTAAAACTGGCATTTTGTAACCTTTGAATTACGAGCCTTAAACTTCTGTATGACGAGTAAGTCATACATTGTGATCAACTTAATCATTCCCATCTCGGCTGGTTACATTGGTGAGACCAATACTATTGAAACTGTGCCCAAAGAGGAAGATAAAAACCAAAAGCATTTGTTTAAAAATGTTTAGAATAGTAATGCCTTGCAGTTGTACAGCTCTTTACATTTTTCAAAGCACTTTCTCATTTCTACTTGGATGTCTATTTTTTTCCTTATTGGCACATCTAAAACTGGAACTCCCTTCAATATTATCTTACTCCAGCTTGAACCTAGTATTCCTGCCTCTCCTCCCCACACTCAAAATCTAATTGATTAAAAAGTTCTATTGATTCTTCATTACATTTTTTCACATATCTACATTATCAATAAGTGATATTGTATCACTATTGATAGGATATTTCCAATCTGACCACAGTACTTAAACTTGCCTTTGTACTTGAACTTTTCATTGTTACTGTTCTTTGTTTTGTTTTGTTTTACAGTTCAGAGGTTTTTTGTTTGTTTGTTTTTTGTTTTTTAACACCTATTATGCCATGAATTCATAGTGAATAGGTTCCAGCAGCTCAGGCTTCTTCCCATTGGTTCTCACAAAGTGTGTTTCTCTGGGTGGAGCAGGCTGGCGCTTCAGTTGAACACGGGTACCTTTCTCTTTGGCTTCTTTTTCTGATCATTTTCCTCACGAGTTTCAGTACGCCATCTCAGCTCTTAGAGTGCTTGATGTGCTCAATACGCACTTTAATTCTCTTGGCAAGAATCTTGCCCTTAACTTGTTTGTTTACAACAATGCCAACAGCATGCTGGGTAACACTGTAGACTCTTCCAGTTTTGTCATGGTAACACTTGTAGGGCTTCCTTTTTGAACAGTACCCATTCCCTTGATGTCTACAGTATCACCTTTCTTATAGATTCGCATATACGTGGCCAAAGGAACAACTCCATGTTTTCTAAAAGGCCTGGAGAACATATATCAAGTGCCTCTCCTCTTTCCCTTTGTGTTTGTCATTTTGGCGAATTACTGGAAGATGGTGGTTCCAGCCAAAAGGTGAACTTTTGTTTTTTGTTTTGTTTTGTTTTGAGATAGAGTTTCACTCTTGTTGGCCAGGCTGGAGTGCAATGGCGTGATCTCAGCTCACTGCAACCTCTGCCTCCCAGGTTCAAGCGATTTTCCTTCCTCAGCCTTCCAGAGTAGCAGGGATAACAGGCATGCACCACCACACCCAGCTAATTTTGTATTTTTAGTAGAGACGGGGTTTCTCCATTTTGGTCAGGCTGGTCTCGAACTCCTGACCTCAGGTGATCCGCCCACCTTGGCCTCCTAAAGTGCTGAGATTATAGGCTGAGCCAGCATGCCTGGCCTGTACTTGAACTTTTGTATTGACCTCTTAACTGGCCTCACACAACTCTTCCTCCTTCAATCCATCCTACACTTTGCCTCAAATCAACTTGTTAACATGGTAATCATGTTATCCTTATCCGAAGGTCTTCAATGGCTCCCAATTGCTTACAAGATAAAACTGGCCATTTATCTAATGTCTAATAATAGCAATGTGTAATGGCCATTTATCTATAGTCTAATAGCAACCCAGGCTGGATACTCTGAGACTTTTCTAGTCACTTTTTGTTGAACATCTTTTACAGCTCACCCCCATGGTCACTCTGTTCTTTCATCTGGAGTGCCCGCTCATATTAATGTTGCTCAAGTCTACCTTCTTGTTGAAGCTTTTCCTGAGTACTCATCCCGCAATGTTGTGTCCTTTGAATTCTTCACACTTACTGTGAGTACCATCATTTAAAACATATTAGATACTGTGTTTTATAGTTATATTCCATTTATATATTGAGTCTCCTGAACAAATAAGCTCCTTAAGGGCCCAGAGGCTATCTGATCCCACTATGTAGGGTCACATGGTGTGTGTCCATTAAGTAATTGACTGATAAGGGGAAAGACATTTTTGACTGACACTTTCAATTGCCATGTAGATATTGGGCATTTAAATATATGTATATAGGGGGGTGAAGGATAAAAGACTACAAATTGGGTTCAGTGTTTACTGCCCAGGTGATGGATGCACCAAAATCCCACAAATCACCACTAAAGAACTTACTCATGTAACCAAATACCACTGGTTCCTCAAAAGCCTAAAAAAAAAATAAATAAAAAACAAAAAAACAAAGGTATGTGTTTTGTTCAGGAGGGTAAAACAATGATTAACTGAAGACTTTATTAAATTATACACTTAATTAAAGTACACACATATATACATGTGTATATATATGTATGTGTGTATGTATACATATATATACGTGTTATAAATTCTAGGACACCCCATAAAATAGAAAAAAACAAAGGTCTAAGTTCTAAACTAGTAAAGGGAAAAAATAGAATAAGAAAAAACAAAACACAAAATGTAATCCACAAAAAGTCAAGAATGAATATAAAAGAATATAGAAAAGGCAGGACAACAAATGTATAAAATAAAATGGTAAAAATGGAATTCGAATTAAATATAAATGTATATATATAATAATGTGAATTTGGCCGGGCACGGTGGCTCATGCTTGTAATCCCAGCACTTTGCGAGGCCAAGGCGGGGGATCACTAGGTCAGGAGTTTGAGACCAGCCTGGCCAAGATGATAAAACCCTGTCTCTACTAAAAAAAATACAAAAAAAAAAAAAAAAGAGCCGAGCACAGTGGTGGGCACCTGTAATCCCAGCTACTCAGGAGGCTGAGGCAGGAGAATAGCTCGAATCTAGGAGGCAGAGGTTGCAGTGAGCTGAGATCACACCACTGCACTCTAGCTAGCCTGGGTGACAGAGCAAGACTTCCTCTCAAAAATAAATAAATAAATAAGTAATGTGAATTTACTTAATGCCACTGTATCGTACATTTAAAAATGAGTAAGATGATAAATTTTATGTCATGTATATTTTACTACAGTTAAAATTTAAATATATGTGCCAATGTTTATGTTCTACATCTGAAAATTTTAATGTAATTTCTATTCGGATAATCAACTATGAATAAATTGGAAGAAAACACTGGGTTTTCAGAGCTAACAGAGTCCTAGCTCTCTCAGAGACATTTATGTGACCTTAGGCAAGTTGCTTAACGTTTTGAGCCTCCACTGCCTGGCCCGTAGAATGGATAGATCCACTAGATGACCTCCAAACGTCCACTGAGTTCTAAGTCTGTAACGTGACATCTCTGTGGAGAGCACACGTCATCTTTAAGAATTATGGGAGAAAATCCTCTATCTGGTTCCTGTCCTAGAATTGCAAACTGAGCCACACTAAGTGAACAGAACCTGTTCCCCTCCCAGCCCTGCGGCTTCTAAAAACAGTTTTGAAACTGGTAGCAGCTGTGAATTTGGAGGACTGTGCTTCTGCCCCACTCAGGCTGTGCCTGTTTTGGGAATTCCGGCCAGGCTTGTACTCAGCCAGCATCCTGTGTAGTGGCACTAACTGTACTCAGGCTTTCTGGAAAGGGGTAACCCTTGCAAGGTCCACTTACCAAGCCTCTATTTCCAGCTCCTCCTGCTGGGTGGGGGAAGGGTGGGAAAAAGAGCCTTTTCTTCCTTCAATTTCAAGACAACAGGGAGTGTTTGGCTCATTAATTAGCTCAGCAAGATGTTTGAACCATTTATTAACTTCAGATTTTGAGAGTTGGGACTTTTGTCTGTTTTGTGGTTCCAAAATCTTTTAAAATATATTTTTTTTCAATTTTCCCATCACTTTGGGGAAGGAATACTGTTCTGATGGCTGTCCATTGAAATTGATTATGAAAGCTGGGATTTTTGGGTTTTTTTTTTTTTTTTTTTTTTGCTTTTTTGCTTAAGTAAGCAGTTTTTGTGTATTTGCAAAAATCTCTAGTTCATTTTTCAGCTCAGGGTAGTTATAATAACTCCAAATTTATCAACCAAAAAGGCAGTAATATTAATAGTCTTTTAGAGTGCTAGCACATTGTAAAATCACAAAGGCTCAACTTCTAAATGCAAAGGAGGGGGATGGGGATTGTCATCTTAATTGTAGATCACTTGCCTACCAAGGCTTACCCAGAGGCCTGAACAATGGGGAAAGCCAAATACTTTAGCCCTGAGATCACCCGACTGTCAACCAATCTTCATTTAAAAAGAGAGGAGAAAGAGAGAGAGAAAAATTTCTTACTGTCATTTTCTTAATAAGTATTTAATTATTTAGTGACCTGCTGATTTCTCTATGGGATTTAAGGCTATTTATATAACGATTAAATAAAGTTGAAACTAAGTGAAGGAGGAAAACTGTGTTAAAGAAAAATTATAGATTGGAAAGAAAAGAGATTAAGAGACGAAGATATGTGAGGGAATTTTTGCATAGTTCTTTGGTGAGGACAAATAC
This sequence comes from Aotus nancymaae, assembly GCF_030222135.1. NCBI lineage: Eukaryota > Metazoa > Chordata > Mammalia > Primates > Aotidae > Aotus > Aotus nancymaae. The sequence goes on from NW_026988454.1 coordinate 23,503,621, forward strand.
TCATTTAATCATCACTAAATGTTATTTGTTACCAGGACAGTGCTAGTAAGAGGTTCTTTCAGAGCGTTTCTGTTACCTGGCCCACTCCAGCTGCATCAGAGCCCTGCGTATTTTGCTTATCTTCCCTTAGCTCACAATAAGGTAGTGAGTAACAGAGTGTGGTTTGTCCAATATTAACTTGAGGGGTCGATGCCATCAACAGAGCCAAGATTCCAGGGACTAACCTTTTTAAATTCTAGGAGTTGCAATTTTCATTTTTCTTCGTGATCGATTAAGTGTCTCCAGTTGGCTGGATGAATAGTATGGTTTCTTCATGGTACCTTCCTGAGCTTGACCTCCAGCCTCTCAGGGTTACCTTGAGAAGCCAAGTGTTTGGATCCTGCCAGAGATCCCGAGGTTGCATTCACTTTTCTGGTTCTGTTGAAAAGAGGTTTTTGTCAGAGCTTTTGTCTGTAATATCACTTGTAGAGTTTTGTGACGGTGATGCAGTTTCTTCAGAACACTTCAATACCATCTTATATTTTTCCCCACAAATTCCATCACCAACACATTTTTAACATATTAAAAGTAGAACTGATTTTCTTTAATCTAGAAAATGTTTTTAAAAAGGAAACTCAACCCCAGCTTGTTTATCAGTTTCCCCCAAAATGAAGCTTTTCTCTGTTTAAGCATGATGCTCCTTCAGCTTTCAAGCTGGGATGTAAGCGTGAAAGCTTGCAGAAGAATTCTTCCAGAGGAGAGAGTATAAATGTTTCCACAGCCCTTTGGCTAATCAGCAATAGAAAACCAGGGGCTGGGTGACAGCTCATACACTAAAGAATTCTAGCTCTGGAAAAGAATGTTGCCCTCGGGCCAGTGCTTTCACTGCTACATTTCTTCCCTCAAAGTTGGCCTTGGGTAAGCTTGGAGGAACAGGCATCAAGAGTGGAAGGCTGACATCAAAGAGGGAGGGTGGAAGGAAGAGAGAGGCAAGAAAGAGAATTTGACTCCTGGGTTCTTTTTTGGCCACTTTGTCCCATTGTAAGGGCACATAGCCCAATTTTTATTCAGCAGAGACAGTGACCATAAAGGTGGAAAACTGATTTCTCTCCTTCTATTTTAAGTAGAGCATTTCTCTCCTGTGATGGGAATCTCTCCTAAATGGAAGGATTTCTCTCCTACTATTTTAAGCAAAAATCCATTTAAATTTATGTTGTGAACATTTGCATAATTTTTTACATATTTGTGTCTGAACAGAAGAGACAACATACTACTTCAGAGCACATGCCCTGCCTCCAGGCCCAGCCCCATTCACCAGCTGTGACTTCAGGAAAATATTCAACCTCTCAGTTTTCATGAAACCTACTTCATAAGGGTGATGAAGGATTAAATGAATATAATGCATAAACTCATTTAGCATAGCTCTGAAGACACAGTATTTGATAAGTGGTTTTCATTCTTTACATTTTATTCATAAGTACCTGATACAATAGTCAATACATATTTTGAATGTTTTACTTTGGTTTTATTATGAGACTGAGCTAATGCCTATAAACATCTTACTTCGTTCCCAAACCTTATAAATAGGTGTGACACATATTTTGCAGATAAAGAAACTGAATCTTAGTGCAATGGACTGAATGTTTGCGTCTCTCTGAATTCAATGTTGAGGCCCTAATCCCCAGCCGAATGGTATTTGGAGGTGGGACCTTTTGGGAAGGGTTAGGTTTAAATGAAGTCATAATGTTACCGGAGGAGGGTGTCCAGGTTCTTGGCATCTTGCACAGAGAACTGGACGAAACACACAGACAAAGCAAGGAAAGAATGAAGAAATTTATTGAAAATGAAAGCGCACTCCACAGTGTGGGAGCAGGGCCCAAGCATAAGGGCTCCAGAGCACCATTACACAATTTGTGGGGGTTTAAATACCCTCCAGGGGATTCCATTGGTTACTTGGTGTATACCCTATGTAAATGGAGAGGATAAAGTTACAAAGTCATTTACTCAGAGGACACCCTATGGAGAGGCTATTCCCTGTCATAGCTGAAGTGTGAATCGGCCTTATATTCCCTGCCTTCCCAGCCTGGCCAAGAGGGTGAAACCCGGTCTTTATTAAAAATACAAAAATTATGCTGGACGTGGTGGCTTACATCTGTAATCCCAGTACTCTATTTTCCTGCCTCAATAAGGGTGGAGCCCTCATGTTGGAATTTGTGCCCTTATAAAAGAGGGAGAGACCAGAGACCAGAGCCCTTTCCCTCCCCATATGTGAGGATATAGCAAGAAGGCATCTGTCTTCAAACCAGGAAGAAGCCCGTCACCAGGAACCAAATTGGCCGGCACTTTGGTCTTGGACTTCCCAAACTCCAGATCTGTGAGAATTAAATTTCTGATGTTTAAGCCACTCAGTCAATGGTATTTTGCTATGGCAGCCCGAGCTGACAAAGACACCTAGCAGGGTGAAGGAAGGTCACCTGAGATGACATAGCTGGTGAGTGGTTGTGCCACATCATGAATAAGTGTCTCATGCCAACGCCTAGACTTTTTGCATAAAACCATGCTGCCACCCAATGTTAGAGGGAAGCAACTTGGGTTTCTCCAGACAGAAAGTTCCCCTAAGCCAGCCTGAATCTACCTGGTATGCTTTGTTACACGTGGTATTGTTATCATATGTAAGTTACTTGGCTTCCCTTTGCCTTGCTTTCTTCATCTATAAAAGGGAGCTAATAGTCATACCGTATCCCACAGCACTATAAAGAGTCTTATATGAAGACACATGAAATTTCAAAATCAGTGTTTGGCATATGGTAAATTTTAGTATTATTATCATTGTGATTACTATTTATAACCCTGGGGTCAAACCAGATTAGCTTTTGGGAGATAGGAGGAAAGAATAACAAATAGTATATTTTCAGCACAGGTTGTAAAACTTCACGTGGTACAATACTTGTACATGTAGTACAAATGAATTAGTTGTGGGATATTAACCGTGTTTCCTGAAATCATCCCTGAGCATTTTAAAGTAGAATATGACTTGTCCCCAGCAGAATCATGAGTGGAGCTTTTAGAAAACACATCTCAGGCTGGGCATGGTGGCTCACGTCTATAATTCCAGTACTTTGGGAGGCTGAGGTGGATGGATTACCTGATGTCAGGAGTTTGAGACCAGCCTGGCCAAGAGGGTGAAACCCTTTCTTTATTAAAAATACAAAAATTATGTTGGGCACTGTGGCTCATGTCTGTAATCCCAGCACTTTGGGAGGCCAAGGCGTGTGGATCATGAAGTCAGGAGTTTGAGACCAGCCTGACCAACATGGTGAAACCCCGTCTCTACTAAAAATACAAAAATTAACCAGGCGTGGTGGTGCATGCCTGTAATCCCAGCTACTCAGGAGGCTGAGGCAGGAGAATCACTTGAACCTGGGAGGTGGAGATTGCAGGGAACCAAGACTGCGCCATTGCACTCTAGACTGGGCAACAGAGTGAGACTGTCTCAAAAAACAAACAAACAAACAAAAAAACATTAGCTGTGTGTAGTGGCATGAGCCTGTAATCCCAGCCACTTGGAAGGCTGAGGCAGGAGAATTCACTTAAGCCTGGGAGGCAGAGGTTGCAGTGAGCCAAGATCGTGCCATTGTACTCCAGTCTGGGCAACAAAAGTGAAACTCTGTCTTAGAAAAAAAAAAAAAACACATCTCAACCCACACTTCCATCCCTAACACCAGTCCCACCTACCTCCACCCCATTCCCATCCCAGACCACTAATCAGAATCTGCATTTAGAAAGTATCCCAAATGATTCAGATGTCAGGTGTTCAACCCTTTTTTTTTTTTTATTTAAGAGAAGGTCATGCTCTGTCACCCAGCCTGAAGTGCAGTGGCATGATCACGGGTCACTGCAGCCTCCACCTCTCTGGCTCAATTGATCCTCCCACCTCAGCCTCCCAAGTTGCTGGGACCACAGGCACAAACCACCATGTCTGGCTAATTTATTTATTTATTTTTTTAGACAGTCTTGTTCTGTTGCCCAGGCTGAAGTGCAGTGGTGCAATCTCGAATCACTGCAACCTCTGCCTCCTAGGTTCAAGCGATTCTCCTGCCTTAGCTTCCCAAGTAGCTGGGACTACAGGTGCATGCCACCATGCTCAGCTAATTTTTGTAGTTTTAGTAGAGACGGGTTTTCACTATGTTGGCCAATGCCTGGCTAATTTTTAAATTTTTCTGGAGGAACAGGGTCTTGCTATGTTGCCCAGGTTGGTTGGTCTCAAACTCCTAGCCTCAGCCTCCCAAAGTGCTGGGATTACAGATATGAACTACCATGCCTTCTAATTCAGTCCATTAAAAAAAAATGAGAGAGAGACAGAGAAATTAAGAGATTTTCCCATTTCCCAGGATCCAGGATTCAGGGCTTCTTTTTTTTTTTTTTTTTTTGAGATAGTCTCACTCTGTCACACAGGCCGGAGTGCAGTGGTATGATCATGGCTCATAGCCTCTACCTCCTCAGGTTCAGGTGATCCTCCTGCCTCAGCCTCCTGAATAGCTGAGACACAGGCACATGCCACAAAACCTGGCTAAATTTTAAATTTTTTTTGTAGAAAGGGAGTTTCGCCATGTTGCCCAGGCTGGTCTGGAATTCCTGGACTCATGTAATCTGCCAGTGTCAGCTTCCCAAAGTGCTGGGATTACAGGCATGAGCTAAACGTGCCTGGCCAGTTCGGGGACTCTTTCTACTATAAGGAGTTGACATTCACTCAAATGCACAGCCTAATTATTCCAGGTCTATTGTATTTTGTCTTTGTCAGTCAAAAAATATGTGGATTCAATAGAAATGCTAACTTGGCCTCACAGATTCTTCCCTTTACAGCAGGGATGTTAGGAGGCGGGGTTTGGGGGAAGACTTGAGTGCCAAAGACCCCTCCCCTCTGTTGTGAGCTAGGATTGACAGAGAAAAAGGAACTCACATATTATAGGCTGGTCTCTAGGCCTGTCATAAATCCTGTTAGGATTCTCCATGTAACTTATTTTCCTTTTGGCCTAGTCTTGGTTAAATGATAATGCTAGGTTATCCTTTTGAAAAGTAGTTTATCTCTCTGGTATTTTTAACCAGATGTGACTCACTTTTTTCTGTTTTTTAGGCTGCTGTTAACACTGGGGTTGAGGTTGACTCACTGATTCTTCAGAAGATATCGAGTCGTTCATTTACTTATTCCCTGACAAGCTGAACTGTGCTGGTAGATCCACCAAATGACTTTCATAGCAAAAATGCTTTTGTAAACATGGCCTTAGAATCAACAGAGTCTTTTCTCTAAGAGCCCCCAGGTATTTCAAGATCTAGACCAACAAAATCTTTTCAAGTCTCCCGTGAAACCCATTTGTAGATAACATCTAACAACTGCTTTAACAGTTGTTTAAAAACATAAGAATGCAATCACTTTTTGAGGGTTGTTTGTAAGTATCTCCCAAACAGTAATAGCTTATAAAATGTGACGAACAACTATAGCCACCAAGAGAAAACTCTAGTGAGCAGCTGGAAGCTGGAAATATGCCTATTGCTAAAAGGGATGTTTCTATTTTCTTAAAAAGGAAGAAAAACTTATTCATAGGGACTTGTTTCTATTTCTTAATACAGATACTCCCTATGTGAAATCTTTCTTTTGGGTTGCCAGGAGTAGGAAATTAGAGAGGAAATATAGTCATATTTTTTAACCCAGCGGTTTATTCTCCTGAAGCCCAGAGGGAAAAGAAATGTTCCCATAGCAAACATTCTGTACCACTTTTATTGTAATACTCATCAATCTAATTGCTTCTTCAATATCTGTCTTCCCAGTTAGACTATAAATTCCATGAGAGTGACTAGGTTTTTCTCATTCACTATTCTGTCTCTGGTATAGAGCCTTGGCACATAGTTTGATGTACAATTAATAATTTCTTTTGAATAAAAATGTTGAATAAATCACATTGAAGCAATAGTCTTCAACAGGAATAATGGGAGACATTGAGATTTAAATTGCAGTTGAAGCCACTATGTGGAGTTGGAGTTACTGTATGCATTCAAAGTGATACAGTTTATAATGGGAATAATTCGATGAAAGGGAATTTCTGGTTTCAAAGGCAAAAACAGAGAAGAATCTGACATTGGTAATCATTAAGAACCAAAGAGAAAAACGTATGTCAAATTGCACTTAAGTCTAATTGTCTTGAAACATTTTTGTTATCTATTACATAATACATAGTAGTGTTTTAGGTTTCATTTGTTTTAACAACGAGGCATTTTAGATTTTTTTTAACTACTAGTGTAAAAGTAGTCACATCTGTGGTTTAAACTGTATAATTTCAACAACACAATTAGCATGCTAAAGCCATCTGAGGTCATGTAGCACCACTGCTGGTTTTATTGTTGATAAATAAAGCTCTTAAAAAGTAAATCTCCAAAGTTAAACATATGAGTATCTACAATAATGTCATAGGTGCTTTTTTTTTTTTTTCGAGACAGAGTCTTGCTCTGTTGCCCAGGCTGGAGTGCAATGGCGTGATCTCAGCTCACTGCAACCTGTGCCTCCCAGTTCAAGTGATTCTCCTGCCTCAGCCTCCCAAGTAGTTGGGATTACAGGCACCCACCACCATGCCCAGCTAAGTTTTGTGTTTTTAGTAGAGACGGGGTTTTGCCATGTTGGTCAGGCTGGTCAAACTGCTGACCCCAGGTGATCCTCCCACCTCGGCCTCCCAAAGTGCTAGGATTACAGCCGTGAGTCACTGTGCCCAGCCCATAAATGCTATCTTTTTAAAAAATTAAGAGAACAATATCATTTCATACAACAACCTTTTTTGGTGGGATGCATATCTGAAAACATGATGATAAAAAAGTCAGGTTGAAAAATAGTTGAGAGGATATCTCTTCATCAAACTTCAGTCCCTTGATAGTGCTGCTTCTTCTACAGAAAAGTGAGAGTAATTGACTCAAAATTCCAATAGCAGATCAGTACCAACATTTGAGAGCTATGAACATGTAAAGGAGACAAACAGACCCAAAGTGAATTCTTAAAGAATTTTGAATAACTACACTTAGAATTAAAAGATTGAGGGCCGGGCATGGTGGCTCAAGCCTGTAATCCCAGCACTTTGCGAGGTCACAGCAGGAGGAAAACCTGAGCCTAGAAATTTGAAGTCAGCCTGGGCAACACAGAAAAACCCTGTCTCTACAGTACATTTTAAAAAATTAGCCAGGCATGATAGTGCACACCCACAGTCCCAGCCATTTGGGAGGCTAAGGCAGGAGGATCAATTGAGACTGGGAGGTTGAGGCTGCAGTGAGCCGTGACCACACAACTGCACTTCAGCCTGGGTGACAGAGTAAGACCCTGTCTCAGAAGAAAAAGAAAAAGGAAAAGGAATTAGCATAAAATTTACCATCTTAGGGAAATAATAATAAAGATTAGATCAGAGATAAATAAAATTGAGAATAGAAAAACAATTTTTAAATCAACAAAGCTAAGATCGATGAAGCTAAGAGCTGAAAAGATTAACAAAATTGAGAAACCCTTACCTAGATTAACTAAGAAAAAAAAGAAGACTCAAACAACTAAAATCAGAAGTAAAATAGGAAACATTACAACTGATGCCACAGAAATAAAAATGATTATAAGAGTGCTGTGGTTTGACTGTGTCCCCCAAGAGTTCATGTGTTGGAATCTTAATTCCTTAATGCACAGTGTTAGGAGGTGGGGCCTACTCAGAGGTGTTTGGGTTACAGGGGTGGCGCCCACATGAATGGATTAATGCTGTTCTCTAGAAACTTAGTTAGTTACCTCAAAAGCAAGTAGATACAAAGCCAGCCCAGCCCCTTGTACTTGTCTCTGTGCACATTGCTTTCTTCCCCTTTCCTTTATCTGCCATGCTATGCAGCAGCTCAAGGTCCTCCCCAGATGGGGCCACCATCTTGGACTTCCCTGTCTCCAAAGCCATGAGCTTCTTTTCTTTAGCCATGAGCTATGAAACTTCTTTTCTTTAGAAATGACCCAGCCTCTGGCGTTCTATTATAGCCACAAAAGACAGACTAAGACCAAGTGAATACTATAAACAACTGTATGCCAATAAATTGGATAACCCAGAAGAAATGGAAATATTCCTAGAAGCACACAACCTGCCAAGACTGAATCATGAAGAAAAAGAAAATCTGAACAGACCAATAACTAGTGAGGAGGTTGAATCAGTAATTAAAAACCTCCCAATAGATCCTCTGGCTTGAGGCTATCCAGGCTAGAGTATCAGATAAAGACAAAAGATTAGATGGTAAGAAAAGGAAGCAGAAGCCATGTTTTGGAGACCTGTATTGCGGGTGCTTTATCAGTTTGTGAGACATGAGTCCAAAATATCTAGCAGTTTGTTTTTTGAAAGATCGCTGAATCATGTGCAGTTACTTGGGCAAGTGGGCCAAGACCCTGTGATTTAACAGTTGGGGGGAAAAATCTAGTTGCAACATTTTCTCTACCCACAAATGAGATATAGCAATCAAGGGAAAGTGAGGTATACCAAATGGTGCTTAGATGGGTTAATTTAGTTGTTAATATTAGGGAAATAATGTATAGTACTAAAGGGCTAATTAGGAAGATGATTATTGGGGTATGATCATGAAAGTAAAGAGTTTTTCTATAATAGGTGACACAGTGTCTTGAAATCCTAGCTGAAATGGATATGCCAGTCAAAAGTCAGCATGGCACAGAACATCAGTATTCCTACCCAGCCTGAGAGATGTGGCACATCAGTATATGAAAAAGAGGTCTAGAATTTATGTGGGAAGGAAGTAAACGATGGTGAATACTTGGATACAAATAACATGAGCCAGCAATCATAGCTGATATTTCTGAGGGACCAGACAAGAGAGAAGGCACAGAGTGGATAATTCCTCTTTGGCCATGGCTTGGTACAGTCTCACTTCCAAATCATATACAGTCTTTATAGTTTCTAAGGACAAGAATTAAAATATTTCCTTAAAAAAGAAACAAAACAGGGTTGGGCTCAGTGGCTCATGCCTGTAATCCCAGCACTTTGGGAGGCCAAGGTGGGCAGATCACTTGACTCTAGGAGTTTGAGACCAACCTGGCTGACATTGTGAAACCCCATCTCTACTAAAAATGGAAAAATTAGCTGAGCTTGGTGGCATACACCTGTAATCCCAGCTAACTGGGAAGCTGAACACAAGAATCACTTGAACCCAGGAGGCAGAGTTTGCAGTGAGCTGAGATTGCATCACTGCCCTCCAACCTGAGTGACAGAGTGAGACTCTCTCAAAAACAAAAAAGAAAACCAAAAAACCCACAACACTCCCAAGAAGGAAAAGCCCAGGATCAGATGACTTCACTGAAGAATTTTACCAAACATTTGAAGAATAATCAACAACAATCCTGCTCCAACTTTTATTTTAAAAATTTAAATAGAAGGAACACATCCAAGCTCATTTTATGGGGCCAGTATTATTACCCTGATTCCAAAGATAGGTAAAGACAACATAAGAAAACTAAAGACCAGTATCCCGGATGAATATTAATGCAACAACCCTTAACAAAATACTAGCAAACTGAATTCAATAGCTTATTAAAAGGATAATGTACCATGACCAAAGGGTGTAATTATTTCTAGAATACACTATGGTTCAATATACGATAATCAATAAATGTAATATAACTCATTAATGGAATGAAGGATAAAAACACATGATTATCTCAATTGATGCAAAAAAAAAAAAAAAACCCATTTGGCAAGATTGACACCTTTTCATGATAAAAACACTCATCAAACTAGGAATAAAGGAAACTACCTCAATATAACAAAGGCCAGATATGAAAATTTCATCATTAATATCCTATTCAAGGGTGGAAGACTGAAAGCTTTTCCTCTAAGATCAAGAAGAAGACAAGGATGCTTGCTCTTGTCACTTCCATTCAACACAGTATTGGAAGTTTTAGCAGTGCAATTAAAAATAAATAAAAGAAGTAATAAAAGGTTGGGCTTGGTGGCTCATACCCATAGTTTCAGCTACTTGGGAGGCTGAGATGGGAAGATTCCTTGAGCTCAGGAATTCAAGGCCCCAGTGAGCTATGATCATGCCACTACATTCCAGCCTGGGCAACAGAGTAAGACCCTGTCTCAAAAAAAAAGTTGGATTCTTATCTTATCCCTTATACAAAAATTAACTAAAAATGGATTCAAAACCTAAATGTAATACCTAAACCTATAAAATTCCTAGGAGAAAACACAGGGAAACTGTGTTATGGCATTGGGGTTGGTAATGATTTCTCTGATATGAAATCATTTTGACATCCAAAGCACAAGCAACAAAAGCAAAACAAATAAGAATACATCAGACTTAAAGATTTTTGTTCATTAAAAGACACAATCAAGGCTGGGCACAGTGGCTTACTCCTGTAATCCCAGAATTTGGGGATGCTGACGCAAGAGGATCCCATGAGCCCAGGAGTTCGAGTTTGCAGTGAAACATGATTGTGCCACTGGACTCCAGCCTGGGAAACAGAGTGAGAACTTGGTCAAAAAAGAAAAAAAGACACAACAGAAGGAAAAGACAACCTATGGAGTGTGAGAAAATATTTGCAAAACGTATATGTCTGATAAGGTGCTAATATCTAAAATATATAAAGAACTTCCACAATTTAACAATGATAACATTAAATAACCCAATTAACAAATGGGTAAAATTTCTCTAAAGATCATATACAAATGGACAATAAGCACATGAAAAGATGCTTAATAATAATTGTCAGAGAAATGCAAATTAAAACACAATGTGATATCACCTCACACTCTTTAGGATGGCTACTATAAGAAAAACAGAAAATAACAGATGTTGGCAGGGATGTGGAAAAGGTGAAACCCTTGTGCATTGTTAGTATGGCTGTAAAATGGTGCTTTGGAAAACAGTATAGTTGTTACTAAAACAAATAAAAATAGAACTATTGTGTGATGCAGCAAACCCACTTCTGTGTATATATCCAAAAGAATTGAAAACAGAGGCTGGGCATGGTGGCTTATGCCTGTAATCCTAGCACTTTGGGAGGCTGAGGCAGGCATACACGAGGTCAGGAGATTGAGACCATCCTGGCTAACACGGTGAAACACCGACTCTATTAAAAATACAAAAAATTAGCCGGGTGTGGTGGCATACATCTATAGTCCCAGCTACTTGGGAGGCTGAGGCAGGAGAATTGCTTGAACCTGGGAGGCAGAGTTTGCAGTGAAAGCAGAGTCTCAAAGACATTTACACACCCACCCAGATTCACAGCATCATAATTCATCATACTTAATAATAAGTATGACCACTACCTCAGGTTCTTCAAGCCAAAAGGTTGAAAGAACCCAAATGTCCATTGACACATGAATGAATAAACAAAATGTGGAATATACATACAATGGAACATGATGCCTTAACAAAGAAGGAAATTCTGACAGATGTTACGACATGGATGAACCTTGAGTATATTACGCTAAGTGAAATAAGCCAGTCACAAAAGAACAAATACTGCATGATTCCACCTACATGAGGTATCTAAAGTACTCAAATTCAGGCCGGTACAGTGGCTCACACCTGTAATCCCAGCATTTTGGGAGGCCAAGGCAGTTGAATCACCTGAGGTCAGGAGTTTGAGAACAACCTAACCAACACGGGGAAACCCTGTCTCTACTAAAAGTACAAAAATTAGTCAGGTATGGTGGCAGACACCTGTAATCCCAGCTATCCAGGAGGTTCAGGTGGGAGAATTGTTTGAACCTGAGAGGCAAAGATTGCAGTGAGCCGAAATTGCACCACTACACCCAAGCCTGGGCGACAGAGTGAGACTTTCTCTCAAAAGAAAGAGGAAGGGAAGGGGAGGGGAGGGGAGGGGAGGGGAGGGGAAAGGAGGGGAGAGGAAGAGAGAAAAAGAGAAAGCGAAAGAGAGAGAGAAAAAGAAAAAGGAAAGAAGGAAAAATTAATTCATACAGGCAGAAAGGAGAATGATGGTTTGCAGGGCAGGGGTTGGGGGAGAGGGAACAAAATGGAAGCTGTTATTTAATATATATAAAGGTTTAGATTTACAAGATGAAGAGGTTCTGGAGATGTGTTTCACAATGACGTGTGTATATGTATCCCTATCAGACAGTACCCTTAAAAATTGTCAAGATAATACATTTTAGGAATTTTTAAATTCACAATCAAAATTTCTGTAAATAAGTGAGTAAATAAATAAAGAAAACTGACCACACCAAGTGTTGACATGGACATGGAAGAACTAGAACCCTCGGACACTGCCAGTGGGAATGTACAATAGTACAACCACTTTGGTAAACACTTTGTTAGTTTCCTAAAAGCTAAACATGTATCTCCCATTCCACACTAGGTATTTAACCAGGAGAAATTAAGGCATATGTCTGTATAAACTTGTACAAGGATGTTCATAGTAACTTTATGGGTAATAGTCAAAATCTAGAAACAACCCAAATGTACATCAACAGTGTCAAAAGACAACATTATAACATATTTATAGATCTAAATGGCTTTCATTCATGATTTATGAATCAGAGCAGTCTTCAGTCCATGAAATAGAATGAGAGCTCCACTGAGCAACAGTGGTGGGGGTTACATGGTAAGAACAAGAAAACAAAAAAGAAAAAAAAACTAATCTATTTTTGGTAAGAATTAAAGCAGAGGGGATTTCCTTATTATGCTGGCTCAGCTAGACTGGAATCTCCTGTTTTCAGGAAAACTGGTTTGTTTTGGGATCTATCTGTTTCCTTAAAGTTTCAGCTTGATTATGTAGCATTCAGCATGAGTGACTCCATTTTGCTTTGATCTGGTCTGTTGGAGTCTAGTTCAGGAGCTCAATCCAAATTAATGGCCTCCATGATTTTTGTTTAACAAAAGTGAATAAAGAAATTGTGTATATCCATACAATAAAATATTACTCACGAAATAAGTATACTTTTTACATAAAATTTATTGAGTTTTTATTACATACAAAGCACTCTGCCAAATGCTTTAAACATGTGATCACAACAACTCAATGAGGTAGGAATAACTAGCCTTATTACACAGGTGGTGAGGCTGAGTTTTGGAGAAGTTTAGTAACAAACACAAGGTTATACAGCTAACCTGTGTCAAAATCAGAGTTTAAACTAAGGTCTAGAGTAATGGCAAAAATAGGAGTGTTTAATCCCTACACCATATTTCCTGAATCTGAAGAGGAACTGTGTACACTCCTGATGATAGTAGACATCCTACGCACTCCTGATGATAGGCTGATGATAGTAAACATCTCTGTTGATGAATTTCTTAGAAAACAAAGCTCTGATAGTTCACCAGCCATATTATCTGCCACTATAGTGCAATGTTACACACAGTAATGGCCTCACTTTTTAGTGAGGGACAAAAAGAATGACAGGTTATGACAGCTTAAAGCAAACCAAGCTTTTCATGCTGTGCAGGTGACCTCTTTTGCTTTCATGATTACCTGAAGAATCTACTGAAGACAGAAATAAAACCAGCTTCAATTTTGGTAACCCTGTATGTGTTACTGAACTTCTCCAAAACTCAGCTTCACCACCTGTATAATAAGGCTAGTTATGCCTACTTGAGTTGCTGTGATCACGTGTTTAAGGCATTTGGTAGAGCGCTTGTACATAATAAAAACTCGATAAATTATATGGAAAAGTGTACTCATTTGTGAGTAATATTTCCTTGTACAGATATACACAATTTGTTTATTCACTTTTGTTAAAAATTGTGGAGGCCATTACTTTGAACTGAGCCCCTGAACTTGTCCAAATTGATCATTTGACCCCTCTGCATGTTGCCTTTAGAAAAAGGCAAATAGAAAAACTACATTAGGTTCCCTGGTTTGGGGATAAGAATTGTGATGGAAGCTACACAGTGGAACGTAAGAGATTGAATTGTGATTTCTCAAAATCCATATGCTGAAGTCCTACCCCCAGCTCCTCAGAATGTGACCTTATTTGGAAATGGGGTTGTTACAGATGTGATCAGTTAAGATAAAGTCTATAGGGTGGAACCCCAATCCAATATGACTGATAAATTTATAAAAAGAGGAAATATGAATACAGAGATTCACATGTAGAAATTGCCAGTGAAGCCTGGAGTGATGCTGCCAGAAGCTAAGGAACTACAAGAAGCCAGGAGAGACACCTGGAACACACACTTCTCCAGTGGCCTCAGAGGGAGCATGGAGCCGCCAATGTCTTGATTTGACACTTGAAGCCTCCAGAACTGCAAGACCATACATTTCTGGTGTTTAAGCCACTCAGTAGGGAGTACTTTGTAATAGCAGCCCTGGGAAACTTACGCAAGATGGGAGGGGAATTCTGCTTTCTTGTTTTGTTTTTTTCTCCATTACGATACACAAATGCAAGTGCTCTTCTGCAACTTGTTTTTTTTTTGTTGTTGTTTAACTTAAGGATACAAAGATATAATACTTCCCCATGCTGCTTAAGGCCTACTTTGGGACATAAAACAGATCAACTGGGAGGTCATGGCTTGAATCTGGGCTCTGTCACTTTATTCCGTAGTTCCAGGTAAGTTACTCAGCTTCCCCAAATGTCAGTTCCTTTATCTATAATATGGAGATAATAATATCACCTACCAGTGTTATTGAATAGTTTGAGATAGTGTGGGTAAATAAATAGTGTGTGCTCACAAAATGCAGCCATATCACAAAGAAACTGCAATTTAAGGCAGAATGTTCTAGAGAGGAACAGAAGTAAACCAGAGGCTCAGGGAGCTCAGTGGGAAGAGATTTCACATATGCCTGGAAACCTGGGTGAAAGTGATGGCGTTTGGGGAGAGAGATCCAAGATGGCTGATGATTAGCAGCTTGGGCACGTACCTCCCAGTGAAAGCGCAAAGAACGAGAGGACGCCACACTTTCAGACGAATATTAGTTGCTCACGGACCAGGAGATTCCCAGTGGAGGAGCTCCACGGGTCGCCAGGGCGACTCTTGTGGCCGGCGTGGCGGTTTTGCTGGTGCCTTAGCACGCCAGTTCTTGGTGCAGAGTCCGGAGATTCCCGGGCAGAAAAGCACCATCAATCTTAACACCACTGTTTTGGCCAGCTCAGTGGATTGCTCAGATTTCGGTGCAGGGAATCAACAAGTTGGACGTCAGAGACCCAGTTAGAAAGTAAGTAATTATAAAGATGACAGACGGACAAATATATAATGAAGGGAAGAAACCAGCGTAAAAAGGTAGAGAATACTCAAAATCAGAATGCCTCTCCCTCTACAGGGGATTGCAATTCCTCATCAGTAACGGAACAAGGCTTAATAGATTACACGTGTGTTCCAATAACAGAAGCAGGCTTCAAAACGTGGGTGATAAGAAACTTCTGTGAATTAAAAGAACTTGTTCTAACCCAATGCAAAGAAACTAAGAACCTTGAAAAAAGGTTTGACGAAATGTTAACGAGAATGGACAATTTAGAGAAGAATATAAGTGAATTGATGGAGCTGAAAAACACAACACGAGAACTTCGTGAAGCATGCACAAGTTTAAACAGTCGAATTGATCAAGCAAAAGGAAGGATATCAGAAGTCGAGGACCAGCTCAGTGAAATGAAACGAGAAGACAAGAATGCAGAAAAAAGGATGAAAAGGAATGAGCAAAGTCTCCAGGAAATATGGGACTATGTGAAAAGGCCTAATTTACATTTGATAGGTGTACCTGAATGTGATGAAGAGAATGAATCCAAGTTGGAAAATACTCTTCAGGATATCATTCAGGAAAACTTTCCCAACCTGGCAAGGCAGGGTAATATTCAACTCCAGGTAATACAGAGAACACCACAAAGATATTCTTCAAGAAGACCAACCCCAAGGCACATAATCGCCAGATTTATTAGGGTTGAAATGAAGGAGAAAATACTAAGGGCAGTCAGAGAGAAAGGTCAGGTTACCCATAAAGGGAAACCTATCAGACTTACAGCAGATCTCTCAGCAGAAACACTACAAGCCAGAAAAGAGTGGGGACCAATATTTAACATCCTTAAAGAAAAGAACTTTCAACCCAGAATTTCCTATCCAGCCAAACTAAGCTTTATGAGCGAAGGAAAAATTAAATCTTTTGCGAACAAACAAGTACTTAGAGAGTTCATCACCACCAGGCCTGCTTTACAAGAGCTTCTGAAAGAAGCACTATACATATAAAGGAACAACCAATATCAGCCTTTCCAAAAATATAACAAAAAGCAAAGAACTTTAACACAATAAAAAATTTACATCAACTAACGGGCAAAACAGCCAGCTAGCATCAAACGCTGGTATTAAACTTATATATATTTTAATTGGATAAAAAGCCAAAACCCATCGGTATGCTGCATCCGGGCCCATCTTACATGCAACAATACACAAAGATTCAGAGAGAAGGAGGAAGATTCACCAATCAAACAGAGAGTAAAAATAAACTAATAAACAAAAAGCAGGAGATGCAATTCTCGCCTCTGATAAAGTAGACTTTAAAGCAACAAAGATCAAAAGAGGCGAGGAATGACATTACATAATGGCAAAAGGATCAATGCAACAAGAAGAGCTAATGATTCTATAGATCAACGAGATAGAAAATTAACAAGGATATTCAGAACTTGAACTCAGACCTGGAACAAGTAAACTTAATAAACATTTATAGAACTCTCCACTTCAAATACACAAAACATACATTACCACCTCACACCTATTCCAAAGGTGACTATATAATTGGAAGTAAATCACTCCTCAGTAATCGCATACCATTTCATAGGTTTAAATTAAATATTGGTTGGCTGTTTGTTTGTTATCTTCTTCCCTTATTCCTTCCTGACTACATCATTAAGTATAATTATTGGTATAAAAGAGGTTTTCAATACCCATTACTAAATTGCATTCTAGCCTGGGCAAGAAAGCAATACTCCCATTCTCTCTCCCTCTTTCTTTTCCTTCTCCCTCCTCCCCATTCTCTCTCTCTCTTTCTCTTCCTTTTTCCTCCTTCCTATTCTCTCTCTCTTTCTCTTTAAAAAAAAAAAAAAAGAAAAGAAAGTGATGGCGTTTGGGTTGGTCCTTAAGTAATTGCAAATAGAGTCAGTGAGAAGGACTGAAAGAAACAGCATGAATGAAGGCAGCATGTCTCCCAAACACAGGGCACATTCCACAAGTAGTGTGGCTTAGGCTGGAGTATTGGATATGAATTTCAGCTTAACTATCTTCCTTAAAAAGCTCCCTTGATGATGCTGGTTTAGTTTCAGCCCTCCTCCCCATCCCTCTCCAGCACATCACTGTACTTGTTTCCTTCTTAACATGTATTATGCCCTGCTCTGTCGCCTGCCGCCGCTGGTTCACTGCACCGTGAAGACAGATTCCAGGTGCCGGGAACTCGCGCCTCCAATCCCAGATGCTATGTCCAGCAAAGGCTCCGTGGTTTTGGCCCACAGTGGCGGCCTGGACACCTCCTGCAACCTCGTGTGGCTGAAGGAACAAGGCTATGACGTCATTGCCTACCCGGCCAACATTGGCCAGAAGGAAGACGTCGAGGAGGCAAGGAAGAAGGCACTGAAGCTTGGGGCCAAAAAGGTGTTCACTGAGGATGTCAGCAGGGAGTTTAAGGAGGCGTTCATCTGGCCGGCCATCCAGTCTAGCACAATGTATGAGGACCGCTACCTCCTGGGCACCTGTCTCACCACCAGGCCCTGCATTGCCCACAGACAAGTGGAAATCGCCCAGCGGGAGGGGGCCAAGTATGTGTCCCATGACACCAAGGGAAAAGGGAACAATCGGATCTGGTTTGAGCTCACCTAATACTTGCTGGTCCCCCAGATAAAGGTTATTGCTTCCTGGAGGATGCCCCAGTCTTACAACTGATTCAAGGGCTGCAATGACCTGATGGAATATGCAAAGCAATACGGGATTCCAATCCCCTCCGGGAACCTGTGGAGCATGGACGAGAACCTCATGGACATCAGCTACGAGGCTGGAATCCCGGAGAACCCCAGGAACCAAGTGCCTCCAGGTCTCTACACGAAGACCCAGGACCCGGTCAAAGCCCCCAACATGCCTGACATTCTTGAGATCAAGTTCAAAAAAGGGGTCCCTGTGAAGGTGACCAACGTCAAGGATGGCACCACCCACCAGACCTCCTTGGAGCTCTTCACATACCTGAACGAAGTTGCAGACAAGCACGGCGTGGGCCATGTTGACATCGTGGAGGACCGCTTGATTGGAATTAAGTTCCGAGGTATCTACAAGACCCCAGCAGGCACCATCATTTACCACGTTCTCTTAGACATTGAAGCCTTCACCATGGACCGGGAAATCAAACGAGGCCTGGGCTTGAAGTTTGCTGAGCTGGTCTATACCGGTTCCTGGCACAGCCCGGAATGTGAATATGTTCGCCACTGCATCGCCAAGTCCCAGGAGCAAGTGGAAGGGAAAGTGCAGGTGTCTGTCTTGAAGGGCCAGGTGTACATCCTCAGCCGGGAGTCGGCACTTTCTACAACTAGAAGCTGGTAAGCACCAACGTTCAGGGTGATTATGAGCCAATCGACGCCACCAGGTTCATCAACATCAATTCCCTCAGGCTGAAGGAATATCATCCTCTCCAGAACAAGGTCACTGCCAAATAGATGCCTGTACAATGAGCAGCTGGAGCCTCCTCAATTTGCAGCGCCCCCAAGTACAGGTGCTAATTGTTGTGATAATTCGTAATTGTGACTTGTTCTCTCCAGCTGGCAGCGTGGTGGGGCTGCCAGGCCCCAGCTTTATTTTCTGGTTCCCCCCCCGCCCAAAGCCTGAAAATGTCATCATCAAAGGGAAGGGTGGGGGCCAGCTGTGGTGGGGAGCTATAAAATGATTAAAAGATAAAAGAACAAAAAACAAAAAACAAAACAAACAAACACGTATCATATGTGGAGTCCTAATTAGGGAGGTGGGGTTGGGCTGGCGAACCTACGGAAAGCAAAAGGAGAAGGCAGATAAACTAGGAGTCTGCCTTTCTTCACGGTGCAGGACACATAGCCCTCCTGTGCAAATAACTCACGATCTTCTTGCACCTAGCCACGCTTGGCTGATAGAAAAAGTCAAGTTGGCTCACTGCAACCCTGGCATTGTCAGTACTGCACAAAACCGTCTTCAGCACACAGCACAAACACCATTCTATAAAATCCCTGGGAAGCCTTTGTCTCTTTGCAATCGGTTCCTTTTTGCTGACCTGTCCACTGCACCCTTGCAACGTATTTTCATGCTTTCTCTAATAAATCTGCTTTTCTTTACCTACAACTGTCTTGGTAAATTCTTACCACCATGCCACCAGCCCCAAATAGTCGCTAATTACCAGTGACATCACAAACTGTAATTCTCCTGTTTTTCTTCCTGTTTACTTGGCTATTGTCTCTTTCCCCTATTAGACAAGGGCAGGGACTAGTGCTTTTATTCAGAGTTGTCCCAGCATTTAACACAGGAGATGCTCAACAAATATTGAGCAAGGAAAGAAAGAAGGAAGAAAAGGAGAGGAGTGGGAAGTAGGAGAAGGAAGGAGGAAACCGCCCGGAGCAGTAAGGAGTACCATCAAATCCGTTGAAGTTCTGGCTTGGAACTAGAGGATGGAGGGGCTCTTGGAAGGGCTATTAAAAATCCCAGCTCAGGCTTCTGAATCAGAATTCCTAAGGGAATGATTTGATAGTCTGCATATACAACCGCCACCCCAGGTGAGTCAGCTTCAGGCAAATTTGGGAAATGCTATATAGACCAGCGGTATGTGTCATCTGGGAATCCATTAGAGAAAAAACTCAGGCTCACTTCTCAACCTTTTGAATCAGAGTCTGCATTTTAGCAAGGTCCCTCGGAGATTGAAATGTACTGAGAATTACAATCCTGACTCTTACCATAATGTCATTAGATGCCACCCACTGCTTTGCTTCTTCCAGGCTTGAGTGATTTAGGGTAAATGTGTTTTGAAATAATGGGAATCCTTGAGCCGAAATCAGGGATATAAATATTCCTACTCTATTTGGTGCCTATAGATAGATCTCGGCTTCAGCCATGAGACTTCCTTAAAATTGCAACACACAAAGAGTCTTTTAACTAGCAGTTATTCTGGGACATTCGAGTTTGAAGCCAAAAATGATCTCCCACCCAAGAAAGGAACTTGAAAGACTCATACCAGTAACATAAATCACCACAACTAGAAAAAAAAAAGACTACACAGAGCACATACACACACAAATAAACTCAGAGAAATAATGTCTCCATTCAGGAAAATACTGAAATCTGTTTGTGGGGAAATCTTTAGGATAATGACAGAGGACTAAAGGAATAGGAACAAACTCAAATCCTTTAATGAATCATGGAATCTGTAAATTGGTATCAGATGTTCTCTAGTCAAAGCGCTACAGAGAGCCCAAGCAATACTCCAAATTCTTCCAAATAAGGTAGCCCCAGCTACTGCTCTTAAACACGATTTTGCTCCACCTGATTGCCTGTTTGGTTTAGAATGAACCAATTGTTTTTAGAATTAAAGTGCATTTCTACATGTAAGATTAGAAGGATTGTAAGGAAGGCTTCTTTAAACACACACACATTTATTTACCGAGTCAGATTTTCCAGTGTATCGTTTAGAGAAAATGGTAACATAAATCCAAGAAAAGAAGCTGTCTTTGGTTTCATTTGGTGGTCAGGGAGCAAGGGGGATTTGTTTTCCTGTTGTAGCGTAGCAACTTGATTTCAGTGTTGTTCCTCTGTTGTATGTGCAAAGGAAGATACCAAATATCTCACAAGAGAATTTTCCAGAAGGTGCAGAGATGGTCTTTAGCCAGCCTGTAGCCCTCTGACATATATTCAAAAAGAAATTAAGAAGAGTGTTCAAAGCAGAAACTTAAAAGAGTTAATAGTATAGAACTTTAGACTCACAGAAAGAACTCTTAATGGAACATTAATTGGGACATTTACTGGTGTGACAATATATCCATCTCCTCTGCCCCAGGGGGGGTGGGGGTGCTGCCTGGGATGGAGTTAGCTCCCTTAAGCCAGTTAACTCACATGATGAGCAGCTGCCTTCCTTTACCCCAGTGTGCCAACAAACATAGTTCTCTGTGTGTGACAAGCTGTGAAAAGATTAGGAAGCACTGGTGTGACTCACACTCATACTGTGGACTTCGAGTATGAGTGAATAGATTGATGATTTTAGGTGGCACATAGGCATGATATTAAAAACATTGAATTTCTTAGTGAGATCATTTCCCATTCACTTGTCTTTCAATCCATTGGAACAGAGAAAGAGAAATGATCAGTGTGTTATCATAGCTTCAACTATTAATTTCTCGTTTAACAAAGTGAAACTAGATCATAGGTATGCTTTTGCTATTTAGAACTGAATACATTGGTTTTTTTGTTTGTTTGTTTGTTTGTTTGTTTGTTTTTGTTTTTGAGACAAAGTCTCGCTCTGTCACCAGGCTGGAGTACAGTGGCACGATCTCGGCTCACTGTAAACTCCATCTCCCTTTCAAGTGATTCTCCTGCCTCAGCCTCCCGAGTAGCTGGGGCTACAGGTGCACACTACCATGCCCAGCTAATTTTTGTATTTTTAGTAGAGACGGGGTTTCACTATGTTGGCCAGGATGATCTTGATCTCCTGACCTTTTGATCCGCCCCCCTCGGCCTCCCAAAGTGTTGGGATTACAGGCGTGAGCCACCACGCACGGCCAATTTATTGTTTTATTTATTTATTTTTGGTCATTGGTACTTGTTTTTCATTTATAGTAGTAATTTAAAGTTTCATCTTAAAATAACTTATTTAGACATAAAAGGGAGCTGATGCAAAGAAAATATTCAACTAAAAGTGGTACAACTTGTATCTTTACCATATGGCAAAAATTGTGAAGCTCATATTCCAATAACTGAAGTTCCAAAAACATCATCCACTGAGTTGCTTGAATCCACTCTGCAGTATCTCTCATAAGTCACTTAAAACCCTTCTAGACAGAGCAGATATATTATTTGCATAATTTATTCCATTTTAGGAAAGGTTAAATTGTTACAAGTTTAACACTTTTAGTTGAAATCTGTTTTCAGGATCTTCCTATTATTAATTCCAATTTATCACCTTGGAGCCCAGTTGAACAAATCTAATCACTCTCTACACTGAAAATCTCTTACATATTAGAAAATAACTATGTTTAGTATCCACCTCCGCACCATTAACATTTTTTGTGTCCTGGGACACATACACACTAGACCCCCTTTCATCAAGCCAAACAGCCTTCAATTTCTCCCCTTCTGACACAGTTCTGATCATACACCCTGGCCATTCTTTTCTGGGCTTGTTCTAATTTATCAATGTCTCTCTTAAACCATGTGAATCAATTAAAACTATTTTGGTTGCATGTGGCAGAAAACCTAATTTAAGCTAGCTTGTATAATTTAAATCTCCAGAGTAAGATTAATTGAAGGCATGATTTGACACAGAGACTCACAGAAGACCCCCAGAATCAAGATTTACTGTCTCTGTTGTCTCCCAGCTCCATTTTCTTCTAAGGGTCTATATTTAGGCAGGCATTTCATTCAGCATAACAAGATGGTTAAAGAAGTCCAGTCTTACCTTCCTACAACCTCGAGTCACATACAGGACAATGGGAATCTCTCAGAAATTCCAGAAAAAGTCTCACTGCATCTCAGTAGCTCCAAATGTGCCACATGCTTTCTCCTGGACCAGTCACTGTCAGCAAAGGAGTGCAGTATACTGATTGATCAGAAGCAAGGAGTAAAGACAGCTTTATCGGCAGCACGGTGCTTTACGTGGGGATAGAATTCATGTCCCAGAGGGAGCAAGTTGTGTTTACCAGAAAAACTCATATAATGATGTCCAGATATAAACTCAGTACCCTGGGTGATGTATGACCATAGAATAAAGCAAGACAATCACTCCCTTTATTATGAACTTTATATGTCAACACGGAAGTAAGTGAGTGTATTCTCCATTTGAGAACTATCAGGGGCCGTTATTTCTGTCCTCTCTCTGTGCTGGTAGCCTGTGCATGGTGCGGGCATTACAACAACATAAGACATTGTTTTTAGGTTTTCAGACCAAAGTATAAAATTCAGATTAGCTGGTTTTAAAAAGAAGAGAGTGTTGTATAATTGGGTATACTGATAGCAACCAGGTATGGGAGCTCACAGTAAGAAAGGAAATAGAAAAGCCATACCAAGTGGTGGCTCTGATTTAACAAGCAAAAAGATAAAACAAACTTTCCAACATCATATAGAACTGCAGTAATCAAGGAAGAGGGCTGAACTACATGGCCAAATAGAAGCCTTAGTCCACCCCACAGGAACACCAATTTATGAACTATCTACACACAAAAAGCACCTTCATAAGAACCAAAAATCAGGTGGTAGCCCCAGAACCTGGTTTTAACTTTAAATTGCTGAAGGAGGCACTGAAGAGGGTGGGAAGGACAGTCTTGACTTGCTGACACCACCCCTCCCCCATCCTCTGCCAGGGCTGCATGGCGTGGATAGAGAATCTGTGCGCTTGAAGGAGGGAGAGCACAGCGATTGTGGGACTCTGCTGTGAACTCAGTGCTGCCCCGTCACAGTGGGAAGCAAAACCAGGTTAAACTCTGTTGATGCCTGCCTATGAAGGGAGCATCTAGACCAGCCCTAGCCAGAGGGAAATCACCCATCCCAGCAGTCAGAACTTGATTCTGCCAAGCCTCATCATCAAGGGCTAAAATGCTCTGAGGTCCTAAGTAAACTTGAGATGCAGTCTAGGCCACAAGAACTGCAATTCCGAGGCAAATACTAGTGCTGTGCTGGACGTAGAGCCAGTGGACCCGGGACACCAGACAGGGTACCTAAGGAAGTGCTTGTTCCACCCCTCCCCTAACCCCAGACAGCACAGCTTGCAGCAACAAAAGTGACTCTTGTCTTCTGCTTAAGGAGAGGAGAGCAAAGAGAACAGAGGACTTTGTCTTGCATCTTGGACACTAGCTCAGCTAGGAAAGGATAGGGCAACAGGCAGAGTCATGAGGCCCCCATTCCAGGTCCCAGCTCCCAGACAAGTGTCTAGACACACCCTGGGCCTGAAGGGAAAGTGCTGCCTTGAAGGGAAGGGGCCAGTCCTGGCAGGATCCATCTCTTGCTGACTAAAGAGCCCTTGGGCTCTGAGAAACAAGCAGCAGTACCGGATAGTAAGCCATGAACCCTGGGTGAGTCTCAAAGATGTGCTGACTTCAGGTACCAGCTCATCTACAGTGGGCTAGAGCACCAGGTGGGCTCTTGGGGGCTCCAATTTCAGGCCTTGGCTCTTGGACAACTTTTCCAGACCTTCCCTGGACCAGAGGATTCAATGGCTTCTCTGCTGAATTCTACCAAACATTTAAAGAGGAACTAATACCAATCCTACTCAAACTATTCTGAAAAACAGAGGAGGGAATACTTTTGAACTCATTCTATGGTGCCAGTATGACCCTGATGCCAAACCCAGACAAAGACACATGGACCAGAGGGGAACCCACTGCCTGAAGGGTGAGTCCTAGGCCTGGCAGCATTCGTCAAAAGCTGACTGAATGCCTTAGGCATTAAGTGAGCATTGGTGGTAAGTTGGCAGTACCCCCGTGGGACTGTGGTGGTGGTGGCCACAGGGAGAGTGTCACCTGCCTGTGTAAATGGGAGGGAATAGTGGGAAGGACTTTGTTTTATGGTTTGAGTGTCAGCTTAGCTTCAACAGAATAGAGTACGAGGTAGATTTCTAATGACTCCAGTTCCTGGCTCCTGGATGCCATCTCTGTACCTGCCTGGGGCCTGAGAGAATTTGCCACACTGAAGAGTAGGACCCAAGCCTGGCCGTTTTCACCACCTGCTGATTATAGAGCCCTACAGCCTTGAACAAACACAGGCAGTAGCCAGTTAGGAGTTAAATATGGCCTTGGGTGAGACCCAGTGCTGTGCTGGCTTCAGATCTGACCAAGCACAGTCCCAGTGGTGGTGGCCACAGGGGAGCTTGTGTCTCCCCACCCTCAATCCAGGCAGTTCAGCCGAGAGAGAGAGAGAGAGAGAGAGAGAGAGAGAGAGACTGTTTGAGAGAAAGTAAGAGAACAAGGGTTTCTTGCCTAGTAATTCAGAGAATATTTTTAGATCCTATCTAAGACCACCAAGTCAGTACTTATATGAGTCTGCAAGAACCACAGGATCACTGGGCTTGGGGACTAAGTCCCTTCAAATACCTGGGGAGCCTTCCCAAGAAAGACAGGCACAAACAAGCCCAGATTACAAAGAAGACAATAAGTACTGAACTTTTCAACGCCCAGACACCGATGATCATCCACAAGCACCAAGACAAATCCTGGAGAAACAGAGGTATGTGACCTTTCAGACAGAGAATTCCAAATAGCTGTTTTGAGGAAACTCAAAGAAATTCAAGATAACACAGAGAAGAAATAGAGAATTCTATCGTAAACTTAACAAACAGATTGAAATAATTTAAAAGAATCAAGCAGAAATTCTAGAGTTGAAAAAATGCAATTGGCATACTGAAAGTTGAAAAAATGTAATTGACATGCTGAAGAATGCATCTGAGTCTCTTAACAGCAAACTTGATGAAGCAGAAGAAAGAATTGATGAGCTTGAAGAAAGAAAGGCTATTTGAAAATACACAGTCAGGAAAGACAATAGAAGAAAGAATAAAAAAGAATGAAGCACACCTACAAGATTTAGAAAATAGCCTCAGAAGGGCAAATCTAAGAGTTATTGGTCTTAAAGAGAAAGTAGAGGACAGATAAAGAGAGAGGGGTAGAAAGTTTATTCAAAGGGATAATAACAGAGAACTTCCCAAACCTAGGGAAAGACATCCACATTCAAGTACAAGAAGATTATAGAACATCAAGCAGATTTAACCCAAAGAAGACTATCTCAAGGCATTTAATAATCGAACTCCCGGCTAATTGTATTTTTAGTAGAGATGGGGTGTCACTATGTTAGCCAGGATGGTCTCGATCTCTTGACCTCATGATCTGCCCCCGTCAGTCTCCCAAAGTGCTGAGATAACAGGTGTGAGCCACTGTGCCTGGCCTTTTTTTTTTTTTTTTGAGATGGAGTTTCACTCTTGTTGCCCAGGCTGGAGTGCAGTGGCTCAATCTCGGCTCACTGCAACCTCCACCTCCTGGGTTCAAGCGATTCTCCTGCCTCAGCCTTCTGAGTAGCTGGGATTTCAGGCATATGCCACCACACCCAGCTACTTTTGTATTTTTAGTAGAGACAGGGTTTCTCCATGTTGATCAGGCTGGTCTTGAACTCCCAATCTCAGGTGATCCACCCACCTCAGCCTCTCAAAGTGCTGGGATTATAGGCGTGAGCCACCACACCCAGCGTTGTTGTTTTGAGACTGAGTCTTGTTCAGTCACCCACATAGGAGTGCAGTGGTGCCATTTTGGCTCACTGCAACCCCTGCCTCCTGGATTCAAGCAATTCTTCTGCCTCAGACACCCAAGTAGCTGGAATTACAGGCGTGTGGCACCACACCGGGCTAATTTTTGTATTTTTAGTAAGATGGGGTTTCATCGTGTTGACCAGGGTGGTCTCAAACTCCTGTCCTCAAGTGACCCACCTGCTGTGGCCTCCCACAATGCTGGAATTACAGGCATAAGCCACTGAGCCCAGCCTGAACTGTATACTTAAAATAAGGTAAATTTTATGGTATGTAAATAATATCTAGTTAAAGTTGCTTTTAAAAGCAGAATACTCACAGCCACCTAGAAACAAACTTTGTAAGTAAAGAAAATACAATTTTCTTTTAGGCAGGGTCTTTCTCTGTTGCCCAGGCTACAGTGCAGTGGCAAGATTATTGCTCAGTGCAGCCTCAAACTCCTGGGCTCAAGCAATCCTCCCACCTCAGCCTCCTGAGTAGCTGGGTGTACAGGTGCAAGTCATTATACCCAGTTAACTTTAAAATTTTTTGTAGTGATGAGATCTTGCTATATTTCTCAGGCTGGCCTTGAATTTCTGGCCTCAAGTGATTCTCCTTCCTTGGCTTCTCAAAATGCTGGGATTACAGGCATGATCTACCAAACCTGGCCTAAGAAAACATAATTAAGTTCCAACTAGGTGGTGGAATTACAAAGGATTTCTATACTTTATGTTTTTTTGTATTTTACGAGTAAAAATATTTTTCATATCAGAAGAAACAATAATGATAATTTAAAAACTTATCCTCTGAGAGTCAAACATAAACCCACTACATAATAAATCAGAGGAGAGCTCTGTAAAGTCACCTTGATAAAGAGACAGGATTACTCTCAGGCCTTATTTGACAGTAACCTGATTAAAGTTAATGACATATCAAGAGTGAAGAATCAGGCTGGGTGCAGTGGTTTATGCCTGTAATTCCAGTACTTAAGGAGGCCAAGGTGGAAGAATTGCTTGAGCTCAGGAGTTTCAGACCAGCCTGGACAACATAGCAAAACTCCATCTCTATTAAAAAAAAAATTAGCCTGGCACGGTGGCACATGCCTGTAATTCCAGCTACTTAGGAGGCTAAGGTGAGAGAATCACCTGAGCCCTGGAAGTTGAGTCTGCAGTGAGCTGTGATTGTGCCACTGCACTCCAGTCTGGCTGACAAGAGTGAGACCCTGCCTCAAATGAAAAAGAAAAGGAAAAGAAAGAGAGAGAGAGAAAGAAAGGAAGGAAGGGAGAGAGAGAGGGGAAGGAAGGAAGGAAGGGAGGGAAGGAGGGAGGGAGGGAGGAAGGAAGGATCGATCAGCAGAGAACATTGATCAATAAAGAAAGCAAAGCAAACAGTTGCAGAGGCAAGCATTTCAGGGCTTAATCAATGCCTTGCAGCAAGGCGAAGACTGGTCACAGAGCAGGTATGTATAACCCCACGGTGAGATGGACACCATATACTCCCAGAACTTGTGTGTCTTAGTCTGTTTCTTCTGCTATAACAAAAATACCATAAACTGTTTGGCTTATAAACAACAGAAATTTATTTCTCACAGGTCTAAAGGCTGCGAAGTCCAAGATCAAGGCCACACACCTGCTTTCTAGCTCATGGACAATTTCTCTCTGTGTCCTCTCTTGATGAGAGGGGTGAGGGGTCTCTCTTGGGCCTTAGGGTCAGCTTACCTTTCTTGGTGACAATACAATTTTGAAAAGAACGTTTCATTCAGTCTTCAATATAAAGACATCTGAGACACCAAAACATATTAAAAAGTGTTATATGTTCAGCATATTTCATTTAAGAAGCCACTCATTGGAAGAATTTAAATTATTTCAATCTTGTACTTATTGGTCCCAGATCATTTAGCTATATCAATGAAAATTCTAGCACTTGCTGGTTCAATTTCACTTTAGTCATAAGACCCATCCTGGTTACATAGAGAGCCTCCTTCTAATGACTTTTGGTGGTGTGGATGCAGAAAGAACCTTTGGCTCTGTACCTAAGTCCTCTGCTTCTGGGGACAATGAAACATATTTGAGTGTGAGCTATAGTGTCCTGCAATACATAGGCACTGACCTTTTATCCTGGTTCATAATTTCTATTCTTCTTCCCATTGGCACTTTGAGGCCAAGACACTGTGCCTCATTCTGTCTGCCCTCGACCTCCTTTCATAACTCCCCATTCTAGCTGGACCCCAGCGAAATCCCTGCTCTGATCCTGGATGGATCTTTTGATTGTGGCACTCACTTCATGCTTTGAACCACCTTTTCCTAGAAATAGTGGTTCTCAAACTTGGGTGCTATAATGAAGCAATTCAATTCTAATGCTAATCACTCACAGCATCAGAATCCACAGGTTTACAGGAAGTCCTCAATAAGACTGCCCTCATTTCAGATGCCAGCCCTCATTTCAGGAGTCCCCAGGTCACCTGCACTTCTGACCAACTGGCTACAAATTTGAGAGTTCCTTCTACCTCTTCAGGTTCAACGATTTGCCAGACTTACAGAATTCAAGAAAGTATTATTCTTATGATTACAGTTTTATTGCAAGTGATACAAATTGGGACCAGCCAAATGACAATACACATAGGGTGGGGTCTAGGAGGGTCTCAAATGCAGAACTTCCATGCTATCTCCCCATGGAGTCGGGATATGTCACTATCCCTGAATAGCTCCCCCAAGCCTTAGTGCCTAGAGTTTTAATTGAGGTCTCATTACATAGACATGATTGACTGAATCATTGGCCACATGATTGAACTGAGTCTCCAGCCCCCCACCCTGGAGGTTGGGCTAATATCAGCATGGTTCAAAGACCCAACCCTCTAATCACATAGCTGGTCTTCCCATCATGCCTAGTTCCCATCCTGAGTCATTGCCTTAGCATAAACTCAGGTGCCATCCAAGAACCCACCATGAATAACAAAGACTACTATTACTGGAGGGAACTCTAAGAATTTAAAATGTCCCTCTCAGGAACTGGGGACAAACGCCAGTCAAATCCTTTCTTATAGAACTGTTGCATATTGCAATCACTTAAGAAGGTTTTTTAAAATGCCCATGCCTGAACCCCACCAAAAGAGTCATTGATTTGGTCTGGGGAACAACCTGAAAATGAAGATCTTTAAACCCCCAGATGATTCTAACATAGTCATCATAATCACAGTCAATGTTCTATTCAGGCTGCTATTTTAAAACAGCATAAATTGCATGGTTTATAAACAGCAGAAATTTATTTCTTATAGTTCTGGAAGCTGGGAAACTCAAGATACAGGCAGCAGTAGATTTTGCGTCTGGTGAGGATCTACTTCTTAATTTATAGATAGCTGTCTTCTTGCTGGGTCCTTAAATGGTAGAAAGGGTGAGGGAGCTCTCTGGGACCTCTTTTATAAAGGTATTAATCCCATTTATGAGGACTTGACCCTCATGACCTAATCACCTCCCAAAGGTCTCATCTCCCAATATCACATTAGGAATTAGTATTTAACGTATGAATTTGGATGGTGCACAAACATTCAGTCTATAGCACATACCATATAAGCTGTGCTGCTGACCCTCTTTCATCCTCTTAGCATGAAATCCTAGGATCTGTGTGCTCCCCCAAATTAGACTGGAACTGTTAGTTTAGTTAATAGAGCTCCCAACATGCCACTTGGCTGGGGCCAGACATCTTATGATCCAAGTTAAGTCTCGGGTCTCTGTGTTACACAACTCCAGAGGGCCTATTCATATGATACTCTGTGTAAATGGTGGCCCCCGGATTTATGCAGTGTACACACTACACTGGATAATGGGGCAAAGTCTGGTTCAGTCACCATCCATCAAGTTTCCACCAAGCAAATTTGCGAAATGACCAACTTAGCAGGTTGATCAATTTTACTTACTTATTTATTAGCCCTAACAGGAATATTTTCACAGTTCTGTCAGCTTTAAATTTTAATTTCAAGTTTAAAACCATCTAAAGTAAATCAGAATTTAGCTAAAATGATCTTGTATATTAAGAAGAAAGTATGAACTGAAAGATTCCCATAGGAGACGCTGAAATTTTGAAAAGTTTAACATTTTGTGAAATCCCATAGTGAATTTAACATTCTTATTAAATTCACGATTAGTACATTTTATAACTTCATGTAAATTTGCTATGTCATATTATTCTATACATTAGCTTTCAGAAAACTGGCTTTCAATGAATGGAGATTCTTGAAATTGTTTTCTCAGCTTCTTGTGAGAAAGAAGAATTTTTAAAAAATAATCTAAAACAATTGTTTATGTGAGAATGAGTTATACCCTAGTATTTTCCACCAAGATTTCCTTGTATAGAATGCAATTTGGAGATTTCATTTTGAAAACATTTAAAATAGAAAGAGCAGGAATAGAGAAGATTAAAATATGAACCACTTGTGAGAACTAAAGCTTTTTCCCAAGGGTCTGGGAGGTACTCCTCAGCAATGAAACAATAAACTTTTGCAGCAGCAAAAAATAAAAAATTAGCAGAACTTGGCAACTCTGGTGGGGTGAGAGGTTGTACTCAACATGAAGGTCCCAATGTGATACATTTCCTAAGCATAAACAGTGATTGCCTTTATCCTTACAAAGTCAATTTGAGGTACTTATGTGGGGCATTTTTTTGTTCATCCACATGAGGAAAAAAAATTTAGAAAGCTTCTCTTTCTACCTCATAGGAAAAATTTTTAACAATCTTCCTTTTCTTTTTCTCCTATCTTTTTTCAAGGAAAGAGGATTCAAACTTGTAGCTATGATCATATTTTAAGCTACCTAAGAAAATTGCTCATGAGAAAAAAGTTGCCTTCTAAAAATAAACCAAAGCAACCTAATATAAACATCTCTAGCCCTAGCTTTTAAAGTTCTCTCTGAATTCCAAACCTCTAGTTTTCAGTTTGCTTCTGAGTTTGTTGATGAACTAGCCAACCCTGAGGATTGACACTGCAGGACTCAAATATACAGGTATAGTTGGTTGCTTTTGAAAAATAAAATTTCCCAGCTCATTCCACAGGCTCAATTATCTCACACCGCTAGAGGATCTGGAAATGCAGAGCCAAAGTTACAGGTTCCAGCAATTGGTTTCCAAAGTGTCATTGGGGTGGGCTAAAGGTGCACGTTAGTTCCACTTTTATACCTCCTGTTCCTTTTCAAGAGAATGAATAATTACAGCGATTTATCTGTGAAATGTGCAGCTTGGAGTTGGATGTAGGGAAGCCACATGATGGTGTCAATGCTTCAGCCTGGAGTGAATAAAATGGTGAAATATATTTAGCAAGCAATAACTCAAGGCACTGAGAAACAGAGATAAAAAGAAGAAACTGTCTTTACATGAATAGAGAACTTTACAAAATACTATGTATTCACAAAAAGGAAATAATTATAGAAAATATAAACAGAGGGAAAAAAAAAAACAGAAAGTCTTCCAAGTTCCAAATTTCCCTCCTGATTCCAGCTCCAAAGAGGCAGGTCAGTTTCTCAGGAACTTTCTTCCTTCCCATTTTTCAGCCTCTCCTCATGTGTAAGTGACCAATTCTAGATAAAATGAAAACATTGCTTAGATGCTAATACCTTCCCAGGTCAAGGCCAATGTGAAGATTCAAGCTGGGTTAAGGTTAGAGTTTGTGATTCCCTTCCTTTTCCCAGATGCCCCTAAGAAGGACGTTGGCAGGATGGTGGTGCCTGACATAAAGATTTTCCCCTCCAAAAAAATGCTGCTTTCCTGGTTTTGCTTTTCTGTACCATAGATTGGGCTTGCACACAAGTGTTAATTTACTTCAAAGGGCCTGAAAAATCTAATCAAACAACTGACTTCATAACTGACTTTGCCACCGAATGCAAACAAAAACCAGCCAAATTAGCCAAATTAATTTGTGTGCAGAGATATATCCAAAGATATGTCTAATATCACTTAAATGCGAACTTTCTTGGCCAGGTGTGGTGGCTCACGCCCGTAATCCCAGCACTTTGGGAGGCAGAGGTGCACTTGAGATCAGGAGTTCAAGACCATCCTGGCCAACATGATGAAACTCCATCTCTACTAAAAATACAAAAATTAGGCAGGCGTGGTGGCACAGGCCTGTAATCCCAGCTACTTGGGAGGCTGAGGCGTGAGGATTGCTTGAACCTGAGAGGTGGAGGTTGAAGTAAGCTGAGATCTTGCCACTGCACTCCAGCCTGAGTGACAGAACGAGACTCCATCTCAAAAATAAATAAATAAAAAATTTAAAAAATGAACTTTCTGCAGTACTCTCAGAGACCCTCTTCTCACCACCCTCTCTTCTTGCATAACTGTATTCAGGCCTTTGCTTCCATTGCCACCTATATACTGATGACTCCCATCTTATTTCTCTCTTGAGTTTTAATCTCATGTATTTGAGGATCTTTGGAGAAGCAGAGAATGAGGGATCCAGAGCCTTCCATTTTAGAAACTCTTTTGCTCCTTCACTGCTCTAAAGAAACTTAAAAATAAATAAATAAATACACACAACACACACACACACACACACACAAGCTATTGTCTGCTCTGCTTGGCACCATAAAGTTCGTATTACCGGCTGTATTTTCAATTAGATACATTTTCTTCTAAGTCAGTTGATATGGTTTGTGTGAGTGTCCCCACCCAAATCTCATGTCTAGTTGTAATCCCCAGTGTTGGAGTTTGGGCCTAGTGAGAGGTGACTGCATCATGGGGGCAGGTGTCCCTTTCGGTGCTGTTCTCATGATAATGAGTGCGTTATCACAAGATCTGGTTGTTTAAAAGTGTGTAGCACCTCCCTCCTCTCTTTCTTCTCTCCTGCTCCAGCCATGTCAGATGTCTCTGCGTCCCCTTGGCCTTCTGCCACGATTGTAAATTTCTGGAGGCCTCCCCAGCCATGCTTCCTGTACAGCCTGTGGAACTGTAAACCAATTCAACGTCTTTTCTTTATAAAGTACCCAGTCTCAGGTAGTTCTGTATAGCAGTGCAAGAACAGACTAATAATTGATATTCAGGTAGACAGGTTGGCAATCTGACAATTTCCTTAAACTGTAGGCCAGCATTTCAGAACAGAATTGAGAAGATGTGTAATAAAAAGAAAATGCTAAAGCGTTAGTATGTGGAGGATGGTCAGTGACTTCTTTCTTACATTTTTAATACTAATACTAAGATTTATATTTCTTTGCTTTAATAAATATCAGGTTGGATTAACATTGGCTGCAGGTGAAAGAAGCCTTCACCAAATCACAGTTTACTTCTGTCTTCATGGATGTCTGAAGGTTGGTAATCCAGGATGGGGAGGGTTGTTTTGCTTTAACAAGGCCTGAGGAAGAAGCTCTTTCTAAGAAGCTCTCTTGCCTTCCAACCCCAGGCTGTGTCCTTCATCCTCATGGTGCAGTGTGATGGTTGAAGCACCAGCCATCATATCCATGTTCCCAGGAACAGGCAAAGAGCATATCTTAAGGATGTTTTCCTGCAAGCTGTCCAATAACACTTCTACTTATATGTTACTGGCTAGAACTTACTGTCATTGCTGTTCACAGCTGAGAGAAAAGCTGGACAATGCAGGCTTTATTCCAGGCAGCTTTGTGTCCAGTTCAGCCTCATGCTGCAATTTCTACAGAAGAAATGGAGAGTAGATCGGGGGAGGGAGCAAGCAGCAGCCTTGGCAACAGTTTTCTGAATACTAAATAAAAGCAGGAGAAAATATCTAGATTGATTGGATGACACCGGGATGGGACTGTTACTTTTGCATGAAGATTTAGTGGAGAAACAATGTATTTGTATGGACAAAATGAATGACCTGGCGGGTTCTTTTCAAGGGTTCTCAAGCATGCTCAGCCTCAGATGCATCACATCGGTAGCATCCTGTGTACCATAAGGACGTAAGAACCCATGGGCCATTTTCCTGAGAGACAGCAGCCAGCCAGCCCTGACCCCAGGAGCTCAGAGAGCCAGGCAGCCCTACGCAGCTGAGTCTGGTGGGCGAACTTTTCTGAGTGGCTGCCAGTTCGTGATGGTTCCCCACAGAAGCGCCTCTGTTATTTTGTGCAGTGCGTCTCTAAGTATTCCAGAGAGGACACCCACCACTTCTCTTGAATGTACAGACTCCTCTGTGGGGATTTTTCTCTCTGCTTGTCAGCTTCAATCTTTCTTTGTTCAGAATCTTTCCTCTTCCTCTGGACTTACCCCTTCAACACGACCACAACCTCAAGAATGTGATGTTTGCACATGACGTTCTATGAAATCCAGCAAAACAGCCTCAGTGGACAACTCTTATACTTAAGGAGATTTTTATTTTTCTCTTCTCTTGTTTAAATCTAGCATAGACACCTTTATCAAGTACGTGGGTATGTCTCAAGTGACTGTGGCATTTCTAAGCTTTAATGTGCCTTGGATGAAAGGTGTTTAAAAAGGAGAAAACAAAGACAAATTTTGAACTCTTCAAACTAAAAAATTGTGCTGAAGTCCCCAATATTTGAAATATTGATATTATGAGAGGTGAAAGATTGTTAAGTAAATATTTCACATGGACAAATAATTTACTGTCATAGCGTCTTTTAGAAATGCTTTGCTCGTAAAGAGACTCACAGCTGCCCTTCTAGGTTAGATTTCAATCTGTACATCAAATGAGAAATTCAGTAGGACATCTTGGTGCAGGGTTCAAGAAATCTTTAAAAATGGTTGCTTGAGGAGGGTCATTTGAGCCCAGGAGTTCTAGGGTACTATGAGCCATGATCGCACCATGGCATTCCAGCCTGGGCGACAAAGCAAGACACTGTTTCATTACATTAAAAAAAGAAAGAAAAGAAAAAGAATAGCTGCCTGTATACCCCAGGGAACTGAAGCAGTGCCCTTGAGCATGCCTACAGGCCAAGACCTGCACTCTGACAATGCCTCATTAAATTGGCATGAAATAAAAACAGAAAAAGGAGGAGCTTTTCCCATCTCCATGAAAATGGATGGAGGCATTGTGGAAAAAGCAAGGTTTTAGCGATACATCAGCCTGGGTTCAAATTTCAGGTCTTCACTTACTAACTACACTTTGAGCAAGTTACTTAACCCCTCTCATAAGAAAGCAATGAGTAGTAGAAGCCAGCATAGGTTCGTTAATAACATGTTAGGTCAAACTGACGTAATATATTTTATAAGGTTACTATGCATAGACAGAATGTAATTTAAATTTGGCACAGTAGTAGAAAGCACATCTCCAGATATTCTTACGGTCACAATGAATAAATGCCAGATCAGATAATCATTAAAAGTTAGTTAGGAGCTGGTTGAACAATGACATACAAAAAGTACATATTAATGTATTAATTCCATCAGGAATTAATTTCAATTGTGTTCAATATTTGATCAACAACTTGAATACAAATTTATTAAATGCTTGGATAGCCCCAAACCAGGAGGGGCATTGAATGTAGTGGATAACATAATCAAAATTCAAAATAATTGCTTAAAATAGTTAAAATAAAGACTATTAAAAGAGATGTATCAAGTTTAACATTTAGATTCACAGCTACTTGGGATCTGGGCATGGCCCAGGGTTGAGAATGATGTTGGATCAGCATGACCAGAGCAAGCTGACTGGACCCACTTGGACAGCAGGTATGGCGTGAGCCAGGAAGAAGAGATGACCCATGTGACTGGAAATGGGGAGATTATGTGAATACGGTGGGGATAATGGAAGGCAGATTTCTCACTGTTAAAGCAAGCAGGTACAAAATTGAAGAGGAGAAATTTAGAATTAACCTATGCAATTGTACTGGAATTGGCGGTATATGTAGATATACATACATACGTAAGTACATGTGTGTGCATGTATGTATGTATGCATACATATATTTCATAGCTCTATCTGCTGAAAGGGACTAGAAGCAATGATATTCCAGTAGCAATGAACATATTTGGTACCCAGAGTTTGGTTTCTAAATACCATTTTCCTCTAAAGGACTCATCTCCTTGGAAATTGGAATGATTCAAGGTCACTGGAGGGAAACATTCTAGATGAGCCTAGAACACTTGTATCAGAAAATAGGAAGTGTTCAATGAGGACTATTAAATGAATACAGGAACCAGCTTGAAGGAGCTTCTATTGACCAAATCTGGAAATCTGAACAGCTAAATTTTAGTTAATGATTATAATGAGTTAAAACGAACTGAATAAAATAGGAATCCATGAGTCAATATTGACATAAACAAATAAGTGAGTAAACATCTGAGGAAGAAGGGAAAGCTCTATCTTATAGTAATGTCAACTAATAAATGTAGAAAGAATAATGGACATAGAAAGGAATCATCATTTGGTAAGAATCATAGTTTAAGAATAATTGTAAGGTAGGTAAGAATAATTGTTTCAGACAAAAATCATGAATGGATGTTAATACTAATGGGAGGAAGTACAAAAAACGTGGTAAATAACTTTCCAGTGGAGAAACCTGTCCAGTATCATCTTATCTGAGTCGTAAAAATCAACATCAGAACTGGGACAAGTTGCCATCATGCGCCACCTAATATATGCTAAGAAGAACATGGCATCACATTTGTGGTATTGCTGGACCTAGTTATGACAGTGTGTCAGATAAATATAAATTGAAGAACATTTGACCAAAAGAACTGATCTGCGCCTTCAACAGGGTAAAGCTTATGAAAGTCAATATGTAAATGCTAGAGCATGGTTATAAAAGACAGAGCCCATAAAGTCACAGGAATACAGCAGCTGCAAATGCACACTGAAATAGGTGTGTTGAACCAGGGACCAAACACTATGGCTGCTGTTGCTGTGAGTGATGTGACTTTCCAGTGTGGAAACTCTGTTTTTTTTTTTTTTTTTTTTTTTAAGATAGGGTCTCACTTTGTCATCCAGGCTGGAGTGTAGTGGCGTGATCTTGGCTCAGTGCAACCTCTGCCTTCCTGTTCAGGTGACTCTCCTGCCTCAGCCTCCTGCATAGCTGGGACTACAGGCATGCACCACCACACTAGGCTAATTTTTGTTTTAGTAGAGACGAGCTTTCACCATGTTGGCCAGGCTGGTCTTGAATTCCCAACCTCATGTGATCTGCCCACCTGGGCCTCCCAAAGTGCTGGGATTACAGGCATGAGCCACTGTGCCCAGCCAGGAACTAACGATGAAATTCTGAGTACAACAAAGTACAATTTTCCCTTAATTTACATGCTAGCTGTACTACTTGCAAAACTAACTGCATAATGAAAGCTTTCAAAAATATTTGTGTTTGGCCGGGCGTGGTGGCTCAAGCCTGTAATCCCAGCACTTTGGGAGGCTGAGGCGGGCGTATCACGAGGTCAAGAGATCGAGACCAGCCTGGCCAACATGGTGAAACCCTGTCTCTACTAAAAATACAAAAAAAAAAAAAAAAATTGCTGGGCATGGTGGCGTGTGCCTATAGTCCCAGCTATCTGGGAGGCTGAGGAAGGAGAATTGCTTGAACCCGGGAGGTGGAGGTTGCAGTGAGCCCAGATCGCGCCATTGCACTCCAGTCTGGCACCTGGCGACAGAGTGAGACGCTGTCTCAAAAAAAAAAAAGTTTGCATTTAATGTGAAACACACAGTTAGGCTGTGGGTTCAGATAAACAGCCTTTTAAGCCAAAGAACATCCTGTTGCACATTCCAAAGTCTTGCAGGATGAAGGACAATTAGTTATTGTGTGGGACTCCCAGATACTGCAGCATGCCCGGAGGCCCTGGCTCTGCCTCATGGCAGAAGCCGCCGCGAGCCAAGACAAGCCAAAAGTAAGAACCACTGATTTACAGACTAGTTTGCCACTGTCGGAAGTGATCAGTGGGTTATTTCTGCTTTATTGGAAGATTTGTTCAAGGAACTCCCTTCCAGCTCTTACATTCAACAAGCCCATGATTACATCTCATGAAGCCATTACCCGTTCCCCTTCCGAAACATTACAATTTTCTTTTACTCCTTTGATGAAGATCCTCAAATATATATCAATACTTTAAAAGCTATATTAGTTAGCCAGGACTCTTTTAGCTGCAAATAACAGAAACCAATACAAACTACTATCTATCTACACATGAGAGGAACTTAACTGTCTTAAATTAGCGATGCAAGGATGGGGTTGATCCTACAACAATTTGATCCAGAAATTCAAGTGAGGTTTGGGATGGGCCCTCCCTGCTTCCCTCCTTCCTCTTCCCCTCCTTTCTACCTCCTTCTGTTTTTTTTTTCCCTTTCTCTCTCCTTCCTTCCTTTATTCCTTCCTTCCTTTTTCCCTTCCTTCCTCCTTCCCTCCCTCCCTGCCTTTCTTTCTTTCCCTCCTTCCTTCCTCCTTCCCTCCCTCCCTGCCTTCCTTTCTTTCCTTTCTTTCTTTTCCTTCTTTCCTTTCCCTCCCTCCCTCCCTCCTTTCCTTTCTTTTTCTCGTTCCCTCTCTCTTCTGCCCCTCTCCCTCTCCCTCTTCCTCCTCTCTGCCGACTCCTTCTTTTCCTTCTCCCTTGGCTGAATGCAGACTGTCTCTCGGTGACAGGCAAATACTATTAGTTGTCCCTCCTTCACATTCTATAAGTTCTGTGAACAGCCTCTGCTTCCTCTCTACTGCTCTGAACTGTACTTTGCAGTTCAAGGAGAGATGCATGAAATAACTATGAAATAATCAATTGTATGATTTTAGTTGTTTAATACCATGAGGGCAGAACCTTGTCTTTCTTACTCATTGGTATATCCCAGCTCCCAGCATAGGTTTGCCCATACTGGGCACTTTTAAAATACTTACTGAGTTAATGAATTGTCTGGTTGGAACTAGAGGTTGTCAGCCTCTCAGTGCTTGTTATCTCTCTACAAGACTTTCCCAGACATTTTGAAAAAATGGGTAAATGGCAGCACTAAGCTGTGTGTTCTGAAAGCAGCCTTTAGGCTGGCTCACAGTGCTGAGATACAGAAGCAGAACAGAGAAATCCAGTGGGGGAAATGCTTTTTACTCCAAATCCACCCAAGCCGGCTTCTCCACCCAAATTTCCCCAACTTCATCCTCATCTTACTTTCGTCTGAGGACCACTCACAGGAGACTAAAGAAATTGACAAATTGATTCAATTAGTATAATATTGAGGTCACTTCAATTCATTAGGCCACATTAAAATTTCATTTGTTATCTGTAGCCGAAAGAGTAGATTTTTGCATGTTGTTCTTGTAGAGCACTAATGGAATTAGGCATTACACTGAATCACAGTAAAAGAGCTTGCCTGTATAGTAAGACTTCAACTCCATTTTATACTCTCTGGTGCACTTTGCTGCTCTTAAAAGGAGGATATTACATATGATTTTACACATCTTCCAAGTGATAGGGGTTTCTTGTTTTTTTTTTTTGTGGGATTAAAAAGAAAACTTTTTAAAAGTCAGGTTGCATTTTAAAAGCTGAACTGGGTGGGTCTGAATTGCTAGTGTTTAAAAAATGTGAAAAACATCCTTAATATAGCTATTTGTGACTAACCCAGTGGGTGTGATACACAGGGGAAAACAATAAGTTCTCTTATTGAACATTTGAAAAGTTAGAGTTTAGAACTCTGCTATTTTGAAAATTATTCAGGGAATTATCCAGACTTTTCTTTAAGAAGAGCTTGTTGATGATGAAAAATGAGACATTTAAAAACTTTTAAATGAAAAAAAGTTGAATAAATCAGAATGCAATCTATGTCCCCCTCCCAAGTTTCTCTCTTTGAAAAATTATATCTTTTGCTGACAATCTCATTCTAGTCCCCTGCCATTGCTGTAGCAAGTACAATTGTCAACTGACGAATGATGAGGTTCTTAAATTTGGAAAGGAGAGCTTTATTTCTCATAAAGTGTTCCAGCCTGCAGGGGTGGCCATTCTGACAGGCTGAGAAATACAGCCTCCAGCCAGAAGCCAGAAACAGACACTTCAAGGAAGGGGCAAAGGGAATAGGAATTTATGCTGCACAGGATGGCAAATATATAATACATATTTAATAAGCTAGAGGGGACTCATGCATACTTACGAAAGGAGAAACATGAGCATGCGCATTTGAACTTCCTGCCCCTTCATGGGTCCCAGGTACAAAAAATAGTGGTGTTAGCACGATCCCAAAATGCAGTTTTCAGCCCTGTGATGTCAAAAGATGAAGCAGAAGCCAGATGGAGTAGCTCATGCCTCTAATCCCAGTACACTTGGAAGCCAAAGCAGGAGGATCACTTGGGCCAAGGAATTTGAGACCAGCCTGGGCAACATAGTGAGACACCGTCTCTACAAAAAATAAGAAAAAGTTAGTTGGGCATTGTGGCCTGAGCCTGTCATCCCAGCTATGATGGAGGCCGAAATGGGAGGATTGCTTGAGCCCAGGAGTTTGAGGCTGCAGTGGGCTATGATCATGCCCCTGCACTCCAGCCTGGGCAAGAGAGAGACTGTTTTGTGGGGGGGGAGGGAAGATAAAGGTGAAGCAGAGGACACAACAACCTTTACTGTGCATCTTCCACAGACTGGCCAGAACCACTCCATGCTTGGTGGTCTCTTATTAGGCAAAAACGGAGGGGCGGTGTCAGGCAGTTGGTTGATGTTACTGGTGGAGTCTTTCGAAATGGCTGGTTTCTGTTTAGGCCTTAGGGAAGAAAGCCTGATCCTGATTAATGAGGGAGGGGAAATAACGAGGCTTGTTTGACCTCTCATCCCACCAGGAGTGACTACTCAGTTTTCAAGGTTATTCTGGGGTCCCTTGGCTAAAAGGAGGTCCCGTTCAGTCAGTGGGGACTTAGAATTTTATTTTTAGTTTACACAA
Organism: Aotus nancymaae; assembly: GCF_030222135.1. NCBI lineage: Eukaryota > Metazoa > Chordata > Mammalia > Primates > Aotidae > Aotus > Aotus nancymaae. Next base: position 23,544,783 of record NW_026988454.1, read on the forward strand.
TGTACATCCAACAGAATCAATTCCACAAGCAACTGTTTTGCCTTTATAGCAAAACTGATCTCACAGTCAATCCATAATACACTTTATAAGAATCACTAAAGTATAACAATAGCTTCATCTATTGATCATTTTATATGCCAGGCACTTTCTAAGCATCTTCTCCAACATTACATTTATCTCTTACAATGAATTGTTTGATGGGTACTATTTTTGTCAACTCAGTCTTACAGGTGAGAAAACAGAGGCGTGGAGAAACCAAATAGCCTGTCCAAAGTCACACAGCTACCAAGGGTTGTAGCTAGGATTAAAAATTGAACTGGCTGACTCCTAATCACAGTTCTATGTTGCCTCATAGATCTTACACTGTGTATTTCACAAACACACACAATTCCATGTTTATATAGAAATTAAATTATGGAATTGAGACAAATATTCAACATTCTTTTTAATAATCCATCTTACCCATGCAACTTAAAAAAGTCACTTTATTCAGTAACTGCCAACCTTACCACACTATGGCAATGAATAAAATGGCTGAAAATACAACATAAATCCAAAAATAAACTTAGAACTTGAATTGTGGCCGGGCACAGTGGCCCACACCTGTAATCTCAGCACTTTGGGAGACTGAGGTGGGCAGATCACAAGGTCAGAAGTTCGAGATCAGCCTGACCAACATGGTGCAACCCCGTCTCTACTAAAAATACAAAAAGTAACCCGGAGTGGTGGCACACGCCTGTAATCTCAGCTACTCAAGAGGCCAAGGCAGGAGAATCACTTAAACCCAAGAAGCCTCGTTGCAGTGAGCCAAGATCGAGCCATTGCACTCCAGCCTGGGTGACAGAGCAAGACTCTAGCCTACCAGATAGAAATGACTCAATAACTCAAAAACTACTTAAGTATTGCCTCTTTGGGCTTCTGAATACTTTTTTTTTTTTTTGAAACAGGGCCTCACTCTGTCACTTGGCTGCAGTGCAGTGGCGCGATCGCGCCTCACTGCAAGCCTCGACCTCCGGGGCTCAGGCAGTCCTCTTGCTGCAATCCTCTCGCAGCAGCTCCCTGAGTGGCCAGGACTACAGGCATGTGCCACCACACCCGGCTAATTTTTGCATTTTTTGTAGGGATGGAGTTTTGCCATGTTGCCCAGGCTGGTCTCAACTCCTTGGTGCAAGCTATTTGCCCACTTCAGTCTCCCAAAGTGCTAGTATGTCAGGTTTAAGCCACTGCGCCCCGCCGGCTTCTGAATTTTTTTTTTTTTTTTTTTTTTGAGATGGAGTCTTGGTCTATCACCAGACCGGGGTGCAATGGCACAATCTCGGCTTACTGCAACCTCCGCCTCCTGGGTTCAAGCGATTCTTCCGCCTCAGCCTCCTGAGTAGCTGGAACTACAGGAGCGCGCCATCATGCCGGGCTAGTTTTTTATATTTCGGTAGAGACGGGGTTTCACCATCTTGGCCAGGGTGGCCTCGATTTCCTGACCTCGTGATCCGCCCGCCTCGGCCTCCCAAAGTGCTGGGATTACAGGCAGGAGCCACCGCACCTGACCCGGCTTCTGAATCTTGATTGGTAAGGGCCACCCTAGCTGAAGAAAGAAAAGGAAAAAGAAGTAAAATAAATATAAGAATGCCTGAACCCGCACTGTAACTATATTTTTACATTTTCTGTATTTTTAATGCTGTGTCATCTGGGGTCTGTCTCACTGATTGGACAGAAATTGTCCCTCCCAAGGTCAGCTAATTCCTAGAGACAGGAGCCAACTCAGAACAACCCTTACACCTCAGAGCCTGCTGAAATTACTCAAACAAGACAACTGTAAGCATGCTTACCCTTCCTTGCCCCTTTTTTCCTGCAAAAACTACAATAAAAGCAGTTTTTAAAAAATCTTACTTTTTTTTAAACATTCTCATTTTTAAAAAATTTCGTGAGTGCATAGAAGTTGTATATATCTGTGGGGTACATGAGATGTTTTGACACAGGCATGCAATGTGAAATAATCACATCATGGAGAATAGGGCATCCATGCCCTCAAGCATTTGTCCTTTGTGTTACAAACAATCCAATTACACTCTTAGTTGTTTTTTTGTATTTTATTTTTTTATTTTACTTTATTTTTGAGAAGGGGTCTTGCTCTGTCACCCAGGCTGGAATGCAGTGGTGTGATCATGGCTCACTACAGCCTCGACCTCCTGGGCTCATTATCCTCCCACCTCAGCCTCCCGAGTAGCTGGGACCACCACGCCTGGCTAATTTTTGTAATTTTTGTAGAGACAGGGTTTTGCCATGTTGCCCAGGCTGGTCTTAAACTCCTGGGCTCAAGTGATCCACCTGCCTCAGCCTCCCAAAGTGCTGGGATTACAGGCATGACCAGCAGTGCCCAGCCTCACTGTTATTTATAAATGTGCAATGTGCAATGAAGTTATTATTGACTATAGTCACTGTTGTGTGATCAAATAGTATGTCTTAGTCATTCTATTTGTATCCATAATAAAGACTGTCACTCATGCTTTCCCTTCAGTCCTTCTGCCACTGACTGACCCCACTGCTTCCCCACGTGACCCCGCATGGTATGGTGTCACTCCTGTGTCTAGGGATCTGTGACATAAAAACGTCTTCCTTTATGACAGTCATTTCTGTATCTGTGTCCTATTGTTCCTGATTAAAATAAATCCACAGTACATTTTAAAACACATACCCTGAATAAGGATTAATATGTTTACAGCACACAAACGGAATTGTGAAATATACGCAGTGGATTTCAGGATAGTTCACTTATTCAGCAGGTATTTGTTGAGTTCATGTAATGTACTGGAGACACTCTTCAGTTCTGTAAGGACCCAGTGCTGACCCTTGACTGGTGTGGCTAATGAGATAGTTCTGGCCCCGGCTGGCTTACATTCCACTGTCACAGGTTGTCACTACCCAAGCAGCCTGCTCACACTGGGACGTCCACTTTTTGCTTCAGAGCTCTTACTATTGAGTTTAGCCTTTGCTAAATACTAGTCTACAACCTGGGATTCTGCTTCAATGCTTTTTTATTCTAAAATGATATAAAAATAATAGAATCATTCTTTGTGAGGTGCTCTGATAAATGGTTCAGAGGCATCAAAATCTATTTCGATGAAAATGCAACACAGGCCAGGTTGGTTTGCAATGACCCTTTATCAGGTAGCAGAGTGATGAGGAGATGCAAGGCACCTGGAATTACATTCTCTGCCTCTTACACAGCATCTTTGAACTAAACAGACGTATTAAAACATGGGGCATTACCATTTATCCCACTGGAACAACTAACATATGGGTGAGGTTCATAGCATATACTGAATTTGTTGTTTGGCTAGCTGAAATTGTACCTGAAAATAAAATGAAAAACAAGGGAAATAATTAAGATTTCCAGATTCCAGCTTCCTACTTAGCACCAAGAACACTACTTGTTCAGGATCTCTCAAATTGAACATGACTTCTGCGTTTTAAAGCTGATGGCTAATCCAGATATCTATTCTCCTTCAACTTCATAACCAGATTTAGAGCTGGAAAATAAACTGAAGCAAACAAAGAAGATGCAGTGAGATCAAGTTTCTACTGATACAATGAAAATAATGGCTCGTGCAAGTTGTATCAGTGATTCAGGATTATTTTCAATGGCAGATTTATCATTAATGATTAAAGGAGAAAGAAGAAAGTCAATTTATTGGCTGGGATAGACATAGCCTGAATCTGCTTCCACAGTAACTGTGGAGCAAATTATCAGAATTTTATAGGCAGAATAAGGCAGACAGAATTTAACAAAAAATTTGCCTCAAATTAACCAGTAGGTGTCACTGCTTAAATACACTGGTAACAGCTTTTCCCACAAAGATCTATGTAAAAGCCCAATAGAAAATTATCAAACAATTTTGAATAACTTACAACTAGTTCAAACCCACAGAGAATGTTTATAAATCCACATTGTTAATTTATAATTCAAAGAATTGACTTCTTTTTGTCAAAATAATTATTAGAAAATCATTAGGCCGAGGCGACTGGATCACAAGGTCAAGAGATCGAGACCATCCTGGTCAACATGGTGAAACCCCGTCTCTACTAAAAATACAAAAATTAGCTGGGCATGGTGGCACGTGCCTGTAATCCCAGCTACTCAGGAGGCTGAGGCAGGAGAATTGCCTGAACCCAGGAGGCGGAGGTTGCAGTGAGCCGAGATCGCGCCATTGCACTCCAGCCTGGGTAACAAGAGCGAAACTCCGTTTCAAAAAAAAAAAAAAGGGAAAAAAAAAAAAAAGAAAATCATTATAAGCATAGCGGCAGCATACAAATTTTATGAATCAAATTTTACTAATGATTCAAATTTAATTTAAACTAATTTAAATTTAATTAAAACGAAGTTAATGATTCAAATTTAACTTCAACATATTTGCTATGTTTTATGAACTTTTGAAAATATATTAAGAGTCTAATATAACAGGTCTGCTTTTCAAGGAAAAAGTGCTGGGGTTTTAAGGAGGAAGAGAGAGAAAGACTGAGCTCAGTCTAACTGGCTATTAACTGAATTAAATAAATTTCCCTAAAAATATTTTCTACCAATTCAACATGCTCCCTCCATCCCAAGCCTATAAGATTCTCTACATCAATAGACGCAGATACTTCTAAATGTAACATTCATCAGGCTCCTTCTGTTTCAAATCCTTTGGGGTCTCCTGGGCATCATACTTCACAGGGCCTCCAGGTGGCTCCCAGGTGGCTTACCCCACCTGTATCTGCTTCCCTCTCCCCTTCCTCCCTCCCTCATCCCTGCCTCTCTTCTTTGACTTCTTAACTAAAGCTGGCTCTCTGAGGAGGAGTCAGCCCTTCCCAAACCACTCCTTTAGCACCTTGGGCATAATTCATATCTTTTCATTACAAACGTGGCTTATTAAAATCTCTCTTTCTTGCTCTCTGAGCTCCCTGAGACAGAGGCAGGGTTATTTATCTGCACATCTTAAGTTGCTGACAGTGAGTGGCTCAGAGCCAGTTCTCAGTTGCTGGCAGGATGTTTATTTCCAAAATATGTAGATACTCTTTTTCTCTTTCCTTTTTGAACAATTCAATTCTAAAGCCATTAGATAAGCTTAAGCAAGGCAGAGATCTGCATTGGGAAGGCAGGAGTTCAGGGAGTTACAAACATGGACAGGGAGAAAAAAATAGAATAAAGTCTATAGTGTTGGGTCCAAATTGGAGGTATATATAAACTCCTTGATATAAATATACATATATGAATAGATAAATATGGATATATATTTATCATCTATATAGCTATATAAACATAAATATATATGGATAATAACTAATAGATATCTACATATCTACATAGAGATAAATATGTATCTATATTTATTTATTCATGTATCTATATTTATATCAAGGAGCTTATATATACATCCAGTTCTGATCCAAACACTATAGACTTTGTTCTGTTTTTTGTATATATATCTATGTGAATATAAATATGTTCTATTTTTCTATATATCTATATATATTTATCTATGTATCTATATAAATATATAAATAAATATAAAAATAGATAAATATGCACATGCACACATACACACACTCCTTAATTCTGTCTATCCAGAGGGCCCGGGAGTAGCAACACCTCAAAAGCAATGAGCACACCTAGCACTGAGACCTTGCTTTCTAGATACCATTCTCCACTAAAAGGAAGCAAGGATATTTGAAAAATGGCTGATTCTAGTATTGGGTCAGGGAAGTACAAGGTAAGTCTGGACTATCTTGGAGTAGGAAGTAAGGAAGTGCTAAAGAATAATGCAGACAGGTCAAAAGTTCACTTGAATGGGCTGTCACTGGCCCAGTCTGAGACACTTTGAACATCAAAATGAATGAATGGACTGTAACCATTAATTAAAATAGGACACCATGAGTACATCCATACCTAATTCCATAAATAACTGAATAAAATGAAAATTTGATAAGGCCCGGGATATTACACGGCTTCAAAGCACTTCCCTCTAAAACATATACTAATTACAAAGGGAAAAGAGTAACGTTATAGAGGAGAAGCCTGGCAGAGAAGCAGGCCACACGGAAATCATCTGCCTAAGAGCCTGCGTTGAGAACACCACATGGCTTCTGTGGAAGTCCTGCTAAATAAGCAGAGCCCGAATCTCATCAGGAGGAAACACCAGAAAACCAAAGCTGGCAAAGGGACATTCTACAAACCGGCTGGCTTGTCGGCAGAAGTGTCAAGATCATGAAAGTCAGCAGAGGCTGAGGAGATCCACACAGAAGAAGCCTAAAGAGAGAGGACAAGTAAATGCAACACATCACTCTGAAGAGGGGCCTTTTGCTATAAAGAATATTCTTGCAACAACTGGTGACCGCATGGGGACGGAGGATTAGATGGTATTAAATCATTAGTGTTAATTTCCTGATTTTAATAGTAGTACTTGGGCATCCACTCGGTATTTTACTTATAAATTACTCAAGAGAGAGAAAAAAAGTCATTTGCATTTGTACTTGTAACTTTTAAAAATTCTTAGATGGCTTTCATTAAACAAACAAACAATTTTAAAGGAAGAAGAAGAAAAGAAAAAATTCTTGACCACGCTGTATTTAAAATTTCTAAGCTGAACCCAAGTCAGAGTGCATTTTACAACTAGGATGATACAGTCCCCGCCTTCCAGGAGTTAATGGAAGAGCTGTGTGCACAAAATTAACATTGGCAGGGGAGAAAAAGAGAGAGAGAGAAAAAAAAGAAATGCATTTTTTACTTTTTTGCAGAGGCCGTTTTAAAAATACCCTCCAGGTCACAGCCCTCCCTCTCCCGGCCGCCTCCCGCCCTGCAGCTGGGGAGGTAAGCGGAGCCCTGCGGGCCGCCGCCTGCGCTGTCTTTTGGAAGGAAGCAGGTCTTTGCGTATGAGCGTTGCGCCCCTCCTAGCCAGAAGTCGAAATTCTAATATCCAAGGCGTGATATGTTCGGTGAGATTTGTATTTTAAAAAAAATAAAACGTTTTAAGAGAAAAACCTGAACCTACCAGGAGTGGGGTTCGAACCCACGCGGACATATGTCCATTGGATCTTAAGTCCAACGCCTTAACCACTCGGCCATCCTGGTACAGACGAGCAATGTGCCTTTCGCTCTTCCTACAAAGCGTCCTCTACTGCCTCCTGCCCGCCCCCTCCGTCAAGAACGCTGAGCGCGTTCGCCGCCACTCTCTCCGCTCTCCCAGCCTGAGCTGGGGCGGCCGCCGCGCCGGTACCTCGGTTTCCCGCTGCCGCGGCTCACTGTTGCCCCCGGCCCGTCGCGGCAGTGAAGACAACTGCAACGGAGCCGCAAGCTCTCGGCGGGGGCGGGGGCGGCGGCGGCGGCGCTCGCGGGCCGGAAGCTCGGGCGAGACTTCGGCCCCTCCAGTTCTGCTTTCAGTTTCCAGCTGCGCGGGCGCCACAAACACACACCAGTAAACTTCTGGGTTCCTGGGAGCGCGTTCTGGAGGCCCCTTGCTGGTGGTGCAGGGACGCGGCCCACAGGGCGGCGTTTTGTTTGTGTTGTTCTAAACAGAATAGGATTCAAGGAATGAGGTGCCCGGACAGCAACAGAGTTCCTGGACCCCTGCCCCTAGGGGCCGCTTTTCATCATCGCACGTGCCACAGGTCACACGGGAGGGAGGCTTTGTAGAAATGCGAGTGTCGCCTGTGCCACGTCACTTGCAGGGGAGCGTGGCAAAGTCGCCGTCCCTGGTGGCTGCAGGCACCATCCCCAGTACACCGCCTCGGATGCATTGCGGTGGCCTCCTCTTTGCCGCCTCAACCCTACAATGCAATGAGACGTTTCTGTTCCCTTTTCTTGTTTTGCAGTGCTCTCCTTCCTTTCTGTGCACATGAGATCCAGTTTGTCCTGTTCTTCCTTTTCCCAGGGCTTCCACTCCATTTCCCACTACCCAGGACCTCATATCGACCACAGAGCCCAGAGCCCAGGCTGTGTGTTATGGAGTGGCAGGGGCCTGGTGGCTGAGCCGGGATCTGGCAGCCACACGACTGCCCGTTCACGCCCTTGTTCACACGGTGCAGGCAGACCCTGTAAAGTAGGTGTGCGAAGGACACATTCAAACCACAGTACTGTTTGAATGATATTTTTGTAACCCTAGACTCAGCTTCCAGCAAACCCCTAGTATAAGACAGTTTGGAGTAACACAGCCACATGATAGGGTATCCCTTAGAAATGTATCTCTGGAGCCTCAAAATTGTATTAAAAATTTCTGGTTGCTGTTTAAAGCTGGGCTTGGTACAAGTTAGTTTATCTTTGGTCCTCTTGGGAAAAAATACAAACTGCTACACAGCAGAACTAAACAGTATCTCCCATTCCAAATGCTTTTCTACCAATGTGATTTTGACACCCCTTTCATTAACAGGTGGAGAGTGGCGGGGGAGGGGTCTATGTTCTCATTCATTAAATCTGGAAAGGGGCTTGTGTCTATGGAGGAGTAATGCTATGTGACTTCTGAGGATAGGTCATAAAAGGTGCTGTACCTGTACTTCACTTTGTTTTTTGGGGATGCTTGAGCTTGGAACCGAGCTACCATACTGTAAGGAAGCCCAAGTAGCCACATGTAGTTGTTTCAGGTGACAGCCCTCAAACAACAGGCAGTATTAACTGCTATAAATATGACTGAATGAGCCTTCAGATGATTCCAGCCCCTAGTTGTCAAGTGACTCCACAGCCATTGATTCCTTCCAGTTAATTACCCCATATTATTATATATGCAGCATAGACAAGTTGTCCCCACGGTATCCTTTTCCAATTCCTGATTCACAGAATCTGTGGAAATAATAAAATTGCTATTATTTGCTCACTGTCTGTTTATTCATTGACAATTCTGAGAATGATAAACTGGGAGTACGGTGATGAGGCACTAGGAGCACCGGTAAAGACAGGCAATCTGAGGATAAAGCCGGCCCAGGGGGAAGCAGAACCCTGAGATGGAGAGAGTCCAAGGTCTGATTCCATCATTAGAGTCATTTTCTCCATCCTTCCTAGAAACTGGATTCAGAGCTATACTGCTCTCTTCCAAATCTACATGGTACATGGAAGTGTCTTTGTGAAAGAACAGAAGTTCCATCCCTGGATGCTTGCTGCAGGGGTGGATATTAAAGAAAGTTCTGGACCGGGTGCTGTGGCTCACACCTGTAATCCCAGCACTTTGGGAGGCTGAGGTGGGTGAATCACGGGGTCAGGAGTTTAAGATCAGCCTGGCCAACATAGTGAAACCTCGATTCTGCTAAAAGTATTTTAAAAATTAGCTGGGCATGGTAGCAGGTGCCTGTAATCCCAGCTACTAAGAAGGCTGAGGCAGGAGAATCGGTTGAACCTGGGAGGTGGAAGTTACAGTGAGCTGAGATCGCGCCACTGCACTCCAGCCTGGGCAGAGTAAAAGACTCTGTCTCAAAAAAAAAAAAAAAAAGAAAAAGAAAATTCTGGCTTCTGCCTCAGGAAGCAGTCCTCAAAATGGAAGAAATTCCCCAAACACAGGAAAAGTTGCCAAACTTGCTGGCATGACAAATACCCACTTAAATGTTGGAACAAAATGTGAAAAGCACTGTGCCATGGCATTTGTTATAACTGACAATATGAGAGAGTAAATGTCAATATTAGGATAGATTTTGTAACATCAAAATGGCTTCACATTCAAGAAACTGCATTTAACATACTTCTTTCAGAGAAATGTTCCATGCTGCTTAAACTAGTTTTCACTGTGTATGTGTGCTTATTTAAGCCATGATATTCTTCATACATTCTGTGATGGTATTAAAAATATGTCCATCAATGCTTTGATACTTCTGTCTTCAACAGGAGAAGACTACTTTCCCTCCCCTTGAGTGTGGACTGAATCGAGTGACTCATTTCTAATGGATAGAATAAGATGAAAGTGATGGTCTGCAATCTTGGAGATGAAGTAATCAAAAGGCGTTGCTGCTACTGCTGTGGTCCCTCTCTCGGAGCATTCATGCTGGAGAATGCCAGCTCTGATGTCCCACACGGAGGCTCTGAACGGAAGCCTGTAGTAACCAGCACAAGGACCTGAGGCCTCACATGAGTGAGCCTGGAAACGAATCTTCCACCTCAGTCAAGCCTTCCGATGACTGTACCAAGGGGCAGCAACCTGACTGCAACCTCAGGAGAGATCCTGAGCCAGAACCACCCAACTAAGCCCTGGTTTTGTGACCCTCAGAAGCCAAGTGAGATAGTGAATATTTGTTGCTTTAGGCTACTAAATGTTGTGCTATTTTTTACACAGTTATGAGCACTAATACATTAATATTAATACTACACTAATACTATAATACACTAATTCCAATACTAGCACTAATACTAGGCAAAGTTAGTTCTCTAGCACTGACGATGTACTCACAGGCATCTATTTTGGTTTTTTTTTTTACATCTATTTTATTTTATTATTTTCAGAGTTGTTTATAGATATTTTATTTTATTATTTATTTATTTATTATTTTTTTTTGAGACAGAATGTCGCTCTGTGGCCTGGGCTGGACTGTAGTGGCCCAATCTAGGCTCACTGCAACCTCCACCTCCAGAGTTCAAGTGATTCTTCCACTTCAACCTCCCAAATAGCTCAGACTATAGGCGCATGCCACCATGCCGAGCTAACTTTTGCATTTTTAGTAGAAACAGGGTTTCACCATGTTGGCCAGGCTGGTCTCGAACTCCTGACCTCAAGTGATTCACCTGCTTTGGCCGCCCAAAGTGCTAGGAGTATAGGCATGAGCCACTGCACCCAGCCTGTTTATATATTTTTTAATTTTTCTTTCTTTTTTTAAAAAAAAAAAATTAGATTCATTGGGTACAGTGGCTCACATCGGTAATCTCAGCACTTTCGGAGCCCAAGGCAGGCAGATCCCAAGGTCAAGAGATCAAGACCATCCTGGCCAACATGGTGAAACCCCGTCTCTACTAAAAATACAAAAATTAGCCATGTGTGGTGATGTGTGCCTGTAGTCCCAGCTACTCAGGAGGCTGAGACAGGGGAATCGCTTGAACCCGGGAGGTGGGGATTGCAGTGAGTCGAGATTGTGCCACTGCACTCCAGCCTGGTGACAGAGCAAGACTGTCTCAAAAAACAAAAACACAAAAAAAAAAAAGAAAGAAAAAAAAATTTAGATTCAGGGGATAGATGTATAGGTTTGTTACATGGATATATTACATGATACTGAGGTTCAGGCCTCTACTAATCCTGTTGCTCAAGTACTGAACTTAGTACCCAAGTTTTTCAATGCTGAAACCATTCTCTCATTCTGCCATTGCAGTACTCCAGGGTTTATTGTTCCCATCTTTGCATTCCTGGGTTTCTACACATCTATTTTAAAAGAAAGTGATCCTGCTAACCTCCTTGCTAACTTCCAACAACTTTCTTTCTTGCATTTGTTTTCAAATTCTTGAATAGATTGCCCATACTTTCCAAGCCTACTCATTTGCTTTCCATTTGTTCCAGAATCCTCCGAAACATGGTTTCTACCTTTATGTTTCTCTCTCTTAATCTTTTCAGAATGAAAACATCTTTATAGAAACCGATTCAAGTTATAAACGTTGTATGATGTTCACACAATATAGAAATAAGGTAGAATGCAAAACCTCTTCTTCACAACCCCTATAATCCAAGTCATACTGAATTGGAGTCCCTTGCCTTTTGAAGATGCTAAACCATTTTCTGTCTCTCTTCTGCTTTTTCCCATGTCTGTTCTTTCCTGCCTAACTCTCCTCCAAGGCCCCCAGAAATCCTATCTTCCCACCACACACACAGTTGTAAAGTTAAAGGAGTAAGAATAAGCTGCACTTACAAATGTGAGGATACAAAACTCAGGAAGCTCCAGATTACGCTGTAGAAATATCCTTCTCACTCTGCCTGGCCTTGCTTATTATACAGCAGCCCCCAGTTAGCTGCAGTTTTGCTTTCCTCAGTTTCAGTTACCCACAGTCAACTGTGCTCTGAAAATATTAAATGGATAATTCCAAAGGCAAACAATTCATAAGTTTCCCATTGAATAGCATTCCGAGTAGTGTGATGTAATCTCACGCGTGGAACGTGAATCGTCTCTTTGTCCAGTATGTCCACTCTGTCTGTACTTCTTGCCTGTGACTCACTTAGTAACCTTCTTGGTGATCAGATCAAAATATCATAGTGTATATCAGATTCAGTACTATCTGCAGTTTCAGGCATTTGCTGGGGGTCTTGGAATGTATCCTCAAGAATAAGGGGGCGCTACTGTAATAGAAATTACAGTTTGTGTTATCATTAGAAATATATTCTTTTTGGTGACAGATTTTCTCTTTATGGACTTGTAGAATTTAAATTTTTGTCTTAAACTTTTATGAAAGATATAGCATACACATACCCTACATGGTAGGCAGAATATAAATTTGCCTTTTCATCCATAATAGAGGGTTTTTATTATGATAACAATTTTTCTGAACTGTAGATAATGTAAAGATATTGTTTACACTGTCATAAGTAGACCTAGTTCTAATCATAATTTTTTTCCTAGCTGTATAGACAACATACTGAATTTCCTCAAGTCTCATCTGTAAAGTGGGAATAATAATACCTCCTTGAAAGAAATGTTGTGAGAATAAGTGAAATATGTATATAAAATATCTAGCTGGGTGCCTGGCATTGCAACAGAACCCAGGTTTACCACTTAAGCCAGACACAAGAAACAAGAGTTGATGGGAGGAAAAGCAGGTTTTTTCAGCAAGCCAGCAAAACCAAGAAGATGGTGAACTGGTTTTCTAAAATACCATCTTAAGTCGCTACAAATGTCAGGCTCTTTTTATGTTAATGGCAAAGGGAGGAGGAGGGAGTTGAGATCAAGAGTTAACCAATGACTGAAGACACGTAGGTGGCAGTGAGGGTCTGGGAAGGTTGGAAAATTATTTGTCCTTGATTACAATGCTTCTACAAATCTTTAACAAGGGCCACTTAGACACAACCAGGTGGAACAGCTGCCACCAAGGAATGGAGGAACCAGGATAACTGGCACACTTCTAACAGATCTTCAGAGGGAAGGCACCGAGAGTGGATGCAGGGAAGACACAGGAACTGGGCTGCTGGGAACCCTGCACGGGGCTGCCAAGAACCAGGACTCGTTTCTGGCCCCCAGCAACTCTGGGGTAATGGGTGAGCTGAACTGGTAAGGAGGAACCTGCTTTTGTCATAGCCTCTGAAATCCCAGAAGATGGAGACCCCTCAACCGCCACAGACACCTGAGTTGGCAGGAAGAGCCACTTAGAGAAGTGGTAGGGGCAGCCAGCTGATGTGGAGCCCAGAGTGTTTGGTGAGGGAGCATCTGAAGTGGAGCCCAGCCAGGGATAGACGTATCTTAGGCTCCACTAGCTTCCACAAAAGACTTCAGTCCTAGGGAAACTGTCAGACCTGAACTCTGCAGGGTGGTCTTGCCCATTAGACTGGACTGGTCTGACCTTAGTAACCCTTGGTCTTCTGGCCTCTCCTGAGACCCTAGCCTGGCACTGCAGGGCAGCCTCAGGTGCCCTGGGGGCCCACATTAGAGCTTCTGCACTGGTGGACCATGCCTGACTAATGGAGAGCTGCAGTGGGGTGGTCTCCATGGCCACACCCAGTCTACCCACTCTCTCCCTGCATTGTAGCTTCCCCCAGGCCCATGGCCACCCCCCACATTGCTTTGCCAGCCTGTTTGTGCACGAGCAGATTTTGCTTTCCTTGCCCCACCAGCATAGGTATGCACATGAACCTGGCTTCACCACTGCTGCTGGCAGGAGTGCATTTGACCCCATCAGCCTCCCTCCACCACCATACTGCCATTGCAGTCAGAGCCTTGGTGAGCATAAAGCCCACCAGCCCTGCCCCTGCCAGTGCCCTGCCCCTGTACCAACACTGCTGCTGGAGTAAAAGTAGGCACAGAGAACAGCAGACCCTCCCCAACCATCCCCATCTGCATCGGACCTGCACTGACCAGCAGCCCAACCCCATGCTAACACCATCAGCAGCACAACTGCATGCACAGTTACCAGTGGGGCCCTCCTCCTCCTCAAGCTGTGCTGCCTTTGCTGCAGCTGTGGATGCCCACAGGGAGACAAGCACCCTGGTATCCACTAGCATCCTGCTGCAGCCAACAAGCATGCACCCCACCATTCTGCCACTGCTGTTGGCATGTGAGAATGAGGACAAATCCTGCTGCCACCACCCTGAAAACGCTTTGGGTGACACCACCCATTGGAGTATAGTGACCAGCCACCTGGGAGCATATCAGTATCCTCAGAACAGTGGATTCCTAATCTTGAGGAGACAAAGAACAAAGCTGGGACTGATACAAGTCCCCTAGAGTTAGAGCATACAGTCCAGGGGTTGGGAGCTGAGCCTTGGCCCCCTAAAACCATCCAGAAATGAAGCCAATTGGCTAAACCCACCTTACTCCACAATGAAACCCTTAAGAGCATCAAATAGGATAAAAGGAAAAAAGCCCATCCTAAGGACAGCAGCTTCAAAAATTGAAGGAACACTAGCCTACCAAAATGACAAAGAACCAGTGACAACTCAAAAAGCCAGAATGCTTTCATTCCTTGAAACAACCTCACTACATCTCCAACAAGAGCTCTGAACAAGGCTGAGATGGCTGAAATGACAGAAATAGATTTCAGAATATGGTTAGGAATGGAGATCATTGAGATGATGGAGTACATTGAAAATCAATCCAAGGATACTAAGAATCATGATTAAACAATGAAGGAGCTTATAGACAAAATAGCCAGTATAGTAAAGAATGTAACCAACCTGATAGAGCTAAAAAACACACCACAAGAATTTCATAATGCAATCACAAGTATTAAAAGCAGAATAGACGAAGCTGTGGAAAGAATCTCAGAGCTCAATGAATAGCTTTCTGAAATAAGACAGACAAAGATAACAAAGAAGGAAAAGGAATGCACAAAACCTCTGAGAAATAAGGGATTATGTAAAGAGATAGAATCTACGACTTATTGGTGTCTCCGAAAGAGACGGGGAGAATGGAAGCAAGCTGGAAAACATATTTCAGGATAGCATTCATGAGAAATTCCCCAACTTAGCTAGAGAGGACAACATTCAAATTCAGGAAATGAAGAGAACCCTAATAAGATACTTCACAAGAAGATCACCCCCAAGACACATAATCGTCAGGTTCTCTAAGGATGAACTGAAAGAAAAAATGTTAAAGGTAGCTAGAGAGAGAGGTCAGGACACCTACAAATGGAAGCCCGTCAGACTAACTGTGAACTTCTCAGCAGAAACTCTATAATCCAGAAGAGGTTGGGGGCCAATATTCAACATTCTTAAGGAAACTCAAACCAAGAATTCCCTATATGGCCAAACTAAGCTTCGTGAGGAAAGGAGAAATAAGATCCTTTTCAGACAAGCAAATGCTGGGGAATTTGTTACCACTGGGCCTGCCTTACAAGGGCTCCTGAAGGAAGCAGTAAATATGGAAAGGAAAGACCATTACCAGCCACTACAAAAACACACTGAGGTACACAGACCAGTTGCTTATGAAGCAACCACACAAATAAGTCTGCATAATAACCAGCTAACATAATGATAACAGAATCAAATCCACACATTTCAACACTAACCTTGAATATAAATGGGCTACATGCTGATTGCACAGAGTGGCAAGCTGGATAATGAAGCAAGACCCAATGGTATGCCGTCTTCAAGAGACTCATCTTACATGCAATAACATGCATAGGTTCAAAATAAAGGGATGGAGAAAAATCTACCAAGAAAATGGAAAACAGAAAGAAGCAGGCATTGCAATCCTAATTTCAGACAAAGCAAACTTTAGACCAACAAAAAACAAGAGAAAAAGAAGGACATTGCATAATGGTAAAGGGTTCAGTTCAACAAAAAGACCTAACTATCCTAAGTATATATATGCACCCAACACAGAAGCACCCAGGTTCATAAAGCAAGTTCTTAGAGACCTTCAAAGAGACTTAGGCTCCCACATAATACTAGTGGGAGACTTTAACAGTCACTGACAATATTAGACAGATCACTGGGACAAAAAATTGACAAAGATATTCAGGACCTAAACTCAGCACTGGATCAAATGGACCTGATAGACAGCTATGGAACTTTCCACCCCAAACAACAGAATATACATTCCTTTCATTGCCACATGGCAATACTTTAAAATCAACCACATGATCGAACATAAAACACTCCTCAGCAAATGCAGAATAACTGAAATCATAACAACCACAGCACCATAGCACTACAAAAATGGGATTCAAGACTAAAAAACATGCTCAAAACTGTACACTTATATGGAAATTAAATAACTTGCTCCTGAATGACTTTTGGGTAAATAATGAAATTAAGGCAGAAACCAAAACGTTTTTATAAACTCATAAGAAAACAAACACAACATACCGGAATCTCAGGGTCACAGCTAAGGCAGTGTTAAGAGGGAAATTTGCAGCACCAAACACTCACATCAGAAAGATCTCAATTTAATAACCTAATATTACAACTAAAAGAACTAGAGAACCAAGAGCGAACCAATCCCAAAGCTAGTAGAAGACATGAAATAACTAAAATCAGAACTGAACTAAAGGAGTCCACACAAAAAAAAAAATTAAAAGGATCAATGAATTCAGGAGTTAGTTTAAATAGTAATAATAATAATAAAAAAATGGATAGCCTGCTAGCTAGAATAATAAAGAAGAAAGATCCAAATAAACACAAGTAGAAATGACAAAGGGGAGATTACCATTGACCCCACAGAAATACATATAACCATCACAGAATATTATGAACACCTTTATGCACACAAACTGGAAAATCTAGAAGAAATGGTTAAACTCCTGGACATATACACCCTCCCAAGACTGAACCAGGAAGAAACTGAATCTCTGAACAGACCAATAATGAGCTCTGAAATTGAATCAGTAATAAATAACCTACCAATCAAAAAAACCCAAGGACTGGATAGAGTCACAGACAAATTCTACCAGATGCACGAAGAAGAGCTGGTACAATTCCTATGGAAACAATTCCGAAAATTGAGGAGGAAGGACTCCTCCCTAACTCATTCTATAAGGCCAGCATCATCCTGATACCAAAAGCTAGCAGAGACACACACAATAAAACTTCAAGCCAATATCCTTGATTAACATTGATGAAAAATCCTCAACAAAATACTGGCAACTCAAATCCAGCAGCACATCAAAAAGCTTATCCACTACCATCAAGTCGGCTTGATTCAAGATACACAAATCAATAAATGAGATTCATTGCACAAACAGAACTAAAGACAAAAACGACACAATTACACCATAGTTGCAGAAGAGGCTTTCAATAAAATTCAACACCCCTTTATGTAAAAAACCTCAAAAAACTATATATTGAAAGAACGTACCATAAAATATTAAGAGCCATCTGTGACAAACCCACAGCCAACATCATATGGAATGGGTAACAGCTGGAAGCATTCCCCTTGAAAATCAGCACAAGACAAGGATGCCCTCTCTCACCACTCCTATTCAACATAGCATTGGAAGTTCTGGCCACAGCAATCAAGAAAGAGAAAGAATAAAGGACATGAAATAAGAAGAGAGGAAGTCAAACTATACCTGTTTACAGATAACATTATTCTATATCTATAAAACCCCAGTCT
This sequence comes from Aotus nancymaae, assembly GCF_030222135.1. Lineage (NCBI taxonomy): Eukaryota > Metazoa > Chordata > Mammalia > Primates > Aotidae > Aotus > Aotus nancymaae. The sequence goes on from NW_026988454.1 coordinate 23,562,471, forward strand.
CAGACCAAACTCTCTTTAAACTGATTATCAACTTCAGTGAAGTCTCAGGATACAAAATCAAAGTACAAAAATCACTAACATTCCTATATAACAACAATCAAGCCAAGAGCCAAACCAGGAATGCAATCCCATTCACAATTGCCACAAGAAGAATAAAATACCTAGGAATGTAGCTAACCAGGGAGGTGAAAGATCTTTACAATGAGAACTACAGAACACTGCTCAAAGAAATCAGAGATGATACAAACAAATAGAAAAATACTCCATGCTCATGGATAGGAAGAATCAATATCGTTAAAATGGCCACACAGCCCAAAGCAATTTGCAGGTTCAATACTATTCCTATCAAACTACCAATGATATTTTCCATAGAACAATAAAAAACTATTTAAAAATTCATATGGAATGAAAAAAGAGCCCAAATAGCCAAGGCAATCCTAACCAGAAAGAACAAAGCCGAAGATGTCACGCTACCCAACTTCAAACTATCTATAGGGCCATAGTAACCAAAACTGTGTTACTTGTATAAAAACAGAAACATAGACCAATGGAACAGAAAAGAGAGCCCAGAAATAAGGCTGCACACCTACGATCACCTGATCTTTGACAAATCTAATAAAAACAAGCAATGGGGAAAGGATTTCCTATTCAATAAATGTTGCTGGAATAACTGGCTAGCCATATATAGAAGACTGAAACTGGACCCCTCCCTTACCCCACACACAAAAATAAACTCAAGATGGATTAAAGAGTTAAAGTTAAAACCCAAATCTGCAAAAACCCTTGAAGACAACCTAAGCAATACTCTGGACATGGAAACAGGCAAAGATTTCATGATGGAGATACCAAAAGCAATTGCAACAAAAGCAAAAATTGACAAATGAGATCTAATGAAACTAAAAAGCTTCTGCACAGCAAAAGAAACTATCAACTGAGTAAATAGATAACCTATAGAATAGGAATTTAAACAAATTTACAAGAAAAAACAACCCCATTAAAAAGTGGGCGAAAGAACATGAACACTTTTCAAAAGAAAACATACCTGTGACCAACAAGCATATGAAAAAAAGCTCAACATCACTGATCATTAGAGAAATGCAAATCAAAACCTCAATGAGATACCATCTCACACCAGTCAAAATGGCTATTAGTAAAAAGCAAAAAATAACAGATGTTGGTGAGGTTGCAGAGAAAAAGGAATGCTTATACACTGTTGGTGAGAGTGTAAATTAGTTCAACCATTGTGGAAAGCATTATGGTGATTCCTCAAAGAGCTAAAAGCAGAACTATTATTCTATTCTGCAACCTCATGACTGGGCATGTATACCCAGAGGTTTATAAGTAATTCTATTATAAAGACACATGCATGTGAATGTTCACTGCAGCATTATTCACTATAGCAAAGATATGGAATCAACCTAAATGCCCATAATGGTAGACTGGATAAATAAAATGTGGTACATACACGTCATGGAATATTATACAGCCATAAAGAAGAATGAGATTATGTGTTTTGTGGGAATGTGGCTGGAGCTGGAGGCCATTATCCTTAGTAAACTAAAGCAGGAACAGAAAACCAAATACTTCATGTTCTCATTTATAAGTGGGAGCTAAATGATGAGAACTCATGTACACAAAGAAGGCAGAATAGTCACTGGGTCCACTTGAGGGTAGAGGATGGGAGGAGGGAGAGGATAAGGAAAAAATAACTAACGGGTATTAGGCTTAATACCTGGGTGATGAAATAATCTGTACAACAAACCCCATAACACGGGTTTACCTATATAACAAACCTATACATATAACCCTGAATTTAAAAGTTAGAAATAAATAAATAAATGGTAAATCTTTAACAAACCGTAGTTACTTCCCCTTTAACCCCAGATTGAATTTTAAAAACTGCTGGTTGTTTTTGCATATTGTCTCAGTGCTCTAAAATTATCCTAGCCTATGTGTAAGAATGGGCAAAGCCCTCTTAAAGAAAAACAGAGTTAGTTATGTTAGCGCTTTTGCTGTTTCACTGCTACGGCGTGAGGTGGGCTCTTTTGGTAGCCATTGTTTGTTGCTTATCCAACAACCATTCCCCACCTTTCTCCCTGATAAAGGAAATCTTATTTCATTCAGGAAGTGAGCAGAGACACTTTAATTTCAGGGAAGGTAGACCTATTTCCCAGCGCCTGGGAATGAATTGCTCTTAGTGTAAACCAGTAACTGTCATCTCATCCCTTTTGTCAATACAGTAATTGGTTGGGAGACAGTGGCAGAGTGGTGTGTGATCCAGTTCCGTCCAATGAGAGATAAGAGAATGCTGGTTGGAAGTTCTGGAAAGGACTTTCTTTTTGGATTTAAAAAACAGAGCCTTGGAAAGTAAAAGCCTTGTGCTTGCTCTTTCTTTCTTTCTTTCTTTCTTTCTTTCTTTCTTTCTTTCTTTCTTTCTTTCTTTCTTTCTTTCTTTCTTTCTTTTTTCTTTCTTTTTTTCCTGCCTTAAATGGGATCATGTGAAGATAAAAGCCTTGGAGCTCTGTTGGCTATGCTGTGACCACGGGGTGTGGGTCACATTTCTATGGATAAGGTGCTAATACCCAAAGATGTCAGAATGGTAAATTAGAAAGAGATTTTGCCTTTAAAGACCTTATGGAGCCACAGCCAAGCAGAAACCACCTACCTCCAGTCTTCTTGTTGTACAAGAAAATTAACACGTTTTTAAATATAAGCCTGTGGCTCTCAAAGTGTGGTCCTCTGACCAACAGCATCAAGATTATCTGGGAACCTTTTGGAAATGCAGATTCTCTGGCCCCACCCCAATGTCGTGAATCTGCATCTCAGAGTCCAGTGATAGTGAAGCATGCCCAAGCTTTAGGGTCACTGTGATCACAGTACAGTTTCTGTCAAAGGCATTCCCAGCTGAATCTTCATACAAATATGTGTAGACCAGTGAAAAGATCTAAAGTATTCCCTAGAAGTTGCTTCCTTGTTTGAGTCCCTGTTATTAGTTTGATTTCTTAGTATTTATCTCTTTTTTGTGAGTAAGGCTATCTCCAGAGGGTGAACTTGCTGTTTTGTGTGTGTGGGGGGGGTTATATATAAAATATATTTACACATATATAGATTTTATGTGTGTGGGTATATATATTTACACATAAATTATTGTGTGAAACAATGCTTCCTTTTCCTAAATTGTGTTCTTGTCCTTGATAGAACCTTCACTTTCACTTTACTGAAAGTCTCTCACTTCCTAGCACCATTCTAATACAATTTTATTTAAACATTAGTTAAAGGCTTCCATTTCCAGGTGACTTTAAAACCCGTTCTTTAAACAAATTTGATTATCAAGAAATATGGCCATCTCATAGATCTTCAGAATATTATCACTAACTACTATTACTGCTAGGACACATTTTTGCATCTAAGGGTGAGGATGGGAAGCCATCTGTGCTCACACTGGGGACTACCAAATACTTTCGATGCACTTTCGGATCCTGTGCATGCTATTCTGATTCCAAAGAAAAGAGCTGGTGGCTGAGCAGGTGTGAAGTCAAGAAATCCAGTTTGTGGTGAGGCTCTTTCAGACAGCTCTGGGTCCTCTCTGATGGATACCATAAGGAGATGCAAGGTTGCTGGGGACATGGGACAAGGGCAGAGGGGCTCGAGACCTTGTATTCCTCTGTGCTTCCTATCTCCCAGCTATCTAGAACCCAACACTAGAGAAAGCTAAATGAAAATTTTGCAGAAGACTCCTTGTTTCCTTTCACTAGGACTCTTTACTCCCTCCTCCCCCCATCTGCCCCGATCTTTTGTTTTCGAATATTAAAGACAAATGTTTTATGGAGCAACGTCTCAACATCACTTTACTGTGAGAAGCACTTTACATATATTATCTTATTTCCTTTATTTTATCTAATTTCCCCCATTTCAATTTTGCTTCTTCATTCTTTAAGTATTCTTCCTCTATTTTTTCTTTTTTGTCTTTATTTATATTTCCATTAAAAACAATACTTTCACATCCTTTTGAAATTTTATCTATTCTTAGTTCAGCTTAGAATTTTTGTTCTTAGTCTATATTCATATTTTTTATAAAAGACTAATGACTCCAGCTTCCCTCCTCTCTAGCGCCCCTCCGGCTGCACTGCGCTGGCTCCTAAGCTAGCACCACCCTCGTCTCCCTTCAGCCACCGTCACGATTATCTACCCGGACCTCATCAGCCACGAAGAGATGTTCTCCAACATCTACGAGATCCAGGCTGTGCCTGGAGGTGGAGGGGAAAATGGGATATCAGTAGGATAGAAGGTAACATTGATGACTCACTCACTGGTGGAAATGCCTCTGCTGAAGGCCCTGAGGGCGAAGGTACATAAAGCACAGTAATCAGTGGTGTCGATATTGTCATGAATCATCACCTGCAGGAAACAAGTTTCACAAAAAAAGCCTACAAGAAATGCATCAAAGATTACATGAAATCAGTCGAAGGCAAACTTGAAGAACAGAGACCAGAAAGAGTAACACCTTTTATGACAGGGGCTGCAGGACAAATCAAGCACATTCTTGCTAATTTCAAAAACTACCAGTTCTTTATAGGTGAAAACATGAATCCAGATGTCATCGTTGCTCTATTGGATTACCGGGAGGATGGTGTGACCCCATATATAATTTTCTTCAAGGATGGCTTAGAGATGGAAAAATGTTAACAAATTTGGCAGTTACTTTGCATCTATCACCTATCATTACTGGTTTCTGCTTGTCATCCATACGACACCAAGACTTAAGACAAATGGGACTAATTTCATCCTGAGCTCTTCATTTATTTTGACCATGATTCATTTGGAGTAGAGGCATCATTTTTAAGAAAACTATGTCATGTAGGTTGTCTAAAAATAAAATACATTTAAACTAAAAAAAAAGATGAATGAATCCAATTCATATTTGTATTCTAGTTTATATTTTATAGGTTTTTATTTCCTTGATATAAGTTTAATTATTTTATTTTGTAATAATTACATTCATATTTAATGTTATATTTTAATTTCCATATTTAAGTTTTTAAAAATGTTCTCTCTTGTATAATTTTACTTTAAATCTTTCTTTTCTTTCTTTCTTTTGCTTTTTTTAGACAGAATCTTGCTCTGTCGCCCAAGCTGGAGTGCAATGGTGTGATCTCAGCTCACTGTAACCTCTTGGGTTCAAGCAATTCTTCTGCCTCAGCCTCTGAAGTAGCTGGGATTACAGGCTCCTGCCACCACACTCAGCTAATTTTTGTATTTTTTAGTAGAGATGGGGTTTTACCATGTTGGCCAAGCTGGTCTCTAACTCCTGACCTCAAGTGAGCCACCTGCCTCAGTTACCCAAAGTGCTAGGATCACAGGTGTGAGCCATGGCACCTGGCAAATTTTTCTTTCTTCATGAAGAATATTTATTTTACCTTGTGTTTTTTTGCTAGCAAGAAATGTGGGCTTGGGACCTGGCAGTGAGGAAAACCCACATCCTCTGTCCCCACCTGCTCTATATCAAAGAGCGTGACAATCTAACTAAAGGCAAGGTCTTTCTGCAATTACTCAGGGTGGGGTCTCAGAGTAAACTGGTTAGAGATTCAAGGGCAGAGTGGACTTAGAAAATGTCAAACAATGGTACATCCAGACTACATACCATATATATGTTGGTTGACAATGTAATTTTTATCACTTATACACAAACACTTCTGAAAGTGAAATAGGTAGCTATTAAAAATCATTCTGGGACAACACGTGTAAGAAATATGTATGCAAGATAGGACCAAAACTAATTAATATCAGCTTCGTACAACAGACATTTATTAAAGGAGCATCCATTAACACTAAGGATTTTGTTTGCTTATGGCCATTACTGGAGATAGTGAAAAAAAAAAAAAGGATTTTGTAAATTTAAGTGTGAATCAAAACACAATTCTCTGATGTATGAACCACTTCCTTTTTGGGCCAATTAGAAAATCCAGACAGCAAATTGTAGTTGTCTTTACATCTCAGGCATCTGCTGTGCATTTTAGATGACATCAGCCATATAGTAGCCTACAGATAATTTTTTTTAGTTTTGGCAATAATTCTTTAGGTTCACTAGGCTATGAACAGAGAGGGTGGGAATGAAAGTGATTCTGATGTTTTTGCCTCTAGATAACTGGCAGGATGAAGAAGGCCTACAGGAGGGAAAACAGAATACTGAGTTTGAGGAACCTGTGGGACATTCAGGAAGAGAGGTCAAGTAGACAGTAGGATATAGATCATTCTCATGTAGTCTCTGATTATCCCATGCTGTGTGATATGGTTTGGCTGTGTCCCTACCTAAATCTCATCTTGAATTATAATCCCCATAATCCTCAGGTGTCACGGGAGGGACCTGGTGGGAAGTAATTGAATCATCGGGACAGTTTCTCCCATGCTGTTCTCGTGATAATGAGTGAGTTCTCATGAGATCTGATGGTTTCACAAGTGTCTGGCATTTCCTTGCTGGCACTTGTCTCTCCTGCCACCATGTGATGAAGGACATGTTTGCTTCCCCTTCCGCCATGATTGTAAGTTTCCTCAGGCCTCCACAGGCACATGGAACTGTGAGTCGATTAAATCTCTTTCCTTTATAAATTACCCAGACCAGGGGCAGGTCTTGATAGCAGTGTGAGAAGGGACTAACACTATGCTTGGATAGGACCCAACTGGAGCCACTAAGAGCTGACCCCTACTACTCAAAAACAATCTTTTACCAAAGGTGAGAATGAGAGCAGTCTTTAACTCAAAGGAAAATGAGTCTAGCTGGGATGCCATTTGGACGTTGCCTACGCATGCTGACAGTGTGGGAATCTGGGGCAATATTGACGCTCTGTGTTGGCTCCTTTTCAGCCAAACTAAAGAGAGCTGCCAGGGTCATCAGAGGCCAACCGTCTCTCCACAAAGGTTTGGCAGTTATCAGGATAAGGTAGCAAAGCCACAGGGTAGATGAGATCACTTAAAAAGAGAGGAAAGAGTTAAGGGTAGAATCCCTGGCCATTTCACACGGCAGTATGTGGGCTCACACATTTGACCCAATACCATGAAAAATGGATGAGGTAACTGTGTTTTTATGCTACCAAGCACTGGGTAGCAGTACATTTCCCTGCTCCCCGTAAGCACATTTGATGATTTTCTGCTGTGTAGTGTGCAGTACAGCTAAGGAGAGTGAAAAGTACTGTCAGCCAAGCCCACACAGAGTATGCGGGCTGCTGGCAAATCCCAGCCTCTTTCTCCTGTCAAATAAATCAGAGGAGCTGCTAATATATATTTGAATGCCTGAATGTTTCCTTCTGTTTGTTTTTTTTACAATAAAGTTTCAGAAGAAATTCAGTTGCTTACTTGCTTCGTCGTATGTTTCTATTTCTCTGAGTTTTTGTTTGAAGTATAAACCACAGCATCTACTTTGTTTTTAAGACTTTGTGACAATTTTGAAAATGGAAAAAAATATATATCTTCTTCAAGTTTTCTTCTGAATACAAAAGCAGAATAAGCAAATAAACTAAAAAGAGTTAATAGCCTTGTTCTCTCGCAGTTTTACCTATTAAAGAGTAATGCAATAAGAAGATAAAGAAAAGAATGGCATTTATATTTTATCAGACTGATAATGGGCAGGCCTTAAATTTTTTTTTTTTTTACAAAAGAAGTAAAAGAGAAACAAAATAATATGCAGATTAATGCAAAGGCTTTGAGTTAGAAGTCTGTAAATAGCCTTAGTTGTTAGGAGAAATTTCCAAAATTTTTATCCCACTTATCATATTGAGTTTAAGCCCAAACAATATTAAGCCATAGACTATCATAATATATAATTTTACCAAATTATACTCACAGGGCATACACAGAGGAAAATAAAAACAACATACTAACTTTTCCAGTTGGAACTGTTGTCCTGTTGATATAATCAGCCAAGCGAGTTGTTTACTTACTCTTTCTGTTTGTTGATACACAGATGAAAATAAACTGAACCAGTTCACAGGAGAATCTGTGTTTTTTATTTTCAGCTTCCACTTTCTAAGTTTTGGTCTACCTCAGCCGTGCCCTCTCTTCTTGGTCTGCCCTTCTGAGTGCACAAGTTTCTCTCACTTCCTGACTTTTTGTTTTATTGTTTTATTTTTGAGATGGAGTTTCGCTCTTGTTGCCCAGGCTGGAGTGCAGTGGCACAATCTCAGCTCACTGCAACCTCCACCTCCCAGGTTCAAGCTATTCTCCTGCCGCAGCCTCCAGAGTAGCTGGGATTACAGGCATGTGCCACCACACCCAGCTAATTTTTTTTTTTTTTTTTAATTTTTAGCAGAGAGGAGTTTCGCCATATTGGCCAGGCTGGTCTTGAACTCCTGACCTCAAATGATTCGCCTGCCTCAGCCTCCCAAACTGCTGGGATTACAGGCGTGAGCCACTGCACCTGGCCCTGACTTACTTTCTATCTAGGAACAGGTCATCGTTCTTTCTTCCTTTCTTTTTTTTTTTTTTTTAGGAGTATGTGCACCCTTAGTAAACTACATGGGCATTTAGGGAGGTAAAGAAACACAAAGGTTTTTTTTCTTCTTCTTTTTTTTTTTTTTAAAGAAAGAAAGAAAGAAAAAGAATAATAATCTTCCTTTCTTCTTTTTCATTTTGTAACCCAAACTCATTGACATCACTGGATTATTTCTTCCAAAAATATTTATTTTAAGCCTTTTTGTCTCTTAGCAAGGAAGAAAGGATTTCTCCTTACCACTCCCACACACACAGTACAGTCTGCCAGGCCATTTTTAATGTGGCACTGACACTCTTATCAGAGAAGAGAGATTCAAGGTTTTCTAATAAAGTTGTAGTTTCCTTTTGCAAATGAGAACTACTTACAAAGTCACTTCAAATATTGATACTGGCCAATGCAGGGAGCCAAAACAGGAGACGCTACCCACCGTGAGGAGTTGCAGCCTTAAAAAAATGCAATGTCTTTCAACTTCCAGGCCCTTTACTTTCTCCTGGTAACTGCATGTCCTGACATCTTGCCACTGGGTAACATTTCTTGTTTGACAGGTTTCTTCCATAAACCAGATGACAAGGTCTGGGTGAAGATTATGAAGAGAAACCATGTTACCTCATCTATGCCCTGCTAAGGGTGCATGACCAGGGTAAACCACATAGCAGAGCCAAAGAATGAATTAGTTAAACATTCCTACCCACAAGAGAAATTCCTCTGTCATGTAGAGTCTAAATAATTTGTTTTTATCTGGGGATAACATTCCTTTTATAGGCATTACCCGCCTGGAGATTCTTTGCTTGATTTGGTTCACAATCACGTGGGTTTTTTTGTTGTTGATGGTTTTTTGTTTTGTTTTGTTTGAGACAGAGTCTCACTCTGTTGCCCAGGCCAGGTTGGAGTGCAGTGGTATGATCTCAGCTCACTGCAACAACCTCCACCTCCCAGGTTCAAGGGATTCTCCTGCCTCAGCCTCCCTGGTAGCTGGGATTACAGGCAGGCGCCACCACACCCCGCTAATTTTTGTATTTTTAGTACAGTCGGGGTTTTATCATGTTGGCCAGGCTGGTCTCAAACACCTGCCCTCAAGTGATCCTCCCACCTCAGCCTACCGAAGTGCTGAGATTACAGGCGTGAGCCACCGTGCCTGGCCCAAATCCATGTTTTCAAAGAGTTGGGGCACCAGCAGCTGGTGGCTGAGTGGTACTTCAGGCCCAAACTGCAGGGTCGGCTTCAGCAGGGAGAGAGCGTGCAACTCCGAGCAGGGGTGGTTTAGGGTCCTCCATTCTCTTGGTCTTCAACGCTTGCAGGGAAAGAAGAGCCTTGTTGTTACTGTTCTGCACAATCCACTGGCTATTAGACATTTTTGTATTGAATAAGTATTATGGATTCAAAAGCACTCGGATATGTGTGGGTGGGGGATTGGGGGTACCCTGACATATTCAGAGAAATGGACTGAGGCATCTCAGGCCATTTTCATACCAGAGCAACTTCAGTGACTGAAAGCATTTTAGGACTGAAGCCCAAAGCCGCCACCCTGAAACACAGCCTTGTATGACTAGAAGCAGGGAGCTAAGTGCTCTGCACAAATTACCCTACTGGGTGCCATGTTAGAGGGAAATATGTTCAGCTGAAACTCAAGCCAACACATTTTATCCAAAATAAATTTTAAAAAACTTTGTTTTACATGCTTGGAAGAATAAAAAGAAAAAAGAAAATCACTTCCAGATAAAATTCAGTTTTATAACTTTCTTTGCATCCAACTGGAGTCTGTACCTCAACTACGATATTTCTTCCAGGATCTGCCACACAGCATCCAATCCCAGCCTCTGTTTGCACCCAGTTCTGCTGGCTTTGGTGCCGGTGACCCAGAACTTCATTCTTCTCCACTCAGCTTTTCAGACTGATGGTTCTTCTGCATGATCTGCTTCTTCCCAAGCAGTCTTTCTTCAGTCCCATGTCCCCTCCTCTCACCTAGTCCTACCCATGTTCTCAGGACACTGTCCCCACACCCCATCCTGGCTTCAGCACCTTGACACAGATCCTCTGAAAGGAGAGACTAGATACCTTGCTTTATGCTGTAAAATATGCATCTTCAAAAAGGTATACAAAAAGTCATAGCAGAAAACAAATTCTGAATATCTCTATTTCTGCATGTAGAACACAAATACCCAAACAGCTATAAAAGATACTATGCAAAGTGCTGAGATCCCATAACAAGTAAGATGCTATTGGTTGTCCTCAAAAACAAAAAAAGCAGTCTAGTAGCAGAAGCACACATAGAACCGTGAAGATGGGGGTGACGCAGTCCTTAAGTGTGCACTTCATTGAGCTCTTACACACCAGTGTAATTGAGGGGATGGGTGCGGTGCTCTGAAATAGCCAGGGTGGTGTCCTGTGCCTGTGGTCCCAGTGACTCAGGAGGCTGAGGTGAGAGGATCACTTGAACCTGGGAATTTGAGGCTGCAATGAGCTATAATTGTGCCACTGCACTTCAGCCTGGGCAAGACCCTGTCTCTTAAAGAGAGAGAGACAGAAAGAGAGAGGGAGAGAATATGCAATGAAAGGTGTGAGGGATGAGGCTGAAAGTAGGTGGGACCTGGCTCCTGCAGGGCCCTGAAGAACCTCACTAACGAGATGGGATTTTATCCCAACAGCGATCAGCAGCCATTACAGAGTTTTAAGCAGATGAATGGCACTATTCACAGCAGCCGAAAGGTAGGAGCAACCCGTGTCCATTGACAGGTGAATGGGTAAACAAAATGTGCTCTATATATACAATGGCATATTATTCAACTTTAAAATCTGACACATGCTACAACCATGGATGAAGCTTGAGGACACAATGCTAAGTGAAATAAGCCAGACACAAAAGGACAAATACTGTATTATTCTACTTCTATGAAGTAGCTAGAGTAGTCAAATTCACAGAAAGTAGAATGGTGGTTGCCAGGAGCTTTTGTTTATTGAGAATAAGGTTCAGTTTTGAAAGATGAAAAGAGTCCTGGAGACTGGTTGCACAACAATATGAATGTATTTAACAGGATACTGATACGGTTTGGTGCCCCCACCCAAATCTCATGTTGAATTATAATTCCCAGTGTTGGGGAAGGGAGCTGCTGGGAGATGATCGGGCTATGGGAGCAGATTTCTCCCTTGTGGTTCTTGTGAGAGTGAGTGAGTTCTCACGAGATCTGATGGTTTAAAAGTGTGTGGCACTTTTCCCTTTGTGCTCTCTCTCTCCCTCCCTCTCTCTCTCTGTCATGTGCAGGTGTGCTTGCTTCCCCTTCACCTCCTGTCATGACTGTAAGTTTCCTGACACCTCCCCAGCCATGCCTTCTGTACAGCCTGTGGAACTGTGAGTCAATTAAACCTTTTCTCTTTATAAACTACCCAGTCTCAGATAGTTCTTAATTGCAATGTAAGAACCAACCAATACAGAAACCGTATACTTACAAATGGTTAAGATGGTAAATTTAAGTTATGTATATAATACTGCAGTTAAAAACAACAACATAATGACAACAACAAAAAGGCACTGTGATTGTACTATAGCATTGTACAGAGATTAGACTGGAGAAGGCAAAACTAGAGGCCAGAGACCAACTAGAAGCTGTAATGGAAGCAAGAGAGGACGATTGACTGTCCCGGGCAGGTAGAAGTTGATTGATGCTGCCATTTGCAAGTCAAGGTAGACAGAAGGAGCAGGGGATAGGGGACGATGGTAGATTCTGTAGCCCTATATATATGTATGTGTGTGTATATATATATATATATATGGCCAGATATATATGTGTGTGTTATGTGTGTATGTGTATATGTATGTATACACATGTATATGTATATGTATACATATATATATACACACACTCTGTTATTTTTACCCTCTATCAAACATTATGGGAATCTGAGATACAGAGGGGTGGATATGTCTAAAGAATTGGCTGTAGGACCATGAAAATATAGAAATATAGATTAAGCAAAATAGAAGAGGTCCAAGAGGTATCTATGGATGTTTCAAATAGAGTATAAAATATACCTTAAAAATAAACATCAGGAATTAAAAAGATATAGTGTTGGGAACTAGTCTCTCACTCCTCATTTTGCAGGATATCACTGGTTTTGTTGTTGTTGTTTGTTAGTTTTCTGAGACAGGGTCTCACTCTGTTGCCCAGGCTGGAGTGCAGTGGGGCAATCTCAGCTCACTGCAACCTCTGCCTCCTTGGTTCAGCAATCCTCATGCCTCAGCCTCCAGAATAGCTGGGATTACAGATGTGCACCACCAGGCCCAGCTAATTTTTGTATTTTTAATAGAGAAAGGGTCTTACCATGTTTGCCAGGCTAGTCTCAATCTCTTGGCTCAAGTGATCCGCCTGCCTTGGCCTCCCAAAGTGTTGGGATTATAGGCGTGAGCCACCATGCCCAGCCAGATATCACTGGTTTTAAAGCATTGTTTGTAGTCTCACTCAGAATATCAGTTCAGAAAATCTTTATTACCAATAGATACATGACTTTACAAAAGCTAGTGTATAAGGACATCTTGCCCATTCTTAATAATGCGTTGATAATAAAGACACTCAACATTTATATAATGAAGTTACACTCTAGATCCTATTCATTTTCTGTTTCCAATAGCCCCATTTATTAATTGCAATGATTTCTAACTTTGCTATCAAAAGTAAGTCAACTGTTACTCTGATTACAATTGGATGTTTCAAACTATCATCTTGATTACAAATGATTGAGTTTCATGCTACAGTTGGAGATACTTTGCATATTTGAAAGAAAGGAGTAGAAATATGTCTGATGGTAGAATATAGAATGGTAGAATTTATACATAAAAATCAGGACTATAGTTACCCTATTTTATTATTTTTAAGCTGCACACAATCTTCAGTAGTTTCCTGTCAAGTTAGGAGCTTTATACGTTAGAGCCTGAACATATTTGCATATGACATTTAACTATAAAGCATTAGGAAAATTTTTAAATAAATGTAAAGGCATTGATATGAAAAGAGCACTGTTCTCTTTCTAAGCTGTTACCTGAAAAGACCATAACGTTATTCCTGTGATGTCACAGTTCAAAAATGTTTGAATGATTGACATTTTAAAAACTCTAATTCATATTATCCTGGATACCAATGCATCCTGGATGGGTACCTTTCCTAGTTCTGACATTTCTGGAGTTGTTACCACCTATAATCTGTGGGTTTGTTGTAGTTATAAAATTTGATATTTGGCTAGTTGAAATGTATATGTTAAAATAGCTATGAAAGATTCCTACCTTCAGCCCCTGACGAATCTATTGTTCTTTGTGATTTGTTCTTTCATTCTGTACCCTAAAAGACATCAGTGCATGAAATTTACAGAATTGCCACAAGGTCTTCTTGGCCAAAGTCACCTTTCAGAGTTACCAAGCAAGCATCATGAGATTGGTAAAGCCAGCTCTACAGTATCTCTTGGTGGCACTAGATCACACTTTCTTAAGGAAAAAGCCAGCATTTCACCCACTGCCTGGCATGGCAGTCAGAGCCGGGAAGGGCTTTGGTGAACAGGCCAGGACGTGCAGTGATTCCTCCCCTTAGGTCTGTGGCCCAGCCTCTACAACTTCCCAGAACTTTTTCTGGGACCTTCTGACTCACAACTTGGGAAGAATTAGGAAAGAACACCTGCCAAACTGAGCAGAACACCTATTTTCTGCTTACCCATTTTTCGTGGAACATCTCATTTGTTCTTCAGTACATATGTTTGGATATACACAGGAATAGAAATGCCATAGTGAAAACAGTTGTATCACTGCAGAAAAAAGAAGCTCTAATATTCACAGAAGATAGGGGTCTTGGCTTCTTTATTTCATTTTATTATTTATTAAGACTGTTAACAAAAAATAAGCCTTTATTTTTCCTCTGAACCTAAAAACTATAAATTTACTTGGGTTACTAATAGTGCTCTCAGTCTAAGAGAAAATTATGTAATAACAACAATAATGAACAAAGCACTTCGCATGTGCCAGGCACTGTTCTAAGTGCTTTTACACATTCAGTTATTACTTTTCACAACAGCTCTATGAGGTAAGTACTATTATCTACATTTTACAGATGAGGAAATCGAAGCACAGAGAAACTAAGTTAAGTCAGATAGCTAGTGTGTGGCAGAGTCAAGGTTGAAATCTAAGAAACAGGGTCTGGAATCAGCACTCAACCACTGTGTCACATTGAGATGGTTACCAAACAGCAGGAAGAAAAAGTGTTCTTTTTCCATAGGCAATAGTTCACTCATTCTTTTGGTGCAGTGATGTGCAGTTTGTACCAAACTCTCCAATATAAAGTGTGGGGTATTAAAATGTATACAGAGCCTGAAAACTCACTTACTTTTATGATGGCTCGAAGCAAAGAAAATGCTTTATGGGTTCAAACAAGTCAGATTTATGAACTCTTCTTTTTTTGTGGAAACTGGCTGGCAGTTTCTATTTACAATATCTCTCCTCTATGATAAAAAGCACTGCAACGTAGCTATGTGAACACTTTTTCCCCTTTCCCTTAGAGAAAGGGAATTAAGTCAAAGGTGATACATATCCCTGGAGTTAGCTGAGAAAGAAATTGGGAGAAATGTGAGAATAGCCTTGTGGGCTTTGGTTTCCACGATTCTCAAATTTAACCATGAAATTAAAATTGGACATAGGGGATAGATTTTCCTAGTCATAAGCAGGTCAGGCAGTGATCTAAAGAATTCATATACTCCCCTTCCTCCTTCTTTTAAAACTCCACCTTCTGAAGGACCTAAGAAATGTGACCAGTACTAAACTTGCTCATGTACTAAATAATGATTAGGAAGAGTTAAGAGTTGACACAGAGGAAGGCCAGGAAACATGGTAAATGTGTTTAAGGGCATTAAAAAGTTTACAGACTGGCCAGGCGTGGTGACTCACGCCTGTAATCCCAGCACTTTGGGAGGCCGAGGCGGGTGGATCACGAGATCAAGAGATCGAGACCATCCTGGTCAACATGGTGAAACCCCGTCTCTACTAAAAATACAAAAAATTAGCTGGGCGTGGTGGTGCGTGCCTGTAATCCCAGCTACTCGGGAGGCTGAGGCAGGAGAATTGCCTGAAACCAGGAAGCGGAGGTTGCGGTGAGCCGAGATAGTGCCATTGCACTCCAGCCTGGGTAACAAGAGTGAAACTCTGTCTCAAAAAAAAAAACAAAAAAAAAGTTTGCAGACTAAACCAAATCTCTAAAGCCTGATGATTTTCCTGAAGTATGGTAACTCAGGAGGGAAAGCAAGACACCCTCGTGGGAATTCTTTGAGTTTTTCATTCTTTTCTCTCTCCACTCAGTTCCATCCAGATGTGGCAGTCTCAAGTGGCTGGTAGAAAAAAATTCTGGCCAGGAACAGTGGCTCAGGCCTGCAATCTCAGCATTTTGGGAGGCCAAGGTGGGCGGATTGCTTGAGCTCACAAGTTTGAGATCAGCCTGGGCAACATGCCAAACCCTGTCTCTACAAAAAATACAAAAATCAGCTGGGCATGATGGCACATACCTGTAGTCTCAGTTCTTTGTAGGCTGAGGTAGGAGGATCACTTGAACCTGAGAGGTTAAGGCTGCAGTAAACCATGATTATGCCACTGCACTTAGCCTGGGTGACAGGGGAGACCCTGTCTCAAAAGGGAAAAAAAGAAAAGAAAAAAGAAAAAAATTTTTTAACAGTAATTAAGAAAGTAAACTAAATGGTCAACACAAATGTATAAAAATATATTTATAATGTAATGTTTATTAAGCTTGCTTGGAAAATAAAATTCTTTTACTTTAAATTACTTCATTTCTATGCATTAAAGGAATGGTCCACAGTGAAACAAAAGCAGTATTTCCAGTAATGTTAGTTGTCTCTAGCTCTGTACACGTTTTCAGCTTTCAACACCTGTCTACCACCATAACCAATGCAGAGTTGTTTAATATGAAGTTTTGACTAAAAATGGGAAAACTGGAGTGAAACAGGCTCAAAACAAGCAAATCAATACCAAGAGCCAGAAAGTGTTCTTCTTGAAATTTATATACCATACTTACAAAAAAGAAGCTAAACCAATTGATCATTATATACACACATTTGTGAATATTAGTATCTTACATTTACATATACATGTGCATATGTAATCAAGTATAATGACAAATGTTAAATAATTTTTATCAGTGAAAAATACATAAAACATGACTGATACTTCATTCTGAGTGCTTGTTCGATATTCAGTGCTTAAAAACATTTGGAAAAATAATCCCAAAATATAACCTGGTGAAAGATATTTAAAATGTGAAAGAGATAAGGAAATACTAAGTGTTTGGTGTGATTTTAATAAGTAGGGGAAGTGGGCAGAAATAAGATCTATCCTTGGGGAGGAATTGCATAGCATAGACCGGATGAAGAATCGGAAAGGAAGAACATGGTTTTTCCCAAGGCCAATCTTGCTCAAAATGGAACAGAACCAGGGAATTTTCCGTACAACGTAAATGAACTGAAGTTTCCATCATGAGTCCATTCTATTAGCAGACGCACAACTGACTTCCTCCTTGAGTCTTTATTAGGAGGCAGGCCTCAGACATTTACCCTACAGTCAGATACAACGTCAGTTCTTTTCTTGGCTTCCATCAAGACGGTGGTAAGAGTGCAAGGGTATCATATAATGACATTGCACAACTTTGTAGGAATCTGTCTTTACTGAAGAACCAGAGGACGGTGTGCTAACCATCCTTCCAAGCATGGGCTGGTTTGCAATTCTTGAACCTCGCGATTCTTCCCTAAAGACTGAGTTCCGTTAAGAGTTGGGGCAACTCTTGGTGCGTCCTTCCCAGCGCACTCCAGGGTCTGGGATGGGCGGCGGCGGCCCAGGCCGGCCTGCTATTTGAGGCAGGGACAGCAGAAACAGCAGATGGTCCGGCAGGGGTTCTTCTTCTTGTACTGCACCGCCTTGCGCACCTGCGCCTTGGCCTGGCCAGTGTAGTCCACCGTCTTCTGCACGTTGAGCTCGATGACGTTCAGGGTGTCGGCCTGCTTCTCTACCAGCACCGCCATCTGCAAGAAGAGCTCGTGCACGTCGCGGATGCGGCTCTCCAGGCGCAGCAGCTCGCGGTGGCGGCTCTCGATCTCGTTGAGGGCGGCCCGCGCGCCCTTCACGTCGGCCAGCAGGTTCTCGGAGAACACGTCCCACTTGCCCTGCTCGAACATGTCCTCGATCTGGTCGCCCGAGACGTCCTTGCCCATGATCTCCAGCTGGCGTTGGATGCGGATCTTGCAGTTGTCGCGCTGCTTCATCTCGGCCTCGTTGTAGTCGTGCATGGCGCGCTGGAAGGTGAGGGTGAGCGCGTTGTACTGCGCCCGCGAGATGCGCGCCGCCGCCGAGTGCGGGCCATGCTGGGCCTCGGCCGCCTCGCTCAGCTCTTTCATGGCGCGCAGCTTGCGGTGGATGACCTCGCCTCGGGCCTTGATGGCCTTGGCGATGGAGTTGGTGTCGCGCTTGATGCTGCTGAGGCGCCGCATGGACGTGAGGAAGCGGGCATTCTGCTTTCTCAGCCGCTTCACGTCGGCCACCAGCAGCTGGTTCTCATACTGGATGTCCTGGATGTCTCGGTACAGGGACTCCAGGAGGTGGTCCGTCTCGAATACGATGTCCTCGTGGGGCGAGTCAAACTCATCGTCCCCGTCTGGGAACTGCTGGTCATATTGCTTGGACAAGTCCAGAAGTTCTGCTAGCCGGTCTTTCATTTTGCCTGCAAGTAGAGACAATGAAGTTAAACTTCGCTATTGAGGGTCAAATATTTGCCTTCAGGGGACTGAAACGGAAACATGTTACTCAGCACTCCCAATTTTTTATTCCAGTAAGTGCATTAAAGGAGCTAACTGTTCTGACATTTGCTTACAAGAAAAGAAACAAGATGGCCAAACAACTTGTATTTAAAGGCCTACAGGCATCTGCAGTACTATCACAGCCGTCCAGAACTCAATCCGCAATTTAAACTTTTAGATTGCATTAGGAAACCATCTTTTTCTTGTTTTATGTTTTCCAATCATCGCAAATTAAAACAGACACAGAAAGGAAAGAAAAAGAAGAAGAAAGACTTACAATCATAAGGTTTTTGAATGAGAACAACCTACAAGGCTTTGGGGCCAACATCCAAATGTTGCCTATTTTGTGTCTATTTCAACACTGGTAAGCAGCCCCTCCTGTACATACTAACAACTCTTAAAACAGTTACCATGCAAATCATGATTTAAATATTTTTCTCTTAAAGATGTTGTAAAAATAAAACATGCTTGAAGTAAAATGACAACAGCAATATAAAGACAGAAATCTAAATGTAAAATTTAGAAGTAGAAGTTTCCTTACTCCTCTTCTCAATAACATTCCCTAAGGATAAGCATCGTTAATACCACTGCTTTTTAGAATGCTTTTATATGGAAAATTCCAATTATATATGGCCTAGTGCCAATAATATAACACACTCCCATTTGCCCATCACATAAGCATCAATGTTTGCGCACTTTTAATAGCTTTCTGAAACAAGTTGGCAGCTCAAGCAAAATTTTCATGTTTTTACAAGGATGGTTTTGGTAATTCCTCTGCTTAGTAAAGCAAAATAATAGTCTCTATGTCCATATTTTTTCCAATGAAGTAAAAAACTTTCATTTTTAGTAGCATGTATATATGCTAATATAGGGAATATCTTGCCTTTATACATGAGACTTCATGATGAGAAAGATTCCTTTTCTCCTACATAATTTGCAGCAAAGAGGGGAATAGTGGTAACGCATAATGGTTACACAATATATCAGGGTTCTTGGTCTCAAATTAAAGCTTCTTTCAAGTTGAAGTAATTAATTTCATATTACCACTAATGGAATGCTGACAAGTTGGAATTGGTGGTAAATGGAAAATGGCGAAATATTAACCATGGCCTCTCATCTACCATGATCATTATTTACATAAATTAAGCAGAAGTTTTATTCTATGATGGTGATTTTTAATATAACAATGTAAGCTGCTTAAAGTGCCATTTCTGATATCTGGTGGCTATAATCAATACCAGACCTTCTCAATAATGGGGAAGGTGATTCTCCTAGCAGTATGGTTGATGGGCAGAAAAAAGATCCAGGCTGGACCGAAACTATGCCTTCACCTGGTCTCAATTTCTTGATATTCAACTGTTCCCTCATTTTAACAAAATTGAAAGACAAACCACCAACTGGGGAGAAATTATAACATATGACAGATAAGGGGTTAAGATACAAAATACATGTATTTCTAAGCTACCAAAAAATCTACTTACCCACACAGTGAAAGGGCAATTCAGAGAAGATATAAATGACAGAGAACATAAATGCATGTTACATATGCCTGATATTGTCTATGCATCTTTCATGTGATATGCTCTCTAGTCTTCATACAGATTCTGTGAGAAGGTACTGCCATTATCAGAGTTGGTGTGAGCATAGGGAGATCAAGGAATTTACACGAGGTCACCAGTAAGTGAACACCCAGGCTTCAGAACAGCACCACTTAACCAATGCAGTAAATAATCTTATGTTTTTATAATATAGTCACAAAAGACTTCTGTGTTAAACAAGGAAATGCAAATTAAACTGCTGAGAATTTTTTTCCCCATAAAGTTAGCAGGAAATTTTTTGGTTGCTGTTGTTTTTTGAGATGGAGTCTGGCTCTGTCGCCCAGGCTGGAGTACAGTGGTGCGATCTTGGCTCTCTGCAACCTCCACCTCCCGAGTTCAAGCATTGTCCTGGCTCAGCCTCCCAAGAAGCTGGGATTACAGGTGCATGCTGCCACGCCCGGCTAATTTTTTTTGTATTTTTAGTAAAGACAGGGTTTCACCATGTTGCCCAGGCTGGTCTTGAACTCCTGAGCTCAGGCGGTCCACCCACCTCAGCCTCCCAAAGTGCTAGGATTAGAGGTGTGAGCCACCATGCCCGGCCAGGAACTTTTTAAAAACAGTAATTTTTCAAATGGGTAAGGATTCCAGGAATTCTAAAAAAATACTAATAATTCCATCTCATGCCAGTCAGAATGGTGATTATTAAAATGTTGGGAAACAGCAGATGCTGGTGAGGTTGTGGAGAAATAGGAATGCTTTTATACTGTTGGTGGGAATGTAAATTAGTTCAACCATTGTGGAAGACAGCGTGGAGATTCCTCAAAGGTGTAGAACCGGAAATATCATTTAAGCCAGCAATCCCATTACTGGGTATATACTATATCCAAAGAGTAAAAATTATTCTATTATAAAGATACATGCATGTGCATGTTCACTGCAGCACTCTTCACAATAGCAAAGACATGGAACCAACCCAAATGTCTATCAATGATAGACTGGATAAAGAAAATGTGGTACATATACACCATGGAATACTGTATACAGCCATAAAGAGGAATAAGATCATGTTCTGTCCAGAGACATGGATGAAGGTGGGAGCCATTATCCTCAGCAAACTAACCCATGAACAGAAAGCCAAACACTGCATGTTCCCACTTATAAGTGGGAATTAAACAATGAGAACACATGGACACAGGGAAGGGAACAATGCACACTGAGGCCTTGGGGAAGGGCAGGGGAGGGGAGAGCATTAGGGAAAAGATCTGATGCATGCTGGGCTTAATACCTAGGTTGATCTGTGCAGCAAACCAACATGGCACACGTTTATCTGTGTAACAAAGCTGCACATGCTGCACATGTACCCTGGAACTTAAAAACATAAATAAAATAAAATAAAATAAAATAGTCAATACTATTGTTCAGGGTTTTGAGACCTCTCTCAGCTTCTGCTGAACTAAGCAATTACATTAAATTTTTTTCTAGATTAAAAACAATAGTCTAATGTAAAATTCCTGTGGTGCCTTTGTTTTTGCAACTTAATCATTTTGCAAATGAAATATATTAATTATTTAAAAAATTGGTAATTGATAGAATCTTTCTGGAAGACAGTTTAGTAATATGTATCAAAAGCTTTTCAATTGTGCATTTGTTTTGATCTATGTGCCTTTATTCTAAAGATATAATGCAAAGGCATATGAAACTCATCGCTCTAAATATTTTCATCACCACCTTGTTTTTACAGAAGTTCAGAAATAAGTTAAATGCACAATAATGAGGACATAAGTCACAGAGTTTAGAAGGCTATCTGATGGCATGAAAAGCATATATACTCTGTTAGGCAGAAAAAGTAGGTATGGAGAAGAGAGAATTTGCAGCATTCTAAAACAAAAACTTGAATAATATACATCAAAATGTTAATTATAATTTTCTTTGAGTTGTAGAATCATACATGGTTTAAATTCCTTTTGCTTTTCTGTATTTTCCAAAATTTTTATAATGTCCACACAGATTTCATAATTTGAAAACCACCACAAGACTATAAATACTATTTGTGTAGAGGACTTTAGCAACTTTTAAAAGTCTACGCATTGCAATCAAGTTAACATTTTACGCTACCTGGGGAAAGCGCATTAGCTAGCTTGCACAGAGTTGAGCTGTACCCATCTGCTTAAGTTAGTATCCAATATAGTCTACCATGCAACAACTGGATGAGATGGAATGGATACATTTTGATCAACAAGGCAAGAAGAGGTGAGAGATGACTTCCTTCCTTACATCTTGGCCAAGCCTTAGGAGGCACTTCAACCGAAGGAAATGGGTAGATAAGGGACTGTGCCACACCCTGGGACACTAGGGATCATTTGTAGGCATCCTGCTTGTTCTAGACAGGTCCTGTGCTCTGTATTGCTCTCCTAGAGCCATGAAAAAGCTATTAAGGGACATCATCTAATCATAATATGAAGAGTCGAGTACAATCCAACCATATAGAAAATGGTCTTTGAAAAATGTTTAGGGACAGTCATTCCTTCTCAAGATCAAACAACCATAAAGTCATAGATAACAAATTACAAATCAGGTGAGGGCCCAAGCTCATGTCCATAGGTGCAAGTCCATAATGTGCTATTAAGAGAAAAAAAAAGGGTACGGGAGATGTAAAGATTCTCTCTTGAGGTGTGGTCAGGAAGGAGGGAAGGGGGCCTTCACCTTGCCTTCCTGCCCACCTTTCCTGGCTCAGCCCAGCCTCAGATGAGTTGCCTCCACTGACATAGAAGGTCTCCTGGTCGCCAGGGAGCAAACATTAGGAAAACCACAACAGAAAGTCAACTAAGAGGCTGCTATTCCTAAGAATGTCTCCAAAAAGTTAAAAATGTATACACTGCTGAAGTTACACAAAAATATAGAAGTGGGCACAAATAGAGCATCAAAATAACCTATATATCCTGTAGCCTGATTCTGTACTATGAGTTCCTAGAAAGAGAACGACGGTAAATGAGAAAGAAAATTCAGACAATTCTACAGACCTTCCTGTCTCATTATATGTAATAAACTTTGGTAAATTGTACTCATCATTGCTAAAAATAAGTCCTACTTTGGATTTGCATGGAGGTGATGAATTTAAAAGGAAATTTACAACAACTACCAAAAATCTGCTTCTGCTTTCTAATTTTCTTTTCAGTCTTACATATAATCTGTCCTGAAAACTAGGTCCAATAGCGAAGGAAGCTGGAATTGCTTAAGTCTTTTTTCATTGGGCAATAAAGTTTTGTGTAAGAGAAAACAAAGGAACAAAGAGATGATGGCAGCTCAGTGGTCCTCAGTCTGCAGGAGGCGACAGAATCATCTAAAGAGCTTCAAAGATTACAGATGCCTGGGCACCCAAAGTTTCTGATTCGGTAGGTCTAGCATGATCTCCAGGTGATTATAATGCATACCCAAATTTGTGACCCATTCCATAGATACCTATCATGTCACTTTTTTTTTTTTTGAGATGGAGTCGAGTCTTGCTCTGTCACCCAGGTGGGAGTGCAGTGGCACAATCTCGGCTCACTGCAACCTCTGTCTCCCAGGTTCAAGCAATTCTCCTGGCTCAGCCTCCCGTGTAGCTGGAATTACAGGTGTGCACCACCATGCCCAGCTAATTTTTGTATTTTTAGTAGATATGGGGTTTTACCATGTTGGCCAAGCTGGTCTCAAACTACTGACCTCAGGTGATCTGCCCACCTCGGCCTCCCAAAGTTCTGGGAATACAGGTGTAAGCCATCATGCCTGGTGGTGAGCATTTGTTGTCATCCCACATTCCTGATCTGACCTCCTAAGTGTCCCCATTCCTTCCCCTTGAATTTGTACATACTCACTGTGAAAGGGTGCAAAAATGTTTTTCTGGCAAGGCGCGGTGATTCACACCTGTAATCCTGGCTTGGGAGGCCAGGGCAGGTGAATCACTTGCACTCAGGAGTTCAAGACCAGCCTAGGCAACAGGGCAAACCCCATCTCTACAAAAACAGAAAAATTAGCCAGACATGGTAGTGCACATCTGTAATCCCAGCTACTTGGGAGGCTAAGGATGGAAGATCACTCTTGAACCTGGGAAGCAGAGGTTGCAGTGAGCTAAGATCACACCACTGCACTCCAGCCTGGATGACAGCGTGACCCTGTCTCAAAATAATAATAACAAAATAAAAATAAAAATTTTCTTACTATACATTCTTTGCACCTTCTCTGATCAAGAGGTAACAGACTATCTCCCAACTCCTTGAGTTTGAGTGTGGCCATGAGACTGAGATTTGCTTTGACCATTGAGACATTAGGAAATATGATGCAAGCAGAGGTTTGAAAAGCATTTGTGCAAAAGGGCTTGCTATTGGGTACCTTCATTCCACTAAATGATGAATCCTGGACTAGGCTGCAGGAAGATGATGCCCAGTTGAGCAGTACTTGAGGCTGAGCACAGCCCCCAGCTAACCCACCAAAAGACTGAACATGAAGGAGGCCAGGAGAGCCCAACAGAAGACTGCTCAGCCAATCAACAGGATTGTGAGAAATAATACATCATTGTGTTTGAAGCCACTAAAATAGGTAGCAGTTTCTTATGCAGCACAAGCTAACTGACACACAAATTGGTACCTAGGAGTGGCATGCTGCCAGAACAGAAACCTCAAACATTCCACAATGGCTTTGGCACCAGACAGCAGGTGAAGAGCAGTGATGTAACTGCCAAGGAAAACTGGAAAGATGGCACGCAGATTGTTAGAGGAGACTGGAAGTGGTGAGGAAACTGAGAGCAGTCAGGGGAAAAGGCAACCCTTATCATAGGGAGCCAAGCACTTGGCAACACTGCTGCCTGTGGCAGCTCCAAAGACAGAAAATGTCAGTATGAATTTTGCATCTCACTGCAAAGATCTCCAGACAATGTTGAAAGTGTTTGAGTGTGTCTATAACTACATAGAATTTCTACAAGATAGAGACAAACTAAAAATTGAATTATCTAGTTTGCAAGCATTATTTAGAGAAAATAGAAAATAGAAACCAGAACTCACAAGATAGGAAAATAAAAACTTTTTACGTCTCCCATCTCCTCAACTGAAAGAAACAATTCTAAGAAAGAAATGGCCTCAGAGTAAAGACCTTGGTAAAACTGAATCAGGTGTCTCATAGACCTTCTCAGCTAGACAAAGTGAGCCTAAGACTCTAAGCATATTGTCTCAAAGCAGCCTGACCCTCAGCCTGAAGTAGACAGAGGTCTACCATGAAAACAATTATGAATGTAGGTTTTAGGGTCATGGAGCCTAATTAGATTCTTTGGAAATCCACAAAGTTTTTAAGAGAGTTTTACTGACAAGCACATGCACAACCTTGGCCTAAAAATACAGAGGTTTTTCAAAGGAAAAGAGCCCTCTGGGTCCCCAACTTTTTATGATCAGGATCTAGGCCAATGAAGTTATTTAGCAGCAAAAATAAGCCATTTGTTATGAGAAAAGAAGAGAGTTTCAGAGGGTAGAGCCAAGAACAGTAGAGAACTATAAACCAGGAAACCACTTCTGAAAAGCAGAGCTGGGTTCTAATCACAGAACATGGCCCAGCTCAGGAACAGGGGCACTGGTAACATGTGCTTGGACAGAACTGCTATGGACCAGTGATTGTCATGTGTATCCTGCATTTTTTTTTTTTTTAACAGGGTGTCTACTTTTGTTATCCTTTTCCTATCTCGTCATTATATGTTAGATGTGTATGGGAAAGAGCCTGTTCATCGTCTTGGGATAAACAGAATCAGCATCAGAAGAGCTATCTCTGCGTAGTTTGAACTGTATCTAGATCTCATACAGATCAGGCATAAATCTCTAGACTTCAAGGCTAATACTATAATCTGATGAGACTTCAGAGAATCCTGGGATGGGAGTGATTACACTTTTTTTGCAAGAGAAATGTGAATAATTTTTGTCAGAGACAGACTATACTTGATTACAACAAATGGCAACAAATTCTTAGCAGCACCTCCCATCAAGAAGTGGCATCAGTTTCTCTACTCTTTGAATCGGTTTCTCCACCCTTGGCCACGAGACTTGCTTTGACCAAAAGGATGGTAAGAAGCATAGACCAAGCAGATGCTTCAATAGCACTAGCACCTTGGGGCTTGACTGCTCTGGGAGCACTGAAACCATTATGTGAGAAAGCTCAGGCTAGCTTCCTGGAGGATGAGGACACATGGAGAGCCAGGCCAGCCCCCAGCTGACCCACCTCAACTGAGCCCAGGTGAGATCCGTGGAAGAACCACCAGTGTTCACTATCTGCCAGAGACCGTTGTGGAAGGTTTACATGGATTATCTCATTTAATCCTTGAACCCAGGAGAAATAGGAAATTGTTACTTGGGGGTGGCTTGTTATACTGACAAAGCTACCTGATATACCTCTCTTTGGGTTTCTCTATGCTCCTTAAGGTATATTCTTCTTTAAAGAAGACTTGGAGGCTGTTGTGAATCATGGATAAATTATAATTCCTGGAAAGTAAATTCTCATGCATTTAAAACAAGTTTACTGCTATGATTTTAAAACACAAATGTAAGCAACATGAACCAAATAGCTGTCCTTATGAAGTATGTCACGTATGCAATAACTGTGACCTAAGCTATATATTAATATCTTGATTTTAATTCAGTAGACCTTTGTGATATTCTACTCATATTGTACGCAAAAGTTAATATAAAGCATACACAATTTTTAAAGCACATGTTTCGTAACATGTCTGAAGATAGCCTTTTTTTTTTTTTTTTTTGAAGACCATGGTCATAATCATGGTGAGGAGAAAAAAAACATGCTAAAAAAAAAGACTATTTCACACACACACAACTTCCACACAAAGACTCTGCAAAATTGTTTGATAATACAGTGTGCTAAATAGGAGTTCTTGAGCAGCGGGGTCAGGAAAGTACAAAGATACTTGGCAGTTTTAACCTCGGCTGAGTTTCAGTCTGATAAGAGGTTCTGAGAACTTGAAGAGCCAGTGTTTAAATGGAAGTGTATAGTTTGAAGTGTATCACAAGCCTATCATTCAGCTCACCAAAATAGGCAGTATGTAGGCACAGGGCAACTTCCTGAATAACACAACTCCACTGCCACATCCAAAAGTTCATTGTCAAAGACTAGACCAGGGAAGTTTTCTGCTGCCATGCTAAAAAGAGCAAAAAATAGTGGGATGTGAACTCGGCTTCTAAGGAATTTCATAAGTTGATTATGGCCTTACTAACCCTTCAAAATGTTAACGGCCATCAGGATACTTCTTTTCAGAGCTGTAGGATCCACTTAGAATTCCATATCCACTCAGGGACGTATAGGAGAAGGGCCAAGTGTTCAAGCCTGGGGAATCATGTGGAGACACAGCCAGATCCCACCTCTGCTGCTACTGGGTCTTGCCTGGGTTTCCTCACTGGTTTCAGGGTTCCCAGCAGTGAGGGCGATTCCGAACCGATGAGTGCCTTTCAAGCCTCTGATAAGTTCTGCATTGTTGTAGGACGTCTTCTCTATACCCTGTCTTCCCAATGCATAAATAATGACCTCATAGGACAGTAGAGAGGATTAAATGAGGTAAGCCATGTAAAGCTCTTAGAGTGAGCACTCTCTATATGTTACCTATGGTCATGTATTCACTTGATTTTAATTCCCCAAAATAACTAATGTAGATTCATTAACTTATGCAGCAGGCATGCATAAGTGTAATCTGGCTATGATAGACAAAAGCTTGTGTCTTTGGTGTTTCCAAGGAGCGAATTTCTTACCAATCCATTATTATGCTAATAAAAAGGCTTGGATCACCAGGGGTATCTTTTCTGATTAGTTTCATAAGTACTTGGTACCAGCAGCTTGTGTTCACTGCAGGGAAGTTGGACTGGATGACAACTGCAAGAATTTGTTATTCCTTCACATCTGTCCTGCTCATCCTCCAGTGGAAATTCTCCTCAAAAATAATGTTTATGCCAAGTACT
Organism: Aotus nancymaae; assembly: GCF_030222135.1. Lineage (NCBI taxonomy): Eukaryota > Metazoa > Chordata > Mammalia > Primates > Aotidae > Aotus > Aotus nancymaae. The sequence goes on from NW_026988454.1 coordinate 23,590,292, forward strand.
TTCCCAAAAATGTGACTTCTCTGCTTCATCCATGTGCCAAGGCATCCTTATATCAATAAGGAGTAAATAATGCTGTGTTGAACAGCATGCTAGCAGTAGTGAACAGAAACACGAGTGTGAAAGATTTTCAAAAGGAGCTTAGCATGAGGGATGCCATATATGCTGTTGCCAATGCTTAGGAAATGCGACTAAAGACACAGTTGTGCATAACTGGCACAACCTCTGGCGTGTGACTATGTTCAGTGATGATGATGAACAAGGTGGTGACTTTGAAGGATTCTGTATAACAAATGAGAGAAAATTGACGCATGATCTCCTTACATATGCAAAAAATATACCTTCAGAGTCCATCAGTAAGCTGGAAGAAGATATTAATGAAGTTTTTTTAACATCAACAAGGAGGCTACAGTTCTTCATTCATTGACTGATGGTGAAATAGCTGAAATGTTTCTCAGTGAAAATGATTATGATAATAGGGACAATGAATATGCCATTAATGCTGCAGAAAAAGTGCCTACAGATGACACAGTGGATGTGTGATGAGCTTATTGAAGGACTAGAGCAGCGTGCATTTATAACAGAACAAGAAATGATATCAGTTTGTAAAATCTAAGAGACTTCTAAGATGAAAACCATTGTTAATGAGGCAGATGACTCTGGAGGAAATATTTTAAAAGGCCATCCAGCAGGATGCCTCCTCATCCTCAGAGGACCCACTTCCCTCAACTATTATTGATATTTCTTCTCACCTAAAAAAGTACAATGTACAATAACTTTTTAATCAAAATACATCATGCCATTGCTGTTCCCATTAACAGTGGGTACAGGTATTTGGTGATGCTACTGGGCTTAGGTATGCTGAACATATTATTTTTTTCACTGTATTAATGTTATATATTTTTTACCATTATGTACTTACGTGTGAATAAGTCTAAGAAAATGATTGTAGTCAGGCGTGGTGGCTCACACCTGTAATCCTAGCACTTTGGGAGGCTGAGGTGAGCAGGCTGTTTGAGTCCAGGAGTTCAAGACCACCCATGGGAAACATAGTGAAACCCCATCTCTACAACAAAATACAATAATTAGCTGAGAGCAGTGGTGTACACCTGTACTCCCAGCTTTGGGAGGCTGAGGTGGGAGGATCAGCTGGGCCCAGGAGGTCGAGGCTTCGGTGTGAGCTATGATCTAACCTGAGCAACAGAGCAAGATCTTGACTCAAAAAAAGAAAATTAAAAAGAAAGAAATGATTGCTTATCAGTAGCGTGTAAATTCAGAGTCAGGAATGATGGTGATACCAAGCAAGCACAGATGGTCCACATGGGTGCCTAAGATAGTCACACCTTTGTTTTCTGATGGTTCAGCGTCCATAAACTTTGTGTCATGCACAAAATTATTAAAAACATTGTATACAATTATCTTCAGGCTATGTGTATAGGTATATATGAAACATACATTTTGTGTTTAGATCTGGATATTATTCCCATGATATCTCACGATGTATATGCAAATATTCCAAAATCCAAAAAAATCTGAAATCCAAAACACTTCTAGTCTGAAGCATTTCAGATAAGAGATACTCAACATGTAATAATACATCAAATAAGACAGAATTGCTTAACGTGAAAAGTAAAAACTTTCCATCATCTAATACAACTGTATATAATAATTCTATTAAATAACCAACAATAAAATATAATACATATTCTTCCAGATTCTTTTCTATACCAGAAGGTTGTGAACACTTAAGAGACAGTGTTCAGAAGAACCAATCCTGTTACTGTGAAATTTAGTTCCTTTCCCTGGAAAACCACAGAAGCTGTCTGAGGTTTCTTCTTCCCAGGGCCATCCCTCAGAGATGCAGGGACACAGGGAAAGTCACACCATACTTTACATCGACAAAATTTTTGTGCAGGTGAAGTCAGGTAAAAAGAAAGAAAGAGAGAGATAGACAAAAAAAAAAAGGAAAGAAAGAAAGGGAAGGGAAGGGGGAAGGGAAGAAAAGAGGGAAAGGGGAAGGAAGGGCCGGGAATAGTGACCATGCCTATAATCCCAGCACTTTGGAAGGCCAAGGCAGTCAGATCACTTGAGGTCAGGCGTTTGAGATCAGCCTGGCCAACATGGTGAAACCCTATCTCTACTAAAAATACAAGAATCAGCTGGGTGTGTTGGCACATGTGTAATTCCAGCTACTTGGGAGGCTGAGTCAGGAAAATCGCTTGAACCTGAGAGGCAGAGGTTGCAGTGAGTGAGATCGCACCACTGCAGCCTGTGCAACACAGCAAAAGTCAAGGAAGGAAGGAAGGAAGGAAGGGAGGGAGGGAGGGAGGGAAGGAAGGAAAGAAGGAAAGAAAGAAGGAGAAAGAAATGAAGGAAGACTGAGGGAAACTTGGAAAAGAAGGGGAAATTTTAGAATGCAAGAATATCCCCATGTGTGCTTTCATGTTTAAGAATCTCAAGATGGTTACCCCAATTCCACACATCCCAGAGACTGTGAAAGAATCTTGAAGCATCTAAGCTAGTCTGAGGACTAATATTAAGACTTAGTGTTTACATAAAAACCCTAGAAGAAGACCTAGGCAATACCATTCAGGACATAGGAATGGGCAAACACTTCATAACTAAAACACCAAAAGCAATGGCAACACAATCCAAAATTGACAAATGGGATCTAATTAGTTTCTTCTGCACGGCAAAAGAAACTATCACTAGAGTGAACAGGCAATCTACAGAATGGGAGAAAATTTTTGCAATCTATCCATCTCACAAAGAGCTAATACCCAGAATCTACAAAGAACTTAAACAAATACACAAGAAAAAAAACAACCACATCAAAAAGTGGGCAAAGGATATGAACAGATACTTCTCAAAAGAAGATATTTAGGCAATCAACAAACCTATGAAAAAAGCTTATCATCATGGGTCATTAGAGAAATGAAAATCAAAACCACAATGAGATATCATTTCATGCCAGTTAGAATGGCAATTATTAAAAGTCAGCAAACAACAGATGCTGGAGAGGATGTGGAGAAATAGGAACACTTTTACACTGTTGGTGGTAGTGTAAATTAGTTCAACCATTGTGGAAGACCACATGGCAATTTCTCAAGGATCTAGTAGAAATACCATTTGACTCAGCAATCCCATTACTAGGTGTATACCCAAAAGATTATAAATCATTCTATTATAAAGACACATGCACACATATGTTCATTGCAGCACTGCTCATGATAGCAAACACTTGTAACCAACCCAAATGCCCATCTATGATAGATTGGATAAATTGTGGGATATATACACCATGGAATACTATGCAGCTATAAAAAAGGATGAGTTCATGTCCCTTGCAGGGTCACGGATGAAGCTTGAAACCATTATTCTCAGCAAACTAACACAAGAACAGAAAACCAAACACTGCATGTTCTCATGCATAAGTGGGAGTTGAACAATGAGAACACACAGGCACAGGGAGGGAAATATCACACACTGGGGCCTGTCATGGGGTCAGGAGCTGCATTAGGAGAAATATCTAATGTAGAGGACGGGTTGATGGGTGCAGCAAACCACAACGGTACCTGTATAGCTATGTAACAAACCTGCATGTTTTGCATGTGTACCCCAGAACTTAAAGCATTAAAAAAAAATAAGACTTAGTGTTTATAAAATTAGTGGCTAGGTTTTCTTTTGGGAACGAGTTAACAGTTTTAATCCATGACCTATACATTGAATATCTCTTCTGCATTAAGTGTCTCATAAAGGTAAGCTGTATTCCCTTCACCCCCACCACCAATTAATAAGATTTCATTGCTAGTAGTGGTAGTTTTTGTTTAGTTTTTCAGTTAGATTCAGGAACATGTAGTGAAAAGATCTTATTCTTCATCTAACAGAAGCCTTAAAAGTACTGTTTCCAAGCAAGAAGCAAAGGGTAGATACTCCTACTGCTGCTAACATCATTTGAAAAAAGGGTTCTCGGCCTTTTAAGTGAGGGCTTATTCCCATTTCCATCTCTAGCTGCACAAAGTTGAGCGAGACATTTAACATCTCTGTCAGTTTCTTCATCTGTAAAATGGTAATAACTCTACTTACCTCACAGGGTTACTTTTTGATCATTAAGTAACATAAGTTACGTATGTGAAAGCACTTTGTAAACTTTAAAGTATTTTACAGTCTTAGGAATTATTATTTTGAATACTGCCATCCATAATCAGTTAATTTATCAGGTAGCTTATTGAAGATACTACAAGTACTACTCATTTGGAAGCATGTGCAGACCATATGATCTAAAATAATTCTATAAAACCAAAGAATGATTCTATTATTAGGTTTTTGTTTTTTTGAGACAAAGTTGTGCTCTTGTTGCCCAGGCTAGAGTGCAATGGCGCGATCTCAGCTCACCACAACCTCTGCCTCCCAGGTTCAAGTGATTCTCCTGCCTCAACCTCCCAAGTAGCTGGGATTACCGGCATGTGCCACCATGCCCAGCTAATTTTGTGTTTTTAGTAGAGACGGGGTTTCTCCATGTTGGTCAGGCTGGTCTCAAATTCCCGACCTCAGGTGATCTCAGCCTCTCAAAGTGCTGGGATTGCAGGCGTCAGCCACCGCGCCTGGACTCTATTATTAGTTTCTTATATTACTCCTATAACTCAGGTGACAGAATATTTGTGCTCTACTCAGCCTAAACTTCAGCAAGACAGGAGTTAGGTGTTTTGTATTCTCTATATAGAAGGGGCAAAGAAAAACTCACTTATTGTAAAGAGAATTTTTCTTCCAAGTGAATATCTTGCATTATACCTATCAAAGAAGACAAATAACCAATATCTTCTTTCAAAACAAAACCAACTAAAAGGCAGTAGTTGATCAAATTTCTTATACATTTACCCCAATTGAAACTGTTTCATGTAGCAACTGTGCTCTCTTAAGCTACATAGGCTGTGGCTCAAACCTATAATCCCAGCACTTTGAGAGGCCGAGGCAGGCGGATCACCTGAGGTCAGGAGTTCGAGACCAGCCTGGCCAACACGGTGAAACTCTGTCTCTACTAAAAATAAAAAAATTAGCAGGGCATGGTGGCAGGTGCCTGTAATCCCAGCTACTTGGGAGGCTGAGGCAGAAGAATCACTTTAACCTGGGAGATGGAGGTTGCAGTGAGCCGATATTGTGCCACTGCACTCCAGTCTGGGCAACAAGAGCAAAACTGTGTCTCAAAAAATAAAAAATAAAATAAAATAAAGCTATATAGAATCAACATCTACAAGTATTGAAAAAAATCTTAAACATCTTATAATTCTAACAGGATTTTAATTTTCCCTTATATGTGAGCTTCTAATTTGGATAAAAGGGATGTTGCATGTTTGCAGTTATACTGGTAATGTTTGCCATGGGAATCAGTAGCTATCTTTCTATATGTCCAAAAGTGCAGAAAATTCTGTAGCTAAAGAATAATGTAATTTGTTCTCTCATGAACAGACTATCAGTATCCATGCAGAATAATTCCCAGAAATTATGACATGCATACAACTTTAAATACTGTAACTTTCACTTTTGCTTACTGTTGAGTATTCTTTATCATTCGATTTTAACATAATTTAAAATACCTCAATTCTATTAACTAAAATATACACAACAGCATAGAAATAGTAGCATCCATTAGCTTTATTTTATTTTTATAAACCAAGTTGAGAAGGCTTTTAGTGAGATTTTAAGTAATGTTTGTAAAGTAGACTATGTGATTGATATCCTTATCCACATCTTTCAGGACACATGTTTGCATAGGCTACTCTGACAGGGACTTTCATGTGTTTATTCATCAAGTATTTATTGAGTATTTATACGCCAGGCATGATATGATGAGGTCAGCTTGGTGAGCAAAAAATAAGTGGTCCCAGTCCTTTTAAAATATATTTTCTAGATAAGCAAAACAAACAAACACGAAACAACTTAACATAAAGCTTTTTATGAGAGAAAGAGAGAGAGAGAGAAAATCTTGCTCTGTCACCCAGGCTCAAGTGCAGTGGCACAATCATAGCTCACTGCAGCCTCCACCTGCTGGGTTCAAGCAATCCTCCCACCTCAGCCTCCTGAGTAGCTGGAACTACAAGCCATGAACCACCACGCCCAGCTAATTTTTAAATTTTTGGGCTGGGCGCAGTGGCTCATGCCTGAAATGCCAGCACTTTGGGAGGCCAAGGAGACTGGATTACCTGAGGTCAGGAGTTCAAGACCAGCCTGGCCAACATGGAGAAGCTCCGTCACTACTCAAAAAGAAAAAAAAATACAAAACTTAGGCATAGTGGCAGGCGCCTGTAATCCCAGCTACTTGGGAGGCTGAAGCAGAGAGAATCACTTGAACCCAGGAGGCAGAGTTTGCAGTGAGCCGAGATAGTGACACTGCACTCCAGCCTGGGTGACAGAGTGAGACTCTGTCTCAAAAAAAAAAATTTTAAAAAAATTGTAGAGATGGGGTCTCACCATAGGCTAAGTTTTAACATTTTTGTAGACATGGGGTCTCGCTCAGTTGCCTAGGATAGTCTCAAACTCATGGGCTCAAGCAATCCTCCTGCCTTGGCCTCCCAAAGTGCTGGGATTACAGACATAAGCCATGATGCCTAGCCCATAAAGCAGTTTTAAAGAAATAAATCTAAATGTTATAAATTTGAAAGAAGGTAAGACTGATGAGATATTTTAAATATCGACACAGTTGAAACCAAAACTGACTTATGCAACTTCCCCATTATCAACTATCTGACAGAGGCTTACAACACAAAGACAGAACTATGAAGATGGTAGGAGAAATTTATCTTCACTTTTCTATGGATTTACAATACATTTATTAATTTCAATCATTGGTGTCTACTATGACACCAAGAATAGCTTAGTGTTTAAATAAGGATGCAGAGTCAAATAAACCTGCATGACTCCTAGCACTGAGCAAACTAGAATAAGACGATCGACCTCAAAAGGTGCTTACACACAGTGGATCAATTCCCAATAAATGCAGGTATTTTCATAGATAATACTTATGTTGTCACTCATGTCGGTAAACATACACACTTTCTAGGAATATCAACAAGAAAATGTATAAATGGTAGTTCAGTAATTTTTTACTTACGGCTCTTAGCCTGTCTTGGCCTACAGAAACTCCACCGTGGTGTGCCCCCTTATCCTGCCTTTCTTCTGGAGATGCCCACCAACCAGAGATGTCCCTCACCCTTTCCCATGCCCTATCCAAATTCAAACTTGCACATCTAAACATCCCATGCCTATAGTCCATCCTCTATGTTTTAAGGCAGTAAACAACTTTCTGATGAATATATCTGCTTGTAAGTGCTAATAGCTTAATATACTCCTCCATCCAGAAAACATATTTGCATTTTTGAAGATGCTGTCGCTATTCTGGATAAAATAGCACATTGAACATTACTTTTGCTCCCTTCCAAAACTCCACTAAATGAACTTTCTAAAGGCATAAGCCAACTAGGATAAAGAACAAATGAAAAGAAAGCAGCAACACAATTTTGGTAATTATGAAGCAAATGGAAAAATGATACTTGGTCTAGCAGATTTAAGAAAGTTAAATCCAGCTGGGTGTGGTGATTCACACCCATAATCCCAGCATTTTGGGAGGCCGAGGTGGGTGGATCGTGAGGTCAGGAGTTCAAGACCAGCCTGGCCAAGATGGTGAAACCCTGTCTTTACTAAAAAATACAAAAATTAGCCAAGCGTGGTGGCAGGTGCCTGTAATCCCAGCTCCTTGGGAGGCTGAGGCAGGGAATCGCTTGAACCTGGGAGGCAGAGGTTGCAGTGAGCTGAGATCATGCCACTGCACTCCAGCCTGGACAACAGAGCACGACTCTGTCTCAAACAAATAATAATAATAATAAAATTTTAAAAAATTTTTTTAAAGTTAAATCGTCAGTGAACAATGGAGAAGTCCAAGAAGCAACTGAAGTTATACCATAAAATAAATTTCTAAAGACGCAGAACTCATAATAAAAGGCCGAGTACCTATAGGAAAGGGGGTGATGGTGGGGTAATAACAAGTTGGGTTTGGTCAGAAGCTTTTTTAAGAAGTGGGAGTGCCTTCATTTTCTGTTCCACCCTGGCAGAAGAGTAGACAGATTAGACTGTGAACAGGGTAAAGGAGAATCTAGACTGCAGTAGAGGCACCCAACTGAAAAGAGAAGAATTCAGTGAATGTTTTCACACGGAACGTTGAACCTTCAGACCCTCCTCCTTCACCTACTTTCCAGCACGCTGGCCTATATCTTACAGGCAGAAAAATGGAAGATCCTTTTCTATAAAGGAGAAAGAAAGAAAGAGGTGAAAAAATAACGGAGTAAAGATAAGGAGCTTAGAAGTCCAGTCCCTTACATTCAAATTCCAAATAATAGGAATTTCAGAGAGAAAACATCCTATGAATGAAAATATTTATTGTGTTTATGCTGCTGTTGACAGTGGTGGCTGCAGGTGTCTAGATGTCAACAGAAAGGCAAACTATCCATAGCACTTGAAGTTGCAGCAAAAGGCAGTTAATAACTTAAGAAATTTTCCAATGTAGCACCACCAAAAACATGCTGACTGAAGAGGATTTTCCTCTACTGACTGTTAATCTCTACAGATGAGGCGACTCTATTAGAATTTTGATTCCTTAAGGAATAAGTTTCCTCCTTTAAAGAGTTCACTTCCAAAAAGACAAAATACTCTATTTTACCATCATCGCTTCTTATTTAAAAATTCAAATTCTTAATGAAAATATAAAAATGGAGCTCTTTTACAGTTAATAAAGTATTCAACTGGATTCACAGTGGCTAAAGTGATGACCTACACTTAGCAATGAACCAAGTTCAACCTATACAAAATAAAAAGTGCAAGAAAAAATGTCTAGAATTATTTCCTTTCCATCCATATGCTCCTTTTATACAATATTTATGGTAAAAGCAAGACAAAAAAGGAGAACATGAATGAAGTTATACTTGAGATAAACCAAGGAATATGCCAAAGGAGGTGAGGAAAGATGTGAAAATACATGGCAAATGGTCATCACAGGACCTCACACATCCATTCACTTGAAGTCATATTTCAAGCCTGGGTTATATTTTCACTTGCACTATAATTTTTGGTTCTATTTTTTTTGGCATCAGTGTGGTCAAGATGCTGAATGGTGTGGATATGTTTATCCACTTAAATGGGACATGGCGGAGCATTTTAGAACTCCACCTACATCTAGTAAGTGCTGCTTTATGGTGAATTAATCCCTCCCTCCTTGCAATATGCCGAATGATTTGTATTCTTAGTACTTAATGTAGATGTTCATAGGTTAAAGATGCACCTGTTAGCACTTGGCCTATTTGCTTTGTGATGTCAGGTTAAACAAGAAATAGGTTCTCACTAGAGAAGCAATCTGGTTACTTTTTCAACCCAAGATTTGCCTGTTAACTTATATATGAAACTTAAGGTCCTTTATTTATTTAATACAATAAATGTAAATAAATTGCAGCAGAAGAGCTGCAAAGGTTCAAAAGTTAAAAATCAAGAAGTCTCAATCCTTACCCTAAGCTTACAATTTATGGGGAGAAATAAGCAGGTATAAAAGTAATTTTTTAAAAGGCCAGGCACAGTGGCTCATGCCTGTAATTCCAGCACTTTGGGAGGTCAAGGCAGGCATGAAGTTCACTTGAGGTCAGGAGCTCAAGACCAGCCTGCCCAACGTGTAGTGAAAATACAAAAATTAGCTGGGCGTGGTGGCGCATGCTTGTAGTCCCAGCTACTTGGGAAGCTGAGGCAGGAGAACTGCTTGAACCTGGGAGGCAAGATCTCATCACTGTACTCCAGCCTGGGCAACAGAGCAAGACTCTGTCTCTCGAAAATAATAAGAATAACTTAAAAACGAAAACAAAACAAGAACTGGCCAGACAAGGAGAAAAAGAATACAGCATGAGCCACTAAGCTGGGTGGAGGTTGCAAATTGCAACACTGGGGTTGTGGCCTTTTCACCCAGGGCATCAAAAGTGACCTGGAAAGATGAGAAATCTCAGTGGACATGAACTTTTGAGGCAATGCATTTCACCCACAGTCTCCAACAAGCACATCTCTCAAGCACCCTCCTAGGCCATAGTAATCAGATCCTTGAGAATATATATATATATATTTTTTGAGATAAGGGTCTTGCTCTGTCACTCAGGCTGAAGTGCAGTGGCGTGATCTCGACTCACTGCAACCTCCACCTCCCAGGTTCAAGGGATTCTCCTGCCTCTGCCTCTTGAGTAGATGGGACTACAGGCGCATGCCACCATGCCCAGCTATTTTTTTGTATTTTTAGTAGAGACAGGGTTTCACTGTGTTTGCCAGGATTGTCTCAATCTCCTGACGTCCTGATCCACCCTCCTCGACCTCCCAAAGTGCTGGGATTAGAGGCATGAGCCACTGTGCTTGACCTAGATTAATTTTTAAAAGGCTGTGACATAAGTTCATGATTTTCAGAGTTTTACGTTTATTTTCTTCCACTGTATATTACATATTAAAATATTAACAAACTAACTTCTAGCAATAGTGCATTGAATGAGACACATAGAAACTTCCATCTGTTTCTTGTTACCTATTTTACTTCATTAAATGAAGGCGTTGTTTTCTTTTACTCTCTTTTTCACATACTAAACAAACACACACACACACACACACACAAGATTGGTCAGTTTTGAACTAGCTCAACCAAAAGATCTTCCTTTGTCAAAAAGTAGTCTCTTGGTTGGGCAGTGGCTCATGCCTGTTATCCCAGCACTCTGGGAGGCCGAGACGAATGGATCACGAAGTCAGGAGATCGAGACCATCCTGACCAATATCGTGAAACTCCATCTCTACTAAAAATATAGCCGGCCACGGTGACACGTGCCTGTAATCCCAGCTACTTGGGAGGCTGAGGCAGGAGAATTGCTTGACCTCGGGAGGCAGAGGTTGCAGTGAGCCAAGATCGTGCCACTGCACTCCAGCCTGGGTAACAGAGTGAGACTGTCTCAAAACAAAAACAAACAAACAAACAAAAAAATTCCCCTGAAAGTTATCTCTGATCCTATTAGATGGTCATTAAAGTTTTAAGACAGCACCTCAAAGCTTTCTGTGGCATAAGATTTCCTGAAATCTTCTTACTCTCCTAGAAAGTTGACTGATTCCTCTAAGTTCACTGATTCCCCTCCCCCATCTGCAACTATTCAAAAAATTTGGCATCTCTTACTTTGCTATCGAAGATAGCATAAGACCAAGCCAGAGACACCTCTCTCCCTCTTGCAATCTTGGTCAGAAGCCAGCAAAGGAATTTGCACTGTGCCGTCTGTTGGCCACATCAGGAATTTAAATGAAAAACAAGGGATGAGTCTCACTATACCAAGTCTGCTGGAACTAAGGCTCCAGTGCTTCTCTGCTGCCCCATAGTCCCCATGACTTCTGGATAATCTGAAAAATCCCAATATAATTGGTCACCACGAAAGGCATGAGTTTAGGGCGATGGTTCTCAAACTATAGCATGTATCGAAATCATCCGAGGAAAATGTAAGGTTTAAATGAGAGGCAACGGAGGCCAGTTATTGGAATGAAGAAATTTAATCGGCTCCTGGGCAAGGTTCTGCGGTTCGACAGGAGGGGCCGGAGAAGTCGCACGAACTCCTCTCAGACGTGGGGTTTTATAGGGAGTGGATGCGTTCCGATTGGCTGTGGGAGAGCAGGACATGGGTGGGGCAAGCTGCCATTGGCAGGTAAGCGGGATGCACAATGCTATTGGGCAGATTTACAAGGCTTCTTTTGCACTTTGGCGGGGTTTTCCAACGGCTGGCTGGGTGCTGAGTGCAAAGCTAGTGCCAAGTGCAGAAGTGGATGCGGGGTGATGACGTAGTATCTAGGCGTGGAGAGGGATGGGTGTGGCCAAGCTCCGGGCGGGAGGGGGCGTGTCCAAGCTCCCTGCGACGTGTTGAAAATGTCAATTCATGAGTTCCACCCCTAGATTCTGTTCCAGTGGATCTAGAATGGGGCCCTGGACTTCTATTTCTCTTTTCTTCTTCTTTTTTTTTTTCCTGGTTCTTGTACTGAAATATCCTTGGTAATTCTGAAGGTTATAATCTACAGACTACACACAGAGATTCTCTGGACTGGTTTGAGGACTTTCAAGGGCTTAAAAGAGAGAGTGAGAGAGAGAGAGGAACCCTAATATCACAAAATTGTCGAACATTTAACAATGCTAAAGCCTAGCATTACAGCAAGGACCAGCGTGTGTTATGCGTTTGTTCTGGGTCGGGACAGCCATGCTTGTTTGTTACCATGGGTGCCAGAGTTTAGCCTTCTTTGTTAGACACCGCTACTGCCCTCGCCACTGCCTACTCTCCCTGGCTCTTCTGCTCCTAATCTTCCTAGGATTAAGTTTACTTTGTCTTCTTGCTCTCTGGTCAGCTATTCTAAAATCCTTAAGGACGTTGGGCAAAAGTGACAACTTTCTGGGCTCCACTCTGCACGGCGATGGTCTGGGCCAGACAGACACAAGCAAGTCCATTGCAGAGGAGAATGCTCTCTTGGACAGAAAGGTAGTAAATGATGTGGTATCTAGATCCCCTTCCGGTCCCCCAGGTACTGGGGAGGTTGGCTGCTGAAGGCCCCTAGTTCCAGAAATTGCCCTGGACTGAAGGGAGCTGCATCCAACGATTAGTTGATGTGAGTATGAATGCTGAGCCTCTTGCCTCAGGAGGCAGAACAATTCTGAACAAGAATCCCAGCTTCTAAGTTCCTCATTGTGGAGGCCGCTGTTGTGCACACCCCACAGTTCAGTTTCTCCCTCTGTGAAATCTTGCTTCCCTCTCTCCTACTGTGTGTTGCCCCAGTAAAAACCTTCTGTATGTAAATTTTAGAGTTTCAGGGTCTGTTTCCTGGGAACTTGACCTGAGACACTGACCTTGCCCCTTTCATTCAAGTCCTGACAGCATAATGTAGCAGGCCTCTGCACTTAACCTCGGGCAGTCCTGGGTGGTGGCTTAATCTCTCCAAGTGTTTCCCTCCTTATCTGTAAAATGTCGATAATGGCAACGGCAACAAAAATCCTTATTATTTCCATTCTTCCTGGCTGTTACGAGAATTAACAGAAATAATATATATGACAGTACTTCATAAACAATAAATAATTAAATAATGTTATCAGCTAAACATCATTATATGTTGGTTTACCATGAAGTAATCAAGGAAGAGGGGAGGCGGAGGTGGGAAATGCAGTATTATTACAGAATTTAGCTAAGACACTATGTCCTACTTGTCTCAGATCAACAGATTTGGGTCACTAATCAACATAACTAAGCACACAATAGAAAATTAGAAAAACAACCATGAAAAGAGATGCACATTGCTGCAATTCTGAAACTGAAACCCAAGACAGAACTATTTGTTTACTGTTTCCATATGAAGACAAAAGCAGAGCAATTTGCACTATTCTGAAAAGCTGAAATTGATATTATTACCCAGTAAGCTATGCAAGGTGTAGTGGAATATCTCTTACATCTTAGAACAGGGAAACAAATAAAACAAGCATACAAAAGGGGAAATACTTTTCTAGAAGATGTAGTATTTTCTGGATTATTTTGATGTCCTGTCCACTGAAAAGAAAGAAAAGAACACAAATTAAATTTTAAAACACATTTAATTAGCTCAAGAAGGGTAACTGAAAATTACCAATTCTAAAACTCAAAATCATTCTAAAAATTACCAAATTACTGAGCCTTACAAAGAAGTAGAATGAAATACACAAATAATGTCTGGCATCCATAAACTCAGACGAAGGGGCCAACAAATGACTTACTCTGATAGATGGTTTCATTATTAGTAAAAGTCACAGAATGGTTGTTAGAACTGGGAGGAGCCTTAGAGATGGCATTAACAGAGCCCCCAGCTGTAGCTATTCTCTGCTCTCAGGGAAACCACAGCTGAATTGGACAGGCAAGACAAACCCACATGAAATATTAACTAAACCCTTCCCTTTCTTGTGATCTGAGCACTGAATGAACTATAGGTAGTCACCTAAAAGCTAACACCAAGGGGTAGACATGTGGGCTCTATCGCCCTGCAAGGCTTCACATCACTCTCATCTCATGGGTAACTATAAATATGCTCATTTCCCAATTTAATTCATGTGTGGAGAAAATATTTTAAAACCAAGTTTTTGACATTTGAACATTCTCCCCACCCCTGCCACTGCCCCCAGGCTCAAGCAGGCCTCCTGCCTCAGCCTCCCAAAATGGACATTTGAACATTTTAAAGCTTCAATAAGTGAGTTTGCTGATTCAGTTTGGGTATAACATTCACTGGGCGTTTTAAACCTTACATGGTCCAAAGTAGAGGTCTTTGAGGAAAAGATAACGAAGGCAGCTTTCTGGACACAATGGCTTAAGCTCTGGGAACCTCTGAATGTCTCCATTAAAATGTAAATTCCCAGGAGAAAAAGTCTGATTATTCCAGGTTTCTTCCCCGATCAATTCTTAGTCCCTGATTGCTGAACAAAATTCAGGATATTAATCCAAGTCAGGGTAGGTTGAATCATCAAACAATGAAAACAGTTAAGAGTTGGGATCATTTTTGGGGGCCAGTGGGGAGCAGTGGACAGGGTTGTTGGTCAAAATACCACTGTTGAGACCAAACAAATCTACCCAGGTGCCCCATATAGAAAGCAAGCTCTGAATGCAAGATACCTGAATCATTTTGCCAAGCTAAAGTCAAGAGGACGGGAGACACAGCAGGGCCAGGCTCACTTAATAAGATTCTGGAAGTTAGAGTAAGTAAGGCGCTTCTTCAGGGTAAACCAGAACAAAATAGGATTCGGAAGGCAGATCACAAGTTAGGAATGTAAAATCTGGAGTTGTTATGTACCTGTCTGCATTTTTCAATGATTCTTCCATCATTGGACCCTGCTCTGTAGATTAACGCCTCCCAGCCTCTCTGCTTCTATGGAAGATCTTAGCGAGAAAACATTGAGTGCATCTGAGAAATATGAAAAGCTCGGTATTCAGTGTTTAGGAAGGATGGTAACCAAGGCAGCTCTGCAGACACAATGATTGAAGCATTTAGAACCTTCAGACACTGTGAGTCTACGTTAAAATGTTTAAATTCCCAGGATAAAAAAGTGTTTGATTATTCCAGGTTTCTTCCTAGATGAATCAGGTATTTATTGGAGTGAAGATGGGGGGGTGGGATGTCATGTAGCACAGTAGGGACACTGAGGGCCCATCATATACATCAAGGCCATTCTTGGATAAGGAAGAATTGTTACAGGCAGGAGAGTGACTTCAACCTGAGTTTACTACAATGTCCAAAACCTCATTGATTCATTCATCAAGACAGCACATCACAGCAGAGTGCTTCAGAATGCAAGCTTTGGAACCAAGTGCTTGGGATCCATTTCTGGCTCTATCAGTTACTAACACTGCACTTTCTTCACCAGTCAAAGCAGTTAATTTGAGTACCTATCTCACAGGATTGTACTGAGGAGTAAAAGACTTAATGCACATAGTGAGCGTAGGATAGTACCTGGCCCATAATAAGCACGCAATACATTTTAGCCATGACTAGC
The DNA here is from genome assembly GCF_030222135.1 of Aotus nancymaae. NCBI lineage: Eukaryota > Metazoa > Chordata > Mammalia > Primates > Aotidae > Aotus > Aotus nancymaae. Next base: position 23,605,875 of record NW_026988454.1, read on the forward strand.
ATTCCTTTGAAAAATCTTAATGAGCACTGATTATGTGCCAAGTATGGTGTGAGCGTCTCGTCATCCTTTAGCCCAAACCTACTTTCTACTGAGGAGGATATTCTTATCCTAGTCATTAATTCGAAATGTAGGAGTCATCTTAACTCCTCCCATCTCCTCACTGCCCACTTCTAAATACACACCCGACTGGGTTCCACCTATTAAACGTCTACCAGCTCCTTCCCTCTCTTCCAGTCTGCACTGTCACTGCCCGATTCAGGCTTTCTTTCATGTCCCATCTCCAATATTACAATAGTCTCCACTGTGTCTCCCTAAGGTCAATGTCACTCTTCTCTAATCTAAGATTTATAAAATTCTAAGTTTTGCTATTGTTTTTCCAAACACATACCTGACAGTATCATTCACTTGTTCAAAGGCCTCAGCACTCAGTACTATAAACCTTCAGGTCCCACATGGCTCATGGGCCTTTGTGATCTGGCCCTTCCTGTCTCCCCAGCCCTTGCTCTGTGCTGTCACTAAACAGGCTGGAGTTTCCTGACCGTCCAGTGCTGTTTCACTTCTCTATGTGTGCTGTTCCTTCTGCTGGGTCACCTACCCTTCCACCTGCCTGACAATTCATCCTCCTACATGAAGGTTCATATTTCATCAATAAATGATGAAATAAATAAATCATCAATAAAATTTATGGATGAAATCAATAAATTCATCACTTTCTTACACTTTTCATGAGTCAAGCCTGGGCCAAATTCAGGGAGTACAATGCTGAATAATATACTCCGCTCTTTCTTCCTCATAGAAAAAGTAACCTTAGGGGTCTCAAAGGAGGAATAAAGTTTGGAAATTAAGGCAAATTTGTCTCAAATTTAGCATTGTTGCCTTTACTAGTTGGGTATCTCAGCAAACTGGGGAAACTTGGAAACCTTGATACTTGGGCATCAAGTCTCAAAGCATCTCAGCAGATTTCAATTGCAACAGTAAACTGTGACACAGTAGATTTATTCATTTGGGCTCATACGGCTATAATGTGCTAAAAGCATTGATTTGAACTACAAAAACAATGATCAAAAACTTGCCTCAAGATAGTGTTATAAATTTATAAACTATTAGGCAGGGCATGGTAGCTCACACCTGCAATCCCAGCGCTTTGGGAGGTCAAGGTGAGCAGCTCACCTGCGGTCAGGAGTTTGAGACCAGCTGGGCCAACAGGGCAAAGCCCTGACTCTACTAAAAATACAAAAACTAGCCGGGTGTTGTGGTGGGTGCCTGTAGTCCCAGCTACTTGGGAAGCTGAAGGACGAGAACTGCTTGAATGTGGGAGGTGGAGGTTCCAGCAAGCTAAGATTGTGTCACTACACTCCAGCCTGGGCAACAGAGTGAGACTCTGTCTCAAAACAAAACAAAACAAAACAAGCTATTGATTAGTCATACTATTTCCAAGAAGTCATGCGACTGCAATTGTCCAGGGGTGATAATCAGCTGAGTTTAGTTTCACATGGTTATTAAATAATATGAAATATGGTTCATTCAAGTGCTTTAAAAACCATATGTATCAAATGAAGAATAGGCTGCCTACAAAGACAAGTAAATGAGTAAACTCAAAAGCTTCCTCGCTTTTCCAGCCATGACCCAGTCCATTCCAAATCCCAGATCTGCAGAAACATCAGACGGAAACTTCACTCTGGGCATAGAGGTACCCTAGCACCTATCTCATTATAATGGATTTTCCAGCGTAGTTAAATAAGCTATTATTTAGTCACACTATTTCCTAAAAGTCATACTACTAACTAAAGGTGACTGTAATTATCTAGGGGTGGTAACTGGTTGTTTAATTTTTAAATACACTGGGACCCACCTTACTGAGTTATACTGCGACGGAAACTTCCCTCTAGGTGTAGATTTACCCTAGCACTTTGTCGGCAGGATCCTTTTATTCCTGGTTGTACAAGCAAGGTTCAGAGAAGAGGCTGGCACAGAGAAGGTGCCTGGTAACTGTTGTTTGGGGCTCAACTCAGCTCAACTCAGCTCCAGTAGAGATGGTGCTCCCTTGTCTATCATGCTGAGAGCGTGTGCAGACCCTGCCTAATCGCTGCTACCCACTACAAAGGGACCTGTGAGTTTCAACTTTTAAATTTCTCTGCTCCTGCTGGGACCTACCCACTTCAAAAATCGTCATGTGGTTTTAGCATCAATTTAGTAAATACAAACTGTCAGAAATATTTTGATTTCAGAGAGTTAGTTACAGTCACCACATTAAATGATACATTTCTACCACGCAGTGAAAATGATAACAAAATGGTCACTAGATGCTGAAATTAATTTTCCCTTGGGCTTCTGTGGCAAAGCACATGATTTTAATGGTTATCTTAGATCAGCCCAGTGGCCTTTACTGGCATATTGTAACATCAGGCGCCTTAGGAAACTGAAAACTCAAATCGTCACTTCCCATACCACTGCCCCAAGTTAGCAGGGCAGGCATTTCACATCTAGAGCCTCATTTTAAATACAGACAGAGCAAGCCTGGCTTTTCAAAAGTTCATTAACAAAGTCTCACAATTAAGAGAGCAGCCGTGTGACTCATTTTTGGATACCCGTAAATAACAACTCCTCCCTTTGCTGAGAAACGGATGAAACAAGTGCGTGAGAACCACAGGAAGTAATACAGATCTCAGCTGGTGTCAGCGGAGTCTAGAAAAAGGCAGAATTCCCTCTTGGACAGCGTGGTTCTCGCAGAATTGCCACTACCTCTCCTCTCCATTTTTCTAAAACAAAGTCTTATGTGGGCTTCGAAGGGACTGCTCCAAGGCTCTAACAATTTCTTGGTCTTTCCCGGATTCTGGATGACAGTGCCAAGTTCAAGTCAAGAAGTACCCATTCTGGTGTTTTTGACACAGTCACCCTAATAGGAAATGAAGAGGTGATAACAAACACTTCAGCCTTTCAACTTAAAAGTAGTCTTGGGTGGACGCATCATAAAGGCAGACTACCAACGGGTATCCCTAAAATAATTCCTTTGAAGCGCTAAATCCTCAGTCCCTTGGCCTCTGAAATTAAAAGTAATTCAAAAAATATCATTCCGCTTTATATGAGAAACCCAATGCCGTGTTCTCGAAGGTGCCCAGAGGTGGCGTGAGGTCCTGCACCAAAACCCACTAAGGCCCCGCCGCGGATCCGGAGCCCAGACAGTGTCCCCGCCCCGGCCTGCCCACCTCCCCGCACTCTCCGCGCACCTGGACTAGGAAGACAAACGGGGGGCTCAGGGAGAGAAAAACAAACCAGTACCCGGAGCGAGTTCGAACCGAGAAGCCCCTCTCCCAGCCGGGCGCGCGTCCCCCGTGGGCGCCGCGTTGGGGAAGGAAACCTGTTGCGCGACTCTCGGCGGCTCCGCTCCCGGCGCCTCCCGCGCCCCCTGCGGCCGAGGCTGGGCTCCTCCACTGCAGCCCGAGCTCCGCGCCGCCGCGGCCGCATCTGGGCGCCGCCGGCTCTGCCCTCGCCGCTTAGGAAGCGACTACAGCTGGGGACAAGGCCCCGCCCCGGGATGACAGCACTGGGGCGCAGCGGCTCGCAGAGCGCGGGTTCCCGCCCCGCCCGGAGTCCCTGCGCTCGGGACCGCCCGGAGCCGGGGACGCGCTCCAGCACCTCCCGTGCGCCTCGGGGAGTTCCCGCGGGCCGAGCGGACCCTCGCGGGGAGTGGGAGGTTTGCTGCCAGAGGCACTTCCTCCGCTCATCCTCTGGTTCCCAGGACAGCGAGCGCGGTGGACTTTCCCTGGGAATCCCCGCTGCGCTGATGACATTTGCCGTCCGGTGCGTTTCCGCGGCGAGAACGGTGAAAGCGGTCTCTGAGCGTGGGTGTGGCTGCCGAGGCTGCGGCAGGTCCTGCACCCGCTGGACCCTCCAGGAGGCGGGCAAGGAGCCTGCGGTCACACAGCGGCCGAGCACCGCCTTCCCAGAACCCTGCGGCCAACCCCTCTCCAGTCGGCCTCAGAACCCGCCGGGCTCATCATTCCCTGGATATCAACTGAGCGTCTCCTTGTGTGCCCAGGATACCACCGCTCTCAAAAATACTGCCAAGACCCCCCTCCAGTTCCCCGCACTTTAATGGGGAGAGATAAACAAAAAGTGTGGATTGTGCCAGGTGGTGGTAAGCACCTTGAAAAACAAAGCTGAGGCTGAAAAGTAAGTAAGTGATATTCAAAAAAGGAAATCGGACCAGGCGCTGTGGCTCACGCCCGTAATCCTAACACTTTGGGAGGCTGAGGTGGGAGGATCGCTTGAGCCCAGGAGTTTGAGACCAGTCTGAACAATGTGGTGAAAGCCCATCTTTACAAAAAATACGAAAATTATCCGAGCGTGGTGGCATGCCTCTGTGGTCCCAGCTACTCGCGAGGTTAAGGTGGGAGGATCACTTGAGCCCAGGAGGTCAAGGATGCAGTGAGCCTAGATCCTGCCACTGCACTTCAGCCTGGGCAAAAGAATGAGAAGGAAAAATAAAAATAAAAAACGAATCATGCCTTGATGGGAGAATGTTTAAACACAGGAACTACTTGAAAGAGCTCCCAGTTGCCAAAGATGGAACCATTTAAGCAACGAAGTAAACTAAACAAAGCCTTATTGGATTAAAAGCCAAAGTAAAAAAATCTATGAATCTACACTGATATAAATAAATAATTGAATAAATAAATAAAAGGCAGAGAGGAGACAAATATCCTACACAGAATAATTCCAAATAATTTATGTAGATCATCTACCCTAGGCTGTGCACAGTGACTTCCTCCAAAATAGTATGATATGGAAAGGGGAAAAGAGTAGCTTTACAATGGAGAAAGCTGACAGACACTACGCCAGCCAGATGTTCTAAGTCAACGTCAACAATCATGAATCATATTGATGACATGTAGTTAATATAATGTGATGAATGTGGCCTATTACCTCTGTGGTCTTCCTCCCCAAAACCCATAACCACTATCTCATAATGAGAAAAATACCAAACAAATTTCAATAGTGGAACATCCTACAAAATACCTGACCATATTCCTTGAAGTTGTCAGGTTATCAAAAGTAAGGAAAGTACAGTCCAGACGTGGTGGTTCACGCCTGTAATCCCAGCACTGTGGGAGGCTGAAGCGAGAGGACTGCTTGAGGCCAGGAGTTCAAGACCTGGTCTGGCCAACAAAGCGAGACCCTGTCTCTACAAAAATTAAAAATAAAATAAGGAAAGTCTGAAAAACTGCCGCAGCCTAAAAGAAGCTAAGGAGGATGTGAAAACTAAATGTAATGTGGCATCCTGGATGGGATCCTGGGACAGAAAAAGGACTTGGGGAAAAGCTAAGGAAATCTAAATAAAGTATGGACTTTCATTAGTAATAAGAATCAAGGTTGATTAAATTAGTTTTGAGGAATGTAATGTAAGATGCTAATCATAGAAAAATCTGAAATGGAATTTATGGCAACTCTGTACTACCTTTGCAATTTTTCTGTAAATCGAAAACTGTTCTAAAAAAATACAATTTATTGGCTGGGCGCGGTGGCTTACGCCTGTAATCCCAGCACTTTGAGAGGCTGAGGTGAGTGGATCATGAGGTCAGGAGTTCAAGACCAGTCTGGCCAATATGATGAAACCCATCTCTACTGAAAATACAAAAAAATTACCTGGGCGTGGTAGTGGGTGCCTGTAATCCCAGCTACTCAAAAGGCCGAGGCAGAGAATTGCTTAAACCCGGGAGGCAGAGGTTGCAGTGAGCCGAGATCGTGCTACTGCACTCCAGCCTGGGCAACAGAGCAAGACTCTCCATCTCAAAAAAAAAAAGAAAAGAAAAGAAAAAGAAAAAAATACAGTTTATTATAAAAGAAAGATAAGAGGGATAAGGTGTGTTATATTTTTTAAAATATGTGTATTGCAAAGCCCTGTAAGATGAGAGAATCACTGAGGGAGGAAATAATGCAGCTATTGGGATTAAGATCATTTCAAGCCTAGGGATCAGTGGATGTAAAGGCCCCAAGGCAGGAGCATGCTTGGCTTCTGGGAGAAATATCAGGGTGGGCAAAACAGAGTTCAGTAAGAGTGATGGTGGGGCTAGGAGTGCGGAATAGAGCGTGTACGGCATTGGTAGTCATGATAGTCTTTAAATTTTACATCGAAGGCTGGGCACAGCGGCTCATGCCTGTAATCCCAGCACTTTGGGAGACTGGGGCGGGCAGATCACAAGGTCAGGAGCTTGAGACCAGCCTGGCCAACATACTGAAACCCCGTCTCTACTAAAAATACAAATATTAGCTGGGTGTGGTGTTGCACACCTGTAGTCCCAGCTACTCGGGAGGCTGAGGCAGGAGAATCGCTTGAACCTCGGAGGCGGAGATTGCAGTGAGCTGAGAGCGCACCACTGCACTCCAGCCTGGTGATAGAGTGAGACTCTGTCTCAAAAAAAATTTTTTTTACATTAATTGAGATAGGAAGACTGAAGAATGTTTAGCAGAGAAGCTAAATGATGTGGTTGGTTGTTTTTTTTAATCCACCATTTTGTTCAGGATAGATTAAAGGATAAAGATTAAAACAGGCCAACGAGTTAGGAAGCTGTGATGCTTAATTTGATGTGTCAAATATTATTTGGTAAAACATTATCCTGGGTGTGTCTGTGAAGGTACTTGCTGATGACATTTTTTTTTTGAGGCAGGGTCTCACTCTGTTGCCCGGGCTGCAATGCAGTGGCATGATCATGGCTCCCTGCAGCCTTGACCTCCCCTGCTCAAGTGATCCTCCTGCCTCAGCTCCCTGAGTAGCTGGGACTACAGGCATGCACTACCACACTCAGTGAATTTTTTTTTTAGCTCAAGCTGGTCTCCAACTCCTCAGCTCAAGTGATCCTCCCACCTTGGCCTCCCAAACTTCTGGGTGAACAGGTGTCAGCTACCATGCTCAGCTGAGATTAACCTTTGAATCCATGGGGAAGACTTCCTGAAAAAGTAAATTGTGGATGGGGAAGAAAGAGGAAGATTGCTGGAGATTAAGAGTAGCATTTTGGACTCCTTCAGTTTGGAGTTGTCAAGTTGTCACGAAGGCAGTTGGTTAGGTGAGTCTGGGATAGTGGTATACATCTGGAGGTCTTTAGCATATAGATGGTGTGCAGACAGAATGAGGATGTCTGAAGTCTGAGTCCTGGCATGCTCCAAAGTTCAGAGGTTAAGAAGATAAAGAATAAAAAAAAAGAGATCGAGAAGGTCTGATTTCTGAGATAGATAAACCAAGAGAGAACATGTTCCAGAAGCCAAATGAAAAGAATGTTGCAAGAAAGAATGATTAACTGTCAAATGCTGCTACAGTGTGTGTAAAATTAGGACTGAAAACTGAGCAATGGGCTTGGCCACAGAAAGGTCAGTGGTGAACTTGGTAAGAAGAGTTTTAGTGGTGGGATGACCAAAGCCTGTTTGAGGTGACCCCAGAAAGAATAAAAATGGCAGATGAAGACAAAGAAATGGAATAGAACTTGGAAGGAACCATATAGTCAAAGCAGTTTTTTTTTTAAAAGTAGAAGCTACACGTTTGTATGCTCACAGACATGAACCAAACTGAAAGGAAAGAAGGATGATACAGGAGAGAAATGGGTTACGTGTTGGAGCAATGTTCTTGAGTAGATAGATGAGCAGGTGTGCGATTCAATGCACAAATGGAAATTTGGGGTTAAATAGAAGAAAGAGTTCACCCCTGGTAACTGGAGAGAACGCCAAACCGAAGGTGCCCAAATGCCACTCTTAATCCCCGGCAATCTTCCACCTCCCTCCCCATCTGCAATTTACTTTTTCAGGCGGTCTTCCTCATGGATTCAAATGTTAATAGCTGAGCATGGTGGCTTGCCCCAGCACTTTGGGAGGCCAAGGTAGGAGGATCACTTGAGCCCGGGAGTTGGAGACCAACCTGGACAACATAGGGAGATCTCATCTTTACTAAAAATCAAAGAATAAGCCGGGTTTGATGGTGCATGCCGGTTGTCTTAGCTACTTGGAAACTATGGCAGAGATGCTGGTAAATGGAAGAAAGAACATATTTTATTGATGAAATACAAAGCAAGGTCATCTGCTAAGAGTGAGGAGTGTGGAGGAAGTTTGGGGAGAGAGAAGAAATATGAAGTCATCTAGAACAGTGAGAAAGTCAATGGACTTGGAAATACAGTTGGATTGTTGGGGAGCAGGAAGAGCCTATTTGAGGTCAGAGCTCATGAATATAAAGCGAGGCCAGTAGGTGTAGCTGTGTGTTCTTGCCAGCTTCATTTACCTACTTGGGTACAGATAAAACTAGGCAGAGGGTTAGATGTAAGCAAAGTTTGGAGTTGCCAGGTAAATATGAAGGAAGAGAGAACAACAAGGGGATTGGGGATATACGCAAGAGAATGATGATAGTGAACGACCATGGCATCTAAGCCAGGCGGGGGGAGAAGAGAGGACGTGAATGACAGTGTTGAGGAGAAGAGAAAAGGTGTTAGGGGGTCAATGGATTGGAATTTCCAGGGGATCAAGAAATGGTCACAGTTAGGCGTTAGAGAGATTCAGTGGAAAAATACTGCAAGATAGTTGGGACCAGGTGCCGTGGCTCACGCCTGTAATCCCGGAACTTTGGGAGGCCAAGGTGGGTGGATCACCTGAGGTCAGGCATTCAAGACCAATCTGACCAACATGGCAGACAACCTTGTCTCCACCAAAAATACAAAAATTAGCTGGGTGTGGTGGCAGGTGCCTGTAATCCCAGTTACTTGGGAGGCTGAGGCAGGAGAATCGCTTGAACCCAGGAGGTGGAGGTTGCAGTGAGCCACGATTGCACCACTGCATTCCAGCCTGGGCCACAGAAGGAGACTCCATCTCAAAAAAATTAAAAATTAAAAACAAAAGCAAGATAGATATCAAAATTAAAAACAAAAGCAAGATAGATATCAGAGTGTGATGTTTGAGACTGGGATTTTGATGGGATGCAGATGTTGATGACAGAGTTTAGAGCATGACCAATCTAAATTCTCTTCCACAATTGATCTGCCCACACCCAGCTGAATCCCCAGGTTATTCTGTTTTATGAATTTCTCTGGAGACCTTGTCTCACCCCTCCAGTCTGGAGTTTTTCAGAGATGATGACCGATAAGGTCCTTAGGGTGAGGCTCAGATAAAACAGAACCAGGCACTGGGAGGGGGGTGTGGCTGTTGCATGGAGATCTGTCAGCCGCAGCCATCTTCCTGCACACTATTGCCATTCCTAATTTACAGAGCTCATAAAACCACTGAATGCCAGGGTTGGAAGGTCCCCTGTGGCAGCCACCCTTCTGAGGTGCAACTCCTCCATGGCCCTCAGTCAAATGGTCATTCCAAATCCCTGCACCATGTAATGACCATGTAATAACCACCAGCTACCATTTCTCTTTTTCATATTAGTTTGATAACTCTTTGACAACAGAGAACATGTCTAAACTTCTTGTATTGTTGTGATAAAATGTTTACAACATAAATTTACCATTAGAACCATTGTAAAGTGTACAGTGGCATTAAATACAGATACATTCACACTGTGGTATAACCATCACCACCATCCCTAACGTTTTTATCCTCCCAACTAAAACTTTGCACCCATTAAACACTAACTCCCTGGTCTCTCCTCCCACTCACCTTTAGCAACCACCATTTTACTTTTTTTTTCTTTACTAACATCTCTCTAACTCAGTCTTTGATAACCACCATTCTCCTTCTACTTCTATGAGTTCAACGTTTTTAGATCCACACGTAAGTGTTGTAATGTGGTATTTGTTTTTCTGTGTCTGGCTTATTTTGCTTAATATAATGTCCTCCAGGTTCATTCATGTTGTCACAATGAAAGGATTTCCTTCTTTTGTAAGGCTGAAAGTACCCCATTGTGTATATATACCACATCTCTTTATCCATTCGGCCACTATTGAACCCTTATATTTATTCTGTATCTTGGCTATTGTGAAATGCTGCAATGAACGTGGACATGCAGAAATCTCGTCACATTGATTTCATTTCCTTTGGATATATACCCAGTAATGAAATGGCTAGATTCCACCATTTTACTTTCTACCTCAATGAATTTGACTGCTCTAAGTACCTCATATAAGTGGAATCATACGATATTTCTTCTTCTGTGACTGGCATATTTCACTTGGCATTATGTCTTTCATATTTCTCCATGCTGTATGTAGCATGTGTCACAATTTCCTTCCTTTTCAAGGTCGAGTAATATCTCATTGTATGTATAGACCAGATTTTGTTTTTCCATTCACCTGTCAATGGACACTTGGGTTACTTTCACCCTGTGGCTATTGTAATTAATGCTGCTATGAATGTAAGTGTACAAATATCTCTTTGAGTCTCTGCTTTCATTTTTTGGGGGGGTGGTATATAACCAGAAATGGAATTGCTGGGTCATATGGTAATTCTACGTTTAATTTTTTATAAATTTATCATACCATTTTCCACAACAGCTGTGCCATTTTACATTTATATTTGCAAAGAGTTCCAATGTCTCCACCTCCTTGACAACACTTATTTTTCTTAGGCTATCTTTGATTTCCATTTCATGCCCTGCAGGACACGTGATACTGTCTGAGTAAATTGTTGACCCTGTTGTTAACACTGTCAAAAAGGGAAATGAGGTTAAATTAAGCAACTTGTGCTCAGCAAGTCTCCGCTAGAACATTTTGTTCTAGATTTTCACTGTACTTTACTATAGCCACATGTGGCTAATTCAATCTCAATTAATTAAAATTAAATAAAATTTAAAATTCAGTTCCTCAGCCACATTAGCAACATTTCAAGTACTTCATAGCCACCATAACTAGGGTTTACTATTTTGGAAAGTGCAGGATGGAACATTTCCATTATTGCAGGCAATTATTAATATTTGGCTTCTATATTGAACAGCTCTTTCTAGATTCTGGTAGCACCTCTGCCTCATCTTACAAATACTATTTGGATAAGCTTTTCCAGAAATGGCCAGCTTTAAATTTAAGATCTTTCTTTCAGGAGAGAGAAAACATGCTGCTAAAAAGTCTGTGGCTTTTTTGTACCCCAACAGCTGCTCTGTGAACTCTCTAATTTTCATGATTAAATATTGTATTTGAACACTCCTTGGTCATGTGTTTCTGTTGCTCTTTAATACGTCTATGAATGCAGACTTACAAAACTGGTTAAAGCTTTGTCTATATCATTCAACTCACCTACTAAACCACAAGTTTCAAGAAGGCAGGAATTATGTCTGTTTCACTTACTCCTTTTTACCTAAAGCCTAGCAAAATACCTAGCACAATACCTAGCACATTAGAAACACTCAAGAAATATTCGTTGAAAGATGAGTTAATGACTGGCCAAAGTAAGCACTGAGATGAGGGCCCTGGTATAGCCTATTAGAGGGAGGCACCCAGACATAACAAGACCTAGGAATATCTCTCTAGCTCTCATATGTTAGTAGTTAGAAAAGATGTTTTTTCTTACAGAGCATAGATTTTAAGCTAGGGTCTTTTCCCTATTATTTAAAAAGAGCTTAAAATTTAATTCCTATAAGGATCTTGTCTAATGCATGTTTTTTAAACTACCACTCTGATTTGTAAACACCTGTTACCATCAGTGAATATAATAACAAGAACAAATTCTAGATTTATATAGCATCAGCATGTGCGCAGAAATTTCCTTTTGCCCCTCCAGATCCACTTTCCACCTCCCTCCCACCTGTTCTCTGACTTGGGAGTCTGATCTGACAGCTGCCTGTGCCCTATAGGTTTCCTGCCAGTAGCAAAGCTCTGGTAGGAGGGCAGGGGCAGGGAATGAGCAGGAAATGTATTCCAAATAGAAGTATGTATGTGCCCTTCAACAAAAGGTCCCAGTTCCTCTAAGGTGGGCTCCTTTACATGTCTCTGTCTCCCTTCCCGGTGTCGGATACCTTTCCCTACTTGTGATTCTCAGTCACAGGTTCCGTTACAGCTGCCCTCCACCCTGTCCATATCTTTAAAATAGACCACTTATTTAAAACCTATGCTTGAATTATCCTAATTTGAATATGCCATCCGTTTCCCTTTGGGACTTTAACTAATACAGTATCCTTAATTAGTAGCAAAAGCATAGTCTCCAAATCCCATCTCTGAAAATTTTATAACTACGATCCTGACAGAAATGTTCTCTAGTGATATTATCATATCATTACTTCAATCCACTTGTTAGCTTTATGAAGAAAGCAGACTGTATGTCACATAAATTGTTCGCCAGTACACGCAGACTAGAAATATATTACCAGATTCACAGGCAATCTTTTTGCAGATAGCTTCTCTACATAAAATGTAATTTATGGAAACATATAAATGAGAAACTTTTGTGTTTTAAATTGGTACATAATATTTTACATATTTATGGGATACATATGATATTTTGTTGCATGCATAGAAGGTATAAGAATCAAGTCCAGGTATTTGGAGTATCCCTCACCTTGAGTATTTATCATTTCCACATGTTGGGAACATTTCAAGTTCCCTATTTTAGCTAATTTGAAATATACACTACATTGTTGCTAATTGTAGTGTATAGTTAGCAACTATAGAACAGTAGAACTGCTATAGAACATTAGAACTTATTTCTTTTATCCAACTATGTTTTTAGTACCCTTTGACCAGACGCTCTTCATTGCTTTTCCACTCACACAACGTTCCCAGCATCTGGTATCTACCATTCTACTCTACCTTGATGAAATTAACTTTTAAGCTCCCATGAGTAAGAACTTGTGAAATTTGTCTGTGTCTGGCTTATTGTACTTCGCATAGTAACCTTCAGTTCCATCCATTTTGCTGCAAATGACATGGTTTCATTCTTTTTATGGCTGAATGGATTCCAGTGCGTATATATACCGCATTTTCTTTATCCCATAAATGAGAATTTACAAAGTAAAATCAGGTTAATAGTTAAAAGTTTTAAATATTTCAATATATAATAAGTTAAAGTTTTAAATATTTCAGTATATAATAAGCATATCTTAAATTACTTCCAGATATGTGATGAAATCTGCAAAAGTTCCAGTGCTGCAAACAAGTCATCATTACTCATATACCAGAGAACACAGTTTCTGTCCCTTGAAGCTTGTTTGAAATGTACAATTTTTAGCAAACACCAGATCACTAAAAAATATAAACCTAATAATGCTGATGCCAATATCAAAGATAACCAATACTATTGTTTGGTTACAGTGTGCCAAGCACTATGTTCACATTGTTACATATTATTTAATTCTCATCACAAATTTATAGGATGTGCACAACTCAACCCTATTTGAAAGAGAGGAATAGACTGAACTCAATAGCCTCCTGTCCACTGTCCAGGCAACAGTAAGCAGAAAACCTCAGATTCAAATACTAGTGTCCAGTACAAAAATTCAGGTTCTTCACCATTAATAATTCAAGAACAATGCTAGAGACCAGAGAAAAGGCCGGGTGCAGTGGCTCTTGCCTGTAATCCCAGCACTTTGGGAGGCAAAAGCGGGTAGATTGCTTGAGCCTGGAAGTTCAAAGCTAGCTTGGGCAACATGGCAAACACCCATTTCTATAAAAAAATACAAAGAAATTAGCCAGGTATGATGGCTGGTTCCTGTAGTCCCAGCTACTTGGGGAGGTGGGAGAATCACCTAAGGCCAGTAAGTCGAGGCTGCAGTGAGCCATTATTGCACCACTGCACTCCAGCCTGGGCAACAGAATGAGACCTTGTCTCAAAAAACAAAAACAAAAACAAAAAAACCTGAAAATAATGACTTTCCAAAGCAAATGATTTTTTTAATCCTATTATTAAACAGGATTTTAAAAAATCCTGTTATTTAGTATTTTTAGAAAAAATACTAAAAAGAGAAAAGAATGCAACAGATAACTCTCATAGAAAAGCAAATTTCTTGTTATTTACTAAGATTATTTCTTTTTCCAAGCATGATACACCAATAGGGGCAGAAAACATGTGGAGAAATATTGTATTGTTTTGGTATTTGATAAATTATGTTCCTGCCTACAATTCCTGAATTGACACTATTGCATATTTATTTTAATCCAAATTTCAATTAAGTAAAAACTTTTCTTTGATGTATTTACTTACTTGTAAAAGGCTTGAAGTTTGATATGTACTGGTTGCTCTAATGTATACAAATAGAACAAAGTTCTCTGTGAAGGAGAATGGGTTTTTAAAAAATCTGATCTAGAGATAGTGTAGTTGATCTGCTTAATAGCTCTTGAAGGAAACCAATTTTTCTGCAACTGTGAAGTTGCAAAAGTATTTTAAGATGAGACTGTTACTCAATACTCATTTCTGGTAAACTCCTTTTTGCACCATTGCCTTCGTCTGTAGAACAGATAAAAGTGAAACAGAAAAGCACAACCAGAATGTAACACATAAGCCATGCCTTTTACAGATAATAGTTTAGCCACAAGCCTTGAAATATTGGTTTTGAATGTGAATAATTCATTTTCAACAAGTATAATTTTTACAAATGCATTAAACATTTGTACAGCCATGTTCTGCTCATTTAGATGAATTTGTGCCATGTATTTAGAAACTCTAAACTTCCACACCAAAAAGCCTTACTTTGGGGCTGAGGTCTGGCTTTCTTCTCTTCTTCCTCCCCTTCATCCATCTCATCCCCTTGCGGCTCCTCCATGTCTTTGTCTTACTTTTCCCTTTGGTACTCTTCAGATGGACCCATTCCTTCTTCACGGATGGTTTATAGTTTCTGTGAGTTCATGGACCACAGCCTGCTAGCAACATTCCATGACCCTGAAGAAAATTTGAAAGAACAATACTGGCACCACAAAAAAACAAGCGTGGTTTCTTTATTTTATTTATTTATTATTATTATTTTTGAGACTGAGTTTCGCTTTTATTGCCCAGGCTGGAATGCAATGGCTGTGATCTTGGCTCATCACAACCTCTGCCTCTTGGGTTCAAGTGATTCTCCTGCCTCAGCCTCCCGAGTAGCTGGGATTGCAGGCATGTGCCATCACGCCCAGCTAATTTTGTATTTTTAGTAGAGATGGGGTTTCTCCATGTTGGTCAGGATGGTCTTGAACTGCCAGCCTCAGGTGATCCACCTGCCTTGGCCTCCCAAAGTTCTGGGATTATAGGTGTGAGCCACTGCACCTGGCCAACAAGCATGTTTCAAATGATGAATTGGGCTGGGTGCAGTGGTTCACGCCTGTAATCCCAGCACTTTGGGAGGCCAAGGCGGGCAGATCACTTGAAGTCAGGATTTCGAGATCAGCCTGGCAAACACAGCAAAACCCCATCTCTACTAACAATACAAAAATTAACCGGGTGTGGTGGTGCATGCCTGTAATCCTAGCTACTCTGGAGGCTGAGGCAGAATTGCTGGAACCCAGGAGGCAGAGGTTGCAGTTGGCCAAGATCGTGCCACTGCACTCTATTCTGGGTGACAGAGAGATTCTTTCTCTAAAAAAATGAATTGACCAAAAGTGACAGAGTAAACAGGTTGAAGTCTGGGCAGTGAACTCACCAATTTGAAGGACAGTCTTTCCTGGAGATATGTGCCTCTGTGGATGATGATCTTCCTGAGGAGATCATGCAGAAGCTGACAATGTTCTTCTCAGTCCTTCGCTCCTCTCCTTGTGTGCCCCAAGGGTGAGGAGTAATCTTTGGTAGGGTCTAACATGGCCTTGCATCACTCAGGGTGTTGAAAGTGGGCTTCTCTAGCTGATTTCTTTAAACCCTATTTTTCTACAGGTTGGTGATGAAGAAAGGTGAATTATGAAACAGGAACTTTTGCCACAACTCTATTCCTAGTCACAAAGAAATATTTACAAAAGTCCCCATGAAAACCAGAATTCATAACTGATTACAATGCAAATGTGGGTGCTGGACATAATTTATTCACACCTATTTCTTCCAAAGACCTGGCACAGCATCTCTGCAACTTAATGGGTGGTCCCCTTTACAAGAAAAAAAAATACGGCACCCAGTGTTGACAAATTATTTCTACCACAGTGTTTCTTGAATGTAATATAAACACAGTATTACTTAAATATAACCAAGCTATATTCCTTATGGGACACTTTAAAAAACAATAAAATGCAAACCAATAAAATCCAAACCAATCTGCACATTAAAAACATAAAGTTAATAATATTAAAATAGACTGGGTACAGTGGCTTATGCCTATAATCCTAACACTTTGGGAGGCTGAGACAAGTGGATCGCTTGAGTCCAGGAGTTTGAGGCCAGCTTGGGCAACATAGCAAGACCCTGTTTCTGCAAAAAAAAAAAAAAAAAAAAAAAGCAAAAATTAGGCAGGTGTGACGGTGCAAGCCTGTAGTCTCAGCTACTCGGGATGCTGAGGTAGGAGGATCACCTGAGCCTGGGGAGGTCAAGGCTGTGGTGAGCCATGATTGCACCACTAAACTCCAGCCTGAACAACAGAATGAGACCCATCTCAAAATAATAATAATAATAAAAATAATAAAAACAGCATTGATTTAACATTGTTTTGATGAAACAAAACCATGAATGTCTATTCTAAAAGTAGAAACGATCATTTGGGTGTTTCGTATTTCACTTGTTAGCTATGTGATTCTTTTTATTTTGAATCTATTTGACATACATTTGAATACTATTATTTGAATATAACAGACATGCATTTGAGGATCTCTCATCATCCTTGTTCTGATTTTCTCTTTTAAACTATACATTTGTCCTGAATGGTTCATTAATGAGTCATCAATCTAAAATGCACACAAAACTAAAAAGCCAAAATATGAGTTTAATTTAATGAAAACATTTTGTTGAATATTTATGATCATATTTAGTGCTAATGAATTGGAATATTGTGTTTGATGTATCTCCTTTGAGACATAAACGTGGTGGTAACTCAGGAGGTACAGGTGCTTCATGTTAGGGATGCTTGTGCTACTAAAGGCTGTATGATGACTCAGCTGTCCTATCACTTGCCTTCAGCACTGCAGATCACCAAG
Source organism: Aotus nancymaae (assembly GCF_030222135.1). Taxonomy (NCBI): domain Eukaryota; kingdom Metazoa; phylum Chordata; class Mammalia; order Primates; family Aotidae; genus Aotus; species Aotus nancymaae. The sequence goes on from NW_026988454.1 coordinate 23,622,860, forward strand.
ACATCACCTGCGCTTTACTTGGAGCCAGGCTTTGATCCTACAAAAAAGGTACCTGTTAAATATAAAGACACAAGTAAATTCATGAGAAGAGATACAGCATGTTAACACGAATTAAAAAAAAAAAAAGGCTAGAGTGGCTCTATTAACATCAAAGTACATTCGAAAGCAAATTAGAAATATTACTAGAGATAAAAAAGGTCATTTCATGATAATGTGGTAAATTAATCAGAAAGAGATAACAATCCTAAAAGCTTATGGATCTAATAATAGCTTCAAAATACATGAATTAATAAATTAATGAAATTCCGATCTACTTAAATAATTTTTATTTTAAGTGTTTATGTTCATTAGTTATAATTTGTATTCTGCCTTTGTTTTAACTGACAGACTTTTGGGGAGGTCAGTTTTTGATTTATAAGAACAATTAAGCGGAAAGTACAGAGAATTCCCACATCAACCCTCATCTTCTCCCATCTACACGAAGGGGTAGATGAGAAAACTTCTGTGTCTTAATCTTTGTTTAATATGAAAAGACATTTTATAATTATTACTTTATGATATAACATATTAGTGAATATTATAGATTTCATTTTCTCAAATGGCAAATGAAGCAAAGGATAACATTTCGGTCTTTGCATTCATTAGTTTCCCCTTTTAATCACATCTTGTTTCAGTGTGGTACATTTGTTACAATTGATGAGCCAGTGTTGGTACATTCTTATTAACTAAAACCCATAGTTTACATTAGGGCTCACTCTTTGTACCTTCTATTGAGTTTGTATATGCCTGTGCGTGTGATTTTTCTCTAATTGGGTTTTGACAAATGTGTAATGACTAGTATAGTATAGAAATGTGTAATCCACTCATATACAGTATGGTGCTGAATAGTTTCACTGTCCTAAAATCTTCCCTGTGGGTTACTGTACTCATAATTTTGTCTTTTCCGGAATGTCATATAGTCAGAATCATATAGTACGTAGCCTTTTCCAACTGACATCCTTCACTTAACAATATGTGTTTAAGGTTCCCCAATATTTTTTTGTGACTTGATAGCTGATTTCTTTTTTTCATTGAATATATTTCATTGTATGGCTGTTCCACAATTTGTTTATCCATTCACCTACTAAAGGATGTCTTGGTTGCTTCCAAGTTTTAGCAATCATGAGTAAATCTGCCAAAAAATCTGAGTGCAGGTTTTCGTGTGAACATAAGTTTTCAACTCATTTGGGTAAATACCAAGGATCATACAGTAAGTTTCATTTTGTAAGAAACTGCCAAACCTTCGTTCAAAATGGCTGTGCCATCTTGCATTGCCATCAGCAATGAGTGAGAGTTCTTGTTACTCCACATCCTTGCCAGCCTTTGGTGTCATCAGTACTTTGGATTTTAGTCATTCTTACAGGTGTGTAGTGGTCTCATTGTTATTTTAATTTTTTAAATTTTAATAGATAATGTTAACCTATTATATGATATTTTGAGTCTTTTACATTTATTTATTTGTATTTTTTCAAAAGTAAATTGAAAGTGAGTTTTGAATATCATTACTATATTTTTTAATTCTTTAGATTATTACGTCAACAGAACAGAACTGTGTAAAATCTTATTATAACAACATAATAGTTTGTTAAATGAATGTGAGAAAAACAAGTCACATGGACTAAATGGGCCATAATGTATGAATTGTATATATTTTTTTTATTCATCAAACATTAATGGTCCATTAACACTCAAAACGTGCTCAGTAGTAATTAAATTTAGTCATTTAAAAATATTTTTCCATTTTTTAGTCACATATTTCTCAGTTGCATCATTGTGAGTTTATATTTGCCAAGGTAGAATGAAGAATATTTTTAACAGCTTCTTAGCTTGATTTATAATGTTAAAATATTCATATATGAGGAATGTTGGTTTCTTTTCGGACTCCTGCCTTGGGATAGTCCATTTGATAGGGGCAGGTCACAGTTTTTGAGAGTCATGAGAGGCTATGGATATTCTCAGTAGAATTAGACAAAGTTCTGTGAACACTTCAGGTATCCACAGACTCCCTAACACTCATCCATAGACCCAAGGGATCCATTCACTGTAGATCGACAGTCCCTGCTGTACAATTCCCCACGTGTTAGTGCCATTTTAATTTCCCTAATGCACGATCCTGAGAGTGCCATCCTCCTTCCTCTTCCTTCAGACTCTGCCAGGGGCTTCCATTTTTCTATCCAATGTTTTCTTCATCCTACCATTTGCAGTATTCAGCAATCTCAACTCAACTGACCTGAACAGACTTATCTCCCTGTATCCCTTCATGCAGCCCAAGACTAAGCCATAATAATTGGGCCACATGCTGTTCCCTGGATATATCTCTGGGCTTTCCAGTTTCTCTGACTTTATTTACATAATTTTCTTCTTGAAATTTCCTTTTCTGTATCTCTGCTGATTGAAATTCTACCATTATTCACAGCTTCTTGCTGTAACCTTTTCTTCCTACTCCCACCCACCCTAAAACAATCTTTTCTTTTTCTTTTTTTATATCCAGTCTTTCACCTTTCCTTCCATCCCTCCCTCCCTCCCTCCCTCCCTCCCTCCCTCCCTTCCTTCCTCCATTTATTATTGAGCTATTCAAATAAACTTTGCTGTGTGTGCACAGTACTAGGCACTCTACTGGGACAAAATGTTCCTCTTCTGCAAGAAGTTCACAGATTCATAGGAGCACATTCACGCAGGACCTGAAGAAGACCTTGCTGGCGGGTGGTAAGCTGCAGAGGTTGGGTCAGAGCCTGGCTCTGCCAATGCTAGCCGGGTCACCGGGGCCATGTTACTTTACTTCCCTCTGTCTATTCCTTTATTTATAAAATCAAGATAAGGGCACCTACCTCACAAGGTCCATATGAAGGTTAAGTGAGTTTACTGTGGAGAGATTTGAGAAGAGCACTTGGCAGGTAGTAAGAACCCAATAAATACTATTGTTATTATCATTGCAAACAGAGGAAAAGTGGCAAGAGAGTAGACGTCCTTGAAAATATGTGTCGGCAAAAACCTTGCACTCTACCCCGCACTCTCCAGTGCTTGTTGAGGAAGATTAAACAGACAAACACAGACTTTGAGCAGGTCTCCAATTTTGAGTTGATTTGGGAGTTTGTGATGCATGTTTCAGGTGCATTTGTAATTTCTGTCCCTATAGCCAATTTATCTCTTGAACTGAAAAGTGGCTTTTAGAGGTCATCACTCCCATGTGAGTTTTTTATGGTTGTTTTGATTTTTTACCACTGTGGAGCCAACAAGTTTGTGAAAAGTTTTTAAAAATAAAAAGGGCTGCTAACACATCCCTCTTAGCAAGGCAGGGCATTCACAGGAGTGAAGTCAGAGACAGATTTTTAGGGCAGATAGGTCATAGAAACTATGTATAGGTTATCCAGTCAGCAGGCAGGTAAATGGCCTTTTTAAGATATAGTAAAGTATTTTATTGAAGCAGGGAGAGTTTGGAAGCAGGTAACCTGCTTTTGATTCATGGGTTGTACCTTTCTAAGCTGGAGTGAGCAAGAAAGTCATTCAAACTTTCTGGCCTCAGTTTCATTATCTGCGTTATGGAAATGATGCCTCTGCTCAGGACTAAATGCGAGTGTACATGAAAGTGCTTGAAAATGGAAAGAAGGAAGAAAGGAAGGAAGAGAGAGAGGGGAGGGGAGGGAAGGAAGGAAGGGAAGGAAGGGAGGGAGGGAGGAAGGGAGGGAGGTGAAAGAATGGATATAAAAGCAGGTGTTTTTATATCCTATCCAAAGAAGGAAGAAGGAAGGAAGGAAGGAAGGAAGGAAGGAAGGAAGGAAAGAAGGAAAGGGAGGATGAAGCTCAAATATATTCCAAGTAAATAGCCAGAGATCTATACTGGACATTTTAACTTTTTTTTTTTTTAGAGGGGGAGACAGGGTCTTGCTCTCTGTCACCCAGACTGGAGTGCAGTGGCACAATCTTAGCCCACTGCAACCTCCACTTCCCAGGCTCAAGTGATCCTCCCACCCCAGCCTCCTGGATAGCTGGGACTACAGGTACATGCCACCATACCTGGCTAATTTTTGTATTTTCTTTGTAGAGACAAGGTTTCACCATGTTGCCCAGGCTGGTCTAGAACACCAGCTCAAGCAATCCACCCACCTCAGCCTCCCAAAGTGCTGGGATTACAGGTCCGGCCTTTCAAATTTATTCTTAAGAGCAAGAGTGCACTTGGAGAGTGTTTTGTTATAGTACTGACTTCATGAGTTTTAAGTCCACCAACTTTTTGAACTAAGTGCAGTTAGTGCTTTGACTATGTTGAGCTGATGGCTTTCTTATGTGATTACATGAATGCCATATTAACTCATTGTACACTTTCACCTTTAGAATAGTTGACTTGTATTTTCAACGCCTGCCTATGAGTTATTGTGACTCAGAACACTTAGAGAAGTTGACTAACACAGAGAAAACTTATGAATAACAGTGAGTAATTTATGAGTGAGAATATGGCAGATTTCCATACATCACTTTTATCAAAAGTTGAGTCACTCTTTGTTAAGAAAATAATTTATAGGGCAATGTTCCATTTGAGAAAAAAATGAAAATTAATGGTAATTGTCAAAATGATGAATATGGTTTAGCTTCAGTGAAAAAAAGCAAGTTTCACAGGAAATACACCCCCTACATCAGCTTATTTATTGTCATAACTCAGGTTCTTTTGGTAAAACAGCAAGAAGTTTGGCTGAATTAGCTATCACCCTGCACTAGCTATTTTCTGTTTTCCTAGGTCCATTTTCAGCCATTAGATCTGCTGCTTGGAGACTTGGAAGGCTTTGGCAGGAGTTCAGAGGGTAGGATGAGGCTGGGTCAGGGCATTTCTCTACCCTTTCAAGGTGACACCAAGGTTCTGGCACTAGCAGGGTCCCTGCACACCATGGGGTTGCATGGGGCTCTGGAAGGGAACAGACTTCCTACTGTTGCTTCTTCTGATGCCCCAATTTTCCTTCTTGCTTTGCTTCACTCTGCCCTCATCTGTGTACATTTAATAGATTTTTGTCAAAATTCCATCTGGGAAAGACTTGTTTTCTGCTGAGATCCAGCCAGATAATATTCTCCAGTAAGTATAGTTGAAACTCCTCTAGGGCATGGTTACCACAATAAACCAGACCTAAAGCTACCAGATATGCATGCTGTTTTTTCCAGTTGGTTTTCAGACTTTCTTTCTTCTTTATTTTTCTTTCTTTCTTTTTCTTTCTTTCTTCTTTCCTTTTCCCCTTTCTTTCTCTCTCTCCTTCTTTCTCTGTCTTTCCCTCCCTCCCTCCCTCCTTCCCTCCCTCCCTTGCTTCCTTCCTTCCTTCCTTCATTTCTTCCTTCCTTCTTTCTGACAGAATCTCACTCTGTCACCCAGGCTGGAGTGCAGTGGTGCAATCATGGCTCACTGCAACCTCGACCTTCTGGGCTCAAGCAATCCTCCTGTCTCAGCCTCCAAGTACCTGGGACTACAGGTGCATGTCATCACATCCAGATAATTTTTTTTTTTTAATTTTTGTGTAAAGACAAGATCTCACTATGTTGCCCAGACTGGTTTTGAAATCCTGGGCTTAAGCGATCATCTTACCTTGGCTTCTCAAAGTGCTGGGATTAGAGGAATGAGCCATCATGCTTGGCCCCTTTCAGATATCTTTATCACCATGTCCACTTCATTAAAATTTTGCAAAAATAAGCTGAAATATTACTTGTGAATGTGGGGCTCAATTACATTTCCCCAAATTCCCCTCAGTGTGTATTTTTGATTAGGAAGAGATTCTTCCTAATCAGAGGAGATTCTTATGTGAGATTAGAAGGAAATGAAGCCGGAGACATTTCTGTAGCTTATGCACATTGTCATTTTTTTGGATCTCCTTGTTGGTGTAACACAGCACCCAGGCCTTCAATTGTTCCACCTTCCCCAGATCCTCCTTCACCTTTTCTGACTGCTGACCCAGGCGTTTGTTTAGCTCCTTCATGAAGGATCTCAGATTCTGCAGGACACCCACACCAAGACCCGAGGCAGTGGGAGCTGCCATGGTCCCAGTTTGCCCTGTGAGCTCTGGCTTATTCTTGCTCCCTCATCCTCTTGGCATCCATCTTTCTTCCCTGCATCAGTGACAGCCATCCCCACAGTGCCAGCATCAGCCATAAGGACAGACACCAACCTTAGAGTGTGCTTAACCAGCTCTGACTGCGGAGGGTCAGAACTGAAATATTGATTGTTCCTTTTATACCTTCCCTTTCACAGTTTAAAGATGCCGCTTCATTGCATTCTGGCTTGAATATGACAATCTCATCCTTATATGTATTAAGCTCTTTTTTTTGACTTTTATGTTAGGCAAAAGACATGAACAAATATTTCACCAAAAAGGAAAGAGGGAAAGAGGGATGGCATATAAGCACATGAAAAGATGTTCAACACTATTAGTCATTAAGGAAATACAAATTAAAACCACAATCGGATATCACTACACTCCTATTAGAACAACTAAAATTAAAAATAACATTAATAGAAAAGTTCACATATTATAATTCCATTTACATGAAATGTCCAGAATAGGCAAATCTATAGAGACAGAGAGTCTATTGGTGGTTGCTAGGGGATAAGAGGAGGGTCAGGGAATGGGGGATATGGATATGGTTTTGTTTGTGGGATGATTAAAGTATTCTGGAATTAGATAGTGGTCATGGATACACAGCGTTTCATACTAAAAACAGCTGAATTATACACTTTAAAAGGGTCTATTTTATGGTGTGTGAATTTTATCACAATTTGTTAAAGTAGTGATAATATTAAATGCTGCCGAGAATACAGAGAAACAGTATCTCTCATACATTGCTGGGACAAATGTAAAATGGCATAGCTACTCTGGAAAATAATTTTGGCAATTTCTTATTAAAAAAAAAAAAAAAGTATGCACTTACTATATGACCTGGCAGTTGCACTCTTAGGAATTTATCCCAGAGGAATGAAAACTTACATCAAAATCCATACACCAATATTCATAGCCATTTTATTCATGATAGCAAAATATTGCAAACAACCCAAATGTTCTTCAGTTGGCGAAATGGTTGAATGAACTGCCAAATCCATACAACAGAAAGCTACTTACTAATGCAAAAAACATGAACTATTTTTTTTTTTTTTGTCTTTTTGAGATAGAGTCTCACTTTGTGGTCCAGGCTGGAGTGCAGTGGCAAAAACTCAGCTCACTGCAACCTCTGACTCCTAGGTTCAAGTGATTTTTCTGCCTCAGCCTCACAAGTAGCTGGGACCACAGGTGCAAGCCACCACACCGGCTAATTACTTGTATTTTTAGTAGAGATGGGGTTTCCCCTTGTTGCCCAGGCTGGTCTCAAACTCCTGGTTTCAGGTGATCTGCCTGCCTCAGCCTTCCAAAATGCTGGGATTACAGGCCTGAAACACCACGCCTAGCCAAAAAACATAAACAACTGATGAATGCAGCAACCTAGATGGACTTCAAGCCCCAACATGCTCAGTGGAAAATGTCACTCTCAAAAAATTATGTACAGTAATGATTCCATTTATAAAGCATTCTTGAAATGGCAAAAGGATTGAGATGGAGACAGTTTAGTGGTTGCCAGGACACAGAGAAGTTGGGGGAGAGGTGGAAGAAGGTGAGGGCCAGGTGCAAATATGAAGAAGTATGTAATGGAATCATTCTGTTTCTTGATTGTGGTGGTGGTTACATGAATCTAATATTTGAATAAAATTGCATAGAACTAGTCACACATCCATAATAGTGAAGGAGTGCTTTTATTAATGGTGAAAAATCATATAGGTGTAGCTTATTTAACAGTAATTTGCTAATATCAATTTTTGTATTTTTGTATCAACTTTTGATATTGTACAGTTATATAAGATGTCACCATTGCAAGGAAGGGTACACAGGACTCTGAGCTATTTGTGCAACTTCCTGTGAGTCTATAATTATTCCAAAATAAAGTCAGGCATGGTGACTCATGCATGTAATCTCACACTTTGGGAGGCCAACGTGGGAGGACTGCTTGAGGCCAGGAGTTCAAGACCAGCCTGGGCAGCATAGTAAGACCCTGTTTTTATATATATATATATATATATATTTATATATATATATATTTATATATATATATATATTTATTTATATATATAAAATATATAAATATATATAAATTAAAACATATATATATATTTTAAAATTAGCTGTGCATGATGGCCCACACCAGCAGTCCTACCTACTTGGGAGGCTGTGGCAGGGAGGTTGGAGGACTGCTTGAGCCCAGAAGCTCAAGGTTACAGTGAGCTATAATTCGCACTACTGCACTCCAGCCTGGGTGACACAGTGAGACCTTGTCTAAAAAAAAAAAAAAAAAAAAGAATTTAAAAAGCTCCACACAATTGCAAGATTATATTTCCAGGGAATAATTTGAATTTATAAAATCCCAATAGATACACCCATATGTGAAATTAGTTTAAAATAAATGATTAATATGGTATTTCAAACCAGAGAGGGAAATAAGTACTATTATTTCTTCAGTAAATGGTATTAGAAAAACTGGCTAATCTATGGAAAAAGAAAATAAAACTGTGTTATTTTTCATTTCCTTCATCAAAATAAGTGGTAGGATGTAAATTTCAGAATTGGTAGTCAGTAAATATCTGCTGAGTTGGATCAGTGATTTAAATATATAAAAGACACAGAGTTTATTTGTTGTTGTTGAGAATTATGGCTAATACAGGAATCTAAAGACAGTGGGTGTTGTTAACTTCTTTCGGAAGCCTCCAGCTCTAGGGTAACCACCTTCCCAGTGGGCACCTGAGAAGCGCCAAGGCAGAAACAACACTATCAACAATGACATTCCCCTTGCCTATGTAGGATAGCCAGGAGAGAATGTGGCTTCTGAGGGAAGTCCAGGGTTCTAGGAAGGAAGCTACCCGCCTCATAGAGATGCTTAGAGGAGTTAATGAGACAGTGCATTTATGGATAAAGGGCTTAACGATCTGCCCAGTGCACAGTAAGTGCTCCATGATGGTTAGTTCTTGGAGTGCTTTGTCCGCCCAAGTAGTTTAACTAGGAAAAACACCATCAGATTTATATGTGTGTTTGAGAGAGCATTGATAGCATGGACAAATATGAGTGGACAAACGTTTGTAGGAAAACAAAACTCTGTGAGAATGCTGAAGATGATTTCAGGTCTCAGTAGGTCTTGAAGGTGAGATCTTTCTAATCAGAAGGAATAGTAGGAGCAAAAATGTGGGAGTTGTCAAAGGGCTATGGGCATCTTCACAGAATGACAGCCCATTCCCACTGCCTTATTTCAGTCCAGGTCCCCTCTCAAACCAGCTGGCTGCAGTGGCCTCCTAAGGTGTCTCGTTGCCTGAAGCATTGCATCTCTCCAGTTCTTTCAAGACACAGTGAGCAGAGAATCTCTTGCAATAGATGATATTCATAATTTCATTCCTCTGCTTAAAGCTTTCTGAGGTTCTTCATAGCTTATGGATAGATAATGTAAAAATTAGGATTAGGATCAGCTAAAAATGGCAGAAAGAGCCCATAACAATGGCTTACACAAGACAGAAGTTTATTTCTCTCAGGTAAAGTTACAGAGGGAATCAGTCCAGGTGCTGTATGGTAAACCAAGGTGTCAGGGAGACAGTGTCCTTCTCGCTTGTGCTTGGCTTCTATCTTGAACTTGCCTCATGGCCCAAATGGATGCTCCAGATCTAGCCACCATGTCCATCCTCCAACCATCAGAAAGGAGAAAAGATAAAGAAAAGTCAATCTCTTTCTTTAGGGTCATTCCACAGAAGTTGCACAGACTGCTTCCATTTATGTCTGCTAACCAGACCTTAGACACATGACCCCATCTAACTGCAAGGGAGGCAGGGATTAATCTTTCTTCTGAATGGAGATGAACCTAGTGAAAGGTGAGGGGGTTATAAGTAAAACAAGAAGCAACAAACAGACATTGGGAGACGACACCCTATCTCTGCCCATTTCTTCAAGGCCCATTTCTTCAAGTGCCCATTTCTTCAAGGCCTTTGAAATGTGACCTCATCTCCCACCTAGACTATTTCCACAGCCACTGAACTAGTCTAACTGCCTCTACTTTCTAATTCTCCGTGGTCACTATCATCAGTCATCAATTCAAAATACATACTGAATTGAATTACTCTCCTGTCCCACACTCTTTGGCTTAATGGAACATTAAGAGTCCCTGTAGTACCATTTCAGCTTGATCTCCTTCTTCCTTCCTTCTCTTCTTTCCTCCTCTCCTCTGCTGGCTGTTCTCTGAACACACCATGAGCTTTCAGTTCTCCATGATCTGTTTGGTGAAAGACCCTTTTCCAGAATAATCATCCTATAGGCCCATCACCAACTTCTGAAATGCTGCACAGACTTCTAAGCCTACCCCAAATATCATTTCTTTTATAAATTCCTTTTCCATCACACATGTTAAAAGTAATCCACCCCTTCACTGAATAGTCAGTTTTTATGCTGCCTTCCATTGTAATAAATTATACATTTTTAATATTTATTACCACAATTACATTGTAATTTATGTAGTATTCACTACATCTTCTTCACATTTGTGGTCCTGGGAACACCTAGTCACTGATTTTTTACCTAGCAGATGCCTAATACATATTTATTAAATTGAATTTTTATATAAGCCTTGAATTTATAGAAGGAAAGGAAAAAAACCTCAAGTCAGCTCTCTTTGGGGAAAGCATTCATTTAAACTGGATTAAATGCTTTATCAACAATCTAGTATTATTTTTTACACAATTCTCCCTAAGTCCCATTTGTAATTGTTTTGAGTGATTTGTGTTAATAATACAAAGCTTAATATGGATTTGCATCAGGAAGAACAATTTGTTAGAGCTGACTATTTTCAGCTCTAACAAGGAAGTGACAATTTTTCAATATTTTAGCAGAAGTGTTAAAACTTATCTCAGTCAAACACTTGCTGGGTCATTTGCTATGTCACTCATGTTATTTAACTTTCTATTTTAACCTCTCAGGCCTATATGGAAATAAGAAAAAAAATATAGTTTTAATTGCTGCTAATTTTCTGGCAGAAAATAGAAATGAATATAGTCTCAACGCTGAATAGTTAATGTGTTAAATATGACCACAGGCCTTTTCTGTGTTAATTTTTGTCCATGTTGGCTACTTTTACTAGCTGTTTATTGGGTTCAGACAGGAAAAAATGTGGCTGTAGTATTTGAAACAAACAAAAAGCTCTCAATTAACATTAATAAATTGTCTGAAAATGAACCTCATATTAGTCTTATATAGACATCTCTTCCTGAAAAACAGGACTTCATGCTAGCTCTTTTGTAAGTTTAAGCTATTTGTTCCTGGGTCTGTTCCTCTTCTGTGCACTCTCTCACCTCTTCTTGTGTCCACAATTCTTTTTTCTGAGCTGATTATAATAATCTCATGCACTTTGTATTAACCCCAATCATATGGGAAGAACTGAAACACCAATCAGAGCTCAGGATCACACATCACTCCAGCTGAATCTTATCCCAAAGAAAGTTGAGTGAAATATATGGGTGAAATGAAAATAAACTATCAAGCCATTATTTTTAGTTCTAGCTGGGAATGACTTCAGAAGATATTAAGAGCAATGGTGCATATTAAATCAAGTGGAGGTGTCAGAGTTGCCAGGCAGACTGGAGGAAGTGATTGAGAGGCCCAACAAAGTGTGCATGCTAAATAGGGTCTACTATGTGAAACTGGAAACTTACCAACTAAATAGGATTCTCGAAAGAGCATGGAGGACTCTATATCAAGGCAATAAGGAAATTGCTGATAGAGGCCAACAGTGTCATTTAGGTGTGGTGGCTCTCCTCTGTAGACCAGAGTTGATGATAAGAGATGCTATTTCAGAACTAGGGTTCCTAGTAGTCATGGAGATGATAGGATCCCAGAGGCCACACAGTAGCATGTTACCATCATCAGTGAGCCAGCAAAACCACCCTCAGATTCCTGACCACCAGAAACTCTGTGGAATAATTAAAAGTCCTAGCCAGAGCAATTAGGCAAGAGAAAGAAATAAAAGGCATCCAAATCATAAAGTTAAATTGTCCTTAATTTTATGTTAACTATATGTGAACTATTAAATTTAACTATATGTTAAATTTAAAAACCCTAAAGACACCAAGAAAAAGCTGTTAAAACTAAAAAAAATTTTCAATAAATTACAGGATACAAAATCAACATACAAAAATTAGTAGTGTTTTTATACATTAATAATGAGATACTGAAAAAGAAATTAAGAATACAATTCCATCTACAGCAGCATCAAAAAATAAAATAGTAAATTTAGTCAAGAAGGTGAAAAGTCTGTACACTGAAAACTATTAAACATGATGAAAAAAGTTGAAGAAAACACAAGTAAATGGAAAGATATCTCATGTTCCTGAATTAGAAGAATTAATATAGTTAAAATATCCTTACTACCCAAAGGGAATTAAAAATTCAGTGAAATTCCTATCAAAATTCCAATGACATTTTTCAGATAAATAGAGAAAACATTCCTAAAATTCATATGGAACCACAAAAGACTCCAAATAGCTAAAGCAATCCTGAGTAAAAAGAACAAAACTGGAGGCATCACACTACCTGTTTTCAAGATATACTACAAAGCTGTAATAATCAAAACATCATGGTACTGGCATTAAGACAGACACTTAGACCAATGGAACAGAATGGAGAGCCATGAAATAGATTCACACATTTACTGTCAATTGATTTTGGACAAAGATGCCAAGTCAAGAACACACAATGAGGAATGAACTGTCTTGTCAGTAAATGGTGTTGGGAAATCTGGATACCTACATGCACAAGAATTAAATTAGATCCTTATCTCACACCATATACAAAATATCAACTCAAAGTGGACTAAGGACTTAAACCTATGGCCTGAAACTGTAAAACTACTAGAAGATACCAGAAGAGAAAGCTCCACGACATTGGTCTGGGCAATAATCTTTTGGCTATAACCTCCAAAGCAGGGGGAACAAAAGCAAAAACAGATCAATGAGAATACATCATACTGGAAAGCTTCTGCACAGCAAAGAAAAGATCAATAGTGTGGAGAGACAACCTACAGAATGGAAGAAAATATTCGCACACCATTCATTTGACAAGGGGTTAATATGAAAAACATATAAGGAACTCAAACAATAGATGCTAAAAAACACCTTAAACAACTCAATATTTAAATAAACATAAATAATCCAATTTAAAAACAGATAAAGGACTTGCACAGTCATTTGTCATTAAAAAAGTCATACACATGGCCAATAGATACATTAAAAAATAGTCAATATCACTAATCCACTCATCATCAAGACATTGAACTCACAATAAGAGATCACCTCACATTTCTTAGGATGGCTTTTATCAAAAAGATGAAAGATAAGTTAGTGAGGATGTGGAGAAAAGGGAACCCCTATATATTGTGGGAATGTAAATTAGTACAGCCATTATGAACATTTTTTAATTCTCAAAAAAATAAAAATAGAGCTACCATGTAAGCCAGCAATCCCTGAAATTTTGTATTGAAATACTCACATTTCTTAGAATGGCTGCTATCAAAAAGATGAAAGATTTATATCCAAAGCCAATGAAATCAGTATGTCGAGGAGCTAATCTGCACTCCCATGTTGATTGAAGCATTAATAACAATAACCAAGATATGCAGTCAACCTAAGTGTCTACCAACAAATGAATAAATGAATAAAATGTGGTATATTGGTACACACAATGGAATACTATTCTACCATAAAAAAAGAATAAAATCCTGTCATTTGGCACAACATGGATAAACCCAGAGGATTATGTTAGGTCAAATAAACCAAGGACAGAAAGACAAATATTGCCTGACCTCACTCATATGTGAAATCTAAAAAAGTTGATCTCATAGAAGTTGAACAATGGTTCCCATAGGCTAGGAGGGTAGTGAGGAGGAGTGGGGATGGGGAGAGGTTCGTCAACAGGTACAATGTTACAGCTAGATAGGAGGAATAGGTTCTGGTGTTCTACTGCACAACAGAGTGATTAGAGTTAACAATAATGTATTGCATATTTCAAAATAGCTCAAAGAGAGGATTGTGAATCTTCTCACAACAAAAAAAAGATAGATTTATAAAGTGATGGATGTGCTACTTAACCTGATTTGATGATTTCACAATGTATACATGTATCAAAACATCTCATTATACTCCATAAATAATACGTATGATTGTGTGTCAACTGAAAATGAAATAAAACTTTTAAAAGGAAAATATGGTATGTATACACCTACACACACACAAACAAACTGGAATATTATTCAGCCTTAAAAAAGAAGGAAATCTGTCACAACATGGATGAACCTGGAAGGCATTATGCTAAGTGAAATAAGCCAGAAACAAAGAAACACAAATACTACACGATCATACCTGTATGTGGAATTTTTGAAAGCTGAACTCGCAGAAGCGGAGAGTAGAATGGTGATTATCAGGAACTAGCATGGAGAGGGCTGAGGAATGAGGAGATGTTGGACAAAGAATACAAAATTTCAGCCACTCAGGAAGAGTAAGTTCAAGAGATGTATTGTACAATAAGATAACAATAGTTAATAACGATGTATTATATATTTGAAAATTGCTAACAGAGTAGATGTTAAGTGTTATCACCACAAATAAATTATATGTGAGGCAATGCATTTATTAATTAGCTTGACGTAGCCATTTTATAATGCACTCATATTTCAAAACATCATGTTGTACACCATAAATGTATATAATTTTAATTTGCCAATTTAAAAATAAAAAAAGAAGCAAGCTCATTTTGATCATCTCCAAAGGATGCCTTATGCCCCAGTAAGTCCCCAGCCACAGAAGCAATCATTGTTCTGATTTATTTCACCAGTGATTAGTTTTTCATAATCTAAAAATTCATATAAATTGAATAGTTCATTTTTAAAAATAGAATAGAGTGTTCTAAGGGGTTAGATAGATGTGTAGCCTCAAGAATATTGCTCAATATATATAAAATCAAAAGAAAACCAAGAGCAGATGAGCTGAAGACTATGGTCAGCTACTCCAGTAGATGTCAGGATTCCTTGCCCAGTTTCCAAACCTAAGGTAGTTTTCAAACCCACTACAGAACACTCCCCTTGACTGAAAGAGAGGCCAGGTCCACATGAAGAAGGACCCCACAATACCAGGACAAATGTATACAGTAGTGATTCCTCTAGCTATTCCCCAAAAGGTCTATGGCTATACATTAGGGTACCATGCTCTGGAAATGGGAATACATAGCTCTTATGAGGACTGTTAGATAGAGGGTCTGAATTGATGCTGATACCCAAAGAACAAAAGCATATTCATGGACTTCTTGGTAGAGCAAAAGTATATGAGGGTCAAGTAATTAATGGACTCCTAGCTGCACATATGTGTCCTCTGCTCTACAGATTCACACAGAGATCATTTCCCCAGTTTCTGAATATATAGTTGGAACAGACATATGAGGATTTTACAGAACCTTCATATTAATTCATTGACTTATAGAGTAAGAGCTACCGTAATAGGAACGGCAAGTAGAAGCCCCTGAAACTACATTCTCAGCCCACCGCCAAGACTATAAATCAAAAGCAATATAACATCCCAGGAGCGACATGGCAGAGTTTACCGTCACCCTCAGAAATGTAAAGGATATAGGGGTGGTGGATTTCATTATAACCCCACATAATTCACCATGCCGGCCCCTAGAAAATCAGGTGAATCAGAGCATATGACATTGAACTACTACAAACATATCCAAGTAGAAAACTCAATTACATCTGATGTATTCGATGTGGCATCTTCACTATAGCAGATTAATATTGCCTTTGGTGTGGTTAGTGGCTATTGATCTGCTTCCATCTTACTCTCTATCAATCAGAAGGACGAGAAACACACATGGTGTAGATAACAGTATACACTCACGGTCTTGTCCAAGCACTATGTCAATTCTCTAGATCTCTGCCATGATAGTGCAAAGGATTCTGGGCCATCTGAACATCCCACAGAACTTTATTTGGGGTCACTAAGGGAGTGACATCATGTTATTTGGACCTTAGGAGCAAGAAATGGCAATTATTCTGGACATCTTGTTAAGACATGT
Organism: Aotus nancymaae; assembly: GCF_030222135.1. Classification (NCBI taxonomy): domain Eukaryota; kingdom Metazoa; phylum Chordata; class Mammalia; order Primates; family Aotidae; genus Aotus; species Aotus nancymaae. The sequence continues at coordinate 23,639,038 of NW_026988454.1, forward strand.
AATCTAAATGAAGGAAGACAAACACTACAAAGATTCAGCAGCCACACACTTCAATAATGTTTTTAGGTGTTAACACTTTGGAATATGCTGAGACATCCCTTCCAAGGTAAAGGACAAGTTACTATACTTCACACTTTCCTTTATAGGCCATTTTGGAGGCAAAATATATAATTCACTTGGGAATGCTGCCTCAACAAACTGTTGGAATAATTCGGAAAACTGCTAATTTTGACTTGGGCCAAGAGAAAAAAGGACTCTGAAGCAGCTTCCTGCTGTGTTCCAAGCAGCTCTGAAGCTTGGGTCCTACAATATAAACTCCCTCTCACCATGGCTGATCTACCTGCTGTTGCTGCTAAATGTCTAAACTTCCAGCAATAAAGATCATTCCCGAATTCTTGATATGGTATCATTTCTTCTTTTTCCCCTCAGCCTTATAAAAGTATAAGTGACACATAAAAATGTTATGTATCTAAGGTGTGCATGTGAAGATCTGATGTACATATACATTGTGTAATGATTATCAAAATCAAGCCAATTAATACATCTATCATTTCATGTAGTTACCTTTTTATGGTAGAAAAATGCTTAACTAGATCTTAGCAATCTTGAAAGCAAATTTCAAGTATAAAATACAGCATCAGTTATCGTCACCGTGCTGTATATCACATCCCTAGAACTTACTCCTCTTATTGGTATTCTTCCTTCAGGTGACCAACCAGTTATTTAGTGGCCTATTGTTTCTATCAGTTCCATTCAACTCTGGAAAAGAAAACATTTTATCTTCAATGGGATTGACACATATTCCAGATATGTTTTTACTTTTCCTGACTGTAGTGCCTCAGCTGTCAACACCGTGTGCAAGCTCATAAAGTGTACAACCGACTGACCTGGGATGGCACCTAATATTATCTGTGAACCACAGGACCGCTTTCATAGTAACGAAGGTATAGCATTGAGCTTGTTATGGATCATGCACCATCTGGAAACTGCCATCGTGAAAGAGTAGTGAAAGCGCCTCTTGAAGGTACAGCTAAAGTGCCAGCTCAGAGGAGGTATCCTGCAAAAGATAGGGCGCTATCCTCAGGTTACGGAATAGACCTTAAGGCGTCTGCCACTGTATATGGTGCTGTATTCCCAGTATATAGAATACTTGGATCTGGGAACTAAGTGGAAGTTGGAATGTCCCACCATCACTCCCAGTGACCCATCTGGGGAATTATGTCTAAAGATCCTGATTCCCAGAGGGGTGATGCTTCCTCCAAGCAGCACAGTAAAATAATCACAATTTGTTTTCCAAAGTGACTGTCCAGGTCAGGGGTGGTGGCTTACATCTGTAATCCCAGCACTTTCAGAGGCTGAAGGAGGCAGATTGCTTGAGTCCCGGAATTCAAGACCAGCCTGGCCAACACTGTGAAACCCCATCCCTACTAAAAATACAAAAATTAGCCAGGCATGGTGGCATGCTCCTATAGTCCCAGCTACTTGGGAGACTTAGGTGGGAGAATCACCTGAACCTGGGAGGCGGAGGCTGCAGGTGAGCTGAGATTGCGCCACTGCACTCCAGCCTGGGCGACGGAGTGAGACCCTGTCTCAAGAAACAAAACAAAACAACAAAAACAAGCTGACTGTATAAATCACAGTACATTCCCACCAAAAATTAGACCTCTTCATCAATACTTGATATTATGAAACTTTAAAAAGTTTGCTAATGTAGCAAGTACTCTGTGACATCTTATTATTTTAATTAGCATTTCTCTCTGTATTAATTATGTAAAGAACACTTTTCCATGTTTAGTAACCATTCGGATTTTCTGTACTGCGAAATGCATAATCAAGTCATTTGTATATTTTTAACTGGGGTTTCTGCCTTTTTTTTTTTTTTTTACCAAATTTCTTACCAAATTATCAATTCGTTTATATGATTGGAAACAAGTTTTGTTGCTGTTAGTTGGTTACATAAGTTGCAAATATCTCCTGTCAGTCTAGCTTGTATTTTTGTTCTTTTAATGACATTTTGTTGTTGTTGAACAGAAGTGTTTTGTTTACATGTAATTCATTGTACTAATCTTTCCTTTTATGGTTAGTGTTTTTTGTGTCTCATTTAAGAAACCTTTCACCACCCCCCCAGGTCATGAAGCTATTCTCCTATATTAATCATTGGATAACTTAACAATTTGTAACATATTAGATCGCATATTCACCTGGAATTGACTGTTGTGTGAATTAGCAGTTCAATTTCATCTTTTTCCAGCATGGTACACAATCATCCTAGCACCAGTTATTGGAAAGACATTTTATTCCCACTGCCCTGCAGTGCACCTTTGTTGTATATCAAGCAATCATTTATGTGAGGACCATTTTATTTTCTTGTTGGTGAAGTATATAAGTACCATTACTTTCTAATATTGACTTTTGTATCCAGCAAACCCCCTTAAATATTTTAAACTGTATTAATGTGCTTAATATATTCAATTTACTTTTAGCATTTCAAATGCCTGACCAAGCAAGCCCATAATCTTATTTTTTAATTTTTATTTTATTTTTTTATTTTTAAAAAATTTTTTTTTGAGACGGAGTTTCGCTCTTGTTACCCAGGTTGGAGTGCAGTGGCGCAATCTCAGCTCACTGGCACCTCCACCTCCTGGGTTCAAGCGATTCTCCTGCCTCAGCCTCCTGAGTAGCTGGGATTACAGGCCCATGCCACCATGCCTAGCTAATTTTTGTATTTTTAGTAGAGACAGAGTTTCACCATGTTGGCCAGGATGGTCTCGATCTCTTGACCTTGTGATTCCCCCACCTTGGGCTCCCAAAGTGCTGCGATTATAATTAATAATGGCCAGGTACAGGCATGAGCCACTGTACCTGGCCATTATTTTTGAAATCCTCCACAGCACTTCAAAGGCTCTCATAAATCTCAATTTAATTAATAAAATTGATAAATCCATTTCTCTTAAATATTATGCCACTTACACATTTGCTCACATTCTTACTTTTTAAAATGTGAAATTATGTCAGTTACATGTTTTAAATAAATGGAATCATAGGACATCTGTAAGATAGTCTAATATGGCAAACTCGTTTAAATATTATAAACACTTTAAATAAAAGCATAAAAAGATTATTCCTAAACCTAACATAAAAGTATTCATGCCAGTGGCATGATTTAATTTACCATCTTTGCATGTAATTATAAATCTTCAATTTGAAAAGTCACTTGCTTAGTAAAGGAAGCAGCTTTAACATCATAAATTCAAGAAGCTTTAATATCACAAGATCAGATGTTCTGTTTCAGAAGAACTGAGGTTAGCACCTGGAGTAAGTCATTGTTAATAAAGATACAACTTATGACCATAAGGTTACTTACCAATATGACATTTAAGGCTGGGATGGCAACATGGGAGAAGTTTAGGTACAAGATCATCTTTTCTGAACCAAAGATGGACACGAGTCCTTTTAAAAAACCATCTCTAAGTTACGAGGGAGCTCTAAACCCAAACTCTTCAGATGGAATTTTCTCAACCTGCTTTTTCAAATTCACAAGTTGAACACTCCAGCCAGTAGCCATTCCCTGGGCACACTACAGGCCCAGTGCTATGCACAGGAGCAGCAAAGTCAGCCTTTGGGAGGGCAGATCCAGGAAAGAAACCTGCATGAAGCCCTGGATGTGGGCTTGGGACTACTCATACTTGGAATTTGTGTTTCAAAACTTGATCTGTGTGTGTTCAAGCCAGGGGTTGGGGAGTAGGGAGCATGGGGGTGTGGACCTAGGTTGGTGTGTCCCCTTGACCCGTGGACTCTGCAGCTCATGGGAGGGTGAAGCTCGTAGGGGAGTTCAAACCAGGTCCCTCTAAAGTGAGGGGTGTGGGGAAAGCCCCACTCTTGCCATGGTCTCAGGGCAGACCTGCACTAAAACTAGGGTAAAATTCCATTTGCTTTTCTTACCTTTAAGTAAAGTGACTAAGCCAGATAGAAACACCATCTAGCAAATCAAGAAATCCAAAAATAGAGAGGAAAGGGTATGATGCCAAAGCAGAATTTCACTATCTTGAGGACCCTGAAGACAGGGCTTTGGCTGAAAGTACTTTTGTTTCCAACAGAATAAATCAGTTCCTCAGACAACTAAAGTGGCCAACTTACTGACACATTATTTAGGCAGTCCTCAGCGGCCCTAATGCCAGAATGTCTTTATAAGAGGGACTTAGCAGCAAACATCCACTTAGAATTAGGGAGACTTGAAACTGCTTTGCACAGTGGCTTACATAAGCTGAAGAAAATGTCAAAAGAATGGGTGGGGAAATGGCACCATTGCCCAGGCTAGAGTGCAATGGCGCGATCTCGGCTCACTGCAACCTCTGCCTCCCAGTTTCAAACAATTCTCTTGCCTCAGCCTCCCGAGTAGCTGGGATTAACAGGTGCCCACCACCATGTCCGACTAATTTTTTGTATTTTTATTAAAGGCAGGGTTTCACCATCTTGGCCAGGCTGGTCTCAAACTCCTGACCTCAGGTCACCTGCCTGGGCCTCCCAAGCTGGAATTACAGGCTTGAGCCACCGTGCCCTGTCAACAAAGATTCTTTAATCAGGTTTCTGAACTTTCTCCTAGGCCCATCTGTGCACTTCCTTGTAAAATCCAGTTTTAGCAAAAGAACTCTCCTAAGTCAGTTTCACCAGAACTCCCTATCTTCGATAATCTGATCATCCTTGATATCTGATCAGGTTCTTTGTCTTCCAATCTCCCCCAGTGTGGGGATCACTCCAGCATCGAGACCACTCAGTGTCTCTGCCATAATGGAGTTTGAGCCTGGACATGTTTCCCACCCCCTGCAGGCAGTCAAGATCAGTGAAAGAGAGATTTAATAGAAGTTTGAGTTTGCAGAAGTCTATTTCTGGTCCACTGACCTAAAGGCTGGGTGAAGGCTGTGTGGTTTTACTAGGCATTGTTTCTTGAAGTACCTGCTCTGGGCTAGTTTTATGACTTTGTTTACCCTCTTTTGATGGGTCCGTGCTTGTTCCTGTGACTGCTATTTGCAAAGTTAATGGGTCTATCGCCTCTCTGATGACTTGCATAGATCATTAACATTTTAACTATAGGTTTCCTCACCCTGATAATAAGACCCACCTGCATGACTTGATTGTACCCATTGTGTGTTTTCCGCTGCCTAAGCTTGTAGCCAGATGGCTTTCTCTTCCCTTTATTAAGATAATGGCATCTGTTCTGATAATTGAGATGGGACTAAGAATGCTTATGTAAATGAGGTGGGGCAAAGAATGTTCCTGTAAATGAGGTAGGAAAAGATATATATACTAACTCAGTGTACAATAAAGTTGCTGGTTTTAGGCATTGCTAAATTGGGAATTGCCTGGCCAGCCCTCCAGACTCCAGCTGTTCTGTCTTTTCTTTTCTTCCACACACTCTCTCTTCCAGGTATTGGGACCCTCTTGCAGGTCAAGAGACCCCGGCAGACGTGCCGTTCTCACCGGCCCCCGACACCCCAGGTGATGTCTGAACAAGCTAGCCTGTCTTCAGGAAGAATCCTGCTGGGTTGATTTAGCCAGAATTCCCTTTACCCTTGATATTTCCTCCTAGCAATTTTCCATCCACTGACCCCCACCCTGCTCCTTGGTTATAAATTTCCACTTGCCCAGGCTGTATTGGAAGTTAAGTCCAATCTCTCTCCCCTACTGCAAGACACCATTGCAGTCATCCCTATACCTAGCTTGATGGTTCTGAATAAATTCTTCTTTACTGTGCTTCAAAAAATATCATTGAATAATTTTTCTTTAATAGTAGTTAGTTGGCCAGGCATGGTGGCTCACACCTGTAATCCCAGCACTTTGGGAGGTCAAGGCGGATGGATCACGAGGTCAGGAGTTCAAGACCAGCTTGGCCAACATGGTGAAACCCTGTCTCTACTAAAAGTACAAATATTAGCTGGGTGTGATGGCAGGCACCTGTAGTCCCAGGTACTTGGGAAGTTGAGGCAGGAGAATTGCTTGAACCTGGGAGACAGACATTGCAGTGAGCCAAGATTGCTCCATTGCACTCCAGCCTGTGTTATAGAGCAAGACTCCATCTCAAGAAAAAAAAAAAAAAAGTAGTCAGCTATGGCTGTGAGTGCCAATCTGCTCCACCCTCAAATTTCTTTTTGGTCTTAAGCTACCACAAACAAATGAACAGCAATAAAAAGATTAGACTATTTCTGCACCATGGTCTTTTTGGGTCACTGAAGGCAGTATATTTAAACACAGATCCCTAGGGGCTTCTAAGTTAGGAAACATTCATAGGTGAATGTGAAGAAAATATAATACAAATAAATAACATTGCAAAAATTTACATGGAAATTTTAAAATGTGGTTCTGTCTTATGAAATTAAGTGCAACTTGTAAAAAATGAAAGAAACCATACTTTAACAAAGATGCACCTACCATCACTTCTATACACATTCTTGTTCTAAAAAGCAAAAATGTAACAACTACCCCACGTTGACTGAGAAGTAAGTGGCATTAAATTTTCCCTAGGAACCAGACAAATCTAACACTTGCTCAAATTCAGATCGAAAGAAAAGTATAAGCTTAGCTCCTTTTTTATGAGCTCACCTGCAACTTTTTCCTGGGTAGGCTGTAATGAATGACATCTTTAATTAGAAACCTGAAGTGTTCAATATTTGCATAGAGGGTCAGTCTCATCCATTTCACCTCTTATTTTTAGACTCAATGTTCTAATTTGTAATTATTGCTGTTCCAGGACCTTAGCTGAACTGACTCAGCTAGGAAAGACTGTTCAATGCAATCCTCTTAGATAATTCACTGAAGCAACTTGAAAACAATGACAAATTAATATATCCATAATTTTGTAAAGTCTTGTCATGGGTCTTTTTCTCTGATGTTAATTCTATAGAACAAAATTTTCTCCCCAAATCCACATCTCTTAGGCTTGAGATAAAGGATGGTAGAGATGTTGAGATAACTAGTTTTAATTCCTGGGGGGATCCTTTGAGATTTTTGCTATCTCCTGCCTATCCCATTATTAGAGCAATATTCTAATACTGTTAGTATTTTACATCTTAATCTATGCTTGTAGGTTTGGAATAGAATTCCTTTTTTTTTTTTGAGACGCAGTCTTGCTCTGTTGCCCAGGCTGGAGTGCAGTGGCACGATCTCGGCTCGCTGCAACCTCCGCCTCCTAGGTTCAAGCAATTCTCTTCCTCAGCCTCCCGAGCAGCTGGGATTAACAGGTGCCCACCACTATGCCAGGCTAATTTTTTGTATTTTTATTAGAAACAGGGTGTCACCATCTTGGCCAGGATGGTCTCGAACTCCTGACCTCATGATCCACCCACCTCGACCTCCCAAAGTGCTGGGATTATAGGTGTCAGCCATGGCGCCCAGCCCACATTTAGATTTTAAATAACGTTTGGTTTGTTTTTCTCTTTCTATTTCAAAGGTAATGCATGATTCAAACCAAATCCCCCTTAATCACCCATCTCATTCTCTCGAGGCAAATTGATTAATATTTCCTTCAATACTTTTCCTTTTCTGATACAAGTGTGTGTGTGGTTTGTGTTTAAAAAAAAATAAGATCATATAACGTCTGTATCTTCTTTTTCCCATTTATATAAAATGGATGTCTTTTTTATGCCCATAGGTATGGGCCTCTTAAAAACTACATATTTTGATTACACCATAATTATGTAATTTTTCTTTTTTGTTGGAATTCAAGGTGTTTCCAATCTTTCACAATCACTCAAGAGGCTGTCATGAACATTTATTTATTCATTTATTCTATAAACATTAATTTAGTGCTTATGTCAATCACTGAACTTCATGCTGGGGACAGAGCCATGAACCAAACACCAAAGTCCTTGTCCTCACAGACTTTATATTCTATGTAAGGAGACAGACTATAAACATGATAAACAAAACATTATTTATGTATTAACATGTAGTTAAACATGTATGTTAGCAATCAGTGCTAAGGGGAAATAAAGGAATAAGGGATTGGAAACACTGGTAAAGGAGGTACAGGTTTACAATTTTAGGTAAGTTGGCCAGAAAAGGCCTCATTTTAAAAGTAACATTGTGAGCAAAGGCCTAAAGGAAGCAAGGTCCTTTGCCACACAGACATCTGGGGACAGTGCATTGCGGACAGAGGAAATAAAAAGAAAAAAGGCTCTGAGATAGAAACATGCTTGTCCAACGTGTTTGGAACAATGGTGAGGCAAGGGCTGGTTGAAGTGACAGGGCATCTTGTTCAGGCATCTTTACCCACATTATGATTTGGGCTGGATTTAGCTCACTTTTTTCTTCACTCCCAAAGCCCCTTTCTGCACATGAGGGTTTCATAGCGCTCCCCTGGCTTCAAACTTGTTTTGCTTCCCAATAGACTAAAAATTCAAATAAGACTAAGTTACCTGGCCACTGCTTCCATGTCCAGCCTCATCTAATGTAACTATTTCTCTGTCACTAGGCTCCATCTAGTAGTTCCTAGAGTCCTTCCACCTTCTCCCCACTTCAGGGCCTTGGTTCTATGCCTGGAATGCTCTTCCAGAGTTCTTGGCATAGCTGACTTGTTCTCATTCCTTAGGATGTATGCAAGTGTTACCTCTCTAGAGTGACCTCCCTCAAACACCCTCTCCTCAGTGCCTCCCCTCCTTCTTCACCATTATTCTCTGTAGTGGCACCCTGTTTATTCCTTTTACTAAAGTTACAAAAAATCTTTGGATAATTATTTTTTTAGACTTCAGACCTCTTCTCACCATATATTTAAAGATGATTTCCCTTTCTTAGGTAAACTGTGAAAATGACAAATTGTGACACTATTTCCTATGGTTTAAATTCTTATGTCTCCCCACAATTGATATGTTGAAATTCCAACTCCAAGGTAGTGATATTAGAAGGTGGGGCCTTTGGGAGGTTAGATCATGAAGCCAGAGCTGTCGTGATCGCATTAGTGCGTTCATCAAGGAGGCCCAAGAGAGTTAGCTCCCTGCCCCTTCAGTCACATGAGGACACAAAGAAAGGTAGTCTGTCTATTAACCAGGAAGCAGACCCGCACCAGACACCAAATCTACTGGCACCTTAAGCTTGGACTTCCTAGCTTCTAGAACTGTGAGGAATAAAATTTGTTATTATTAAGTTACCCAGTTCACGGCACTTTGTTATAGCAGCCTGAACTAAGACACTTGTTCTCATAAAAATACTACCATAAGAGTAAATTTCATATTACTGTAACAAATGGAACATGCATACGATGCTTCAGTGTTTCTTTGTAAAATTTCTCCAATGAGAAATTGTTTAAAAATTGCACTGGCCTGGCTGGGCGTGGTGGCTCACGCCTGTAATCCAAGCACTTTGGAAGCCAAGGCGGGCGGATCACCTGAGGTCAGGAGTTCAAGACCAGCCTGACCAACATGGTGAAACCCTGTATTTAAAAAAAAAAAAAGGAGGAAGTTCCAAGATGGCCGCTTAAGTGCAGCTCAGGATTGCAGCTCCAAGTGAAAGTGCAGAGGGTGAGTGGATGTTGCATTTCCAGATGGATTTTTATTGCCCACAGACTAGGAGATTCCCAGGCGGAGGAGCCCCACGGGTCGCCAGGGCAGCTGTTTTGGCCTGCGTGGCTGTTTTGCCTGCACCCCGGCACAGCGGCTCCGATGCAGAGTAAGCAGGACTGTGTTCCCACTTAGCCAGCAAGGGGAGCTGAAACAGGGAGCCAGGCAAGGAGATTCCTGGGCAAAAAAAGCGCCACAAATCTCAGAGACGCGGTTTCAGCCGGTGCAGTGGGTCGCCGCACAGGAAATCACACAGATCCCGGCGCCTATTCAACAGGCGACCAGGAGAGAGCCGACCATTCAACTAAAAAACAAAAGACTCTGAGGCAGGGAACCAGGAGATCAGGACTGGCTGGTCCCACCCCCACAAAATCAAAAACAAAAACAAAAAAACAGCAATTGGAAATGCTCTGGGTTGAGAGTTTCACAGCAAGCACAGCTGAACCCGGGACAGTCCAGCTCTGTGGGGGAGGGGCGTCTGCCATTACTGAGGCACTCTGCTATTCCTGAGGCAGCCTGCCATTGCTGAGGCAACCCGCGATTACAGAGAGAGTCCGTCACTACAGAGGCGGACCAACATTGCAGAGGCAGTTCTAACTATACCCATACAAACAGGACTGCAGGGAACTTCACAGGGCAGCTGAGCGGAGCCCACAGAAGCTCAGCAAAGCCTCTGCAGGCTGAGTGTGACTAGGCTGCCTCCTTATGGGCAGGGCAGCCCTGAAGAAAAAAAAAAAAGGCAGCAGCACAGCAGAAACTCATAAAGCCCTAACTCCCTGGGACAGAACACCTGGGGAAAAAAATGGGGTTTATGAGTTCTGCTGCTGCAGACTTAAATTTACCAGCCCAGAAGCTCTGAATGAACAATGGGGCTCACAGCTCAGCACCTGAGCTAATATAAAGGACAGACTGTTTCCTCAAGCAGATCCCTGACCCCCGTATATCCAAAGACTCACCTCATAAAGGAGACCTCAGACTGACATTTGGCAGGTATCCTTCTGGGACAAAGCAGAAGAAGAAACTGGTAGCAACCTTTACTGTTCGGCAGCTGATGCAAGTGATCCCCACACAAGCAGGGCCTGGAGTGGACCTCAGCAGTCCTACAGCAGAGAGGCCAGACAGTTAAAAGGAAAACTAAGAAACAGAAATAACTTCATCAACAACAAACAGGACATCCACTCAGAGACCCGATCAGAAAGTCAACAACTACAAAGCCAACAGGTGGATAAATCCACAAAGATGGGAAGAAACCAGCGCAAAAAGGATGAAACCAGAACACCTCTCCTCCTATAAGGGATCACAACTCCTCACCAGCAAGGGAACAAATCTGGATGGAGAATGAGTGTGATAAAATGACAGAATCAGCCTTCAGAAAGTGGGTAATAAGAAACTTCCGTGAGCTAAAAGAACATGTTCTAACGCAATACAAAGAAACTAAGAACCTTGAAAAAAGATTTGATGAAATGCTAATGAGAATGGACAACTTAGAGAGGAATATAAGTGAATTGATGGAGCTGAAAAACACAACATGAGAACTTTGCGAAGCATGCACAAGTTTCAACAGCCGAATTGACCAAGCAGAAGAAAGGATATCAGAGGTCGAAGATCAACTCAATGAAATAAAACGAGAAGGCAAGATTAGAGAAAACAGGGGAAAAAGGAATGAATGAAGTCAACAAGAAATATGGGACTATGTGAAAAGACCTAATCTACGTTTGATAGGTGTACCTGAATGTGACGAAGAGAATGAATCCAAGCTGGAAAATACTCTTCAGCATATTATCCAGGAAAACTTCCCCAACCTAGCAAGGCAGGCCAATATTCAAGTCCAGGAAATACAGAGAACACCACAAAGATATTCCTCAAGAAGAGCAACCCCAAGGCACATAATTGTCAGATTCACCAGGGTTGTAATGAAGGAGAAAATGCTAAGGGCAGCCAGAGAGAAAGGTCGGGTTACCCACAAAGGGAAGCCCATCAGACTCACAGCAGATCTCTCAGCAGAAATCCTACAAGCCAGAAGAGAATGGGGGCCAATATTCAACATCCTTAAAGAAAAGAACGTTCGACCCAGAATTTCATATCCAGCCAAACTAAGTTTCACAAGTGAAGGAAAAGTAAAATCCTTTGTGAATGAGCAAGTACTCAGAGATTTCATCACCACCAGACCTGCTTTACAAGAGCTCCTGAAGGAGGCACATAGAAAAGAACAACCAGAATCAGCCACTCCAAAAACACACCAAATGGTAAAGAGCATCAACAAAATGAAGAATCTGCATCAACCAACGGGCAAAACAGCCAGCTAGCATCAAAATGGCAGGATCAAATTCACACATAACAATATTAACCCTAAACGTAAATGGACTAAATGCCCCAATCGAAAGACACAGACTGGCAAATTGGATAAAAAGCCAAAACCCACCAGTGTGCTGTATCCAGGAAACCCATTTCACATGCAAGGATACACAAAGGCTCAAAATAAAGGGATGGAGGAAGATTTACCAAGCAAATGGAGAGCAAAAAAAAAAAAGCAGGAGTTGCAATTCTCATCTCTGATAAAATACACTTTAAAGTAACAAAGATCAAAAGAGACAAAGAAGGACATTACATAATGGTAAAGGATCAACGCAACAAGAAGACCTAACGATTCTAAATATATATGCACCTAATACAGGAGCACCCAGATACATAAGGCAAGTTCTTAATGACTTACAAAGAGACATAGACTCCCACACAATAATAGTGGGAGACTTCAACACACCATTGTCAATATTAGACAGATCAACGAGACAGAAAATTAACAAGGATATCCAGGACTTGAACTCGGACCTGGAACAAGCAAACCTAATAGACATTCACAGAACTCTCCACCCCAAATCCACAGAATATACATTCTTCTCAGCACTACATCACACCAACTCTAAAACTGACCACATAATTGGAAGTAAATCACTCCTCAGCAAATGCAAAAGAACTGAAACCATAACAAACAGTCTTTCAGACCAGAGTGCAATCAAGTTAGAACTCAGAATTCAGAAACCATCCCAGAACCGCACAGCTTCATGGAAACTGAACAACTTTCTCTTGAATGTTGACTGGATAAACAATGAAATGAAGGCAGAAATAAAGATGTTCTTCGAAACCAAGGAGAACGAAGATACCACATACCAGAATATCTGGGACACATTTAAAGCAGTCTCTAGAGGAAAATATATAGCAATAAGTGCCCACATGAGAAGAAAGGAGAGATCTAAAATTGACACCCTATCATCAAAATTGAAAGAGCTAAAGGAGCAAGATCAAAAAAACTCAAAACCTAGCAGAAGACAAGAAATAACTAAGATCAGAGCAGAACTGAAGGAGATAGAGACACGAAAAACCCTACAAAAAAATCAATAAATCCAGGAGCTGGTTTTTTGAAAAGATCAACAAAATAGACAGACCATTAGCCAGATTAATAAAAAAGAAAAGAGAGAATAATCAAATAGATGCAATAAAAAACAATAAAGAGGATATCACCACAGATTCCACAGAAATTCAAACCATCATCAGAGATTATTACAAACAACTCTATGCACATAAACTAGAACACCTGGAAGAAATGGATAAATTCCTGGACAGTTGCCTCCTCCCAAGCCTAAACCAGGAAGAAGTTGAAACCCTGAATAGACCAATAACAAGGTCTGAAGTTGAGGCAGCAATTAAGAGCCTACCACCCAAAAAAAGCCCAAGTCCAGATGGGTTCACAGCCAAATTCTACCAGACATACAAAGAGGAACTGGTACCATTCCTTCTGAAACTATTCCAAAAAATCCAAAAAGAGGGAATCCTTCCCAAATCATTTTATGAGACCAACATCATCCTGATACCAAAACCCGGCAGAGACTCAATAAGAAAAGAAAACTACAGGCCAATATCCATGATGAACATAGATGCAAAAATCTTCAATAAAATACTGGCAAGCCGATTACAACAGCACATCAAAAAGCTTATCCACCATGATCAAGTAGGATTCATTCTGGGGATGCAAGGCTGGTTCAACATACACAAGTCTATAAATATAATTCACCACATAAACAGAACCAAAGACAAAAACCACATGATTATCTCAATTGATGCAGAGAAGGCCTTCGACAAAATTCAACAGCACTTTATGCTAAACCCTCAATAAACCAGGTATTGACGGAACATATCTTAAAATAATAAAAGCTATTTATGACAAACCAACAGCCAATATCATACTGAATGGGCAAAAACTGGAAGCATTCCCTTTGAAATCTGGCACTAGACAAGGATTCCCTCTCTCACCACTCCTATTCAATATAGTACTGGAAGTTCTAGCCAGAGCAATCAGGCAAGAAAAAGAAATAAAGAGTATTCAACTAGGAAAGGAGGAAGTCAAATTGTCTCTATTTGCAGATGACATGATTGTATTCTTGAAGACCCCATCGTCTCAGGCCAAAATCTCCTGAAACTGATAAGCAACTTCAGCAAAGTTTCAGGATACAAAATCTATGTGCATAAATCACAAGCATTCCTATATACCAACGACAGACCTTAAGAGAGCCAAATCAAGAACGAACTGCCATTCACAATTGCTACAAAGAGAATAAAATACCTAGGAATACAACTAACAAGGAATGTAAAGGACCTCTTCAAGGAGAACTACAAACCACTGCTCAACTAAGTAAGAGAGGACACAAACAGATGGAGAAACATTCCATGTTCATGGTTAGGAAGAATTAATATCGTGAAAATAGCCATACTGCCCAAAGTAATTTACAGATTCAACGCTATCCCCATCAAGCTACCAATGACCTTCTTCACAGAACTGGAAAAAACCACCTTAAACTTCATATGGAACCAAAAGAGAGCCCGCATAGCCAAGTCAATTCTAAGCAAAAAGAACAAAGCGGGAGGCATCACACTACCAGACATCAAACTATACTACAAGGCTACAGTAATCAAAACAGCACGGTACTGGTACCAAAACAGAGATATAGACCAATGGAACAGAACAGAGGCGTCGGAGGCAACACAGCACATCTACAACCATCCAATCTTTGACAAACCTGATAAAAACAAGCAATGGGGAAAGGATTCCCTGTTTAATAAGTGGTGTTGGCAAAACTGGCTACCCATATGCAGAAAGCAGAAACTGGACCCCTTCCTGAAGCCTTACACTAAAATTACCTCCAGATGGATTAAAGACTTAAACATAAGACCTAACACCATAAAAACCCTAGAAGAAAACCTAGGCAAAACCATTCAGGACATAGGCGTAGGCAAGGACTTCATGACCAAAACACCAAAAGCATTGGCAACAAAAGCCAAAATAGACAAATGGGACCTAATCAAACTCCACAGCTTCTGCATGGAGAAAGAAACAGTCAATAGAGTGAATCGGCCACCAACAGAATGGGAAATATTTTTGCAGCTTTCCCATCTGACAAAGGGCTGCTTTCCAGAATTTACAACGAACTAAAACAGATTTACAAGAAAAAAACAAACAAGCCCATTCAAAAATGGGTGAAGGATACGAACAGATACTTTACAAAAGAAGACATACATGAGGCCAACAAGCATATGAAAAAATGCTCATCATCACTGGTCATTAGAGAAATGCAAATCAAAACTACATTGAGATACCATCTCACGCCAGTTAGAACGGCGATCATTAAAAAATCTGGAGACAACAGATGCTGGAGAGGATGTGGAGAAATAGGAACACTTTTACACTGTTGGTGGGAGTGTAAATTAGTTCAACCATTGTGGAAGACAGTGTGGTGATTCCTCAAGGACCTAGAAATAGAAATTCCATTTGACCCAGCAATCCCATTACTGGGTATATATCCAAAGGATTATAAATCGTTCTACTATAAGGACACATGCACACGAATGTTGATTGCAGCACAGTTTACAATAGCAAAGACCTGGAACCAACCCAAATGCCCATCGATGATAGACTGGACAGGGAAAATGTGGCACATATACACCATGGAATATTATGCAGCCATCAAAAATGATGAGTTCGCGTCCTTTGTAGGGACATGGATGAACCTGGAAACCATCATTCTCAGCAAACTGACACAAGAACACAAAATCAAACACTGCATGTTCTCACTCATAGACGGGTGTTGAACAATGGGAACACACAGACACAGGGAGGGGAGCACTATACACTGGGGTCTGTTGGGGGGCAGTGGAGGGGACAGTGGGGGGTGGGGAGTTGGGGAGAGCTAGCATGGGGAGAAATGCCACATATAGGTGAAGGGGAGGAAGGCAGCAAATCACACTGCCACGTATGCACCTATGCAACAATCTTGTATGTTTTTCACATGTACCCCAAAACCTAAAATGCAAAAAAAAAAAAAAAAAAAAAATTGCACTGGCCTGTGATTTAATGTTATCACTAAAGAACAGAGAGGAACCAGCCTATGAAATCTTAAATGAATTGTAGAATGGAGGCTCATGGCAATCATATCTGCTCAGGAGAAGTTAGATAAAAAGTACAGAAAATTTAACCCTTGTAGTATATCCCCAATTAGGAGCAAAACCCTCAGTTCTAGATCTGCCCAGATAAAGGAAATCCACAATGATTGGAAAAATAAAAGTAGAAGATGAAGACATTTTCAATCACAGAAAAATAAGATCATAACTAGCAAATTTCTTTTAAAAATTCTCTAAATTCCATATCACCTAAATTCCACATCACCATTTACTCTGTAATGCCCCAAAGTATGATAAGGGCATGGTTGCTTGCTTTTCTCCTAAATGGACAAAGTCTCAGTTGCCTTTAAAGATACAGCACACCAAAGTCTTACTTTTAGCATCTCAGTCACAAGACACCTTTCCTGTTAACTGTGATTGAGAAGCTCAAGGAGCCTCATTATAAAAATGTTCACCATTGTTCTATTTCTTGGGCTTAAATACTGTTTTGGCGACCCCTAGTGTGAAACATTATTTCAACACCTGGACATATTGAAAGTCCTTTTAATACTTGCTTACAGGCAGAAATGTTATCTAAAATAATTTTTCACCAAGGTAAATGTGATTTTACTAATTTCTATTTAAAGTTCATGTCTTTCTTAGATCACAATAAAATTTGAATATAATTTCTGGTAGCCCAAGACATTTGAAAATCACTGAGAAGCACTATGGTTAGAAATTCGTGATTGCATTAAGTGTGTGCACAACAGTAGTTTCATTGTCTTAAATAATGCTGTAATTCCACTACTAGGAATTCATCCCCTACAAATATACTTGTACACGTGCAAAATTACGTATGTACAGTATTAGTCACTGCAGCAGGGATTCATTGCAGCATTGGAAACAACATAAATTGTAATCACTAAAAAGGCTGGTTACTTGGAGTACGATATAGCCATACAATGGAATATTATGTGGCAATAATACAAGAAAAACAAGAATGAGGAAACTCTTTATGTACTAATATGTGATGATCTCTATTATATATCAAAAAATATGGAACTGAATTAAATAACCAACAGAAAAAATCAAGGTAGAGAACTATGGTGAGTAGTTTGCTACCATATGAATTTTAAAAGGGCAAAAAATATCATATATATTTGTATTTACTTACACATCCATGAATGTAATCTCCCAAGGGATACACAAGAAACTAATACAGTGTGGCTACTCATTAAACATGGGGGTGAAAAATGAGTTGAAGTTAAATACTGTATTCCTTGTTATAGTTCTCTATGTGTGGATTATCCCTTGACTATTCAAAATGTTATACGGCTTTTTAAAAAATGTAAAGCCTGCAGCACAAGACTAAGAAGGACAAGAAAGACTTTGCTCGAAAAACAGATTCGACAAAATATAATTTTCTGTCTAAAAACATGCAATTTTTCTTTATACATTTTAAATTCTATACACCTTTTCAATGGAACCTTTTATTGCATATTTTCCTTTACTCAAATGCTAAACTGTAAGACAGCATTGGTAAAATTTTATTTTTAAGATTTTTTTTACTTTTTTTTCTTCCCCAAAGTTACCTAGTGAGACAACATTTGATAGTTGCATGAAGCAACCTAACAGGTGGGATTGACATGAGGTAATATCTTGGGGTAGGAAATGCTCACAGCTCTCCTGGCATGTCTGGCCAATAAGATCACTGTTTTCAGACCAAAATTCTTTATTGTCAACAAGTGTAAGAAATTGTAATATTCCTTATTAGGTCATAATTTAAAATTCATGTGAAACATCTTTAAGTATACATGACAGATACCCAGGAACAAACTTAACAGAAGATGGAAAATACATGAATGGAGAAAATTATACCAGCTTTATTTTATGTAAAGAAAAGTAGACTTAGGCTGGTCGAGGTGTCTCACACCTTTCCAAGTATTTAAATTATTTTCATAAATCTAATTAAATTCACAAATATGTAAGCCCAGCACTTTGGGAGGCCGAGGTGGGTGGATCACTTGAGGCCAGGAGTTCAAGACCAGCCTGGCCAATATGGCAACCCCTGTCTCTACTAAAAATATAAAAAATTAGCTAGGCATGGAAGCACACAACTGTAATCCCAGCCACTTGGGAGGCTGAAGCATGAGAATTGCTTGAACCTGAGAGGTGGAGGTTGCAGTGAGCCGAGAACACACCACTGAACTCCAGCCTGAGCAACAGAGCAAGACTGTTGAAAGAAAGGAAAGAGAAAGGGAAAGGGGAAGGGAAAGGGAAGGGAAGGAAGAGAAAGAGAGAGGGAAAGAGAGAGAAAGAAAGAGGAAAGAAAGAAAAAAGAAGAAAGAAAGAAAGAAGTAAATAAATGAAAATACATACTATGTGCATCGATGAAAAAATTCAGTATAGTTAAGATGACAACTCTTTCCAAATTATAAATTAAATATAATTACAAATAAAATTGCAGCAGGGTTTTCATGCTAGCTGAAGACTAACTTTATTAAATGTGAGGCTTTGTAGTGCCTTTAAGGATCATTTGGGGAAATGTAGAAAGTACTACTCAGGCATTTATTTAGGTTTTAAAAGCTGATGCTCAATCTACTAAACTTATAATGAAAAACTACCTTTGTTCCCTTAAGCTTTTATGTTCAGCTAAAAATCCTAATCTTTTTCTAAGTTTAGCAAATTTTAGCGATCCTTTTAAAGGGGCCTTGAATAAACTTTAGTTCTACTCCAAAGTTTAACTATTTTAAACACTTTTTAAACAGTTAATTTTTTCCCTTTTTTTTTCTTTTTTCTTTTCTTTTCCTTTTTTTTTTTTTTTTTTTTTTTGACACAGGGTTTCACTGTCACCCAGACTAGAGTGCAGTGGTTTGATCTCAGCTCACCATAGCCTCAACCTCCCGGGCTCAAGCAATCCTCCCATCTCAGCCTCCCGTGTAGCCTGGACTACAGGCACATGCCACCAAGCTCAGCTAAGTTTTGTATTTTTAGTAGAGACGTGGTTTCACCATGTTGCCTAGGCTTGTCTCAAACTCCTGGACTCAAGAGATCCTCCCACCTTGGCCTCCCAAAGTGCTGGGATTACAGGCGTGAGTTGTCATGCCACGCCTAAACCATAGTTATTAATATATTTTATGTTTCTTGTAAGTATGGCAATTGTCTGATTTACCCAATAAAACCTTTTCAAGTATTTAAATTATTTTCATAAATCTAATTAAATTCATAAATATGTAAAAAGAACACTATTTTATGTATTCCATGTCACTGTATATAACTATTATGGCTGAATTATGTCCCTCTAAAATTCATATGTTAAAATCCCACAGCCTGACCAACATGGTGAAACCCTTGGTCTACTAAAAATACAAAATTAGCCAGGCATGGTGGTGCATGCCTGTAATCCAACTACTCAGGAGGCTGAGGCAGGAGAATCGCTTGAACCTGGGAGGCGGAGGTTGCAGTGAGCCAAAATCATGCCACCGCACTCCAGCCTGGGAGACAGAGCAAGACTCTTGTCTCAAAAAAAAAAAAAAAAAAAAAATTTAACTCCTAGTACCTCAGAATGGGACTGTATTTGGAGACAGTGCCTTTAAAGAGGTAATTAAGTTACAGTGAGGTCCTATGAGTGAGCCCTAATCCAATATGACTGTTGTCTTTATAAGAGATTAGGACACAAACAGGCACAGAAGGAAAGCTATGTGAAGACACAGAGAGAGCCAAGCAGAGACACCTCAGAATGAAACCAGCATGCCAATACCTTGCTCCTGGATGTCCAGCTCTAGAACGGAGAGAAAATCTCTGTTGTTTAAACCACCAGTGGTACTTCTGTTACAGCAGCATTAGCAAACTAATATACCTTGACTTTTAATTCATACACATAAGGGCATTTTCCATTTACCTCCAAAGGCTTTTGAATTTGAGAAATTCTCTCATATTCTTAGAATCATTCTTAATGATATAGAAATAGTATTAGATTAACTTTCATGGCATGGCTTTGTTTGACTAACTCTATCACAATTTCCATAAGGATTCTATTGACGATTCTAAACTCATGTGGAAAGGCAAAAGATCAAGAATGTCAATACATTCATAAAAGAAAAAAAGTGTACAGGCCTTCACCCAATCAGATATCGAGACCTACTATAAGGGTTCAGTAATTAAGACCCTGTGCCACTGGTAAAGGTATAGACAGATAGATTAATAGAATAGAATGCCCAGATCTATAAATATGTATAGATTTTATACATATAGATGTATTTAGAAGCAGTAAACGAGTAGAAAAAAGATGTATTATTTAATAAATGATTGGTTATTACTGGTAACTAGAGAGCCAAATAGGAAAATATTAAAAATTAGATCCCTAAATCAAAACAAAACAAAACAAAAACTTCCAGGTGGATTAAAGTCATAAATATGAAAAACCAAAATTCTAAAACTTTCAGAAGACAATAAAGGAAACTTTTTGTGTTCCCTTGGTAGGAAAGGGCTTTGCTTGACTTCATTTTCTAAACCAAATGCAGAAAACACAAACCATAAAGAGGGGCTGATAAATCTGACTACTTCAAACTTAACTTCTCTACAACAAAAGATATCCTAAAGAAAAAGTAAAGAAAAGCCATAGACTGAAAAAAAATACTTTCATTGCTTATAACCAGCAAGCCTAGTATCCTGAATAAATAAAGAGCTCCTAGGCCCAGCACGGTGGCTCATGCCTGTAATCCCAACACTTTGGGAGGCCAAGGTGGGTGGATCATCTGAGGCCAGGAGTTTGAGACCAGCCTGGTCAACATGGCAAAACCCTGTCTCTACTAAAAATACAAGAAGTAGCCAAGTGTGGTGATAAGTGCCTGTAATCCCAGCTACTTGGGAGGCCAAGGCATGAGAATTGCTTGAACCTGGGAAGTGGAGGTTGCAGTGAGCTGAGATCATGCCATGACACTCCAGCCTGGATGACAGAGCCAGACTCTGTCTCAAAGAAGAGCTCCTGAAGATGAATAAGAAAAATACAAACATCTAGTAGGAAATGGGCAAAGTACCTGAACATGCAATCACAGAAGCAGAAATACAATAGATCAATAAATAAAAAGAGCCCCAGCCTCCCTAGTTAATCAGGGATATGCAAATTAAGGCCAAAGTGAAATTCCATTCCATCCAACAGATCTGAAAAATTTAAAAATATCTGACAGCACCAAGTATTGGGAAGTATGTAGAGCAAAAAGAAGTCTCATCCTGCTGGTGGGAGAGCCAACTGATACAATCACTTTGGAAAGCAATTTGGCAACATTTAGCAAAGCTTGAAGACACTCATCCCTAAGTCTCAACAATTTTATTCCTATGTATTTGCCCTAGAGCAGGGGCCCGCAATCCCTAGGTACCAGTCTGTGGCCTGTTAGGAACTGGGTCACACAGCAGCAGGTGAGCGGTGGGCAAGCAAGCAAAGCTTCATCTGTATTTACAGACGCTCCCCATCACCGGCATTACCACCTGAGCTCCGCCTCCTGTCAGATCAGCGGCGGCATTAGATTCTCATAGGACCTTGAACCCTATTGTGAACTGCGTGTGTGAGGGATCTAGGTGGTGCACTCCTTATAAGAATCTAATACCTGCTGATCTGAGATGGAACTGAGGTGGGGATGCTTGCTCTGGGGAGCAGCTGCAGATACAGATTAACGTTAGCAGAGAGGCTGTCTGCACAGAGATCATAATAAATCAATTGCTTGCAGACTCATATCAAAACCCTATCAGTGAGTGGCAAGTGACAATTAAGCTGCATCTGGTGGCAGGCTTTAAGTCACAATTCAACACTTATTTTAGTCTGTTCATGGCCCATCCATCATTTTATTTACCAACTCCATCCATGCTTCTTCCTGCCACTTGTCTCAGTCACAGTTTTGCTAAGCACACAAGCTAACCCCAGCCAAAATGAGTAAAACACATACATCACTAGAGAGCTTCTTTGAAAAGGGGAAAAGACCCAATGATGAGACAGCAGAAGACTCTAAGACTGCCAACAAAAAGAAAGCTGCGTGTAAAATACCAAGAGTCCTACTTAAATTACAGGTTCATTGCAACATGTAATTCACATTCCCCAGGCTCACTTTGGTAACGGGCTATCCACTGAAACTATGAAAGCTTCAAAACTGCTTCACCACATGGAGACCAAGCACCTTGCATTAAAAGACCAGGTTTTAGAGTTTTTCAAAAGAAAAAAATTGAACACAAACAAGCAATTATTGAAGGCCACCACTTCATCAAATGTGTCTGTACTGAGAGCATCATTCTTAGTGGCCAACTGCATTGCTAAAGCTAAGAAACCCTTTACTATTGGTGAAGAGTTGACGCTGCCTGCTGCTAAGGACATCTGTTGTGAACTTTTAGGAGAGGGTGCAGATCAAAAGGGAACACATATTCCTCTTTGGCTAGCACCACAGCTAAACAAATTGATTAAACAGCAGAGGATACTGAGGCACAGTTGTTAGAGAGGATTAATGAGTCACCATGGTACACAATCCAGGTCAGTGAGTCCAACTATGTTGACAAGAAGGCAACAGCGCTTGTTTCGGTGGAATGTTTTCAGGAGGATGTGCATGAGGATTATAAGATGTGTACTTTTGTTACCAACCAACACCACAGCTGAAGAACTATTCAAGTCTTTAAATGACTACATATCAGGAAACCTGAATTGGCCATTTTGTGTTGGTATATGCACAGATGGAGCAGCTGCCATGACTGGACAGCTTTTTGGTTTCACTACGTGGGTCAAAGAGGTTGCTTCTGAATGTGTCTTTGCACTGTGTCATCCATGGAGAAATGCTGGCTAGCTGAAAAATGTCACCTGAACTTCACAACATTTTGCAGGATGTGATTAAAGTTATCAGCTACATCAAAGTACGCGCCTTTAACTCACTTCTGTTCGCACGGCTCTGTGAAGAGATGGATGCAGAGCACACTCATCTTTCTTATACACAGAGGTGAGATGGCTTTCTAATGGTAGATCACTGGCCAGAGTTTTTGAGTTATGCGAGCTGCCACAGAGCTTTCTTTTAGAAAAAACTGTCACCACTAGCAGCACATTTCAGTGACACAGGATGGGTCGCAAAACTTGCTTACTTGTGTGACATCTTTAACCTGCTCAGAGAACTCAATCTGTTACTTCAGAGGAGAACAACTGTGTTCAAGTTGGCAGATAAAGTGGCTGCATTCAAAGTCAACTGGAATTTTGGGGGCGACAAGTCAACATTGGGATTTTTGATGTTTTGAACAGATTTTGAAAGAGACGGAGCCAGGGCCTTCTTTGCCCCAGCCGGTGCATGATCACCTATCTCACATTCAGAAGAGTTTGGGCATTACTTCCCAACTACAAAAGATCTCTGAACTGGAAAGGAATGGATCCGTGACCCATTTGTGAAAAAGCCAGGTGAATCAACTTTGCCCATGCTAGAAGATCAACTGCTTGAGATTGCAAATAATGGTGGCTTGAAAAGTATGTTTGATACAATATCGAATCTCTATATGTTCTGGATTAGAGTCAAGGCAGCATATCCTCAGATTGCCACAAAAGCACTGAAAACCTGCTTTCATTTCCAACATCCTATCTTTGTGAAGCAGGGTTTTCTGCAGTGATAGAAACCAAGACAAGATTAGAGTAGACTGGACATAAGCAACATACTTCGGGTGCCACTGTCCCCCGTCACCCAGATGGGACTGTCTAGTTGCAAGAAATAAGCTCAGGGTTCCCAATGGTGCTACATTATGGTGAGTTGTACAATTATTTCATTAGATGTTACAATGTAATAATAATAGAAATAAAGTGCACAATAAATATAATGCACTCAAATCACCTGAAACAATTACCACCCCTTAACCCCCAACCGTGGAAAAATTATCTTCCATGAAACCAGTCCCTGGTGCCAAAAAGGTTGAGGACCACTGCCCTGGGGAAACTCCTTTACATGTGTATAAGAATATTTGTTGCAGCATTGTTTCTAATAGCAAAAATACAAAAATAAATGCCCATCATTGAGAAAGTGGACATGTCATGGTATATTCATTAAGTGACATACTATACAGCAGTAAAAATGAACTAAAGTTATATAATATGTAACATGAATACTGACAAGGGCAAAAAGCAACTTTTATAACAATAAAGACAGAGTGTTATACAGAGCTTTAAAACATGCATAACAAAAACATCTATTGTGCATGAATACGCAAACTTTCAGCAATTAAAAAAAAAGTTTCCATAGAAAAATGGCAAAATATCAAGGTTTGATACATCTCCCATAAGTATGCCTTATAAAATTCTCTACATTTTAGAAGTGAAACATTTGTTATAACAAAGTTTAAACAGCAGAATAAAACTATTTTCAAGTTATCTCTCTCAGTAGTGTTCCTTCTCTTCGGTTGTAATACAATTATTTATCAAATTCTTGTTTGGGATATATATATATATATTTTATTTTAAAAAAGGATCTTGTTTTTTTCAAGTAGCCTCTACCCATGTGAGGAAGTTATTAAACCAAAAATAGGATATAAAGCAATAGTAAGGAAGAGATGGATAACTTGCAAAGAGGAAGAAGAGTTTACATCTGTCTGGAGCAGCCAGAGAAAATTCTAGGGAGATGCATTTGAGCTGCCTTTAAGGTAGATGCGTTCACCAAGGGAACAGACATTCCAAGTAGAGGGTACAGCTTGCACAAGGAACTGGGGAATGGGCACAACAGGTAACATGGAGAAGTACAGTTGTCCCTCAGTATCTGTGAGTGATTGGTTCCAGGACTCCATGGATACCAAAACTAGAAGATGCTCAAGTCCCTGATATAAAATGGCTTGTATCTGCATATACACACATCCTCCCGTATAGTTTGTCTCTAGATTATTTAACAATACCCAATACAAAGTAAATACTATGTAAATATTTGTTATATTGTTTAGGGAATAATAACCTTTAAAAGTCTACACTTCGGTACACACTAATTTTTTTCCCAAATATTTTCAGTCGGGTTGGTTGAATCCACAAAACCCATTGAATGGAAGGGCCAAGTAGGGTGCGGTGAGGCATTGCAGTGAGGATATCAAAATAACTGGCTAGAGAGGAAGGAGGAGCTTGAGGTGGAAGCCGGAATGTGAGGAAAGTGGTAGTGTACTTGCTCACCAAACACCCTGGTTAGAGCTTAAATAACTCTTCTATGCTACAAACTCCTAAGCGACGTAGTTGGGACCAGAACTCGCGCCTACTGACTTCTGGGTAATCCATCCCCGGTAGCGAAGGGACTGTCGTCCCGCCACGATAGGTCCGAAATACACGAGAGTTTATTTTCGGGGTTGCTCGTAGTCCAGTCCGACTTGGGTTTCCCGTTTCCCAGCAGCCCCAAGCCAACCACGGATGCTTCCCGCCTCGCAGACATCACCCTCCACTAGGCACCTATATCGCTTTTAAAAGAAGACCGGGAGTTCCGGAAGCCGGCGTGCACGAACTCCGAAGACCAAGACCACAAGTCCCAGCATGCAACGCTCCCGGTTGAAAAGGGCTTCCCATAGCCACTAAGTGGACCATCATGCAACGCTCTATGAAGGGGCACGGCTCACTACAGGGGCGGCACACTCGTAGCGTCGCCTACCTCGGCAACTCCAATTCCGTGATAGATGTGCTTCCGCTTCCGCCTCTGAGCCCTATGAGCGAGAGTTACGCTACTTAGTCGCCGTGACGCCATTTTTCTGCGACCGCGCGGGCCCGGAGCTGCTGTGCGGTGGCCTCACTCCCGCTTGAAACGGTGGAGCGGTGACTTGTTTTCTGCGGCCTCTGACCTCGGAGCGAAGGGGAAAGCGGCGAGATGACGGACCGCTACACCATCCACAGCCAGCTGGAGCACTTGCAGTCCAAGTACATCGGCACGGGCCACGCCGACACCACCAAGTGGGAGTGGCTGGTGAACCAGCACCGCGACTCGTACTGCTCCTACATGGGCCACTTCGACCTTCTCAACTACTTCGCCATTGCGGAGAATGAGAGTAAAGCGCGAGTCCGCTTCAACTTGATGGAGAAGATGCTGCAGCCTTGTGGACCGCCAGCCGACAAGCCCGAGGAGAACTGAGACTGCCTTACCAACGCCGTGCGCGGCGCCTCTCCCAGCGTTCCTTCCGTTTGCCAAACCCCTCGAGTATTCCTGCGTCCAAGGGACCGGCTCTCCCTGGCTCCTGCGTCTAGCGCTTTCCGCGTATAGAAGTGCTTTCCAGGGAAGTCCCGCCTGACCCACCTTCATGTGGATCCTTTGGGACAGCATTGAGAGACCAGCGGGACCCCTGAGAAATGTGCCGGCGGAGAGGTCCTACAGCCGGCAAGCCTTTGAGAAGAGGGCGTGGCGCTGGAGTGAGATGGGATTTGGCGTCTCGTTTTTGGCTAATTGGTTGTCATTGGCTTTTTCCATAAAGTTTAGAAATCGTTCAGTCTCTTGGTGTGAACTTCCTATATTAGGGTGGAGGGCCCCGGAAAGAGCTCCAGGCACCAAGGTTCGCGAGAGTCCGAGCGGGAAACGGGTTTGGGTGAGGGTGCGCATGCCAGTGTCTGTGGCCAGGCACTTGGATCTGCCTGTATACCTTTATAGTGTTCCCCGACTGCCACTTCCTCCAAGAGCTTTATTTTCAGGCCCACAATGACTTCAGTATTGAAGTTTGTGGTTAATGTATCCCATCTTCTATTTCTTCTGTTTTAAAAGTCTGCTGTCATTGTTCTCCCTAGCCTCTTTAAATTACATCCTTTCTTTTTCCTGGGAATTTGTAGCCATGTCTCCAGAAATGACAAGATGGCAAGCAAGTTCATTCTACATTCAACAAATATTTGTTGAGCTCTATGTGACAGGCATTTTCCCATGTTCTTGGGGTATACATTAATGCTGGTGGTGGAGAAAGGTCAAACACTGTAGATATAGCAAGCAAATGTTAGAAGGTGGTGCGGGGAGGGGAGAATTATGTATACGGTGCGGGTGGGAGTAGCTGGTAGGGTTGTAACCTTAAATATGATGCACAAGTTATCGAGATGGTGACATTTGAGCAAAGACTTTAGGGAAATAGCCATGCGGAAAGTGGAGAAATTGCTTTCCATGAAGAGGGAACTGCCAGTGCAATGGTACCAACGCTGGGGGTATGTATGACTTACTGGAGGAACTGCAAAGAGGCAAGCATGGCTGGAGGGGGTGAGCAAGGGGAAAAGTAGAGGGACAGGTAATGATGGGGGAAACAGTAGAGGCTTGTAGGACAGTATATGAACTTTGAGGAGCCATTGAAAGGTTGTGTTTTTTTTATTTTTAAAAATTAATAGATGGGTCTTCCTATGTTGACCAGGTTGGTCTTGACTCAAGCAGTCCTCCTGCTTTAGCCTCCCAAAGTGCTAGGATTACAGGTGTGAGCCACAACTACAGACCATTGGAAGGTTTTTACACAGAGAAGTCACATGAGCTGGTGTAGTTTAGGTCAGTGGTGGCCTT
This sequence comes from Aotus nancymaae, assembly GCF_030222135.1. Taxonomy (NCBI): domain Eukaryota; kingdom Metazoa; phylum Chordata; class Mammalia; order Primates; family Aotidae; genus Aotus; species Aotus nancymaae. The sequence continues at coordinate 23,666,501 of NW_026988454.1, forward strand.
GGAACTCCAGACTTGGGTGCAGTAGCACAATCATGGCTCACTGCAGCCTCAGCCTCCAGGGCTCAAGCAGTCCTCCGAAGTAGTTAGATCTGCAGGCATGTGCCACCATGTCCAGCTAATTTTTGCATTTCTTAGTTTTTTGTAGAGATGGGATTTCGTTATATTTCCCGGGCTGATCTCAAACTCCTGGCTCAAGCAATCCACCCACCTCGGCCTCCAAAGTGCTGGGATTACAGGTATGAGCCACCACGTTGGAACACTGGAAGGTTTTTACGCAGAGAAGTCACATGACCTGACATAGTTTTAAGATAGTGGTGGCCTTGGAACTCCAGGCTGGAATGCAGTGGTATGATCATGGCTCACTGTAGCCTCAACCTCCAGGGCTCAAGCAATCCTCTCACTTCAGCCTCCCAAGTAGTTGGGACTACAGGCATATGCCACCATGCCCGGCTAATTTTTGCATTTCTTAGTTTTTTGTAGAGATAGGGGTCTCATTATGTTTCCCAGGCTGGTCTCGAACTCCTTACTCAAGCAATGCACCTGCCTTAACCTCCCAAACTGCTAGGATTACAGGTGTGAGTTACTGCACCTAGCTTCCATTACATTCAAAAATTGTTGAAGACACCGAAGAGCCTTTGTTAATGTGGATTATAGCTGTTAATATTCTCCACCATAGAAATGAAAACAAAAGTTTTAATTCATCGAAAAATGATGACAGTTCTCAGAAAGGTCAATGGTAAAAATAATGATAAAACCATTTCATGTTAACAAAAATGTTTTTGTCTTAGGAAAAATAGCTATTTACCAAGACGTAATTTAGTGAGAAAAATGGCTTTTAAGAAAAACCAGTTTTGCCTGTAATCCCTGTACTTTGGAAGACTGAGGCAGGCAGCTCACTTGAGGTCGGGAGTTCGAGACCAGCCTGACCAACATGGAGAAACCCTGTCTCTACTAAAAATAAAAAATTAGCCAGGTGTGGTGGCACATGTCTGTAATCCCAGCTTCTCGGGAGGCTAAGGCAGGAGAATAGCTTGAACCCGAGAGGTTGCATTGAGTGGAGATGGAGCCATTGTACTCTAGCCTGGGCAACAAGAGCAAAATTCTGTCTCTAAAAAAAAGAAAAAGAAAAAAAAAAAAGAAAAACTAGCTTTTTAGAAGTCTTCTGTGTTAGTCTTGATTTTCATATCTGCTTTTGCATTCAAACTGTTGGGATATAATATTTTTGTTGAAGTATGAAAAAATCCACTTCTCATAAATATTTAGTAGGGGAGAATATTTAGTCTTTTCAAATAATTGTACATACACTTCTTTGATATTCTACCAAAACTCTACAAGTGGTAGTTTCTTAAAGGTTAGTTACAACATGGAATCTGACACTGGCTTAATGAACTTTTTATTCTGTTCTATTAAAACTAATTCCCCTGTCTTGAGCTTTGAATGAATATTTTACCCATACCTGATTTGGAATAACATGCATCAGTCATCTGGAAAGTAGTGGGCCACTGAGTTCTGCAGGCCTTCCAAATGTTGATACATTCATTGTACATATCAAAAATCACATCGATTACTATCATCCCTGTCTCAGGAAGATCTTACAGTACTGGGAAACTGAAAAACTTACTGTGAAGATACAGGTTTTCCACAAGTTTAAGTTTTTATTTGATAGCTTGAACTTGATCAAGCTATCAAGCATAAAATTAGTGGCAAATACTGTGTTCCTTTAAGTGAAAGGCCCACTTGGTTCATTTTCAAGAACATGTCTGCCAAATACTTACCCAAATCTGAGTAACAAGATTTAGTTTGTCATTTTTTCATGTAAAAATGTTGTGCCTCGAAAAAAAAAGGCAGCCAATTCAGTTTACACCTCAAATAATCAAAAGTGTTTTTCCTTAAGAAAACCATTGTCCTTTGGTAGGCAGCAGAAATGCTTTATGCATATTACCAATTTCATCACACAGAATATGAAAAGACATCTTCAAAGGGTAAGATTTCGTAAAGTTAGTAATTTTTACTGCTTCATCAAGCACATTCTTAATTGAAACTGAGTTTTTTTTGTTTTTGTTTGTTTTTAGTGAGGGTGCATGGCAATGATGACAATGACTAACCATACATTTTTGTGCCACTTTATTGATTCATGCCAAGTGCTAGTAGTTTTATCACTATTGCTTTTGCACCATCTGTGCAAATGCTAACAGTAAGAAAGGCAAGTAAAATTTTACTTTTATGAAAATAGTTTTGGCTTCACAATTTCCCTGAGACTTCTTTCTCACCATTTCTACTGGAAAGAATGACTGATAGAAGATTAAACTATGATTGTTTACACCTGGGCATCTGGCAGATAATTTCTCAAACATCAAAGAGTTTAGGGTGTTCACCACCTCATCCTCCCTCTCCTCACCTCCAAGTCCTGGATCAGCAGGCTAGGGCGCTCATCTCTGGTTCTGGCCCACTGCTGTCTGTTTCAGAATTCTGCCTTTAAAACAATATCATTAGTATTAATACTTTCTCATCAATTTTGATACGAGAATCAAATGATATATACTTTGTAGAAAAGTTTGTCTTTTTCTAACTAAAAAGAAAAAAGGTACTCAGAATAATATAACATGGAGGTACTTTTACCTCAAAGTAGCAACTATTTATCTTTTGTCCAATTTCTTTCTCTTTTTTCTATTTTTAAAGGAATTTGAAAATTATGTATCTATGCCCCTTTTTAAAACTGAAAGGAAGCATTGCAGGTGAAACTATTGTCTCCTTTGACCATTTCTAGCCCAGTCTTTGCTCTGTCCTCATGTCCATCCCTACCCCCACCACCAGAGTAATCACTTCTATGAGTAAATTCTTCCAGTTTACCCATTAGATTTTACAAATATGTATTTGTATCCAGAAACCATATGTAGAAGTGTTACTGTATTTTTAAATACATATATGTACAGATACATATATGTATATGTTTGTGTGTGTATACGTACATATATATGTACATATACATATATATACACACACAAATGAGCTATCTGGCAGTTTTTCAAAAAGCTAAACATAGAATTACCATATGATTCAACAATTCCATTCCTGGGTATATAACCAAAGGCATTGAAAGCAAGGACTGGAATAGGTATTTGTGTGCCAGTGTTCAATGCAGCATTATTTACAATAGCCAAAAGGTGGAAGCAATCCACAGGACCAGTAACAGATGAATGGATAAACAAAATGTGGCGTATACCTACAATGCAATATTATTCTGCCACAAAAAAAGGAATGAAATTCTGATACATGCAACATAGATAAATTTGAAGACGTTATGCTAAATGAAATAAGCAAAACACAAAAAGACAAATGTGGTATAATTTCATTTATATGAGATACCTAGAAAAACCAAATTCATTGGGACTGAAAGTAATAGAGATTGTTAGAAGTTTGGGGTACAAGCAATGACATGTTATTGCTAAATGGTTACAGAATTTTTGTTTGGGGGTAATGGAAAATTATTTCTAAAATAATCACTAGATAGTAGTGGTGGTTGTACAATATTGTTAATGTAATTAATGCAACTGAATTAATTGTACACTTAATAAAATGGTAAATTATATATTATATATTTTTACTGCAATTTTAAAAATTAATATATTTACCAACACCCATTGAATTGTTCATTTTTTAAAAGATTTATTTCATTTTACTTTCCCTAAAGACAAGGTTTCGCTGTGTTACCTAGGCTAGAGTGCAGTGGCTGTTCACGGGTGCAGTCATGGCACACTGGGCTCAAGCAATCCTCCTCCCTCAGCCTCTGGAGTAGCTGGGTCTACAGGTATGTGCCACTGTGCCCAGCTGAATTGTTCACTTTAAACGGGTAAATTGTATGGTATGTAACTTAGATCTCAATAAAGCTATTTAAAGTAGATATATATGGTATTATATACATATGGGTTGTACACATATTATACAGATACCTATGTGGTATTATATATATAATTGGTATTATAACATATACCAACATATTATAACTGTATTATGTCATATATAGTATTATACATATAACTTAATTATATATGGTACTATATGGTATAGTATTATATAGTATGGTATTGCACACATAATTCAATAAATATAGTGTTTTGGTTTTGTGTTTTGAGACAGGGTTTCACTCTCTTGCCCAGGCTAGAGTGCAGTGGTGCGATCACAACCTCTTGGGTTCACGTGATCCTCCTGCCTCAGCCTCTCATTTAGCAGGGACCACAGATGCATGTCACCACACCTGCCTAATTCTTTTTATTACTGGTAGAGCTGAGATCTCCATATGTCACACAGGCTGATCCCAAACTCCAAGGCTCAGGAGATTCTCCCACCTCAGCCTCTGAAAGTGCTGGGATTACAGACATGAGCCACCATGCCTAGCCCACACACATATGTCATATATGTCTCATATATGCCTCCTCAGATGTGGGCAAGATATCCTCCTCAGTATATAGGTGTGTGATGTGTGTTTTGAAAGATTTAAAGTATTGGCTGAGCTCAGTAGCTCATGCTTGTAATCCCAGCACTTTGGGAGGCTGAGGGGGGTGGATCACGAAGTCAGGAGTTTGAGACCAGCCTGACCAACATGGTGAAAACCCGTCTCTACTAAAAATACAAAAATTAGCTGGGTGTGGTGGCGTGTGTCTGTAATCCCAGCTACTCTAAAGGCTCAGGCAGAAGAATCACTCGAACCCACAAGGTGGAGGTTACAGTGGGCTGCAAATCATGCCACTGTACTCCAGCCTGAGTGACAGCCTTGGATAACAGACCAAGACTTGGTCTCAGAAAAAAAAAGGAAGGAAGGAAGGGAGGGAGGGAGGGAGGGAAGATTTAAAGTATTATATGGATGTAGTTCTTATTTGTATAACCTTTACTCTTAGCCATTTATTTAACCCACTTTTATTGAAACTGCACCAGGGCAAATCAGGTCACGGACTCTGTGGATCTCACAGTCTGCAGTGAAGGAAACCTGTAATCAATTGATTAGAATAAGAGGTGATGGATATTTGAACACTTCAATCTCTACAAGGCAGCTCCTTCCACTGTTTTTCATCTGGACGCACCTCAGCTTCTCCCTCTTCCTGTCCTCTGCATGTCCCCTTTTCCTCCCACCATTTCCAGTTGTTATCTAAACTCCTCAATCAGTCTTCTAATTTTCTCAGCCTCTCTTTCAAGAGAGGTTCTTTAACCTTACTTCATCCATCTCACCTTGCAAAAAAATGTATCAGCTGTAGAAAAAAAATTTTCTAAAATTAGTTTAAAAGAAAAATCAAAATGTATATAAGACAAAAAATTGTCTTCCGTGAAACTGGTCCCTGGTGCCAAAAAGGCTGGGAACTGCTGATAAAAAGTTCAAGTTAACCTAGCAGGAAAACACAAATAACAAGAGATGTTCTGCTCCTACATCCCCAACCTTTTTGGCACCAGGGTCTAGTTTCATGGAAGACAATTTTTCCATGAACCGGGGTTGGGGAACTGGGGGGTTGGAGGGTGAGAGGGTGGGTGTGGAAGGTTTGGGATGAAACTGTTACACCTCAGAGTCTCTTAAGGAGCATGAAACCTAGATTCCTCACATGCGCAGTTTGACAGGGTTTGAGCTCTTATGAGAATCTAATGCTGTGGCTGATCTGACCAGAGGCAGAGCTGAGGCAGTAATGCTCACTCACCCACCGCTCACCTCCTGCTGTGCGGCCTGGTTCCTAACAGGCCACAGACCAGTACTGGTCTGCAGCAGGAGTTAGGGATCTCTGTTTTAAATGATAAAATCTCATGAAGCAAGAACAACAATTTAAGCTGATACTTATTTGTTAGGTAGCTTAGCATTCAATGCACTATAGACAATTTAAAAATATTTGTTGACTGACAATACTAGTAGACCATGTAACACACAGTCCTAAGCACTAAAGAGAGATACAGGGGCCGGGCGCGGTGGCTCATGCCTGTAATCCCAGCACTTTGGGAGGCCGAGGCGGGTGGATCACGAGGTCAAGAGATCGAGACCATCCTGGTCAACACGGTGAAACCCCGTCTCTACTAAAAATACAAAAATTAGCTGGGCACGGTGGCGCGTGCCTGTAATCTCAGCTACTCAGGAGGCTGAGGCAGGAGAATTGCCTGAACCCAGGAGGCGGAGGTTGCGGTGAGCCGAGATCGTGCCATTGCACTCCAGCCTGGGTAACAAGAGCGAAACTCTGTCTCAAAAAAAAAAAAAAAAAAGAGAGATACAGAGATTATGAAAACAAGGTCCTAAACTCAGAATTAATAAAGAAAATGTGGCTGGGTGTGGTGGCTCACGCCTGTAATGCCAGCACTATGGGAGGCTGAGGCAGGCAGATTGCTTCAGCTCTGGAGTTCAAGACCAGCCTGGGCAACATGTGGAAACCCTGTCTCTACAAAAGAAAATACCAAAAATTAGCTGGGCATGATGGTGTGCACCTGTGGTCCCAGGTACTCAGGAGGCTGAGGTAGGAGGATCACTTGAGTCCAGAAAGTTGAGCCTGCAGTGAGCCATGATTGTGCCACCACTGCACTTTAGCCTGGGCGACAGCATAAGATCCTGCCTCAAAAAAAAAAAAGTAGTAGGCCAGGGAGGGGTGGCTCACGCCTGTAATCTCAGCACCTTGGGAGTCTGAGGCCAACAGATCACTTCAGGTCAGGAGTTCAAGCCTGGCCAACATGGTGAAACCCCATCTCTACTAAAAATATAAAAATTAGCCTGCTGTGGTGGTATGTGCCTGTATTCCCAGCTACTCGGGAGGCTGAGGCAGGAAGACCTCTTGAAACTGGAAGGCAGAGGTTGCAGTGAGCCGAGATCACACCATTGCACCCCAGCCTGGGCAACAGAGCAAGACTCCATCTCAAAAAAAAAAAAAATGTAGTGCACTAATGTGTCTCCAGATTCTAGAATAGTGGGTGACACAGAATGGACACAATAACTATTTGTTGAATGATAAATAAGTGAATAAATGAACAAATAAACAAATTCATGAGAACAATGAGGATTGGGTAAAGTTGAGATGGGACACAGAAAAATGCTAAACATAGATTGATTATGAATCTTTCTACCCTTTATGTTCAATGTGAAACTCTAATGTTTTCTGATGTGTTAACCTCACCTCAGTGATTTTAGTTTTATCAAGTCTGACAAGCACTATAGGTTTTTGGGGTTTATTTAACCTTAACATTTTTCAAAGAAATATATTTGTTTCTATCATCAGCATATAAATAAGCATGTGTGACAAATATCAGATATTCAAATTACTTGATAATTTCACATACTAAAATGAAAGTCTCAAACCAATTAAATCTCAAAATATACATTTGATTGAATAAGAATTGTCATAATACCCATTTTTATAGGATCACATGAGAGTTCTTTTAGTTTCTTCAAGAAAAAAAATATATTGCTAAAACCAAAATGTTTCCCATATGCAGAAGAACACAATTCTTGATTTACAGAAGGTGAAATCTGTGGTAAATACACCTCAGTAAGGACCTGCTTTGGAGATGATGAATATAACATGGTAGCACAAGATTAAATATGCGCCTTGTCTTTCAGTTAATTTAAATAGACATAATTTTTAGAAGGTTGACTGGGCACAGTGGCTCATGCCTATAATCCTAGCACTTTGGGAGGTCGAGGCAGGCGGATCACAAGGTCAAGAGATCGAGACCATCCTGGCCAACATGGTGAAACTCCACCTCTACTAAAAATACAAAAATTAGCCAGGTGTGGTGGCATGTGCCTGTATTCCCAGTTACCCAGGAGGCTGAGGCAGGAAGACCACTTGAATCCAGAGGGCGGAGGTTGCCGTGAGCCGAGATCATGCCACTGCACTCCAGCCTGGGCAACAGAGCGAGATTCCGTCTCAAAAAAAAAAAAGATATTTGTGTAAAGCCAATATATTGACACTCATGAGGATGAAAGCTGATTAGACATTCATTGTTTTCCTCTAGCCCTTCAGCATGTTCCCTGGCTTTTGTTCTATATCCCTTCCCACTAAGCTCTTTCTTGCTCTTCTGTGATAAGAAACAACAGATAATTAGCGTAGTGAAGCCAATACATCTTTAACCCTTTTCTCTCTATAAACTTCTTTATAATTTATACACTAAGATAGGCAGGGCTAATTACATTTCACGCACTCCGAAGATTGTGTCATACAGAGAGGAATTTTTAAAGTGGTAAATAAGGTATATGTGCATGAAGGAGCTCTTTGATAGCACAAGTTTATTTTGATAAAATAGGCATTACTGATGGGAAACTGATTGTAGAGATTATTCATTTGTCGTAGGAGCACCCGAGAATGCTTAATGTACGAACTGCATTTCAGCTGGTTATTCAGGCTTCTATATCAAAAATCTGAAAAAAAAAAAAATTTAAAGGTGGTGAATTTATTTAACAAAAAGTATTTTTAAGGTGGGGTGCGGTGGCTCATGACTGTAATCCCAGCACTTTGGGTGGATCACCTGAGGTCAGGAGTTCCAGACCAGCCTGACTAACATAGTGAATTAGCCAGGTGTGGTGCCCTGTGCCTGTAATCCCAGTTACTGGGGAGGCTGAGGCAGGAGAATCACTTGAACCCAGGAGGCAGAGGTTGCGGTGAGCCGAGATCACGCCACTGCACTCCAGCATAGGCAACAAGAGCAAAGCTCCATCTCAAAAAGAAAAGAAAAGAAATTATTTTTAAAACAAGACCATATTTGTGGGTTTATTCACTCTTTTAAGCTAGCAACTTTGCTCACTACAAATTATTTTTTTAGATAGAGTCTTGCTGTGTTGCCCAGGCTGGAGTACAGTGGCATGATCTTGGCTCACTGCAACTCCACGTTCTGGGTTCAAGTGATTCTCCTGTCTCAGCCTCTGAGTAGCTGGGATTACAGGTACATGCCACTACTCCTGGCTAAATTTTTGTGGTTTTGGTAGAAACAGTGTTTCACCATGTTAGCCACACTGGCCTTGAGCTCCTAACCTCAAGTGATCTGCCTACCTCATCCTCCCAAGGTGCTGGGATTACATGTGTGAGATACCACGCCCAGCCTGCTCACTACAAATTCTATGAGATTCAAACAACATCCCTATCCATGCCAGGATTTGGGATTCACTCAGGGTGGCTGGCAAAATCTTAAGGGAACTATTAGGGAAGTTATAAGATTATAGTCTCAAACCTTTTGGAATACCAAAAGGTTTTTGTTAACTTATGGAACGGGCTGAAGGCAGCCAGTTCTTATGTTAGAGCTTTAGGTCATAGGGTGTAGATTAAGGATAATAAAAGCTTCCCCAGTTAAATCTGTTTACCCCACATTCCTTTGTCCCTGCTCTAATTTGTTTACTCATGTAAACTTTGTGCTGGATGGGCCTCACAGGAGGAGGTCGAAGAGGAATTACCTGTTAATAGGGCTTATTCTGGGCCCCAGAACAAAGACCTTTTATCATTCATAAAGCCACTCTTTTAACCATGTTAATTATCCACAAGCATGTTGACTTAGAGCCTCTGTTATTAAATCTATACTGAAAAAAAATGCATGGAAGTACAGGGAGTAGGGGTTAGTTAGCTGCAACCACCCTCTGAAAGCAGTTGAGAACCATCCGTAGCCCATTTGCTTCACTGTATTCTGGTGTGTGAGTGCATTCATGACAGTGTTGCTCTGTCACCCAGGCTGGAGTGCAGTGGCACAATCTCCCCTCAATGCAACCTCCGCCTCAATCCAGGGTTCAAGCAATTCTCTTGCTTCAGCTTCCCAAGTAGCTGAGATTACAGGCATGTGCCACCAATACCCAGCTAATTTTTGTATTTCTAGTAGAGACAGGGTTTCACCATGTTGGTCAGGCTGGTCTCAAACTCCTGTCCTCGAGTGATCTGCCTGCCTTGGCCTTCTAAAGTGCTGGTATTACAGGTGTGAGCCACCCCACCCGGCCAGGCATCTTTTTCTGATAGCATCATAGGCACTGTAAGGCCAAAGTGACCTCCTAACAATCATTCTGTACATAATCAAAATATTGGGAGTGGTGCATGTCACTGTTGTATTTCTGGAAACGTTCTTTCCATTTTTCAAAAAATATCTATATGCATAGATATCACCATACAGAAAGTTTCTTTGATAGTCAAAGCCTATAAAATTGCCTCAAATTTGTTCTTTGTGAGATTATGGCTACCTCCCCCCTTCATGAAATTTATATTCAGATATATTCAGTTCAGCCCTCCTCTACAAATGAAGAGTTTTCCCTGTACCTCCATGGTCTTTAAGTCTCTCTCAATTCTAATACATCGTTTCTAATTTACATAAAACCTGTTTTTTGCCTCAGATACAAGCACAAGCTCATAGACATTTAGCATAATAAAAATTGGCTTGAGTATGTGCATATCTTTTAAGTTTCAAATAATAACATATCACACATATGTAAGACCCCTACTAAAATCCTGTGTTCCCACTTAGCATTTGACTTTTAAGATTTCCATTAGTATTAATATTAACTAACTCATTTTTTCAAATATGCACTCGAGGATACTAATTTTTATGAGCTTTAAGTAGTATAATTTCTTCCAACTAGCTCTAAATTACTGAAATCTTTCAATGTCAGGCTATTTATAGGAATGCTAAAATGCAATTTCAAAGGCCCAGCACGCTGATTAGCAACATCAGTTGGCTTATCTCTGCCCTGTTAAGCAGTGCAAGGAATATGGCATTTATTTGTACAGCAGGTGTTATTCCCCAAGTGACACATCGTTTCTTTATTCTTCAGAAAAACTGCTGAATATTTTCTATTTTACCAAATAACTGAAACTTGGATATCAGTAGTGCATGGTACATAGACCTAACAATGATTTAATTCAAACTACACTCTGCTGTCTCTGTGGATATCTTCAGTAACAGCTTCCTTGGAACAGTGCTGCTTATTTTAAAAGATAATGTTAGACTGACTGAGGTGGCTCACACCTGTAATCCCAGCACTTTGGGAGGCCTAGAGGCCTAGGTGGGTGGATCACAAAGTGAGAAGTTCAAGACTAGCCTGGCCAAAATGGTGAAACCCTGTCTCTAAAAAAAATAAAAAAATTAGCTGGATGTGGTGATGTGTGCCTATAGTCCCAGCTACTCCATAGGCCGAGATAGGAGAATTGCTTGAGCCCAGGAGGTTGGGGCTGCAGTGAGCCATGAGCACATGCTGCACTCATGTTCTAAATTGGTATCATGTCTTAATTTTTTTGTAAAAAAATATTAGGGTTATGAAAAAGATGAAGTTTCTCACAAACATGTGGTTAAGAAAAGTCCAAATTGTATCTATTATATGGCAGACTTGTGGAAATTCCTCCTAATGAAGCCACTAATAGAAAATTAGTTTTACTGTTTTCAGGGTGTGCAAAGGAGTTCAAGGAAAATGCCAAACTAACCTGGTCAAGGCTGGTAGAAGATTTTCTCTTCCAACCTAGGAGGCGCTTCAGTGGAGAGACTATTTTATTAATTTTTGTAGCCCAGGATGTAACACAGTGCCAGTGTGCAGCAGACAGGCAACAAGTATTTTTTGAATGTGTCTCTTTGCCTACTGATTCATCTTCCCTTTTCTGATTCAGGATAATTTAAGTTGCAAAGAAGGACATTGAGATCCACAGACTGAAGCAAAAAGAGAACTTAGGAATCATGTCACCAACCAGCCCAGGTGCTTCAGTCTTGGTGCTTTAGGATCCGGGATTCAAATATGTGACTGGAACTTTGTTGCTCTCTCTTAATTTCTCATTTCTGATTCCTCAGTGTTGTTTCCATTTCCTGAAGCTGACAATAGCTCCAAGAGCTATATACTTCAGGTTCAAATCCCAGATGGTCCCTGGACCAATCATTCTGGCCAGGGACATCAACACGTTGATAATTTAGCCATGGGCATGTGTTCCAGCCCTGGATCTCAGACTTCAGAAGTCTTGCCTTCAGAAGTCCCCAAGCTCACAGTAGACAAGGGGTTGGACCCACCGAGAGAAAGAGGGGGACAGTTAACCGGAGAAGACTGAATGCATGCTGGACAAAACTAAGCCAGAGTCATCCCCTAAAGATACTTATACTATTTGTTAAGCATTCAGTCAGTCAGCTACATGCTACATACTGAATTTCCTGTATTTTAAGATGTACATGTTTTTTCTTCACATCTTTGTATCTCCAAAATCAAGCAGCATCATAGGATCACTGTTGGCTGAATGGCAGTCATGACATGGCTTGACTGTACTTACCCAAATGTCAAAAACTCCAAAATCAAGACCTGTCCAAAGGGCTGTCAGCAGCTTGAGAAAAAAATCCAAGACAAATATGGGTTCACTTTCTTAGTTCTAAGGACCCAAATTGTAATGAGAAGAGGGGTGGGGACAAGTAATGAATCTGATATGTTTAGCAAGATTTCTGAAGCAGGGGTCAAAAAGCTCTTGCTCTATACTTGCACAATCAGCTGAACAGCTTAGCACCAATGGCTTTTAGTTTATGAAGTCTTTTAAGAAATGCTGTGTCATCAACACTCTTGATAGCCCAAAGAATGTAAGAAAGCATTGTGCCCTCAGTTAGGCAGTCACATTTTTTCCTCCTACTGATATATAAAATGATAGTACATCCTACATCTGAGAGCATTTTAGACTTGATGAAATAAAGTACCAGTTTTTGTCAGGATGGTAAGAATACAAAACAAAACAAAGAAGTAAATGACATAAACCTTGCCTTTAAGGAATTTATATTCTAATTGAAAAGTGAAGGCATCTGTATTAGTCCGTTTTCACACTGCTGATAAAGACATACCAGCGACTGGGTAATTTATAAAGAAAAAGAGGTTTAATGGACTCACAGTTTCACGTGGCTGGGGACGCCTCATAATCATGGTGGAAGGTAGAAGGTGAAAGGTACACCTTCATGGTAGCGAGCAAGAGAGAAAGAGAGCCAAGGGAAAGGGAAACCCCTTATAAAATCATCAGATCTCATGAGACTTATTCACTACCGTGAAAACGGTATCAGGGAAACTGCCCCCATGATTCAATTATCTCCCACTGGGTCCCTCCCACAACACATGGGAATTATGGGAGCTACAATTTAGGATGAGATTTGGGTGGGGGACACAGCCACACCTTATCAGCATCTATTTGCTGTGCTTTATAGACAGTACTTACTACAATAGAGTAGATGAAAGAAGACAAGTAAATGAGTCAAGGTTTCTGAAGAGGTCGTGGTAACTTGGGGAGAGCAGACCCCTAGAAATGAATAGGGACGCTCTTCTGAAAGAAGTAGTTCTTGAACTTGGCATTTAAGTAAGGATATGGCTCAGGTCAACAAAGATAAATAAAAGAGAGAGTATTCTAGAAAAAAGAGAATAAAAGGTAAGAAAAAGTGGAAGTATAAATATGTATCTTAGAAGAAAGCCAGTTAAGAGCAGAGCATTCTTAAGGGAAGCTCTGTTGGAGGCCAGATTGTAAAAGAGCCCAAAGTGCTAACCCAAGGAGCCTAGACTCAATGCTGGGGGCAATGGGAATTTCTTGCAGAGACTTACTTGTTCAAAGTTGTGGCGCTACAAGTTTAACCCAGAATCAATGTGCAGAAAGAACTGGACAGAGAGGAAAGGGCAAGGGTGGTGGAGGGGACAGGAGACAGAATGGAGGAGAAAATTCTGTCACTGAAAAATGAAAACACAGCCAATATTCTGAGAAATAAACAGAAATAAAAATAATAGAAGGAAACAGAAAAACAAAACATTAATTTCAACAAAAAAATAGTGTTATGGGTTGAATTGTGCCCCCCTAAAAATAGTGTGAAGTCCTAACCCAGAGTACCTCAATCAGAATGTGACTTTATTTGGAAATAGAGTCTTTGCATTAATCCATTTTCTGTTGCTAATAACAAAATACCTCAAACCGGGTAACTTACAGAAAAAGAAATTTATTTCTTACAGTTATGGAGACTGAGAAGTTCAAAGTCAAGGGGCTGAATTTGGTAAGAATCTTCTTGCTTGTGGGGACTCTCTACAGAGTCTTGAGGCAGTGCAGGGCATCACATGATGAGGGGGCTGACTGTGCTAACTCAGGTCTCTCTTTTCTTATAAAGCCATCAGTTCTACTCTCATGATAACCCATTAATCCATTGATTTATAAATGGATTAATCTACTAATCCATGAATTGATTAATCCACTCACGAGAGCATGGCCCTTAGGACCCAATCACCTCTTATAGGCCCCACCTCTCAATACTGTCACACTGGGGATTAAGTTTCAACATGAGTTTTGGAGAGTACAAATATTCTAAATATAACAGTCTTTAAGAGGCAATCAAGTTAAAGCTGAGGTCATTAAGATGAGTCTTAGTACAATATGACTGGTGCCTTTATAAAGAGGAAATATTTGGCCACAGAAAGAGACGTGCACATAGGAGGAACACTATGTGAGCATGAAGATAGAGCTCGGGTGAGACATCTACCAGCAAAGGGACACTGAAGATGGCCAGCAAACCATCGGAAGCTAAAGGGCAGCTGTGGAACAGATTCTTGCTCACAGGCCTCAGAACCAACCCTGACGACACCTTGGTCTCAGACTTCTAGCCTCCAGAACTGTGAGAGAATAGGTGTTGGTTAATGTAAGCCACCAGGACTTTGTTCTGGCAGCCCTAGCAAACTAATAAAAATAATCTTAGCAACAGTCTTCCGGGTAATGTTGAGAAGTTTCAGACACAGAGAGATGTTTTTGCAATGAAACAAAACCCAGCCAATCCAATGGCAACTATAATACAATGTCTCCTTAATCTAGAAGGGCTTTCTTTGCAGAAATCTTTGAGATCTGAAATGAAATATTCAGCATGAAGGACAAAAAGGCCAAATGTAACAAGCAACTTTTCAACTAAGTCGTTTCACTCTAACCTATCTTCAAAATGCAAACTTCACTCTCCTTGGTGTTTTCGAAAGGCATGGTGGACCAAGGTAATGTGGCTTTACACAGAGCTTGTCTAGATTTCTCCAAGAGCACTTACACCCATTATTTTGTGACCTGCTGCAGTTGCTATAAATTAATAGACTATTTCCATCTGAAGAGACAAAGGAGGAAACTGTGAGACTCTTTCAAGTCTCTCAATGGCAGGGATTTCCACTGTTCTTCAACAGTTTTCTAGGTCTGTCCCACACTGCCCTATTTGGAGGAGGATTCCCCAAAGCCCCTCTGTAACTGGAGAAGTTTCCTGGGGCCACTCTGGAAGTGGGCCCAGGCCTGCACAGGCTGAGACCTGATGAGTTGCTTCTGCCCACCTCCCCACTTAGCCTACTTTAATACAAGCTTCACACAGCATGGAAATTAAGGGCAAAGGTCAAGAGGCCAAGCTACCTAGATTCAAATTCTGGACCTGAAAGCCCTTGGAAAAGGGACTAACTGATTTGTGCCTCTGCTTCCTTATTAAATGAGAATCATTCTAAAGCCTATTTCATAGGATTTTTGTCAAGTCTAAATGGCTTATTACATATAAAGAGTATAAACAAATACCTGGCACATTGTAGGTATTCAATAAATGTAATTATAATATCCTTTATGAAATTTTCATATTCTTGAGTGTAGAGAAAATATTTAGAAACTGTAGTTTTATGAAAAATTTATATATATTTATGATAAAAATATGACTATAATGTCTATTTATACTTGGGAAATAAATCACCTCACTGAGTTTCAGTTTTTAATTTATAAAACACAAGATTGCCCATGTACACTATTAAGTATATCATGTCTGCACAGACATGAGTTAAATCCCTGTAGTCATTTAAAAATAAGTGCTTCTTTACTTTTTTTTTGTTTGTTTTTTTGAGATAAAGTTCCTGTCTGTCACCCAGGCTGGAGTGCAGTGGCATGATCTCAGCTCACTACAACCTCCGTCTCCCGGGCTCAAGCGATTCTCCTGCCTCAGCCTCCTGAGTAGCTGGGATTACAGGCACCCACCACCACACCCAGCTAATTTTTGTATTTTAAGTAGAGACAGGGTTTCACCATGTTGGCCAGGCTGGTCTCAAACTCCTGACCTCAGGTGATCCACCTGCCTCAGCCTCCTAAAGTGCTAGGATTACAGGCATGAGCCACCGCACCCAGCCTAGTGCTTCTTTACTTCTAAAAACTTCAAAACCCAGCTCTCATTATCAAAAATGATAATTGTTAGGTGGAGGTATTTTATTAATTTTAAATGAGTAAATTTTGAAAAAGAGAATGTAATAGAGAAAACTCTAACCACAATTTTCCTCTACATTTACACAACAGTCAACACAGAAGACTCTGTGATCAAATGTGTGAGTTTTTTATCCCACACACCGAGTAGTGGACACCAGCTAAGTGTCCTCAAATCCAGTTCTGACACCATTTACCCTAAGACATTTCCCCACAGGTTGAGGGCTCAGCCCCCGAGACCGCCTCCCCTTACACACACACCAGTCCCAAGTCCCGGCCTCCGGAAGTTCTGATGGGCTGGCTCTAAGTTGGGGTTCCCATGATCCCTTCTTTGGGTTCAATTAATTTGCTGGAGCCACTCACAGAACTCAGGAAAATGCTTATTTACATTTACCAGTGGATACTGCAAAGAATATAGATGAAGAGGCACATAGGGTGAGGTATGGGGAAGGGGCACAGAGCTTCCATGCCCTCCCTGGAGGCCACCCCGCAGGAACCTCAGTGTGTTCAGCTATCTGGAAGCTCTCTGAACACTGACCTCTGGGGTTTTTATGAAAGCTTCATAGCATCAGTTTCCTTTCCTCAGGGTATAGGGTGGGACCCTCTCCTGGGAGGGTCTTAAGACCCACCCATAATCAGAGAGGCAGGAAAACAGTAGAGTGAAAGGAGGGCAGGAGAAAGGCAGAGGCCTGTCACTGAGGTCTAATCTACCCAGCATTATAACAAAGACTGTACCAAGGGTTTATGGGAAGTATGAGCCAGGAACAGTGGACTAAAACCAATATATATATCATAACACCACAGAGAATGTTCTTATATTACAGCACACTGAATCAAAGAGCTTAGCTATAGACAACAATTATAATCATTTCCTGAATTTCTTCTAAAATAATGTTCTTTTATTCAACCCATGTTTATGTGTCGTCAGATCCCTTATTAAGGCATCAGTCTACTCTTAGGGAAACCACTAGAATATGACTAATTTATCATAATTGGTATCAATTGAAATATCAAAAACCAACTGAGATGAATCCGGGAAAAAAGATATCACTGAAAGACATATTTTTTTGAGTGACCCACAGGCAGTGGGAAAAATATAGAAAATGCAAAAAACAAAGCAAGTAGTGGCATCAGTTTACAGGATCTATGAGAATGGAGGAACAAGCTGTTATGCTATGCCACGAGGAAGTAAACAGGCAGATGTAGAATGTGGGACGTTTGAATATTATGGATCTAGTTTTTTCCACAAGTTAATGGCATGGAAAATAAAAAGACTAAAAAGGAGTTAAGAGCAATAACAACAAAATGCATTGGGTAGAACTTGTGTGGCCCCAATGAAAACAAAACAACCCCCCCAAAAAAACAGTTGTAAGAACACATTTTTGAGACAATAGAGAAAATTTGAATACAGTATGGGTTTTATAGAACACCAAGTTATGACCATCAATTGTGCTAGTGTTATAAGCACATCATAACACTCTTACATGCTTTATGTACTACTAGGGATATGCTTCTATGCTTCTATTATATAACACTATTATAATAGCATAAGGAAGTAAACAGGAATGAAATAAGCTGATGTCTGGGTTTTGCTTTAAATACCTTAACAAAGAAAAGAAATGAAAAAATATATTATGCACATGTGACAAAATATTGGTATTTATTGAATTGAGCAATGGTCATCTGAGAGTTCATTTTACTACTTTCTCTTCTTTGTATACTTAAACTTTTTATATGAAAATACAATTACTTTTACAAATGACTGACATATAGTTTGAAAATGTTACTATTTTCTTCTAGTAAGCAAAAATATTAGAACTGCATATAAGTTTAGCCTGTAAAAATTAAATTATTAGAGGTAGAAGTTGAATTTTACATCTTGTACTTGTCAAGAGGTTATACAAAAATAACTTTTTTGTAGAATGAATAATATTGATATTAACTTATGTATCTAAAGACTACTATTTAAAGTTCATGATTTTCCTTAAAACGGTCATATCTGTATAATTCAAGACAGAATAAGACAGGTATCATAAGAATACACATGCCAAGCTTCCTCTAAGTGCACTTTTGATAGATTTGGAACATATAATACTGGGAGGGAAAGACAGAAAAGAAACAGAAGCACAAAGCTACTTTTCAAGTATAGGCATCTGGGACAATGGCAGTGCTGCTAGAATTATGAAAATTGAAATAGGAAACTAGTTATAGAGATAAAATGCCGAGTTCAGTTTGGAATGTTGAGTGAGAAAGTCTGGTGAGCATGGCAGGGCAAGATGTTTCAGCAGGCATTAAAAAAAAAACAAAAAAAAAAAACAGCTATCTATGACTGGGGATCTTTCAGTGCTAGTGATTTGGAACTTGTATGCCTAGAAGTAATTTATTGTGTGCGTCCTAAGGACATAAGTGGAAAGGCAAATGAGCAAAGATAAAGGAAAAGGTCTGAAGATAAAATATTGGAGGACCACCACATTTAGGAAAGGAGAAGAGGAAAGAATGAAGATAAATGTTTTGAGTGTTAGGAGAACCAGGAGATACAAAATCACAGAAGCAAATGGAGGAATTGCTTTCTGCCAGGGCCGCATTATTTCCTCAATGCAGAGATAACAGCTTTGAATGGACAGATAATTTCATGCAGATTTCCTTTAATTTCTCGATAATTACTTTGCCTCTGCTTAGGGTTATTAGTTATTTTCTTGGGGCTATTTAGAACCCTGCCCTCCTTCCCCTGAGCAAATATATAGACAGAAAAGATTGAGAGAGCATATAAAATGTGTCTTATTCAGTTCAGGCTGCTATAACAAAAATGCCATAGACTGGGTGGCTTATGGACAATGGAAATTTATTTCTCATAGTTTTGGAGGCTGGAATTCCAAAACCAGGGTGCC
This sequence comes from Aotus nancymaae, assembly GCF_030222135.1. Classification (NCBI taxonomy): domain Eukaryota; kingdom Metazoa; phylum Chordata; class Mammalia; order Primates; family Aotidae; genus Aotus; species Aotus nancymaae. The sequence continues at coordinate 23,685,546 of NW_026988454.1, forward strand.
AGCATGAGTGGGTTCTGGTGAGGACCCTATTCCAGGTCCCAGACTGCAGGCTTCTCATTGTATCCTCACATGGAGGAAAGAGAGCAAGAAAGGTCTCTGGGGTCCCTTCTAGAAGGGGACTAACCACATTCATAAAGGTGCCATCCTCATGATCTGATGACCTCCCAAAGGCCCTCACTTCCTAATACCATCACTTTGGGGATTATAATTCAACATATAAATTTTGGGGGTATGCAGACATTCAGTCTGCAACGAATCTACCTAATTTTGGATTATTGATCCATGACATGAGATGCTCAGGTGCCTGACTTGTTTTGAAGTGTTCAAACTGGTACACTGTCAAAGGAACTGCAACCATTAAATAAAAGTTATAACAGTAATTTAAATCACATAGCTAATATAAAAATCCCCTGTTTCCCTTTTTAAAAAGGAGCCTTTGGGAAGAGAATGTGAAGGGAGAGGCCCAGATCAACCTGGTAAATGGTTCAGAACCATTTTTATAGTAAATCATTTGGAAAAGTCAAGGATGCTAAAGATTGAGGCCAATGGCTTGGCAGTTAGAAGACGTCACTGTTGGCCAGGCATGGTGGCTCACGCCTGTAATCCCAGCACTTTGGGAGGCTGAGGCGGGTGGATTACCTGAGGTCAGGAGTTCAAGGCTAGCCTGACCAATATGATGAAACCCTGTCTCTACTAAAAATACAAAAATTAGCTGGGCATGGTGGCATATGCCTGTAATCCTAGCTACTCAGGAGGCTGAGACAGGAGAATCACTTGAACCCGGGAGTTGGAGGCTGCAGTTAGCCGAGATCATGCCACTGCACTCCAGCCTGGGCAACAAGAGCGAAACTCCATCTCAAAAAAAAAAAAAGAAAAAAAAAAAGACATCACTGTTGATTGCAAAGAACGGGTAAAACGGAATGGCAGGGAAGCCAGATTGCAAGTTGTAGATACTAAGGGGTTCCACAGTGAGCAGGGATAAGAACCAATGGTAATGGGCAAAGACATGCATTGACAAAGTTCGGTGATGTATTAGTCAGGGTTCTCTAGAGGGACACAACTCATAGGATAGATGTATATGTAAAGAGGAGTTTATTAAAGAGTATTGACTCACACAATCACAAGGTGAGGTCCCACAATAGGCCATCTGCAAGACGAGGAGCAAGGAAACCAGTTCAAGTCCCAAAGCTGAAGAACTTGGAGTCCGATGTTCACCTGAAGCAAGCATCCAGCATGGGAGAAAGAGGTAGGCCGGAAGACTAAAGCAGTCTAGTCTTTCCATGTTCTTCTGCTTGCTTTTATTCTGGCCACACTGGCAGCTGATTAGATGATGCCCACCCAGTTTGAGGGTATATCTGCCTTTCCCAGTCCACAGACTCAAATGTTAACCTCCTTTGGCAACACCCTCACAGACACACCCAGGAACAGTACTTTGCATCCTTCAATCCCATCAGGTTGACACTCAACATTAAACTTTGTAGGTGGTAAGGGAGCACTGAACTACAGGTCAATAGTTTCAGGAAGTGGCAAAGCTGCTGGAAAATCTCATATTGATATTAGAGATTATTGTTTAAAGAATAATGAAGATGTAAGCTTGAAAGCAGAGGCCCAAGAGTCAACGAAGTAGAGGACTCTGAAAATGCAAGTAAATGTGACAACTGATAGAGTCTAATCTTGGAGGAGGTAGAGGTTTTGAGTTTAAGTCACAGGGATTAGCTTTCACAAGGAGAACCATTTTCTCAGAGAAGAAAGAAGAAAGATAAATAATGGAAAGATGCAAAAATATTTGTAGAAGCTCCAGTGGGAAGTACTTCTACTTGAAGAAGAAGGCACCTCACTCTGTTGAAAGTGAGAAGGAGGAAAAGTTGAGATCTTGGATGGAAAAGATTTAGAATCGCAGAGGTAGAAAATGTAATGGAGAGATGATACGGCTTGCTGTGTCCCCACCCAAATCTCATCTTGAATTGTAGCTCCCATAATCCCCATGTGTCATGGGAGGGACCCAGTGGGAGGCAACTGAAACATGGGACAGGTTTTTCCTATGCTGTTCTCATGATAGTGAATAAGTCTCATGAGATCTGATGGTTTTATAAAGCACAGTCTCCCTGCACACTTTCTCTTGCCTGCCACCATGTAAGACATGACTTTGCTCCTCCTTTGCCTTCCATCATGGTTGTGAGGCCTCCCCAGCCATGTGGAACTGTGAGTCCTAAAATTAAAAACCTCTTTTTCTTTATAAATTACCCAGTCTTGGATATTTCTTCATGGCAATATGAAATTGGACTAATACAAGAGATGATGAAAAAGATGTTAAAAAGCTGTATGTGCTCTTCTGAAATTGTATTCACAGTAGATCCAATTGACATACTCTTTTGATGTCCCTGTAGCGTGCAACAATTTGAGAAAGTAACAAAGCAAGTGAATGAGGAGAGATTTCTGATTGGGAATGGAGGGAAGTCCAGGAAATGAGGAGTCATGCTTACGGGGGTAAGGAAATAAGTGCACACATGTACACACAAAACCACAGCAACAAAAACTGACCTATAGCGAGTGAAGAGATAAGGGAAGTCAGAATGGAGGTAATGAACTAAGAAAATAGGAAGAAGTTCTAGGGGTCAAAGGTCACAAAGACATTTTTAAAAATAGGAAGCAAGACAGGGTGGGCAGTGACGAGGAAACGGAATCTATATCCTTGGAGTAATGTGTTCATTAAGGCGGTCCCTTACATTGGTAACTAATGAGTTCCTGGAAATGTGTTTAAAGGCAAAAAGAAAAATAAAACAAAACCTGTAGATGTTAGAAATGATTCTCATTATTAGAAAAAAAAATTGCTTAGAAAATTTCTCTTGATGGTCTCTGTAGGCCCTGCCTCCCTCAGGCTTGAGTGGCCAGGGATGCCAGTAAGAGTTCTAGCCTGTCAGCCCTCACTCTGGAACCCCAAGCAGGGAGATAGCTGTTGGGGTCAGGCCACCCATGTCCCAGGCCCTGGGGTCGATTAAACCTACCTACCAACATCATGCCATTAACAGAGTAGCGGGGTGAAGATCTTCGCCTTCTGTATCTACAGAGGATTCGATTGTATTATTTCACTGAAGGATTGAGGCTGTGTCTGCCAGAACTAACCCCATTCCGCAACCCAGGAGAGCAGATTCTAGGCACTGGGACATGACCCCTGAGCCTCCTTCACGAGTGCAGCCTGTGTGGAGGCAGAATTCCAAGAACATGGTTCTTTGGCATGGGGTGGTGGGCATTGGGACCACAAGGCCCGGGCATCTGTGCTCCTTTTGGTGAGTGGCTAACGGCCACACCCATCACTCAATGGTTGGTGTCATCTCTCAGATCATGACCCAAAATGAAATCTGGTGTATGAAAGGTAGTTGCAGGCTATGGGGGAGGGGGGCGATGCGTATTAATGGACAGTGTGCAGCTGTACTGATTGATGCAGATAACCAAAGATCTTGTACTTGAAGTTAAGGACGACTTGATGTAGTAGTGACATTTGCAAATGAGGGATGTTCTGACTAGGTATGCAACTAAGAAAGGCTGTGCTGTCAGTCCGGCATTGGGGAATGAATTTGGGTTAATTTTCAGGCTCAAGGGGCCCACATCTTCTGCAGGTTAAGAAAGCACCCAGAGACCAGGCATGATGGCTCATACCTGTAATCCCAGCACTTCTGGAGGCCGAGGCAGGCAGATCACCCGAAGTCAGGAGTTCGAGACTAGCCTGAACAACATGGTGAAACCCTGTCTCTACTAAAAATACAAAAAATTAGCCAGGTGTGGTGTCGGGTGCCTGTAATCCCAGCTACTCGGGAGGCTGAGGCAGGAGAATCACTTGAACCCAGGAGGCAGAGGTTGCAGTGAAACACAATGGTGCCATTGCATTTCAGCCTGGGTAACAAGAGTGAAACTCTGACTCAAAAAAGAAAAAAAAAAGCACCCAGAGTTCCTCCTCCCACCCCGCTCTCACTTTCTGTTCTCCAGCCTGCCATTTCTAGATCAGTTGGTCTAACTTGTTCTCCTGCGAAGTGCCCAACAGCATAGGCGAGAGAACATGGGCTCTGGAGTCAGTTTGCCTGGATAAGCACTGAAACGGTGCTGTTATTCCTTTCATTAGAGCCACCATTTCCTTTCCTCCTCTAAATTTCTAAAACATCATCTATTCCTTGAAAGTTGTATATATCCCCCCTCTCACTTCCTTTATTGAATTTGTCTTTGAAAGTTCACTTCCTGCATGAATGCTTCCCTGTCTGAGGGAGAGGTAGTGAACTTGCCTTTGAAAATTTTTATTTTTCATTTTTAAACTGTTTCTCACTCTGTTGCTCAGGCTGGGGTGCACTGGCACGATCTCGGCTCACTGCAACCTCTGCCTCCTGGGTTCAAGTGAACCTGCCTCAGCCTCCCTAGTAGCTGGGACTACAGACAAGTGCAAATGTGTAACCTCCCACCCCCGGCCCATCCAAGCCACAGCTGGACTCACGTGTTGCGGGGTGAGAGTGGGCATGGATGTAAGGTGTATTTTCTTTCTTAACAAAATATTGCTGCTTTTACAATAATACAATAAAAATCAAACTATTTACCTAGAAATAGAAATTCCATTTGACCCAGCAATCCCATTACTGGGTATATATCCAAAGGATTATAAATCATTCTACTATAAGGACACATGCACACAAATGTTCACTGCAGCACAGTTTACAATAGCAAAGACCTGGAACCAACCCAAATGCCCATCGATGATGACTGGACAGGGAAAATGTGGCACATATATACCATGGAATATTATGCAGCCATCAAAAACGATGAGTTCGCGTCCTTTGTAGGGACATGGATGAACCTGGAAACCATCATTCTCAGCAAACTGACACAAGAACACAAAATCAAACATCGCATGTTCTCACTCATAGACGGGTGTTGAACAATGGGAACACATGGACACAAGGAGGGGAGCACTATACACTGGGGTCTGTTGGGGCGGAGTAGGGGGGGACAGCAGGGGGTGGGGAGTTGGGGAGAGATAGCATGGGGAGAAATGCCACATATAGGTGAAGGGGAGGAAGGCAGCAAATCACACTGCCACGTATGCACCTATGCAACAATCTTGCATGTTTTTCACATATACCCCAAAACCTAAAATGCAATTAAAAAAAAAGAAAATGTAATGCACTTTTGCAGTTTTATTCATGTTTCTGACAGATATAAAATCTTTTTACTCCAAGGAGGCAAGGGAAAGGATGTGTCTCCTCATTCTCCTTCTCTCTAGTCCTATGATTCTTTTATTCTTCTCTGTTCTTTCCTTCTTCCACACACCTTTTGCTCGCTTTAAAAATTTGATTTGCCCCTTTTATTACACAAGAGGGAGAAAAAAGATGGTGGAGGGGAATCTCTTCACGATACTGGCATTTTATAAGAACCACATATTGAGAGGCTGTGACTTAAGAGGAACTACCAAGGATCCCAAAGAACTTCACTACTTCTTTCACGCATTCATTCACTCATGCAGCAAATGTCCTATTATGTGCCTGGCACTGTAGTAAACACTCTCCCTTCCTCACCCTAAGTAACTAAATTGTGGATCTAAGCTTTCTGTTTAGTTCTCTTGCAACAGAAACTTAAGAAAATAACTACTTGCACTCTTTTCTTCCACTTTGCAAAAATGTAAGTGACTTCATGTATTTTATTTGAGATGGAGTCTCGCTTTTGTTGCCCAGGCTGGAGTGCAATGGCCTGGTCTCGGCTCACTGCAACCTCTGCCTCCTGAGTTCAAGCGATTCTCCTGCTTCAGCCTCCCCAGTAGCTGGGATTACGGGCACCTGCCAGTATGCCCGGCTAATTTTTTATATTTTTAGTAGAGAAGGCGCTTCACCATGTTAGCCAGCCTGGTCTCAAACTTGCCAGCCTCAGCCTTCCAAAGTGCTGAGATTACAGGAATAGCCACTGGCCTGACTTCATGTTTTTTAAACAGTTTCTTCTCTTCTTTCTCAGAGAGTAGAAAAAAGAGTTAAGGTTTAGAATCCAGGCAAATCAAATGGGTTCAAATCCTGGCTATCTGTGTGAACTTAGACAACTTAATCCACTTTTCAGTTTTCATCAGTTAATTGACGGTATATACAACTACAGCATAGAGATGTCAAAATTCAATGAGAAAAAGAATGTGAAGTGCCTTGAACGAGGACGGTTCCTTATACTGTTGTCTTCGTTTATAAGCTCTTTGGGGATAGATTATAAACTCATTTATCTGACGTGCAGTATTAATAATCAATATAAAAAGTAAACACAAAGTACTAATAGAGCAAGCAAATGTGTAACCTGAGCACATTTAAGTACATACATTGATTTTCCAGCAGGGTATTTCATATGCAGGGCAAGCCTTCATGTGCTGTTGCATGAGCTGGGGAAATTTCGCAGTGTAAATTCATGAACAGTTCTCTCGTGGGGGAACGTCGTCTTCTCTTGTCCAAACAAGTTATAGTAACATAGTTACATATTCATATTTGTGAGATGGAACTGTGGGAAAAGCAGGTCCTTGTTACTGGCAGAATTGGGTCTTCTATGAGACCGTGAGCAAGTTACATGACTTCTCTGAGTCTCGGTGTTTTGAGCTATAAAACTGGCATACTGCTGATTCACGCTTTGGTATATGAACTGAGTTTAACACGTACTCTTAACACCTGGCACATAACTGACAATCAGCGTTATTTCTGCCTCTCCTACGTCCACCTGGCCAGTTAGAGGGAAATGATCCCTATAAACAACACCTGCTGAGTGCACCCGGCCCTCTGCTAGGCCCGGCTCGTGGCTCACCTCATTTAATTCTCGCGCTTAATGAAGCTCATGAAGAACATTGCAGAGGCAGTTTGACACGTGAAACTAATGAAGCTTAAGCTTCAGGCCCCCTCACCCGTACAGATGTCTGCTAATCCCAGAATCTCATTTTGTACTTCCCTCGAAGGTTCGCCACCCCCACTCACAGTTGTTTCAGTTTCAAATCCCACAACACGTGGATTCGCCCCTGCATAGGAATTATTATTACTTACTATTAATTTCCGCCCCCCCCTTTTTTTTTTTTTTTTTTTTTTTTTGCAGAGGGATAGAGTAGGTAGCCTCACATCACACCTTCCTAAGTGGAGGAGCAAGATCTGAACCGAGGCAGCCCGACCGGGAGCCCCAACTCTTAACCGCTGACGTTGATGACAAGGGTCTCGCGGAAGAGAGGCGAAGTCCCCAGCGCGGGGACGGATAATCACAGCGTATAAGTCCCCAGGGCGGTTAACGCGGGCCGGCTGGGGTCGGAGGGGGATCGCCCCGCCGAGGCTCCCGCCCCTTCCTCCCCTTCCCCTTTTCCGCGCCGCCGAGTCGAAGCTGCGCAGCCCGCCCGGCAGCCGCCCGACCCGCTCGCCGCCCTCGGAGCTGCCCCAGTGGGCCGCGGGCTCCGGGCTCCAGAACTTTCCAACCGGGAGAAACTTGGCGGAGGGTCGGTAGAAGAGCAGGTGAGGCGCGGGCGAGCGAGAGAGCGGGGCGGGAAGCCGGGGCGCGGCGCTCAGGTGGGCGCACAGGGCGGGGACACCAGCCCGGGCCGTAGGTGCCCACGTGCCGCACGGAGCCCGCGGGTCGAGCGAGGCAGCCCGGCCCAGGCTCCTGGCCGCGTCCTGCGGGGACGGCGGTTGGTGATTGGGACCCCGGAGGCCGCCTTTGTGCGGCTTGGGGCGCGCGCTTCCCTTTTCTCGACAGTCTGCAGCTCTTCGCTTCTGCGCCGGGCGGAGGGCGGGGCTGGTGACGTGGGACTGAACGGCTGCCACCCAGCGCCCGCCCGCCGTCCTCCTACCCGCTCGGGGGGCGAGGCGCAGCCTCCCGGGCCCTGTGCGGGGCGAGGCTGAGGGCGGGGCTGTCTGCGCCGACCGCGGGGCGGTCCTTGCTGAACCACCCCAAAGGGACAATCTCAAGTGCCAGCTTAGCCCGCCCCCAGAGCCTGAGTTATGGGAAGAAAGTGACTGAGTGGCGGCGGGGAGGTCCCCGCAGACTTCGGGAGAAAAGGGACCTGGGCCGCGGCGTCCCCCTGGATTGGGGGCGGCTCACGGGGAGAATTTCGGGGGCAGGACTCTCCCGATGGGGGCGGCCGGGACACGCCCCGTCGCGGTGGGCGTGGGAACTTGGTGGGTGCACAGCCTTGTTGGGTTTGGAGGGCCCGTGCTGTGCAGGGGGGCTTCGTCAAGGACAGCGACACCCTGTGGCTTCCCGAGTGTTCAGGGGTCTGGGAGCGCGGGAGCTGTTCATTTTATTGAAAAAGCCAAGTGAAGTGACAACTATGGCAGTTATTCAAGGGTCGTGGCATAGAGCATCTGTGTGGCCACTGGGAGACATAACTCCAATGTGTTCAGGGAATAATGATATGACAAGATTTATGTTGTTTTGTGCCTAACCCGAGGCGCCTCCCAGAAGCACCTGGAGAGCTTTTCGGAACACACCTGTCGGGCCCACCCCAGCGGTCCTGAATCACGTGCGGGGTAAAGCCCTGGCGTGTGCCTTTTGGTAAAAGCTGCCCCGGGGATGTGGCTGGGTTGGGGGATCGGGAGGGATCGGGAGGGAGAAGAACTGGGTTCCACTCATGTGACCTTAAACACATGTTCAAGCCCAGTTTTATCATCTGTAAAGTGGCCCCAGAGAACTTGTAATAGAGATGAACTAGGGTGTATGGAAGTGTGTGGAAAAGGGAGAAATTGAAATAATGACACAAAGTCCCGGTGCAGATTGCAACAAATAAATTCATTCTTTTGTTCTGCAAGTGATCTCTGGGCTGAGTGAGAGGAGTGTGGAAGGATGCCCTTGCCACCAGAAGGAAAGGAGGGCTGGTTTTCAGATGACCAGCTCTGTAACAATGTTGGGGTAAACTGTAACTCAGAAAATTAAGTGTCAATAGGATGAAAAGCGAGCCAGCTCCAACCCGTGGAGGATGGTTTGAAAAATGCACCGTATCTGTTTTCCTCTTCTCAAGAATCAGGGCTTTAAGTTATTTTCCTTTTAAGCAAAAAAAGAGCCTGTAATCGCCAATGTGTCCTGCCCTATGGTAACCCCAGTCTGTCTGAAGGGTGCATGTTTTCCTGCTAAATGTGAATTTCTGTTCCATCATTCAACAAACATGTGTTGGGGATCTTCATGTACTAGGCATTCTTGGAATATAAAGATGAATAAATATTATTGTGTGTGTGGATTTTTTTTTTTTTTTTTTTTTTTTTTTTTTGCCCTAGCTGTCTCTGTTAAGTTGAGGAGACTGACGTGAAAACAGGCTGCAATGTAATCCCTCTATGATAACTAAGGTAGAAAATGAACAAAGTGCTGTGTGGCCCAAAGACAGGAGCAGGCCCCTAGGTTTGGGGGGAAAAGCGTCCATGGGAGGCAACAATAGGGATGAGTAAACATTGCCCTTCTGTACTAGCCACACATAGAATTTAGAATTTGGGATTCACTGTGTAGTCATATCTGTGTGTGTGTGGTTTTTTCTTAAATCTGGTAACATTCTAGTGTAATTACATGCTGATAATCTAAAATGGAAATGACTTTGTCTTGCCTTTTTTTTTTTTTTTTTTTTGAGACTAGTCTTACTCTGTCACCAGGCTGGAGTGCACTGGCTTGATCTTGGCTCACTGCAACCTCTGCCCCCCGGATTCAAGTGATTCTCCTGCCTCAGCTTCCCAAGTAAGCTAAGTAGCTGAGATTATAGGCGCATGCCACCATGCCCAGCTAATTTTTGTATTTTTAGTAGCGACGGGGTTTTACCCTGGTGGTCAAGAAGGTCTCGATCTCTTGACCTCGTGATCTACCTGCCTCAGTCTCCCAAAGTGCTGGGATTACAGGCATGAGCCACCGCACCCAGCCATGATTGTCTCTTTTTTAAGTTTGCTAAGAATTCTGTTATTTCATCTTCCTAAAAGTCTCAGCTATGTCTAAAGTTAACCCAGGAAAGGGGTCGTCAAAAACAAAAACTAAAACTAAAACAAAAACCAAGAAGTTCAAAATGTTTCCTACATTCATAGTAAATATATTTCAGATACATTGTTTTAATTCCATGCACTTTTAAGTTGTGGGGGTTTGTGTTCTCATTATGTTAATTACAGAAGGTTGGAATGACAACAGAATAGAGACACATAAAAGGAAAATGTAAGAGGAATGAAAAAAGGAGTAACTAGAAGAGGGAGATCAGGAGGAGAAAAGAACTTGATAAAATTGATGGTGGGAGGTGAGGGGTAGAAAAGGAATAAGTGAATCAAATCTGGCTGCCAACTTCTTCCTCAGGGACTTATTATCATATATATTTTAACAAAACTATATAGATTTGTAGTTTTAGTTATTGCAAAATATAGAGGGAGGCAGTATAATGTGGAGGTTAAACATGGGCTAACCAAGTTTGAATAACTTACTGGGTGGTGACCTTGAACAAGGTCATCAATTAGCTGTGTCTGCTCATTGTTCAATGGGGATACAATGATATGATCTACAGGAAACTTGTGAGGATTAACAGCCAAGATGTTTCAGAGGCACCTGGCTGTAAGAGGGCCACATTTAGGAGTGGCTGCTGCTCTTGTTCTTCTCACCTTATTTGACCCTGGTGGAAGCTGGTAGGCTGCGCAGATAGACCTTCCTTTTCTAGTTGTAGAAAGAAATTGGAAGAGACTGACTTGCTAACATCATATAGCTGATAGGTAGCTGAACTGAATGAAATGAGAGGCTGCCTTTTGGAATTTAGTCCTGTGTATTTCTTGTGCTCCGTGCTGTGGTTGGCTCTCTTCTGGCTGTTGCGATTCTCCCTGGAGTTAAAAGGAGCAAACGCTGTAATCGTGCGTATCTGTTACAACTCTTCTACTCACATTGTCATCCAGTATCTCTCCAATTCCCATGGTAAATTTCTTTGAAAATTACATTTTTCTTTCTGAGGCTTATGGGTAGAGGTCTCCTTTTAAGGGAAGGGGAGAGAAATGGTGGAAAAGCCATAAGGAAGTCATACATGGAAGAGGGAACCCCTCTAACTTTCAATAATGTACTATAATATTACTAGAGAAATAGCTTTATTGTTTAGCAACTGAACTGCTTTTATCTGCAGCTGGTAGTTCTGGTGCCAGAAATAATGTTTTCTTGCATACCCTGTCAGATAGGTCTGATCCCTGGAGAGGTGGGGGAGGGGACCATGGATCTATACGCAGATCAGGTGTGCAGGTCACATTTTAATTAGAATGGTTATGGGTAATTTGGAATGGAAAAGTGTGAACAAGAATCACTTCATTGAAAAATAAGGACACAGGAAAGAGTAAAGGAAGAATGCTTTTGAGAATACTTCCCAGTGTCCATTTTTTTCTTAGGAAGAGACAGATTTAATCTTCATAGATCACCTTTCTAGTTTTAGATGTACATGGCCCCTACCTTCGTGTCTTTTAATTCAGCATTTTTAACCTTCTCAATCAAGTAATCAAAAAATGCATTGCCTACCAGCCATGTGTCTAGGGTAACATTGGGTGCATAGGTAATACATGAAGGTGGAAAGTCAACATTTAACCTAGGGAGCAATGAAGAAACCAACTAGGTGAAATAAATATAAATGCTAAATACTGTGGCATAGACTGGGTCCAGTGGCTCATGCCTGTAATCCCAGCACTTTGGGAGGCCAAGATGGATGGATTGCTTGAGCCCAAGAGTTTGAGAGCAGCCTGGGGAAAAAAAAAATACAAAAATTAGCTGGGCATGGTAACATGTACCTGTAGTCCTAGCTACTTGAGAGGCTGAGGTGGAAGGATTGCTTGAGCCTGGGTGGTCAAGGCTGCAGTGAGCTATGATCACACCACTGCACTTCAGCATGGGCAACAGAATAATGCCCTCTTTCCAAAAAAAAAAAAAAAAAGGGGTGGGGTGTGGCAAAATTTCCTGAAAGGAAAGTATCAGAGGGTTCTCATAAAATTTGGGGAAGCTTTGTGGAGGGGTAAAGAGGACTTGCTCTTGCTAGACAGAAGGGGGGCGGGAAATGACCTTTCAGACCCTTGACTACCTGGGGACAATGAAGTGGCATTAGGGATAGAGAAATAAAAAGTAAGGGTACTAATAACCTTGAGATTATCTCCCAAAATGGGACCTCGAGGCTGATCTCCCAAAATGGTCCCATGTACCCCAAAAGACTAAAGCAGGTTTACTTGCAGGGCAGCCTCAGGGAAGGAAAATATTATTAATGGCAAGACAAAGCTGAATTTAGCCAATGACAAGGCTCCTTCAAATTCACAATAGGTGATAGACTTTGTGAGTGGCCATAATAGGTGGTAGTTATTTGCTGAATAGTTTTGCTGAACACATTTCCTAAATATATTAAAAATATCTGGGAAAGTTACAGTTAGGGTTAGGGCTATGAATGGTATTTATCAAAATATATGCAATTTTTCCCTATTATTGAGAAGGGAGGTTACAGAGCAGGAAGTCACAGGGTCCCCAGGAAAAGGAACTGCAAGGAGCTATCTGGAGAGGACTTTGATTGAGGCTTTTGTTAACAGACACAGAGGCCCTTGAATCCTGGCCACTTGGTGGGAGAAGCTTAGCAAGACCTGCAGGTCTGAGTCACATTGTAGGCCCAGAGGCCCAGGAGGAAAGAATGGCTTAAAGGGCCAGGCCTAGGGCCCTGCTGCCCCGCACCACACTGGGAAGCTGCTCCTCACATTCCAGTGCTCCTGTTCCATTCTTGGCTCAAAGAGCCCCAGGTAGAGCTCTGGCTGTGGCTCTGGGGACTCCAGGGTTCCATAAGCCTTAGCAGTTTCCATGTGGTGTTAAGCCTGTGTGTGCATGGAATGCAGGAATGAAGGAGGCATTGAATGCAGGAATGAATGGCAGCTTTCACCTATATTTCCAATGATGTCTCAGAAAGCCTGAGTACCCAGGCAGAAGCCTGCGGTAGGAGTGGAGCCCCTGAAGATAAACTGTACTAAGGCAGTGTGGAGGGGAAATGTGGGACTCGAGCCACCACACAGAGTACCCCCAGGGTACTGCCTGGTGGAGTTGTGGGAATGGGGCTACCACCCTCCAGACCCCAGAATGGTAGATCCACCAGCAGCTTGCACTGTTGCCTAAAAAAGCTGCAGATACTCAATTCCACCCTGTGAGAGCAGCTGCAGGGCTGTACCTTGCAAAGCCACAGGGGCAGAGCTTCCCAAGGCCTTGGGGGTCCACTCCTTGCACCCTTGTGTCCTGGATACAGGACATGGAGTCAGAGAAGATTATTTCAGAACTTTAAGGTTTAATGACTGCCCTGCTGTTTTTCAGATTTGTATGAGAATTACCCCTTTCTTTTGGCTAATATCTCTTTAGAAATGGGAATGTTTACCCAGTGTCTTACCACCATTGTATTTTGGAAGTTATTTATTTGTTTTGCTATTATAGGCCAGAAATGGAAGGTCATGAATCTCAGATGAGACTTAGGACTTTGGACTTGATGTTGGAATGAGTTAAGACTTTAATGGACTATTGAGAAGAGATGATTGCATTTTGTAATGTGAGAAGGACATGAGATTTGGGGGGCCAGGGGCAGAATGACATGGTTTGAAAATTTGTCCCCACTAAATATCATGTAGAAGTGTAATCCTCAGTGTTGGATGTGGGGCCTGGGGAGAGATGATTGGATCATGGGATGGATCCCTCAGGAATGGCTTACTGCTATCTTCTTGGTGATGAGTGAGTTCATGCAAGATCTGGTTGTTTAAAAAATGTATTGCACTGTGGCACCTCCCCGACTTGCTCTTGCTCTCATCATGTGAGATGCTGGCTCCTTGTCACCTTCCGCCGTGAGTAAGAGCTCCTTGAGGCCTCACCAGAAGCTGAACATATGCCAGCACCATGCTTCCTATACAGCCTACAAAAACACAGCCAACTAAACCTCTTTTCTTTGTAGATTACCCAGTCTCAGGTATTCCTTTCTAGTGATGCAAAAATGACCTAGTACAAGTACTACTTTGGGAATGACACCAATTTTAGCTTAGTATAGGTGTATAAATTTGGAGTCAATCTTATTAGAGATGGTCAAGTATTCATTGGCTCGGCCTAATCTTGGTTTGAGATCTGGCTAAAGTTACAACTGCAATAGTAATAATAGGTTCTTTCAGACATTAATTTGCATGAGTCCATGAACCTGAGGGCTTTGGGCTGAAGCAAGAGAGAGGAAGCATGTAGAGGTTAAAAAAAAATGGAGAGGAGTGATGGTGTTGAAGGGATGGGATGGCATTTGCCACTTTCTCCAACAACCTTTTCTCTTGGGGCACAGCTACTTAGACTGGGCTTTCAGGGAGAGGAGCTAGAGACATGAACTGATGGAGCTAATAGGTGTGGCATTTTTAGAGAAAGATGGAAGGAAATGTAGCATCTTTTATCAGCCTGTGGGTCTGGAATCTTTCGAGTACATTGGGAAATGGCACCGGGGCAGAGAAGGGCACGATTCTCTGGAGCACTATATGCAGTACACTGCAGTGGCACTGGTGCTGACACATGCTTCCTCCTGCCACTGATGGGCCAGCTTTTTGCCAGGTATACACATAGGGTGCCTCTGGTCAGAAGAAAGGTGATTTTTAATATGTTATTCAATACAGAGCAAGATATTTATTAACAAGTTGTTTAGGAGAAGTAAAAGCATTACGTTTTTATCAAGCAAGAGATAAATAGAATACTGCTGATTATTACCGATTTGCCATGTGCAAAGTGCCATATGCCTTGTTTTTATTTAGGTCTTGTCATTGCTTAGTAAAAGTGAATGCGTGTTTGGAAGGAACTTTGGCAGTTTTTTTAATAAAACTATACATACTGTTGGCATATAATCCAGCGATTGCACCGTTCGGTATTTACCCAAATGGGTTGAAAGCTTATGTCCACACAAAAACCAGTGTAAGGATGTTAATAGCAGCTTTATTCACAATTTCTAAAACTTGAAAGCAACCAGTGTGTCCTTCAGTAGGTGAATGGATTAATAAACTGTGGTTCATTCAGACAATGGGACATTACTTAGCCCTAAAAAGAAATGACGGTCAGGCATAGTGACTCAGCACTTTGGGAGGCTGAGGCGGGAGGATTGCTTGAGACTGGGAGTTTGAGACCAGCCTGGGCAACACCTGGGCAACATAGGGAGACACTGTCTCTACAAAAAATAGAATTAACAAAAATTAGCTGAAAACGGTGGTATATACCTGTATTCCTAGCTACTTGAGAGGCTAATGTGGGAGGATTGCTTGAGCCCAAGAGGTCATGGCTACAGTGAGTAGTAATTATGCCACTGTACTCTGGCCGGGGCAACAGCAAGACCCTGTCTCAAAACAAAACAAAACAAAAAGCTATCAAACCATGAAAAGACATAGAGGAACCTTAAATGCATATTACTAAGTGAAAGAAGCCACCCTAAAAAGACTACCTACTATATGACATTCTAGAAAAGGCAGAACCGGGGAGGCAATAAAAACATCAGTGGTTGTCAAGGGTTGGGGTGAAAGAGGTTTAAATAGATGGAGCGCAGAGGGCTTTTTTAGAGCAGTGACACTCTTCTGTAAGGCGTTCTTTTGGTAGTGTATGCTGTTATAAATTTGTCCAAACACATAGCCTATGTAGCATCAAGGTGAGCCTGAATGTAAACCATGGACTCTGGGTGATAATCATGTGTCGGCGTGGATTCAGCAGTTGGAACAAATGTGCCACCCTGGCGGGGATGCTGCTAATAGGGAAGGCTGTGCATGTGTGGGGGATGGGACATGTAAGGCGTCTCTTTCTTCTGCTCAATTTTGCTGTGAACATAAAACTGCCCTAAAAAAAAAAAGCATTTTAAAAAAGTGAATGTGTTAAAATAGATAAAGTAGCGGTTCTCAAACTGATCCTTTGGAGCTCTTGGGTTCTTCAGAGGTGGGGATGGGTTGGAGGAAGGGATAAGGAGAAAGAAAAGTGAGTCATCTTTTACCATGTTTCTTTAACTTATCCGCAGTACTTCTGTCTAATATGTTGAGCTTCTGATATATTATTATGAAAACGGCGTATCTGCTTTCAAAAGTAAGAGCACCACTATTTTATGAGCGTTTCAAGGTTAAATTTTAGCCTAATCATAGGGCTGTCATGTATTTGGAACATGAATCTCTCTGTATGTGAATGTAGTACCCAAATAAAGACAGTGGCTGTGTAATCGTTCATGGGGATGAGGTTCTTTCTTCCAGGCCTTGTTATCATTAATAATGTAAATGTAGCTTTCACTTTCCTAAAGAAACCTGTAGTTATGATTTATATCTCTGACAACCGTGGCTCCAGATCTGGAGATGAGAACATGCATGTTTCCCTCTATTAAGTCCCAGAACTTTGCTGAGGATGAAAGTGAAGGTCAGGGTTAGGGGCAGAGCAGAGATGGACCAGCACAAGGACCATCAGTGGAAGAGACTGTCGAGATGAGCCTGGAGGGAGGGGAAAGAATCACAGGCTTGAGGGTAGCTAGGGGGTCCTACAATACAGGCACCCAAGGCACCAAGGAGCTAGATTTGGGGACAAAAGCAATTTAGTACAGATAAGAATCTCCATTTAAACCATAAGCCTCATCTGTATAATGAAATTCCTTATGTTAAAAATTCCACTGTGGTTTTGTATAACAAGCAAAGCAAGACATGGTGGGTTGTGGTTCTGGTGCTGCTTCTGTTCTTGGTTTTGTGACCTTTGAGTCCGCTTCCTTATATGTAAAATGAAAGTGTTGAACTAAGCACTCTCTGAGCTCTCCTCTCTGTCGAACACCCTGTGTTTCTGAGTGAATGTGTTTTCTTGAATATCTGTGGATATGAATATTATCTGTGGATGTGCCTCTCCACGCTCATTAGACATTTCTTTTCCAAAATACATGGCACCGCTATATATAAAGGGTGTTTTTCAATAGAAAGTTAGATTTTTTGAGCTTCAGTAACACTTGGATGGAATCTTTGATTATGACAATTCATGTTGAAAAGGTGCTGGGTTAATGCATTTTCCCCATGTTTTAATTTGTACGTGTTCAAACACTGACCTGTGCTAAGTACAGAATAAAATGGCATTAAATTTCTATTATTTACATGTTGCGTTTCCTTTACAGATTTAAAGTTTAGAAAACAAATAATTTTTCTAGAAATAATTTTGTAAGGAAAATAGTTCTAGTACACCTTACACATGAAAACACACTCACGCGCACACACACACTCACACACACACTTTTATTTTTTCTTTTTCAAATTCCAGGATACATGTGCAGAATGTGCTGGTTTGTTACACAGGTATATGTGTGCCATGGTTTGCTGTACCTATCAACCCGTCATCTAGGTTTTAGGACCTGCATGCGTTAGATATTTGTCTTGATGCTCTCCCTCTCCTCACACCCTACCCCCTGGCAGGCCCCAGTGTGTGTTGCTCCCCTCCCTGTGTCCATGTATTCTCATTGCTCAGCTTCCACATATGACTGAGAACATGCGGTGTTTGGTTTTCTGTTCCTGTGTTAGTTTGCTGAGGATGATGCTTCCAGCTTCATCCATGTCCCTGCAAAGGACATGATATCATTCCTTTTTATGGCTGCATAGTATTCCATGGTATATATGTACCATATTTTCTTTATCCAATCTATCCTTAATGGGCATTTGGGTTGGTTCCATGTCTTTTCTGTGTAAATTATGCTGCAATAAACATACAACACACACATTATTTTTCTTGCATAAGTACAAAGTAAGTTTGGAAAGATGTATACCAAACTTAATCTTGGCTATCTCTGAAGAACGGACTGTTGTAGCGGCTGGTAAACTTTCAGTTTTTACTTTATATACTTTTGTTTTGTTTGTTAAAATGAACATATATTTTATAATTTCATGCATGTGTTTTGCTATAGAATGAGGCTTTGTAATGCAGTTTATTGGATTTATAGGTGCAATTGTCATTTGACATAAGTAAGTTAAAACCTAGAGTTAAATAGTGTAATTTTGTTAGACCATATGCAGAAATAAATATCCCTTTCTTGATGGATTTTGAAGTTGAAGATGTTCTTGGTGTGTACTTGGACAGGATTCATGTGATAATTAATATAATCAAAGACTTCCCTCCAACTTCGTAAAGAGGCTGAGCCCAGAGATGACAAATAAGTTTATCATATTTTATTGTGGCTGCCTCAGAGGGATGTGCTGATAAGGAGCTTGAAGTTATAACGATGTTCACTGGGCAAGAATACCATGATCAGTAACTGGCCTGACATAGTTACTAGAGGATGAGAAAGCTAGCTGATCATTTGCCATGTATTTGCCATCCCCAAAGCCTAGACTTTTAGGTGGTAAGTTTCTTTATAAAGTTAATATTTGTATCCAAATCTCTTGCGGGCTTATTGTCTGTACTGTCTATTGTATTTAATCAAATAATATTTTGCACAGTTATTGAATTGTTTCATGATAAATCATATTCAGATAGCAAGCACTGGGAACTTTTGTATCATTTATAGATGGTAGCAAGATGTTATACCTGAAAGAACTTCTCAAGAATTATCGACTAATTAGGCCAGGTGTGGTGGTTCATGCCTGTAATCCTAGCACTTTGGGAGGCTGTGTGGCTGATCACCTGAGGTCAGGAGTTCAAGACCAACCTGGTCAACATGGGGAAAACACATCTCCACTAAAAATATAAAAATTAGCTGAGCATGGTAGTCCATCCCTGTAATCCCAGCTACTCAGGAGACTGAGGCAGGAGAATTGCTCCTTGAACCTGTGAGGCAGAGTTTGCAGTGAGCCAAAATTGCGCCACTGCACTCCAGCCTGGGTGACAGACTGAGACTATCTCAAAAAAAAAAGACTGATTCATTTATTTTGGCAATGTCTGGTTATAGGTAATAAGGATGACCCAGTATGGTTGAGCATGAGTTAAAATAAATAATTTCATCCTTGTTTATCATCAAAACATTTATTTACAAGTGTTGGTGCTAACCTGAAAAAATATAGTATTGTGATTGTAATTTTTTTCTGTGACTCCCTTCAATCTTCTCAGTTCATGATACCAAGAAATAATTAAATGGCTTAAATGTTTAAATAAGAAGTAGTTCAATTTTGTCATTTTTGGTCTAAGAGGACACTAATGTTGCATATATCCTGGGTGTGGAGAGAAGGGTATATGTGCTATTTCTTTTCATAAGGACTAGTTGTTGGAAAAGGAAAAATACAGAAAATCAGTCTCTCCACAACCCCGCCCCACGTTTTTTTTTTTCTTCTTCTTTTTTTTGGTTTAGGAGTTGTGGAAAGAGAAAAGTGCTTAATCAGCGTAGCATGAAGCTGCCAGCATATTGAGTCTCCAATTATTTCACACTGAATTTTTAAAAATCAAGCATTTGTTTGACATCCTGCTTGCAACTATATGAACAAGATATGTATTCATCCATTCATTTGTTTAACAACTTCTATTAAATGTCAAGCACTGTTTAGACTTTGAAAGTAGAGGGCTAGATAAGAGATAGAGTCCCTGCGCCATGTTCATTATGTATGAGAAAAACTAGATCTCTACAAAATGTCTCGTCCAAAGTGGTAGAACTGGGACTTGAACTAGGTTTCCACATTTTAAATTCAGTGTTCTATTCTTTATATCACACTGCCTCACATAATTTTAGAGGACCCTGATTGAATATCAGGAAAAATATTCTGTCTGCCTTGGCTGATTGATTGACTGACTGATTGACTGATTGCTCCTTCTTTGGTGGTAGGTTTTTCCTTGCCGTGTGCTCTTTTCCTTGCCATATTGATGAAGGACAGATATACTATCCGTCAGGATCACTTACATTTTTTTCTGATCTTAGGACAAACATTTTTTTTCTGAATAGCAACCCAGGATCATGTCATTAAAGATATCTGAGTAGGCTGGGCACAGTGGCTCACTCCTGTAATCCCTCACTTTGGGAGGCCGAGGCAGGCAGATCACCTGGCATCAGGAGTTTGAGACCAGCCTGGCCAACATGGTGAAACCCTGTCTCTACTAAAAAATATAAAAATTAGCCAGTCATCATGGTGGGCACCTGTAATCCCAGCTACTTGGGAGGCTGAAGCAGGAGAATTGCTTGAATGCAGGAGACAGAGGTTGCAGTGAGCCAACATGGTGCCACTGCAGTCCAGCCTGGGTGACAGAGACTCCATCATAAAAGAAAAAATCTGAATAAAGTCATTGGAGCAGCATTTTTCAAACTCTTAAGTTTTAATTTGGTAAAATGAAATAAAAAAATCTTACAGTGCATCATGAGTAGTAAGGTAAAAGTTGTTAGGTTAAACTGTAATTCATGAATATATGTAATATGGTTTGGCTGTGTCCCTACCTCCCTACCCAAGTCTCATCTTGAATTGTAACTCCCATAATTTCCACATGTCATGGGAGTAACCCAGTGGAAGGTGATTGAATTATGGGGTGGGGTCTTACCTGCACTGTTCTCATGATAGTGAATAAGTCTCATGAGATCTGATGGTTTTAAAAATGGGAATTCCCTGGCACAACCTCTCTCTTGCCTGACGCCATCCATGTAAGAAAGATGTGACCTACTCCCCCTTTCCCATGGTTGTGAGGCCTCCCCAGCCATGTGGAACTCTAAGTCCACCGAACCTCTTTTTCTTTTTCTTTTTTTTTTTTAATTACATTTTAGGTTTTGGGGTACATGTGAAAAACATGCAAGATTGTTGCATAGGAGCATACGTGGCAGTGTGATTTGCTGCCTTCCTCCCCTTCACCTATATCTGGCATTTTTCCCCATGCTATCTCTCCCCAACTCCCCACCCCCTGCTGTTCCCCCACACTCTCACACAACAGACCCCAGTATATAGTGCTCCCCTCCCTGTGTCCGTGTGTTCCCGTTGTTCAACACCCGTCTATGAGTGAGAACATGCGATGTTTGATTTTGTGTTCTTGTGTCAGTTTGCTGAGAATGATGGTTTCCAGGTTCATCCATGTCCCTACAAAGGATGCGAATTCATCGTTTTTGATGGCTGCATAATATTCCATGGTGTATATGTGCCACATTATCCCTGTCCAGTCTATCATCGATGGGCATTTGGGTTGGTTCCAGGTCTTTGCTATTGTAAACTGTGCTACAATGAACATTCGTGTGCATATGTCCTTATAGTAGAATGATTTATAATCCTTTGGGTATATACCCAGTAATGGGATTGCTGGGTCAAATGGAATTTCTATTTCTAGGTCCTTGAGGAATCGCCACACTGTCTTCCACAATGGTTGAACTAATTTACACTCCCACCAACAGTGTAAAAGTGTTCCTATTTCTCCACATCCTCTCCAGCATCTGTTGTCTCCAGATTTTTTAATGATCGCCATTCTAACTGGCATGAGATGGTATCTCAATGTAGTTTTGATTTGCATTTCTCTAATGACCAGTGATGATGAGCATTTTTTCATATGCTTATTGGCCTCATGTATGTCTTCTTTTGTAAAGTATCTGTTCATATCCCTCACCCATTTTTGAATGGGCTTGTTTGTTTTTTTCTTGTATATCTGTTTTACTTCATTGTAAATTCTGGGTATCAGCCCCTTGTCAGATGGGTAGGCTGAAAAAATTTTTTCCCATTCTGTTGGTTGCTGATTCACTCTATTGACTGTTTCTTTTGCTGTGCAGAAGCTGTGGAGTTTGATTAGGTCCCATTTGTCTATTTTGGCTTTTGTTGCCAATGCTTTTGGTGTTTTGGTCATGAAGTCCTTGCCTACGCCTATGTCCTGAATGGTTTTGCCTAGGTTTTCTTCTAGGGTTTTTATGGTGTTAGGTCTTATGTTTAAGTCTTTAATCCATCTGGAGTTAATTTCAGTGTAAGGTGTCAGGAAGGGGTCCAGTTTCTGCTTTCTGCATATGGCTAGCCAGTTTTGCCAACACCACTTATTAAACAGGGAATCCTTTCCCCATTGCTTGTTTTTATCAGGTTTGTCAAAGATTGAATGGTTGTAGATATGTTGTGTTGCTTCTGACACCTCTGTTCTGTTCCATTGGTCTATATCTCTGTTTTGGTACCAGTACCATGCTGTTTTGATTACTGTAGCCTTGTAGTATAGTTTGATGTCCGGTAGTGTGATGCCTCCCACTTTGTTCTTTTTGATTAGAATTGACTTGGCTATGCGGGCTCTCTTAGGGTTCCATATGAAGTTTAAGGTGGTTTTTTCCAGTTCTGTGAAGAAGGTCATTGGTAGCTTGATGGGGATAGCGTTGAATCTGTAAATTACTTTGGGCAGTATGGCCATTTTCACGATATTGATTCTTCCTAACCATGAACATGGAATGTTTCTCCATCTGTTTGTGTCCTCTCTTAGTTGAGCAGTGGTTTGTAGTTCTCCTTGAAGAGGTCCTTTACGTTCCTTGTTAGTTGTATTCCTAGGTATTTTATTCTCTCTGTAGCAATTGTGAATGGCAGTTCGTTCTTGATTTGGTTCTCTTTAAGTCTGTTACTGGTGTATAGGAATGCTTGTGATTTTTGCACATTGATTTTGTATCCTGAGACTTTGCTGAAGTTGCTTATCAGTTTCAGCAGATTTTTGGCTGAGATGATGAGGTCTTCTAGATATACAATCATGTCGTCTGCAAATAGAGACAATTTGACTTCCTCCTTTCCTAATTGAAGACCTTTTATTTCTTTTTCTTGCCTGATTGCTCTGGCTAGAACTTCCAGTACTATATTGAATAGGAGTGGTGAGAGAGGGCATCCTTGTCTAGTGCCAGATTTCAAAGGGAATGCTTCCAGTTTTTGCCCATTCAGTATGATATTGGCTGTTGGTTTGTCATAAATAGCTTTCATTATTTTGAGATACGTTCCGTCGATACCTAGTTTATTGAGAGTTTTTAGCATAAAGGGCTGTTGAATTTTGTCGAAGGCCTTCTCTGCATCAATTGAGATAATCATGTGGATTTTGTCTTTGGTTCTGTTTATGTGGTGAATTACATTTATAGACTTGCGTATACTGAACGAGCCTTGCATCCCCGGGATGAATCCTACTTGATCATGGTGGATAAGCTTTTTGATGTGCTGTTGTAATCGGCTTGCCAGTATTTTATTGAAGATTTTTGCATCTAAGTTCATCATGGATATTGGCCTGTAGTTTTCTTTTCTTGTTGAGTCTCTGCGGGGTTTTGGTATCAGGATGATGTTGGTCTCATAAAATGATTTGGGAAGGATTCCCTCTTTTTGGATTATTTGGAATAGTTTCAGAAGGAATGGTACCAGTTCCTCTTTGTATGTCTGGTAGAATTCGGCTGTGAACCCATCTGGACCTGGGCTTTTTTTCGGTGGTAGGCTCTTAATTGCTGCCTCGACTTCAGACCTTGTTATTAGTCTATTCAGGGTTTCGACATCTTCCTGGTTTAGGCTTGGGAGGAGGCAACTGTCCAGGAATTTATCCATTTCTTCCAGGTTTTCTAGTTTATGTGCATAGAGTTGTTTGTAATAATCTCTGATGGTGGTTTGAATTTCTGTGGCATCTCTGGTGATACCCCCTTTATCATTTTTTATTGCATCTATTTGGTTATTCTCTCTTTTCTTTTTTATTAATCTGGCTAGTGGTCTGTCTATTTTGTTGATCTTTTCAAAAAACCAGCTGCTGGATTTGTTGATTTTTTGAAGGGTTTTTCGTGTCTCTATCTCCTTCAATTCTGCTTTGATCTGTTATTTCTTGTCTTCTGCTAGGTTTTGAGTTTTTTTGATCTTGCTCCCCTAGCTCTTTCAATTTTGACAATAGGGTGTCAATTTTAGATCTCTCCTTTCCTCTCATGTGGGCACTTATTGCTATATATTTTCCTCTAGAGACTACTTTAAATGTGTCCCAGAGATTCTGGTATGTGGTGTCTTTGTTCTCGTTAGTTTCGAAGAACATCTTTAATTCTGCCTTCATTTCATTGTTTATCCAGTCAGCATTCAGGAGAAAGTTGTTCAGTTTCCATGAAGCTGTGTGGTTCTGGGTTGGTTTCTGAATTCTGAGTTCTAACTTGATTGCACTGTGGTCTGAGAGACTGTTTGTTATGATTTCCGTTCTTTTGCATTTGCTGAGGAGTGATTTACTTCCAATGATGTGGTCAATTTTAGAGTAGGTGTGATGTGGTGCTGAGAAGAATGTATATTCTCTGGATTTGGGGTGGAGAGTTCTGTAAATGTCTATTAGGTTTGCTTGTTCCAGGTCTGCGTTCAAGTCCTGGATATCCTTGTTAATTTTCTGTCTCGTCAATCTGTCTAATATTGACAATGGTGTGTTGAAGTCTCCCACTATTATTGTGTGGAAGTCTAAGTCTCTTTGTAAGTCATTAAGAACTTGCCTTATGTATCTGGGTGTTCCTATATTAGGTGCCTATATATTTAGGATCGTTAGCTCTTCTTGTTGCATTGATCCTTTTACCATTATGTAATGTCCTTCTTTGTCTCTTTTGATCTTTGTTGCTTTAAAGTGTATTTTATGAGAGATGACAATTGCAACTCCTGCTTTTTTTTTGCTCTCCATTTGCTTGGTAAATCTTCCTCCATCCCTTTATTTTGAGCCTTTGTGTATCCTTGCATGTGAGATGGGTTTCCTGGATACAGCACACTGATGGGTTTTGGCTTTTTATCCAATTTGCCAGTCTGTGTCTTTTGATTGGGGCATTTAGTCCATTTATGTTTAGGGTTAATATTGTTATGTGTGAATTTGATCCTGCCATTTTGATGCTAGCCGGCTGCTTTGCCTATTGGTTGATGCAGATTCTTCATTGTGTTTATGCTCTTTACCATTTGGTGTGTTTTTGGAGTGGCTGGTACTGGTTGTTCTTTTCTATGTGTATTGCCTCTTTCAGGAGCTCTTGTAAAGCAGGTCTGGTGGTGATGAAATCTCTGAGTACTTACTTGTTCACAAAGGATTTTATTTTTCCTTCACTTATGAAACTTAGTTTGGCTGGATATGAAATTCTGGGTTGAAAGTTCTTTTCTTTAAGGATGTTGAATATCAGCCCCCACTCTCTTCTGGCTTGTAGGGTTTCTGCTGAGAGATCTGCTGTGATTCTGATGGGCTTCCCTTTGTGGGTAACCCGACCTTTCTCTCTGGCTTCCCTTAGTATTTTCTCCTTCATTTCAACCCTGGTGAATCTGATGATTATGTGCCTTGGGGTTGCTCTTCTTGAGGAATATCTTTGTGGTGTTCTCTGTATTTCCTGGACTTGAATATTGGCCTGCCTTGCTATGTTGAGGAAGTTTTCCTGGATAATATCCTGAAGAGTATTTTCCAGCTTGGATGCATTCTCTTCGTCATATTCAGGTACACCTATCAAACGTAGATTAGGTCTTTTCACATAGTCCTATATTTCTTGTTGACTTTGTTCATTCCTTTCTACCCTGTTTTCTCTAATCTTGCCTTCTCATTCTATTTCATTGAGTTGATCTTCGACCTCTGATATCCTTTCTTCTGCTTGGTCAATTCGACTGTTGAAACTTGTGCATGCTTCACAAAGTTCTCATGTTGTGTTTTTCAGCTCCATCAATTCACTCATATTCCTCTCTAAGTTGTCCATTCTCATTGGCATTTCGTCAAGTCTTTTTTCAAGGTTCTTAGTTTCTTTGTATTGGGTTAGAACATGTTCTTTCAGCTCACAGAAGTTTCTTATTATCCACTTTCTGAAGGCTGATTCTGTCATTTCATCACACTCATTCTCCATCCAGTCTTGCTCCCTTGCTGGTGAGGAGTTGTGATCCCTTGTAGGAGGAGAGGTGTTCTGGTTTCAGGTGTTTTCATCCTTTTTGCACTGGTTTCTTGCCATCTTTGTGGATTTATCCACCTGTCGACTTTGTAGTTGTTGTCTCTCTGATATTGGTAAGTTTAAGTCTGCAGCAGCAGAACTCATAACCCCCCCCTTTTTTTCCCCAGGTGTTCTGTCCCAGTGAGTTAGGACTTTATGAGTTTCCTCTGTGCTGCTGCCATTTTCCCTGCCCACAAGGAGGCAGCCTAGTCACTCTCAGCCTGCAGAGGCTTTGCTGAGCTGCTGTGGGCTCCGCCCAGCTGCCGTGTGAACTTCCCTGCAGTCCTGTTTATATGGGTGTAGTTAGAACTGCTTCCGCTATGTTGGTCCGCCTCTGTAGTGATGGACTCTCTCTGTAATGGTGGGTTGCCTTGGCGATGGCAGGTTGCCCGGGAACTGCAGGCTGCCTCTGTAATGGCGGACGCCCCTCCTCCACAGAGCTGGACCGTCCCGGGTTCAGTTGTGCTTGCCATGAAAGTCTCTGGCCAGAGCGTTTCCAATTGCTGTTTTTTTGTTTTTGTTTTTGTTTTTGTGGGGGTGGGACCAGCCAGGCCTGGTCACCTGGCTCCCTGCCTCAGAGCCTTTTGTTTTTTAGTTGAACAGTCGGCTCTCTACCAGGTTACCTGGTCGCCTGTTGAATAGGTGCCGGGATCTGTGTGATTTCCCGTGTGGCAATCCACTGCACCGGCTGAAACCGCGGCTCTGAGATTCGTGGCGCTTTTTTGCCTGGGAATCTCCTGGCCTGGCTCCCTGCTTCAGCTCCCCTTGCTGGCTAAGAGGGGACACAGTCTTTTTTACTCTGCACTGGGAGCTGCTGCACTGGCTGAAACCGCAGTTCTGATATTCATGGCGCTTTTTTGCTTGGGAATCTCCTGGCCTGGCTCCCTGCTTCAGCTCCCCTTGCTGGCTAAGAGGGGACACAGTTTCATTTATTCTGCACCAGGAACCGCTGCGCTGGCTGAAACAGCGGCTCTGAGATTCATGGCGCTTTTTTGCCCAGGAATCTCCTGGCCTGGCTCCCCGTTTCAGCTCCCCTTGCTGGCTAAGAGGGGACACAGTCTAGTTTACTCTGCACTGGAACCCCTGCGCCAGGGCGCAGGCCAAACAGCCGTGCCAGCCAAAACATCTGCGCTGGCGACCTGTGGGGCTCCTCCGCCTGTGAATCTCCTGGTCTGTGGGCAGTAAAAATCCATCTGGAAATGCGGCGTCCACTCACCCTCTGCACTTTCACTCAGACCTGCAATCCTGAGCTCCTCCTAACTGGCCATCTTGGATCTCTCTCTGAACCTCTTTTTTTTCCCGTTCTTAGGTATGTCTTTATCAGCAGCATGAAAACAAACTAATACAATATGTTTGAACTTGGTTGCAACAATAAATGTTTTTCTTAGTGTTGGTTGTGGTAAAAACATCTGAAACATATCGGTTTAAAGGGCATCCTGTAAGATATCATTTGTGAAAAAAATAGGGATAAATGATTGTTCTTAGTTATTATTTGATTGTGTGTGTGTGTGCCTCATGCATGGTGGGCATTGTTTACCAAAAGGATTCAAAGCAGTAAAGTAGAATTCGTGTGATGAAAGTACTAGCAGAAACGATTTGGCATCTGAATATTCTCCTGAATGGCTCTCTTCTCATTAAGCACATACGTGTTGCAGCTACTGGTTTCCTTGTGTCCTGTACTTTTGCTTATTGTGGTTTTCTGTATTGAGTGGATTCATTATTATTTGAAATTTGTTGTAATTTAATTGTGTGATATATAGAAAACTTAGAGAAAGTATGTAGTTGAGGTGATTTGCTAGATATTATCTGATGGTCTATAGGTGTCTAGATTTTAAGTTGTTACATATTACAAACTGTTAAAGCTGATTTAGAGTTGTTATATATCATATCTTGACTTATTTTAAAGCTGATTTAAGATATTATTTTTACATTTAATTGATAAATGTTTGTCAGTAGATTTTGCCTGAAGATCTTATTTATAATAAAAGAGTAGAAGATACAATTCCCTAAGGTTTTGGCTTTGTTTTGTTTTGTTTTGTTTTTGATACAGGGTCTCACCTTGTCACCTGGATTGGAGTGCAGTGGCACAATTGTAGCTTACCATAGCCTGAAACTCCTAGGCTCAGGTGATCCTCCCACCTCAGCCTTCTGAGTAGCTGGGTAAACAGGCATGTACCACCATGCCTGGTTTACTTAAATTTATTTATTTATTTATTTATTTATTTAGAAATAGGGTCTCACTATGTTGCCCAGGCTGGACTCAAACTCCTGGCCTCAAGTGATCCTCCTGCCTTGGCCTCCCAAAGTGCTGGGATTATAGGCATGAGCCACTGCACCTGACCAAGAGATGTGTATAAATATTGTGTGCTTATTCTTTGCAAGGCATGAATAAGATATTTATGCCCTAGAATAAGCCTATAATGTAATCATAGAGACATAAACAGAGGACAGCCTTAAAAGAGTGTAGGAGAATTTTTCTCTCTTCAGACAGAAGACCAGAGAATAACATATGAGAGATAAAAATGCCCTGAGAAGGGATCTGGGCAGGAAAGCCAAGCAAGCCCTGGTTGCTGGTATCAAAGACCTTCTGGTGGCATTGTGTTATGGGGCATATTTAACTTACTTGAATTCAACAGTCAAGGTCAAGAGAAAATAAAAACAATAATTAGCACAGGAGGTTGTCCCTAGCATGTCCTGGAATGGGTATGTCTTGAGCAATGTGAATCTCTTGTTCCCTTAGGTGGTCTCAATTTCCCTTGACTGTCACCAGACACATAAATATTTTGAATTCAACTCAGTCTGCACTCTTGCTTTCATGAAAAATACCTGACCTCCTACTTTATTCAAAAAAACCTAGGCTCTAAATTGTGAATGGCTTCCCTCCCATTCATCCTTTCCCCTTCCTGCTATTTTTTCACTTCTGCACCTTTCCTCCTCTCAACTTCTCCAGCCTCAATGTATCTTAGTCCAGATCTGTCTTTTGCCCTCTTGGACCCTGCTTACTCAGTTTTATCCTCTTCTTCATGATCAGAAGCTATGCAGCATGAAGGATAAAAACCTTGGCTCTGGAACCACCTGCTAAGTGTGTGACTGTGGGCATGTTATGAAACCTTCATGTGCCTCAGTTTTTGTATTTGAAAAGTGGGACTAGTAATAGAGTGACATAATTAGGCTTTGTGTCCCCACCCAAATCTCATCTTGAATTGTAATCCCCATAGTACCCACATGTCTAGGGAGAGACCTGGTGAAAGGTGACTGGCGTATGAGGGCAGTTTCCCCATACTATTCTCCTTGTAGTGAGTGAGTTCTTACAAGATCTGATGGTTTTATAAGAGACTCTTTCCCCTCCACTCCTCACTCTTCTCTCTCCTGCTTCTATGTAAGAAGGTCCAAGCTTGCTTCCCCTTTGCTTTCCACCATGATTGTAAGTTTCCTGAGGCCTCCCTAGCTATGTGGAACTGTGAGTCAATTAAATCCCTTTCCTTTATAAATTCCCATCTCAGGTATTTCTTTATAGCAGTGTGAAAACTGATTAATACAGTTAATTGGTACCAAGGTAATGGGGTACTGCTATAAAGATACTTGAAAATGTGGAAATGACTCTGGAACTGGGTAACAGACAGAGGTTGGAACAGATTGGAGGGTCCAGAAGACAGGAAGATGGGGGAAAGTTTGCAACTTTCTAGAGACTTCTTGAATGGTTTTGACCAAAATGCAGATAATGATGTAGACAATGAAGTACACGCTGAGGTGGTCTCGGTGGAGATGAGTAAAGTCTTGGGAACTGGAGCAAAGGTCACATTTGCTATGCTTTAGCAAAGAGACTGGTGGCATTTTGCTTCTGCCCTAGAGATCTATGGAACTTTGAACTTGAGAGAGATTATTTAGGGTATCTGGCAGAAGAAATTTCTAAGCAGCAAAGCATTCAAGAGGTGACCTGGTTGATTTTGAAAGCATTCAGTCTTATGCATTCACATAGAGATGGTCTGAAATTGGAATTTGGATTTAAAAGGGAAGCAGAGCATAAAAGTTTGGAAAATTTGCAGCCTGACCATATAGTAGAAAAGAGAAACCTATTTTCTCGGGGAGGAATTCAAGCTGGCTGTAGAAATTTGCATGATTAATGAGGAGTCAAATATTAATAGCCAAGATGATGAGGAAAACGATTCCAGGGCATGTTAGAGATCTTCTCAGCACCCCCTCCCGTAACATGCCCAGAGACCTAGGAGGAAGAAATGGTTTCATGGGCTGGGCTTATGGCCCTTTTGCTGCTCTGTGTAGCCTCAGGAGTTGTTACCTTGTGTCCCAGCCATAGCTAAAAGGGGCCAACATATAGCTCAAGCCATTGTTTCAGAGACTGCAAGCCCCAAGCCTCGGCAGCTTCCATATCGTGTTGGGCCTGAGGGTGCACAGAATCAAGAATCAAGATTTGGGAACTTCTGCCTATATTTCAGAGGATGTATGGAAATACCTGGATGTCCAGGCATAAGTTTGCTACAGGGGTGGAGCCCTCATGAAGAACCTCTGCTAGGGTAGTACAGGAGGAAAATGTGGCATTGGAGCCCCGACACAGAGTCCCCACTGAGGCACCACCTAGTGGAGCTGTGAGAAGAGGGCCACAGTCCTCCAGATCCCAGAATAGTAGAGCCACTGACAGCTTGCACTGTGTGCCTGGAAAAGCCACAGACACTCAATGCCAGCCCATGAAAGCAACCAGGATGGAGGCTGTACCCTGCAGAGCCATAGGGGCAGAGGTGCTCAAGACCATGAAGCCCACTTCTTGTGTCAGCATATTTCAGTGTGAGACCCCACTTCTTGCATCAGCATATTCCAGTGTGAGACATGGAGTCAAAGGAGATTATGTTGGAGCTTTAAGATTTAGTGAATGCCCCCTTGGATTTTGGACTTGCATGGGCCTGTAGCCCTTTTGTTTTGACCAATTTCTTTCATTTGGAATGGGAGCATTTATCTAATGTTTGTACCGTCATTATATCTTGGAAGTAGTGAACTTGATTTTGATTTTACAAGCTCTTAAGTGGAAGAGAGTTGCCTTGTCTCAGATGATATTTTGGACTTGGACTTTTAAATTAATGCTGAAATGAGTTAAGATTTTGGGGAACTGTTGGGAGGGGATGATTGGTTTTGAAATGTGGGGACATGAGATTTGGGAGGGGTCAGGAGTGGAATGATATGGTTAGGCTTTGTGTCCCCACCCAAATCGCATCTTGAATTGTAATCCCTGTAATCCCCACAATCCCTACATGTTGAGGGAAGAGATTCGATAGGGGGTAGATTGGATCATGGGGGTGGTTTTTGCCATGCTGTTCTTGTGATAGTGAGTTCTCATGAAATCTGATGGTTTTATAAGGCAATTTTCCCTGCTTTTGTTTTCATTTTCCCTTGCCTGCTGCCATGTAAGACATACCTCTTCCTTTTCTGCCATGATTGTAAGTTTTCTGAGGCCTCCCAGCCATGTGGAACTGTGAGTCAATTAAACCTCTTTTCCTTATAAATTACCCAGTCTTGGGCAGTTCTTTATAGCAATGTGAGGTTGGACTAATACATAGAGCTTACCTTATAATGTTGGGAGGATGCCATGAGTTAAGGTAGGTAAAGAGTTGGAATAGTATCTGGCACAAGCTCTCAATAAATATTAACTTTTACTATTCCTATTAATATGACGACTACTACTACTACTATTGTTAACTTGCTACTCTCTATTGGTCTTCACTCCTCAGCTCATATGTTTGCAAAGCATTTCTTGTTCTGGAAAAGAATAAAGTCAAATTGTGACTACAGATCCCTTTCTGACTACTATATTCTCTGCTTTTCCAACATAAGTGTTTTAAAGATTATTCAAGTTTAGCTATCTTTACTTCTTCACCTCCTATTAATTTTTTTTTTTTTTGAAGACAGAGTCTCACTCTGTCACCCAAGCTGGAGTGCAGTGGCATGATCTCAGTTCACTGCAACCTCCACCTCCCAGGTTCAAGCAATTCTTGTGTCTCAGCCTCCCAAGTAGCTGGGATTACAGGCATATGCCACCACACCTGGCTAATTTTTTTTGTATTTTTAGTAGAGACAGGGTTTTGCCATGTTGGCCAGACTGGTCTTGAACTCCTGGCCTCAAGTGATCTGCCTACCTTGGCCTCCCAAAGTGCTGGGATTACAGGTGTGAGCCAGCCACCATGCCTGACCTAGACCTTGTTTTCAATAAGATACTGACTAGCTAAAACATTACTAAAATGTTTTCTGTTTTGAGTTCTTCGATGATCTAATTATCTACTATTTACCATGAACTTTGGAGTTCCCTGTAGGTCCCTTCCTAAGCCCTTCATTCTTTTTTTCTTATTAAATGTCATCACTGTGCAGATTTTTTATATTAATCGTTTTATAACCCTGTTCATCATTTTCCCTAACATTTGTGCATGATTAATTTTGCTTGTTGTTGAATGTTGTTAAGTGTAATTATATGATATGAATTATCTGGAGGCTTGCCTTTTGAACCTAATTATAATTTCATCCATTTTTTTTGGCACAAGGAATGCCATTATGTGCCACAATTTATTAATTTCCATTTTCATGGATATTTGACTTTTTGCTACTACAAACAGATTTGCTGTGAACATTCTTGCACATATATCCTGGTGTACATATGCATAAATGTTTCTAGGATTTATACCTAGAAATGGAATTTCTGCATCATTTATTATATACTCCTTTGTATTCACTCACTGTTACAAATTATTGACCAAAATAGTTGTGCTATTTAATACCCCCATCAGAAGTATAAATCTTTTCTTGTCAACCTTTTCATTTTTGGTGTGTAAAATGGCATGTGATATTTTACTTGATTTGATTTTGAGACAGAGCCTCACTCTGTTGCCCGGTCTGGAGTGCAGTGGCACGATCTTGGCTCACTGCAACCTCCACCTCTTGGGTTCAAGTG
Organism: Aotus nancymaae; assembly: GCF_030222135.1. Classification (NCBI taxonomy): domain Eukaryota; kingdom Metazoa; phylum Chordata; class Mammalia; order Primates; family Aotidae; genus Aotus; species Aotus nancymaae. The sequence continues at coordinate 23,718,242 of NW_026988454.1, forward strand.
GTTCTCATGTCTCAGCCTCCTGAGTAGCTGGGATTACAAGCATGTGCCACCATGCCCAGCTAATTTTTGTGTTTTTTTGTAGAGATGGGATTTTGCCATGTTGGCCAGACTGGTCTCAAACTCCAGGCTTCTAGTGATCCACCCACTTCTGCCTCCCAAAGTGTTGGGATTACAGCTGTGAGCCACTGCACTTGGTTGGTATGTGATATTTTTAAATTTCATTATCTGATGACTACTGAAGTCAACCATCTTTTCATTTGTTTCTGAACCATTTCTGTTTATTCTTCAGTAAAACACCTGTTGATGTGCCTTGTTCTTCTTTCTTTTGGATTGTGTCTTCCTTATTTGTTTGTAATAGCTTTTGATAATTCTGGAATAGCAAACCTATCTCCAAAATTTGGGTCTTGGTTTTTACTTTATGTTTTTCCTCTGTCTCTGAGCTACTTTTGCTATTCTTTTCTATATCACTGGCTCTCAGCAAGTTTATGATGTGTCTTGATGTGGTTTTCTTTTCTTTTTGTAAAACCTTACTGAGATATAGTTCACATATCATGCAATTCACCCATTTAAAAGGGCTTTTAATATATTCATGGAGTTGTACATTTTCTACCATAATCAAGTTTATAATTTTTTTATTATCCAAAGAAGAAACCTTGCACCCTTTAGTCATCATCCCAATTCCTTTCATCACTTTTAGGCCTAGGCAATCACTAATCTACTTTCTGTCTCTCTAGATTGGGCTACTCTGGGCATTTCATATAAATGGGATCACACAGATGTGGTTCTTTGTGATTAATTCCTTCACACAGTATAATGTTTTCAGAGGCCCCCCATGTTGTAGCATGTATCAGTACTTCATTTCTTTTTATTGCCAAATAATATTTCTTTGTATGGATATCTCATTTTATTTATCCATTCATTGAAAAAAACTTCTTTCCCCATTGAATTGTCTTGGCATCCTTATCAAAAATCTACTGGCTATAGACATATGGGTTTATTTCTGGATGCTTGAGTCTATTCTATTGCTCTATAGCTAGCATTAATGCCAATACCACATTGTCTTGATTACTGTAGCTTTGTAGTAGGTTTTGAAATTAAGAAGGGTGACCCCTTAACTTTGTTCTACTCTTTCAAGATTATTTTGGTAATTCTGCTTTCCTTGAATTTGCATATGAATTTTAGGCACAGCTTGTCAGTTTCTACAAAAAAATTAACCAAAATTTTGATAGGGCAAACTTACCTTGCATCTATAGATAAGTTTCAGTTGTATTACCATCTTAACACATGTGGCTTTATTTTTTCTGCTTTGGGGTTTATTAAGATTCATAGATCTGTGGGCTTATCACTTTCATCAGATGTATAGCATTTTCAGCCATTATTTTGTCAAATGCTATTTCTGTCCTCCTTCTGAGACTCCAATTACATATCTGTTAGAGTACTTGATATTGTTCCCAAAGATCTCAGAGACTTTGCTCATTTTCTTTCAATTAATTTTCTCTTTGCCTAGATGGGAGTTAGTTCATTTTAGTATTACCATTTATTGGCAGCAATCACTAAATTTTACTTACATTTCAAAGGGGGAGAAATTGTAGCATTAACAATGAATCAAAGCACTACTAAGTCTCAAGAGTACTGTGCTTTTCATTGGAGAAAGCTTACTGTGCACATTTTTGTGTACAGTAGCACAAAATCAAAAGCAATAATTTGGGTTTGGGTTTTTTTATGAAAGTGACTTTATTTTATAAAGACAGTAAATAGCTAAGGAAATAATAGAAATAAAAGTATACTATAGTTCATAATATTGATATGCATTGTATTCCTTGAAAGAAATGAAACTATCACTATCATGATCATTTTTTCTTTAAAATATCTTCTAAAACTGCTTTGTTTTTGTTTTTTTAGAAATGGAGTTTTGCTCTGTTACCCAGGCTCAAGTACAGTAGTACAGTCATAGCTCACTGCAGCCTCAAACTCCTGGGCTCAAGCAATCTGCCCATTTCAGCCTCCTAAGTAACTGGGACTACAGGTGCACACTGCCACACCCAAATAATTTTTTTTTTTTTTTGTAGAGATGGAGTTTCACTATGTTGCTCAGAGTGATCTCAAACTCCTGGACTCAAGTTATTGTCCCACCTTGGCCTTGCAAAATATTGGGATTAAAGATGTGAACCACTGTGCATGGCCTAAAACTGCATTCTGATATGATTCATCACATGGCTGCTCATCTTTTTAAAACTTCTCTTTTAGGTAATGATTAGCTCTGTTTTAGAGAGTTGTCTGCCATTGCATCTTTCTGTTTAAATGGTTCAGTGGTCTTCGGTCAGAGCATAAAGTTCAGTCTCAAAAATCAATGTTGTATCAGGTAGAATCTTGCTTTTTCATGTGTCCTTAATTAAAGCACTAAGATATCACATGCTTTTACAGACATGCAGGGGTGTTCTGTGACATGAGGCAAGCAGATTGTGCAGAGGAAAAACTTCAGGTACTAACTTTAGTTTTCCTTTCCATGTGCAAATGAAGGTGGTATAATCACTTTCTGCCTCTCTCCAGGGCATATAATTCATCACAACAATGTCTAGGCCTTTTATGATTTGCCCAACACCAGGAACAAACCATTAGGGATGGCCTTCATTTTGCGCCAGAGGACTTCAAACCTGTTTAGTCAAATAGTGTCATAATGGGCATTTCTCAGGTCTTCCTTTTTGCTTGTCTTAGAGCAGTTTTCCGGAAGTCGCACAACTTCTGTTCTGTATTTTCTTTTCATTCTTTCCTCTTTCTTTTGTCCTTGAGTAGTGAAGAAGCCTCATGAATTAAAATAAACAAATCAAGAAACAAAAACTGAAAAGCTATTCTGAATAAGAAACATATGTTCCTAGAGTTGGCCCCGAGATGTCCACCACACTCTTTCCAGTGTGTCACTTGCACCCAGTAGCAGCCCCAGCACTGGAGTCCTGACACGTGGTAGGCATTGTCCTATGTCACAAAGTGCTGAGGGTGGGGAGTTGTGTAGCGGGTCCCCTTGTCTGGGCAGGCTCGGCTGTGGAATTTTTGCTCATTTGGTGTGGAGCATGTGCCCCCTTGGTACTGGGCATGTGGGTTGGCTGTCCTCAGTCACTAAGACCAAAGCATTGCACACTTGCACCACTTCTCCTCACACAGTCTGTGTATTTCATAGCTGGTTTCCTCGGGATTTTGTTATAAGGCTTGTGTTTCCTAAAATGAAACTGGCAAAAATGAAATAGCCTAAATGGACCATTCTTAGAGTCAGAGGAAATCTGGGCACAGTAAGACCCAGAAATGCCCCTGCTTCTCCTTAAAGGTTTCTCACCAGCACACTCCAGTGATTCCTGAACTGTGTTTCTTTGCCCCACTAGTTGGCTGCACCTGATTTGAGGGCCTCTAGTAGTGCCAAGAATGCTCTTGACATTGTTATTTTTCTCATCAACCATGCAAGATCAGTAATGATCAACATTACACATTTACACATTAAAAAAAACCAAGTATCATATCTAGAGGCAAAAACAAGAAAAAACAAGAAAATGAGGTAATTTGAGGATTGGGCATTTTGTTCTAGTCTTGCCACTCATAGCAACTGGGATTTGACACAAAGCCTCTTGCCCCAGTGATGGTTAATATTGAATGTCAACTTGATTGGATTGAAGGATGCAAAGTATTATTCCTGGGCATGTCTGTGAGCGTGTTGCCAAAAGCAATTAGCATTTGAGTCAATGAACTGGGAGAGGCAGGCCCACCCTCAATCTGGTTGGGTATCATCTAATCAGCTGCCAGCATGCCTAGAATAAAGCTGGCAGAAGATGGAAGACCAGTTTTGCTGAGTCTTCCAGCTTCATCTTTCTCCTGTGCTGGATGCTTCCTGCCCTTGAACATCAGACTACAAATACTTCAGCTTTTGAACTGTTGGGCTTACACCAGTGGTTTGCCAGGGGCTCTTGGGCCTTTGGCCACAGACTGAAGGCTGCACTGTTGGCTTCCCTGTTTTTGAGGTTTTAGTGCTTGGACTCATCCACCACTGGCTTCTTTACTCGTCAACTTGCAAGCAGCCTTTCGTGGGATTTTACCATGTGATTATGTGAGTCAATTCTCCTTAATAAACTCCCCTTCTAAATATACAATCATGTTGTCTGCAAATATTGCTACAAAGAGAATAAAATACCTAGGAATACAACTAACAAGGGACATGAAGGACCTCTTCAAGGAGAACTACAAACCACTGCTCAAGGAAATAAGAGGGGACACAAACAGATGGGAAAACATTCCATGCTCATGGTTAGGAAGAATCAATATCGGGAAAATGGCCATACTTCCCAAAGTAATTTAAAGATTCAATGCTATCCCCATCAAGCTACCATTGACCTTATTCACAGAACTGGAAAAATCCACCTTAAACTTCATATGGAACCAAAAAAGAGCCCACATAGCCAAGACAATCCTAAGCAAAAAAATCAAAGCTGGAGGCATCACCTACCTGACTTCAAACTATACTACAAGGCTACAGTAATCAAAACAGCATGGTACAGGTACCAAAACAGAGATATAGACCAATGGAACAGAACAGAGGTCTCAGAAGTAATGCCACACATCTGCAACCATCTGATCTTTGACAAACCTGACAAAAAAGAGAAATGGGGAAAGAATTCCCTGTTTAATAAATGGTATTGGGAAAACTGGCTAACCATGTGTAGAAAGCTGAAACTGGACCCCTTCCTTACACCTTATACAAAAATTAACTCCAGATGGATTAAAGACTTTAACATAAGAACTAACACCATAGAAACCCTAGAAGAAAACCTAGGCAATACCATTCAGGACATAGGCATAGGTAAGGACTTCATAACTAAAACACCAATAGCAGTGGCAACAAAAGCCAAAATAGACAAATGAGATCTAATTAAACTTAAGAGCTTCTGCACAGCAAAAGAAACAATCATTAGAGTGAACCAGCAACCAACAGAATGGGAAAAAATTTTTGCAATCTACCCATCTGACAAAGGGCTAATACATAATCTACAAAGAACTTAAACAAATTTACAAGAAAAAAAACAACCCTATCAAAAAGTGGGCAAAGGATATAAACAGACGCTTTTTGAAAGAAGACATTTATGTGGCCAAGAAACATATGAAAAAATGCTCATCATCACTGGTCATTAGAACAATGCAAATCAAAACCACATTGAGATACCATCTCACCCCAGTTAGAATGGTGATCATTAAAAAATCTGGAGACAACAGATGCTGGAGAGGATGTGGAGAAAAAGGAACACTTTTACACTGTTGGTGCGAGTGTAAATTAGTTCAACCATTGTGGAAGACAGTGTGGTGATTCCTCAAGGATCTAGAACCAGCAATATCATTTGACCCAGGAATCCCATTACTGGGTATATACCCAAAGGATTATAAATCATTCTATTATAAAGACACATGTACACATATGTTCATTGTGGCACTGTTTACAATAGCAAAGACTTGAAACCAACCCAAATGCCCATCAATGATAGACTGGATAAAGAAAATGTGGCACATATACACCATGGAATATTATACAGCATAAAAAAGGATGAGTTCATATCCTTTTCAGGTACACGGATGAAGCTGGAAACCATCATTCTCAGCCAACTGGCACAAGAACAGAAAACCAAACACCACATGTTCTTACTCATAAGTGGGTGTTGAGCAATGAGAACACATGGACACAGGGAGGGGAACATCACACACTGGGGCCTATTAGGGGTGGGGGTTAGGGGAGGGATAACATTAGGAAAAATACCTAATTTAGGTGCTGGGGGGATAGATGCAGCAAACCACCATGGCATGTGTATACCTCTGTAACAATCCTGCACAATCTGCACATGTACCCCAGAACTTAAAGTGTAATAATAACAAATAAAAATAAATAAATAAACTCCCCTTCATATATACAGCTATCCTATTAGTTATGTGCCTTTACAGAACCCTGACTAATATATTCTCCAACCCCCTGCAATATTTTAGTAGGAAAAACTTTGAAATGTACAGGAAAGTTGAATTTTACAGTGAATGCCCTTATACCCATCACATAGATTCTATCATTAACATTTAACTGTTGTCAACATATTACATACCCATCCATCAGTTTTCCTTATTTCCAAGTTAATATTCAAAGATTTTTGTCCAAACTTGAAAGCCTTTAGCTGAAGTCCTAGATCAGGCTTTGGGAGGAGTATTAGTCTACTCAGTGATGTTAAACAAAGCTGAAGGATTGGGCCTTCTTCATCTACTTTGCTTAAAGCTTGCAAAACTCCACAAATCTGAAAATTACTGTCAGTTATATAAGGTGTTTACACTTTGGCTTTCCACATAACTACAGGACACATTTCATTAAGCTTTCTGCCAGTGTTTAACAAAGATCACCCTTACTGCAGTTTCTAGTAATGTGTTTGTCCTCATTTCCTTAGGAACTCCTTAGATAGATACTCTCACTGGTACCACCTTTCCTGTCCATATTACAGTCTGCTCAAGAAAATCTAGGTTTTTCTATCATGTTTTTAAAAATTCTTCCAGCTTCTACCCACTCCCTAATTCCAAGGCTTTCCACAGTTTTAGATATTTGTTACAACAGCAAACACTTCGAGGCCGCAAAGTTTGTATTAGTTTTCTATTGCAGCTGTGACAAATTACCACAAACTTAGTAGGTTAAACCAGGCATTTGTTATGTCCTTTTCTGTAGGTAAAAAGTCCATGCTGACTCTGCAATAGCTCATCATCTTTCACCATTCTTTGTATATTCTAGGCTTTAGCAATTACAGGCAACTGGAGCTTCCTCATAGTCCTCATGTCACTCACATATCTGTGCACTTCTTGTGGTATGCCCTTTACCTAGCATTCTCTTCCCATTTTGTTTATTGACTGATATCCTTGTCTTCTAAAATTCATCTAATGAATAATTTCTTCTAGGAACTTGGGCTCTACTACTGAGTTGGGCTAAGTGGCCCAACTCTGTGTGTCCATAGTTGCATGTAGTCCTCCCTCTTCACTTATCATGCCATATAGAATTATCCATCACATGTCCATCTCCCCTAATATGGTGTCTCTTTTAATCTCTTACCTCTCAGGGTTTACTTAGTAATTGCCTGGACCATCATGGCAACCAAAGAATGCTTAGAACTGAACTAGGTAGGCTGGGCACAGTGGCTCACACCTGTAATCCCAGTACATTGGATCACTTGAAGTCAGGAGTTTGAGACCAGCCTGGCCAACATGGTGAAACCCTGTCTCTACTAAAAATATAAAAATTAACCGGGCATGTTGGTGCATGCCTGTAATCCCAGCTACTTGGAAGGCTGAGGCAGGAGAATTGCTAGAGCCTGGGAGGCAAAAGTTGCAGTGAGGTGAGATTGTGCCATTGCACTCCAGCCTGAGTGACAAACTGAGACTCGATTTCAAAAAAAGAAAAAAAAAGGTAAGAGAAAACAACAACAACAACAAAACAAACAACAACAAAAAAAACCAAAATGGAACTAGGTGGTAGAAGAAATTATGACACTATTTTACCACATAGAACTTAAAACTTCTGTCAAGCAGCTAAAAATTAGAAGGCTGATAAAAACTAGCTTGAAAATTGCAATAAGTAATGGGGCGTGGTGGCTTACACCTGAAATCCCAGCATTTTGAGGGGCTCAGGTGTGAGGATCACTTGAGCCCAGGACTTTGGGACCAGCCTGGGCAAACTAGTGAAATCTCATCTCTACAAAAAAAAAAAAAAAAATTAGCCAGATGTGGTGGCATATGACTCAGGAGGCTGAGGGAGGAGGATCGCTTGAGCCCAGGAAGTTGAGGCTACAGTGAGCTGTGATTGTGTCACTGCACTTCAGCCTGGGCAACAGAGAGATAGATACTCTTTCTCAAAAAAAAAAAAAAAAAAAAAAAATGCAATAAGTTATAGGGAGAAACTTGATATGCCATAAATAAAATATATTTATGATATAATATATTTCATAAAACTATTGTGCTCAATAGGTAAAGGGGAAGATGTCATCTTGACTGGGTCTCACAAAAGAGCAAATATAAAGAGCTAATACAATTTGAGAAAATGCTCAAACTTACTAGTAATCAACATATGCAAGTCAAAATGATGCCACCTCTTTTTAATCATGTTATCAAATATAAGGATCTTATTTCTCTATAATGCCTGGGAAAGATGTCCACATACTACTACCAGAAATAGAATTTGAGGAACTCTTTTGGAAAGCAATTTCATAGTCAGAAGTCTTAAAATGTTTAGACCTTCTGACTAGATCAGTGATTTCCAAACTTTTTGACACCACCAGGGACCAGTTTTGTGGAAGGCATTTTTTCCATATAGGGGTGCAGGGGGTGGGCGCAGATGGTTTTGGGATGAAACTGACTGTTCCACCCTAGATCATCAGGCATTAGAGTCTCATAAGGCAGAATTCCCCAACTCCCAGGCCATAGACTGGTAACAGTCAGTGGCCTGTTAGGAACTGGGTGGCACAGCCAGAGGTGAGCTTGTATCCTCCCTATACTCCCGCAGCTGATGCACTCTTGAAAGCGCCACCTCCTGGCTGGAGGCCAACCAACACAAAACCAGCGCACTATCCAATGAGTGGGTAAAGCAAATGTGGTGTATATATGAACCATGGAATACTACTCAGCCATAAAAAGGAATGAAATAATGACATCCACAGCAACCTGGATGGTACTGGAGACTATTATTCTAAATGAAGTAACTCTGGAATGGAAAATGAAACATTGTATGTTCTCATTCATATGTGCAAACTAAGCTGTGAGGATGCAAAGGCATAAGAATGATACATTTGGGGACTCAGGGGAAAGGGTTGGGGGGTGGTGAGGATTAAAAGACTATACATTGGGTAAAGTGTACACTGCTCAGGTGATGGGTGCACTAAAATCTCAGAAATCACCACTAAAGAACATATTCATGCAATCAAACACCACCTCTTCCCCCAAAACCTATTGAAATAAATTAAAAAAAAATAGCTGTATCTTATTCCATTGTATGAACTTATATTCATTGTATTAAATTATATTTTCTATTATTGGACTTTTGCTATTAGAAATATAGCTTTATTGCCTAACCTTGTTCTTCTGTCATATTGCACATGTTAGTTTATCTACTGGATATATTCTTAAAAGTGGAAATGTGAGATCAAACAGTGCATGTGTTTACACTTTTGATGGATATGACCTGGTTGCCTTCCATAAGGCTGTACCAGTTTCTACTCCCATCAGCAATATGTGAGAGGCGAGAGTGCCTTTCTCCAAATGCTTGACAGCAGGGTAAGTGTTAAGATTTGTGAATCATTGCCACTCTGATAAGAGGAAAATCTCAGCATAGTTTTAATTTGCCTTTCTCTTATGATGAGGAGCATCTTTTAATAGACTTAAGAGCGACCTCTCTATTTGTCACGAAATGAGCTGTGTCTTTTCTTTTTCATTGCTCATTATTCTATTGAGTTAGTTTTTTCCTTACTTACCTGTAGAAGCTTTCTCTGTATTAAGGAAATTAGCCCTTTATTGTAAATCACAGTTCCCCCGCTGCCCGCCATCCCACCAGCTGGTTGTTGTCTTTTGACTTTCTGTATGGTATGTTTTGTCATACAGAGAATTTGATTTTGTTACATGCTTGAATTTATTAATTTTTTGTGGCTGTTGGGGTTTGTATCAAAGTTAGGAATGCCTTCCTTACCACAGGAGATAATTTTAAATATGTTGAAAGATTTATATGTAAAGATGTTCATTCCATTCTTTGTAGATTAAAAAAGATAGTACGGAAGTTCAACAACTGAAGAATGGTGCTTTGTGATTACAGCTACATAATAGATTATTATTATACAACTTGTATAAATAATATTTACAGGAAGTTCCTCAAGACATATAGCAATAAAATATTTACAAATGAAGATCATGGGATTATGTTTGTTCAAGTTGAGATCAGAATCAAGACTGTAATTTTTCCAGATCATCTCAAATATATAATAAATGAGGAGAAAAAAATGAAAGATTAATGACATAATTTGATAGCGATATTATTTTATTTAAAATATTTCTATGATCTCTGAAAACTTCTAAAACAAGCATGTACTTTTATAAGAAAAAATACAGCATCATGGATGATATTGTCCCAGCGTGGATATATCACGTGTTTGCATTGGATGCACTCACTTTGGGTATTTGACGTTTTCTACACTCTCAGCAGCCAAAAGTAGAGCAAGGAAAACTGCTCATTGTTTTGTCCTGAATAGAGCTGGTTTATCCAGATTTTCTTCTTTTCAGATGGATATCAGGATCGCAGGGAATGTTCTCTTTTACGTATTTCACTGTAGAGAAGGTGTAACTCACTTTACAGCCGTGCCCTAAAATTAGCGCTTAACAGTGAATTTTTATTTCTCTCTTTAAAATTCTTAGTGATTTGAAATTAGGCCCCTTTCCCTGCTCCCCTCCCACCACATCTTCATCACACTTGACAGAGTCTATTTTCCTCATCAGCTTTATTGAGTTACAGTTTGCACACAGTAAAAGGCAAACAACCTCAATACACAGCTTGAATTTTGACAAATGTGTTTACTCTTGGAGCTGTCACTGCAATTAAGATAGAACATTTTCATAGGGGACTACAGAGAACCAACTTTTAAAAATATAATGTAAAAGATATAATGTGTTTTATATGAATATACTTTGGAACTAGAGTAATAACAATAACAAGAGTAATCGTTAATTTTGGATAGAGTATCCCAAAGGAATAAATGTTTGAAAAGTTAATGGCTTATATAGTAACTCTATACAGTTGAATAATTAACTTCACAATGGAAGACTGCTTTGGTTATAGCATAAAATTTTAATAAGTAAAAGTGAAAAAGAACCATATGAGCCATTATTTGAGTTCTTTGAGGTGCTGAGACTTCGAAGAGACAATCCTGTGCATTTTTGGAGTTTTAAATTCTTTATATTTCCTCATTCTCTCCCTTTATTCAAAAACAAATGCTGCCAGGCATCGGTTTATTCTCATATCAAAATGAAAGACACTCTGAGACAATTGGGAAGCATCAGCAAAATCCTTTCTTTAGGATCTTATACGTGAGTCTGTGCACATATTTGCAAGACTGGAGAAATTGAGATTATTAGAATGGATATATAATAGTAAGTCTAGCAAATATGATTAACATTTCCCTGACAGAGCAAAGTGTTTCCCAGTAAAGAGACTGTTTTAAATATCTAACCTCATTTCAAAACAAGAACACTTAAAGGAGCTTTCATCTATTAGAGCAAGAGGTTATATTTGTGTAAATCAAAGCACTGTACAGTCTTAGAATTTGCCTGTGGTGCTTTTTTTAGGTTCTCTTCCATGGGTGCATTGCAGCTGGAGGATGGTGGGAGGTGGAGGTCAGCGTTGTGTGTCAGCTGTTTTTGTCCTGTTCCCTCACTCGTGAGTGATATTTGTGTTCTCCTGTCTATTTATCCTATTAACTACTTTTCTGTTTCTTCATGCTAGTTTTTGCTGTTTTCTTCCCTAGCTGCTTCTCATGGGATCGTGGAAGAAACAAAAAGACCCTCACCTGCAATTTTGCTTCTTACTCTGAATACTTACAGATTTAACTTCTTTTTTTTTTTTTTGAGACAGAGTTTTGCTCTTGTTACCCAGGCTGGAGTGCAGTGGCATGATCATGGCTCCCCACAGCCTCAAATTCTTGGGTTCAAGTGATCCTCCCACTTCAGCCTCCTGAGTGGCTGGAATCACAGATTGATCCCACGGCTGGCTAACTTTTAATTTTGTTTTTGTAAAGTCAGGGCTCTTCCTCTGTTGTCCATACTGGTCTCAAACTCCTGGACTCAAGTGATCCTCCTGCCTTGGCCTCCCAAAGTACTGTGCTTACAGGTGTGAGGCACTGCACCTGGCCAAAATAATGTTAATACTAAGTTTTGTTGATGAGCTTAATTTGCACTGAGAAGTCTAAGCAAATTGACCCAAGCTGGAAATCTGAAATTGAAAAGCTACTTTTTTTTTTGTTTTGATAGAAATGTTCCTATCTGCTTTGCCAGGAGTTACGGTGGGTTGCAGGGCATCCAAAGGATGAAACACTAACTGATGTTGAGCATGACTGTGTTCTTGTGAATGTAATCTAGAGATTGAAAATACATGTTTGTTCCAACTTGAAACAACAAGCAAAGAAATATGGACAAGTTGGGCTTGGGTATAGATGAATTATTGGAAAAAATGGGTTTCTATAAGAATATACCATCAGAAATGTGTTAGGCTATTTGTAGAGAAGATTTATATGGCATTTGAACCCCAGGTCTCTAAATTTCATAGCCAGGGATGACTATCTTAACTAGGAAGCTGCTGTAAATTCTTTCTGGCGATATGGTGGAATAAATCGTAAATGAATAATTATAAATATGCTGTGATATTTCTTAGACTAAGATTTTGTGACCTAGTTAACAGTACTATTTTTTGTACAAACTATAGAAAACAGTTCTATTTTGCCGTTGTTAAAGCAAAATGTTCTTTCTAAGATTTACTCACCTTTCTTCCTCTGCTAAACTAAAGCTCCTTGAGGCCAGGGACATAATTTATTACAGTAGCTTTCAAGCTCTTTTGACTTTAAACCTATATTAAGAATTTCACTTTACATCATAATCCAGGACATACACACATACACAAAACAAATAATTTTCCAACTCAGTCTTTTATTATGTAAGGTAGATTCTGATACCTTTTATTCTTTCATGTCAGTAGGGAAAAAGTGCTACTTGTGACCCACTAGCTTGATTTCATAGTGGATTGTGACCTGCTGCTTACAAAACAGAGGTTTGTTGGGTGTTAAATTCCCATTACCTTACAGAGTCCCTGGGATATGTTAGGTCCTCTACAAATGCTTATCGAATATATGAATGAATGAGTTGGGAGAGTAATAAGGAGCTGGGGTAAACTGGAGAAATTCTTTATGGGTAGATTTTGTCCATTATTATTGTTACTTAGCATTCATGTTATATATGTGGCAGTGTTCCCAGACTGACTAAATCCAAATCTCTTCAGGTGGAACTTGGGCAAGTAGATGTTATTTATTTATTTGAGATGGAGTCTCGCTCTGTCACCCAGGCTGGAGTGCAGTGGCATGATCTCGGCTCATTGTAACCTCCCCCTCCCGGGTTCAAGCGATTCTCCTGCCTCAGCCTCCTGAGTAGCTGGGATGACAGGTGTGTGCCACCACACCTGGCTAATTTTTATATATATATATTTTTAGTAGAGACGGAGTTTCTACTAAAAATGTTGGCCAGTCTGGTCTTGAACTCCTGACCTCGATTTATCCACCCACCTCAGCCTCCCAAAGTGCTAGGATTACAGGTGTGAGCCACTGTGCCTGGCTAGTAGGTGGTTTTTTTTTTTCAATATACTTTTTCTTTGGAATAGTTTCAGATTTACAAAAAAGTTGCAAAGGCAGTATAGAGAGTTTCTAGATGCCTAGTAACCAGTTTCCCTGAGCATTAACATATTACATTTTTATGGTACATTTGTCACAGTCAGTGAACCAATAGTGATACATATTATTATTAAGTAAACCTCATACTTTGGATGGATTCCATTCATTTTCCCCTAAACTCTTTTTCTATTCCAGGATTCCCCATTACATTTAGTCACAAAGTCTCCTTAGGGGCCTTTTGGCTGTGATATTCCCTCATATTTTCCTTTTTTCTTTTGATGACCCTGACAGTTTTCAAGAGTAGCGATCAAGTATTTTGTAGAAAGTCCCTCAATTTGGGTGTGTTTAATATTTGTTCTTAGGGTTAGACTGGGGTTTGGGGGGAAGACTACAAAAGTAAAGGAAAAGGGCACAGCTGTGACTATGACTTGTCACTGTTGACATTGACCTTGGTCACCTGGCTGAGGTGATGTGTGTCTGGTTTCTCCACGGCAAAGTCACTCCTCCCCATTCCATAATGTACACTTTGGAAGGAGGGTGGCACATGCAGCCTGTGCTTAAGGAATGGGAGTTATGCCTCATCTCAACAGTGAACTATCTACATAAATCGTTTGAAATTCTCCTGCACAGGATTTGTCTTTTCCCCCTCATTTATTTATTTATTCATTCAATTATTTATATCAGTATGAGGTCATACTGATATAAATGGATATTTATTTTATACTTGGGGTTATAACTCAATACTACATAAATTATTTGGTGGCTCAGATGGTTTCAGTTTGGGTCATTAGGAACTCTTTCAGGTTGGCTCTTGTGTCCCTTTGACATACCACCATTATTGTTTTTTATTTTTGAGCACTTCCTTACTTTCTGGTATTCAGGATGCTCAAGTGTATTAGTCTCTTCTCACACTGCTAATAAAGACATATCCAAGACTGCATAATTTATAGAGGAAAGACGCTTAGTTGACTCACAGTTCCACGTGGCTAAGGAGGCCTCACAACCATAGCAGAAGAACATGGCGGCAGGCAAGAGAGCTTGTGCAGATAACTCCCATTTACAAAACCATCAGATATCATGAGCCTTATCCACTACCACAAGACCAGCATGGGGGAAACTGCCCCCATGATTCAATTATCTCCTCCTGGCCCCACCCTTGACACATGGGGGGAGCGGATTATTACAATTCAAGTTGAGATTTGGGTGGGGACACAGCCAAATCATATCATCAAGGTAGATGTGTATATTCCCTGCTCAGCCCTCACATGAATGCTTTCTCCAAGCAGTGTGGTTCCTTTTATTGGAGAATAATATTAGACATAAAAATATGACCAGTATTCATCATCAGCAGGGTTTCACTGCATGTAGGCCCTCTCAGTAGACAGAGCTAGGAAACATATGGGTGGATACTAACCTGTGCATACACACATAGCTACAATTATTTATGTATCCACATATATCTTTCTAAAGCTGGCTAGGTGCAGTGGCTCATGCCTGTACTCCCAGCACTTTAGGAGGCTGAGACAGGTAGATTGCTTGAGGCCAGGAGTTTGAGACCAGCCTGGTCAACATGGTGAAACCCTGTCTCTACTAAAAATACAAAAATTAGCCAGGCATTGTTATGTATGCCTGTAATCCCAGGTACTCCAGAGGCTGAGGCACAACCATCATTTGAACCTGGGAAACAGAGGTTGCAGTGAGCTGAGATTGTACCACTGCACTCCAGCCTGGGCAAGAGTGAGACTCTGTCTCAAAAAAAAAAATTTTAAAAAAGCTAAATATAAGTTCATAATGATGTCCAACTCTAATCCAGTCCTACTTGGCTTATTCTAGCTTTCCCTTCTTGCTTATCTGAAATTTCCCTAGCAGAGAAAACTAGCTCTCACCACCTACCATCTAATTACTTACTTGGCCATTCCCATTGTGCATGGACTGTGGTTTTGGAACTGTTAATGTGTACCCCCATGGGAAGCAACTTTACCAACTAGAGTGTGGTGCTTATTTTTTGTAGAGTTCCTTTTTGTCTCTAATAATTTCCAAAGTTACTTAGGTCAGCACCTTTTTTTCTCCAGCCTCCCTTCAATGAGTCTATGCCGTACGTTAGTATTGCAGTGAGATTCTTCTGTCACCGCCTGCATTCCATCCTGGGATTTGCATATGGTAAGGTTTACCTTTGTGCTACAAAATTCTGTGGGTTTTGTCAAATGCATACTGTTATATGTCCACCACTACGTTATCATACACAATAGCTTCACTATCCTAAAAAAAAAGCCCTATGTTTACCCGGCCAATCTACTTCCTTCCACAAACTCCTGGTGAGTTTGATTTGTTTTTCATGTTCATAATGTTCTCTTTTTCAAAATGTAATGTGACTGGAATCATACAGCATATAGTCTTTTCAAACTTGGTCCTTATTCTTAGCAATATGCATTAAGGTTCTTCCATGGTGTGGCATGAATTAATAGCTCATTGCTTTAGATTGCTGAATAATATTCCGCATTATGGATATATCATAGTTTGGCCAATCATCTATTGAGGGATGTTGTGGTTGCTCCCGGTTTTTGGCAATTATAAGTAAAGCTGCTATAAACATTCATATGCAGGTTTTTGGATGGATATGTTTTCAGATCCGTTGGGTGAATACCAAGGAGTGTGATTGCTGGGTAGTATGGGAAATCTATATGTATTAGTCTGTTCTCATGCTACTAGTAAAGACATACTTAAGACTGTGTAATTTATAAAGGAAAGAGGCTTAATTGACTCACAGTTCCACATAGCTGAGGGGGCCTCACAATCGTGGTGGAAGAGCAAGGGACATCTTACATGGTGGCAGTCAGGAGAGCTTGTGCAAGGGAACTTTCCTTTATAAAACCATCAGATCTTGTGAAACTTCTTCACTATCATGAGAACAGCTTGCAAAAGATCTGTCCCCATGATTCAATTACCAGCACCAGATTCCTCCCATGACAAATGGGAATTAAGGGAGCTATAATTCAATATGAGATTTGGGTGGGGATACAGCCAACCCATATCACAATGTTTAGCTTTATAATAAACTGCCAAACTGTCTTCCAAAGTGGCTATACCATTTTGCATTCCTCTCACCAATGATGTGTTGTTACTCTGCATCCTTGTTACCATTTTGTATTATCAACTTTTTAAAAAATGTTAGTCGCTTTAGTAAGTATGTAGTGGTGTCTTGTTTTAATTGGCATTTCCCTAAAGACAAATGATGCTGAACATCTTTTCATATGCTTATGTGCCATCTGCGTATCTCCTCTGGTGAGTTGTCAGTTCAGTTCTTTGCCCATCTTTTAATTAGATTGATGGTTTTTATTGGTTAGTTTTAAGTGTTCTTTGTATATCTAAGTTATTTCTCAGATATGTGATTTGCAAATATTTCTCCCAATCTGTGGTTTGTCTTTGGCATGTGGGTTTTTAAAAAGTCCATTTGGTGATTCTCAACCTCTGGTTTAAAGCCCTAGACCTGCCGGAGAGAGGAGAGTTGGATCACCTCTTTTGCAGCTGTCTTCTTCTCTTCTTTTTTATTTCTTTCTAGTCAGCCTTTCTGGGTCTTGGTTGCCTGATCTATAAAATAGAAATATTAAGTTACGTGCCAGAGAGTGGGTATCTTTAGTTTTCAGTGCTATGATTCCATGACCACCTGACCATTTGAAACCTTCCTGCAATGCTACCAAAATATAGTTAGATCTCCTCACCTTTCTAATTGCTTTCACAGGCAAAGAACTGTATGGTCTAGACAATGAGAGTCTTTAATTTATTTGTGGAATTTTATTACTCCCACTGCCTAAAAGCTCAATTGTTATGATGGCCTGCCAGAGTGAAATAAACTTGTCAGTGACTTTAAAATCACAATAGGACAGAAATCAAATGGATCTCAGAAACATCTCTGTGTTTACCACGTGTTATAAACTTTGCACATTTATAGGTAGGTGACGAAACGATTTGGCATGTAGAATTTCTCTACATCCTTCCTCCATGTAGTTATCCCATCATTAAAAAGCAGGTCCCATTTCTATAAAAGTTGTTTTTCTTCCTGCAAAAATGTCCTGTGAAGGGCAGGACAGGAAAGCTGCCACATGATATTAGAAAAGTTCACAAAGTGTACAGTACCTCAAAGATCATCCACAGATGGAACAATGTTGAAGAAGATGTTAATGTTATCACAATAACACAAAAATACAGTAACAAATTGCTAAAATTTCCTGATGAAATAGAACTTTTAGAGACTCTTATCCTACCCCACAATGTTATTAAATAATCCAGCATGTGAAGTCCTTTTTCAACTTCAGTGAGTATAATGAGTTAAGAACTCACTCAAACCGCATAGGTTTGACCTCTTCCCATTTAGTTCTGTTTCTGTGTTCTACATTATGCCCAGTTGTCGTGTCTCAGTGATTTTGTGGAAGGAGCATAGAACAGGCTATGGAATCATAAAGAGAGTTTTAACTTTATTAGTTACTAGCTGGAAGATTTTTGGCACATTCCTTAACCTCCCTAAACACTGTGTCTTCAGGTATACCATATATGTCTTAGCCAGGTCAGGCTGTTTTAACAAATATATAGAGTGGTGGTGGCCGAGTGCAGTGGCTCATAC
Organism: Aotus nancymaae; assembly: GCF_030222135.1. NCBI lineage: Eukaryota > Metazoa > Chordata > Mammalia > Primates > Aotidae > Aotus > Aotus nancymaae. Next base: position 23,736,317 of record NW_026988454.1, read on the forward strand.
CTGTAATCCCAGCACCTTGGGAGGCTGAGGCAGGAGGATCACTTGAGCTCAGGAGTTTGAAACCAACCTGGGCAACCTAGTAAGACTTCCTCTAAAATAAATAAATAAATAAATAAATAAAATTAACATTAAAAGCAAACAAGGGAGTGTCCATAGAGTGGGTGGCTAAAACATGAATTTATTTCTCACAGTCTGGGAGCTGGGAAGTGCAAGATCAGGGTGCTGTCAGATTCGGTGTGTGGTCAGGGCTCTCTTCCTAGTTTGCGGACAGCCGTCTTCTTGCTTCCTCACGTGGTGGAGAGAGAGGTAGAGAAGGAGGAAGTGAGCTCTCTGGTGTAAGGGCACTAATCCCATCCTGAAGGCTCTAACTTCATGACCTAATTAACTCCCAAAGGCCCTATATTCAAATACAATCACATTGGGGATTATAGTTTCAACATATTGATTTGCAGAGGGGCACAAATATTCAGCTGGATTTCTGGTCAATATTGGGCATTCCTTGGTTGGGAGCTATGCATTTCTACATTTGTGGGAGATGTTCCAGAAGTTCCTAACAGCTTGAATAAATGAACATCATAATCAGATGGCTGAATCTGAGCTGGAGGGTTTGTTTTTCTTTTTCTTTTTTTTTTTTAAGTAACTTTTTTGTGGTTTTGAAATGTTTCAAAACAAAAAACTGGAAGAACAGTACAATGTGCTGCCCTACCCTCCACTTAGATTCAGTAATATAGAATGCCTGTTTATTTTGCTGAACTAATTGAGGTTAAACTGGATTTATGATTGTTTAACTGCATCAGCATTTGTCTTCTAGGAGCAATTCCATTCTCCTACATAACCACAGGACTATTATTACACTCAGGAAATTTGATGTTGGCACAATATTATTATTCAATGTTGAGCCCATATTCAAGTTTATCTAGTTGTTCAATGTCTTTATAGCATTTTTTTTTTCCTCAAGACAGAGCCTCAGTCTGTCACCCCAGCTAGACTGCAATGGCACCATACTGGCTCACTGCAACCTCTGCTTCTGGGTTCAAGCAAATGTCCTGCCTCAGCCTCCCGAGTAGCTGGGATTACAGACACCTGGCTAATTTTTGTATTTTTAATGGAGATAGGGTTACATCATGTTGGCCAGGCTGGTCTTGAACTCCTAACCTTGAGATCCACCTGCCTCAGCCTCCCAAAGTGCTGGGATTATGGCGTGAACCAGTGCGCCTGGCCTTTATAGCATTTTTTAAAACTCCAGGGATCATTTTACAATCAAGCATTGCATTCAGTTTAGTGGTTGTAATCTCATTTAATCTGAAATCTCAGCCTTTGTCTTTACAACATTGATGTTTTTGCAACATAGTCTAGTTTGCTGTTGTTGTTTTAAGTATAGGGTCTTGCTCTGTCCCCCAGGCTGGAGTGCAGTGGTGTGGCCATAACTCATTGCAGCCTTGCACTCCTGGACACAAGTGATCCTCTCACCTTAGACCCCCAAGTTGCCAGCATTACAGGGAAAAGCCACTGTGCCTGGCTCTTTATTCTTTCCTAATGTCCCTTGATTTTGGTTTGTCTAATTATTCCATCATTTTAAGATTTAATTTGGGCATCTCTGGTAGTAATACTACATATGTGATGTGGCTTGATCAGTATATCGTATTAGGAGGTACGTGTCAATTTGTGGCATGATTGGTGATACTTTTTTCAAAAAAGTTCTTGCAGAGAGACTTTAAATCAGTGTTAAAATGAATATCACTTTTTAAAAAAATTATTTTTCTTTAAATTGATGTATAAAAATGATATATTTTATGATATCTAATATGATGTTTTTATATTTGTATACCTTGCCAGATGACTAAATCAAGCTAAGTGACAAATGCATGACGTCACATACTTATTTTCTGTGGTAAGAATACTTAAAATCTGCAATTTTCAAGTATACAATAAATTGTATTAACTGTAGTCACCATGCTGTACAATGGAAATCTTGAACTTCTTCCTCCTTACTGAAACTTTGTGTCCTTTGATCAGCACCCCCTACCCCATCCTCTCATCGCCCCCCAGCCCCTGGTAACCCCCATTCCACTTGCTGTCTATGTCTATGAGTTTGACCTTTTTATACTCCACATGCAAGAGAGATCATGCTGTATTTGTCTTTGTGTCTGACTTACTTTAGTTAACATAATGTCCTCCAGGCTCATGCATGCTGTTGTAAATGATAGGATTTCTTTCTTTTTAGGAAAGAATGGTATTCCATTGTATGTATGTACCCATTTTTCTTATCTATTCATCTGTGGGTGGACACTTTGGCTGATCCCATTCCTTGGGTATTGTGAATAATTCTGCAGTGAACATGGGAGTGCAGATGTCTCCTTGACATACTGATTTTATATCCTTAGGATATATGCCCAGAAGTGTGGGTGGCCTTAACTTTGATCATGTGGTTAAGGTTGTAACTGCTAGGTGTATTGACTGTAAAGTTACTGTTTTCACTTTTGTAATCCAATCAGTAACTCGTGAGGAGATTGACACGTTGAGACTATATAGACTATATAAATATCCTATTCCTCTTCCGTGTTCTCCCTAGTAGTTTTAGAATTCATTGGTAATTTATGTATTCATTATTACAATGATGGCTACAAAATGCAACTTTTCTAAATTATTCCTTCTGTGCTCATTCATTATCGGGGTTGGAGATTTGGAGTTTGGGTTGGCGCAAGGACAGATGTCAAGATCTGGACAGTGGTGAGAAAATGACGACAGTCTTGAACCTTGCAGTGTAGTCTGGCCAGGGAAGGAACGGGAACAAGGAGGGAGTCCAGTGAACGAGACTGGAGAGTCTCACTGCAGTCAGAGTAAGTCTCTGGTGAGTAAGAGAAGGACAAAACAGAAAGAGTAGGAAGTTATGATCAGTGGTAAGAATTTTGAAGTTGAAGATTTCCAGGGGAGAGCAGATCCTGGTTGTTGAGTCTACGGGATCACCATGGATTCAGGAAACTGTTTGAGTGGAGAGGAGGCTTTCCATTAGGGGGAAGTGAAGGCATTCTGAGACTAGGCTATTGAATAAATCACCCATATGGTTGTTGAATTGGCCCAGGATAAGGGCAACTCGAGAGATATTTAACCAGCCAGGTGCCAAAATCCTCTCTTGAGCAAGATCGATAACGAGTCCATGGAAAAACTTTATCACGTAAAGTAGGACATTTTAGTAGAGGAGCTACATCTACCAAACAGCACCTCGTGAGTCCCCTGTGTTACTAAATGTCAGTCAGCTGAAGACAGAAATGGACATTAGTCGGTTTTTAAGATGTTCTCATGGGAGCCCTGGTTGGAGAAGTGATACCTAGATGGAGAGGTCATTGCAAATAGTGGCAAGAGGTGGGAAGGGATCAGGAATCCTCTGAGCCAAGATTACAGTTTCCAAAAAAGGAGAAGAGGCTTGAGGTTTGAGAGTGGCCAGCATTAAGACCAGCGAGAGGTAGTTTGGCCAGAAGCCATGAGCCTTAAAAGAAAAGCAACGTATGTATGTAGGTTTTTAAGTATTACTTATATTGTGATTAGAGAAAATTAAATCTAGGCACTTGTTGAATATCTGTTGAGTTGAACACACTAAAAGATTTTTTCAAGTTTTTATGGTGCACAATCTGTTTAGCAGACTGCAAATGCCTTAAAGTGGCTTCTCCCTGTGACTGCTTGCTATCGTAAATGAGCACTGGATTAGGAGTCCAAGAGAAGGCTCGAGGTCAGTTTTCCCCTCTGCCATTGACACCCTCACAGGTTAACAGGCTTTTAATGCACAAGGCAGTGCTAGTGAAAAAGCTCACAACAAAAAAAATAGAAGGTCAATTCTAATTCAAATTGCTGTGGATGGAGATAAAACCGATCTCATGTGATTTCTCCTCATCCGATCCAAATAAGGAAGGAAATAATTTAATGATCTTCATTGAGGTATAATTTGCATGTGATCTAATGGATGTGCATTTAGGTATACCATGTAGTGCAGTATGACAAATATATAGCCCCAATGTAATCTTACTAAGAGGTGGAACATTTCTATCACCTTGTAAAATTCCCCCACACCTCCCCTCCTTCTGTAGATAACCATTGATCTGCTTTTTGTCACTATAAATTTGTTTTTCTAAAATTTCATATGAATGGGCCATTTGTTGTTTATGTATTATAATGGTTGATACTGTCAACTTAATTGGATGAAATGATACACAGTATTGATCCTGGGTGTGTCTGTGAGGGCGTTGCCGAAAGAGATTAACATTTGAGGCAGTGGGCTGGGGAAGGCGGATCCACCCTTAATTTGGTGAGCACAATCTAATCAGCTGTCAGTGAATATAAGGCAGGCAGAAAAATGTGAAAAGGAGAGACCGGCCTAGCCTCCCAGCCTGTATCTTTCTCCTGTGCTGGATGCTTCCTGCCCTCGAACATCAGACTCCACGTTCTTCAGTTTTGGGACTGAGACTGGCTCTCCTTGTTCCTCAGCTTGCAGACCAACCTATTGTGGGACCTTGTGATTATGTGAGTTAATACTTAATAAACTCCTCTATGTATCTCCAATTAGTTCTGTCCCTCTAGAGAACTCTGACTAATACAATGTGATTTCTTTGACTCAGCACAGTGTTGTTTTAATTCATCTGTGTTAACAGTATCAGCAGTTTGCTCCTTTTATTACTGACATTTGAGTTGTTTTCAGTTTGGGGAGAATGTGAACGTTAGCAGTTAAGTCTTTGCACAGACATGTTATCATTTCTCTTGGATAACATACCTAAGACTGGGATTGCTGGGTCATGTAATAGGAGCATGTTTAACTTTATAAGAAACGTTCAAACTGTTTTCCAAAGTGGCTGTATCGTTCTATGTTTCTTCTAGCAATGTGTGAGAGTTCCAGTTTTTCCACATTGTCACCAACCCTTGATATTGTCAGTCTTTTCAACTTTAGGCTTTCCAGTGAGTATGTAGTGGTATTTCACTGTAGTTTTGATTTGTATTCATCACTGGGGAAATGATGGTTAATGTCATTCATGGGCTTACTGGCCCTTCACATGTCTTATTTAGTGAAGTGTATTGTTTGCTGCATTATTGAGTTGTTCTTCAAGTATTTTAGTGCAAGTCCTAAGTCAGATATATGCATTATGAACATTTTTTCCCAGATGGCTTGAATTTTTTCCTTAATGGTCTCTTTTAAAGAACAGGTTTTATTTTTAGTAAAATCCAATTGCCAGTTTATCCTTTTAGGGTCATTGCTTCTTGTGTCCTATCCAGCCAGTCTCTGCCTCTCCATAGGTTTTCTTCTAAAACAGTGTTGTTTAACAGAGATATCATGTGAGCTACAGAGGTAATTAAAAGTGTTCCAGTAGCCACATTTTAAAAATAGTCTAAGTTAATTTAAATTGTATCCAGTATATCTAAAATATTATTTAACATCTAATCAATATAAAAAATTAATGGGATATTTTACATTAAAAAAATTCCCAAGTCTTTGAAAACCAGAGTATATTTTACACTTGTAGCACATTTCAGTTTGGACTAGCTATGTAATAGGCGTATATGGCTAATGAGTACTGTTTTGAACAGGGTGATTCTAGAAGTCTTATAGTTCCTGCTTTTTATTTGGTTCTGAGATTTCATTTGTTTTTTTTTTTTTTTTTTTTTTTGTGAATGGTGTGAAACCAGTTTTCACATCATTTATCTCTTTCCAACAGAATTATGTCATACTTCTGTCAAAACACCAATAGATCTAGGTGGCGCACGGTCACGCCTCAGCACCTTGGGAGGCTGAGGCAGGCAGATCACTTGATCCCAGGAGTTTGAGACCAGCCTGGGCAATGTGGCAAAACCCCGTGGCTACTAAAAATACAAAAATTAGCTGGGTGTGGTAGCACCCACCTGTAGTACCAGCTGTTCTGTAGGCTGAGGCAGGAGAATCGCTTGAACCTGGGAGATGGAGGCTACAGTGAGCCAAGATCACACCACTATACTCCAGCCTGGGTGATAGAGCCAGACTCTGTTTCAAAACAAACAAACAAAACCCAATAGATCTTATGTGTGGGACTACTTCTGGATTCAATACACTGTTGTTTTTTCTTATGTCAGTATCCTACTGTCTTTTCTTTTTCTTTTTTTTTTTTTGAGATGGAGTCTTGCTCTGTCACCTAGGCTAGAGTGAAATGGCTCAATCTTCGCTTACTGCAATCTCTACCTTGAAGTTAAAGCAATTCTCCTGCCTTAGCCTCCTGAGTAGCTGTGATTACAGCTGTGCACCACCGTGTCCAGCAAATTATGTATTTTTAGTAGAGATGGGGTTTTGCCGTATTGACCAGGCTGGTCTCAAACTCCTGACCTCAAGTGATCTGCCCGCCTCATCCTCCCAAAATGCTGCGATTACAGGTGTGAGCCACCATGCCCAGCAAGTAAGTACCCTATTGTCTTGATTAGTCTAGCTTTATAGTAGGCCTAAAAATCAGATAGCATAAGCCTTCCAACTTTTTCTTTTTAAGATTATATTTTCTCTTCTAGGTTCTTTTCATTTCCATATAATGTTTAAAATCAGTTTGTTAATTTCTACAGCAAAGCTGACATGAATTTTGCCCATGTCTACTTTGACATGAGGACTGAATGATGTCTGTGTCCTAATCTCTCGACTCTCAGAATGTAACCTGCGTTGAATAAAAGTCTTTGCAGATGCGACTAAGTTGAAATGAGACGACTACCCTGAGTTATTTCAGTGACTCCTAAGTACAGTGACATCTATCCCTGTAAGACAGACACACACAGGAGAAGGCACATGACACGCACAGAGAAGGCCTTGTGAAGACGGAGGCAGAGATTGATTGGCATGCTGTGGCTGCAAGCCAAGGAAGCCGAGGAAGCCAGGGAATGCCAACTGCCACCAAAAGCTGGAAGAAGCGAAGAAGGAATCTCCACTAGAGCCACTAGAGGGCGCAAGCGGCCTTTGCTAATATCTTGATTTCGGACTTCTGGCCTCTAGGACTCAGAAAACACATTTCATGTTTTATGCCACCAGTTTGTGGTAATTTGTTATGGCAGTTATAGGAAAAAATACAGCCACTATCCGGCTAAGGAAGTTCCATGCCATTCCTAGTTGTCGTTATTTCAGGAAGGGGTGTAGCTGTCAAATGCTCTTTTTGCGTCAATTGAAAATAACATTCCCCCCTCATTATTTTGTTAATGTGGGCATAATCTGTGACTGTCTGCTCACGTGGTATTAATTGTAGCCCCATCATAGCTGTTACCCCTGGTAACACCTGTTCCTGAAAGTGCTGGGTTCTGACACATTGTATCAACTTACAGATGTGTCAGCATGAATTTTCTTGTTCTGCATTTGCTAAGGAAATTTTAAGAAGTCATTCAAGAGCCTGCAGAACAAAATGGAGTCTCCAAATATTTAGAGAAAAAGTGTGATTATAGAATTTGTCCCAAGGGGTTCTCTGCACAACAGAGACCATGTTGGAAGCCCTTGGAGAAATAGTTTGACCTGGAGAAATCCTTCATGTGGCCTCTGCCGTGTTTCCAAAAGTAGGAGATTTTACATTAAAATGTTAGATAGCATACCGCCCTTGAAAATGATGCAGATGTGGCAACCTTGCCCTGAATTCCAACATGACAGCCATTATCTGCCCCTTACACAAAGAATGTCCTTTTCACTTTATCACAGTCCCATTTTTCCTTGTTGTTTTAAACTTTGTAGACATCTGAGTTTGCAAACCCTCCTCTGGAACCTTGGCTGGGCATGTTGTAATGCCAAACCATGTGACATTGAGGGAAAGCTTAGGGGGAAAACAGTGTATCACAGCTACCCGGTCAACACAGTCATGTTCAAAGAGACCACTGTGGAAGTAACCTGAAGATAAAAAAGGATTTCATATAATTCACTACCAGTGAGAAAGACTGCTTGACTGACTTCTGGATAAAGAAGGCACAAGGAAGCACTAAAAAATCAAAATTAAAGCACTAAATTAGCCAGCCATGGTGGCTCATGCCTGAAATCCCAGCACTTTGGGAGTCTAAGGTGTGTGGATCACTGGAGGTCAGGAGTTCGAGACCAGCCTGGCCAACATGGTGAACTTCCCTCCACCACTCCCACCCCAGCCTCTACTAAAAATACAAAAATTAGCCGGGCGTGGTGGCATATGCCTGTAGTTCTAGCTACTCAGGAGGCTGAGACAGGAGAATTGCTTGAACCTGGGAGGCAGAAGTTGTGGTGAGCCAAGATCATGCCACTGCACTCCAGCCTGGGTGACAGAGCGAGACAATGTCTCAAAAACAAAACACTAAATCACCCAAAGGAAAAAAAGGAACAAAAAACTTAAATGCTGCAACCAAAGAAAGAAAAAAGTACACCCTTATAATGTAAAATTTGAGATCTGATGGCGAGAACAAAAAGAACAAAAGACTCTTTGGAAGCATGCTTTGTCTCTAGATGAACCCGTGTCTGCCCAGACCTCCACCCACCGCTGCAAGACACGTTGTGGGAAAAGATGATCAAACCAAATCCTGAGAATTCTCACAAACGTCCTCCAATGTGGAAAGGCAGTGGCACACTTGTGAAATGTTAAGGAACCTTTGCATACCACTGTTGGATCTTGCCAGAGGCAGGAAAGTTTGCCACCTTCTGGGGTGCTGTGCTGAACTGAGCAAATGAACCAAGTTCTGAGGCATGGGATATTCCCTTGGCTAGCTTGAAGGCCAGCTGCCAGAGGACTTAAAGGAATCTCAGTTGTGAAGGTCGAGTTACCCCAACAAGCTTTATGCTCTGTCTGAGCTGAGTTCCACACGCCTCCTTTCCCCTGACCTCTCCTTGTCCGAAAAACTTTCGTTCACAGAAAAAGTAGATAGAAACAACACTCATCCCTGAAAATGCAGCTTATGCAGATATAGGATATGAATGGGATATTAGAAAAAAAGAACAGAATCTATATACTGGAAGATCATACTGTCTGCTGAGAAAAATTGATCTAGAGTAACTGACACAGAGACATAGCAGGGTAGACATACATTAAAGGGTACATTAATGACAAAGAATTCTTCAGGCATCCAAGCAGAAAAATCCATGAGCATGGAATGCTTTTCCATCTGTTTGTGTCCTCTCTTATTTCCTTGAGCTGTGGTTTGTAGTTCTCCTTAAAGAGGTCCTTCACATCCCTTGGAAGTTGTATTCCTAGGTATTTTAGTGTCTTCGTAGCAATTGTGAATGGGAGTTCACTCTTGATTTGGCTTTCTGTTAGTCTGTTATTGGTGTATAGGAATGCTTGTGATTTTTGCACATTGATTTTGTATCCTGAGACTTTGCTGAAGTTGCTTATCAGATACCATATCACACCAGTTAGAATGGCAATCTTAAAGAGTCAGGAAACAGATGCTGGAGAGGATGTGAAGAAATGGGCACACTTTTACACTATTGGTGGGAGTGTGAATTAGTTCAACCATTGTGGAAGACAGTGTGGCGATTCCTCAATGATCTAGAATCAAAAATACCATTTGATCCAGCAATTGCATTACTGGGTATATACCCAAAGGATTATAAATCATTCTATTATAAAGACACATGAACACGTATGTTTATTGCAGCACTATTCACAATAGCAAGGACTTGGAACCAATCAAAATACCCATCAATGATAGACTGGACAAGGAAAATGTGGCACATATACACCATGGTATACTATGCAGCCACAAAAAAAGGATGAGTTCATGTCCTTTGCAGGTACATGGATGAAGCTAGAAACCATCATTCTCAGCAAACTAACACAGGAACAGAAAACAAAGCACCACATGTTCTAACTCATAAGTGGGAGTTAAACAATGAAAACATATGGACACAGGGAGGGGGAACGTCACACACCAGGGTCTGGAGTGGGTGGGGGACTAAGGGAGAGACAGCATTAGGAGAAATACCTAATGTAGGTGACTGGTTGATGGGTGCAGCAAACCACCATGGCACGTGTATACCTATATAACAAACCTGTATGTTCTGCATATGTATCCCAGAACTTAAAGTATAACAATAAAAAAATCAGTGAAGCAATTGCCATCTTGTTGTGTTAGGTTTTGAAGGAAGGTGGGCATTCAAAATATTTACCCAGCTCAGTTTTCATTTATGCAGAGAGAAAAAAACCCAGATCTTCTCAAACATGACAGCACTCTTAAACCCTGGTTGGGAATATGACTTGAAAAAGAAAAAAGTCCATCAAGAACTTTAAATAAAAATAAAAATTCAGGGATGGACAAGTGACAGTGAATATCATATTCATTTAAAGATAGAATTAAGACAACATCTGGAAAAATAAAAGCTGCAGAGCAATTGCAAATGTTCTCATGGCCAGTACGCCAAATGTAATAGAAGTAATGGAAATTGAGAGGCAGGGGGTGAAGGTGGGTGGAGGTGCGTGATGCTAATTAACCTCATCTTTCAGAGCTGTGAGCCTGTCTAAACCTGAAACATGTAGTGAACTCCTTACACCTCTCAACCTTTTTACATCATGTTTATAGGCCTTTAAAAAAAGCTCGTCTTGCAGGGAAGAAAGCAAAAGAGAGTCCCTTCTGTATTTTTTGGAAATTCCAATAACATTGAAAAATTTGAAATTATATGAAGCAGGCACAGTATGATCCCATAATCATAAAATTACTTCTGTCTCCCCTTTCTGCCTCTTCGTTTCTTCAGCTGCGCGGCGGGTGTTTCTCCCAGCGCTGCCGTGAGGATTACACGTATTTACCTGCGAAGTGCTTAGGACAGTGCGTGGCGCACGGTCAGTGCTCACGTTTGGGGCAGTCGCGCTTGGGCGCCGCCGGCACGGGGTAAGTTAGTTTGGCCTATGGCCGCGTCCCCGCGTCTGTGGCGTTTCTCGTGTGTGTGCCTGGGCTGGGGCGGCCCATCCTGGTGGAGACTCCGGCGGGCAGGCTCCGCCGCGGCCCCGGGCTGGCTCGGGTCTACCTGCGCCAGCGCCGTACCTGGGCGACCTTGGCTTTGGTGACCCGGCCGGCTGGGCCCGTGGGTGCCGCTCCGCTCCCCCCGCGCCGGCCGCCGACCCCCGGCTCCCCGGCGGGGCCTCCTCCTGCCACGTGACGCCCCCGCGAGGGGCCCCAGCGCCCTCCTCAAGGCCGCGCCGTTCCGGCTCCCCGCCCCGCCTGCGCGCGGCCTCCTCGTCGCAGCCATCCTCTTGGCTGCCGCGGGCGGCAAAGCCCACGGCATCTGCCATTTGTCATTCAGCCCGTCGGTACCGCCCCGAGCCTTGATTTAGACACGGCCGGGGCGTGCTCTGGACTCACTCTCGCGGCGGGCGCTGGACAGACGGACGGGGCAGCCGTGCTCGCAGCCCAGCAGCAGCGCGGGGCCTTGGCGCGCGGGGCGCTTCCCCGGGTCCGTCATGGCCGCGGAGGCAGCGCGCTGGAACGGCCTCGCCTGAGCTCCGGGGGTCGTCGCCTGCAGGGTAGGTGGCCGGGTGCTCGCGGCCGCGGCAGGCGGGCAGCGGGTGGTGGTGGCCGAGCGTTGCCGCGCCGCGCTGCGAGGACGGCGCTGGGCTCGCGGCCGCGGGGAGGGTGTGCCTTTGCCGCGCTGCCTACGTGCGGGTCCGGGCTCCGCGGGGCCGGGTACGGGACCCCGCAGATCGTCACCCGCAAACCAGAGCGTCCCACCGCGAGTCCCGCCGCCCCCCGGAGGGTTCGCGCGTGTCTGGTATGCGGTCTGTAGACCCGGTTCTTACAACCTGGCGCTCTAGCCTCGCCAACGGGCCGGGAAAAAAACAGAACAAGGAAAAGAAGCAAAAGTCTGTTGAAAGTAATAGTGGGACTAGACAGTAACTGTTTGCACTTTCGTCTATTATGGAAAATATGATTATTTTGATGCTTTAGTATTATCGACTGTAATCAGACATACTCTTAAAAGTATTTTAAAATGTGCGCTCCTAAACATTTCCTAGATCGGGACAGCAGATGATGCAACTTCGGTTACTCTCCGCATCCAACTTTCAGGGCGGAATGGGGGTTTCTGCCTTTTACTGAATGTACTCCTGTATTTTGAATATTTTGTTTTCATAAAATGTATTACTTTCATGTTTTAGGAAACCAATAAAAATCAAAAATAGAAACACCCTTAGGTCCTCCTTCTTCCAGGAATCCTCCTCTAACCCCTCCCTCCCAGGCAGGATCGGAGGCCCCTCCCGGGTGCTTTCTGGGGCCTCACTGAGGTCCTGGTCCCCTAAGTCCTCCCCCGTAGCCCCTCCACGTATTAACCCATCGGTCTCGCTGGGCCCAGAGGTTGCTTACTTAGCACATGGTAAGTGATTAATATTGTTTAATGACCGAGGGAAAAGATAAAATGTTCTCTGATGTTTCACGCTTTTCGCTCTGAAGTTAAATAGTGGTAAATTTATATATGCTTAGATAAGAACATTTAACAGTTAAGGATCTGGAAAAGTTGACGACGTCCGATATCCGTGTTTCCTGATCCAGCAGTCGCAAGTCTGGGTGTTCATCCTTTAGAACAATGTTTTTCAGAACTTGAAGTTCATTTTAATGGGTCGTAAAGTCATTTAAGTGGATGATCAGAATTTGTAAAACACGGACAGCGTCTCTCAGGTCATAGGGTGTTTTCTGGATGAATCTCTCCCCCTCTCCTCAGTTTCATACATACACAAATGTGTGTCATGATGTAAAACGTCATTCTTTAGTATGAGTCATGGTCAAAAAAGTTTGAAAGCCACTGCCCTAGATACATTTTCATACATGCCCACAAACAGACGTGTACAAGAAGGTTGACTGTAAAACCAGAAAACTGGAAGCCGCCATCATGCCCACCTGAAGGAGAAAGATACATGATACACCAGTCATAAAAAGGGCACACTGTACAGTGGCCAGCGAAGTATTCTTGTGTTTCAACACAAATGCCTTTCAGTGTTGAACCAAAAAAAAAAAAAAAAGTTGCTGAAGAATGCGGTATGATATCATCTATGTAAAATTCAGAACGTGGTGGAGCAAAGCTATTGTTTAGGAATGCACATACAGGCATTAAAAGTAGTAAAGAAAAAAAGTCAAGCTAATGGTCATCTCCTGGCGGCGAGGAGAAGGTCAAGGGCTCAGAGATGCTGGAAATGGTTTATCGCCTGACCTGGGCAACGGTTACATGGGTGTTTACTTTGTAACTCTTTGTTAAATGATACACACTAGGTTAGAATGTCACATTTCCCTCCAAATATTAAAATATGGGTGTCACAAAATGAAGAAGCCTGAGACTAGAGCTCTACATCTGTTATTCATATGTCCTGGCTTCTTTATATATATAAAAAAAAAATCTTGCTCAGGGAGGGGTACCTAGGGAACTTGTCGGTAATGTTTTATTTCATAAATTCCATGGTGGACATATCAGAATTTGTTAAATCATTCTTTATATGTTCTTATAACTTAATTTATAATATTTCAAAAAGTATTTAGAAGAAAATATTTTTGGTGTGTTTGCATTCCCAAAAGTCACATTTACATATTTTGTACACAACTGGAATATTTTATATAGTAATTTAAGCTAAAATCAAATTCTGTTGCAAAAAGTGAAACACTAAAAAGTATATTAAAAAATCACAGAACTTTACAGACTTTCAGGGTTTTCAAATGCTAACATGCTGTATTTACCTCAATAATTTTTGTTCCTCCATTCTTCTAGGCCACGTTCCTAGTGCTCAGTAGCCACATACAACTTTTATATTTTATTATGTTATATATTTTACATTATACCGTATTATACAACAGAATATTTCCATCACTGCAGAAATATCTATTGGGAATCATTCTGAATATAAATATTTGTTGGTTATATACTTGCAGATAGTAAACTATGGACATTAATCTTTTTGCTTTTTGTCTTAAGATATTTTTCTCTACTATTAATGAAATATATTCTGAATATTTTTCTAAGGTTTTTTGTTTTGTCCACATTTCGTTGTTTAAGTTACCTGAGATATGTACATGTTTAGGTGTATATATTTTGTTTATGTTGTGAGATCGAGCTTAATTCATGTTCAGATTCCCATGTGAAAAGCTAATTGTCTCAATATCAGTGATGAGCAGTGGCACTTCTGTCACATACGGTACCCAGATATGCTTGGGCTTATTTCCAGGCTCTTTATCCTGGTTTATTCCTCATCTGAAAATACTGCAGATCTTCATTTACTGTTGCTTTATATGTAATACATTGTTCAGTTCTAAGAATTTAAAATATTTTCATTGTGGTATTTTTTCCTTCCCCTAAGAGATTTGTAGAAAGTAGTCTAGTTCCAATGTGGAAGGTTTTGTGAGTTATCCTTTTGTTACTGATTTCTCATTTGCACTGTAGTCAGCATACATGTCAATGCTACCAATTCTTTGAAATTCTAGAATTGCTTTATGGTTTTAACTGTTCCTTGTATCATCAAGAATAATTTGTTCTCAGAGACTTTTGGGGCAAGGTATATAGGTGTGTGTATATGTGTAATATGTATATATACATCCAGTTTATATACAGATTATATGTATAATCTCACTGTAGAGTTTACATAGAAATTAAATATATTCATATAAATTTATATATATAAATAAAATATCCTCTCTAAGATTTATGTTTCATCAATTCAGGAAAATTTTATCTTTATTTCTTTGTTTTCACCCATTTTTGTCCTATTCTTTCCTTTAGGAGTTACGATTAGACTTCTGTTAAGACTTCCTTATTCTATCACCCACATCTTTTAAGGTAGGTTTAATGTATTTAATATATACTTTTTATCCATGTTGAAGTCTAGATAATTGTTTTAGTTCTGCATTCTGATCTTTGTATAATTCTCATTTTTTCTTTAAATGAGCTATAATTTATGTACAACAACAAAAATAAAGTGTGTAGCTTGATGAAATTTACATATGTGTTTACCTTTATGATTACTACCCGGATAAACATATAAAACATTTTCATTCCTTCTGCCCCTTCCTATCAATGGAGCCACTTGCTTCCCCTAGTCAACTATTGCCCTGATATCTATGACCATGGATTATTTTCACATGTTCTTAAACTTCATATAAATGGAGTCATACAGTTTATTCTTTTGTTCACATTGTATTCATCCGTGTTGCATATATATGTATTTTTGTTTGTTTTTATTTTTGCTTTATATCAAGGATTGGCAAACTATGGCCTGTGGGCCACTTCCAACCCATTGCATGTTTTTGTGTATAAAATTTTATTGGGCTTGGTTCCATGCCTCCTGTCTATAATTCTAGCCACTCCAGAGCCTGAGGCAGGAGAATCTCTTGAGCTCAGGAGTTTGAGCTTACAGGGAACTGTAATGGCACAGCCCTGCAGCCTGGGTGACAGAGTGAGATGACCCCATCTTTAAAAAAGAAATTATTGGAACATAGCTATGCCCATTTGCCAGAGTTGAGTAGTTATTGCAGAGGCCATATGGCCCACAAAGCCTTAACTATTTACGACGTGACCATTTACAGAAAAAAATTTGTTGACCGCTCTTCTGTGATATTGCATTATGTGGATATATAATACAAGCAATTTACTTATTCATTTTCGTGTTGGTTAACATTTGAGTTGTTTTCATTGTTGAGCTATTAAGAATTAAATTGTGATGAATATTCTTCAAACTTCCATTGGTAGACATGTATCTCTCAGCTATATACCAAGGAGTTGAATTGATGATCTTTGATAGGTTGGTTGTGTTTCCATAAACATTAATAATGTTGAACATTTTAAATATCTCAATCGGCCATTTACATTTCTTTTGTGGCATGCTCATTGAAATATTTTTCCCATTTTTTAAAAATTAGGTTATCTTTTTGGTAATGATTTTTAGTTCCTAATCTAATCTGGATAGGAAACCTTTGTTGGTTACGTGTTTGCAAGTATTTTCTACCCTGAAGTTTGCCCATTTATTCTCTTAATATTACCTTTTGAGGAGCAGAATTATTCCTATGAAGTTTGGTTTATCAGGATTTGGGAGTGGGCAAAAGGGGAAGGGAGTGGAAGTTAGTGCTTTTTTGCATCCTACCTATAAAATTTTCTTCCCACCCACATATTTGCACACTCTCAAGGTTTTGAAGACATTTGCCTTTGTTTTCCTCCAGAAGCTTCACAGTTTTAGCTGTTGAGTCTGTGATTATCACCAGTTGATTTTATGTATGATGTGAGGTAGGGATCAAGATTTATGTTCTATATGGACATTCATCTACTCTACACATTAATTGAAAAAAAAAAAACACACCACTCTTTTCCCATTGAATTGCATGGGGACTTTGTTGAGAAATGAATGGTCCTATATTTGGGTCTGTTTCTGGACTCTATTCTGTTCCATTTGGACTAATTATCCATTCTTGTATCACCTATACTTTTTTAATTACTGTAGTTTATGGTAAGTCTTGACATGGTACTGTAAACCCTCCAGATTTGTTCTAAAACAACTGTTTTGACTATTGAAGTGCTTTACATTTCCATATAAATTTCAGGATGTGCTTGTCAATGTCCATTAAAAAAAAAGTCTTCCCACAATACAAATACAATACATTGTTTTGTATTTTTGATGTAGGGGACTTACACATTGTTTAACTTATTTCTAGGCATTTAATGTTTTTGTGATGTTGTTGTAAGTGGTGGAGTTTTTTTACCCCAGTTTTATTTTCCAAACATCTTGCTAGCGTAGGGAAATAAAATTGATTTTTATATATTGATCTTGTATTTTGTACCTTTGCTAAATTTACTTATAGTTCTGATAGTATGCAGATTTGGGTTTTTTGTTTGTTTGTTTTTTTAGAATGAACTGTCATGTCATCTGAAAAAAAGTTTAAATATGCCTTTACAATCTCTATTTTCTTTTTCTCCTTTTCTTGCCTTATTGCACTAGCTGGAACCTCTAGAACAATATTTAACAGAAATATTAACAATGGATATCCTTACTTTTTCCTCATCTTAAGGGGAGAATACCTCAACATTTCACTATTAAGGGTAATATTTACTGTACTTTTTTTTGTAGATGCTCTTTACCAGATTGAGGAAATTTTCTTCTGTTTCTAGTTCATTGAGAATTGCTTTCACAAATGAGTACTGAATTTTCAAATTCATTACTTTCTGAAATAATTTTAGATTTACAAGAATTGCAAAGATAGTGTAGTGTTTTTGTATACCCTTCACCCAGTTTCCTCTCATGTTAAATCTTACATAACCCTTGTAAAGTACCAAAGTTAAGAAATTGACAATGGCACAATAGTGTTAATGAAACTATAGACTTTATTCAGATTACCAAAGTTTTCCCCTGTAATGTTCTTTTTTTATTTTAGGATCTAACCCATATACCACATGGCATTTAGTTTTCATGTTTCCTTATTTACTCCGATCTGTGACAGTTTCTTAGTCTTTCATATATTGTCACTTTAGAAGAGTCATGTGTTTTGTAAAATGCACCTCAGGTTGGGCGTGGTGGCTCATGCCTGTAATCCCAGCACTTTGGGAGGCCGAGGCGGGCAGACACGAGGTCAAGAGATTGGAACCATCCTGGCCAACATAGTGAAACTTCGTCTCTACTAAAAATACAAAAATTAGCTGGGCATGGAAGTGCACGCCTGTAGTACCAGCTACTCGGGACGCTGAGGCAGGAAAATCGCTTGAACTCGTGAGGCTGCAGTGAGTCGAGATCATGACACTGCATTCCAGCCTGGTAACAGAGTATGAGACTCCACCTCAAAAAAAAAAATGCACCTTAATTTGGATTTATCTGATGTTTTCTCAGAATTAGACTGAGATTATGGATTTTGAGAGAAGAATATTACAGAGCTGTTGTGCCCTTCCCATTGCATCACTTATGGCAGCATATGATGGCCACATCAACTGATGATGAGAACTTTGATCATGTGGCAAGATGGGGTCTGCCAAGGTTTCTTATTGTCACATTACTTTTTTCCCCTTTCCATAGTCTATTCGTTAGGAGAAAGTCCACAGACAAGAAAAGGGAAGGGTATCAAATAATTTGTGGACATATGTTAAAACCACAACAGTGATTAATATTTTAAGGTAGTACAAATATTCTATTTCTCTTTAATGTTTTGCCCAATAATTTTAGTGTTCAATGGATCTTGCCTGTAGCAATTATTATTATGGTATTCTAATGGTAATTTTCCATTTTCTTTCTTGTTTCTATGTTTATTAACAGGAATTCTTCTCTAAGTAAGATTGGTCCCTTTTCTCCCATTGACTTATTATTCAGTCAGTTATTTATATCCATATATATTCATGGATGTTTATTTTAATCTTTGAGCTATAATCTAATATTTTTATATTGCTTAAACTGTTCCAGCTTTGGCACTGGGACTTTTTTGAGGTTGGCTCTTTTGTCCTTTTGAAATGTCCCCATTAAAAAAAAGTTCATTGTTTACCATTTCCTTACTGTCTGGCACTATGAGATGCTCCAGGCTTATTTAGTATTTTCCCTTCCTCAGCCTTAGAATCAGCCATTTCTCCAAAATGTCTTGATTCCTTTTATTGGAGGATGGTATTAGAAACCAAGATCTGTGTGCTTAGGTGTCCTTGCTGCTACTGAGCCGTTACTATTTCTTGGCCCTCTGGGGACAGAGCTAGTAATTATATGTATGTATACTGGATTTTTAATTTTGTCAAATGATTTTTCTGCATCTATTGAAATTATGATTTTTCTTAGTTTGATGGCATGAAAAATTACAAATATCTGACATTTTAAAGGATGTTTTTCCAGTATTCCTTAGAGCTTTGCAAGTATTACAAGGTTTTGTTTGTTTTAGAATATCTAGCTTTCCATATTGCCTGAACAAATCTTCCTAAGATAACTCTATAATGATTTTGATATGTCATAGGGCACAAACCTTCTTTTTTCTTCTTAATTGTTTGGCTATTTTGGGACCTTTTCTAGTCCATAGGAGTTTTAGTACCTACTTAGAAAGTTTCCCAAAAAGTCCTGTTGGGATTTTTATCGAAATGGCTTTGAATTTATAGATTAATATGAGAAAAAAGGGCATATTTGCAATATTCCATTTTTTCATTTATCTCACATGCCCTTTTTGTGTCCTTCAATGATATGATATAAAGGACTTGTATATATTTTGTTACACTTATTTCTAGGTCCTGATGATTTTTGTTACTACTGTGAATAATTTGTCTTAGTTTCCTATTTTCTAACCAGCTAGTTATTACTTCATAAATAATATTATATTTTGCACTTACATAACTAAGTGATTTGCAAGAAATGATTTTTTTCTTTTCCTTCTGATCTTCATATCTCTTATTCTTTTGCTTGTGTCTAATTTTACTGGCCAGGACCCCCAGTACAATGAAGAATAGCAGTGCTGATGATGGGCATTCTTGTTTTGTTCCTGACTTGCCTAAGAATACTTCTGTAGCACTGAAGCTTAGTATGATGTTGCTGCTGGATGTTTAAAGTTCTCTTCTCCTTCTCGTTCTTTCAGAGTTTTATATCATGAATTGTTTTGGATTTTATTATTTTTTTCTGAATCATCTGGACTCTGAAGCCAGATTGCTTGCATTCAGTTCCTAGTTCTGCTCCTGTGCTGCCATGTAATATAATCTTGGGCAGTTACTTCTCTGTGTTTCAGTTTTCTCATTTGTAAAATTTAGGTACAAGTGTCTACCTATAAGGTTGTTGAGAGAATTAAATGAGTTAATACATAAAAAAGGGTAAGAATTGTGCTTAGCCCTAGGAAGTACTCATTTGTTCTTCATTTCTTAGTGTTAGGTTATTTTACATTATTGTAATAAGTAAATTAATTACTAAAACATCTTGTACTTTTAAGTAACCTTACACATATTTATTTACATGATTTGGATTTAATTTACTGTTTTAATTTTTTTCATGTAACATTCATGAGTCATAAAGTGACTGTTCTTTTGCTATAGCAAAGGACATAATGAGTGATGGATTCCTAGAACAACATTACACAAGAGTTAGCAACTGAGGTGGCAACATTCCCAACTTTCTGGAGCGATTTATATCTGAGTCTTTTGATAAGCTACAGATAGAGATAGCTCTTGTGTGAGCAAATTCAGAACTTGGCATGTATTGTGGAAAATGGCCACTAAACAAAAAGGAAAAGTGATTTTAGCTTTTCTACGTGTTTCATGTTACATCATTAATACATTGTATTTTTTTTGTGTGGAGATTTCAGTATTTGGAATATTTGGAAAGATTCGTTCACCAGTGCTGCACTGAGCACTTTCTATGCCAGGCAGTGTGTTTTGTTGGCTTAGGGGCATATCTTTGCTCTTCAGGAACTTAAGGGTCAATTAGGATCATCTTGAAGTTGAAGGCAGGGCTGTTTGTATCATTCAGGGAAACTCAGTGATTCTTTTTTTAAAAAAAGTTTTTGAACTTTCTCTTCCATTTGCATTCTGAAATACAGGAAAAAATATTTAAACTTTCTAATGTATTTCTTTCTGTTTCTTTCACTCCCCTCAGCACCTTGATTTAGGCCCTTGTCACCCTATGCTATTTTTCCCTATATTGACTTTTCTTCACTTTGTATCATGTATAATGACCACTGGGGTCAGTTCCCTGAAAAAAGTCCTTTAGTGGCATCCCAGTACTTATGAGGTTCTTGGCTTCTTAGCTTGACAATGGTCCTCTTTTTGTCTGGTCCTAACTTACTTCATTGGCCTCTTCTCTGATTTCTCAAAACTAATCCAGTGGTACAGGTGGTCCTAACCACTCATCAGCCCCTAAAGTGTTCACTCTCCTGCTTTTGCAGCTGTGTTCTTATTTGTGCCAATTCCTCTGTCTTAAATTTTCTCCCCAATTAATTTTTAACAATTTTCCAGGCTCTGTTCAGAGAATACTCACTCTACAACCCTACTAGCTAGATAGAAACCCTATAATTTATAACCTATAGCCCTTGTTAAATTCTTACCTTTCATCACCAATCTTTATATCTAAATGTCTTTTCCAGATAGTCAGGTTCTTAGATAGGGTTCAAGTGCCTGATATGATACTTTGCATACAAAGAGCAATTGCTAAATAGCTACTACTAAAGTACCTACTATAATTGTGCTACAATTTTGCAAAGTAAGTATTATTATCTCTCTTAAATTGTGAAGAAACTTAGTATCAAAGAGATTAGGAAACTTGCCTAACACCGTATAGTTAATAAGTGGCAAAACTGGTTTGTCTGAATCAAAGCTCTTGCTCTTTCTTCCATGCCGTACTGCCTTTGTGCTAAAAATAAAGCAATAGTTAAATAAAATTACTGAACAGAAGCGTTTATGATAAAACACACGCTGAAAATGACATACACAATGAAAGCTTTGCTTTCACTGTCAGTATACTATGGAATCTTCACTTTGGTGACCATGATAGTTGCTGTGGACTAACTGGTATACTCTTACTTTCTTTGGACTTTCCTTCTAAGTTTTTGTTGATACTAATGAATAAAGTTTGAGTAATCTAATTTTAGCTTATTTCGGGATAAGAAAAACAGTGAAGTTTAGCCACACTTTGCTTGGTGTTTTATTTTAAGTAGAAAATTTTACATTTGCCTAATCTTTGCTGGGCAATGGTTAAGGTAAAAAGAGCCTACTTATCTTTCATAAAAAGTACTTTTTCTCTGCTTCTGTTGAGCTATAAAACATGTGGGGAAGAAAAACATATGAAGGCTGCCAATCAAGTATATAGTTTGATGAGTTTATGTATATATATGTATACCTGTGTAACTACAACCAAGAGCAAGATAGAGAATATTACATCCCTCAAGAAGGAGAAAATTCCCTCATCTACCTCCTGGCCAACACCTCCCCTACAGATCACACTCTTCTGATGTCCATCACTGTAGATTAGTTTTGTCTGTTCCTTCCCCCTGACGCTGCCCCCCGAGATTGTATCTCACTCTCACCCAGGCTGGAGTGCAGTTGCACGATGACAGGATGACAGTTCATAGCAGCCTCAACCTGCCAGGCTCAAGTGAACCTCCCACCTAAGCCTCCCTGTTTTCTTGAATTTTAAGTATAATTTTTTAAGTATAATTATTCTTGAATTTTTTAAGTATAATTATTCTTGAATTTTAAGTATAACCAAACAGGATGTACTCTTTTGTGTCTGGCATTTATTCAGCGTAAATTTTTGAGAGTCATCTGCGTTGATGCATCTATCAATAGGTGGTTCTTTGTGTATTTTTTTCTAAGTAGGAATTCATTGTATTTATATACCACAATTTGTTTATCCATTCTGTTAATAGCTATGTGGGTGTGTTCCAGTTTGGGTTCTTACAAATAGACCTGCTGTGAACACTCATTCACACATCTTTTCATGAACATTTGTAGTATTTCACCAAGGAAAAAATCTGAGACTAGAATCGTTAGACCATAGGGTAGATAAACAGTTTACAAAACTCAATGCATATGTGTACACTTTTGCTAGCAATAAAATTTGTAGTTGCAGTGTACATTTTCATCAGCACTTGATATTGTTAGTCTTTTTCATTTTAAGCCCTCTGGTGAGTTTCAGGTGATATCTCATGGCTTCATGGTCTCATGGTTTTCATTTACATTTCCTTGATGATTTTGACTTTTCTGTTTATCTTTTAATGCTTTTTTTTTTGGTGTCTTAATGAAATCCAGTTTATCAGTTTTTTAATTTTTTGTCCTGTTTAAGAAATCTTTGTCTATCCCACAATCATGAAGATATCCATTTTTTAAAATATTTAGATCTGTGACCATTCCATCATCTATCTCAAATTAATTTCTGTATGATGTGAGATAAAGGCCAAGGTTAATTTTTTCAGGATATAAATTTAATTGCTCTGGAATCTTTTGTGGACTTCTTCCCCTCCATTGAAATGCATAGTGCCCTTGTTGAAAATCAAATGCCTGAGTATGTGTGTCTGTTTCTGAACTCTAAGTTCTGTATTCTTGTTCTGTTTGTCTACCTCATGATCAAAGATGGCTAGCAAACTCACTATGATGTCTATATATCGGTCAGAAAAAAAAAACAAAACTGTGCTCCTGCTTCAAGGACAATACCCAGAACTTGCACATGACACTTCTGCCTACATCTTGTCAGTAATGTGACAACCTTTATCTTCAAGGGACATTGAGAAATGTTCTTATGCTGAGGAGTCATGTGCCCGTTTAAAATTCAGAGATTATATTACAAAGAAAAAAGGGAAGAATGAATATCAGAGAAAATTGGCAGTCGTTGCCATACTTTCTGTTTATGAGCTTTAGGTGCTTAAAAACATTCATTTGATTCAATTTCATCTACTTCTCATTGAAGCCTTCTTGATCAACTTTTGCTTGTAATCATACATGCAGACATAACAGCTCTGTGATAGGACTCTCCCAGATCCACCTGATAAGAGGCGTAATGGGGTCAGCTACTTCCTAGTGAGAGAAATGTCCAGACCTTGTTAAAGTTCTCTCAAATCACCCAGTGTTTCTTCTTTATGTGTCACCATTGTGATCATAGCAGTTGGGAGAGAATGAAACCCTAAATCAAGAAAATTTAAAGGAAGATGTGGCTCAGCAGGTCTCAAAATAGAGTGGACGATTGTGGGAAAGTGACTAGGTAAACAGTTTTTTGTTTTGGTTAGCTTCTGATCATCCTTTATCCTTGATATTTGGGAAAAAGACTAGAGGTCTAGATTTCAGTTCTGTTTGCCTTAATTTTATGGCTGGCTACCATTAATATATACAGTAATGTAGGAATTTTATGGAAATACTATTACTAGTCTTTGAAACAAAAGCCTCTGTTTTATAATTAAGATTTGAGCCCATCAAGTGTTAAATTTTCCCTTTCATCCCCAGAAAATATATTATGAAATGTTTAAAAAGGGTGATATTTCTTCCTTTAGTCTTCAGGCAATAAAAACAACCTTTATATTTCAGATTTGAAACATTTTATATAAGCATATGTATCATAATAGTGTTTGAATTTTAAGTGGTATGAATATCTTATGACAGTATAGCTTTTAAAGATATTTAACTTAGAAAACATTCATACATTTATTTAACAAATATTTATAGGAGGCAAACATAATTTGAAACTTTAACCAAAATGGTTTACACATAAACAGAAAGCATAGAAATCTGTTGAAATTCTGTAGTTTAGAATCATGTTTCCTTGGCTCAACTTACTCCTCAAATTAGTTTAACATTTATCCCCTTTCCCAAAGTAAAACAATAAAATAGAAACACCATAACAAAAAAGCAAAAGCCAAAAATTATGCATTGAATGATATGAAAAGTGTAGCTCAAAACGTACATATAAATATCTGCATAACACTACAGTTTAACTTTTTTATTAGTTTAAGTTTAAATTGAAAGGGACTCTGCTTTATTGTGAATATTTTCTGTGTTGACCACTTGTTGTAAATTATTTTATTTAATTGTCTCAACAACCTGAGAATAGTTTTGTCTCCTTTGTACAAATAAGAAAATTTTGGCTGAGAAAGAATGAAGCCTTTCCCGACATCAGACAATTAATAAGTAATGCAGTGAGCATTTGACCTCCGATCACTTGGATTCTGAGCACAGTGTGCCTGTCCTTTTTGATGGTTCTATCTTATTGTTACTTAATTGTTCCCATTAGATGATGGCAAGATAGGGGCATCACTTTGAGAGATGTGAAATAGTCCAATTACCTCCATGAGGTCAGAAAATCTGAAATTAATGCAAATTTGCTATGAGCAAACACATCAGAAACTGACATGTATTATAATGGGACTTTATAATGAGAATTTTAATTGGATTAGAGCCCCACTCTTAAGACATCATTTAACCATAATTACCTCCCTGATGGCCCTATCTCCAAATACAGTCACATTTTAGGAGTTGGATTTTCAACATTTAAATTTTGGGGACACATTTGAATCTGTAACAGTGGGTTTTGCAGGAATAAAATGTTGGGACTGAATATGAGCTGCTCCAATGGTCACACTGCTGTCTCTCATCATCTGCCATGTTTTTTTTTTTTGTGCAAATAATAATAGTAGTAGTTATAATGCCATTAGTTTCATTTCGCTCCTACTTGAGATTTCAAGAGCTAGTGTGAAGTAGAGCTGCCTTGTTAAATCTGTCTGCACTTCTATGGAGTGTAAAATCAGTGTCATACACTTTAATGGTAATACCTTGTCACATTCAGAGATGTTTAAAACTGCAATCTGGAAAATTGCCTTTAAACAGCGAGGGGGGAAAGATGTTCATATTCTTAGAGGACACAGTGTGGAACATGTGGACATGGCATTCACTGTGAGGTTTTAAAATCTACAATATATAGGAAAATTGCTAGTTTTTCTGACACCTTTCTGAGATTATCAAAATAATAAAGATCCAAACCTAGTCTTTCCAGCAATGTAAATTATAAATTTCACCAGTATACTCTAGGGAGTCCCTGGTCCCTAACAGTTTTGAAATCCTTCACCAGATTCCAGGAAGCCTGGGGAGTAAAATGCTTCTTGATTAGTCCCTGATTCTACCTTCTTGTTCATCATTTTCAGAAGCACTGGCTCTGCCCCCTAGGGAGTTCTTTTTCTTTTTTTTTTTCCTTAGCTACATATGAAGTAGACATTTGAGAATTTGCCCCACTTGGGAACTGAGCAACTCTTTCTGTCCACTTCCGGCATATAGAGGGTTGGGGACCAAAGGGTCATTTTAAGACTTCAGCTGATAAGCTTATTCTTTTTGGCAGCACAGTTCTCTCCAAATTTGGAAGGTTTCTTATCTGTTTGTCTCCAATCAGTTCTGTGTGCTAGAAAACACAGCCTAATATTTACTTTTGTCATGCATGAGTCCTGGTTCTCAGATTTGCTACATTGATTTGCATTCTGACTCCCATAGCTGTCTTTCTGGTCCTAAAGGAAGTTATCTTGGGACTGGCTGGCTTCTACTGGAAAGCTTTACTTTTAATCTGCCCTGTTCTCTTAGTCATCTTATCCACATGAAACAGTTTAATGGAGGATATACTATGTATTCTTATCCTGAGACAATTTTGTTTAAAAAAAATTTTCCTGGGCTTTTGATCTTCAAAGTCTTATCTTTAACTGTTAGTGTAGGGGTGGAGAAGAAGTTAGTTTTTATAGTTGCAAAATCTGAAATGTCTGCAGTCTCCTCATTCCCTTTCACTTCTTGGAAACTGGATAGTTCTTTTCTGAGATCAGCTCTTTCTTGAAATACTTTGTCAAATAAAGCCAATAATAACCAATAAACATTTCAATTGTGTGGTTTTGTTTTGTTTTGTTTTTTTTGAGATGAGTCTCACTCACTCTGTCACCCAGATGCAGTGGCATCTCGGCTCACTGCAATCTCCACCTCCCAGGTTCAAGAAATTCTTCTGCCTCAGCTACCTGAGTAGCTGGGATTACAGGCACATGCCACCAGACCCAGCTGCTTTTTGTATTTTTACTAGAGATGGGGTTTCACCATGTTGGCCAGGCTGATCTCTAACTCCTGACCTCAAGTGATCTGCCTGCCTCGGCCTCCCAAAGTGCTGGGATTACAGGTATGAGCCACCTCGCCCAACCATATTTCAGTTGTTTTCTCTTGCCTCTTCTCTAGAGTTACATGTTCATTTGGCAGGAGATCTGCCTCCAAAAGTAGCAGAAGCAAATGTTTTACTAGCTATGTTGCCACTGTATAAAACGCATCACTATCTTTCTGGCCCTTAAGATCAGTTTCCTCACTACTTGCTGACCACTAAATCAAGGTCATATATTTTAGGTTTTTGCTAAAATAGCATCCTACTTCTGGTACCAGTTTCAATCCAACATAGTCAGGATGGTCTAACTTTATATTGTGCTAACAAGCCATCCCCAAACCTCAGTGGCTTCATTCAAAAACAGTTTATTTTTTGCTTGCAATAAACTCCACCATGGATTTGCAGAAGACTCTGCATTGCATAGAGAGACTCAAGCCTGTGGGTGTACCACCTTTGTCATTGTATACTTTATAGGACACTTGGCCTTCTGAGATGCTGTGGCTCAGAAAGAAAATGTTCAATGGTTTTCCCTCCATAATCAGCTTTTTATTAACAGCCTAGAACTAATCTCATGCCCCTCCTAACTTTAAGGGAGTAAAGTTTAAGCCAGGATATAAATAGAAACACTTTTACCATACATCTAAATATTTATAAGATACAAATTAGGCAGACCAACTAAGTCCAAAGCTAACCAACCAAATCCAAAATAGATCTTTCCTTGACCAATTTCCCTGATATTTGCTGGAAAACCTTGTTTGAATGTGGACTTCTTGGAGTCTACTTCTAGAACATGGCACTGGGGGAAAGCTGGCTACTAAGCCCTGGCCTGTCTTACCTTCTCTAACTGTACTATGGTCACTCTGCCTGCTATGTCCACATCTCTGGCAAACAGCAACCCCTTCACCACCCCTTGGGTTTAGGGGTTGCATATAACAGGGGTACAATCTGCCCTTAAAAACACAGATCTGGGAAAGAGCCTGTGCAGTCCCTGGTTAGCAGGCTTGACGCTCTTTGGACAAGGAATTCCATGGTTCTGGGAACTAGGAGCATAGCCTAGGAGAAGGAGTCTAGGCTTGGGTGGGCATCTTCGCATTAGGCCTTTGGACTCCTGACTCTAAAGGAAATGGTACAGCTAGATAAAGGCTGGAATGGAGCATGGATCCTAAGGCAGAGCCCCTCTTGCCCAGGTTGAGGGCAGTACTGAGTGAGTGCAATGTCTGTATGCCTAGAAAACCAGACAGGTTATGGGGTGAGCACAAAAGTCTCTACTATACCTCATGCTTACCAATTTGGCTTCCTTAGTAGAACTAGGGAAGGAAGATGCCCTAATCACCAACACTGAGTATCATGTCTTGACAATTAAAATCTTCATTATAAAGTTGCATTAAGAAATATAAGTCAGGTTTCTGAGGTATTTCCTCATAGCAAATTTGCATCAGTTCTAGGTTTTCCAACCTAATGGACATAATGGGACCATGTCACATCTTTCAAAGTGATGCCTGTATCTTGCCATCATCTAATGGAAACAACTAAGAAACAGTGAGATGCTTGTTATCTGTCTGATGTTGGGAAAGGTTTATTTCTTTTTCAGCCACAATTTTTTTATGTGTACAAAGGGGCTAAAGCCACCTATTCTCATGTGGTTGGAACAATTAAATAATTTACACCAAGTGGTGAATACAGAAAACATTCATAGGCAAAGCAAGATCTTTTTTCTCAATTAAAAATAATGAAACAATGAGCTTTTCTAAGGAGTGTGTCTGATAGATAATGCAGGGGCATAACTTAAAGGAGGAAAGAGGGGTTGGGTCCCTGGAAGATGAAGTCTTTAATATCCTGAAAAAAGTGCCTTGGGGCAGCCCTGGGCTCTTGCATATCTTGAAGGGAAGGTATGTTTTTACTGTCTCAACCTAGCAATCTCTCTTGAGCCTCAGTGTCCTGGTTTTAAAAATGAGGATAATAAGAATTGCTTTGATGACCTTGATAAGGCTCTTTTGATAGAGTAGTAGAGATTAGAGCCTGGGGAATGGGTTGGAAATTAGTGGAAGGTAAGGAAATGGGATTATCTAAGATTTCTGTTCTTTCAGAAGTTTGTCTGAGAAACGGTGGGAGTACAGCAGGACCTGGAGGTCAATGAAGGTTTTGTTCTTTAAAAACTGGGGACTATTGGCCTGGCGCCATGGCTCACGCCTGTAATCCCGGCACTTTGAGAGGCCGAGGAGGGCAGATCATGAGGTCAGGAGATTGAGACCATCCTGGCCAACATGGTGAAACTTTGTCTCTACTAAAAATACAAAAATTAGCTGGGTGTGGTAGCATGCACCTGTAGTCCCAGCTATGCCAGAGGCTGAGGCAGGAGAATCGCAGGAGAACCCAGGAGGCAGAGGTTGCAGTGATCCAAGATCACACCACTGTACTCCAGCCTGGTGACAGAGTAAGACTATGTCTAAAAAAAAAAAAGGAAATATCAGAACATAGTATGTGTCAATGACAAGTATCTTAGTAGAAAGGGAGAAGAAAACATAGAAGAAATTTTGAACAGAGAGATGGAATTGGCCTCTGGTTCTAGGGAGGGTGCATCCTCCTGTGGATATAGGGAAGTTTGTGGGTATGTGGGAAGTTTGTGAACTAGAAAGTGGAGATGCCCTATCCAACAGCTTTTGTCTCACAGAAGCATGAAGTGGAGATGTTAACAGAGAGATGTTATGTGTGAGTGTTAGGAGTGGGGAGGGCAATTGGAAGATAGGAGAGAAGGTGTGAAATGAAATAACCGAAGAGTAGGGAAATGTATAATTGTTGGGCAGTCTCTAGAACCCAAGTGAATTTGAGTTGGCAGAGTTAGAGTCTGTTTACCCATGTGTACATACATGGAGAGAGAGAGAGAGAGAGAGATTGATTGATTGATTATGAGGAATTGACCCAGATGATTATGGAGGCTGAGAAATCCCACAGTCTGCTGTCTGCAAGCTGGTGGTGTGATTCTGGTCTGAGTCTGAAGGCCTGAGAAACAGAGGAGCCAGGGGTCTAAATCCTAGTCCAAGGGCAGGAAGAGATTGATGTCCCAGCTCAGGCAGGCAGGAAGAAAAAGGGGTGAATTCCTCCTTCCTCTACCTTTTGGTTCTATTTGAACCCTCAGTGGATTGGATGTTGCCAGCCCATATTGGGGAGGGTGGTGTCCTCCCAAGTCGACCAGCGCGAGTGCTGATTTCATCCAGAAACACCTGCATGGACACAGTCACACTGAGCTTCCTCTCGGGGCTTTTCAAGTTATCCCTGAGGTATGCATGATTATTTGGTTAGTTCTGTGATTACAAAAGTGCATAGGGTTTTAAGTGGTCTGCTCTGAATTTTTCTCCCTCTGTTATTTTTGGTGTGAGATTTTACAGACTATGAGTTATTTCAAACATGCCTGACCTATCTTCATGTCTATGCAAGGTCATTGCAATGAACTGAATGTGCGTATCCCCCCAAAAGCCATGTGTTGAAACCCTAATTCTAATGAGATGGTATTGGAAGGTGGGGCCTTAGGGAAGAAATGAGGCCATAAGGGTGGAGACTTCAGCCTTTATAAGAAGAAGGCAGAGGACTAGCTGGCTTTTCTTCCCGCCTTTTGAGGATAGGAGAGTCATCAGTAGACAGTTGGAGGAGGTTCCTCACCAGAACCTGCCCATGCTGACACCATGATCTCAGACTTCTCCCCTCCAGAACTGCGAGAACTACATGTTGTTTCAGCCATCCAGTCTGTGGCACTTTGCTGTTGCAGCCTGAACTGACCAAGGTAGGCATGGTCAGTTTTTAGAATTTTCAAATGCTTTCATGTAAAACGATAAAGGATATCATCTTCCTGACAGGTAAATGCAAGTCAAAGGAAAGTGCCCACAGTAGTCCCTGATGCCAGGTCTGGCCTTTCAGGGAAGATCTCGGTTTCCTCCTTCAAAACCTCTGGTGAAGTGGAGCCAACCTGCCATTAACTCTGCTGTGATTGTGCTCATCACAAGGGGATTTATGGGTGTTTGTGCATGGCTATTCTTTGTAAACAAAATTAGACAGATATAGTCTCTATCCTCCAATAATTTAACAACTTAAAAACAGTGACATAAATGTTATAGCTGAGGTGATAGACAAAATAAATATAAAACATTTAGTTAATCTTATAGGATATTCTAGAACGATGAACCACTGAGGAACCATACAAGTATTGTGTTCATACCGTACACCACCAGGTGACTATGTTTAGCAGCAGAGAAAGGGATGTTAGTTTAGACATAATCATTATTACTCACCATTTTACATGAAAGCATTTGAAAATTCTAAAAACTGACCATGCCTGCGTTGGTCAGTAAAGGGTGCAATAGCAAAAATTTCATCTCACCAAGACTTACTGGGCAAACATCACTGGGAATGGAAAAGTGTTTCTCAGTTTATATGTTATATGTTTGGAAAAAGCTTAGCAGACCAACTAGAAAGCTTATTCTAAATAAACACTATGCTTTTAGAAAGATATGAGAAACAAGGCATGTTAAACTTAAAGGGGGCTTTATGTATGTGTCTCCCTGGGAAAAGAGTTGGAGATAAATGTAGCTCATGGAGGAATTCCGTCATTCTTAGAACTTTGACATCTATTTTGTCCCATGTTTCAGAAATAGAGCTTCCAGAGAAAATTAAGATTACCATCTGCCTTGTATTTACTCAAGAAGACCAGGACACAATGTTTTCTTGAAATAATAATGCTTATAAAAGTCTTAACTCTAGGAGACTGAAAAGAGAGCTGTATCCAGTGTCCCCTGAGTTTATCACGCTGGCCCAGCCATGGACAGCTGGCTTCTTGGTGAGGAGGGCAGACAGGCATCAGAGGGTGGTATCTGAAAAGGAGGAGAGGGTTTCCTTCACCCTGATCCTCTTTGCTTACCCACCTTTAAGAAAATGTGAGTTTTTACTTTGGGAGGCCAAGGTGGGAGGATCACTTGGGCCCAGGAGTTCAAGATTAGCCTGGGCAATATAGTGAGACCTTGTCTCTACTTAAAAAAAAAAAAAAAGCCGGGGGTAGTGGCACACGCCTGTAGTCCCAGCTACTTGGGAGACTGAAATGGGAGGATTCATTAAGTCCCAGAGATCAAGCTTGCAAGCTTGCAGTGAGCCTTGATCACGTCACCACACTTCAGTCTGGGTGACAGAGACCGTGTCTTAAAAAAAAAAAAAAAGTCTTGAGTAACTGGGGGAGATTATAAAGCTAGTTAAAATCAGTTAATAGTGATATCTAGAAATCTCATAAAATATAAGCATTTTGAAGTTTTTTTCTTTTTAGCTACTCTTTTAACTGAAAACATTTTTCATATATTTAAGTGTTAGTGAAGTAATGAATTAACTTCCCTCCCAGAAAGTCAAGACTAATACTATGTGTCTTCACATGAAAGATGAACTTCAGAGCTCCATTTCCCTAGTTCCTATGTATAACTCGGTCATATGCACACCAAACCATGCTAATAATGCATTCTCCTCCCCTGGCTGCCTCTTGAACTTAGATCATCCAGGAGGCGTCTGTAAAGTCAGCACTGTAAAGAAAGCCTCGTCAGGGTATTTGAGGCAGCATATCAATGGCTTATTGAGTAGGTGCCTTTTAAGCACTGTTGGATGATAGGCAAAACTGTCACAGCTATGCATAAATGTGCTGCATAGTTTCACAGAAGAAAATATCTACTAATCCTCAGTTACAATGCTATATTATTAAGCTAATAAACCTACAGAAAGTTTGTCACCATAGGTGTCTGTTAAATTACTACAACCTGAACATTATCTTTGGAGTTTTAGATGTCTCTATTGGCTGAAGAGCCTAATTTTGAAGATTTTATCTGTTCAAAAATTTCATTTTTCCCATCATCATCTCTGCTCAATTGAATGTCTTTCTCAAGAGCAATCTTGGCTATGTGTAAACTGCTGCCTGACAATCCCAATGAATGTTAAGACTGTCTGTCAGGGCTGGTGAACAGTTTGTTGCTATAATATAAAATCTTTTCTGTATGTTCCAACCTTTGTTTTTGGCAATTTCCTATCATTTAGTGTTTGAATAAAATACTGCTTCCATTTTACACATCATTGTTTTGGATATTTTCCTTGTTGAGTTCCGGTATGTTAAAATGAAGCTCACCGATAACTGGGTGATTTCCTTGTCATAGCAATGAATAGTGACACCAAAATATCTTTACTTTATCATGGGTTTCCTTGAGGGATGGTAGTCTGGGTTCCCAGAGTCTGCTCCCAGGATCTAGGATTTGCCACTTGCTAATTGTTTGACCTTAGGCAACCTGTAAATCAGTTGGTGCCTCAGTTTTCTCCTCGGCCAAACGGGGTCAATGTGCATACATCAAAGCCTTGGTATTAGGATTAAATGAGATACACACACACAGACACACACACACACACACACACACACACACACACACGTATAATATGTAGCTTGGCCCATGGTGAGCACTCAGAGGTTTCTTATTAGAAATATATTGAAAATGCAGAATCTGTTAGTGCAGACACTTCTGCCTCCTGTACTTTTTGCATTTTGATTTTTGAAATGAGTGACCTATGCTGTGCCAACAATGAGAAAAACTTCTCTCCAGAGAATTTATTCCTTAAGCTAAAACTTTAATGCAGAAAACTAAAAGTAGTCACTCAAGATTTGACATACAGCTAGGAAGTAGTAGTAGTAGTAGTAGTAGTAGAAGACACAGAACTATGGACAGGGAGTGAAATACTTTTTGTAAATGGCTATTATTTTAATGTTAAAAATAGATGTGCAGTGGGTCGGGGCAGAAAGGGATTGTGGCAGAGGAGGTGGTGTGTGTTTGTAAAAGGGCAACATGATGGATCCTTGTGGTGGAACTGTTTAATATTTTGACTAGTAGTAGATATGTGGGCCTACACGTGTGATAAAACCGTATAAAACACATGAATATAATTAAACAGGAAATCACAATAGACTAGTAGATGGTATTAATATAAACATAACTGTTGTGATATTGTACTGTTGTTTTGTGAAATGTTACTATTGTGGGAAACTAAGTATGAACCTACAATGATCTCAAAATTACAATTAACAAATGTATGTGCAAATATATCAAACTAGTAACTTTTTATTTTTGTTTTCAGATTGTTCCTGCCTGATTCATAAACATCGTGATTGGCTTTTGTAAGCTGATATTTTAATTTTGTTTATCCTCTTTCCCCAATACCTCATCTTCTCTAATAACTTGATAATGTTTTTTTTAGAGCTCCTAAAGCAAAAATTGGAGCAAAACTTTTTTATTTTGGGTTCTGACATTATTTTTAAAGTCTGTTTCACTTTTTCTGGTACTCTTAGATGACAGTTGTTTTGATAGTGGTTTTTGGAGTACATGTCTTGGCCTAGGGGCATTTGTTTCCTTGTAGTGACTGACTTCTTATCAGAGTTATGGTTAGTGGGAGCAAAGGGCAGAGCTGAGGTTGTATATAGATGCAGACATCCTGTTGGACATTAGTCTTCCTTCAAAACATTTTTATGGGTCTTTGTTTTTAAATAGTCTATGTAGTATCATTTTTATGGAGGAGAATTAAAATATACTAAACCAATTTTTAAGGCATCTTTAAGAATTTATTGTCTGAGATGGCTTTGTTTTTCATCCTGTTAGGAGGGGAGAATATTGTTGCAAAGTAACATAACAATGATTTGCATTCTCTGACAGATTCTAAGTCTATATCTTGAATCTTGTTCTAGTAGGTTCCGTTTCATCTCTTTTGAGGCCACCAAGAAGACATATACCTCCAAAACAGTCTTATCAGTAGTACATATCTTGGCATACTCATTCCTTGGGATGTTAACTGACATTATTTGGAAAATTGGCCTATGGTCATTTAAATTTGGGGGAAAATCTGAGTTAAAATTAAATTAGACTTGTTTATTTCCAACAAGTGATTATCAAAGACAGGGTTTGGTCTATGGTGTTTCTCAAACGTATTTCACCATACAACCCCTACCTCATCAGATATACCATTGAACTGGTGCTCCTTGGAAAATTTTGAAAAATATTGCTTTAGAATTTAGGAAATTGATATAAATAACAGAATTAATTGTACACTTTTCAGAATGATAGCAAAAGAAGGACATTTGAGCAGAATGCAAGTTGGACCATAAAAGGACAGTTGGATTAGCTTAAAACAGCTGACATGGAGTTAGGCCTAAATCATTATAAATATAGTTATAAGACCACATAAAAATTTAAAATCTGGAAAGTAAAAATGCATCATTGTTCCTTATTCCTTCAAGATTCAGGATCTGTCCTTCCCTGTAAAACTAATGCGTCCTAATTCTTGGTTATTTTCAGGCTTCATAGAGTCCTAACATCCTGGCTTCTTAGTTTTTTTGACTTCCTCTCCTTCAGTGACCTTCTCTTCCAGACTACATCAGCAGCTTCCTTCCATGGTCATACTGTGGACCTAGTCATTAATAAGAACTACTCTCACTCCATGATCTTGAGTCCTAGCACCCCATTCTCCATCTATCCTCCCACTCCAACACATTTTTAACTCCACCTAGACATGCAGCTTTTCCACTGCACCACACTTCCTTCATATCTCACATCCTCCCTTACTCAACGTCAATAGCCCACCCTGTCATTAAAATCACTCATACACTCATCTTCCCTAAGCCTCCCCCTTGCTTCGTTGTACTTAGCCGTCTATATCCCAGTGCCTTGGTCTACTTATTCCATGCCTGCAGCAGTGCAGCTGAACATAGCTGGAGAAAAATACCCAGCCATGCTCAATTTCAAGCTTACCCTTGCACTTATATTCTTAGTCCCATCTCCTCTCACCTGCTCAAGGATAATGCTGCAGTAGTTGCCCCTTTTCTGTCCTGCATCATGCATCCCCACCTCCCTGCTTTACTTAAAACAATTATTAAACTCTTTACTCCATTTAATGTCTCTGCATCCTTTTGCACAATTTCTCAGTCTTTCTGGGCTTTCCACCAAAGTTCTCAAGTGTCACCAGTGACCTTCATATTGCAAACCCAACCATTAATTCTCAGTCCTTATCTTCTTGACCTGTCAGAAGCACTGACCCCATTGATCATGCTGCTCTGTGAGGTATGTTCTTCCCTTGTCTTCTGTGTCTCCACACGTTCCCCGCGGCCTCGCTGTTGCATGACCACTCTTATCTTTCTTGCAGATACTTCCTCATTGTCGTGACCTCCAAACATTGGCTGTCCCAGGGCACAGTCTCTGTACTTTTCCTCTCTCAATCGTCATTCCCTAGTTGCTCTCATTCATTTTCATGCTGACAGCTACCAAATTATCCCCAATGTGACCCTCTTCTCTAAACTCCAGATTCAAATATCCAATTGCTGAATGTCTGTTAGGCATATCAAACCTAACATGTCTGAGACTGAGCTCCTGGGTTCCTCTGTATTCCCAACCGAACTTCCTTCATCCTAAGTTGCCATTTACTGAGATGAGGAAGGCTCTTCTTCCAGTTGCACAGGCCAGGTGTCTTTGCAGCATCCTCATCTGTTCTCTGTCACCCTCTACACATCCAGCTATCAGGACATACTGTCATCCCCACCTTCCATACATCCAGAAGGCGACCAGTCCTCCCCACCTCTTCTGCTACTGCACTGGTGCACACCTTTATCATCTCTTTATAACAGTAGCCTTCTAACTGGTCTTCCTGGTTTCTTACTTTCTCCCCTAGAATTCACTCTCCACACAACAGCTGGATAAATTATTTAAAACTATAAGTCTGATCGTGTTACTTTCCTGCTCCAGTTTCTCCGGTCCTTCCCGTCTCGCTTACAGAGGCTTATCAGCTCCTATATGATATGGGCCCCATTACCTCTGGCCTAATCTTTGACTGCTCCCCTTCGCTCCCTGCTTTAGCCATACCAGTTTTCTTGTTTCTGCATCAGTTTTGCAGTTATTTTACCCACAAATAGCCACATGACTTACATCTTTACCTCCTTCATATCTTCACTAAATTGTCATCCTCTCACCCATGCCTTCCCTGACCAGCCTGTTGTAAACTGGCACCGTTTTGCCCACTAAATCTCTTAGCACTTCCTGTCTCTTGGTTACTTCGACTTTTTAAATCACCATCTGATACATATTTTACTTGAGCTTTGTTATAGGATGCAGTTAAGCTACTAGAAACAGTTAATTCAAAGATAAGCTTAATTCAGAGGTAAGCCTCACAAAGGTAGGAATTTTTGCATGTTTTGTTCACAGTGGTGAATCCCCAGTACCTAGAACAATACCAGGAAAAACAACTGCTCAATAAATACTAGTTTAATGAAAAAGATAAATGTTAAAAACAAAGTTTTACTGTAATTTGGGTTCCATACCCCTCAATAGATATCCCACAAAAATAGGAAAGTGGGATTGGGGAAAGGGATAGTATAGTAGTTACTGACTTTGTCTATTCCACTCTTCTGTTGCTGCTGCCTGATCATAGAATTGGGTAAATGGCTTGAGCTGGGACAATGTATTTGTAAGTATAAAGCACTAAGGCAAATATAAAGGATTGGAACTTTGTACTGAGAGGACTTCTGCCTCCAGCCATCTTGTAATAACAGGAACTGGAGTTATTCTTTTGCCTAAAATAGCCTAACAAACAGATAAACAAGAAAAGCCCATAAAACATGAAACAAAGGCATTCTAACATTGTACAAATGGCACAAGACAGTAAACCCTGAGAGAAGGAAAAAACAAATGATTTGCCCCAGGCTGCAGTGCAGAAAGGCGGAACCCAACATAGGTTATCCTAGGTTGAGATGATAGAGTTAGGAATTCTGGGAGGCTGAGACAGCTAGAATTTGAAGGACAAAGTACCAGAGAGAAGAGAGTTAGTTACAAAGAGAGTGAGCTCCAGAAGGCTCTCCTGGAGGCTTCAGCTGATTGCTGGTTAGTGTTCATGCATAAGAGAACTACCCATGGATGAGGAAATAGCCACTGGGAAGAAAAACATAGCTCATATAGGGCAGGGAAGAATGTGTCCCCTCTACCATTCAGAATGGAAATACCTTGTATATAGATGGAGTACTCAGAAGAGTAATGCTTCAGCAGTGAGGCAAAATTAGCCCTAGACTATGGTCTCCTCTGATCCTGCCTAAAAAATCTTAAAAATAAACCATTCAAGACAGGTCATAAAACTTTTTTGTAAAGGGCCAGATGGAAAATATTTTAGGACATGTGGGCCATTTGGTCTCTATTGTAACTACTCACTTCTGCTATTCTAGTGTTAAAACAGCCATGGACAATTTGTAAGGAAATGTATTTACATGTATCAGAATGTATTCCAATAAAATTTTATTTATAGAAATAGGCAGTAGGCCAGATTTGGCCTGTGGGCCTAGTTTGCAGACACTTGGTTTGAAGGATCAAATTATTTCAAGTAGCTTAACTGTATCCCAGAACAAAGCTCAAGGATATTTAAGGAAATACAAAATATCTAGCACCCATTAATAAAGTATGCAACGTGTAGCATTCAATCAGAATTTATTAGACCTGCAGGGAAGTAGGAAAATCCAATAATGAAGAGAAAACTCAATCAACAGAAATAGACCCAGAAGTGACACAGATCTAACAAGTGGAGATACTAAAATAAATTAGATTTAATAAGGATATTGATAAAATAGTTATTATTACTGTGTCCCATATACTCAAGATGGTAGGTGAAATCATAAGCTTGTTAAGAAAAGATGGATGCTATTAAAAGACCCAAATTGAACTTCTAGACTTCTAGAGATTATATAAACACCTGAGGTGAAAAATACACTGGATAGGATTAATGGCAGATCAGACATCAAGAAAGAAACATGTCATGAACTTGAAGACATAGCAGTTAAAATTATACGAAATGAGACATGAATGGAAAAAAAAATTAGAAAAAAGTGAATCGCACATCAGTGAGCTGTGGGACAACTTGAAATGGCCAAATATGTATGTGATTGGAGTCCCTAAAGGAGGAAGAGGACAGAGAATAAAGATGTAATGCCTGAAGACTTGCCAAATTTGATGAAAACAATAAACCCACAAATCTAAGTTAAATAAATATAAAGCAAGTACAAAAAACATAAAGAAAACTACACCAAGGGACACCGTAATCAAATAGTTTAAAACCAGTTGTAAAGAGAGATTTTAAAGCAGAGAAAAAAGACTCTACATTCAGAGGAACAAACATGACAGAAGGAATGTAATCCAGAAGACAGTGGAGCAACACCGTCCAAGTACTGAAAGCTAAAACCGTTAATCTATAAATCTATAGTTGTGACAATATCTTTCAAAAAAAGGTGAAACATGCAAGCCTTTCTTTGATAGGAAAATAAAAGGTGAAATGAAGACTTTTTCAGACATACTAAAGCTGAAAGAATTAATCACCAGTAGACCCACAGTGTAAGAAATGCTAAAGGAAATCTTTAATGAAGGAAAATAATGCCAGATAGCAGTAAAGATCACCAGAAATGGCAACCACCTGGCCAATACTTATGATGATGATTATTTTTAATATTGTTTAAAAGACTGTTTAAATAAAAATAGTAGCAAATGGGGTGTATAACATGTAAAAGCAAAAGGTACAATAATTGCGCAAAGGTCAGGAGAGGAAAAATAGAAATATATAAAGTTTTTATACCCTACATGAACTGGTATAATATCCCTTAAAAGTACACCCTGGTAAGTTAAAGATACAACAACCACTAAGATATCAAAACAGAGTTATAAGCCAAAGGGGATAAAATTAGAGAAAAATAATCAATTCAGAAGAAGAAAAGGAGCAAAGAATAATTGGGACAATTAGAAAACAAATAACAAGATGGTGCATTTCAGCCTAATCACATCAGTAACCCCATTAAGCATAAATGGTCCATCATAATTAAAAGGCAAAGAATGTCAGATTTCATACACACATTGGCTGATCTGAAGGTAGAGAATTATCTCAATTGATTGTTCACAGTCAGATTTAATACACACAAAACCCCGTGAGAACTATATTCTGCCTACAAAAAATACACTTCATATGTAAAAACACAAATATTAAGCTAAAGGATGAAAAAAATATCATTTTTAGCACTGAGTTTTAAAAACTGTAGTAACTATGTTCATATTAGACAAAGTAGAAATTAGAACAAAGAATATTACCAAGAATAAATAGAGTTATTTCATAATCATAAAGTGGTGAATTTATCAAGAGGAAGTAATCTTAAATGTTTATGCATCTAGTAAAAGAATTCCAGTATACATGGGAAGAAATTGACAAATTCACAATTATGGTCAGATGTCAGCACCCTTCTCTCAACAGATAATAGATCAAGTAGTTGGAAAACTAATAAGACTATAGAAGACATGAACAGCACTGTCGACCACGTTGACTTAATTG
This sequence comes from Aotus nancymaae, assembly GCF_030222135.1. Taxonomy (NCBI): domain Eukaryota; kingdom Metazoa; phylum Chordata; class Mammalia; order Primates; family Aotidae; genus Aotus; species Aotus nancymaae. The sequence continues at coordinate 23,776,189 of NW_026988454.1, forward strand.
ACATTTAGAGAACACTACTCAACAGCAAACTGCACATTTTTTCCAAGCATAGCCAGAACACTTATCAAGATAGACCGTATTCTGAGTGGGAAAATAAGTCAATTAATTTAAAAGGATTTAAATCATACAAAGAGTGTTCACTGACCATAATGGAATTCAGTTAGAACAGAAAGGAATCTGGAAACATATCTTAAACTGAACAAAAATCATACAAAATATCTTCTTAGACTATGGAATTAAACGAGAAGTTAATACCAGAAAAATTGCTGGAAATTTTCCAAATATTTGGAAATTAAACAATATACTTCTAATAACCCATGGATCAAAGAAGAATCTCAAGAAAAATGTTTAGATATTTTAAATTAACTGAAAATGAAAATACAGTTTATCAAAGCATGTGGGATACAGCTAAAACAGTGCTTCAAAATTTGTAGCATTAAATGATATATTAGAAAAGAAAAAGAATCTAAAATCGATAATTCAGTTTCCACCTTAGGAAACTAGGAAAATAGAACAAATTAAACCTGAAGTGAGCAGAAGAAAGTAAATACTGAAAATTAGAGCAGAAGTCAACAAAGTAGAAAACAGGAAAACAATGGAGAAAATCAACAAAATAAAGAGCTAGTTCTTTGAAATGATGAGTAAAATGATAAATCTCTTTCCAGGCAAGCAAGAAAAAATGAGTACACAAATGACCAATATTAGGAATGAAAGAGGTCTTATTCTGTTAATCCCATGGGTAATACAGAATGAATAAGAGAATAGTATAAACAAGCTCTCACCCACATATTTGGTAAATTAGATAAAATAGACTAGTTCCTTGAAATATATAAACTAAAACAGCTTCTAGACAGCAAACCCAGATGGTTGAACTGGTGAATTTTACCAACGAATTCTACGAACTAACCAGTGGGACAAAAAGGTAAACAGTCAGCACCAAAAAGAAATGAGCTGGCCGGGTGCGGTGGCTCACACCTATAACTCTAGCACTTTGGGAGACTGAGACAGGTAGATCACTGAAGATTGGGAGTTCGAGACCAGCCTGGCCAACATGGTGAAACAGTGTCTCTACTAAAAATACAAAAATTAGCCTGGCATGGTGGTGGGCTCCTATAATCTCAGATATACAGACTATACCTGTAGTTCCAGCTACTCAGGAGGCTGAGGCAGAGAAATGCTTGAACCTGGGAAGTGGAGGTTGCAGTGAGCCAAGATCGCCCCACTGCACTCCAGCCTGGGTGGCTGAGCCAGACTCTGTCTCAAAAAAAAAAAAAAAAAAAAGAAAGAAAGAAATGAGCTATCAAGCCATGAAAAAGCATGGATGAAAATTAAATATATATTACTAAAGTAAAAGAAGCCAGTTTCAAAAGGCTGCATACTATATAATTTCAACTATATGACATTTTAGGAAATGTAAAACTGTTTAGACAGTAAAAAGATCAGCAAAACTTCTCCGATGTTATAATGATGGAGACCTGTCATCATAAATATTTTTAAACTCATAGAATATAAAACACCGAGAGTGAACCCTAATGAAAACCATGGATTCTGAGTGATAATGATTTGCCAGTGGAGGTTTATCACTTGTAACATATGTACCACTCTAGTGGGGGATGTCAACAACAGAGCGGGCTATGTGTGGGGGGAAGGGAGCATATGGGATATCCCTGTAACGTAGGCTCAATTTTGCTGTAAACATATACTTCTCTAAAAAGTAGCCCATTTTTAAAAAATCAAAAAGGAAATTAGAAGATATTTTGAAATGAATGAAAATAAAACCATATTTTCAAGTGACTAAGATGCGACTTGTAGCAACGCTTAGAGAGGAATTTGTGGCGCTACATGCCTCTGTTAGAGAAGAATGGTCTCAGATTACTGACTCATCAGGGATTGTCATAATCATCTCCAAACGTCTGAATGTCTTTCATTAAAAAATATGTTTCTTTCATGTTGTAAGAGAAGACAGAATTAGGGGTAGTTACTTACAAAAAGCAACTCAGTTCTTCGGACAGAAACAATTATCATGCTTCACCAGCTCTGGGCTGAGTTTCTTTAGCAAGACATATTCCTTTAGATATTCATAACAGTCCTTTTAAACTGTTTCTGATATAAATGGTAGTAAAGAAAATATTTTAAAACATTAACAGGCAGTAAATTAACATGCACATTTCAAGTGATGTGTTGTATTGTAGGTAATGTAATATAAGAATAAGCAGTAATTTTAAAAGTCACATAACTGTAGAATTAGAAGGTGCCTTAAGTATTAATATTATTAAGTCAAACAATAGTGGCTTCAGCTTCCTGCCTCTTTAATATCAAGGCCTTGGATGAAATTTTTAAAAGGCAGTGAGGGCATCCATTTAAGTTTTCAAATTAACAAAAGGCAGTATAAGGAAAACTAAATCACTGACTGAGATACTCAGAATTCACCACCGCCCCCCACACCCAAAAAAAAGTCTCAGGCTCAAGGGCGACTAGGAATATTCCAGAAGTATGTCTATACTTGATAAAAGGTTGGATAAATGTCACCTTCTCTGCAGAACCTTTTCTGGTTCTCCCAGTCTTGGTGGCCTCTGTCTTCCCACAGTCTTCTGTACACTCTGTACTGTGGCATCTCTATGCCACCACCCATTAATAGGGTGTTATGAAAAATGAGACAAGGAATAAAAACTAACGTTTCCTGTTTACCACTGGCAGTCTTCTCTTATGCTAGAAAATTACTGTTTTCTCTTAGTAATGTGAGGGTCAGTGAAGTAAGATATGTGTTCTTTGAAAACATGAAATCACTATCTACAGACAACAAATATCCCTGTGTGTGTTTTTCTCTTCAAGTGGTAACAGTCTGTGAATTTCTTCCTGTTACCAATACATTTCTACTTGAAATGGCTAAGTGGCAAGAAGTAAAGCTGAATTGTACAGAAAAACCACACTGCTTCTTTATAGTAGCAAGGATTTGCCTCAATTAGCCTTTTAAAAAGACACTTCAATTAGTGTTTTTGTTTTGTAAAGTAGCTTCTTTCTCTTTTATAATAGTTTGATCTTGGTTCATTAGTTGCCCCCCATAAAATCCTAGATTTGAACACTAAACTTTTAATGCTATCGGGGATCATGCAATCTGGAGACTGAATGTTAAATTTTATGTCTTTTTCTTGAAAAGAAGTTTTTCCTTTTAACAAGCTTTACACTGGTTTGATTTTCAGCGTTGATAATAGCTATCATTATTGAGCTTTTGTTGTATGCCAACACTGTTTTAGGAACTTTATACAAGTTACCTAATTTGATAACTTGTATAAATAACCCTGTGAGGTTATTATTCCTTTTTTACAGATGGGGAAACTGAGGTTCCAAAATTAAGTGCTTAATTTATAAAATTATTACAAAGTGACACTAAAATTTAAATACAGATCTGACTCCAGAGTCCATACTCTTAAAGCAACTACCTCATTGAATGGAAGTGGTACAGTGCACTGGCCTCAAACACTAGGATGACTTACTTAATATAACCTTGCTGAGAGAACTTCAGTGAATGATAATATCCCCATTACTTGGTAGCTGGGTATAATGGAAACAGCACAGGATTCAAAGATAGAATACTGGAATTTAAAGTTTTAACTTCTGATTATTAGTTCCATGACTTTGGCAAGTCAGTTTAGCTTTCTTGAGCCTATTAACTTCTCATTCAAAAATAGATTAATAAAACCATCTCTCTCAGGTGTTAAATGGGTCCAGTGGCTAGTGCTTCTCAGTGTTTTGTAAATGCTTTTGAAAGATACATAAATGGATTGATAAGTGGTTTTGGTCATTTGCCATAGACTTTCTTTCAGTAGTAAATTTCCTGAGTGCTTTTAAAAAACAATTTGATTTATAGAAATGTAGTGCATTTCCAGAGAACCTCTGCTGAGTGACAGAGTGAGCATTATTTGAGGAAGTTCTACTCATAAGCCTAGGTTTCTTTGATGAGATGTGTAGTTTTTGAGGAGTGGTTATTTCATAGTACTGTGTCAAGGAATTCTTCACAGATATTTCTGTCATCATTTTGGAAAGGTAGGAAGACAGAAAGAGGGGTTAAATGTATCCCCTCGGCCCAAAGTGAGTCAATGCCAGAGTTAACTTTAAGGTTCCTAAGTGCTGTCACATCGCTTTTGTCACAAGCTACCTTTCCTGTGCAATTGAGAGTTCTGTATATTCGAAGTCCATTTCTGTCCTAAATTGAATGTAAGGGAATGTCTTTTCTCCTTGAGGCTGTTCAGCTCTCTATACAAAACAGCATCTTTGACAGTTCAAGGTGAGTAATTAGTGAATAGATGGCCCTGGAGAGGTTGCTGATAACCCCCCAGGTCAGTACTGACGCCTGTGGGCACGTGGGAAGGTTGTGTCCCGCATTACCGAGTGAGTTCATACCTTTCGTTCCAATATTGTTTATTTTCTTTTTGGTTTCGCAATTTTGAAACTTAACCCATCGATTCCCATGTGTGCTCAGGATCAGTGACAGAAATGGAATGGAGCACAATGGAATGAATGCATTTTGTTATAGGCTTCCACGAAGGTTCGTGTGAAATAAGCAGTTCAGAAGTCAGTGGTGAATTTGGAAACCTCTTAGGTAACCAGTCAGAATAATTCATTTTCTTTCATAGTTCCTCTTGCTCTCTCCTCTCTCCCTGGCTATGCATTCTCACCTCACAAACACACAATTCATTCATACACAAGAGCTTGGATTACCCAGTTTGAGTGATGACCTGCATCCAATTAAAAAAAAAAAAAACTCTTATATCTCTGTTCATACTTTTGTTATGCAAACAATTTATGCAAATTAACCGTCTTTAAGTTGTGTTTCCTTCTCTGGAAATCACCCCTTAGAAACTGCAGCTCTGGAGATCAGGGTAACCCTAGAAACTGCAGCTCTGAATTCATCACGTTGTAGCAACTTACTGGGTGTAGCAGACTGGCTTTAGCACAGCAGTGAACTAATAGAGGCTGCATGGATAGCCATCTTCCTCTGGCTATTAGAACGCACTGGTCGATTGAGAATAAAGTTTCCATGTAGTTTGGGTACGGTGACATGAAAGAAGTTGCAGACTGTTCAGTGAGATCGTCACTTGTAGGGTTATAGGATGGAGGAAGAAAGGGAGAGTGAGAGGGAGAAGTTTATTTATGGAATGTCAGGGGGCCATTGAAGCTCAGCAGGCCCTAGAAGCAGTGGACTTCCCCCCATGCTTGTTTTCTCCCTCTGACCTTGGATGAACTAGTGAGCAGTATATTATGCCGGGTGATTGTGCTGGTTTGTCATGGTTAGCATTCTGGACTGTCACTGGAATGTAGGAAACGGATGAATTTGAATTGAACCATGAGGTGGTCTGCTGGGCCCTCTCCTTGTCTCAAGGAAACCTGTCGCTGTTTGTCTGGGCTGGGCCTAATGAAAGCAATGGAGGGAGAGAGAGGTGGGCCTTTGATCTCTTTGTTGCAGCTGCTCCCTGGGAACTCGCTGAAATCAATGCCCTGTTTTCCTGAAGGAATGAATGGCTCTGCCTAACTAGCTTTGTGAAGCCGTGGGGAATTCACTGCCTCTGTTTATTGACAGCTGAAAAGGAGCACATGGGGTGGAATGGACCTTCTTGTGAAAACCAGGCGCAGGGAAAATTAGACCTCAATTTAACACAGAGGAATTGGGAAATTCACCCCAAAGGAGACGGGAGTTTCTCATGCTTACATTAGAATTACTCAAGTTTGGGGCTAGTGTGCAATGAACAATGGAGGTTTTGTCACAACTATGTTATAAGTAGGAATATGGTCTGCATAACAAATGATGTTAAGTAGAAGTTGATTCTCCACCCTCCCTCTTTTTTTAAATACAGAAGTAGAGAAAAACAAATATTAACCATGATATAATCAGGTAATTCTTTTATTTTTGCTTTGAGAGGGAAGAAAACAGTGATACGGTAAGCATTATTGGTATTATCTGGAAACACTCTAAAATCCATCTTTCATTCATTATATTTTAAAACATCTTTGAACTTGGAAGCTACGTTCCACTCATGCCAGCGATTCATGCCATTCCGGATTGTGTGCATTGCATGGGAATATTACAATAATATTTTTATTTTTAAAAAAGTTATAGTCTTGGGATATTGTAACTGGAAGTCTGTGTCAAACAGCAACTGGCTAGTAGACCAAGATTAGCGCCTGACATTGCACCAGTTGATACATCTTAAAATTACCACCTTACTTAAACACACCAAAGAACAATTCTTGAGTTTATCACAAGGAAACATCTCTGAGATACCTTCTTTCACATCTCCCCCGCACTTGCTTGATTTCCCAGGAAGAATTTATAGCTTCTTCCTTTGGCCCCCCAGCCCTTTGTGCACACCTCTATTATAGCACTTAACACATGGCCCTGTAGCTCTTTATTTAGGTGTATTCTTTTAGCTGGAAGTAAAGCAGCTGTGTTGTATTCATTTTTATACCTCAAGCCTAGCAGAGCTCTTGGCTCAGTAAATGCGAGCTGAATGAATGGGGATTGATGGCTCCCTGTACATTCCTTTGAAAGTAATTACTTATCCCAGTTTCAGCTGCAAATACTAAATTTTGGGAGAATCTGATTGGTCTGTTGTTACCTGATTGTTGCTATTGCTTTTAAAAATTCTTCCTCTATGGAGAACTATTATGCACTTTTTTGCTTTAGCAAGTTTGTCAGGCAGTCCAGGGCTTCTAGAAGGAAGCATCACCAGTGTGTGGCATTTTCCTTTTCAGATCCAAGCTCTCGTCTCTGTTATTCTTTCCTAAAAATAAACCTCAGCGTAATGTTTAGATATTTCCATTAAGAAGATGAAAAAGCTTTTCATTTAGAATTTGTAGACTTTTACTTGACCGAATTTAGTGATTGAGATGGATAAGATGGATAAAGCTGCCATTTTACATGATTTAATTCTGTGATGTAATGTTAAATAATAACAAAACTCAGAACCTCCCTTGACAATTTCTTTAACCAGATTTATTACCATTGCATGTTTTGAATTCCTTATCAGAGAAAGCAAACACACAGCTTTGCTTCTTAGTGAAAAGTCTAAGGGAAATTTTGATTCTAAAGCACTGACTAGTCTGATTTCACAGACCCCTAGGACAAACCCAGTTTCTTAGCTATTCTCAACTTATACCCTCTTTTAAAAGCCAGAACTTGAAGTGAGAAATTGTTGTCAATATTTTTTGAGAAAATAACTTATCAAAATCGTAATGGAAATTTTTAGAAAGTGTTGTAAGAGGGAGTAAGTAAGCAGACAAGTACATGAACGGGCTAATATTTTACTCTCCGTGTTTTTTTTGTTTTATTTTCACTACCAAGATTATTTTTAAAGAACCCTATTTGCACTTCTGTTTTGATGAGTGGTAGAGGTAAAGTTTAAAATAGAGGTTTACACGTGTGAATTGCGGGAGGAATCTCGTGGAGGAAGGGGCGTTTGTATGGGTTGTACAAATAAGGTAGATTCAGCGGGTTGTGATTCTGCTGAGATTTTAGATTTCTTATGAAACAGGAAAATTACCATGACTTTGATCATTAGTAGACTCTCACCCTCATAAGTATTAACTTGAAGATAAAACAAAGCATTAAGCATAGCACTTAGGTTTCATAACTTGGCTGCTCAGTCCTCCCAGTTTCTGGAAGTAATTTTGTGTGACATAACACCAAGGTAGGGAGAGGCAGAGGGTGGAGGGAAACGTAGGAAATCAAACTGCACTTTTCCATTTGATGTTTCAGCTTTCAGCGGTGAGGCATATCTTTGTCTACATTAATAAAAAAGAACTACAGACAGGCCAGGGAAGTAACTCAGTTAAAAACTGTGTTCTTGCTATGCTTGTGGAATCAGATAATTTCAACTATGTGATTCTCCAGAAAAGAGCCTTTTTCCTCAGACTGCAGTCTGCTGTAATATCCAGGAAGAATAACTTCAAGTAACTTAAGAGTCAAACCCTCAAAATAGGTTTGGGGATGGACATATGTTATGTCGCTGTGTTTGCATGTGTATTAATCTACGTTAGCAAACTTCCTAGTAGAAACACCAGATACTTCCCTCTTAGACGGTTTCCCATGCACCCAGACTGACTAAATAAAGCAGCTTTAATAAACGTTTATCTAGCCATTGAAAATGAGACATCCTCCTTACCCACTAGATTTAACTGCTAGAATAGAAAGCTATTCTGAAATATAGAATTATTTAAAATTAAATAATGTATCAGTTGTATAAAATCAGATATGAGTATTATAAAAATCATCTGTAATAATTAGAGACAATCATTTGTAATTAATCATCTGTATATTAATGAGGCTGTTAAAATACTTAGTATGTTTTCAGTAGTTTAAATGTTTACTTTGCAACATTACATATTGTCTCCTCTAGTGAGACATTTTTCTGCAAGGAAGAACCTCAATTCAAGAGGAAAAACTCCAACTCAGCTCATACCTAAAAGTTTATGCCTTTTGCATTAGTAAGATTCAAATTGATATGGTTTTGTTATTTAAAAAAACACACACCAGCGGCCTTTTTGGTCAAGGCATCAATGTGGGCTACTCAGAGAAGGGGGTTACTTAGGGGTGGTGCTCAATTATTCATCCAATTGGTTTGGACCGCTAATCAGTAATGAATTTATATCTGTGGAGGTGAGGGTTGATGGGTTTAAGTTATTGATCTATTTCCTGTCTTCATTATTTTCACTGAAAGCTATATTTCCATCTCTTTTCAGTCTGTAAACATTTCACTGCTGCCCTCTTGTCACTTGCTGTCCAGTTTCTGTCCTTTTCCTTATCTCAAGGTGAATGATTGGGTCTGCACAGCAAATTCTTTTCTCCAGGCCTCTGCTGATAGCAGTGGTCTTGACTTCAAAAAAAAAAAAAATTGAAGTTAAGCCAAAGTGGGTTTAAAAAAATTTTTTTTTTCATCTTTTGCCTTTTAGTGGCCTTTTCTTTCCTCCCCCTCTTTACTCTCATCCCTGCTCAGGTTCTTGTCTCCTTTACCCAAAGGAATAGTGTTCTTCTTAGTTGATATGCTTTAAAAAGTTCTGATTATCTTAATTTTTTTTTTTTTTAGAGACTGAGTCCTGTTATGTTCCCCAGACTGGTCTCAAACTGCTGCCCTCAAACAAACCTCCTGCCTTGGGCTCTCAAATTGCTGGGATTACAGGCGTGAGCCACTGTGCCCAGCCATGATTATCTTATAATTTCTGCTTGAGGCTGTGAGGTATTTTTACTTATGGGGTCTCTGAAAAATAATTACAAATACGCAAATACTCCCTGCTTACCAGACAGTGTCAAGTATTTATCTCAAATTAGTTTCTTTAATTCTCAAAAGGGTCATGTGCTGTGGGTGTAATCATGATCTCCATTTTACAGGAGAGGAAGCTGAGGTAGAGAGAGAAAACCAATTGCATGAGGTCTCTAAGTGGCTCCAGGTGGCACCAAGATGGGAATCTAAGCTGTCTGGCACCATACTGTGGTCTTAACCACATCACTGTGTAGCCTCTCTAAAACTAAAAATCCCTTAAGGACTTAAATGCGTGCCTCTGGAATGCTGGGATATGGCATTATATCACAGCATATTGATGGCGAGAGATTTTTGACCCCTGGTATCCTTGAACTCAAATTCTGTATAGGTAAATGTCAGTATACACAGTACCAATGTGGTTTTTCTTGATGCTTTTTTTTTTTTTTTAAAAAAAAAAAACCTTTTGATTTTTTTTTTCTCTAGGATTGCCCTCACGTCTGATGTGGCTTCTGCCTCGTGTCACATCTGAAACTCATCTGTACCTCACTTAGGTAAATATGTCTTATGCCGACCCCTCCAGATCCCGCTCCCAGCGCTCCCACAGTCAGTCATGGCTCTGTATTCTCATTCTCTCCTTGCATTACAGCACATACCAGAGCCTCCGCCTCCTCCACAGTAGAGAGGCTTATGTCCCAGAAAAGACTTTGAGAATTTACATTTGAGGAACTTCAGGCCTTGAGGGAAAAATAAGGTTGGGGGATTAAGTTGTGGACTTAATGAAAGCCTGTTTTTCACTCTAAAAAAAATCAAGAGGACACACTAAGAACGATCATGGCTATTTATTTGTCTTAAATTAGAAATCACAGGTATTGTACAGTTGATTTTTAGTTGTCATGGCTTGCTCACTAGAAACTTTGTGATCTCTATTTTAAAAATATGTTTTTAAATGGTTTTATCTTAAAAGAATACTTGGAAAAAAGTGAGGCAGTGTCCTTCATTTAGAATCAAATATCCAGAAGGTAACATATGTTACAATTCAAAGTCTTTAAACCACTCTCCTCAAATCCTAATGTAAGATGATTCTCAGCTTGCCAGATTTTCTAGAGTTGTGAAATAGGTTATGTCGCTCGATCCAGCGTTTATTTGAGGGAATGCATGGTTGGCAGAGTCCCCATTATATATCAGAAGTTTTTATTTCTTATTTTCCACCACTCATGTAAAGATTAGGGTTTGTTTTAACTGCCTCTTTCAAGATAACGATTCCAAATTCCAGCTTTAAATTTCATATCTAACATTTTTTGTTGTTTTTCCCCGCCACATACATTAGTTCTGGGTTCAAGGCCGTGTCACCCTACAGCAACCCTCGCTTGTTTTGCAGCTGCAGTGCTGTTGCTTAACCATAACTCTTGGCCTCTCTCCAGATGTTTTTTTGCAAAATGCCCTTGACGGTAGTAGTGCTGTATTTTTTTAAAAAATTCCAGTTGTCTTCATAAGTTTTCTTATAACCCATTTTACTTTTGACTCCCCCCCACCAAAACAAACCTCTCACTAGATAAAACACTTTCCGCTCTATTCTTTATATTGAGGCTGACTTCTAGGACGACTGTTCACAGCTGCCTTGGGTGGAAGGCTAACTAGGAGAATATTAGGTTATGTGCTTGGATTCCTGTTCTCCAAAAGATTCTAATTAAAACTAGTCCACTACCCCGTCAACACATTCAGAAGGAAAAATGCAGCAAAATCCCCAAATACCCTAAGCACTTCATTATACCATTTGGGTAACTTTATGGCACCTGTAGGACTAGTTCATGCCAGGCCCATTTGTAACTGTTTTCTCTAGTTAAACACAATATTGCCATTAAAAGCCCAGCAAATAGGATGACACTGCTTAAGAATCTAGGAATTTCTCAAATGTGTGAGAAAATGTTAAAGTACAGAGGTAATAGAAATTTATTTTATAAACACAAGCTAGGAGACAGAATTGTGTCATGATGAAGTGAATCCATGATTTATACTATGACTTTCTGTTATATATATTATTCCAGAAAACAGTTACTCATGTTTCCTAAGTGTGAGCTTACCTGTTGTGTGAAATCGGCCCTAACACTTCTTATTCATAGGCTACATCTACTTCGTACATGCGCTTTGGACTCAGTACCAGTCATTGCTCCTCTATAGGTACATGTGTTATGCATAATCGTAGATCAGCTCTGCAAGATAGATAGATATCCCATTTTATGGTGCAGGAGACTGAGGCTTACTTAGAGAAGTTATGCAGCTTACCTAAGGTTACACACCTTCCAAGTAGCAGAGCCAGCATTCAAACTTAGACCCATCCGACACCAAAGCCAGTCCCCTGTACACTAGACCACACTGTCTTTCTTAGGTTGGATCTAAAAAATACTTTCAGCTGGTTGGTTTTTTAATTAACTGTAGGAACAAAACCTTGTATTAAGTAGAGCATGCATGCTGCATAGTGGACTAAGGTAGAGTAAAACCCATTATTGTACCACTTTTAGGTAAGAAAATGTATTATCTGGGAGTATCATTAAAATGTCCTTACTTCCCTCCATGAACAAAACAGAAAGTTAAAATGAAAGCAGTGTGGGGGCGAAGGGAGTCGGGGATCATAACATAGGAGTGTTAAATATTAGAAAAGAAAGCACATTTCTCTATCAGTGTTTAAAATAATGCTAGAAGTTATGCATGCTTATACTATAACAAAGAATACTTTATTTGGGGAATAACTTAATTGATCCACGATGTGGCGTTTACCAAGGTAATTTTCGCCTTTTGTTCCAGCAGTAGGAATTAGAGGTGATTCATAAAACACACAATCACCACGGAAATTGGAACCACGTTAAGATCATAGTCATCTGACGTCGTTTCCCTAAAATGGTTCTCATTTGCCCCACATATTCAAATCAAAGTGCATGAGGATGTAGTTCTGAGTCAGGGAAGATTTAGAATGCTCTGTGAACAGTTTTATACTGAACTTCAGAGTTCAGTTATTGCATTTATTTGTGTGTGCGTGTGTGTACAGTTGGGTTTTTCGTTTGTTTTGCTATGTGAGTTACTGTTTGGCCATCAATGTATACAACTGATAAATCCAGGAGGATAATCGGTATGTCTGCTCTCTGACTTCTCTTTCTATAACACAAGCCTGAACATACTGCTCTCCTGATTAAAAACGTAATCAGTGGTTCTGATTAGACAGGACTTTTCGTTGCAGTCGACAGAAACCTAATGGGACCTTTGAAGAATTCCAAACAGGCAAGTGACAGGAACATATTTGCATGTTAGAAGAATCACTGTGACAGCAGCATTGTCATTAGAATGAAGGGGAGCAGTCCGAAAACAGAGAGACTGGGGAACCAATATGGATCTGCCTCTAGCATGTGGAAATCTCTCTCTACATTGACCTGATTGACTCACCAAGCTGGTGGTGCGTTTAAAGGAAGCCACATGAAAACTGAGTTTGGGCCAATAGAGTGGACTGGTTCTCCGTAGTCTAGCATTCCTTCCCATGCAACCCCCCATCCCTGCCAAGCTCTGGGCAACACAGATTAGAAAGTAGCCTCCTGTAGGTAGTTGGCCATGTTAGGTAGTGGGGTTGGGGCTGCGCCAATCTGGTGTTCACTAACTGTCTCTTTTTGTCTTCCCTTCTGGGTCTCAAAGGGAAGCATGTGCCAACTGAGGCTAGACCCTTGTGAGACCAGAGCGGCCCCACTTTTGGTAAAGCAAGCAACCTCTGCTTGCTTGCACAACACACCCTAGCTTCCATGTTCCTTGCTTTGTGAGTTCTCTTCCTGGGTACAGTGTAACACAGCGTTCACACCTCCTCATAACTAAAGTAGATAGAGGGGGCTTTGTGCCTCAACCCCTAGGAGACCATCTTGGCAATCTCTGCCTCTGCCACAGGGCACTTGCTCCACTGGCAACTCCTTTCCCAGAGCATCTTCCCTCTAGACATGCCCCTCAGATTTAATAGTGTGCCTACTTGGCAGGAAAATGGGGGTCCCTTGGTTGCTGAGTCTTAGGAATGTGAGGTTCTCCCAGTCAGAGCTCTCGGGACTAAAAATTCTAGTCTCTGCATAATGGCCAGCACATATTTCGCATATCTCAAATCCTCTTCAGTTTCCACCAGGGTCTTTACAAGCTTCTTCTGAAGATCTCAGACATTCAGCCACAGAACTGAAGTGGAATTTGTTTGGATAACGTGACTGACTTCAAAGCCCAGACCCATTAGACGTGCCCATTTTGTGCTGCAAGTACCGACCATTACTGCAACATCTTGCAGTCAACAAATTTGACACATTCAGGATTTATATCCTTTCTTCTGGGTTAGGAATCTTCCCTCCCCTAAAGCACCTCAGTTTCTAGCACGCAATCATTTCCATCTTATGGAAATCAGCAGTCCTGCTCCGTGCCAACATGCTACACTGGGAGGCATGTCCAGGCTTGGGAAAGAGAGGTGTCCTGGGTCTCAGGATTCCAGCAGCACCAGCTGCTCTCTTTCCTCTTCCAAGTAGACTTCCGTCCCCACCCCCCACTTTGGTGTTTTTGTTTGTTTTAGCAATTCAGAGCTCAAGATAAAGACCTTAAAGATAACTTTGTGTGTCTCTCCCTTTCTAGGTATTTGCATAGGAATCAGAGGAGTTAATCCTGTGAGTATACTCTAACATCTGCCCTTGTTTCCTTCCTTCCTTCTCTATCTGCCTCAGGGTTTTAAAGCATAGCCCTGCTGCCTTCCCTGCCACCGCGCCTCTCCGCCCTAGGCTACCAGGGCCTATGCGGAGCCTTGCTCCTCTCTAACCGAGCTGCGGCCTTCTTTGAAAACTAGATCGGCTCCAGTTCGAACGGTTGTAGCTACTCTATAGCGCAGATATGCACTGTTCCAAGATTCTGCACTTTATCGAGGCGCCCCACAAGTTTGCATTTCACCTCACATCGTCAAGTATGCAAGAGGCTTTACCGTTTTCATGCCCAGTAATGAAAATGGACTCCAGTCCCCCTCCTGCCAACCTAGTGGAAAATTCCATGTCAGTAAGTTTTACGTGCTTCCCCTTCCCCCATGGAGTGTGTCCTGGAACGTGGAGGTTTTCACGGCCTCTGGAAGATGAGGACCCTCATCTCATGACCACCTCTGACCTTCGGTTTATCAAAGTAGTGATTTATTGAATCCTTGTAACTATCTGTCTCAGGGCCGCCAGTGAAGGCTGGGAACCTCAGGCCTCTCGTCGGGCCTCTCGTCTGGCCTCCGGAGGCACACTCATCACTCAGCTGTCTTCTCAAGGATTCTACTCATTGCCACAGGGGAACAGAGCCCCACAGGGGCCTCTCTTTCTGGGGGCTGACATATCTCCTTATCAGATCCTGGGATGGGAGGTGGTTGGCCATGGGGGAATGGAAAGGACAATGTCATTTTTGCAGCTTCGCCTCTCCCTCTCCTTCTTCTCTCCCAGAAGTCCAGCAGAACTTCCTCTCTGGGTTTAGATATTGTTAACAAAGACAGACTTCTTCAGGATGCTTCTGTCTTCAGCTGGATGAAAATACAAGGGATTACAAAGCCTGCTACCTGTTTTAAATGAGCTAGAAAGGAAAATCACTGGGATTTCAAACTAAGTAAAATTGCAGAGTTGTTGTGCTAGGCTGATGTGGAGGCCCCAATAAAGGCAAACAGCACCCAAACAGCACGTGGCTGTGGGAATTTAGAGAAGGAAACGGATTTGAGAGACAATAGATTGTAAAGCTTAATCTTTGAGAACAATCTAGAACCCAGAGCTTCTAAGTTTGGAGAGGCTAAGAAGTGACATGGGAAGAGGTTGACTTTTGACACGCACCCTGGGTTCACGGCCCAGCTCAACTGCTTGCTGGTTTTAGGGTCATGGGCAAATCAGCATAACTTCTAAGCCTTAGTTTCCCCATAACTCAAATAGGGTTAATGCTACCTACTCGTGGTTGTTGAGGGTAAGAAGTAAAGTGCTTAAAACACTAGCCATCACCTGGTGAGCATCTGAGAGACCTGATGGCTATTTTATAGTGGTGCCATTAGCTAAACAGGCAGTGCCGGAGAAGGAGCAAGTGTGGGGTTAAAGTTTGAAGCCAAGGGGCACTGCAAGGTTATCCCAAGAGTTGCAGGAGGGAGGTAGATGTATTCATCTGGAATTTGAAAGAAAGTTCAGGATTGAAGATAGAGATTTGGGAGGCTTCTGACTTCAAGGAGTAGTTACTATAACCTTGGATTGTGCATGGGTTCCCCCAGGGAGATCATGTGTAATGTGAGAAGGTACAAGACCTGCCAGGCCCACAAATCTATTCCAACTTCGAGTCACCCCTTAATACTACGTCCTCCTGTGTCACCTTTAAAATGACATCATTGTCTGGAGGTGAATCTGAATATCCCACTTGGAGTCTTCATTGCAAAGATATAATCTCATTGTTCACCATGATCCATCTCACTGAAATAAGATTTAGTTGTTTGTAATCTACCAAATCGAGTGGTCTCCTTTCCATCTGGAAAATAAAATGTATTCGAGAGGCTTTTCAAAAATAAACCTTGTACATCTTCAATCTAGAGGATTCTTTCACTGAAAACCAGGGCAGACTTCCCAGTGTTTGAGGGTTGCCCAGTTCTTTCTCACTCAAATCATTAGAAATAAAAAAGTCAGTTTGGAGAATTTGCTTAAGTAAAACCAGGAGTAGCTAGACATGAATGAGCTGAAACTGGAAGGAAATCCCTTTGTTCAATGTGGGTTTCAGTGAATGCCCAGCGGGCAGCTAAACCAGTTCATTAAGAGAGAAAAAGACGTGTTCTTAAATGCTGTTCTCAGAAGCAAATGCCTAGAAAAACATATTGTGACGGCGAAAACCCATCCTGGAACTCATACACTCTAGATTCATGAACTTTGGTGTTTGTTATTAACGAATAAACAAACTTTCCAAAAAATATTTCCCCTTTTATTTAAAACAATTAACTAATCTGTTTACCATCTGCCAGTCTTCACCCCCTAGAAAAATGTGATTCTTTTTGTTATTCTGGAACTCGGAAACATTTAACATTAGGAATGTTTAATTTTATGGGGTCATTTTTAACCACATACTTAAAAAAGAATAATTGACGTATGAAAACCTATTTTTCCTCTGCTTTAGAAATCTAAATTCTGACCTGAAAAGCAGTCTGCAAGTCATCCTGTCAAACTGAGATGTGTTATTTTTCCTGTCCCTTCTCTGCTTTATTAAATCGTCATATACTGCACACAGTTTTCCCCCAGCCCTGGCCTGCCTTGGGCTCTCTGTTGCATTGTTAACTATTTAAGCATTAGACTGGCGCAGAGATGGCAGGTGGGAAAAGCTGAAGGACTTGATCTCCTCCCTGCCAGAGTTCTCCTCTTTCACGAGTGCTGCTTACATTGAACAGCTTAAGAATAAGCTCCTGTGTGAGCCCTCGGAGGCCAAGGAGTATTGTTGAATTCAGAAAGGAATCGCTTTCTTTTTGTGATAATTTGAATATTTTGACAATGAAGCTAAGCTACTGCACTGCCTGGTTTGCGTACCTCGCGTTACGTGCACCCTTTCCTGGGAAGCAGAAGAAGCCTGCCTCTCTGAATACATAAGTTGGTATTGTCCATTTGTGAGATGGGTAGGCCCAAAGGAAGAATCATCCGGAAGAATTTTACTCTTTTGCTTTAAAGTTTAAAGCTCTTTGAAAAAAAAAAAAATTATAGAAGCCTTTGGAGACCACCCAATTAAACCACCACAATAAATGTTGAACATTTTGAGAAAAGAGATGGACCGTGAAGGTGATTTGTAAAGTGTTTATACAAGCAAAACAAGGAATATGTTGGAAACAAATTCTCTGAATGACTCAGACAACGTGCTCACCTCCAGTTTTTTCCTGTATTGTGATGCATTATTTTTAAGACATAAGTTGTCCAAAAATGGCCTTGATTTTTCCAATTTTAACTTAAAAGGATGTTCTCATACAAAATAAATGGGCATAACCCCTTTGATCAAATTAACAGAAGAAAACAGGCAAGTGAATAAATAACTTAAGTGAGATATTAACTGACTTTGTTCCATAACAGATTTACCTATTTACTAGTTAAGAAAATCCTGAAAAGCTTTCCCTGTAAGAGGGTTGGTTAGGATAGTCTTGGTAGGAAGAAGCCAAGTTTGATAATTACTTGGTGAATGGAAATGCTGGTTTCCAATTGCTCACCAGGGTTCAGTGGCACAAAGCTGGCTATAGACTTGGTTTCTAAAGACCTGGTAAAAACAAATTCTTCAGGTCCCAGTGATGCTGTTTTAGTCTGCACTGATTTGCCCAGTGTCTCCCCGGGAATCTGTATTTTTAAAAGGCTTCTGTGCTAATTCTAATGCATAGCCAGGTTTAGTAAGTATTTAACTCAATATTCAACTTGGAGACTTCAACTATCTTGGACTGCATATTTGCTAAATCTATATGTTTATATGAAGCCCCTTTGTTGAGTGCCAACTGGTTATTTGCGGACTTTCTTTCAATTCAGAATTTGTTTTAGGTTCTGTTATTGCATAGATTTGCATACCTGTTTTATGGTATTTTAATACTGTTGGTTTAAAAAAATATCATTTCCTCTGAGTGCTGTTTTGAATATTTTATGTAAGCAATTTCATGTGTTCTTTTTTACCACTTGCAGAAAGCAGGGGAGAAGTTGAGAGTTTTTCTTAATCCAGTGCAAGTAGGACAAAGGATATGAGTACTTAAAGATCATCTATTAAAATGCATGAAAAAAAACACTAGAAAATCTCCTCTGGACATCACCAGCTGTGTGTGTGCTCTAGACGTGAAGCTCAGGGGATAGCACAATGAGGGAATGTTTTCCTAGCTTCATTCACTGACGATGTGCAAGGTCTCTTCTCACAGGTTTGAATCTTCAGACAAACTTCTGGGAGGACTCGGTACCTGCCTCACTGCTGCTGTTTCCTGTCACTCAGTAGGTGCGCACGTTTTAAGATTATTTCTAGTCGAGCATGTTTATTAACAATTGCTTGGAAACACATCATGGGCAAGAACATGCTGGAGGTTCAGGGTACTCAAAAAGGTTCTAGTGGAAAACAAACACATTTCCCCCATAATCTGCAAAATACTGGAGGACAGGGGTTCTTTTAAAGCTCAGTGCACTGCGCGTTTCGGGGAATTTGATGACGCAGGTAGCAATGTTGCATGTCCTCTGCTGACCCACAGCCACGGCCTAGTAATACATGTAGATCTATGGAATTTTTGCAGGCAACCCCATCAGTTCAAAAACAAGAAAGTTGCCCCTGCCAACACTCGTAATTTGTGTGCGTAAGATGTGTAAGAGGTTGTCTTCTCTTTGTGGCAGATGTCCACTGAAAGACACGCCTGGGAAAGATGCTGATCACATCCCAGCCCCAAGAGGCATTCCAGCCATACTTTCTGAGGCTTTATTTGAAAACAATGTTGTAAAAGCTGTTACTGAACTTCGCTACTTACACAGACAGTGTGACTAGGAGGGATGGCAAAGTGTAAGTTGAAAGAGCATCTGGCTTAGTTCAGAACACTTGGGACCAACCTCTGTTCATCATGATTATCATCACCAATAATGATATTAAGGGAAGCTAATGCTTTTGGGGCACTCTGTGCTAGGCGTTTTGCTTAGGACAGTGTGTTACTTGCAGTATCTCATTAGTCCATGCTTATGGGCAGTAAACTTAAATCCTCTGAGCCTCAGTTTCATCATTTGTCAGATGGAGACAATGATGCCTTTCTAACTATCTCTCAGGGCTGTGAGAGGGAAATTATTAGAATAGCATGAGAGAGCTTTATGAGTTCAACTGAAATAGTTTGTAAATAGGATTCCAACTCCTACTGAAGTACAATATTGTCACTAAATATTTTGATTATTGACCAAGAAATTGAAATTCATCCCAACAGGGCCAACATATCCACTAGGACCTGGGAGAGGCACTAGCAGTTCTAATTAGGGCTGGGAGCTGGGGTGGTGGGGAGGGTAGTCCTTCCTGTATCTTCTGTTTACAATGTGCTTGACGTTAGAAGACCGGGAGTGCTAGCCAGGAAGATCCTGGAATGTGTCTGCTCTGTATTCAGTGGGCTGTGAACAGGTGGGGGGTGGCGAACACAGCAGGTCTTGTCTGTCTCAAGAGCTGAAAGGGGCAAGCCCAAGCCTGGTGGACAGGATGATTGCAAGGCAAGCAGGGGAGCAAGAGCCACTTGAGACATTGCTGTCGGCTGCTGGGGAGGAGCCGCGAGCAGGCAGCAGTGGTGGGAAATTGAGGCTTATTGTGAGCAAGGTGCTGGCCTCCAGGGCGACGGGGAGCTCCGAGCAGCACTTGAAAGCCGCCTGCGGATGGGCTGGGGGATGGACCACACATGTGGATTGTAAGGACAGCTACTTAGAGGGTTCACATTCCTCCCATTGAACTGGCTATGATTGTAATGGTTTGTTAAACAAACAAAGGACCCAAAGCTGTGAATGGGAAAGAAAAAAGACTTAAGGTGAAAAGGAGAAGAGGCCCTGCTTGCTAGTGTTCCACTTTTTTTAAGCCTTCTCTCCCATTTCCTTAACATTCCTTTCCCCTTTCAGAAAAGCCAGTGTTGTCGCTTGGAAAACTTGCCTTGTCTCTTCAGTGCCATTTTCTTTTGAAGGGGAAACCCGACGAAATGTTAATCAGTTGAAAAAGAAAAAAAATCAAAAAGCAGGATAATCTTAAAGGCCCAGTGATAAATATTTTTATTTTTCAAATTAAGTATTTCTGGATGAACAATTTGCTTTGCATCCTTTCAATTTGTTGGACATGACATGGAAAGGCAAAGAGAAAATTCTCAAGCTTTGCACAACAATTGGGTAATAAGATACGGCCTGTGACCTGAGAGGCAGGCGGGCATGCTTCTGGGGGAAGCGAAGTGAGCTTTGGAACAGGTGCAGCAGCTTCACTTTTCTCACATAACCGTGCATGTACACAGTTTACTGTCAGTTCTGGTTATTTCTACATCAAGCTTGAAAAAAAAATACTGCACGCTACTTTAAAACCGCCCATCGCATGTGTGTCTAGGGTAATGCGATTTGGTCTTGGGTTCATCTCGTGTAGAAAGAACCAGTTAGCATTTCAGAACAGTACCTTTCAACCTGCTGTTCTCTCCAGGTAACTGACTTACCCATGGGGGAGGGATAAGTGATAGGTACCTTTTTCCTCTCTGTAATTCATCTGTAGATGGGACATCCTCACTTTCACTGGCTCCCAGTTCCCTATAGGACAAACCCAGTGTCCCCTGCCAGGTGCACTAGCCCCATTACTGGTTTTCAAAATGTAAAATCATGTCATATTTATGGATAGGAGAAAGTAAGAGTTTGGTTAATAATTTCTTTATTGCTCTTACTCAGATTTGACAAGTATGATTACATGAGCACTCTTGTATTTGGCTGGAGTCATTGTTAACTGCTATTATAAATACATGATATATGTGTTATATACACATAACATTTTTAATGCTGACTCCAGCCAGCCTGCACCATGTGTTCCACAACGCCCCATGCTGCTTCATGACTCTGAGCTCTTCTCTCATCTCCCCTCTGCCTCTGCAATATGCCTCCTCCCTTTTGTCAACCTGTATACTCCTAGACTCAGCCTAAGTCGTCATTATCAAACTTTAGAAAGTGCAGATATTCAAAAAGGAAAATACAAAATGAGATCATCTATAATTCTACAGTCAGGATACCCTGCTACCATGTAGTTATCTGTACTTCCAGCCCCTTTTCTGTTAATGTAGTGATATGTTAGGATCAAACAGGCCACCCAAGTCTTGAGCATCCCTTCTAGATGTCAGATCCTTCAAGGTCATTCAGGTGATTTTAACTCACAAACCAGGCATCCCATGGTCAATGTAACTAATATGCTTTTCACATTTCTCTCCTTAGTGTGAGCCTATATCCTCACACGCTTCCTGAGAAGGAAACAGGCTTTTCTTTCCCTTGAATAGTAACCTTATTGGAACAATAATAGGCCCTGCTGCTAATTAGAGTTCTGGTTCCTCCACGTCCTACACTTAGAGTCCCAGGAAAAGAGATTGCCGCCATCAGCTATAGAAGCAGACACTAAAAGGGTCTACAGGCGAGACTCAAGGGTTTCTAGGGAGGGAGGAGGGGGATATATTTTCATCTGTCATAAAGGAATGGTCCCCACTCCTGGCTGTAATAATTAGAAAATCTCCCCTCATACCAAAGGCTCTTGTCTGGATTTCGGGACTTGCTCTCCACCCCTCACCCACACCAGGCTACTGAGAGTCTTTGTTAATAAACAGTCCTCTTCAAACAAGGCAGTCCCATCTCAGCTTGAGAACCAGGCCTGGACTTAACCCTTGCCTTTCTCAATGCACACATCTATTTTGCTTACTTGTAGGCATTCATCTATTTTTTCGTATTTCTATTTAAAACTACAATGCGTATGGTGGGGAGAGGAGAGGAGGCGTGTCAAAGATCCAGGAGTCTGCAACAATATTTCTTTTCCTCCTTTCCCCCGTGGGTACCATGCTGGATGATCCATGTGGAAGAAGGCCTTTGGCTCTTTGGTGGGGCTGGCTGTGCCAGCGCCTTGCTTCTGCACTGTATGGATGAGGAAGGCCAGTGGTGGAAGTGGCCCCGGACCTGTGAGAGAGGAAGCACTTCTGTGGTGACAGATCCCAACTCCCTGCTCGTCACAGCCATCCCTTCCCCCTTGGCAGTTGAGCTTCTCTCAGCCTTCTGTGGCTCTCCAAGGCTCACATTCATGGGCTCATGCCTTTTCCATTGCGACTCTGGACTTCTTCCTGTTTCAGCTGAGAACGTTCCATTGCCATCCTCTACCTACCTCTACCTCCTTCTGCCACCTCACTCCATCTCCATGTAGACGCAGTTGGGGCTGGCCTTGCCTAAATAGACTAGATATCTTCAATCTGCCAAATATAGCAAAGAAAAGCTCCCAGCTGTAAAAAGCCTACTTTCTTCTAGTAGATGAGGAAACCAAAAGATTTTTGTTTTGGGTCTGTTTGTTTTTAGTTATTAGGATCTTGTTTGTATTATCACCGTCTAGAAGTTATTTAGCAACATTGAGTGTTTGAACTCAGACTTAATTCTCATTTTGTTCATTTGTATTACCATAGGCCTGTCACTACACCATCTTACCCAAGAGGAGCTAGGGGGATTCGAGGCAGAAGTCTGCTTCTGTCTTTGGAGCTCTGAGAATTCCACGCCCCCACAAGCTTGCTTCTATCTGGGCTACAGTGCAGAGTAGATGGCCTAAGGGAGTCTCAGTCTAGCTGCAGAAAACAAATTCCTCCCTGCCCCCAGGGCCAGCCCACTTTACCAAACCACTCTGGGAGGAAAGCATTGGCGATCAAGGTTGATCATGTGAGTCACTGACAGGGTATGAGGCCACCCATGGAAAGCTCAGAGTAACTTATAAAGTCACCTGTCTAAGCTCGATTCAGAAAGGCATCCGCTTCCCTAGTCCAGAAGAGAGCCTCAGCCACTCCATGTCGTAGTCTCCTTGCTGGCCCGAGTGCCCATTAGGCACCAATAGGCTCAGCATGTCTAAAAATGAACTCCTAACTCTTATTTTTTGCTGAGTTTTTCTTCTGGGATGTGGAAGAAAATCTCTCTCTGCCACCACTGTTCCCTCTTTCCATAACCTCAGTCCTAATCCAGTTAGTCTGTTTACAGAGTGTCACTGGAAGCTGCCCTCTCTCCATGCGCAGGTCTGTGTTCTCTCTTCTGAGACCTGGCAGAAGCCTAAATGATCTCATTATCCCAGCCCACCACCGTCCAGCGTGTCTTATACATCCCTGCCAGAGTTACCATCAAAAAGTGAACTCTGCCGGGCGCGGTAGCTCACGCCTGTAATCCCAGCACTTTGGAAGGCCAAGGTGGACAGATTACCTGAGGTCAGGAGTTCAAGACCAGTTTGGCCAACATGGTGAAACCCTGTCTGGAGTTCAAGACCAGTTTGGCCAACATGGTGAAACCCCGTCTCTACTAAAAATACAAAAAAATTAGCCAGGTGTGGTGGCACATGGCTGTAGTCCCAGCTACTCAGGAGGCTGAGGCAGGAGAATCACCTGAACCCCAGAGGCAGAGGCTGCAGTGAGCCGAGATTGTGCCACTGTACTCCAGCCTGAGCAACAGAGTGAGACTCTGTCTCAAAAAAAAAAAAAAAAAAAAAAAAAAAGTGAACTCTGGTGGCAAGCCCACTGCTTCTAATGGGTCCCCATTGCCCAGCTCCCTGGTCAGTGCCTGGGTCGTCCTTTCCCCTTGGTAGTGGCTTTTGTCAGTTTTCTGTGGCCCTCTGAGGCTCACATTCACAGGCTGACGCTTTTCCCACTGCCTCTTCCCATTCTTCACAGCATTTGATTGGCATTCTCTACCTATTTCTACCTCTTCTCTCCCTGCCCCCCTCACTTCACCTCCACATAAACTTAGGAGTCTGTGGCTCAACTTGACTAAATAGATCAATCTGCTAAAAAAAAATTATGTTTGGACAGGCACAGTGTCTCCCAGCACTTTGGGAGGCCAAGGCAGGCAGGTCATATGGTCAAGAGATCGAGACCATCCTGGCCAACACAGTGAAACCCCATCTCTACTCAAAATACAAAAAGTAGCTGGATGTGGTGGCACGCACCTGTAGTCCCAGCTACTTGGGAAGCTGAGGCAGGAGAATCGCTTGAACCTGGGAGGCAGAGGTTGCAGCGAGCCAAGATGGCGCCACTGCACTCCAGCCCCCATCTCAAAAAAAAAAAAAAATTATGAACAAAAAAACCCACCTTCCCCTTGTAGAATGGACTCTCCACAATTCTCCATCTCTCCAGCCTGTTTCCTCCTTTGCCCACATCTGCACCTGTATTCCAGTCTTACTGAACCACTTATTTTCCAAGTCGTTGGATTCATTCCCTTGGCATGAAATTGACCACTTCCCTACATGTTTGTAACCTTGTAGGCTAGCTTCAACTTTTACTTCTCTATGACACCTTTCTTAATCTCCCAAGCAAGTGATGGTCACTGCCTAGGCAACTACCACCTTGAATTTTAGTAATGATTTTCGCTTCTATTTATCTGTTTTCATGCATACATCATTACAGAGCAATGTAATTGAATTCTGTCCATTCATTCCCGAGGAAACATATCTTTGAATACATCCTGTCCATGATTCTAGTCTTCTATATTCCAGTCTCTTTCCCTTTGGCTTGGCACTAGTTATCTGTCTTTATTTTGTGGCTAATATCGTGGTATTTTAAACTATATTTCTGTTTGCAGATATTTAGAAATGCAGCTGATTGTGTAGTTTGATTTTTATAACCAAACACCTTGCCAAGCTTTCTAATCTTCTATGTGGATTCTTTGGGATTTTCTGTATAGACATTCCTCTGCAAATAAAGAAATAATTATTCCATTCCAATTTTATACCTTGCTCTTTTCTCTTGGGCTGGTCAGCTTTCCAGGGAAGACTCCTCCATCCTCCTGCCCCGAGAGAGGGGACATTCACCCTGTGTCAGAATAGTCCCCACTGTTATACACTCCCCAGAGCGAGCACTTGTGCTAGGGGAAGGAAGGGCAGGTGCTCCACTGCAGGCACCAGGAGAGGTCAGGAGGGCTCGGCGCTTCACTAAGACTTCCACCTGCTGTTTTCATACCTTCTTCCATCCTCACTTCCAGAAGTACCTAGAATACCAAGTTGCAGAGACCTGCGGTAGATGCTGCAGCCTATGTCAGGTTGTTTTGTTGCCTCTTGTTGCTGGCTTACACTTCAGCTTTCTTAGGATGGCTAAGTTGGTCACTGCTTGTTTCCCTGTTTTCAGCTTCCACAATTTGTTGTTTTCTCCCTTTTATATTAGGCTGTGTTTTAGAAAAATCCCGCTATTACTGTTTTAGTAGAATTTCTGGAGAGACTGAAGCTACATGCTTCTGTGCAATTGGCCATCTTTAACCAGATACTACACTATTTGTAAACAGAACACACCCTGTCTCTTTTCAGATGTTCTGGCTAAGATGCAGATTTGATGTTCCAAAGCTGTGGTATAGTCATCTGGACAGCTTTCTCAATTTTCTCTCTGAATATTACAGAAATATTTCACTTTGCCTTTCTTGTTTATCTTAAGCCTCATTTCTTAGAAAGTAAGAGCTTAGTCACTGCGTTAACAGAATTCAGTCTCTGATATTGAGAAAAACACCCATGTTGGAAGACCAAAAGTGGAAATTCACTTTCATCTCAGAAATGGTCCTTGTGTTGTGTCACTAGGGACAATGGAAATTGAAGCCAGAAGTCCTGGTTTATTTTAAGAATGTTGTAAAACAGTTGTGTCCATCAGATGATTCTGTTACGTAGCATTGGGGAAGTCCTGGAACTACACTTGTGTCTGACTTCCCCCTCCACCATCGTATGCCCCAGTCCCCTGGGAACACAGTCTTTCCTAGCTGTTACCATATATATATATGTTCTTCTTCCAGTCTGCTCCTCTCTCATCCCCAAAATAATCAACATGAGCAGAATGAAGCAGATGGCACAAGCCTTCTTTGGCATACTCGCAGATCTGTATCACTCACTCAGTATTTTTAGAATCAAGGGGACTGAAAATTATGTCCTGAGATGTTTTGGGGGTAAGACTTACTATCTCTCCAGGGTGACAGGTGTTGAAGTTCAGCACTGTATTTAAGACTCAAATGCAATCTCTATGTCAAGTCACAGAACAGACTGACTCTCATCAGGACCATTGCTCTGTCGGTTCCATTAGGATCACTGGTGGTTTGCCAGATAATATAAAGTTGTCATAGTTGTTTTAAAGATGTTGGCCAGAAAGCGCATTGGGTTTCAACCAAAGATTAGAATCATCAGTAAACAGCCAGAACTGATCAGGTGCATGGTGATGAGAGATGTTATATATACATATACAGTTTTTTTTTTTCAATAGCTAAGCTTTGATCCTCAGCCACAGAGTTTATTGCCTGTTGGTGAAGATGGTCTTATTTTTACAGAAGTTTATTATTATATCATGAAAACAAATATTTGTATTCTAAGGCCCATATTGAAGAAATGCATAGTTACGGTGATAAAGATTACTATGAATTTGAGTTCATTAATGACTTTCTGAAGAAATTTAAGAATATTCACTATCATATAACAAACTTTGTCCTGAGGACCATCTTTGCACTTAGTGTTAGGCTTAGTATATGAAACACACAGACCTGGGGCCAGGCACAGTGGCTCACGCCTGTAATCCCAGCACTTTGGGAGGCCAAGGCAGGTAGATCACTTGAGGTCTGGAGTTCAAGATCAACCTGGTCAAGACAGTGAAACCCTGTCTCTATTAAAAATACAGAAAATTAACTGGATGTGGTAGTGGGTGCTTGTAATCCACTCGGGAGGCTGAGGCAGGAATCGTTTGAACCCAGGAGGCGGAGGTTGCAGTGAGCCAAGATTGCACCATTGCACTCCAGCCTGGGCAAGAACAGTGAAACTCTGTCTCAAAAAACAAACAAACAAACAAACAAAAACAAAAAACCCACACACAGACCTGGGACTCAAGATAAAGCCTTAGGAAAAGATATCATGAAATAAGCATTAAAATGAGAGGCTTTGTTTTTTGAAGGGAAACTTGAAGTTGAAGGAAATGTGCCTCAACTTGAAATAAACCAGGGCCATGTCTAAAGCTCTGATTGTCCCCTTCATCTTTGAAGGCTCAAGGGAAATGTAGGTATGGGTGAGGTCCATGACTGCTGGCCTTTCGAATCTAGGGAAGAAGTGGCTGGAAAGAGATCTGGAAAATTTCATTCAGTGCCAAAGGGCAGTTTTTTCAATTGAGTATTTTTTATTTTTTCTTTGTACTCCTAGTGTGTTTGGTAAGCAATTAGTCAAGGTTTGTATCTGCTGAGAAATAAAAAACACAGGCGTTTTAATTGCCACCTTGTGTCCTTTCTGCACACTTTTCCACACTGCCACTTGCTTCCAGTATGATCATCGATATGGTATAGTATCCATAGGGAGAAAATGTGTCTCTTTCCTGTTATACCCACAGCTAAACAGTTAGAACATAAGCTGTACATTGACACATGGTTCTACAGTACTTTCAATCCCAGTGTTTCATGAATGCTGCATATTTGTAGGGTGTTTATTTAGATTCAGTGTGCCTTCCGATCCATTTTGTCCCAGTCGATTGTCCCAGCAGTCTGTTTACATACATCAGGTAACTATCACATGAGGAAATGGAAACTCAGGAGATAGTTAACGTGGGTAAGCTGGAATTTGAACTGGGGAATCTTTCCACTGGATTCATAGAACAAGCGACTGGAGTTACAGCTTCAGGGTAAACACCTGAGGCTGAATCAGTAGCACAGTTGCGTCCAAAGCACAACGTCGCCTTCATCTCTTTTGATGGAGAAACCAAGAGTCTGCCTGTGCCATCCAGGACAGCAGCCACTGGCTCGATGTGGCAATTTAAATTAAAGTTAAATAAAGTAAAAATTTCAGTTTCTCAGAGGCACGTTTTGAGTGTTCAGTAGCCATCACATATGTGACACTTCCATCATTGCAGAAAGTTCTATTGGACATACTGGTCATCTCATAAAGCAAGAGTTGGGGAGTATCAGTTTACTGAGATAAGTTGAAAAAAAAGTGTCTATGCAGGGAGTTAAGTAGGTGAAATACAAAACCCTCCCCACCAAACCAGCTCCTTCTCTGAAAGGAAGAGTGGGACGAGTGCCGTTTTGAGTTCAGCTATAAAGGGAAGGAGAAAAAGATGGATTTTCAAACTTCGTACTGTGTGTGTGTGTGTTAGTTTTTTTTAATAGACATGGAAAGAACACAGAGCCGTTCCAAGTGAATGAGTGTGTTTTAGAGCTGGGCTGGTATTATGGCCAGACTTAGGCTGGATGAGAAGTAGAACAGATCGTGATACCTAGCAGAGTAAATTCGGCAGGCGGAATAGAATTCCTAGAAGGAGCTATTTTGTTTGTGACAGGGGCTGTTGAGGATGTCTCAAGGTAGAGCCTCAGGCATGAACTGGAATACTAGCAGGGAAGCAGGGGTTGGGGGAAAGGGGTTTGGGCAGAGTCAGGACAGGTAATCAGTTAAAATCACAGTTAATTGCAGAGGTTGTGCATGCTGCTAGACTCAAAGCCATCAGAAAGAAGGTTTGGTGCCAACGAGCTGGCTGAGGACACTTGTGTGTCCCCTGGTTTGGATTAGTGCTTACCGAAAGTGCCTAAGTCAGCTTTCAAGTTTCCAAGTAGGTGGGGCAGGATGGTGAGGGGTTTTGCTTGGTACTGTGAACTCTGTCCAGACACTGAACACATCTGCAACAGAAGATGAGGAACTCTACAAGTTTCCTGTACTCTTTGCTGGTTAGAAAAGGAATATGTGTTTGGTTATGTGTATGTGCTGTGTAATGCTATATTTAAACAGGCTGAAACTGTTACTACAATAAAGTTGCGTCTCGTTAGACTCATACTTTCTGATAAGTAACCAAAAAGGTAAGTAAAAATTAACTTTTAATAGTACAGAGCAGCTCTAGAGACATGGCAATAAATGAGTGACTGCAAGGAGCAGGGAAGGCTTTAAAGACTCGTGACGATTGGGCAGTTTACTGTGAGTGCCCTGCTTACTGGCAGAGCTTAGCAAATGCTGGCCTGTGGACAAAAGCTACTCAAGTGTACTTCACCTAAGCATACAGTACTCTTAATTTTTTTAAAGTATTGGCACTTGAAAGGTAAGCATTTACCCTCCTGAGAATGACTCTGTCTGGAATAGCACAGGGTGGTAGTGATTCAGGGCTTCACCCTGGCAGCTAGTGACAGGTAGGCTGATTTGGAACCTGCTGTCAGAGGCCAGGGAGGAAATGTGGGGCGCTGGTCCAGGTCCTGAGAGTGAAGCTAGGGGGAGACATCTCCAAGTATAAGTTTTTGGAACACAGTTTCTCAGTGTGGGTGGAAAGCCACCCTTGTAAGTGGAGTATTGTTTATGATGCAGCCTCAGACACTTCAGGTTCCTCCAACGATGGCCAGTTGGTAGAAAAAGAAGAACTTGGGTTTTGGTGACTCTGGCTAAGTCAGAAGGGTGATAATGATTTGGGTTTGAGGCAAGTTGGGTTTGAGGAGGCAGGAGGCCCACCTCCTGGAAGTGGCCTACCAGTGGGTAGCTGAATGAGCCCTCCAAGGTAGGGCCAGGGAATGAAGAAAGGTCCATAAACAAAGGGGAAGAGATTAGTAGAACTTACTAGAGGATGGTGCCTACAAATCTGAATGTGGCCTGAGCTGGTTCCTGAGCTACCAGCTTTGTGCCCTGGGAATGTTTTCCCTCCTCATCACATCAGTGCAACTAGACTAGACTAGCTTTACCCACATTCTGTTTACATCAACCCTTCTGCAGAGTAATCTTACAAACAAATTAACTTAGGTGTATACAAATTATTTCTTATCCTCTGGAAGTTTAAACAGGTGTCATAAGCAACTAATGTTATGCTAACAATGAGCGAAGAGGAAGAACCTATGGTTTGAATAAGCGTGGGTGATTTTTGTTTAGGGACCAGTAAAAACACTTAAACACACTGAGGGAAGTTTGTTTTGGTTTTTGTCTCCTTTGGTCAGTTGAGCTTCACACTGACCTGAAATAGATAATACTGGGTCGGTGGAAAGAACTGTCCTTATCAGAGGGCACGTGTGCTCCACTGGCCATCAGTGCTGTGATTCCTTACCCTCTGAGAAGCCAGATGTGTAGACTGATACGTAGAAAGCCCTCTCGCAGCAAGAATTGTGTTCCATGAGCACCATTTAAAGGAACGTGTTGATTGTGGGTAGTTGATTCTGAAGCGGTCAGGGAGGAAAAGCATTGTTTTCAAATGGCTAATGCAAGAAAACTGTTCCTCTTCTCTCTCTCTCCACAGCAATCCGGGGACCCACGACATGTCCCAGCTATAGTGATGCTCATTACCTTTCTGCTCCTGAATCGCACCTGTGCCTCAGACTTTCTTTCCCAAGCTTGAGACTGCATATAAACTGGGATGTGTGAAAGCAGGAAACAAAGCTAGTGACAGCTGAGAGGCCCATGTCTGGGTAGAACCAGGTCCACGATGCTGCCTCTCCCGTGGTCAGGAGTTCAGCTGCAGGGGCTCTGCTGATGTGCCAGCACCATCCTTCTGTTTGTGCTTAAATGGCACAGCGTTTGGTCAGCACATCTGAAAAGAAAGTTGTGAGAAGCAAAGCCCATGGCCACGTTCCCCTGCCAATTATGTGGCAAGACCTTCCTCACCCTGGAGAAGTTCACGATTCACAATTATTCCCACTCCAGGGAGCGGCCGTACAAGTGCTTGCAGCCTGATTGTGGCAAAGCCTTTGTTTCCAGATATAAATTGATGAGGTGAGAGGCTTTAGCAAAGGTATGCACTTTTACAAGTACATTTGAATGGCTTTTCTAGCTCCCAGACCATGCGATGCAAGGGGAAAGGGACCTGGGATACGGATGCATTTTAGCCTTTAAGGGATTCTTTAAAGCTGCATCCCGTGATTCCTGTGGTTGTATGTGACAGTCTTGTTGTACAGTGTCAGTTCATTCTTTCAACAGAGATTTCTTGTGCACCTACAATATACCAGGCCTCTCCCCATGGCTGGAGAAATAGGAAAACAAAATGCAACCTCAGTGCTTTGACAGAGCTATACAGGTGGAAGAAGTTGTTCTCACTGCTTGAAGAAACTTGGGAAGGCTTCTCAGATGGGGGCAATCTTAACCTGTGACACAATGTAATAGGAGGAGGAGGAGCGGAGGTTCTGGGAAAGCCATAAGTCTTGGCCTTAAAGCACCCATGTACCAAGGGTACTACCCCAAGGAGGAGCAGGCGAGGCTCAAAGTGCAGGCAGGAAGGAAGCCACATATAGCAGGCCTCGCCTCTGTCTGAGAGGGTTTGTCTCATTCAGGTGTGTAAGTAGTGAGGTAATATGATTCGTTTAGTATTCTAGACAGAGGACTCATAATTTGAGGAAGTGGCACGTACGCTGATTTGAAACCTGCTGTCAGAATCTAGGGATGAAATGCAAGGGGCTGGGCGAGGCCCTGAGAGTGCAGCTGGGAGGAGACAACCCAAGTATGAGTTTTTGGAACACAGTTTCTCAGCGTGGGTGGAAAGCCACCCTAGTGAGTGGAGTTCAGGTGGGTATGCAGGGGCAGAGCAGGTGCATCTCATCAGAGTTTTAAAGGTATCCATGGCACATGAAAGGATAAAAACCACTATTTTTGAGTCTTGCAAAAAAATTACATTTTATCTGAATTATTTATTGAATGCCTGTTAGGTACCTGCTTCTATGAGGGAAATGAATATAGTAGGTGTAGTTTCTGCCCCCAGGGGATCTTTTCACTATTACAGGAAAGACTCCGCGTACACGCAGTGGCTGCGCTGCAGGGCTCTGGGACGGGTAATGGGCATGGCGTGTGTTGTGTCTGTGTCCACTCAGAGCCACGCACACAGAGCGCCCACTCACACGTGCTGCATTTGATACTTGGTGAAGGGAAATGCACCATTTGCCTTTAATTTTATGAAATAAAAAAGTTTCAACTTTGTCCACATACAAATGCCTGGAGAGAGCCAGGTTTTAGCAAGTGAGACTTTCCATCTGAGTGGTAGTACCACAGACCACATTATTAAATCTTGGAGTGACCCTGGAGGAAGGCACTTGAAAGACTTGAAAAGATACAAATTATGCTCCTCGGCCTTAAGAATACCACTGTGATACATAATGAAATATAATAAGTTGGTTTTTAAAATTAGCCTGTAAATGCTTAGATATTTTAAAATTCAAGTGCCTCTGTACATGGGCCCCCTCCAACTGTCACAAGTAGAAGTATTGAGTGCCTATCGTGTGCATGATTTTGTTGCAGGGCTCCGTGTTTTGCATGAAGCTTCTTGCATGTGCGTGGGGTAAGCATCCTTACCCACACACGAGGGCACTCCTGGCTGCACCTGAGCCACAGCGAGGACACTAAAACTGTGGATAAAGACCGAAACACATAGAAGGAGAAATGTTTAGAAAAGAAGAATTCGTGGAGTAGAACTGTTGGGATTACAGTTGACCCTTGAACGACATGAGTTTGAGCTGCATAGGTCCGCTTATATATGAATTTTTTTTGACCAAATGCAGATTGAAAGTACAGTATTTGCAGGATGTTAAACCTGTGTATACCGAAGGCCGACTTTTCATACACACATGCTGGACATGTGCATGAAAAGCATGGGGTGGATCGCAGGACTTGAGTACATGTTTATTTGGGTAGGATGGCAGTAGAGTCGGTCTCCCGCATGTTCTGAGAAATAATTTACTACGGTAAACTGCACTGAAAAAGAAGTCTTAAGTCATGTTTAGAACATAGTTGTTCTGAGCAAGGAAAATGGCTTGTTCGGTTAAGGGCATAAAGAGAGGCAAAAAAGGGAAGCAGTCAGGGTACTTAAGAACCACCTTCCCTTCCCCAGCCCCCATTTCTTGCCTCTCTTGCCTGAAGCAGTGATACCGTAAAGGAATGGAAGAGTGTGAGATGGCAGGATGCTTTCGGATTTGCTTTAAGAAAAATGATGGGGCAGCATTCCATCTCGTTTGCTATCAGTTGCAACATAAGCTCTATTTTATAAGCAGAGGTTGAAGGAGAAAATAACTGACTTGCGTAACCAGAAAACAGAATGTGGGTCCCAGTACAGCAGATAATGAAACCAGTTAGATAGAGACAACAACAGGCAAGAAAAGATGAGTTGGCAAGGTTGGAATTCCTAATGTGAAGAATCAACCGCTAAAGAATTCTGAGATCACTGACCGTGATCCAGACGATACCCAAAGATGGTGGCATTGGGTACTGACGCTAGGACATACTAGAGCTGTTTTCATGGGTTATAAGGTAAGACAAAAAATTTGAGGGAAAGAAACAAGTCATTGAAGTCATTTCAGCTATAAGATGAGAATGTTCTAGGTCAGGATTGTTGCATAAGTAAGAAAGGGATAAATTAAAAGGGAAAGAAGTAGATGCCAGGCAAGGGAAAGAGTCAAAAAATTCAGAAGCTGGGGGCGGGGGGAGCTAGTGAAGTTTGGAAGGCAGTGAGTACTACTGGGGTGTCAGCCTGTGCCCCACTTATAGGTAGTATGGGTGTAGGACAGGAAAGAGTGGGTAGGAAATAAACCAGGTGCAGAGTCGTTAACCTGTATTGATCTACCCATGCGTGGTCAATGAAATCAAATCAGATGAAAATCCTTTATAATGAAAGAAAAGAGAGAGGCACAAACTGGCCCCTAGCTGTGGGGTCTCATTCACCAGTACTGGGCCAAAGAAAAGGTTCAAATACCAAGTGTGTAAGCCAGCCCCCCTCATACTTATTTATTTAGAACAACATGGCTATTCAGTCTCTCTAACATGTTCTAAAACCCTTTCTCCAACCTGTGCATTTATTTAGATAGACCTAGAATGTGGAGACATCAGCACAATCTGGTTTCTCAGATGCCCATTGTATTGGTTCCTGTCCCTGCCTTACGGCACCCACCATATTATCATGTTATGTGCAAACAAGCCATGGTGTCTTGGAGGGAAGGGAAGGGATTCACACAGCAGACTTTTTTTTTGAAGAGAGAGAGCAGGGAAGTGTGAGGTTTTACTTTATTTTTAAGAAAATGCCAGTTTGATCCAGATCAGCTTTATATTTTTGGAACTGGCTTCCAGTAGGCCTCTTTTTTTTTTTTTTTTTTTTTTGAGACGGAGTTTCGCTCTTGTTACCCAGGCTGGAGTGCAATGGCGCGATCTCGGCTCACCGCAACCTCCGCCTCCTGGGTTCAGGCAATTCCCCTGCCTCAGCTTCCTGAGTAGCTGGGATTACAGGCACGCGCCACCATGCCCAGCTAATTTTTTTGTATTAGTAGAGACGGGGTTTCACAATGTTGACCAGGATGGTCTCGATCTCTTGACCTCGTGATCCACCCGCCTCGGCCTCCCAAAGTGCTGGGATTACAGGTCCAGTAGGCCTCTTAATGGGGGCCTCCACCCAACAGCGGCTATTGTAGACCCCTCACCAATTCTGGCTCCACAAAAGGAGCAGGAATAAACAGTATAGGGCAGATGTTGGCTGAAAGGGATAATTAAGTATACTTTTGACTTAAACATACTGTCTTAAAGAGATCCTATCTCTTTTATGGAATTAGTTCTTAGAAATTCTTTAGTATCTAACGTAAAAGCTCACAGTGTAGGACTGCACTTAAATTGTCAGTTAGGACAAGCTTTAGCCTCTCATGACAAATCCCCTAAAGGAGGTAACTGCCCTGAAGGATATGAAGCTACAAGTTGTAATGAAGGATTCTGTTTTATAGAAGATACTAATATATAGTGCTTGGTGTTTTAGTTATTAAAATGAACGTTTTTAGAGCTTAAGGATGACAAACTCAGGGTTTCCTTACACCACTGAGTCTTTTGTTTTTTGTTTTTGTTTTTTGAGACAGAGTCTCACTCTGTCACCCAGGCTGGAGTGCAGTGGCACGATCTCGGCTCACTGCAGCTCTGCAACCTCCATCTCCCAGAGTGATTCTCCTGCCTCAGCCTCCCCAGTAGCTGGGACTACAGGCATGTGCTACCACACCCAGCTAACTTTTTGTATTTTTAGTAGAGACGGGGTTTCACCGTGTTAGCCAGGATGGTCTCAATCTCCTGACCTTGTGATCTGCCCGCCTCGGCCTCCCAAAGTGCTGGGATTACAGGTGTGAGCCACTGTGCCCAGCCCCCACTGAGTTTTTAAAAGCCAACATTGAGTTTAGATGTTAGCAGGTCAGTGGAACTATGAAAGAGATGGAATTTTGATGGCTTTCCATGACCAATTTCTGCTTTACAAATATAAAAGAGCTACTTTGAAATTCCAAATTCACTAGACAAACTACTTGTCCCTGAAGCCCTTGTTGAAGAAATACTTACAACTCTTAGGAGTAGCAGCTTAGTAGTTAAAGAAAAAAGTCTGTTTGAATTTTGTCAATTAAATTACCAGTGACCTTCAATAAGTGAGTTGAAGATGTCTTAGAGGGAAAATTTGAGGTAATGGAGACTGGCAGTAACACTGGAGATGACAGATGATAGGCAAGCATTCAATGAAGGAAATCAAGACAGTGATGAGATCTCATGGTGGGCAGAGGCTGAGGCTGAGAGCACAGGCAGTGGGCTGACGTTCGGGGTCCTATTAGACACTTTTCTTAAGGATGGGTTTTTTAAGAGGCTCCTAAGAGTTATATGTCCATGGCCTGAACTTTTTGTCTGAATCAACAGAAACATCAGAACTAGAAACAATAACCTAAAACTGGGGCATTACGCGGTTCTGGGTAGCAGGCAAATTGAGTCACTTGAATTTCCAAAGTATATAAAATACCCCTTTAACCTCTTTCTGAAAATGATTTTTCATGGTCACATATTTTTAAATACTTGCATACTTTGTTTAGAAATCTGTATACATTAAGAAAACATGTTTCTTAAAGAATATTCTGTCCAGGCACGGTGACTCCTGTCTGTAATCCCAACACTTTGGGAGGCCAAGGCAGGAGGATCAGTTGAGCCCAGGAGTTTGAGACCAGCATAGGCATATTGAGACATTGTCTCTACAAAAAATTAAGGAATGGAAAAAAAAATTAGCCAGGCCTGGTGGTGTGTGCCTGTTGCCCCAGCTACTTGTGAGGCGAAGGTGGGAAGATTGCTTGAGCTCAGGAGGTTGAAGCAGCAGTGAGCCGTGATGCACCACTGCACTCCAGCATGGGCGAAGGAGTGAGAGCCTGTCTCCAAAAACGTTTTATAGGTGCAAAAGATGCATTATGTCTTTAGTATGGCTTGCTTTTTTAAATCATGAAAGTTTATATATTTGGAAAATATAGAAAAGAATTTTGAAAATTCTACCAAGACCCAGAGAAAACTTTGATATAATAGTGTTTCTACACCTTTCTTCATCCCTTAAAACAGCTCTCTATTGCGAAATTTCTCCTTCTGCTTCTAGGCACATGGCGACCCATTCTCCTCAGAAATCTCACCGGTGCGTTTACTGTGGGAAGACATTCAACCGGAAAGACCACCTGAAAAACCACCTCCAGACCCACGACCCCAACAAAATGGCCTATGGGTGTGACGAGTGCGGGAAGAAGTATCACACCCTGCTGGGCTATAAGAGGCACCTGGCCCTCCATGCGGCCAGCAGTGGCGACCTCACCTGTGGGGTCTGTGCCCTGGAGCTAGGGAGCACCGAGGTGCTGCTGGATCACCTCAAATCCCATGCAGAAGAGAAGCCCCCTAGTGGAACCAAGGAAAAGAAGCACCAATGCGACCACTGCGAAAGATGCTTCTACACCCGGAAGGATGTGCGACGCCACTTGGTGGTCCACACAGGATGCAAGGACTTCCTGTGCCAGTTCTGTGCCCAGAGATTTGGGCGCAAGGATCACCTCACCCGGCATACCAAGAAGACCCACTCACAGGAGCTGATGAAAGAGAGCCTGCAGAACGGAGACCTTCTGAGCACCTTCCATGCCATGGCGCCTTCATTCCAACTGAAGGCTGCTGCCTTGTCTCCTTTCTCTTTAGGAGCTTCTGCCCAGAACGGGCTTGCAAGTAGCTTGCCACCTGAGGTCCACAGCCTCACCTTTGGGCCCCCAGAACAAGCTGCCCAGCCTATGCAGCCGCTACCAGAGTCCCTGGCCTCCCTCCATCCCTCGGTAGCCCCTGGCTCTCCTCCACCACCCCTTCCCAATCACAAGTACAACACCACTTCTACCTCATATGCCCCACTTGCAAGCCTGCCCCTCAAGGCAGATACTAAAGGTTTTTGCAATATCAGTTTGTTTGAGGACTTGCCTCTGCAAGAGCCTCAGTCACCTCAAAAGCTCAACCCAGGTTTTGATCTGGCTAAGGGCAATGCTGGTAAAGTAAGCCTGCCCAAGGAGCTGCCTGCAGATGCTGTGAACCTAACAATACCTGCCTCTCTGGACCTGTCCCCACTGTTGAGCTTCTGGCAGCTGCCCCCTCCTGCTACCCAAAATACCTTTGGGAATAGCACTCTCCCCCTGGGGCCTGGGGAGTCTCTGCCCCACAGATTAAGCTGTCTGGGGCAGCAGCAGCAGGAACCCCAAATTGCTGTGGGCACTGTGAGCCTGGGTCAGCTCCCCCTGCCCCCCATCCCCCATGTGTTCTCAGCTGGCACTGGCTCTGCTATCCTGCCTCATTTCCATCATGCATTCAGATAACTGATTTTTAAAGTGTATTTTTCGTATTCTGGAAGTTGTTTTGAGAAGCATTTTAAATGTCAGTTACAACACGAGAAAGATTTGGAAAACGGGACTGGGATATGGCTTATTCAGTGATGACTGGCTTGAGATGAGAGAATTCTCAAACTGCATGTATTGTGCCAATCTGTCTTGAGTGTTCATGCTTTGTACCAAATGTAACGAATGCGTGTTCTGTAATCAAACTGCAAATATTGTCATAACCAACATCCAAAATGACGGCTGCTATATATAAGTGTTTGTCATATGGAATTTATCGTAAGCCATGCTCATCATAATGTTAACTAAATAACTTTATGTGGCACTGCCTAGTAAGGGAACTATGGAAAGGTTTGGATTTCTCCAAATTGGGAGAATTTTAAAAATAAGAAAATAACCTTTATATGGCATATTATAACTAGGCTGTGTATTTCTTTTCAGGGATTTTTCTACCTTCAGGGTTGGATGTAGTTTAGTTACTATTACCATAGCCAACCTGTAGTTTTGCATATACAATTTCTTGTGGAGCAATAGAGTTCTCCATTTTACAGAAGCATTTTAAATGTAGTCTGAATATTTTTCACAAGATGCTGCAATGTGAGTTATCACTTCATTTATCTTAAAGACTAAACTGGTTGTCAGTTACATCTGACAGAAAAAAAAAAAAATCACTGTGTAACCAGGTTAAGTGGTAAAATAATCCAGGCGTCAGTCAAAGACATTTTGCTGACTTTAATATTGATTATATTTTTAACAGGAATTTAAGAAAATATTACTGGAATTAAAAATATATATATATATTAAGAATTTTCTTTGCTCTGTCTAGCTTAAACTACTACTCAAGCTGCTTAAGTTCTTAAGTAAGTATTGTTTTTAATCACCAATAAATAAGTGCTTTTGTAATTCATCAGTTTAAGTCATTATTAGCTTTTATTCAAAGAAGATTATGTTTTACAATGTAACTATAATCTCTTTAATTTGCTATCTTATTAATGAGTTTTAAAGATGTAACACGTAACCTTTTTTAAAGCTCCATTGTCTTTTGTTTTTAGAGGCTTTCTTTTTCCATAAACATATATCTTGCATTTAATAAAGTTTTCAAATCTTGCAATTTGGCTTGACTAATTAATTTCTCATACAGCCCCACCTGTGTCAACATGAACTGCATACACTCAGATCAAGGTAGAAAACACTTCCGGCTCCGAGCTGGCTCCCTCACGCCCCCTCCTGGTCATTACTCCCCCCACAGAAACTACTGTTCTGACCTCTACTGAGCATCTATTAGGAACTTTACTTTTTTTGAGTAAAATAATTATGCATTAAGATAGAAGTTGTTTATATGCTTCAGTTAAATTCACAGCACTAAGATCTTATTTCTAAAAACGCTATTTTAAATCCTTCTTTAATGTGACATAATTTATTTCGAATGTATAGATTAGAATATGTCTACCAGAGGAGTTTAGTCTAATTTGGGCTACGATGATCCCCTTTTACATGGTGTTTACCATTAATTTCTAGTCAAATTAGAAATTTACTTATTTCTTACTGGAATTTCCTCAAAGTATTATGCCACTTACATCTGACACACCTGTTTCTTTTTATTTTACCCCAAAATAGGGTGAGGGTAGGTAAAGGAAAGACAAGTTTGTCTATCCAAGAAGCCCACTGGTCAAATGTGAGAAACCCTGACCCACTCACAGTTCTTAACAATGATGCTGATGACCGTGTAAGGGGCAAACAGCTACCCAGGGTTGGTACTGAGAAGGAAGCTTAATCTATGAGACCCAGCTGCCAGACAGACTCGGGTCTTTAAACTACAGTGGAACCTGCGGGGAGGAAATGAGACAGAGTGATAGAAATTATTCCATTAGAAGGAGTCCACTGCTCTGGGATGTTTAAGTCAGTTCCCATATCCTTGCTCTTTGTTCTCAGATGGAAAGCAATCCCCTAGGGCACAAGGGGAAAGAGGAGTAGCTCATCTCAACTAAAACCTCCCAAGATCCATTTCTAGAACCTTCCACAGATACTTTTACATGGCTTACTACTGTCACCTGTCAGTTCCACAACACATACTTGATTTTCCTGAACACAGAAAGAACATAGCATTTGGAGTTCAGTCCCCAAAATACCATAAGAATTTCAGATATTCTACTTAAATTAGGACAGAAATAAATGGTTTAATTGTTCTAATAAAAATTTTATGAGGTTAAGAAAAAGTTCTTGAATTTAAAAGTACGAGTTAAGTATAACTGACTCTACAAAAAGAGGTCTATTGGCCCTTATGATTGCAAAGAGTCTGGGCACAGTGGCTCATGCTGGTAATCCCAGCACTTTGGGAGGCCAAGGTAGGCAGATGGCTTGAGCTCAAGAGTTCAAGACTAGCCTGGCCAACAGCGAAAACCCATGTCTACAAAAAATATAAAAAAATTAGCCGGTTGTGGTGGTGCAAACCTTCCCAGCTACCTGGGAGGCCGAGGTGGGAGGTATTGCTTGAGCCGAGATCACGCCACTGCACTCTAACTTGGGTGACAGAGTGAAATCCTGTCTCCAAAAAAAAAAGACCGCAAAGAGAAGGGAGAGTCACCTCCCAACAGAGCAGAGCTCTGTATAAATCAATGCTAAAGAAATGAACAGATGGTTTCTGATTTAGCCATGATAAATAAATGGCTTGAGGCCACTGAGAACATTCTTTCCACAGGATGGAAGATTTCTCCTCCAGTGTTTCCTCCTAAACATGGTCTGTGTGACTGGTATATGTAAGACAATTCTACACAGTATATACATAAACATTTAGAATAAGAATCATAACGACAATACTA
Source organism: Aotus nancymaae (assembly GCF_030222135.1). Lineage (NCBI taxonomy): Eukaryota > Metazoa > Chordata > Mammalia > Primates > Aotidae > Aotus > Aotus nancymaae. The sequence goes on from NW_026988454.1 coordinate 23,816,542, forward strand.
GATGCCAATATATGCAAAATGAAGCTAGTTAAAAAAAGATTTTCCTAGTAAGTAAATAATGTTAGTACTCCAAGTACTAGTCTACTAAAAAGGTTCTAATGTCAAAGCAACATTGTCTTTAAAAACCCATCAAATTTACAATTAAAAAACTTCAAGTGGGAGACAATCCAAGATGGCCGCTTAGGAGGAAGTCGACATTGCAGCTCTGAGAGAAGGTGCAGAGGGTGAGTGGATGCCGCATTTCCAGATGGATTTTTACTGCCCACAGACCAGGAGATTCACAGGAGGAGAAGCCCCACGGGTCGCCAGCGCCGCTGGTTTGAGTGGCGTGGCCGCTCAGCCTACGCCCTGGGGCAGGGGCAGTGGCTTCTTATGCAGAGCGAGAGAGACAGAGTTCCCTCTGAGCCAGCAAGGGGAGCTGAAGCAGGGAGTCAAGCCAGGAGACCCCCGGGAAAGGGCGCGTCACAAATCTCAGAGCTGCTGCTTCGGCTGATGCAGCAGCACACAGGGCAGCGGATTTTAACTGCCCACAGACCAGGAGATTCACAGGCGGAGAAGCTCCATGGGTTCCCAGCGCCGCTGGTTGGACCGGAGCAGCCGCTCAGCCTGCACTGGATGCAGGGAGCAGCAGCTCCTTGAGCAAAGTGAACGAGACTGTGGCCCCTCTGGGCCAGCAAGGGGAGCTGAGGCAAGGAGGCAAGCCAAGAGATTCCCGGGCAAAGAGGGCATCACTGGAAACATGGCTGAACTCGGGAAGGTCCAGCACTGTGGGGGAGGGGCGTCCTCCATCGGGAAACACCCTGCAGTTCCCAGGGCAATTTGCCGTAACCAAGACAACCTGCCATTACAGAGACTCCGTCACTACAGGGGCGGGCCAGCATAGTGGAAGCAGTTCTAACTACACCCATATAAACAGGACTGCAGGGAAGCTCACACGGAAGCTGGGCAGAGCCCACAGCAGCTCAGCGAAGCCTCTGCAGGCTGAGTGTGACTAGACTGCCACCTTGTGGGCAGGGAAAACTGTAGCAACACAGCTGAAAAGCATAAAGCCCTAACTCCCTGGGCCAGAACACCTGGGGGGAAGAAAAGGGGGTTTATGAGTTCAGCTGCTGCAGACTTAAAATTACCAAAATCAGAAAGACAGCAACTACAAAGTCAATAGGCGGATAAATCCACAAAGATGGGAAGAAACCAGCACAGAAAGGATGAAAACACCCGAAACCAGAACACCTCTCCTCCTACAAGGGAGCATAACTCCTCACCAGCACGGGAACAAGACTGGACAGAGAATGAGTGTGATGAAATGACAGAATCAGCTTTCAGAAAATGGAAAATAAGAAACTTCTGTGAGCTAAAAGACCATGTTCTAACCCAATGCAAAGAAACTAAGAACCTTGAAAAAAGACTTGATGAAATGCTAACGAGAATGGACAACTTAGAGAGGAATATGAGTGAATTGATGGAGCTGAAAAACACAACACGAGAATTTCGCGAAGCATGCACAAGTTTTAACAGCCGAATTGACCAAGCAGAAGAAAGGATATCAGAAGTCGAAGATCAACTCAATGAAATAAAACGAGAAGGGAAGATTAGAGAAAACAAGGTAAAAAGGAATGAACAGAGTCAACAAGAAATATGGGACTACGTGAAAAGACCTAATCTACGTTTGATAGGTGTAACTGAATGTGACGAAGAGAATGCATCCAAGCTGGAAAATACTCTTCAGGATATTATCCAGGAAAACTTCCCCAACCTAGCAAGGCAGGCCAATATTCAAGTTCAGGAAATACAGAGAACACCACAAAGATATTCCTCAAGAAGAGCAACCCCAAGGCACATAATCATCAGATTCACCAGGGTTGAAATGAAGGAGAAAATACTAAGGGCAGCCAGAGAGAAAGGTTGGGTTACCCATAAAGGGAAGCCCATCAGAATCACAGCAGATCTCTCAGCAGAAACCCTACAGGCCAGAAGAGAGTGGGGGCCGATATTCAACATCCTTGAAGAAAAGAACTTTCAACCCAGAATTTCATATCCAGCCAAACTAAGCTTCATAAGTGAAGGAAAAATAAAATCCTTTGTGAACAAGCAGGTACTCACAGATTTCATCACCACCAGACCAGCTTTACAAGAGCTCCTGAAGGAGACACTACACATAGAAAAAAACAACCAGCACCAGCCACTCCAAAAACGCATGAAATGGTAAAGAGCGGCAACACAATGAAGAATCTGCATCAACCAATGGGCAAAACAGCCAGCTAGCATCAAAATGACAGGATCAAATTCACACATAACAATATTAACCCTAAATGTAAATGGACTAAATGCCCCAATCAAAAGACACAGACTGGCAAATTGGATAAAAAGCCAAAACCCATCAGTGTGCTGTATCTAGGAAACCCACCTCACATGCAAGGATACACAAAGGCTCAAAATAAAGGGATGGAGGAAGATTTACCAAGCAAATGGAGAGCAAAAAAAAGCAGGAGTTGCAATTCTCATCTCTGATCAAATAGACTTTAAAGCAACAAAGGTCAAAAGAGACAAAGAAGGACATTACATAATGGTAAAAGGATCAATGCAACAAGAAGAGCTAACAATCCTAAATATATATGCACCTAATACAGGAGCACCCAGATACATAAGGCAAGTTCTTAAAGACTTACAAAGAGACTTAGACTCCCACACATTAATAGTAGGAGACTTCAACACACCATTGTCAATATCAGACAGAGCAACGAGACAGAAAATTAATAAGGATATCCAGGACTTGAACTCAGACCTGGAACAAACAAACCTAATAGACATTTACAGAACTCTCCAGCCCAAATCCACAGAATATACATTCTTCTCAGCATCACATCACACCTACTCTAAAACTGACCACATAATTGGAAGTAAATCACTCCTCAGCAAATGCAAAAGAACGGAAACCATAGCAAACAGTCTCTCAGACCACAGTGCAATCAAGTTAGAACTCAGAATTCAGAAGCCAACCCAGAACCGCACAGCCTCATGGAAATTGAACAACTTTCTCCTGAATGTTGACTGGATAAACACTGAAATGAAGGCACAAATAAAGATGTTCTTCGAAACCAATGAGAACGAAGACACCACATACCAGAATCTCTGGGACACATTTAAAGCAGTCTCTAGAGGAAAATATATAGCAATAAGTGCCCACATGAGAAGAAAGGAGAGATCTAAAATTGACACCCTATCATCAAAATTGAAAGAGCTAGAGGAGCAAGATCAAAACAACTCAAAACCTAGCAGAAGACAAGAAATAACTAAGATCAAAGCAGAATTGAAGGAGATAGAGACACGAATAACCCTACAAAAAATCAATAAATCCAGGAGCTGGTTTTTTGAAAAGATCAACAAAATAGACAGACCACTAGCCAGACTAATAAAAAAGAAAAGAGAGAATAACCAAATAGATGCAATAAAAAATGATAAAGGGGATATCACCACAGATTCCACAGAAATTCAAACCATCATCAGAGATTATTACAAACAACTCTATGCACATAAATTAGAAAACCTGGAAGAAATGGATAAATTCCTGGACAGTAGCCTCCTCCCATGCCTAAACCAGGAAGAAGTCGAAACCCTGAATAGACTAATAACAAGGTCTGAAGTCGAGGCAGCAATTAAGAGCCTACCACCCAAAAAAAGCCCAGGCCCAGATGGTTTCACAGCCGAATTCTACCAGACATACAGAGGAACTGGTACCATTCCTACTGAAACTATTCCAAATAATCCAAAAAGAGGGAATCCTTCCCAAATCATTTTATGAGACCAACATCATCCTAATACCAAAACCCAGCAGAGACTCAACAAGAAAAGAGAACTACAGGCCAATATCCATGATGAACATAGATGCAAAAATCTTCAATAAAATACTGGCAAACCGATTACAACAGCACATCAAAAAGCTTACCCACCATGATCAAGTAGGATTCATCCCGGGGGTGCAAGGCTGGTTCAATATACGCAAGTCTATAAATGTAATTCACCACATAAACAGAACCAAAACCAAAAACCACATGATTATCTCAATTGATGCAGAGAAGGCCTTCGACAAAATTCAACAGCCCTTTATGCTAAAAACTCTCAATAAACTAGGTATCGACGGAACGTATCTCAAAATAATAAAAGCTATTTATGACAAACCAACAGCCAATATCATACTGAATGGGCAAAAACTGGAAGCATTCCCTTTGAAATCTGGCACTAGACAAGGATGACCTCTCTCACCACTCCTATTCAATATAGTACTGGAAGTTCTAGCCAGAGCAATCAGGCAAGAAAAAGAAATATAGGGTATTCAATTAGGAAAGGAGGAAGTCAAATTGTCTCTATTTGCAGACAACATGATTGTATATCTAGAAGACCCTAGCACCTCAGCCCAAAATCTCCTGAAACTGATAAGCAACTTCAGCAAAGTCTCAGGATACAAAATCAATGTGCAAAAATCACAAGCATTCCTATATACCAATTACAGACTTAAAGAGAGTCAAATCAAGAACGAACTGCCATTCACAATTGCTACAAAGAGAATAAAATACCTAGGAATACAACTAACAAGGAATGTAAAGGACCTCTTCAAGGAGAACTACAAATCACTGCTCAACGAAATAAGAGAGGACACAAACAGATGGAGAAACATTCCATGTTCATGGTTAGGAAGAATCAATATCGTGAAAATGGCCATACTGCCCAAAGTAATTTACAGATTCAATGCTATCCCCATCAAGCTACCAATGACCTTCTTCACAGAACTGGAAAAAACCACCTTAAACTTCATATGGAACCAAAAGAGAGCCCGCATAGCCAAGTCAATTCTAAGCAAAAAGAACAAAGCGGGAGGCATCACACTACCGGACATCAAACTCTACTACAAGGCTACAGTAATCAAAACAGCATGGTACTGGTACCAAAACAGAGATATAGACCAATGGAACAGAACAGAGGCATCGGAGGTGACACAACATATCTACAACCATCTGATCTTTGACAAACCTGATAAAAACAAGCAATGGGGAAAGGATTCCCTGTTCAATAAGTGGTGTTGGGAAAACTGGCTAGCCATATGCAGAAAGCAGAAACTCGACCCCTTCCTGACACCTTACACTAAAATTGACTCCAGATGGATTAAAGACTTAAACATAAGACCTAACACCATAAAAACCCTAGAAGGAAACCTAGGCAAAACCATTCAGGACATAGGCGTAGGCAAGGACTTTATGACCAAAACACCAAAAGCATTGGCAACAAAAGCCAAAATAGACAAATGGGACCTAATCAAAATCCACAGCTTCTGCACAGCAAAAGAAACAGTCAATAGAGTGAATCGGCAACCAACAGAATGGGAAAAAATTTTTGCAGCCTACCCGTCTGACAAAGGGCTGATATCCAGAATTTACAACGAGCTTAAAAAGATTTACAAGAAAAAAACAAACAAGACCATTCAAAAATGGGTGAAGGATATGAACAGATACTTTACAAAAGAAGACATACATGAGGCCAACAAACATATGAAAAAATGCTCATCATGACTGGTCATTAGAGAAATGCAAATCAAAACTACATTGAGATACCATCTCACGCCAGTTAGAATGGAAATCATTAAAAAATCTGGAGACAACAGATGCTGGAGAGGATGTGGAGAAATAGGAACACTTTTACACTGTTGGTGGGAGTGTAAATTAGTTCAACCATTGTGGAAGACAGTGTGGCGATTCCTCAAGGACCTAGAAATAGAAATTCCATTTGACCCAGCAATCCCATTACTAGATATATATCCAAAGGATTATAAATCGTTCTACTATAAGGACACATGCACACGAATGTTGATTGCAGCACAGTTTACAATAGCAAAGACCTGGAACCAACCCAAATGCCCATCGATGATAGACTGGACAGGAAAAATGTGGCACATATACACCATGAAATATTATGTAGCCATCAAAACCGATGAGTTCGCGTCCTTTGTAGGGACATGGATGAACCTGGAAACCATCATTCTCAGCAAACTGACACAAGAACACAAAATCAAACACCACATGTTCTCACTCATAGGTGAGTGTTGAACAAGGAGAACACATGGACACAGGGAGGGGAGCACTATACACGAGGGTCTGTTGTGGGGGAGGGGGGGACAGCAGGGGGGTGGGGAGTTGGGGAGGAATAGCATAGGGAGAAATGCCAGATATAGGTGAAGGGGAGGGAGGCAGCAAATCATACTGCCACATATGCACCTATGCAACAACCTTGCATGTTTTTCACATGTACCCCAAAACCTAAAATGCAATAAAAAAAAAAAAAACTTCAAGTGAATTTGAATAATGCATTATACAGATCGATGTGTTTAACGGTGTTGTTTCAAAAATTTCAAAGGGAGTAAATAAAAATTTGAAGCTAGTTTTACTTGTTCTAAGTGATGATTCAAGAAGAATCAAGGGTGTTTAAACAGACATCACATCCACGTTCCTTTCCCTTAGGTGGCATTCCCGGGTATGCAGCCATCCAGGCTGATGGGTTTCAGGGAGCTCGTCTGAAAGCAGAAAGAGGCATTTATTTTAGAAAGTCATTGTTCCCACATTGAGAATGCTAAGTAACAACATAGGGTTCTTTAGACTTTTAATTGTTTTGCAAACAATTCACACTCTCAGGGGACTGTGGTTTTTGAGAGTAAGGTGCTTTTTTTCTAAGCACCTTACTTAGAAAGGGACAAGGCAGTAACCTTCCTGGTCAAATGTGAGGGATCATTCCCTTTTCTATTAAGTCATGAATCAAAAACTGAATATCTTCTTCAAACTGTATGTTTAACAGAAGAGTCAGTTTCAAGAGCCTACATTTTGTTAACTCAACTCAGAGTTTGCCCAAATGTTTCTTCAGTCTGCCTACTATGCATCCATTCTCTTAAAAGTCATTAACTGGTCAGCAACATCTGGATTAAAGGTGATATTTTTTTTTCTTACCTGGCTTCTAGGAGTTAATCTTTTTTAGAAGATTTACTTAATCCTTGTCTGAGTTTTGCTCCAGAAGCAGGGTCCATAGCTAATCCTTTGCAAACATAAACAGATTTGTTATTATGTCAAAGCAGAACATTACCAAGGAAAAAAAGACGATTGTGAAATCCCCACATGGGTTCAAAAGTTTCTATTTTGTTTCTTTTTGGTGGGAGGTAGGGGAGTGTGATGGGAGGACAGTGAGGGTGGGGTAGCTATAGACAAATACCCACTCTCTGGCCTGAACCAAAGAAAAACAGGGGTTGCCTCAGGTGCTTTCTCTCCTCTGCCCCAGCCTCTGTTTACTCAAGGACTTTGGACTGCACCTCAGGTGACCCACCCCTTTATACACTAGGACTCTCGACATCCCCTCTGCTACTGCCCCAGCTTTCAAAATGGACCCTGATATTTTGTATCTTCAAATTCTTTGCTAGTTCTCATACTAGAAGATTTTGCTAAGCCTTATGGAAGCTTAAGCTGCCTTCCCTGCTTGGGGTTATTTACGTGATAAATGGATTCATTCCAAAAACAGTATGCTTTCCCTTGAGCCCAGCGGCACTGTTATGTATGGAGAGACACAAGTTTATGTGTGGCACACCATAGCTTGGTTTAGTTTTTGACCACATCATAGGGGAAAGGATTCTCAGAGGTTCTTTCTTTGTTAAAAAATAAAAAAGGAATACGTTTCCTCCGTCCTAAGAAGGCTCCTTTCTACTCAATGTTTTATGAAGGAGCAATAACAAGGAAATTGTGAATCAAGCTCTCAAAGGACATAGAAATAGAAAGAGCTTTCAGTGTTAGTTTTACTGAAACATAAACAGATTTTACTTCTGCCAAAGAATCCACAACTGACACTTTGATGCACGGTAGATTTGCTACACAACTAAATTAGGTAAAGAATGGAATGCTGGTGCAGGTAAGATGCTTAACTTGATAAAAACCCACTGGCTCTGGAAGTAAAGTAGAGCTCACACCAGCAAAGCTGTACAAATGCAGTCCACTGCTAAATATACAAAGCAATGCAGGTCTAAATCCCAGAACTACGTGCTCATAGTAACATTAGTCTCTGTACGAAGATCTGGGAGAAGCAGCTTCTTGGCAGTACCTTCCAGTACATTCATCATTCATATAAACAAAAGCCTCCAGAAAACAGCCACCAGTGTATATTTGCTGACTAGGCTATACATTCATTTCCCAACTGAACATTAGAATCTTTCAGGAATGTAAGAAGAGCCACATCTTTTTCTAAAACCATTCCAAATATGTATCAACAGGCTTAATATTTATATTTTTGGGCCCATTTATCCCAAAGCATACAGAGCTTTGGCAAAAAGCTCTGCCCCTTCCTATTAAGTTGCTTGTCTATGTTGCTTAACCTCTCTGTGCTTTCCTCATCTGTAAAATAGAGATATAAAGAGTAGACCTCCTCATGCTATTGCAAGAATTAAATGAGCTCACATGCGAAGGGTTTGGAAGAGTGTTCAATGTAAGTGGGGGCTACTGTCCATGAACAAGACTTATTCAGTATAGCAAACAAGTAGAGGCACTCTACCTGCTCACCAGCAGGAAATCAGCTAAATGATTTATGTTGTATTTCTGTGATATGATACTATGTTTTCAAAGAAACTCTTCTGCCATAGGAAAATATTCAAAGTGGGATAGGTGAGAAAAAAAAATCAGGATGTGTAACTGTAAAGAGACCATGATTCTAGGTTTGGCAAAAGAAAAACAGAGAAAGAAGAGTATGAAAAGAAAAAAAAAAAAACAGAAAAAAAATCAATAGTGGTTATGTTAACGTGGTGGAATTATGATTTTTAAAAATTCTTTTCCCTCCATTTTCCAGTATCATTTACAACAAGCATGAATTTCTTACATTGTTTTCAAAATGCTATTTCTCAAAAGAAATTTTAGGCACGCTAACTTAAAGTGGCTAGAAACAAAAAGTCCCCGCCAGGTGTGGTGGCTCTTGCTTGTTGTAATCCCAGGCGTAGGTGGGCGATCACTTGAGGTCGGGAGTTTGAGACCAGCCTGGCCAACATGGTGAAACCTCGTCTCTTCTAAAAACACAAAAATTAGCCAGGAGTGGTGGTGGCCGCCTATAATTCCAGCTACTCAGGAGGCTGAGGCAGGAGAATTACTTGAACCTGGGAGATAGAGGCTGCAGTGAGCTAAGATTATCCCATTGCACTCCAGCCTGGGCAATAGACCAAGACTCTTAAAAAAAAAAAAAAAGTCTTAGGCCATCATAACTGCATAGTGCATGCAATTAATTGCCTGACTTATACAGACGCAAGTACCAGAGAATGTGGCACCGGTGTCAGTGTAAATGACATGAAATCTGAGTGCCTCATCTAATGTTTACAACCCTACTTGCCAGCCCTCTAATCAAACTTTAATCTCTATTTACTCCCCAACCCCTTCTTATGCTTTTGCCAAATGGATCACTTGTTTTCAGAGTATGTCCTCTGCATTCTCATTTTCATATCCTTGTTCATTCCATCTTCACCTTTTCTCTACTGGTCAAAATCTAGCTGATTCTGAGAGCTCATTCCAAATGTCTCCACCTCCATGAAGCATCCCCTCTTTCACAATGTCACCTCCTCCATAAAGACTTCTGGGCAAAGCTGATCTCGTTCTTGTGTTCTCTGAGGACTGTTTATATCTTGCAGTTAAATATTAGATATAATTATTGGCTGTCCCTTGCCCTAGACTTATAAGGATCCACAGGCATAAAAAAACAACCATGCACAATACTTATGTGCTCAATGAATAAAGTCTTGTGCCCACTCATGGCAGTTGCTTAAACTGGCATAATAACTTCATTTAATACCAGTTGCTCTTTTGTATTAGAAGTTTTCCTGTGCATACTATATCTTCTCATAAGACTCTGGGATCAATAAGGCTGGTGACTTGTACACACATGTATCTCCCCTGGCATGAATTTTAAAAGGGTTATATGTGGGAGGTACTAAATGCTTATTTTACTCAAGTGAGTTGAAGAATCAAAGCCAGAATTTTAGGAGGCTAACTGCTATCTAGATGAAAGACAACAACTGGATTTATAATATATGATATACTATATGATGCCATAAATAAACGCTATTTAATACAGGGGCAGCAGCTGACACGTGTAATGCCATCACTTTGGGAGGCCAAGGCAGGAGGATTGCTTGAGCCTAGGCGTTTAAGACCAGTTTGGGAAACATAGTGACACCTCACTTCTACAAGTGAAAAAATGATCTGTTTATGGTGGTACATGCCTGAGGTCCCATATACTCAGGAGGCTGAGGTGAGAGGATCACTTGCACCCGGGAAGTCAAGGCTATAGTGACCTATGATCAAGCCACTGCACTCCAGCCTAGGCAACAGAGTGAGATCCTGTCTCAGAAAAAAAAAAAAAAAAAGGTGACACCAAGTGACCTAAACTACTAATTGTCAATCTGAGTATATTAATAGCAGTAGCAAAAAAAAAACCAATAACAACAATTTTTAAAGACCTTTATTTTTATGGGAATAGCATTGTATAATGAAAAGAAAAAAGAAAGACCCTCATGAGCTGCCCTGCCCCCTGTCACAGAAACCCATGCAAACCCTCATTGGACTGGAGGCCAGGCCCACCCACCCTGCTGGCACCAACAGACACTGACTCGGGGGATGGAGACTGAGCAGCCCTGACCACCACAGTCTGTGCTTGTGCCCACCATTGGGAGGCTGATGACAGGCTTGACCCATCTGGAATCATGCCCACCAGCGCTTCTGTGCATTGTTGGGGCCTGGGGATCAACTCACCCTGCCTGCGATCAGCTTCTACCCACTCGTACTAGGTTCCTGGAGAAAAGCCTGCTCAACCTGTTGGCACCTGCATACCTCATCCATGAACTTAGAGACTGACCCACCCTGCCCACCACTACTAGCATCTGCAGCATATACATACTCCTCCTGGGAGAATAAGGATGGGGCTGCCCAGCTAACTACTGCCACAACTAGTGCCCTATGGATGCTGCTTAGGAGCCAGAGGGTTAGTTTACCATCATTAATGCTATTGCCAACCCCATGCATGCCACTCAGGAACCTGAGGACCCATTCATCATGGCCACTGCTACCGCCTGAGCAAGCCATTTGGAGGTTCAAAGATTGGTCTGACTGCACCTGTTAACACCAGTGCTCCTGTATGCCACCTGGGGGCCCAAGGACAGGCAGGCTTAGTCTACTGCTGCCACCACTGAGGCCTGAAGACTAGCCCACCTGGTGTCCCCATCCCCAGCAAAGCCTCACCACAGCCTCCAATAACAACTGCAGTTTAAGTCACTAAGGAATTCACAGACACCACTGATAGTTATTACAGCCAAGAAATCATATGGAGAAACAATTATTGCATGCTCCCAGAATCAAAGCTAAAGTGCCGTACCCAACTAACACTATAGATACATATGTAGGAAGAAGTCTTTCCCTATGAAAGTCAATTCAAAAATTAGAAGAAGTGACTATTACACCAGATGCATAGATATTGGCATAAGAACACAAGAAACATAAAAATGCAAGAAAATGTGACACCTCCAAAGGAACACAATTCTCCAACCACAGATTCAAACAACAAAAAAATATGAAATGCTAGAAAAGGAATTCAAAATCATTATGATAATAAAGCTTATTGAAAGAGAAGGAGGATGGTAGATAAGAGACAGGGCTGATGTTCAGCTTGCACTTGGAAGGACAGAACAATGTGTGGAGACTAACTCTGTGGACTTTTGCTTCAGGAACCATTGCAGGAGCACACCAGGAAAAAGAAAAAAAAATCACAGAGTCTTTGAAAGAAGTGGCAGCCTGTTGCAAATTCTGTGAGACAGGTGAAAAAATCTTTAAATTCCCAAAGTGTGAGCAGGGAACACCTACCTCCAAACACACATCCCCACTGAGGAACCTGAAAATCCAGATTATGGGAGAAGAATTTAGCCTTACCTAGAGCTGAAATGGATTTAGTGTAAAATGTAAAAGTGGAAAAAACAGTAGGATGAGCCTTGGCACGCCCATTCTCCAGCTCAAGCCCAGGGAAGCCATTTCTTACTCTCTCTCACAGGGGCCCTCGGGGAAGGCAACTGGCAGAATTTGAGAGGGGTCACAGGAGAAAGAAGCTTCCAAATAAACTTTTTAATAATTTTGACTGGGTGCAAACCCTCTTGAGAAGAATCTGGGGGCAAATGGGAACTGTTGCAGAAAAGACAGTGGAGACACGACTGATGGTGTGGCACATTGGCAAGGGTGTGACCTGAAAGGAGTGCTTGCTTCCTCAGTGGGGACACTTACAGCCTGGGACTAGGTCTAAGTTCCAGGCTACAAGATGCATAGAGATAAACTCAGCACTGTTAGCAGGGCATGGTGGGAGTGAGACTGGCCTTGCCAACTGTGTGGGAGCTGGGTGAGGTCTGTTGCTACCAGCTTTCCCCCACTTCCCTGGTGACAGAGGCAGACATAATTCCTTCTGGAACATAACTCCATTGGCCCAAGAACCACCCTCTGATCCCCCACAGTGGCCACAAGAAGCCCCACCCAAGGAGAGTCTGAGCTCAAACCCACCTAACCCTGCTCACACCTGATGGTATTTCTCTACTGGCCCAGTAGTGGATCACAAAATACTTAAACTCTTGGGAGCTTTATGATCCCATCCATAACTTGAGAAACTTGAATACTTATCCTGGCCAAATTAGAACAAGCTTATATCCTGCTTCTACTATTGCAGCTGGCACTCTCTCAAAATTACCACCTCCTGGCTCAAGGTCAAGCAACTCAGAACATTATAGCAACTCATGACAGAATAACCCTGCTCTAACGAAGGAGAAAACAGCTAATTCCACTGCCTGCAACATTCTGGCTAACCAGTGGTCCTGAGTCTGTCCACATGACAATTTTACTGCTAGCATAACCAGCATTCGAGAAAGATAACACAGTAAACATATCTACAACCAAGGACTCTCAGAGTCTACCTCACTCCCCTTCCACTCCATCAGAAAAGATGCTGGTATCCACGGCTGGGAGACCTGAAGACAAATTGCATCACAGGACTCTGCAGACATTCCCCAGAACCAGCCAAGATCCTGGCAGCCTTGCTGGATGGCTAGGCCTAGAAGAGCAATAAAAATCACTGTAATATGGATCAGAGAAAGCTCCATCCTTAGGGAAAGTGGGAGTGCATCACATCAAGGGGTCACCCTGTAGGACAAAAGAATCTGAACAGCAGCCTTGAGTTGCAGATTTTTCCACTGAAATAGTCTATCCAAATGAGAATAAATCAGAAAAGTAATTGTGGTAATATGACAAAACAAGGTTCTACAACAACCCCAAAAGACCACACTAGCTTCCCAGCAATGGATCCAAACCAAGAAGAAATCTCTGAACTGCCAGATAAAGAATTCAGAAGGTTTATTATTAAGCTACTCAAGGAAATACCAGAGAAAGGTAAAAGCCAATTTAAATAAATTTCAAAAACAATATAGAACATAGAGAAAAAGTACTTCAGAGGAAAAGATATCATAAAGAAAAACAATCACACCTTCTGGAAATGAAAGACACACTTAGAGAAATACAAGATGCACTGGAAAGTTTCAATGATAGAATCAAACAACTAGAAGAAAGAACTTTAGAGCTTGAAGAAAAGGCTTTTGAATAATTAACCCAATGAGACAAAGACAAAGAAAAATTATTTCTTTTAAATGACCAAAGCCCCTAAGAAATTAGAGATTATGTTAAACAGTCAAACCTAGAATAATTGGTATTCCTGAGGAAGAAGAGAAATCTACAAGTTTGGAAGACGTATTTGTGGGGATAATTGAGGAAAACTTCCCTGGCCTCACTAGAGATCTAGACATCAAAATACAAGAAGTTCAAAAAACATCTGGGAAATTCATTGCAAAGAGATCATAACCTAGGCAGTCTTCAGGTTATCTAAAGTCAAGACAAAGGAAAGAATCTTAAGAGCTCTGAGGCAAAAGCATCAGGTAACCTATAAAAGAAAATCTATCAGATTAACAACAGATTTCTCAGCAGAAACCCTATAAATCAGATGGGATTGGGGTACTATCTTTTGCCTTCTCAAACAAAATAATTGCCTGCAAAACTAAGCATCATAAATGAAGGAGAGATAAAGTCTTTTTCAGACAAGCAAATGCTGAGAAGTCACCACCACGAAGCCAGCACTACAAGAACTGCTAAAAGGAGTTCTAAATCTTAAAACCTTGAAATAGACCAAAATATAACCTCTTTAAAGCACAAATATCACAGGACCTGTGAAACAATAACAAAATGAAAAACAAAACAAACAACAAAAAAAAGAACCCACAAGGTATTCAGGCAACCCAAGTAGCATAATGAAGAAAACAGTACCTCGCATCTCAATAATAATGCTGAAAGTAAATGGCCTAAATGCTTCACTTAAAAGGTAAAGAATGGCAAAATGGACAAAAATCCACAAACCAGTATCTTTTGTCTTTAAGAGACTCAGCTAACACATAAGGACTCACATAAACTTAAAGTAAAGGAGTAGAAAAAGATATTCCACGCAAATGGAAACCAAAGGTGAGCAGGAATAGCTATTTTCATATCAAACAAAACAGCCACAACAGTTAAGAGAGACAAAGAGAGACATTATATAATTATACAAGGATCAGTCCAACAGGAAAATATCACAATCCTAAGAAAAGAGATGCAATACACTAATAGTGGGGACTTCAGTGCTCTACTGACAGCACCAAACAGATCATGAAGACAGAAAAATCAACAAAGACGCACCGGACTTAGTCACTTTAGACCAAATGGACTTTACAGATATTTACAGAATGTTCTACCCCATAACTGCAGAAAATACATTCTTCTTATCAGTACATGGAACATTCTCCAAGATAGACAACATGCTACATAACAAAACAAGGCCTCAGTACATTTTAGAAATTAAAAACATATTAAGTATATTCTCAGACCACAGTTGAATAAAACTAGAAAGTAATTCCAAAAGAAACTCTCAAAACTATACAAATAAATGAAAGTTAAACAACCTGCTCCTGAATGATTTTTGGGTCAATGACAAAATTAAGACAAAAATTTACATATTTGAAACAAAAGGAAATGGAGACACAACATAGCAAAAACATTGGCATACAGCAAAAGCAGAGTTAACATTAAACACCTACATTAAAAAAAAGAGGTTGGGCACAGTAGCTGACGCCTGTAATCCCAGCACTTTCGGAGGCTAAACTTGGTGGATCACCTGAGGTCAGGAGCTTGAGACCAGCGTGGCCAATGTGGTGAAACCCTGTCTCTACCAAAAATACAAAAATTAGCTGGGCATGGTAGCAGGCGCCTGTAATCCCAGCTACTCAGGAGGCTGAGGCAGGAGAATTGCTTGAACCCAGGAGGCAGACCAGGAGACAAAGGTTGCAGTGAGCCGAGATTGCACCACTGCACTCCAGCCTGGGTGACAGGGCAAGACTCCATCTCAAAAAAAAGAAAAGAAAGATCCTGAATTAACAACATAATGTTACACGTCAAGAAACAAAAGCAACACCAAACCCAAAGCTAGCAGAAAAAAAGAAATAACAAAGCGCAGAGCAGAACTAAATGAACTGGAGACCAAAAACCCAATAAAAAAGATGAACAGAATGAAAAGTTGTTCATTGGAAGAAATAAACAAGATTGATAGACCATTAGGTCAACTAACTGAGGAAGAAAGAAAGAAGATTCAAATAAGCACAATCAGAGATGAAGAAGGAGACATTACAACTGAAACTACAGAAATGCAAAAGATCATCAGAGACTACTCTGAATATTTATATGCTAACAAACTGACATATCTAGAGGAAGTGGATAAATTTGTGGAACCTATACAACCTCCAGAGATTGAACCAGGAAGAAACAGAAATCCTGAGCAGAACAATAATAAGTAATGAGATTTAATTAGTAATTTTTAAAAATCTCCCCCAAATAATAATAACAACAACAACAACAAAAGAGCCCAGGATCAGACAGATTCACAGCTAAATTTTATGAGACATAAAAGAAGTGGTACCAATCCAGCTGAAACTGTTCCAAAACACTGAAGAAGAGGGAATCTTCGCTAATTCTACAAAGTATCACTTTGCTACCAACATCAGTAGAGAACACAACAAAAAAATAAAATTACAGACTAATATCCTTGATGAATATAGGTGCAAAAATCCTTAACAAAATACAAGCAAACACAATCAAACAGCACATCAAAAAAATAATACAATATAATTAAGTGGGCTTTATTTCAGGGATGCAAGGATGGTACAACATATGCATATCAATATATATGATTTATCACATCAAGTGAATGAAAAACAAACAGCATATTATCATAGCGATAGATGTAGAAAAAGCATTTGATAAAATTCACCATCCTATCATGATAATAACCCTCAACAAACAAGGCATAGAAGAAACATACCTCAAAATAATAAAAGCCATATACAACAAACCCACAGCCAATAACACACTGAATGGGAAAAAGTTGAAAGCATTTCCCCTAAGAACTAGAACAAGACAAGGATGTCTATGTTCACCACTGCTATGCAGCACATTTCTGGAGGTCCTAGCTAGAGCAATCAGACAAGAGAAAAAAAAAAAAGCCATCGAAATGGGAAAAGAGGAAGTCAGATTATCTGTTTGCTGATGAAATGAACTTATATCCAGAAAACCCTAAAGACTTCTTTCCAAAAGACTCCTAGATTTGGTAAATAAATTCAGTAAATTCCAGGATACAAAATCAACAGAAATCAGTAGCATTTCTACACACCAATAATAATCACACTAAGAATCAAATCAAAAGTCAATCCTATTTACAGTAGTTAAAAAGGAAAAGCCCTAGGAATATATTTAACCAAGGAGTGATAAATGTCTACAAAGAAAACTACAAAATACTGGTGAAAGAGAGTTAAGAGGACACAAACAAATGGAAAAACATTACATTCTCATAGATTAGACAAAATCAATGTTGTTAAAATGGCCATATTGCCCAAAGCAATCTATAGATTTAATACAATTCCTACCAAAATAATAATGACATTTTTCACAGAACTAGAAAATAATCCTAAAATTAACATGGAACTGAAAAGAACCTGAATAACCAAAGCAGTTCTAAGCAAAAAGAACAAAGCTGCAGGCATCACATTACCTAACTTTAAATTATACTACAAGTCTATAGTAATCAAACAGCATGATCTATTTGTCTATGTTTATACCAGTACCATGATGTGCATGGTACTGGTAAAAACATAGACAAATAGATCATGCTGCCTGATGCACATCATGGTACTGGTATAAACATAGACATATAGATCAACAGAACAGAACAGAGACCCCAGAAATAAAGCTACATACCTATAGACAACTGATATTTGACAAAGTTGACAAAAACATACATCAGAGAAAGGACATCCCACTCAATAAAGGACGCTAGGAAAATTGGATAGCAACATGCAAAAGAATGACACTGGATTTGTCTGTCACCATACACAAAAATTAAGATGAGTTAAACACTGAAGTATATAATGTGAAACTAAAAATTCTAGAAGAAAACCTGGGAAAGCTCTTCTGGACATTGGCCTAGGCAAAGAATTTAAGACTGAGATTTCAAAGCAAATGCACCAATAACAAATACAGACAAGTGGGACTTAATTAAACAAATGATTCTATAGAGCAAAAGAAATAATCAACACAATGAGCAGACAACCTACAGAATGGGAGAAAATATTTGCAAACTATGCATCTGACAAAGGACTAATATCTAGAATCTACAAGGAATTCAAACAAGTCAACAACAAAAAAAGCAGTAGAAAGTGGGCAAAGAACATGGACAGACATTTTTCAAAAGTAAACATACAAATGCCCAACAAGCATATGAAAAAATATTCAACATCACTAATCATCAGAGTAATGCAAATTCAAACCATAATGAGATGCCATCTTATGCCAGTCAGAATGGCTACTAATAAAAAGGCAAAAAATAACAGATGGTGGCAAAGATGCAGAGAAAAGGGAACACTACCCAAAGGCATCTACTCAAATGAAAAAAATCATTTTATCAAAAATATACATGCACTCACATTTATCACAGCACTAGCCACAATAGATAAAGAATCAACCTAAGTAACCCTCAATGGGTGATTGGATAAAGAAAATATGATATATATACATATATATACACACACACACGTGTACATGTATATGTGTATATATACATATATGTGTGTATGTATATGTATATATACATATATGTGTGTATATGTATATATACATATATGTGTGTATGTATATGTGTATATATGTACATATATATGTGTGTATGTATATGTATATATGCCATGGAACACTATGTATCCATGAAAAAAATAAAATAATGTCTTTTGCAGTTACATGAATGGATTTGGAAGCCATTATCTTAAGTAAAATAACTGAGAACAGAAAGCAAAATACTGCATGTTCTCATGTGGAAGTGAAAGATAAATAGTATGCACACATGGACATACAGATTGGAATAACAGACATTAGAGACTTGGAAAAGTGGGAGGGTGGGAGATGAGTGAGAGATGAAAAATTACATAATGGGTACAATAAACACTATTCAGTGATGGTTACACCAAAAGCCCAGGCTCCAACACTCGGCAATATATCCATGTAACAAAGCTGTATTTGTACCCCCTAAATCTATTTTACATAAATAAACAAGGTCACTATATAAGGATAAA
Source organism: Aotus nancymaae (assembly GCF_030222135.1). Classification (NCBI taxonomy): domain Eukaryota; kingdom Metazoa; phylum Chordata; class Mammalia; order Primates; family Aotidae; genus Aotus; species Aotus nancymaae. Next base: position 23,835,314 of record NW_026988454.1, read on the forward strand.
GGGATCAATTTAGCAAGAAGATACAACAATTCTAAATATACATTGAACTTAACACCAGAGCATCCAGTTATATACAGCAAATATTATTAGCTTTAAAGGGAGAGATAAACTCCAATACAATAATAGTTCAAGACTTCAACACCCTACTCTCCATATTAGACAGATAATCAAAACAGAAAATCATCAAAGAAACATTATATTTAAACTGCACTTCAGATCAACGTACCTAAAAGATATGCATGGAATATTTTATCCAACAGAGACAAAATATACATTCTTCTTATCAACATATGGAACATTCTCCAGTATAAACCATGTGCTAGGGCACAAAGCAAGTCTAAATTTTTTTTAAAAAATCAAAATCATATCAAGTACCTTCTCAGATCACTATGGGATAAAACTAGAATTCAGTAACAACAGGAACTTTGGAAACTATACAAATACATGGAAACTAAATAACATGCTTAACAGCCATTGGGTCAGTGAAGAAGAAAGAAGGAAATGAGAAAATTATTGAAACAAATAAAAATGGAAATACAACATGTCAAAACCGATGGGATGTAGCAAAAGAAATACCAAGAGGGAATTTCATAGCAAGACACGTCTGTATTAAGAAGTAGAAAGATTTCAAATAATCAAGCTAATGATGCCCCTCAATAACTAGAAAAGCAAGAACAAACCAAATCTAAAATTAGCAAAGGAAAGAAATAATAAAGATCAGAGCAGAACTAAATGTAATAGAGACTAAAACAATTACAAAGGTCAATGAAATGAAGTTAGTTTTTGGTAAAGATATACAAAATTGATAAATTGCTAGCTAGACCAAAAAAAGAAAAGAGACAATGTGAATTAGCAAAATCACAAACAAACAGAGATATTACAACTGATACCACAGACATACAAGAAATCATCAGAGACTTATAAAGAACTATATGCTAACAAATTGGAAAAGCTAAAGGAAATGTATAAATTCCTGGACACATACATCTACTAACAATGAATCAGGAAGAAAGAGAAAACCTGAACAGCCCAATAACAAGTAATGAGATTGAATCAGTAATAAAAAGTCTCCCAACAAAGAAAAACTCAGCACTGGATGGTTTTACTTCCAAATGCTATGAAACTTGTAAAGAAAAACTAACACCTATTCTTCTCAAACTATTTCAGAAAATTAAAAAAGGAAATTCTTCCTAACTCATTCTGTGATGCCAGTATTACCCTGATACCAAAACCAGACAAAACACAATGGAAATAGAAAACTACAGGCTGATACCCCTGATAAACACAGACACAAAAAAGCTTCAATAAAATAGTAGCAAAGTGAATCCAACAACACCATAAAAGGATAATACATCAGATGAAAGGATGGTTCAACACATGCAAGTCAATAAATGTGATACCTCACATTACCAGAATGAAGGACAAAAACAGTATGATCATCTCAATAGACAGACAGAAGGCATTTTATAAAACTCAACTTCCCTTCATGATAAAAACTCTCAAGAAATTAGGCATAGAAGAAACATACCTCAACATAATAAAGGTCATATCTGACAAACACACAGGTAACATAATACTGAATAGGGAAAAGCCAAAAAAACTGTAACAAGACACTGGATACCCACTTCTGCCACTTCATTTTTATTATTTATTTAGAGATAGGGTCAAAACTTTTATTCAAAATAGTACTGAAAGTCCTTGCCAGAGCAATCAGGCAAGAGAAAGAAATGAAAGTCATCTAAATTGGAATAGAGAAAGTCAAACTGTCCCTCTTTGCAGATCACATGGATGTGTGTGTGTGTGTGTGTGTGTGTGTGTGTATAATCTAAAGACTCCACTAAAAACACTCTTAGAACTAATATATGAATTTAGTAAAATTGCAGGGTACAAAATCAGCAGCATTGCTATACACCAATAATAAACTGGCTAAAATAGAAAACAATCTCATTTACAATATTTACAAAAAATAAAATACTTAGGAATAAATTTAACCAAGAAAGTGAAAGACCTTTATGAGGCACTACTTCAAAAAACCGATGAAAGAATGTGAAGAGGACACAAATAAACAGAAAGATAACCCATGCTCATGACTCAGAAGAATTAATATCGTTAAAGTGACCATACTACCCAAAGCAATCTGCAAATTCAATGTAATCCCTATCAAAACACCAATGACATTCTTCACATAAATTTTAAAAATCTTAAAATTTGTATAGAACCATAAAAGAGCCCAAATAACTATAGCGTTCCTGAGTTAAAAAAAAAAAAAAGTGGAGAGATCCAAGATGGCTGATCACTAGCAGCTCAGGCACGTAGCTCCCAGTGAAAGCGCAGAGAACGAGAGGATGCCACACTTTCAGACGAATATTTATTGCTCATGGACCAAGAGATTCCCAGCAGAGGAGCCCCACCGGTCGCCAGAGCGACTCTTGTGGCCGGCGCGGCGGTTTTGCTGGCGCCTTAGCGCAGCAGTTCTTGGTGCAGAGTCTGGAGATTCCCAGGCAGAAAAGCACCATCAATCCTAACACCGCTGTTTTGGCCAGCACAGTGGATTGCTCGGATTTCGGCGCTGGGAATCAAAAAGTTGGACGTCCGCTCAGAGACCTAGTTAGAAAGTCGGTAATTACAAAGATGACAGAGGGATAAATATATAATGAAGGGAAGAAAGCAGCCCAAAAAGGCAGAGAATACTCAAAATCAGAGTGCGTCTCCTTCTACAGGGGATCGCAATTCCTCATCAGTAATGGAACAAGGCTTAATGGAGAACGAGTGTGTTCCAATAACAGATGCAGGTTTCAAAATGTGGGTGATAAGAAACTTCCGTGAATTAAAAGAACTTGTTCTAACCCAATGCAAAGAAACTAAGAACGTTGAAAAAAGGTTTGACAAAATGCTAATGAGAATGGACAATTTAGTGAGGAATATAAGTGAATTGATGGAGCTGAAAAACACAACACGAGAACTTCGCGAAGTATGCACAAGTTTAAACAGTCGAATTGATCAAGCAGAGAAAGGATATCAGAAGTCAAGGACCAGCTCAGTGAAATGAAATGAGAAGACAAGATTGGAGAAAAAAGGATAAAAAGGAGTGAGCAAAGTCTCCAGGAAATATGGGACTATGTGAAAAGACCTAATTTACGTTTGATAGGTGTACCTGAATGTGATGAAGAGAATGAATCCAAGTTGGAAAATACTCTTCAGGATATCATTCAGGAAAACTTTCCCAACCTAGCAAGGCAGGGTAATATTCAACTCCAGGTAATACAGAGAACACCACAAAGATATTCTTCAAGAAGACCAACCCCAAGGCACATAATCGCCAGATTTATTAGGGTTGAAATGAAGGAGATAATACTAAGGGCAGCCAGAGAGAAAGGTCAGGTTACCCATAAAGGGAAATCTATCAGACTTACAGCAGATCTCTCAGCAGAAACCCTACAAGCCAGAAAAGAGTGGGGACCAATATTTAACATCCTTAAAGAAAAGAACTTTCAACCCAGAATTTCATATCCAGCCAAACTAAGTTTTATGAGCGAAGGAAAAATTAAATCTTTTGCGAACAAACAAGTACTTAGAGACTTCACCACCACCAGGCCTGCTTTACAAGAGCTTCTGAAAGAAGCACTATACATATAAAGGAACAACCAATATCAGCCTTTCCAAAAATATATCAAAAAGCAAAGAGAATTAACACAATGAAAAATTTACACCAACTAATGGGCAAAACAGCCAGCTAGCATCAAATGCCAGCATTAAACTTATATATATTCTAATTGGATAAAAAGCCAAAACCCATCGGTATGCTGCATCCAGACCCATCTCACATGCAATGATACATAAAGACTCAAAACAAAGAGAAGGAGGAAGATTTACCAACCAAACAGAGAGTAAAAATAAACAAATAAACAAAAAGCAGGAGATGCAATTCTCACCTCTGATAAAGTAGACTTTAAAGCAACAAAGATCAAAAGAGGCAAAGAAGGACATTACGTAATGGCAAAAGGATCAATGTAACAAGAAGAGCTAACGATTCTATAGATCAATGAGACAGAAAATTAACAAGGACATTCAGGACTTGAACTCAGACCCGGAACAAGTAAACTTAATAAACATTTATAGAACTCTCCACTTCAAATACACAAAACATACATTACCACCTCACACCAATTCCAAAAGTGACTACATAATTGGAAGTAAATCACTCCTCAGTAATCGCATAGCATTTCATAGGTTTAAATGAAATATTGGTTGGCTGTTTGTTTGTTATTTTCTTCCCTTTTTCCTTCCTGACTACATCATTAAGTATAATTATTGGTATAAAAGAGGTTTTCAATACCCATTACTAAATTGCATTCTAGCCTGGGCAAGATAGCAATACTCCCATTCTCTCTCTCTCTTTCTCTTCCCTTTCCCTCTTCATTTTTTTTTTTCTTTCTTTAAAAAAAAAAAAGCAGAAGGCATCACATACCTGATTTTAAAATATACTAAAAAGCTATGGTAACTAAAACAGCAAGGTATTGGTATAAAAACAGACACATAAACCAATGAAACAGAATAGAGACTCCAGGAATAAATGCATGTATTTACAGCTAACCGATTTTCAACAAAGCCATTAAGAACATAAATTGGGGAAAGGCATCTTCTTCAATAATGGTACAGGAAAAACTAGATATCAAAGTGCAGAAAAAATGAAACTAGATCCCTATGTCTCACAATATACAAAAATCAACCCAAAATTGATTAAAGACTTAAATGTAAGACTTAAAATCTACTAGAAACTACTAGAAGAAAATAGACATTGGTCTAGGGAAAAAAAATTATGGCTGAGACTTCAAAAGCATAGGCAACAAAAATAAAAATAGACAAATGGAACTATATAAACTAAACAGTTTCTGTGCAGCAAAGGAAACAAATCAACAGAGTGAGAAGGACAACATGCTGAATGGGAGAAAGTATTTGCAAACTATTCATCTGCCAAGGAACTAATATTCAGAATAAACAAGGAACTCAAACAATTTTTTTGTGTTTTTCATCCAACACGTACACCTGAGGAACTCAAACAACTTAACAGCAAAAAACTAATAACACTATGAAAAAGTGGGCAAAGGATCTGAGTAGGCATTTCTCAAAAGAAGACATATCTCTTTCACCCCAGTTACAGGGGGAAAAAAGGACATAAAAATGGACAACAAATATATGGAAAAAATGTTCAACATAATGAATTATTGGGAAAATGCAAATCCAAGCCACAATGAGAAAATATCTCACCCTTGTTAGAATGGCTCTTATCAAAAAGACAAAAAATAAAAGATGCTGATGAGGATGCAGAGAAAAGGAAATTCTCATACACTGCTGTTGGAAAGTAACTGAGTACAGCTATTACAGAAGACAGTATGAAGTTTCCTCAACAAATTAAAAATACAATTAACATAAAATCCAGTAATCCCACTACTGGGTATTTATTCAAAAGAAAGGAAATCAGTATATCAAAGGGATACCCATACCTCCTTGTTTACTGCAGCACTATTTATAATAGCAAGATATCAAATCAATCTAAATGTCCATCAATGGATGAGTGAATAAAAAATGTGGATAAAATTTGAAAAAAAAAAATGTGGTATATATACTCAGTGGAACACTATTCAGCCTTAAAAAAGAATAACATCCTGTCATTTGCAGCAATGTGTGTGAAACTAGAGGTCATTATGTTAAATGAATTAAGCTGGGCACCGAAAGACAAATATCACATGTTCTCATTCATATGTGGGAACTAAAAAAGTTGATTTCAGTGATGTAGGGAATAGAATGATAGTTACTAGAGGCCAGGAAGGGTATGTGTGTGGCAGAGTGGTAGTGAAGAGGTTGGTTAGTAGGTATAAGATACAGTTAGATAGAAGGAGTAAGTTCTAGTGTTTGATAGCACAGTAGGGTGACTAAAGTTAATAATAATATATTGTATATTTCAAAATAACTACAAGAGATTTGAAATGTTCCCAACTCAAACAAATAATAAATGTTTGAGGTGATAGATACCTTAAATATCCTGATCTGATCATTTACATGTTTTATTCATGTATTAAAATACCACATGTACTCCATAAATATGTACAAATATTATATATCAACAACAAATACCACCACAGAACAAAGGAAATCTCACTAAGTGAGATTCTGATTAATACATAGGCTGGTTTGCATGAGTGAAAGGCATTTGGTACTTTTCTCCAAGTCTTAAACATTTTAGAGATTTACCTTCACTCAGTATGCTTCTAATTCCTTCTGAGAATGGCTCCCAATTACACATGACTAATTTAAAGACACACTAACCCAAGCAACTTTATTTTTATTTTATTCTTTTTAAGAGAAAAGGACTTACTTTGTTGCCTGGACTGGTGTGCAGTGGCACGTTCATAACTCACTGCAGCCTTGAATTCCTGTACTGGACCCAAGCAACCTTCCCACCTCAGTCTCCTGGATAGCAAAAACTACACATGATTGCCACCATATCTAGCTAATTTTTATTTTTTGTAGAGACAAGGTCTTGTTATGCTGCCCAAGCTGACCTTGAACTTCTGGCATCAAATGATCCTCTCACCTTGGCCTCCCAAAGCACTGTGATTATAGGTGTGAGTCACCACACCCAGCCAGCAATTATATATATATATATATATATTTTTAATTGCATTTTAGGTTTTGGGGTACATGTGAAAAACATACAAGGTTGTTGCATAGGTGCATACGTGGCAGTGTGATTTGCCACCTTCCTCCCCTTCACCTATATGTGGCATTTCTCCCCGACTCCCCACCCCCTGCTGTTCCCCCCACCCCCCCAACAGACCCCAGTGTATAGTGCTCCCCTCCCTGTGTCCATGTATTTCCATTGTTCAATACCCGTCTATGAGTGAGAACATGCGATGTTTGATTTTGTGTTCTTGTGTCAGTTTGCTGAGAATGATGGTTTCCAGGTTTGTGTATGTCCCTACAAAGGACGCAAACTCATCGTTTTTGATGGCTGCATAATATTCCATGGTGTATATGTGCCACATTTTTCCTGTCCAGTCTATCATCGATGGGTATTTGGGCTGGTTCCAGGTCTTTGCTATTGTAAACTGTGCTGCAGTGAACATTCATGTGCATGTGTCCTTATAGTAGAACGATTTATAATCCTTTGGATATATACCCAGTAATGGGATTGTTGGGTCAAAGGGAATTTCTATTTCTAGGTCCTTGAGGAATCGCCACACTGTCTTCCACAATGGTTGAACTAATTTACACTCCCACCAACAGTGTAAAAGTGTTCCTATTTCTCCACATCCTCTCCAGCATCTGTTGTCTCCAGATTTTTTAATGATCGCCATTCTAACTGGCGTGAGATGGTATCTCAATGTAGTTTTGATTTGCATTTCTCTAATGACCAGTGATGATGAGCATTTTTTCATATGCTTGTTGGCCTCATGTATGTCTTCTTTCGTAAAGTATCTGTTCATATCCTTCGCCCATTTTTGAATGGGCTTGTTTGTTTTTTTCTTGTAAATCTGTTTTAGTTCGTTGTAAATTCTGGATATCAGCCCTTTGTCAGATGGGTAGGCTGCAAAAATTTTTTCCCATTCTGTTGGTTGCCGATTCACTCTATTGACTGTTTCTTTTGCCGTGCAGAAGCTGTGGAGTTTGATTAGGTCCCATTTGTCTATTTTGGCTTTTGTTGCCAATGCTTTTGGTGTTTTGGTCATAAAGTCCATGCCTACGCCTATGTCCTGAATGGTTTTGCCTAGGTTTCCTTCTAGGGTTTTTATGGTGTTAGGTCTTATGTTTAAGTCTTTAATCCATCTGGAGTCAATTTTAGTGTAAGGTGTCAGGAAGGGGTCCAGTTTCTGCTTTCTGCATATAGGTAGCCAGTTTTCCCAACACCACTTATTAAACAGGGAATCCTTTCCCCATTGCTTGTTTTTATCAGGTTTGTCAAAGATCGGGTGGTTGTAGATATGTTGTGTTGCCTCCGATGCCTCTGTTCTGTTCCATTGGTCTATATCTCTGTTTTGGTACCAGTACCATGCTGTTTTGATTACTGTAGCCTTGTAGTAGAGTTTGATGTCTGGTAGTGTGATGCCTCCCGCTTTGTTCTTTATGCTTAGAATTGATTTCACTATGTGGGCTCTCTTTTGGTTCCATATGAAGTTTAAGGTGTTTTTTTCCAGTTCTGTGAAGAAGGTCATTGGTAGCTTGATGGGGATAGCATTGAATCTGTAAATTACTTTGGGCAGTATGGCCATTTTCACGATATTGATTCTTCCTAACCATGAACATGGAATGTTTCTCCATCTGTTTGTGTCCTCTCTTATTTCGTTGAGCAGTGGTTTGTAGTTCTCCTTGAGGAGGTCCTTTACGTTCCTTGTTAGTTGTATTCCTAGGTATTTTATTTTCTTTGTAGCCATTGTGAATGGCAGTTCGTTCTTGATTTGGTTATCTTTAAGTCTGTTATTGGTGTATAGGAATGCATGTGATTTTTGCACATTGATTTTGTATCCTGAGACTTTGCTGAAGTTGCTTATCATTTCAGGAGATTTTGGGCTGAGATGATGGGGTCTTCTAGATATACCATCATGTCATCTGCAAATAGAGACAATTTGACTTCCTCCTTTCCTAATTGAATACCCTTTATTTCTTTTTCTTGTCAGATTGCTCTGGCTAGAACTTCCAGTACTATATTGAATAGGAGGGGTGAGAGAGGGCATCCTTGTCTAGTGCCAGATTTCAAAGGGAATGCTTCCAGTTTTTGCCCATTCAGTATGATATTGGCTGTTGGTTTGTCGTAAATAGCTTTTACTATTTTGAGATACGTTCCGTCGATACCTAGATTATTGAGAGTTTTTAGCATAAAGGGCTGTTGAATTTTGTTGAAGGCCTTCTCTGCATCAATTTAGATAATCATGTAGTTTTTGTCTTTGGTTCTGTTTATGTGGTGAATTACATTTATAGACTTGCATATATTGAACCAGCCTTGCATCCCTGGGATGAATCCTACTTGATCATGGTGGATAAGGTTTTTGATGTGCTGTTGTAATCGGCTTGCCAGTATTTTACTGAAGATTTTTGCATCTATGTTCATCATGGATATTGGCCTGTAGTTTTCTTTTCTTGTTGAGTCTCTGCCGGGATTTGGTATCAGGAAGATGTTGGTCTCATAAAATGATTTGGGAAGGCTTCCCTCTTTTTGGATTATTTGGAATAGTTTCAGAAGGAATGGTACCAGTTCCTCTTTGTATGTCTGGTAGAATTCGGCTGTGAAACCGTCTGGGCCTGGGCTTTTTTTGGGTGGTAGGCTCTTAATTGCTGCCTCGACTTCAGACCTTGTTATTGGTCTATTCAGGGTTTCGACTTCTTCCTGGTTTAGGCTTGGGAGGAGGCAACTGTCCAGGAATTTATCCATTTCTTCCAGGTTTTCTAGTTTATGTGCATAGAGTTGTTTGTAATAATCTCTGATGATGGTTTGAATTTCTGTGGCATCTGTGGTGATATCCCCTTTATCATTTTTTACTGCATCTATTTGGTTATTCTCTCTTTTCTTTTTTATTAATCTGGCTAGTGGTCTATTTTGTTGATCTTTTCAAAAAACCAGCTCCTGGATTTATTGATTTTTTGTAGGGTTTTTCGTGTCTCTATCTCCTTCAATTCTGCTTTGATCGTAGTTATTTCTTGTCTTCTGGTAGGTTTTGAGTTTTTTTGATCTTGCTCCTCTAGCTCTTTCAATTTTGACGATAGGGTGTCAATTTTAGATCTCTCCTTTCTTCTCATGGGGGCACTTATTGCTATATATTTTCCTCTAAAGACTGCTTTAAACGTGTCCCAGAGATTCTGGTATATGGTGTCTTCATTCTCGTTGGTTTCAAAGAACATCTTTATTTCTGCCTTCATTTCATTGTTTATCCAGTCAACATTCAGGAGAAAGTTGTTCATTTTCCATGAAGCTGTGTGGTCCTAGGTTGGTTTCTGAATTCTGAGTTCTAACTTGATTGAACTGTGGTCTGAGCGACTGTTTGTTATGGTTTCCATTCTTTTGTATTTGCTGAGGAGTGATTTACTTCCAATTATGTGGTCAGTTTTAGAGTAGGTGTGATGTGGTGCTGAGAAGAATGTATATTCTGTGGATTTGGGGTGGAGAGTTCTGTAAATGTCTATTAGGTTTGCTTGTTCCAGGTCTGAGTTCAAGTCCTGGATATCCTTGTTAACTTTCTGTCTCATTGATCTGTCTAATATTGACAATGGTGTGTTGAAGTCTCCCACTATTATTGTGTGGGAGTCTAAGTCTCTTTGTAAGTCTTTTAGAACTTGCCTTATGTATCTGGGTGATATCTTATTAGGTGTATTAGGTGCATATATATTTAGGATTGTTAGCTCTTCTTGTTGCATTGATCCTTTTACCATTATGTAATGTCCTTCTTTGTCTCTTTTGACCTTTGTTGCTTTAAAGTCTATTTGATCAGAGATGAGAATTGCAACTCCTGCTTTTTTTTGCTCTCCATTTGCTTGGTAAATCTTCCTCCATCCCTTTATTTTGAGCCTTTGTGTATCCTTGCATGTGAGGTGGGTTTCCTGGATACAGCACACTGATGGGTTTTGGCTTTTTATCCAATTTGCCAGTCTGTGTCTTTTGATTGGGGCATTTAGTCCATTTACATTTAGGGTTAATATTGTTATGTGTGAATTTGATCCTGTCACTGACTGTTTTGCCCGTTGGTTGATGCAGATTCTTCATTGTGTTGATGCTCTTTACCATTTGGTGTATTTTTGGAGTGGCTGGTACTGGTTGTTCTTTTCTATGTGTAGTGCCTCTTTCAGGAGCTCTTGTAAAGCCAGTCTGGTGGTGATGAAATCTCTGAGTACTTGCTTGTTCACAAAGGATTTTATTTTTCCTTCACTTATGAAGCTTAGTTTGGCTGGATATAAAATTCTGGGTTGAAAGTTCTTTTCTTCAAGGATGTTGAATATCAGCCCCCACTCTCTTCTGGCTTGTAGGGTTTCTGCTGAGAGATCTGCTGTGAGTCTGATGGGCTTCCCTTTGTGGGTAACCTGACCTTTCTCTCTGGCTGCCCTTAGTATTTTCTCCTTCATTTCAACCCTGATGAATCTGATGATTATGTGCCTTGGGGTTGCTCTTCTTGAGGAATATCTTTGTGGTGTTCTCTGTATTTCCTGGACTTGAATATTGGCCTGCCTTGCTATGTTGGGGAAGTTTTCCTGGATAATATCCTGAAGAGTATTTTCCAGCTTGGACACATTCTCTTTGTCACATTCGGGTACACCTATCAAACGTAGATTAGGTCTTTTCACATAGTCCTATATTTCTTGTTGACTTTGTTTATTCCTTTTTACCTTGTTTTCTCTAATCTTCCCTTCTCGTTTTATTTCATTGAGTTGATCTTCGACCTCTGATATCCTTTCTTCTGCTTGGTCAATTCGGCTGTTGAAACTTGTGCATGCTTCACGAAGTTCTCATGTTGTATTTTTCAGCTCCATCAATTCACTCATATTCCTCTCTAAGTTGTCCATTCTTGTTAGCATTTCGTTAAGTCTTTTTTCAAGGTTCTTAGTTTCTTTGCATTAGGTTAGAACATGTTCTTTTAGCTCATGGAAGTTTCTTATTATCCACTTTCTGAAGGCTGATTCTGTCATTTCATCACACTCATTCTCCATCCCGTCTTGTTCCCTTGCTGGTGAGGAGTTGTGATCCCTTGTAGGAGAGGTGTTCTGGTTTCAGGTGTTTTCATCCTTTTTGTGCTGGTTTCTTCCCATCTTTGTGGATTTATCCACCTGTCGACTTTGTATTTGCTGACTTTCTGATTTTGGTAAGTTTAAGTCTGCAGCAGCAGAACTCATAAACCCCCTTTTCTTCCCCCCAGGTGTTGTGTCCCAGGGAGTTAGGGTTTCTGCTGTGCCACTGCCGTTTTCCCTGCCCACAAGGTGGCAGCCTAGTCACCCTCAGCCTATAGAGTCTTCACTGAGCTGCTGTGGGTTCCGCCCAGCTGCCGTGTGAACTTCCCTGCAGTCCTGTTTACATGGGTGTAGTTAGAACTGCTTCCACTATGTTGGCCCGCCTCTGTAGTGACGCACTCTCTGTAGTGGCGGGTTGCCTTGGCAATGGCAGATTGCCTCTGGAACTGCAGGGTGCCTCCATAATGGCGGACGCCCCTCCTCCACAGAGCTGGACCGTCCCGGGTTCAGTTGTGTTTGCCGTGAAAGTCTCAACCCAGAGCATTTCCAATTGCTGTTTTTTTGTTTTTGTGGGGGTGGGACCAGCCAGGCCTGGTCACCTGGCTCCCTGCCTCAGAGCCTTTTGTTTTTTAGTTGAACAGTCGGCTCTCTACCAGGTGACCTGGTTGCCTGTTGAATAGGTGCTGGGACCTGTGTGATTTCCCGTGCGGCGACCCACTGCATCAGCTGAAACCACGGCTCTGAGATTCGTGGCGCTTTTTTGCCTGGGAATCTCCTGGCTTGGCTCCCTGCTTCAGCTCCCCTTGCTGGCTAAGAGGGGACACCGTCTTGTTTACTCTGCCCTGGAAGCCACTGCATCGGGTGAAACCACGGCTCTGAGATTCATGGCGCTTTTTTTACCTGGGAATCTCCTGGCCTGGCTCCCTGTTTCAGCTCCCCTTGCTGGCTAAGAGGGGACACCGTCTCGTTTGCTCTGCACTGGGAGCCGCTACATTGGCTGAAACCGTGTCTCTGAGATTCATGGCGCTTTTTTTGCCTGGGTGTCTCCTGGTCTGGCTCCCCGTTTCAGCTCCCCTTGCTGGCTAAGAGGGGACCCAGTCTCGCTCACTCTTCATTGGGAACCACTGCACCAGGGCGCAGGCCCAAACAGCCGCGCCGGCCAAAACAGTGGCGTTGGCGACCCGTGGTCTCCTCCGCCTGTGAATCTCCTGGTCTGTGGGCAGTGAAAATCCGTCTGGAAATGCGGCATCCACTCACCCTCTGCACTTTCACTAGGACCTGCAATCCCGAACTCCTCCTAACCGGCCATCTTGGATCTCTCCCCCTGTTTTCTTTCCAGCAATTATATTTTTTAATGTAAGCAAGTAGAGAGTAAGAAATTAAATTTAAAAAGCATCTTGAGCCTGAAATAAAATAAAGCTATCTCCTAAAACTAATTAACATGATAATTCTATTCTATGACAATAATTTGAGTGTGAAATTATGGAATAAAGATTTCCACTTCTCCTCATACATTTCATTCAACAAGTATTTATTGAGTGCCTCATGTGTGCCACAAACAATTCTAAAAAGTAGGAATATTGCGGTACAATAGAGAAAGATAAAGTAGACAATTCCCTGCCTTCTTGAAACTTACATTCCATTTCTTTTTGGTGGAGTGGGGAAGACAAAATGAATTAAATATATATTGAATATTTGATGGTGAGAAATGCTATGTGGAAATAATTACAAAGAAGTTAGGGAGGACTTGGTTAGTTTTAAATACAGAGGTTGGAGAAGCATCACTGAGAGGACACTTTAGCAAAGAACTGAAGGAAGGGAATGAGTGAGCAATGCAGATTGGGAGGGTGTTTTTGTTTTTAGCAGAAGGAGGGGCCAGTACAAAGGTCATGAGACAGGCGTGTGTATGCTTGCTATGGTCAAGGAACAACCAGAGGCCACTTGTAGCTGTAGCAGGATTAAGAAGAAACAGCATAGCATTACATTTGGGATTCAGTTAAAAAAAAAAAAAAAGAAGAAGAAATAGGAAAAGGTGAGCTCAGGTAGTATTATGAAACCTAGTGTCAACCATTTTAAGAACATTGCCTTTTAGTGACATCACAGTACCTATAAGTCATCATTAAGTAGTCAAGAGTAAACATAATAGCATTTTGCTTAGATTTACTGATCTGCTAATCTATTTTCCTATGTATTAGAATGGTATTTTTATAATGTTCTGCTTAACATCATATACTAGGACACAGGACTTCTGAGTCCTAATTTAGGACCTTTTCACTTATGTCTTGCTGCTACTTTAAATAAATTAGTTCAAGGAAGGAAATTCTTTTCTGATTTTCAACACCATAACTGACATGCTATCTTTTTCCATTCACAATCTCTTTCCAAGTTTACTAAACAAGAGATCAATGGTTCTAGACCCTAGTGTTGATTTATCTAATACTTATAACTTAAGAAATATTATTTCTTGAGAAGTAAGATTTGACCTCAAACTGAAAGGAATGCTTTTGCTCCTTTAAGCATTATCATGTGTATTATCTCTAAAAAATAAAAAAAGAAACCATTATATAAATAAGTTATTTTTTGAAGGATACTAAGCATTGTACTTTAGAAAAAAGCTTATTAGCAAAAATTTTACCAAATGAATACACATACAATTTAAATTATTTTTTCTTACTGAAAACTAATATCTACCTCATTGTTAAGTTTTTCCCAAACGAGGAAAAAACTAATGACTTGTCAGAATTCTGGAAAGATAGCAGATTGGAAGCACCGGGAACTTGTCTCCCCTCCTAGATAACAATTGCACTGGCAGAATGTGTCCAATGTAACTATCTTGGACTCTGGAGTCTATTGAAGACTTGTAACTTCCAGGAGAAGGCTTGGACAGTAAGATGCAGTTAATTTCATCAATTTCAGATATTACCACAGTAGCAGCTACACATCCTCTACCCCTCAGCTGTGTGGCAGGCAGCTGTGCACATATTCCTGGATCAATCTGGACATGGCCTGTGGGAGCCATAGTAGGCAAATAAAAAACCTGTCTTCTAAATATCAGAGATTTATGCTCTGACCACTGATTGCTGTTTCTGATCAAAGAGGTACAAAAAGGCAGGTGGCCATTGTTGTGCCTCCCATCATTGTTGTAAGCCCTTTCTCCTCTGGCTGAAGTAACTTCCAGGGGACTTAAAGGGACTGTGTCCTTCTCTTCCTTTATTTTTGTCTTTTCCCCCTTTAGAGAACTAGACATTAAAAAGTAGGATTTTTTTTTTTAAACTACATACATGCGGAAAATTGAAAGTGAACATGCCACACCCAGGGAAAGGCGCAGGCTCAAAAAGACTGAGAAGACCTTAAGTTGACATCTTAGACTGATCCTTGAAACAGAGACAGACAGACAGACAGACAGACACACACACACACACACAGATACACACACACACAACACACACACACACACCCCCCACACACACATAGAGCCAAAAAATAGCAAACCCTGGAGAAGGGAGAGAATCTAATTTCCACAGTTACCTCATTACTAGGTCCAAATATCTAATTTACAACAAACAAAATCACAAGGGAGACAAAAAAAGAGGCAAATGTAGCCCCTTCTTAGAAAAAAAAAATCAACACAAACTGTTCCCAAAAAAGACCTGATGATAGATCTACTGAACAGATCTATTAGATAAACACTTTTAAACAACTGAAGATGTGAAGAGACTCAAGAAAAAGATACATGAACAAAATGGGAATATCTGCAAAGATAAATTCTGAAAAGAAACCAAATAAGATTCTAGAACTTAAAAACAGAATAAATGAAATGAACACTTTACTACTCGGATTCAAGGACACATTTGAACAAACAGAGGAAAGACTGAGCAAACTGAAAGACAGGACAATGGAAATTATTGAGTGTGAGGAACAGAAAGAGAACAATTAAAGAAAGGTGAACAGAGCCTTAGGGACCTATGGGACACCATCAAACTGACAAACAAATGTATTGTGGAAATACCAGAAGGAGCAGAGAGGGAAAAGGGCAAGAGAGAAATAATGGCTGAAAACTTGCCAGATTTAACAAGACATGACTATAAACATTTAAGAACCATTCAAAAATTAAAAGTAAGACAGACTCAAAAAGACCAACATTGAGACAAATATTATAATCAAACTTTCAAAAGATGAAGACAAAAAAAAATCATAAGAGTAGCAAGAAAAAAATGACTTGTCACAAACAAGGAATGTTCAATAAGATCATCAGCAGACTTCTCATCAGAAACCCTGGAGGACAAAACATAGTGGGCCAATATATTCAAAGTACTAAAAGAAAAACCTGTCAACCAAAAATTCCATATACAGAACAACTGTCCTCCAAAAGCAAGGGAGGAGATGGGCACAGTGGCATGTGCCTCTAGTCTCAGCTACGCAGGAGGCTGAGGTAGGAGGACTGCTTGAGCCCAGGAGCTTAAGTTCAGCCTGGGCAGCATAGTAAGATCCTGTCTCTTAAAAAAAAAGGTGAGGAAGAAATTAAGACATTTCCAGATAAAGAAAAAC
The DNA here is from genome assembly GCF_030222135.1 of Aotus nancymaae. NCBI lineage: Eukaryota > Metazoa > Chordata > Mammalia > Primates > Aotidae > Aotus > Aotus nancymaae. Next base: position 23,851,571 of record NW_026988454.1, read on the forward strand.
TGAAAAAGTTCATTATCATAAGGCCTGCCCTGCAAGAAATACCCAAGAGAGTACTGTAAGGTGAAGTGAGAAGACACTAGACAGAAACTTGAAACTGTATGAAGAAATAAAAATCACTATAAAGGTAAATGCATGGACAATTATAAAAACTAGTACTATTGCAATAATGGTTTGTAACTCCACTTTTTTATTTTCTACATGATTTAAGAGAAGACTAATACATTTTTAAAAACAATTATTAGTCTAAAAACTGGTACTGTAATTTTGGCTTATAACTTCACATTTTGCTTTATACATAATTTAAGAGACCAAATAGTGCTCGCTTCGGCAGCACATATACTAAAATTGGAACGATACAGAGAAGATTAGCATGGCCCCTGCGCAAGGATGACACGCAAATTCATGAAGCGTTCCATATTTTTTTGTAAAAAAAAAAAAAAAAAAAAAAAAAAAAGAGACCAAATATAGGAATTATTAGTTTATTATACAAAGTATGAGTTAAGGATCCCTTATCTGAAATGCTTGGGACCAGAGTGTTGCAGATTTTTTTTTTTTTAATCTTGGAATATTTGCATTGTACTTACTGGTTGAATATCTCTAATCCAAAAATCAATAGCATGTCATGTCAGTGCTCAAGAAGTTGTAGATTTTGGAGCATTTTAGATTTCAGATTTTCAGATTAGGAACACTCAACCTGTATAAAGATGTAATTTTGTGACATCAACAACCAAAAGGGGTGGAAAAGAAGTTGCTGAGGGAGCAGCAATTTTTGTATGTTACTGAAGATAAGCTAGTATAAATTCAAATTAGAATGTGATAATATTTAGGAAGTTAAATGTAGTCTCTATAATAGCCACTAAGAAAGTAGTTATAGAATACATAAAAAAGGAAATGAGGAAAGAATCAACTAAAAATGCTTCAAAAATCAACTAAAAACAAAAGAAGACTGTTGTATTAGCCCATTTTCATGCTACTGATAAAGATATACCCAAGACTGGGCAATTTACAAAAGAAAGAGGTTTATTGGACTTACAGTTCCATGTGGCTGGGAAAGCCTCATAATCATGGTGGAAGGTGAAAGGCATGTCTCACATGGCAGCAGACAAGAGAACAGAGCTTTGCAGGGAACTTCTCTTTTTAAACTCATCAGATCTCATGAGACTTATTCACTATCAAAAGAATAGTACAGGAAAGACTTGCCCCCATGATTTGGGTACTTCCCACTGGATCCCTCCCAAAATGCATCGGAATTCAAGATGAGATTTGGATGGTAACACAGCCAAACCATGTCATTTTGCCCTTGGTCCCTCCCATATCTCATGTCCTCACATTTCAAAACCAGTAATGCCTTCTCAACAGTGCTCCAAGTCTTAGCTCATTTCAGCATTAATTCAAACGTCTACAGTCCAAAGTCTCATCCAAGACAAAGCAAGTCCCTTCTGCCTATGAAGCCTGTGAATCAAAAGCAAGTTAGTTACTTTTAAATACAATGAAGGTGTAGGAATTGAGTAAATACAGCCATTCCAAATGGGAGAAATTGGCCAAACAAAGGGGCTACAGGCCCCATGCAAGTCTGAAATCCAGTTGGACAGTCAAATCTTCAAGTTCCAAAATGATCTCCTTTGACTCCTTGTCTCACATCCAGGTCATTCTGATGCAAAAGGTGGACTCCCACAGCCTTGGAAAGCTCCACCCCCTGGGGCTTTGCAGGATGCAGATCCCCTCCTGGCTGCTTTTACCGGCTGATGTTGAGTGTTTATGGCTTTTCCAGACACACAGTGCAAACTGTTGGTGGATCTACCATTGTAGGGTCTGGAGGATGGTGGCCGACCCTCTTCTCACAGCTCTACTAGGTGGTGCCCCAGTAGGGACTCTGTGCTGAGGCTCTGACCCCACATTTCCCTTTCACAATGCCCTGGAAGAGTTCTCTGTGAGGGCCCCACCCTGCAGCAAACTTCAGCCTGGGCATCCAGGTGTTTCAGTATATCTTCTGAAATCTAGGTGGAGGTTCCCAAACCTCAATTCTTGACTTCTGTGCACCCGCAGGCTTAACACCACATGGAAGTTGCCAAGGCTTTGGGCTTCCACCCTCTGAAGCAACAGCCCAAGCTGAACTTGACTCCTTTTAGTCATGGCTGGAGTGACTGTGACACAGGGCACCAAGTCCCTAGACTGCACACAGCAGAGGGACCCTGGGCCTGGCCCACAAAACCATTTTTTTCCCCCAAATTCCTGGGGCTGTGATGGGATGTGCTGCCACAAAGGTCTCTGACATGCTCTGGAGACATTTTCCCCATTGTGTTGGAGATTAACATTCAGGTCCTCATTACTTATGCAAATTTCTACAGCTCTCTTGAATTTCTCCCCAGAAAATGGGATTTTCTTTTCTATTGCATTGTCAGGCTGCAAATTTTCCAAAGTTTTATGCTCAGTTTCCCTTTTAAAACTGAATGCCATTAACAGTACCCAAGTCACATCTTGAATGCTTTGCTGCTTAGAAATTTACACAGATCTCTAGAGCAGGGGCAAAATGCCACCAGTCTCTGCTAAAACAAAACAAGAGGCACCTTTGCTCCAGTTCCCAACAAGTTCCTCGTCTCTATCTGAGACCACTTCAGCCTGGATTTCATTGCTGATATCACACTCAGCATTTCGGTCAAAGCTACTCAACAAGTCTCTACGAAGTTCCAAATTTTCCCACATTTTCCTGTCTTTTTCTGAGCCCTCCAAACTGTTCCAACCTCTGCCTGTTATCTCATTATAAAGTCAATTCCACATTTTCAGGTATCTTTTCAGCAGTACCCCACTCTACTGGTACCAATTTACTATATTAGTCTGTTTTTACACTGCTGATAAATACATACTCAAGACTGGGCAATTTACAAAAGAAAAGGTTTATTGGACTTAGAGTTCCACATGGCTGGGAAGGCCTCACAATCGAGGTGGAAGTTGAAAGGCACGTCTCACATGGCAGCAGATAAGAGAACAGAGAGCTCATGCAGGGGAACTCCTCTTTTTAAAACCGTCAGATCTCATGAGAATTACTGTCACGAGAATAGCACAGGAAAGACTTGCACCCATAATTCAATTACCTCCCACCAGGTTCCTCCCACAACACATGGAAATACAAGATGAGATTTGGGTGAGGACACAGCCAAACCATATAAACAGTAATGCAGGAAATGAGGAACAAAAAAGCTATACACCAGAAAACATATACCAGAATGACAAATGTCTCTCCTTATCAGTAATTACTTGAAATGTAAATCCATCAAACTGTCCAATCAATAGACAGAGATTGGAAGAATGAATAAAAGTACATGCTGTCTGTAAGATATTAATTTTAGATCCAAAGACACAAATACGTTGAAATTGAGAGGATGGAAAAAGATACATGCAAATAATAACCAGAGAGAGCAGAGGCCACTAATATTAGTGGCCACACTAATTAGAAAAACTTTAAATCAAAAAAGATTACAAGAGATCAAGAGGAACCTACTGACAGACCATCAAAATATATGAAGCAAAAGTCAACATAACTAAAGAAAGAAATAGACAGTACTACGATAATAGTTGGAGACTTCAATACACCACTCTCAATTACCAACCAGATAAAGATAAGTAAGGAAATAGAGGACTTAACACAATAAACCAACTACATCTAACAGACATGTACGGGACACTTTACTCAAAAACAGCATATATATGTTTCTCAAGAGCACATGCAACATTTTTCAGAATGAACCACATGTTAGGCCACAAATTAAGTCTCAGTAAATTTAAAAAGATATGTATCATATGAATTGTCTTCTTCAGCCACAGTGAGATAAAGCAGAAATAAAACTATAAAATTCATAAATTTGTGGAAATTAAACAACACATTCTTAAGCAACCAATGTATCAAATAAGAAACCACAAGAGAAATTAGAAAATATTTGGAGATGAATGAAGCTCAAGAAACAACATACCAAAATTTATGGGACTCAGAAACAGCAGTGCTAAGGGGGAATTTATACCTATAAATGTTTACATTAAAAAAACGGCCTTTTCCAGTGGTAATGACCACCCTTTCTGGCAGTGATGAACTACCCACGGGAACACGCCTCTCACAAAGGATCTCCTTCATCCCTCTCTAGAAGAGGAGAAGAGAAAACATAAGAAGACACATCTGGTGCAGAGCCCCAATTCCTACTTCATGGATGTGAAATGCCCAGTATGCTATAAAATCACCATGGTCTTTAGTCATGCACAAACTGTAGTTTTGTGTGTTGTTGGCTGCTCCACTGTCCTCTGCCAGCCTACAGGAGGAAAAGCAAGGCTTACAGAAAGATGTTCTTTCAGGAGGAAGCAGCACTAAAAGCACTCTGAATCAAGATGAGTGGGAAACCATCTCGAAAAACACATTTTGGATAAAAAAAGAAAAAGATCTCAAATCGACAATCTAACTTTGCAAATTAAGGAATGAGAAACAAGAACAAATGAAATCAAAAGCTAGTGGAAGAAAGTAAATAAAGGTTAGGCAGAGATAAATGAAATCAAGAATATAAAAATAAGAGAGAAAAATCAATAAAACTAGAAGTTGGTTCTTTGAAAAGAATCCACAAATTGAAAAACCATGGGGGAAGGGGTCAAGATGACTGATTGGAAGCAGCTGTGGTCCTCAGCATTCACAGAGAGGAACAAAACAGGCAAGTGAATACAGCACCTTCAACTGAAATATCCAGGTTCTTGCATTGGGACTGATTAGGGAAACAACTCAACACACCGAGAATGAAGAAAAGTAGGGTGGGGTGATGGCCCACCCAGGAGTGACACAGAGCCAAGGGAACCCCCACCCCCAGCCAAGGGAATCAGTAAGTGACTATGTGACCCAGGAAACCATGCTCTGCCATGAATCTTCGCAACCTATGGATCAGGAGATCCCCTTGTTAGCCCACACCACCAGAGCTTTGGGTCTGTTACATAGAGCTGGGTGGAGTCTTGGCAGAGCAACTACTCAGGTACACACAGAAACCCAGGAGCTTTAAATATTCCAGTTTTTCTGCAATGCAGGCAAGGTGCACATACCCCTAGGAAGGGGGCAGAATCCAGGGAGCCAACCAGCATCATTCTGTAGACCCCACTTCCAATGTACCTCACAAGATAAGATCCACTGTCTTGGAATTCCAGCAAGCCATCAGCAACAAAGTAGAGCCTGCCTGACACAGAATGGAGTCTTCAGGGAAGAGAGGTGGGCAACACCTCTACTGTTTTGTCGACTCAGCCATTCCAGCCTCTGGGCTTTGGAAAGTCCAAATAGTTCAGATGAGGAAGGGTTCCCCTAGCAGCACAACACAGCAGCTTTGCCAGATCATGGCAAGACTGCTTCTTCCTCACTGGGTAGAAACTTCCAGCTGGACCCTCCAGCCTCGCCTGCCTGCATACATTACAGACAGAGATCTGATCTCTCCTGGGATGAAGTGCCCAGAGTTGTGGAGGGCTGCCACTTAGGTTGGTTGGATGAATCAGCCATTCTAGCCTGTGGGCTTTGGAGAGTCCTAGCTGACAGGGGCAGAGGCAGTTCCTCACCACAGCACAGCAGTTTTGTTGAGGTATGGTCAGACTGCTTCTTTAAGCAAGACCCCGATCCACTTCCCCTAGTGGGGCAGGTACTTCCAGTCAGGTCCTACCCACAGGGGCCTCTGGCCACCCTGGCCTGTGTTCTCCCCAGGATAAAGTGCCTGAGGACCAATTGGCTTCTCAGCTTGTATAGCCTGTGGGCCCAGGAGAGGCCAAACCAATCTGGGGCTGAAGGAACCTCAAATACAGCACAGCTTCTCTATCAAAAAGCATCCAAACTGCTGCTTTAAGCAGGTTCCTGATCCTGTCTGGGTAAGACCTCCCAACAGGAGTCTTCAGCTACCTCCTACAGGTACATTTGGGCCAGCAAAGGGTCAGTACCCCTGGGACAGAGCTTCTAGGGGAAAAGGTTGGCTGCCATCTTTGCTATTTCACAGCCTTCACAGGTGATACCTCCAGGTACCAAAAAAACAAAAACAAAAACAAGGAAACTAAGGTTTGGAGTGGACCCCCAGCAAACTGTAGCAGCCCTATGGAAGAGTAGCCAGACCATTAAAAGAAAAACAGACAAACAGAAAACAAGAAAACCCCATTCAAAGATCAACAATGTCAAAAATCAAAGGTAGATAAACCCATTAAGATAAGAAAGCATCAATGCAAAAACATTGAAAACTCAAAAAGCCAGAGTGCTCCTTTTCCTTAAAATGACTGCAACACCTTTCCAGCAAGGACTCAGAACTGCGCTGAGGCTGAGATGGCTGAAATGACAGAAGTAGGTTTCAGAAGTAGGTAACAAACTTTGCTGAGATAAAGTAGCATGTTGTAAACCAATCCAAAGAAGTTAAGACTCACAATGAAACAATACAGGAGCTGAGAGCCAAAACAGCCAGTTTAAAGAGGCACATAACCAATCTGTTAGAACTGAAAAGCATACTACAGGACTTCACATGCAATCACAAGTATTAATAACAGAATAGACTAAGTGGAAGAAAGAATCTCAGAGCTTGAAGACTAGCTTTCTAAAATAAGACAGGCTGACAAGAATAAAGAAAAATGAAAAAAATCAGCAAAACCTCTGAGAAATATGGGATTATGTAAAGAGACCAAATCTACAACTGATTGGGGTACCTGAAAGAGACAGAGAGAATGGAACCAAGTTGGAAAATACACTTCAGGATATCATCCAGAACTTCCCCAACCTAGCAAGACAGGCCAATATTCAAATTCAGGAAATGCAGAGAACTCCAGTAAAATATTCCATGAGGGGTTCATACCCAAGGCACATAATAATCAGATTCTCCAAGTTTGAAACGAAAGAAAAAATGGTTAAGGGCAGTCAGAGAGAAAGGCCAGGTTCCCTTTTCCTTTTTCCGAGACGAAGGGAAGCCATCAGACTAACAGCAGATCTCTCAGCCAAAACCTTAGAAGCTAGAAGAGACTGGGGGCCAAAAGTCAACATTCTTAAAGAAAAGAATTTCTAACCCAGAATTTTATATCCAGCCAAACTAAGCTTCGTAAGCAAAGGAGAAACAAGATCCTTTTCAGACAAGCAAATGATGAGGGAATTTGTTAGCACCAAATGTGCTTTGCAAGAGCTCCTGAAGGAAGCACTAAATATGGAAAGGAAAAACAATTACAAGCCATTACAAAAACATACTGAAATACACAGACCAGTGATACTATGAAGCAAACACAGAACCAAATCTGCAAAACAACCAGCTAGCATCATGATGACAGGATCTAATTCACACATAACAATACTAACCTTAAATGTAAATGGGTTAAATTTCCCAATTAAAAGACACAGAGCAGCAGGCTGGATAAAGAACTAGGACTCATCAGTATGCTGTGTTCAAGAGACCCATCTCACATGCAAAGACACACACGGGCTCAAAATAAAGGGATAGAGGAAAATTTACTGAGCAAAAGGAAGACTGAAAAAAAGCAGGGGTTGCAATCCCAGATTCTGACAAAAACAGGCTTTAAATCAACAAAGGGTGGGTGCTGTGACTCACACCTGTAATCCCAGCAGTTTGGGAGGCCGAGGCAGGTGGATAACCTGAGATCAGGAGTTCAGGCCACCCTGGCCAACATCGTTAAACCCCATCTGCACACACACACAGATTAACTGGGCATGGTGGTGGGTGCCTGTAATCTCAGCTACTCGGCAGGCTGAGGCAGGAGAATCACTTCAACTAGGAGGTGAAGTTTGCAGTGAGCCAAGACTACCACTGCATTCCAGCCTGGGAGACAAAGTGAGACTCTATCTCAAAAACAAACAAACTAACTAACTAATTAACTAACTAACTAACTAACTAACTAACTAACTAACTAACAAAGATCAAAAAAGACAAAAGAAGGGCACTACATAATGGTAAAGGGTTCTATTCAACAAGAAGAGCTTACCTTCCTAAATATATATGCACCCAATACAGGAGCATGTAGATTCATAAAGCAGGTTCTTAGAGGCCTTCAAAGAGACTAAGACTAGCAAATAATAATAGTGGGAGACTTTAACACTCCACTGACGCTATTAGACAGATCATCAAGACAGAAAGTTAACAAAGATATTTAGGACTTGAACTCAGCTCTGGATAAAGTGTACCTGATAGATATCTACAGAACTCTCCAGCCCCAAACAACAGAATATACATTTTTCTCATTGCCACATGGCACTTGCTCTAAAATTGATCACATAATCAGAAGTAAAACACTCCTCAGCAAAAGCGAAAGAGCTGAAATAATAGTAAACAGTCTGTCAGACTACAGCACAATTGAATTAGAATTCAAGATTAAGAAATTCATTCAAAACCACATCACTACATAGAAACTGGACAACCTAATCCCGAATGACTCATGGGTAAATAATGAAATTAAGGCGGAAATCAAGTTCTTTGAAACTAAGGAGAACAAAGATACAATGTAACAGAATTTCTGGGATGCAGCTAAAGCAGTGTTAAGAGGGAAATTTATAACATTAAATGCCCACATCAAAAAGCTTAGAAAGATCTCAAATTGACAGCTTACTTACTAAAAGAACTAGAAAACCAAGAGCAAACAAACTCAAAGCTAGAAGACAAGAAATAATAAAGATCAGAGCTGAACTGAAGAATGTAAAAAACAAAAAACCTTTCAAAAAAATCAATGAATCCAAGAACTGATTTTTTTTTAATTAATAAGGTATACTGCTAACTAGACTAATAAAGAATAAAATGAGAAGATTTAAATAAACACAATTGGAAGTGATAAGGGGAATATCACCACTGACCACACAGAGATACAAACAACCATCAGAGAATACTATAAACACCCCTATGCACACAAACTAGAAATTCTAGAAGATATGGATAAATTCCTGGACACATACATCCTCCCAAGACTGAACCAGGAAGAAACTGAATGCCTGAATAGATAAGTAACAAGTTCTGAAATTGAGGCAGTAATAAACAGCCTACCAGCCAAAACCAAACAAACAAACAAAAAATGCCCAGGACCAGATAGATTCACAGACAAATTCTACTGGAGGAATAAAGAAGAGCTGGTACTATTTCTACTGAAACTATTCCAAAAAATTGAAAAGGAGGGAATCTTCCCTAACTCATTTTTTTTTTTGAGATGGAGTCTTGCTCTGTCACCCAGGCTGGAGGGCAGTGGCTCAATCTCAGCTCACTGCAACCTCTGCCTCCCAGTGATTGAGGTGGCAGATTTGTGATTCTCATGAGTCAGTCTCCTGAGTTGCTGGGATTACAGGCACCTGCCACAATACCCGGCTAATTTGTATTTTTAGTAGAGACAGCGTTTTGCCATGTTGGCCAGGCTGGTCTCAAACTCCTGACCTCAAGTGATGTGCCTGTCTTAACCTCCCAAAGTGCTGAGATTACAGGTGTGAGCTAGCATGCCCAGTTCTCCCTAACTCATTATATGAGTCCAGCATTATCCTGATACCAAAACCTGGCAGAGATACAACAACAACAACAACAACATCAACAACTTCAGGCCAATACCCTTAATGAACATCAACGCAAAAATCCTCAACAAAATACTGGCAAACTGAATCCAGCAGCACATCAAGAAGCTTATCCACTACAATTAAGTAGGCTTCATCCATGGGATGCAACTTTGGTTTAATGTAAACAAATCATAAATGTGACACATTACATAAACAGATCTAAAGACATGATTATCTCAATAGATGCAGAAAGGACCTTCAATAAAATTTAACATCACTTTATGTCAAAAAACTCTCAATAAACCAGGTATTAAAGGAACACACTTCAAAATAATAAGTTCCATATATGACAAACCCACAGCCAATATCATACTAATCCAGCAAAAGCTGGAAGCATTCCCCTTAAAAATTGGCACAAGACAAAGAGGCCCTCTCTCACCACTCCTATTCAACATATTATTGGAAGTTCTGGCCAGGGCAATCAGGAAAGACAAATAAATAAAGAGGATTCAAATAGGAGGAGAGGAAGTCGGACTATTTTTGTTTGCAGATGACATGATCCTATATCTAGACAACCCCATTATCTCAGGCCAAAAGCTTCTTAAGTTGGTAAGCAACTTCAACAAAGTCTCAAAATACAAAATCAATGTGCAAGAATTGCTAGCATTCCTATACACAACCAACAGGCAAGCTGAGAGCCAAATCATGAGTGAACCTCCATTCACAATTGCCACAAAAAGAATAAGATGCCCAGGAATACAGCTAACAATGGAAATGAAGAACCTCTTCAAAGAGAACTATAAACCACTGGTCAAAGAAATCAGAAATGACACAAATGCAAAAATATACTATGCTCATGGATAGAAAGAATCAATATCGTGAAAACTGACATACTGCCCAAAGCAATTTATAGATTCAGTGCTATTCCCATTAAACTACCATTGACATTCTTCACAGAGTTAGAAAAAACTATTTTAAAATTTATATAAAATCAAAACAGAGCCTGAATAGTCAAGACAACCCTAAGCAAAAAGAACAAAGCTAGAGGCACTACCTGACTTCAAACTATACTACAAGGCTACAGTAACCAAAACAACATTGCACTGGTACAAAAAGACACAGGGACCAATGGAACAGAATAGAAAACCCAGAAATAAGATTGCACACCTACAACCATTTGATCTTTGACAAACTTGACAAAAACAAGCAAGGAAGAAAGGATTCTTTACTTAATAAATGGTGTGAGATAATTGGCCAGCCATATGCAGAAAATTGAAACTGGACCCCTTCCTTACACCATCTGCAAAAATCAATTTTCAAGATAGATTAAAGACTTAAATGTAAAGCCCAAAGCTATAAAAACCATAGAAGAAAATCAGAAAATCTAGGCAATACCATTCAGAACATAGGCATGGGCAAATATTTCATGATGAAGACACCAGAAGCAATTGGAACAAATGAAAAAACTGACAAATGGGACATAGTTAAACTAAAGAGCTTCTGCACAGCAAAAGAAACTATCATCAGAGTGAAGAGACAATTTACAGAATGGGAGAAAACGTTTGCAATCTATCCATCTGACAAAGGTCTGATATGTAGCAGCTACAAGGAACTTCAACAAATTTAAAAGATAAAAACAACTTTATTAAAATGTAGGCAAAGGACACGAACAGACATTTTTCAAAAGAAGACATACATGCAGCCAACAAACATGAGAAAAGCTCAATATCACTGAACATTAGAGAAATGCAAATCAAAACCACAATGAGATACCATCTTACACCAATCAGAATGGCTATTAAAAAGTTAAAAAATAGATGCTGGCTAGGTAGTAGAGAAAAAAAGAACACTTTTACACTGTTGGGAAAGTGTAAATTAGTTTAACCATTGTGGAAGACAGAGTGGCGATTCCTCAGAGATCTAGAGGCAGAAATACCATTTGTCCCAGCAATCTCATTACTGGGTATATACCCAAAGGAATATAAATAATTCTATTATAAAGATGCATGCATGCCTATATTTAGTGCAGCACTATTTACAATAGCAAAAACATGGAATCAACCTAAAGGCCCATCAACGATAGACTGAATAAAGAAAATGTGCTACATATACATCATGGAATACTATGCAGCCACGGAAGGAATGAGATGGTGTCCTTTGCAGGGACATGGATAAAGCTGGAGGCTATTATCTTCCACAAACTTATGCAGGAACAGAAAACCAAATTCCACATGTTCTCACTTATAACTGGGGGCTGAATGACGAGAACACATGGACACATGGTGGGGAACAACACACACTGGGGCCTGTTGGAGAATGGGGGGAAGGAGGGAGAGCATCGGGAAGAATAGCTCAGGGATGCTGGGCTTAATACCTAGGTGATGGGACGATCTGTGCAGCAAACCATCGTAGCATGTTTACCTATGTAACAAACCTGCACATCCTGCATATGTACCCCTAAACTTAAAAAGAAAATAAAAACCATTAGCTTGATAGACTAATAAAAAAAGAAAGAGGCCAGGCACAGTGGCTCACCCCTGTAATCCCAGGACTTTGCAAGGCCAAGGTGGGCAGATCACTTGAGGCCAGGATTTCACGAACAGTCTAGCCAACATGGCAAAACACTGTCTTTACTAAAAATACAAAAATTAGCCACACATCGTGATGTGTGCCTGTGGTCCCAGCTACTGGAGAGGCTGAAACAGGAGAATCCCCTGAACCCAGGAGGTGGAGGTTGCAATGAGCTGAGATGTTGCCACTGCAATCCAGCCTTGCTGGCAGAGTAAGGCTCTCTCAAAAAAATAAAAATAAATTAAAAGAGAAAACACTCAAATTACTAAAATCAGAAATGAAAGTGGAGATATAACTGCCAATGCTACAGAAATAAAAAGGATTTCATGAGAGTATTATGAAAAAATATGTGCCAAAAAATTGGATAACCTCAATGACATGGATGAATTCCTAAAAAAATACAACACCTACCTAAAGTAAATCATGAATAAATAGAATATTTGAATAGACTTATAACTATTAAGGAGATTGAATTAATCATCAAAAATTTCATGACAAAAAAAAAAATGCTCTGGAGCTGAAAGCTTCACTGGTGAATTCTACCAAACATTTAAAGAAGAACTAACACCTAACTCTTCTCAAACATTTCCCAAACATATTGAAGAGATGGGAACATTCCAAATTCATTCAATGAGGCCAAGACTACCCTGACACCAAAGCCAGATAAAGACACTATAAGAAAATGATATCCCTTATGAACATTAATGCAAAAGTTATCAAGAAAATACTAACAAATCAAGTTCAGTAGCACATTAAAAGGACTATATACCATAACCATGTGGGATTTGTTCCTGAGATACAGGGATGGTTCAACATAGGAAAATCAATCAATGTACACTACATTTACAGAATAAAGAACAAAAATTACATCATCATCTCAACTGATGCAGAAAAAGCATTTGAGAAAATTCCACACCCTTTCATTCCTTCTAAGATCAAGAACAATGCAAAGATGCTAATTTTCACCACTTCTATTTAATGTAGTACTAGAAGTTCCAACCAGAGCAATTAGACAAGAAAAAAAAAATTAAAAGGCATCCAAATAGGAAAGGAAGAAGTAAAATTATCTCTGTTCACAGATGCTATGATCTTATAAGCAGAAAATCCAAAGATATCACCAAAAAAACTTATTAGAACCAATAAATTAATTCATCAAAGTAGCAGAACAGAAAGTCAACACATGAAAATTAGTTGTGTTTCTGTACACTAACAATGAACAATCAAAAAAAGAAATTTTGAAGACAATTACATTTACAATAACATCAAAAGAACATTTAAGAATAAACTTAAGCAATGAGGCAAAAGATTTGTACAATAAAAACTACAAAATATTGCTGAAAGAAATTAAAGAGGACATAAATAAACAGAAATATATTCCATGTTCATGGATTTGAAAACTTACTATTGTTAAGATGTCCATACTAACCAAAGCAATCTACAATTCAGTGCAATCCCTATTAAAATCTCAATGTTTCTTACAGAAATAGAAAATCCCAACCTGAAATTCATATGGAATATCAAAGGATCCCAAATAGCCAAAACAATCTTGGAGGACTCATGGTTCCTGATGTCAAAACTTACTAAAAGCTATAGTAATCAAGACAATGTAATACTGGCATAAAGGCAGGAATATAAACCAATGAAATAGAACAGAGTCCAAAAATAAACCCTTATATATATGGTCAAATGATTTTTGACAAGGGTGCCAAAACCATTGGTTGAATGGGGAAATCACATGCAAAAGAATGAAGCTAGACCCTTACCTAACATCATATATTAAAAATTAACCCAAAATGGATCAAAGACCTAAAATGTAAGATCTACAGCTAGGCTTAGCTTAGACAAAAACATAGGAGTAAACTTCTCTGACCCTGGATTAGGCAAGGATTAATCCAATTTCTTTGATTTCTTGGTCGCCAGAGGCAACCAAAGAAAAATAGACAAATTGGACTTCATGAAAATTTTTAAGATTTGTCAATCAAGAGAATATCAACATAGTGAGAACTCATCTCTACAAAAAAATTAAAAATTATCTGGGCATGGTGGCACATGCCTGTAGTCCAGCTACTTGGGAAGATGAGGTGGGAGGATGACTTGAGCTTGGAAGGTTGAAGCTGCAGTGAGCCATGATTGTGCCACTGCACTCCAGCCTGGGCAAAGAGTGAGACTCTATCTCAAAATCAAACAAACAAACACATACATACATACACACACAAACACAGACACACACACACACACACACACACAAAGAATATCAACAAAGTAAAAAGGCAACCCCTGGAATATTTATAAACCAAATGACTGATAAGGGATTAATATCCAGAATACATAGAGAATTCCTAAAAGTCAACAACAAAAACAATTCAAAAATGGGCAAAGGACTTGAACAGACATTTTTTCAAAGACGATACACAAATGGTCAATAAGCACTTGAAAAGATGCTTAACCTCACAAATCATTAGAGATATGCAAATCAAAACTAAAATGAAATACTGCCTCATCCCCATTAGGATGGCGCCTATGGTTATGCCTTGCTGCCACTTTGAAGAAATTACAGTCAGCCTTTGTTCCCATGGGTTCCATATCTGCAGATTTAACAACTACAGATGGAGAACATTGAAAAAAAAAAAAACAACCCAATTGTACCAATAATTTTTTAAAAACACAAAAATTTGAATATAGCATAACTACTTACATAGCATTTATATTGCCTTAGGTATTACAAGCAACCTGGAGATGATTTAGTGTAGACAGGAGGATGCAAGTAGCTTATATACAAATTCTACACCATTTTATATCAGGAACTTGAGCATCCACTAAAGTAGCCACTAGATTTTGGTATCCACTAGGGCACTGGAACCAATCCCCTGTGCATACTGAAGGATGACTGTGCAGACAATTCTTGACTTATGATAGTTTGATGTAAGATTTTTCAACTTTAGATCAGTTTATTGGGGTATTAAATGCATTTTTGACTTAGGATATTTCTATTTACAATGGGTTTATCAGGATGTAGCCCCATCATAAATTGAGGAGCATCAGTATTTATTTCCAGAAAAGAAAGTTTCCCCTTATTTTCAACACAAACATGACACGTGGTCTTCTCCTATTTTCAATCTCTTCAATTTTACTAGACTGGAGAACAATAGTTCTAGACTCTCATTGCAGTAATTGAATTTGACTTGTACACTGTGAAAGTTGTGTAATCCTGATAAATTAAGAAATATTTCCTTTTGGCAAATAAGCTTTAACCTCTAACCCACATATCTTTGCATCCAAAAGCAACTGTGAATGTCTTAGAGCTTTTGCAGACTACCGGTGAATTCCAAACCCAACAGTGGTCTCCTCTGACCCCCATCATGTGTGAGCTGAAATGCATGCTCTGACTCACCTGACTTGTTTGGGACTTCATTCGTGGCCATGAGGGCCCTGTTCTGCAGCGAAGCTCTCACGGCACTGGTAAGAGTTGGTTCTTTTTTTGGACCCATCTGAGCCTTACCCTAGAGAGAGAGAAAGAAAGGGAGACACAGAGAACACCTTCTGTAACCTCAGGTACCACATAGGAGGTACAGATGTTCCCCCTTCACCAGCAGCAGACTGCCATCATCTGCAGGGACTCCCTGAATCCACGGGAAAGGGACACAAACCCTGCATTTCAGTTAGCCTGGTTCGTGTCCTCCCAGCTGGTGCTCAAAGTCATGTCTGGGTTTTGAAGCCTCCCTTTCATAATTAAGCCCTTAGGGTTGCTGGTGGTATGCTTATCCTATAAATTGAGTTGTATGGAGACATAAGAAATCACTTAATGTCAATAAGGATATGGTTAAAGAACATTTTATTTTTTTCATTACGCTTGAAGATTATTTTGTTTTTTAAATATGAACAGAGAAGAAAAACAGATTGGCAGGCAGCAAATGTTTTAAGCATGAAATTCCAACATCCCTACGCCATCCCCCTCCCTGCAGAGCAGCAGCAGCAGAATAGTTATATTAAAACGAAATAAGGGCCAAAAGGTTTCTCACATGCTCCTTTTACCTTGCTGTTGATCCCACCTCCAGTTCCACGGAAACTGCAGTATAAAGATAAACTGTTACACCAAGTGAGAATTCTCACTTGGGCAAGAATGGCTGTGAGACTACAGCAGGCAGCTCATCCCCATCCACACAAAGAAAGCTATTTTTAGAGGCCCATATTGGTCTCTTTTGGTTAAGGGTATGACACATTTTAAAAGTTGATTATGTTAAAAATAGAAACATATTTCGGCTGTGTTGTTAACAGCCCTTCAAAACTGAAACAACCCCTCCCTTCTTGCTCCATTTCTGAATAAGCTTCACTATTAGACAAGGCCCCAAAGGGGTGAAGCTGGCACAAGGGAAACAAATACGGCTGTTCAGATACACTCTACAGTGAGTGAAGGAATGCAGAAAGCAAGCAATTTTTCTTCTGTGTTCCTAATCACCACTTGGCTCTGGAAAACAAGGAGAAGAATGGGGCCAAGTCACTGGTTACACTCAGGACAGCCAGCTGGCCTTCTTCAGGAATAACAACACTTCCGTTTGCTGCTTCCCTGTGCTCTCTTGGGCCCCACTAAAGCCGACTAACTGGTAAGAAGAACCGTTCGCAGAAATGTAACACACCCTTTACTGCTTTACAAAATGTAGGTAGACTTATACTTAGAAACGTTTCCATAATTATGCTGTTCAAGCCCAAAGTAGTCACATTCCTCCAAAAGTGTGGTGCCAATCATATCAACTGGAAAAGGCTACTGGAGAAGGGGAGGGTGGGGTAATGTGGAGAGAGGAAGGGAGGAGTCCCTGTGTGCAAGACACTGAGCGGGGCACTTCACTTAACTATACGTTTCCCAACAACTCAGCAAGGCACACATGATTAACCCCATTTTACAGATGAAAGTGAATCTCCAAGAATTTAAGTAACTCGGCCAAGTTTACCTAAATTATAGAATTGAAATTCAAACACTGGTCGGGTACGGTGGCTCATGCTTGTAATCTAGGCACTTTGGGAGGCTGAAGCAGGCAGATCACCTGAGGTCAGGAGTTCGAGACCAGCCTTGACAACATGGTGAAACCCTGTCTCTACTAAAAATACAAAAATTAGCCGGGCGTGGTGGTGGGCACCTGTAATCCCAGCTACTCAGAAGGCTGAGGCACAATAATCACTTGAACCCGAGAGGTGGAGGTTGCAGTGACCTGAGATCATGCCACTGCACTTCCAGCCTGGAAGACAGACTAAGACTCTGTCTCAAAAAAAAAAAAAGAAAGAAAGAAATTCAAACCCTGACTACTGAATGTAGAATCCTGGCTTTTTCTACATTGCACTTCTTCCCATGCTATCTCAGATGTCAAGACTGAATCTAGGCCGGGTGTGGTGGTTTATGCCTGTAATCCCAGCACTTTGGGAGACCAAGGCAGGCAGATCACTTGAGTTCAGGAGTTCGAGACCAGCCTGGCCAACATGGTGAAACCCCATCTTTTCTAAAAATATGAAAGTTAGCCAGGTATGGTGGTGGATGCCTGTAATCCCAGCTACTTGGGAGACTGAGGCAGGAGAATCACTTGAACTCAGGAGGCAGAGGTTGCAGTGAGCCAAGATCGTGCCACTGGACTCCAGCCTGGGCAACAGAGTGAGATTCCATCTCAAAAAAAAAAAAAAAAAAAAGACTCAATCTATGAAACTATCATAACCACCGCCCTCAACACACATCTCTCCTCCCTCCTGTGTTCCGTCATCTATAGCGATTGTCTTCCTATCTGTTCAGGCTCTGGAGCTGAAAACCTTATAGTCAACCCTGATCCTCTTTTATTCTATGCCTAATCATTTTCTCAGACTCATCAATTATTTCTTAGATTCTCCCTCCCATACAACCCTATTAATCCTCCTGTTCTAGGCCCTCATTTTTTCCCTGTTGTGGTGGGTCTTACTTGGTCTCCCATTAATCCATGTGGAACAGTAGTTGCAAAAGTGACCTTTCTAAAAAGTCAGTTGTATGCAACTCTAGTCTCCACTGTTCACCCAACCCACATTGCCTATAGGATGACACATGAGGCCAATTGGACAGAAAGGCCAAGAAAGCCAGTCTTCAGAGAGAAGAGAAGGCAGAGAATAGCAGGAGGAAGAGACAGGATGGCAAAGTGCAAAAGAGGACTGCCTGGCTTCCTGAGGACTTTCCAGTTCCTGCTTCCAGGCCCTCAGGGCTGGCTGTCCTTGATTTTAGGGCGCATATTCAATCAATTCCTCTTTTCTTCCTCTCTCAACTGGCTTGAGTTAAAGCCCTTCTAGATCTGGCTGCCTATCTTGCTTGTCTCTGTACCTCTTTCATAGGTATTCTATGCTTTCGCTGAGCCCCACCACCCCACAGATGGGTGCCTCCAGCCAGAATCTGGATGTTTTGTTCATAAAGCCCTTCCCAACCCCAACTCTAGGCTGGTGAACCCATTTTGATACTTAAGGACAAAATGTTTGCTTGCCTTTGAAGACTTCCAAGAATTGCAGTGACTTCTTCCATAGCCCTCCTAACTGTACCAGCTCCAAGTCCCCCTCCATTTTTCAATGACAAATTATTGATCAACCAGTACCCAGCATGGTATCTGGTACATGGTAGATAGTCAATAACTCTCTAATGCTTCTGGGGATGGAGCTCAGGATCCATAGCCTGTAGGATCCGCTTTTGTTGGAAAGGGTCCCACCTCATTAAATACTGAATTTAACCAAAAGCTTTCTAAACAGGCTGTAGAGGCTGGGCACGATGGCTCACACCTATAATCCCAGCACTTTGGGAGGCTAAAGCGGGGAGATTGCTTGGGCCCAGGAGTTCGAGACTAGTCTGAGCAACATAGTGAGACCCTACCTCTACTAAAAATACAAAAAAGTAGCTGGGCGTGGTGGCATGAACCTGTAGTCCCAGCTACTCAGGAGGCCGAGGTGAGAGGATCACCTGCAACAGGGAGGCCAAAGCTGCAGTGAGTGGTGAATACACCATTGCACTCCAGCCTGCAATGAGACGTGATTACACCATTGCACTCCAACCTGGGCAACAGAGTGAGACCCTGTCTCAAAAGTAAATAAATAAAAAACCAGTCTATATATATTTGAAGTATTCAGACCAACTTTCATAGCACCTAAGCCATGTCTATGAAACGAATAGCTTTTATGCTATATTATAAGTATGTCCCTGGGACCTTTGATGTGTATGGAGCTGTTTGCTGGCTCCAGTTCTGTGGTTTGTAAATCTACTATCTTCTACTTCAGGTTGTTATTTTACTGATTTGTACCTAATTATAACAGCTGCTTCCATTAATCCACGTATCCCTTTAACTTGCTGATTCTGTGGCTTTAAATAAAAGGCTGAAGACCCCTTCTCTATAGAGCAAAATACATGACCTGCAGGGCAGTTGCCTTGTGAGTGAAACTCAGGCAGTTTCACTTCAGATTTGCAATTCTTTTCTGGGTGGTTAAGGTTGATAACCACTGTTGGATAAAGAGTTTTTCCATAATGCTATAGAAACACTAAGTATTCAAGTCTTCATCCAAAGAAGCTTCAAATGCTCCAGAAATATTTTTTTTTCTACAACACCCAAAGGTGCCATTAGCTAGAAAGCATTCCCCTTCAAAAGAAGCCAACTCCCATAGGGATGAGTAATGGTGATCAGTTCTCTTTACCCTTACACTTCTTAGAATAAGTAATTGAGGTTCTCTAGGAAATTCTCCCTGCTCACACCAGGTACGCAAAGGCACAAAAGCCAACACCTGGGGAGAGATAGTTACCTGAGCTCTGGATGCCAATTTGGCTGCTGTCTCGGCTGGATTAAAGACTCGGCGAGAAGATTGATCCTTGCAGAAATTAATATGTCGCTTGGCTGCAGTTTCATTGAACCTCCTCATACAATATGGGCATTGAATATAATCTGAATGTAAAGACAACAACAAATGGAAATTAACACTTCAAAAACAATTATAGAATGGACTACATGAAGTGAAATAAGGATATGATGGCTCATGCCAGGAATCCCCGCACTTTGTGAGGCTGAGGTGGGTGGATTACTTGAGCCCAGGAGTTTGAGACAAGCCTGGGCAACATGGCAAAACCCCATCTCTACAAAAAATTAGCCAGGCATGGTGGTGTGCACCTGTGGTTTCAGCTACTTAGAAAATCGCTTAAGCCCAGGAGGTCAAGGCTGCAGTGAGCTGTGATTATGCCACAGCACTCCAGCCTGGGCAACAGAACCAGACCTTATTTCAAATAAGTAAACAAATAAATATGTAAGTAATGATATGAACTCTGCTCCAACATGAAAGAACAAGGTCCCAAACTCTGGTTTGAGACTATTCCAAAGGGGTAGACGTGCAAGGGCTCAATTAAAGGACACGGCAAGGAAAAATGTCACAACCTGCGCATTCATTTCAATTGTCTGCCCTTGAAATGTTTAAGTGATGTACTTTTCCAGAAAGAAAGGATTATATTTTAGAACTTCTCAATGAAATAAATTATTTAGTGAATCCTGTATGAAGAAAGTAGTTCTAGGATCACAGAATATTAGTATTGATGGCACAGGCCAAATTCAAAAGCCCAGGTTGTGGTGCTGGGTGAGTATTACAGAAGTTATGGAGTTACAGAAGATGAGATGAGATGTTTCCAAATGTGGGTTTGGGAGATGTGAACGGAGGTCAGTGGCATTGTGTCACTGGTAGAAAGACATACTGCTTTTGCAGTAGCTAGATTTTTTTTCACTTAAATACTGAGTGAGCAGGCAATATATTCAGGAAGGAGATAGCAACAGGATAAAAGGTGAGGGCTTAAAAAATAGAAAATGGAAAGAAGGAGGGATGATAGGAAAGTGTCGCTAAAAACAGTTTCAGCTTCCAGAGATGCAATGGCTCAGGCAGCTCCTGTCGGCCTCAGTTTCTCTGTGGTTCTGTGTAATAGCTTTTTGTCTAAATTCTTCTTTCATTTGCAATTACCAGACATAATTGTCTAGTGAGAGAAATGAAAAGTGGGAAAGAGCCAAGATCTTCTTAGAACATAGAGCTGCTCATAGCAAAACTAGGTTGGCACCTACCCCTCTAAATCAAGCAGGGATGGGTGTTCGCTTTGTTTTAGGTATCTTAAAGGGTAACACATTAGAAATTAGCAACATAAAATAATGCCCTCCCCCCAGAAGGGTGTGAAACTGCATCAACCTCAAAAACAGTGTAGAACTTGTGTTAGTGTACAATTAAAATATCTACATGTGTGGATAGATATTTAATGTAGTGCTGTTAAGAATTTTTTTAGCCACCTTTTTAAGCAGTTTGGGGAGTTTTCTATTTGAACAAATCATTTCCTAAAATGTTTACTCATCAAATGTAAGAATTGGTAAGCACTTAGAAATCATCTAGTAGCCTTATCCTTTATTTCTTACTCCAGAAGGCAGTACCTCATCATTAATTTAATACTGACTGAGCATCTACTTGGTGCCAGGTGCTGTTTTACACCTGGGGATGCAATGTCTCTGAAATCAAGGAGTAAGCATTCTATGACAGAAACAAATAAATAAAAATTTCACACGGAGATAAATGCCTTGAAAACAAAACAAAACAAAAAAAAGAACAGGACAGCATTGGGAAATTATAAAAAGCCCAGCGCTGGAGGTTGTCTGACTGGTTTTGAGCCTGAGTTCTTTGCTTATATGTGTGAACTTGGGCAAGTTACCCAACCTCCTTAAGCTTTCATTTTCCCAGCACCTACATATCACCTGTTTCATCGGATTGTTGTGAAAGTTAGCTGTGATGATCCACATAAAGGCTTGGCACAGTGGGTGGGGTGGAACATACTGAATGTTTTATAAATGCTAGATATTGCTGTAAGGAAACAGGTTCAGCAAGGTTGTGATTCCAACTACCAAATAGAAATGAAACTGCCTAGGAAAAAAAGTATAATAGAAAGTGCCATTATCATTCAGAATTCACTTACAATGGTTTAGAAGAACCATCTAGAACATGGCTCTTAGCTTGGTGGTTATTTCTTCAATTTTGCCAGCTGGAAAGCCAAGTCTTACACAAGAAATGCTGCAACCATAAAGCCTACTCAAATCAGGCAAAAACAATGATCATGGCAATACTGAGTTGCTTCCTTAAACCCACTTGTTCGTTCACTCACTGCCACCCTTCTACGTATTTGGTACTACATATCACCATGGAGACAGCAAAGCTGAAATCTATTTCCCCGCCAAGAAAAACCTCAGAGACGACTAGGCGAACAGACAATTACAGCTTGGTGGGTTAAACTGTAGAAGAGGAGGCACTAGGGCCTCTGGAACCCTACAGAGGGAACATGAGGCCCCACCAGAGGAGCAGAGAGCAGGCAGGAGAGGGTCCTGCGTCTGAGCATTCAAGGTTGCTGGTTGTATTTATGTTGAACTTCACGTATTTTGAGATTGTTGTATTTTCTGCAACAATCTGAACCCAGCATGACTGAGCTACAAGCTCTACCCTCAGCTCATTGGAGTCACCTGTCTTCTTCTATCAATAATGTTTTCATAAAATCACTATGTCCTATTTATTTCAATAGGTAATGATTTTAAAAGTCAGAGTACAAATGAATTCTTATGAGGAATATGGTGGCCAGAGCTCATAGAAAGGTGGAAAACCAAGCATCATTCTAAAATGCAAATACTGTGCTGTGTATCCATGTCTATGTAGCCATATAAAATGGTGACTGAATGTCCCAGGCCTCACAGAAAAATAACAATTATAAATATTCTATATCACTCTCTGCATAAACTGTCACAGTATCCTAGAAATTTAAATCATTAACAGACTTAGCTAAGTCACTATAAAGTAGAATATAGGCATGTCTTAAAAACTGAGTCATGAAAATAGGGAATAATGCTGAGAAAGAAAGGGAAATTACTGGCACATTCATGCAGGTTAGGCCATGTTATAGATAACTCTAGTTGTATGTATATAAATTCTCCAGTACTTAAGCCTGAGAATTCTGGGCTAATGTAAAATCCCTGCATAAACAAAATAATCAAATTGTGGTGAAAATGTTGAGAGTGCATATAATCATTTTGTTTGTTGAATAAAATTACATTAAGGGCACAAGAAAGAAGTTAATTATAAAATTATATGTTAGCATAGAAATACAAAGGAAGAAAAATAAATTGAACATTTGGTGAGGCCTTGCAAAACGAATTTTTTTTAAGAGAAACAATAATCTCCACATTTTAGATCCAAGTCACATTTATATACAAGTTGGATCTAAAATGTTAGAGAAATTCACACAGCAGGACATCTGACATGGTTGTACTTATTCAATTAAAGAACCATAAGGTAGCCATCAACCCTGTAGTTTCTGATCCTGAAATGAATATATTTCTCATAAAAGATGTTTTTTGTTATATGAAACTTGTTGCCAAGGTACTTACATTATTACTAAAATCATTGCACATATCTTTTTACTGAATATCTTAAAACAGTACATTATTTAAGATATATTTTCATTAGGCACTCAATAACATTGAAGCAAATATGAGGATGATTTTCTGGTATAGAAGCTCAGATGATTTATTTTCCAGATGATTTCTAGTAAGATTATACTGTGGCTTTTTGCTCTTGCACTTTCCTAAATGGTCTATTTTAAGGAATAATTTACACACAACTAAATGTGCCTATTTTACATGTACAGTTCAATGAGTTGTGACAAATGTATGCATTTGTAACCACCCCAATTAAAATATAGAACATTTTCATCACCCCAGAAACTCCTTCATGCCCTCTTTCAGTCAATATTTTGCAAAAGCCAGTCTCAAGCAACCAATTATCCATTTCCTGTTACTATTCATAAGATTTCTCTGTCCTGTAAGTTCATATAATAGAACATCCATGTTGCTGCATGTATTTCCTTCTTATTGTTGAGTACTAGTACATTTTGTAAATATTCCACAATCTGTTTATCTATTCAGTTGTTGATAGACATTTTCAGTTGTTTCCAGTTTATGCTACATGAATAAAGCTATTTATTCATGTAAATCTTTTTTATGGACATGTTTTCCTTTTTTGTATAAGTATCAAGAAATGGAATTGCTGTATAGGCTAAGTGCATATTTAACTTATTAAGAAAATACCAGTGTAAAGTGGTTGTACTATTTTATATTTCTATCAGTGGTGTATGAGACTTCCAGTTGGTCTGCATCATAGCAAACACTTATAGCATCACTCTTCTTTTTCCTTTTTTGAGACAGAGTCTCGCTCTGTCACCCAGGCTGGAGTGCAGTAGCACAATCTCTGCTCATTGCAACCTCTGCCTCCAGGTTCAAATGATTATCATGCCTCAGCCTCTGAAGTAGCTGGAATTATAGGAGCGAGCCACCATGCCCCGCTAATTTTTTTGTATTTTTCAGACAGACAGGGTTTTGCCATGTTGGACAGGCTGGTCTTGAACTCCCAGCCTCAAGAGATCTGCCTACCTCAGCCTCCCAAAGTGCTGGGATTGCAGGCATTGTATTGTCAAGTTTTTAATTTTAGCCACTGAAGGGGATGTGTAGTGGTATCTCATTATGGTTTTTAATTTGCATTTTCCTAATGAAAATGATGTTGAGTATCTTTTCATGTGCTTATTGGCTATTATTTTGTGATGTGTCTGTTCAAATACATCTCTTGAGCTTCTCTGATTGGGTTGGCTCCTTATTATTGAGTTTTCAGAGTTCTTTATATGTTCTTGATATAAGTTCCTTGTCAGATATACATATTATGAATATTTTATCCCAGTCTATAACTTGCCTTTCCATTTTTTTTTTCTATATTGATCATTTCCTCAGATCCAAACCATTTTCTTAAGTCTCAAACTGAAATTTTTAATTTTGGTAAGGCCCAATTTACTAATTTTAAAAAAAATTATTAGTGGATTTTGTGTCCTGCCTGGGAAATCTTTGTTGACCTTTAGTTGTACATTAGGTCAATGATCCTTTTTGAATGAATGTTTATATATGGTTGATATAGTTTAGATATTTGTCCCCTTCAAATCTTATGCTGAAATTTGATCTTCAGTGTTGGAGGCAGGCCTAGTGGGAGGTGTTTGGATCAAGGGGGTGGATCTCTTATTAACAGTTTGGTGCTGTCCTTTTGGTAAGGAGTGAGTTCTTGCTCTATTAGCTCCCATCATAACTTATTGTTAAGAAGAGCCTGGGCTGGGCACAGTGGCTCATGCCTGTAATCCCAGAATTTTGAGAGGCTGAGGCAGGTGGATTGCTTGAGCTCAGGAATTCGAGACCAGCCTGGGCAACATGGAGAAACCCCACCTCTATCAAAAATATAAAAAAATTAGCTGGGCATGCATCTGTGGTCCCAGCTACTCAGGGGGCTGAGGTGGGAGGATGGCTTGAGCCTGGGAGGTGGATGTTGCATCGAGCTTAGATCACACCACTGAATTCCAGCCTGGGGGTTAGAGTGAGACTTTCTCTCAAAAAAAAAAAAAAAAGAGCCTGTCACACCTCCTTCCCACCTCCTTCCCCTCCCTCTTGCTTGCTTTCTTGACATGTGATGCCTGCTTCCCTTCACCTTCCATCATGATTGTAGACTTCCTCAAATCCTCAAGAGAAGCAGATGCCGGTGCCATGCTTCTTGTACAACTGCAGAACTGTGAGTCAAATAAATTCCTTTTCTTTATAAATTACCCAGTCTCAGGTGTTACTTTATAGCAACACAAATGGACTAAGACAATGGTATAAGAATCAAGGTTCATTTTTCCATATGGATATCCAGTTGTTCCACCATTATTTGTTGCTAAGACTAGCCTTTCGCCCAGTAAATTACCTTGGCATCTTTTAAGAAAATCAATTACCCACAGATGGGGGTGTCTATATCTAGATTCTATTTTCTGTTAAATTGATACACCAATACCAAGTTGTCGTGATCACTGTCATGTTATAGTAAGTATTGACATCAGGTAATGTAAATACTCCAACTTTGTGCTTTTTAAAAAAACTATCTTGCCTATTCCAGATCCTTTCCATTTCCATAAGTTTTGAATCAGCTAGTCAATTTCTTCTTTTTAATTTTTTTGAGATGCAGTTTCACTCTTGTCACTCCGACTGGAGTGCAATGATGTGATCTCAGCTCACTGCAACCTCTGTCTCCTAGGTTCAAGCAATTCTCCTGCCTCAGTCTCCCAAGTAGCAGGGATTACAGGCGCCCACTACCACATCCAGCTAAGTTTTTGTATTTTTAGTAGAGATGATGTTTCACTGTGTTGACCAGGCTGGTCTCGAACTCTTGACCTCAAGTGATCCACCTGCCTTGGCCTCCCAAAGTGCTGGGATTACAGGTGTGAGCCACCATACCCAGCCAGGTAGTCAATTTCTATCCAGCAAAAATAACTTCTACGTAGTTCTATTAGAATTACATTGAACATATGTTAATTTGGTTAGAATTGACATCATAACAGAATCTTGAGTCTTCCAAACCAGAAAAATGGTAAATTTCACCATTTATTCTTGTCCTCTTTAACTTCTTGAATAAATGTTATGAGATTTTCATTTTATAGGTTCTGCATATATTTCGTTAAATACACCCCTAAATATTTACTATTTTAAATGTTATTATAAATACATTAAACTTCTTCTTCTTTTTTTTTTATTTTTTTTTGAGACAGAGTCTTGTCTGTCACTCAGGCTAGAGTGCAGTGGCATGATCTCAGCTCACTGCAACATCCACCTCCCAGGTTCAAGCAATTCTCCTGCCTCAGCCTCCCAAATAGCTGGGATTACAGGTGTCCACCACAGTGCCCAGCTAATTTTTTTTTTTTTTTTTTAGTAGAGACAGGGTTTCACCATCTTGGCCAAGCTGGTCTTGAACTCCTGACCTCCTGATCCACCCACCTTAGCCTCCCAAAGTGCTAGGATTACAGGCATGAGCCACCGTAAATTTCATTTTTTAATTGTTTATGCCTAGTATACAGAACTAAAACTCACTTGTATATATCTTATATCCTGAAACTTTGTTAAATTCACTTTAATTCCAGTAGCTTTTTTGTAGTTCTTTTTTATTATTATTATTATTTTTTAGAGATGAGGTTTCACTATGTTGGCCAGGCTAGTCTCGAACTCCTGACCCCAGGTGACCCACCTGCCTCAGCCTCCCAAAGTGCTGGGATTATAGGCATGAGCCACCACTCCTGGCCTGTAGTTCCTTTTAATTGATTTTTTGCCTTATTACACTGAGCATTATCAATAGTATGGTATTGAACAGAAGTCGTCAGAACGAATATCCTTGCTTTTTTTCCCGATCTCTGTAAGAAAGTGTTCAGTTTTTCACTATTCAGTGTGATGTTAGTTGTAGATTTCTCAAAGATGACCTTTATGGAGGAAATTCCCTTCTAATTCTATCTTGCTGAGTTTTGTTTTGTTTTTTATATTGTTTTTAACACGTAAGGTGTTACACCTTGTGAAAGGCTTTTTCTCTATTGAGATGATATGCTTTAAAAAATATTTTGTTAATTTGATGAATTACATCATTTTCTTCTTTTGATTTAATTTAGGTCTCATTTGTTCTTTTTCTAATCTTTTAAAGAGAAAGTTTAAGATAATCGAACTAAACCTTTTCTCTTTTCTAATGTAAACATTTAAAGCTATAAAATTCCCTCTAGGAATTAATTGAGCCGAATCCCACAAAGTTAGATGTTTTCATTATCATTCTGTTAAAAACATTTTGCAATTTCTCTTGTGATTTCTTCTTAGATCTATGGGTTATTTAGAAACAACTTGTTGATTTCCAAATATTCAGAAATTTTCCAGATACATTTTTGTCATACATTTCTAATTTAATTCTCTTCTGGTCAGAGAACATATTATGTATGATTTCACTTCTAAATTTGAGACCTGCTTTGTGGTCCTGTATATAGTCTCTCTTGGGTGACTATTCCATGTATACTTGAAAACATTGTGTCTTCTGTTGTGGGTATGTGTCATAGGATAAGTATAAATGTCAATTAGGTCAAATTGGTTACTGTTGCTCAACTTTTCTATATCTGTACTGATTTTCCTGCTGTATATTCTATCAGTTACTAAGAGAGGAGTGATAAAATCTCCAAATATAATTGTGAATTTCTCTGCTTTGCCTTCCAGTTTTGTCAGTTTTTGTTTTGCATTCTTAGAAGCTCTGCTATTAGGTACATAAACATTTAGAACTGATAGGTCTCCTTGATGTACTTATCTTTGGAATACTTGCTCCACAGTTTAGTTTGTGCTATATTAATATAGTCATTCTAGCTTTATGATTATTGTCTGCATGTATATCTTTTCCCATGCTCTTACTTATTTGTGCTTTATATGAACATGTTTTTCTTATGGAAGACTTATAGTTGGGTCTTGCTTTATTATTCAGTCTGACAATTTCTGTCTTTTATATGGAGTGTGTAGGCCATTAATACGCGATTATGCATACGGTTAGGTTTAAGTCTACCATCTTGTTATTTGTCTTTATCCCACCTCTTATTTGTTCCTTTTCCTCCTTTGGATTGAATTTTTTTTACATTTTTATCTCTACTCCATGTATTGTCTTATTAGTTATATTGCATTTTATTTAGTGGTTACTCCAGAGTTTACAATAGGTATCTTTACCATATAATAGTCTACCTTTAAATGACACTATACTTATTCACATATAATGTAAGACCACTGCAATATATGTCCATTTTCCTTACTCAACCTTGTGCTAGTGTTTTCATACATTTCACTTCCATGTTATAATACCCACTATATGCTGTTATTTATGCTTTAAAAAGTAACTTGTAACCCATAGCTGATATAATTCTTAATGGAAAACAAGACAAGGATGTCTACTTTTGCCACTCCTATTCAATATAGTACTAAAAATTATTTAGACATGAAAAAGAAATAAGAGACATATCAATTGGGAAGGGAGAAGTAAAATTATCTCTGTTTCAGGTGACATAATCTTATTGTAGAAAATCCTATAAATTCCACAAAAAACTATCAGAAATAACATTATAAATGAATTCAGCACAAGTTATAGGACACAAGGTCAACATACAAAGATGTTACATTTTTATACACTAAAAATGAATAATCTGAGAAGAAAGTTAACAATTCCATTTATAATAATGTTAAAATGCAAAATACTTAGAAATAAATTTAACCAATGAGGAGAAAGACTTGTACATTGAAAACTACAGTATTTTGCTAAAAGAAATAAAAGAAGATGTAAGTAATAGAGAGACATCTCATGTTCATGGATTGGAAAACTTAATATTGTTAAGATGACAATACTTCCCAAAACATTCTATAGATTCAATGCAATCCCTAACAAAAATCTCAATAATATTTTTACATAAATAGCACAAAAATCCTAAAATTCATATGGAATCTCAAAGGACTCCAAATAGCCAAAACAATCTTGATTGTATCTTGCAGGACTCAAACTTCCTGATGTCGAAAGTTACTAGAATGCTACAGTAATCAAAGCAACTTAGTACTGGCATAAGAACAGCCACAGAGATCGATGGAATAGAATAGAGAGCCCAGAAATAAATCCTCAAGTAACTTTTGATAATGATGTCAAGATTACTCAGTGGGGAAAGGAAAGTCTTTTTAACAAATGGTGCTGAGATAACTGGATATCCACATGCAAAAAATGATGTTGGAAACTTACATTACACACAAAAACTAACTCAAAACTGATTTTAAAAATCTAAACATAAGGGCTAAAACTAAAAGAGAAAGCATGGGCAAGCTTCGCAATGTAGATTTGGTGATTAATTTCTGGATATGTCATCAAAAGCACAGGCAACAAAAGAAAAAACAGATACACTGGACATAATCACAATTAAAAACTTTTGTATATTAAAGGCCATTATCAAGAGAGAGAAAAAACAGTCCACAGAATTGGAGAAAATATTTGCAAATCATATATTGTTTCTGATAAGATTACTGTTGATATATTAATGATCTTATATTAATAGTTATTTTAATCTCATTGAGCTTCTAGCCTTAACTACCAGCATACAGAAAGATGAGATAGAGGAAAAAGTTAAACATATGATTAAATAAGTAGAGAAATACAGAACATGAGACATTCTAAAAGATAAATAGCCTGGTAGGGGTACTGTTCAAGATTTAATAAAGACTGAAGAGACAGCAAAAGTCAATATGTAAACTGTGATTGGATCCTGGACTGTGGCTGAATATGAGTGAGAAGAAAGCTTTAAAAAATATTCTTAAGGTAATTGAGAAAACATATTAATATATATCAAGTGTGATAATAGTATTGTGATTATGCAGGAAAATGAACTGATACTGAAGAGATGCATACTAAAATGGCTAAAGATAAAGCATTAATGATGCTTAGAACTTACTTTTAAATGGTTCTGCCAAAGAAAAGAAGAGAGAGATATTATGGCAACAACGTCAACAATTGCCAAATTTCAGTAGAGAGCATCTGTACTATTCCTTCCTCTTTTCCATAGATTTTTAAATTTTCAAAATAAGAAAAAAACAAACAAGCCCATTCAAAAATGGGCGAAGGATATGAACAGATACTTTACAAAAGAAGACATATATGAAGCCAACAAGCATACGAAAAAATGCTCATCATCACTGGTCATTAGAGAAATGCAAATCAAAACTACATTGAGATACCATCTCACGCCAGTTAGAATGGAAATCATTAAAAAATCTGGAGACAACAGATGCTGGAGAGGATGTGGAGAAATAGGAACACTTTTACACTGTTGGTGGGAGTGTAAATTAGTTCAACCATTGTGGAAGACAGTGTGGCGATTCCTCAAGGACCTAGAAATAGAAATTCCATTTGACCCAGCAATCCCATTACTAGATATATATCCAAAGGATTATAAATCGTTCTACTATAAGGACACATGCACACGAATGTTGATTGCAGCACAGTTTACAATAGCAAAGACCTGGAACCAACCCAAATGCCCATCGATGATAGACTGGACAGGAAAAATGTGGCACATATACACCATGAAATATTATGTAGCCATCAAAACCGATGAGTTCGCGTCCTTTGTAGGGACATGGATGAATCTGGAAACCATCATTCTCAGCAAACTGACACAAGAACACAAAATCAAACATCGCATGTTCTCACTCATAGACGGGTGTTGAACAATGGGAACACATGGACACAGGGAGGGGAGCACTATACACTGGGGTCTGTTGGGGGGAGCGGGGCGGGGAGGACAGCGGGGGGTGGGGAGTCGGGGAGAGATAGCATGGGGAGAAATGCCACATATAGGTGAAGGGGAGGAAGGCAGCAAATCACACTGCCACGTATGCACCTATGCAACAATCTTGTATGTTTTTCACATGTACCCCAAAACCTAAAATGCAATAAAAATAAATAAATAAATAAATAAATTTCAAAATAAAATGTTTTCAGTAGAAAAACTGTGAGCCACTAAATTGTACAGCTTCAAATGGTTAAAATGCTAAATTTCATGTTTGGGGAATTTTATCTGGAAAAAAAAGAGCTGTGGGTATCTGACACAATGGGGCTTTTGCAGAGTTGGTTAGATTGCTCTGCATGGCTCCATGTGCATCAGCTATGAGGTGTATGGTGTCCCTTGGAGTTAGGTAATACTACAGCATAGCTACCATGGTGTTCTCACATTGAGACAGAGTTAGGAGGAAACACAGAATCTTTATGTAGAATTTTAAAAAAATAGGATGTTTACTTTTACATAATTAATAAAATTACCTCTATATAATTGTTATTGTCAATTTCAGAGTACATATAGGGCATGATGATTTGGTCAAAAGTCAAGCATAGCCTCAAAAGCAACCCAAAATATCCACACACCTGGGTTCAAGGATGGAGGAGGTGGAGGTGGGAGGGGTCGGCCTTCTTTAATGGCTAGCGTACACTGCTTTGCTGATCGGATTGTATTAATAAAGTCTTCGTGTTGTTGTCTCCAATTAGACTTCCTCACAGGTGGAGACTGGAAAAAATAAAACCAACAAATAATACCCTAGACTATATACCTCTCCATTACAATTTTTTTTTTAAAGCTGGAATTTGAATTCACAGGAAACAGGCCTGTGAAAATTGTAGAAAAGAAGAGTTTGATTTTCAAAAGCACTACTTAAAGAGGTTTGGAAAATACAGTAATATAATTTACAAGCTCCAATAGTGAGGGAAAACACAAAAGAAAAAACTGTGAGCCACTAAATTGTACAGCTTCAAATGGTTAAAATGCTAAATTTCATGTTTGTCTTTCTTTAAAGAAAGACAAATGTAAGGTTAAAGTGACTTTCTTCTCAAGTTAATTGCTAGATTTAGAGCCACTAATGAAAACAGGAACAAGATTATTTTTTGCTACATCTGGAAAATATCTGAAATATATTTGAAAATCTAAGTGAGCAAGATTATAAAGAAAACAGTAAAGGTGGATTATAGTTACATTACATTATGGCATTAGCAAGCAAAAATGAAACCAGAAATCCCAGAAATAGGCCTTAGAGTACCGCAGAATGTAATAACAAACAATAAAGAAGATATCAGGAGTACCTTAGATTGTGGAGTCTTCTTCACAATAGGAATGTCAGTGCCCTGTAATCTTTGCTTCAAAGAATTGAAAGGTTTACGCTTTTTGTTGAAGAGTTTTTTACATATTGGTCCATGCCTTTTCTAGAAAACAAAGGGTAGGGATTGAAATTTTTTAAGTGCACAATTACAGTTTTTAACGCTAGGCATACCTAGACAGCCTCCACTATAGGGACTGTGTTGCTCCTCAGAACCTAGTTCATTCTCTAACAGATCACAGCAGAGCAAATCCACCTGCTCTTCTCATTTGTGTTACATATAACTAGATACTGTGTTTGAGCAAAGACAATAAAATGCTTTTATAGTTAAAGAGACTTAATTCAAATTTGGGTTTATATATTTAACTCAAATGTGGACAGTATGCTGTTTACTCCAACCAGTAGTCCTTTAAGCATTCAACATTTCTGATACAAAAACTGAGGAGCTAACATGCAGAGCTTTGCCTGTGTACCACCTGTATGAAATGTGCTATTGTGCCACTATGGGACCTTTGCCCTCTCCCTTGGTGGATGTGTGACATGTAATAGCTGTCATTGACACAGTAGCTTTGTCAGACCCCACAAAATACAAGCTCTGTGAAAATCATTGCACCTGGCTAAGAACAAGCAACCCAATTTTAAACTAAAAAAGAGAGAAAGATCAAATCATTTGATCAATCCCTAGATATAGGATTAGGAATGAAACTCAAAAGTATCCAAGAGGGACTTGACATTTAGAGATCCCTTTGCAAATGGAAGCTCTCAGTTCTCAAACTGAGTCTCAGGGGGTGCAGCTCCAGGCTGGCAAAGCCAATGACACACACTGGTGGGCTACAGGGCCACAACCAGCTCCGCAAGCTCTCCCTCCAGTTTTAGGAAGCTCTAACCACAGTTAACTAAAAGACAGCTGTTTCATTTTTTAAATTCCCCAGAAAAATAAAACCTACAACCTCATTTTATAGTCTTTTCCCGAAATGTAGTCAGGTGTACAGTCCACATCCTTTAAGTTCCATATGTCTCCTTGATCTAAAATGTCCTGACCGACAGCTGAATTATCCTCTTAGATTTTCTTTTTGAAAATAAACGTCTTTCTTGGGAACCCCTGTATATTATTGGGGCATACTACCTATTTGATTCCCTAATTTTGAAACAAATCAAGCTTTTATTCAACTTTATAGCCATCAATCAAGGGACTTGACATGCAGTTAGCTTGAATCTGGACAATTAGATCTTGGAACAGGCCTTACATCCATGTATCATTTTGTTCAACTGGTATAAAAACCCTGAAATTAGAAGGTTCTGTATACGTGGCAAAGCAGAAAACAGGAAGGTTAAAGGACTTGTCAGGATTAGTGACAAATTTGCGGCTAAAAGCCAAGTTTCCAGATGTCTGAAATTCAATGCTCATTCCTCTTGACTAGCTAATTTCCCTGGTGCTTTGGCCTTGAAATTTGAATTTTTGATGCTTAAAGAAAAGGCGGAAGAGCCAAAACCTCTCGAGGGATCATTGACGATGCCGAGATACTTCCATCTGGCATCATTTCAGGAGGACCATGTTTAACAGGGTCGCTTTTGAATGAGGCAGCATCAATCTGCCTCAGTGTTCTCTGGGCCCACCAGCCATAGGTTATATACTTCTCCTCTTCCCTTTGCTTCTCCTCCACATCTGTCTTTAATCTTTGCACTGCCGCCTCCTCACTGACTTGACAGTTCATTTAAGTCCAATGAAACACATCTACAAAATGTCTTTATGTTTACCAGAACATCTGCTGCAAAGCGTCTTCCACAGACTTCACAGGGAAATAACTCCTGATTGCCATCTGTGTAAAATTCAAGAGCACATTATGTTAGTTTCATGGAATTGCCTGGCCGAGAAGAAATGACTGACTGGAGGTGACCTCAATAGCTTGATATCCTCACTCTCTCTTCCCTCCCCACCAACTGCTTCTTCCCCTTGGGAAGACCCTGTGTAAACTCACCTGTGTTTTCCTTTTCTGATATAAACTTCTCACTTCACTAAACAAGTAAATTCCATATTCTTCAGGCAACCAGAGTATAATTATTTGATTTAATATTTAATACACTCTTAAATGAAGAGCCTGATAACTTTGCTTGAAACATAAGCAAAAAATACCTGAGTATAAGGTCAGTCATAAATAATCCAGTGGTAACATCTTTAGGATTCCTACTATAATGTAAGTTCTGTGAAGGCTGAGACTGTGCCTATTTTATCCCCAATGCCTCCAAGTACTTGACCCATAATAAGGTACTCAATAAATGCTGGTTGAATGCATGGGTCAAGCAAGAATTGAGTTTCTAACATAGGAACAATCATTCATTCGATAAACAGATATTGGCTACATGCAATTCTGTGGAAATATTAGGAGAAATCATACATGGGACCAGCATAGAAAAAAGTATTCAGATAATTAATGACATAGAAAACTATCATGAGAAAAGCAAAATATTATGAAATTCTGAAAAAAAAGTTTTTTTATATTACTTCCTTTCGATTCATCAGGAGTTGAATATTTATCATCAGGAGTAAATATTTAAAAAGCACTTTTATCAAAGTTATGATGTCTTAGGTTAAGAAGAAAAGCAGTTTGAGGTACGAGCATAGATTTTATATTAGACCAATCATCTGGGCTTTACATGAAAGGAAAGCAACACAGAACATTAAATTGGAAGAACCTAAAAAGAGCTGTGGAAAATGGATGTGACAAAGCTGAGGCGGGGTGAATGGGCTGTGGGTATGGTGGGAGAAGAGTGGAGTTTAGTGAAAAAGCTGCAGATGGGCCAGGTGTGGTGGCTCATGCCTGTAATCTCAATACTATGGAGGGGCCGAAGCAGGAGGACTGCTTGTGCCTAGGAATTCAAGATCAGCTTGGGCAACATAGGGAGATTGTGTCTCTACACAAAATAAAAAATTAGTTGGACATGGTGGCTCACACCTGTGGTCTCAACTACTCGGGAGGCTGAGGTGGGAGGACCACATGAGCCCAGGAGGCAGAGTGAGCCATGATCACAACACTGCACTCCAGCCTGGGAGACAGAGCAAGAGTTTGTCTCCCCCACACCCACAAAAAAAGCTGAAGGTGGAGACCTGAAATGGAAAGGAAAGAGATTGGAGATTCTGTGTCAGAGTTAACAACATGATTAGATTTGTGGCGGGTAGGAGATGGCAAAGGGAGAATAATGCTTAGGACTATTCTACGTTTAGAGGCAGAAGGATGAGAAGATGCTGGGGCTGTGAGATAGAAATAGCAAACTTGAAAAGAAGGGCCATCTTAGGAAGAAAAATAACTTCAGCCTTGGAAATACTGAGTTGACATAGAGTTGTCCAGCCAGCAGGATGGAAATGAGGGAGGTCAGGGTTAGAGACACAGATGTAGGCTTTGAGGAATGAAGTAAAGGCGTGATATTGCCAGGGAAGAAGTCATGGAAAGAGAAGTACAGAGATGATCCTTAGGGAAACTTACATTTAAGGGCCAAGAAAATGATGATGATAAGCCAGGAGGAGAAACAGGAGAGAACGGGGTCATGGAAACCGAAGGAAGACAGTTTGAAAAAGGAAGGGCTAGTTAACAGGAAGCAGATGGGTAGCCTGCTACAGACATTGTTGATTTAAATGATTTCTTCTCCCATCTGCTAATTGGTATTGTGTTTTCAACACAGGCCATCCATCACAGCACACAGAAATACCCCTTGCCCTCCCTGTTCTTTTATGTTCTTTTGGCATAGTTTGTAAAACTGCATCTAAATCTAAATATATATAAAAAATATGTACACCTATTTTTACGCAAGGGTACCACAACCTGAAACTACTCATCTTGATTATAAAACTGCTGCTGCTCTTTCTAAAACACTAGTGAAGATAATCTATTTTTATTAATATGACAATAACATTTGTGTGTTTTCCTATGTTATCTCACGTGATCCTCACAGTAACCCTATGAGACAGGGTTAGTACGATTTGTATTTTACAAATGAGATAAAGAAGGCTCAAGTAGGTAACCTCTCTAAGACTGCAGGTAGTAAGTGGTAATACTGAGACTTGAATTTGGGTCTTTCTCTTTCTAAATATTAAGACTATTAATTCAACCATCACCACAACTAGAGATATGTTAGTACTCACCTGCAAAGCAACTAGAAGTCCCTAGAGGATCAATGACCTTTGGTTGAAATCAGTGAGTTCAATGAGTTTAAAATACTGACAGATACAAATGATATGATCCAATTCAATACTTGGATACAAATGGACCACCACATTCTGAACCACATTCAACTCAGAAGCTTGACTATAAGGAACGAAGGGAACACCTACCTAGCCAGCTGCACCAAACATGGAGATCAATGAGGTCTGCAGTGTTTCTGTAAACTGAATCACATGGAATATGTGATTGCTAGAACCTTAAAAGAACCTTTGAAACTCCCAAAATGCCTTTCAATAGGTGAAACTTTAAACAAACAGTGGTATATCTATAGCCTGGAATACTACTCAGCAATAAGAAAGACCACTTTTTTTTTTTTTGAGACAGGGTCTTGGTTTTTAGCCCAAGCTAGGGTGCAGTGGGGTGATCACGGCCATTATAGTCTCTGCCTCCTGAACTCAAGCAATCTTCCTACCTCAGCTTCTTAAGTAGCTGGGACAAGCTAGTTTTTTATTTGTTATAGAGACGGGGTTTCACTATATTGCTCAGGCTGGTCTCAAACTCTTGGACTCAAGTAGTCCTCCTACCTCAGCCTCCCAAAGTATTGGGATTGCAGGTGTAAGCCACTGTGCCCAGCCAAAAAAGAACACCACTGATACATGCAACAACCTGGATGGATTTCAATGCTGGGTGAAACAAGCTCATCTTCAAAGGTAACATACTGTGTGATTTCATCTGCACAACATATTCAAAAATGACCAAAGTAGAGAGATAGGAAACAGATTAGAGATTGTCAAAGGATAAAGATGATTGGGAGTGGGGTGGAAAGTAGCTGTGACTATATGGGGTTAGAATGAGGGAGATCTCTGTGTGATGGAATAGCTACGTATCTCCATTGTGAGGTGGTTATGCATTTTATCAGATGGTACAGACTGTGAACACACGTTGTACTAATGTCAGTTTCCTGGTTTTGACGTGGTACTGCAGTTATTTAAGATGTAACTTGGAGAAAACTGAGTAAAGGACATCCAGCATCTCTCTGTGCTATTTTGTAACTTTTTGTAAAATTATATCAAAATAAAAAGTTTAAAAATAATATCTAGGGGTCAGCAAAATGTAGCCAGTGGGCAAAATCTGAGGCTTTTTTTTTTCTTTTTTTTTTTTTGAGACAGAGTCTCGCTCTGTCGCCAGGCGCCAGGCCGGAGTGCAGTGGCGCAATCTCGGCTCACTGCAATCTCCGCCTCCCAAGTTCAAGCAATTCTGCCTCAGCCTCCCGAGTAGCTGGGACTACAGGCACGCGCCACCATGCCCAGCTAATTTTTGTATTTTTTTAGTAGAGATGGGGTTTCACCATGTTGGCCAGGATGGTCTCGATCTCTTGACCTCGTGTCCGCCTCGGCCTCCCAAAGTGCTGGGATTACAGGCGTGAGCCACTGCACCTGGCCAGCTTTTTTTTTTTTTTTTGTAAATAAAGTTTTATGGGAATACAGCCTTACTCATTTGTATACAATTTATTGCTGCTTTTCTGCTCCAACAGCAGAATTTAATACTTTCAATGGAGGCCATATGATCTGCAAAGCCAAAAATTATACTATTTGGCCCTTGAGATAAATAGGTTGCCAAAAATTGCCAAACCATTTTTACAGTAATTGAAAAGGATTTGTGGGAGAATAACATGGAAAAATATTAATGAAATATTTTATTCATATATTTACTAATAAAGACTGGAAGGGCACACACAAAGTAATTACTTTTGGTATGAATAAAGATGAATATTATTTCAGTTTTCTGTATTTTCAAACTTTTTATGAAAATTATGCATTATTATTTTAAAAATCAGAACAAATGAATACCTTTCAAAAAATAAAAAGAACCCCTTTGGTAGAAAATGTTCTAAAACAATGAGTATCACCTCAGCTATTTCTATCTTTTTCCTCTCTATTTAGAATCATACTTGGTAAACTATTATAGTGGCTATTTTTAAACACTGGTTTGTAATCTTTGAAATTGTTAAAAATGAGTAACAGAAAGTAATCTGGGAGTGATAAAGCTTTGTTTAACACATCAAAAATAAAAAATAGGTCAGGCATGGTGGCTCACACCTGTAATCTCAGCATTTTGGGAGGCTGAGGCGAGAGGATTGCTTGGGCCCAGGAGTTCAATACCAGCCTGGGCAACACAGTGAGAGGTCCATCTCTACCAAAAATTTTAAATATTAGAATTAGCCAAGCATGGTGGCATGTGCTTGTGGTCCCAACTACTCAGGAGGCTGAGATCAAAGAATCACTCAAGTCCAGGAAGCTGAGGTTGCAGTGAGCCATGATTGATTGTGCCTGGGCGACAGAGCAAGACCCCGTCTCAAAAAAAAAAAAAAAATCAGGGACAACATGGGCAGGAAAACAAACAAACATTACAAAGAAGCATGGAGAGAATCAGGACTAGACTGAAATTGAAAAAGTGTTGCTTCTGACCAGACATTCTCTTTCTGAGCTGGAAGTTAAGAATGCTTTGTAGGAACCAAGTTATCCACATTTTCTTAAAGGAGCATGATAGAGAAGAAAAAAGGAACATTTTTTTTCATTCAGAACTCTTAAGTTCTCTGCAGTCCAGAACATGCAAATATTTAGCAATATCAACATCTTCCATGGTCCTATGGCAAGGGGGTGGCATAATCGCCTCGACTTACCAATAAAATTTATCTCAGGAACTTGAGTCATGAGACAAGAAAAAGAATTAAGCTATAGTAAAGGGACAAAGGGTCATAGAAACATAGGACAGGGAGGAAAGAAAACAAGAAACCTAAAATTTGGAAAGTTAATATATATTGTAACTGACTTGGAGGACTTAAAGCAACACCAAACTCTACTTCGCAAGCCAACAGTAGGCAAGAACTGAGAACCATCCAGATTCACACGACAGTCTTTAAGTCACAGGAACTCCTGGACAGCATGTATCTCTACAATTGGGGCAGGTGAATGAGGAGGAAGAGACTGCCAAAATATGGAGGACCAAGGGGAAAGCTGTTTGAAAGAAGTTAAGATTCCTAGATCACACCTCCCCCACAACCCCTGCCCCACACTGCAACGCTCTTGCTTCCTGGATAAATGCCCTTCCCTGTCTCTAGGTGATTCTACTTCCTGGAAAGGAAAAAAATAAGCAGTCAGTGCATTAGTCAATATGAGGGATGGCTGAAGGCATGAGTACTATGGCAAAAACAGGTATGTATAGATACAGACATATATACAGCCAATTCTCATTATTTTTGGTAGTTATGTTCTATGAAGTCACTATGAGCACTGAATCAGCAAATACTGAACCGTTGCTGCTAGGGGAAATATAGGGTTAGGTTCCTGTGAGTCTTTGGTCACAATAGTTTTGTTAATGGATCAATACAAAACCTTGTTTTATGTGTGTTTCTGTTTAAAGACACCTTCTTTAATATATAGTGTTGATTCAGTAATGCCGAACTCATGCCAACAGCACTGTAACTCCTGCCTGAATGTTGACCTAATGCGTATTTTCTCCATAGGGCAAATCACAGCCTTGAGCTTTGGAACACTAGACAGCACTTCAGCACTAAGCTAGGCAGCCTTCCCTACTGCCCTGCCTTTGAGACAGGGTCTTGCTCGTCACCCAGGCTAGAGTGCAGTGGTGCGATCTTGGCACACTGCAACCCTGCCTCCTGGATTCAAGTGATCCTCCCACCTCAGCCCCCTGAATAGCTGGGACCACAGTCTCACACCACCACACCTGGCTAATTTTGTGTATTTTTGGTAGAGACGAGGTTTCATATGTTGGTCAGGCTAGTTTTGAACTCCTGGCCTCAAGTGATCCTCCCACCTGAACCTCCCAAAGTGCTGGGATTACAAGTGTTAGCCACTATGCCTGGTCCAAAGTGGCCATTTTAAACAGTGAAATCACCAAAGAAAAAGCACAAAGTTGTGGAAAATGTGGCACTAAATAGCCCATGGAAGGAACTTGGGTACAGTATGAGCACTAAAGCAAGAAAGTAGAGTATTATCTCATTCAACCTCAGCTGGGAAAATGTGCCGGATGACTCAACTTTTTTACGACTCCGCATTTTTGCAAATGACTGTAAAAGTGCCAAGAGTATTGATGCTGGGGTTAC
Organism: Aotus nancymaae; assembly: GCF_030222135.1. Taxonomy (NCBI): domain Eukaryota; kingdom Metazoa; phylum Chordata; class Mammalia; order Primates; family Aotidae; genus Aotus; species Aotus nancymaae. The sequence continues at coordinate 23,892,488 of NW_026988454.1, forward strand.
AAGTAAGTTTTAGCAAGTAGGCAAATTTGCAAATAGGGAATCCATGAATAATGAGAACAAGCTATATATGTATGCATGTCTATATTACATGTATACATGTACATATATACAATCTAGTGATTATTTTCATGAATAGTGATACTGAAAGCAGAGAATATCTACATGCCCATCTTCTACTTGGCTTACGGGACTCTGCTTGCCATACTCTTACCCTCAGGGCAAAATGAAACTTCCCTGGGAATCAAATTATTCCACTAGCAAATATGTAAAGATTGGGAGATTCCCAAACAGCTCACTCAGACTACCCTACAATACAACTCAGTCATGAAATACTGCTCACTCGTTCATTATTTCCATTTTTTTCCTCTCCCAATCTTAATGATGAGCAAACAGACAGGAATTTCCAAAGATCTGAGGAACATCTCTAGCATGTAAGTCCAAAATAGACAAAAAAAGCAATTTAAAGGAAAATCACAACTCTTCGAAATTAAAAAAGCCTTTAGGGGAAAAACTCAATAGAGGGTTGAAAGATAAAATTAGAAAAATCTCCCAGAAAGTAAAGTAAAATGGCATAGAAATTGGAAAGAAACAGCAAATTATGATTATATTGAACCTTCAATATAGTCACTGGAATAGGCACTTACTCTGGATATGGGTTTCCCTATCTGCATACAATGCTTCTGCCAAGACTACCATCTGTAGACTCATGGAATGCCTTATCCACTGTCTTGGTATTTCACACAGCATTGCCTCTGACCAAGGCACTCACTTTACAGCTAAAGAAGTGTGGCAGGGGCTCATGCTCATGGAATTCACTGGTCTCACCATGTTTTCCATCATCCTGAAGCAACTGGATTGATAGAATGCTGGAATGGACTTTTGAAGTCACAATTACAACACCAACTAGGTTACAATACTTTGGAGGGCTGGGATAAAGTTCTCCAGAAGGCCACATATGGTCTACTACTCCACAACGGAGGTAAGGAAAAGTATCCATGGAATACAGGATATCCATTAGGATGTCTCTTAGTATTACCATGCCCTGTGATTAAAGTCAATGGGAAACTACAACAGCCCAATCCAGGCAGGACTACAAATGGCCCAGATCCTTCAGGAATGAAGGTTTGGGTCACTCCACTAGGAAAAAACCACAACCTGCTAAGGTGCTTGCTGAAGGCAAAGGGAATACAAAATGGGTAGTAGAAGGCGGTCATCAATACCAGCTACCACCACATGACCAGCTGCAGAAATGAGGACAGTAATTGTCATGAGTATTTCTTCCTTTTGTTAAAAAGTTTGTGTATGTATACACTTGTACTAAAAAGGTATCTTCATTTTCCTTTCCTTCGTCATGACATAAGATTTATTGACTTCACGTCAGCACTTAAGTGTTGTTAACTTTATGTAATAGTATTGAGGTTGGGAATTGGTGCGTTTCTAGTTGTATGAAGGATAGTTGTATTATGTTAGGTGTAATTATGACCTTATTATTGTCTTTATTTGAATATTATGTATGATTTCAGGAGATGTGTATGGGTTCAAGTTGACAAAAGATAGACTTGTGATGGTTAATACTCAGTGTCAACCTGATTGGATTGAAGGGTGAAAGTACTGATCCGAGGTGTGTCTATGAGGATATTGCCAAAGGAGATTAACATTTGATTCAGTGGTCTGGGGAAAGCAGACTCATCCTTAATCTGGGTGAGCACCATCTAGTCAGCTGCCACTGCAGACAGAATATAAAGCAGAGAGAGAAATGTGAAAAGACTAGACTGGCCAGGCCTCCCATCTTTTTCCCATGCTGGATGCTTCCTGCCCCCAAACATCAGACTCCAGGTTCTTCAGTTTTGGCACTGTACTGGTTCTCCTTGCTCCTCAGCTTGCAGATGGCTTATTGTGGGACCTTGTGATTGTGTGAGTTAATACTTACTAAATTCCTCTTTGTATATATATATATCTATCCTTTACTTCTGTCCCTCTAGATAATCCTAATACACCCTTCTGATTTAGAAGATCCAGTAAAATGGAAGTTTCAGAACACTGAAGACAGATTCTACAGACTTCTGAAGAAAAATTAGATATAAATGATCAGCAGTCAGAATGGCTACAGATTCCCAAAAAGCAAAATTGGAAATGGAAACAAATGGAGAAAACCCTTTAAACTTCTGAGGTAAAATAATCCACAACCAAGAATTCTATATCCAGTCAAGCTGTCAATCCAACTAAGAGTAGAATATATTTCCAGACATCCAATTTCTCAAAAAGCCTACATCCCCTGTATCCCGTTTTAGGAATTACTGGAGGATGTGATCCATAAGCATGTGCATAAGATATAGGAAAAGGCAACTGTATACTGGATAGAGAGAAGGGAATTCCCAGTCTGATAGCTGGGCACCAGAACCAAAGAGCAACCAGTCGAGGTTTGAGGTGTGTGATTAGAGACAGACATGTTGAGGGCTATCACGACTAAGATATCTACTGCCTTCGTAATCTCAAGATAGTATATCCAAGGAAGTCTGGCTCCCATTTTGTTCTATACTTGGCATGTTTGGCCATATTCCAATAAAGTGCCTGCTCTCCCTTTTGTATCCTGATCTCTAGATCAGTTGGAGACACTCATTTCACCCCATAGGAAGGTTCTGCATTGACCTTTAGAGGGAGGGGTGAGTTTAGAAGCAGAAAATATAAAACAAGAATGCAATCCTCTAAGCATATTTCTGCAGATCCTGGATGCTCAAACTGTGACTTGTCTCCTAAAACTCACTCATCACCTTGCTCACTGACATCTAAGCATGGGGCTCTTTAAACTCTAAAGCATAAGTCAGACCCAGGGACTGTTCACAGTTCATCCTCCCTAGGATGCTTTCATCTAATTGGTAGCAAATATTGCCCTCAAAAAGCTAGGTTTGTGTTTTCCGGTTGTTCAAAATGAAACAAGATGTGTTTAGGGACACTATACAAGTGACTTTAAAAAAGAAGGAAATATTTATTGCACATTGAGTATCCTTTACCCAAAATGCTTGGGACCAAAAGTATTTCAGATTTTTTTCAGACTTTGGAACAAGGTTAGACTTGGGATGGGACCCAAGTCTAAACACTTTGTTTCTTGTATCACCTTATACACACAGCCTGAAGGTAATTGTATACAATATTTTAAATAATTTTGTGCATGAAACAAAGCTTGTATTGAGTACTTATGCGTCATATTTTCTATTTGTTGTGTCACATTGGCATTCAACATTTTGGATTTTGGATTAGAGATGTTCAACTTGTATGATAGCTAGATAGTATGTAAGAATTACCTGAGGGGGAAGAGTGAAATGAAATCAAGAATGGGCCCACAGGTGACTCCTATGTTCTATTTCTTAACTTGAATAGTGGCCCTGTATTTGCTTTAAACATTCTCCTATAAGTTTCACAATTAAAATTCAAGGCCATTAGAATTTCTACTTTCTCTGTCCTTTAACTGGAACAAGCCTGATAAAGCATACCAATGTCAACCCACATGGAGAAGTAATATAAAAGTATTGAAAATAATGAGAACACTTGGGCACAGGGAAGGGAACAACACTCACAGTACTAGGTGGGGGTGGTGGGGGGAGGGGAGCGGGGCACAGCCAGTTGGGGGAGCGGGGAGGAGGGGGAGGGATAACACCTGGAGAAATGCCTGATGTAGGCAACAGTAGGCAGGGATGGAGACAGCAAACCACTATGGCATGTATGTACCTATGCAACAATCCTGCAGGATGCAGGATGTACACATGTACCCCAGAGCCCAAATACAATAAAAAGTAAAAAATAATAAAATAAAATAAAATGTATTAAATATCTGTTTAGGCATTAAAAAAAAAAGTATTGAAGATATACCAGTCAAGTTACAAGAAGATTTCTTTCACCTGAGGTGACTTTATGACATCACAATGGAAGTGTAGATACAGGGCATCACAGGTAATCTAACAAGCAGTAACTGCATTTCAGATACTTAGATTTGTAAAATAACAGTACAGACGGTCCTCAACCTACGACGGTTCAACTTAACGATTTTTCTGTGACGGTGAAAAAGCAGTATGTATTCAGCAGAAAGTGGTACAATCCTCTCTCATGATGCTGGGCAGCAGTGGTGAGCCACTGCTCCCAGTCAACCACGTGACCACGAGGGCAAACTGATATTCTAAGTGTACTGTATTGCCAGATGATTTTGCACAACTGTGGGCTAATGGGAAGTGTTCTGAGCAAGTTTAAGGTAGGTTAGACTGAGCTATGCTCAGTAGGTTAGGTGTAGTAAATGCATTTTTTATTTACTGTGTTTGCAGTTTAGGGTGGGTATATCAACGCATAATCCCACCGTGAGTCAAGCAGCATCTGTGGTACTTCAATATCCAAGTGGTTTTACACTAGTCATGGGCAGTGCTTAAACAAAATAGGTTTAAGATACAAATTCTTCAATATTTTGCCTCCTGCTGGGATCTTTCAGGCCTTTCTCTCCCCGCTAACCCCAGTGAGTCTAGGCCCTACTATGGTTCCCTCCATGTTTAATTCTTTTCTGAAATCTTTCCCATCTATCCATTCATTCATACACTAGTTTGTGAATGTATACCAAATGTCAGGTACCATTCCAGGCCTAGGATAAAGCAATAAACAAAACAGTGTGTCTTCAGGGTTTGTCCTGTGAGAGGAGACCGACAGTCATGTTGTGGAGAACATAAACCAGGGAGGGTGGGTCAAGGATGCCAGGGAAGGATGCGTGTGCTATTTTTAAATACAAGCTCAGGGAATAGCCTATAGTGAAGGTGACAGCTGAGCACCAACCATGAGGAAGGTCTGCCTGCAGTGAGAACAATTCTGGGGGAAGAGCAAGTACCCAGATTCTCATTACAAGTGGTACTTACCACAGTGGCAGTATCATTGAGTTACATTTCGTTGCACCTATGCTGCCTCCTCAGACCATGTGGCTCCTGAAAGCAAAACTCTCTGATCCTTGGACTCCCAACACTTAGCATGGAGCTTTTATGTTCAGTTCCCAATCATTATTTATAGATTTGTAGAGAACTAAATTATCAGAAAATTCATTTAAAGTATTATGAATTTGTTCTTCAGAATAAAATTGAAATATTTAAGTTTGGAGTATAATCAACCTAAATCACAAGACGCTTCATCAAGACTTGTGGCCTGGTCTTTTTCTCTTAATTGAAAAACATATAATATATGGATTTAAACACAGTAAAGTAAAATTAGCACCTCATAAGACAGAATTTGAGTAACGTCATGACAAAGTAACATCCAACGTTTGTTAAGACTCTTGCTGTTTCTGAGAATCTTCAGTTGAGACAGCTATCAAAATAAATGGCCAATATTTTTAGTACTTACATTCTCAATATTGACATAAACCATCATCTGACCCTTTACTTCACAAGTTGGCATTTCAATACACTCTCTCCAGTATCCTACTTCTGCAATGACCAGCTCTTCAGATTTTTTTTCTAGCCAATGTTGGTAGAATACCTGATGCCATCAGTTTTTATAACTCTTTAAAAATCCTACAATGCTTAGATTTAAATGGATCACACATGGTAGAACAAGCTAATACTAGTTTTGGAAAAGCCATAAACAAATAATTACAGATGAAGGTATTTTCTAATAATTCAGGTATCAAATGCAGCTCACCTGCCAAAAATGGTTCTGCCCCAGCCATTCTGTTCCTAACTCAGAGCAACAGCGTTCACAGATTTTTACAGCCTAGTCCAGATAACACACTAGCCAAGAACATAAACCAGGGTCACTAATCTGTTGCAAGAAGTCACAGTTTACCAAATAATCAACAATTGTGATGCTGTCATTGCCTAAACCTTGAAAAAGTTTAAATAAGTTAAAACAAAAATCAGCTCATCAAAAACAGGGAAAGTTTTCAACTATGTATTTCAATCAAATATGAATGGTTCCAAACATTAAATAATGTTGAAAAGACAAACTCTCCAGTTTAAACTGAAATAAATACTTCTGATTTTGATCTAGGGACTCACTGAAGCCAATTAAGTTTTCTTATTTCTTTGACTATTCTGTTTCCTGCTTTCACTGTTCCTAAATCCCAAAAGCAACTCATCCAGTAATATAACAGGAAATATGAGTCTTAAGAACCTTAATATTCAGTTTTACCACCCTTTTGAAATAGTCCTTTGTATACAGCAAGGGAAAACTAAGCTTCCTAACAGTGGAACTTTCTCAGAAAAACTCATCTTACATTAAACAGAATAAACTCAGCATTTCAAAATTTTGAGTTTAATCAGGCCACTTTTCTACTTACAGCAAATTAAACCATGTAATTCCTGAAAAGGCGTGGAGAGGATTCAAAGAAATATTTGAAAACATCTGCAAAAAACAACTATGACAACCATACAAATAAATGATTACACCAATTCAAGAAGTTATGAAGATATTTTCCTTTAATTTGTCCAAACATTTCCCATTCATGAAGTCACTTATTTCAGAGCAGATGTAAGCTTATAATACTAAAAATTAAAATATTACAGTATTTACAAGGCAGTTGGCAGGGAACACTTGCTAGTATAAAAATAATACAAATATTGTATTTTCCTCTTATCTGCCAGTAAAAATGACAAAGCATTTGTCTTTCTGAAGACTCTAGTTAATTATTAAACATAATGAAGAGCCCCTAATAAAGTGCCTTACCCTATATGCTCCACTGTCTATAGCTTTAGACCCTCAACATTCTTCTTCAAGTTCAGCAGCTCTTTTTCTTGCCTTCTTTTCTCTAGTTTAAATGCTAATTTGTTAGCTTTCTTCTCCACTCTTCGTTCCTGTTATTAAGTACAAGAATATACTTGTATTATTCATGTCTTTAGTCTGATAGACACTGCTTTTACAAAATTCCTCTAACTTTACCTCCACTAGTTCTTTGTAAATCTCACATTTGAAAAATATATTTTACCTTGCGCTCTTCTTTTATAGCTTGCTTTCTTGCTCTTTTATCTTCTTTGCTCTCATTTTTAGAACGTGGCTGGGTTGATACTTTAGGAAGATCACTGCCATTAATCATCTGTATTCGTTCAGCTTGCTTTGCTGTGAGCCCTTTCTTTGGTAGGACATTGAGAGGTATTCCTGTTTTAGAAGATATTCGAATTTGTTTGGGCTGAAATACGGATAAAATGGCACTAGAGTTATTTCTCATTCCTATTAAAAAATAGCTCATTAATGACACACGGTTGGTGCTTTTCCTAGTATCACTGCTAGCCACAAAGATAAAAGTTACTGTGCAAAAATGTGCTCTCTACTTTTTATGCATGGCATCCTTCAAATAGCACACTAGGGACTTACCTTTGGTTGATACTTGATAAGCTGTGGATGGTTATATAAATTTGAGTATGTACCTAAACAAACAAATAAAAGTCATGTATGAATAAGCACACTTTGAGTTCCACAAAACATTAGTAAATTCCTACTATATTTCTGACCTTGTGTTTTCAAAGTGCAAAATAACACCGGGGTCTCTGATTGATGTTTTATTAATTGCTTACAACTCAGTACTAGAATATAAAGTTTATATGTATGACATAGTTTCACTCTTGTTGCCCAAGTTGGAGTGTATTAGTGTGATCTTGGCTCACTGAAACCTCTGCCTCTCGGGTTCAAGCTATTCTCCTGCCTCAGCCTCCTGAGTAGCTAGGATTATAGGTGCCCACCACCATGCCCAGATAATTTTTTGTATTTTTAGTAGAGACAGGAGTTTCACCATGTTGGTCAGGCTGGTCTCAAACTCCTGACATCAGGTGATCCACCCACCTTGACCTCCCAAAGTACTGGGATTATAGGCACGAGCCACCACGCCCAGCCTAAAGTTGATATACTTTAATACTTTAAAAATTATTATCATAAAGTGAATATACTTACTACAAATAGATTCACAATCCCACTTCTCTTTGGCTTCTTCAAGGACTACAGTAATCATCTCTTCCTCGTCAGACTCATCAAGCTCATTCACTGGCAGGTCTTGATCCTCCAAGGGTTCAAGGGTATTCAATTTTATACAACTTTTGGTTGAGTTTTTAAAAGTGAAGAACGAGAAGGGGGAAAAGTGACCTATTATTATACCATGTCACTAAAACTGCAATTTTTAGCTGTGGAAAAACCCAATGGTTTAAATGCACATAGTCCAGTCTCAACTATCATCTTCTGTCAAACTCTGTTCTACCCAGCCCTGCCTCTTCCCCAAAGTGAGTTTTGGACATTCACTAGCTATGTCTTTTCAAGGTAGCTTCCTAAGAAAACAGGTTTTTAAAGCCTAAAACAGCATAATTCATCTGTCTCCTCAAAGTATTCAAATACTTTACTCAAACTATATAGCTCCTTGTCCTGCTATGGGATCTATATGTATAGTGATCATGGAACATCAGACCTTTCAAGCAGATCTGAACACTTCCTCAGTTTCTCTCAAAGAAGAGTCACCTTGATGTGGATGCTGATTTGCCAAAATAACTGGCTGGTCAGTTCTGCTAATCCAGCTGGAGAAACAAATTCTTATCTTTTCACAAGACATAAATACCTACTTCTCAGAACACCTGGCATTTCAGAAAGATGAAAGGAGTATATACTTGGAATAATTCTTAATTCTTCAGCCCCAAAGACTAGAAACACCATCTTACTTTCCAAGTGGAATGTGTCCTTATATTTCTTTCTTTTTTTTTTTGAGATGGAATCTTGCCCTGCCACCCAGGCTAGAGTACAGTGGTGCTATCTCAGCTCACTGCAACCTCTGCTTTCTGGGTTCAAGCGATTCTCCTGCCTCAGTCTTCCAAGTAGCTGAGATTACAGGTGTGTGCTACCATGCCCAGCCTGTCCTTATTATTTCACACTCTAATAATACTCATTCTTCTATCAAAACTTTTAAGCAAAATAAATAAAAGTAAAAAAAAAAATTTAAATGGGCCAGGCGCAGGGGCTCACGCCTATAATCTCAGGCCTTTGGGAGGCCAAGGCAGGCATATTACATAAGGTCAAGAGTTCAAGACCAGCCTGGCCAACATGTTGGAACCCCATTTCTACTAATACAAAAATTAGCTGGGTGTGGCAGCATGTGCCTATAATCCCAGCTGCTCAGGAGGCTGAGGCAGGAGAAACACCTGAACCTGGGAGGCAGAGGCTGCAGGTGAGCCAAGATCGCCCCACTGCACTCCAGCCCAGGCAACAGAGCCACAGTCTGTCTTAAAAAATAAAAAACAAATAAAAAGCTGAACACACATTCTACCGTGACTCTTCTCAAGTCAGATACAAAGAACATGGCTCCTCATATATTCCTATTACATTCTACTTCAGAACGCCAATACCAAAATGTAGGCAAAAGAGATGAACTATATATGAGCCAAAGTTTATGGAAAATGTACCACTTTCTTTTTTCCCCCTTCCAATTTCCCTTTTCTTTTTCACTTTTTCATTTTCTTAATATGGATTTTGAGTAGGTGGATTTTTTCCTCAATTCAGTTATACTATAGACCTTTCTTTGGAGTTCTTTTTTTTTAAAGAGCAGCTAAACAAGGAAAGAAAAGTCACTGTACTTCTCTGCCTTCTCTTTGTAGTAGTCATTCAAAACTTCCTGTAAGCGATTGCTGTCCACTTGAATAGAACCTTCCAATTCTGCATTATCCAGAGCTCCAATTTCATCATCATCATATTGCTCATAAAACTTGAATATAAACAGAGAAAAGATACCATGAAAAGCAAATGTACTCAGTAATACTACACATTTGTTTTCTTTTTACAATAACTTTATTATTACGCAAGCACTATCAAAATTACCATTAAAATATTAGTAGGGATTTAATGCAACAATAAGACGTGGAAGATATTTCTGCTCAGTACTTTAAGACTTACATTTAGACTAAAAATAGGCTCCCATTTGACATGTAAATGAAAGGCATGATTCCACTCAGCTTGGAGAACAAAATGCTAGGCCCAGATTACACCAGAACATTTTTTAATATTTTTTTCTTTTTTTTTAAGTACCACACTGTCTCCCAGGCTGGAGTACAGTGGCACAATCGTAGTTCACTACAGCCTCAAACTCTCAGGCTCAAATGATCCTCCCACCTCAGCCCCTCCAGCAGCTGGGACCACAGGCACATGCCAGCACACCAGGCTAATTTTTTGTTTTTAATAGAAACAGGATCTGCGTTGCCTAAGATGGTCTCAAACTTCTGGGCTCTAGTGATCCACCTGCTTCGGTCTCCCACAGTTCTGGGATTATAGGCATGAGCCACCATGCCTAGCCTGAAGATATTTTCAAATTCCTTGGCTATGTAAACTAAAAGATTGTGCAACTGAAAAATCTCCCACTAATGTATAAACTTCATTCTTATTTAGACAATAATTATTATATCATGCAAATGCTGTTGACACTGTTAAGCTGTGACAAGGAGTAAATAGGGGGTGATGTATCTCTTGAAGAGTGAGATTTGTAGCAACAGTTTGCTTCTCCCTCAAGAGGAGAGGGAAAATAGTGTTAGGTCAGAAGGTAGCAAAGTAAGGACCTTTATTTTAGATTCACCTTGAAGAAAACTATTCCTTCATCCATTTATCATTTATGGAACACTTTAAACTTCTACTACATGCCAAGACACCACTTTAGGCTCTGGGATGTAGCCACGAGCAAAACACAAAAAATCTCTGCCCTTGGGGAATTCACATTCTAATCTGAGACAAATCTATATATGACATACATAATAAAGACGCACATTAGAGATGACGTTAGGAGATGTTATGTGCTACAGAACAACAGCATAGGTGGCATTAAGAACCTGTATAAGTAGGCTACAGGTTGGGATTATAAATAAACCCTGGAGCGAATCTGTTACAACAGAACCAAATACAGTAAATGAAAATTCAAGCTTTCAAAAGCATCTTATATTCTATTTCCATTCTGTTCCTTAGTGTTAGTTATGTCTGAAAACTCCAGGTAAGAAATGGAAAGAAATGGAATTTTGTTTGTGCTCCATCAGGCCGATACTTCAGAAATACAGCATCTTACGGACTACTGTTGGAGAAGTTCAGAATCAGGATGTCAGAACTCAAAGAGGAAAATAAGAATGTTTGATCAGCCAATCCTTTTGACGTATACATGTTCTTTCCAGAATCAAAACTAGGGTGATATGTCTCATAGAACGTGTAAAGGAAAACAAAATAACTAGGGTACTCCTGTGCTCTGTTTTAATAAAGAGACACGCTGTTTCCAACACTCAAAAGTTTTAGCTTTGGGTCCCAATCTCTCTTTAAATAAAAACAAAAAAACAAGGCACACAGCAAGGTGCCTAACATCTACTTAGCTTGGGAGCGAATCAGCTGACTCGGCCAGAGATGTCCAGCTTCCAGATCAGCCTCAACCCGCTCGGCTTCATCAAGGTCCTCAAGTGGACTACTTCTATCTTTCCCTTTGCCACTTGTGGGGGTTTTAAGGGCCACATAGAAACTTACGTGAGTGTCTATCACAGTTACTGAGAATAAAACAATTACAGCTACTTTTGGTTATCCAATCCGGTTGAACGAGGTATCCTTTGAGCCACCTCCAGGTATAAACGTGTGATGTAAATTGGATAAGTCACCTCCTCATAGGCGATTACTCTTTTTCTGCACAGTTCTATGCTTCCTTTGGAGTCTTTGTGCTCCTGTACTGCACTGCTGCCCTTCTGCTTTATGTTGGCTACACAAACCTATAGCTGGATAGCTGTAAACTTCCTGATTGACTGTGTTGTTGCCACTATTTTGTGACTAAGCACTTCAACCTGGGCTAAAGCTAATAGGTATTAAAAAAAACTACCATAAGATAGTACTAAAACATCCTTTATTTGGGGCCCTTACCTTCTCAAACCTCTCATCGTGTAGAGTCAGCTGTTCATTTCTTCTCATGACTGAGGAAGTCATTGAATACTCTGTGAAGCGACTTTTCGTTTCTTCATTCCAGAACAAGTGATCTGCTATAGCTCCATGAGTTTTTCCAGGCACAGACACATCATCTTCATCTGATAATGGGCCTGCAGAGTCATAGTCATCATCGCTATCTCCCTTCTTATCATCCACATCTTCCCACTCACTGCCATCTTCATTCACAGATTTCCTAAAGTAAAGGTCAGAAATTACCTACCAAAACAACTTAAAAAGTAACAGAACAAAACCACTTTACACAAGTAAAGGTATTTCAGGAAGAGTTCTTGTCTAGGCAGAAAGAGTGAAGGTGTTTGACCAATCTGGTTTGGTAGGAAAAGCAATGAATCTCACATTTTCTGCTCTAAAATACAGAAGTCTCAGATTAAATGCTCTTGAAGGTCTCTTCCAATTATTACATTCTATGGTTACCATCCCACTGAAGCAGTAACACTTAGGTTTGAAACAAACCACACATACTGTATATCCATTCCCTCTTCCTCTCCTGTTGGCTTATTGGCCTGAAGGATAAAGTCATCTTCAAGCAGATTATCTGGATCATCAAAGTCAAAATCATCATCAAGAGCTGCAACAATGTCAGGATCAAAATCCAGTCGAGGTCCTAGAAGGAAAACAAAAATTAAGCAATAATTCCCAAGATAGCAACAATTCATTCACTTAACTAACAATATAAGGACCTATGACAGTAAGATTCTATTTATATATTGAGGATAAAAGAATGATTAAGAATAAAGAGTGATCATTCCAAGACAAACAAGAGGAAAAAAAAATGCTGCCTCTCCTTTTGATATCCACTGTAAAAATACCCTTCCATTATAGATCTATAATGCTAAACTTTGTCTAGCATAATTCAAAGCTTTTGTCTGCAGGAAGAAACTGGGCTTTAAATTAACCTGTTAAAAGTAACTCAAATGAACAATTTGTAAACTGTTGTATTTTCAGTCTTTTCTGATGATGAGATTTTAATAAATACCTACCTCTTTCTTCACATATGTTCTTTCATCTATAAAAATACTAGGCTGACTCTGGACACACTGCTCTGCTCCACAAGGAACAGAAAATGAAAAAAACAAAAACAAATAAGAAAAATAGAGTTCAAGAAAAACTCTTGACTGGCCTCCAACACCCTCTGCTACAGTCAATGCTTAACCCTCTAGTCTCATTTCTTTTTAATCCATACCCTTCCTTCTGGGCGTGCTAAAGTGTGTAAAGTTACCTATACTCATGTTCTCTTGCTTCTCCTCTCCACCCCACCCCCTCCTTCTTCCACCTGCCTTTTACTTAAGAAACAAACTAGACATCACCTCCTTTAGAAAGCCTTGCCCAACTCCGTGAGGCTGGGTTTATGCTCCTTACCCCACTGGTATTATCCAAATATGCTGCAATTTATCATTTATGGTTTACTTTCCCCAAATGAGGTAAAGTCTTTAGGTCAGAGACTATGCTTTATTCTGTTTTAACCCAAGGCCCTGCCACACAGTGGCAACTCGAAAATCTGTAGAATAAATTAATTAATTAATGCCACAGGGCAAGTGTTAGTTAATAATTAAAGCAACTTAGGAGAAAATACCAACACCACTTCGTGGACTTTTGTGTTTGTTCTGAAATACAATGTTAGCACTAAAAATTAAAAATAAAATTTTCCCCCAACATATGTGTAGATGGCAAAATGAACTTCTATAAAAATACCTGTATGCTCTTGGGAGAAATTTTGAAAGACAACAGATTATTTTTTAAAATTACACTTCAAGTAATGAATAATGAATAGCACTATTTTTGTAAGAGGTTAGGTGAAGGTTACAATTCCCCTACTAGATTACCAAGAATAGTTTCCCCACTCTCTTCTCCAAACAGAAACTCAAAAGATGTAAGAATTTGATGGTAGGAATACAAAAAAACAAAGTTAACACTCATCCCTTCCTAATAATCCCTGATCTGAATTCCAGACATATTTCAATTGTTTCAATACTTTACTAGGGATAGAAAAGTGTTACATCATTTCTTTATGTTTTGCAAAATACATTTATCCACATGAAAAGACAAAGGAATTAAACTTACCTGAAACTGGAGCTGCTTTATTTAACAATCCAACATCTTCTTCAAACTCTGAAGCAAACACTGATGAAGGCAACTTAATTCCAGTGCTCTTGAAAAAGAAATTGCACACTGGTTAGGTTTATTTGGAAATACTTCTGAACTAGTGTACTGGGTTGAAGTCCCCTCAAAATCAATTTCCATCCAGAACCTCAGACTGTGACCATATTTGAAATAGGGTCCCCTCAACTATAATACGATGAGGTTTTACCAGATCATGGCCCTGTAGCAAGGCCATAGGAGGACAGACTCACAGGGGAGAATGCCATGTGCAGATGAAAGCAAACTGGAGTCAGACCTCTATAAGGCAAGGAACTCCAAGGAATGACCACTGGTAACCTTTGGAGGTCAGGAATGAGCCATGCAACAGCCTCCCTCTAAGCCCCCAAGAAAAAAGCCAACCCTGCTGATACCTTAATTTCAAACTTCTGACCTCCAGAACCACGAGGGAATAAATTTCTGTTGTTTTAAGTTACCTAGTTTATGGTAATTTGTTACTGCAGTCCTAGGAAACTGTTACAACTACATTTGGTGTTCTCTCACCTGTGCTCCAGGTTATACATATGCTAAACAAGGATATTCCATCATCAACTCAGAAGCAACTCTCTGTAATACATCATGATGCTTTCTCTAGTAGATTATTCCATTTATCCCTCAGATTCCATGAGGTACCACCATATTTTAGCAAAAGAACTAAAACTAAGAAAGTTTAAATGGGCTGCCTGCCTGAGAATGATCAGTAAGTGAGGTTCTGGGATTCAACTCCTGGAGTTTCATAACTCCACTTGCCTGAAGTTTCAAAACAAAATTAAACTTTCTCCTCTTAAACTAGAGATAACATCCTAATCTCCAGTAATAGCACAGCACTTCTATGAATTGGCTATCTTAAATCCTTGGGTGGTTATAAATCATTTTTCTGTCCTGTGTCCCCTTGAAATCTCGATTATATACAGTGATTTCACTCCATTCTTTTGGGCATCATCTCATTTAGTTAACTAAGACATAAATGACTGCAACCGCTCATACAGTTAGTCTATACCTAGTACAACCTTCATACCCACTGCTAGATTAAGCCCCTTTAATGGTTTCATCATGTGACCTTCCTGAATTTCTAACAGGTCTCAATTTTTCACTCTGTATTTAACACCCTGGTTTTCAAGGCCCTATAAAATCAAGACCTACTCTATGTATCCAAATTTCTCAGTTACTCTATATGACCATGCAAATCAAGTCCATTCCTCAGTCTTGCAATAATGCCAAACACTTTACTTGGCACACGTGCCTGACACTGAACCACACTGCTGGCTGTCTTGGCACTCTGACTGAAAATGTTTCTTCTCCTGTCAACAGTACCCACTGTCTGGTGGCCAGCTCAGTTCCTACCCTCCTGTATAAGCCCTTTCTGATCACTGTCCTAGAACTTCCCTTGGTGTGAACTCCCCGCCTTCTTCACACGCACGCTGCAATCTACTTAAACATGTGCTAGCCTATATTCTCTGACTGGTTCTCAGGCCTTAGTTTCCTCTCCTCAACCAAACAGTTGATAACATGAGGACAACCACTATGTGTTATCTATCTCTGTGCACCTCACTACCTGCCCTATCCTCAGCCCAGGAAGAGGCACAAAGCTGGAATGTGCATGCTCATTGGCCACCGATAAACTTCTCTGAATCTGAAGCCTCTGAGGTGCATGAAAAAAGGCTACATATGGCAGTGTACCCACAGCAAGATGATATGGCTTCCAAAATGAGTTTCTCAGTAGCATAAATATGGGCAACTGTTATTTTCTGTAGAGTATATTTTTAAGAAAACCACTTTACTAAGACATAATTCACATATAATTCACCTATTTAAATGTACAATTCAATGGTTTTTAAGTATATTATATTATTAATTACTTAAAATTGTGGTAAAATCGACATAGTCTTTTAGGTTTTATTTAAAAGGTACCGTTTGTGATATTTATCCTTAGAAGTTTGGGATTAAACACGAGGTCAGCTTGTGTTAAATGAATTTAACTTTGTGAGATATTTTTCAAATCTTGAAAAGTAGTCAAAGAATCAGATACATGATTAGAGTCTAGATGAATTATTATTATCTTTTTAGAGGAGTGCTGTGTTTTTATTGGTTGCAGTAGTTCTCAACTCTAGGGAGTTTGTCCAGCTTCTTTCTACCATGGCAGCACTCTCTTTCATATGAAAATCAGGGCCTGCTCAAGCGTCAATCATTGCCTTTTTACACTGTCTTACACTGTTTCTGGAGGTTATTCATTATTTCTAATCTATTCGAATTTGGTGGTGTGTTGCAAAAACTAAAGTAAAAAAGTACATGGGACTAATCCCTATTTTTTCATAGCTCTACAGAAAACCAACAGCACTTTTGTTTTTAAATATATCAGTTGTTCCTGTAAACATCACTGAAGTGTCCATTTAAGAGCCTTATCCTGTTAAAAAGCCATTAGTGATTGCTTTTACTCAAAATGAATTAAGGATTAAAAGTTAGTCTTGTATTGGTCAATACAATCCAGCCAGGCAAGACTTTACTAAGAATTTTCTCCCTTAGATCAACAAGTTGAGCCACTATGGAACCCCTTCTCTCTCTCAATAGGTTATAGAAGGAAGTGAGCCAATAAGACAACAATAAAGCCTTGGAGAAGAAGGAATAAAGAAGTTGGTTCTCTATGACACATGTGGTGGGATTTGGGGCCTTACTAAAGAGACACAACCTAGTTAGTGAATGAGCTGCTGCAGTTCACTTTCTTTGGGATGATATCTTGAAACCTAACCCTTCTGAGTCTCCTTAAGCAATAAGCTGTTGCCTGTAAGAACTATAATCACATCTTCTCCAAGGAAAGGAATGCCTAGACCATGACACAATTGTGGAATGAGAAGGATAAACTGGTGTCCTTTCTATCTCTTTCCTTTTGCTCATAAACATAACAATGAATGTCTCCTTTTTAAAAAGTGCTAGTGATATAAAAGTTTCCCACAGGGGAATTTACTCTACATCAAATTAAAAATAAGGTCACAGAGGCATGCACTATGGGCATTCTTAACATAAACAGGGGAGGAAACAGAACTTAGACTAGCAGCACTAATTTCACATAAACATGTACTATCATTTGTCCTGAAAGAGAAGGTATTAAAGTGGACCACACATTTGTTCACGATACAGGACTGGTATTATCATCCACTCATTCTGTTCTCGCTTATGGGTAGCCTGCTCATGGGCACAAAAGTGTTAAAGATCTGAATACTCCACAGAAGTTAAGTTCCATCTTAGAACAGAGTTTATGATCCTGAAACAGTTATGTTGTTAACATAACTGTTAGAATTTCAGCTGCTTTTCTTCTATTGAAAAGTGCTGTCTAACATGGCCATGTCTATCAATCAAAAGTTTTAAACCTATAAAAAGACTGTTACTGTTAAACCTGACACCAGAGAAGAGGTGACCTATTCTCTCCTGATGGTATACATATGTGCATATACATATATTATTTTAAGTGGAGGCATGGTCTATCTTTGTGCTCTTCATACTGACACCATTTCTTGCCCCAAACAGTTATCTTGATTTAAAAATGATTTCTTCACCTCATTCCCACACTGAAATTGCTGAAAAGCCTTACTGGAATTACCAGCGTTTCTTCTTTCTCCTCTCTCCTGTTGTGTGCACTGAAAGTACTTGAGGGAATGAGCTCTGAGGGCCCAGATGGTTCCTTCAGGTGCTGCAGGTAGTCATAGTCATCATCGAAGAACACTCCATACTTCCTCTGTTCTGCTTGCCTTTCTTCATTGCTTATCTAATAAACAAAACGGAATTAGTACTTTCTTCACTGTTTATCTATAAAGAAAATGGAATCAGTATGTCTTCCAAGGATAAGGCATGGGAATATTCCAATGAGTATCGCTTTCCAAGTAGGAGGCAGATGGCACATGAACATTTTGGCTGATAGGAAAAAGACAAAGAATTGTGGGCAGACTCAGGAAATGTACAGCTTCAAAACCAGAGTGGTACACAACATTACAATGGAATGAAAACATTAATGCTTTTAAAAGGGCAATAAAAATAAATAACAATTGCTCCTTCCACTAGACATTTCTGTGCAACATTTCAAGTCAAGATATATACATACACACACAATTTATTTTATCATCTATTTGGAGAGTTATAAGAAAAGACTTGGGGAGGCCAGGCACAGTGGCTCATGCCTATAATCCCAGCACTGCGGGAGGCTGAGGCAGGACTATCACCTGAGCCCAGAGTTCAAGACCAGCCTGGCCCAAATAGTGAGACCTTGTTTCTACAAAACAATTTTAAAAATTAGCCAGGCCTGGTGGCGTGTGCTTGTAGTACTAGCTACTCTGGAGGATAAAGTGGGAGGAACACTTGAGCCCAAGAGGTGCCCAAGAGGTATAAGTTGCAGTGAGCTGAGATGGAGCCACTGTGCATGCCAGCATGGGCAACAGAATGAGACCCTGTCTCAAAAAAAGAAAAAAAAAGAAAAAAAAGATTTGGGCGCCTTGAAACGTAAGTACAATTTCTTGTATTTATATGTAAAAAAAAACCCCTCTCAACATACAACAAAATTGACTTTACTGAAAAGCTAAACATGGCCCATGCCCCCCAACACTGTTTCATAATATGTACACTTAATAAGTACTGTCCAACATTAAGTCAATCTTTTCGAGGCTCCCTTGCAAAGTTCCCTGAACTAACCCAGGAGCTCAGATATTTTACATTTCCTAAGATGAGCAACCAGGAGGCAAAATGCAGTTTGTGGTTATGAAATGGCAGTATCTTAGAGAAAGCACAGTTTGAGCATACACTGGTGCACTAGATAACATGATGCCACATTGTAGCTGGTGTTTTAGTAAATATTTACCATTATTCTACAAGATTTGCTCGTTTAAAATCTCAAAGATCTTTGCCTTCCCAATTAAAATGACATGAATGATGTCATTTACGTTATTTATGATGTTATATTCCCAATCAAAACATGAAAAATCAGCAAACGTACTGAAAATTAACTTAGAGATTCTTTTCCAGGATATCCGTTATCTGAGAATAACAGCTGGCTAACAATTTATTAAAAACTACTAACATGGCTTGGCACGGTGGCTTATGCCTGTAATCACAGCACTTTGGGAGGTCAAGCTGGGAGGACTGCTTGAGCCCAGGAGTTTGAGACCAGCCTGGGCAACATGGCAAGACTCTTTCTCTATTAATTTAAAAAAAAGAAAGAAAAAAAAGAAACTATTAATAGTCTACCTATAAACTGACTGGGTAAAGAACAGGACCTACTTTTTGTGTGGGCAACAGAACCCTCTGGGGTGCAGTCTCATCTGCTGCTAAAGGATCTCGTTGGCTCCGGTGGACCAAGTGAAAAGACACAGCTTTCTTCTTCTCTATAAAGGGCTTTTTCTTCCTGTGAGGCTTCAAAGGAACAAAATCACAACAATTAATTAAAACAGAATAAAACGATGGCGAATAACTCCATAGTCCACAAATGCATCTTTAGTACTCATGTTAAAGATAAATACTTTTTAAAAATCTACACTTCCAGGGAAGGTAATATCAGCTGTGTTCTGTAGAATCCATACTTAACCTTCATTCAACAAATATTCCTTGAGCACCTACTCTGTGCCAGACCTTGTTATGCAAACTAAGAATACAGAAGTGGGAAAGTCAGATAAAGTCCCTGTTCTTAGCAAGAAAATCAAGATAATTTCAGGTGAAGAAAATATAAGACAGTGATGTGAAAATGACTTAAGAGCTACTTTAGACTGGCTGCTCAAGGAAGGCCCCTGGCAGACTGAACCAGAAAGACAGAGAGCCTGCCACAACATAATTTGGAGTAGACAGCTCCACATAGGGTATCTACCAACCAGTAAATAAAATCAGGACACAAACAGCTAAATTTAATAAGATCAATCATGTCTTTCTACATTCTTGTTTTGCTATTCAATTTTGATTCCCCAAACTCTGAAATCAATTAAATGGCTTTACTTTGGGTGCAACCTTATACTCTTCCACAAGTTCCCTTTCTCAGCGCAAACAGACAGGCAGACACCTGCCACTCCAATGCCGCTGAGGGAGACCAGCAGCTCCCTCTGCTCGACCCCAAGAAGCACAGCGTGGTGCGTTTGTGTCTGCAGTCACCAGCTTTCAGTTTACCGAAAGCACGCAGGGCTGCAGGATCCCAGGAGTAAAAAGGAGGCCATTCTCCTCTCCGGGCCAAATCCCTGGGAGGCTCAGCGGTAGGAGATTATAACTTGCAAAGAATACCCGGGATGGTGAGCATGGCCCATTCCGGGGTACTGTGCCGCAAGCAACCTCTGGCACGATCCAGACCCAGGCCGCAGTAGTCAAGGCCATTACCGGAACCAGCCTGGCCTCTGCAAAACCACAGCGCCCGGCCGCCGAGGCAAACAAGCCTTGCTCACCATGCTGCAGCCGCGCGACGCTCACCCTCAACAGGGGCGGCGATGACACCCTCGAAGTCAGGCGGGGATACCAAGGCCCAGCTGAGGGCCGCGTCTCTAGGTCTCACCACACGTGCGACTCCGGGAACCGGCGAAAACTTCACGCAGCCCCGGCAGTGGAAATGGACCAATCCGAGGAGCTGATGGGTCGCGACCGGAAGTTACGTAACTTGCTGTATCTCCACTATCGCGAGAAGCTACTGGGAAGTGGGGCTATTTCGGCTCCCACCCACGGGCTGGCTGTACTTTTTTCAGCCTCTACTCTCCCTCTGGGGAAAGAGAATCGCGCGGTTTCCTAGCGTTGAGGGTCCGGAGGGGGTTTCTGCTTGTGGAGGAACCTCCTCTTATAGCTCCCTCTACGGAGACTAGAGGGGACGAATTTAGC
Organism: Aotus nancymaae; assembly: GCF_030222135.1. Classification (NCBI taxonomy): domain Eukaryota; kingdom Metazoa; phylum Chordata; class Mammalia; order Primates; family Aotidae; genus Aotus; species Aotus nancymaae. Next base: position 23,913,395 of record NW_026988454.1, read on the forward strand.
ATCCCCGTTGACTTGTGTCCCTTACCTATTCCCAACCATAACAAAAAGCCGGGGACACGGAAGGCAGGCGGCCACCCGGCTGGGATCGCCAGGTTTCAGGTTTCCCCTCCCGGCGGGGGCGGAGTCGGTTGCCGTGACAACGGAGGCCGAGGCCCTTATAGACTGCACCAGACTTGCTCAGTTTTTATTTCCCACCGTTTCAGGAACTGCTTTCATCTGCCCTGTTAACCAAACCCTCGAGACTCTGTTGACTGTAGAGGCATTTGAACTAATAAATTATATTCAGGAATCTCTGGTGTTTTAGGCCGGGCGCCGTGGCTCACACCTGTAACCCCAGCACTTCGGGAATCACCTGAGGTTGGGAGAGACCAGCCTAACCAATATGGAGAAACACCGCCTCTACTAAAAATACCAAATTAGCCGGGCGTGGTGGCGCATGCCTGTAATCCTAGCTGCTCGGGAGGCTGAGGCAGGAAAATCGCTGGAACCCAGAAGGCGGAGGTTGCGGTGAGCCGAGATCGCGCCATTGCACTCCAGCCTGGGCAACAAGAACGAAACTCCGTTTTTTGTTTTGTTTTTTTTAAATAGAATCTCTGATGTTTGAATGTTAACTCTCTCCCACTGTTTAAACAAATAATAGGCTATAAGCATGCATTCTTAGGAAGATTTCAGGTTGGTGCTGGCACACTCACATAGCTTTCCTTGGACAAAAGTGTGTGGTAAATGCACTTACTTTCATCAGCAGATTTTTTTTTTTCAAATTTGTTTCCCTGCTACCCTATTCCCAGTTTCTGGTGTCCTCTCAATGAATGAGTTACTTTGGATTGTGTCTTTATGTCCTAGGCATTGCCACTGTATTTGTGGAGTATTATTCTTTTATTACAGTAAAAATTATAGAAATAACTTAGGTTAGGACCATAAAACTTGCCTTGGGATATTGCTTTGAAACAGAGATAATACATAGCACTCCTATGTGCCAGTGATTCATTATTATTATTTGTTATATAGAATTAAGGTTTTATTTCCGTTCAGTCAATTGTATTTACTGTATCTTCAGGGGCTAGAATAGTGCCTGATGCATAGGATATATATGCTCAATATGTATTTATTTAAATGAATTAATGTCTGGTACTTTATCTGAATCATCTCATTTCATCCTGACCGCAACACTATGAAAGAGATGCAATTATCTTCAGCATGTTACCAATCCTAAAAACGAGGCATGAGAAATACAAATTAAATACTAAGTCCCCCAGCTGACTGAAGGGACCCCCTCTTGGCAAAGGGGACCCAGAGTAACCTTGAAAACTGAGCTTATGCTTCGCCTTGTTATATTCCTTTCCTCACTAACCAGGGCCTATCAACCTTTCTACCCTAAGGGCAAAACAGAAGCCAACCCTTTCAAAAGGCTCCACCACTGATAGCAGCCTGATGCTGCCCCTCCTTTTTTGCCTAAGAGACCACCCACCATGGAGTGGGTCTGGCCGACCTACAGAGCATGCCCAGTAAGGGTATTATTGGCCTCTACTTCGCCTTTTGACATCAGACACTGAAAACTCTTCAGATCACGCTGATGCCCCCATTTTTTGTACCTGGGACCCATGAAGGTGCAATGAAGCTCAACTGCACATGCACGTTTTTCCTTTCGTAAACATCATGATTCCTCCTATAGCATATTAAATATGTATATTCTGCCATCCTGCCCCCTTTCACTTTGTCCCTCTCTCAGAATGTATGTTTTTGGCTTCAGGCTGGAGACTATGCTTCTGAGCCTGTCAGAAAGGCCACCCTGCAGCCTGCAACCCTTATGCACCTCATCACTCTTCAGTTCAAAAGCATAAGAAAGTTACCTTCTGATATGGTTTGGCTGTGTCCCCACCCAAATCTCACCTTGAATTGTAGCTCTCATAAATCCCATGTGTTGTGGGAGGGACCAGGTGAGAGATAATTGAATCATGGGGGCCGTTTCCCCCATACTGTTCTCATGGTAGTGAATAAGTCTCACGAGATTTGATGGTTTTATAAGGGGATCCCCTTCCACTTGGCTCTCATTCTCTTTTGCCTGACACCAAATAAGACATGCCATTTGTCTTCCACTGTGATTGTGAGGCCTCCCCAGCCACACGGAACTCTGAGTCCATTAAATCTCTTTTTCTTTATAATTTACCCAGTCTCAGGTATGCCTTTATCAGCAGCATACACTGCTATAACAGACTAATACACTTTCTTTAGGTCACATTACTAATAAATGGCAGGGCAGAGATTTGAACCTAAGGAGCCAGACTAGAGCCTGGCCACCTAATCATGTTGCTTGTTTGGTTTGTTTTCTTCTGAGTAGTACTCTGCTTTATTTTTTTCCTGAGACAGGATCTCACTCTGTCAGCCAGGCTGGAGTGCAGCGGTGTGAACATGGCTCACTGCAGCCTCAACCTCCTGGGATCAAGCAATCCTCTCACCTCAGCTTCCTGAGTAGCTGTGACCACAGGTGTGTGCCACTATGCCCAGCTAATGTTTTTATTTTTTGTAGCAATGGGGATCTCACTGTATTGCCCAGAGTACTCTTGAACTCCTGAACTCAAGTGAGCCTCTCACCTCAGCCTTCCAAAGTGTTGGGATTACAGGCCACCGTGGCCAGCCTGCTTGCTTTATATATTTATCATTCTAAGCACTAAACAGATGGTGCTAAGCACTTTTTATGCCTGATGTCTAATTCCCTCAGTAAGCCAGTGAAGTACAATTAGATGACACTAAACCAATCTTGCAGATATGAAAACTGAGGTTCAGAGAATTGAAGTTATTTACTTAAGGTCACGCAGTAAGTAGAAAAGTCTAGAAGTGTAGTCCATCAGGCTGGTTTAGGAAACCCATACCCTTATCCATATACTACTATCCTAGGCAGTCAACCCACAGATTCTGTTCATCCTGCTTTCTAAATATCCACATCTATCACTTTGTTACTCATTTTATCAAATTTATCATTTTAAACTCAAATCAAGACACTTCCCTGTATAAAATCCTTTGATGGGTCAAGTACAGTAGCTTATAACTGTAATCCCAGCACTTTGGGAGGTCTGGAGTTCAAGACTAGCCTGGCCAACATGGCAAAACTCTGTCTCTACTAAAAAATACAAAAATTAGCCGGGCATGGTGGCACACACCTGTAGTCCCAACTACTCAGGAGTTTGAAGCAGGAGAATCGCTCGTACCCAGGAGGCAGATGGTGCAGTGAGTCGAGATCCTGTCACTGCACTCCAGCCTGGGCAACAGAGCAAGACCCCATCTCAGAAAAAAAAAAAATCCCTTGATGTCTACCCTTTGGCTTCAGGATAAACTATTTTGCAGAGCAAGCAAGATTTTATGTCTTCTCGTCTCCACCCATCAGTTTAACATCACGTCTCATTATTCTCCCACTTTCCACTCATGATCCGGCCCTATCAAACTGTATGCAGTTACCTGAAAGATATTGGCTCTTTCCTGCCCGACTAAAAGACTCTTTCTTTCTCTCCTCTCCTTGTTTGCCAAGTGCTAGTTTAGCCATCTGTTTCTTCTGGCTCAACCCAAGTCTAACCAAAGCCAAGTTGACCCAAAAGGGGCAGTAGGGGAATTCCTGTGATGGACTGCCCCAAACCATCCGGAGATGGGGCTGGACAGAATTCCAAAGAAAGAAGCATTAAATGCCAGGGAGATCAGTCCAAAGCATTTATTAGAGAACTTACATACAGAGTGCTTAAGTGGACAGGGCGGAAAGAGATGTTTCTACGTAGGTATGTCAGCAATGAGAAGTCGGGTTGTGGAGTTCATGAGGGTTTAGGGAATTTGGCTTAGGGCTGGAGCTAGTTTCTATGTGTTTAGTAACATACAGTCCAAAACATTTATTAGAGAACTTACATACAGAGTACTTAAGTGGACAGGGCGGAAAGTGATGTTTCTACGGAGGTATGTCGGCAATGAGAAGTCGGGTTATGGAGTTCGTGAGGGTTTAGGGAATTTGGCTTAGGGCTGGGACTAGTTTCTATGTGTTTAGTAACATACTTTGATCTTTCAGTGTTTGATGCAATAACCTACACAACTTTATCAGTGCCTGGGAATGTTCAAGGCCCAGGCTTAAGTGTAACCCTACAGGGGAATAAAAGAGCCCATGCAGCTGGCCAGGTCACAGAGTGGTCAAGGCGCTCTATGTTAGGACACAGAAAGAAAGTGGGGGGCTTTGAGGGACCCTGCACCATCTCTGCCTCTAAGAAACATTTTCATAGTCTTCAAAACTGGGGGTCATCCCAAGCGTTCTCACTGTATCCTGTACACACTACTGTACTCAGTCATACTGAATTGTAAATTCTTATTTTCATCTATCTCTAGAACCAGACTGCAGTCACCTACTCGAAAGCAAGGATCCTTGTCTTGCTGACTTGACTTGGGCCTAGCATATTTAAGGCTCAATAATAATTACACTGTTCCAAGTGCTTTACATACATTTACTCATCAAATACTTACAGCAGGATTTCATATCATGGTTCTCATATATAAAGCGAGCACATGTTAAAGATTTTATTTTACACATGATTAATGAAGGAACCAGTAAGATGTTACAGTTACTTCAAAGGACAATCTGAAGAACAGAAACATTTATAGACCAGGAATATAGTGAAGAATGGGCAAATGGAGACTCAACAACTTACTTATTCCACAGTGAGGGAGGGAAGTGAGTTGAATCTCTACTGGACAGAATTTATGTAGATGTTTAGAGACAAGAACTGCTTTGCATGACTGTCAGCTTTCTGAAATTTACAATGTTGTAAAATAGCTCAAAGATAAGGAAAGGCACAGAACCCTCATAAAGTCAGAATCACAAGGATGCGCTTGGCTATACAATGCATCGTTTCTCATGGAAGCATACATTTTCGCCTACAAAACTGACTGATGACAGTGGTATGCATTGTTTACTAGCTGAAATTAGCGTCTTGCATTTGTTTCATTCTTATTATGCAACTTGGGGCAAGTGGACTTCAGTTTATTTACCTGAATGTAAAATGGGAATGATATTATTAATACGTACCTTCCAGAGTTGTTGGATTAAATGAGAGGATGGGTATGAAGTACTTGAACCCGTGCTTGGCTTTTAGTAAGCACTTGATGAACGTGAGCTACTGTCCTCTTCTCAGCTGAATGTGATTATTCACCTCACTGCATTGTACTTAAGGATGATCGTCTCCTGAACAATCTAGGATTTGTCAGGGGACACGAGCTTTGCTTCAAATCAGGTTCACTTCAGGAGAAACTTCAGTGTCTAGGATTCAGTCAGGGGACACGGACTTTGCTTCAAATCAGGTTCACATCATGAGAATCTGTTTGCTTGCACGTTGAACCAACTCTTTTGCTTCCCTGGATCTGATTATTTTGCTTTCCCTAAACTTCTGGTAGATTTTAGGTCCTTTATGGTACATTCTTAAATTTCAAATCTTTTACTTGCTTATAGTCACTAGCAATTGTATGTTCTTTAAAATTCTTTTTAATCGCACAATGCTTTTATATTGTTTGGCTTTTTGTTTACTGACTCTTGTTCTTAGACTCAGAAGTATATACATTGGGCCAGGCATAGTGGCTTATGCCTATAATCCCAGCACTTCGGGAGGACAAGATGGGAGAATCACTTGAGCCCAGGAGTTCAAGACCAACCTGGGCAACAAAGTGAGACCTACAGGCTCGAACCAGCACACCCAGCCCATGCATACATTTAACTCATGAATTTATGCTTTTGGCATATGAGAAACGAGATTTACCATCATCACTATTGAGGGAGATTGGCGATTCTGCCTGCCATTCATCAGTGAGCATATACTCAGAATGTGGGTGATACAAGACATTAATCAACTGTTTCCTGTACAATCAGATTGTACAGTGTCCAGTCAATCACTCTGTTCCCTGTATTTCTTATAGAGTGAACATCTCACTGTGCTGAATGTAATTCTTAGGCTTTAAAGGTAAGGTTATATACATATATATGTTGTTATATTTAGGATATAGCAATTAAATATAAACTAACTTCAACTGTGCCAAATTAAAGAACCAGCTACCTATTCCAATGTTGAAGTAAAAACAGGCTGTGTTAGACTTATCAAGATAATATGTTTGTATATAGTATTTGGGGTAATATAAGGCATTTTCAAATATAATTTTTGCTTTACGACTTACCCCCTACATAATGTGGTATTCCATTTTATTTAAAGTTAAGCTGACCAGTAAAACTCATTGAATATAAGACAAACAAACATCCTAAGCACTTAGATGATGAGTAAATGATTTGATTTTGCAGCCTTGGAGACAAAACCAGGCAATGAGAAGATAGTTTGTTAGATTTTTATTGTGGTGATTTCTTCATGGTCTTAAGCCTCATTGTCTGTTGAAGAAATTTACCCACTTCCGCAGCTTCCATTACATGTGCTGCTGATTCTCAGCCTCTTGTCTGTAGCCCAGACATTTTTCCTGACTTTCAGACGCATATATCCAACTGACTTCTGTACTTCTATCCACATGTGGGTGTCCCAACAGAAGTCAATTCAAATTGAATTGCGTTTCCAAAATTGAATGCCTCCCCTTTCTACACCTCCTATGCTCTCTTGCCCTTCCTTGCCCTCCACTCTAGTCTTACATCAGCCTCACTTCTGCTGTTTTCTATTTCAGTAAGTGGCATCAGCACTGTCTGCTCAAGCCAGCCACATGGTAGGTATAATCTTAACTTTTCCATCTCCATTTCCCCTATGGAACAATAATTTTTACTTCATAACTTTCCATTGAATCTGTCTATGTCTCTTCATTCCAACAGTTAATACCTTGGTCGGGGCCACTATTGTCTCCCAACAAGATTATGGCAGTTTATGGCCACCATGCTTCCAGTATTGCCTCCTCCAATCCAATCCACTATGGCCAGGATGATTAGGTCAAATCTGATGATGTTACCCCTGAGCTTAAAATACTTTGGTACGTCTCTGTAGTCTCAAGGATAAATTCTAAATTCTTTGACAAGGTTTAAAAGGACCCTCAAGATTTAGCCTTCATCTACGTCTTTAGTCTCATTACAGCTTCCATCTTTGGCTCAGCTTTAATACTTAATTGTGCTATTCTGAGCATAACTATAGAGTTCTGGTCTCAGGAAAAAATCTAGATGAGACATTGGTATGGGATAAATGTGCAATCTAATTAGATGTCATGGCCGGGTGTGGTGGCTCATGCCTGTAATCCCAATATTTTGGGAGGCCGAAGAGGAAGGGTCTCTTGAGGCTAGGCGTTTGAGACCAGCCTGGACAACCTAGTGAGACCTCTGTCTCTATAAAAAAAGCTTTTAAAAAACTAAATGTCATTTAAATAAATTGTGTCTAGTTTGACAGAGTATGGAAAAAAATGTAAAATTTCAAGTAGGCCAGGAAAAGATTGTTGAAGGAAATTAACTGCAACTTGAGAGTTTCTTCTACTTTTCTACATCTTGTTTTCTTTTTTCTTTTAGAGAAAGGGTCTCACTCTGTCACCCAGGCTAGAGTGCAGTGTAGTGATCATAGCTCACTGCAACCTTGACCTGCTAGGCTCAAGCAATCTCCCTGCCTCAGCCTCCTGAGTGGCTGGGACTATAGTTACACCACCAGGTTTGGCTAACCTTTTTTATTATTTGTAGAGTCAGAGTCTTGCTATGTTGCCCAGGCTGGTCTCAAACTTCTGGACTCAGGCAATCCTCTTGCTTTGGCCTCACAAAGCACTACGTTTATAGGTATGAACCACTGTGCTAACCAAACTTCCTTCTACCTATCAAAGAACTTTTTAGGATGTAGTTTGAATCAGGTATAACAAAACCAATTCTTTCTAAAGGCTGTGGATTTGGAAAACTTCTAACAAAATAAGGATAGAAAAATGGTTCTGTTTATGTCCTTGTGGTTGACGTAGATTCCTCCCAGAAGTATATAACACTTGGGATGCGTTTATCAGTCATGAATTTTTTTTCCATTAAGCAAATAGTGAATTGTCGATCTAGTAATCAGTTTGCCTGAGGTTTTAAAATCTGCTTTTCTTAGTGTCTGTTTCTACAAGCCTGGGAATTAAATATAGATATTAAATCAAAGTCAAAATAATACTTTTGTGTTATGTTTATGTTTTATAATTATTAAGACAATCTATATGTACTTGGTATTAAAGCACTTACAATTTTTTAAAAAACTGGAATATTGTAAAATCGAATTTATTAGCCCTCCAATTTCAATTTCAACTATGTAACTAATTTTAGACTTGTAAAATTAAAAAGTATAAGAACATTTCTACATTTGTAAATAATACTGAAATGTCTAAGAAAAATTGATTTATTGCATATACAATGCATTAGATTTAAAAAGTGTTGTTAAATGTTTGTTATAGTCACATTTGTTCATTTGAAATGATTACAGAGAAAATAAAATCTGCCAAATTTATATATGCTATTTCAAGACAAACTTAAAGGGGCTATAATGCAATAGCTGGAGAAGACATCTGGCTTGTTCCCAGAAGGATGAGCCGAATATTAACACATAAAGAACTCCAGTTGGAGGGAATGACTTAAACAAAATTGTGATGTGTGAAGACTGCATCATATATTTGGGGAACAATGAGTTTCATTTGATTTGGTCCAAGCATGGAATAAAGGGAGTGTAATCTGGAACTCTGGTCTGTGATTAGACTATAGATGCTTTTTTTCTCTTCTTTCTTTTTTTTTTTTTTTGAGACAGAGTCTTGCTCTGCAGTGTCATGCTCTCAGCTCACTGCAACCTCTGCCTCTCAGGTTCAAGCAATTCTTGTGCTTCAGCCTCCTAAGTAGCTGGGACTACCGGTGCATGCCACCATACCTAGCTAATTTTTGTGTTTTTAGTAGAGATAGAGTTTCATCATGTTGTCCGGCTGGTCTTGAACTCCTGGGCTCAAGTGATCCACCAGCCTTGGGCTCCCAAAATGCTGGAATTACAGACTTAAGCCACCGTTCCTGGCCATAACTACAGCTTTTGAGAGCAAGATTAAAGCACCTGGTAGTTGTTCAGCAGATAGAGGGGATTCACTGGATAATTCTAGCAGGAATGATATAAGAGTGTGCTTTAGGAAGACTAATGCCGTCCAGGAGCAGTGGCTCATGCCAGCGATCCCAGCACTTTGGGAGGTTGAGGTGTGAGGATTTCTTGAGTTCAGGAGTTCAAAACTAGCCTGGACAACATAGTGAGCCCTAGCTCTACAAAAAATACACACACAGAAATAGCAAAAAATAAAAAATTAGCCATGCATGGTGGAGCATGCCTGTAGTCCCAGCTATTTGGGAGGCTGAGGCAAGAGGATGGCTTGAGCCTAGGAGTTCCAGGATGCAGTGAACCATGACTGTGCCACTTGTACTCCAGCCTGGGTGACAGAGCAAGACCCTGTCTCCAAAACACACACACACACACACACACACACACACACACACACAAATACAAGGACCAACTGTGGGAAAAGATGACTTGTAAATTCGTAGCTTCAGTTTGCTGCATGAAGAATTAGAGGCAGATTCTTGCTTATGTTAAATGCCCCCTTCTCTGGTTTGTCTGAACTGAGCCAACCAAGGTCAAAAAGTCCATCCAAAACCAAATCATTGAGTAGACCAGCACTGAAAATGCTACTTCTGTCTTCCCTCTGATATTTATCTAATTTCAGAAAGTTCACATCTGCAGCTTTTTTTTTTCATTCAAATCCTTAGAAATGATGTCTTTTTAATAAAAGAGCAAAAAAATCTTCACACAAACTTTAGGTTTATAGCCTTTCTCTAGATTTTATGTGTTCCATTATCAGTGACCATTCTTTAAAGGGCAAAGAGCTTAAAACTCACAAACTAAGTGAGGATTTGGGTGTCTGTGGGCAGCAGCACTCATAGCAGCAACTCCATACAGAAGTTTGAATTGAGACTTATAACTAGTTTGTTTTTCTATTTTTATTTTTTATAGTGATGAGGTCTCATTGTGCTGCCCAGGCTGGTCTCAAACTCTTGGGCTCAAGCAGTCTTCCTGCCTCAGTCTCCCAAAGTACTGCAATTATAGGCATGAGCCACTGTATCTGCCTTTTAAAATTTATGTTTATTTTTATTTTTATTTTTTCATTAAATAGTTAAATCACAATAAATCAGAAGTCATCCTAATATTGTGTGAAATGAAAAATTGTCCATTTCTTACCTCCAGTGGGTTTTAGAAAGTAATGTTTTGACGTAGAACTTGGTTTTGTCTGAGAAAGAAATGGAATTGCAACAACTACTACACCTGCCTTGAAGATGTACCTCTCATTTTCAACAGCATACTTGGGACAAATTTTTCAAACCTACCTTTTAATGTTTTGGTGTCAATCCTTTGGTCTTCTGTCTAGGATACTGGCAAGCACATTGCTTTCAAGTTTCCCTTATATCTTTGACCTTGTCCTGGAGTGTGAGGAGGTAAAGTTACTATTTGAAACTGCTGTTAAGGATTACAAAAAGTATATTCCAATTCCTTTTCTGGTCAAAATATGCTCCCAACCTCAAATCTTGTATGTAATACACTAAATAGTAAGCATAATGAGGAAGTCTGTTTATTTTCTATATTATAAACTCTAAATGGACTATCTTTTATGTTTACATATAACAATGGTAATAAAAACATCAATATCAAATACCTTAGATATAAAAAGATAGCAAGTTAAAAAAATATACTCTAAGTTTCTTTTAAGAGCAGTAATTCTTTAGACAGACATTTAAAATAATAAGTACACATCTCAAGGCCTTACATACAAAGAGATGTTAAAAACTTAGGTGAACTTGAAATAGCAGGCAATTAGGGAAGCTGTCTTACTCTTTTTTCATTTAAAAAGGCTGAGCACTATTCGACTATAACAGAAATTGGAACAAACTAAAACTGGGGATTTCCCAATGATTTTATTGAGGTAACTTTTCCCAATTTTATACATATACGCATTTATATATACTTAGGAAAGCTAAACAATGTTCTAAGGCACTTGGAATTGTGCACAGCAAAGTATCCTCTAATATTATACAACTAAATAGAGCAGAATTTTGCATTTTAAATAACACAAACACCAGTACGGAATTAAAAACGGGAATACACAATCTATCCTTCAGGTTACAATAGTGGAATACAAGTACATATGTGTGTATACTTGTAGATATTTATACCCACATACTATAATACAGTACAGATAAGAACAATAACAAAAGAGAAACTGTCATGTTAATCAGTGTACACTTCCAGTTATTTACACTCACAGATATTACGCCTGTGTAATACATAGGACTAGATCGCTCACTGGAAATCAGAAAGCATTCAGTCAGTCTGATAATGATCACAGTTTATCATTCTTATCACTTTATCTGAAGTGTGAAATAACAAAAGAATGCATATAGTCCGTTATTTAAAAATCGCTCTTACACAGAAAAAAGGAAAGACACTTGTTTGAAGTTTTAGTAGGTCCTAAATCTGGTGAAATTGGTACAAATGTTTTGAACACACTGGCACATTTTTAAGCCACAGAAATAATGTTAAAAAAAAAAGAAAAAGAAAAAGAAAAAGGAAAGTTAGTGCCTATATTTTAAGGGATGAAAGTGGTTTGACCCTTGAGTCATTCTAATTATTTCTGAAGGCGAGTTAGCACTGCAGTGGCAATTTCTCATTGTGGAGGCTCTCTAAGCAATGTAATGACATAGTCAAACTATAACAAAAGTATCCAACAGGGGAAAAGGCCCCCCTCACCCCGAGTTGGCAAGTGGCACAAATATTATTGGCATTTTCATATACCATAAAATTGACCTGAGGGTACAGTGGCATTCTGTCTTATTTGCTCCTTTCAATTTATTCTTAAAAAAAAAAATACTGCCATTTAAAAAGATAAGAATTCTTAAGCGCCACCTAAAACCTTACAATATAACCACCTTTATGACTCTGTGCTGCTTGGCCTCAAAAAAATTTAGAAATTTTAATGTTTTAAAAATCATAGTGGCTAAATAAATTCCATTCTCCTAGCCACAATTCATCCAAATAACTTTAAGACATATTTATCATTGAGTTTTGGTGATAAAAAGCAACAAAGAGAATATGTTTCTGTATTGTTAGTATAGTTTAATGTTTCACCTAAGTAAAACTCATCTTGTTTTGTGTGTGACCATCACTGAAGTATGAACAATAGGCATGCAATCCACAGTTAATCCACATTTTTGTTATAATGCAGCATTCACAAATCTTATTAGAAAAGTTGAACCGCATGACTATATTTATACGGGGGGAATTCAAGCATTTGCGTGTGAATTAAATGCTTCGTTAATAGGATAAGCAGGCGATTCACTTGGAACTTATGGGATGCAGAATAAACAGGTGAAATCTAATGGTGATTTATTTCCAAAGACCACCAGGTTTGTTCAAGTGAGTTGTTAGTCTGTGTTTGTGTTTAACCCATGCATCCATCCTCTTGACATTAACAAGGATTATGACCAAGAATGTAGTTCTAAAGTAAAGTTGTAAGGCAAAGGAAAAAAAAAAAACTTTCTTCATGTATGAGCTCTCCTTTAAGTATAGATAGGGACTAGGCCAAGTCCCCATGCCCACGGAATGGCCAAAGCTGCCCAGTAACCTCCTCCCTGAAGAACTGGCAAATTAAAGCTACACTGAAACAAAGGCTCAGTAAATGAAGGGAGAAAAACCATTCAGGGCTCAAAGAAATGCATGGCAGCAGAGACAATGTTTGGGGACAGGCAGTTTTTCTCCACGTGTTCTCAGATTGCAGTAGACAGTGGCATTCAGGGAAGGTGATACCAACCTCCCAGGGAGAGCATTTGAACACGAGGAAGGCTTTTTATTCTTGGTGTTTACAATGACTGGGAATGCTACTGACATTTAGTCAGCAGGGGCCTGGGATATTAAACATCTGGCAATGCATGGGATGATTCTGCACAGCAAAGACTTGCCCAGCTCCAAATGCCAAGAGCACCCCCACTGAGAAACACTGACCAACAGTGCTTCGCTCATATGTGCAGCTGTGTTAGCAATTCGACAAGCTAAATGACATTTTTTGTGTGTGTGCAGTAAATCCTAGCATGGCTAAAACATGACCCATCCTTATATGGTTGGCTCTACGTGGGAATAGCTGCCACAGGATCCTCCATTTCTTTGCCAGAAATTGTACAACATATACAACGGGATTTTTAAATTTGGGATGACACCGTCTTCAAAAAAGCATTGGTGGGTAAGGTTTCAGCTGCTTTCTAAAAACGCTAATAGTGCTTTGCATTTCCATACATAGCTTAAGCTTAATGATTACAAAAAGTAAATTGGAAGTGAAAATGGGAATGATTTGAGGGTGCTCCACTTCTCTCTCCACCAGCTCTTGGTCACTGCCTGCCTTTACCGCAGAGCCCAATGCTGTTGCTTTGAAACCTGGGTTTGAACTAACTGGGGATGTACTTTCTCTTGAAAGAGGTTCCTATTAATTTGGTGATTACGCTGTCATTGCTTTTCCCTCTAGGACATATTTTATTTTATTTTATTTTTATTATTATTTTTTGAGATGGAGTCTTGCTCTGTTGCCCTGGCTGGAGTGCAGTGGCACAATCTCGGCTCACTGCAACCTCTGCCCCCTGGGTTTAAGCCTCCTGCCTCAGCCTCTCAAGTAGCTGTGATTACAGGCACAAGTCACCATGCCTGGCTAATTTCTTTTTTTTTTTGTATTTTTAATAGAGACGGGGTTTCACCATGTTGGCCAGGCTGGTCTCGAACTCCTGATCTCAAGTGATCCACTCATCTCGGCCTCTCAAAGTGCTGGGGTTACAGGTGTGAGCCACTGCTCCCGGCCAATGTAGGACATATTTTAGTTCTTTAAGTTCATTCTGCTTTGTCAAGGAAAGCAATGTAGTCTATCCTACCAGTAACTAAAGACTAACTACTTAGTAGTGAAAGATCTAGCCATTTCAAGAGGCCAAGGGACAATTCTATAAATAAATCGCATCTAAGTAGTTCCTTACTACTCACAACTTACTAATGGTGTGAGGAAATTAATTCTTATCCCAAGGAGTCTACTTTCCCCAGTAATGATAGGCTTCATGTAATTGGAATTTAGGAATGTTTTAACAGTTCTACCATACTTGGGGTAAATGACATGAGTTCACGTATATTCTAGTAGTTTAATTCCATGCCACCTACTCTGAGGAAGATTTCTTGCTCTGTTTAAAATTTGCAGCAAGGGCCACTTAAAAATAATAACAGATTGAAGAAATTTTTGAGCAGGAAAGGAAGAAAATGTTCACTATTAAGTATGGACATACTACTTTGTGGCAGACAAGACTACCCTTTTCTATTGCAAATATGGTATGATTTTTGAAAGTTGCGTCTGACTCTATGAAGTATAAATAAAATGCCTGTTATGTGTTAATGTGGTATATATCAGAATAAGTGTTAATGCAATATTTTCTCTTTTAAGTGTAAGCTATTATATATATGATACATATATATTTATTAAATTTTTTTTAATGCCAATGCAGCCCTGAATTAATTGCAGATTATAAAACCGGATCTTTTTTGACTCAGGTTTTAAGGACTTATCTCTTATTTTCAGTATTTGGTGATTTTTGAAGGGTGTATTCAATTCCTTTATTTCCTTAAATATATTTTCCCTTCAATTTCAGAACTTCCTGCTAACAATATATTTACTAATATTCAAGAAAGATAAGAGACTATTCTCATTATGCTACTAAGCCATATGAAGCTGAAACCAGAAAGTCAGTTTTTCTGGGTAAAGCAGAGAAAGAGATGTGTTTGCTTTTTCCTACATGTAAAATAGCAGTTCAAATGCCAAAATGGTTCTCTATTATAGCTTTCAGTTAAGCAATTTCAGGAATTATAGTTAACATGTAAAAATGCAAGACACTTCACATACACAGCAAATTATCAGGCAAGCTGCCTTAAATGAATGCTGACCACCAGAGAACTATTTTGTCAGACTGATTGGTAATGACTATGAAGATGCTGATCAAGCCTGCTGAGCATCTTCTTAATACCTTAATGTTAATGTTTTTACTCTCCATTTAAAAAAAAAAACAAGAAACTAAAATGGTCACTTCAATTTTTACATCTGTCTGGTTCTTTCCTGCCTGAGATTTTCCTGGAGATGAATTTGTTTCCTTCCTTAATCATATCTTGGGAACTCAGGAAAACCCACTTACTTCCTCGATGTCAGCCTAATGTCACACTTTTAATAGCCAAAAACCTGGAATTGTGTTATCACAAAAGAAATCCAATTCCCACACACATTTATTTTTCCTAATCAACATACACTTACTGGTTGGACTGCTGAAACGCAGGTGGTAGGCAGAGGAGCATATGCACGGAGGGTGGGCCAGGACTCTGCATCCCTTTAGGGCCACCAGGTAGGAGACCTCTGGCTGGGCGGCTGGTGGGGATATGCCTCGTCTCTGCTCTACTAAAATAGAGCCATATTCTGCAAAATACAGCTTAGCTCATAATCCTTTAATTCTTTCTACAGCTTTTTACTCAAGCAATCATTCTAATAAAATAATTGGTGGTTCCAATTACCTAAATAGTAGACGAGCAGTGGCTATTTTTTTTTAACTTTTAAACTTTTCTCAAACTGAGAAAATTTTTTCTAAATGTATCAATTAGTATAAAGAAAAAGTATGAGTATTTAATAAATCTGACCTATTATACAAAGAAAACAATTTTGAAATACCAGATTTTCATTTTTTGTACTGAGTACATCTCATTGTAGGCAATAAAAAATTGCATCATAGGCACCAAAAGCGGGAAAAAACTGTTCCTTTTATCCACCAAATAGAAAGTTTCAGTGACATGTACTTTGAGTGATAAAATGGTGATGTCTAATAGTTACCATTATAGAGCGGCCTTGTGGTTAAAAATTTAAAAAGTGTTTAAAGATGATTAAGCATAGACAATCAGAAGAGATATTATATCTCTTGGTATTTTTCCCAAGACACTAAAATAATAAAATAAAATATAATTAAGGAAAAGCATGACTTTAGGGGAAAAAAAAATCACAAGTTAATTTTTATGGCTGGATTGAAACACTATATAACAGACAAAACTTCAGGCAGAGACAGACACCTGGGCATGCAGAAAAACTTTGTCAAAGCAAAAGTATGTCTTATCCTATTAGTGAAATGACAACAGACTCTAGGTGTATTTTATTAATGCACAGAGTCTAACAAGAGGTTCAGTAATGCTGGTTACTTTTCCTAGCTCTAACATGGTCCTGGCTTTTTATAATAGGCCAACCGGTATTAACATTTTTTGTTTTTAAGTAAAATAATCCAATTTCAAGAGGTTCTTCAAAATACCAGTGAATGGCAGGATCTAAATTTATTCACCAGGTTAAATGCTTACTTTTGGGTTGAAATATAAAATAGAAGGCTTCCATATTATGAACCAGCAACACCTCAGAAAACTGTAGTCCAAACACTGAGAATAAAATAAACTCTATTTGGGTCTTGTTTTGTTATTCATTTCATGTGTTTTTAATTAAAGGGGCACAAAACAATTGTGACAGAGCAATTAAATGCAAGGTGGTATTTACATATGGTCATAATGGTCACATGTATCTGGAAGCAGAAGTCATACTGTGCCTGTGACTCCATGGAAAATAGCTACACAACAATAGAGTGTTTCTTAATGTAAACAATACAGACTGTAGGCTCATAGGGAACCTTCCACTACTTTAATCTCACTGATTCTTCTGCATTTACAGTAGATACTACACTGTATTTGTGGATGCAATCTGCAGATTTCTAAAATACAAGATGAAGATTTCCTCACACACAGCGTAGTGGAAAGTTTCCGTGTTCTGTTAAGTCTTTGGGTATTTTTTTGATCTTTGTGCTTTGTTTTCTTTTAATAGCAGCAACCCAACTTTTAAAAAATGCAGCACTAAAAAATAACTGGTCCTTATTCCCATGCAGGACTACTGCAGGCAGCATGTTTGTATCTTGCTTAAGTTTTCATTTTGGAGTCAGGTTTTTAAAACAGGTGTCATGATTGTCAACACTATCTTTGTTAGGTGAAGTATCGTTGCTTTGACTTTGGATCTAATCGAGATAAGGAAAGATCAAAAGATTCATTTTTGAAGCTTGCTACAGTTTTCTAGGGTCACATTACATCTGACTTTATTCCCAGTCCTCTTATCCTGTGAAGGCTGGTACACTAGGAAAGGAATATTTAAAAATGTCAAGTGTGTATAGCTAATGCTACTTAAAAGCATGCAACAAAATTTGGGTAAGCATGCTTGTTAAGAGTCAGTAGAAGTTCTTGCGTTTAAGAAAAAGATGCATGAAAACATTCAGACTTATTTCTGGCAATTGGATTCACTGGCACAACATAAAATAATGGTACTATACTGTACCAACACAATGGTGAAACAAGAATATTCTTGGATCAAGTCTTTGAGGAATCTACATCCGGAGGTTAGATTCCTAAATCCCTTAATAAGTTCTCAGTTACCGAATAACTACTTCAAAAATACATTTATGCTTCAATTTTCTCTTTTCTTCATTAACATAATGAAATATTTCTCTTTCTTTCTGATTTTCAACTCCCATCCCTTTTCACTGCCCAGCAATTTTACTCAGTATTTTTCTTTCACCCGCATTATAAAATTTGGCTTTCTGGTAACAGGGAGCCAGCGATGGTCTTCTGCTCATCTTCTTTGATTAAAGCTTCTGAAGAAGAATGGCCACGATGTCTCTTACCATCGCTGTGCATTCTGGGCAGCAAGGGTCCCTGCATCCTTCCCTTGGCTTGTTGGAGCCATCTGGGCTGCACAGGTGAGGAGCACTTCCCAACCAAGCTGAGTCACACACTTCCTCCACCACAAGTTAAACGGAAACACACACATTCAAATCCCAGTGCAATATCAGGTTTTCAGGAAGCAAGGCTTCCCCCAAAGATGATCAGTCTCTGTTTCCACATAGTCTCACACTTCGTTATGGACGATGAAACCTGGAGTAAGAAATAGAAACTGTGAGTCTGTGGCCTGGGATCACATTCTGCATTCAGTGAGCTGAATAAGGCGTGGTCATGTTTACAATGAAAAGCAACCCTAGATAGCCCCCAACTGAATGACTGTTTACCGATTGCTGTCATAACAAAATAGTGCTATAAATATTATTGAGGAAAGCAGAGACAATGCTTAAATAAAAGATGCCGGTTATAGTATTCTGGTTACACAGCAACTAAGACAGAAAACACCACTATTCTTGAGCGTCATGCTCTAACTTTTATCAAGCAGAGTGAGATGTTTCACAAACGGATTTAGGTACACCCGGTCTGTATTTTAAAAGCAGAACAACAGGCTGGGTGTGGTGGCTCATGCCTGTATTCCCAGCACTTTGGGAGGTCGAGGAGGGCAGATCATGAGGTCAGGAGATCAAGACCATCCTGGCCATGGTGAAACTCTGTTTCTTTTAAAAAAAAAAAAAAGGCAGAACAACAAAAAGGCACTTTTTCATTAGCTTCAGGCTCTCATCATCTCCTGCTGATGATTCTAAATCTACTTTCTATGCTTGAATTTCCAAAGCCCACAGGGCGTTTCCACCTCGATGTTCCACAGGTACATACTAAGCATGTCCACAACTATACAAAGTTCTCCTGGTTAACCTGCCTGTGCACTTTCTGTCTTATTTAATGTTCTACCTTTAAAATATATGTATACATATTTTGTCTAGAAACCTCAGATTAGCAATTCATTTCTCTCCCTCGCCCAGCATTTGCTATTAGTCACCAAGTCCTGCTTCAACTGCCTGTCCTGGAATCATTAAAGTGCCATCTTTCGCTGGCACTAGTTTCACGATATGCTTGTTAGCCAGCCAGCTGGCTTTCTTTCCCTCCTTGTGAGTTCCTGAACATTCCTGGCATTTTTGTAGCCCGATGCTTTTGGACATACTGTTCACTAAAACTGCAATTCCTTCCCTTCATTTCCTATGTTTTCATTTTCAAGATCAAGGTCAAAAGTTATCTACTCCATAAAGCCTTAACTGATCAAACTCTTCAGCCTACTTCTGCGAGTCCACATTTACGTAGCTCCACCTAGCCTTTCACCCTATCTTCTACAGTTGGATGCTCATCTGCTCTGGTCAGCCAGTCTCCTAATGAGTTTCCCTGTCACAAGCTCTCTCCATCAAATCTATGCTCTTCACTGTTGCTAGCACTACCCTTATAAAATACTCACCCCATTCATTCCAGTTCTTGGGGTTTTAAAAATCTTTTGTTTTTATTTTTAATTAGAGATGGAGTCTCGCTATGTTACTTAGGCTGATCTTGAATTCCTGGCCTCAAGCGGTCTGCCCACCTTTGCCTTCCAAAGTTCTGTGATTACAGGTATGAGCCACTGTGCCCAGCCAAGTTCTTTCTTTAAAGCATTGTATTGTTCCCCATTCCCTACAAAATAAAAGTTAAGCTGGGTGTGGTGGCATATGCCTATAATCCCAGCTACTTGGGAGGCTGAGGTGGGAGGATAGCCTTGAGTCCAGGAGTTCAAGACAAGCCTGGACACATAGCAAGACCCTGTCCCTTAAAAAGAAATTAAAATAAGAAAACCAACAAAATAAAATTTAAGTGTCCTGGAGTGGCAAGTGAGGCTTTTCAGAAAGTGGACCAACCCATGTTTCTAGCTATATCTCCATCACTGCTTCCAAATACTCTCATTTCCAATTACTTGCCCTCAGAATACTTTAGCGCTAATGCTCTTTCCTCTATTTTTTTGTGGTGGGGAGGGAGGCCCGGGGGGAACAGGGTTTCACTCCCGTTGCCCAGGCTGGAGTGCAGTGGTGCGATCTCAGCTCACTGCAGCTTCAACCTCCTGGGCTCAGGTGATTCTCCCACCTCAGTCTCCAAAGTAGCTGAAGCTACAGGCACAAGCCACCATCCCCAGATATTTGTATTTTTAGTAGAAATAGGTTTTTGCTATGTTGCCCAGGCTGCTCTCAAACTCCTGGACTCAAGCAATCTGTCCTCAGCCTCCCAGAGTGCTGGGATTACAGGTTTGAGCCACCGGGGCTGGCCTACGCTTTCTTCTACCTTTATCTCTCTTCCCAACTGCGCTTTATGCAATCTCACTTTGTGAGTTCTCCAAACTCCCTTCCCTCCACTGCTCAGGGAAGTGCTAATCGCTCTCTTTTCTGTTCCCATAGCCTTTGGCTTATGTTATTGCCCACATTATATAATCTTTGTATATGTGTGCCTTTGCTATTGGATCATGAGAAGCTGAGGAAAGAAGTTCTTATCCGTTTTTATGTGCTCATTGAATACAATCTCTGGTACATTAGTACTTAATAAATGTTGCTGTGTTGAACGCAAGCATTACAAAATGAAAAACTAAAAAATAAGAGCAGGTGAAATGAGATGGGCCATGAATTGATAACTGAGGAGCTCTAGATGGATCCAAGGGATTTATATTACTTCTGTTTTTTTGACTTTCCAAAAGTCAAAAGAAAAATAAGATATACCAAGCTTTACAAAAGTGGCAGACAATTTATAACTAAAGCAGGAATGTGTCCACTTTGAGTTCAGTTCTTAATCTATCCCTGACCGCAACCTTGGGCAGATGTGAGGACCGCCATGCCCACATTTGATACACAGAGGCAACATCACCCTTTCAGTCACTGTTTCGAGGGCCAGGTCAAGGGCCCTTGTGCAGCCTCAGGACACTGTTCCCTGCCTTCCACCACATTGGCTCCAGCCTTTGCTCAAAGGGCCCAGATACAGCTCAGGCTTCTGCTTCAGGGGGTGCAAGCTGAAGCCTTAGCAGGCGCATGTTAAGCCTGCACATGCACAGAATGCAAAAGTGATGGGAGCTTGGGAGACTCCAGCTAGATTTCAGGGGATATATGAAAAAGCTTGGGTGTCCAGGCAGAAGCCTGCTGCAAGGGCACAGCCCCCACAGAGAACCTCTACTAGGGTAGTGCGGAGGAAAAATGTGGGGTCGGAGCTTCTGCACAGGGTTTCCGCTGGGGCACTGCCTACTGGAACCATGAGAAGGAAGCCACTGTCCTCCAGACCCCAAAATGGCAGTTCTTCTTTTTTTGGGGGGTGGGGGGTGGTGGGGACACAGTCTTACTCTGTCACATAGTCGGGAGTGCAGTGACATGATCTCAGGCTCACTACAACCTCTGCCTCCTCGATTCAAGCGATCATCCTGCCTCAGCCTCCCGAGTAGCTGGGATTACAGGCACCTGCCACTACGCCTGGCTAATTTTTGTATTTTTTGTAGAGACGGGCTTGCGCCATGTTGGTCAGGCTGGTCTTGAACTCCTGGCCTCAAGCGATCTTCCCGCCTTGCCTTCCAAAGTGCTGGGATTACAGGCATGAGCCACTGCACCCGGCCAGAAGAGATAATCTTTGAAAACCCCGTATTATCCTGGGAAAGTATTCCGCATTTAATTTTCAAAAATGGCTGAGGACAGTGTAAGATGCTTTCTTTTTTTCCTGCACACACCATTTGCCTAAGGATCCCAGTATACAGTGAGTTCCACAGTCTGGATTGCGTTGGAAGGTCACTGGCCACCAGCACAGCTTCAAGGGTTGACTAGGAAAAGAAGGTGACCAATCAATACTGTAAATGCAATAATGTGCTGACAAAGCCAGAGGTCAGAACTATGACCTCTCTTTAGGATAGACTGCCCAGATTTGGTAAAAAGTACAAACTGAAGGAAAAAAAAAACCCCTATATTTTCCTGCTGTATCCAATCTGAAAAGGACATTTATATCCTGTTTAAATTAGCTACCTTATCTTCAAATTCAGCTCTAAAACACTGTGGTTAGAGGTACTGAAAATGCAAAATACTCTTCAGTTTGTTATTTCTCAATAGTTTGCATTTATTTTAAAGTAGGAGAAGTTCAGCTTTCCCTCTTGAGAAGTTTGTCTAGGTGGCAGAATGACAGTTTTAGCTTTAGGCTTCAAGTTGGTGGAGCAATAAATAGATTTACTGTGCCCTAAGGATACTGAAGCTTTTTGTCCACCCTCTTTACAAAACTTTTCTGAGACTCCAATCTAAATTCATACATATTTTCTTCTTTCTTTTAAAACTGCAATACATTTTTTCTTCTTTTCATACTGGTTAAGAGGGAGGGAATGGGAGAAAAGCTATTTTTAAGTTATGGAATTTAGGTAAAGATAACTATTTTGATAAAGTCGGTTCCTTTATAATTTAATTTAAAAAATTTATTCATCTTCCTGTAAATTCATTTTTTTTGGTGGGGACAGTCTTGGTCTTTTGCCCAGGCTGGATGCAGTGGTGCAATCTCAGTTCACTGCAGCCTCCACCTCCTGAGTTCAAGCAATTCTCCTGCCTCAGCCTTCCAAGTAGCTGGGATTACAGGCATGCACCACCACACACGGCTAATTTTTGTATTTTTAGTAGAGACAGGGTTTACCATGTTGGCCAGTCTGGTCTCGAACCCCTGACTTCAGGTGATCCACCCACCTTGGTCTCCCAAAGTGCTGGGATTACAGGCATGAGTCACTGCACCCAGCCCTTCCTATAAATTTATTCACGTAACAGAAAATATATAATTACTCACAAAGGTAAAATATTACTTTCCTGTACTTCCCTACTTGATAGAAATAAAACTCCTAAATAATTCATTCCCCTTTTCTTTAAAAGAGGTTCATTATCATGCCACATATGCTTATTCATTTTTATTTTTTTAAAGAGACAGGGTCTGGCTTTGTCTCTCAGGCTGGAGTGCAGTGGCTGGATGATAGCTCGCTGCCACCTCTGGGGCTCAAGGGATCCTCACATACATACAAGTATATTAGACAAACGAAGAGGCACTCTTAAATTACAGCTCCTTGTTCTACCTGAGAGGCTAGACCACACAGTGGCTGGGCTCTTATCATTCCCAATACTGAAACTTGCTTTCAGCTCCGGTAGTAGTTAAAGCAGTGTTCTGCAACTCTTTTTAGTTTCTGTCCAGGTAGCAAGTAAATGGAATTTCCATGAAAGACAGTGCTACTACAACAGCAGCCTTTCCATTCCTCGGTGGAGGACACTTAATTTTTATTGCAGTTTTAAGTGTATTTCCTGTGATGTCATATTTTGATAAACATATCTAGAAGTTGAAAAAGTGGTTTACTTTAACTGTAAATCCACATAGGATAATAATACCTCAAGAAAATACAGCATGAGATTATTGCTTTAAAAATATGTATATGTGTATGTGTATGTATATGTATATGTGTATGTGTATGTATATGTGTATGTGTATGTGTATGTATATGTATGTGTATGTGTATATATATGTATATGTGTATGTGTATGTATATGTGTACGTGTATGTATATGTGCACATATATGTATATGTGTATGTGTATGTATATGTGTATGTGTATGTATATGTATATGTGTATGTATATGTATGTGTATGTGTATATGTATGTATATGTGTATGTGTATATGTGTATGTGTATGTATATGTATATGTATGTGTATGCGTATATATATGTATATGTGTATGTATATGTATATGTGTATGTATATGTGTATGTGTATGTATATGTGTACATATATGTATATGTATATGTGTATGTATATGTGTATGTGTATGTGTATATATGTATATGTGTATGTATATGTGTATGTGTATGTATATGTATATGTGTATGTGTATGAATATGTATGTGTATGTATATGTATGTGTATGCGTATGTATATGTATCTGTGTATGTATATGTGTATGTGTATGTATATGTGTACATATATGTATATGTATATGTGTATGTATATGTGTATGTGTATGTATATGTGTATGTGTATATATATGTGTATGTGTATGTATATGTATATGTGTATGTATATGTATATGTGTATGTGTATGAATATGTATGTGTATGTATATGTATGTGTATGCGTATGTATATGTATCTGTGTATGTATATGTGTATGTGTATGTATATGTGTACATATATGTATATGTGTATGTATATGTGTATGTGTATGTATATGTGTATGTGTATATATATGTGTATGTGTATGTGTATGTATATGTGTATGTATATGTATATGTGTATGTATATGTGTATGTGTATGTGTATGTATATGTATATGTGTATGTGTATGTATATGTATATATGTGTATGTATATGTATATGTGTATGTATATGTATATGTGTATGTATATGTGTATGTGTGTGTATATGTGTATGTATGTGTATATGTATATGTGTATATATATGTATATGTGTATGTGTATGTATATGTGTATGTGTATGTATATGTCTATGTATATGTGTATGTGTATGTATATGTATATGTGTATGTGTATGTGTATGTTTATGTGTATGTGTATATATATGTGTATGTATATGTGTATGTGTATGTATATGTGTATGTGTATGTATATGTGTATGTGTATGCATATGTATATGTATGTGTATATATGTATATGTGTATGTGTATGTATATGTGTATGTGTATGTATATGTGTATGTGTATGTATATATATATGTGTACATATACACAGTTGACCCTTGAATAACGTGGGTTTGAACTGCATGAGTCGACTTACACATGGATGTCCTTCCACCTCTGCCACCCCTGAAACAGCAAGACCAACCCCTCCTTCTCCTCCTCAGCCTACTCAACATGAAGACGATGAGGATGAAGACCTTCATGATGATACAATTCCACTTAATGAATAGTACATATGTTTTCTCTTCTCTATGATTTATGATGATGATGATTATTTTTTGAGACAGATTCTCACTCTGTCACCCAGGCTGGAGTGCAGTGGCACGATCTCAGCTTACTTTAACCTCCACCTCCTGGGTTCAAGTGATTCTCGTGCCTCAGCCTCCAAGTAGGTAAGATTATAGATGTGCACCATCACACCCAGCTAATTTTTGTATTTTAAGTAGAGATGAGGTTTCATCATGTTGGCCAAGCTGGTCTCGAACTCCTGACCTCATGTGATCCTCTGGCCATGGCCTTCCAAAGCACCGGGATTACAGGTGTGAGCCACTGTGCCTGGCCTCCTTATGATTTTTAAAGTAACACTTTCTTTCCTGTAGCTTACTTTACTGTAAGAACATAGTACAAGATACATATAGCATACAAAATATGTATTGATTCACTATGTTACCAGTAAGGATTCCAGTCACAGTAGGTTTTAGTAATTAAGTTTTAGGGGAGTCAAAAGTTATATGTGGATTTCTGACGGTGAGTGGGGGTCAGTGCCCCAACTCCCACGTTGTTCAAGGGTCAACTCTATGTGAATATATATATATATGTATATCTCAATATCAACATAAGAAAACTTCTCAACATTAAGAAACTTCTCAACATAAAGAAAAACTTCTTAACATTAAGATAATTTGAAAAGTAGAGAAAATAAAAAAAGATTACTATAATAATAAACCATTATGAATTTTTGAAGTTATTTCCTAATCTTTATTTCCAGGCATCTGAATTTTAAATAAAATATACTGCTGCTACAGTTAGTCAATATCCTGATTTTCCCATTTGACATTATGCCAATGATCTCCAGAGGCTCATTTTAACTCTAAGAGCCTCAATTCAATGATTCTATGAGTCTTCCATAAGACTCCTTAATATAAGAAGTAAATAATTTACAAGCTGATACAAATATGCAACTACTTTGTATACTCTAAAAAGTCATCATTTACAAAATTAAAAGTTTATTTTTAAAAAGTGATATTCTCTTGATAACAAATCTGATACATGTTAACACTTCCTCTGTTTGGAAAACAGAATATCCAGAGGAAAATAAAAATTACTCAAAATCTTGCTGCTTAGCTATAACTACTTTACAATTTAGAACTTAAGTAAAATTTGACCTTTCATGCAATTTGTCTTTATAATTTAGATATTTATTTTATATTGTAGAAATTCAATTTACTAAGGAAAAGGAAGTGGCTTTTGGGTGCCATGTTGGTCTCCTTCGAGAACACAATGATCCTATCTAACAATATATCACTCTCAAATGGACTTCTGGGTTTTGAACAGTGGGCTGAGTGGGCACTGCCTAGGGGTAGAAAATACAGAATGTGGCCAGACAAGCACCAAGGTCTAAGCAACTGAGGTTAGGGCTTGGTACCTATTGGGCCACAGGACAACTGCTTGTGGGGACCATTTGTCCCCATCATTGTTGTACGGCCCTAGAATCCACTCCAATTCCAGAGCACCATCTGGAAGATACTGGGAGAAACTGGGGGAACTAGATGAAAGAGTAGAGCACCACCGTTCTTCATCACTACAGACCAAACATGTCACAGAATGTGTTCCATGACGGAAGTAACAGAGGTGCTTCCCCAGTGCACAAGACGTGGAAGTGTCACAATGAACCATTAGTCAAGAAAAGCCACCACGATGGAATCCTCATTTACAGAAAAAAGGACTTAGAGAATGGAGCCTTTATTTTTTCTTTTAAATGTTTGTTTTTGACTAGGTAATACATTCATAATGTTTCAAAAATTCAAGAGGTTCAAAGGATGAGTCGTGAAAAGTCTCCCTCCCATGCCTTCCCTTGGCCACGAGCTTGTGTCTCTTTCTGGAGATAGAGAAGCAAAGGAAGCTATATACAGAAATGGGTCCTTCCATTGTTCACTGGTGCATTACTGTGTGGGAGATGGCCTCTAAATGAAGAGGTGTCCGAGAAGAGGAGTCAGCCCATTTATTAACCACCCCAAATCTGCAGGGAGTTCAGATTGAGGTTTTGAAGGGAAGCCTTACTTGGTATAAGGAGACAATGTCTCATGCTAATAAGAGGAAAGGAGAGCTGCTGTGTATGTAGGTTGCATTTAAAAGGCTAGGTAATGATTCACAAGGTGTTTATTTTCTCCAAGAGAGGCTACTGCTAAGAGCACTACCATCTTTTTTATGAGCAACTTGCTAAATGTAAAACATGATCATGTTTTTGTATTATTTTGGTTAAAAAGTGTAGTGATTAACAAACTCTTCCTCGTAAAAGAATTACTGAAAGCAGCTTGAAAATCATAAGCATTATTTTTATGTCTCAGAGCCAAAATATTTCCCTACTGGAATATGTCTCTAATGATGTCATAAATTAATGGAAAAATAGCAGTAACATTTGCTTTACTGCCAAGGTTTAAAATACTTAAGCAAGGCATATTTATTTTAGTGATATGAATATTTAATTTTTCCTTATCTGGAAAGGTATTAAAGAGTGTTAATCATTTTATGTTTTGGAAAACTTTTAAAGTTTACCCTTGATATCAGCTGTTACTCTCCCCAAAAGCTTATTTATTTGCATCTGTTTTTATTTACATAAGCAATAAAGATATCAGTAGGTTATTTTTATAAAATCCAAGAAGCATATTCTAAATTTCTCTAGATGAGTAAATATAAAAAAATAGCCAGGAGAATTTTGAGAGTGAAAAAAATGCCCCATCAAATATACAAATATACT
This sequence comes from Aotus nancymaae, assembly GCF_030222135.1. Classification (NCBI taxonomy): domain Eukaryota; kingdom Metazoa; phylum Chordata; class Mammalia; order Primates; family Aotidae; genus Aotus; species Aotus nancymaae. Next base: position 23,940,865 of record NW_026988454.1, read on the forward strand.
ATAAATATATCCTAATTAAATAGTAGGATATAGACAGCGATAGACAAACAGCTCATTAGAACATGATAAGCAATCCAGAAACTGACAGATGTGTGTATTAAAAGAGAATTTCACATCCAAAGGGAAATAAACGGCACTGAGATAATCAACTACCAATTTAGAAAAATGTAAAGTTAGTTTACTTTTCTGAATCATACACACAAATAAATGCACCCCTCCAAAGTATATACAACAGGGAAAAATAATAGTTTATACTCTTGGCCTCCTCCATCCATAAGACACAAAACAATGAAGTAAAATATAACAATACAGATATATTTGAATATACAATAATTTACGCAAAATACCATTAAAAAGTTTAAAAGTTAACAGATTGGAGAAAAATATTGCAACGTATGCAATAAAGGGCTGATAGCCACGATATCTAAGGAGATTTTACCAATCCATATAAAAGACAAACAACTACCCAAAAAAATTGATCACAAACTTTTTTTTTTTTTTTAAGAGACAGGGTCTCACTTTGTTACCCAGGCTGGAGTGTAGTGATGTAGCCATGCCTCACTGCAGCCTCAATTTCTTGGGCTCAGGTGATCGGCTCACCTCAGCCACCAAAGTAGCTGAGACTACAGGCATGCACTACCATGCTCAGCTAATTTTTAAACTTTTTTCTAGAGACGGGGTCTCACTATGTTGCCCAGGCTGGGAGAGAACTCTTGGGGTAAAGTAATCCTCCTGTGTCAGCTGGTCAGAAGTTTTGGATAGTCAAATCAAATAATAAAAAAGAAATGGTCAATAAAGATATGTTAAGATGCCCAACCTAATAGAAATCAATGAAATGGGGTACCTTAGCCTCCCCAAGTAGCTGGGACTACAGGTATGAACCACTATGCCCAACTAATTTTTGTATTTTTAGTAAAGACAGAGTTTGCTATGTTGTCAAGCCTGGTCTTGAAATGGGTTCATACTTTAGAATACAAACGTCTCAACCACATCCCTCTCCTCTCAAATGCTGATGAGGGTGAGTGAGTAGACTAGGCAAGCTTTTAATCTGTAGATCTGTAAACTAAGTGCTGTTTTTGGAGGATAACAGAGTAGTTTATTCCAAAATGCAAAATGTATATTCCCAGGGACCTAGCAAATCTACTTACGGGACTGCCACAAGAACACTGGCATGTACTGGCACAAAGATATATATATATATATAAAGAAAGTCAAGGCAACAATGTTTTAATAATAAAAAACTGAAAACTCTAAACATCCATCAATGGTGTAATTGTTCAATAACTTTTTGGCATATTATTTATGAAATGTCAGTCATTCAAATGAATTTTACATATATATATAATTTTTTCTTTTGAGGCAGGGTCTCTCTCTGTTGCCCAGGCTGGAGTACAGTGCTGTGATCTTGGCTCACTGCAACCTCTGCCTCCTGGACTCAAGCAATTCTCCCACCTTAACCTCCCCAAGTAGCTGGGACTACAGGTGTGAGCCACTATGCCCAAATCATTTTTGTATTTTTAGTAAAGACAGTGTTTGCTCTGTTGTCAAGGCTGGTCTCGAACTCCTGAACTCAAGTGATCTGCCCACCTTGGCCTCCCGAAGTGCTGGGATTACAGGCCTGAGCCACTGCATCCAGTTGAATGACATATAGACTATTATAGAAAGATTTCTTAGATGCTGTTTTCATGTGTGAGAAAGGGTGCATATAGATGCACACATGTATACACGCATATAATATATATATACACACACATGTTTATAAATACAGGGAAAAACATCTAAAAGGATCTGCATCAAACTTCTACTGGTGGATACCTGTGAGAATAGAACTGAGGTTGGGGAAGGAGTGAAAGGGATTTTCATTTATCCTTAATAGAATGTTGTATTGCTTGAATGCTTAATTAGAATATATTATTTGTGTACATGCAAATACATACATAAAAAAGAGGCCAGAGGCCAGGTGTAGTGGCTTATGCCTGCAATCACAACACTATGGGAGACTGAGGTGGGAGAATCGCTTGAGTTCTGGAGTTCGAGACCAGCCTGAGCAACATAGCAAGACCTTATCTCTACTAAAACACACATGCACGCGCGCGCGCGCGCGCACACACACAAACAAAATGACCCTTACTTCTTCCTGTACCCTAATTTTATTGTACTTCTTCATATAGAGTACAATAGAAGAGAAAGAACCTCTCTTAGTATAAATATTCATTTTTCATAAAATGAGAACCTCCATAAAGACATACTTTTAAATCTTGATTATTTTTGACTGTAATTTATTCTTTATATCATGCTATCAAATGAAGATAAGGCAATCAGATGCTCCAAATTCTAAGAAAACTATGCAGAAGTAGAACTATCCTGAATGACAATGTGTGGGCCGAGTGCAGTCACTGCAGCTGAGGGGTCAGAACTCAACTGCACCAAGCACGCCACCTTCCCAGTTGCCCGGAGGCCCCAGCCAGCGTGATGTCACCAAAAATATTCAGCCACCTTTTAATAATCAGCTTTACTACAGAAGAGCAACTACAGGTGTCACATTTCAGCATACATGTTTCCTGACCCTGGAAGTGGAAGGGAGAAAAGAGGGTGGCAAAAAAGTGTCTGGCTTGATAAGGACATGTTGTTGGTTCCAGAGTTGATTATGATAGAATAAAGCCCTCAAATAGATAAAAATCCATTCAGGATATTGGAAAGCTCTATATGTATATACAAACAAACCATATAGGAGAAGATAAATAAAGAAAAGTATATTTAGCCCTTGGTGTCTGCAGGGAATTCATTCCAGGACTCCTTCAGATACCCAAATCCATGGATTCTCCAGTCCCTGATATAAAATGGTGTAGAATTTATACACAACCTACATCCATCCTCTCGTATACTTTAAATCATCTTCGGATTACTTATACTACCTAATACAAGGTAAATGCTGTGTAAATAGCTATTTTACAGTATTGTTTTATGATCTGTGTTATTTTTATTGTTGTGTTGTTATTTTGTATTTGTTTTAACATATATTTTGGGCCGGGTGTGGTGGCTTAGCCTGTAATCCCAGCATTTTGGGAGGCCGAGGCAGGCAGATCACTCGAGGCTAGGAGTTCAAGACCAGCTGGACCAAAACATGGTGAAACCCTGTCTCCACTAAAAATAAAAAAATTAGCCAGGCATGGTGGCACATGCCTGTAATCCCAGCTGCTTGGGAGGCTGAGGCAGGAGAATCACTTGAACCTGAGAGGTGGAGGTTGCAGTAAGCTGAGATCACGCCACTGTACTCCAGACTCTGTCTCAAAAAAAATAAAATTAAAAAATTTTGGATTGTGGTCAGTTGGCTACACAGATGGGGAACCCATGGATACAGAAGGCCGACTATAACCCGAAAAGAAAGGGGAGTTTCTCTGGCATTAACACAGGAAGAAAAGCTGTGGAGGAAGTCTATAACAAACCTCACTCCTCTCCATCAATTTCAGGGAAGTTTGCTGTTAAAACTGGAGGTTATACAGCACTTCCTTTATATTTTGACACGCTCTCGGCACACAGTACCATCATCACTGGGACTGCAGGAACAGTGGCACCAGGATGTATGGCTGTAGTTTAGGGGATCAGTATTTGTTTTCCACAAAGACCTATCATGATCTTCTTCATGTAATCGAACATCTATCCTGGTATTTTTTTAATTGATTCAATTTTTAAAGATATGATTTGCTTGCAAATTTTTAGAAACACACCTGTTATGCAGAGCAAAGTACATTCATCCTAAAGACAGAAATAAACAGAACACCTGTGAAGTGAGGGGGTCAGATTATATTATCGCTCAGGTCCCTGCTGGGTTTGGTAACCTGTTAAAGAAACCGAAGGGGACTGGGGGAAAAATGATAAGGTGATAGCAATCTCCTGTGGCACCAGTAAAATCAGGATTCCCATTCTAAAGTTCAATCTTCTGAAAAGTCAGCTTCAATCCTGTTAAGTCTATTGTGAAACCAAAGCATTATGTATGTGCCCACACGGACTCTTGCCAACATCTATTCTGGGCATACAACTTCAACTAAGTCTGTTCAAGAGCAGAATAAATGATGTTGTCTTCAGGCCCAGAAAAAAACTAAGAAAGGAACCAAAGTGTAGCCCTTTGGAATGATTCAGACTTCTTTGAAAGAAAAGATTTAATTTTAGAAATTCTTATTCAGCATGATTAGTTTTAGTGTTCTTGAAGGAGATAGCTGAGTTTATTATGAAATTCTAGAAATTTATGATCTTATCTAGTCATATCTTTAAAACTGTCACATTGACTGTTAGGGTCTTAAAAGCAAACAAGAATGAATGTGAGAAGTGGAAATGTTCATAAGATGGTTTTAAGCTAAACTGTTTAAAAACATTTTTTAAATGTGATAAAATATACCTATCATAAAATTTACCAGTGTAAGCAATTTCTTTTTTTTAACCAACTTAACATGGGATCGCATCTTAAGCATTTTCAATTTCTAAACTGTATTTTGTCACGTACCTTGTAAACTGTCGACTCTCTTCATGAACTTCCATTTCTGTGCTTTTAAATTCATTTAGTTCTTTCCTTATTGCTGCCTAAAAAGGGAAAAAATAGATAAACAGAATTATTATTTAGGTCATACATTGCCCCAGTATACACAGCATCAATGGAAAAGATCTTTTTTTTTTTTTTTTAAGAGATAGGGTCTTGCTCTGTCTCCCAAGCTGGAGTGGAGTGGTACAATCACAGCTCATTGCAGCCTCAAACTCCTGGGCTCAAGTGATCCTCCCACCTCAGCATTCTGAGTAACTAGGATTACAGGTGTGTGCCAGCATGCTCAGCTAATTAAAAAAATTATTTTGCAGAGACGGGGTTTCAATACGTTGCCCAGGTTGGTCTTGAACTTCTAGGCTCAAGTGATCTCCTCACCTCAGTCTCTCAAAGTGCTGAAATTACAGGCATGAGCCACCATACCCAGCTTAGACATTCTTTTAGGGTGTAATAAATGTAATACCATACTATAGCCAAACTACAACCATGATAGACTTTCTTCAAGTGCACTTGGCAAAGGGGATTGGGAGGGGGCCTTTGCTAAACTCATCTTTGAGCCTGGTCTATGAGTCACACGGGACATCCCCCACCCACGATGACCACAAGGAAAGTGCAGGTCATGACATTTTCCGAGAAGCAATACCATTTTCCTATGGAAAGTTCTGCATTGAATATTGCCCACAACAACATGGCTTTAACTAGCTGCCAGAGAGCTACTGAGAAAGCAATCACATATATATTCTTTAATACTGAAGGTTTATAGACATAGAACTTACAATTTCAGCACAGCACTTAAAGCTACTCAAAGAAAATATCAAATATAATGCATTGCTATTTAAATAACACATAATCTGTGTCATGTAATTTTTGGTATTTGAGGAGATGCTTATGTCATTCAGACCGAAATGTTAACATTAGTTATCTGTTAAGTAGTGGCAGGATTATAGATGGTTTGTGGTTTTACAATTTTGCTTATTTTTATATCCTAACTTTTCTACAAAGAATGTTTTACTCATGTTTTAAAAAAGGTGCTAATAAAAACACCCCTGTAACCTCTAGGCAAAACGGACTCTTCAGCCAAAACAAAGAATGATAAGTCATAGGGAGCGACTTCACTGGGAGATAAAAAGTCTCCTTTGTGGTTGGAAAATAATAAATTTTAGAAAAGGGATCAGACAGAGGAAACCCCTGAGCCCTCTCTGTGGCTCTCTCTCATAACTATCATTCTGCAATACACAAGGCTTTCCCTCAACACTCCTTTCAATGCTATATTTAAGTCTTTCGTCACAGATGGTCTTTCTCCCCAAATATATTCCTCAGGCCCTGTAGTTTCTATGGGGAACCTGTGACTAGGACCGGTGACAATGATTCTTGCTACTGACTTTTGGAAATGAAGAAACAAACAGAGAAATACGTGTGGGCCTGAGTCCTCTGTGACACGTCTGTCCAGTTTGTCTCACCAGTCTGATCAACAATGAGGACACTTTTGCTTACCGCAAAAACTGATGCCTAGAAATATTATACAGATGAAGAAGGAGAAATAGTGAGGATGCTCTTTACCACTCACCAGTTAACATCTATAAAACGCTCTTTCTTGAAAGGAGATATTTTAAATGGAACAGTGGCAGAGAATCCTGTCTTGAGGTTCATTTTAAATTTCTTCTCCAAATGTAAGGTTTCAGCAGAGGAAGTGAAAGTGGTACACTTGGAATCAGAAGACAGGGATTCTAGTCTTGGCTCTGCCCTCATTAGCTGTGTGACCCTTACTGAATCACTTCACTCCAAACCTCAATTTTCTTATCTGGAAAACCAGGAGGAAATTCTTCACAATATCATGAGAATTAACCAAGAGCATATTTGAAAGTGCTTGTACACTGCAGAGTCAATAAAATGTCATTATTATGAGCCGCTTGAAAAACAAATTATTCTAGTCTGTGATTGGAATTAACAATTCTTTAATTGTTATTTATGAAGAGTCTACTGGAATGAAAGAAGATAATGCCAGGGAAGTTGACTTAACCATGAATAAGATAAAGTCCTTATTTGCAATAGTAGGTTGGCTACTGATCTAAGAGTATGGCAAAAATCAATGAAAGCCTTCTGTGAGGATCTATTGAGATATGGAATTTACAAAACATTACAATTGCAAATTGTGTGCTATACATCCTTTATATTAACAACATTTATAATTCACTGATGACCATATACCTATGTATAGAGAGAGACAGTTTACTATTTACAGGCTCATCCTACATGCTAATTGGCAGTGTGACTTTGCTATTTCCCCATCAAGAGGTGAAGTCTATCTCTCCAACCTTAACTCTGGATGTGTCTGGTAACCACTTTCAACAAATGAACACAGTAGAGGTGATACATGCCAGTCTGATGTAGCCCTTCACTGGCCTGGCACGTTCTGCTTCTTGTTACTTGAAAGCCAGTTGCCATGTGAAAAAAAAAAAAAGTGAGTATTCTCAGAAAACCATGCTGTGAGAAACCCAAGGTACAGGGAAAGGCCCTGGAGGATAAGATGCCGGGAAGCTAAAGAGAGAGGCCAAGGAGCCAAAGGCACCGACGGTTAGTGAAGTTATCTTGGAAGTGAATTCTCTAACCCAGCATTTCACCTGATGCCACAGGGATCTGAAACAAACTGCTGGGCTGAGCCCTTCTCAAATTTCTAACTCACAGAATTGAGAGCAAAATAAATAGTTGTTTTAAAAGCCACTAAGTTCTGGGGTGGCTTGTTAAAAAGCAGCTGATAGCCCAAAAACTATTCCAAGGCTTTAACCTTGCAGATGATACAATGGCGGCCTAGAGAGGTCACATGACTTGCTAGGGAGAGATCGCATTAACCCTTTTCCTGTTTGCCCCAAGAATACTCGCCTGGCAGCACTTACGCCTGCAGTTGTTTACCTAAAGATAAGTTTGCCATGAAATATCTTGCTTTTATTTTCGCAATGTTCTAGTAGATCGACTTTGGAAAGAAAGACATTATTCTATTTAGAGCATTATGATTTTAGTAGTGGTATTTCCATTTACAGAATATAGTATTTCTTGATTGCCGAAAATGTCAAATCCTAGAAAACACAGCATCTCTACGTGTGATGTTAACATCATTTTCAAACGGCTGTTGGCCAAAAAATCGTTTGATGAACCAAATTTTTCCGAAATAGATGATTCTGTTGTTAGGTCAATTTAGATACAACTCCAAGAACAGTGTTTATATTTTATTTTTATTTTTATTTATTTATTTATTTTGAGACAGGGTCTCACCCTGTCATTCAGGTTGGAGGGCAGTGGTGTGATCTCGGCTCACTGCAACCTCTGCCTCCCGTGTTCAAACAATCCTCCCACCTCAGCCTCCCGAGTGGCTGGGACTACAGGTGTGTGCCACCCTGCCTGGCTAATTTTTTGTACCTTTTATAGAGATGGATTTTGCCATGTTGGCCAGGCTGGTCTCAAACTCCTGGGCTCAAGCAATCCACTCCCCTTGGCCTCCCAAATTACTGGGATTACAGGCGTGAACCATTGCAATTGGCCTGTTTTTTATTTTCCACATTGAAAATCAGTCAGATTTGCTTCAGCCTCAAAAAGAGTGTTTATGTAAAATTAAATGAACACTGGCAGCGAGCTGCACTTTCTTTCTCTAAACAGGAAGAGGGTTAAGGGACAAACATGGGGCTCCTACACGAGCCTTTTTAACCTCACATCCTACAGGCTTTCCATCAAAATGAGCTTCTGGGACCCTGTCATCAGGATAATTGCTTCAGATCTGCATGTTGTGTGTGCTGGCTTACAATTAGAAATTATGTGAATGATGGCAATGAATGTGCTGTGAAATTATAAGGACTAGTTGTTTGAAAAAAATATATCAGAAAGATGTGACTACAATTAAAGAAATAGAATGCTTGTTTTAAAAATTCACTGAAGATTGATCACAGTTTTATTACAAGAGCTACTTCCTCTTGGAATAAAGAGAAAGATTTCCTGAGAGGGTTTAAAAGAGGAAAAAAGTAATTCAGACACTTTAGACAAATACATGTATAATAAACTTAACTCTCTTCTTTGCAAGGGAGACCAGGTTTTAGTCCTAATAATTCTTCACATCTATGTAAATAGGACTGATTTTTGTGAGTGTGTGTATTTTTTTTTTGAGACAGGGTCTTGTTCTGTCACCCAGGCTAGAGTGCAGGTGGTGTGATCACAGCTCACTGCAGCTTCAAATTTCAGGGCTTAAGACACCCTCCCACCTCAGCCTTCTGAGTAGCTGGGACCACAGGTGTGTGGCCATGACACCCAGCTAACTAAAAACAAAAATTTTAGAGACGAGGTTTTGCTGTGTTGCCCAGGCTGATCTTGAACTCCTGGGTTCAAGCAATCCTCCTGCCTCAGCCTTCCCAAAGTGTTGGGATTACAGCCATGAGCCACCATGTCCAGCCTGGGACTGATTTTGTTGAAAGACATGCGATAGAAAGAGCTGGCCTGAGATTATGAGGGATTAGAGCCCCAATGATGTCAGGTTGTACCACCAATGGGAAGCCATCGAACCAAAACTAGGTATTTCTAGAGTAGAAACAACAACAACAACAAAACTCTATGAGATAACAACTGAGACCAAATATACAGTAATTTTGGCATCATGAGAATCATAGAGAGGAAAAAGGAAACAAAAATATCTGAAACGAAGTTTAAAATTGGCCAGTGGTGAGTGGCAACAGGTCTGTTTCATCATTCTCAGTCAGCTCAAAGGTTATGCTGGGAAGAAGCAATAGGTGATTTGTTGAAAATGCAGACCCTGCTGCCTCCTCTGTTAATTCTGCTGTGAGGCCAGAATTAACTAGAGTTGCCACTTTTATATCCTTTGTTTATTTCTTGGATAAAATTACGATGGGATCAGGGGAGGATTTCTGGACTACTCATCAAGCTCAATGCCACAGGGAGGCAAGTGTACTCCCTTCTGTTGCTAGGGCAACAATGAACAGGGCAAAGAACAGCTCAGGGAGAACAAAGATCTCAGGCTTCCCTAGGACCTATTTAGACAGTGTGTTCCTGGAATGACAGTATGTGTTTTTCAACTTTATATCCCAGTATCTAGGACGATACTTAACATATTGTAAGTGTTTTAATAAGTGATTACTAAGTGGCCTGTTGGACAAAAGCACATCTCGTCTGAAAAAGTTCTACATTCTCTTTCACTGGACAATTTTCGACTAGATCGTAAAATGAGGAATCAACAGTGAAAATGTCACCACTGGGGAACAGAGCTTGGCTTCTCATCCCTCACCATGAGTATCACATTGGTAAGAGCTACTGTTCATTGATGAGCAGGAACTCTAGAGATATTCTACCTAATTCTCAAGATAGAGCTAATTGGCTTTATTTTACTAGTAAGTAAACCTAGGTTAAATGACTTGGCCAAGGTCAAAGAACTACCAAGTGGCCAAGTCAAGAATCCATCCATAAGTGCCCATCTCTAAAGCCTGACCCTCTCTCTGCCAAGGAGCTTCCAAGCTCTACTCTAGGAAGATGGTGACTGGCAGGCAAGCCTAGGTCTTCAGGCCAATTCGATGGCCTTCTCTGACGTCACCTGACTGCCACTGAGGGACCAGCTCATTTATCTACCTCAGTGCAGGAAACCAGGACATCTCTATTGTACTGTGCTTGTATCTGTTTCTAGTGCTCTAAGTACATACATTCTAAAACTGAAAATTTTATTTTATTTATTTTTGTTTTAGAGACAGGATCTCATTCTGTTGCCTAGGCTGCAGTGCAGTGGCACAATCATAGCTCACTGCAGTCTTGAACTCCCGGACTCAAGAGATCCTCCTGCCTCAGTATCCCAAGTAGCTAGGAATACAGGGGTGTGCCACTACACCCAGCTAATTCTTTTAGTTTTTGTAGAGAGAGGGTCTTGCTATGTTACTCAGGCTGGTCTTTAACTCCTGGCCTCAAGTGACCCTCCCACCGTGGTCTCCCAAAGTGCTGACATTACAAGTGTGAGTCATTGTGTCCCGACCTGAAAATTTTATTTTAAAGGGGAATTAAGAATCAAGTTCACAATTAATAAGGAATTTCTCCCATCACTTTTCTTTTCCAACACAAGCCATTTAACCAGACTACCAGATTTCAAAGATTCCCCACCACACCCAGCAAGGGCCTTCCTCCTTCATAGAAAGGAGAAGCATTGATTAATTATTGACTGATTGGCTACTGCTCTTTAAAATGCAAGGTGGTAGCTTAATGGAGCTAAGAAAATGGCACTAAGATAAGAGAAAGACAAGATGGTTCCTTTAGGCTGACAGAAAGCTCGTTTTTTGTTTTGTTTTGTTTTTGAGATACAGTCTTGCTCTGTCACCCAGGATGGAGTGCAGTGGTGTGATCTCGGCTAACTGCAACCTTTGCCTCCTGGGTTCAAGTGATTCTCCTGCTTCAGCCTCCCAAGTAGTTGGTACTACAGGCATGTGCCATCATGCCAGCTAATTTTTGTATTTTTAGTAGAGATGGGTTTTCACTATGTTGGCCAGGCTGGTCTTGAACTCCTGACCGCAAGTGATTCACCCACCTCGGCCTCTCAAAGTGCCTTGGATTACAAGCATGAGCCACTGCACCTGGCCTCTTTGTCTATTTTATAAAACAGAGATGGAAATATTTACTTTGAATAGTTTTCTAAAATGAGATATAGAGCTCAAAAGTTAAAAATAAAGCTCATTTTTAAACACAATAGTTAAATTACAATTTTTATATGAATTAGCTTACTGAATACAATACATTATTTTGAATCTGATCTAAATATATATATTAAAATGAAGTGTTTTAAGGTAAAAAGTAACAAAACCCAGAAATGCTTGCTAATAATGGTGATTAGCATGTGTAATTTTCATTCTAAAATAAAATACACACTAAGATCATTGATAGTCTTAGGATCTCTGGGCAATAAGTAATATTTCATCATATTTATCTTTTAACAACTAGAGGAACCAGTTTTTTCCAGTGTTAGGTAGGAAATGGTATTTTTAGAAATTCTTAAAAGTACGGTGCATTAAAGTGGTTATTTTCTTATTTTTGCATTTTGATTATTCAGATATGGCCTAATGAATATTCATCACTTGTGTATATACAATATACTACACATAAACGTCTTAAATCATTGCCTTTTTCAATTTTTGTCTTTAAAAACGTGTACTACTTAATTAATTAGTTTGTTTATTTTGAGACAAGGTCTGGCTCTGTTGCTCAGGCTGGAGTGCAGTGGCATGGCTCACTGCAGCCTCCGCCTCCTGGGCTCAAGCATCCTCCCACCTCAGCCTCCCAACTAGCTGGGATTACAATGCACACGCCACCACAGCTGGCTAACTTTTTGTATTTTTAGTAGAGATGGGGTTTCACCACATTGCTCAAGCTGGTCTCAAACTCCTGAGCTCAAGAAATCTGCCTGCCCTGGTCTCCCAAAGTGCTGGGATTACAGGCATGAGCCACCGCACCTGGCCAATATGTTTTCCTTCTAAAAGAAATTCCACCTTTTAATTTTCTTCCAGAGAAACACACACACACACATACACACAGAGACACACACAGACACACACACACATACACAAATCCACTTCTAAAAATGCTGTCCTTTAGACTTTGAAAAGTCTCAGAAGAAACGTGAGAGATACTGTCAGAAGAACAAAATGGGGCCCATCTGTGAGGAGAGACGCTCTGGGGCTCCGATCTGCAAGGGAGATGTCAAAGTCATGTGCTCTCAAAGCACTCATGAACCGAAACAAAGCCTGTGGCAGAAAACCTGGCCATGTACCTTTCCCCTGCAGCCTAGAAGTCCAGAACAAAAACCCATTTTTGTTTCAACATAAAATGTTTAAAAAACCTCCTCTCTATTACAACTAGAGATGAATGAGCTTTACCTTCCAACAAAAGTACAGGAATTAAAAAGAACTCTTTCTAGGGTATGGACAATTTAGTTTGCATACAAGAGTGGTTAGTCATTTAGACTCTCACTGCTTACGTACTTGGCCCCTGCAGTGACCTTTACTCATTTATCTGGCCCTACCTGTCATTCTGGAGTTTTGCATTTGAATAATAAGATAGCCAGGAATGGTGGGTGTAGAAAATTGTATTTTCCAAATTTGCCCAGTCCCCTGTCAAGAAGTGGAGCTAATTCCCCTTTCCTTGAAGCTTGAGCTCGTCTTATGACTTGCCTGTAACTAATAGAATATAGTGAAGTGAGACTGGATAACTTCCAAAGCCAGATCAGGAAAGGCCATATAGCTTTTACCTGGTTCTCTAGGGACATTTGCTCTGGGAGAAGTCAGCCACCATGTAAGAAGACTGATGATTCTGGGGCTACCATGTTGAAGAGGCCACATACAGGTAGTTTGGTGGACAGCCAGAGTTGAGCCCAGCCTCTGAGCCATCCCTACCAGGACACCAGACATGTTAGAGAGGCTATCTTGGACCCTCCAAAGTCGGCTATTTGTCAGCTGAATAACACTGAGTGACCTCAGTCAACCTCACGAAGAGTGGAAGAATCACCTAGCTGAGCCCTGACTAAATCCCCAACCTACAAAATCTGTAAGGTATAAAATATTGGCTGTTTTCAACCACTAAGTTTTGGGGAAGTTCACTGCACAGAAATGGTGACTAGAGCAGGGTTAACGAGGAGCCACTAAATGAGAGGTGGATGACCAAAAGCCCACAACTGAAAGGAAAGGAGGATAGAAGAAACCTTGCACCAGGTGCAGAATGCAGGACGATTTCTAGCAAAATGGCTTACCAGATGCCTTGACTAACTCTTCTATTGAAAAACAATTAAAATGCTAAACATAGCATCTAAAAGCTGCTTTAAATGTACTAGACCGCTGGGAAAAGAGTAAAAAATACTTTGACAAAATGAGGAAAAGAATATCGTGCCCAGCAAAATAAGGTAAGTGAGCAACAAAACTGGCTTTGACCTTGAGGGCATTTGTGTTAAATCTAGTGACTTTGAGCAGTCATCTTTATGACTTGGTGAAATTCAGAAGACAGACAAAACCCACCGAGGTCTAATAAATAATTCTCTCTCCGTAAGTTGGGGACCAAATGGGATACTCTCAGTGTAAGGGTAAGCTAGAATATCTGACCATTCAATGACAAACAAAAAATTGCAAGTTTGTGCTTAGAAAGTAAGGGAATAGGCAGGGAGGAATGAAATGTACCCTGAAAATTTTAAGCCATGAGTTAGACGTCATAGAGGTCTCCTGCTTCAATTCATAGTACTAAGATAGTCTAAAATAATTCATTTGGATAATCTAGTTTAAATTATATTTGATAAAACAAACTTTACAACAGAAAGCATTTCTTGAGATAGAGTAGCATAACAAAAGTTTCATCAAGAAAATGTAGGCATTCTAAACACGTATATCTAATGACACACCTCACAATAAATGAAGCAAAATTGACAGAATTATAAGGAGAAGTAAAAAAAAATACACAGAGTGGGAGATTTAACATGTCTTGTTTGTTATCTGATGGATCAAACAGACTAAAAAATAACTAAGGCCACAGAAATCTGAATAGAACTAACAAGATTGATCTGACAGGAAAATTTGCACACCCTCAAACTGTAGAACACATATTGTTTTCAAGGTTAGATGAGACATTTATAATTACTGACTACATACTTTAATCCCAATACTTAAGGCCACATCCCAGACCAATGAGATCAGGATCTCCAGAGATGCGACCCAGGCATCCACCTTCTTAAAGATCTGTAGGTGATTCCAATGTGTAGCCAAGGTTGCAAATTGCTGACACAGAGTCATTTCTAACCTTCAATGCTTGCATCAGAAAGGAAGGAAAGATGAAAATGAATGATCTGAAGAGTAGTCTATCTTAGGTTAGAACAGAACAATCAATAAAGTCCCAAAAATTAGAAGGAAGAAGAGAAAAGAGCAAATAATAATATAGAAAACAAACATATAATACAGATGACCAAGAAAACTGAAAGCATATCTTATACCTTTCCAAAAAAACAACTCCATGTAAATAAAAAGTTAAATGTCAAAAGCAAAACTATAAACACTTTAGAAGACAGTATATGAAAATATAGCTATCATTTTGGTATGCAAAGAATTTTTAAAAACAGAAACAGAATCATAAGCCATAAAGAAAAAGGATGATAAATTCAACTGTATTAAATTTAAGAATCTTGTTAAATTGATATTTGCAATATATATATATAACTGGAATATATGAAGAACTCCTATGAATCAGAAGAAATTGACAACCAAAAAAAAAAAAAATGGGCAAAAGGCACTTCAGTGGAGTGGAATCCAAATGCCCAACAGGCATATGAAAATATGCTCAACCTCATTCATTATGAGTAAAAGCACAATGAGCTATGACTTCGTAGCTTCCTCAGCCAGGGCTCTCCCTCCCGTCCCTAAGGGACTGCTCTTTGCCTCTTCTCCATAGGTACAGACCTCCTACTCCATGATTTTGCCCACTCTGTCAGTTACTGACTTTTCCTCCTATATGTTCAACCTCTCCCTTTCTTTTGACTCCTTCACAACATAAAAAATTGCTCAAGTATTTCCCATAAATTAAAAAAAATCACTCCTTTGATACCCTATCTCAGCTTCCAAATTTATGCACCCAAACTCATGAACCTTCACAATTACCAGCCATATGTTGAACGACTGCCTTATCATACTGCTACCCTTCAGAGCCCAAATTCTCAGGATTGTGTCTGATCCCGTTGTTTCCACCACAGGCTTCCACCCTTCAGGCTACCGAAATGCTCCCTCTCACCATGTCACTGCACACACGTGGCCGTCCTCCCTGACACAGTCCTTCTAGGCTGCCGTGCTACCAGTTTCTCCTCTTTCCCCACATCACAGATGTTTCTTCTCAATATTCTTTTGCTGCTTCTTCCTAAAAAGTCCCTGGAGTGCTTTCCTCAGTCTCCTTCTCTTCTATTCTTGTTTTGAACATTCTTCCTTTGTGATCTTATTCTTTCTTACTTTTCATGTCTACTTATGAGCTAAGGATTTCTGAATCTATATCTCCAATATGTGCTTGATACATAGTAGGTACTTTAAATCATGAAACCTCCTATTAAAAAGAGTCAGCACAGAGTGTGATTACATGTGCTTAAATGCCTAATTTTAGCTAAGATGCTGCATGTTTAAGCAAAAGTACTTACAATTAAAAAAAAAAAGACTGGGTATAGCATGAGTTTATTGAATACCAGATTTTACTAAGAGAGAAAAATTAGAATAATTTTAAAACGGTTGGCACAAATCTTTGCCTATGGAACCATGGTACTCATAAGGCAAAAGTCTTTCAACATTGATAGAACCCACTGTATATTTCATTTTTCATGAATTGTGTGCAATGATTTAGATTAGGGGTTGGTAAATCATGACTTGCAGGCCAAATCTGGCCCACCACCATCTGTTTCTGTAGATAAAGTTTTCTTGGAACATATACGTATCCATTGAATTACACATTGTCTGTGGCTGTTTTCATGCTACAGTGGCAGAACTGGGCAGTTGTAACAAAGATTCTATGGCCCACACAGCTTAAACTATTTTCCGTCTTGTCATTTCTATTAAAAGTGTGCCAGACTTGACAAAGATCAAACCTTTCTATTGTTAACATATCCCTTTAAAATGGTAAGTTGTGTAAGTTATATTTTCTAAATGAAGGGTAAATCCTAGATGTGAGAAAGCCCTCCCCATCTAGGTATAAAAGCAGTAGGTTATATAATAAATAAGAACTACTTTTCTCTGAGACTTAGTTGAAAGAACTACATTGATATCACTAAATGTATCACTTAAGTGGCTTAAATAATCAGAGGCAGAAAACTGTTGTAATATTTGGTAAGATCTCATCCCCTAGGATGACTTAAGTAGGAGGAATGTGTATTGGAGCTTCCAGAAAAGCAATACAATCAACACAAAAGCCACTGGGATTCTTGCCTTGTCTGCCGGTGTTAACCTGGCCCAGGGCTTGTCTGCTCGGCGGTCATAGTCGGGAGAATCCGTGACTTCTACGTACTCGTTAAATCGCAGGATCCTTCGAGCTTGTAGCTCTGCCACCGTGGGTCTCAGGCTGAGCTGCAGGAGAACAAGGAAAAAGGGAGAGTTCAGTAAACCACTTACAGCCGCATGGTGGCAAGTTTTCTATAGAGAACACTTCAAAGTTATGGTTAAATAAGGTCACTTTCAGGTTAACAAAAAAAAGAAAAAAAAGGCAACAGCATCTTGGGAATTTTTAATGAGAACTAGAAAGCAGTGTGCCCTAATTTTTGAGACTATAAAAAAATCATCATTTTAGGTAGGTCAGTCTTTGGCAACCACCTGCATTATGCTGTTTCCCCCAACTTGCCTGGCACTGTGATAAACGTCTGTCATCCCTGACGCAAGGAACATGCAATGCACAGACACAATAGTAACCCAGATGAGGAATGGCTGGTAATTAGCAAGACAAAAGTCGCAGAATTTTTAGAAATGGAAATAAAAACCTGTTTCTATAATATTAAGCCTATACATTCAGAAATGCACAAAGTTATGACCTAGAAAGGGTCCAATAAAGGGTGCGCCTATAGCACCGCTGTCCTTAAGATATTCATAATAAGGATAAGGCCCCAGTAGGACACATGCCCTTGGCCAGAAAAGCCGATGTACAAGAATGGGGAGGGGAGAGTTGATGGAGAACTGTGTACTTCCTTGAGGCCATCACTGCTTAAAATCAACTCCAACCTTAAAGATACTTCTAACAACTTGGGTTCCTTTTCGCGATCTTTGTCAAATTCAGATTTGTAATTATATTGCTTTTCTCTCTGAGTTCGTTCTCAAACTGAAGAATAAGACTGAAATGATTCTAACAGGTAAAAGAAAGCTGGCCCCTGGTAAACATGCATCATCTACTCTCTGCTACTGAGGTTCACTCTCTTTTTGGCCTTTCCTAGTTGGGTGGTATCATAGTTATCTCCAGAGAGATAGACTTAGACCTCTATGTTAGCCATAGGGCCCATTTTCATATCTTTTCTCTTATATGTACTCTGTATACAGCCAGACTACCCAGCATCTAAGTGATCCTCTTTGGAGATATCGCTTATTTATTTATTTAAACAAAGTGGGGATCTCTCTATGTTGCCCATGCTGGTCTTGAATTCCTGGGCTGAAGCAATTCTTCCATCTCAGCATCCCAAAGTGCTGGGGTTTCAGGTATAAGCCACTGCATCTGTCCAGAAATATTCCTTATTTTGCACTGGGTCTACATCCTGTAGTCATTAACAGCCCTTTCCTGTCAATTTCCTCCTGAACTAAGCCAATATTTGAATATTCAAAGCACTCAAGGACTTCTAGAAGGCCTGGACCCATACCCTGAGCCCACTTGAGCTGGAATGTCCCAACTATGGCTCCCTCTATCTTCATAGAGCCCTGGTAGGCAATGGACAAGAGAGAGAATAATCTAATGATCTGTTATACTGTAGTTGCTGCCCAATCTATATCGCTAGCTTCTTGTTGCCACTTTGGGGCAGGTGGAAATAAGGAGGTAGAGAAGCCATTGTTCCTGAGGACTGGCTAGAAGGAAAGTGGCCAATGGCAACAAAGGTTAGAAATTCTCCATCCAGCCTTGTCTTCAGGATTATGTCAATCATGAGGTAGCTACCAGTGCTACAGGCTGGCCTGCACCTACATGCTTCTGTTGCAGACTCCCTGGCCAGCCCACAAAAATGTGGGTCAGGTCGCACTCCATGGAGATGTCATGTTTTAGTCACTTTATCCTTTTTTTAGGTGCAAAAGGTATGTCTGAAGAATTATTAGGATTTATAATGAAATATAAACTCTGATGGTGCTTAATTTTTCCAAAGGCTATTATTATTTTAACACAGAAAAAAGTGATGGCCCTAACATCAGACTTATATATTCATAAATAGGTGGCAACAATTGTCTGAGTTTGGGAGGTAAGACATTTGTCAATCTGAGTAGCACTGTAGCAGCCAGGCTGGATGATCAAGTTCATGTTATAAATTACTTACCCAGCTCTGATGTGGAATAGTGGGAAATCTTCAGGAGTAACAAAATATTTATTTAATATTTCCAACACTAAATGGAAAGTGCAAGCATTTTAAGGAATAATTTTTATTATAATTAAAAACTTTTTTCACTTCTTTTTTTTCTTTTTCTTTTTTTTCTTTGTTCTAATCAAATGAGATTAATTTTTAATTAATTAATTATTATTTTTTTTTGGGAAAAAAGGTCTCACTATGTTGCCCAGGCTGGTCTTGAACTCCTGGGCTCAAGCAATCCTCCTGCCTCAGCTTCCAAGTAGCTGGGACTACAGGTGCATGCTACTGCACCTGGCTCAACAATTTTTAAAAATAGAAATATATGCATTGAAATGTTAATAATGGCCATCTCTGAATGAAAGATATATTTTTCTTTTTTTTGTATCTTTAAAAATTTTCACACAGAGTACATATTTTCATAGAGTAAATGCAATTTTAAAACACTTGATTGTTAATTTATCAAAATTAATACAACATACAATTATAAACATCATTTATAGCATGTGCATTATATTGATTTTTTTTTTTTTTTGAGACAGAGTCTCACTGTATCTCCCAGCCTGGAGTGCAGTGGCACAGTATCAAGTCACAGAAACCTCCGCCTCCCGGTCTGAAGCAGTCTTCCCACCTCAGCCTCCTGAGTAGCTAGAACTAGAGGCATGTGCCACCAGGCTGGCTAATTTTTGTACTTTTTGTAGAGATAGGGTTTCACCATGTTGCCCAGGCTGGTGATTTTGATGTTTACGATTACAGACTAATAGGAGCAATTATTCCTAAACATCCGATTTACATATAGAGAGAAGATCAGTATTTTTAAAAAACACAAAGTATATCTCAAAACACATATGTTCACTAATAGTCACGATTTCATCACCTTTCTGCTGAGTCTGCGTTTAAGTTCCATTTTTGCTTCTTGTTCCTCTTCTTCATTCTTTTCTGTTTATTAAAGGGGGAAAGTTATGTTGACAGTTACTATAGATTATTTTATAATCAGAAAAATATATCAGGCCACAATCATGTGACTCTAACAAATAATGATCAAATACTACACCAACATCATTAACAAGCTGTCAAAAGATTTTGTAGAAAGGTTGATCATCTTATACACACACACACACACACACACACACACACACACACACACGTATATACGCATTTTTTTTTTTTTTTTGAGGGACTGGTTTACTAATTTTAAACGTTTTTGCTTCCTGATGTCTTGTTCTATGCTTAAAAAAAACACAGGAGTGTCCATGTTCTAATGAAAGCCCTCTATTGCTGATCATCTCATGGGCTTATAAGCACAATTTACCAGAATTCAGATAAAAATTTACTTCTGAATCTGGCCTTCATAGGAAAATCTGAGACATATTAAAAGAGCAAATTAGAACCATCCGATGCATGTCTGAGCTGCTGATTTCCATTCAAATCCAACCAAAATATTTGATTTGTCTTCCTTGGTTTCCATAGAAGCAGAATGTAAGCATTTCCTTGGACTTTGCTTTCAAACCAGAATGTTCTAAATGAGGTTATGATGTACTGTGGGTGGAAATTATTTATTTTCTTGTGACTTTGCCATTCCAAAGTCTTCTCTTTCTCTAGTGATTCACCAAGTAGTACAATTTTATGCTGCCCAACAGATGGGATTTAAAGAAAAATGTCCAAAATCTTTAAAGAAAAATGTCCAAAATTTTTAAAGAAATAAGCATCCTTCAGGTTTTGCTGTTTGTTGCTTACTAGAGGAACTTCTCTCTGTTGATTCCTTTAGCTCATCATCTGTTCGATCAGCGAGTGTACATTTTGCTTCTTGGATACCGATGCTTATGATAGACTATGTTTTAGAAAGTGCTATTATGAACTCTTTTGGAGGAAAATCACACTGCATAAAGATTTGACCAAAAGGTTGCAAAAGGAAAACTTCTTCTGTTTATTTACTTTTATTTTATTTTTTGGGACGGAGTCTCGCTCTGTCACCCAGGCTGGAGTGCGGTGGCATGGTCTTGGCTCACTGCAACCTCTGCCTCCTGGCTTCAGTTAAAAATTTTTTTAAAAATCCATGACAGGTATGAAATATATTTATTTTAAAATTCAAATAGACTTTTTACAACTAAGACTATTCTTACTGTAAATAAAATATCAGTATTCAATATTTGCAACATCTGTATTTGTTAGTTGAACAGGTTAAATTCTCTATCAGTTTTCCTTCTCTGAACAGGGAAAAGATTTTGTGTTCTTCTGAAATAATAACTTGAATGCATAAGAAAGAAGGTGATTAGACAAAGGGTGAACATAAATTGTAATCACCCACAAGACAAGAAACGAGTTAATATCCTTTCATTTTGTGCCAAACAAATTTTGTTATAATTTACATTTCTTCCTATGAAAGTATTGTAGGTTTTTAATTGCTTCTCAAAATATATACCGTTTCATATCCTTAAAAATGCATACTTAGGTTCAAGAATTACCTCATATGAGTTGGATGAAGCTTGTGAATTTTCAAAATACATAATAAACAAACGCCACACTGTGGTTCCTGTGATTCAAACCAGAGCTTTACAAGGTGACGTGATAGTGAAAATAAAAATAAAATTGTTGATATTGTTGATAAAAATGGATGATATTGTTAGTGATATTGATGACATTTAAGGAAAACATAATTCTTTTTTTTTTTTTTTGAGACCGAGTCTTGCTTTGTTGCCCAGGCTACAGTGCAGTGGATCTCGGCCCACTGCAACCACCACCTCTCAGGTTCAAGTGAGTCTCCTGCCTCAGCCTCCCTAGTAGCTGCAATTACATGTGCATGCCATCATGTCAAGCTAATTTTTTGTACTTTTAGTACAGATGGGGTTTCACCATGTTGGCCAGGCTGGTCTTGAATTCCTGATCTCAGGTGATCCGCCTGCCTCGGCTGGGAAAATATAATTCTTAAAACATTTTTGTCCATTCTTCTTATGCAGTGTTTATGCTATATTTTTAAGGTACTTTTCAAAGATGAAAATATTGGCCATAATACATCCCAAAGCTAACGAATGCTCCAGTCTTCATTAAATATGCAAAAATGACATTTCCTTCAAGGGAATATTAGAAAGTTTTGCCTTATTAAGCATATTGTACGAGTAGTGCTACTAGGTAACAGTGATGTCTGAAAAGAGGCCAACTACAGTTAGAGAACTGAATTCATTTTTGACATCAGGAAGTGACTTCTTTATATTTTCCATGTTCGAAATTGTACTTTTAGTGAAGTTAGAGGAGGAGGGTGAGAGGTAGAGGGAAGCCAACATGACTGTTCCTCTGAATCTTCATTTTTATTTTTATTTATTTATTTTTTTGAGACAGAGTCTTGCTCTGTCACCCAGGCTGGAGTGCAGTGGCATGATCTTGGCTCACTGCAACCTCTGCCTCCCAGGTTCAAGAGATTCTCCTGCCTCAGTCTCCCAAGTAGCTGGGACTACAGGCACCTACCACCACACCCAGCTAATTGTTTGTATTTTTAGTAGAGATGGGGTTTTATAGTGTTAGTCAGGATGGTCTCAATCTCCTGACCTCGTAATCTGCCTGCCTCAGCCTCCCAAAATGCTGGTATTACAGGCATGAGCCACAGTGCCTGGCCTGAATCTTTATTTGTATTTTGTAGAGATGGGCTCTCCCTATGTTGCCCAGGCTGGTCTTATCTCCAGGCCTCAAATGATCCTCCTGCCTTAGCCTCCCAAGTAGCTGGGATTACCAGCATAAGCTACCATGCCAGCTTCTCTCAATCTTATTTGACAGTCATTGTAAAATCTGTCATGAAGTCAAGATTAAACCTTAAACTCAGAATTTAAAAATTCACCAAGTTTTTTGTATGCTTCCTTCATTTTTGATTCATTAAAGGACTAATTATAAAGTAGAATGTAAATCTTCTGGTCAATTTAAACAGGCTGGAGGGATATTCATGAAGGAAGTGAGGTGGTTCATTGACAAATCTTGCTCTCAGTGACTCTCATCAGAGTAGAGAGGGGCGAATATTTCTGACAAGCCGCAGGAAGCGTTTTCCATAAATAAACAAATAAAACATGTGGTTAAACAGCAACGGGTACTACAGGAAACCCGCCTGGTGAGCAGTGCTACCCAGAGAATTTTGTGGATGAGCTAAAAGGAGAAGAAAGAAAAGTACAAAAGTACCAGCAACTGGAACATTATATTCTTGAGTTGTTAATTCAGATAAAATGGGTTCAAAAAGCCAACATTTGTTGTGGGTTTGTTTCTCTTTTTGCTTTTTACATGTTTCCATGTAGGTTTTTTTTTTTTTTTTTCCAATTTTTGGTGGAGATGAGATCTCACTATATTGCCCAGGCGGGTCTCAAACTCCCGGCCTCAAGCAATTCTCCTGCCTTGGCCTCCCAGGGCTTCGAGATTGCAGGCATAAGCCACCTTACCTGGCCTCATGTGGGTGTTTTTAACAAATTAAAAAACATGCATAAGCTTAAAGTGTGTTTAAAAAAGCTGGATCAACAGATGCACAGATATGTCATAAAGCAAGATGTTAATGATAGACTATAGATGGTAGATATAGGGGATTTACTGTAAAATTCCTTGAACTTTTCATGTTTAAAAATTTTCATAATAAAATATTGGGGAAAAATACATGCAGAATTCAAAGTCCTAATATATTTTTCTCTATAGAAGACATAGCTAGAATTACATTCTTAGCTAAATACATCACCTTTCTTGATTAGCAAAAGTTTACCTTTTTAGTACCAAAAGTTGCTTTTTATTTTTTCAGTTTGTAGGAACTGGTTCTAAAATGCATGACTAAATATTATATACATATATATATATATATATATATATATATATATTTTTTTTTTTTAAAGTTCTAGTGTCACCAAAATAATTAGGAAAGACATCAAGTAGAGTGATATGGGGAATGACACTAAGAAATATCATTTTTCTTGTGGTCACCAATGAAAGCTAATGGCATTTATTTGCATCTGACTCATGTTTATTAAACTCATGGGCTCTAAAAATTGTTGAATGTTTTATTCTGTGAATTAGTTTCCTAGTTTGTCAAGAAAAGACGACCTAGTTAGGGCCAGGACAGTGGCTCATGTCTGTAATCCCAGCACTTTGGGAGGCCGAGGTGGGCAGATCACAAGGTCAGGAATTTGAGACCAGCCTGGCCAACATAGCAATACCCCATCTCTACTAAAAATACAAAATTAGCCAGACGTGGTGGTGCATGCCTGCAGTCCCAGCTACTCCGGGCAGCTGAGACAGGAGAATCACTTGAACCCAGGAGGTGGAGGTTGCGGTGAGCCGAGATTGCGTCTCTGCACTCCAGCCTGGGCAACAGAGTGAGACTCCATCTCAGAAAAAAAAAAAAAAAAAAAGATGACCTAGTTAAAGTAAGTGTCCTTAAAAACCACGCTGTATCACACACTTTTCTACTGTTCTCGAACAAAAGCTGGAGATGAAACATACAAACAAACAAACAAGAGCAATCTATGTGGAAGAATCAAGAAAGAGGAAAACAGGCTGAGTAGAGTGTAAGTTAGGCCATTCAGTTTCCTGTGACTGCTCAGGGAAAGATGACCTCTCTCAGTTTTCTTCTGCCTTCCTTGGCTGTACAATACTGGGTCAGGAGATCATATGCCAACTTATCAGCCTCTCCAGACTGGAAATATGTCTCTGTTTCCAGAAATAAACATGCTTAGGTGAACTTAGAAGGAAGGAAAAAAAGGCTGGAGTCAAATCTGAAGTGTCTCTCTCACTCTTTCCTCCAGGAAAACAAGATATAAAGGCCAATGCAACACTTAAGATCAATGTGCGATGTTTCTAGATCTATGAAACAGTTCTTCAAATAACTAAATTCCAGTGTGGTTTGGCACTGCTAATGTCACAGGATCAAGAAATATTTACCTAAAAATTGGTCTTCCTTTTTTTTTTTCCTAGGTATTGGATCAGGCATCCAGCAAGACATAATCTCTGTGTTTTTTAGGAGCTTAGGGTCTGCATTTGAGCTTGCTTAAAACTTAATTCAACAAGTATTTCCCAGGAACCTATCATGGAAAGCAATGAATCTTTTTGGTTTATTATCAAAATTAGACGCTGCTTCTACTCTTCCTCAGAAAAGCAAAAACATAAAATTTTCCTTCTTTTCTAATCACAAATTTTTCCTCCTCCAAATTGGCTTTTCTGTACATTTGTAGCCACTTAAGTCCTTCTTGGGACTGTATTCTAGTTATGTTCCAAAAAAGCCAGAAACAAGCATTCTGAAGAAAGTGATCCCATAGGCTGGGTGGATGGCAGTTTGTATTCACTGTTGAATTGATTTCATACTAACAACTGTAATACAATATGCTACTAAAAATTTTTTTTCCTAAAGGAAAGAAAAAGTAACTTGGATTGAAGAGGAGGGGTCTTCTGGGAGGCCAAGATAACTCGAAAAGCCTGGTTGACAAGGATTTCCCCCACACCATGGGTCATTATTATTGCAGTACTATCCAGAGTTTTACCCATGTTCTTTGATATTTCATGCAATAAAAAGATCTTTTGAAACTGGGTTAACAATGTATAAAACTACAGCTAAGCTCAATTTAAAAATATTTGTTTCTCAACTCACTGGCATGTCTGACCACATTGACAGACAGTAGCATGATAAACTTCATTTCTATTAGCTTTCTAGCTTTAACATAATAACTCCAATAAATACTACTTCAGGGATGAGTGAAAACTAAAGTCAGAGAGAATAGAGGGAAAAATTGGAAGACGAATGGAGAACTTTTTAGTGCTGAGACATTATAAGCAACTCAAGAGGGAATCATAACATAGGAAAAGAAATGGATTGAAAATTTTGTTTTGAGTTATTTGTTAAACTAGCAACAAACTATATTATTAACAATAATATAGGAACATTTGATTTATTTCTTTGCGGATTGTTTTGGCCTCTTCTTTGACATTTATTTGCAGGAAGACTAGAGCATTCTTTTTCTATTTAATATGTGGGTGAAAGAATACATGGAATATATTTCATCTTTCTTAAAGACAATTGTCATGACCATGACTCTGGTCTGGGGAGGGGTGGATATAAAGCTCAAAGCCATAAAATAAAATACACAATTCAAGAAATTAAAAAATATATAAACAATTACATGTAAATGTAACATAAATGGACCATTTCAGTCCATCATGAGTAAACGAATATATAATGGTTTGTTACTGATAAATGCATCATCTGTAGAGGCAGCTTGCTAATGATTACACAAGGAATCATTCTATAGTATAGAATACTCACGTTTTAGGATGTTTCTCTGCTCTAATTCTTCAGATGTGGGCCTCTGGCTCAGCCTCCTATGATGACAAAAAGGATATATTAAGGTTACAAACAAGGTACCCTAGTAGGAGACTCAAAATAAAACAACAAAGTTCTATTTTTCATGTTTTGAGAAAGAAAAATCCATTTTTAAAGCTGCAAAATAAAAGTCTCCTTCTCATTAGTTTGGAGACTACGGATCATGGCTGAGGCTGCTCACTAACCCCCATCACGCAGTCTTCCTTCCATTTAGCAACAGATAGGCCTGAATGTTAGCTAGGCACCTGACTACAGACTTCCGCCTCCCTGGAAGCCAGGTGTGATGTTGTGATTGGGTTTCTGCAATGGGATGTGAGCAGAATGATGTTTGTTATTTCCCCTTCTCATTCTTAAAATGCCTGGGTGTGTGTTCCCTTTTTTCTCTTTCCTTTTTCTGCAGGCTAGAACTTTAGCATGGTGGCGTGAGCCAGCTTTGATCATGCAGATGAGACCATTTAGAGGGATGGGAGAGCAGCAAGACAGAAGGAACATGGGTGCTAGGCTGACCTCAAGAAGCTGTGCTCCCCCTCATGCTGGATGGCCCACTTACCTGGGCACTGTCATGTGAAAAGGTAATACACATACCTAGTTTGAACCACTGTAGTTTTTGGCCTCTGCTACAGCTTATCTTATAGCCTAATTAATATACAGCTCATTAGGGTCTACAACAGGCTGTTGTTCAATCGTTCCCACCAACTGAGATGACCAATCTACGCTGCACAGTGGTATAAGTGAAATGCCGCTTTTGGGACCTCAAATGAATATATTATATATAAAGTTATAGGTCCTTCCCATCTGCCTTCAAGAAAACCCATGTTTGTGATTAGTCGCTATTTGTACATGAGAGCTGAATGTCCTAATAACCTTTTATAACTTAGTTATTGGTCTTGTTTACATTATTAATTTACTGTTAATCAGGGAGAAAAACTGTCTCTGGGCATAGGCTGAATTTGTGCAAATTAAATAAAAATACATAAAATGTACTTTTTTTTAAAGAGAAAGGGTCCAGCTCTGTTGCCCAGGCTGGAGTGCGTGGTGTGATCATGGCTCACTACAGCCTTCAACTCTTGGGCACAAATAATCCTCCTACCTTAGCCTCCCAAGTAGCTGAGACTATAGGCATATACCACCATGCCCAGCTAATTTTGCTTTTTTATTTTTGTAGAGATGGGGTCTTGCTATGTTGTCCAGGCTGGTCCTGAACTCTCGAGCTCAAGCGATCCTCCTGCCTCTGCTTCCCAGGGTGCTGGGATTATAGGTGTGAGCCACTATGCCTGGCTGGGTAATCTTAATATAAGATAGTACTACTAATTCTAAATGTTTATGGCTATGACAGAAATGGTAAGAGGAATTGAAATTAATGATACTTTAAATATCTCACTAAAATGTTTGTTAAACTGTGATCTTCATCAGAGCTACCTTGAAACTAACTTAATTGAGCAGACAAAAGAACATATTGAATATCTACATTTATGCCAGCCAGGTTTTCTGCCATCCATATCCCCATGTATCCTGTGCTACATAGCTGTACTATCAATACTCTATACTACGCCACAATAAGCCACCCTTTTTTTATTTAGTGTCTCTTCCCTTTGGGTTGTCTTTCTCTCCTTTCCCATCCACTGAAACCTTACAGATGATTAAAATAATATCTTGAAGATAGGTATTTGGCGTCTCCTGAAAGTGAGAATTAAAGGCTCCTGGTTCTTTGCTTATTTACAGCAATTTATAAACAGACTATACATCTATTAAAACACTTATCACACAGGTAATTATAAAGATAATAATTACAGCTATCATTTAGTCAGTTTTAAAAATCCAAGTACTGTGTGTGCTAGGTGCTTAGTTTACATGATCTTGAATCCTCAAAACAATTCAGCAAGGTAGCAGCCAGTTCCAATTTTACAGATGAGGAAACGAAAGATGAGGAACGCCTAAGGTAAAACACTAGTAAATGCTAGTGCCAGAATTCATACTCAAGTCCTTTGACTTAGATGCTTGTGCTTTTCACATGACCCCATCGTGCAACATATAATTCTGTCTCTCATTAGACATGGAGTTCTCTATGGCTGGAACTGTGGGTAATTTATCGTTCAATGACAGTGATTAGATGTGCTTTGTTTGTACAAAAATAATTCTGTAAAATTTACATTTTAATAACAGTGAAAACTCTGATCTATTAACTTATTTTATTTTTTTGTGAGACAGGGTCTACCTTTGTGGCCCAGGCTGGAGTGCAGTGGCATGATCTCAGCTCACTGCAACCTCCACCTCCTGGGCTCAAGCGATCCTGCCACCTCAGCCTCACAAGTAGCTGGGACTGACTACAGGTGCATGCCACCAAGCTCCGCTAATTTTTTTTTTGGTAGAGGTGGGGTTTTGCCATATTGTCCAGGCTGGTCTCAAACTTCTGGGCTCAAGGGATCTACCATCTCATCCTCCCAAAGTGCTGGAATTATAGGCATCAAGCCACCGTGCCCAGCCCATTGACTTTTTTTTTTTTTTTTTTTTTTTTTTTTTGAGACAGAGTCTTGCACTGTTGCCTGGGCTGGAGTGCAATTGCGTGATCTCGGCTCACTGCAACCTCTGCCTCCCGGGTTCAAGCAATTCTCTTACTTCAGCCTCCCAAGTAGCTGGGATTACAGGCACCCGCCACCACACCCAGCTAATTTTTTTTTTTTTTTTGTATTTTTAGTAGAGACGGGGTTTCACTATGTTGGCCAGGCTGATCTTGAACTCCTGACCTTGTGATCCGCCCACCTTGGCCTCCCAAAGTGCTGGGATTACAGACATGAGCCACCGCACCTGGCCCATTGACATTTTTGATAGATATAGTCTATGTATTTATAAAGGCTTTTGAACTTTTGGGGGTTGCAATGGAATCCTAATCTGTAAGAGAGACAGAAGCTATCTCAGTTGGATTGTTAGATCGGAGATGGAGAAGGCGCCTCCCATCCCAGCCCAAACATACACCTATATTCCCATCCCAACTCAAACACACACCTACACTCCCGTCCCAGCCCAAATACACACCTACACTTCCCTGGCTCTTCCAGGAGATGCATACGTATCATTTCCAGGGCATCCTTGATGAAGTGTTTAGAAAACTGGTACTTCATGGGATTCCACAGTGTCAGCTTCTCAGTATTTTCATTGGTCCCTTGTTTTTGAACATTTGATTTGTTTTAATTTGTCATTGCTATAAAAGCCTTGTAATAAACATCTTTGTAAGATATAGCATTTCCCCCCTTTAGATTATTTCCTTTTTATATAGTCCTCAAATGGAATTATCATCCAAAGAAACAGACTGCTTCATAATTCTCATATCATACTGTTAAACTGCTCTTCAGAAATACTGAAAAGGTGCAATGTATATGTGTCCTATTTGCCCATAAACTTGCCAACATTGGGTTTAATTTTTAAGTTTTTTTTTTTTTTTTTTAAGACAGAGTCTCACTCTGTCACCCAGGCTGGAATGCAGTGGCGCAATCTCGGCTCATTGCAACCTCCGCCTCCTGGGTTCAAGCAATTTTCTGCCTCAGCCTCCTGTGTAGCTGGGATTAGCAGGATTCTAGGCACCCGCCACCACGTCTGGCTAATTTTCGTATTTTTAGTAGAGACGGGGTTTCACCATCTTGGCCAGGCTGGTCTTGAACTCCTGACCTCGTGATCCACCAACTTCGGCCTCCCAAAGTGCTGGAATTACAGGCGTGAGCCACCGTGCCCTGTGGCTTTAATTTTTAAATGTGCTTTACTAGTTTAACTGCTGTATAATAATTTAAATTACATTAATAATAATAAAATTTTATTGAGTGCTTGCTATGACTCAGATACTAAAGTATCTTAAGTGTATCATCTCCTTTAATCCTCCCAAGCTCTTGGGTTAGTTAGTTCCATTTTACAGATGGGGCCAAGCAGGGACTCTTTCCTGCCTTGTCCTAGAGATTGTATTTCTGCCAGTTCTGGATAAGCCCACACTTGGATGTTGAATAACCACCTCTCACAATGGCTATGGTCATGATGATTTTCATTAAATTTATCACAGCCCCAAATATCTTTTCAATCTGTGGCCACAGGCCTCTCATCCTTTCTTGGCAGATGGTTTTTCTCTGGCCCACAGTGAAAAAGGTGACATTTATTTCTATTAGGTTTCATTTTATAGAATGAATCCATCATACCCTGATTCTATAAAGTGTATCTATTGTCCCTGAAAGTTCACACCACCCATTTGTTTAACTTGTCTGCTGATTCTTCTTCATTGATAAAAATGTTTACTCTCTCTCCATTTAGTTACATATTCCTCCATTTCTTCCATTATGATTTTCTGGAGATGGATTTCTTGGGCCTGGAGTTAAGAGAATAGTTAAGTATTTAAAATGTGGTTGTTGCTATTACTGTGAATGCAATCTCCCCTTTTCATTGTATTTTCTTCTATGTATCAATATTATGTAAATATAATGTTGATTTTTTAATAGGTTAATCTTAGGCAAACCTGCTGAAATTATTACATATAGCAATTTTGGGTCGGTTTTTAGAGTTTTCTAGGTATATAATGATGTATAATAATGGTATATCTTTCCTATAATTTAGACCTTTTCTTTACCACAAATAATTGTGACCAGAATTTTGGTACAGTAAGGCTAAGGAATTTTTGTTTGCTTCTATTTTTGAAGAAAATGACTTTAGGGTTTCTCCCTATAGTAAGATATTTAGCATTATTTTATTTTATTTTTTTGAGACGGAATCTCAGTCTGTTGCCCAGGCTGGAGTGCAGTGGTGTGATCTCGGCTCACTACAACCTCTGCCTCCCAGGTTCCTGCCTCAGCCTCCTGAGTAACTGGGATTACAGGCGCCCATCACCATGCCTGTCTAATTTTTGAATTTTGGTAGAGATAGGGTTTCACCATGTTGACCAGGCTGGTTTCAAACTCCTGATCTCAGGTGACCTGCCCACCTTGGCCTCTCAAAGTGCTGGGACCACAACATCTCATTTGTTTAGGATTTTAACAAAACGTACACAATTTTCTTTACTGCTGCTTTGGCATTTATTGAGGTGGGTATATGATACTTTACACTTTTTACTCCTATGATAAACAATGAGGACATTCTGTTTTGAAGGGATACACCCTATTTGCATTATTATTTTATGCAAATATTATTCAATGATTTAAATTCTTCTTCATGGCAAAACATAAACAAGAGCAATAAAACAATCAGGAAACCTAGAAGCGTATACTCTCTTACATAGGGTAGAAAGTACAAAACAGGAGACAGTATACGAAAGAAAATTGGGCAGAGAGCCCAGGAGCTGAAATTCTACTTCTGGTTCTGCTACTCAGCAACTGCCTGTCCTTGAGAATTTTCCTTAATCTCTCTGCGCCTCAGAGAGGCCCCTTGTTTTTTCTTGGTAAGATGACAAGTTTAGACTTGTAGGTTTTTCCAGCTCAATACCATTAATCACTTTAGCCCCTCTTGCTTCTGCTGGCTCTTTCCCTGAAGCCAGAAATGGTCACAGGTTAGGGCTGAATTAAGAAGATGAGAGTGAGAGAGACCACTGGTGAACATTCCCGAATTTCTCCCAGAGTCGTTAATTTCTCTTCTGGAGCAGAGATACCCTCTAAGCCTCCCACTGGGTTCCCTGGTAGGCTGTGCTCTTCCTTCAGATGGACGCCACAGCCGCTGCCTCTGACATCTTTCTGCACATCTCAGCCATAAGGAGGTAACTTAGGGGTTACTCTTCCTCTGGAGAAATGGTCAACAGCCTCCGTGCCAATCCTGCCCCCAGTTATATCACTTTCAAGCAAGGACAGCAAATTTCCCCCACCTCCAAATCCTGCTCTGGGATTCTAGACAGTTCCTTTCTCCCAGTTATGCACTGTGTTGTGTATGCAGATAAGATAAGTCAGCAGAACAACTAATTCTTACATGTGTTCAAACTGATCATCAAAAGTAAGACCTTTGACGTGAATGAACACTCACTTCTGTTAAAACTGCCAGTTAAATGGACTTGTAAAGTCACCAGTGGCAAAAGCAAAAATCCAATACTATGGTGGAAGGCAGGTAGGGACGTCAGATGATCCATTTACTCGAAGTTGCAAGCGGGAAGTGTAGATATGAGGGTTATGGTTACCTGACTTGGATGGGCCAGACCATAGAAGGGAACTACTATTTCTACAGTCTCACAGTCCACAGGGCAGAACCTCATGGCATTCACAGGAATGCTACTGAGTTCAAAAATTAGGCCAGGATTGTTGAGCAAACTGATCTGCAGGCCAAATCCAGCTTTAAGAATAAATAATGTTTTATTGGAACATGGCCACACTCATTTGTTTATCTATTATTTATGTCTACTTTTATTCTACAGCAGCACAGCTGAGTAGCTGCAACAGAGACTGTCTGGCCAGCAAAGCCTGAAATGTTTGCCAACTGGTCTTTAAAAAAAGTCTGTTGACCCCTGGAATAGGCTTTGGCGACCTCAAAGCCACTGGCTAGCTGGGCCAAAGGACGGGTTCTTTGAATGGTTCATCATCCAAGACCAACTTTAAAAGACCTGATAGGCCAGGTCTACTGTACATAAGGAATTCACAATACCCCGTTAGGTAGGAAGCTTCAGAAGGTGAAAAACACAAATTAGTCAGTAGTGTCCTAAAATGGTAGCAATTACCTGACTAACTTGGTTCCAATCTGTTGTCGGATTTCCTGCCTCTCTTCTTCAGATGTACGCTGCAAGATGTTTTTGTCCTCTAATTCTTTCTTAGATGGTCTGTTGCCAAGTTTGATAGCAAGAGTATCCCTCCGTCGGATTTTACTTGCCAAAGCACCTGAGGATTGAAAAAGAGCAGAAATGCAGAGAGAGAGCCTTTTAGCCAGTGGCACTCGGGTTACACATGGCATGGTCTTTAAACAGAACCTAGACCAAATTCTTTATCCTCATGTAGGAGGAGAATCTTAATTAACCTAAGGAAAAAAAAGACTTGAGTTGGATGCAGTTCATTTTGAAAAGACTGAAGAGCTATTTCTTTTTAATGTTCTGAAAAATATTGGGACACCATGAACAAACTTCAACGTATCACTTCATCATTTGGAAAGTGATATCCGCAGTGTATTTTGTTGAGAGGGTGGATCACAGAAATGACTGATTGCACAATGTTTTTTCTTTTTCAAGTTTAAAAAAGTTCCTTTGCTTTTATTCTGTACAGTTAATCCTTGTCTCCTTCTTTCGTCTACTCAGACGTCATCCTGGCAGAGTCTATGAATGTTTAACCCTTAATTACTGCAGAATCCTAAAAATTTCATCAGATGATAAGTAACACCAAGTGGATGATAATGGTTTTATTTTAATTTTTGCTCTGTTCAAATTAAAAGGGATTTGACAAAGTGCTATTTAATCACAATATATTAATAACTTGTCATACTCCACAGATTGAAACCCATAGTGAATCACTCCCATGTTATCCTGCCCAAAGCTTAAAAAAGAAAAAAAGCACTTTCCAGATCTCTAAGTTATAGTAGGTTAGTGCAAAAGAAACTGTGGTTTTTGCCATTATTTTTAATGCATAAATGATAGTATTTCCCAGAAGGCCAACTATCTTACTTGTTGTGGATGAATGATTGTTTTTACTGCTAACAAGGTATTTGGCATTTTTTAATTATTATGTTTTGAGATGGAGTCTTGCTCTGTCTCCCTGGCTAGAATGCAGTGGTGTGATCTCAGCTCACTACAACTTCTGCCTCCTGGGTTCAAGCAAATCTCCTGCCTCAGCCTCCCAAACAGCTGGGATTATGGGCATGCGCCACCACACCCAGCTGGTTTTTGTGTTTTAGTAAAGACAAGGCTTCGCCACGTTGGTCAGGCTGGTCTTGAACTCCTGACCTCAAGTGATTCACCTGCCTCAGCCTCCCAAAATGCTGGGATTACAGACATGAGCCACTATGCCCAGCCTCTTAATGCTAATGAGGTATTTGGCATTCTTGACTCATTCCTCCCTCCTCGATTTTTAAACCACAGTATAAAAGTGAGTGAAAATTTCAAACACCTCCAATGAGTAAGCCAATGAATCTGCATTGACGATCTTTCTTCAAGAACAGTCCTAGAATGGAAGGGCTCTCTTTGGTCATAGTGAGAAAGGTCTCTGTCATTAGAAAGCTTTGATTCTCAGCACAAATACCAATATGCACATCTAGCTTATCTAGCTCATCAACAAAGGCCAGATCCAGCCGTGTGACATCATCTTCTGGAAAGGCCTCCCATCAAAAGCTAAACTTTAGGATATACACATTTCTAATTTGAGAAAGGAGGATGAGGGGAAAGAAAACATCAGATGTCTGGTTCCTAATGAGGCTTTTATTCTTTACAAAGTGCAGCTGCTTCTGTTTATCGCCCACGCTCCTCCCTAGCTCTTGAAAAGTCTTACTTTCTCCGCTGCCATCCTCATCTTCGTCCTCGTCCTCGTCATCGGTGTACAAGATAGGCCCGTCTGAGTCAGAGTCATTGGCTTGGTATTCCCTTTGGCCTTCGTCTTCTGAGGCACTAAAGAATTCTGAAGATTCGTCCATCAGCCCAGGAGTCAGTAGCTGAGGCACTGTCTTCCCCAGCTCCTCTTTGGTTGTGAAACTGTTAAAGGCAGAAAAGCAAGGAAGTGATGTGAAGCTCACAGCAGCCCTTGGGGGCACCAACGCCATGAAAAAGAGCTCTAGTTTCATGGGCTTCCTTCAGGCTGGGAAAAGCAGACATTTGACATAGGCCAGGCTAAAGTCACTGAAATGAAACCTTAATTGTCAAGGTTTTACATTTTTCATCTGTAAAATGCAAAGGCTTGGTATCTGATACATTTAGCAAACAAATAGGATAAAACTACATTTTCAAAGTATTTTTTCCATAGCAACAGGGTTCAGTGGAAAGAGGAATGAACTAGAGACTACTGGGTATTTGACATTGTCTGCACCTTTCTTTGACCTATATGAACTCCTGCTTATCCTTCAGGTGTCAGCTCCTTCAGGAATCTTTCATGGGCCTTCAGTTTAATTCCTTGTTCCACCTGTCTGTTCCATGGAGACCTGAATACAACCCTGCTAGAGTGCTTAGGGTACACCTTGACCACCCACTGCTGTGGCTTCTCAGTCCCACAAGTTCCTTGAAAAGTGAGACTCATTGTTTTGCATCACAGCACCCAGAAGGTAGTGACATAGAAAAGTACATCTTCTTTCATTAACACATGGCTGGGGTCAGTGGTTCACACCTATAATCCCAGCACTTTGGAAGGCTGAAGCGGGAGGATCACTTAAGCCCAAGAGTTTAAGACCAGCCTGGGCAACATAGGGGAACTCGTCTCTACTAAAAATACAAAAAATTAGCCGGGAGTGATGGCCGGCACCTACTTGGGAGGCTGAGGCAGAAGAATCACCTGAACCCGGGAGGTGGAAGTTGCAGTGAGCTGAGATTGTGCCATTGCACTCCAGCCTCGGCAACAAGAGCAAAACTCTGTCTCAAAAATAAATAAAATAAAAATTAGCTGGGCATGGTGGCGCTTGCCTGCAGTCCCAGCTACTCGGGAGGCTGAGGTGGGAGGATTGCTTGACCCTAAAAAGTCAAGGCTGCAGTGAGTCATGCTAGCACCACTGTACCTCAGCCTGGGTAACAGAGTGAGACCCTGTCTCAAAAAGAAATATATATATATGTTAATCCTGTGTTTATCCCAGTGAGTAAATAGTAAAAAATCATTTATCCTTTGCGTGCTTTCATTTTTTTCATTTGTAAAACTGCCTCTTGTAACATAATGGACAGTGTGCAAGTTAAATAAACTTTTTAGAAAAAAGGTGATATGCACTCTAGCCTGGGTGACAGAGCAAGACTTCATCTCAAAAAAAAAAAGGCGGGGGGGGCCGGGTGTGGTGGCCCATGCCTGTAATCCCAGCACTTTGGGAGGCTGAGATGGACGGATCACAAGGTCAGGCGTTCAAGACCAACCTGGCCAACATGGTGAAACCCATCTCTACTAAAAAAATTGTAAACAAATTACTTAGGCGTGGTGGTGTGCACCTGTAATCCCAGCTACTCAGGAGGCTGAGGCAGGAGAATTGCTTGAACCCGGGAGGCAGAGGTTGCAGTGAGCTGAGATCACGCCACTGCACTCCAGCTTAGGTGACAGAGTGAGACTCTGTCTCAAAAAAAAAAAAAAGAAAAAAAGGTGATATGCAAGGATGCAAGAATGCAAGAATTTTCTATGATTTAGCCTGGTAAAATTGATGGTTTAAGGAGTTACTATTAATATACAAAGACTGCCAATTTTCAAAGACTAGACTAAAAAATATATAGTAATTTACATTAAAAATGTCAATGAAAATAATGTAATCTTCATTTTAAGACATAAAGATCTCCCAAATTGCTTTCAGGTAAAAAGTTCTTCTAGTAATAAACACAGATCAACTTTATCAGAATATGAGGTATTTAAAATTCTACTTTGTGGTTATAAACCTGAGCACCGTCAAATTTTGTTTCTCACTTATCAGAAAAACCCAACAGACTATCTTCTCATCCTCAAAGAGGGAAACAGGAAATCTCATTTTTATTGTGTAAAATATACATAACAAAAAATTTGCCATTTTAACCATTTTTAAGTGTACAGTTCACTGGCATTAGGCACCTTCACATTACTGTGTAACCATCACCACCAACCATCTTCAGAACTTTTTCATCTTCCCAAATTGAAACTCTATACCCATTAAACAACTCCCCATAACCATTATCTTCCAGCCCTTGGCAACTACCATTCTACTTTTTGATTCTATAATTTGACTATTCTAAGTACCTTCGCTAAGAGAAATTATACAATGTTTGTCCCTTTGTATTTAACATATTTTACTTAGCATAATGTCTGCAAGGTTCATTCATTCATGTGGTAGCATGTGTGAGAATCTTCTTCATTTTTAAGGCTTAATGATACTCCACTCTATGTATATACCACATTTTGTTTATCCAGTCAGTGGACATTTGTGTGTTTTCACCTTTTGGCTGTTGTGTATAATACCGCTTTGAGTACTGGTGTACAAATTCAAGGGCCTGCTTTCAATTATTTTGGCTACATACATGGAAGCAGAATTGCTGGATCACATGGTAATTCTATGTTTAATTTTTTGAGGAACCACCATACTGTTTTCCACAGTGTTAAATCTCATCTTAAATAAGAGAAGATCTATTTTTATGGGAAAAGTTTTCCACAGTCTGGTTTTTTAGTTGATTGCCATTCTTGTTTGAATATGTCTGCCATCCTGGGTGATCACAGCACATTTAAAATACATGCCAATGAATATATGTTCTGAATAACAGAACAAAAAATATTTGAGAGATAAGCCCTTCATTTGTTGGTGTCATTGTTCACTAATTTATTATATTGATTATTATTCTAATCTTACTATTTGTATTTTATGCTTCATGGTTTTCAAATAATTCAGCATACATCTACAATTTACAAGTATTCTATTGCATAAGAAGGGTAGATAATGTATAGTTCAAGGAATCAAAGAAGGGCACGTGTGAGTTGCCTAACCAAGGTAGCAAGTCTAGTCTAAAATCCAAACTGAAGACTCTCGGTCTACCTATTAAAATTTACATTTATTGTACAATTATATTTTACACTTAATGAGTTATGTTATAAATTAGACCTGATGCTAAATATACTTCAAATCTGTATTAATCAACTCATGACTTAGCCCTCATTTTCCCCACTAGGGTTCCTGGCACACTGGACAACATAGTGCATTCTGTAAATGTCTGTGGAAATGAACTGTCCAAAGTAACCTTTTGGATATGGCCTCCAAAGGGACTTATTAGTTTTTGCCTCATCTGTTACCACACATACGTGTTACTGATGAAGCTGCCCATGAATGGAAGCCTACCAAATAATTAGTACCCTGCCATATGGGAAGAGAGGTAGGTATTTTTATACATAGCCACTTGTCTTCTTGAAAGTTTTGATTTTTGTATTCCAAACAGAAGTCTCTTCATAAAATGACAAGATTTTCACACATTAGTTGACTAAACATAACTCACAGGGAAAGTTCTAAGTAAAGAGCAAGTGACTAAGAGCCAGATATTCTAATTCAAATATTCACTTGAAAAGGAAGAAGGAATTTGGAAGGCAATTTGAGAGACTACTTACTCCAGGTTCATTAACTCAAGAGCAAACACAAACCATCCCTGTAGGATAAACTGAAATTTAAATTTTGAAGAATATACGGAGAAGAAAATCCCCATGGCCTCTTCTAGGAAAGCATTATAACTACCTTGATGGACAGGAATATCTATTATAAACACCCTTGATGGCTAATGATGTCCTAAGCTCACTCCCTCTCATAGTCCCAGTAGGAATGAAGAACAGATGGTTACCTCTTCGGTCTGACAGTTTTTCACATACTTGAGATGAAGACTGATATTAAGCCCCTAGTATGTAGTGTGGTGCTTAGCACAATAAAAATTCACTCCTTAAATATTTGTGGAAATGAACAGGATAGAGTCAGGCCACCTTTGGATGTGAGCTCTCTGAATGTTTAAGACTATATCAGGAAGCTCTTTACACATTGCATCTTATTCTTTAGTATATTGAACAATAGCCCCATATACCCAATCTATTTCCCAAAATTCAGATGGTACCTTAAACATTTATACTTCCTGAGCACATCAGACAATATTTTGGTAAAAGTTAGTCTTAACTATACTCACTTTTGTATCTTTGGGACTTAGTATATTGCCCAGCACAGAAAAGGCAATAAAAAAATACATGCTGTAAGAATGAATGTTCAGTTCTAATGGTTGGAAGTGATTGCAATGTTGGGAAAATACTCAGTATAGTTAAATGAAGACATTTGCTATATGCCGGAAGTATTAAGAATGCCGCTAGGGTTTGAATGTGTCCCCCAGAATTCGTGGGTTAAAAACTTAATCCCCACTGTGAAAGTGTTGAGAGGTAGGGCCTAGTGGGAGGTGTTTAAGTCATGAAGCTCCACCCTCGTGAACAGATGAATGCCATTTCAAAAAGGGCTCACAGGAGTAGGTTCACTCTTTTGTCCTCTTTGCCCTTCCACCTTCTACCATGTGATGACATGGAAAGAAGATCCTCGCCAAATGCTGCTGCCTTGATCTTGGACTTCCAGCCCCCAGGATGGTGAGCCAATATTCTAATCATTATAAATTGCCCAGTCTCGGGTATTCTGTTACAGCAGCACAAAATGTCCTAAGAGAGACACCATAACCATTCATTTCAATAAATCTTCTTTTCCCATATCTTTTATTAAAATGTCAAACAAAGAAAATGAATTAATTTGTAATTTGACATTTATCTTTTCTTGGCTGTCCTTCAAATATTGGTGCTCTAAGTGATTTTAAAACCCCCTCAAAAAAACTAACAGAAGAGAAATGGCAGTAGACGTAGAAGCCATTGCTTTGGAAAACATGAAATTATACAATCAGAGCATGGAACTGGGTATGCATTCTGGCTTCACCACCACCAACGGGGCAGTCTTGTGCAAACTATTTTAGCTCTCTCAGTGCCAGATTTTTTAATCTATAAAACAGGGATACTTTTGGGAAGCCTTCTATAAATGAAATGATAATACATGTACAGTGCTTAGTTCCTGACATTAAATGAGTATTTGATAAATGAAAGTTATTATCATCAGCAATTAAATAATTAAAGTTGATATTTTAGTCTCCTGATCAAAACCAACCTAATTCATGTAATAATTTTTTTTTAAAGTCTAATATGACAGATTGTTTTGAAAGAGAGCCTTTTACATACTTTGAAGAATGAATACAGGTTTTGTTCTTAGACACAGGAGCAAAAAGCCAGGATTCAAGAGCTCTAAGCCTTTGCTAGACAGAATTGATCATTGCATCTACTATACTCTGACAGACATACTTCATACCTGTGGGACAGGGCTAATGTTTTATTTGCCTGTAGAATATTTATAGGACTTTGTGAGTGATGAGATGCAAAGAATGAAAGAGAATCAGGATGAACCTGATGAACCTTGGATGAACCCCAGGGTTCTGGCTTGGGCAACTGGGTGACGGTAAAGCAACTAACTCGCCAACTGGATGAGGATGAGGCAACGTCGAGTTCCTTGGCCCATTTTGTTCAGGTACCTTCTGAAATGAAACTAAGACTACTTGAGCACTATCTTTTGGCTTCCATTATACTCTATTTATAAAATCTAGCAATAGGGTCATCGTATCTTCAACGCTGCTTCCACCATATTAAAGTAGGCTGATTTTTTCTATAATCATCTTAAATCACTTTTTAATTTTCTTTCAACAATTCAATGAGTATCTTTTGTGTGCCTATGGTATATCAGACTCTGGGCTGGTTGCTGGGGTATATAAGACATGTTGGCTAATGCTGTCCCACAGGTAGGAAAAAGGGTTGTCTACAAGCAGACACAATAATCAATTGTGTCTGGAAGTACTGAATGACTTCACAGAGGACTTAACATTTCAGCTGGGTGGGAATTTAAAGGAACAAGAAGGGGGCCAACTCTACTGCTAGAGAAAAAAGAGTTCTAATTTGAGAGTTCTCATTTGATCTTCTTTATGTTCTTCGAGAAGGGGAAGGCTCAGTAACTTGCTGATATGAGTGGGTGAGCAGACTGGACCCACGTGGTAAAGATTTAAAATAAGCACTGAAAGGAAAGAGAAGGGAACTGAGGACCGCTGGGCAGTGCTGAAGCAGGTTCTAACTGTACTTGAAAACACCGATCTCAAGTGGTATCTGTCGGCTCTACCAATGGTTGGATCACATGTATGCCTAACACTCAGTAGGTTAAATTATAAAAGAAAGCAAAGCTGTTTGTTTGCTTTATTTCCAACACAATACATTAGTGATCTTTAGTTCTCAGATAAAATATGGGGTTTGTTCCCCAACTTACCATTTTGCATTTTCTCTGTTAACACTTAAGTCAGTGCCTGAGTGGAGAGTGGTTCTGTTCATTGGCTCTTCAGTCCAAAGAAGCTGACTTGGGTCTAAGGCAGAGACGGGCAGGTCAGCTCCAACGCTGACCAGGACAACTGGAGTGTCTGAGGCAGTAATGCATTGGTCTTCAAGAGGGAGAGGAGGGGTGGGAGGAGAAGGTGCGGGAGCCACAGGGGATGGAGGGACCGTGGACTTGGATTTGCCTGTGTTCTGCTCCTCGGCTCCAGGGATAGTCTGCTCGAGTTTGAGACTCTCCACTCTGGTCTCCGAAGGCTCTCCTTTCAGGTTGGACGTGCCAGGAGTGGTTGTGTCTGAGGACAGGTGAGAAGTCGTTGCCTGCTTGCCAGTTTTTTTCTTGCCCTTGGTGGTCCCCACTGTTCCTGTTTTGCTAGAAACTGTCTCCTTTGAAGCTTTGGGACGAGATGAGGTGGATGAAGTGGATGGCGAAGCTGATGCTTTAGAGCCAGTTTGTTTTTTTGAATGAGAGGAGCCAGCTACAACAGAGAGACTTCGCATTAAAAAATCAAATACGATGCTTTTTAAAATAAAGTAACTAAGATGTAACTGTCAACATTTAAAATGTTCCCTTTAAAATTTGTTGAATAAATGAATAAGAGAAAATAGGCTAATAAAGATAATGGTCTTGTCTTCTGTCCCTCCTGTCCTACAATCCAGCAAGGAGCAAGTGATGTTTATGGCAAAACTTGGAGAAACAGGAGCCCTCTGTCTTCTCCCACCCTTAGTCTTTAGCTGAGCCAGCCAAAGGGAAAATCCTCTGCTCCTTGTCTATGGGTCACTTGAGAAAGCCCAGTCTGCTCTCAAGAAGGGATGTTATGGCGTGTAGAGGACAGACATCAGCAGCTAGCTGGGGGCAGCACACAGCTGGGCTCATCATAAATTATACATTTTGTATGCTGTCTTTCTAGGAATAGAGTGGTGGCCTGTATTCAGAAGAGGCTGGGGTATATATCCAGCTCCTTTCTGGGTCAAAAACAAAATCACTCATCTTACTGCTAAAAGAGTAAAATGCAATCCAGCTGTTCCTGTAGCTCCAGAGAAGGAAGCTCGCCATGCTGGCCTCTATTTCCATCTGCAGTAGAGATGGGGCAAAGGGAAAACCCATGGCCACACAGGAAAGGTATACTCCCTTCAAAACATCAAAAGCCTGGAAAAAACTTCTTTTTTACAAAATACATTTACATGGGTTGCTCCTGATTTATTTTTGAGACAGGGTCTTGCTCTGTCACCCAGGCTGGAGTGCAGTCGTGTAATCTTGGCTCCCTGCAACCTCTGCCTCCTGGTCTTAGGTGATCCTCTGGCCTCAGCCTCCTGAGTAGCTGGGACTACAGGTGTGCGCCACCATGCCCAGCTAATTTTTAACATATTTCTGTTAAGACAGGGTTTTGTCATGTTGCCCAGGCTGGTCTTGAACTCCTGGGCTTAAGGGATCCACCCACCTCAGCCTCACAAAGTGAGAGGCTTTGGTGACTCCAAAGGATTATAGTCATGAGCCACCATGCCTGGTCCTAAATAATGTGAAGGGAAAGAATATCATTCTCAGGTCTTCTGACCCCACTTTCACAAACGTAATCTTCCTTAATGCTTAAGTTCCCTGAAGATCTTCATCAGAGGATCGCTGCGGTGCATTTGCCTACTTCCAGATAGAGCACCCTCAACCAAACAGTTTCAGAACAAAAAGATTAACTACTCTTTTCTTTATGTCATCTTAGTAAATAAATGATGATAAAATAAACTCCTCTGAGAATACTCTTCTGTTTCACGACTTTTATGACCTATACATTTCTCGTAATGGCTTCTTCTGTTATAATGTTGTAAGTTCCTTCTTTTCGTGAGGGTTCAACTATCTTTCATAGGACGATTAGAAAATACCTTGTCAGTATCATGAAGCCAATCCACACTGTATACAGATGTTATTGTAACTTACCTCTGGTTATGACTTTATTGAAGTCAATTGGGAGGGTGAAGAGATGAAGAATAAATACAAGAATAGACAATGAGATGTAAGACTTCATTAATTCTGATTAGACTGATACTAAAGAAGCCAGTCTTATTTAGTGACAGGTTCCAGGCTTAAAAGGAGTCCCTATGGTTTTGGGGCCTTTATGGTTTAAGACATACATAAGTAGAATTCTTCTTCCCCAGATCTAAACCTGTTAATACATCTTTATAGAAAACAACCTTCCCTAGCCTAGAAGTCAAACTCATTAAGCACACTCCTTCAATCTACGTCCATTCTACATTTTCTTTTCACAACAAAGACGCTAAGGATTTGGTGCCTAACCATGTTCAATTATTTTCTTAGGTAAGTTAAACAGAATTCTTTCCACATATCAATTCTAATAATTTGTAAAGGAAATTCTTTTCTTTTTGGAGACAGAGTCTCACTCTGTCACTCAGGCTAGAGTGGAGTGGCACAAGCTCGGTTCACTGCAACCTCTGCCTCCCAGGTTCAAGTGATTCTCCTGCCTCAGCCTCCCATGTAGCTGGGATTACAGGTACCTGCCACCACGCCTGGGTAATTTTTGTATTTTTAGTAAAGGGGCTTCAGCACATTGGACAGGCTGGTCTCAAACTCCTGACCTCAGGTCATCTGCCCCCCTCAGCCTCCCAAAGTGCTGAAATTACAATTG
The DNA here is from genome assembly GCF_030222135.1 of Aotus nancymaae. Lineage (NCBI taxonomy): Eukaryota > Metazoa > Chordata > Mammalia > Primates > Aotidae > Aotus > Aotus nancymaae. The sequence continues at coordinate 23,984,396 of NW_026988454.1, forward strand.
TGAGCCACAATGACCAGTCAAGAAAATTCTTTCATCGTTAACAGAAAAGTTAATTTTAGTTTGGCCTGAAGAAAAAGATATTTTTTTTTAATGCTCAGAGTACAAATTCAAGCCACAATATAGTTTTTTTCTTTCTTTTTTTTTTAAAGAACCTTCTTAAATGACAGGTCTTTGTTGAAATCAAACATGTTGCTTAAGTTACCTTGAATTAAGGGCATAATAAAAACATGCCACCTCTCTTCAGTTAAGTACGTTTGTTGTTAATAATGTGTAACAATGAGAAACAAAAATCAAGGAGATTTACCCCTACTTCCCTGGCAAAGAAGCTGAATGTTCTAAAACTGATATCTGGGCAGCTGGAGGTCTATACTAAATAACAGAGAAAGAATCTTAACTGACGGCTGCTTTAAGAACTTAAATCATTGGATTGAACATTAAGAGCTGCATTTGAACAAACTTTTTCTGGAATGTCCATATTATTCAAATAAAACAAAGTTACCATGCAGAAAGTTCTAAATGGTTACAAATGGGATATCAGTAGGATCATAAAGGGATATTATCAGTATTGGATAAAACGATCCTTACATGATGGGCTTGTTGGTGTACTTAAATGCAACCCCGTTTCTCTGTGATAGCCTCTAAAAAGGTCGGGCCTTTTACAATAAAACGAATAAAGTGACTGTGCTATTCTCTTAAGAACATCATGAGTGCCTAAATTGATCTTCAAACAAAATATCTGGAGAAAACCTCAAAATCGTTCATGAAAGCTGCTCCCTGTCCTTGTGTGAATCATCGGCTTTCTTCTCAGGGAAGTAAAGAGAGTCCAAGCCGAGTTCAGAGTGAGCCACTACCACGTGGAGAACGAGAAAGTGGAGAAGTTAGTGCAAGACAGGAGCTTAATTCCCAATGACAGAGTGATCGTTTGGGGCTGTTCTTTAGGAAGTAGATCAGTGCCTGCCTTACTTTAAGCAATGCTCCTAGGGTTTGCTAGGAAGACTGGAAAACACACACAGATCCCGACATGAATGGACACTGATGGGTGAGGACAGCTGGCCCCTGAGGCGATGGCCACTGGGCACTGTTGGCACATCATTCTGGGACATTTCAGTTTAGAGCTTATTAGAAGAGACCCAGACACTAAAGGTCAAAGGCAGGAAGGGAGGAGCACAGGGAGAGGGACGCCCATTGGCATTCAGAGATCTGTTATACTGTCAGCTAAACCGCTCTCTGAATTTGAGCATTAAGGGCATACATTATGAGGGGAAAAGATCAACACCAAGGCAAATCCTGGCAGACAACTGCTAGAAAGTTGCTGTTGATTTTAAGGACAGTAAGTTTTTTTTTGAGATGGAGTCTCACTCTGTTGCCCAGGCTGGAGTGCAGTGGCACGATCTGAGCTTACCACAACTTCTGCCTCCTGAGAAGTAATTCTCCTGCCTCAGTCTCCCAAGTAGCTGGGATTAGAGGTGTGCGCCACCATGCCCAGGTAATTTTTGTATTTTTAGCAGAGGCGGTACTTCACCATGTTGACCAGGCTGGTCTCAAACTCTTGACCTCAAATGATCGACCTGAGTCAGCCTCCCAAAGTGCTGGGATTACAGGTGTGAGCCACCAGGCCTGGCCTGATTAATGTCCTTTTAAAAGATAAATGACATGGTAGGCATCTTTATTCCTCTTCACTAGAAAAATGGGAGTTTCCACTTTGCATTAAGCATATCTGATTGTAAAGCAAAGCTGGATACACATTGCATGAAGTTATTGCAGGCCACTCAAACATCCACTGATGATCTGTAATAGCAACTTATAACCACAGGACACCAGGATGCTTTGCCTTAGAACACGCAAGTCTACAGGGAAGGCGTGGAGCACTGAGAATGTAACTTTTCAGCTCCACTGAAATAGTTTTGACTGCGGTAGAAAGTGGTGGGGTGGAGCTGAAACAGGTCACATGAACCCTTTTTTTCATTTATCAGAAGGGAGATGACGATGGATGCTGAGGATTTAACACATTAACATCCAGCAAATGTATCAAAGTTATAATTGTCACATTTTTACATCCAAACCTAAGATATTTTGAAAGAAAATCCAAGCCAAAAAGCCATCTGTAAACTCATATAGGTAGAAGGTCAGTCAATGTCTAAATAATGTCATCAGTATATCAGATCATTGTCATCCACCGGGCATATTACTCCAAGTATCCTTCAACTGGTGCTGATAGTGGATACTCAAACCAGTACATTCACTCAAAAGCTAATGAGGTGAACTCTTCAATGGGTTGATGGTCCTTTGGTAGATAGCAACAAAGGAATCTCCTGGGCATTCTTTGTGTCAAAGCTGAATCTGCTGGTGTAAGGTCCTAAGACACCAAAGCCCATCACACCTAGAAGAAACAATTAGCCCCATCCCAGAGCCAAGCACCCTAGAAGTGACCCCACAGGACACTGGGGGCATACTCACCAGCCTCTCGGGTTGTGTTTCGGCTTGTTGGCTTGGGTGGAGGGATGGGGGTCTGCTTACCAGGAGCCTTGGCATTTTTTTTAACGAGAGGCACTTCGTCACCTTTGTGGCTGGCCCCAGCAGTGGCCCCTTTCGGAGGCACAGGTGATTTTTTGGGTTTAGGTTTGGGTCTAGGCTTAGGAGGAGCAGAAGGAGGTAGAGCAGGAGCTGCCGGTGTTTCAGAGTGGTTTTCAGTGTTCTCTATAAATGAGAAAGTGAACAGAAGCAGACTGATACAGACACACACCATATAAACACGAGGAGCACGACATGATGACAGTGACACAAAGCATGGCTGCTTGGCACCTGGGAACCAGCATGGAGTTCTGCACCAGCCAGAGCACAGTTTGGAGTGAAAACAAAGGCTGAAAGACAAACAGATGTGTTCTCAGGGTACGTGAATCACCCTTTAATAAAATCGTCTGTACAAACTACTTTGATGAAGTTAGGTTGAGGATGTGTGTAAATGTTTGCAAGTCAGAGGCCTCAGTTCCAGCCTTGAATCTGGGGTTGCTGGATGATGATGCGGGCATGAAGGCTACATTTAAATTGAACAATGATTTAACAAAGCTGAAGGCTCCTGGCGAGTGGCAGAAGAGCGTGTTACAGTCACTGCTGTGGGGTGAGGACTGACAGCTGCAGCAACTGCTGGACTCACAGTTACCCTCGAGAACTCGAGCCTGATCCAGCTGAAAGGGATTTGTGCTCAGTCTCACTGCGGTCAAAAACCAATTATTTTCTAAGCTGAGAGAGACTCTGGATAATCTTTTACATGAGGCAACAATGCACTTTGGAATGAATCATCTTCTATTAGCAAAATTTTCTAAAGCTTTCCTAGTAAATTGGCAGCTTCCTGTTCTACAATAACTTCCTCTGCCCTTTCCTTCCTTTCGTGTGTGTGTGTGTGTGTGTGTGTGTGTGTGTGTGTGTGTGTGGGTGTGGGTGTGGGTGTGTGTATGAAAGAAAATCTCAAAAAAATTTTTTTTTGAGACAGGGTCTTGCTCTGTCACCCAGGTTGGAGTACAGTGGCATGATCATGGCTCACTGCAACCTCAATCTCCTGGGCTCAAGTGATCCTCCAACCTCAGCCTCCCTTGTAGCTGAGAACACAGGTTGTTTGCCACCATGCCCGGCTAATTTTGGTATTTTTTGTAGAGATGTGGTTTTGCCACATTGCCCAGGCTGGTCTTGAACTCTTGGGCTCAAGCGATTTGCCTGCCTTGGCCTCCCAAAGTGCCAGGATTACAGGCGTAAGCCACCGTGCCTGGCCTTTTCAAATGCTGTCACTACTATAGGTACATCTAGATGGTGCCAAATCCAAGAAATACTTAGGTCTATAAGTATAGTAATGTAAAGACGAATAATTATTTTGGAAAGACAAAGACTAAAATTCACCCAAAACTCATACCTAAGGACAGCAGCTTCTCACAAGGTTTTGTGTAACTGGAGGAGAAAGGGTATTAGTCTCCCGTTACTGAAAGACAGTGGAGATGCTGAAGGTTCATTCATATATTCACATCTGTATTCTTTCTAATAGTGGCTGAAGAGAATTAAACTAAAATACCATTCTGGTCCGAAGAGCTAAGCAGCATTTTCTTATAAAAGGCGCACAATACAAAACATAAGACAGTGTTAAGGCAAGATCGAGCCTTAACCAAGTCTGTCCTCCCATTACTGAATGATGAAGAAAGGGTTTTAATATTGGAATATATTGCGTTTTATTATCATTTCTATCATTTTGTTTCTTGTCCTAATGGGTGTAAAGTATGGACTTCTCTTTTTTTTAACCACGTTCCCCATCAATCTACATATATAATTACCATATGATGACTTAAGTTCCAGTAGGTAATCAATAAAGGTTTTCTTTTAAAGTTCACCTTTGATTCTGCCTCAGCCACAAAATCCTCTCCCGTCACCGCAGCCCAAGTTGACCTCTCCTACCTCTGAACTTACTCAGGCCTATTGTGTGAGCCATTTACTCAACATCTATCAGCAGCTATTTTGTATTTTTGCCTTTCTGTTTATACATCTTGTCTCCTCAACTAAGCTGAGTATCATATATACTGTATTAATAATAGTGGCCCTCTTAACTCAGCAGGTCTTAACCAGTCAAGTCAATCACAAAAGTCAGGTTTGAGAATGATACAAGTGGATACACACCTATAACATTTAACTTAAAATATATAAATATACATTAACTTGCCAATCTTCTGAAATATGGCTGAAGCCTATTCTTTAAATACATCTTTGTAACTTTAGCCCCCAGCATAATACCATAAAGTGTGGAGACTAAGCTCAATAGCATCCTCCGTGGTGAAAGTCAAACTGATCTGTAACACATGGCATCTTAATTCTCATATACCAGCAACTCTACACATGTTTTATACTCTCCTTTCATAGCATGTCACTGAGGGATATTTTTTCTTTCTGCCTAAGGTTTAAAATTCTAAAGGTACACTGGAAGGAATCCAGCTTCTGGGTTTGGGAAGGAGGAGATGGTTCACCATATCGGTTGGCAATGACAAGACCTCGTGGGCAGAAAATGAACATACTGCAAACAGAGTTTCTCCTGGAGCCTTGGAGAACATGATCCATTCCTCTTGACTCTTCAAGCTCTACCAACTATGTGTGAACATTTGTCATTCTGGTGATTATTAAGTTGTGTGTGTGCGTGTGTGTGTGTGTGTGTGTGGTATGTGCATATGAGTATGCAAATAGTATAATTTTTTGACTGAATTATAAACTCCTTTTGTCTGAAATTTAAAATCCCATTGAACACAATGCTTTAAACACTTTGTCTATTCTATGAATGGGACTGACTGTCTAATAGTTATCGACACACACATCAGTAGAAGACAGATGCTTTAGCTGCAGCTGGGAGGTAATGAATAAAGTCAAGTTGGATTCTTTACACTTACCATGTGATCTGAAGACAGGATATAAACTGATGGTACATAGGAGTATTATCATTTCAAGAGAAGGTTAAGAAAGGGCTCTCTAGTCATTCTGGCTTGATAAAGATGCTAGGCTTTTGAGGAACGTGGTCTGGAAAACAAGCTATTTCCCAAACCTCCAGGGTTGGCTCCTTTGGCCACTGGAAGGTTTGAGCTCAACGACACTTAGAAAAAGACTGGGACTGCATGTGGTCTTCACCCTACCTAGTATGCAATTCTGACCCAATTCCTCTGCTTCACTTGACTACCTCCTTCTTGTTTCCTTCATGTCTTAGTTTGTAAATATCTTCCTCTGAGAACCAGTGTTGGTTCTTGCTGTGAGCTCCCCTGGGTTGCTGCGCTCAGGCCTTCCATGGTACTTCGCATCTTGCATCGCAATTGCTCGTTTGCATTCTGGTCTCCTCAAGGCCATGCTCTGCTTCAGGCAAAGGCCATTTTTCATTCACTACTCTTTTTCTGGCCCCCAGTAGAGTGTCACCCATGGCAGACCTTCATTATTTGTGGAACAAGTAAAGTATTCATCACTTGTTACTTCATTGAAGATTTTTTTACAGTAAATTAATAAAAATAATATCAAGCAAGATTTCTTAAAAGATACTTATAAAATTTCAGAAGAATTCTTATAAGATTTCTTTTTTTTTTTTTTTTTTTTTTTTTTTGAGACTGGCTGTCACCCAGGCTGGAGTGCAATGGGGCCACCTCAGCTCACTTCAACCTCCGCCTCCTGGGCTCAAGTGATTCTACCTGCCTCAGCCTCCAGAATAGCTGGCATTACAGGCACCCACCATCACATCTGGCTATTTTTTGTATTTTTAGTAGAGATGGGGTTTCGCCTGGTATGAAACTCCTGACCTCAGATAATCCACCTGCCTCAGGCTCCCAAAGTGCTGGTATTACAGGTGTGAGCCACCATGCTCAGCCATAAGATTTCTGATATTTATACCAAGCTTTATTTAACAGGGAAGAAGTCAGTTTTTCTGCTCTTATAAATTTAAAGGCACTTACTGAGAAAGAATAATGAGAGACCAAGAGCCCCGAACACCTCAAGGAAGAAGTCTTTAGTATTAGGCAGAGGAGGCCCAAGACCACTGTACCAACTACCGAATTAGGTCCCTTCAGGAGCCCCAGAAATGCCCAGAGGGCCTGGGTGGAATCTACTCACAGAGCAAGTGTGAAGGACACCACGTGCCATTTGTTTTGCTTTCTTGGATGGTGATGTTTCAAATATTAAAGTATTGAGATACTGTCTTACGAAGAGATATAATACACATCTAGAGCTCTAAAGGCAGGTGATATGGTTTGGCAAATAGAACCAAATAGATGATTTAATGCTCTTGATTAAGCTGGCTTCATGCAGAAGGAAAGGGAGCACTGTATCCCAAAATAAAGAGTGAATTAAGATCATGGGATGGTGGGGTTGGCATGGTAGTGAGCTAACACAAGCAGTGAGACCAGAAGAGGAGCAGAGGCAAAAGTGAAGCTTGAGTTGGTCTTGAGAATTAGCAAATGTGTTTTTCTAGAGAAGTAAATTATTACCTTTGCCATAAGGCATTTTCTAATTAACATAATACACTGGAATATTAGTTATACGTGACATTCTTTTCAGTCTCAGGAAGTGGCTTCTATACCGAGTGCTTCCCCTTGTGGCTTTGGCGTGTGCACTGTCCACACGGGAGAGAGCCAGGCTACCTCTTAGTGGTATGTAGCATCCAGCACTCCCAGCTCCTTCCTCATGTACTTACTGACCAAGCAAGAGGCTCTCTGGGACCTTATCAGACAAGAAAGAAGGGAATGTCCTAATTCCAAGTAAAGAAAAACACTTCTCAACTATTCATGGACCCATAAGATCTGCTATCTTCTTTCTAGAACATCAAGGTCTGTTGGTTAATTCATATAAAACTGTCAGCAAGTTTTTAAGATGTTGATAAGGGAAACACTTCTTTTGATGTCTGGCCAGTTCAGTGACGAATACCCGACACCAACCAGGCACCAGAGATGGCACTGTTATGTAATGCAGGATGTGATTCTTGGATGTGAAAAGGCTGCCAGGGACAAACCACAGATGGATTTGAAATTCAACAGTCTGGCGAGACAGGACGGTAAGACTTAAACAAAAAACATCACTACTTGAGTTAATACTTTCAACTGAATCCCACTAAAATTTATTTAAGACTACTTTCTTTTTATGTTCCAGGAATATTATCATTTAAAGTATTTCATGATTTGTGTTCATAAGCTTAACCAGAGTCAATGTTCAATGGAATAAGGCTAGATAAAGCCCTTGAAATAAAGCAAAATAATAAATTTCCAACAGATTATTAATACAGGCTTCTAAAACTTTTAAAGACTAATATATATACAACTAATGGATGGTTATGAACTTCCAGAGCAGATGATTTTAAGTTACAATGGTGTGTTTAATAGGTCATCAAATACTCTTTTTTTCCTTTGTCTCTCAAGGATCTGGGTCAAGAACAGAGGAAGAAAATTCACTTTCATCAGTTTCTAAGCATTCAAACTGCCCACAGAACACACATTAGGTTTGACAAAATTTTACCATTCAACTTAGAGACAGACATTACGAAACAGGAAACAGTATATTTCCTAAGGATTCCTTTCTATGCTGCATGGAGGCATCTAGAATCTCCCCAAAAAACCTTTCCTTATGGAAGTTTCATTTCATGTTTGGAGGTGTCTACACATCACAGCAATAGTATTAAGATGTCATCAATCCATGACCAGGAATTTGTGAATGTTCTGGGAGTCCCTGATAGACATGTATTTTGCAGGCATCTCAATCTACCGTAGCAAATTCACTCTAGGAATCAAGGTCTCTAAAGAAGTCTTCTGGGAATACTATAATTGCCTCTGGCACATTTTGAAATTTCCAGTTGCACAGAGGCTGTGGGAATCAGCCAGCAGAGCAACCACAGTCCATGGCATCTCTGGGAATTATTCCTGGGTCTCTCTCAGAAATATCTGGAACTTACGATACTGGACATGTGAATGCCACCAGCCAAGTTCCCACTGCTGGAGAGAGTGCTGGGCTGAACAAGCCATGTGGGTTTTGGTATTCTTCCATGCTGAACTGCTCATGGGGCCAGTTGTAACCAGCAGAGAAAGATGTTCATATTTCTCACTTTCATTATGATCTTGAGACAAAGCTCCCAAGAAAAGAATAATTTTCCCAGATACCTCTAATGATTAAAGAGGTCACCCCTTCTGGTTATTACTTTTAATTAACATTTATTAATAATTTAAAAAATCAAATACTGTGCTTATAAAATGGATGCATCTACCTGAGAAAATCATCCTATTTCACTTTACTAGTCATCATTTCTTTCTTTTTTGTATTTGTAAACCTTTCCTCTGCAGACTGCTGGTTTTAGAGTCACTATTTGGAGCCTAAGTGCTGGTTCTAGACATTAAGCTATACTAAAGTAAATAATACGGGTTTCTCTTTGTTTTACCTTTCTTATCTTCTGCCTTTTCCTCCAGAGGTGGTGTTTTTTCAGATACAGAGCCATTACCTTCTTCAGATATTACTACATTTTCCTCTCGGGTAGATTCCTCTCCGATGGGTATCATGTGCCCGTTTGAATTTTCAAAGTTAACTGTTACATCTCCATCTAAAATGGGAAAGAAACACCTAGATGTCTAACTTGCTGGCTTTCTTAAAAACAAGTTTTCCAGTTACTAGGATGGTAGAATTTGGGTTCATGTTTCAGTCCCTGGGAACCAAATACGCCCTGCACTGTTTCACCAAATAGTTTATTCAAAACAAAACAGCTAGAAAATTCTTAGTCTTGGGGGAAAACTGCTATGGAGGGAATATCTATGTGCCATTTCAAGACAATAGGAATGATCATTCTAATTATGCAAAATCCCAGGGCAGCAGAGTCCCTCCGTTCCAGTGCTTAGGTTTGGTTGAAGTCAATACTTATGTGTTTCTTTGTCATTCAGAAACAGAATGCTGAGAGGAATAATCTGAAAAATGGAATAAACATTTTAACAAGCACCAAAAACACAAGGTGAATGTATATACACAAATAACATGAAATGTAATTCCACATACAAACAGTAAGTGGGATAATATAAAAATTTCCAAGTACTACTGGTTCCAGAATATATTAAGTATATGATGTGCTAACTTCACACAGTAACATAACTCTTATTCTATATTCAGGGAAAAGATGATAGCAAGGCTATTTTTATTTTCATTTCTTCATTTATGGAAAGATTAAACTATATTAAGGTAATTACTATATATAACCAGCCAAAAAGCCCATAGGTTGTCCTAAAAATATTTTGAAAACATTCAAGAAAAAAACACATGAAAAAGTAATCACAAAATAATTTTTAAAAATCATAGTTGATACAATTGTGAATACATTATCAAAATCATAAGTGACTAATTTTAACTCCTGTATTTCCATAATTCCTAGGGGTTTCTAAAGTGAAAGAGACTTGCAGAAACATTTAATTCAGAGATTCTTGAAAAGATTAACCCTACTTTATATCTGGAAAAATTTATGAGGCTTTACTACCATTGTAAAAGAAAAATTAATGACTGGAAGGTTTGAGCAAACTTTAAAAAATGCTTGATTAGAGTTCTTTCTATTTTTTACTATTCTTATCTTGGCAATCTTATAAAACAGAAACCATTTCCCAAATTGTCATTAAATATGATTGAATTGCTTTGGCTCAACAATAAAATCCATTTGCCTTCTGAACAAAAACAGGCATGACATTTTAATAAATCATAAAATTATGTCATTTTTAGAATGAAAACGTAATCGTTGCTTAATCATATAACTCCCAATAACCTATAACTGAGTCCTGTGTAAAACTAAAATAAACAGTAATTGAAGGCAATGCCATTACAAGTAAATCTTAACTAACAAAATTAAGATAAGAATTTTTAAAGACTATATGTCAAACCAAAGAGAATCCAAATGATTCTTAATTCTTATTATTAAATCCCAAAAAATTAGCTGTAAAAAGGAAGAGAACACAATATATCCAGAAAAAGTAAAAATGAAGAATGGAAAATTCCAAAGAAAATAGAAAACCACTTGCTTATATATAAAAATCTTCAGTTTTTAGGTAACTCAAATATAAGTTTATCTTTGTTTTCTTTGACTTCAGTTGGTAATAAAAATATATTGAAGTCATGTTATTGACAATTTAATTCTATTTTAAGCATTATGAAAATTCTTTGGTTAAATAACTGATTTTTTAAATTTAGAAAAAGCTAGAGAGAAATTTTAACAGTTGTGGCACAAGACGAAATTGAATTATCATAGACAGAAGTAGTTGACAATGTGGAAAATACTTACTTTGAGGCATGAAATAAAGCTAGTTAATATGAAAACAACTGTAGAAAAAAGAGACACATTTGTGATAAATATGGAATTCAAGAACAAAACAGAGGCGAAGTAAAGTTATTAATTAGTTGGTGTGTATATTGAAAAGGTTTTCTAGTATTGTGTGTTAAGTAAGTTGTTTTAGAATTAAAACCAGTTAAATCCTTGATATGGTGTATGTGTGTAAGGGAAATACAAGCTGAGCAAAGGAAGGTAGGAGGGTGCTGAGCTGGATGGCAGTTCACAGTAAATGACCCAAGTCAATATGTCTCACAGGAGCAAAGGAAAGAGAAAACTTGAAACGCAGTTGTAAGCTTAAAGTAAAATGAGAGATAAAGCACAAACAGGAGCAAGTGCTTCAATAAGGATCGTGAGGGTGTTTGAAGGGGGTTACCTTCTTCTAGTAAACAGGTGTATTGCGGATATATCACAGTCAAAGGAGGAAGAGATGGAAAGAGAAAATCATGTATAACCAAAAGGCGAGTGATAAAAGTCCACGGTGGGAGAAAAGGAAAGGATGATAGACAGGCAAAAACCGCCTCCACAACCTAATGTCAAAAGCTAAGGGAAAAGGTGGAGGGAAGGAAGCAGAGGTAAGCAGTAACCTTGGACTAGACCATGGACTTCCCAGGAGAGAAGACAAATCACTGAACTTTTAGGTTGAAGGTATGTCTGGGTGTAAAAAAGAGAACCAAAAAGGAAAAATAATAATAGCTGGGAGGGTATGGGATATGATGGGATGGGGTGTAACTCAGGATAGCTAGAGGGATTTTTAAAGTCTATCTGACTCACTGAATAAAGGGCTTGATGGACAGGCACTGTTAAGAGCAGAGGCAAGGTCAAGAAGATCAAAGCAAAGAATGAATCTTCACTGGCAGCAGAAAGGAGGTTGTTACCAAGAACAGCAGCTTCTGGTCTCTCAGACTGAACTTCTCCAGATAATTGCTTCTGGGAAAATCACAGAACTATTTTCTCCAGCATCAGCTGAATAGGGGAAGGACTCCATTTACCATTAACATCCTCAGGAACCTTCAGCCATTAGATAATTTCTACAGTTCTAGACAGGGACTGTGTACAAGTTGCAAAGTAAAATCTAGTAGTTTATGACTTCTCAAACATTAAGCCTATTATATTATGTTTAGGTTAAAAAATTGTTTCCTTCTTTTATGTTATAAAACCTTTAGTTTCCACTGCAAAAGTTAAATAAAAAGGTCAAAGAGAGTCAGATTTCTGAGAAGTGTATGTCGGCCCAAGAAATTATAATCTATGAGGCAAATAGTTACACAGATTAGGCAGAATAAAAATTATTTCTTTAAATTGACCATTGCTACTTGTTTTTTAGAAAGAGCAAATTCCTTTTCTACCTACAAATTTTAATTAAGAAAAAAAGATGGGCTTTTAATCTCCACCTTTAAACTCATTAACAGTTTCAATCATAAAATTTTCCATTTTTTACTTTCTTTAAAATATTTCTAAATAAATGATGTCTAATAAATGTATTGACCCATCTCGTAAAGCCGATGGTCCAGTGTTACGGTTTCAATGGGTATATAATTTCTCTATTGCCTTCAAAGACGTTGGACAGGAAATTAATTTTGATATTGCAAGCCTACCTTTAAGTTTAAAAAGTTAGAAATGTGCATTTTTAACTCTAAAAGCCTCGAACAGGAAATAAGTAGCTTCAAGGTAATAGAAAAATAGGGAAAACATAAAATTCATTCATAAAGTAGAGTAAGAAAAGTTTGACAGCCCAAAAAATACGAGGGCTTAAGAAAATGGTATTATTCACTCCAGAGTTTCCTATTTTCTTTCAATCAGGAGAAAAACAGTAAAGCATTTTTCAGCTCTACTCTGGAATTACTCAGATGCTGGAAAAAGCATGTCATTTTGATTTATAAATAGTGAATGCCAAAAAATGTTAAGTCCTTTGCAAGGAACATATATCAGGAAAACAGCTGTACTATTATTTCAATTTCAATTTCAATTCTAAATTAATAGCATTTCATTTGTTCCCATAAAAGTACAATAATAATACTTTACTCCCAGTAAATGTGAGGGGAAGGGAGGCATGAGATAAATCAACAATGTTGCAATAAAATGTCTTTTATTTTTAAATTTAATAGTGGGAGCGATGAAAATCATTAGGTAGTGTTTATTTGGAGAAATAACCAATGTTAGTGTCTTCTTTTGAGGGTCAATACCGGTTTCTAGCTGATCCTTGTCTTTTCTGAACAAAGTTCCTCCTTGGGAGGATAGAAAAAAAAAGAGAAGATCAGAGATAGGGGAAAAAATTAGAAATAATCATTGCTAGTGAAAGATTCAGAGAAATGAAAAGAGAACGATACTGAAAAATTACTTGAGAGAATGCAGAAAGCAGATTAGGTTAGTTTGCCTATTCATGCTTTATTGATTGTATATTTCGGTGTTATTATAGAGTGCAAAGGGCAAGAGGTATGTGTGCCCTCTTTCTTCTCTTTCATTGGTAGTCTTAAGAAACGAAATGGCATGAACCAAGCTAAAACTTAGCATTTACTCAAACACATGAGTTTAATGTGAATAGAAAGCCTGAAGCTCAAGAATAGAGAAGAAAATGCGTCATAAACATTTGTATCTCTCTGTATCGCCTCGGATGTACCTTTGCAGAGTTTTAGGTTTAGAATGACATAAGGTGACGGATTCACCAGAAAAGTCACTAGAGTTCTCTAATACTTCAGATTCTCTGCAGCTCACAAAGGCACTAGCAATGGAAGCAAGGCTCCTGGGAGTGCAGTAGTCACTGCTTCATCTTACAAAGACCATGATCATTTTAAATTTCAAAAGAAAACAAAAGAAAGACCAAAGAATGCAGGACCAAAATATTTAAAACGTATGATTAATTTCCTCACCTTGATCAGGCAATTCCTTAAGAACTCCCCGTCTTATCAGCTCCTCTCTACTTTGTCGTGTGGATATCTTCCTTTCTAATACTTTTAAAAAGAACAAGCACAAGTAAGAATCAAGTCATTCCTTAAGATCATTTTGAAAAACATTCCAAGTAGAATTGAGCACAATTATTCTGCTCACATGAGGGCTCAAACTAGTTATCTTAGTTGCTTAACAAAACACATGATGGGAGTTGAATCAACACGGCTATGACAAGAGCAAGCCCAGCTGCTGTGCCCGGTCTTTCCAACGACCACCTTTGGCCTGGTGTCCAGACATATGATTCCACACCAACTACATACAGAGCATAAAGGCTGCTTCTCACTTTGAAGCTAGAAATGCTGCATTCTAAAACGCATGATTCTATGGATATGCAGTGTATGATATGTATGCTTACATTTAAAAAAGCCACATAAACATTCAGTAAATATTCTGAGTAAGTCATTTGAATGTCAGGAAAACAAACTCTTGTCAGTGTTTTCTCTCTTGCTCCATCTATTACAAAAGCCCAACACATTATATGTCTATAACTCTTTCCCCTGTATTCTCACTAATTCTAGAGGGTTCTGGTATCTTATTACCTGACAATCCCCAGGTCTTAGGAGGATGGAGAAGGCAGTTAAGAATAATCTTTCTTTGGCCGGGTGCGGTGGCTCATGCCTATAATCCCAGCACTTTGGGAGGCCGAGGCAGGTGGATCACCTGAGGTCAGGAGTTCGAAACCAGCCTGGCCAACGGCGAAATGGCATCTCTAGAAAAACTACACAAAAATTAGCTGGGCATGGTGGTGGGCACCTGTAATCCCAGCTATTTGGGAGGCTGAGGCAAGAGAATCACTTGACCCAGGAGGCGGAGGTTGCAGTGAGCCAAGATGGCACCACTGCACTCCAGCCTGGGCGACAAGAACAAAATTCCATCTCAGGAAAAATTAAAAAAAAGAATAATCAGTTTTCACAGACATGTAAAGCCATAGGCATCTTAATATCGATTCTTCCTTCTGGAAGAAATGTAAATTCCTGATAGAACTTCAGAATGAGGCTTGGGAGCTCTGAAGTGGAATCTCAGTAGTGTTACCCCTGAGTGTGTATAGTATTAAATCCTGTGCTCTATATGTCCAGGCAACCACAAGGTCCATTCCTCACTTTCAGGAGCTAAGAAGGTGCATAAAATTAACACGTGGTCATGTCATCTACTAATCCCGAGTCAACGTTTCCCAGTGTGTTCTGCAGAACTCTATTCCCTCCAGACCGTCTGTTCAAAAACATATTTCGACACAGCAGAGAAGGGCCAGATAAGAAGTCTAGGGCATTTTG
Organism: Aotus nancymaae; assembly: GCF_030222135.1. Classification (NCBI taxonomy): domain Eukaryota; kingdom Metazoa; phylum Chordata; class Mammalia; order Primates; family Aotidae; genus Aotus; species Aotus nancymaae. Next base: position 23,999,447 of record NW_026988454.1, read on the forward strand.
AAGAGCAGGAAAGCTACACTGGTGGAGAACAGGCAGCTGCAGGACAGGAGATTTCTGATGCTCCCTGATTCCTACTCCTGGCCTCATAATCTGCAAATCCTGTAACTGTAACTACTCTAGACAACATCATTTCAACTAAACTAAAGCCATTTCCCCGAACCAGGCCCTGAGACATCCAAAGCGAGCGTGTGATGATAACACTAGGAAGACATTTTGATAACACTAAGAACGTGTTTTCTCAGGGGCTCCAGGGCCTCAAGCAAGGACGCTGATGAGAGACAGGGTGGGAGGATGCGCCCTGGAAGCCGGCTTTGTATTAAGTGTATGAAAGTCTTCCATCAGTGTTTGCTAATAGCATGCACCGCAGAACAGCAACACTTAGGTTCAAGAGTGAAGAACCTGGATTTTTTTCCTGTCTGATAACTAGAAACTGTGTATTCCTTTTTAAATCCTGGTTGCTAGAAAGATCACAGTAAAACTGGGTATTTGACACAGATTTCATGTGACAATTCACGGACGGAATCTCCGTTTCCTCCTTCTCTAAAACCTGACTGGATTTATATTTTACATACAATATATAAGCTCTTTACTGTAAGTTTTGTCAAACTTTTTTGGATAGAATCAAAATAGAAAGAAACAGGAAAATGAGTGAATGAATGAATAAATGGTCAAAAGAATGACAATGAACAGTGTGTGGGTTAAAGAAGAGACATACACAGAAGCCTTCCCTCCTTTTCTTGAGAGTCCTCACTCACCCCATTCTTCCTGTCCCTTCCAGAAGCAAGTAACAGCTCACTTAAAGGTTATTTCGATGAACAAAGTTAACCGGGCAAGAAATTTTTTTTTACTGGGTGTCCTTTTATGTAAAAAGAGTGCTGTTATTTAAATACAGTTTCAATTTGTTCAGACTCTTGTCAAAAAGGATAGAACCCTTATCAACACAGAAAGCCGAAGAACATTCACAATGACAGGTGGAACACCGCTGAGATTTTTGCAGGTGGTTTAGAAGGACCTTGACCGCTGTAGCCTTCTAAAGACTGTAAAAACCCATTCATGCTTGACCGGGCTCTGAGGAGCGGCAGGACTCTGCAGACCCTCCAACAGTTGTCTTGGCCTCCATTCCCGGGGACGGGCCCAGAGAATCACGGCTGTTCTGCCCTAAGCTTCAGGATGAAGGTAGCAACTGCAAGAGCAAGTGCCACTGGCCCGGGGATCAGGCCACATTCTCGCAAACCAAACGCACTCCAATTCCGAATTCAACCGTTGTGCCTGCCTTCCTCATCGGCCCTTTGCTCAGAAGAAACAAAACTTTTTACTTGTTTGCTGCTTCTTTAAAATTGCCTAAAACACAAAATGGCTGCCAGGAGTCCTGGATTTTAGTCCTTGAATTCCTACAACTAGTTGGGTGACCCTGGGCAGTCTCTCTGAGTTCCTGGACCTCTAATCTATTATCTACAAAATAAGGGACAAAATTCAAGAATCACTAAGGACAATGCATCCAGCTTAAATGCTGTGTGATTCTATATCATTAATCGACGCTGTCTGTAATCTCCGCTTTGAGCACTTTTAAAAACTTTCATTCTTGCACTAAAAACTCCTCCGAGAGCCTGGAACACATCGGCTTTCTTTTTCTGCCTTTCCACTATGGATCCCGGAGGATTCTTTAGTTTTAGTTGTGAGTTTTCTCTTGCTTAAATTCTAATTTAGTCTCAGCTAAAAATTCCCCCTTTCTTCCTTGTAAACTAAAAATTCCCTCTTTCTTCCTTGTAAACGCTGGAGCTTTGAAGCAGCAGCCTTGGCCTCCTGCCAGGAATCAAAACCAACAGCTTTGTTCTTTTGCTCTACCTCCTATAAACAGGCTCTGATAGGAAAATGCCGTTGGCTATTTGTTTGGTCTTTGGCTGAGAGCATTTGTAACACACAATGCAGATACCTGTGTACGGGGCCAATGAGAACACACTGCAGACTACTGGGCATGGAAAGTATGTTGCTGGGGCACAAAATTCCAACCACCGCTCTCACAGCAGTACAAGTATCTCATTCTTCACCTTTTAAAATATTTGCCTCTTGTTTATATAGTGTCTGTATGTTTGCAGAGCACATTCACTGGACACTTGTTCATGGGCTCGGAGGGGTTTGCATTGCAATGAATCTGCGAGGTCATTCTAGTCCAACGCACTGCACAAAGCAGGGGCTATCTCAGAACATTCCTGAGATGTGCTCACCTGCTTAACATCATTCAGCGGGAAGATGCTCACTTTAAGGTACGGCCCACTTCAGATCACCTTCATTTTGAGGAAGGTATTCCTTAGAAGGAGTCAAATTGCGCAGCCTGTAACTTCTGTAAGTCAATCCAACCCAAGTTCTCTGTGGCTCTAGACTAGAGGCAGTTGTTTGCCAGCAGACAACAGCACGAGCTGGCTGTCATCACCGAGAGCCTGCTGTTATGGCAGCCTGCTTGAATCTGGTCCCACGTATCCCACCAGCTGCTCTTTGACTTTGAAGCTCACACCAATCTATGCACCAAAATCTGTGCACCAATCTATGCACCACAGCTACAATAACCAAAATACGGCCAGGGAAGACACTAGTGGGCACAGCTCGCTGAATGTCATAGCTGAATATAGTAGCCAAGGTGTCTCCATAAAAAGCATTATCACCAGTTGAGTAAATAAATGGCTCATGGCCTCTCACTTTTATCCCAATTGGAAAAGCATAAGAGATTTTTTATACCAAGATCAAGCAAACCATGATTTCTGTTTCACGCTGCATTGGGCTAATTGATATTTTGACAATTCAATTCTGATAACAATAGCACACACTTGAATTCTCTCTAGGAAGTGAAGGAAGCACTGCCCTGCATTTTCCTAACTTCATACTTATACTGTGGTAATCTTCTAAAGACTTCCCATGGCTGCCCATCTCACTTCCATTAGTCCCTGGACTCACCACACCCTCTTAGGCTGTCCCTCCTCCCACGTGCCTGGCTCCCAACCACTTCCTTCTGGCTCATGGCTTCAATTCCTTGAGGCCCTGCTGCTTCTCCCCTGAGGAGTGGCCCCTGGACGGTGGCTTCTGTCCTTCCCAGGAGGCCATTTCCCCAGACACCTGCTAGTCTCATTCTACCATGTCCTACAAGTCTCTGCTCAAAGGTCACCTTAGTAGAAATCCCTTCCCTGAACTCCTGATGTAGAATGGCTATTCCCCTTCCCAACTTTCTCTCTTTTTTCTCCACAAAACCCATCATCACCTCCTAACATGTGTAAGTATAATCTCACTGGGAACCAAAATTCTGTTTTGCTTACTGCTGTGTTCCCAGCATTGACTTGCAGGCTGCTGGCATTGAAAAAAAATGTGTATTTGTTGAATAGAAGAAAAGAAAATAAGGTAATAATGATAACGGTATTGTTTCTGCCCCTTCCCACTTCTCAATTTGGGAGAAAGCAAGTGAGGCTTGTGGCAAAATCTGGAGGGACAAGCGTCTTCTGTCTTCTCCCTCGTTAATTCTTGGCTGGGCCAATCATAGGGAAAAAAATCTCAACTCTCTGTCCTATGGATGATCTGAAAAAGGTCTCTGTATGCACCAAAGAAGGAAGCTCACAGTGTGTAGACGACAAACACCAGCAGCTAGCAGGGTGTAGTACAGGACTGCGCTCCTCATAAATTATAAATGATTTATGATGTCCTTCTGGGCACGGAGAGGTAGCTGTGGGGCCGCACTCAGGAAAGGAGGCTGGAGCATATGCCGCTAGCTTTTTTCTGTGGATACTTGGCCGGGATTGCATATTACTCTGGAAATATCTGTGAGAGTAAATCTTGTAGTCAACAAGTCACTTGTGTTTTTCTCTGGCGAGGAAAGAGAGTCCTAATTCTCAGTTCTAACCCCATTTAATGACTGGACAAAATAGAAGAGCAAATAGAAGACTATTAAATAAGCGTGCCATGTTATCTTCTCGGTTCTGAGGAATGAATGGCCTCACTGTAAAACTGTGACAGAAACACAGAAAACCACTTGTCTCGTGTTGAAAGTGTTCTACAAGAGCCTGGCTTGGCTTTGCCCCTCTTCAATAGCAGTTGCAGAAAACGGAATGTCAGCTCTTTTAAAAAGATCTTCACTAACACAGAGCTAAGTCATTTAAAGACACAACCACCTCAACGCTACCCAACAGGACATTTGCAGAAACCTCCCAAAACATCCCAAGAATGTACGGCAGAGTCACAAAGCCAACATCCCCACCTAAAAACACTCAGGGGTCTGGTGATTTTCTTGTTTATCTGCTCCAGCCACTCCCTTACTAAAGAATTCTACAGTCTGTGGAACAAGTTGGACTTGGAACGGCAGCCAAGCTTTACAACTGGTCCCAGTGAACCATTTTTTCCCATCACCTTCCTTCCATCTCTTTTTTGCCAGCCTAGCGATAAAGTCAAACTTTACTTCTTGCCATTCCTAACATCTCCTGCAGGTCTTCAGCTCCATTCCTTCACGTAGTGTTTCTTCTTCCCAGAATTTAGACTGTTTCCCTATCCCTCTCTGGTGAAATCTACGCTAAAAAAGTCCTTTTCACACAATGGCTCTGCCTGGAGATCTCACTATCCTGATGGGCTGGAACTTTGTGTTCCAAAGCACTTTTAACTAACTTCTCTGTGCTTCAGCTTCCTCATCTGCAAAATAGAGAGATAGCAACGACTCTCCTGGTTCTTTTGGAGACGAAATAGGTTAAACCATGTAAAATGCTTGGACCAGTACCTAGAATCTAGAACGAATTCAATGCATATTAGCTATTAACTATTATTTCTGTTATAGCACTTACTAGTTGTTCATTACTAAATTCATGTGTAGGCATTTGCATATTCACTTGATTTGATTCCAGTCTAAGCCTTCTTAGGGATGTCGTGTTTATCATTTCATTCCCATAATGCAAAAACAATATATTGCACAGAGTCGATGTTGGGGACCTAAGGGTCTTTTTGAGGGGAAAGGAGGGAAGGTATGTCTAGCATCCTTTTCTACTTCTTTTAGAAATGGCCCTCCTGACATTTTTCCTTTGGGAAACCACATTCCCCCTCTGTCAGTCTACGTCCCTTGCATGAGTTAACCCCTCCCTGGGCACTAGGCTCTTGGGCTCCTGGGCTTATCCAATCTAGGCCCAGTATATCCCTGGGGCTGGTGACTGGTTCAGAGGGGGACATGTGCTCAAGTTGCACAAATAAGATATCCAGACCCCCAAAGCTGGAACAATAGGAAAGCAAGTCTTTTTCTTTCTTCTGGAGCTGTTAAAAACAAATATGAGCAAGACTGGCTAGTGGCCACCTGGCCTCCACAAGAGAAGAGCTGAAGTTAATGACAACTACAACAACAAAAGCCAATAGAAAGGAAATGCAGACTCAAAAGAGGGAGCGAGACAGGTTCCTAATGATAGCTTTTAAGCACCTGGATCCAACCATGCCTGAAGGTTGTCTGCCCCTGGATTTTCAGTTACATGAGCCAATAAGTTCTTTATTTGGTTAAGCTTGTTATGATTCACCAGCAGTGAAGAACCCTGACTAATCAAAAAGGTATCAAATAATTTTTTTTAGATGGAGTCTCCCTCTTGTTGCCCAGTCTGGAGTGCAGTGGTACCGTCTCTGCTCACTGCAACCTCTGCCTCCCAGGTTCAAGTGATTCTCCTGCCTCAGCCTCCTGAGTAGGTGGGATTACAGGCACCTGCCACCACATTGGCTAATTTTTTTTTGTATTTTTAGTACAGACGGGGTTTCACCATGTTGGTCAGCCTGGTCTCAAACTCCTGACCTCAGGTGATCTGCCCACCTCAGCCTCTGAGGATTACCGGTATAAGCCACTGTGCCTGGACTCAAATAAATATTTTTAAATTGAATTTTCTTCCAGCAGTCACCACAGATTCTTTAGGTTTTTCAGGGCAGAAATATGAAAGGAAAACTAATATAGACCCTCTTTTACCCACTCAATAATTTGAAACTGCCCAGGACTTAAGAAAGAGGAAGGTGAAGAGATCTGTGTTCCTTCCTCCTCTTGGGAAATTACTGTCACAACTTTGCCCAGAAATCTGATGGTAACCATCCATTTCTTATGTGCTTGGAGAACATTTTCCTATTTGTTTTCTCCCCACTATCCCTAAAAGATAGGCTAAGCAATTAGTATTATCATTATTATTTTGAAATGGAGTCTTGCTTTGTCACCCAAGCTGGAGTGAAGTAGGGCCACCTCGGCTCACTGCAAACTCTGCCTTCCACGTTCAAGCGATTACTCTTGCCTCAGCCTCCTGAGTAGCTAGGATCACAGGTGTGCGCCACCATGCCTGGCTAATTTTTGTATTTTTAGTAGAGACGGGGTTTCCCATGTTGGCTAGGTTGGCCTCAAACTCCTTGACCTCAAGTGATTCTCCTGCCTTGGCCTCCCAAAGTGCTGGGATTATAAGCATGAGCCACTGCACCCGGCTAAGCAATTGTTTTTATTTTCCTCCCCGGTAAGGGCATTGAGACTTAGGCTAAATAGGTTTTCCAGTCACATAGTAAGAACCTGGTTGAACCCAGGTGTGTCTAATCAAAAGACTACTGCTTCGTATTCTCCAATCTGAGTTGATAATTCCAAAGATTCCAACTTTCCCACAACAGGTACACTGCTTTCTGATTTTTCTTAAGATACCAGACAGCAGGACAACTTTTTAAAGTTAATTTTAAATGGGTGCTTTTTAAATGGTAGTACATTCTCACAGAGTTCAAATTATAAAAGGATACAGTGCAAATTCTCACTCTTGCCCTGCCTCCCAACTATTATACTTGGACCTCAGCCTTACTCCACGAACCATTTGCCACTGTTTTTTTGAGATGGAGTTTTGCTTTTGTTGCCCAGACTGGAGTGCTGGAGTGCAATGCCGTGATCTCGGCTCACTGCAACCTCCACCTCCCGGGTTCAAGCGATTCTCCTGCCTCAGCCTCCCAAATAGCTGGGATTACAGGCATGCGCCACCACATTCAGCTAATTTTTTATTTTTAGTAGAGATGGAGTTTCTCCATGTTGGTCAGGCTGGTCTCGAACTCCCGACCACAGGTGATCCCCCGACCTAAGCCTCCCAAAGTGCTGGGATTACAGGCGTGAGCCACCGTGCCCGGCCGCAATTTGCCACTTTTATGAGTGTCTTGTGTATTCTTCCAGACATGCTTGAACAAATATTCACTATTTTCTCCTTGTTTTTTAGATAAAAGGTAGGATGTTTTGTAATAGTTTTTTTTGTTTTTGTAAAAGTGTCAGAGGCATGTGTACTAGAGCAATTCGATCTTGAATAGGGGCTGGGTAAAATGAGGCTGATACCTACTGGGCTGCATTCTCAGACGGTTAAGGCACTTTAAATCAAAGGATGAGACAGGAGGTCAGCACGAGATATAGGTCATAAAGACCTTGCTGATAAAACAGGTTGCCATAAAGAAGCCGACCAAAACCCACCAAAACCAAGATGGCCGCAGGAGTGTCCTCACTGCTACACTCCCACCAGGGCTGTGACAGTTTACAAATACCATGGCAATGTCAGGAAGTTACCCTATATGGTCTAAAAAGGGGAGGCATGAACAATCCACCCCTTGCTTAGCATATCATCAAGACATAACCATAAAAACGGCAACCAGCAGCCCTCAGGGCTGCTCTGTCTATGGAGTAGCCATTCTCTTATTCCGTTACTTTCTTAATAAACTTGCTTTCGCTTTACTCTATGGACTCACCCTGAATTCTTCCTTACACGAGATCCAAGAACCCTCTCTTGGGGTCTGGATCAGGTCTCTTTTACTATAACAAAATATATAACTTTAAAAAATTTCAGGTAGTAGAGGTAATAGATAAGACTGAGGTTGGAGGGAGGTAAGAGGTGATTGTCTTCGATGTGTAGAACAGCAGAAACCAAAATCACCTTTGTTTCCAGAGGAGGCAAGCTGGGAATGGCCATGGGAGATCAGCCCATGGGGACCTATGGTTCTTATTCCCAAGGGTAAAGGTCCAGGATTCAAACAATGAGTAAGTCCTCAATCCCAGAAGGGCCAGGAAGTACAAGTAATCTCAGGAGAGTAATTCGAAGCTGGGATTTGTGTGCTACGTGAAACACTGCCTGTCTTTCCCCTTCACTCGGACTCTCCCAAACTCATGAGAAACACAAATGCCTAAGACAGGTGTTTTTTAGTTCATCTAGTTCGAAGAAAAGCTTGTGTGTTTCCATTTCCTATTTCTTTATAGTAAAAGATGGTAAACCTAAGACACAGTGACACCACAGAGGGGACCAATGTTTGCAATACAAATAATGATAATCATCCCTAGAGAAACTGCATTCTAACCTCCTACCAAAAAGAACAGGCTAGAGAACTGATTTTAAAGTGAATCACAGCTCTAAATGATAATGAAGCTTTTCAAACTAAGAGATCATAAACAGCAGCCATTGGAAGACACACTTCAGAGAGCCGAAGTTCTAATGCCCTTCTCCATGATCTGCTGTCAGAGTCTACACATTTCCGGGACTCAACACCTTTGATCAAGATGGGATAATATCTCATTTCAGCAGTCAACAGCAAGCAAGATTAGATATAAAAGAAATCTTAGGCCGAGCATGGTGGCTCACACCTGTATAATCTCAGTACTTTGGGAGGCCGAGGCCGACAGATCACCTGAGGTTGGGAGTTCAAGACCAGCCTGACCAACATGGAGAAACACCATCTCTACTAAAAATACAAAATTAGCTGGGCATGGTGGTGCATGCCTGTAATCCCACCTACTCCGGAGGCTGAGGCAGGAGAATCACTTGAAAGTGGGAGGCAGAGGTTGTGACGAGCTGAGATCTCACCATTGCACTCCAGTCTGGGCAACAAGCGTGAAACACTGTCTCAAAAAAAAAAAAAGAAAAGAAAAAAGAAAAGAAATCTTAAAGTATCCTAAATGAAGACATTCTCATTCATTTAATTTTTTTATTTTTATTTTATTTATTTATTTTTTTGAGACAAGGTCTGGCTCTATTACCCAGGCTGGAGTGCAGTTGCATGATCTCGACTCACTGCAGCCTCTGCTGCCTCCTGGGCTCAAGCCATCCTCTCACCTTAGCCTCCTGAGTAGCTGGGACTTTAGGCATGCACCACTGTGGCCAGTTAATTTTTGTATTTTTTTTAAGACATGGGGCTTTGTCAGGTTTCTCAGGCTGGTCTCGAATTAATGAGTTCAAGTGATCCACTTGTCTTGGCCTCCCAAAGTGCTATGATTATAGGCATGAGTCACCCCGTCCGACCTTCGTGCATTTAAATATCTAATTTTATTGCCCTGGGGTAGAGGTGGCTGCAATTCTTCATATCTTAGGCTGATCTTTTCAGGGTGGGCGTGAAAAAAAAGTATAATTTTTTTTTTTTTTTTTTTTTGAGACAGAGTCTCGCTCTGGAGTGCAATGGCAAGATCTTGGCTCACTGCAACCTCTGCCTCCCGGGTTCAAGCGATTCTCCTGCCTCAGCCTCCTGAGCAGCTGGGATTACAGACGCGCGCTACCACACCTGACTAATTTTTGTATTTTAGTAGAGATGGAGCTCCACCATGTTGATCAGGCTGTTCTCAAACTCTTGACCTCATGATCCACCTGCCTTGGCCTCCCAAAGTGCTGGGATTACAGGTGTGAGCCACCTATTGTTTATTGAGTTGAGCCATGAACAATACATATTAAAACATCACCAACTCAAGTAGGTGGGGATAACCAGTCTACGTTGTAAGAAGATTTGAGTAGGAATTTCCCCAAGTCCATGTTTATTACTTTCATTATACATAACCAATCAGACCAGGTTTCTTAAGATGATTGAAAGGTTTATTTTCTAGAGCATTTTTCACATGCTCTCTGCTACTTACCATCTTGACTACACTCAGAGAGCACAGTATTGTAAAGAATAGTATCCCTTTGGCAAAACTGGTCCAGGCCTAAACTAAACCAGGAGAGAGAAACTACACCTGATTCCTTCCCAACCCTGCAGTGATAGGACAATGGGTAATTTCAACTGAAGTTTTTATTTCCTGAGATAAACACAAAAATTGGGTTTCGCAAAATGTAACTTTTCCCTGTAGCTGAAACCATAACATTTAAAATTTGACAGCAAAGCTAAGCTTGTGCATAGACATTACGCTCTCTTTCAATAACCCTCCTTGCCACTCTGTGTTTTAAATATTCTGATTATTAGGGTAATATCAGGGTCTTATCCTTCTTGAAGACTGAAAGGCTAGAAAAGGTAGAAAGAAGTATATATTTCTCTTAATATATACTATATATGATAGAATATTTTATACAATAGATTAGAATAGACCGGGCTGGGTGTGGCAGCTCACACCTGTAATACCAAAGTTTTGAGAGGCCGAGGCAGGAGGATCACTTGAGCCCAGGAGTGCGAGATCACCCTGGGCAACATAGTGATACCCCATCACTCTAAATAATAATAGTAAATAAAATGTAATTTAATTTAAGAAGAATAGACTGCTATATACTATACAGACATATATATATATAATTCTTAAGAGGGCTAGAACATGTTATGTGTAGAAGTATTCTATATATAACACTGTCCTATATTATATACATAGTTTCCTGTATGTTTACAGAAAAGTATAAAATAAATATTTCTATATAATATTTATATAGAAGTTCATGATGCTATATTGCATTATATATAATAGAATAATTTTATATAGGATGTATTCCAGTTGTTGAATGGGCACAGAGTTTTCATTTTGCAAGATGAAAAAGTTCTGAAGGTCTGTTGTGCAAAGATATGAATATACTTAACACCACAGAGCTGTAAACCTAAAATTGCTAAGACGGTAAATATATGTTATGGATTTTAAAATAAATCTCTTAAATTATGAAATATTTTTGGACTATAGATTTCTATAAATGCTGAAAAGAAAAACAGATGAGAAGAATTTTCATCACAATAATGCATAATGAGTTTTCTAATAATTTTCTAATATCTAGTCTTCTTTCAAATTATGTTTTTTGTTATCTTGTATTTTTTTATACAGCCTCTTATGCCTTGTCTTATAGGTACGAAGTAAACATTTATACTTTGGAATAAAGGAAACTCATGAGTACCAGTTTCAAAACTTAGCGTCTAGGCTTGGGAATCCATTAGAGAAACCTTGGGACAAAAAGTGTCACAAGCCTAGATGAGCAAACACCTAACACAAAAGAAGTAAGAATTAAGACTGCATCTTATATTCTAAGTGAGAAACAAATCAGGAAAATATGTAAGCCAAAAAACAGCCACTTTCCAGGATTTAGCCCTTAGTGATAAGGACCAGATTCGTATCACAGGATGAAAAAGACAAAACAAAACCACAAAAGGAAATAATATGCAAAGGAAATAAAATAATGGACTTTCCTGACATGAATTCTCTGACCCAGGCCAGAAGGGCTTCTGTAGTACCTTTAAAAGTGTTTAAAGTGGCACCACTCCAAAGGAAAATGAAATTAGGAAATCATCCACCCAAGCAAGGGATATAAACAATCGGATCCTCTCTTAAAGCAATACAAACCCACTTTGTCTCAACCCAATGGAGGCCTTAATTAAGATGTGGGTGGGAACAGTGTTCCTTTCCTCCACATCCCCCTTAGGAATCAAATGTGATGAAGAAGAAAAGGAAAGCAAGTTAACAACCCTACAATCCATTCTAATTACTGTGATTTTTAAAATGTGTCATTTGTAATCAGAAATCAGCAAAATCAGTAGCATCCAGGTCTCGTTGGAGAATGTTTTCACAGAATGCTCAGTAAAAATGCCTTGCTTATCTGAATTCCCTAGAAGAATCTAACTCTCCTTGGAAAAGACCGGAGGCTTGAGATTCTAGTCAGCTCTATGGTGCAACGCATTTAAATCCAGAGCTCAGCTCGGATTAAACACAATATCCCATTTTCCAGAATGTACAGGAAGCAAGGGAGACTCCTCAACTCCATTTAGAAAAAAGATGTCATGGTTTTATTGATCTGTAAGAGGTAGGCCCTGATGGTTAGGCCATTTATTGTGCAGCTGGGCTATTCTAAACCCATGGTGGAAGAATCCCATATTTATAAAACCACTAACTTCAATTATGACAAATGCACAAAAAAGTTAGCACTCATATTCTATTACTCTTTCCCATAAATGGGTTTTACCACTAGAATAGACCTATAATGAATAATAAATGCTCCATAAATAAAAAGATGAGCCATAATGAGTCTTTCCATCTACCTATGTATAAAAAGAATGAACCAAGAAAAAATCCATTCTACTGGGAGAAAAAAAGGAGAGAAATAATTAGTCTCCTTTATATTTAGAGCATATAGAGGAAATCTGTTTTAACACAATCGCATATCTTTAGGAAAACAATAGAAGATGTTTTTTTTAAAGTGTGTATAATAAAATTATTGTATAATATCTCTTGCCCACAGAATTTCTAGCACTCATTTGGTCTGATTAAGTTTTGTTGTGAAATACACAAGAACACAAATGAACTAAAATACACCTCCCATTCCACTTCCTTTTTTGACAATGATGTTCCCACACTGACCTTTGCAATACTGTCATACAGAGCAGTCACAGTTACTTAAGGTCATTATCCATTCATGAGAGAATAGCTCCCCACCCTACCCACTAAATTGGTGAAATATTCATTTAGTCTATTATGGCTTTTCAGGGTTCCTTGAGGCTGTTTTAAGCAACTCTCAGTGATATGAACACTAGAGAAGGATTGAAAACAAGCAGTCATTCCCTACCCCTCACCCCAAATCCAGCACTTTCCAAATCGAAAAGATTCATTTGCAAATGCTCCATATATAGGATGGGAGAAGGTCTATCAAGAGCCATTCATTCATTCACTCATTCATTCAATATACATTTACTGAATGTTTAACATAAGCCAGGCACTATAAAAGTTCCTTTGAGATCACATCAAAGAAGAAAACAAAAATCCCTGTTCTCACGGAATTTATAATCTACTAGGAAGTGGGGTCAGATAATAAACAATAGAAATAATTTATCAATGTTAGACAGTAAAATGTGCTATGGAAAATGAAAAAATTAAGGTAGAAAAAGAGGAGGAATCAGTGTAGGCACGGTGGCTCACATCTATAATCTCAGCTCTTTGGGAAGTCACGGTAGGACCATCACTTGAAGCCAGTTGGACACCAGCCTGGGAAACTGAGCAAGAAAAATTTTAAAAATCAAAAATTTTTTTTTTAAATTAAGCTGGGTGTTGTGGTGCATGCCTTTAGTCCTAGCAACTTGGGAGGCTGAGGCAGGAGGATTGCTTTGAGCACAGGAGTTAGAGGCTGCAGTGGCTATGATCACACCACTGCACTCCGACCTGGGTGAATGAGCAAGATCCTGTCTCAAAAAATAAAAATAAAAATAAAAATAAAGAAGAAAAAAAAAAAAGAAAAGGAGGAATTGGAAGTGCTGGGGGAGTTACTTTATACCTACCAGGATAGCAATAATAAAAAAGTCAGGTAGTAATAAATGTTGGCTGGAATATATAGAAATTAGAATGTTCATACCCTGCTAGTAGGAATATAAAATGGTGTGGCCACTTTGAAAAACAGTCTGGCAGTTCCTCAAAATGTTAAACATTGAATTACCACATGACTAAGCAATTTCATTTCTAGGTATATAACCAAGAGAAGTGAAACTAAGAGAAGCAAAGACACATATGTACACAGGGACATATACAAACACACACAGCAACATTATTCATAATAGCCAAAAATAGAAACAAACCCAACGTCCAGCAACTGATGAATAGATAAATAAAATGTGGTCTATTCATACAACGGCATATTTAGTATTTGACAATGAAATGATGTACTGATAGATGCTAAAACATGGATGACCAATGAAAGCTTGCTAAGTGAAAGATACCAGTCATAAAAGACCACATATGTATTGTATGATTCCATTTATACGCCATACCAAGAACAGGCAAACCCACAGAGATAGAAGGTAGAGCTGGGAGATTGGTGAAATGGAGAATGACTGCTAATGAGTATGGGGTTTCTTTCTAGAGTGATGGAAATGTTTCAAGTTTATTGTGGTGATGGTCGTACAGCTTATGAATATTACTAAAACCTATTGAATTGCACATGTTAAATGGGTGGACTGTTTGGTATATCAATTATATGTCAATAAGGCCATTTAATTTAAAGAATGCTGGGGGAGAAGAGAGATTTGAAATAGAATAATCTAGATAGATCTCATTGAGAAAGTAGCATCTGCACATAGACTTTATTGAAGGAGATAACACAGTTGGTTAACCATAAAGAAATCTAGAGGAAAAGTTTCATTTTCTTTTCCATTTCAAAGCCCCAGAGGGCCTGCTTAAACTTACCCAAGTTAAAAGAGATAACCTGAATGTTCCTGTAACTATCAAAGCAATTGAATATGCTATTTAAAATCCTCTCAAAAGAGAAATCTTCAAGTCCATAATGTTTCACTGTTTATTCTACCACACATTTGAAGAAGAAAATAACAATTCCTTGTCCAGTCTAACGTCAATGGGCATTTGGGTTGGTTCCAGGTCTTTGCTATTGTAAACAGTGCCATTATGCACATATGTGTACAGGTGTCTTTATAATAGAATGATTTGTGTGGCACATATACACCATGGAATACTATGCAGCCATAAAAAAATGATGAGTTTGTGTCCTTTATAGGCACATGGATGAATCTGAAAACCATCATTCTCAGCAAACTGACACAAGAACAGAAAATCAAACACCACATGTCGTCACTCGTAGGCAGGTGATGAACAATGAGAACACATGGACACAGGGAGGGGAGCATCACACACTAGGGTCTGTTGGAGGGGGGACCAAGGGAGGGATAGCAGGAGGCTGGGGAGGTCAGGGAGGGATAACATGGGGAGAAATGCCAGATGTAGGTGACGGGGGGATGGAGGCAGCAAACCACATTGCCATGTGTGTACCTATGCAACAATCCTGCATGATCTGCACATGTACCCCAGAATCTAAAGTACAATAATTAAAAAAAAAAGAAAATAAAAATTCCACACAATCTCTTCCAGGAACAGAAGAGGAGGGAACAGTTGCCAACTGATTATATAAAGTTGGTGTTGCCCTGATATCAAAGCTATACAAAGAGTACAAGAACACTACACACCAATATACCACGAATCCTCAACAAAACATTATTCAATAAAAACCAGAAACATATAAAAAGAATAATACACCATAACACAGTGGGGTTTATCCTAAGGATGCAAACACTGGTTAAAATTCAAAAATCTGTCAATGTAATCAATCATAATAGTAGTCTAAAGAAAAAAACCCAAATGATCTTATCAATTGACCCAGAAAAAAGCATTTGAGAAATCCAATAGCTATTCATCATAAATATTCTTAGAAAGTCAGGAACAAAAATGAACTTCCTCAACCTAGTAAATGGCATCTATAAAAACCTTCAACTGGGCTGGGCACAGTGGTTCACACCTGTAATCTAAGCACTTTGGGAGGCCAAGGTGGGCGGATCATGAGGTCAGGAATTCAAGACCAGCCTGGCCAACACGGTGAAACCCTGTCTCTACTAAAAGTACAAAAATTAGCCGACTGCAGAGGCACACACATCTAGTCCCAGCTACTTGGGAGGCTGAGGCAGGAGAATCGCTTGAACCTGGGAGGCGGAGGTTGCAGTGAGCTGAGATCGCACCACTGCACTCCAGCCTGGGCGACAGAGCAAGACTATATCTCAAAAAACAAAAACAAAAATAACCCTTCAACTAACATTACACTTAATGAATGCTTTCCCCCTAAGAATAGGAACAAGGCAAAGATGTCCCCTTCACCACTCCTGTTTACTACTGTAGTAGAAGTCCTAGCTGGTGCAAAAACAGAAGAAAAAAATAAAAAGTATGCAGGTTAGAATGGAAGAAATAAAATGATTCAGATTCACAGATGACATAATGGTCCATGTAGAAAATCCTAAGGTATTTTCACTAGAACTGATAAGTGAGTTTAATAAGGTAGCATGATGCAATGAACAACTGGAAACTGACATTTAAAAACTATATGTCATTTATGGTAGCTGAAAAATAAAGAAAATACTTAAGTATAAACTTAATACTGTTTTCTAAAAACTTCAAAATACTAATTTAAAAAAAATGGAAGAGCTAATCAAATGGAGAGGCATACCAGTTCATAAATTAGAAGGTTCAATGTGGTATAGGTATGAATTCTGTCCAAAATGTAGCATAGATTTAATGTGGTTTCAATAAAAATCCTAGCCAAAAACCAAAACCAAAACAAACAAACAAAAAAAAGCAGTAACTTTTCAACAATAAAAACAAGTTGGTTCTAAAATTTAAATGAAAGTAAACTAGATTAATTATAACAATTTTAAATGAAGAATAAGGCTGGAGAAATCATACTACCTAATTTTCAGACTTACAAACCTATTATAATCTAGAGAGTGTAATATTGGTGAAAGGATAGACACAGATTTAAAGAACAAAGTAGTGAATCCAGAAATAGACCACATATATGTTACCAATACATTTTTGACAAAGGTATAAAGGCAATTCAATGGGGAGACGACAGTCTTTTCAACAAATGCCGTTGAAATTTCTTACACATAACACCAAAAGCATGATCTGAAGAGAGAGACAGAAAAAAAAGAAAGTGTACTTCATCAAAATTAAAAGGCTTTGCTCTTAGAAGACACTGTTAAAGAATGGAAAGACAAGTCACTAGAGGTTGGCAGAAATTATCACCAAGTAACGTATCTGACAAAGGCATTGTACCTAGAAGATATAATACTATCAAAACTCAACTTGAGAAAACAAACTACTCAGTAAAAATTGGCCAAAAGACTTGAAAAGACTTTTACCAAAGAGAATATATGGAAGAACAATATATGCTTATTAATTTTAAAACAATACAAAGGCAACTTAATAGAAAAAGAACAATCTTTTCAACAAATTATATTGAAATAATTAGACATTTACATGCAGAAAACCAGCCTTGACCCAAACCTTACCCCTTGCATAAAAATGATCCTAAAACTGATCATAGATCTAAATGTAAAACATAAAACTATAAAAACATTTAGAAGAAAACATAGGATAAAAATCTTTGTGACCTGGGGTTAGGCATGACAAGAGGCCAAAAGCATAATCTATTAAAAAAAAAACAAAAAAACCTCAACATGGTAGATTTCATCTAAATTAAAAATTTTTCATTTGAAAAATGTGCTGTTATAAGAATGAAAAGACAATCTACAGAGAGGGAGAAAATATTTGAAAATCACATATCCAACAAGAAACTTGTATCTAGAATATATAAAGAACTCTCAAAATTTAATAGTAAAAAAACAAATAACCCAATTAAAAATTAGGCAAAATACCTGAATAGAAACTGTCAAAGAGGATATATGGATGGCAGATAAGTACATGAAAAGAAGTTCATTGTTGGATAAATATTCTGCAAATATTTTCTCCCATTCCACAGATTGTCTCTTCACTCTGTTGACTGTTACCTTTGCTGTGCAGAAGCTTTTTATTAATAGTTTAATATAGTCCAATTTGTCTGTTTATGTTTTGTTGCCTGTACTTTTGAGGTCTTAGACATAAAATCTTTGCCTAGACTGATGTTCTAGAGTGTTTCCCCTATGTTTTCTTCTAGTAGTTTCATAGTTTTGGGTCTTCTGTTTATGTCTTTAATCAGTTTTGTGTTGATTTTTATATACTGTGGGGGGTCTATTTACATTCTTTTGTGTCTGGATATTCACTTTTTCCACCACCATTTATTGAAGAGGATGTTCTTTCCTTAATCTATGTTCTTGGCACCTTTGTCAAAAATTAGTTGGCTGTAAATATGTAGATTTATTTCTGTGTTCTCTATTCTGTTCCATTGATCTATGTGTCTGTTTTCATACAAATACCATGCTGTTTTGGTTACTATAGCCTTGTAATATATTTTGAAGTCAGGTAGTATGATGCTTCCAGCTTTGTTCTTTTTGCTCAGGATTGCTTTGGCTGTTTGGTCTCTTTTTTAGTTCCATATACATTTTTCTGTCTGTGAAAAATGTCATTGGTATTTTGATAGGGATTGCACTCAATCAATAGATTGCTTTGGGTATTATGGTCATTTTAACAATATTAATTCTTCCTATCCATGATCCTAGGATGTCTTTCCATTTGTATGTGTTCTCTTCAATTCCTTTTATCCATGTTTTCTATTTTTGCTTACAGAGGTCTTTCACCACCTTAGTTAATTTTTTCCCTTGGCATTTTACTTTATTTTTTGTAGTTACTGTAAATGAGATTGCTTTCTTGCTTTCCTTTTCAGCTAGTTTGTTATTGGTGTATAGAAATGCCACTTGGCTGGGTGTGCTGGCTCATGCCTGTAATCTCAGCACTTTGGGAGGCTGAGGCTAGTGGATCGCCTGGGTAACATGGTGAAACCCTATCTTTACAAAAAACATAAAAACTAGCTGGGTGTGGTGGTGTGCACCTGTAGTCCCAGCTACTTGGGAGGGTGAGGTGAGAGGATCACCTGAGCCTGGGAGGTAGATGCTGCAGTAAGCATCTATGCAGCACTTCAGCCTGAGTGACAGAGTGAGACTCTATCTCCAAAAAAAAAAAAAAAAAAAAAAAAAAAATTGTAAAGAGACACCGCTGATTTTTATGCTGATTTTGTATCTTGTAACTTTACTGAATTTGTTTATCAGATCTAAGAGTTTCTAGATATAAGACCATGTTGTTTGCAAAGTTTGTCTTTTTCTTTTCCAATTTGGATGCCTTTTATTTCTTTCTCTTGCCTAATTGCTCTGGCTAGGACTTCCAGTACAACAGGAGTGGTGAAAGTGGGCATCCTTGTCTTGTTCCAGTTCTTAGAGGTAAGGCTTTTTAACTTTTCACTATTCAGCATGATGTTAGCTGTTGGTTTGTCATATAAGGGGTTTAACATGTTGAGCTATGTACAGGGAACTCAAATAACTCAACAGTGAAACACCAAATAATCCCATTAAAAAGTGGGCAAAAGATAGGAATAGATACATAGGTACTTATCAAAAACATATACAAATGGCAAACAGTTATATGAAAAATGTTCAACATCACTCATCATCAGGGAAATGCAAATCAAAATCACAATGAGATATTATCTTACTTCAGTTGGCATGGCTATTATCAAAAAGACAAAAAATAACAGATGTTGGTGAGGATTCAGAGAAATGGAAACTCTCACACAGTGTTGGTAGGAATGTACACTGGTATAGCCATTACAGAGAACAGTATGGAGGTTTCTCAAGCAAAACAAAACAAAAGAAAAAAACTAAAAATAGAGCCACCTTATGATCCAACAATCCCACTACCAGGTACTCACCCTCCAAAAAATGGAACTCAATGTATCAAAAGGATACCTGCATGTCCATGTTTATTGTGGCACAGTTAACAATAGCCAAGATATGGAATCAACCTAAGTGTCCA
Organism: Aotus nancymaae; assembly: GCF_030222135.1. Lineage (NCBI taxonomy): Eukaryota > Metazoa > Chordata > Mammalia > Primates > Aotidae > Aotus > Aotus nancymaae. The sequence goes on from NW_026988454.1 coordinate 24,018,936, forward strand.
TCAAAGATGAATGGATAAAGAAAATATGATTATATATGCACAATGGAATGCTGTTTGGCCATAAAAAAGAATAAAATCCTGTCATTTGCAGCAACATAGATAGAACTGGAGGAAATCACATTAAGTAAAATAATCAAGGCACAGGAAGACAAATACATGTTCTCACTCATAGGTGGAAGCTAAAAAAAGTTGATCTAATAGAGGTAGAGAGTAGAATGACAGTTACCAGAGGCTGCGAAGGGTGTGTGGGTGTTGGTGGGGGAGGGGATAAAGAGAGGCAGATTAATGGGTACAAACATGCAGTTACATAGAAGAAATAAGTTTATTAGCACAGTAGGGTGACTGCAGTTGCAACAATGTATTGTATATTACAAAATAGCTAGAAGAGAGGATTTGAAATGTTCCCAATGGTAGAAATGATAAATGTCTGAGGTGATGGATATACTAAATACCCTGACTTGATCATGACACAGTATATGCACGTAACAAAATGTCACATGTACCCTATAAATATATACAAACATTATATATCAATAAAAAAAAAGTTCAGCATCACTAGCCCATTCGGTAAATGCAAATTAAAACCGTGACAAAATACCACTGCATACCTACTAAAATGGTGAACATAAAACTAATGACAGCACACCCATGTTCAGAGCAGCAATATCCACAACAGCCAAGAGGTGGATGCAGCCCAAATGCCCATTGACCAATGAATGGATTTAGACAATGTAGTATACTACACAGTCTTTGAAAAAAAGGAAATCTTGTCACATGATACGGCACAGATGAACCTTGAGGACATTATGCTCGGTGAAATAAGCTAGTCACAAAAAGACAAATACTATCTGAGTCCACTTACATGAGCAATCTAAAGAAGTCAAATTCATAGTTACAGCAAGTAGAATGGTGGGTTACTGGGGGGCAAAAAGGAAGTTGTCTAATAAGTTTCAGTTCTGCTAGATGAAAAATTCTGGAGATCTATTTACAGAACAATGTAAATATATTGAACACTGCTGAACTGCACATTTAAAAATGGTTAAGATAGTGAATTTTATGATATGTATTCTTACCGTAACAACAAAAAATGATGACAATACCAAGTGTTGACAAGGATGTGGACCAACTGGAACTTTTCTATGCTACGTGTAGGAACACAAAACTCAGGAAAACTGTTTGGCATTTGCTTATAAAGTTAAACACACATTTAACATATGAACCCAAAATCCCATTCCTACATATTTTCCCTAGAGAAATGAAAATGTTTGCTCACACAAGAACTTACACAAGAATATCTGTAGCAGCTTTATTTATAATTACCCCAAACCAGAAACAATCCATATGTCTTTCCTGTATGGATAAACAAATTGTGATACATCTATTCCATGAAATACTATTGAAAACAATGGAATGATGAATACATGCAACAACCTGGATGAATCTCTCATGATTCACTCTGGGAAGTGAAAGAAACCAGTCTCCAAAGATATCACACTGAACGATTCCATTTCTATGACATTCTTGAAACAACATAACTATGCTGAAGAAGAACAGACCAATAGTTGCCAGAGGTTAGGGGTTGGGAGAAGGGGTGCAGAATGGGGTGTGACTATACAAAGACAGCACAAATGAGATTTGGAAAGAGACAGAACTCTGACATACCCTGACTGTGATAGTGATTATGCAAAACTATACATATATCAAAATTCTTAGAACTATACACACACATACACAGACACATATAAAACAAAGAGGAAACACCCACGTGGTGAAAGACCAAGAGACAGTCTCTTTTGACATGGTCATGATCACATATTCAGCCATAGAAAATGAACTCGTTCATGGTACCTTTGTACATCTGCCTCCCACATATGCCACACCACAGGTACTTCTAATAAGACTCTCAGGAGTCCACGCTGGAGATGTCAGAATAAATACATACATCTTCCAATGAACTATAGGCTCATTGGCCCATGGCCACAACCAAAGAGAGAGACAAGGCAGGAAAACATTTTGGAAAAGTCAAAAAGCTACTTGTGTTTTCTGAAAGGTCAAGGGATTGACATAGCTGGCACAAACCAAGGCTCAACAAGAAAGCCCCATTTTTAAAGGCCCAGTTTGTTGGGGGGCTGTTTACAGGAAATGTTTCCAAGAGGGGCTGCCAAAAACAACCAAGGGTAACCCTGACACCCCAAGGTCTGGACTGTGCAGAAACTCATGGCTGGGGCTTCTGTTTTCCTTCCTTGGAGAGGAGCCACCAAGAGGTGAGCTATAAATGTAAACTCACTAAAAGGGAAGGTGAAAGAAGTTGGGGAGCATCATCCTTTGCTCTGGTCTGGAAAAGATGAACATTATCTAGAAAAAGATGGAAGAATTAGGCCAGGCACAGTGGCTCATGTCTGCAATCCCAGCACTTTGGGAGGCCGAGGCGGGTGAATCACTTGAGGTCAGGAGTTTGAGACCAGCCTGGTCAACATGGCAAAATCCCATCTCTACTAAAAATACACACAAAAAACTTAGCCGATGTTGTGGAACACACCTATAATCCCAGCTACTCGGGAGGCTGAGGCAGGAGAATCGCTTGAACATGGGAGGCAGAGGCTGCAGTGAGCCGAGATCACACCACTGCACTCCAGTCTGGGTGACAGAGTGAGACTCTGTCTCAAAAAAAAAAGAAAAAAATGGAAGAATTATACAGATAAGGAAGCCACACAAAAATAAATGTTTTGCGGAAGAAAATAGGGACCAAGAGGTCAACTACTTGACAAAACCAAGATGTCCTGTCAAGAGGTTGACAGGAAAAAAAAAAAGATAACACACAGGAGAGGGAGAATTGATGTGCTGTGTAGACTTGGCATGGAGCAGCAGGTAAGACAGAGAAGGGTGGTGTAGCAGAGACTCCGAGCCAGTGTCTTGCTTCTCTCACTGACCGGCTATTCTCAATCTCCACATATACTCTGATTTTCCCCACAATACCCTTTCCTTGTATTTCTTCCCTGGAATACCAGCTTCATGAGCCTGTTTCCCTAGAACAGAATCTAGGCATAGGGTAGAAGCTCAGTGAATATTTGCTGTATGAACGGATGACAAGGAAGATTCATCAGACCCAGAGGGAAAAGTCAAAAGTGGTCACTGAGAAAATCTTGCTGAGTGCTAGAGATAACAGCCCTGCACAGACCTGCCTGGCTAATCGGAAGGAACACTGCCCTCTTGGAATGCGTTTCTTAGGACATAAAAGAGGGCAGATCAAAACTCCTCAAACCCTCCTCTACTGATTGCTAAAAATAAGAATAATTGTCTTCCTCAGAGCCATCTGGATGGTCTAGCTAGTCAGAAGTCCTGAGTAGAAAACAGGAAGGCGTAGAAGATGAGGTGTAGTTCTCTTCTTTTCTGGCTAGAGATCATGATAAATGAAAAGAGTGGATAAAAAAACATGAAAAGCCATTTTAACTGATGGTGTTGAAGACAAGATCTGATTTTCTGGACCATAACATTCATACAATAGCACTAGCCTGACAAGACATGTGGTTCAATATATGAAAACAGGAATGAGATGCCAGACTATTCACAATAGTCAAGACATGCGATCAACCTAAGTGTTTATCAACAGATGGATAGATAAAGAAAATCTAGTACATATACACAATGGAACATTATTCCACCATAATGGAATATTTTTCAGCCATAAAAAAGAAAAAAATCCTGTCATTTGTAGCAACATGGATGGAACTGAAAGACATTACGTTAAATAAAATAAGCCAGGTACAGAAAGACAAATGTTGCATGTTCTCACTCACATGTGGGAGCTAGAACAAAAAAACTGAACTCATGGAGAAGAGTAGAATGACAGTTACCAGAAGGTAGGAATGGTAGTGGGGAGGAAGGAATAAAGACGGGACGGTTAAGGGATACAAATGTACAGTTAGATAGAAAGAATAGATGTAGTGTTTAGTAGCACAATGGGGTGACTACAGCTAACAGGACTGTATATCTCAAAATAACTAAGAGAGTGGAACTGGAATATTTCTAACAAAAAGAAATGATAAATGTTTGAGGTGATGTATATCTCAATTATCTTGATTTGAACATTATATGTTATACGCTTATATCAAAATATCACATATACCCCATAAATATGTGCAACAATTATGTATTCACTAAAAACACAAAAATTTAAGAAAAAAATGGCATGCCAAGAAGATGCTCACTGAACTGGACTATTGAAGAGAACCTTAAAGTTGAATTCAAGAGGGAGGAAAACACCTAGATAATGGTATAAAACCAGGTATCACAGAGGATAGCAGGCAGAACAGAAAAAAAAAACCAAAAAAACCAATGCTGGAAATTTCTAGTGCTTTCGGAGAAACTAGCATCCAAGAAATGTGGATATGATATGTACATATGTCCACATAAGAGTATAGAGAAAGAACAGAAAATATATTGTTATAAAAAAGTAAAACAGGTCACCCCATTAGGAGGCTTTGGGTGATATTTTCCACAAAGAGAACATTAAATAAGCAGAAAAGTGAGTTTTCATGGGAACTTCCAGCTCCCTAGACATTTACAAGGTACTTAATTCTTACTGATAAATTCCTCTGTAAATGATAAGATGAAATTCTAGTGAAACTGTGGTTGGTGAAGTACAAATAATCAGAATTTTTGGAAAAGTCACCATGTTAGCTTAGGATTAAAAATAGCTAAGAAAGAACATGTGAAGTACGGCTTTATTTACAGGCACCCTGTGGACTCCATGAGCACAGGGAACTGGTCAGGCTTGTTTATCACTATGTCCCTAGCACTGAGTGACCTAGACAATCTAGTATGCTCCTATGGTGAGAAACTCTGAAACTGACAATAGACAAAGGGATGAACTAACTTAAAGGAAAGATGGAAGGATGATCATGTAACACTGTGATTAGGAGACACGCACACACACACACACACACACACACACACACACCCCAGGGAATAGTTAGAAAGACTGGAGATAATTTCAGGACAACACAAAAGGAAATTTCCCTAACAATTAGAAATGGGAATAAAGAATTTAGGAAGAAGCTCAATGACTGTATGTTACAGGGGCTGCTGGGACAGGGTTGATTCCTGCCCTAGAGACAGAACTAGATGGCTAAGGTCCTTTACAGCTCAAAAATCCCTAATTTCAATTGAAAATTATGAAAGTGTTTTACTATAGTAACAATAAATAGTGTTTGGCTGTATTTGAACAAATATTAATAGCTGCAGGCTTCAGGCATATTATAAGTTAAACTCAATTTTGTAAATTAGTTTGGAAGCATACCCATCATTCCAAATAATCTATAAATGCAATCCTGGGATACCACCAGTATGTAAGTTAAGGATTGTTTACAGACAGAGGCAATAATGCATTATTATTTCAACCTAGAAAGGCAGCCTCAATAGGACTTGATACTGTATCCACCAGAAAACACCCACATATGCACCATTGAAATTGGAACTCCGTGAGGGTGGCTTTCTGACTTTCGGTTTGATGGTGGGTCAGAATCTGCCTTATGAATTTGAGTTGAAGAAAAAAACCCACAACAAAATGCTTATATTATAGAGTTAAACCCTGTTCCTCTTCTGGTAGAATTGTATAGAATGAAGTTCCATAATTTGTTAGGAGCCATAGAGCTGGCAGGAGCTATGAAGATTAACAACCAGACCTGGTGCAGTGGCTCATGCCTGCAATCCCAACACTTTGGGAGACCAAGGTGGGAGAATCGTTGAGACCAGGAGTTTGAAACCAGCCTACACAACATAGTGAGACCTCATCTCCACAAATAACACAAAAATTAGCCTGGCATGGTGGCCCACGCCTATGGTCCCAGCTACTCAGGAGGCTGAGGTGGGAGGATTGCTTGAGCCTAAGTGGTAAAGACTTCATCTGGGCCATGATCACTCTACTGCATTCCACTCCAGCTTGGGTGACACAGTGAGACCCAGTCTCAACAACAACAACAACAAAGCTGAACAACCATGAAGTTCGTGAATGTGAGGCATTTTAATGGTTAAATTATCAGATGATGTTTGTAAAGGCCTAGAATCACAATGTGTCCACACCATCACTGAAAGTGCATGCTATCCCTAACTCATGTGATGACTTACCAGGGTTCTCTCAGTACTTTCTCTTCCCTCCTTCCTGCCTTTGCTTAAATGTTACCTTCCCAGGAATGTTTTCCTGTTTTAAACTGTAACCTTCCTTCCATATTCTCTACTCCAATTCCTTGCTTTAATTTTCACTTCTCACTTTCTAATTCAGCATCTAACTTACTTGGGTTTATTTTCTGCTTCCTACTCGTACTAGAATCTAAGTTCTCTGCAAGAAGGAAGATGGTCTCTTTTATGTCACTAAAATCTATGCAAGTATCCCTAGAGCCTATAACAATTCCTGACATACAATAGATGAAGATGCTCAGTAAATACTTGCTGAGGACAAAGAAGTGTCAAATACATAAGCAAGAAGCCTTCTGTGGATCTAGATGTGCTGTGTGGCCTTTGGCTGGTGATGTAACTTCTTCCTGACACAGTAAATTGGAAACAGGAAAAGATTCCCTCTTCTTCCTCCAATATGATGTGAGGGTGACTGATAAATAAAAGCACTTCCAGGCCGGGTGTGTTGGCCAACACTTTGGGAGGCCGAGGTGGGTGGATCACCTGAGGTCTGGAGTTTGAGACCAGCCTGGCCAACAGGGTGAAACCCTGCCTCTAGTAAAAATACGAAAATTAGCTGGGCATAATGGCACATGCCTGTAGTCCCAGCTACTCAGGAGGCTGAGGCAGGAGAATTGCTTAAACTAAGAGGCAGAGGTTGCAGTGAGCCAAGATCCCGCTACCGCACTCCAGCCTGGATGACAGAGCGAGACTCCGTCTCCAAAAAAAAAAGCACTTCCTACTTCTTAGTGGAATAAGATAGGTAAAATCAAAATGCTGTCATTTATTAATGCAACCAGAGCAATCCTGAACAAATATCACCTTAAGCAAATCCTTTAACTTTGCCCTACTTTTTAGATGTGGAAAATAATCCCAAGTAGCAAAATCAGGTCTCTATGGTTACAAGAGAATATTATCCTTTCATAGGACTGAACATAATTTTGATCCTTGCCAACCATTTTTCTACATGTGCATTATGGAAAGCAGGCCAGTCAAGAAGAACCAAAGTAATTCTTCAGACAAAATCCTTCTTACCACATAAACTAGTGTGTGAGGCAAAACCCTGTATTAGAGCCACCTTTCAATGACCAGTCCTCACTGACCTGGGTAGGAAAACACCTTTTAGAGACGCAACTAGGGAATGGTCAAAAGTACTCGCTACAGGGCCTCATTGCTTAGGTTCACACACTGCCTTTGCCTACTGCCAGGTGTGTGTTAGCTTGGGCAAGTCATCTAAATGTTTTAGCCCCAGATTCCTCATCAGTAGAATTGGGATAACAGTAGCTTTTAAAGATTGTACTTCATGAGGTTGTACTGATGATTCAGTGAGTTAATATGAATCAAGTTCTTGGAGCAGAACTGGGTACCTAACGGCATTCAATAAAAAATAGCTGATATTATTAGGGAGTGCAGAGTACCTTCAGGAAATCAAAGATTTTGCCAGATGATTATCTGCAATTTAGTCTGATTCCTAGAATGCTGACACTGACAACAACACTACCCAAAAAGCTAGACAGGTATTCTTTCTCTATTACTACCAACACAAATAAAAGTCTCTATTTTACTGAAGATAAGTTGTCTTGAGTTTCTTTACATAGGAGTATAACTTACTTTTAAATAAGGACAAAAGATAGGAAAAATATTTATTCTAATAATTTTATTGGCTTCTTAATAGTGCTACATGGCTGTAATTGTGAAGTACATGTTTTGGTATTTTAATTTGTTATAATTTTTTAAATCTTCAGTTTCTTTTATAAAGTTCTAAAGCATAGGTCGGGTGTGATGATTCATGCCTGTAATCTCAGCAGTTCAGGAGACCAAGGAGGATGAATTGTTTGAGCCCAGGAGTTTGAAACCAGCCTAGCAACACAGTGCAACCCTGTCCCTACAAAAAATACAAAAATTAGCTGGGTGTGGTGGTGCATGCCTGTAATCCCAGCTATTTGGGAGGCTCAGGTGGGAGGATCATTTGAGCCTCGGGAAGTTGATGTTGCAGTGAGCTGTGATTGTGTCACTGTACTCCCGTCTGGGCAACAGAATGAGACCCTCTCTCTTTCTTTAAAAAAAAAAATGTCCTAAAGCCCCTAGCACTGCATTTTTGGTTATAGTGGGTATTTAATAAAGAATCAATTCAAGACACATTTTTTGATTATGTCCCAGGTACAAGTTATTACATAAAGAACCTATGTGAAGTGCAGCAAAAGTGAGTGTGATAGTCTCTGCCCTTAAATACTTTACATAGTCAATTAGGAACACAAGACAGACACTTAAACAGGAAAACAAGTTAAAATAAACATGTCCTAACAGGAGAATAGGCAAAGGAGGGGAGGCTGCCATCAGCTGGTGCTGAATCAAAGTCAAGAATATCTTCAGGAGGAAGAGACATGTTACTGAGCCTCGAATGATTGATAGTATTTCAATAGGTATAGCTGGGGGAAGGAGGTGCTCAGAGGAACAGGAAAGGGCAAGAAGAAAAGCCAGGGGACCTAGAAGGCTTGGGGCATGCTGAGCCGGTGACCCAGCATGACGGAAGTCCCAGGGCTGAGGACGAAGAGAAAAGACAAGGCCAGTTTGGGTTAAACTGAGAAGAGCTGAGGCGTCTGGATTTCACTGAAGAAACCATGCAAGACCCAGTCACACTTTTTAGCAAGAAGTGACAGGAGCAAAGTCCCATCTGAGGAATGTTTCCTGATGGTGGCATCCAAGATGATCTGGAGGGGCAAGAGGGGAGACGGGTGCTCTGCCCACCTATGTCCCCAGATCCACCCATGTTGGGCCACTGCTGCCGACCAGAGCAAGCCCTCCTTTCCTTGCTCGCCCAGCTCCTGGGCTATGTCATTCTAGCAACAGTAGCTCCAGCACCACAGGCTTAGGATGTTAAAAGACTCCTCCTCCAAATCCATTCCCTGTGTTCCACTTTATATAGCAAGTTTCTGTCCTGAGTCCTTTGGTAAGTTCCTGTCTCACTTATCAGCTCTATTCCCTGGTTCTTTGAAAAAGGGTAGAGCTGGGCCGGGCGCGGTGGCTCACGCCTGTAATCTCAGCACTTTGGGAGGCCGAGACGGGTGGATCACGAGGTCAACAGATTGAGACCATCCTGGTCAACATGGTGAAACCCCGTCTCTACTAAAAATACAAAAAATTAGCTGGGCGTGGTGGCGCGTGCCTGTAATCCCAGCTACTCAGGAGGCTGAGACAGGAGAATTGCCTGAACCCAGGAGGCGGAGGTTGCGGTGAGCCGAGATCGCGCCGTTGCACTCCAGCCTGTGTAACAAGAGCGAAGCTTGTCTCAAAAAAAAAAAAAAAGAAAAAGGGTAGAGCCATAGGCTGAGCACAGTGGCTCACGCCTATATCCCCAGCACTTCGGGAAGCTGAGGCAGGCAGATTGCTTGAGCACAGGGGTTTGAGATCAGCCTGGGCAATATGGCAAAATCCCATCTCTACTAAAAGTACAATGCAAAAGCACAAAAATTAGCTGGGCATTGTGGCGTGTGCCCGTGGTCCTAGCTGCTCAGGAGGTTGAGGTGGGAGGCTTGCTTGAAGCTGGGAGACTGAGGCTGCAGTGAGCTGTGATAGCACCACTGCACTCCAGCCTGTGTGACCAGGGTCCTGTTCAAGTCTTTCTGATTCCCATGCCAGACACCATCTGTCCCACCTAAATACTCCTACCTGAGAAAAGAACACCCTGGTTACTGAGGCCTTCCTGAATTTTCTAATATTGCTCACCTGGATGCTCTGAGACTTACCCTACCTGTTGGAACTTGTGCCATTTTGTGGTGAAGTATTCATTGCTCTGTTTTCCTGGCTTGATACTCGTAAAGTCATTACCGTGGTCACTTTGGGGTTCCTGACAGCCCGTGACATCCCAGACCTCCTCTGTCAGCCTCAGCAGCTGGGTCAGTTTCCCCTCATAGGTAGGCTTGCTGCCGGAACCCTGACTCTCCCTGTCTTCTCTAGTGATCTACAGATTTCATAGGTAGCTACAAATAAGCATAGAAAAAGGCTACATTGCACTAATGGAGACATTAGGTGATAGGACTAGACAACAGGGATTGGCAAGACAGGCTGATGTTAAAAACTTTGGAATAAATCAAAAGTTTTAGGAGCTGACAGAAGGTAGAATATGGTAAGAGAAAGAAGAGGCAAAGAACTCCATGGTTCAAAGTCTGGATGCCAAAGGAAGCCATGTCTACAGTAGCAAGGATAGCTGGGGTTGGCAGGGGATCTGTTTTTGCTGGAATACATTTGTACATAGTACTTTTCCACTCCCTCTTCCTTTACTCCCTGTGTCCATCATAGCATTTATTAGTACCTCACTTGTCTAGAATAAAAGCTCCATGAGGGCAGGAACCTTACTTGCTTATTGGCTGCAGAATACCAGGCTTCCAGAACAATGCCTGGCAGCTAGGATGTTTTCCATGGAAATACATATAGACTGTATGAATGGATTTTGAGTTAACATGCTGTCTTCAGAGAGTGCTACCCATCAGGTGCTTGGGTAGATGTCTGGGCATCGGCTGGAGCCTGGGCCAGTTTGAGGGATGTGGGTATGGGAAAGAAGATCATATTCAAAGCAACAGAAGGGCTAAGGTACCTAGCAGCCTTCCCTCAGGAGGTTAGCGGTGATGAGAAGAGGAAGAGAGAAGGCAAAAGAGAGAAAGAGAAGTCCAAGACAACCAAGACAATGGTAGCTTTTGTATATTAAGGAAGAAGTATTTTGGAAATTAAGGCAGGACTGACTATTCAGTAACAGCAAATGTTGTAGAGGTTGAAATGAATGAAAATAAGAGAAAATAATTCATAAGAATGAAAATAAGAGAATGCCACTAGTCTAGACACTAGATTAGGAGGCTTGGAGTAACCTTAGTGAATACAGGACACAGAGATAGATTGGAATGGGAAAAAGAATGAGAATGTGGGAAGAAAGTGAGGCAGCAGAGATAGGTTAGATTTTCAGTAAGTTTGGTCTTGATGGTAAGACACTATGATTAGTTAGAGGAACAATTGTGTTTATTTAGAGAGGGCATTTGTACTCTTAGCTTTTGGGAGACATAAGCATACATAAAAATCCAAAAGAAGGATGTTTATATCCTCACCTCCCACCAAATCAAATCAAACCAAAGCAAAATGGGGAAAAATGATCACGTAGGAAAAAAAGGTACAAATGCCATTTTGAGTTCTAAAGATAGGGAAGGGATAGAAGCACCTAGAGCTTAGGTGGGACCTCTCATGCAGGAGAAGAAAAGCAATGAAGAGGGGTAGCTGGGGGAAGTGGATGGAAAAGAGGCCTATTCTCCTGCTCTAGAATCTAACAGTCAGACACTGAACAGCCTAAATCAGAGCCGAAGATACTGGAAACTTTCTGCTTTAAAACAAGGCCAAAGATCAGGAAGCTGGGGCATAAGCCCAGCCTGCCTTACAGGGCAAGATGTGCTTTGGACGTAGAAGGAACATTCCAAAATATAACTGACTCAAGGACCACCAAAACAGGCTACAAATGGGATCCTTCTTACCTCCCACCACAATAGTAAACATATTATTACAATGCACTAATAAAACACTGTTACATTCTGTCTACTACCAATTAAGAATTCCTATAACAGAAACCCATACTAGGAAAAGCGTTGTTTATCACTGCGCGGCAGAACACAGTAAGATTCATATCCATGTGAATAACAACCCAGGAGTTTAAGAGAAGGACAAACGTAGAAGAGTTACTTTTCTTGGAAGAAATTAACTTTCTTTTATACCTCAAGATATTGTGGGTCTTGCCTAAGGTGTACTTCATTGATTGCCAGACAGCAGACAGCCCTTACAACCTAACAGCTCCATTTCACTGCTTGAGATACTTTTTTAAAGAAGAAAATAACTCTCTTGGTTATATCCAAATATTAGGCTGTTGCAAAAGTAATTGTGATTTTTTGCCACTAAAAGTAATGGCAAAAGTCGCAATTACTTTTGCATCAACTGAATAAATCAGTCTTCCTCTAGATACGCCATCTTTCTCCCATGTGGAGAAAACTAACGTATGATACGCCATTCTGTTCCTTATGTTAGTTTTTGAACCTTACATCTGGAGCCCTGCTCCCACCTTGGGAAGTGCTGGTAACGTGAAAAGCCAGATTCTCCCCATGCTTAAGCAAATGTGAGAGGGAGGCACTTGAAGAAGGCCAGAGAGGTTCCGTCCACAACCAAAAAACACAGGAGAACAAGATCCCCAGCCAGGGACTGGAAGGAGTCAAGGGTATCCCTGAGGACCAACAACAGAATCTGGAACTAAGGCACCTTCGAGTTTAGTACATTCAAGTCCCCGATTTTGCAGGCGAGAAACCTGAAGCTGATCCGACTTGTTCAAGGTCGCCCAGCCAGGTGTCCTCACACAGCACAGCACTCTGTGCCTCACCTCTCACTGCCTCCTAACCCGGGACGCCACTTAGGTACTGCAGAGGACCCAATAACCAAACCAGCATTATTTTCCCCTAAGCCAAGTCTCTCTTCTTTCTCTATCTTTTTATTACGGAAAATTTCCAATATCTATAAGTAGAGAAATAAGAATAATAACCATGATGGACCCATTGCCCAGCTTAAACAATCTAATTGTCAGTCTCCCTTCATCTATAATCTTACCAACCTCACCCTCCTTTAGGATTATTTTGAAACAAATCCCAGGTAGCTTATCATTATTTCTTGTTAAATATGAAATGCTCAAATAAACTATATAGCTGCAAATGCATCTGAGACAATTTTCTTCTGGGAGATTTGATGCCCCTCTTCCATATCCTTGCATTGTGTGTAGTATTTTCAATTTCATTTCACAGCTCTGGAACAAAAGCCTAGCTCTTATCTTAGTACAGACCAATAAGATATGCTCTGTGACCCTGTACCTCTACTAACAATATTAGACTGTTGTGCATTTGAGGGATTCTAATGAAGGAATTGCTTTGGACAGTAAGCATGGGGAACGTCGAACCTACTAAACACTTTTCTATCTTAGACAAAATACACCGACACTGGTACTTGTTTCAGTTGGGCTGAATTTTGGCCTGAGATTTAAAGCCAGCTTCCTCCATGAATCCATATGAAAGGCACTAAGCAATATAACTCTTAAGGTTTAACACATCTACAAACTAAATTAACAAGCAAACATCTTCATGCCTCTACTCTTTTAAGACAGAGACCACTTATTTGTCCTAAGGATATGATGGAAATTTAAAAAATATAACCAAACTTTTCTTTCATATAGCCCCTTAAATCTTTCCTAAAGAATAAATACATCAAAAAAGACAGTTTTAAAAAGTCTTAATTAACAAATAAGACCATACTATTATATACGCAACATAATGTTAACATATATAGTCGTATAGTCTACTAGTTAAATAGTTATTTATATATATATAAATATAAAACATAATGTGACATATATAGTAGTATAAACTAGTTAAATAGTTAAATATTTATATATTAGTAAAAATAGTATAGTCTAACTAGTTAAATATACATGTAACATTATGTGTATATAAAAATGGATACTTGCCACCACAATGTTGATGAATAGCATTTCCACTTACCATTTTCTACTCTTTTACTCTGTTGCCTGGCCCATTCATTTTTTATATAAATTTACAAATATATATTTTTAAATAAGAATATATTAGAAAGTCAAGGTCAGTATAAAAAGAAGGCAAATCAGAACTCTTAAGTTGTTTCATCCATAAAATAAATAATTTCATTTCAAATATGGGTTAATTTTTTCTGGGAAAAAAACACTCTGTAAAATATAATTTTCTAACTTTTAAAACATTTTACAATTTATCCTGTCTTCTAACAAGTTATGATACTCATACCTGCTGAGGTTTCTCTAAATTTGTCGCTGGTCTTCTTTTTCCTCCATTTCCAAGGCTTAAAGATTTTACCAATGGTGGATAGCTTCCCCTTCCTCTTGAAGGGAGGTGTTTGGGAACCTGCTGTGGGGCCATCTGAGTTTGCTATAGAAGCTTTGTCCAGTCCATCAACTGTATAAAAAAAATACAGACAGAGAAAGGTTGTAAAAAAAAAAAGGTTGTAATAAAATAACATCATTGATTGCTTCCTGGGCTGTTAAAGGTAAGCACGCTCACTCTAACTGGAATCTCACATAACGTTTACTCGTCCAATTTCACAGCTGGTAGGACTCCCCTCATAGCAATCAGTAAATCAGTCAATCAGAAATTACAATCCACTTAGAATATCATTTTGGGGAAACAGACTGGAAGCAAGAGACTTATATTACAGATGTGGCCGGACAAATACATGCCTGTGCGACACAGCTGAATCCATCTCCAACAACCACATCAATATTTTCCACGGGAATAGAGTATTCTAAGTATTTCTGAAATAGGATGTTCCTCCAGAGACTAGTCTGACATTCTCCATAATGAATATTACAGTGATGGCGTAGTTTAAAACATGGTTTCTCTTTCACAAAATAAAATTTGGTGCCAGGAAGCTAAATTCTATTTTTACAATGCTAAAACTATCTTTTGCTTCTATTACAAAAAAGGTTTTGATTTTCAAAGAAACTGGTAACTACACTAACAACAAGAAATATGTGGAAAATTTGGGTACTGTGTGTGATAAAAACACGTCTTTGTATGCCTTCACTATTTTATTAACCAGAAGACACACACAAAATCTTAAGTTGCCTTGCTTGCACTGTGTTCTAGGCTGACGGAAGAGACCAGTGACTTACATTACACCAACTATCAAATTTTAATGGCAAAGAGCTGGAAGCAGACCAGAATGGATAAACTATAATATTATGCCATCAATAAAATAGCACTTGAAATTATGGTCAAAAAAGAAAAAAAAATCAAAACAGTAGTTTCTTCTTGGGGTGAGGAGGTAGAAATTACCTGAGAAGGAACTTGAGGGAACTTATGGGAGTTATGGAAATTATCTCAATAATGGTTGGATTACCCAAAACTCATCAAATGGAATTTATAATTTTTTGTATTTCACTTTATGTAAAATTTACCTTAAAAAAATAAACAGATAGTGAATTCTCATTAATAATATGTATGCTGAAGTGTTTAGAGGTAAAGTGTACTGATGTCCATCAAAAATAATAAATGGATAGGTACATGGAATAGGCAGATGGATAAAGGTGCAATAAAGTAAAATATAGCAAAATGTTAAGTGTTAAATCCATGTGGTAGATATGTCTATGGGGGGGAGATACCAATTCTTTTATACTCTTTGTATTTTTTAAGGCTTAATATAATATTGGTAATAATAAAACAAATAAAAATGAAAATTGAATAGCAAAGACTTCTGCTCTCAAGAAGATAAAACAGACTTACTTTTTCTTTTAGAGATGGAGTCTCACTCTGTTGCCCAGGCTGGAGTGCATTGGCGTGATCTCAGCTCACTGCAACCACTGCCTCCTGAGTTCAAGCAATTCTTCTGCCTCAGCCTCCCTTGTAGCTGGGACTGACTACAGGCACATGCCACTATGTCTGATTACTTTTTGTATTTTTACTAGAGGCGGGGTTTCACCATATTGGTCAGGCTGGTCTTGAACTTCTGACCTCAAGTGATCCACCCGCCTCAGCCTCCTGAAGTGCTGGGATTACAGGTGTGAGCCATCACTCCCAGCCCAGACTTACTTTTTCTTATTCCTCTGGCTAAATACAACTTTAAAAAAAAAAAATGGATGTTACATATAAATGTAAGAAAATTCTATAAGGTGAAGAGAAGGTAGACCAGCCTGGGACCTTAGAACCCAAGAAACAACATGGTGGTGAGATTTCTGGGTTTTCTTTTTGCCTCAATATTCCCAGATTTGTAGCTAAAGAAGTCAGAAACCTGGAAAGGCCAACAAGCATGGAAACCAGCAACCCAGAAACACCAATGGGTAGAGACCATAAACATCTGCTCTCTCTAGCTACAGAACCAGGAAAGGGCCAGAGTAGCAACATAAGAAACTTTTAGACAATAACTGCTCTACTCCAGCCAAACTCCATAGATGAACCTGTGACCATTCATGTCAGCAAAGGCTGAATGGAGTTACTAGATCTCCACCCTCATGAGGCTCTGAAAAGGAGTCCTAATTCCCCCACAGAGAAGACCAAGTAGGAAACTAGCAGCTTTATGCCTGGCAGCTGAATAATGAAGCATCTTCTACAGTGTCAGTGGAGACCATGGTAGGAAGCCCTGACATCCATCCCTACCCAGCAACAACTGGATATTTCTCCCCTTCCACTCAATACAGAGGTGGCAAAATCATTGCACACTGGGAACAAGACAACCCCAACTGTGGTATCAAGGGAGACCACATGGGGATCTGGAAATTTTACCTGTGCCCAACAGTAACAAGGACACCCCACACACATACACAGCGTGTCAACAGGGGACAAGTGGAGAACTGGGATTTTCACCTCCATGTAGGGATGATAAGGTGGCACCCACTGCTTCCTCAGCTGGAGAGGTGTCAGACAGAGCCAATTAAAACAGAATATTTCAAATAAGATCTAGAGTCGCATAACATAATACAAAAATGTCCAAGTTTCCATCAAAAATCACTTGACACACTAAGAACCAGAAAAATCTCAAACTGAATGAAAAAAGACAATCCATAGATGCCAATTCCTAAATCCTTATGAATTCTCCTTCCAAACAAATCTGAATAAATCCTATTCCTCCCACTAGTGAAGTCTACTTTAATTTCAGGTCCTACCTGGGCAGAGATAGGCAGACACTGTGCATTACCACGGAAAATTGGAGATTCAAGTCCTACGCTGATTCTTCTGAAAGTGGTTCCTAACCCTACTTTCAGCCATAGCACAACAGATAGAAATACAGGGGACAGACTGGTTTTGAAGCTAACTCAGAGTAAAGGAGTAAAATATTTATTACTTCAATTCTACTCCTGTCCAACTTCCCTCTTGAACCAGAGGGCAAACCCAGGGGGAACTGAGAGTACGGTTTTACTTCTTCATGAAGACTTTATGCTGAACTCTGATGAAAGGGCTTAATTTTGTACAACTTAAATGTTGTAAAATATAAAAGGGCTGATTATTATGAACACAGAAACAAAAGTTTCCATCTCAAATTCATCTCTGCGGCTACATGCCTAGTTTTCACTTTCTTATAACATAGTGGGATCTTTCTCTCCCAACCCACATATCCAGTTCCCTGATGCTCCATAAGAATTCTATTTCCCCTCTGAAGCAAGAACAGCCTATTTTTCTCCTATCATAACCCACACCTGCAATTAGAAATCATATGTTGGCACAGTTGGCTGATGTGCCATTGTACTTCTCTTAAATCATGAATGTGAAGACAACTGTCACCTGCGTTTGAGTAGTACGGACAGAATATTAACCCTTTTCTTTTCTTTAGATACCCAGGACACTGGTGTTGCTATTGATATTTCTATAATTTTTCTTGTGGATCAGTTTTCCATTAAAATCCATTTGAAACTTTCCATAAATTCTTTCACAATAAGTCTGGTGAATTTTGCATTTATATGCAGATAAGAACAAATTGCGAGGTAAATCCCAGATGAAAGGTAAAATTTCCTGATTGTTTTCAATGTTAATTTTGATCCACTTTTATGTTACTAAGAGTAATCTGTCATTCATCAGAATTTAACCTTTTTCACAATTGAGTTCTACATTTTAAAATATGGCATATTTTGAAATACAGTCATTAGCTAATCAAATGTAGACACCTAAAACGACACAGCTCAGTCTATCTTCCCACTGAAACAAGCCCACACCTAACAGGATTTCCCCACACCCACCAATTGCTAAGAAATCAGAAAATACATGCAGATTTTATTTTTTATTTAAACGGAGATTTATCAATCAGGCAGTCCCAGTGCAAATGTGACCATATAAGCCAAAAATGAATGAGGCTAGTAATTATCATATTGATAGGGTTTAGATATGTATCCCCACCCAAATCCCATGTCAAATTGTAATCCTCAGTGTTGAAGGTGGGGCCTAGTGGGGGGTGATCGGATCATGGTGGCAGAGTTCTCATCAATTGTTTAGCACCATCCCCTCTTGATACTGTATAGTGAATGAGATCACATGAATTCCAGTTGTCTAAAAGTGTGTAGCACCTCCCCTTCTCTCTTCCTCCTGCTCCAGCCATGTAAGACCATGTAAGACATGCCTGCTTCCCCTTCACCTCGTGCCATGATTGTAAGTTTCATGAGGCCCTCCCAGAAGCTAAGCAGAAGCTAGCCTTCAGAACTATGAGCCAATTAAACCTCTTTTCTACATAGATTACCCAGTCTCTGGTATTTCTTTATAGCAGTGCAAGAACAGACTAATACACATATGAAATAAACTGTAAATTTGAACAGTCTTCCCTTTGAGATTTGAGAAATGAATGATAGGGATTCTTAGAAAAATCAAATCTACTTAATAGAGTTTGTTGTATTTTGACACTATTTAATAGTTATGATATTTTAGATAGCAATTTTTCACCACACACAATTATTTCAGGCACTGAGAAACTGAGACAAATGTGGCATAGTATTCCAACTCACAAATGTTGTAACTGAAAGACCATTTAGAAAAGAATCTCTGTAAAAGAACTCCTGGTACTAATTTCGTACAAACTGACAGCCGCTCTGTGAAAAAAAGTAGGTGGCAAAAAAGCATGTTCTCAACTTTTTTCCAAATATCCTTAAATATCTGAAGGTCAATGAGAATGCATTTTTGAAGCCCAATCATAGCAAAAATAACTAAGAGAAATCATGTGTGGTAAATAATGCTTTGATAACACTCTGTTGTGTATGCTTTAAGAAAGTTAAAAAAAAAAAACCAAGCATATCAAACTTTATTTCCTTAAAATATTGTTTCTGGGCTTTGTTTTTTTTGTGTGCTTTATTATGCTTACACAATATTAAGATTATCTTTGTATATTTTTATTTCTATTACAGTTTTTATATTTCTATTATAATTCTGTCACTTTCCCCTTTAAAAGCCACAGAACATATGGCAAAGAAAAATCAGAAGAGTGCTTAGGGAAGATTTAACTTTATTTCCTACATTTACATGAGGTCTCTTTCTCTCTCTCAACTGGAACAATAACTTAGGATATGTGCTATCATTACACAAGGGTGTATGTACAATATCTGGGAACAGAAGCAACCCACTGTTGGTTAGGGTGACCTGATGGTATAAACCACTGATGAGGTCAGGGTAAACTAATGGTATAAGCCATCACAGGTGAGCTTGGATCATGGTTTCTAAGACAGCCAAGTGGCTAGCCTTCCTTCCCTCCATTGTCTAAAGGAGTTCCTTACTCTCTTGCTAATCAGAGTTTACAGCAGGTTGGGTCAAATCTCATCCTTTTAAAGGTAAGATAAATGGCAAGTGGAGAGTAAGAGAAAATGAACAGAAGAATAAAAATGTGCGGCATCACACGAGGTGCAGGTTAAAAAATCTGAAACTGCGGAACATGTATATTGGGACCAAACAAGCATGAATGGCAGATGATGGAAGCCAGATTTTTGACTACTGGAGAAAGAGGATACAGATAAACAATAGAGTAAAGCTAGATTGATCCCTGCAGCCCTGATTAGAGTTGGAGACATCTGCATGAACCTATGTTTGGCCAGGTAGACAGATAGATAAGTAGATGAATTATAGATATGTATACATGCATGGATTTGTTTACACACGTGTATTTGCTGGCTCTGTCCTCTCAGAAGGCCTAGAAGCAATAACACCCCAGTAGCAATGAGCACCCCCAGCACTCAGATCTTGGTTTCTAATAGCATTCTCCAATAGACAAACCCCACTTCCTTACAGAAAACGTTGCTTTTAGAGCTGGGGCATGGAAGACACTAGATGAGCTCTGCAACATCTTGTAGTGCCAGAAAGTGCTCAAAAAGCAAACCGACAGGAGGGGGTAGGTTAAAGGAACACAGGAGCCCACTCAAGAGTTTGCAAAGGCCAAAGCTGGAATAATCTCAGCAACAAAGTAAAAATATAGTATTAAATTATAACCCAAAGTATAAAATAAACATCCACAAATCCATACTCATATAGATAAATATTGAATGAATGAATGAATGTTGGAGAAGAGATAAATCCTCATGGAATTTCAAATAATTTATATACATACCTTCCTCTCAAGAAAGTGGAGCTTAACTCCTGACTGCTTAAATGTGGGCTATCCATAGTGACTTTTTTCCAAAGAGTGCAATATTGGAAGAGGGGAGAAAGGAGTGGCTTTACGGTGAAGATGCTGACAAACATGACCTTAGCCAGGTGGTTGTTAACATCGTCAGTGATAAGTTGTGCTGACAGTATGTATTCTTGTTATGATATGAGGAGAATGGTACTTCAGAACCCACAATGCTGTGGTAACCACAAGGAAAACATGAGGCAAAACTAAATTGAGGGCCAGGCGCGGTGGCTCACGCCTATAATCCCAGCACTTTGGGAGGCCGAGGCGGGTGGATCACGAGGTCAAGAGATCGAGACCATCCTGGTCAACATGGTGAAACCCCATCTCTACTAAAAATACAAAAAATTAGCTGGGCATGGTGGCGTGTGCCTGTAATCCCAGCTACTCAGGAGGCTGAGGCAGGAGAATTGCCTGAACCCAGGAAACGGAGGTTGCGGTGAGCCGAGATCGTGCCATTGCGCTCCAGCCTGGGTAACAAGAGCGAAACTCCATCTCAAAAAAAAAAAAACTAAATTGAGAAACATTTCCAAAATACCAGGTATCTCAAAACTGTCAGGGTCTGGCTGGGTGCACTGGCTCACATCTGTAATCCCAGCACTTCGGGAGGCTGAGGCAGGCAAAGCACACGAGCTCAGTTCAAGACCAGCCTTGCCAACATGGTGAAACCCCGCTTCAACTAAAAATACAAAAATTAGCCAGGCTTGGTGGCAGGTGCCTATAATCCCAGCTACTTGGGAGACTGAGGCAGGAGAATCGCTTGAACCCAGGAAGTGGAGGCTGCAGTGAGCCAAGATTGCACCACTGCACTCCAGCCTGGGCTACAGAGCAAGACTTGTCTCAAAAACAAAACAAAACAAAAACTGTCAGGGAGGGTCATTCAAAACAAGGAAGGTCTGAGAGACTGTCCGACCAGAGGAGCCTAAGGAGACACTACTGCTACATGTAACATGGCATCCTGAATGAACCTGGGAACAGAAAAAGGGGACATCAGGGAAAAACTACTGAACTCCGAATGAACTGTGGAGTTTAGTTAACAGGAATGATACCAGTGTTTGTTCCTTGGTTGTAACAAATGTATTATGCTGATATAAGATCTCTCTGTACCATTTTTTCAACTTTTCTGCAAATCTAAAACTATTCTAAAATCAAGTTTATATTTTAAAATGTGGCATTAGCTATCATGGAGGTAAATGAGGATAAAGATTTAGGAGATTCTTAGGAGTGAGGAAATCAGCTTGAAGAGGCCTCGGGGCCTACTGTCTTTTACCGACAGTAAAGATTTCAGCTCGAAGGAGTTTTGGAAAGTAATATGCTTCAGACTTGACCATCTTTCTCTCCAAAAATTTCCCTTTAGTCATATTTTCCATTCCCAGTATTCTATAAGAGAAGATTTAAATTGCTGTTTCAACACTTCTTAGCACATGATGGATCCATCATCCAGATAAGCACAGATAAGGTAAGTAGTATTCAATATCTGGCAAAATGGTAGACACTGGGCCCAGCTCCAGCACACATCAGGAAGTATTCATCCACAGTTACTGTGCAACCTTACGGAGAGAAGAGATTCCAAACATCCCCCCAACACACACACACACACACACACACACACACCCATGATGGACTTATGAAGTGAGCAAATCAAGGCTAGTTGACCTTTTAAAGTAATGCCAAGAAAAATTTTCTCATTATCAGTGCTGTGTTTATTATAGACACATGACACATACACATGGGAAAAAATAAAAACAGATTTATAGTCATTGCCTTGAACATGTGAAATGATTAAATATAAAAATTTTTAAAGGAACTAGATTATTTTTGAACTTTCTATATATAAATGTATTCCCTCACTTAAAAATCTGAAAATAATAAAATTTTAGCGTTAGAAGAGATCTTATCTCAGAAGAAAATTGCTTTTCATCAGCTGATGGTTCCTTTAAAAATAATCAGCATTAAGGTAATAATCATGGCTAAAATATTTTAAAAATTATTTAGCTATCATCTTTTTAAATCCCCAAGAGTAAAAGAACAGAATGTAAGCAAGAAATTACATTTAAAGAAAAAGAATAGAATGTGAAAACGTGACCATAATAGAGTGTGATGAAAGCATTTTAGTCCCCCTGGAGGAAGATTGCTCATAAATAACCCTGCTATTCATATTTGCCTCCCAACTTGCCAATTTCCATTTCCCCATCACTTGAAAAAAGCTACAAAGTTACCTAAAGCGAGTTGGGATAAAATCAGTAGTTCCCATTGTCATTAAAATTAATACTATGGAGATTTTCCAAAAAGATTTTTGAGGTATACAGAATGTAAATGATATTGCACTTACAATCACAATTCAGACCAAAGTATCAATCATTTCAAAGCCCCAGAAGATCTCCTTATGCTTCTTCCAAATCAATAGTCATCCTCTAAGCTCTATTCTCCCAGATAACCACTATTTTGACTTCTAGTAGCACTGATTTGTTTTACCTGTTCTTTTTTTTTTAAGTAATTTTTTTGTTATTTTTTGTAGAGACAGCGTTTAGCCATGTTGTCCAGGTTGGTCTCAAACTCCTGGACTGAAGTGATCCACCTGCCTCGGCCTCCCAAAGTGCTGGCATTACAGGGGTGAGCCACAGTAACTGGCCTGTTTTACATGTTCTCGAGCTTTAACTTAGTGGGATCACGTAATATAATTTTTTGTATTTCTTTCACTGAATATCTGTGAGATTCATTTACGGAACTTAATTTTAGTACATGAACATTTCAGAACAGAGCTACCTAGTTACAAAATCAAAACATGCTCGTTTAGCAAGACCATAGATGATAGAGTACTCGACAATGATGAGTTTTATGAACATCTCCTTTTTTGAGAAAAGCTATCATTACATCTATCTGGAAAACGTAAAGAATATCCTTTTCCCTTACTTGGTTCCAGGAAAGCTAATCTACCTCTCTACCATCTTTTGAGGTTGCCCAGAAGCCACGATAAACTAGAATTTCACCAAAGCAAGATTAAAGGTAGAGAAGTAGTTTATTTTCTGTAAAAAAATGGCAGTTGTATATATATTCTTCGAATGCATAGTAGAGCACTCAGCAGTTCTGAGCAATGTAATTTATAAAAGCACTGGGTTACACAGCGCTATCCACCATGGGACAAACTTATGTTTAGTACTTTCACATTACACTAGATAGTAAAGCCCTATATATAAGGAAACTGGGAGCCAGGAAGGCTGTCTGGCTTCCCAAATTGTTAACAAGTGACAGAGACAGGAGTTTAGGTCACCTGATTGCTGATCCAGGCTTATTTCCCACTATACCAGGCTGTCTCCATTGGCATACGATAGCTACACTCATGGTAACAAGCCATGAGTGTAGCTATCATACTAGTTTAGCTCCTAGTAGCTCTAAAATAGCAGTAAGACTAACCGTAAAAAAAAAAAAAAGCAAAGAAGACATTGCACAATCAGGACAAGCAATAAATCTATGTTATTGTTCTGGGTTTTGACCACCCAATGGGGATGGTGAACTGTAAGCCAAGAAGAGAGTTGGATTCTTGTCCCAACTCTGCTACTTAATCAGCCCTGTGACCTTGAGCAAGGACCCCAATTTCTCGTGACTGAAATTAGGAGACTAGGTTAAATGATCTCTGGGCTCCTTTCCAACTTTAAAAAATCTGTGACTTCATATTGCTTTGTGCCGAGTTTATCAGTTTTGTAGGTAAGAACCATTCTATTACTTGATATTTTATTAAACTAAAAAAATAGACCTGTTCTAAGTGCTTTATAAACACTGCCTCTTTCATCATCACCACAGTCCTGAGAAGTAGTTGTTATTAGTATTCCCATTTTATAGATGAGGAAGCTGAGGCTGAGAGAGACCAAGCAACTAGCAAGATCACACAGCTGGTAAGCAGGATTTAAACTCAGGAAGTTTACCTCCCAAGTATTCCCTGTACAAAAACGGGGAGGAGGGTAGTGGGTGGGAGTGGATCTCTATTTTAAGAGAAGTCAAGAGACAAACCCTAACGAGTAATAACTCAATTCTACCCCCAACCACGTATTGGGCTATTCCAAGGAGTTAGGGCAGGTGTTGTTTTGCTGTCTAAAACAATGCCCAGTGTCATCACAGTTAATTTCATGCTGGCTGCAGGCAGAGTGAACTCTTCCCTTTATACTGACTCTAGTAATTTGATTGTACAGAATCCTTATTTATCATAATATTAATTTTAGAAGTTTGATACGATCAATTTTTAAAATTGTTTTTTTAACAGAGGCAGACATTATTTTTAAACTCCCAGAGGGAAAAGCTACTAAAGACTTCCATCTGCCTGCAAGCACTGACAGAGAATTCCAGAGTTGAAACTTGTGGCCAGCAGGCCTGCAGAACCAGTATGTTTGTGCAGCTGCATGACATCCTGATTCACTGACATGAACAACATCCCCTAGACTTGCTACAGGATATTTAACAGATTAAATAAAGTCACTCTTATTTGGGGTTTACAGAAATTCTGATTGAGTAGGCAAAGGGCCACTCTGCTCATGGAAAATTCATTTTAATGTAAAAAAAAGCATTTTACATTTTGAATGCCACTGTTATCATTATAAGGGAAGGGCTGTCTCTATGAACAGATACAATGACTGCTCGGAATAGCAAGATGTTTGCTACAGAGAGGAAAAAACATGACAGGAATCAACCAACAACCTGTCTTGCTCCCTGTAGATGTCAGTCATCTACAATAACTCCCAGAGTCTGAAGTGGAGCAGGTCGTGATGTGTAGAGTATGTGCTGTGTTTGTGAAAAGGAAGAAAATACTGATATATCTCCAATGGACAATCTGTCCAGCAAGAGAATTTCACCTCATCCATGTTAGGATAATGATCACCCTGTTCATGCTGGGAATGTGTGTGGGGACAGAAATTTAGGGGAGAAGCTAGTAGACCTTATATATAATTTGTAAAATAAAATCTGCTGAAATATCACAGTTCTCCTCTCGCCCCCCATGTCGCCCCCCACCCCATTGCTCCCAACCCCCAATGGAGTCTTGTTCTATCACCCAGGCTGAAGTGCAGTGGCGAGATCTCAGCTCACTGCAACCTCCGCCTCCTGGGTTCAAGTGATTCTCCTGCCTCAGCCTCCTGAGTAGCTGAGATTACAGGTGCACGCCACCACGCCATACTAATTTTTATTTTTGTATTTTTAATTTAGATGAGGTTTCACCATGTTGGCCAGACTGGTCTCAAATCCTTAACCTCAGCTGATCTGCCTGCCTCAGCCTCTCAAAGTGTCTGGATTATAGGCGTGAGCCACCGCACCCGGCTTTTAAGTAAGGGGCTAAATTTTGCTTCAGACAAAATTATGAAAAAATTTCCCATAAAGGATGAACGTAACAAAATATTATTAAAATAACACATTAAATCTAGACCAATATCTTTAAGTCAAAAGGCTGATGGATAAATAAGAGCCCTGAGAATCTATATATATAACGTGACTAATGCTGTGTCTATGTCCAAGAGCCTCCCGGTAGTCCTACAGAATCCCCAAGGCTGGGATCTGTGGAGAGACCGTGGCCACATATAGCATCCCGGACAATCTCATAAAGGCAGACGTGAAACCTGCAGACGTATACTATGGAAAACAGAATACTGGGAGATAGAGCCCATGGAAAAGAATTTATGTCAATTAGTCATATGGAGTCCCCAAGGCTCCCAGATTTATGTCCTTATAGCTCAGTTAAGAGATGACTGCAGCAACCCAGGCATCTGAACTTGGAGAGAAGGGGTGAAAAGGGACTGGAAATGATGGATTATCCAAGGGCCATTGTGGAGAAAGAAGAGTCTGAGGAATTGCCTGGAGAAGTCAGAGAACTCGACGGCCTGAACCTCTACAAGGGCGTGGCAGGATGTCAAGAAGAGAGAAGATTTGGAGGAGAGACCTTCAGCTTGTGTTCAGAGACCACAAACTTCAGGGGCTGGCAGAACATTCAAGGGAAGATGTCCAACAGACAGAAATGCATTACTGGCACTCTAGCAAGAAGCTGGAGTTGAAGTTATTTGGTGGAGTCTTCCAAGCAAAAGCAGCTGTTGAGGACCAGGGGTAAACTCCTAGGGAATAATTACATTTAGGAGCAAGTGGGCTTTGCACAATAAAGAACTTTGAACTTCTGTGGCACTGAGAATGAACAAGTAAAGAAAAAGGTTTTGTTTGCTGTTTGTTTTAAATTCATAAAGTGTGAAGGACACTCAAGCAGGCTTATGGGTGGAGGAGAAGGAGTCCTGGGTGATGAGGTGTTGAAGATGCAAGAGAAAAGGGCTGCAGAGTTGCAGCAGCCAGGATGTCAGACCAGCTACACAGGGACTGCATGGGGACTGAATTCCTTCAGGTCATAGCAAGATATGGGGGTGGAGGGGGAGAGTCTGAACTTCATCCGGTGAATAGGAGGAAATGACCAGGAAGTCAGATGACAGCACCAAAGACATGTGAAGGGAAACTCAGCAGATGGCATGTACCTCAAATGAAGGCAAGCACAAGACCGGAAGCAAAACGAGCAGGCAATAGCACTGGGGAGATGGTGCCATGTCAACGTCACCTGTGATATGAGAGGTAAAGGGCAACAGAGCCTCTGTAAAAGATAATTACCAGGGCGGTGGTGTTGTCAAGGAGACACAGGGTTCGGACAATCCAAGGGAGAGGAGGAAAGAGATATCTGCAAAAATAATGAGGCCGTAGAAAAGTGTGCTAATGGTCAGGTGCGGGGATCACACCTGTAATCCCAGCACTTCTGGAGGCCGAGGTGGGTAAATCACGAGGTCGGGAGTTCAAGACCAGCCTGACTGACATGGAGAAACCCTGCCTCTACTAAAAAAAAAACACAAAAAATTAGCCAGGCATGGTGGTATATGCCTGTAATCCCAGCTATTCGGGAAGCTGAGGCAGGAGAATTGCTTGAGCCCGGGAAGCAGAGGTTGTGGTGAGCCAAGATCACACCACTGCACTCCAGCCTGGGCAACAAGAGCAAAACTTCGTCAAAAAAAAAAAAAAAAAAAAAGAAAGAAAAAGAAAATGTGCTCACTGTGGAATGGAGGCATTCATTCATAATTTACCGAGCTGCTATGCTAGAGGAAGGGCTACAATGATAAGCAAAAACAGATCAGATCTCTGCCCTTAGGAGGCTTGCAAGCTGTGAGAGAGGCTGACATTAGTCAAACAACCATCTCTCCAAATGTAGACCTGCAGTAGGAAATGTGGGGACCACAGGGGCTCACACGGTGGCACTGTAGCATTAGTTCCTGTGACAGACACAGCACAAAATGGCCTCCAAATTATGAGTTGAAATACAGGGTAAAATTGTTTGAGGGCTACAGAGGTTCAGTCTAGTATCATAGCATGGCCTAAAAGGTAGAAATATCATATTCAAATTAAACAGAAAAACATTTAAAAGCCACTGAAAAACAAAGGATTAACATTCATTGGTTTGTACACCTCATTCTCTTAAGAGAGAGAAACAATTACACTAGTTGCTTTTTAAAAAAATAATGATGCCTTTAGTGTTGGTTTTATATATTTTTCTAACATAGTTATTGAGGATGCCCCGCTTGCGGGAGGTTCTATTTTGGTTTCTTTAAAATGACAGGTGTGTTAAGCAAGCATTCCAGAAAATGAGTTGCACCTGCAGGACTTGGATAAAACACATACAGAAAGCCTCTGAATCCAATTAGGGTATCATGAAACCAACCAGCTTATTCTAAAATCCTTTTCCTTTCCTTTTTTTTTTTTTTTGAGATGGAGTCTTGCGCTGTCACCAGGCTGGAGTGCAGTGGCACAATCTTGGCTCATTGCAACCTCCCCTTCCCCAGTTCAAGAAATTCCCCTGCCTCAGCCTCCTGAGTAGCTGGAACTACAGGTGCGCACCACCACGCTCGGCTAATTTTTTGTATTTTAGTAGAGACAGGGTTTCACCAGGTCAGCCAAGATCGTCTTGATTTCCTGACCTCATGATCTTCCCGCCTCAGCCTCCCAAAGTGCTGGGATTACAGGCATGAGGCACCGTGCCTGGCCTCCAAAATCCTTTTCTAATATAATTTTTATTTAGATTTCCAACACTGGTCTGAAGAAACGTTGAACACATTCTAGAATGATGGGGGAAAGCCCATAACTGAACCTCAGATATAGCCAGTTGCAATTCACCAATATTTTCAGAAGCCCTAAAAATTATTTTTAATTGTTGTTGTTATTAAGTGAGTAGGTTAAATAAAAGACTACCTCTCTGAGAAGCAAGAAACAATAATCATCCTCACCACTAGATTAGTAGTCCCACCAGGACAGGGACCAAGTTGCTTTTATTCCTGGTGGTGTCCCTATACTGTACTTAGGCCACAAAAAGATCCCTAAAAATACTCAAAAAATGAGTAAGTCATGGATAACTGTGGGGCAATAATTTACAAGGCCTAGGCTATGGTTTATTTTAGCAGGTCTTTAGATTTTTCACGGAGGAAATTGTTCCAACAGTGCCTTCCTGTAGAATTCCAAATATTTTGAAAGATAATATAACAAACACTAATGTTTGAAATTGGGAAAATATCAAAGCCAGCAGGAAGGATGATTAACACTCATAAGAACGGTAGAGCCATTGCTGACACAGTTTTCAGGTAAGCAAACACTTCATTGCTCCTTACAAAGTAATTGAAAGACAACTCATCAAAGACAAATAATTGAAAAACAGCTGGAATAATTTAGATGTGAAATTATCTTTTAAGAAGTTTCCATTTTCACTCGGTGATAAGTGGCGAAATTATTTCTTCAAGAGCTACTCTACACTCTTTGTGAACATTTCCTTCTTTCTCATTCCAGATTTTTCTTCAGTCCTAACCTTCTTTCTCCGAATGGGGGAAGTCAGAAAGGCAATTTTTTGTTCTATGGCAAAGAAACAAGAAAATAAATTATCGAACTAAACTGGAACTCAATCCAAACTGCTTTTGTTCTTCCCATTCTTTTGAGGCATCACACGCGAGAACCTGAATCTCTTAGAAAACAATGGAACGATATAGAAAACGACAAAACCATTTTAATCTGAAATTTAATTCTTTGATAATATAGCATTGTGACAGATGTTTAGTTATGTGGCAATATTTTAGGCTTTCAAGTCACTAAATGTATCAGAACTACAAGGTAGAACTACCTCGCATAATTGCCCAGTGTTGTGGTGGCAAACATCAGACTCTACAATGTAACATGTTCAGAGACTGGGAATCATTCTTTAAGGCTGGCAGCCAGCCACAAGTTTTTATTCCAATTTAAACAGAACACACCACCTCTCCTAGTTCCCCTTTCCACTGTGAAGCAAATATCTCCTGTGAGACCAGTATCCTAAGGGGAGCAAACACAAGTGGAGAGATGGCTGACACATATATTTCTACACTGAAGCTTCCAGAGAAGAAAATGGTTTGTTTTGTTTAATTCTTTAGCTATTTATCACCCCGATATGACTCTGTGTATTCTTAAAAAATAGGAAATAGCCATTTTAAATATAAACACAGACCTGTGAGTACTGCAAAGGAAAAACATGGGCTTCCAGTGCCAGAAAGATTTGAATGTAATCTGTTCCTCCCCATCCTAACTGGTAACCTTAGGTCAGTCATTCAACCTTTCAGAGTCTCTCCCTCATCCACAGACTGGGGTAATACAACTCATGATTTGGGCTGTGGCTAGGGTTAGTAGAGATAATACATGTAAGCAAGTGGAAAAAAGGTTGATGATAGGTTTTGTGGGGAATAAAAATAGAGTGGGTATTTATGATTTGGAGCAATTGGGCAGCAAAATTTCTTAGAAAAATATTTTCCTGGTCTTCTAGAGGTCTCCAGGAAAACAAAAATTCCCCCTGAAATGAACTCCTGTATACCACCCCAAAACAGATACCTGCATTCTCCATTGGTCTCAAGATAATTGCTGGGAGCTGCTAAAACCAACTAAGACTCGAGGGAAACCCCAATATTCTATAGCAGAAATGACCTGGATTAAGGAAAGAAACAAAGCAAGAAGGCTGACATCATATGCAAGAATGAGAGAGTAGCTAAGAGTTGGACTTGGCTGTATTTCCTACCAGCTGCGAAACTGCTGAATTTTTTATTTTTATGCTTGCACCTGCAAAAATTAAAAAGTTTTAAAAACCAAACCAACAAACATAAAACTATTTTATTGAAAAGCCTGGTTGCTTACTTGATTAATAGAACACTTAGTAAATCAAGGTGAAACTGATTAGGCACTACTTAGTCAGATACAAGTTGTCGTTCCTTTTGGTGTTTAAAAAGCCTGCACCGTATAAGATGTGTTGCCATGGCTGCTAAACACAGGAAGTTGCATTTTACTGTTGTTTCCAAATATGCTGAATGTCACAATCTAAAGAGAAAAGAAAGGTCTGTTTTGTGATTCCATTAACTTCAGATGTTTTAAGTAAAGACCACCTATCAATTCAGTGTAGATGACAAAGTCCCAGAGGATTCTTGATTATGAGACTCATGTTAGCCAGTGGACTGGCTAAGAAATCGTTATCAAAGGGTCCTCTGTTTATTCTGCCTTTCCCTTTTTAAGATCTAGCAGGAACCTTATGCTCATTCTCTTTGCCTCTAAGACTGGAGTACCCAGCAGTGAAAATAAACATGGACCAGCACTGCAAATCCACAAGCAATTATTAATTAAATCCTTATCAGTTATTCCATTGTCTATAGTAAGACATTTTTATGCCTTAGGATATTGAATGTTGAATCTGAAATAAGGTCTTGGATCCAAGTAAAGTGTTCCCAACTTGGAAGAACACCAATATTCTTTGACTTTTAACCTTCCTCAGAATGAGTGATCAGCATAGTCTAATCTGCAAGATGCCTTACAAGTCTACAATGACTGAGTTACAACTAAAGGGTGTAGAGGTTTGGCTAAGAGCTTCTGCACACCCTGACCCCCACGCCCACTCCTTCATAACCCAGATTCTGATCAGAGCCTAAGAGAGGAGTCTTGTTTGCAGCCTTTGTGATATGCTTGTATCTCGCCATCCCAGGGCAATTTCTGGTCCAAGAGATGCCTATAAAATTAAATAATTTCTGAGGTTTAGGGAGAGTTTTTAATTATTTTACAAAAGGATCTAGGACCACCAGATTCTTATGCACCCAAATCTTATTTGTGTGCTTAAGCAGCTTGAGGGATTTTTTTCCATAAAATAAGGAATTTTGAACCTAGAGGAGATGGGTGTGCTTTTGAAGCACTATCTTCATGTCTTGCGACAAGATAAGCAGTCCACCAGAACTGACCCTGACCGCGTCAGTTAAGAGTTTCCTACGAGATCTACGAAGTGATAGGAAGACATCACTGGAAGCCTGCTACGTGGTTTACAATGCATATGGGCTAGAATACAAATGGGGTTAGTCATAATGAATCACCTTCGAACTACTAACCTGTCTCAATGGGGCTGCTGCATTTTCTGGCAAGAACATTCTTGTTCTGGCTTTACTTTGACAGGTGTATAAACACCATCTTTTTTAAACACGCTTATTCATTTTTTTTCTTATTTTAGCAGCTCTTTGCAAAGAGACATGTCACCCTGCAGATTTCAAACACATCTAAGACAATGAAAGCATACAAAACCAAACACAGAAAAGGAAAAATATATACGTAGTGACATTTGGGAGCAAAACATTTCTCCAAATAGAGTGCTTCACACTCAGGGCCCTCAAAGAAGATTATAAAACCAGTCAGGTGGCCACATTAGTTACTGCACACCGGGATTAGGATCCTACTAAGTAGTTTTGTGTTTTTTTTTTCCTTAACATTACTCAATCAATTTGGTGCTCCATACTGGTATTGATTTCTTACACAATGGCAGAAACATAATGTCACATATTCCACTTCTTTATTTCCTTTTCTTTCTTCCTTCCTTTCCCTCCCTTTCTTCCTTTTTTCCTCCTCCTTCTCCTCCCTCTCTCCTTCCTTCCCTCTCTGCTTCTTTTTCTTCCTCCTTCTTCTCCTCCCTCCCCTCCTTCCCTCCCTCTCTCTCTTCCTTCCTTCCTTTCCTTCCTTCCCTCTGCCTTCCTTCCCTCTTCCCTCCATCCCTCTCTTCCTTCCTTCTTTCCCTCCTTCCTTTCTTTTAAGACAGGGTCTCATTCTGTCTGTCACCCAGGCTGGATGGAGTACAGTGGCATGATCACGGCTCACCACAGCCTTGATCTCCTGGGTTCAGGTGATCCTCCCACCTCGGTCTCTTGGGTAGCTGGGATTAGAGGTGCACACCACTACACCCAGATAATTTTTTTCTATTCTGTGTACAGACAGTTTTCACCTAATTGCCCAGGCTGGTCACCAACACATATTCCATTTTCTTTTTTTTTTTGAGACAGAGTCTTGCACTGTCACCTGGGCTGAAGTGCAGTGGGGTGATCTCGGCTCATTGCAACCTCCACCTCCCAGGTTCAAGCGATTCCCCTGCCTTAGCCTACAGGGTAACTGGGATTACAGGCACTGGACACCACGCCCAGCTAATTTTTTGTATTTTTAGTAGAGACGGGGTTTCACTATGTTGGCCAGGCTGGTCTTGAATGCCTGACTTGCAATCCACGTGCCACCACACCCGGTTTTTAGTAGAGATGGGGTTCCACTATGTTGGCAAGATTGGTCTCGAACTCCTGACCTCAGGTGATCCAACTGCCTCAGCCTCCCAAAGTGCTGGGATTACAGGCGTAAGCCACTGTGCCCAGCCACATATTCCATTTTCTAAGTTTACTACATATACTCTACAGCCTATGCTTTACCTCCTGAGAGGTACTGCCTAGTCATATTGGTTAATTCCCGTTGCTGAAAATCACCTTTGATAACTCCTCTTACTCAACTCATATCTACTGAATATGGCACTGTTGAGGTGAGTGGGGAAGAGGCCTTAATCGGTTAAGAGACAAAATCGAAAAATCAGAAAAAAGACAATGGGTGCAGTGTGCTTATGGGACATTGCTAATAGATACTGGTTACAGGGACATTGCTTAAAGTCCTTAACTGGCGTATTTTAAAAATACAGAAAAAGGGGCTGGGTGCAGTGGCTCATGTCTGTAATTTCAGCACTCTGGGAGGCCAAAGCAGGTGGATCACCTGAGGTCAGGAGTTCGAGACCAATCTTGCCAACATGGTGACACCCCGTCTCTACTAAAAATACAAAAATTAGCCGGGTGTTCTGTCACATGCTTGTAGTTCCAGTTACTTGGGTAGCTTGAGGCAGGAGAATCACTTGAACACGGGAGGCGGAAGTTGCAGTGAGCTGAGATCACGCCACTGCACTCCAGACTGGGTGACAGAGCAAGACTCTGACTCAAAAAGCAAAAACAAAAAAAAGGACATTGCTATGGACTGAATTGTGTCCCTCAAAATTTAAATGTTGAAATCTTAACTCCCAGTACCACAACATGAGTCCATATTTGCATACAGGGCCTTTAAAAGGTAAAATTAAGGTAAAATAAGGTCATATGGATGGGACCTACTCCAATGGGGTCCTCATAAGAGGATAATATGTGAGCACAGACATGTGTGTGCACAGAGGATAGACTATACGAGCACCCAGAGAGAAGGCAGCCATCTACAAGTTAAAGACAGAGACTCTGTGCAGAAACTCACCCTGCTGACACCTTGATCTTAGACCTCCGGCCTCCAGAACAGTGAGGAAATACATTTCTGTTGTTGTAGCCACCCAGTCTGTGGTATGGTGTTATGACAGCCCCAGCTGACTAATACTGTACAGACATTTACTATTATCTATAAAGTTATTTATTAATATGTCGAAGGTAAAGTGAAAATGTCACACGGCTTTCAACCTCACCTCCACCTCATCCCACTTGAAAGAGGGAAAAAGAAAAGTTCTTTGAAGGATTTTGCTATGATTACTTTATAATGGCTTCCTAAATTAAAACATTCTTGTTTGGAAAATGAGGTATACGTGTGTTCTGACATTCTGTGGTTGGATGACTGAAGGGGATTCAGTTTTTAAAAAGTGTACGCTTCTAAATTCTTCTAAAAATCTCATGTTTGATTTTATCCTTTTCATGTTTTCTTTAAAAAATTGGCAGTCAAGTACTTTCCAAGCGACAGAACATTAGTTGTGCACAGATGTATACAATCCTGCTTTAGAAGCCTTTAGGAAAATGAAACACAGCGCAGTCAGGCCAACAGGAACCCACGGCGTGAGCTCAGTTAACTTGTTCTGGTTTATTCCAAGTTTCCATTCTCACTCGGCTCTTTCATAAACAGGTTGGCCAGTCAGCACAAGTTAACTTTACAGATGCAGAAGAAATTTTGAAATACACAAAATCCCTTTATAAGAGATTAAATTGATCAGCACAATCCTGAATCATCCTGTTAGACTGCCCTTCTCTGTCCTGTGAGCCACCCAGCTGTTGTCAGAAACATTTTTATACAAGAAGCCAGGTCAGAGGCAATGTTCAGCATGCCCTGGAACACCTTAGCCAACAAACAGTGGCCTTCCACTGCGAGGCTGAAAAACTCTTTAGAAAAAGCTTTTAAGAGACCCCAATTAACATTGAATGGAATTTACTTCACACTGGGCAATGGACTGCAAATAGGCACAAAATTGAAAAGAAAGGATGCCTGAAGTACAAACAGAGGTGAAAATAAAAAGCCAAACATTATCCAAAAAGGAACGCATGAACAGAAGCCTTAAATAAATGATTGCTTCCTTTTGGAATTTTCAGAATTTGCTGCCTACAGTTCTAAAAGGGAAAAGGGCTCAGCCTCCTTTTCAGAAATATATTTACTAAAATCTTTCTTATAGTTCCTCCTACTCGCTATTAAACAGCTATTTTCATCCAGTGCCCTGTTCTTTGACTTTGGTTTTGGGGTTAAGTAATGAGTAGGCAGCACCCTCAGATGAAGTTCACAGGGGTCTTCTTGAAAAGGCAACAAGTTGAAATTCTGTGGCTTTTTCCTAAACAGTAATTGGCATTCTGCTGATAACTTCCTTGCCTTCGAAATGAAGGCAACTATATATTTACTTCAAACCTAGTCATTGTGGGAAATGCATTATTTTGCTGCTTGTAATATTAACAAAATGTCCATAAAAGCAAACAGGTTTCTGGCAATAATATTCCATCAGAATCTTAACATTCTACTTGACAATAGGAATATTTGCTCATGAACAGTAAATATGAATGACCTGGTTCATCCCCGCATTTGTGTACAGAACATCAGAATCTGTGAACTGGATACTTTGTAACTTTTGCCTCAAGTAAAGAGAAAGACACGCATAAAGATTCAAATGAGAATTTTTTTATTTAAATACAGAAGGTCCCTGATTTACCATGGTTTGACTATTTTTTTTTTTAACTTTATGATGGGCTTATCAAGATGTAACTCCATCATAAGTTGAGAAGCATCTGTATAGTCCGACTAACCTACAATTTGTTTTCCAGAAGATGTTTCTCACCTTAAGAATCCCCTGGAATAGCCGGGCGTAGTGGCTCATGCCTGTAATCCCACCACTTTGGGAAGCCGAGGCGGGCAGATCACCTGAGGTTGGGAGTTAAAGACCAGCCTGACCAACATGAAGAAACCCTGTCTCTTCATGAAACACAAAATTAGCTGAGCGTGCTGGCACATGCCTGTAATCTCAGCTACTCAGGAGGCTGAGGGAGGAGATTTGCTTGAACCTGGGAGGCGGAAGTTGCAGTGAGCCAAGATCATGCCATTGCACTCCTGCCTGGGCAACAAGAGTGAAAACTCCATCTGTGGTCAGGGGAAGAATCATTTGAATGTTTATTGAAAACACAGATTCTGAGACCCCTCTCCAAAAGGTTTTGATTTTGCTGATCTAGAATATGGGACCCAGCAATCAGTATTTTGCACACTAGGTGAGTCTCACAATTTGTGAAATATCAACGGTAGTTTCTAATACCCCCAGGATCCTATCAGAACCAGCATCCTATAAAGATGATGCATCCCTAAAATAAAAACACAGAAAAATACAGGAATACTACAATTATTCACTGTAAATCTTAAATGTGAGTCTTATTTTAAAAATGCCAGCACATTATTATCACAGTAAACACATTTTTAAATTGTCTATGTAACATAAATCTTTTAAACTTCCATAAAGTATTTTTTAGACCATTGCAACAAGCCGGGTCCAAGCTGAGATCTTGTGTGACCATCACCCAAGAAAGTCTTTTGAAATGAGTTAAAATCTATTTGCTAAAGAGAAAAAACAAGTTGTCTACATAAAGGTAAAACGTTCATCATGATTAACTGGGAGGGATGGCGGGTGTTTGTGCATATTACAACAAGTTTGCTTTGCTACCTTCTGACCCAGCCAAGCTATCAACCAAGCATGAAGCCAGAATAAAGATACGTTCTAATACAAAGACTCAAAAAACATACTCCCCGTGAGCTTTTCTCAAGAAGCACCCTGTGTGCTCTGCCAAAATAAGGAAATAGACCCAGAAGAAAAAAAAAGGTGTGGGATCCAGCAATCTGGAGATTCAACACAAGAGGAAAGTGGAAGGAATCTCCCTGGTGTAGTGAACAGAGATCCCAAGACAACAGTCGGACAGTGGGCTCAGAGAAAACCCAGTTCACACGGAAAGAGGACAAAGACTATGCATGAACTTTTTAAAGATGAACCTGAAAGAATAACTCAAGTGTTTGAACATATTGAGAAGCAATTTATTAAAAACATAACAAGAGAAAGTGTGCGGATGAGTGTACAGGACACTTAGCAAGCTAACAAAAACACCAGTAAGAGAAACAAGATATGCAGGAGAGAAAAAGTAATCGTGGTTTACACCACAAGCCTTAGCTGTCATTGGCATTTCTGCTGTTACATGGACTACTGATATAATCAAAAGCACTATACAAGAATGTTGGTGCTGGGCATGGTGGCTCACGCCTGTAATCCCAAACACTTTGGGAGCCAAGGTGGGTGAATCACTTGAAGTCAGGAGTTCAAGACCAGCCTGGCCAACATGGCAAAACCCCATCTCTACTAAAAATACAAAAATTAGCTATGCGTGGTGGCAGGTGCCTGTAATCTCGGCTACTCGGGAGGCTGAGGAAGAGAGAATTGCTTGAACCTACGAGGTGGAGGTTGCAGTGAGCCGAGATTAGGCCACTGCTCTCCAGCCTGGATGAGAGAGAGAGACCTGGTCTCAAAAAAAAAAAAAAAAAAAAAAAAAAAAAAAAAGAATGTTGAGAAGATGAGAAAATGGGAGAATAGGAAATATTTAATTTTGAAATGGGGAGGGACAGGGGTTGGGGCAGGGTGAAAAGAGCGTTATGTCCTCAGGTTCCGTACCGTGAGCTCAGTGGATAATTTGTCATGCTGAACAATCAATCAATAGGTAGCAAAGAGCATGCTATTTAGAGACTGGAGAATTAAAGATTAAAGAATCAGTTTAAACAACTCCACATTTCTTAGATGCTCCTGAACTTTCTACTCAGTTCCTACTACTCTACTAATATATGACCTGGCCAAACAGAGCTATTCATTTATTTGACAAATAGTTTTGGTGTCAGGCATATATCTAGGAATAAGAAGAGACATTGGTGAACAAGACAGATAACGTCTTGTAGATCATGGAGCTTATGTTCCAGCAAAGAGAGACAATGAATAAAACAAACAAACAAGACCATCTGAGCGCTAAGGGCAATGAAGGCACAGAGAGTTGTGAGTGGGCCCGGGCGGGTTATTCTGGAGAGGGGTAGGCAGGGAAGTTCTCTACAAAGCACAAGGATGCAGCTGAAACAAGGAGTTAGCTTTGCAAAGAGCCAAGGGAAGAGTGTCTCAAACAGGGAGCAGCCATGGCCAAGGTCCATGGGTAGGACTGAGCCAGACTTGCTTGAGGATTGAAAAAGGCAGTGAGATTGCAGCACTAGAGAGGGACCAGGGCAAAGTGATGGAAGATGAGGTCAGAGGGGTGGGCAGGGATCATATAGGCACATGTACAGCCTCGAGGGCCACACTATGCATCTGGATTTCATTCCAAGTGCAGTGGGAGGACAGGAAGGTTTTGAGTGAGTGAGTGACATGATTTATGCTTTAAGAAATTACTTTAGCTGTTCTGTGGAAAATGAATTGCAGAAGGGTGGGAACAGAAGTCAGAGAGCAGCCGGAATCTATTGCAATTGTCCATGTAATGGATGGCCCCAGAGCTTGGATGGTGGCAGTAGGGACAGATGGAAGAGCATGGACTTGAGATATATTTGGGAAGAGAAAAGGACAGGACCTGCTGATGGATCCATGTGGAGGGACAAGGCAAACCTAAGAATAACTCCTACATCTTTGACTAGAATAAGTGAGTGGCTGGATCATCTGGTGAAATGAAGAAGTCAAGCGAAGAACTGGCTTGGAGGACAAAATCAAACCTTCTGTTTAGATCTATGTTACCTCAGGGATGCCCAGCAAGTTTTCAAGCAGATCTGTCAAACAGGGAGTTGCACATTTAAGCCTGGAGTGCAGAGAGAGGTCAGAGTTGCAGGCACAAACTCTGTAACTCTGAGAGTTGGGTGAGACCCTACTCCCATTTCTTTACCCAACCCCTCAGCCCAGATCAGGCATCCCTTCACCTTGCTGGATTATTCCAGCCTACTTCTTGGTCCCACTTTCAGTCTCGTCCCATGAAATCTATACTGCAGGTCACAGGCCGACTCATCCCCAGAGGCAAAGCAATAATCATTTCTCTGGTTTGATTAAAAAGAAAAAAACTTCAGTGGTTCCCATTGTCTGTGGCTTTCAGTATTGCCATCCACTCTCCTTCTCAGAGCCTGAATTCTTGTCCCCATTCAGTATTTTGCCGCCCTGATCTAGTCCTACAATCCTCTAGGATACGTATCCCTTCCCTTCCACTATCATTTCTGCACATTTTCACTAAGCATCTTCTAGGCTTGGATGCTTTGTGGGCAGAGTCTGTGTATGATTTATCTTTGAAACTTCCCACATTGCTTAGCATAACTAACCTTATACATAACAACTTTAATTTTGGAACTGTTTTCTGGATGAAGGTGCCACTCTTCTCCTTCTTAATATCCCCTCATAAAACAGGCTGATTTGTGGGAATATACCTGCCAAGCACATACCAGCACAGCTTTCCAGGATATTCTTAAGCAAAACAGCACTTCAGTCCTTCCTTGGCAACCAAATTTCCTTAGTGTTAAGGGCTGCAGTGTTTTACTTGCCAGAAGGTTGATATGAATAAAAACATCCAGGCCCTTGAAATGAAAATAAATGGAGGGATGGTTTATAAATATAAATGATAATGGTTAGACTGACCTTTTAGCGAGTAATGCGATTTGCCTATTCCTTTCTGGATTTCTGTAGTTTTGGTTTTTGTTACCCTGTTTTTGCGGGGAAGACACAAGATGTGTTTATTTTCTTAAGTCTATTTCTATCCTGAATACCACTTTTACATCAGTTGAGTCTTCACTAAATATTAATCTTTTCTCCCAAGAATAGAGATTAGCAGTTAATCTGCTATAGTAAAGTCCCCAAAGAAAAGAAATACCATTTGACCCAGCAATCCCATTACTGGGTATATACCCAAAGGATTATAAATCGTTCTAATATAAAGACACATGCACACGTATGTTTATTGTGGCACTGTTTACAATAGCAAAGACTTGGAACCAACCCAAATGCCCATCAATGATAGACTGGATAAAGAAAATGTGGCACATATGCACCATGGAGTATTATGCAGCCATAAAAAGGATGAGTTCATGTCCTTTGCAGGAACATGGATAAAGCTGGAAACCATCATTCTCAGCAAACTGACACAACAGAAAACCAAACACCACATGTTCCCACTCATAGTGAGTGTTGAACAATGAGAACACATGGACACAGGGAGGAGAACATCACACACTGGGGCCTGTCAGGGGGTGGGGGGTTAGGGGAAGGATAGCAGGGGATGGGGGGATTGGGGAGGGATAGCATTAGGAGAAATACCTAATGTAGATGACAGGGTGATGGATGCAGCAAACCACCATGGCACATGTATACCTATGTAACAAACTTGCACATTTTGCACATGTACCCCAGAACTTAAAGTATAATTTTAAAAAATTATTATAGCTTTAAAAATTAACATTAATTCATTATCATTAAATATCTAATCAGTAAAAAAAAAAGAAAAAAGTTGACATTTTTCCTCTATTCAAATTAAATAGGCTTAATTGTAAGACCAACGAAGCAGGTTTCTTATCTCCTTCCCTACTGCGTTAAGAAGGCAACAGGTGAAGTGTGACTTGCTCACTGGCCATTATGTTTTCAGACTGCTAAATATAAAATAAACTTACTATTTTATTTTTCAGACTGCTAAAAATAAAATTAAAATATTTGGGATATTACTCACTCAACAAAGCTGATGAGCTGTGGACCAAGGAGAAGCAGCTGATGTTGAAATTTTGCTCACATTCTTTCTCTCAAAGGAAGTGACGTTTGCATTATTATCAGACTAAAAAAAACAAATCTAAAAAGAAGGGTTTTTTTTTTTTTTCATCACTGACAAGAAAAAAAAAGTAGCTGAAAACCAGCCATTGAGCTTAAAGCTCAGAATCCACACAGCTGGAGAAGAGCTAGTACAGTTGCAGGTCAGCTCATGACTGTAATGACAGTCGAGGTCCAAGTGGACGGTGGAAATGGAAACCTTGGCTTTGATCATGTCCAAAGCAGGGGAAAGCCATGACTGTCACACTAACTCTTCAATACTGAAGTTCCTCTCTTGTATGTGTGTGTCCATATAAATTTTTCTTTACATATTTAAAAATGGAATCATATTGCTTCACAACCCTGCCTTTTCACATGTTGGTTATTTATAATTAAAAATTGCCTTTTAAAAATATTTTTACATCATTTTTAAATGGCTTATTGTATCACATGTCTGTATTTCCATCAATTCAACTTGATGTTTGACATGTTATTTCCAATTTTTGGCTTTTATTAAAATTGTTTTTATGAGCAATTAATTATTTCTTTTACAATATATTTCTATAAGTGGAACTACTGGGTCTAAGTAGCAGTCTAAGTGCACCTTTTTTTTTTTTTAATTGAGATGGAGTCGTACTCTGTTGCCCAGGCTAGAGTGCAGTGGATCGGTCTCGGCTCACTGCAACCTCCAACTCCCAAGTTCAAGCAATTCTCCTGCCTCAGTCTCCCAAGTAGCTGGGATTACAGGTGCCCACCACCATGCCCAGAGAATTTTTGTATTTTTAATAGAGAAGGGGTTTCACCATGTTGGTCAGGCTAGTCTCAAACTCCTGACCTCGGGTGATCCACCTGCCTCGGCTTCCCAGAGTGCTGGGATTATAGAAACGAGCCACCACGCCTGGCCTAAGTGCACATTTTAAGACTTTTAATATATCTTGCCAAACTGCTTTCCTGATAAGTTGTACCTATTTAAATTACCACAGAACAATTGTCTTTTGGGAATTACTCACTTTAATCTTTGCTAGATTCATGGGTAATCAGTGGCATCCCCCTTTTGTTTCTTTCATTTAATTGCTTAAACCGTATTTTATAGCTTAAGTGGTCACTTATGTTTCTTCTTCAGTCAAGTAACATGGGCAAGCTACTTAGCTCTTTTACTTTGGTTTTCTTCATTTATAAAATGGGGATATTAATATTAGTTACCCCGGATGAATATCATAAGTATTAAAAAGTTAATTCAAGTTAAGCACTTAGAGTAGTTCCTGGCCCATTGTGAGTTCACAATTACAGCCATTAGATATTTTGGAAAACGCCTGTTCATGTTATTTACTGGTTTTCCTATGTGGTTATCTTTTTGTTATTGATTTTTAAGAGGTCTTACTACATTAATGATAATAATTTTTCATATGCAATTAAATATTTCTGTCAACTTTATGATTTTCCTTTTCAACTTTCTGATGTTAATTTTTTTGGCCATGTAGAAGTTTTAAGTTTTATATTATTAAATCTACTCATCATAAGCCAGAATAAATTACAGAGATCAAATATTCAAAATATGAGAAAAATAGCAGAGGAAAGCATTTTTGAAATAGCCTTAGTTTGTAAGAAAGAAAATGACTAATCTATTTGACTTAAAATTTTAAAGTTTTCATATTAAAAAAATATAAACAAGCTTAGGGTACAAGAAAATTTTTTT
The DNA here is from genome assembly GCF_030222135.1 of Aotus nancymaae. Taxonomy (NCBI): domain Eukaryota; kingdom Metazoa; phylum Chordata; class Mammalia; order Primates; family Aotidae; genus Aotus; species Aotus nancymaae. The sequence continues at coordinate 24,061,433 of NW_026988454.1, forward strand.
AAATGTTTACAATACATGATAGACATAAGGCTAATCTCCTGAATATACAACTCTGTAAGAAACCATAAAAACGAGGAAAGACTGTAAATAGGCAATTCAAAGAAATGGAAATATAAATGGCCTACACCTCATAATCAAAATAAGATGCCGTTTTTTACATATAGATTTACAAAGATTCTAAAACATTACTTGTGCACAGCACTGTGGTTATGTACAGTTGTGTAGAATGTTGACTGCAGAAGGACACCTAGGTAAGAGAATGAGTGGGAACTAAAGTCCTGCTAATGTTTCACTTGTTAAGTCTGTGCTGGGGAGCTACCACACCCAGAGGAAGTGACTTCTAATTCTCCTATGGGCTAAGAGTGACCCTGAAATGCAGTGGTGGTGACAAAGTACAGAAACAGAAATTCTCATATAATAAGCAGATATAGCCGGGCGTGGTGGCTCACGACTGTAATCTCAGCACTTTGGGAGGCCGAGGCGGGCGCATCACCTGAGGTCAGGAATTCGAGACCACCCTAGCCAACATGGTGAGACGCCGTCTCTAGTAAAAATACAAAAATTAGCCGGGCGTGGTGGCAGGAGCCTGTAATCCCAGCTACTCTGAAGGCTGAGGCAGGAGAGTCACTGAGGCAGGAGGTGGAGTTTGTGATGAGCTGAGGTGCCACTGCACTCTACCCTCGGTGACAAAGCGAGACTCTGTCTCAAAAAAAAAAAAGGCAGATACACTGAGAGAGCCTCTTTGACAGTAATTTAGCAAAGTCTATCAAAATAAAACACACAAATCTTTTGACCTAGCAACTCTGCTGCTAATATGTCATTAGTTGTCCATATAATGGATGGCCCCAGAGCTTGGACGGTGGCAGTAGAGACAGATGGAAGAGCATGGACTTGAGATATATTTGGGAAGAAAAAAGGACAGGACCTGCTGATGGATCCATGTGGAGGGAAAAGGCAAACCTAAGAATAACTGTTAGATCTTTGACTAGAATAAGTGAGTAGTTGCGGTATCATTTGGTGAAATGTAGAAGTCAAGGGAAGAATTGGCTTGGAGGACAAAATCAAATCTTCTGTTTAGACCTGTGTTAACTCTGGGATGCCCAGCAAGTTTTCAAGCAGACCTGTCAAGCAGGGAGTTGCACATTTGAGCCTGCAGTGCAGAGAGAGGTCATAAATATGGATATTCATTTCAGCATTGTTCACAATAGCATACACATATGCAAAGAACCCCAGAACAATATTAAATACAACAGGATTCTTTTAAAGGAAGTTTTGATATATCCACATACTATAATAGTGTTCATTTATAGGATTAAAGAGATCAAGATGGAAATATTTTCAAGTTATATTACATGAAAAATTCAAAGTATAGAGAAGTAAGTATAGTATGTCTTATTTATCTGCTGATAAAGAGACATCTATGAATGAAAACTATGTGGAATGAAAAAAAAAAAATTCATGCTGGGTTATAGATGGAAAGTGGAACTGGGGGATTCTAGGAGGCAGTAAACTCATTTTTATCCCAAACCATCTTGTAATGTTTGACTTCTGACTATGTGCATATTATACTATAAAGAAAACAAACTCTATCAATTTTGGTCTTTAGGACTTCTTCCTGTGCCTGGTTTACAAGGAAATGGATAAATATTCTCGACAAGACAAATACAGGGCCCTGAACAAAACTTGGAGATACAGATAAATACAGGTTCCATCTCAACCTAGGTGTGACCCTGCACACTTTATTCACTTGTTCTCTTGTCCCTAAAAATGGGGACAGTGGCATTGTCTGCCCTTTCAACCCAAGGGATGAAAAGAAGCAACTGAGTGCTGGTCCGTGGCACCGAGAAAATGGGGTGGGGCTGGGGAAACAGTTACTAGATTCAGACACTACATTTCAGACAACAGAGCTGGAGTAATGTAATTCTTGGACTCAAAAAAGAATATAAATAATACATACCCCTCATTCATATTATCGTTGGCTTAAAGCAGTCAGGCTGTTTATTGAGACTATTTGTCAACTCATTCATATATTCATAAAAAATTATCGTATCCAATCTACCATGCTCTATACTTGACAATGAAATACTAGATGTCTCAGTCCTCCTAGGGAATGATGCCAGAGAGTACTGGAACCACCCTATTGAGGGCATATCGTTTTAGCCTGTACTTAGAAACAATGGACCCAATACCTGTAAACCTAACCTAGCAACATACAAAAAAAGTTATACACACTATCCAAGTGGGATTTATCCCAGGAATACAAGGTTGATTTAACAACCAAAAATCAATTAATGTAACATGCCAAACAAATAAAATAAAGGACAAAAATCATATGATCATCTCAACAGAGGCAGAAAAAAACCTTTGACAAAATTGAGACTGGGGGCCAAGTCTCACGCCTGTAATCCCAGCACTTTGGGAGGCTGAGGCGGACAGATCACGAGGTCAAGAGATCAAGACCATCTTGGCCAACATGGTGAAACCCTGTCTCTACTAAAAATACAAAAATTAGCCGGGCATGGTGGCATGCGCCTATAGTAACAGCTACTTGGGAGGCTGAGGCGGAAGAATCGCTTGAACCCAGGAGGCAGAGGTTGCAGTGAGCCGAGATTGCGTCACTGCACTCCAGCCTGGCAACAGAGCAAGACTCCGTCTTAAAAAAAAAAAAAAAAAAAGACAAAATTGAACAATCTACATGATAAAAACATTGACAAACTAGTAATAGAAGAGAACTTTGTGACAAACAGAACTTATGAAGAAACCCATAGCTAATAGCGTACTTAATGGTTTAAAAAAAAAAAAAAGACCTGTTTTTGTTAGATCAGGAACAAGATAAAAATGCTCATAACTACCACTTCTATTTAACACTGGACCAAAGGTTCTAGCCTGAACTATTAAATAAGAAAAAATAAAAATAAAAGCAATCAACTCTAAAAGGAGGAATTAAAATGTTGTTTCTTTGCACATGTCGGTGTAAATATATCTTGTATATAGTATGATCTTGTATACAGAAAATCATAAGGAATCCACTGAAAAACTATTAGGACTGAAAAATTAGTTCAGGCTAGGCACGGTGCCTCACGCCTATAATCCCTGCATTTTGGAAGGCCCAGGTAGGTAGAACTCTTAAAACTCCAATGAAAGTCAAATTATCCAACTAAAATTAGACAAAGGATCTGAAGACATTTTTCCAAAGAAGATACACAAATGGCCAATAAGCACATGAAAAGATGCTCAAGATCATTAGTAATTAGGGAAAAGGAAATCAAAACCATGAGATACAGCTTCACACCTACTAAGACGGCTATAATCAAAAAGACAGTAACAAGTGTTGGTAAGGATGTGGAGAAATTGCAAGTTTCATATACAGCTGGTGGGAACATAAAGTGGCGTCGCTTCTTTAGAAACTGGCAACACCATAAAAGGTTAAACATAGAACTACCTACCACATAATCTGGCAATTCCACTACTAAATATACACCTGAGCAGTGAAAACATAGCTTTACAACAACTTGTACACAAAGTTCAGAGCAGCACTATTCATAAATAGCCCAAAGCAGAAATAACCCAAATGTCTATCAGCTGATAAACGGATAAATAAAATGTGGCATATTCATACAGTAGATACTATTTGGCAATAAAAAGAAATAAACAACTGATACATGCTATGACATGGGTGATCCTTGAAAACATGCTAACTGAAAGAAGCCAGTCACAAAAGGACATGTTATATGACTCCATTGACATGAAATGTTCTCAATAAGCAAATGTATACAGGCAGAAAAGTCAATTAGTGTTTAATTAGGGTAGAGGCCACTGCATGAATAAGGTGAGAATAGAGATTGAGGGTCACACAACACTGTGAATACACTGAAAAACAATGAACTGTACACTTTTCTTACCTTTTTTTTTTTTTTTTTGGACAGAGTCTCTCTCTGTTGCACAGGCTGGAGTGCAGTGGCGAGATCTCAGCTCACTGCAACCTCCTTCTCTTGGGTTCAAGCCATTCTCCTGCCTCAGCCTCGAACTGTACACTTTTCATGGGTGAATTTTATAGTATGTGAATTATACGTCAATACAGCTGTTTTTAAAAATAATGGATCTAACTGCATATTTTCAAAAATAATTATTAATGGTCTTCCTAGAACCTGGAGAATTAGGTGCAGCCTAAGCTGAAAGGCTCTAGAGAGCCTCAAGACAAAAGGGGGAGAAGCAAGGGAACTTCTAGCCTATAATGAAGATTTTTACAAAAGGCCAAATTGAGCGGTAAGTATGAATAATTAAACTCTGTGCTATTGATTCCTTAGACTTAAACAGATTTTCACCCACTAAGCATTTAAGATGAGCACCATCTTTAATACTGTAATCCTAAGCAGCTGCTCCAGACTTGAACAACTAGTTGATGGCTAAGATCAAACAGAACAAGGATCTTCACACCATCTGTAAAGCCAGAGTTAAACAGCTAACAAGGAGCGAACAAAATACCTGGAATAGTATAGGGTTTGACAGTCTGAGACGCATAAAGATACAGGCATGAATATAAAACTCGGAAAACGTTATTTTATTTAATTTTTTTTCTTTTGGTTTTTATTTAGAATCTGATGGCAAACCTTCAGGGAAATGGGGTAGCTTTAATAGACTTAGAGATACTGGATACCATGAGAAAACTGTTCTGCTTTTACAATATCACAGCTTAAGTCATAACCACCTTAACTGAAAAATAAAAAACCCTCTATGTATGATGTATGGATTGGCCATTTCAATTCATACAAACTTTTAATCCATAAAAATGATGACCTGCAATTTAAGTATAACACCATATCATATTTCTCTGAATTATCTTTTATGATCAAGCACAACTTTTTGTTTAAAACATTTTTTACTTAAGTAGATTGCACAGTTTCTCATTTTAATCAGTCATTTTATTTGAAATTATAGCAATCTAGATTTTTTTGCTGTACAGGGTAAGAGGCAGGGAGTCTCATTTTAGGATTTTATTTATTTATTATTTTTTTCCCCCCAGACAGAGTCTCACAGTGTCACCCAGACTGGAGTGCACCCAGAAGTGGCGTGATCTCAGCTCACTGCAACCTCCACCTCCCCAGTTCAAGTGATTCTCCTGCCTCAGCCTCCCGAATAGCTGGGTCTACAGATGCGTGCCACCCCACCCAACTAATTTTTTATGTTTTTAGTAGAGATGAGGTTTCACCATGTTTGACAGGATGGTCTCTATCTCCTGAGCTTGCGATCCACCCACCTCGGCCTCCCAAAGTGTTGGGATTAAAAGTATGAGCCACCGCACCGGACCCATTTTAGGATTTCATTTGCTTCTTAGACATCATTTATATAATATTCCTTGATTTTTATTAAGGCAAAATTTGCTTTTCTAATATTCACTCAAATAATATTTTGTGATAAATAACTAAATTCAGGACAATACTTTCTATATACCTGTTGTATGGAGTACTGATTTAATTCTATCTTTGCCGGCGCGCAAATTTAAAAATATAACCCTTTCTTGAAATGAAAAGAAGTCTCACATCACTTTAAGGTAAGACAAAGGAAACCAAGACTTATTTGCAGAAAATAGTTTACTAAATTTAAAATCCTACTCAACACCTCCCCCCCAAAATCTCTCGAAAAGCTACCAATATGAAGTCTTTTTGATGTTCGGGGCTGTAGCCATGTCATTAATGGTAAAGGAAGGTATACTGTAATCTTTTTCGGATTCTGATGTCTCTTCTTTGCGGAGGGGTCTTCTGCGGTATTAAGACAGCTCAGCAAAGTCTGTGGTATCTGAGCGAGTGATGCTGTGCTACCTAAAGAAACCCACTGGATATAAAGTAGGGAAGGGGGTTGGAATGACAGAATGCTATCTAGCTAGACATCCTGAGGCAGATTAAAAAACCTTCCTCTGCGCCTTGTCATTTCCTTTCAGCAAGATCCTGTTGATGTTTGCGCAATTTAAAAAGTGTATCAGATATCCCAATGAATAACATAAATGGTCCCTTTGAGTTCCATTTATTTTTTAATTGTTGATGGAAAAATATCAAAATAGTACCTTATAAATTTATTTCCTTACCCAATCACAGGTAACAGCACCAAACAGTTTTTTTATCCCTACACTGCTGGGGAAATGCCAGACGTACCTTCCTTCCCTCTTTTTGTTTAAGAAAATCGGGGGCGGGGAGAAACTTTTAAAACATGACATTACAACTCAGACACGTTACACACGTTTCCACAAAACTAACTTTAGTCCTGGAGAACTAAGTTCATGAGATACGTTTCCCTAAATTTTATAACTGCTCTGTCTAATATAAACAAAACAAGTCTCATCTGAAACAATTGCGCATTTCGGGGCTTGTTATTAAGTATTCAGTGTTCTGCCAGGTTAAGAAGGCGATCAGCGCTTCTACTCCGAATAACAAACCATAAATCAGTTGACAAGCTTGAGAGCATTCAGTCCTAGTCTGTTCGGAAGCCAAGCGTAAATACAGAAAAACCTGTTGGCATGTTTCTCTTGCTCTCTAAGTTTCGAGTTTTTAAAAACACAGTAATACGCAAATGGCGTTTCCCGTAAGTTTCTGGCTCCGAAATAATTTGGATAAAAACCACAGCGAGGCATCGCACACAGAAAAATGGAGCCTGTGCCTTTAAGGTAAAATCGGCTGGATCCCAAAAGGCATTCCTCTTTCACGACAAAGAGTTTGGCGAGCGCTACCTCTGGGGTTTCTCCGAGGGACTTGGCGGGTCCGAGCGGAACCCGACCAGACAACGAGCCCTGCCTGCCCCGGGGCCCAGCCGCCAGCCCAGAGCCCGCGCGGCGGGAGCGCATCGCGTGCGCCCCGGACTCACCGCTGCCGGGCTGCGGGGACAGCGCGGACACCGAGGTCTGGCCCATGGCTGGAGTCGAGGGGCCAGGTCCAGTGATCACGCGGCTGCTTTGGTCCTTCGATCATGGGTCCGGTCCCAGCCAGAGTTCCAAGCGTTCATGTCCCGGCCTGTGCCAAGCGCCTCGCCGGGTCCCCTCACCTTCTCCCCAGCGCGGGTCTCCCAGCCCGGCCGGCCGTAGCCGGCGCGGCGGATCCTGCCCAGCGGATGCCTGTCATTCCTCTATGCAGATTAGCTGGGGTCAGGGGTCACGGGGGAAGAAGGGGGGTGAGGGCGATAGGGAGGGGAGGAGGGGGAAGCGAGGGAGTAGGGGAGGGCTCAGGAGCAGCGAGGGGGTAAGCCCCCGGCCGGCCCCGCTGTACCCGCACACCCTCAGGGTGGAAGGGAGCCCAGGCTTTCAGGCTACTCCTCTTTAACTTAAAAGGTTCAAAGTCAAATGATCCTTAAAGGCTACAAGAAAAGGAATTGAAGTATTTAGTCACGGTACTTAATTTAACAAAATTTGTTTCTTAAAAGTTATTTCCTTCCTTACATTCTATTTGCAGTATTGTGGCACTCTCATGTCCTGTGCCCATTTTTTTTTTTTCTCGTTTTAAAAATTATCTTCTTTTTAACAAATACAATTCCAAAAAACAGTATTAATGGCCTCAGTCAGGCCCGACAACAAATCTAAATAACAGGGCTGTGTGTGAGATCAATGTACTCTTCACTGCCTGCCACCTAAAACTCTGGAGTGCTCACCTCTCCCTTATTTCAAAAGAATTACTGTGAAATAAAGTGTTTAAAATATACCAAAGGGGAAAACAACGATAACACCCTTGAAAGTTGAATGAAACCCTACTATAATATCCTGTTCAATCTCAATCTTCTTAACAATATGAATACAAATAAATATTCTTCATATTTACAATTGATGATTAATTAGTATCAGTAATCTACATGCTCTCTCTCTCTCTATATATATATACAGTGTCTATATATAAATATATAGGGAGACAGTATATGCAACATCTACATATGGTGCATTAGACTGGATGGTGGTTACCGGATGTGTTCATTTTACGAAAATTCATTGAGATGTCTACAGTGACATGCAGTTTGCTGAATGTTATATTTCATTAAAAAGTAAAAAATAACAGAAAGTGCAATATTTTTAGGTCATCTACCACAGCTTTCGTTTTTTAGTTTATCCGAGACAACTCTGAACTAACATGAAAATCATTTTTTAAAAAAAATTTTATTGTTAAGATTGTGCAGAGCCTTGTTAGATTTTTTTTTGAAAGACACTTACTGGTCTGTTTTGCCAGAGTTAATTAAGTTGCCCTATTTTTTTCACACCCAAATAGCCCACTCACCATTGTGGGGAAGATCTTTTCCCTAGAAAGTGTGATTCATTCTCTTCTTCCCTTTGCCTAATTCACTCTTAAGAAACCTGATTTTTTTTTTTTTAATGAAATTGAGGATTTAACCAAAATGTGAATTCTAATTAGGACAATAAAATTAATCCTAACTACATTTCCTTATAAATACAAAAGTGTTTTGGAAACACATCCCACCTGGGGAGCTAAGCAATGAGAGTAAACAATTATAATTGCTGGCTCTTGCAGCTCTTTGCTTTGAGTTGCCATTAGAAAAAAAAGCAAACAAAGATGGTTAAAGGTAAGTTCAGAGGGAGAATGTCTCACTCTTCCTTTTGACAGAGCCTATCTGATAAAGGTAGGTCACGAATCAGAGGAAGTATAAAGTAAATTTTGCTCTTTCAAAATTGTAACTATCACAATTTTTAAATACTGATAAAAGTTAAACTTGAAGTTGCTATCATTTCTTCTTTTCCTTGAGAAATGATAGTATATTTCTATTTCTTCTATAAATTCTTATTTCAAAGATTAAGGAAGTGCATTATAGTTCCAGTTTTTCAGGATTTGCTTAATATAGCTATATTTACCTTATTCAAGATGTTTCAGATGTGCTAGTTAATATAATCTTCAGCCTCATCTGGGATTCCTATAATACCCCAACCAGGTTGCGCAATTTTCTCTGAAACTCTTCCAGTTCCATTACATTCTCCTTGAAGCATGTTAACCGAAACGGCAGGAAGTGTGCACTAAGGTTTCTTTCTAAGAGTGGGACAGTTCTTGGTTTCCAGAGCTTCTGATGGAACTTGGGTTACAGTGGCCTTTTTATCACAGCTAACAAGTTATACTAATGAACACAGAAAAAGTCTACAGAACTCTCTAAATTTCATCTCTACTTTGCAATGCAAAGGTTAGAAATTATCATTTAACAAGAGTATTTTAAGATAATTTCCCTCTGAATTGCCTTACCGCCTGCCTTATTAGAATGCACAAAGTTTTATTAAGAGTTCTGGGTGTTAATCCCATGGGTTTATAGTTTAACTCTGGAAACATTTAATGTCATCTGAAAATTATGGATATCTCTTTGTATATACTACCTATCACTAAGGAATTTATTAAAATGCTAAACAAGATTAGTGCCAACACCTAACTCTGAGGAAGCTATCTATTTATAATTCTTCAGCATTTATCCCATTGGTCCCACTCTTTGTTCTCTATTTCTAAACCAATCTCTTATCCAGTGATATCCTGGTAAATGCTTACCTGGTTTGGGCTGGGGGTGAGGAGGCAGGAGGGGTCCTCAGAATGCTTTGTTTACTGTGATGTAAATACTCCTACAATGACCTATTCTATAGGCCTCCAACCAGCTAGCAACACTGATATCAAACAGCTTGCAACATTCCTTGAAATTTAACAATTAGCCCACCAGTTTGTGTGAACTGCTTTCAGCACGCCACTACTTTTCTCTGTTCTAATAACGTCGCGTTAAATCATACCATGGCTGAATTTGAGGAATAGCTTCTACTGAGCCTTCCTAAAAATATAGACAAATAGCATCTACTGATTTTTTTTCCATGGAACATTATAAATATTTTTCAACCCCTGAAAGAACTACTGTGATTTATTCATTTATTTCCAGAAAGAAATTAAAGTAAGTGAATTAGTGAGATAGAATTTCCCCTTCTGAAAGCCAGTGTGCCTTTATGACAAAGAAGTTGTACTTAGGTTTTGAAGCATTCTATCGTATTACACAGACTTCACTGACTTGTGTGATGTGGGAAGTCTTAGACTCACCCATATGGGGTACCCAAAGTGACACTTGTGCTACTCCTGGATGGAAGCCACTATATCTTTAGATAAAAGTGAAAGCAGACATAAGCCTAAATGCTGGCAATCTGAACCACCATTTGTGGGAAAGTCCTTTACTACTAGGCCAAAGTCCAAATGGCAGACATACAATTTGGTGGCTTTAGAGAAGAGAGTTTACAATTACTACAGTCACCACTACCAAATCCTATAACTTAGGTCACTGCCAGATTTTTCTAGGCAGCCAAATCCAGCTTGGAGCAGGAAGAAGAGGGAACCTTCCTCTCTCAGAACACAAACGCCATGAATACTAATCCTGGAGGTCTCTGCCTTGTCCAGATGCTGCCAGCTGTGTGAGGACCCATTTTGAGACACCAGCGGTTAGAGGTAGAGGAATTATGGTGGAAGGGAAGGGGTAGGCAGAGTCCCAAGAGATGAGATGGTTGATCAGAACAGCAGCGACCTGGGAGGCAACGTGGTGGACAGTGGCCATATACAAGCAGATGAAGATTACATTAATTGGCACCCTTATTTCTGGATTTGGCCATAAATATCCTGCAAATTAGTGACATTCTTTGGCTAATGGGAATTTTAGCCACAGAAAAATTATTTCTCAATGGAAAGGAAATGAATTAAAATTTAGCAGTTTTCCTAATAGGATACTAAAAACTGCTATGTAAAAGTTGTTTTAAGTATTCAGGTAGTTTTTACTAGAATGTCTTCTGGTTTTTAAAAACTTTGTATTTCTTCAAAACTTGTCTACATTTTGTAAGAGGCAACTTACTTAGAAAAATATAAAAAGCAAATGGAAGGTTTACTGGATATTATAAATTCGGTGGAAACTCTGAATATGTAACTAATGTTTACTTTGTAAAATGTCACTCTATTGAAGTTGCAGCTAAATGGCTACTATAACTTAGATTTTAACAATTCTGAGAGATGCTGGTTTTAACAGGATAATATGAACAGAAAAACAGAAAACTTTTGTTAAGGAAAGAATTATAACTTTGCATATTCTGGTTATATTAAGCATCAGTAGAAGAGAAGACCACATTCCACAAGTATTAGAACAGGAAACAAACCTGAAAGACAGGCTTTTCTTTCCTATTGTTCTCATATTTTCATGTGATTTATTTCCTGAGTTTTCCTTCTTCTGCTTGCTCAAGCTAAAAGGATTAACAAAATACCTTGCCTCTGCCTCACCCTGCGTGAGTCTCTGCAGAGGCGGGGTGTGGCTCACGTGTGCTTACTTAGTGAGTGAGCGCCACAGTTGGAAGATTTATGCTGGAAAATAAAGACCTCAAGGGGTGGTGCTGGAATTTCCTTTTCCAAAGACATTCTCCTACCCTGGGAGGAAAAGTGTCTGTAATTTTGCTCTAGTTCATTTCGTGAGCAAAACAAAGTACTCATCCATGGTATTAAAACTCTGATAACGGCTACAAAACAAATAATGTTTAATTTATTGACCAAAATCTAAAAAGAACAGTCCTTAAAGACATCTTTAATAATGACTGTCCAACTTACACAAAATAATTGCTTCAAGTAAGGTTCAAATCCTTGTTTTGTTAACGATCACATCCATCCCTAGAAATTAATAAAATTTGCCTGGCAAATAGAGGGTACTCAATACATAGATGATAAATTAAAAATCATTTATGTTATCTCCTTAATGATAACAACTTCCAAGTATGGACAAAAGAAAACCTGGGAATACATGTAAAATCTTGGTAATAGTATAGTGTTTTGACTCCATAGCAAGAGAATATCAAGTCTGTTGGTGACTGTAAATTTTCTTTTGTATGCCACTCTGAAATAATCATCTAGTCATTCAACTAGAATTGACTGAGGACCTCCCACTGGTGTGGTGCCTCTAGCACCTGGACATGAGGCTAAGTGAGGTATGGACCCTTCTATGGTGGAGTTCATGGTACGGGTACAGTGGAGTGGGGGTGCTGCAGCCTACAAACAAATGATTCTAACAGTGGAGGAACAGAAGTTTTTTCCTCTGGCTTGGCATGGTGGCTCACACCTGTAATCCCAGCACTTTGGGAGGCCAAGACAGGCAGATCACCTGAGGTCAGGAGTTTGAGACCAGCCTGGCCAACATGGTGAAACCTTGTCTCTACTAAAAATACAAAAATTAGCTGGGCCTGGTGGCACACATCTGTAATCTCAATTATTCGGGAGGCTGAGGCAGGAGAATCGCTTGAAGCTGGGCGGCGGAAGTTGCAGTGGGCCAAGATTGCACCATTGCACTCCAGCCTGGGCAACAGAGTGAGACTCCGTTTCAAAAAAATAAAAATTAAAAAAAAAAAGAAGAAGTTTGCTCCTCTAAGTGCTAGGGATGCCCAGTAGGTTGGTACAGAGAAGGCTCTGAATTTTAGGAAATTACTAAATCCACATTTTTGCCATACAGAGTTGCTCATTCATTCTGAAGGTGCTCCAAGATTGTGAAGTGCTTCCTGAATTAAAGAAAGATTAAATTTTAATAATATGTGGTCAGAATTAACTGTATTTGTTTATTGCTTGCAGCTCTTTTATATATTTATTTATTTTTGAGACAGGGCCTTGCTCTGTGGCCCAGGCTGGAGTGCAGTGGTGTAATCATTGCTCACTGTAGCCTTGAACTCCTTGGCTCAAGCAATCCTCCCACCCCAGCCTCCCAAGTAGCTGAGACTATAGGTACCTGCCACCATGCCCAGCTAATTGTTATTTATTATTATTATTATTATTATTATTATTATTATTATTTGTAGAGATGGGGGTCTCACTATATTGCCCAGGCTTGCTTGCAGCTTTTTGAAGAATAACTTATGGACCCTAAAATGTATTCATTTCAAGCAAACAGTTCAATAAGTTGTAATAAACATGTAGTGCAACCACCACCACAATCAAGTTTCAGAAAACTTTGAGGACGCCAAGGTATTCCATCATGTCCTTCCCATTTTGCAATTAATTCCCGTTTTACACCCCTGTACCATGCCTGGCATTAGGCAACTGCTGACCTGCTTTCCACATCTATAGTTTTGATTTTTCTAAAATTTCATATAAATGGAATGATATTATATACAGTTGTTTTTAATCTGGCTTGTTTCATGTAATGCTTTTGATATTCATCCAAGTTGCTCTGTGTATCTGTATTTTGTTCCTTTTCGTTGTAGGTTGCCTTTCATTGTATGACTATACAAAAGTTTGTTTATTTACCAGTTAATGAGCATTTGAGATGTAACTATTTCACTGTATTCCTACCCTATGAAAATACATTGGAACTATATTGTGTTATATATATGCTAGTTCTATATTAATAATAATTTATTTATTGGTTCATCATTCACTCAACAAATATTTATTATGCATCTTCTTTGTACCAGTCTCTGTTCTAGGTACTTAGGAGATAGAATTATACAAAATACAAAAACATCTGCACTCATAGAGCTTCCATTCTAATGTAATGACAGAAACTAAGCAGTAAACATAATAAAGCAGTAAACTTTGTAACAATTTAGAAGATGAAAAGCTCTATGAAATGTGGAAGAGTAAGAGAGATTGGACTGGTATGTGATGGTCACAGTAGTCGTCACTGAGGAGATAAGGTTTAAGCAAAAACACAAAGGAAGTAATGGAGTTAACTGTATGGCTATCTGGGGGAGAAGTCTTCCAAGAAGAAAGACCAGTTTATATAAAGACAGGAGCATGGCATGTATTTGAGGAACCCAAGGGAAATGGTGTGCTTGGAGTATATAGAATGAGAGAGGTAAAGCTAAGGAGAAGGGGATTAAAAGCATGTGGGACCTTGCAGTTGACTATAACGACTTTGACCTTCTTCTCAAAAGGATCACAACTCCTCGCCAGCAAAGGAACAAAACTGGACAGAGAATAAGTTTGACAAATTGACAGAAGTAGGCTTCAGAAGGTGGGTAATAACAAACTCCTCCAAGCTACAGGGGCATGTTGTAACCCAATGCAAAGAAGCTAAGAACCTTGAAAAAAGTTTAGAGGAATTGCTAACTAGAATAACCAGTTTAGAGAAGAACATAAATGACCTGATGGAGCTGAGAAACACAGCACAAGAACTTTGTGAAGCATACACAAGTATCAATAGCCAAATCGATCAAGTGGAAGAAAGGATATCAGAGATTGTAGATCAACTTAATGAAATAAAGCATGAAGACAAGATTAGAGAAAAAAGAATGAAAAACAATGAACAAAGCCTCCAAGAAATATGGGACTATGTGAAAAAACCAAATCTACATTTGATCAGTGTACCTGAAAGTGATGGGGATAGTGAAACCAAGTTGGAAAACACTCTTCAGGATATTATCCAGGAGAACTTCCCCAACCTAGCAAGACAGGCCAACATTCAATTTCAGGAAATACAGAGAACACCACAAAGATACTCCTCAAGATAGGCAACTCCAAGATACATAATCGTCAGACTCACCAAAGTTAAAATGAAGGAAAAAAATGCTAAGGGCAGCCAGAGAGAAAGCTCAGGTTACCCACAAAGTGAAGCCCATCAGAATAACAGCAGATCTCTCTGCAGAAACCCTATAAGCCAGAAGAGAGTGGGGGCCAATATTCAACATTCTTAAAGAAAAAATTTTCAACCCAGAATTTCATATCCAGCCAAACTAAGCTTCATAAGTAAAGAAGAAATAAAATCCTTTAGAGACAAGCAAATGCTGAGAGATTTTGTCACCACCAGGCCTGCCTTACAAGAACTCCTGAAGGAAGCATTAAATATGGAAAGGAAAATCCAGTATCAGTCACTGCAAAAAATCCCAAATTGTAAACATAGACACTATTAAGAAACTGCATCAACTAATGGGCAAAATAACAAGCTAGCATCATAATACAGCATCAAATTCACACATAACAATATTAACCTTAAATGTAAATGAGCTAAATGCCCCACTTAAAAGACACAGACTGGCAAATTGGACAGAGTCAAGACCCATCAGTGTGCTGTATTCAGGAGACCCATCTCACATGCAAAGACACAAATAGGCTCAAAATAAAGGGATGGAGGAATATTTACCAAGCAAATGGAAAGCAAAAAAAGCAGCGGTTGCAATCTTAGTTTCTGATGAAACAGACTTTAAACCAACAAAGATCAAAAAAGACAAAGAAGGGCATTACATAATGGTAAAGGGATCAATGCAACAAGAAGAGCTAACTATCCTAAATATAGATGCACCCAATATAGGAGCACCCAGATTCATAAAGCAAGTTCTTAGAGACTTACAAAGAGACTTAGACTCCCACACAATACTAGTGGGAGACTTTAACACCACATTGTCAATATTAGACAGATCAATGAGACAGAGAATGAACAAGGATATTCAGGACTTGAACTCAGCTCTGGACCAAGTGGACCTAATAGACATCTACAGAACTCTCCACCACAAATCAACAGAATATACATTATTCTCAGCAGCACATTGCACTTATCCTAGAATTGACCACATAATTGGAAGTAAAACACTCCTCAGCAAATGCAAAGAATGGAAATAATAACAAATATCCTCTTAGACCACAGTGCAATAAAATAGAACTCAGGATTAAGAAACTCACTCAAAACCGCACAACTACACAGAAACTGAACAACTTGCTCCTAAATGATTACTGGGTAAATAACTAAATTAAAGCAGAAATAAATAAGTTTGAAATTAATGAGAACAAAGATACAACATACCAGAATCTCTGGGACACAGCTAAAGCAGTGTTTAGAGGAAAATTTATAGCCCTAAATGCCCACAGGAGAAAGTGAGAAAGATCTAAAATCAACACCCTAACTTCACAATTAAAAGAACTAGAGAAGCAAGAGCAAAAAAAATTCAAAGGCTAGCAGAAGACAAGAAATAACTAAGATCAGAGCAGAACTTAAGGAGATAGAGACATGAAAAACCCTTCAAAAACATCAATGAATCAAGGAGCTGGATTTTTTTTTGAAAAGATTAATAAAATAAATAGCCAGACTAATAAAGAAGAAAAGAGAGAATAATCAAATACACAATAAAAAATCATACAGGGCTATCACCACAAATCCCACAGAAAAACAAACTACCATCTGAGAATACTATAAACATCTCTATGCAAATAAACAAGAAAATCAGAAGAAATGGATAAATTCCTGGATACATACACCCTCCCAAGACTAAACCAGAAAGAATTTGAATCCCTGAATAGACCAATAACAAGTTCTGAAATTAAGGCAGCAATTAATAGCCTACCAACCAAAAAAAGCCCAGGAGCAGATGAATTCACAGCCAGATTCTACAAGAGGTACAAAGAGGAGATGGTACCATTTTTTCTGAAGCTATTCCAAACAATAGAAAAAGAAAGACTTCTCTCTAACTCATTTTATGAGGCCAGCATCATCCTTATACCAAAATCTGGCAGTGATACACACAAAAAAAGAAAATTTCAAGCCAATAACCCTGATGAACATTGATGTGAAAAATCCTCAATAAAATACTGGCAAATCAAATCCAGCAGCACATAAAAAAGCTTATCCACCATGATCAAGTTGGCTTTATTCCTGGGATGCAAGGCTGGTTCAACATAAGCAAATCAATAAACGTAATCCACCACATAACAGAACCAATGACAAAACCCCCACAATTATCTCAATAGATGCAAAAAAGGCCTTTGATAAAATTCAACACCTCTTTATGCTAAAAACTCTCAATAAACTAGGTATTGAGGGAACATATCTCAAAATAATAAGAACTATTTATGACAAACACACAGCCAATATCATACTGAATGGGCAAAAGCTGAAAGCATTCCCTTTGAAAACCAGCACAAGACAAGGATGCCCTCTCTCACCACTCCTATTCAAAACAGTATTGTAAGTTCTGGCCAGGGCAATCAGGCAAGAGAAAGAAATAAAGGGTATTCAAATAAGAAGAGAGGAAGTCAAATCGTCTGTGTTTGCAGATGACATTATTGTATATTTAGAAAACCCCAACATCTCAGACTAAAATCTCCTTAAGCTGATAAGCAACTTCAGCAAAGTCTCAGGATACAAACATCAATGTGGAAAAGATCACAAGCCTTCCTATACACCAAATCATGAGTAAACTCCCATTCACAATTGCTACAAAGATAATAAAATACCTAGGAATACAACTGAAAAGGGATGTGAAGGACCTCTTCAAGGAGAACTACAAACCACTCTTCAAATAAATAAGATAGGACACAAACAAATGGAAAAACATTCCATGCTTATGGACAGGAAGAATCAATATCGTGAAAATGGCCATACTGCCCAAAGTAATTTATAGATTCATTGCTATTTCCATCAAGCTACCATTGACTTTCTTCACAGAATTAGAAAAAACTACTTTAAATTTCATATAGAATGGAAAAAGAGCCCGTATAGCCAAGACAATCCTAACCAAAAAGAACAAAGCTGGAGGCATCACACTACCTGACTTTAAATTATACTACAAGACTACAGCAACCAAACAGCATGGTACTGGTACCAAAACAGATATATAGACCAATGTAACAGAACAGAGACCTCAGAAATAACACCACACATCTGCAACCATCTGATCTTTGACAAACCTGACAAAAACAAGCAATGGGAAAAGGACTCCCTATTTAACAAATGGTGTTGGGAAAACTGCCTAGCCATATACAAATTGAAACTGAACCCCTTCTTACACTTTATACCAAAATCAACTCCAAATGGATTAAAGACTTAAATATAAGACCTAAAACCATAAAAACCCTAGAAGAAAACCTAGACAATACCATTCAGGACACAGGCATAGGCAAAGACTTCATGATTAAATCACCAAAAGCAATGACAACAAAAGCCAAAACTGACAAATGGGATCTAATTAAACTAAATAGCTTCTGCACAGAATGAACAAGCAACCTACAGAATGAAAAAAAATTTTTGCAATCTATCCATCTGACAAAGGCCTAATATCCAGAATCTACAAGAATTTTAAACAAATTTACAAAAAAAAAAAAAAAGAAAGAAAGAAAAGAAAAATCCACCAAAAAGTGGGCAAAGGACATGAACAGACACTTCTTAAAAGAAGACATTTATGCAGCCAACACACATGAAAAAAAGCTCATCACTGGTCATTAGAGAAATGCCAATCAAAACCACAATGAGATACCATGTCACACCAGTTAGAATGGTGACTACTAAAATGTCAGGAAACAACAGATGCTGGAGAGGATGTGGAGAAATAGGCACACTTTTACACTGTTGGAGGGAGTTTAAATTAGTTCAGCCATTGTGGAGGACAGTGTGGTGATTCCTCAAGGATCTAGAACCAGAAATACCATTTGACCCAGCAACCCCATCACTGGGTATATATCCAAAGGATTATAAATCATTCCACTATAAAGACACATACACATGTATGTTTATTGCAGCACTGCTCACAATAGCAAAGATTTGGCACCAATCCAAATCCCCATGAATGGTAGACTGGATAAAGAAAATGTGGAATATATACACCATTGAATACTATGCAGCTGTAAAAAAGGATGAGTTCATGTCCTTTGCAGGGACATGGATGAAGCTGGAAACCATCATTCTCAGCAAACTAACACACCAAATACCACGTGTTCTCACTTATAAGTGGGAGTTGAACAATGAGAACACATGTACACAGGGAGGGGAACATCACACACCAGGGCCTGTTGGAAGGTGGGGTGTAGGGGAGGGAAAGCATTAGGAGAAATACCTAATGTAGATGATGGGTTGATGGGTGCAGCAAACCACCATGGTTTGTATACCTATGTAGCAAACCTGCATGTTCTGCACATGTATCCCAGAACTGTAAATAATAATAAAATAAAAATAAAAATAAAGACTTTGGCTTTTACTATGAGTGAGATAAGGATGCAATGACAGTTTCAAACAAAGTAATGACATGAGCTGACTTATGTTTTAAAATTGCTGTGGCTTCTGAGTAGAGAACAGAGGAGACAAGATTAGAAGCAGAGAGACCAGGAGGGACCACAGGAAGAATCCAGACTAGAAATGATAGTGGCTTAGATCAGGTTGGCAGCAGTGGGTAATGAAATGCACCTGGATTCTGGACTCATTTTGATGATAGAAGCAATATTCCTTATGGATTGAATGTGGGGTGTGGGAGACAAAAGAAAGACTTCATTTTTTTCTGAACAATTGAGAAGATCAAAGTGCCATTACTTAAAACTAGCACAACAGTGAGTGGAGTAGATTTGGAATAGAAAATTAGAAGTTCAGTTTTGAGATGTCCGCTAGGCTTCCAAGTGGAGAATGAAAACAATCCATGTGTTGTGAAGGGAAAGAACAAATCGATCTATACCCAAACACATCCTAATGATATTGAGCAGCAGAAATATTGAGAAAATTTAGGAAGCAGTAGGCAGAAAAGGCAAATGCCACTTTAAGAAATCATAATAAATCCGTCAATGATAGAATTATTTTTTTCTTAGTGTTTTAAAGAAGCAACTGCCAACTTAGAATTCCATATCCAGGTAAACATTCATTCACTAAATCAGTAATTTGCTAAAAGTAATTAATCACTGAAAACATCTACAGGATATTCCTCAGCCAAAAAGTAAATGAACCCAGACTGGGCGTGGTGGCTCATGCCTGTAATCCCAGCACTTTGGGAGGCCAACGTAGGTAGATCACTTGAGGTCAGGAGTTCGAGGCCAGCTTGGCCTGTCTCTACAAAAAATTTAAGAAAGCCCTGACCAGCTTGGCCTGTCTCTACAAAATATATAAGAAAATAGCTGGGCATGGTGGCAGATGCCTATAATCCCAGCTACTTGGGAGGCTGAGTCAGGAGAATCACTTGAACCCAGGAGGCAAAGGTTGCAGTGAGCCGAGATTGCACCACTGCACTCCAGCCTGGGCAACAGAGTAAGACACTGCCTCAACAAAAGAAAGAAAGAAAGAAAGAAAATGAACCCAGAGGTAAGGGTGGTATGCAGGAAGCAATAATGAGCACAGAAAGTGAGGACATTATGGTCAATTTAATAAACTATCAGCTCTGCAAATGAGGAAGTAGTGAAGTTTTAACATGTATATTAAAGTCCTGATTTTGATCAGGGGAAAGATAGATGTACTAAATAATTTTAAACTTTGTTAGAAAAAATAACTGTTTCTAATAATATGAAAGATATAACAATAAGCTTCCAAATCAGTAAACAAAAGGGTATTAAAGAAACTTCACTAATCCAAATAATGAAAAAATGAAAGAAAAAATTGAAGAAGAGCGTGCTTAAAAAATTAAGATAGTCAATGTAAGTCCAAATTAGTAATCTCAATAAACATGAAAGGAGTATGTTTTCTTATCTAATGACAAAGACTAAAAAATTGTAAGCACCAGAAATATGGTATATCTCTTTATCTGACATTTGTAGAAGACACACCCCAAACAGCAAAAGCTGAAAATAAAAGTATGAAAAATATGTACTAAGCAAATTCTTACCAAAAGAAAATATGTAATCTCAATATTAATAATAGATAAAACTGAAGGCAAAATAAACAGCATAGAGGGACCTATTGTGTAGGGTAATGACAAAAATTATAATCTGACAGGATGTTCAAATTATTATCTTAAATACCACTGACATCAGAACCTTGAAATATATCTATAAAGCAAAAACTAACAGAATTACAAGGATAAATGGACAGATCCACAATAATACGAAGAGATTTTTAACATACCATCAAAAACTAATAGATCATGAAAACAAAGTATTTTTAAGGTCATGAATTTAAACAATCCTATTGGCAAGCTTGATGTAATAGACAGACATGTGTAGAGACTCATACTCAAGAAGTGGCAACTGTACATTGAGTCAACACTGGATCATAACAGAAATCTCAGTAAATTTTAAATCATTCCTATTAAGTGATCCCTATCTCTGACCATAATGTAATTTAATTAAAAATCAACATGAAAACCTAGTTAAAAACAGAAATAAAAACCCCTCTCACACATTTTTAGAAACTGAAAGAAACATACTCCTAAGTAACACAAGAAAATCCAATTGTAACTTAAAATGTTTAGAACTAAACAATAAGGAAAACACTATAAAACATGTAGAATGAAGCTAATGTGGTAATTAGAGATATATTTAAAGATTTAATTGTAAAATAATATAATCACACAAATGAATTAGGTCAGTATTAAACTGTTAAAGCTAAAAAGGGAAAGAAAAGGAAAAAGAAAAAAAGAACAGAGTAAAAAAACAAAATGGTTAAAAACAGGGATACCAATGAAACAGGATCTTAAAATCAAGAGAAGTGATTCAATGCTTTGGGATGTTCAGTACTTCATTCACCCATGGGAAAGGCAAGAGTTCAATCAGTATGTTGAGAGAACGCTCTGCATCTTGAATGAAAAATGTAATTGGAAGAATTTAAAATGGAGTCGCCATTTGACCCAGAAATAACATTACTGAGTATATACTCAAGAAAATAGATCACTATGCCAAAAGGACACATGCACTTGTATGTTAATCACTACACTATTCACAACAGCAAAGACATGGAATCAATCTAGGTGCTCATCAGTGGTGGACTGGCTAGAGAAAATGTGATACAAATACACCAGGGAATACTATACAGCCGTAAAAAAGAATGAAATCCTGTCCTTTGCAGCAACCTGGATGCAGCTAGAGATCATATCCTAAGCAAATTAACCCAGGAACAGAAAACCAAATATCCCATGTTCTTGCTTTTAAGTGGGAGCTAAACATTGAGCACACGTGGACATAAACATGAGAACAATAGACACTGTGGACTATAGGAGAAAAGGAGAAGAATATGGGTTGAAAACTACCTCTTGGGTACTCTGTTCAGTATCTGGGTGCAATACCCCATGTTCCATATGTACCCCCTGTATCTAAAATAAAAGCCGAAATTAAAGAAAAAAAAAACTAATTGGAATATAAGTGAAGACAGTTCACAATTCAAGATGGAAAACAAAGCCGCCTGGTAGTCATAAGAACTAAACATCACCAGTAGGAAGGTGAATTGAAATCTTACTATTTTGCATTCAGGGAAAAATACAAATGCATTTTTAGTGTTATTTAAAACACTTTCATTATTCAATAGGTCAGCATTTTATAACTAAAAACAGATGAAGAACTTCTACCCACTACTTATTTTTACTTTCTGAAGAATAAATAGATATATGAAATATTTTTTATTTGTAGTACAATGATCTTTAAAACTCTAAATGACATCTTAAGGGAATCACAAACAAAATAAGTAGTTTCTTATATTTAACAGGCTTAATGTCAACTCTACTTTTATGTTCCTAGTATTTTAAAATTGGGGGGAAAAAAGCTATAAGGTTATTTCCTAAAACATACTTAGTTTTATTAGAACTTAAATCTAAGAAAAGCCTCCAAGTAAAACAGCTCTCTAGGGGAAGTTGTACATATTGAAGAGGCTTTTTAATGTAAAATGGATTTCATTAACTGCAAATTACTTCTCAATTAGGGAACGTTGACACAGTCTCCACACAGGTGATAAAGACGGGAGCTGAGAAAGGGGGAGGAGCAATGACACTTGCAGGTGCTCTGACTTAATCTTTAACGAAACAAGATTTATTCAGGGAGAAATCATGTAATCGCACAATTAAGAAGTAGATACACAAAATGTACTTGGAATATTGCCATTTTAAATCCACACACCACCCTCCAATGCAATGAGGCCCTTTTACCAAATGGTTTTCAGTCTCCCAACTTTTCCAGGTAGAGAACTTGAATTTTGAGAATGCACAAGAGAAAATTTTAGGCCAGGCGTAGTGTCTCATGCTTGTAATTCCAGGACTTTGAGAGTCCAAGTCAAGCGGATCCCATGAAGCCAGGAGTTTGAGACCAGCCTGGTCAACTTGGTGAAACCCCTTCTCTACTAAAAATACAAAAAATTAGCCGGGTGTGGTGACGCGTGCCTGTAGTCTCCTCAACCTCCCTACTCAGGAGGTTGAGGCAGGAAAATCCTTTGAACCTGGGAGTAGGAGGTTTCAGTGAGCCAAGATTGTGCCACTGCACTCCAACTTAGGCCACAGATCGAGACTGTGTCAAATAATAATAATAATAATAAAATAAAGAAAATGTTATAAGTTAGAAAAGGGCCCAATATACGATAAGAAACAATCTTCACCTAAAAGCTTTTTAATTTTATTTGCAAAATTATTGTTACACTTTCAGATATATTTATTTATTTTGTAGGATAAACTGCTCTGGATTTTGTTTTGCTCTAAATATTCTAAAACCCACATGAAGCCCCAAAGAGTCCACTGTATTTTAGATTATTTGATTTCTTCTTTATAGGTGTGTTAGTGTGGTTTTGTGAACCAGTTACACATGCAGTGATTTGTTTCCATGAACCAACACTGAATTCTATTATATTGAACTACATTCATTAATAAAACAGTCAACATTAATATGCATTTCTCACCTGGGTCTGTGACTTTAGGTGATAATTTTTACTTTGTTCCCACCTTAAATATTACCTTTATCAAAAATTTTTCATTGTATGAAAATCACTATGAATATTTTACTTGTATTCCATTATTTACGTCAATATAGAAATAGCTAGTACCTGAAAACTGATACTGCCATTTGAAGAGTGAGACTTTAGTTCACAGCTTGCCAACACTGCAGTTACTTAAAATTTATGGGTTATTTTCTTCCCATCTCCTATTTAGATTTACCTAAAGCCTCAGTTCTCAAGCCTCTGTTTGTTTCTGTATTGTATTACCATCTAAGGAACACATCCTTTCTTGAGGTTTTATTTTCTGTCTACTTGGCTCGATTAACTCTCAGTATCTGGCCTGTACTTGGAGCATGCCACTTGGATGTCAAGTTCTCTGGGCCCTTAATTTACATATTTCCATAGCAAATTCCTCAGTGGGATTAATCGTGCAGCAGTTCCTCATCTGTCTTTCTGACTGGACTGAATGTCATTTGGAAGCCATGTCTTATTTACTATTGAAACACCAGCACAGTCAGTGCATAGGTAAGTGCTCAGTAGGTATTTGTTTTATACATGAATGAATGAATGAACAAGCCTGATTCATATCAATACACTGTTTATGCCTAATGTGGTTTGGTGGTGTCCCCACCCAAATCTCATCTCCAGTTCCCACATGTTGTAGGAGGGACCTGGGGGGAGGTAATTGAATCATCGGGGAAGGTCTTTCCTATGCTGTCTTGTGATAGTGAATAAGTCTCATGAGATCTGATGGTTTTAAAAACAGGAGTTTCCCTGCACAAGCTCTCTCTTTGCCTGCCACCATCCATGTATGATGGCACTTGCTCCTCCTTGCCTTCTGCCATGGTTGTGAGGCCTCCCCAGCCACGTGGAACTCCGATAAACCTTTGTCTTTTGTAAATTGCTCAGTGTTGGGTATGTCTTTATCAGCAGCATGAAAATGGACTAATACAAGGTCTGTGGGTACCAGAATAGGAAAAGGAGATTAAGGATATATTGAAAGTATTGAGAGCAGCTTTACTGTTAGACATACCGGTGGTAAGCAGTATTGTCAATAGAATACCATTTACAAATGAGCACTTAGGTTTTTTAATGCAGTAATTGAGAAAACATAGAATCTGAATATTACCATAATCACATTTAATATGTACATACTAAATACATACATTTAAGTCGTTAGTGTTCCCAGTTAAAGCTCTGTTCAACTTCTCTTTTAATGTTACCGGCCTTTGTCTTTTATTTAAAAATTGATTTGGTTGAAATATACCAGTGCTAAAGCTAACCAAGGACATTCATTACCTGACAAATCACTGTGTACACATGAGCAAACCAGAAGGGAGTTCTAGCTTCCTCTGCTTTTGGAGGAAGGAAACATTTGACTAACTGAGGCAATACAATAAACACTTCTTACCATTGGGAGTGTGGTGGACAGATGCAAAGGCAGACCCCTGGTAATCCACCTTTGTGTGATCCTCTCTCCTTGAGAGCGAGGGGGACTGGTGACTCTTGTCTAACCAACAGATTATGGCCAGGATGTATATGATCATGTGTATGCAGTTATGTTACATAAGATTGCAATGTTTGTCTTGCTAGGGGACACTGGCTCTTCACCTGGCTTTGAAGAAGCAAGCTGCCATGTTGTGAGCTGCCACATGGAGAAGACAAGGAATGGAGAGCAACCTCCCATTCACAGCCAGCAAGGAACTGAACCTGCAGTCTGGCATTCTGCAAGGAATGGCATGCTGCCCAGTGACCACACGAACTTCAAAGTGTATCCTTCCTCAGTCAAGCCTTGGATGAGAACACATCCCTACTGACACCTTGACCACAGCTTTGAGAGACCCTGACACCCTCAGCAGAGGGTTTTTGTACAGCTGTACAGTGAGTTTGTATCTTAAGCTAAGTGTTATTACAAAAGAGTAAAAGAGTTTTAAATGTTTTTAAAGTTTATAAAGTAAAAATGTTACAATAAGCTAAGGTTAATTTATTATTAAGAAAAGAAATTCTAAATGCAAATTTAGTGTAGACTAAGTGTACAGTGTTTATAAAGTCTATAGTAGTGTACAGTAATGACCGAGGCCTTCACAGTCATTCACACTCACTCACCAACTTACCTACAGCAACCTCCAGTCCTGCAAGCTCCCTTCATGCTAAGTGTCCTATGCAAGTGTGCCATTTTTAATCTTTTTTTTTTTTTTTGAGACAGTGTCTTGCTTTGTCACCCAGGCTGGAGTGCAGTGGCATGATCTCGGCTCACTTCAACCTCCACCCCTTGGGTTCCAGTGATTCTCCTGCCTCAGCCTCCGAGTAGCTGGGATTACAGGCATGTGCCACTATGCCTGGCTAAGTTTTGTATTTTTAGTAGAGACAGGGTTTCACCATGTGCCAGGATGGTCTCAAACTCTTGACCTCAAGTGATCCTGCTGCCTTGACCTCTCAAAGTGCTGAGATTACAGGCAGAGCCACCATGCTCAGCCCCGTTGTTTAATCTTTACAGTATAGTTTTGCTATACCCTTTTTATGTTTAGATATGTTTAGATAAACAAATGCTTATTATTGTGTTATAACTGTCTGCAGTATTCAGTGCAGTAACGTGCTGAACAGGTTTGTAGCCTGGGACAAATAAGCTACACCATACAGCCTAGGTGTATAGTAGGCTGTACTATCTAGGTTTATGTTAAGTACACTCTATGATATTTACACAATGACAAAATCACTTAACAACACACCTTGCTCAGATTGTATTCCTGTGTTTAAGCAATGCATGGCTGTACTTTATTAAAAAAAAAAACCTGTTAGGAAAAAGAACCTGCATGCTCTAATTCATTTTCAAATACTGCACAGGAGAACCTTATCATTAAGGAGGTCAACTTCAGGTTCAGTTTTAAGTTCATATTTAAGTTTTGTCTGAATTTCCTTTGTTATTTTGAAGGTGTATTTCTATAATTGTATTCAAATTTGTTTTAAAATCACATTAAGTTCTTGAAGCTCAGGTTAGTCTGGCAGTTTCTGTAATGTTAAACATACACCTACCCTATGACTCAGAAATTCTACTTGTCATTTATTCAGCAGAAATAAAAACGTATCCATAAAAAGACCAGTTTAGGAATGTTCATAAAAGCTTTGGTCACAATAGCCCAAAACTGGAACAGGCCAAATGTCCCTCAACAGGAGAATGGGTAAATAAATTGTGGTATGTCCATTAATGGAATACTACTCTGCAATAAAACGCTGTGATGTGCTGCCCAGAACCCCCCTCTGAAATCAAGGGATTATTTCCCCTGGCTGCTAGGAGTGTTGCTGGAAGATAGCCCTCAGAGTCAGCTTTTTAAAGGGGAACTTCCCTGCCTGAAAGCAGCAGCCTTGCCCAAGGTACACCTTCCTGTAGAAGGAGCCCATATTCAATGTCTGATCAACACGGGGCAAGCATAAAGGTCCCCATACCACACCTTGAGATAACTGACAGGCAGTCTCACACCAGGACCTCCACTAGGATGTGCTGAGGCTGGGGCTGGAGCTGCCTCAAGCTCCCTTCCCCACTCTGCTCAATCTGACTTCTTTCCCTGCCCTTCACAAACTGTGGCTTCTAAGAGAACTCCTTCATCAATGCCCTGTGTGTTTATCTCTGTCTCTTCCCAGAGAATCCAACCTGTGAGAAACTACTCATAAAACCAACAAAATGATGATCCTCAAAACCATTTTCCTGAGTGAAAGAAACCAGACATAAAAAGTACGTATTCTATGACTTATGATGTTCCAGGATTGGGAAAATACGTATGGCAGAAGAAATCAGATAAGTGTTTGCCTTGGTGGGGATTGACTGGGAAGGGCATGAAGGATCTTTTTTGGGGTTGGAAATATTCTACATCTTGATAGGGGTGTGCAGTGCATGGCTGTATGCAATTGACAAAACTGAATTGTTCACTGTATGTAAATTGTACCATATCACAATTTTTTTTTTAAGTCCTGCGGTACATGTGCAGAACATGCAGGTTTGTTACATAGGTATACATGTGCCATGGTGGTTTGCTGCACCCATCAATCCATCATCTAGGTTTTAAGCCCCATGTGCATTAGGTATTTGTCCTAATGCTCTCCCTCCCCTTGCCACCCAGCCCCGACAGGCCCTCGTGTGTGATGTTCCCCTCCCTGTGTCCATGTGTTCTCACTGTTTAACTCCCACTTATGAGTGAGAACACGCAGTGTGTACCACAATTTTTAAAAAGTAAAAAATAAAAAGTAGCCACATCAAACTTAGTTCAAATTGAATTTGTGGTTGGTCATTCAACATTCAGAATATTTAAATTTTCATGCGGTCAATCAAGCCTGTGTTCATTCAAAACCTGGCAGATAATTTTTGAATCTAAGTTTGGGAATTAGCATGTCTGTTGTGCTCATCTTTTTGTGGATTGCAAAACTAAGAGATATGTTTTTTTTTTCTGTTTGAGTCATTAATTAAAACGCTTCACTAATCAGTGATAACTCCAGAGGCCTGGGAAAAGTCACGACATTTCTTCTTATACAATCACATCTATTCATTAATCAACACACTGGGAGCAATATTCACTCAACTACAATATTCATTCATCTACCTGTATCCTCATCTAGTATTGATGTCTCAGAGAATTCTAGATCGGATTATAAAATCATACACCAAACTTGCCTAACCTGCAGCCTGCGGGGCGCACGCAGCCCAGGATGCCTTTGAATGCAGCGCAAAACTAATTCGTAAACTTTCTTAAAACATTATGAGATGTTTTTTTGCAACTAAAAAAAAAATCTCATTGGCTATCATTAGTGTTAGTGTATTTTAAGTGTGGCCCAAGACGATTCTTCTTCCAATGTGGCCCAGGGAAGCCAAAAGATTGGACACCCCTGTAACTGGTACAGCCAGGAAGGACTT
Organism: Aotus nancymaae; assembly: GCF_030222135.1. Taxonomy (NCBI): domain Eukaryota; kingdom Metazoa; phylum Chordata; class Mammalia; order Primates; family Aotidae; genus Aotus; species Aotus nancymaae. Next base: position 24,089,871 of record NW_026988454.1, read on the forward strand.
GGGAGATCTCTGTTTGCAGACAAGAATCCAGCAGGTAACCGGGTTGCCAAGGTCAGAGGAAGTCCGTGCTGTAGACAGGAATGGACTGACCCCATATCCCAGGGCATGTCCCACCAGAACAGTCTGCTGCAGTGTCTGTGCCTGTGATTTCCCCTGCAGTTTGGCTTGGAGAAGAAAGCCAATGGGTGTATTTTATCCCACAATTTCCCCTTCCCTCCACTGATTTTTTTTTTTTTTTAATATTTCCCCTTGTATTCAGCTTAGGATAAGAAGCTTAGTTCTTGGAATAAAGGACTCTTTTTTAATCTTGATAGAGATCTAATTTTTGCCATAAACCAGGAGAAAACAGCGTATCTGCTGCCCCTCTGCTTTCTTCTATTTCTCATTTGGCAATTTGTGAAAAGCAACTTTGGTGACAACTATACTTGATTCTCAGTAGACAGGTTTGGCTCAGAAACTGAGGATATTTTACTAAAAATTCCAAAGAACTTGCATGTGTATGGAGAGGTAATAGCTAGTATGTGGTAATAGGTGCAAGGTAAAGAACTAAGTCTGAAACGTGAACAGAAAGTAAATCATAAATGCAAACACTATATTGCAGTCATCTTTTTCTCTAGCCTTTTCTTACAAAATCTGTGGCTTCCTACAATGAGTTGTAAATATTTGCTTTGGATGTTTTCTCTCTAAGAAACATCTGAGAAAGCAAGTGAAATCAAAGAAATAATTACAAATACAGAAAAAAATCTATAATTAATGACACATTCCATATTCTTGAATCATCTATATTTTGTGATTTTTAAATATCTTCTTTATTGAGATATAATCCATACGGCATACAATTCACTCATTTAAAGTATACAGTGGAATGGTTTTTAGTATATTCACAGAGTTGTGTGACAATCACTACAATCAATTTTATAGTATTGTCATCACCCCAGTAAGAAACCCTATGCCCAATAGAATCACTCCCTATTCCCCACAATTCCCCAAGCCCCAGGCAACCACTAACGTACTTTCTTTCTCTAGGAATTTGCCTATTCTGGGCATTTCATGTAAATGGAATCATACAACATTCATCCTCGCTTCTTTCACTTAGCATGATGTTTTCGAGAGTCATCCATGTTGTACCATGTATCAATACTTCATTTCTTTTTTGTTTATTTGTAGAGACAAGATCTTGCTCTGTTGCCTAGGCGTGAGTATGGTGGCATGATCACTGCTCACTGCAGCCTTGAAATCCTGGGCTTAAGCAATCCTCCCACCTCAGCTTCCCAAGTAGCTAGGACTACAGGCATGCACCACCATGCTTGGCTAATTTTTTACTTTTTGTAGAGATGGAGTCTTGCTATGTTGCTCAGGCTGCTCTCAAGCTCCTGGCTTCAAGTGATCCTCCCACCTCTGTCTCCCAAAGTGGTGAGATTACAGGCAAGAGCCAAAGTACCTAGGCTTTATTTTTTTTAATTGGCAAATAATATTCCATTGAGTGGATATATTTTATGCATTCATCAGTTTGATGAACATTTGGGTTGTTTCCACTTTTAGGCTGTTAAGAAAAATGTTTCCATGCACTTCATAGACAAATTTTTGATGAATATATGTTTTCATTTCTTTTGGGTATATGCCTAGGAGTAGAATTGCTGTTCATATGGCAACTCTATGATTGATTGTTTGAGAAACTGCCATAGTGTTTTCTAATGTGACTATATCATTTTAAATTTCCACCATCAATTTCTCCACATCCTTGGCAACACCTGTTATTACCCGTCTTTCTGATTATAGCCATTCCCATGGGTATGAAGTGGTCTCTTGTGGTTTTGATTTGCATTTCCCTGATGGTTAATGATGCTGAGCATCTTTTCATATGTTTGTTAGATATTTGCATATCTTCTTTGGAGAAATGTCTTTTCAAATCCTTTGTCCATTTGAATATTGTATTATGTGTCTTTTTCTTAGTGCATTATAATTGTTCTCTATATAGATACTTCCTTTATCAGATATATAATTACAAAACTGTCCTCCCATTCCCTGGGTAGTCTTTTCACTTTGTAGATAGTGTCTTTTGAAGCACAAAATTTTTAGTTTGATGATGTCCAAATTATTCTTGTTTCTTTTGTTTTTTATGCTGTTAGTGTCATATTTTTAAGAAATCATTGCCTAATTCAAGGTCATGAAGATTTACACCTATGTTTTCTTCTCGGCATGTTATAGTTTAAGCTCTTATACCTAGGTCTTGATCAGTCTTGACTTATTTTTTTAATATGATGTAAGGTAGAGTTCTCACTTTATTCTTGTTCATATAGATATCTAGTTGCCCTAGCACTGTTTGCTGATAAGACATTTCTTTCCCCATTGAATTGTCTTGGCATCCTTGTTGACAACCAATTTTCTATAAATGTGAAGGTTTATTTCTGAACTCTCAATTCTATTCCATTTATTCCAGATATAAACTACTCTCCAAAAATAAACTTTGCATGTGGGAAGCTGCATGATTTTTTTCAGGCTATTAGTAAACTGTCTTCAAAGCACCGTATCAAAAAGCTTGGAGGTTTTTTTTCCTTTGCCCTTCTCCACAGTCTGTATAAGACAAGGGTTTCAGCAACAGCAATGATGAAGTATTAAAGGCAATAAGCTGGAGACTGAAGATAGGAGTCAGAGCAGCCTTCATTATACAAGAGTGGAAAGACCAAGTCATGAACCTTGTGACAGCTTGACCAAAATCCAGAGGGAAACTCCAAAGCAGTTCGAGTCTCATTGCACAAGTTGCTTCCTGATGTGTCTTGCGCCTGGTCTTGTTTCCAAAGGAACAAAGTTCAATGATAAGGGCTACTTCTGAGACAGCTGGGTACAGAGGCATCCAGAACAAATGCTCTGGGAGTGAGGCAACCATCACACCGTGTGCCATCAAATGCAACTCCCTTGCTTTGGGAAACTTGCCAGTTGCAGCTTGCAAGGGTGAAGGCGATCATTGCTGGGAACACCTGGTGCTTTTCTATTGCCTGGCGAGGAGCTTCCGGCCTCAATCCAGCTGGCAATAATGTGAATGTTCCTGAGAAGGTGCTGGGTGCAGTGCCTGCACAGGGACCATGAATCATCCTCCTTAGAGTGGCTGCTACAAAGTGACTGAATTGCATAAAGCTGTGACCCTATTATAGATCACATACACACATGACCAAGCAGGCGGTCCAGGTGTGACAGCCAAGGCTTATCTCCAGGTGGGCATTCCACCTTATTTCAGCCCCTGGGTATGAATGTCACTGTTTCTGGTGAAATCTTAGCTCTTCTTACCTGTTCAGGGATGGTGCAGGCTGCTTACCATCAGCAGCAGGAATTCCCAGCACAGTCAGATTCCCGAAACCCTGAGCTTTGTAATAAGAATTGAAAACCGACCTAGCATAGTGGGAAACAAAAGCACGGAAGTGTATTCACAAATATCCACAGGTCATTCACACCTCCTATGGGCAAAAACACAGCCTCATCACTTTGAAGAGATTTTCATTTAAGAAATGCCAGCTCAAATGCCATCAGCTAAAATAATCCAGCAGATACAGGGTAAAAAACCAGAAGTGCAGGTACCCTTGTCTAGCTGATGCAGCCAGGGAGAATTTCTTTTTGGAAAAACTTTAAAAATTTTTTTGGGGATTTTGCACTTAATCACTAAACAAAAACCAAAACAACACTCATCTGTGCTTGATAAATGTATTTCAAGAAATGGTGCACAGCAAGTAGTGGCTTTCAATTCTTTTTGACCAAATATCCTGTGGCTGTACCTAGTAAACTGTTTCCCCTCACTGCCATCATTTTCAGCATAAAGCAGAATCATCAATGTTTACAGGCATTTTTGTTTTTGGTTTAAACAACAGAAATTTACTTTCTCAGGTTGGAGGCTAGAAATCCAAGATGAAGGCGTCAGTTGATCTGGCTTCTTTAGAGGCCTTTCTTCTGGGCTTGCAGGTGGCTGCCTTTTCTCTATGTCCTCACATGGCCTTTTCTGTGTGAGTGCAGATGTCTGATGTCTCTGTGTATCCACATTTCCACACATATATATGTACATATATGTATGTATATATACATATACCCTTTTTATTTTTTATTTTAAATTTGGGGGTACATGTGCAGGATATGCCAGTTTGTTACATAGGTAAATGTGGGCCATGGTGGTTTGCTGCACAGATCAAACCCATCACCTAGGTATTAAGCCCAGCATCTATTAGCTATTCTTCCTGATGCTTTCCCTCCCCACACCCTCTCACACCCTAACAGGCCCCAGTGTGTGTTGATCCCCTGTCATGTGTCCATGTGTTCTCATTATTCAGCTCACACTTATAAGTGAGAACATGCGGTGTTTGATTTTTGTTCCTGCGTTAGTTTGCTGAGGATAATGGCTTCTAGCTCCATCCGTGTTTTTGCAAAGGACATGATCTCATTCCTTTTCATGGCACCATAGTATTCTATGGTGTACATGTGCCACATTTTCTTTATCCAGTCTCTCACTGATGGGCATTTAGGTTGATTCCATGTCTTTGCTTTTGTGGATAGTGCTGCAATGAACATATGCATGCATGTATCTTTATAACAGAATGATTTATATTTCGTTTGGTATGTACCCAGTAATGAGATTGCTGGGTCAAATGGTATTTTTTCTCTAGGTCTTTGAGGAATCACCACAGTGTCTTCCACAAAGGTTGAATTAATTCACACTCCCATCAATAGTGTAAAAGTGTTCCTTTTTCTCCACAACCTTGCCAGCATCTGTTGCTTTTTGACTTTAATAACAGCTATCCTGATTGGCATGAGATGGTATCTCATTATGGTTTTGGTTTGCATTTCCCTAATGATCAGTGATATAGAGCTCTTTTTCTTATGTTTGTTGGCTGCATGTATGTCTTTTTTTGAGAAGTGTCTGTTCATGTCCTTTGCCCACTTTTTAATGGGGTTGTTTGTTTTTCCTTGTAAATTTGTTTAAGTTCCTTGTATTAATAGATGCTGGATATTTGACCTTTGTCAGATGGATAGGTTGCAAACATTTTCTCCCATTCTGTAGGTTGTCTGTTTATTCTGATGATAGTTTTATTGTTGTTCAGAAGTTCTTTAGTTTGATTAGATTTCATTTGTCAATGTCTGCATTTGTTGCAATTGCTTTTGGCGTTTTCGTCATGAAATCTTTGCCCATGCCTATGTCCTAAATGGTATTGCCTAGACTTTCTTCTAGGATTTTTATAGTTTTGGGTTTTACTAAGGCTTTAACCTACCTTAATTTTTGTATAAGGTGTATAAAAGGGCTCCAGTTTCAATTTTCTGCATATGGCTAGCCTGTTCTCCCAGCACCATTTATTAAATAAGGAATCCTTTCCCCATTGTTTGTTTTTGTCAGGTTTGTTGAAGATCAGATGATTATAGGTGTGTGGCCTTAGTTCTGGCTCTCTGTTCTGTTCCATTGGTCTATGTGTCTGTTCTTGTACCAGTACCATGCTGTTTTGTTTACTGTAGTTTTGTTTGAAGTTGGGTAGGGTGATGCCTCCAGCTTTGTTCTTTTTGCTTAGGATTGCCTTAGCTATTTGGGCTCTTTTTCTGTTCCATATGAATTTTAAGATAGTTTTTTTTCTAATTCTGTGAAGAATGTCAATGGTAATTTAATGGGAATAGCATTGAATCTATAAATTGCTTTGGGCAGTATAGCCATTTTCATGATATTGATTCTTCCTATCCATGAGCATGGAATGTTCTTCCATTTTTTTTGTATGTTATCTCTGATTTCTCTGAGCAGTGGTTTGTAGTTCTCCTTGAAGAGGTCCTTCACTTCCCTTGTTAGCTGTATTCCTAGGTATTTTTTTTGTGTGTGTGGTGATTGTGAATGGTAATTCATTCATTATTTGGCTCCCAGCTTGCCTGTTATTGATGTACAATAATGCTAATAATTTTTGCACATTGATTTTGCATCCTGAGACTTTGCTGAAGTTGCTTATCAGCTTAAGAAGCTTTTGGGCTGAGATGATGAGGTTTTCTAGATATAGGATTATGTTATCTGCAAACAAAGATAGTTTGACTTCCTCTTCCTATTTGAATACCTTTTATTTATTTCCCTGGTCTGATTGCTCTGGCCATAACTTCCAATACTGTGTTGAACAGGAGTGGTGAGAGAGGGCATCCTTGTCTTGTGCTGGTTTTCAGGGGAATGCTTCCAGCTTTTCCCCATTCAATATGATATTGGCGGTGGGTTTGTCATATATGGTTTTTGAGGTATCTTATTATTAGATTGAGGTATCTTATTATTTTGAGGTATCTTCCTTCAATATCTAGTTTATTGAGAGTTTCTAACATGAAGAGATAGTGAATTTTATCAAAGGCCTTTTCTGCATCTATTGAGATAATCATGTGTTTTTTTGTCTTTAGTTCTGTTTATGTGATGAATCACATTTATTGATTTGTATATGTTGAACCAACCTCACATCTTGGGGATGAAGCCTACTCATTCGTGGTGGATAAGCTTTTTGATGTGCTGCTGGATTTGATTTGTCAGTATTTTGTTGAGGATTTTTGCATTGGTGTCCATCAAGGATATTGGCCTGAAGTTTTCTTTCTTTGTTGTATCTCTGCCAGGTTTTGGTATCGGTATGATGCTGACCTCATAGAATGAGTTAGTGTTTATCAGCATTTTAAAGCCAAGGCAAAAAATCTTGTTCTTGTAACTCTTAAATTTTGTCTGATTTGTGCTGTTTCACACCCTCCTTATTCACTCCATCCCTAACCCTTGTGCTTGAATGTCACTGTTTACAAACAGACACACACACAAAAGTGGCATCCCTTTCAAAGGAAAAGCCATGGGCTTTGGTTGATGGTTGGTAAAGCATGGGCCATACTAAAGTCATGCAGGAAGGCAAGATCTAATTGACTTCATTCCTCAGAAGCATTTCAGTGTACACAGACACACACAGTCATGCACATAGATACACACAGACACACACACAGAAACACCCAGACATACATAGACACAGTCATACATATAGACACACACAGACACACATACGGATAAACACAAAGACACACACGTGGATACACACACAAGCATTTGCACAGACATAGACAATCATACACATAGATACACACATAGATACACACCCAGACACATGCAGACATACACAGACATACACATAGACAGACACACACAAACATACATGGACACAGACATACAAATAGACACATAGACATACACACAAACATACATAGACACAGGCATACACATAGACCCAGACAGACACATACACGCAAACATACATAGACACACAGACACACACTTGTATACACAGACATACACATAGACATACATAGACACCCACACAGAGACACATGCACGCACACACAGAGACACACACATGCACACATCCTGGGGAGGAGAAACAGTTGTAGGAATGCAGAGAGAGTAGTCTGCCTGTCTGAATTACACTTTCCCCTACACTTGCATGACACATTGAGAGTATCAGTGCTTCAGAGCACTTATAAAGTCCCCCAGGCTCTTCATTCCTTCCTACCTCAGAAGGCAGTCACAGTGATGATGAGATTTCCTTCCACTTTCCCTTAGCAAGCATCTGTCTTCTCTGACTCAACTCGCCTATCGCAGGCTTCCCTTTCTATCAGTCTTTCCACCAGCACTTCGTTTGATCTGTTCCTCATTGTCCTCCCTTCCCAGGGATTCCCAGTGCAGAGACAGTCAGATCCATTTTCTACCCCTTTGTCCTTTGAATTTAATTCTTTTGAGGACTCTATCTAGAACTATGATGAACTCTTAGTAATTAATAAAGCAAATTGGTGACTAATTGAGCTCCAAGGGAAATGCACATGGGCTACAATATTTTTATCTCAAAACTTCCACCATGGTTCCTAGGCCCTACCTTTCCCAGACAATTTGCAGCGGACATGTGGAAGAAGTCGCAGAAAACACTGCAGTCCTTAACAGGACTCTATCTGTATTGTTCCACTATGCTGTTGTGAGTTATGTTCCTGCCACCAGTGAGATAATAAATCCTCTGAATTCTCCAGACAGACCCCAAATGTCATCGCCCACCAGTTCCCAACTGTTGTGACTGTCCCAGCCATACATCTCTCTTGGGTCACGGCAAGATCCTACCCGCTTCCCTTATTTCCACTGTGGTCACACAGCCAGAGGCAACTTCCCCAAGCCCAACCCTTCACTGGTTTCTTATCACAGAAGTGAAAAAAAAGTCCTAAATCCTCACCAGGGCCTACAAAGCCTCCCTGAATTGGCCCTGGCTGGCTCTGTGCCCAATTCCCCTCATGCTCTCCCTTACCTGCCCAATCCAGCCACACTGGCTTTTTCTGTGGTTCTCAGACACAGCCTATTCCCAGCACAGGGGCTGTGCACTTGCTGTTCTTTCTGTACAGGTGCTCTTCTCCCCAGATAGCTGCGAGGCTTCCTCCTCCCTCACTTCAACCAAGGTTTCCTTTCAGCTAACAAATCCTCATGGATTTCCTTTCATCAACAAATCCTCTTCCCTGACTCCTATGCAAAGTTGAAGCTCCATGACTCTCTGTATCTCTATTTTTTCTTCTTTTGCACCCCCATCTCACTTAACTAAATTAAGCATTGAGAAATGTATCTGTTTCAATCGAATGCAAGCCCATGAGGGCAGCGACCTAGCCTGTCCTCTTCACCGTGGATGGTAGCCCTAGACTACACAGGGAGCTACGGCACACTGTAGGTGTGAATGAATGGACACATGTGAAATGGTTTCCATTTATTGCAGGAATTTTCAGAGGAGAAAAGGTCATTGGTTAGTAGGAGGGTTTTAGAGTCAGGCTGTTTTCGTTTTGAATCCTGCTATTAATCATTAGCCATGTGACTTTAGCAAATTTTTTAGCTTTCTGAATCTTGGTTTCCTCATCTGCAAAATGGGACTAATATTATTTACATTGCAGAAAAAAATGCAAAACACATATTATAATAGATAATACTTAGTACCTTTACAATAAGTTGTAATATTTCCAATTATCAATTGAGGTCAACAGCAAAACCAGGCACCATAGAATGTTCTGTATCTTAATGGAGATCTAGCATAATTCCAGTTCGTGCTTTTTCTCCCTTAGAAAAAAATGTAACTGCCAACAGCAAGGTGAAGACTTAATCTTTAGAGCTTGCTAAAAATGCACTTTAAAATTCTTTAGAAGCAAGCCTTACCTCACTGGGCACTTAAGAAATGTTGACTATAGAGAATCATCATGATCAGAAGCCTGTTGAGTTAGAACGACAAACATAACCAAGGATGAGAAAACGTTCTTTGCTGTTCAGAAACTAAGCTCTATCATAATAAGCGGGCTGAGCATAACTTCATGTCAGGAGACAACAAGGCTTTTCTCACATATTTTTCAGGCTCTTCAGATAGTAGTGCTTGGGGGGAATTCCATGAGAAACATGTTGAGCAGTCTCAAATCCTCCTATATATTTGGTTAAATTTAAAGCTGAGAACAGAGTACATCTGCCCTTCTTGACATTTCAAGAAAAGTAGAATTCTAATTGTCTTCTCTATTTGCTTCATGTACCCAGGAAAGGGAACTCTAGTTCAATGATAAATCATGCAAAATGGAACACTTTCTTTTCAGTTGTATTTGAAGGATCAGGTTATGTCTAAATAGTCATCATATTATGTTAAAATACATGCATGTGTTTGCCTGTGTCTGCCAAATAAAGTTAATTAGATTTTATGGATCTGTCATTCATTATACTATGGATATATGGGAGCTACTAAGTTTGGTTATTTTAAAGTCAATAAACTTTAAGGAGTTATGATATTAAGGTTAGATAAATGCCTGTTCTATTTAGGAGTTTTAAAGTAGGATAGAGTTTTTCCATTTTAAAAGAACCAATTACCAAAATAGACATTCTAACAATGAAAATAAAACCCTAGATTTAGGTCTCTTTGAGGGCCCCATTTGAGTCTAATTTATACCTCTCTTGTACTCAGCCTATGACCTCAGACATAATAGATGCTCACTGAATACCTGTTTAAAGACTAGAGAATATACATTTTGATGTAAAATATTTTTTAAAATATGCATTTTTTAAAAAATATGTTTTTAAAAATAAAATACATATTTTAATGTATTTTATCTATGCATATTTGACAGGTTTATCTATGCATAATTATTATTCTCCAGTTTTTTAAAATCTATGCTTCATTTTTTCTGAGTCTGGCTTGAAATAAACAACCTGTATCTCCCATTATAAAAACAAAATAGCATATGATGTTTGGTTTTCCATTCCTGAGTTACTTCACTTAGAATACTAGTCTCCAAACTCATCCAGGTCACTGCAAAAGCCATTCACTTACTCCTTTTCATGGCTGAGTAGTATTCCATTGTATATATATACTACAGTTTCTTTAGCCACTCATTGATTGATGGGTATTTGGGTTGGTTTCACTTTTTGGAGTTGTGAATTGTACTGCTAAAAACATGTGTGTGCAAGTATCTTTTCCGTATAATGACTTCTTTTCCTCTGAGTATATACCTGGTAGTGGGATTGATGGATCACATGGTAGTTCTACTTTTAGTTCTTTAAGGAATCTCCACACTGTTTTCAGCAGTTGTATGTTCTCGCTCATAAGTGGGAACTAAGCTATGAGGATGCAAAGGCATAAGAATGACACAATGGACTTTGGGGACTCAGGGCCAGTGAGAAGGGGGTGAGGGATAAAAGTGTACACTGCTTGGGTGATGGGTGCACCAAAATCTCACAAATCACCACTAAAGAATTTACTCATAAAACATAACACCACCTGTTCCCCAATAACCTATAGAAATAAAAGAAGACAAAGCAGAGAAAAAGAAAAAACAAGCAAACAAAAGATAAACATTACTTAAAAGGCAAAACAAAAAAACAAAACAAAACAAACCCCAACATGCCATGATCGATTTTAAGATACACCATTATTTTACATACCACTAAGAAAAAAAAAACCATTGTTGCCAATTATAATTGTAAGACACCATTGATTATAATACATATCCTGACTTTAGAGCTGTTAAAATGTGAAAATTATTACATCTTAGAGTCAATGAATTATGGTAAAAGAAAAAGACTAAAATATAAATGAATCCAAATAAATGCCATTAAAAGTTATTTGAGTCTAACCTTGGTATAATAAAACAGATTGATAACTGTACTATTATATAAAATTTCAGTGTATTTGAAGCATTCTTCAGCAAATAAGTTGAATTTAATTTTCAATACAATGGGAAAAGCGTGATTATATAATAGCTTGCCTTTCACCTACCTTCTGGTGGTTTGCTGGCAACAGCTTAAAATGACTATACATTGGTTCCTTAAAATTGCATTTTATTTAGAATTCTGTTGAGTTACTTTTTTAATGAGAAAAAAATATAAATATTTAAAAACCCTTGGGTAGGCAGATGCTTCTTTGATCGGAAATCATGCTGCTTCTAATCTTTTTTGATATTCAGTAAGCAATATCACATGAGGTACGAAGAGGGGCTTGTACAAGGGAGAAAAAAGTTAGATTACTTCTTTCCAGTGTTTTATTCAATATCAATGCCTCATGGAAACAGGACACTAAATTGCTGCTTGTAAACTAAATGTGCATTTCAAATAAAACATTTAACATTCTAAAGAGCTAGATTAAGGATACCTAGAGGTTTAATCTTAAATGGTAAGCAAAAGCAGAAATTAAACATCATTATCTAGATCTGAACATTTATGAGCTGCATACTTGGTTATTATTTTCTTTCACCTCCGTTCATTTCTAGTAATATCACTCCTTTGGGGATCTAAATTTCAAAGTTCGCTGAAAGTACATTCTCCTTTCTCAACGTCCGTGATTTACATATAGATGAAACAATGCATTATAAACAATTGATAGTTAAAACATTGTTATAACCAGTGACTTGACTTCACAAAGGAATATTACAAAAATTTATTGAATTCCAAACTGAATTACATGCAAATACTAATTACCGTTGGATGATAAACTAACCAATTTTCATAAGTAACTTGTGCATAGTATGACCCCACCTATGGACTTTTAAAAAAGTATTTCTAAATTGAACCACTATAAATTCTCCAACTAGAAACAATGTTAAATTCAGTTTGAGATGATGACTATACCAAAACACTCCCAAAGCCAATCAAGGAGTCATGGGATAGATTGTTTATGAAATATTTTTTGCATAAAAAAGACCTATTTAAACAGAAATTTGTATAAATATCCTCACCAATGATACCTCTGTAAAAAATGATGTACTCAATTCATTATTATATATGCAATACAAAATCTTTTTACTACAGTTAATTCCAAAATAATTTACAATAAAATTACCTGAAATATAATTTAAATAGAGTCTTTTGCTTGGTATTTTCATGAGCTATCTTGGTACTCATGAACAATTTCCAAGCAAATTAACAGGGAATATCCAAACTATTAGTTTGCTAGGGTTGCTATAATAAAGTACCATAAACTTGGTGGTTTAAATAACAAAATTTGTTGTCTCACAGTGCCGTAGGCTAGGAGTTCCAACACAAGAGCATTGGCCGGATGGGCTGTGAGGGAGAATCTGTTCCATGCCCCTCTCCTAGCTTCTGATGGTTTGCTGGCAATCTTTGACATTCCTAAGTTTGTAGAAGCATCACCCAGTCTCTGTCCTCATCTTCACATAGTGTTCTCCCTGTGTGGGTGTCTCTGTGTCCAAATTTCCTCTTTTTATAAGAACATCAGTCATACTGGATTACAGCTTACCCTAATAACCTCATCTAAACTAAACCAACTCTATTCCAAATAAGGTCATGTTCTGAGGTACTCGGGGTTAGGACTTCAACATGCAAGGTTGCAGGGACACAGCTCAATCCGTAACACAATCAAACAAGCCATGCCCAAACCACTACATCCGACTGCAATTCTACTATGAGTTCTGAAGATTAGAAGGTGCAAATCTTTAACACGATAGTGTTTGTTTTATTCGTGAATTTTGCTTACTTATGTTAACATAGTTGTTCATTGCTCTGGTCAACAGATCACATTTTTTAGGTTCTCAAAGTGCTTCCAAAGCAAGCCTGCCTGTGATACAGACAATAAATAATTGCTCCCCAATAACAAAGTGGTGCAGAAGCTGGATCTTCAAAAACTATAGGACATTCCAAGACCAAGAGGAAATTACAAATAATAATAATAATAGGATATTGATTAAATTATTCTCTATTGCACAACAGTATCAGTATAAGGCCAGTATATCCTGACTTCATCTAGGGTTTGGGATTATAGTATGTGAAATGGAAAGGACATTCTGAATCAAGGATCTGGTATGATTAAAGAGATGCCACAGTGCACTTCACTGCAGAGGAGCTATATATAACTCACTCTATGTAGCTGTTGGCCATGCATGAGTGGGACAACACTATTACCTAGTTACATGCATAAATACCTAGGCATTCTTTAGTATCACAAGAGAAAAAAATGTACATAGAACTGCGTTTCAACTCAGCTGCTTGTATTTGCTTTTTGTGGCTATCGTGACTAATTACCACAAGCTTGGCGTCTTCAAATAACAGAAATTTATTCTCTCACAGTTTTGAAGGTAAGAAGTCAGAAATTGGCAGGGCAGTGCTCCTTCTGAAGGCATGGAGGAGAATCTTTCCTTGCCTCCTCCAGCTTCTGGAGACTCCAGATGTTCCTTGACTTGTGGCTATAACACTCCAGTCTCTGCCTCCATCTTCAGGTGCTGCTATGGTTTGAATGTTTGTCCTCTACAAAAACATGTTGAAACTTCATTGCCATGATAACAGTATTAACAGCTGGGACCTTTAAATCGTGATTAAGCCATGAGGTCTCCATTCCAAAGCGTGGGAGTAATGTGATAAAGTGGCAAGTTTAACCTCCCTCTTGCTCTCTCTTTGCCCTTCTGCCATGTGATGCCTGCCTCCATGACTCATGAAGAATGCCCCCACCAGATGCCAGCATCTTGATCACACCTCTCAACCTCCAGAGCTATGAGAAATAAATTTCCATTCATTATAAATTACCCTGTCTCAGGTATTCTTTTACAGCAGCACAAAACAGACTAAGACATGTGCCTTCTCTTCTGTGTATCTCTATTTTCTCCTCTTCTGTCTCTCATAAGGACACTTACTGGATTTAGGGCCCACCTAGGTCATCCAAGAGGATCTCATCTCAAGATCGTTAACTTAATTACACCTGTAAAGATCCTTTTTCCAAGTAAGGTCACATTCACAGGTTCTGGAGGTTAGGATATAAATGTATCTTTTTTTTTTTTTTTTTTTTTGAGACGGAGTTTTGCTCTTGTTACCCAGGCTGGGGTGCAATGGCGCGATCTCGGCTCACTGCAACCTCCGCCTCCTGGGTTCAGGCAATTCTCCTGCCTCAGTCTCCTGTGTAGCTGGGATTACAGGCACATGCCACCATGCCTAGCTAATTTTTTGTATTTTTAATATAGACGGGGTTTCACCATGTTGACCAGGATGGTCTCGATCTTTTGACCTTGTGATCCACCCGCCTCAGCCTCCCAAAGTGCTGGGATTACAGGAGTGAGCCACCGCGCCTGGCCATAAACGTATCTTTTAAGGAGCCACTATGCAGTCCACTACATAATTGCCTGAGGGTGTCCCTTGTATTTGAAAAATACTTTTAGCATTTTTCAAATTAAGTAATGGCTTATTAATAGCCGTAAATTAGTTGCCAGAAAACAGAAATGGAAAATGTTTGTTTTGAGACTCGATCAAGAGGAATATAAAACCCATTGACCTTTTGTAGACATGGACTGGTTCTGTTAGGTCTGCTTCACCTTTCAGCCTCGTCTCCTGGCTCACTTCTCTTCCATCTCTGCACTTCCACAACTGCCTCTAGCTAGATAGCAAGTTGCTATCCTCATGTCTCTCTTGAAGTCTTTTGTTTGAGTACATTATTCTATTTTATTTGACTGAGTGTCCTGGTTAAGTTTGCTCATCTGTCCATCCTTTGGGGCTTCTTCTGGAATACCTTCTGGAGGAACTGACTGAAGCTGCTTTACAGTGACTTTTTAAAAAACAGTAAGTAGAAGCAGTACACTCTAAAATGATGATTAAAAGTATAGTAAATCCATGAACCAGTAACACATCATTTTGTTGTCATTATCAAGTATTATGTGCTGTACACAACTACATTTATACACAGCTGGCAGTGTAGTAGGTTTGTTTACACCAGCATCAGCACAAACATGAGAGCAAAGCATTGCACTATGACAGCACAACAACTGTGACAGCACTAGGCTATAGGAATTCTTCAACTCCATTATAATGATATGGGATTACCATCATATATGTGATCCACTGTTGACCGAAACATCGTTATGCAGCACATGACTCTATTAGTAACAAGCTGTCATCCAGTCTAGGAACCAGAACACATTACCTTTAGCACAGTTATGTTGACTTCTAATTTAATTGCATTACAGTGAGAAAATGTAAGGCAAATCAAATCACCCTTCAGTGGATCTTAAAACTTCTTTTGTGACTGTGCAAATAGTCAATATTTGTGTATGTTCCATATTTGCCTAAGAGGAATGAATGTCTATTTGTTGTGTGCAGAGTTCTTGATCAATTACATGAAGTTTGTCAACTGTCTTACTCAAACCATCACATCCTTGCTCATGTTGGGGCATGCTAATCCATCACCAGATGGAGAGTTAGTAATCCCTCCCATGGTAATCAGGTTTTGTCACCCTCAAACCTGAAGACTTTTCCTGAGCACAATTAATTCCTTTTGAATGGGCCAAATGTCGTCTAGATGCCAAAAGTAAAAATAGGTGATCTACAGAAGCATAAAACAAAAGTGTGAATTAAAAATAAGAATTATTTAGCTTGCGTCACTTATAACGTGGCTCTGAATACGTTTTCACTTGGTAGTTTTTGAAATGTTTTGAGCAACGATAGCCTTGATGGCATAAACACTAACTCCCAACATGATTTAAAGATTAAATCACTATATAAAGTTCTGTTATGTTTGTTTTACAACATTACATTGCTATAGGTACACCTCATCATTAATTGGTTTTGGAAAGACAGATAGTACTTCAGGTACTTCGTGTCAATTGTCATTTTATGAAGCATACCATTGGTGGCTCATAAAAGCAGAAAGATGTAATGATTCAAAAAATAATTCAGAAGAATATTGGACACTGTTAAAAGAACTATCATAATTATGTAGATTCATCTGACTTTATCAGCCCTTGGCTGAGGCTTTGATGCTATACTGAATAATTTTATTGGTTGACAACTGGGCAGAGAGAAAATGATCATTAAGGAGTAATGTCATTCATAGTTTTGGGGAAGCTATGAACACTCTACGATTTTTAGACAATAAATTTTGTAAACTACTGATTATTAAGGACAAATATGCAATTGGGCAAGAAAATGAACAGAGTAGAACAAAGGAATTTATCTAATTGCTAGAAAGAGCAATGTACAACACACATGTACTTCCCTATATGCAAGAAGCATTGTCTGTGGATTGACTATCCTTAAAATATTTGAAAGAAAAGGATAACGAATCTGCCTGCTAACATTCATCTTCTAACTTCACTGCCCTTTTTTTAAAGTATGCATTTAGTATTTTTTCTTAAGTAAATATATGTTTGGGGTGATTAATGCTTAATATAAAATGAAAAATTAATTCAAAACTGGGATAGCGCCTGTGTGTGTGTGTGCACACGCGTGTGTGTGTGTGTGTGTCTATCTATCTATCTATCTATTTTTTTTTTTTTTTTTTTGAGACAGAGTTTCGCTCGTTACCCAGG
Organism: Aotus nancymaae; assembly: GCF_030222135.1. Lineage (NCBI taxonomy): Eukaryota > Metazoa > Chordata > Mammalia > Primates > Aotidae > Aotus > Aotus nancymaae. The sequence goes on from NW_026988454.1 coordinate 24,106,680, forward strand.
CTGGAGTGCAATGGCGCGATCTTGGCTCACCGCAACCTCCGCCTCCTGAGTTCAGGCAATTCTCTTGCCTCAGCCTCCTGAGTAGCTGGGATTACAGGCACGCGCCATCATGCCCAGCTAATTTTTTGTATGTTTAGTAGAGACGGGGTTTTACTGTGTTGACCAGGATGGTCTCGAATTTTTTGTATTTTTAGTAGAGACAGGGTTTCACCATGTTGACCAGGATGGTCTCGATCTCTTGACCTCATGATCCACCTGCCTCGGCCTCCCAAAGTGCTGGGATTACAGGCGTGAGTCACCGTGCCCAGCCTATCTATCTATTTTTTTGAGACAAGGTCTTGTTCTGTGACCCAGGCTGGAGTGCAGTGTCATAGTCACTGCAGCCTTGAACTCCTGTGCTCAAGCAATCCTCCCATCTCAGACTCCTGAGTAGTTGGGACTATAGGCATGTACCACCATGCCCACCTATTTTTTTAATTGTTATTTTTGTACAGATAGGGTCTTGCTATGCTGCCCAGGCTAGTCTCAAAATCCCGGACTCAAGTGCTCTTCCCACCTTGGCCTCCCAAAGTGCTAGAATTATAGGCATGAGCCACTGCACCTGCCGTTGCTCTGCTTTTTAAGGCATAGTTATCACTGAATTTGTAACTGCCAATCAAGCTCAGCAACACTATAACTTATGTCTCTATTTACTACCAGGAAGTCCTTAGTATTTGTAGTTTTTGTCCATATTTACTGAAATAACTCATCAACTATACACTAAAAATATTATTGTAACCTTGTTCTGGAATCATTATTGTTTTTACCAGAAATGCTATTGCTTTTGTTCGAAATTGACATGAAAGCTTTGTGGTGTACGGACACTTAGGTGATGCCCCCCATGATCGCTGCCTCCTGGTGGTCAAGCCTTTGTGTAATCTTCTCCCTTTAAGCATGGATGGAACCTGTGTTTTGTTTCTAACAACTAGAACATAGCAAAGGTGATGGGAGGTGATGGGATGTTTCTCCTGTGATTGTATTATGTTATAAAAGGCTCCCATTGCTACAGCAGATTTGCGTTACAGCCTTGCTCTCCTTGCTGGCTTCGAAGAAGCAAGCTGTCATGAGTGCTACACCTGCAAAGAACTGACTCTGTCAACAACCTGTGTGAGCTTGGGACCAGTCCCTTTTCCCCAGTCAAGCCTCCAGATGAGAACCTTGTCCTGGCCAACACCTAGATTGTAGCCTTGCAGAAGACCCAGCTAAGTTGTGCCTGAACTCCTGACCCATGAAAACTGTGACATAGTTAATATGTGTTGTTTTAAGCCACTAAATTTGTGATAATTTATTATACAGCATAGAAAATGAATATACTTCAATTTGGCAAAGTGTTACTGAGAACATACAGAGGACTAGGAGTAGATAAGCTACCAGCCCAAGAAAAACCAAATATCATTGTTATATTTCCTATGCTCCTTACTCTCCTTCATCCTTTTTGCCTTCCTTCCTTACGTTTCTTTTTTCCTTTTTTTTCTTTTGCAAACAACAAAAGAATGGTTAACTTAGAAAAGAAATTATTTGGAAGGACACTGAGTGGCTCACGGAATTGAGCTTAGAGCAAGAACAAGGGAGCGAGACACAGCAAGGATCCCTCAGAAGAACCATCTGCCAAGCACAACATCATTTGCATTGTCCCTGGTCAGTCATGCTGCTGAACTGTGCAACCCCTGGACACGCCATCCCTACCACTGAATGCCACCATGACAAATCTCTTCAGACCTGTGCCTTTATGGCAACCCTCAGTGTTAAGAATCTGGATTGAGAGCATCTAATGTTGACACCTAGGGCCATGTGCCATGTGCCCAAGTGCTGATGGACAGGGGATGGCAGAGGGAGGATCTACTCTATTTTCAGCTAGAATTATATTCCTCTAAATGAGAAAGGCACTAAGATATGAGACAAGCACAAATGCTCGACATTTATGCTTTAATGAATTACTTTGAAGCCATTCGTCTTCTTTGGTGACTTGGGTATGTATCATAGCCCAACAGAAATAAGAAGCAAATTTCATAATGAAAATAATAATATACAAATGACCTGAAAATTCATTGTTCATGGCAAAATCTACCCTGTTAAATATATGCAACCCAAGATGAGCTAATACATGGGCAATGCTTAAAGAAATGCAAATAATTAAGAAAGCATGGGATTTCTGTGAAAGTAATAATTTATCTTCTATTTTAAATCTGTGAATCAAATAGTTTCATAATATTTTTCTTGGAATCCAACTGCCTATAAACTGCCTGATAGACTGCAGACAACTTTAAGTGATTTGTTGACTGCTCTTTGAAAAACACGAATACAAAGCATTCAGAACTAGGCCTCAACATAAATGGAAAATAATATGTAACAAAAGTGATACGTCAAATGAATCAGAAAATTAATGCATGATGTGTAGAAGCTCATTGGCAAAGAAAATAAATAGGGATCCCAACCTCACTCCTTATGTAAAAATACATTTCATGTATAACAAAATATATATAACATGTCATGCACATAACAAAAAGAAACCATAAAGGTAGCAGAGGAAAGTATATGTTAATTTTTTTTTCAAGACATAGCTGCCACCTCCGCCTCCTGGGTTCAAAGGATTCTCTTGCTTCAACCTCCTGAGTAGCTGCGACTACAGATGTGCACCATCACGCTCGGCTAATTTTTTTTTTTTTTTTTTTGTATTTTTAGTAGAGACAAAGTTTTGCCATGTTGGCCAAGCTGGTCTTGAACTCCTGGCCTCAAGTGATTCACCCACTTCAGCCTCTCAAAGTGCAGGGATTACAGGCAAGAGCTACCACACCTGGCACAGTTTTGAAAAAGTAAATTAGGAAGGGGAGAGCCTTTCTAAATGGGATACAAAATCCAGAAGCCTTAAATAAAAAGCTTGTAAAGGTGAAAAGCTTTTTTATTTACATACAAATTAAAAAGGCCTGAATTTGTGTCATTTATGACAAAGACGTAACATCCCTAATATAAAAAGCCAGTATAAATCACCAAGACGACCTTAAAGTAAAATGGGCAAAAGCTAAGAATGAAGAATTTGGTCACAGAAAAGAAGTACATACAACTGGTACTAAATAAAACAAATTAAAACAATAATTAGAAATGACTTTTCACCTATGGAGTTGCCAAAGATTTATAAGTCTGCTAATAATAATTGTTGCTGAGGTTGGCGGGAAACAGAGGCACCCTTATACACTGTCTGTGGGAGGAGTATAAATAGAAACATTTAGAAGAACAACTTGGCAGTATCTATCAAGATTTTAAAGTTATGTACTTTTGATCCCACAATTCCACTTTGAAGAGCTTTTCTTACATCTAAGTGACTGAAGATTTCTCAAATGTGTACTTTATGTGGCATTTTTGTAACAGAAAACACACACACACTCACACACACATACACCCACCCTAAATGCTCCATCAGTATGAACTAGTTAAATGCATTTGAGTACATACAAATAATGGAATAGCATTTAAAATATCCATATATATCAATATGGATAGATAGCCAATAGATACTGTCAAGTGAACAATTGTTATATAACAATATGTATAATCTATTTTGGGTTTTAAAAAGAAAAGATATACTAATGGAGATAAAATAGCACATGCTATCTGCAGAGAACAAGAATGTGTAGAGAATAAATGTCATGCTTTTGAATATATTTGTGCACCATCTTAATGATAATAGTGACCCTAAGAAAGGTTCATTTTTCTTAGAGCAGATACACATTCTGTGCATAGAAATTACTTCAACTCCTCAGGCTATCTAAATTAGTCTTTCCATTCTAAAAATAAAATGAGAAACATATTTAAAATATTGGTGCTGATTTTAAAATTTGTGATGACCTACTAATTTGTGGCTATGAGATCCCATGAAGGTAAGGCCAGGTTGTATATTTGCTGTGGTATTTGTTTCATTCACCAGCCATATACAGTGAGCAAATATTTGTGGTTTGCAAATTACCCAAGATTTGCCCAAAGCTATCTGCACATGCCCAGCTACACAATCATCAGCTTGACATCTTATAACACAGATACTATTGTCCTTTATCATCTTGGCATGAATCCAAGGCTCATTCTCCTATGGAATAGGCCAGAGATAAATCATCTAACTGGCTCAGTCTGGCTATCAGACTCCTATGTTGTAAACACTTATCAGTACAATGAACACAAACTGATCAGCAGCATAAGGCACAGCTGGCACCAAGACCTCTGCTTAAAATCAGGTCAGCTCTTCTCCAATAACCTCTGAGGATATAAATACCATCTTCAAATGTATACAATTTCACATATCAAAATTTTAAAAATTAAGTTTCATTTTCAGCAAAACTGTTAAATGAAAAGGACTAAATGTTCCTATTCTGGCAAGATCAGACAGCAGGAAAACATATTGTTTAATTATAGCCTTTGAAGGGAACGGTGCATTCTTAAGATGTAACTTTCCAGAAGAGAACTTAGAACATATATTAGGACCTTCTCCCAAAGAGTTTGCAATTCAATAATTATATTTTTATTGTTGGATTATTTGCCAAAGGAAAAAGAATTCTTGTTCTGAAAGTAATCACATTGCAAAAGGTCAACATGGGACTCAGAGCTTAACACTTTCTAGGCCATTTTCTACAAGAGGTTATTCTACTCTCCTGTTAGAAGGCCTGCCATTGCACAGTAAAAATGATGTCAGTAGGCATATCTGCACTGACTAGTATTTTGTAAAAGTAGAATGAACTATAATTTTATTTTATTATTTATTATTTTATGATACTATCTCATTAAGTATAATGCTTGCTTCTAAATGAGGACCATTTTAACTTTCATCTTAAATCTATAGTTCATCTTACAAAGTTCATTTTCAAAGGATAACTGAACATCTACATGCAAAAAAATGAATCTAGACAGAGACCTTCATAAAATCTCAAAGTTGATCATGGAAATAAATATAAAGTACAAAACTACAAAATTCCCAGAAGATAATGTGGGAGAAAATCTAGGTGACCTTCAGTGTGGCAATGAACCTAGATACAACATCAAAGGCATAATCCATGAAATAAATAATTGATAAGCTGGACTTCATTAAAATGAACAACTTCTACTTTGTGAAAGACAACGTCAAGATAATGAGAAGACAAGCCACAGACTGGGAAAAAAAAATACTTGCCAAAGACATATCTGATAAAGGATGGTTACCCAAAATATACAGAGAACTCTTCAAGCACAACAATAATGGAATGAAGAATCCAATTTAAAATGGACAAAAGACCTGAACAGATGGTCTCTCTAAATAGGTCCTCACTAAAGAAAAGACCTCACCAAAGAAGACATACGGGATGGAAAGGCAAGTGAGCATATGATAGGAAAAGATGTTCAATATCATATGCCTATAGGGAATTGCAAATTCAAGCGACAAGATACCACTACTCATCTCTGAAAATGGTCAAAATCCAGAACATTGACAACACCAAATGCTGGCAGAGACATGGAGCCAAGGAACTCTCATTCGTTGCTGATGGGAATGCAAATGGTACAGCCACTTTGGAAGACAGTTTAGCAGTTTCTTATAAAACTAAACATATTCTCACCATATGATTCAGCAATTGCTCTCCTTGGTATTTAACCAAATAGGGTGAAACATTATGTCAGCAAAAAGCCCTGCACACAGAGGTTTATAGCAGCTTCATTCATAATTGACAAAACTTGAAAGCAACCAAGATGTCCTTCAGTGGGTGAATGGACAAATAAAATGTGTATGTCCAGACAGTGGAATATTATTCCGTGCTAAAAAGAAATGAGCTATCAAGCCATGAATAGACATGGAGGAACCTTAAGTGCATACTACTAAGTGAAGGAAGCCAATCTGAAAAGGTTATATACTCTATGATTCCAACTATATGACATTCTGAAAAAGGCAAAACTATGGAGACAGTAAAAAGATCAGCAGTTGCCAGGATTTAGAGGGGAAAAGGGGATGGGTGGGGCACAGACAATTTTTTAGAGCAGTGAAGCTACTTTGTATAACACTGTATCAGTGAATATATGTCATTATACATTGTCAAAATCCATAAAATGTACAACACCAAGAGTGAACCCTAATGTAAACTATGGACTTTAGGTAATAATGATGTGTCAATGTAGGTTCATCGATTCTAACAAATAGACCATTCTAGTGGTAGATGTCCAGAGCCAGGGAAGAGACGCCCCCTGACACATATGAGAATTCATTGTACATTTTTCTCTATGTTGCTGTAAATCTAAAACTCCTCTAAAAATAAAGTTCGTTAACTTTTAAAAAGTCAAACATATGCCGGGAGCGGTGGCTCACGCCTGTAATCCCAACACTGTGGGAGGCCGAGGTGGGTGGATCACAAGGTCAAGAGATTGAGACCATCCTGGCCAACATGGTGAAATACTGTCTCTACTAAAAATACAAAAATTAGCTGGGTGTTGTGGCATGCGCCTGTAGTCCCAGCTACTCAGGAGGCAGAGGCAGGAGAATCACTTGAACCTGGGAGGCGGAGGTTGCTGTGAGCTGAGATTGCGCCACTGCACTCCTGCCTGGTGGCAGAACAAGACTCCATCTCAAAAAAAAAAATAATAATAATAATCAAACACTTATTTGCCTTTATTTGCAAATTCTAGCCTATTTTAATAAATTGGTGGCAGGAGATATCTAAATAGTTTCTTTAAAATAACATACATACTTAGGTAAAATATAGATTCTCCAGATAGAATATTAGAATATTAAAAATATTCTTATTCTTCCCCAAATAGAAGCAGTCTAAAGAACAATACCACGTGGTGCTCAAAGCAGCGGGCTTCTATAGGCGAGTCTGAGCCAGCACTTGAGATAGGGGGAAAAAAGGCAGTGTGACGCTTTCTTTGTAGTTGACGTACTCCTGCTTCTCTACTTCGAGAACAATATAAATTGAGCATCCGCTTAGAGTCAGGGCCAGGGAGGGGCAGGGGGCCAGCCCGGGAGGTGAACCATTTTTGTTCCTTTCTCTGTTCCAAAGGCTGATCCATACCAGTGTATTTCTGGCTTAGCTCCATCACTCCTTATTTTCATGTATTAGTTTCAATTTTCCAGCATAAATGGCATTGTACTATAACAGATTTACTCACAGCCCTAGAAATGGAACAAATTTGATCAAAAAACGAACTGCAGAATAAAGACAGAATCTTAGCCTTTTCATCATTTTTGTCATTTTCTAGTCTGCCTGTCTCTTAATGGTGTTTTTTAGAGTGTGTGCACTTTACAAGAAGTTCCACATTTCCAAGACCGTCTCACTCCTAAAATGGACACAGGGTTCCCAGGACCAGACGGCAGCCTGAACTTTATCAGTGAGATCCCGTTTGTGGGGTTTGAAAATGAAGCTGAACATTATTGGCTAAGAATTCAGCTGAATTCGTGGCCTTGTCTTTTCCCTATTGGTGTGAGAAAGTCTTCCATTCAATTTAATACAAATTAACTGGGTGTAGCATAGGCATGGCCCCACGCAAGCTCTGCGGATGGAGCCAGGAAGCAGGCTATAAAAAGCTTTCCTGGCCAGGCTTGGTGGCTCAGGCCTCAAAGTCCAGCGCTTTAGGAAGCTGAGGCAGGAGGATTGCCTGAGGCCATGAGTTCAAGACCAGACTGAACAGCACAGTGAGACTCCATCTCTAGAAAAAAAAAAAGTTTAACAATTAGCCAGGAGTGGTGGTGTGCACCTGTGGTCTTAGCTACTAGGGAGGCTGAGGCTGAGCCCTGGAGATTGAGGCTGCAGTGAGCTATGATTATTATACCACTGCACTCCAGCCTAGGCAACAGAGCAAGACCCTGTCTCTAAAAAACAAATGAATAAATAAAAATAAAAAGAATGCTTTTGAGTAGAAGGTTAAATCCTCTTGAAATGATATAATATATGAAGTTTTCAATACTACATAAAATGCCTCTTAGGAAATGCTGTTGTGGGCATTCAGTTTTTGTGTTAAGTATTTAATTCTTTGCTTTGTGCCTTCCAACAAGGAAGGCTGGCATTGAAGAAGGGAGAGAAGAAAGGATTTGTGGAATAACTTGTTGCTATAGTTTGTGTTGCTTCAAGCAGCCATTAAATACGTTACTTGCATGAAGCATTGGTTATTATTAAGACCTAGGAATGACTTTTTGTGAGAAAGACTTGGAGTTCAAGAGATCTCTCCAGTGTGAACCATCTCAGTTCATTTTCCTGCTCCAAAGGCTGATCCACACCAGTGTATTTCTGGCTTAGTTCCATCACTAGTTATTTTCATGTTAGTTTCAATTTTCCAGTATAAATGGCATTGTACCGTAACACATGAATTACGTATGATATAGACCTGCTCTGTTCAGTTTCAATTAAACAAAGGAATTTACTTTGCCTTGCCAAGTGTGTTGGATGAGTGAATTCATTACCATGATTCTTATTCATTTTATAAATAGTGTGTCAGGAATGGGGCTTTGAAAGGTTAACTCATTTAATCCTTGCAACAACCCCATGAAGAATTAATGATAGTTGTTTACTGAGTCAATAACAGTTATCGCAATATTTTTAATTTGTTTTTTGAGCCATAATTAAGACATAGAAGTTTCAGGTTAGTAATAAAATTTGGACGAAACTGGTAGGTATTTACAGAGATCCTACAAATGTGTTTAATTTAAACATGTCATCAAGTCAAACATTTGGTATATTAACATTATTTCTTAAATTTCCTCTAAAAGTGCCAAATGAATATGCCTTACTATAGCTTTCTAGACATACTTTGTTTCTTTAACGTTTGCATTCATACAAAACAAGAAAATGCTCTAAATGATAGTAAATAAAATCTTTGAATTTTTTTATCTTCATTCAAATAATATTTATAAATATCTTAATATTATGAATTATAATTGTGAAATATAATGAATTATAATATTTAAAATGACTCAAATCCCATTATTGAAGCTATTCTGGTAATGTATCCAAGATTTTAATCTTCCTCTTGTCACAGAGATTACCTTAATAGAACTGTGAACCACAAGAAGATAAAAACAGAAGAGCCGTAATACTGTTGATTGCTTTTCAGACGTCAGCTTGGATCACACTGTCTGCTCACTCACGAAGACTACGATGCCACATGTTGCAGATGGAACATTTTACAGGTTGTTCCCAGCAATGAATAACACATGACATAGAACACGCCAAATGAAGCAGAGCAGCAGCCTGAACGCTCCTTTAATTTGAATTTCGTTATCTCAGGGCTTAACATTCTCATCATGGAAGAGCACACTGCTCTGTTTTGGGTTCCCTTTCAAAATGCATCTCCTTGGAAATTTTTTCTCCTCTTGGCAGCACACTCAACATGTAAATAACTCTACAGTACTTATGTACAGTGACACAATATTTCAAGCTAAAGGCCACCTACACGGTGGAGCATACTCATGCCCCATAAAGTGGCTAGTAAAATCGTCAGCCTACTCACACCCACAGTCCTCGCTAATTTGTATCAGCTTCCATCGCAATACTCAAGGACATTTTGTAGAGGTAGCATTAGGATGCCAAACTGTATTTCTCCATCACTGCGATGTACTGGTTAGTTGGGAATAAAGCCCAAATTACCTAATTTAATATTTAGCTAATTCCTTGTCCAACATGGAGCTTGATAATAATTCAAACGCTGAGACTTCACTTGGTTTTAAAAATACCACTGAAAGGAAAAATTTAGACTGAGTGCCAAAAATATGTTCTGCTCTTTCTCAGATGGTAAAATTCTGTTCCTCCCAGCAGACCTGAGTAGACATCTATCTTTTTCCCCCTCCAGAAGATGTTTAGGGAGAGGGCAAATGACCAATATGATTTTCATATGATAGACCTGTATTTGTACTTGGAGTTCTCTAACTCCAAGTTAGAAGTATCTTATTATTTCTATGGATATCTTTAAGAAAACTATAAAATGATACCCTCATGTCATGATATAACACACCACCATCATCTTCTACACTTATTGAACATGTGACTTAAACTCTATTAGGTACGGGAGATTAAGAGTTGAATAAGGCCATCTCTGCCCTCAACGATTTGCAGTCCAAAAAAAAATATATCATGCATTTAAACATTCACCTCCTTTTTCTATTGGCCAGAAAGTAAAGGGAAAGCTCTTGAAAAAATGAATAATGAAAATATTAGCCTAGTGAGGATTGTGACCAGCACTGCTAAAGAAATCAGGCTTTGCAAGTGACAAAGCTCATGGGTAGAGTGAACAATGATCTCCCTCTTCCCCCACCTTCAGCCCCTCCCTGCCCTGAGATATCTACTTCTTAATCCCTACAGCCTATAAATGTTACCTAATATGGCAAAAGGAACCTTGCAGATGTGATGAAATTAAGGATTCTGAGATGAGGCGATTACCCTGGATTATCTGGATGGGCCTAATATAATCATAAGGGTCCTTATAAGAGGGAGGTGAAGGGTCAGAGTCAGAGGGAGAAGGAGCAAAGACAGGAGGGGAGGTCCAAGATGAGAAGATGCTACTCTGCTGGCTTACAACCTAGCGGAAGGGGCCACAAGCCAGGGAATGCCAGCAGCCTCTAACAAGTCGGTCAAGGCAAGGAAACAGATTCTCCCCCAGAGCCTCCAAAAGGAACACAGCGCTGCTGACACTAGACTGCTAGACTGCTGACTTCCAGGACTGTCAGATAATAAATCTGTGTTACCTTCAGTCACTAAATTTGTGGCGATTTGCTACAGCAACAATAGAAACTAATGCAGAGAAATGCATGTACATAAACATTCCTAGCAGCACTATTCATGATAGCTAAATGGTGGGGAAACCCAATGTACATTAGCAAATGAACAGAGGAACAAAATGTGGTATATCCATAGAATGGAATATTATTCAGCCATAAAAGGAATGAAGTACTGATAACCTGCTACAACCTGGATGAACCTTGAAAACATTATGTTCAATGTAAAAAGGCAGACACAGAACGTAACATATTGTATGATTCAATTCATAAGAAATATCCCAAAAAGGTTAATCAATAGAGATCGAAAGCAGATTGGTGTTTGCAAGAGTCTGGGGGAGGGGGACAATAGTTATGACTGCACAATGGGTATAGGCTTCTCTTGAGTTACGATGAAAAGGCTTTGGAACCAGATAGAAGTGGTGATTGTACAAACATTGTGAATGTACTGAATGCCACTGAATTGGACACTTCAAAATGGTTAATTTTATGCCATGTGAATTTCACCTTAATGCGGGAATTAAAAGATGGGGAAAAACTCTTGAATTCTGCAAGGCCAACTAACATAGTGGCTAAGTATATTACTCATAATTAGGAACTCAATAAATATTTATGAAATTAAATGGTAGAAAACATCTGTGTCCTGCGAATTTTTTTTTGTGGGGGGAATTAGTTAAGATCATTCTAGTTTAAGTCTGCTTGTAAGGCAGGCTATCAAACTGAGTAAGCTATCTTAGTTTTGAAAATAATAATGTGTGGCCACAAAGTTAGAGACTCACATTTCCCTCTGCCTAGCAAACTTGAACCTGTTTTCCAAACATCCCAGCCCAAATATCACCATCCTTGGAGCTGTCCCTACATCACCAAGTGGAGCTTCCCTCCTGGACTTTCCAACTTGTTTTGTTCATAGATATCTAAGCACTTCCAGTTCTGTATCTCATCTGTCTCCCCACAACCATGTTGGCGTCTCAAGGGCAAGAAATGGTTCTAATGTATTGACACACACTGAGTCAGAAGTGCAAGTTGGCAAAGGAAAGCACTAATAAACAACCTAAAGTTTGAGTTTGTAAAGTAGCTCCACAGACAATTCTAAGAGAGGAATTCCAAACTTGTTTTGAGTAATATCAAATACCTGCTCAATGTGATAGTTGAAAGAAACTCTCCTTGGCTGTTTACATTCTAATGTCTTTGCTAAAACCCCATCCCCGTCTTTCTTTAATTGACACACTTTCTGTCATGCCCCTGGCATGCACAGCACAGGCAGGCAGAAGGTCTTAAGACCAAAGTTTTTCCAGAAATAAACATGTGTTAATTTGATCTCTATAAGGATAAATAACAGGTCTTTGGCATTAAGGAAGACACGACTTAAGGTTTGTGTAATCAAGTTTTGTGTAGCCACCTTAATACTGTCAGGTTTTTCTTATGATATGGGAACATCCTCTGATACCAATGCAGTTTTGTGCTAAATTTCAAACCAATTTGGGCCACTAAAGGTTTAGCAGGGGTGGGGGACAGTCAGTGTAATTATGTGCCTTCATTCTGTTGTCACACAAAACAAGGTAAAGTTCTTAGCATTTTTCTTTGACCTGGGCCACTTCTTGAAATTTGAAACAGCACAAAACTTAAAGCAGTCAAGCAAATAGAAATAAGAAAAAATAGTGTTCACCTGAAACTGCACCAAACCGATAAAGAAGGTTTTACAAAGCTATGCTTGCAAATCTCCCAAATTTTGTACTCCAGTCTCATTTAGATGGCCAATCATTGGAAAGAAACCTTACCTAAAAGAGCTCTTTGATCATCCCCGCCCCACCACCCTGCTTTACCTTTCTTCATGGTTCTTACCACTTTCTGGCATTCTATCATATAGTTACTCGTTTATCTGTTGGTTCCAATAGAATGTAAGCTTCATGAGAGCAGGGACTCGATATGTCTCATCATTGCCACATTCACTGCATCCAGAAGAGTACCTGACCCAGTAGGTACTCAATTCATGTTTGCTAAATATGTCTTTCAATTAAGTTATATTCTAAAATTATGATAAAGAAAATAAATAATAAGCTTCACTCAGTCATTTTTAGCAATTGCAAAGTTCACACAGTCACTCGTGGCATTACATCTTTTGGAGACACACTGCACGAGGGGAAATGGAAATCAATATCCAGCACTGACTTATTCGATAGGTTATCAATAATATTTATTATCCTTTTTGATGTTGTGAGAAGTAGTTTATCTTCATGGTATGTGGCTTATTTTAATTATAAATAACTAATAAATTTATAACTTAAATAATAATTATTTTTTGAATAAACTGTACAGGTAGTGGCATAGTTTAAATTTTGAGTCATCAAATAAAACTTTGCTGTATCTCACAATAAATAAGAATTCTAGGGATGGGCGCAGTGGCTCACGCCTGTAATCCCAGCACTTTGGGAGGCCGAGGCGGGTGGATCACAAGGTCAAGAGATTGAGACCATCCTGGTCAACATGGTGAAACCTCGTCTCTACTAAAAATACAAAAAATTAGCTGGGCATGGTGGCACTGCCTGTAATCCCAGCTACTCAGGAGGCTGAGGCAGGAGAATTGCCTGAACCCAGGAGGCGGAGGTTGCGGTGAGCCGAGATTTGCGCCATTGCACTCCAGCCTGGGTAATAAGAGTGAAACTCTGTCTCAAAAAAAAAAAAAAAAAGAATTCTAAATTCTAGCACAGAAACCATCTAATTCTATTGTACATATACATGACTATATTTTAAACAATAGACATATAATGTCCTCAGCAAATATTCACAACACCATGTTCCTTAACTATCCTTTATGGGTTTTTTTTGAGATGAAGTCTCATTCTATCATCCAGGTGGGAGTGCAGTGGCACAATCTTGGCTCACTGCAACCTCCATCTCCCAGGTTCAAGCAATTCTTCTTCCTCAACCTCCCCAATAGCTGGGATTACAGGCATGCACCACCATGCTTGGCTAATTTTTGTATTTTTAGTAGATACGGGTTTTCACCATGTTGACCAGCCTGGTCTAAAACTCCTGACCTCAAATGATCTGCCCGCCTCAGCCTCCCAAAGTTCTGGGATTACAGGTGTGAGCCACCATGCCCGGCCTTCTTGACTATACTTAATCAGCTCTTGACTGTGGTCTTCATCTCTGATTTCTGGCACTGTACTCAACTTGTAGGCACAATGACAAACTCAGCTTTACCATCCTGGCCAAGCCTTTACACATTCAGCCTCTCTAGTAACCACCTCACCTGATTCAGGGCACCCCTGGGGTCCAGCTTCAGGCCTGGAGCTCCTCAAGGGCAGTTTGAACACATGTCCACACCCAAACAGACACAGGGAGGAATTTAGACATGTGAACAAAGCTACATACCATGAACATAAAATGCTTCCCACAACATTAAAAAAGAGTGGTGATATAACCCCAAATTGCTGATTTGGGCCTTAACCCTCAAGTCTGTTCTCAACTTAGGAAGGTGGCGGAAAATCTAGCTGAAATATCCATGTTGTGGTAATATTGCATGTGAATGTGAATTAGTAACTTTGAGTGCCTCTTGGTCATAAGACTTAACAAGATTTTGGCTAGGCACAGTGGGTCACGCCTGTAAACCTAGCACTTTAGGAGGCTGAGATGGGTGGATCACTTTAGTTCAGGAGTTCAAGACCAGTTTGGTCAACGTGGGGAAACCCACTCCCACCCCCCCCGGGTCTCTACTAAAAACACAAAAATTAGCTGGATGTGGTGGCGGGCACGTAATCCCAGTTACTTGGGAGGCTGAGACAAGAGAATTGCTTGAACCCAGGGGGCAGAGGTTGTAGTGAGCCGAGATTGTGCCACTGCACTCCAGCCTGAGCAAAAGAGCAACACTCTGCCTCCAACAAACAAACAAACAAAATTTCAGAGCTAGTTCTGATTAATAAAGAAACAAGTTTAATAATAACTTACATTGGGGTACGGTGAGGGATGGGTGGGGAAGCAAAGCCTTAATATCACTCACCCCAAGTTGTAGGGACCCATGTCATTAGCAACTTATTATGGGGGTGCTCTGAGTGCACCCAGAATATTGTGCATCATATGTGGTCAGAAAATATAATACCAGTGCTCTCCAGTTAACTGATTAAAACATAATTTATTGGCTTTTAAAGCAGGACACGATGACTGTAAAAACAAAACCAAAAATAGAAAAGTCTAGAGTAAAATATAAAAATTTCCCTTTTATTCTTCAGGGATTAAACATTGCTCTATGCACACACAAAATGTTTTTATAAAAATAAAACCAACTTTGTATGCTGTACTCCCATGAACTGATTTTCAACAATAGTTCAGAATTATTTCTCTCTCATTTAGGTATTATTATTATTATTTTGAGACACAGTCTTGCTCTGTAGCCCAGGCTGGAGTGCAGTGGCGCAATCTCGGCTCACTGCAACCTCCTCCTTCTGGGCTCAAGCAATTGTCCCACCTCCACCTCCCAAGTAGCTAGGACTACAGGCACATGCCACTGTGCCAGCTAGTTTTTGTATTTTTAGTAGACCATGTTGGCCAGAGTGGTCGTGAATGCCTGACTTCAAGTGATCTGCCTGCCTGGGCCTTCATTTGGGTATTATGATGACATTTTTTCCCTCTATATATTATATTAAGAACAAGGGACAATGTAAGTATACTAATACATTTTAGGTAGTTTGAAAATAATTTCTCTTTCTAGGGAAGGTAATTTGTTTTTCTTTTCTTATAATAATATTTAATTTATTAATTTAGCTTAAAATACCTAGACTAAATCATGTCTAAAAAATAAGCTATTTTTAAAATTTGCTATTTTTAAAAATTGCTTTTTCCACTCTCACATTTCATGAAAACGTTTTATTCAAACTCTTCACTGGCATATTTGCCATCAGTGTTAGGGAAGGTAATCTGAAAAGTTCAAAGCAAATAGGTAAACAATGTCACTAGACAGAGCCTTCTTCAGGTGAAGGGCTGGCCTCTTTCTACTTCTCAACTTATGGCCAAAATTCACAGGTCTTAAGCCTTTAATATAATCAAATCTCCTTTGAGAACTTTTTTAAAAGTATATGGTATATCTTCCTTCATGAGACAATCAAATTCAATACACTTGCTACTGTAATTATTACATGTTTTATCTTCTCCTGAAAGGAATCCCATATATATATGTTCTAAATTTGGTTTAATGTCAGTCAAACAGAAAAAAAAGCAATCAAGATTCACCAGAACTATTTCTGGGTTGGTAAGGATTTTTACCAACATCATTAAGCTGCATTTTGCATCGTTTGCATCCGACTGCATTTCTCTAAACTGTCTTTTTCTCCTTAAGTATTTTTGAAATCTATGTAATGAGATGGTCTATATACATCATTGTGCTCCATACAACATTTTGCAGCTTGGTAACAATGGCAGAAACAGTGAGTCAGCTAGCATGCATGAAGCACTTACTGTGTGCCACATCTGTGCTAAGACTAAGGAAACCAAGGTAAGGTAACGTTGCCCTTGAGCAGTTCCTGGGCGAGTGGGGAGATGAGATGTAGCCAAGGAGAACAGCACATTGCCAAGCAAAGCAGCAGGAATACGCAGTACTTGGGATGAGAGGAAGAGTCTGGGGTGTGGGGGCCCAGGACTACGTGACCAGAGGTGGTGACAGTGCTGGTGACACAGGGGCCTTGTGTGATGTTTTGGGCTTGAATTTTATCCTCAGGGTGTGGGCAGGATCTCTGGAGATGTCTGACTAGGATGATGAGGAAACATTAAAAGATATTACCTAGCTGTCCACCTCCATTGTGTCAAGAACCAGGAAATCAACCGAACTGCAACTCAGCCTGAATAAATGTAAAAAATTCACGAACTCCAGCCCATACAAGTGAATCATAGGACACTACTCAGGGGCTCAGTGGGGTCTATGTACTATTATTTTGAACAAAAGGATAACACTGTTGATTATTTGGTTCCCCAGACCACAAAAAAAGCAGAAAACAGCAGATTAGAAAGAGGGAGACGGGAGCTGCCAGAAGCAAGTGCACAACAGCAAAATGTGAGAGGTGAGCAAGGCAGGAGCTCAGGGAACCAGCGCCGGGAGACCTGGGGCTAAGTGGCCACCTGGGAAGGTAGCTGAGAGGGAGAAATGAGCTAATGTTTGCAAAGCTTTAAAGTCCATGTAGGTGCGAAATAAGTCTATGTTACGTAACACTTACTACTCAAGCCAAGTACAATCAGCCCTAAACTATAGATGAGGAAAGCGAGGCTCATGAATATGCCCAAGACCCCATACCAGCAGGTAGAATAGACTCAGCCAGGAACTGCATTCTTCTTTTCCAAACTTAATTCCATTCCTTTGCATAATCCCACACTATTCAAGGGTTCAGGTATGTTCAATTTGAGAAAGCCAGTGAACGTGATTAAATATAAGGAAGAGTTGCAATTTAATGATTCTCATTAAGACGGAAATTAAAAGAAAGTGTTGGTGGTTGACAGGTAAGCTTCCTTGTAGCTGCTGGCTTCTCAAGTCCTGTGCCACCCTAGAGAGAGAGGCAGGAACCATGGGAAAGATTTGCCCTTCTGCCTCGAGGAGGCCTGAGAGGGCTCGGGGTGCACAGGAACTCACTCGCGCCCTACCGAGTTTTCTTTGTTGTCCATTCACACTAAATTGAAGAAGCCAGAAGGAAACCTGTGGGGGCCTCCTGAACCTGTGGGGGCCTCCTGATGTTTTCTGTATACCTGTTTTTTTCTTGTTTTTTTTTTTTTTTTAAACAGTCTCACTCTGTCACCCAGGCTGGAGGGCAATGGCGCGATCTCGGCTCATGGCAACCCCTGCCTCCTGGGTTCAAGCAATTCCCCTGCCTTAGCCTCCAGAGTAGCTGGGATTACAGGCACCCACCGCCACACCAGGCACTAATTTTTGTATTTTTTTATTTTTGTAGAGACAGGGTTTCACCATGTTGCCCAGGCTGGTTTTGAACTCCTGACCTCAGGTCATCTGCCCACCATGGCCTCCCAAAGTGCTGGGATTACAGGCATGAGCCACCACACCTGGCCTTCTGTAGACCTGTTTCATAAGCCAGGTATCTACCTTGGTCTCTCCCTATAATTTGCCCACATTCCCTACCCAATTCTCCAATCCCCTTCCCTGGTACTGGATCTCCAAGCTCAGTCTCTGTGTGAAAATGCTAGGGCTTCTTTAGCGATCCTGCTCTTGTTCTTTTCCTGAAGGTTTGCACTGTCCGCTATCTGCTGCCCACCTGCCATATAAATATATGCCCTTCATATGTGTGCTCTGCTAATTAATGAGCCTCTATTGGAATTTCCAGCTGATTTCCAGTCCCTGATCACCTGGTTGCCTATCCTAGTACAGAGAGCTTCAACAAAGCAGATGGGGACAGTTGCGTTTTGTGACCAAAACTGTGACCAAAGCCTGTCCTCCAGTGAGACAGCCTTTGAGGCCAGAACAAATACAACCACATTTCCCTAAAAACAATATTGCATACAACCCAAAGGGTAAACTGTGCTTGGCTTTCCCTCTGCATAAAAGTCAATGGAAATCAAATTTGGAATGGCCTATGCCTTGTGGGTTGGCCGATGGCCAAGAACATACTCAAGCAGACACGTATTTGATATGTCAGTGCGACATTTTTCATGTGCAGTTAAGCTGTGCATGAGGCTGCTCTCTGAAAAAATAAATAAATTTCTCTGCCTTAGTTTCATATCTATAAAAGCAGAACTGATGATTTGAAGTGTTTACATAATTCACCAGAGAACTGTGAGAAATGAGCTATATTTGTAAGCATTTTTGAAGATGAAAGGAATTTGTTGAAGTATGTACAGCATTTTTTTAAAGAACTTCATTTCTTACTAGTCCTGCATTTAAAATATAATTTTGTGGGACATGATTTTGTTTCACAATAACCGAGGTGCCCAAGGGTACTTTGGGAGGTTTTTACAGTTTCAAGGGTCCATGAAAACCTTCCCTGAGACGCGCTAAAGACAAAGCCCGCATCTGTTAGTATAAGAGACACCTTTGTTTACGGAGCATTAGGGCTGTGACAAAAAGACTGACATAAACCAGGAAATTTAGACGTTAAAGCTGGAGCTTCATTCTAAATGTATGCTACAGAGCTCCTGGTTTTCCATGAAGTCTGGATTTTAAGAACAAAGTTGGCTTTAATTTTCAACTATCTGGCTTTTTTCAAGTATTGTCACAGTCATACAATTATTTAAACAAATGTCTTTGAACTTCCTTAACTTAAAAAAGTGACCCTAAGGTTAATGAATGTTGTGAAATGCTTATTGTTTGAGCAAACGAACTGGCTCCTCTACTGATCGACATGTTGTGTAAGTACCACAAGCAAGCATGATCGGTGCTGTGAAGACTAGAGTCTCGCACAGGGAACCTAAGATATTTTCACTCTTTAGACCATACTGACCATTCTCAAATGCCAGGACTGGCAATATTCCATTTTATCCCCTTATTAAAAATGCCCCAAGTCAAGCTGCTTTAAAAATGGAGGGTTGCCAAATTTCTATTACTAAGAAAATAAGACCCAAGATATAAAGTGCAGAGGCATGCAGCAGGTGGCAAATTTAAGACAAGTTTCAGTGTTCACTTTTAAGCAAGTCTCAGTTAATGATACAAAAGCTAGAGACTGCCTTTCCACCATAAGTGGAGGAAGAGAAAACAGAATGCACCACCATTCCCATGCAACAGTCTCAAAGAAAGATGCTTCTTTGTTTACAGGTCAATGCAGGCCTCCAATAGGGCATATTAGAGCATTTTTGTGCATGGCACAAGATCTTTAGAATTCTAATAATAATGTGCTTTCACGCTGGCAATAAGCAAGTATCTTAATAGCACACAAAACAGTAGAAACCCATTTTGTCTGAGTGGCTTCATTATATGTTTCTTAGACCAATAATGGGTCTCACCAGGGGAGTACAGAGGAATCATCTGTGAAACATTTCTTAAAAGTACCCGTTTCTTCCCACGGGAGATTGTGAATTAGTAGGTCTGGAGTGGGGCTGGTAAGGCTCTTGAGAGATGATACACAGACAAATAGATAGATGATAGGTAGGTAAGTAGGTAGGTAGATGGATGGATGGATAGATGGACAGACACAGACAGATTTTAATTGCACAAGTGATTCTAATGGGCTCCCCGATTGAAGAATTGATGCTCATATTAAATTGCATATGGCCACAGCATTCAATTCCAATACGAACTAATTCATAGTTTCTATATAAGTAATAGCACACAATAAGAGACAGCTCAGGCTTGATTTCAGCTAGTGCATTCATTTGCCTTCTTATGGGACACCCCTCCTCTGCCAGGGACTGTACTCAGCATGAGGCTCAAGAAGGAGATGTGGCCCTGTTCTTGAGGAACATGTGAAACAGCATGATGGTTTATCTGCTACCAGTTCCGATAGGGGTAGGAGAGTGTTCTCAGGGAGGAGAGGAGAGGAGCGAGAACACTCATTCTATTCAGTGGAGTTGAGGATGGTTTTGAGCAGGAGGGGACCCCTGAGCTGGGGCTAACAAAAGGAGTACGCTTTTCAAGATGGCAGTAGGGGGCAGGCAAGTGAGAGGGTCTGGGGAGAAATGGGTGGAGCAGGAGGGGCAGTTAGGGAAACATTCAACCCCATCCCACCCCAGCCTCCCCTGTCCATCCCTGGTGGTTCCTCCCAGTAAGAGATGCTTCATTTGTATAAACATTTGGAGTTTAAAACCCTCTGTCACTGACACCTTCTCAAGTGATCCTCATGACCATGTGGGGTAGTTAAGTCAAATATTATAAAAGATGGTTTTACTAAATTGCACTCTTTCTATTAGAAAGCATGTATTAACCTTGTTGTAAAAAACATTTATTAACCAAAACACCAGAAAAGCAAGTTAGCCAAGCATCCCTAGCCTTTAATATTTAAGGTCATTGTCAATTTAAATGATCTGAAACTCATTCTGGAGTGTGTGTGTGTGTGTGTGTGTGTGTGTGTGTATGTGTGTGTGTAAAGCAGGAAGTACAAGGTGGAACAGGACCTATTTCTCTATCACTAAAAAGCAGGGCACCTGTGGCAAGTCACATGGATACAGCAAATATAGCATCAATGTCTAATCGTGGCTCTGACCCAGCCTCTCGGTACAGATACAGTTAGTGATGATTAATCATACCAGTGCTATTTGGGGTCTAATAATGTACCTCTTCTACTATATAGAATTTGACAAGGGATGTTTAACATCGCTTATTAGTTAAATTTCACATGTAGTCTCTTCAGAAATAGTTTTTGCCACTGTGGTGAATCTTCACTTTTAGTACTTACTTTCCTTGTAAGATGTTGGAAGAGAAAACAACCTTCCTGATTAGGCAGCAGGTGACTAAGTCTCTCCTTAAACACCTTCTTTGTTCCAATCTACAGACTCCAGAAGGATGGATTACAGAAAGTCGGGCTTCAATTTCCTTTCCTCCTATCCTGATACATCGCCTAGAAGCAGTATTTCACCTCTGCTCTTTTCTTTGAGCCATTTCCTTGGAGGTCTCATTATAGTCTCACAGCCTCACATCCCACCTGGAAGCAGATAATTCCCAAGCACGAAATCTCAGCTAGGCTGCCCTGCTAGACTGGAGGGAGGAACAAGGGAGAGGGAGGGGAAAAAAGAGAGAGAGGAGGACACCCTCATGGCTAATTAGAATATAGAGGGATGCTTTTAAACAAATACAAATGTCCTGACCCCGCTCCAAAGTCCCTGATGGAATTTGTCAAGGGTGGGACCCAGAGATTGGTATTTATAAGATTTCCAGGCGATGCTAATGAGTGGCTAGAGTTGCGAATGACCACTCTTACAAGACATAAAAGATGTCTATGATGTGGCATCTGCCCTCAAGACTTTTAAATCTGGTTGGGAAGAAAAGACTCAAATGGAGAGTAATCTCAGATTAACTCCCAGTAAGTACAAAACTGGGTGGTGAATTCCATCAGTGCCCTGAGAAAATTCAGGGCTTGGAGACAAGTTGGGAAGACGGAAGACAGGATAAGCACTGGGCCTTAACACAGGGCTGGGATTGCGTTTCCTCTTCTCTTCCCCACTGCCGCCACTTCCGTCAAGAGCCTTCTAGGTGGATTTCATCCTTAGGAACTTCCACTCTTGCTTCTTTCCACTCCATTCTTCCCAGTCTTGTAAACCCTTCAAAGTCTCCTGAAAGCTGGCAGGACAGAGGCCAAGCCTCAAGCCCTCCCTGATGGGTCTGAGGCCCTACCTCTCACCAGGCCCCACTCACACTGGCCTTGTGGCTGAGACATCCCAGTCAATGTCCTGTCTGGGAGCATATGCATTTGCCTGTCACTCTGCTTGATACACTTTTTCCCTGGGTCTCTCGTGGCTGATTCCTTTTCATTCCTTGGGCCTCAGCCTGCAGGCCACCTCCTCAGGAAGCTTTCCCTGACTACCGAATCTGGAGTAGCCTGCACCCCAAACTCATTTTCCATCCAAATGACAGCTGATTAACTTGGCAGCACTAATCACAACCTGAGCATTTTGTCTATTCATTACTAATTTTGCTTTCTCTACTGGAAGGAAAGACCACAAAAGATGTTCTCACTCATCTCACGGAGACAGAAGCTCCGTCTCTTTCTCTCGTATCCACACTAACTAGGACATTGCATGGTGCAGAGTGGGGGACGAGGAAACCTCACCAGGATGTATGGATGAAAGAGACTGAATGGCAAGGAGGAGAAGGCATTGTAGGTGAGAAGAACAGCATGAACGAAGGTACAGATGCTTTTGTGGAAACAGAACAGACGGGGGAACAGACTGGTGGATATGGAGGATACATGGAAACTAACAGAAGAGGCAGGTTAGCAAGTCAGATGTAATCGGTTACCAATACCACTAAATATCAGGATTTGAACTTGATACCCGTAAAGGTATAAATGCTGTGCCGGCACTGAATGATTCAGGTCTAAGAAAGGAAATCATGACTCTAAAGTCCAGTCCTGAGGCACAATTTCAGTCACTATTCCTAATTAGAGGATTAAATAATTGGAACAAATTAGTTTATGTGAAAAAAATTCAAAATGTAATTTTGAGGAGACAGCTGGATCTTGGGAATTATCTATAAAAATAATAAAAGAGCTCCCTATCAAAACAATTAGGCAGATACTTTATACCAAAGTGTAGGAAAACCTGAAACTTTGAAACTATAGCTCTGAAACCTGAAACTGAAACTTTGGAACTATGGTTTCTCTTGACATAGATATCAAAATTTAAATGTGATGATTGTTTCACTGAGTGTTTGTCAAATCTCATAGTGGTTCACAGAGTAACACAGAGTTTGGAAAGAGTCATGTGGAATGTAACGTGCTAGCATTACCAGTGAAAGAAAAATGACTATTCATGCACAGGTGTGGTCAGATGAGACAAAGGCACGGGTCCTTTGTGATCTTCCCTCTAATCGTGAGCTCTCTGGAAGAAGAAGAGAGAAAAAGTAAAATTCTTTCATATTCCAGAAAGGTGTGTCTGCATTTCAATTAAATATCATTAAAAACATATGGGGAAGGCTTTTTCCATAATTTCTGTTAATGACCCTAATATTACCACATCCTTCAAATGAAAATTTTGAATTCTTTTTTTAACTATGGTAACAGATTTCATAGGTGGGCTCTATCAAAAAGCGTTCTATTTTATAAATTGTCATAAATTTATGAATGTTTATAAAACATCATGAAATATGTACCTTTCAAATGAAAATTTTGAATAATTTTTTTACAATGGTAACAGATTTCATAGGTGGGCTCTATCAAAAATTTTCATAAATTTGTGAATGTTTATGAAACATGAAATACGTATGTTTTTCCTTGCCTATATACTAACTTCTATGAGGGTATTCAGATGTGTAAAAAGATCATCTGACACTGATATTTCCAAATTAATTTGCTTTTTAAAAAAATGCTCCAAATTAATTAAACGTCATTAAATATTTGTTGATTTAATTCAACAAACATTTACTATATGCTTACTACAGCCCAGACACTGTGCTCAATGCTATGGAAAACCCAAAGACCCAGAACTGCCACCCTCAAAGCAATATAACAACATGAAAAATGATGAGTTGAATTTTGCTTTTGTTAAGAAAGGCTGGATTCAAGTTTATAAATCACTCACTTATTTATCGGGTGAGCTCTTAGCCTCAGCTACTTATGTATAATTCGGGGAAGATAATATTTACTTACAGAGTGACTGTGTAAAATACCTAACTTGATGCCTAGGACATAATAGACACTCAAAAAAGTCAGCGTCCTTCCTTTCAAGACATTTGACATTTAGCTAAATATCATTTGCCTTTGTTATATATGTTCTTGGTACCTGATTTACAAAAGTAGAACTTTGAGGTTGACTTTTTCCAAATAAAATCTCACATCATCTATTTTTAATATTTCATGTGAATTGTTACATCTGGATAGATAAAATCTGTGCATCACTCCCAATCTTATAGCTGTCATTGAATTCCACTCCTTTCCAAAGCAGGTTTAAGTCCTAGCTCCCCTTCCTTCTTTACTTCATCTGATGGTGATGTTTATGAGCAGTGAAGCATTAGCGGCAAGGAAAGAGAAGATAAATACTGGACATAGACGACACAGATATTTTTCATTTCATGATTTTTAAAAAATTATACTTTAAGTTCTGAGATACATGTGCAAAAAGTACAGGTTTGTTACATAGGTATACACATGCCATGGTGGTTTGCTGCACCCATCAACCCATCATCTACATTAGGTATTTCTCCTAATGCTGTCCCTCCCCTAGCCCCTTACCCCCCAGCAGGCCCCGGTGTGTGATGTTCCCCTCCCTTTGTCCATGTGTTCTCATTGTTCAACTCCCATTTATGAGTGAGAACATGCGGTGTTTGGTTTTCTGTTCTTGTGTCAGTTTGCTGAGAATGATGGTTTCCAGCTTCATCCATGTCCCTGCAAAGGACATAAACTCAACCTTTTTATGGCTACATAGTATTCCACGATGTATATACGCCACATTTTCTTTATCCAGTCTATCACTGATGGGCATTTGGGTTGGTTCCAAGTCTTTGCTATTGTGAACGGTGCTGCAATAAACATACGTGTGCATGTGTCTTTATAGTAGAATGCGTTATCAACCATTGTGGAAGACAGATACTTAATTTCTAAACAATCAAGCGCTGACACTTATGAAAGTATCATGAAATGTACATATTGATGTACAGGTGCAATGGAATTTCATGCACGTGAAATTTATATACTTATGGAAGTATCAATGCTTGATTGCTTAAGAAATTCAATATCTGTTTCAAAAGTTACTTACCAAAAGTAACTTTTTGGTAACTTTGCTAGTTACCAAAAATGGCTTCCTATATTTGGAAACAGGAAGTTGAGAAGAACTCAGGAGAGGAAGAATAGGGTGAAATGGAAAGTGAAACTGAGATTGAAGGGATCTTAACAGTGCATTCCAAGTTGGAGTTATCTACCTTGTAGCTAGGTTTCCCCTGGAGAACCTGAGGTCAATACGATTGGGAAATGCTGCATTCTGTATTCCATCTTAGGAATTTACAACAAATATTAGCACCCACAGGAAATTATATGCCAATTCCATCAGCATGTTTCTTTCTTTCTTTCTTCTTTTTTTTTTTTTTTTTAAGATGGAGTCTCACTCTGTCACCCAGGCTAGAGTGCAATGGCGTGGTCTGGGCTCACTGGAACTTCCACCTCCCAGGTTCTGGCGATTCTCCCGCCTCAGCCTCCCAAGTAGCTGGGACTACAGGCATGTGCCACCACACCTGGCTAATTTTTGTATTGTTTGTAAAGACGGGGTTTCTCTATGTTGGCCAGGCTGGTCTCGGACTCCTGACCTCGTGATTTGCCCGCCTAAGTTTCCCAAAGTGCTGGGATTACAGGTGTGAGCCACCGTGCCTGGCTTCAGCATGTTTCTTAACATGCTAAGAAATCTGTTGAATGCTGTTAAACTCAACAATTCTTAAAATTGCCTGAACACTGAATTATGTGTGTGTCGAGGTGGGGTAGGGAGTTTATTTAATAACCTATGGAATTAATATGGAATGGCATATAATCTAGAAAATGTTAATTGTTGATTCCTCTATCACCAAAATGCATTTTTGCTTGTGCTTCATATCTTTTCTAACAGTTGTTCTAGACAGAAGCCATGTGATGAGCATTTCTATTTCATCTTGGGGATACAGAAAAATCAGAATTCATTCTGCCTTTGGAAAGATGAGTGGTTGCAAAGAAAGAAACACTCAGAACAAATTGCAGTGATCCTAAAACAAAAGTAAAAACTTCATTTTAGAAGCAAAGACTTTGGCCTGCTTCTGCACACTCTTGGGCCATGACTGTTGGTTTATTCTCAGGAGGTCAAAGTCACTACACTATTAGAGTAAAACTAGGAAGAAAATTTAGTGCCACTTTTACAGTATGTCTATGTTTATATATAAACTTATTTTTCCTTTTGGCATTTTGATTTTAAAACACAGTTATTTTGATAATAATACTAGCATTTTGAAAACAGATGTTCCAAAAAACAGACTATTTATCACATTTTAATTTTTTGGTTAGAAAAATATTTTTACATGAACCCTGGATGCTTCTAAGAATATTTATTTGGTGAAACATAAAATGTTAAAATAGCATAATGGGCTTCACAATAAATTCAAAGGAAAATACTGTAATTTGTTTGACAGTTAATAAAATGTTAAATAATAATCTTTGTAACATAAGGGGTATTTCAGAGGATAAGAATGAATTCCTTTTTTAATTAGAAAGAAAATCTGTTCTAATGTTTTATTAAGTTTTTTAGAAGAGCTACCAACATTACATTCCCTTACATCAAGGCTGACAATCCCCTAGTTAAAGAATTCACACATAGGTACATATATTAACAATATACATTCAAATGTATATGTACATATTATGTATGTATGTGTACATATGTATGTATGTGTGTATATATAACATTATAACATTTCTAAAAAGTGTCATGGTTAACAAAATTATAGATAGTAAGACCAAGATATCATGAAAGTGGAGGATTAGAGGAAAAAAAATTAATTGCATAAAATATAGTTTGCAAACATAGTCAAATATTCTAGAAAGCATCCTCTTTCAAAACATATGAATTCTTATTGGATGTCTGCTCCATTAAGTAATCCTTCTCCTGAATCACCATCTCCAGCTGTTCAGGAACTTTGGCATGACAACCTGGGCTGCTAAGGTTTTGAATCTGCTTGAAATGAAATGTCTTCATGCTTACATTTTCTTATGTAACAGCCTGGCCTTTACCCTAATTATTTCAATGCCTAGGAGCATGTTTCTCTTTGTCTGGTCTTATCTCCATCTATAAAATAAGATGAAGCATTTGAAAATTTCCTTTCTCTACACCATCCTATAGGATCTCCCACAGACTGGAGAGAGAGGGGGCAGGAATCCTTTTTAATCCTTTAAGTGGATTAAAAGGTCATCAGTGAACCAACTACTGTGGCTAGTGGGCAACACACAAGGTATTTCAAACCCAACAATGTCAAAATGGAACTCATTGTCTTTCTCTTAAAACCCATTTTGTGTTCAGTCGTGCAGGACCATTGTCTTAAATTCTCTAACTGGAAACCTCCAAGGTCTCCTTTGACTGCTGCGGTTCTCCCTGCCTCCACATCCACTCATCATGCTCTGCTGATGCATAGCCAATGCATCCCCAACCCCATGCCCACTGCACCACCCACGTTAATTTCCAGTTCTACTTCTGAGACAGCCACTTGACTAGTCTCTTTGCTCAGAACTGCTCACTTTCCCACACTGTCATCTGAACCACTTTCAGAGCCGTCCTGCTGGAGCATATATTTATGTGTTCATAAAGCAGCCTGCTTCAATCTTTTGATGGCTCTCTAAAACGCCAACATGCATTGTATTTTGCCATATGCCAGCCATTGTACCAAAAGCCTTACAGGAGTTATCTTACTGTCTCTTCATAGCAATCCTATGATATGGGTACAATTATTGTCACCACTTACCGATGAGAAAATTAATGCATAGAGTTTCTATTACTTGTTCACAGTCACTGGGATAACAGGTGGCAGAGCTAACATTCACCAAAAATTATCTGACGCTCTCAACTACTCCACTCCAAACCCTTCTTCAGTCTGGCTCCAAATAACCCTCGAGTCTGCTTTGCAGGGAGCTGGCAGACTGTGATCTTCTGACTCAGTGATTGTACATCATCAATGGTCAAAAGCCTTTGAACCACTGAGCTAGAATGCACGGTGAAGGTGCAGGGGCCCTCCAAATGAGTGTGGCTCTTTCAACCCACACATGGTAACTGAAATATCTTGATATCAAGTAGGGAATACTCAACACAATAAATTCTGCAGAGCTTTTTTTTTTTTTTTTTTTTACAGTACTCTACACTGTAGAATATGGAATTACATTTCAAAACATGTTTCAGATAAAAATCACACACCGATCAACTGTGCCTCTGAATGTCTTATCAGAATTCACTCATGAGAACCACTTGATGGAGGTAATGAGGAAAGTGACATTGGTAGAACTCTGATGGTACTTGTAGTCACATGTTTGTAATTATAAAGCACCAGCTATCTGAGTTGTTATATAACTTCTAAGAAGAAATAGCCATATTAAAAAAAGAAGAAAATGTTAGATATTGCTAAAATTGCCCTGACATATTCCATACGCACAGTTTGATAAATATTTTATGGTTATTCCAGGAAAAGCTTTTAAAGGAATACATAAGCCAGCAATTATGGGGAAGGGATGTCTCCTTCTCCAAGATAGTAGGAATGTCAGTTCTTTGCTGCTAAGGAGAGAAAGGACAGACTCACAATGGCATGATGGCTGAAATGTACACCCACCCACCCAAAGGGCCGGAGTCCCAAGCAGCTCATCTTTCTTAACTTGCTAACAGCAGAAACCATGCACAAATATCTCTAATGCAGGGTTCTATGTGACTCAAATAAATTAGGGACATTCAACCTGTGTGGACCCATTACTGTGGTTCTACCTATCATCCAAACCCCCACACAGAAAGCCTTGCTGGAAGAAGGCCAGGCTCCTTGATACTAACGATCCAGTTGTTAGCACTAGTGCGCAGCTCTAAGCTACTAGCTCTGAAATCCAGGGCCTCAACCCATTTCTGATTAGAAAAATTTAGGCAAATACTCAACATCATTATCTTCTTTAAATTAAATTGGAGAAACTGTAGTGCTCCAAATTAATTGAGTCTCTTGGCACAATGTTAAAGATATTTCAGATTTTTTTTTTTTTTTGCCCTCTACCAGTACTGTCTTAAATGCTTTCCTTGCAGTCAATACAATGTATTGAAATGTGTATATGTAATGGATGTTTACATTTTCCTTCTGTAAGAGAGGCTGCTCACCTCATAAAAAGTTACCATGAAAAGTGATCACTGACAGCCAATTATAAGCCATCATAAGAAAGATGCTGTTTCTGAAATATTCAAATTATGTGATTTAAAACCTGTTATTCTATTCAAAGGTAGGCATACCTATATTTGAGATTACACTTAAAATTTGAAATGATATAGAAACTGCTATTTACAAGCCACCCTCCACAGTGTTTAAATAATCTTAAACTCATCAGGAGCAGGGGTATTTTATTAATCACATTTAATAGCATAAACAAATATAACTAAACATTGTGAAAACACCCCCAAAGCTCTAGTTAGCCAAAAAAGAAAAATAACCCTTAGCATTTTTAAGCCTACAAGAAGTCTGCCACAGGAGTTTCTTCCCCTTTTTTAAATGGCCTTTAAATAAATATATGAGTCAGTTAAAAAAGGCATTTACTTGAATTAAAGTGATCATTCTGCCAGGATGTCAGTATAATAAATTGTGGGTGGCAGAAGTTTTAAATGAGGCTAAATTAGAGATTCTAAGTTTATTTATTTATTTTTTACTCACTCTACTGCTGTAATTATAGAAGCTTTTGGTTGATTTTCAAATTGTGCCTTGTCATGGAATACCATATCTACCTGCTTTTTGACAAGCCCTATGGCATATTTTTTTAATGACCAGAATGGGGGTACAATCCATATGCATGCATCCCAGCTTCTCTCCTGCTATGACTACACACATCCTTAACACTTGTCTCATTTCTTCCACCACCCTAAAATTTTCATCCCTGATATTATACTGTTCCACTTTATTTCAATGTCTTCAATGGCAAGGACCAAAGTATGTTAGTCACAGAGTTTTGTTCCTAATAACCTATTTCATAAAAGAGCCCAATGCACGCTGACTTTAAAATCTCTGCTAGCCTATACTACCCGCACCAAGGACTGAACTACCTCAATTTCATAAACAAGTATGTTTCACCACCAATGGGTGGTCTTGTAGTGTAGAATGTGTTTTAAATGATGTAACTTCTTAGAAGAGCTGACAGCACCTCGAGGCATGGGAAGCATCACCTTCAAGCTGATACCAGCTGAGTAACTGAACTAATGAGTTTCGGGAGACAGATAATCCATAACACAGCTGGGAGAATTCTGCTTGAGTGCCAATAACACTGAAATGGGGAACGATCCTACAGTATATCTCCTCTAAAAGTTCAATACAGCAAAGTAAAAAGTTCCACCTGAGAATTTTATGTTAATCATGTAATTGACAATAAAATACTTCCACTGTCATGTTATGTTTGTCTAGTTAGCAAGTAAAGATAGTAAAAAAAAAATACATTTTTAAAGGTTCATAATTGTCCACTAATGCCTGTACTCTGAAATTAAAATATCAGAGGCTATCAAAACATTTTCGACATTGCATCCTAAAGTGAAGATGAAAGCATCAGACCCAAAGAGTTCTTATGCTATTACACTGTGTATATTGTAATATTTATACAGAATTTTTGCTCAGCTCATTAACTTAATTCCATTTACCTCATGCCATCCCTTAGTAATAGTTTTTTCACTATATGCATTTTCCACCCACTGCTCTGAGCACAAAAGAATCAAACACCACACTTCCTGCAGCCTAAATAAAATAGCAATAGTCTTCACAAAAGGTGAATTTGGAATGACAATCTGCATTTCCAGTTCCTAAACTTCAAGGTAAACATTAATTGTCTGGTGGACAACGCATCGGGGTTCCAATATTACATGCTTCCCAGTCTTGAACATTTAAGTGCAAAACGAGAGCAACGAATAGGCAAACCTCCCGCAGCAAAGGATGCAGGCTGCAAAGGAAGCCAGAGCTATGAAGAATTCATGCTTGTTTTACCTACCGGCGTTGTCCATGTCTCAGAAGTGGCGAGGCGAGTTCTGTAGCCTGGCAGCCGGGAAGCCCTGGCTCTTCTGACTAACGAAGCACCCTGCCCTTCTGCTGATTATCAGCCCTTGCTGGCACACTGAGCATACTTCATGCACTGTCTGCAGGAGACACCGCCAGGAAATTTATATCTCCAAGGATGACAAACAGCCATTAGCTCCATTACAGGCTGATTAAGAGAGACTGAGCCTATCAAGTGGGTACTTGAATCCCCTGGGGTTTCCACCTCTGTTCTAAGCAAAGGAGGGGGAAAGAAATCACTGCAATGTTGAATGTGCTGCACATTTCAGGAAAAAAAAGGTGCACATGCTATACAAAACATAGAGCTTTCCAAAAGATGCCAGGCAGACAGGAACAGGAAGAGGCACTGATCATGAAAAGGTAAAAAGGACTATTTAAAAATACAATACATATCCTTTCCTTGGGGTTAGTCTAAATATGGTTCAGCCTTTATCATTGACATCACTGAATGACTGGGCAACTTTTCAATTTAAAATTTTAAAGTGTTTTGGTTATTATTGGGGGAGGAGGCAGAGAGTAGCAGATAAAACATTGAAAAATAAAGACTATCTTTAATATCTCTGCTCCAAATAAATATTAGGAAGCTGAGTATTGCCATTCCATTTTGGTTATGTTTTCGTCATTACTAGTTCTTCTATTTCTGATCAGCATTTCTGCTCACCTATGCTAACAGAGAAATTCCAAGTATTTTCACCTAATGTCACTAATAATACAAGAAATAACTGTCAAAGGTGGTTAGGGGATTCTACAGTATGTTATAACCCACAGCCAAAGAAATGTGAAGATCAGGAAAGACTAACACAGGAAAACCCATTTCACTTCTTGAATTTGGCTGTGTAAAGATGACTCTCAAAGACACCAAAAAGTGCTTACGCTATCAGGACATAAGGGCAAGCGCAGTGCTGGAGAAATCAGGTGCCAGCCCTTGTGGCTGTCATGACATTAGATGCTGGGGACAGCGCAACTCTGTGTTTTCCCAAATATAGTACAAAGATTTACAGTGACCTCATATGACCTACGATAAAATGAATCCACAGTATAGTTAGGCTCTCCAGGTCTTATGGACAGATTTTTTAAAAACAGTGCATAGTGTTACCATACCCCCAGAGTTGCTAAATTTGAAAGGCCATTTGTTTATTAAGCATTTTTTATGCCATTAGAATTCCTAGTGACAAACCAGCCACAAATTATTTAGAGTCTAATTTCTCATTGTAACAGCTTCTAGGTTTAAGTATTTTTGTTTTGAAGGCAACTTCAAAATTTCCTATAGATATGAGGTTCTTTTATTGTTTAAACAAAACACTTTGTTTATGGTGTCAGTTATAGTTCAGAAATGTTTTCCTCGAAGAAAAGCTGAATTTTTCAGTGATTTTAACTTGAGATTTTTAACCCTGTCATTTCCATTCTGTCACACAATGTTAAAGATATATCACTCTATCAATTTAAAAAAATCATTCTTTATATATATTTTAAAATTTTGCTTGGATTCCATAAGACTGAAATCACTGTGGTTTCCACACCTTATCTACTTGCCCTGATTAAGACCTGCCAACTATCTGGAGTGTCAGCAGCTCAAAATCTAGGACAAACTCACTATTTTTAAGAAAAAAAGAGGAGATAACAGGGAAATAAAGATAATAGAGAGAGAAGATATATCATCAAGGCTGAGATTTGGGTAACGGGTAGCTCAGAAGTGTCGTTTATTGGCAGTGCCTATTGCCTCCTATGAATTTCAGTTATTTGTATTAATACTGTTAGTCCTCAAATGACAAATGCTTATGCTCCAAAAGTTCACTTTATTGGTCATTCGAAACACACTTTTTTTTCATAAATACTAACTGGCTTCCAAGGACAGCCCATTAAAACTCCCTGACTCACAGTGGGATTTATATAAAATCTAATCTTTACCCACAATTCTAAAATCCAGAAAGTTTTGTAAATCTTGTTGTTTTTTGTAAGTTTGGCTCCAAAATGCATTCAGTGTCATAACTTGAAGTGATACGATGCTATTAAAAATCTTTACTTATCCCACTTAGACCAAATCACCATGTTTGCTATAGAAATTCTTAATGTTATAGGTTCTAAGAATCTTCCCAGACCCTGCTAGGGGTGATTCATAGTATGTAGCATGTGCTTTCTATCACCTTTCTTTTTTTTTTTTTTTTTTTTATGGGGAGGAGGAAAAAGGAAGAGAAAGAAAGAGAGAGAATGGGGAGGAGGAAAAAGGAAAAGAAAGAGGGAGAGAGAATAGGAGTATTGCTTTCTTGCCCAGGCTAGAATGCAATTTAGTAATGGGTATTGAAAACCTCTTTTATACTGATAATTATACTTAATGATGTAGTCAGGAAGGAATAAGGGAAGAAGATAACAAACAAACAGCCAACCAATATTTCATTTAAAGCTATGAAATGCTATGCAATTACTGAGGAGTGATTTACTTCCAATTATATAGTCACTTTTGGAATAGGTGTGAGGTGGTAATGTATGTTTTGTGTATTTGAAGTGGAGAGTTCTATAAATGTTTATTAAGTCTACTTGTTCCGGGTCTGAGTTCAAATCCTGAATATCCTTGTTAATTTTCTATCTCGTTGATCTATAGAATCTTTAGCTATTCTTGTTACATTGATCCTTTTACCATTATGCAATGTCCTTCTTTGCCTCTTTTGATCTTTGTTGCTTTAAAGTCTACTTTATCAGAGGCGAGAATTGCATCTCCTGCTTTTTGTTTATTTGTTTATTTTTACTCTCTGGTTGGTAAATCTTCCTCCTTCTCTTTGAGTCTTTGTGTATCGCTGCATGTAAGATGGGTCTGGATGCCGCATACCGATGGGTTTTGGCTTTTTATTCAATTGAAATATATATAACTTTAATACTGGCGTTTGATGCTAGCTGGCTGTTTTGTCCATTAGTTGATGTAAATTTTTCACTGTATTAATGTTCTTTGCTTTTTGATATATTTTTGGAAAGGCTGATATTGGTTGTTCCTTTATATGTATAGTGCTTCTTTCAGAAGCTCTTGTAAAGCAGGCCTGGTGGTGGTGAACTCTCTAAGTGCTTGTTTGTTCGCAAAGGATTTAATTTTTCCTTCGCTCATAAAGCTTAGTTTGGCTGGATAGGAAATTCTGGGTTGAAAGTTCTTTTCTTTAAGGATATTAAATATTGGTCCCCACTCTTTTCTGGCTTGTAGGGTTTCTGCTGAGAGATCTGCTGTAAGTCTGATAGATTTCCCTTTATGGGTAACCTGACCTTTCTCTCTGGCTGCCCTTAGTATTTTCTCCTTCATTTCAACCCTAATAAATCTGGCAATTATGTGCCTTGGGGTTGGTCTTCTTGAAGAATATCTTTGTGGTGTTCTCTGTATTACCTGGAGTTGAATATTACCTTGCCTTGCTAGGTTGGGAAAGTTTTCCTGAATGATATCCTGAAGAGTATTTTCCAACTTGGATTCATTCTCTTCATCACATTCAGGTACACCTATCAAACGTAGATTAGGTCTTTTCACATAGTCCCATATTTCCTGGAGACTTTGCTCATTCCTTTTTATCCTTTTTTCTCCAATCTTGTCTTCTCGTTTCATTTCACTGAGCTGGTCCTCGACTTCTGATATCCTTTCTTCTGCTTGATCAATTCGACTGTTTAAGCTTGTGCATGCTTCGCGAAGTTCTCGTGTGGTGCTTTTCAGCTCCATCAATTCACTTATATTCCTCTCTAAATTGTCCATTCTCGTTAGCATTTCGTCAAACCTTTTTTTAAGGTTCTTAGTTTCTTTGCATTGCGTTAGAACAAGTTCTTTTAATTCACAGAAGTTTCTCATCACCCACGTTTTGAAACCTGCTTCTGTTACTGGAACACACTCGTTCTCCATTAAGCCTTGTTCCGTTACTGATGAGGAATTGCGATCCCCTGTGGAGGGAGAGGCATTCTGATTTTGAGTATTCTCTGCCTTTTTAGGCTGCTTTCTTCCCTTGATTATATATTTATCCATCTGTCGTCTTTGTAATTACCGACTTTCTAACTAGGTCTCTGAGCGGACGTCCAACTTTTTGATTCCCAGCGCCGAAAACTGAGCAATCCACTGCGCCGGCCAAGACTGCGGTGTTAAGATTGATGGTGCCTTTCTGCCCAGGAATCTCCGGACTCTGCACCAAGAACTGCCGCTTTAAGGCGCCAGCAAAACCGCCGCGCCGGCCACAAGAGTCGCACTGGCGACCCGTGGGGCTCCTCCGCTGGGAATCTCCTGGTCCGTGAGCTACAAACATTCGTCCGAAAGTGTGGCGTCCTCTCGTTCTCTGCGCTTTCACTGGGAGCTACGTGCCCGAGCTGCTAGTGATCAGCCATCTTGGATCTCTCCCTCTTCTATCACCTTTCTAAAATAAAATTCTGAATTCCGAAACACAACTGACTCCAAGGGTTTCAGTTGAAGGACTGTGGTCCTTCCGTACATTTTTGCAATTTAAAATGGTAGGTGACAAGTATTTGTGGTGATGGATGTGTTAATTCACTGGATTTAATCATCCCACATTGTACACATGTATCATAATATCACATCATACCCCATAAATATATACAGTTATAATTTGTCAATTTACAATAAAATAAAATGGCAGAAAATAATTATTAATACTATTTTGTCATAGGATTTGCTTATGTATTTAGGAACTAACCATCTCCCTCCCTCACCTGCAAAACTCAAACATCTCCACTAAGAGATAAACAAGAATGGGCAACACAGAAATAAGTACAGAAATCAGAAAATAAATGTTGAGTGTCCACTATAAATTAAGCCCTGTTTAATAACTGCATTTATTGCCCAGGACATAACTGCTTTCCGTTTCTCTGCACTGGTAACTGGCCCCACGACTGCCCCTCCTCTCTTCCTACCCATCATCAGAGGAAGGCAATGCAACTGCGAAAAAGCACAGTAAGTGGACCATTTTCTTCAAGCCCCAGGGAGAATCCACTCCCTCCCTTGATTTAATTCCCACAATTAATACGCGCTAGCTGGGGAATGCCTGGTTATAAAATGTTCACCAGGCCCTTTCCAATGGCTCCACAGATGCTGTGGGCATGGCAGCGGTATCCATGAGTCTAATGTTCTCTATTATGTTTCTAAGTATGGGGCTAGTTCCCATTTTTATTAACCTTCCCATGAGTATTTACTCAGCTTGCCTAGAATTCGGCAAACTTGTTTGAGGCAGGGGTAATTTGGAGCACCTGCATCCAAGTACTCTCAGTGCGATCCCACCTTCGAAAGAAGGATACAGCCCCTCACTGTCTGGGTTTTTTAAGAGAGTGTTTGCCTGAGGTTGGTTGTAGGATGTTTGGGATGCCAGGCCTGTCTGGCTGAGGTAGCAACAGCAAGGCTGCTGTGCGGTCCTGCGTCTTCAAACGCATCACCAAGTACATCTTTCCACAAAAAAAGAACATAAACAACAACAACAACAACAACAACAAACCCTATTAGCAACTGTCTCTCAGCTTCAACAAAGAAGAGAATGTCTTGGCTTCCTAGAAAAGTGCTGCTTACTTCTTTTTTTTTTCCTTTTTTTTTGAGATGGAGTCTCTCCCTGTTGCCTAGGCTGGAGTGCAATGGTGCAATCTTCACTCACTGCAACCTCCACCTCCTGGGTTCAAGCAATTCTCATGCCTCAGCCTCGCGAGTAGCTGGGATTACAGGTGCTCACCACCATGCCTGGCTAATTTTTGTATTTTCAGTAGAGATGGGGTTTCACCATGTTGACCAGACTGGTCTTGAACTCCTGACCGCAGGTGATCCACCCACTTCGGCCTCCCAAAGTGCTGGGATTACAGGTATGAGCCAGTGTGCTGGGTCACATTACTTATTAACTTTCCTACGAGAAGCTATCACTTGCTGGAAGCACATAGGGAAAAACTGATGACAATAGGTGGCAATAATACTCTGCCTTTTCTGCCTGAAATTTGAGCCCAGGAGTAAGGCCAGTTCAGATGGATTCTGTGGAGAACAAGAGCAGAAATACCTCTCCAAGGGGCAGAGCAACTCCCAAATCACAGGCTAAAAAGAACATAGTTTCACTGTTAGAGGATGGATTGGAACGCTTTCTTAAAAAATCAGGCTCTGTTTCTCAGATAGGAGGAGTAAAAGAGTGAACTGCCCACATAATTAGATTGGTTGGTCCAGCGGATCTCTTCAATGCTCAAATAGGCCTATCTGACTATCATTTGAGTTTCTAGCGCCAGAATATTGACTATCAGTGAGAAAGCTTGCTCCCTGTTCATTTTGGAACAGATTCTACTGAAAGTCTCTCTTTTTTTCTTTTTTTTTGAGTCAGAGTCTCGCTCTGTCACCCAGGCTATAGTGCAGTGGCATGATCTTGGCTCACTGCAACCTCCACCTCTTGGGTTCAAGTGATTCTTGAGCCTCAGTTCCTGGGTAGCTAGGGTTACAGGCACCCATCACCAAGCCCAGCTAATTTTTTTGTATTTTTAGGAGAAATAGTGTTTCACCATGTTGGCCAGGCTGGTTTCAAACTCCGACTTAAGTGATCCACCCACCTCAGCCTCCTAGTATGTAATCCCATACTGGGATTACAGGCATGAGCCTCCCACACAGCTGAAAATCTCTTCTAAAAGCATTTGAGCCACTGCTTTTACAAATATAGCTATCAAATACAGATAGTTTTGACAAACAAAGTGCTTGGATATATAACTCTCCAAAGTACTAAACCAAATCCCTGAACTATTAACTAAAAACAGTTGATAGGAGAAAGTTTTGCAACAGGTAGTATTTCCAGGAAGATCTGGGCAAGAAATGTTATACATGTATCCAATGTTCTACTATGTGGATTTTAGGCCAATGCTTACTTAATATGCCTATGTTTTCTATTATGCCTAACTATTCTCCTTTTGAGGTTTCTCTTCTGATTTAAGGTGTGGGAGGGGTCTCCTGAATTTCTTGTTAACATTTGCTTCTCTTCCCTTATTCATGGTCCTTGGAGTGTGCCTCGATCTGTCGCCCAGGTTGGAGTGCAGTGGTGCGATCTCAGCTCACTGCAGCCTCCGCCTCCTGGGTTCTAGCGATTCTTCTGTCTCAGCCTCCTGAGTAACTTGGATTACAGGCACGTGTCACCACACCCAGCTAGTTTTTGTATTTTTAGTAGAGATCGGGTTTCGCCATGTTGGCCAGGCTTTTCTCGAACTCCTGACCATGGGTGATCTGCCCACCTTGGCCTCCCAAAGTGCTGAGATTACAGGTGTGAGCCATGGAGCCAGGCCCACACTTACTCCTGTTTAACAGTATCTTAATGCGAAGCTGTGAAACTTTTCTGCACACCCAGATTGCCTGGTGTCTGGATCTTACAGAAGGTGATGTCCATAAGACACAGTCTTCTGACAAGTTTGGACTTCTGGCCAAGGTGGTTTGGTGAATCCACACTTGGACACCACCCCACTGCTCCAAACACACAGCAATGATGGATAAAATATTAAATAGGTAAACAAACAAAAAAACCACGCGCGCACACACACACACAAATGGCTAGGCCCAAGAAGCTAGATGACCATTTCCATGAATGAGAAAGGAGCCAAAAGCTGAAGGCAGTGGGTGAGGCTTCTGCAGTGTCCTGCTGTACCCAAGGGACAAAAGCAGAGGTCAAGGCCAGATGCGCAGCTCCTATGCAGTGATGGCTCTAAAAGAGCCATCCTGAGAAAGGAGCAGTCAGAGCCAGGCTCTGCTTGAATGGAGAGTCCTGGCTCAAGAAATGAGGTTGGAAAAACAATTGGCTGCTACCTTAGTTCCAGGAGCCATGGCTTTAATAAAGCCTTGACAGGCAGGGAGAGGGTAAGTCTTCATAATCAATAATTAACTAAGCTTCATGCTGGGTCCCTAAATACCGGATCAGCAATATGCCCTCAAAATTGAGCAAAAACTTCAAGATGTCATTAAAAAACCATTTGACCCAGCAATCCCATTAGTGGGTATATACCCAAAGGATTATAAATCATTCTATTATAAAGACACATGCACATGTATGTGTATTGCAGCATTGTTTACGATAGCAATGACTTGGAACCAACCCAAATGCCCATCAATGATAGACTGGATAAAGAAAATGTGGCACATATACATCATGGGATACTATGCAGCCATAAAGAAGGATGAGGTTATGTCCTTTGCAGGGACATGGATGAAGCTGGAAACCATCATTCTCAGCAAACTGACACAAGAACAGAAAACCAAACACTGCATGTCTTACTCATAAGTGGGAGTTGAACAATGAGAACACATGGACAAAGGGAGGGGAACATCACACACTGGGGCCTGTTGGAGGGTGGGGGGCTAAGGGAGGCATAGCAGTGGGTGGGGGAATTGGGGAGGGATAGCATTAAAAGAAATATCTAATGTAGATGATGGGGTGATGGATGCAGCACACCACCATGGCATGTGTATACCTATGTAACAAACCTGCATGTTCTGCCCATATACCCTAGAACTTAAAGTAAAATAAATAAATTTAAAAATATATAATTAAAAACAAGAAAGAAAACCTGACTAGATGGGAAGGTTAGAGGGACAAGGTGGAAGTGACTTCCAAACCATTAAACTATTAGGGAGAGAGAGAGAGAGAGTGAAAACACAACCAAAGGAGCTAATGTTAGGGACCACAATGAGGTGGCTATAGTTAGCAATCATACTTCATATTTCAAAATAACTAAAAGAGTGGAACTGGAATGTTCCTAACATAAAAAATGATAAATACTGGAGGCAATGAGTATCTCTATTACCTTGATTTAATCATTACAAGTTGTATCACTGCATCAAAATATCAGCTGTAACCCATACATATGTATAATTATTACGTATCAACAATAATTAAAAATAATTTTTTTAAAAAACAACCAACAAGCAAACAAAAAAGACCTTCCACTGAAAATGAAGACACAAGTTGAATTCCAAAATATTTTAAGACTGCTAATACATAAAAAGCCCAGGAATGTTATTACTCTTTTTTTCCTTTTTTTTTTTTAGATGAGTTTCACTCTTTGTTGCCCAGGCTGGAGTACAGTGGCGCAATCTTGGCTCACTGCAACCTCTGCCTCCCGAGTTCAAACGATTCTCCTGTTTCAGCCTCCTGAGTAGCTGGGATTACAGGCGCCTGACACCATGCCTGGCTAATTTTTTGCATTTTTAGTAGAGACGGTGTTTCACCATGTTGGCCAGGCTGGTCTCGAACTCCTGACCTCAGGTGATCCGCCCACCTTGGCCTCCCAAAGTGCTGGGATTACAGGTGTGAGCCACCGCACCCGGCCAGGAATGTATTTCTCTTACAGTAACAATGCAGAATAATGAGAGAAAAGAAAGGATCATCTGGGACCCGGGAGTCCACACGACAACACTTACTCAGCAATGAATCTCAAAGTGAATGCACTGGTGGCTGGAAAACCCTATCTCTGTGAAAAGCATAAAAAGAAATCAGGCAAAGTCATAGAGAGAGGGTTCCCTAATATATGAAATATGTTTAGCTTTTCTAATAAAACCAGTTAGTGGAAGAGTGCCCTAAGAAGCAAATTCCGACACCTAAATGAAACTTCCTAGGTGTCAGCCTAGTGTGCCTCAGCGCCAGCATTGAACTCCTACAGAAACCTGCAAGCAGCCCTCTGAGAAGGAGCCTCAACATTGGCCTGGCCCTGCAAAAACATGCTGGGGAAGCTCTGGCCATTGCAGTGAAAAATCAGTTCATCAGACACTTTGACCAGCAGCCTGTGCAGATCTAAGGTCTCTAGAAGGCCTTTTTCCAGAAGACTCTGATTTTCTGAAGGACGATTCTGGACTCTCTTCCTTCTCTTCCAGAATTGAAACCCAGACTGACACCTGTATCTGAGTCCCAGGCCAGGGACTGCAATAGCCGCTTTCATTTTTTGAGCATTGAGTATGGACCAGGTGTGGTGCCTAATTCTTTCTTCATGCATTTATTTCATTTAAACCTTACAGCAAGAATGAGTTTGGTACTATTATTATTCCCATTTTATAGATGAAGAAACTAAGGCTTGGAGAGTTTAAGAAATGTGCCTCAAGATGCACAAATGATAGATCTGGATTTGAACTCCAGTCTTTTTTATTGCAGCATGTTCATGTGTCATCCCTTCATTCTATAATATTTACCAGGAATGGCCAGGCTCAATGTATGGACCCAACTTATTTTTATAGAATCTAATTTTATTGAACTCCTAATTTCAATGCAAAAGCATAATTTCTTTTAAAGCTTCAGGCTTCTGTCTCAATTTGACTAATGAAATGTTTAAAGCTATTCTTTTGCCTTGGCAAAACTAAACAAAACAACCCCTTTGCCCTCAATAGCACTCAATAGTCTTGGTGTGAAAGCAAACATGGTAGAACTTCTGCCTGTAAAAAGCACTGAGATACGAGCCTCTTTCTAAATTCCAGGAGATGGCCGCATTTAAAAATTATTTCTGAAGGAGGACTAAATTATAAATCTATAAATCAAAGCAGAATGATATATAATTACCATTATCTAGCTCAATCTATCACTTCAAGGATTTTTAAAAATAGTTTTCTAGAACTTTACATATACTTTATTGTGGCCAATGCTCAAAAATTATTGAGTTGGCAGCAATGCCACCAGGTCACTGGAATGTGGAGGAAGGCATCTGTTGGACATGGTGCTGACTATTGGCAAAAAAAAAAAAAAGCTTCTGACTGTATCGATCAGCCAAAAGCATAGCCTGTTGCTTAAAGGGCAGTTACAGCTGCTTATGGATTAATCTACTGTTACAAAACCAGCAAACAGGAAAAAACTGGTTCAGAGAAGCCGCTCCAGGAACATACAGCCTGCACAAACTCTCTCTACAAGCCCCCAGTTAGTTGGAAGTGTGATGGATACCATCCCAACAAGACAGCATGTTCCCCTCCAATGATATGACTGGCAGGCTCATGCTAGCCGGACTGGGGGCAGCCTGCTATCTATACTCAAAAAGATGATTCTCTCTAGTAGACTTTAAGAAAGGGTCAGACTACTGTTTTCTCAGATGAGCAATCATGAGCTGCCAACTGGCAGTCTAATCAAATCCAGCCCACTGACGATCATTTGGCCAGGCCAAATCTTGAAAGCTTTAGAGAAGTCATACGCTCTGAGTTTGCCAAAGTTTCCACCACTCTTAATTGTCTCACATTGAGCTACGCACACATATATGGCTTGCCCGGCTCCTGAAAGCATTTGTGCCCAAGTCAGCAGAATGGACTACTGACCTCTAAAATCCCTTGCAGACTCATGATTCTATAAAAAAAAGGGTGGTATGTCTTAACACAGCATAGAAAGGGGGAGAGGTATAGGCTGGATCTTAATGAGCCATTCTTACAGGCTGGCAAGGGAAGCACCCTTTGCAACCCAAAAACTTTCCTCCATAGTCTACCTTTCTGGGATTCATCAAACAAGTATTCTAGGCTCTGCATGACTTAAATTTAAATTGAGAAGCATTTCTTTAGTAAGATATTTGTTAACTTGAGTTACTTCTTATCAAACATGTGTTGATTGTCTCCCTGAAAGACATAGAAATCTTATCAAGGCCTTCCTCATAGCTCCTAAAACACTACTGAGTGCTCAACGATTGTTTTTAGAATGAATACATGACCAGATAAGTGATGGATGAATCAATAAACAGTGTGGTCCAGGCAGAGCCAAAATTCCTAAAAATGCCTAAAAAGCATGTGTTACTTTTTTTCTCTCATTAATCAATTTCTGCCTGATCTCCTTAAGTAGCCTAATGAACGTTTCATTTTCTCCTACAAAAGTATACTTGCCATCGAGTAGTTTTATTTTTTTTTAAGGGTATTAACACATAGGCTTCAGATTAATTGGGAGAATTATTATTTTTCACCATTCTATTTTATCTCCTTATCCTGGCATTCACTGAAAGAAAATTAGAGGTGACCCCGATCTTTCAGATCAGCTTAGGACACCTAGAGCAAAGTGCTGAGTACCCAGAGGGTCATCAATAAATGCCTGATTGATTTAACTAGGGACTGGGTTCTCTGACTTCTCCCACTACCACCATCGTTCCAAGAATCAGGGGTGAGATGCTATCTAAGTTTAATTACAAAGGACTAATCTACTATGCTTACTATTCATGCCACTAAACCTGGCACAGATAACATGAAGCATAAATGCCAGCCATTTAAATGGCTCCAGACGGACTTGTCAAAACCACAGCAAACATCTAGCTACCGTCTTTGAGACATGAGGTCTAGTGATTCCTCCAAGGAGGTTATAGAAAATTCTTGGGAGCCATACAAAAAGGAGATAAAACATTTGCATCTGATGTGAGGGACAATGCCAGGAAAGGCACTGGATAACAATCAAGGTTAACCAGGTTCTAACATAACCACAGGGACACAGGCCAGGAAGGGGAAGCTATGTGGTTGTTCTTAGAGCAGAGCTTTGCCATCTGATGACGGCGATCCCTCCCTGGCTCACACTTCTGCTTTCACTTTCCTTTCCAATTGTCTTTTCATCAGTATTAGTTTCCTGTTGCTACTGTAACAAATTACCACCAATTTGGTGGCTTAAAACAACCGAAATTTACTCTGATGGTTCTGGGTCAGAAATCCAAAATTAGTCTTACGTTAAAGGGCTAAAATCAAGGTGTTCTCAAGGGCTGCATTTCTCCTGGAGGCTCCGGCTTGCTCTCTTCCACCTTCAGGCTCAGTTGCATTCTTTGGTTACAGTCTCATTGCTCCAAAATTTGCCTTCATCATCACATTGCCTTCTCCTCTTTTGACCTTCTTGTCCCTCTTAGAAGGACTCCTGTGATCATATTGAGCCCAACCAAATAATCTAGGATCATTTCTCCTGGATCATTAAGTCAACATCCTTAATGTCCTCACATCTGCAAAGTCCCTTTTGCCATGTAAAGTAACATATTCACAGGTTTAGGGATTAAGATGTGTATTTTTTTTTTTTTTGAGACAGAGTTTTGCTCTTGTTGCCCAGGCTGGAGTGCAATGGTGCGATATCGGCTCACCTCACCTTCCACCTCCCCAATTTAAGCGATTCTCCTGCCTCAGCCTCCCCAGTAGTTGGGATTACAGGCATGCACCACCATGCCTGGCTAATTTTTTGTATTTTTAGTAGCAATGAGGTTTCTCCATGTTGGTCAGGCTGGTCTAGAACTCCCGACCTCAGGTGATCCGCCCGCCTCAGCCACCCAAAGGGCTGGGATTACAGGTGTGAGCCACCATGCCTGGCCGGATCTTTTTTTTGGGGGGTGGCATTCTTTGACCTACTATATCATTACTGTCTTAACAAACTACATGTCATCAAGTCATCTTAATTAAAGTTCCCTCTCCCCAGAAACAGGCTCAGAAACAGCCAAAGCCCCCACCACTACTTCCATAGGTGTACCTGAGGTCTCATGTGCTGAGTGACACACAGAAAATATGGTAGGTGGTGGGAGGAGCGTTGGAAGGGCACCAGTGGTGGACGTTGAGCAGGTAATGAAAGAGAATTTTTCAGGAGAAAATAGTAGAGAAAT
Organism: Aotus nancymaae; assembly: GCF_030222135.1. NCBI lineage: Eukaryota > Metazoa > Chordata > Mammalia > Primates > Aotidae > Aotus > Aotus nancymaae. Next base: position 24,151,298 of record NW_026988454.1, read on the forward strand.
ATAAGAAAGAATGTCAATATAATGGATCTGGGGGATTTCCAATAATCTAGCTCTGTATGGCATTCCAAAACCTGGGTCCAGCATGTTCAGTGGTTTACATGAAAAAGTGTTTAGGTCAATGCTGAATAAAGACTGTATAAAACTCTATGCTAGGACACAAATGGAACCATGTATTGTGTTATTGTGTGAAGTGGGTGGGGGAATCAAATCTCCTTAATTCCTTCATCACTAGCTCCCATCAGGAAAAACATAGCAGAAGAGAAATCCACGAGTCCAGGAAAAATTACAACTAAACTCTGCAAAGATGACATATGTAATACACCTCATTCCAAACTTGTTTGCCCACATTTGGCATGTGGGTTGTAGAGAGCAGGGATTTCACTTTATTTTTAGGATGGTTTGTGGGTAGAGGATGATATTCACCTTGAATAAAAGAAATCACATTTAACCATTTTATGTAAATGCATGAGGTCTTTACTACTTTACTACCCACCTGGGAGACTCTATTATGTTTCTGTACAACCGCTCAAGGTGAAAAAGCAAAACCTCTGAGATACCCTAGACTACCTCAGTACTCCTTCAAGGGAGGGACGGCAAGCAGTCACAAGTGGGATTTCCTTCGTTTCTTGGAGGCTAGCTTGAGCAACCATCTTCCTGGAAGTCATTCCTGCCCCTCCCTACAGTGGGTTTTCCAAGAGACTGTGTTCTTCCACAGTATGGAGAGTGAGAACACAGAGGGGAAAATACATGCCAAGGGTAGGAAGGTCCAGAGTATAGAGCAGAAGAATGTGATCTTGATATGGATACTGGGAGCAGAAACTCAGGAGGGAAGGAGGCAGGAGAGCTGTGCTGGCAGCAATAGGGCTGTTGCAAGACACACGCAGAAGGCAGAGGGGGCTGAGGGCCAGCTGTAGAGCCCTAGCTACAGCCTCAGAGTTGGACGCCATGATTCTTTTTTTTTTTTTTTTTTTTGAGACAAGGTCTCACTGTCACTCAAGCTGGAATGCTGTGGCATGATCACAGTTCACTGCAACCTCAAACTCCTGGGCTTAAGCGATCCTCCTCCTGCCTTAGCCTCCCAAGTAGCTGGGACTACTGGCACACACCACCACAGCCAGCTAACTTTTTTACTTTTAGTAAAGATGGGATCTCACTATGTTGCCCAGGCTGATCTCAAACTACTAGGCTCATGTGATCCTCCCGCCTTGGCACCCCATAGTGCTGGGATTACAGGCATGAGCCACAGTGCCCGGCCTGATGCTATGATTCTTACACAGAGTTTTGATGTTTTTGAGAACATTCACTTGCTGAGAACCTACTATATTATCTGCTCAAAAACATTGACTGTTAAGCATTTATTACTGATATTCTGCTAACAATCTGGGGCTACAAATATAAGAGTGTCTCTCTCCTAATGCAGTTCAGGTAAATGTGAGTCTCAGTAACAAGATCGCCACCAAAAAATAAACCTGAGAAAGGATGACCAGCTTAGTTCACCGCTCCCAACTTGGAAAACAGAACATGCACTAAAAAGACACCATATGAAGACCTAGAGAAATAAAGGGACTTACAGATCTGGCTTGCTGGGGACAACAAAAGTCTTTTCATGCCCAGTTTTGCAGGACTGAGGATCAAGGTTGAATTAACATGTGGATAGTGCTATAAAATATCTGTAATTCATTTGAGATAAATTACTGAATAAGTATAATGAGTAGTAAATTATCTAAATTTATAGAATCTCTGCAAACTGAATCATTCTCAACTATTCTCTTATTCTTTAAAGCACTATTTTAAGAGCCTTCGGTAGATAGTGCTTATACGAGAAATAGTTTGAGCCATAGAAAAACTAAAAAGGAACAAACTTTTCCCTAAGTGACTCTACCTATAACCCACCCACTCAGTAGACAGGAAGGGAGAAGGAAAAGGTTACAGGATTAATGTTAAAATAGCACTGTCAGCATGTAATGATTCACCAGTGTGTTTATCTTTGGAGAGCTAAATTAAGTAGAACCTTCTGGTAACATTCTTTATTTTTATTCTAACAACATTTTTTTCTCCCTTTAAAAACAACAACAAAACCACCTCTAATCCTTTTCATGAAAGTTTTCACTGGGTACTGGAACTAATGTAGGACTCTGTTCCCTTGAAATTTGGATGCAATTTTAAATTTGTCATTTAAAATGTGGCTATTGAAATAAGATACATGGCATGGAACTCCAAGTGAGCATCGGTTTATCAAGACACACCTTATAGCTTGCTCTGTGAAAGTCTGAATTAAAAATATGTTAGCTCATCAGTCATTTGAGTCTGGAAACATTTAAATAATTAAGCTCCAAACACAGCGCCACAGAATTCTCATGACCCTGGAGATGTCCCAGGCCTTGCCTGCTCTGCTTCAATAGAGTTGAAAAGCTCCCCCGGAGCCAAGTAAATGTGGCCCAAAGCCCTAGATTTTGGTTGAATGTTGGAAATAAAGTTACCTTTACTGTTAAAAAGCTAGAAAATCAGAAACCTGCCATGTACACTTCTTCCTTTACCTCATTAGCCTTTAGTGTGTCATTTGACATACTTACTTTAGTTCATATATATTTTGGTGCCCATCCTCTAACTGGACTTACTAATAAGCAACATCGTTCCTTGTCCATCTATATTTTCCATCAAATGTGTCACACCTTATGAAGGTGTCTAAATCTGTTCTTACTATAAGAATCTAAAATTGTCTTGCTTCTAAAACCTGGTTTGAAGATGTAACAGAAAAAGACCGACTTTAGGAAGCTGTATGTTATTCATAAATTCATTATGTAACAGTCTTCATTTCAGAGCTTCCCTCAGCTGATGTGTTTATACAAAAGGAGCTCTGCTAAAACAAGCTGATTAGAATAAGAGGGCTCCTATGATGTCAAACGTCCCCACAGACCTGACTCGCCCCACCTGACAGCCACAGCAGCCAGCAATTCTGTCCTGGTTAATGAGAGCAAAACAGGGCCAAGCACTTGGTACCGGCTCCAGCCCAGTCTCTGTAGCTCAGGCTGTTGGTTCCAGATTCATGGACGGCAAACTCTAGAGGAAGCCCATGTGTGGCCAGCTAGGTGTAGGCCAAGGCCAGCACTGAGGCTGAAGCCCGGACTTGCTCCCTGGACCATAATCAAATCAGGGGCATTTCCTACTCACTTCCCCTCCAGCAGCAGCAATACCCAGTTTTCATTCTGTAGAGAATGAGTGGTGCTCAATCTCCACCAGCCACTGTGTATTGTTTCCGCATTCCACCAGAATACTTTCATTGGTTCTCAACACAGGTAATTAGCCTTTAGTGGCTTTTCAGGTGAACAGCTGCCAACAAATTTATTCGACTGACACTCACTGAGCACCGGCATAAGCCTGGCATTGGGTAGAGCGATAGGTGAACTCCACAGTGAACAAGACCCTGCTCTGAGACGTCATAGTGTGTTTGGGGATCATACAACTGCAATGTCAGTGGTTTCCATTCATAGTACATATCGACTCTCCCTTCTTCAAAATGTTTGGGACCAGACATAATGAGATATCTTGGGGATGGGACCCAAGTCTAAACAGGAAATATATTTATGTTTCATATACACCTTATGTATGTAGCCCGATGGTAATTTTATTCAACATTTTTAATAGTTTTGTATATGAAACAAGGTTTGCATATATGGAATCATCAGAAAACAATGGTATCACTAGCTCATGTCAGTTCTCAAAAGTTTCAGATTTTGGAGCCTTTCACATTTCAGATTTTCAGATTAGGGATGCTCGATCTGTAACTGATAAAAACAGACAAGTAGAATACTCTTTTAAAAGGCTAAGGCTACTTTGGAGCCTTTAATCCATAGTAAGGTCAGCAGAGAAAAAGTATGAATTAGAATATTGTCAAATACAAGAGCTTGGAGAAATAGTTGCTATGATAATAGAACTCGTATGTCGCCTTCGTGTTTTCAAAGTGAGAGAACGTAGAGGAAAGTATCCAGTACAGGGCCTAACACATTCATTATTTCCCTATAAACTCCTCATGGGCACCCAATATTTGAATGAATCAATAATTTAATCCAATAATGTAGGAATCATCTTATAAACATTTCAGTGATCTACATTTATCACATCTTCTAGCTCTGAATATAAACAAAGATATAAAGAACTTCTATAGATAAAATTAGGTTTTATTTAAATTGCTTAACCAAAGTTTCTATCATTTGGCTTTTGAATGAATGAATGCGTACTCAAGATATGGAAAGAATATTTACATTTAATCCCAAAATAAACTTGCTCTGCTGTTAATGCTGAACTGAGAATCTCTTCTGTAATTATTTGAAGGAGAAATGAAGATATGCCAGTAATCTCCACGAAACATAGATACTGCTTATCAATCACCCTACTCATCCTTTCACTTTCAACTGAGATTCCATTTTTCTAGAAAGTCTTCTCTGGCCTACCGAGACCAGTTAGACACCCCCCGTGTTTCCTGCTTGAGATCCTGACCTTCCATCATCCAGCATAGCAACTGCCTTGCCACTGCTCTGCAGCCCCCACAGGCCTTCTTATGATGAAAGGGTCATAATTTGCTTTGAATTTCCAGCATGTAATACACAACCACACAACCTGATGCCCAGCAGATGTTCAATAAATACCTGTTCAATTAGTTTACATATGAAATAGAATTTTTCCACTCAAATAGATAATCTTGTGGGTTTTTTTTTTTTTTGAGGTAGGGTCTTGCACTGTCACCCAGGCCAGAGTTCATGGCATGATCTCAGCTCACTGTAGCCTCAACTTCCCAGGCTCAAGTGATCCTTTCACCTCAGCCTCACGAGTAGCTGGGACTGTAGATGTGTGCCACCATACCTGGATATTTTTTAAATTTTTCGTAGAGACAGGGTCTCACCATTTTGTAGTCTGGGTCTCGAACTCCTAGGCTCAAGTAATCTGCTCACTTCAGCCTCCCAAAGTGCCAGAATTACAGGCATAAGCCTCCATGCCCAGATAAGAATCCCGAGACAGGGATTCTTAACAATAGCTAATTTGTATAATGTAGACAACGAATTTGGAATAAATTGGGGATAGGACCCAAGTCTAAGTAGGAAACGTATTTATGTTTTACATACACATAGCCTAAACATAAGCTCTAAAGATGGCAGGGAGGCTTTATAGATGAGATGGGCAGACAGAGGGAAGGATATTACTAGGTTAATGGAAACAGCATAAACAAATGACTGGAAAGAGGATGAGTGGCCAAGTCAAGGGAATGGCCCCTATAGAGTATCAGTCGATGTGAATAGCGCCCCCTTGAGTACAAATCCTAGTGTGACTGGGACATCTTGGAGTTAAGATTTTACCTAAGCTTTGGATGGAAAAATCTCATTTAATTGGGGTTACCTACCTCTTCTTATGCTTACCTTTTCCTAGAGTCAGGTAAAGCTCCAGAAAACTTGTTAAACAATAGCAAACACACAAGGGATCTGAATGGAGAAGACGGTTTGTCTTACCACTGGAGTTATCCAAGCCTGTCCATTACATTTGCAGGGACTGGGGCAAGCGTACAAATGGAAGCCCCCAATCCCATATGCCTAAATATTAAAAGCTATAAATCAAGCTAACAAACTATTAGTTACCATGTGTTCTATCCTCCAGTCTTAACCAATACTCCTTCATAATAATATAGAACATGGTGGCACCGAGAGAGTTGGCTCCTGGCCTGAAGCCCCCACTTCTCTGAGCACTCCGGTTCTGCCCCATTCTGTCAGAGTCTGCATGCACCTCTCACATCCACAAATGCACTTCTGTCAACACAACCCATGCCCCGGCTAACCCTCGGGTCTAGGGAGACCAGAAATACAATCTGCCTTCAATTTCCTAAAAATAGATCTAGGGAAGTGGCCCAGAAGACCCTGGAAGTGGACAAATTCCTTGTTTGGACCAGGAATCCTAGGGCCCCAAGTAACCAAGACATAGCATAGGAAAGGGGGTCTGGGCTCCAGGTGGATCCACATCCCCTTCCCTGGGAGAGACAGGTAACTGGAGGAGGCCAAGGCGGCACCCACAGCAGGGAGGCCCCTTATGCCCACACAGAAGTGCATCATTGGGATCGTCATCTGTCACCACTGGAATTCTCTCAGATGTCCTCAATTCCATTTGGTCTGCATGGCCCTAGGGAAGAGGTTCACAGAGGCCACTGTTGTGTCATGCCTCCTTCCTGAACTCACATTTGCCTCAAGTCTGCAGCCTCTCTGGGCTCTGTTCATGCTGCTCTTGGAAACATTCTGCTGCTCTCACATAACCCCAGGCTGGGAAAAAGACCACCTTAGTGCCCTCCTGGTCTCACATGTTCTTTGCTCCTGTGCCAAGCTGTGGAACAGGGAACTTGATGACACTGTCCTTGGCCACCTACCTGGAACTCCTAGAAAAAACAGGAAGTTTCTCTTTCTTTCTCAACATGCTTCTCAAAGATGCGAGGTCATTCCAGGTACTTAAAAGTACCCTGAAATGGTCCACCTCCATGCTTTTCTTTAAAGAATTCTTCCTAACCTTTTATCTTGTGCCTGGCCTACACTTTTGAAACTTAAAAGTCAGGAGCTGACTTGATTGTTCTCTGCATTCAGCTCTGTCACCTTCTCCTAAGCAAATGAACATGGAATGTCTCAGCTGATGGGGCAAAAGGAAGCATCACAAGGCACAAAGAATTACGGAAAAAAAAAAAACACCTGTTAATATTTCAAAATATTGTCTCAAACACTTACATACAATTATCTTAAGAAATGCTATCCTTCTTTTACAAGTATAATTCTACTTGGCCCACTGTCAGTAGAATATAACGTTGAGTTCTCATGGTAGTGGGTATGGATTTGTTCTGCTTCATTTGTGGTCTCTGCCAGGCCATCTAGTGACACACGTCATGTGCTGGTAAGATTGCCATTGGGGTGGGGAATGGGCTGAGGCCACACAACAGGGCAAAATTAATCCATACAGGAAGGCATCATAATAGACCCTTCAGTGGAAGCGTCTAGAGGCCTGAACTTCTTTACCACAGAAATTCAGCTATTAAAACATAAGGCTGTTTCTTTCTTAGATCTTCAGATATAACACCTAAGACAGCATGTTCCTGTACATAGAGAGATAGAAAGAAAGTCGTTGAACTCCTGGAGTGATATTTAAACTAAAAATTTCACTGAATAGTGTTCTCTTGGTGTTTTCTTCCTTTCTCTTTTTCAATAGCACCCACTTGTGATCGCAAATGCCTATTTACTGTGCAATCTAGGATGCTGTAATTAGCTTTCTAACACTGATCTTACATTAAGTCACGTAAATAGCATGGAGGAGGTGAAATGCTATGTTCCTCTTGATGAGTGTCTTAAAATAACAGACTTAAGCAGCCACAGGCTGACAGACATTTGCTGTAAAAGCACATTTGAAGTCACAGACTGGCATTCTCCTCTGAATAAGTCCAGAAGCTCATTAGGCCTTGTATGAAACCCTGTGATGTTTTTATGAAGGTGGGTCCTCCAGCTTCACGGTGGTGAGTTCCTAAAAGTCATCTGCAGCACATGAAAAACTTTAATGACTCTAAGACCAAATATGGGAAAATACCAAACTAAAAATCAGTTTTACAAAAAGACGTAGATATTGATGAATGTAAGACACCTAAAACTCCAATTCTTATGTAAATCAAAATTTATTTAATTTTTTTTTCAAATTTATTTTTAAGTAAGTACATTTTTGTTTATCACTAAGTACAAGTAAACCAACAAATTTTAAACTTTGCTACCACGAATTTTAATTGCTGAGTACAGACTTTTTGTGACTGTAATATTCTGTAATAAACTCAACCTGGGCATGGTCATTATATTTTTAGACACATTGCTGGTTTAGGTTACATTTTGTTTAGGAATTTTCCATCTACTTTGATAATTGAGATTAGTTTGCCATTTTCTCTTCTCCTATTATCCTTGCCTGGTTTTAGAATGAGCTGGGATATGTGTCATCATTTTCTGTAATATGATATAGTTTGCATAAGATTAGTGCTATGGACTGCATTGTGCCTCCTTCCCTAAATTTATATGTTGAAGCCCTGACTTCCAGGATCTTGAAATGTGACTGTATTTGGAGACAGGGCCTTTAAAAGAGAGGATGACATTAAAATGAGGCTGTTGAGTGGGTCCCACTCTAATCTGACTGATGTTTGTATAAGAAGAGGAAATTCAGACACAGAGACAACAGAAGTGAATGCACAGAGGAAAAACCACCTGAGGGTACAAGACAGCAGCTGCATTAGTTTGTTCTCACATTGCTAGAAAAAACTACCTGAGACTGAGTAATTTATAAAGAAAAAGGTTTCATTGGTTCATGGTTCCACAGGCTGTGCAGGAAGTATGGCTGGGGAGGCTCAAGAAACTTGTAATCATGGCAAAAGGCAAAGAAGAGGCGGGCACGTCTTACATGGCGGGAGCAGGAGGAAGAGAGCAAAGAGGGAGGCGCCACACATTTAAACAACCAGATCTCGTGAGAACTCAGTCCCTATCATAAGAATAGCAAGGGGGAAATCCACTCCCATGATTCAATCACCTCCCACCAGCCCCCTCCTCCAACACTCGGGATTACAATTGGATATGAGATTTGGGTGGGACACCAATCCAAACCATGTCAGCAGCCTTCTGCAAGCCAAGGAGAGATACCTAGGAAGAGACTATACCTGCTAACACCTTGATCTTGGCCTTCCAGCCTCCAGAGCTATGAGAAAATTAATTTCTGTTATTTAAGCCACCCAATCTGTGGCATTTTGTTATGGCAGCACTAGCAAACGCATACAATGAGAATGAATTGTTCCTTGAAGGCTGAATTGAACTCATAAAATCTTCAGAGTCTTATGAAGCATTTTGATCAAGGATTCAAATTAGCTAATAGTTATAGGTCTTTTTAATTTTTTATTTGGTCGTAAGCCAGTTTTGGTAGGCTACACTTTTTAGGAACATGTACATTTCATCTGTTTCAAGCTTATCAAGGTATCAAATTGTTTATAATATCTTCTTGCTACCTTTTAATCTCTACACCTTCTACAGGTGTGTTCCTTTTTATTTCTTTTCTTTTTTTCTTTTTTTTGAGACAGAGTTTTGCTCTTGTTGCCCAGGCTGGAGTGCAATGGCTCAATCTCAGCTTACCGCAACCTCCGCCTCCTGGGTTCAAGCAATTCTCCTGCCTCAGTCGCCCACGTAGCTGGGATTACAGGCATGGCATGTGCCATCATGCCCAGCTAATTTTTTGTATTTTTAGTAGAGTCGGGGTTTCACTACGTTGGCCAGGATGGTCTCGATCTCTTGACCTCGTGATCCACCCGCCTCAGCGTCCCAAAGTGCTGGGATTACAGGCGTGAGCCACGGTGCCCGGCCTCTTTTTATTTCTAGTATTTTGTGTGCTTTCTTCTCTCTCATGGGTATTCCCAGGTGTGTCATTTTCATCAGTCTTTTCATAGAATCGACTTTTAATCTCGTTGATCCTCATATATTTGTTTTCTATTTCATGAATTCTTACATTTATCTTTACTATGTTCTTCCTGCTTTCTTTGGGTAGATTCTGAGAAAGCCTTGCTCTGAGGACTGACATTTGGGACATCTGGTTTTCAAATGCTACTCTGCAAGACTCTACGGACACTCTGGTGGTGTCTCAGAGGTTAGAGTCACTCGTGCACATTGAGAATGTTCAGATCTTTTAATCAAAGAAGCTCTACTTTGATCGCTTTTACATGTTGGGCTTCTGTAAAATTTGGAAAAAAAATGATTCCATTTTCTAAAAAGAAAATGTTTAAAAAAATTTGAAGATGGCTGAATGACCAGGCCAATGAGGTTTGTTTCTCTGATATCATAACTTTTAGTACTCATAGACACTAATATCTCTATTGACAACATAGTACCACCTGATAGCTAGGGAAAATCTTTCCCTATTTGTCAATGCCAGAACCTTTCTAAATTGGGATCTGTAATTCTATCTACTTGCACAAGATCAACAATCTTAGGTATAAAAAGGCGTTAGAAGATCTTTCACCACCAGTAGTATTTAGAATTTGTGCTGAGTATTATACTAATATTTTATTTTTAATAACCCTTTAGGTAGAGTTCCCATGGGATGGTTGAAAGAACAGTGAGTCTCAATTTCAAAATAGAAAACTCTTACCTTCAAATATCTCATTCATTTGTTGAATATGTCCACAAAAAAGTATCTCACCTTCTTTTCTCAACAAACTCTGGACTTAATCCTTTCATTTGCCCCAAGAATACTCACTGACAGTGTTTGCAGTTGCTGTGTTTGCCCCGAGATAACTTTGCCACAACATATCTTGCTTTTATTATTATTATTGCATCGCTCTAGTATATTGACTTTGGAAATAAAAGATATTATTCTATTTATAGCATTCTGTTTTTAGTGGTGGTATTTCCGTTTACAAAATGTGGTAATTCTTGATAGCTGAAAATGTCAAATCCTAGAAAACACACAGCATTCCCATGTCTACGCTGATGTCAACATCATTGTCAAACAGTTGTTGGCCGAAGATTCATCTGATGAATCTGATTTTTCCAAAATAGATTATTCTGATGAGTCAGATGATTCTAATGTTAGTTCTGTTTAGAAATAACTCCAAGAACAGTTTTTATATTCTATTTTCACACTGAAAATCAGTCAGATTTGCTTCAGCCTCACAGAGCATGTTTATGTAAAATTAAATGAGCACTGGCAGTGAGCTGCACCTTTTTTTCCAAATGGGAAAGAGTTAATCTAATCTTACATGAGGAGCTAACAGGCTTTTGACACAATTATTCCATTATAGTTCACTACAAACCATTTCATGTTACTGAGAGGTAAGTTACAAATAACATCAGATTGTCTTTATTAATATAAAACTTTGGACAACATAATGAGGTAGGAGGCAGGACTCAACTCCAAAGGCCAGAGCTTGAACACTGGACCAGACTGAGGACTAGCTAAAATAGGGCGGGGCAGAAGCAGTTTCCAATTAGACACTCCCACCAGTGTGCCCTGTCAGTTTACCATCGCCATGGCAACACCTGGGAATTACCACCCCTTTCCATGGCGACGACCCAATGACCCTAGAGTTATTACCTCTTCCCTAGGAATTTCTGCATAAACCGCCCCTTAATCTGCATTCAATTAAAACTGGGTATAAATATGACTGCAAAACTGCCCTGGGCTGCTACTCTGCCTACTGGGGAGCGTGCTTTGCAGCCTCAGTCACAGAGCTGAAACACTGTCTCTTCAATCAAGCTGTTCTCCTCTGTCTCGGGGTTGCCTTTAAATTCTTTTCTGGGCAAAGCCAAGAACCCTTCCTGGGCTAAGCTCCACTTTGGGACTTGCCTGCCCTGCGTCAATAATTAATCTCACATCAGCCTTTGATTCCATGGACAAAAAAATGTATGGATTTATCTATATGATTTCACATAGATAGATACTCTGTAAATGTTACTTGAATGTTGGTATCATCTTTAATTGCAAAAAATTTAAAGTGTGATGGTTTCTTAGAAAAATAAAAAAACATTCAAATGCTTTAGAGCAGGACTATTAGTTACAACCCTCTCTCTCCTTCTCTCTCTCTCTTTCTACACTTGCAGCCAAGTAATTTGATTTAATGTTTAGAATAATTATCATGTCTTTCCACTAAGGCAAACAGATGACTGTCTGTCTTTATGCAGTTGATGTGGACCAGGAATGGTAATTAACTAAACTTGCTAGCTAATTATCACCAGAAAAAATAACAGTAACAAAAAATCTCCATTGCTGAGATAAAAACTTTTCTTCCATTTAATATGATGCATAAGGCCAGGGTCTCATCCAAGCACATGATAATGTGTTTCCAAAGTTTATAGTTTGTTTCAAAGAAGAAAAAAAAATGTGTCCCTGTCATGAAGTGCTAGAGGTCCCAGCTTAAAATCCCTGCTGCTGGGCTCATCCACTTTCCATTTAAACATTCGGTGCTACATCAATTCCCCAGCCAAATCTAATTTGAAACAGAAATTACCTAAGAAGTCTTATTCTTCCACATCATTTTGAGGGGTTGGGGACAAAATTGCCCACCGATTTCATTTGCGCACAAGTATTTTTTGAGCATCTATCAGGTGCCACGCCTGGTGATAACCAGGGAGGATCCCTGCCTTCATGGAGCTTGCTTTCTGGTCCCAATTAGTCTTTTTCAGAACACAGTGTTTGTAAGATGACACCATCAGATTCCTGTATGTTCCCTGAGCTACAGGGCCACAGTGTGGTGTCCTGCTTGGTATGAGGCACTAGCATCTCTGTTTCTGAATCCAATTCCTCACTCCTGAAGCCCTAGTTAACTGCAAATCTGGCTTCCTCGTTCCGATGCGTCATCCTTGTACTGCCTAAAGTCTCAATTTGTACTTTGTGATTTGGCCTTGACCAAGTCAGCCTTTCCCTGGAGACTGGAATTCTGCTTCCAGCCTCTTCCTGGTAGCTGGAATCCTGCTCCAATGGACAGACCTGCTTCCAGACAGTGACTTCTTACCTGGGTTTCCAGCACCTTCTCTCCCTCAAATTCCCTTCCTCCATGTTCTTGCTGCATCATGGTACAGATGCGGTCCCCACCACACTGAGCCCCACTCTCTGTCCCTGCAGCCTGCTAGACTCTTCCTCTGGTCCCCATTGGTGTACAGGTCTACTGTCAGGCCTTGGTCCTGCCTGTCAGCAACTCCATAATTGCTGCTTACATAGTCACGTGTGCCCCCAAAACTTGAGTTAAGACAGACAAACTCATAGAAGTGGGACTCTTTTATCTGGGTAGGACCAGCCAGGCTCTTGGTGTTTAGAGGAGAATGCCAGCATCGGGGAAACTCTTCCCACTCCCCTGGTTTCCAGCCTTATGTTCTTCTCCTCCCTGGTGCCTGAGTCCTAGTCTTTATTACCTGCCCATTACTTGGGTCCCAAAGAAAGAAACTTCTCGCCCCAACTCAGCCACTCCTTCTAACCCTATACTTGTTCCTCCTCTTGACAGCGTGGCTAAAATGATTACCCAGATCTCGACACTCACTGGGCCAAGTTTTGTGCATGAAGAGGTCACTGCACTGATAGACAATACACATTTGCTCATTTCTTACAAACAAGTACTAGAACTTGACCGACATTTGTTGAATAGTGACATCAAATCCTATACATCAGGCTTCAGTTTGGACCTTCTGAGGTCTTCCAGGCTGAATGAAAGTGTTCCTTATGTTCTCCAGGGAATGCCATCAGTAAAGGCAGCCTGTTCTGATGCCATGACCATAGGCAATGTGATGCCTTATTTGAATTAGATGCTGTTTGTTCCACTGTTTATCTTTTTTCTTCTAGAACTGAGGCTACTTGAACTTCCCTTGAAAGTTCAGGCCTCCTGAGCAGCTGGGCCCAATCTTTTCTGTACAGTGGAGGGATGCAGGATGCATCATCCTGCGCTAGGAGATGCAAAATGAAGTCTATTCCACTGATCTCTGTTCATATCCAAGTCTCCAGTTTTCTGGTCCCAGTCCATGAGGGGCCTCCAAAAATACAACCACAGCCCCAAGAAGTGGTTCTAGTCAAGAGTTAACATCTTTAGCATGATGCAGGGTAAAAAGAATATAGCTCACAGGAGGTGGTGATGGGTCACAGCTGTTTGGCACAGGATAGCAGTGGGACATACTGGCATAGGAGGTATTCACAACTAATAGGCAGACAGGGATAGAAGGCAACTTCAGGAAGATAGCCTGCCAATGGGTAAAAGAGCCTCAACCACCATTTATAAATCCATCGTTTTACCAAATTTTTATTATGAATATCCTGAGTGGCAGACACAGGGCTAGGAAGAGAAAGTATAGAGATCAATAAGACACCATTCCAGCCCTCTAGAGCCCCTCAGGATCTTGGAAGTCCTCCTCTGAATGAATTCTGATTATGCTAGGTTCCTCTCTGGATATGACGCCTGGCACCTATTATAGTAGTCCAGGTGGTATTTTCCAAACAATGAATCAACCAATCAACAAATGATTGGCATCTAGCATGTAGTGAGCAAATATATTTCCATACCGATGTCCAAAATCTTTGGGTGTGTAAGTGTCAAAATCAAGCTTCCGGTTCTGGGAAAATTACAGTATTAGGCAGATAATATCTACAGTCTCGACTTTAGCCCTCGCTCTTGCCATGCCGACACACTGCCTTCCAGGCAAGACAAAGGTGTCGCACAGCTGCGTTGCCGCACCTTTTCAGATTCTTGTCAGACTCTCTGCTTTTCTGATTAAGTACAAACATATCATTGTGTCACTCAGCAACTTTAGGATAAACTTTGAGAGAAGGTAAACCAAGTTTTTACCAACCATAAAAGTTAGAAAGGGATCATATTGTCATTGTAGACAGTTCTGAGCAACAACCTGAGAACTGCCGCTAGCATGCGTTTCTGTAACCCACTCTCACACGGTGCAGGTGCTGTCATCCACTAAATCACGGTTAGTAAAAGGGACTTAATTTTCTGGATTCACAGAGATGGACGGATTGTGGAGGAATACTCTTTATCACTACCGTGGTCATGGTGAAGTCACAGATACCAAATCCTGGCTATCATGGCAAGAATGGTCACCCCACAATTACATTCTAAGACAAGAATAGAAATTTAATTAACTTCTAAATTCTCTGAGAAGTCTTCACATCCCAAACAGAAGCAGTCAGTATGATGTTCCTAATTAAAGTATACGAATGGTGACTGCAAGTTTTAAGTGCTTCAGGGTTTGAAATTAAATTGTGAAAGTTATTATTTATATATTTTTATACCTAAAATCTCTGTAGCCTTTTTTCTTTCAATACTACTGAATCCTTCAACAAAATCTCGGCAAAGCCATCAATTTTCCCATGCTCTTTTCCTACTGCCAAACATATCACATACCTATTTAAATAGAATACTAGAAGAATGAAATATTTTTGTTTAGCTAAATAATTTGGAGAGCTAAATATGCCATATTTAGCAAGCATTTTCTTATCTTGCTCCTATCCTTTAATATTATATTATAAACAAACTCCCATATCATGAAAACTGTTTACAAATATGAATAATAACCTATAATTTCTATCATTTACTTATTCACTTCCCTATTCATAGATATGAAGGTTGTTCCCAAGTTTTTTTTTTTTCACTGTTATACATGACACTAAGATGGATATAATTATAAATCCACACCTGATCATTTTTCAGGAAAAAAGTTGCAGAAATAAAATTGCAAAATAAAAATGAATGAGAGTTTTTAAGATTTATAACTAAACAAATTGTTTCCAGGTACCTGCCATTGGGTCAAATCACCTGCTTCCTGTCTTCCTGGTGTCCTGCTTGTCCTTGAGAATTTAGAATCTAATTTTTCTATTATCTTATTCTCCTTCTGGCTCCCTCTCCTCGTGGTTTGTTTCCTAGGGTATTTTGTAATTTTGACTTCTGAACTCATGTTTAGTTGAGCAATGTATGGGAACTGCAGGAAACCTGGGCTGAGATTCCATTTCCAAAATGATTTGCTCTGAATTGTTCTGGGTGCCCCAAAGTGCTCCGACTAGAACCACTTTCAGTTATTAGTTTGGTTTTGGCATTACAGACTTAAACAGGTGGTGTAAATTCTAGCACCAAACCCATGTGAGGGTGTGGATTGTGGTTATGAATTTTTATGAGAGTGATAGATTTTTTTTCTACCTTTTTCTCTTACTGAGGGTACAGCCTTTTGTCCAGAGTTTATGTGACTCACTTAGGCATTAAGACCCAAGACCTTCATGCCAATGCTCAGGATTCTGCCTTTAGCCATCCCCATGTATAACTGCAAAAAATACACTGGGTTCATCTAAGTCATAGCCAAGGACAGGATAACTTTCTTTCTTTTTGGCGGGGACAGGGTTCTCACTCTGTCACCCAGGCTTGAGTGCAGTGGTGTGATCATGGTTCACTGCAGCTTCGACTTTCCCAGGCTCAGGTGATCCTCTTGCCTCAGCTTCCTGACTAGCTAGAATTACAGGCACCCACCACCATATCCTGCTAATGTTTGTATTTTTTGGTAGAGACAGAGTTTCGTCACGTTGCCCAGGCTGGTCTCAAACTCCTGGACTCAAGTGATCTGTATTTGTGATACAGCAATAGATAATTAATCCACATATCCTTCATCCTTCCCGTCATTCCTCTTGTTGCAATGGAAAAGGAGCTTCTCCTCTAGGCCACCATGTGCAGGAAAGGTCCTTTCTCACCTTCCCAGGTCTTACTGAGTAACCCCGAAACAAGCAACTTCTCTGAGCTCACGCCTAACTGGTGGGCTCCTCATGCTGTTTCATCACACCTGTCCGCTCACCCCCTTCCTTGTCTTGACCTTCTGAAGTGCTGGGATTACAGGCATGAGCCACCGCCCCCGGCCAGGAGGATAACTTGATACAGTCATCTCCATATAGTCAAAGGAGCAGAAACCAGATAACCCTCATCCCCTGTCCACACGGAGACTCGGGAACAAGGGTAAAGTTCTAGAATATTTAGCCAAGCCCTGAGGTTGGCCTTGGCTTCAGTGCCTGCTTATCACTCTGGTGTCCAGCTCCCTCTGGTTTTAGCCCTGAGGAATTTCCCACACTTTTCCAAAAGTTAGGCTAGACATTTAAAGAATATATCTGTTTTTGAGCTCCTGATTTGTAGGTGTTCCATAATGGAAGATTTTTATAGGATATCTGGTCTGCCGTGTTGCCAGAAATGGTCCCTTCTGTAATCTCAACACCTCGTGTCACTCTCTTTCCCACCCTGGAAGTTTTAGCACACAGCTCCCAGTTTACCTTCCCCTAGGTTTCCTTAGCACTCTGGGTCACTTCATTTGTGTGCCAACACCTAAGCCTCTCAATTATTTCACCTTCTTGTCTTCAGAGACATTGATCTTCACGTTCCTTCAGCCACCCACACCATGGTTGGCCTGGACCAAGTGACTCCCTTCTAAAGACCTGAATACAGCAAAAGAAATGTGATATCACTTTTGAGATGAGGCTACAGAAAGATCATGACTCTCATCTTGCTTTCTCTCTCTTGATTTTCTTTCTGGCTCACATTGAGAGAAGACAGTGGCCGTGTTGTGAGCTGCCCAATGCAGAGACCCACGTAGCAAGAAACTGAGGGTGGGCTCCAACCCGACAGACCCTGGGGAACTGAGGTCCCCAGTCCCACAACTCACAGAAAACAGAACCCTGCCAACAACTACGTGAGTCAGCCTGGACGCAGCTCCTCCCGGCTGAGCCAGCAGATGACTGCAACCCTGGCGCATACCTTGATTACAATCTGGGAGAGATCCTGAGCCAGAGGTCCCAGCTAAGATGTGCCTGGATTCCTGACCCACAGAAACAAATGTATTTCCTAAGCAGCTACACCGTAGGGTAGTTTGTCATGCAGCAATAGATAATGAATACACATACCCACTCATCCTTCCCGCCGTTCCTCTTGTTGCAGTGGAAAAGGGGCTTCTCCTCCAGGCCACCCTCTGCAGAAGAGGTCCCTTCTCCTCACCTTCCCAGGTCTCATTGAGTGACCCCCAAAGGAGCGCCTTCTCCGAGATCATGCCTGATTTGGGGGGTTCCTCGTGCTCTTTCATCAAGTAACGTCCTTTACATATGAGGACATCATATACAATGTCTCTTTCCTTATCTCTCTTATATATAAGAATCTACTTAAAAACTATACACGTAATAGGGCAATTTGCAAAAATAGGTGTTTTTGCTGTTCAGGGGGATACTTTGCTGTTGTTGTTTTGTGTTCTACTAAAGACTCACCCTCCCTGCAAAGCAAAATGTTTTCCTTCCTTCAACCAAGACCTCCTTTGGCCCATAAGTCTCCTTTATGCAATTTTTTGACAATAAAAATAGTATCAGTCCCCTCACACCTTCCTTCTTCCAGCAGCCCCCAGTATACTTTTCCCCTCTCATTTCCATAGCAATGTTACAATCAGAAAAGAAGTTTTAGAGCGGGTCATGGGGGATCATGCCTGAAGTCCCAGCACTTTGGGAGGCCAAAGTGGGCAGACTGCTTGAGCCTAGGAGTTCAAGACCACTCTGGACAATATGGCAAAACACTCTCTCTACAAAAAACACAAAAATTAGCCGGTGTGGTGGCGTGTACCTGTAGTCCCAGCTACTCAGGAAGCTGAGGCAGGCGGATGGCTTGAACCCAGGAGGCGGAGGTTGCAGTGAGCCGTGATCACGCCACTGCACTCCAGCCTGGGTGACAGAGCAAGACCCTGTCTCAAAAAAAAAAAAAAAAAAAAGTTTTGGGGGCTAGAATTCTGAGGATAGAGGGGATATGGGCAAAAACACAGATCACAACAGGCATTTTAGAAACTACGTTATTCCACCTGGTCATCGTCTTCTCCCTTATCTGTGAGTTGTTTTCACTTCTGACCCCTTTCTTCTTCATCATCTTCCTCTCCATTGTTATAACTGTCTTCATCCACCACTTCTGCACTCACATCTTCCTCTTCTCCTTCCTCCTCCTCCTCCTCGTCCAGGCCCTCCATCAGCATCCACGTTAAGGGCAACATTTTATAAAGGGCCCTTTTCCTCCTTTTCCTGTTAGCAAGAGTGATCTTGTATCCAGCTTGGCAAGCAGGGTATAGGCTGGATTTCGACCCCATTCTTCCCCACAGTCAATGCTCTTGGGCAGTAAACAACCTACACACCCTTTTACGGCTACTGTGCTCAAACCTTCCCACGGGGAAAGCGTAACGCAAGGTGTCTGCTCTCTGGACTTCTGGATTCCTTTGCCTCCCTGAGGAAAGTTAAGGGCCAAGAAGAGTTGACTCTAACTGGATCATCCCAGAAGGTGAAACACGGAGGATAAGGCATTGAACTGACAGAGCAGAACTGCTAAATCTGCTGTGACTTCCCCATCCCAGGCCATGAGGATGGAGGTCTGGGGACCCCTCTCCAGCTGTCATGGACCCTGCACTTGATTGCAGTGGTTCCTTTGTGAAGGAGCAACAGTGAACGAGGCTCCTTCCCTCTTTGCACTTGGACTACAGCTGATTTATCCCTGAGAGGGAAAGGGAGGGGCTAGGAAGCAAGTTGACCGTGGAATTCTCACACATGCTGGCAAATGAACGGGGGATGCAGTGTCTTGGAACAGATTGAGACTAATCTAGAAAAACGATGAGAAAGTACCCGCACAGTACATGCTACTATAACATAATATCTATAGTCATATTTCTGTCACCTCTCGCTATCCCTTGTTTCTGGCTGCACTTCTTGAGCCTTTGCTGAAGCTCCTGCTTCATATGTAATAAACTTAAACAGGTGCTTCACAGCCCTCCTTGCATGTCTCCTCTCTCACTGTTTTTTTCCATCAATGATATGGTTACCAGGTTAATCTCTTTAAATGCTTTTCAGGATCTCACGCTGGTTCCCACACATTTTCAACTGTTATCTACTGTTTAGAGGCTGTAGTTCACATGTCTGAGTCTGGTGATTCAACGCCTTGCACAGTAGGGTTCCGACAGAGCCATCTGGCTCCATCTCCTCTTCTCCTAACGTGTGATTCCAGCCAAACTGAAAATTCACGTGGAGCATTCTCACCGCAATGCCTCTGCTCAACACATCTCTCCTGGTTGGAGTTTTTCCCACACCTTTTCTTGCTAAGTCAAACTCTTATAAAATCTTTAATATCCATGAATGTTTCCCTTCTCACAAAGCCTCTCCTGACCCTTTTAACACCTGCGATCCTTCTCAGCTTCTCGACTGTTATTTGAGATCATAATTTTATTTCCCTGTTAGGTGATATTTTATTTTAAAATACTGATGCCCTTGACCGTGAACGCCCAAGGGCACAGACCAACTCATCTACTTTTCTGTGTCTTTTTTATTGCCTGGCGCAGAGCTTTGCACACAGAGCCTGCTAAAATAAAATTTAAAAAGACTGAATCGTCTCTCTACCAGAAGATCCACTGCAGCAAAATTCTTGGTGTTCTTAAAATACAACTTAAAATTAAAAAAATGCTTTTTACATTCCATTCAACTTCTCAAAAGAAGTTCACCTAATTATAAAGGTAAATCACAACCGCAAAATATATTTTCTACAAATTAAAGCACATAAATATGTAATCTGACATAGTAGTCTGTTGCTTTGTGTGTATGTGTTAGCATAGTTTTAAGTAGTACATACGTTTGATACAAGTGGTGTCAGGAAACTTAGTCTTCTTCAAATAATTTGTTTTGGGGGAGGGAGACAGAGTTTCTGTCACCCAGGCTGGAGTCCAGTGGCGTTATCTTGGCTCATTGCAACCTCAGCCTCTTCGGTTCAGGCAATTCTCATGCCTCAACCTACCGAGTAGCTACAGGCATTCACCACCACGCCCAACTAATTTTTATATTTTTACTAGAGATGAGGGTTTTGCCATGTTGGCCAGGCTGGTCTCAAACTCCTGACCTCAAGTGATCCACCCGCCTCTGTCTCCAAAAGTGCCAAAATTACAGGCATGAGCCACCGCGTCCAGCCCCTCTTCAAATAATTTTTAGGTTAACTTTAAAAACCACAAATATTCCCTCTTTCAACTTATGTTTTAAACTTGAAAAGCTAAATGTTAGACATAAACTCTTCCCTTGAAGCCATTTAGGTAGTCATGAATGCTATGCTTAAAGTTAATAAATATAATTTAAGTTACATTATTATTATACATAATAAATGTAACTTATATAACTTACAAATGTAAAGTTAATAAATGTAAGTACAGCTTCTTTTTGAATTAATGCAATTCAGCAAACTTGCTTTTTCAGGAACAGAAAAATCACCCCATGACTTGTAAAATACGTAATCTAGAAAATGCGTGAGAAGAGAGGCCTTCCAAAGCTATGTCATGAGAGCGGAGTGTTATACCGCAGCCTCTCTTCCAGTTTGTCCCCTGGGTGTTATATAACTCAAAGGTAATTAAAGGATTCAGGCTTGGATCACAAATTCTAGCACACAGAGAGTAATCTAATGTGAAGACACCAAGTTTGCAGATGCTCCAAGTTTCCAGCCAAGATAAAGAAAAACCCTTTGGATATGCAGATTATAACATCAACGTTCGTTCTGTTGGACATCAATTTAGAAAAGATTCCATTTAGTCAAGGACTTTGGCTTTCTCTGATATATCTCATTCCAGAAATGTGATTATGCTCTATTGGCGGAAAACAGCAACCCTTAAAAAGTTCTAAAAAACTTAAAAAATATTTGTTCGAAGAACTGGAACATAGACTTTTCTTCCCCCTAAATTGAAAACAAATGTCCACTTAGAAAGACTTAATGTACTTAAGAATCAATTGTATACTGCAAACAATTTACCCCAAGAGGGACTGGATTTTTACTTATCAAACAGTTCAATAAAGGTTTTAATAGATTGGGAGATAAACATTAAGTAGATAAAAACAATAAGTAATTTAACTCATACTGCTTCTCAAGGACTATAGTACTTTACGAGAGAGAACTATTTAAACAATACATTTATAGATACATCTGTCTTTTCAATGGAAGCTTTTAAGCACAAACATCGTCTCCCATGTCTCACCAATATTAAATTGGCTGATCAGTAGGACCACTCCACCATCTAGTGTCCGCACTGTAAAACAGCAACTAGGGAGCGATTTTTCTCCAAGTCCATCTTTGTGAATGCCATCCTCTACACTGGCATATTGAAAGTAGTTCATTAGCAAGAATATAAAGGAAAGATAATTCATATAAAAACTAAAAACATTATAACATTTCCAGGTATGCTAGAAAATTTAGACAAGGTGCCTATAAAAAGTACATAAATTATGTAAAATGATGTTTAAAATCTAACGATAGGAATAAGGTAAGTTATTTTTAAAAGATCTTTTGTAAAAGACAAAGCTAAGATATCTCATTGAACTATGAACCATGGATAGAAATGACATTCATAGATTATGTATAAACAAAATGGAGAAATGAATTAGCAGATGTAAAGTAAAGCATTAAAAATATGAAAATATATGCAAGAAAATAATTTATTGGCTGAAAATGTTTTTGGAATGTTATTTATTTGCCCATTTTTTTGTTTATTAGCTCTTAATTATGTTCCAAATGAATTATTTGTTACAATTAACTAGTCAAGTAAACGTTGAGAAATCTAATCTGCCAGTCAACATCTAGGCTTTCTGCATAGATAAAGGAAAACCTGGTTAAATTTCACAAATCTATTAATGTGTTAATTTTTGCTTTGGGCAAAAGAGTGTATAAGGTTGTTGCTGTTTTACACCAGGCCATTAGTTTTTTAAAAACTGGGGAAGAGGAGGAGAAGGCCAGTTGTAAGATTAAGAACAAAAATAAAATATTTGTAGGAGACTGTGCTTAATCCTTTGGGCTCTTGGATAATATTCACATCGAATTTCCAACATGACTAACTCAGAGCTGCTACTTTTTAAAAATGCCATCAAAAGAGCATAAACATGTTTTGAAGGAACATCACACACCAGGGCCTGGAGGGTGGGGGGCTAGGGGAGGGCTAGCAGGGGGCGGGGGGCTTGGGGAGGGATAGCATTGGGAGAAATACCTAATGTAGATGACAGGGCAATGGATGCAGCAAACCACCACCATGGCATGTGTATACCTATGCAACAAGCCTGCATGATCTGCACACGTACCCCAGAACTTAAAGTATGATAAAAACTTTTTTTTGAAAAGTTGAACACATCCCGGGGAATCATTTTACCAGTATTTGCAAAATGATTCAACCTAAAGAAAATACAGGTGATCATAAAAAGAAATGTCAAGCAAACCTAATGCCTCTCCTAAGTAGAAAACAAAAGTAGTTATAACTTAAAAAATTTAATTGCCTACTATGAGAGGTATTAATATTGAGAGACATCAAACTCACTTTTTTATGTTTAAAGAAAGCACCTCGAACAGGAACTTTTAAGGTAGCTTGGAGGACAGTCCTCCAATAGCCATGCCTTTGTATAATCCCTTAGCCTTGAGTGTAGATGAAACTTGTGACTTGTTTTTAATTGACAGAATGTGGCAAAGGGAACAGGACACCATTCTGTGATTATGTTACATTATCTAAGACTCTGCCTTAGTGAACTAGAGCCAGGGATTCTCCTTCCTACCTTAAGGAACTGAGCAGCCACACCGAGGAAGGCCACAGTGAGAGCCTCTAGCAGCTTCCAGTGAACAGCCAGCAAAACCAGGGGCCCTCAGCCACAGCAGCACGAACTAAATTCTGCCTGCAAGTGTAATGAGCCTAGCAGCAGATTCTTCCCCAGTCAGGCTCCAGATGAGAACACAGCCCAGCCAACACCTTGAGTGTGGCCTGGCAAGAAAGACCCTTAGCAGAGAATCCAGCTGAGCTGCTCCTAGGCTCCTGAACCATGGAAGCTGTAACTTGTTTTAGCCACTAGGTTTGTGGTAATTTGTTATGCAAGAACAGAAAATGAATACAGGTAGTATATTAAACAAAATTCACAATTCCATAAACAGTTATGGAGAACCAGACTCAGTTCTGTACCTGGTGGAAAGTAGGCCCTCAGAGTGCAGCCAAATGGAAGGACTAAGCTCCATACAAAGATAAGAAAGTCAGGCAAGTGATTTCGTCCACAGTTTTGAGGACACCATAATTTAGTTGACAAAAAACAGCCACGTAATTAACTAAGACAAACGCCAACACAGGCACAAATAACATGAAAGAATGCACAGAAAAAGATCTGTTATCAACAGAAACCTTTCCAAGCTATAGAAAACCGAAATCAAAAAAACACTTAGGAAAAGAAAGAGAAAAGGGGAATTCATAGGTTCACAAAACTAGCTTGGAGGTAGGGCTGGCCTCCGGCTTAATTGCATCCATCTCCACAGTTCGGAAATTCTCTAGGCTCTTCCCTCTTCACCTTCACAGTTGGCTTGCTCCCAGGGATGACCATCATAACAATGTAGTATCCAGGGACTTCCATAGAATAGAGAAGAAACTTGCATACGCCCTAGTGAAAGTCTCCATCCATCCTGACGGCCCGAATTGGATCATGAACACACCCTTAAACCAAGCACGTGGCCATGGCGGATTGGCAAAAGTGAAGCAGAGCCCAGGAACAAAGAATGATGAGTCAATCCCTCCAAATCACACGGTTGATAATATGGGGCAGAGGTGGTTTCCCCACAGGAATATAACACAAAGGCATTCTCAACAGATGTTTACCACAGGACCCTACTAGTTCTGAGTGGGAAGATCATGAATGTAATATACAACGAAATGCAATATATATGAAAATTATACATATACCCAGTGAAAGGTCTATGAGAACATTAGGTACGAGTCTTGCCAGTTTTGTAAGGATAAAAGTATTTAAAATTAGAAAGTCAAAAAGCATTTCGTTTTTTATTTTGGATTCAGATTTGACGACGACCAAACTTCCACAGATAAAAGACATTATGCCTTTAGAATTTGATGATAATAGAGTCGTAGCAGCAAGATTTGTGAATTTCAAAAGAAAACAAACCACTGTTGGCTGGGCGCGGTGACTCACACCTGTAATCCCAGCACTTTGGGAGGCTGAGGAGGGTGATCACTTTAGGTCAGGAGTTTGAGACCAGCCTGGCCAACATGCTGAAATCCTGTCTGTACTAAAAATACAAAAATTAGCTGGGCATGGTGGTACATGCCTGTTATCCCAGCTACCTAGGAGGCTGAGGTGTGAGGATTGCTTGAGCCCCGGAGGTGGAGGTTGCAGTGAGTCTAGATCATGCCACTGCACTCCAGTCTGGGGTGATGGAGCGATTCTCTGTCTCAAAAACAACAACAACAACAACAACAACAAAAACCCCACACTGTTAGATTTGAGTATGAATCAATCTCTATAATAAACACACAGTCACACACACACACACACACACACATTCTATTTAGAAAAAATATATAGTTGAGATACAATTGATGGAGGCATAAGACTCTAAGTTTTGGTCAAGAAACTTTCAGGTTTGACCAGTAGTGGTGGCTCACACCTGTAATCCTAGCACTTTGGGAGGCCGAGGTGGGTGGATCACCTGAGGTCAGGAGTTCAAGACCAGCCTGGCCATCATGGTGAAACCCCATCTTAAAAAGAAAGAAAAATAAGAAACTTTCAGGTTCAACTCAGTGTTGAGGCTATACATATATACACACATATATATGTGTGTGTGTGTGTATATGTGTACATATACATATGTGTGTGTATAGATACACACACCCATATACATATGAGGCTATACATATATACACACATATATATGTATATATGTATAGCCTCATATGTATATGGGGGTGTGTGTGTGTGTGTATATATATATATATATATATATATGTCAGATTGACTTGAAAATCAGCACGAGATCCAGAAAAGCTGAGATGCTATCAAGAATTCAGCAAAGAGTGAAAGTGTCAGGACAAAATATGGTGAGGGAAGAATTTCAGCCAGTGAGGAGCTGAATGTCAGAAAGTATTTACACGAGGGCAAGAAGAATTTCTTAGCAAAAAACAAAGTCTACAAACAACAAAAAGTCTAAAAGATATTGGACCTGTAGTTACCTACTTAAAAAATAAAGAAGCAAGAAAGAGTAAAACAGATTTTTTGGTGAAAATCCTAATCGTGTGGCTTCCGATTTTTTACCATATGTATCAAAACAGGCTATGCTCCTCATAATCTCACAAGTTGTTGGGACCAATGTTTCATGAGAATCAGTTCTGTAGATGGTAGAAGACTCTCTAATATCTCCTACATAGAGATCTCCCATATGGTAAATATTAATTTTCCAAGAACATGAACAGAACGTTATAAACCCAACATTAAAATAATACTGAAACCAGGGCTCATGAGACAAAGGACTGATTCAAAGGCAGGGTCAGAGAAAGCACAAGATGAGTCTGGAATGTCTTGTGCTCCCAGAAAGTAATGGAATGATTTTTTAAATGATGGGAGCATGGCAAGTGGACACAGGAGTGAACTTGTACCAAACTCTCCATAACCAATTGTACAACAATTTGGGCAACAAAATGAGTAACGATTGACCAGCCTGGGCAACATAGTGAGACCTCATCTCTATGAATTTTTTTTTTAATTAACCAGCTGTGACAGTGCACACCTGTAGTCCCAGCTGCTCAGGAGGCTGAGGTGGAAGGATTGTTTGAGTTCAGTCCAGACTTTGAGACTGCAGTGAGCTATGATTGCACCACTGTACTCCAGCCTGGATAACCGAGTGGGAGGGTCTCTAAAATAAAAATAATGAGAATAATAGATAATAGAATAAATATCCATGATCCCACACTGATACAAATAAGTAACTGAATGAATAAATAGTTCAGAAGAGGCAGCTCTTCCTTGTAGTAGAATTCCAATTAATAAATGCAGAAGGAGTGATAACTAGAAAGTCACCATCTGGCAAACATCCCAGTGATAATTGCTACAGGAAAGAATCAGTGAAGACCATGAGTGGGATAATTGGCTAAATTTGAATGAGGTCTGCAGATTAGTTAGAAGTACTGAACTGTACTGCATTTTGCCCATGTTCACTTCCTGATTTCCAGTACTGCACTACAGTTTTGTAAGCTGTTATCATTTGGGAGGCCAGGTGAAGAATATAAGAGAATTCCATGCACTAGGTTCACAGCAGCGAAAATTTACATTAACTTAAATTAGAAAGTGTTTTAAATTTCATGAAAAATATGAATATAATTTGCTCCTTTGAGTCTCAGGGGCATTTGATAAACATCAACCACCACTTTCAGAGGCATCCCTCAGGTTAGGGAATCAAGGCAATGGTCCTCAGCCGGAATTTTGGAGGAAGAGGAGGAGAGTGAGGAGGGATCTGTGGTAAAGCAGAGTCTCCACTGTCAAAAGTGCGCTCAATAGGATAGAGGCCCCTGCCAGAACAAGTCAATGAACCTGCTACTTCTCCGCTTGCACATGCACCTCACACTAGCCATGGCTGCTGTGCAAAGGATTGATCTTCATAAAAATGTGCAGGGATTAGCGAAGGAGAGCAAGGCAGGGAGAGGGAGAGCCCCTGGAGAGAGGGGAGGGGCTGCCACACCTGGGGTGAGCTGCCTGTCACCTCATCAGGACCAGCTCTGGGAGCTGAACTGAAAAGGCACAAAACTGGCAATCGATAGAAAGCTATTGCTAGAACGTGTTCATGGCTGTATTTGAAATGCAGTCGATGTCACCCCACACAAACAACGTTTACTGTCCATGTCACTGGCAAGTTTGTTACTCCTCATCTCACATTTTAATCTCCAGCATGGTGAGAGAAGCTGAAGTAAAAACCCTGCACAAGATGACTGTGAATGCATAGACCTTTGTGATTAGGGCTGGGGGTGGCTGAATGGAAAAACAAATGGTGCCCCACCTGTGACTCAGTCAGACCAACAGCAACCTCCTTTCTGAATATCAGGAAAGCAAATCATTATTTAAACATATGTCATGCACTCAACATTTTACATTCTTAAATGTTATGATGCCATGAATGCTGATCTTTGGTTAAATCTGATTTGAGCCTAATACATTTATGGGAAACAGAATCTCTTCAGAGCAGAGAGTAAGGAGAAAAACAATGAAATTGACCTCAAAGGATTGGACTGGGACTTTTATTATTTAGGTTTCTAGATTAATTTTTTTAAATAAACTGTATTATTCTGAAACTGCCCAAGAGGCATCAGCAAGTATTTTTTTTTGTCATTCATTCGTTTTTTATTACTGTATGGTATTTCTTTCTTTCTTTCTTATTATATTTTAAGTTCTGGGGTACATGTACAGAACGTGCAGGTTTGTTACATAGGTACACACATTCCATGGTGGTTGGCTGCATCCATCGCCCCATCACCTACATTAGATATTTCTCTTAATGTTATCCCTCCCCTAGCCCCCCACCCCGACAGGCCCCCGTGTGTGTTGTTCCTCTCCCTGTGTCCATGAGTTCTCATTGTTCAATACCCACTTATGAGTGAGAACATGCAGTGTTTGGTTTTCTGCTCTTGTGTCAGTTTGCTGAGAATGATGGTTTCTAGCTTTATCCATGTCCCTGCAAAGGACATGAATTTATCCTTTTTTATGGCTGCATAGTATTCCATGGTGCATATATGCCACATTTTCTTTAATCAGTCTATCACTGACGGGCATTTTGGTTGGTTCCAAGTTTTTGCTATTGTGAACAGTGCTGCAATAAACATACATGTGCATGCATCTTTATAACAGAATGACTTATAATCCTTTGGGTATATACCCAGTAATGGGATTGCTGGGTCAAATGGTTTTTTTAAAAGATCAACAAAATTGATAGACCACTAGACAGACTAATAAGGAAGAAAACAGAGAAGAATCAAATAGATGCAATAAAAAATGATAAAGGTGATATCACCACCCATCCCACAGAAATATAAACTACCATCAGAGAATACTATAAACACCTCTATGCAAATAAACCAGTAAATCTAGAAGAAATGGATACATTCCTGGACACTTACACCCTCCCAAGACTAAACCAGGAAGAAGTCAAATTCCTGAATAGTTCAATAACAAGGTCTGAAATTGAGGCAGCAATTAATACCTTATCAACCAAAAAAAGTCCAGGACCAGACAGGTTCACAGCCAAATTCCAACAGAGGTACAAAGAGGAGCTGATACCATTCCTTTGGAAACTATTCCAAGCAATACAAAAAGAGGGAATCCTTCCTAACTCATTTTATGAGACCAACATCATCCTGATACCAAAACCTGGCAGAGACAAAACTAAAAAAGAAAATTTCAGGCCAATATCCATGATGAACATTGATGCGAAAATCCTCAATAAAATACTGGCAAACTGAATCCAACAGCACATTTAAAAAAAGCTTATCCATCACAATCAAGTCAGCTTCATCCCTGGGATGCAAGGCTGGTTCAACATATGCAAATCTATGAATGTAATCCATCACATAAACAGAACCAAAGACAAAACCCACATGATTATCTCAATAGATGCAGAGAAGGCCTTCAACAAAATTCAACAGCCCTTTATGCTAAAAACTCTCAATAAACTGGGTATTGATGGAACATATATCAAAATAATAAGAGCTATTTATGACAAACCGCAGCCAATATCATACTGAATGGGCAAAAACTGGAAGCATTTTCTTTGAAAACTGGCACAAGACAAGGATGCCTGCTCTCACCACTCCTATTCAACATAGTATTAGAAGTTCTGGCCAGGGCAATCAGGCAAGGAAAAGAAATAAAGGGTATTCCATTAGGAAAAGAAGTCAAATTGTCTCTATTTGCAGATGACATGATTATATATTTAGAAGACCCCACTGTCTCAGCCCAAAATCTCCTTAAGCTGATAAGCAACTTCAGCAAAGTCTCAGGATACAAAATCATGTGCAAAAATCACAAGCATTCCTATACACCAGTTACAGACAGAGAGCCAAATCATGAGTGAACGCCCATTCACAATTGCTACAAAGAGAATAAAATACCTAGGAATACAACTAACAAGGGATGTGCCTTCACTACAAACCACTGCCCAAGGAAATAAGAGAGGACACAAACAGATGGAAAAACATTCCATGCTCATGGTTAGGAAGAATCAATATCATGAAAATAGCCATACTACCCAAAGTAATTTATAGATTCAATGGTATCTCCATCAAGCAATCATTGACTTTCTTCACAGACCTGGAAAAAAAACCGTTAAATTTCATATGGAACCAAAAAAGAGTCCACATAGCCAAGACAATCCTAAGCAAAAAGAAAAAAAAAAAAAGCTGGAGGCATCATGCTACCTGACTTCAAACTATAATACAAGGCGACAGTAATCAAAACAGCATGGTACTGGTACCAAAACGGAGATACAGACCAATGGAACAGAACAGAGGCCTCAGAAATAACGCCACACATCTACAACCATCTGATTTTTGACAAACCTGACAAAACCAAGCAATGGGGAAAGGATTCCCTATTTAATAAATGGTGTTGGGAAAACTGGCTAGCCATCTGCAGACAGCTGAAACTGGATCCCTTCCTTACACCTTATACAAAAATTAACTACAGATGGTTTAAGACTTAAACATAAGTCCTAATACCATAAAAACCCCAGAAGATGGCCGGGCGCGGTCGCTCAAGCCTGTAATCCCAGCACTTTGGGAGGCCGAGGTGGGTGGATCACCAGGTCGAGAGATCGAGACCATCCTGGTCAACATTGTGAAACCCCGCCTCTACTAATACAAAAAAATTAGCTGGGCATGGTGGCGCATGCCTGTAATCCCAGCTACTCAGGAGGCTGAGGCAGGAGAATTGCCTGAACCCAGGAGGCAGAGGTTGCGGTGAGCCGAGATCGTGCCATTGCACTCCAGCCTGGGTAACGAGAGCGAAACTCCGTCTCAAAAAAAAAAAAAAAAAAAACCCAGAAGAAAACCTAGGCAATACCATTCAGGACATAGGCATAGGCAAGGACTTCATGACTAAAACACCAAAAGCAATGGCAACAAAAGCCAAAATAGACAAATGGGATCTAATTAAACTAAAGAGCTTCTGCACAGCAAAAGAAACTATTATTAGAGTGAACTGGCAACCAGCAGAATGGGAAAAAAATTTTGCAATCTACCCATCTGACAAAGGGCTAATATCCAGAATCTACAAAGAACTTAAATTTACAAGAAAAAAACAACCCCATCAAAAAGTGGGTGAAGTATATGAACAGACACTTCTCAAAAGAAGACATTTATGCAGCCAACAAACCTGAAAAAAAGCTCGTCATCACTGGTCATTTGAGAAATGCAAATCAAAACCACATTGAGATACCACCTCAGGCCGGTTAGAATGGCAATCATTAAAAAATCAGGAGACAAATGCTGGAGAGTGTGTGGAGCAATAGGAATGCTTTTACACTGTTGGTGGAAGTGTAAATTAGTTCAACCATTGTAGAAGACAGTGTGGAGATTCTTCAAGGATCTGGAACTAAAAAAATTTTTATAATAATGTTTACTTATTCAAAAATATCTATTAAATCGAATGCTGTGAACTGGGTGTTAAAAATGAAAATCTCCTGGTCTGGTGGAGATTTCTATAAGTCATTCCACCACATAATTTACCATACGCAGTGTTTCCCAAACCCTCAGTCATTTGAATACCATTTCTCAGACTTTTGCCATATGTGCACATCAACTATACTTTTATCTACTGGACATTTCTCCTAAGTCATTTCATTTTCTCCAATGTTATTGTAAAAGAAACATTTACGCAACCACTAAGAGTGAGAAAGACACATCACTTGCCATAAGTAGAAGTGAATTATACATGTAAATAAATATTTGAAAAACAGATACGTCTATCTATATTTCACATAAAAATATCTCACATACCGCCAGTGGTATGTAGGCCGCAGTTTGGAAAATATGGCAATATAATCTAAAAAATGTAACTACATCCAAGTTTTCAGGATGTACTTTCCACGTACAAAAAAGGTTTAAAATCAGAGAACAGCCTGAGGCCATCTTAGAGATGGAATGTGTAGTCAGAATAAACACAACTGTGCCACTGTCATAAATTAGCAACAGATTTCATTGGCTTGACATCACAAAAATGGATTTCTCAATCACATAAAGTCCACTGGGGGCCATGTAATTCTCCAAGGAGATTGTTGTCATGGTGACTCAGAGTTGAGGCCAAGGGAGGCTCCACCATCCTATGGCTGCAATATCCTGACGAGGTGAGGAAAGAAAGCCTGGATGTTTACACAGGAGCTTCTCACTGTCTCAGCCCACAAATGACACACCTCTTTCCTCACAGCCCACTGGCTGGGACCAATTACATAGCCCTGCCTAACTGCAAGGGAGGCCAGAAAGTGCAATACTTTCTCATGGTCACGGGTGAGCACTAGACATCTCTCCAAATACGGGTTGGGAAGATTAAGAGACTAGTTCAGAAGAAAACAGTCTCCAGGGAGAAATGTATCTGGGAATAGGGATCGAGAAAGCAACCAAGAGAGCAGAACTGAGTGGATGAGAGGAATTGTCAGACCACATCTGCAGCTCTGATTAATCAATTCCAAAATGTGCCCATATCACACTGTAGAAATACTGGAATCACCAGCTCAATCATAAGAGAAATGTAAGTAATACCATACTTGCATGGATAATTCTCCTCTGTTTATACCTTCATTCAGGTCAACAGATCTATCGTACTCCTACAGTGTTCAAGGCACATGGTAAGCTTGAAGTACATTCAGTCTAAAAAAATCAAAATACAAAGGCATGGGAAGAATAAGAAAATTTCACAGACCTTCATGAAAATATCAGAAGTATTTTGGGATTCTCAGCTTCATTTATAAAGCAACCAGAGTTACAATTCTTCCATTATTTATTGCATTCTGGATTGACTATCTGAACTCTGCTTTAGTGATTCTTCTTGCTTATATATGCAGGAAGAGCCCCTACTTTGAGCCAGCAGCTGGAGCACGGCCTGAACACACAGGTTCGCCCTCATTAAGTGTTGGACTCTTCAAGGTTTGAGTACCGTAGTTTTGATCGGCAGGGAGAACTCATTAGTTTCTATAGCTTTGCTTACTGCCTCTAAATACAGACACTAACGTCTTATTTTTGAATATTAATTTAGAGTTTACAAGTCCCCTATAAACTTAATTCATCTCATCTCTGTAACAGTCCTGTGAAGTAAGGATTATGGCACCCATTCAATGGAGGAGAAAACCTTGGTCGTATCTCTAGTTGGTGGCAAAACCAGGCCTGGGATGCAGTTCCCTTAACTCTGAGTGTCACTACTCAGTGGCTTTGTCTTTCTAAGGAAGAAGGCCTGGATACTGTGGGTCTGTAAAAAATCAAGGTAAAGGGAAATATGTAACAACAGAAAATAAATGTTTATAATATCATGGTGAATTTAGAAAGGGTAAAATCATGTATGTGATCATAATTATGTGAAAAGATGCATAGCAACTATACCAAAATTCTCTCCAGGGCATGACAGAGTAGTGGGAATCACTGGAACCTTTCTAGAGGTAAAGTGTGACACTCAATGCTTCGATTGTTTCTGTGTTTAAAGCCCCTTCTCTTTTCTCCCCAATCTCAGAGCATACCTTAAACCTCGACACATCTAAGGAAGTCATGGACAGGTCAAAAGTTTCACAGAGCAAACCACAAAGAGGGAAGTTCATTCCTCCATTCAGTACCCCAGCATAGAGAGGGTTCTAGCTGATGCAGACTGGCATTTCAAAATCAAAGACCAGGTGCAGTGGTTCATGCCTGTAATCCCAGCACTTTGGAAGGCCGAGTTGGGTGGATCTCCTGAAGCCAGGAGTTCGAGACCAGCCTGACCAATATGGTGAAATCCTGTCTCTATTAAAAAACACAAAAATTCGCTGGGCATGATGGCATGTGCCTGTAGTCCCAGCCACTCGGGAGGCTGAGACAGGAGAATCGCTTGAATCTGGGAGGTGGAGGTTGCAGTGAGCCGAGATCATGCCATTGCACTCCAGCCTGGATGACAGAGCGAGACTCTGTCTCAAATAATAAATAAATAAATAAATAAAATCAAAGACCAAAGCCTATATGGAGAGAGCTAGAGGAGGGAGTGTCTCTGTTCTTCTCTCTAAATGGGAGAACAAAAGAGGGAGGGAACCATGAATTTTGCTGCATACATAGACTTCTGGGGGTTTTCAAAAGCCAAACACACTTAAACCACATCTGCAGCTTTCACAATGACTCCAGAACACTTGGGGAGATAAAGCCACTTTGCTGCTTCAAGGTAGTGAATTAAAGAAGTGAAAGTGTTACAGCAACAACAGAGGCCGCTGCCCTGGGAAAGACACAGAAAGGAGCGCGATGTATAGTTGATGAGGAACACGGAACTGAGTGTGTGGCTGCTAATGGCTTTAGACAAATCATCTACAGAGACATTTCAAAAGGAAAGTCTGAACCAAATGGAATGGGTCAAACTTATTTGGATCCTGATCCAAACATTCATTTATGAGACAATGGGGGAAATTTGAAAACTGACTGACTAGCTGATGTTATTAATGTTAAATTTTTTTTAGTACAATAATGGCGTTGTGGTTTTATTTTGAAAAGTTCTTATTCTTTAGTGTTACATACTGAAATGTTTACAGGAAAAATGACATGATATCTGGAATTTATTTTAAAATATTCTGAGGTTAGGGAATGCAAGAAGGTAGGCATGAGGAAGAAACAATTTTGACTATGAGTGAGTAACAGGGACAGGGAATGTGTGCATGAGGGATCATTATACTATTCTATCTACTTTGGGTTTATATTTAAATTTTACTAAAAAGTGGCTGGGCACAGTGGCTCACATCTCTAATCCCAGCACTTTGGAAAGCCAAGGTAGGAGGATTGCTTGAGGTGAGGAGTTCAACATCAGCCTGGGCAACATAGCAAGACCCCTGTCTCTGCAAAAAAAAAAAAAAAAAAGGTAGCTGGGCATGGTGGCATGTGCCTGTAGTCCCAGCTACTTGTGAGGCTGAGGCAGGAGGATCACTTGAGCCCAGGAGTTGGAGGCTGCAGTGAGCGATGATTGCACCCCTGAACTCTAGCCTGGGCAACAGAGTGAGATCTTGTCTTCAAAAAATAGTTTAAAATAAGTCAATAAATAATAATAATAATAATAAAATAAGCTGGCCAGATGCAGTGGCTCATGCCTGTAATCCCAGCACTTTGGGAGGCTGAGGCAGGAGGATTGCTTGAGCCCTGGAGTTCAAGGCCAGCTTAGGCAACATAGTGAGATGCCATCTCTACAAAAAAAAAAAAAAACATAGAAAAACTAGCAGGGCATGATGGTGCGCACAGACACTCTAGCTACTCAGAAAGCTAAGGCTTGTCCCCGTCAAGTGCCGTGCCCAAGCTTCCTGCCATGTGTGCTATGCTGAGTGAGTTACGAGGTGCAGGAGGACTGCTTGAGCCCAGAAGTTGGAGGCTGGTGATAAGCCCGGCATCATGTCTCATTGGAACCGAAGGACAAGCCCTCACAAGCCTCCTGACTTCCACCCTGCCCATGCCCCTACTCTCTATTTCCAACACAGCAGCAAAGTGAATGCTTTATAAAAATTATCCCTAGGTCAGTCCACTCCTTTGTTCAGGACCTTGCACAGGCTCCTCTTCCCACCCAAAGTGAAAGCCCACAAGACCCGGCCCTCACTCCACCCTGCAGGAAGCACAGACCTAGACCCCGCTGCCAGGCTCCATTCGGGGGCCTTCATAACTCCTTTATCCAGAGCGCTCTTCTGCCATCATCCACTGGCTTTCTGCTCCAGGACTCTGTTCACTTATCACCATCTCAGCAGAGCTGCCCCCACCCACCAAATGCCCCTTCCGCATACTCAACTTTTTTTGGCACTATTGAGTTTCCTCTGATGCTGTCCTTTTCCTTTTTTCTACTTACTTTTTTTCTACTTTCTAATGTATTATATAGAATACTATTGTATGATGTGTATCCCTTATTTTCTGTATCTGAGCAGAGAGAATTTAATCTTGGCTTGGCTCACTGATATACTCCACATACCTAGAACAATGCCTGGCATGTAGTAGGTGCTCATTAAAATGAGAAGAATGAGAGAATGGATACACGAAAGCTGATTTTCACTCTATTCCAGCCACTTGCAACCACAAAATTCATCAAACATATCTATTGACTTGAATTGTCCTTCTTGCTAGAACACTCTGCTGATGGTGATCAATGTTTTACACCTTTTCCTTTGTAGAAAACGGGAGCATCTCTGCTTGTGATCACTATTCATGTACCTGGATAAAAATACCAATCAATACATTTCCCATTATACTTCCTGCATAGAAGATTTTCATTTTGCTGAGGTTGCAGTTGTTATTTTTAGGGCCTGTTACTGTTTGTGACTTTGCCATTTAGATTCTGCCAAAGGCTCTGCTTCTGATCAGAGGCCTTCCGAGAACTGCCATCTGATCAGCCAGTGGCATTTACCAGGCACTTTCTCAGGGTGTTGAGCTCTTACATGATGCAAAGCACAGCTGAGGCCTCGTCAGCAGCTCAGCCATGACGTGCTTCAGGTCCCACACAATTCACTTCTTACTCTTCAACTGTTTCACGGAGGGAAATTTAAAATCCTGGCTTCCCCCTCTAATGAGTTCCCATAAATGTGCATGAGTGTTAAAAATACAAAATCCTAGCAAATGTTTTACATGTTTTACATGATATAACAGCAGGCTCCAATCCAGCAAAATAAAAATAAATAAAATGACTAATCATGTTATAACTGTTTACTTAATTTTTACTCTTGGGTATTATTAATTTGTCTCAGCCTTGCAAAGTGCTGTGATTACAGAAATGAGCCACTGCACCTAGTCAACTTATTTTATTGTTAACTTATTTTTTAATTATATTTTAGAAACAGGGTCTCACTCTGTTGCCCAGGTTGGAGTGCAGTGATTTATGCCTTTTAGGAATATCTGTAGATATCTATATTTTCCTTTTAGAAATATATATAGATATTTATAGATATCTATATCTATATAGATCTACATTTAGGAAATATATATATATATATGTGTGTGTGTATATATATTCCTAAAGGTAATAAGTAGCTGAATTAACAAAATATGGTATTTAGGTACACATGAATATTATTCAGCCATAAAAAGGAACACATGCCTCAACATGGATGAATCTTGAAAACATTCTGCTAAATGAAATAAGCCAGACACAGAAAAACAGATATTGTATGATATATATATATATATATATATATATATAAAATACATATATACACACATATATATATTTGTACATATATAGATACATTTCATACATTTATAATACTATATATGTATATATGTACACACACATACACATATTTATGGACACACACACATAACTAAGACAAATTAAAAACTAAAAGAAGTAAACAGTTAATCAATTTTCTAAAGCATTTCAATAACCCAAGTTTGAGTTCTCTCAGCTCATGTGAAATAAAATTCCATAGACAGAAGTATAATTTACTTTTAATTATTTATTTATTTGAGACAGGATCTCATTCTGTCACCCAGGCTGGAGTGCAGTGACACGATCTCAGCTCACTGCAGCCTCGACCTTGAGGGTTCCAGCAATCCTCCCATCTCAGCCTCCCAAGTAGCTGGGACCACAGGTGTGCACCACCACACCCAGCTAGTTTTTTGTATTTTTTGCAGACAGGGTTTTACCATGTTGCTCAGGCTAGTCTTGAACTCTTGAGCTCAAGTGATCCACCTGCCCTGTCCTCCCAAAATCCTGGGATTACAGGCATGAGCCACCATGCCCAGCCAGAATAAGCATAATTTCATGCTGGGAAAAAGCATTTGCTACTGCTGATTTTGCAGAAAAATAAGAGACTATGATCATGTGGATGGAATCTTACTGATTCCCTAAATATCGAGTCAAGAGAAAAAACACAGGGCTTCTTCTCATGAGAAAGAGCCGGTAGTGTGTCGTCTTCCATGTAACTGGTCTACGTAGTTTTGAACTACTCTCTGCATTTGGGTCATTGCAATACTTTACTGCTATTTTTTTCATTTGTTTCTTCTCTTGTTGTTGCTTTTTAAAAAAACATTGTGGTAAAGATATATAGTGGCATTAAGTACATTCACCACTATTTCCAGAACTTTTTTTCATCCCAAACAGAAATTACATACCCATTAAACAATAACTCCTTTTCTCCCCGTTCCTCCAGACCCCGGAAGCCTATACTTTATTCTCCATCTCTAGGAATTTGCCTATTCTAGGTAAATCCTCTATGTGGAATCATACAATATTTGTCCTTCTGTCTGGCTTATTTCATTTAGCAGAATGTTGTCAAGCCTCATCCACGCTGCAGCATGTGTTCCTTTTTATGGCTGAATAATACCCATGTGTACATAAATACCAGATTTTGTTAATTCAGCTACTCATTACCTTTTAGGAATAACTGCGGATGATCTATTTCCAATGCCTTAGATATGTTCTTTAATGTGCTTTTTTCTTTCGCAATGAGATTGTGTGACGTAAGTTGTATATACATAAATTTTAAGACAGGATTATTACCCCCGAAACTCAGAGTCACACTGGAGAGGTAGCCACATGATATAGTTTGGATATTTGTCCCCACCCAAATCTCATGTTAAATTGCAATGCTGGAGGTGGGGCCTGGTGGGAGGTGTTTGCATCATTCCTCCATGAGGAGCGGATTCCTCACGGCTTGGTGCTGTCTTTGCAATAGTGACTGAGTTCTCGTGAGATCTGGTCACTTAAAAGTATGTGGCACCTCCATCCCAATCTCTGGCTCTCTTGCTCCTGCTCTAGTCATGCAATGGGCCTGCTTCCCTTTTGCCTTCCACCCTCATTGTAAGCTTCCTGAGGCCTGGGGAGGTCATGCAGATGCCGGCACCATGCTTCCTGTACAGGTTGCAGAACTGTGAGCTGATTCAACCTCTCTTCTTTATAAATTACTCAGTCTCAGGTGTTTATTTATAGCAGTGCAGGAACAGCCTAATACATCAAGTAAACAGATTATTCCACCACAACAGAGAGCACCGTGACGAGGCCACGAGGTCACAAAGGAGAGAACAAGGAACTGTGGCTGGGGCAGAGTTTTCAGTGAAGCAGCAACATCTGACCAGGGTTTTGAAGAATGAGTAGAAGCTCTGTGTCAGATGAAGAAGAGATGGGAGGCCCTCCAAGCATAGGGACCACTCACATCAAGACATGGGGCCAACAGAAAGGACGTGTTTGGAGAAGAGAGAGTAACTGAAGACTATCGTTCAATCAGTGACAGTCTTCATGGAGGTTAATATCAAAGGCAACCTGAATTTCTTCAGACTTCATGAGCTGGTGGTGAAGGGTGAGATCACACGAGCAGTAATAACCCAGCTCTCCCTGGCTCACTGCCTTCCTTACTGGCCTTCTGGTCCCAGGTAAAGCTGTCCCCGTGACTCTGGGAGGCTTGATTCCTCTCCTTCCACTCCCCTCAAATGTCCCTGCATTCAACGTCACATGGGGACATGACTTATCTCACCTCTACTCCTGTGGGAATGTGGAGATCAGGCCAGAGCCTGATGGTGCTGCACTTACTATGCCCAGCTCCAGGGAGTACTGCACTCCCGAGAGACTTCCCTGTGCCCAGCTCCGGGGAGTACTGCACTCCCCAGAGACTTCACTAAGCCCAGCTCTGGGGAGTACTGCACTCCCCAGAGACTTCACTATGCCCAGCTCCGGGGAGTACTGCACTCCCGAGAGACTTCCCTGTGCCCAGCTCCAGGGAGTACTGCACTTCCCAGAGACTTCCCTGTGCCCAGCTCCGGGGAGTACTGCACTCCCCAGAGACTTCACTATGCCCAGCTCCGGGGAGTACTGCACTCCCCAGAGACTTCACTATGCCCAGCTCCGGGGACTATTGCACTTCTCGGAGACTTTACTATGCCCAGCTCCGGGGAGTATTGCACTTCCCAGAGACTTCACTATGCCCAGCTCCGGGGAGTACTGCACTCCCCAGAGACTTTACTATACCCAGCTCCAGGAAGTACTGCACTCCCCAGAGACTTCACTATGCCCAGCTCCGGGGAGTATTGCACTCCCCAGAGACTTCACTATGCCCAGCTCCGGGGAGTACTGCACTCCCCAGGGACTTCACTATGCCCAGCTCCAGGGAGTACTGCACTCCCCAGGGACTTCACTATGCCCAGCTCCAGGGAGTACTGCACTCCCCAGGGACTTCACTATGCCCAGCTCCAGGGAGTACTGCACTCCCCAGGGACTTCACTATGCCCAGCTCCAGGGACTATTGCACTTCCCAGAGACTTCACTATCCCCAGCTCCAGGGACTATAGCACTTCCCAAAGACTTTACTATGCCCAGCTCCAGGGAGTACTGCACTTCCCAGAGACTTCACTAAGCCCAGCTCCGGGGAGTATGGCACTTCCCAGAGACTTCACTATGCCCAGCTCCAGGGAGTATTGCACTCCCCAGAGACTTCACTATGCCCAGCTCCAGGGAGTACTGCACTCCCCAGAGACTTCACTATGCCCAGCTCCAGGGAGTACTGCACTCCCCAGAGACCTCACTATGCCCAGCTCCAGGGACTATTGCACTTCCCAGAGACTTCACTATGCCCAGCTCCAGG
This sequence comes from Aotus nancymaae, assembly GCF_030222135.1. NCBI lineage: Eukaryota > Metazoa > Chordata > Mammalia > Primates > Aotidae > Aotus > Aotus nancymaae. The sequence continues at coordinate 24,191,427 of NW_026988454.1, forward strand.
GACTATTGCACTTCCCATGCACTTCCCAGAGACTTCACTATGCCCAGCTCCAGGGACTATTGCACTTCCCAGAGACTTTACTATGCCCAGCTCCAGGGAGTACTGCACTTCCCAGAGACTTCACTATGCCCAGCTCCGGGGAGTACTGCACTCCCCAGAGACTTCTCTATGCCCAGCTCCGGGGAGTACTGCACTCCCGAGAGACTTCCCTGTGCCCAGCTCCGGGGAGTATTGCACTTCCCAGAGACTTCCCTGTGCCCAGCTCCGGGGAGTACTGCACTCCCCAGAGACTTCACTATGCCCAGCTCCAGGGACTATAGCACTTCCCAAAGACTTTACTATGCCCAGCTCCAGGGAGTACTGCACTTCCCAGAGACTTCACTATGCCCAGCTCCGGGGAGTATTGCACTCCCCAGAGACTTCACTATGCCCAGCTCCGGGGAGTATGGCACTTTCCAGAGACTTCACTATGCCCAGCTCCGGGGAGTACTGCACTCCCCAGGGACTTCACTATGCCCAGCTCCAGGGACTATTGCACTTCCCAGAGACTTCACTATGCCCAGCTCCAGGGACTATAGCACTTCCCAAAGACTTTACTATGCCCAGCTCCAGGGAGTACTGCACTTCCCAGAGACTTCACTAAGCCCAGCTCCGGGGAGTATGGCATTTCCCAGAGACTTCACTATGCCCAGCTCCAGGGAGTATTGCACTCCCCAGAGACTTCACTATGCCCAGCTCTAGGGAGTACTGCACTCCCCAGAGACTTCACTATGCCCAGCTCCAGGGAGTACTGCACTCCCCAGAGACTTCACTATGCCCAGCTCCAGGGAATACTGCACTTCCCAGAGACTTTACTATGCCCAGCTCCAGGGAGTACTGCACTCCCCAGAGACTTCACTATGCCCAGCTCCAGGGAGTACTGCACTTCCCAGAGACTTTACTATGCCCAGCTCCAGGGACTATTGCACTTCCCAGAGACTTCACTATGCCCAGCTCCAGGGACTATTGCACTTCCCATGCACTTCCCAGAGACTTCACTATGCCCAGCTCCAGGGACTATTGCACTTCCCAGAGACTTTACTATGCCCAGCTCCAGGGAGTACTGCACTTCCCAGAGACTTCACTATGCCCAGCTCCGGGGAGTACTGCACTTCCCAGAGACTTCACTATGCCCAGCTCCGGGGAGTATTGCACTCCCCAGAGACTTCACTATGCCCAGCTCCAGGGAGTACTGCACTCCCCAGAGACTTCACTATGCCCAGCTCCGGGGAGTACTGCACTCCCCAGAGACTTTACTATGCCCAGCTCCGGGGAGTACTGCACTTCCCGGAGACTTTACTATGCCCAGCTCCAGGGACTATTGCACTTCCCAGAGACTTCACTATGCCCAGCTCCAGGAACTATTGCACTTCCCAGAGACTTTACTATGCCCAGCTCCAGGGAGTACTGCACTTCCCAGAGACTTCACTATGCCCAGCTCCGGGGAGTACTGCACTTCCCAGAGACTTCACTATGCCCAGCTCCGGGGAGTATTGCACTCCCCAGAGACTTCACTATGCCCAGCTCCAGGGAGTACTGCACTCCCCAGAGACTTCACTATGCCCAGCTCCGGGGAGTACTGCACTCCCCAGAGACTTTACTATGCCCAGCTCCGGGGAGTACTGCACTTCCCGGAGACTTTACTATGCCCAGCTCCAGGGACTATTGCACTTCCCAGAGACTTCACTATGCCCAGCTCCAGGGACTATTGCACTCCCCAGAGACTTTACTATGCCCAGCTCCAGGGAGTACTGCACTTCCCAGAGACTTCACTATGCCCAGCTCCGGGGAGCATTACACTCCCCAGAGACTTCACTATGCCCAGCTCCAGGGAGTATTGGCCAGAGAAGAGAACCAGGCATCTCCCCTGTACTCTGGGCCCACAGCAACCCTGTAAACCAGACCATATTCGCGTTGCACCTCCTTCCTCCAAAGGGCGGAGACTTCAACCATGGGACCTGGATAGTGATCACCACAAAATTTCTTCCTGAAAGTTCTTCTCAGACAACTTCTCACATTCAGTTCTTCATTCAACAAACATTGAGCAACAACCTAATCTTCTGGGCACTGGGGACCGAGTTAAAAAGAAGACAGCAGGCCCCTGTTCTCGTGAAGCTTATTGTCTAGCATGTGGTCTGAGTGTTTTTACACCCACCAAGCTCAGAGAGTTTGTGAGCACTACGTGGATGCCCTGGGTGAACAGTGCTGTATGGAATAGGCCCCTCTTCCTGACAGGCCGTGGCATCTTGAGTGCTAAGACCATCATCACAGGGTGAGGAGGGGAACAGTGCTCAGAGGGGTAGAACCTCCTGACAGGGCAGAACAGCTCATGCATCATAAGGTCAGGAGGTCAGTGCCTACAGTATCTTCCTCTCCTCCATCCCTGCTTGTGTGGGGCCTGGCCCAGCCTGGCAGCCAGCGAAGCCTAACTGGTTCCAAGACTAATCAACCCAGCCCAGCGGCCAGCTGCAGGAGTCTGGCCAGTTTATTACTTAAAGTTCCCCAGAGTCCTTGCTGGTTCTAAGCCTAGAACTCCTGTCAACTCTTGACATTACCCTCCTCCCATTCCTCACACCTAACACGCACACACACATACACACACACACACTCCTCTGCTTTGCATTTTATATCCCAACCACCCAGAGTTTCTTACTATTTTCCAAATTAAGTCTCTATACGCCCTTTTGTCTGTGCACCCAAGCTGCTACCCTTGGCTGGAACAAGCTCCTCTCCCTCCCCGGCGAGCACCTATTTGATCCTTCAGGACAGCTTAGGTATCCAATACCTCCTCCAGGTGACCTCTCTTGGCAATCCCAGTCTAGGTCAGGTATCCCTCCTACCATAGCCCATATTACATTATGCTGAAATGTAATCTACATGAACTAGTCAGAGGTCTGTTTACACCACAGAAATAAGCTTCTAGACACAGGAACTAATGATATCTTACTCATTGCTGTCCAGATAGTAGAGTATCATTCAGAGTTGATTAAATGAATGAATGGGTAAATGGTAGAATCAAAGTGGAAGAGCTCAAGACAGTTGCCACAAACTAGGCTGGATTTCTTGTCACTTATAACTTGTTACCAGTCAGTCACATGGCTTATAAATGAATTAGACTAATTTAAAGATACAGAATCAAACACTTGGTTCAGTTTCTAGTCAACTGACTGATTAGATCAATCCATTCCAACTGCAGGGCTCTTTTTGTAAAGACGGAAATTCTACAACACACCTTTCCTCAAAATCTCTCTCCATGAGTACCAAGTTACTTAATTAAGGACAGATTTTAATTTTTAAAACCTAGTGAATTATATTTTCATAAATAATGCCATGCAATTATTACTAAAAATGTTTTTAAAACACCAAGTATTTGTTTTCCTGAAACAATTCCCAAATGTGCAAGAAATTTACAACTTGACTATGTTTTCATAGCAATCCTTATAATCCCTATTCTCAATTTTTATTTTAGTTTTGAAAAATCACCGGCATTTTTATTGATGTTTCTAGTATTGGAAAATAACTGGTAACTTAACAATATTTGTTACATGGCAGAGTAAGAGAGGGAAGAGGAGAAGGTGTTATCTTACATGCTCATAAATAAATTATATTCAGTTCCTTCCCTTCCATTGTCTCTTCCTACTTCAGATCCAGGAAGAATTAGGAGTGGAGGTAGGAGGGAGAGATGTCAGGATAGAGTTACCATTGATATATGTAGCATCGCAAACTAATAAATAACTCATAAATCCTCTGCTTCTTCCTCTCCTTCCTTTCTCCCGACATTTCCTCAGTAGAATCAGTGACAATTTTGAGACAGCCTGGTCTCATATCACATTCAGGGAACTCTGCCTCTGAATTCTTAAAACCATGGGAATGCACTTGGGGCTGACCTGCTTGATCGTATGCAAATTAAAAGCAGATGCCAGCAATGAGAACATTCCAGCCAAAATCCAAAGCTACCCCAAAGGAGTGGAGCATGAAGGCATTTGCTCTATCGGAACAGTCGTCTATATATTATAGCAGGGGAAAGCCTTGATCCCATTCCAGGAAATCTTCACAGACCATTGAAGATGAGGTGGTTTCTTATTGGGTGCAGCCCAACCACATGGATGGCAGAAGCCAAAGATGGGCTAAGGGGGCTAAAAGCTACCATATCTGCTTCTCACTGTCAGGTGTCTGGAAAGACCTTTTCACTGGACTGATAAGAGATCCCCCCTCCTCCCAGGGAGTGGGGATGGGAGAGGCCTAAGCCATAGCTATGCATTCCAGCTGGTCAGTCATCAGAGAGGCATTTAGGGGCCCTCAAGCTACCTGATCACCAGTACTGGCCCAAAGTTTGCAGCAAGGTCTTGAAATCCTCCTCAGAGGTCTATGAATCCTAATGTACCTAAACTGAAAGGCCAGTTGGGAAACAAAGAGCATGAACTCAACTTTGTAAAAGGATCTCTTCCTCCTCACATTGGAAAAATGCATGAATGTACCTTTCCACTACAGAAGTCATTTGTATACTCTTTTAACCTTCCTCTATGCAGAAAATGACAAAGGAGACAGGAATAAGTAAAATAGTGAGCTTTCTGATCTCCCAACCATGTAGCTGAAAACATGAATGTGGACATGGAAACATTTAATTTCATCCTTATAACAGATCTCATACTCACTTAAAAAAAAAAAGTAGTAGTTTTACTACTTAGGAATTTAATATTTCTTTTTTTTTTTTTTTGAGATGAGTTTCACTCTTGTTGCCCAGGGTGGAGTGCAATGGTGCAATCTCAGCTCACTGCAACCTCCCCTTCCTGGGTTCAAGTGATACTTCTGCCTCAGCCTCCCAAGTAGCTGGGACTACAAGCATGCACCACCACGCCTGGCTAATATTGTATTTTTAGTAGAGATGGGGTTTCTCCATGTTGGTCAGGCTAGTCTTGAACTCCCAACCTCAGATGATCTACCTGCCTCGGCCTCCCAAAGTGCTAGGATTACAGGTGTGAGCCACTGTGCCCGGCCCAAATGAAGAAACCATTTCTAAGGCAAATAGGACATGTTTACATGGTAAAGGGAAGAAGGTAGGTGAAAGGGAGATTTGAAGACTCTGAAGCAAAAAGGTCGACATCTTTTTCTCCTATCATTTTTTTTTTTTTTTTTTTTTTTTTTTTTGAGATGGAGTTTCGCTCGTTACCCATGCTGGAGTGCAATGGCGCGATCTTGGCTCACTGCAACCTCCGCCTCCTGGGTTCAGACAATTCTCCTGCCTCAGCCTCCTGAGTAGCTGGGATTACAGGCACGCGCCACCATGCCCAGCTAGTTTTTTGTATTAGTAGAGACGGGGTTTCACCATGTTGACCAGGATGGTCTCGATCTCTTGACCTCGTGATCCACCCGCCTCGGCCTCCCAAAGTGCTGGGATTACAGGCTTGAGCCACCGCGCCCGGCCTATATTTTTATATGTAAATAGAAGGAGACTCTTATATTTCTTAAAACATGATCACAATATTATTGCACACCTAAGAAGGAACATTAATTCCTTAATATCATCCAATACATCCAGGATAGCTTTGTTTTTCTTACACTTTGAATAAGAATTCAAAGTCCATATATGTTGATTGTGCAGTGTTTCTTATAAATCTCTTTCCATCTAAAGGTGCCGTATCCAGGGCAAAAATGAAGAAATATGGGACCTTGGGTGACAAGGAAGAAGGTCCCAGGCAGCATTTGGGATGGACCCAAGGAGAACGCCAGAGGGAAAGAGTTCAGTTTGGTGTCTCCTGAAGCAGGTGAGCTACACCTGGATATGAAGGATCCCATCCATCCTTCAAGGGTGTCGCTGAGGCAGGAATGAGAAAACAAAACAAAACAAAAGGGGCAAAAGCACAATTCTCATGGAAGTTGATTCCAGCTCGTTCCATAGAACCTGGCCTAACTTTATCTTCAAGAATATGACCTGACTTCGCTTCCCACTCACAAGGTATCACCTTTGACATTTCTATCGGGGTCCAGTCAAAAGAAACAACATACCTGTGTTTCAAAGGTGGCAGCATGCTGACAAGGGAGGGTGAAGTATGCAAGGAATTGGTTCCTCCAGGGCTCACGACAAGACCTTACAGAGAAATGAGTCAGCCAAGGGAAAATGACTGGAGTGTGGAAGAGTCTGCAAGAGCCAGACCAAGTCCACAAGGTCCAGTCAGTTCTCCAAACATCAAGACCCTGTGCAGTGAGGGTGAGCCATCTCAGCAGGCAGGTATACCTCCCTGCCCATGCCACCGCCAACACTTCCAGACCTTCTCTTCCCTTTTTCCCCAATCTCACCCAAAGCTCCAGTTCGAGCAAATGTGGGAGTGCAACGAATGCAATTACCTGGGGTGATGGCAGCAGCCCTGAACTTGGACTTAGAAGACCTAGCTTTAAATTCTGCCTCTGCACTCACTGGCTGTATGACCAAAGGTAATTTACCTCCCCCTCACTTTCCCCATTTGTGAAATGGGGTAAATAAGAGTCCTACAAGATTCACAAGGTTATGAGGGTGAAATATGATTGAGAAATGAGAATCCTTTTAAACTTCTCTGCAGTACTAGTGATGATAATGATTAAAGTAACTTACTTGCAAGATAATGTGAATGGCCATTATCTGGCCTTTAATCCTTCAGGAAGTGTTTATTCTTTAAAAGGAAAAGTTTGTGAAACCAAATGAATCCTCTTGGTGAACTACACAGAGAACATATTTTGGAGAGCGATGGTAGGCCACCTTCTCTGGCCCTTTCTAACTGAGGCTGGGGCTAGGATGGGAGGACCTTTTATTCTGGCCTCATTTTTGTTTCAAAGGGAAATGTGGTCTCTCTGAGGAAGGAGGGCAGACAAGCAGTATATCTTCTCACGTACTTTGTGCATCATTTTTATTAGTTCATGACTCATTTTTTAAAAAAAGAATATTTACTCTTAAATGACACACTTTCACACATGAGAGCATGCTTTCTAAATGGCAGCCATTGGACCCCACGGTGTGGTCAGTGTGCTCAGTCTGAAAACTCTATGGTGACACATCGCTGTGGTCCTGTGGTGATGTACGTCTTCCTTCTTGTCGAGTTAGCGCCCTGTGAGCTGAGAGGTTCAAATTTGATAGCAGCTGAAAGCTTCAAACCTGCAGTCCTCCAAGCTGGGAAGCTGAATTGCTGCCCGAGAGCTGCATTTTTATTGATTTTCTGAATGCTGTCACTGCAAATGAGCTAGTTAACTTTTCTCAAAATATTTTTCTCATCTTTTTTACTTTCTCTAGTTGGACATACGGAGTTATAAATGTACTTTCTGGTTTTGTGATATGCCTCGATTTTTATTTTTGATGATTCTATCAAGCTGGCTGCCTCCAATGTTTTCTTCATTTAGTAAAATGCACTACTTCCTGTATTCCTCGCTTCCCACCATCAGATATTCCCTCTCCTGGCCCACGCCTTGTGCCTGGCACGAGGGAGCACTGGAGATGCCCTGCACCAGAAGTCCATACCTTAATGTCTTCAAATAAATAAATGAATTTAAGGAAGAATGTCTGAAATAAACTGGGGCCGAATTATACAGTAGCTTGTGTCACAACATTCTAATCAAGCTAGGGAATTTAATAATGATCTCTACCTAAAGCCCTAAAGGTACGTTTCTTTGTTAATTTCTTAACCATCATGAGTTTTAGTGAAAATTACTACCTTCAATATAACGCTACAAATAGATTAATTGCTAAGAGTAAAAGGTTTGGTCTCTTTTCTTTCTTTTCTTGTTTTTTTTTTTTTTAATTAATTGTAAAATAGCAAATTTAAAAGGATCTTTTAAACAACAGTCAAAAAAAAAAAGCTAAATGTCATAGTGCCCTAAATTCTTTTGTATTGGTGATTATGTTGTATGTCAAGAAACCATCCTGAGGTGATAATTAGATTTTATCTGCAAATGGAGGTGGGAGGATGAGAGTAGGTGGTAGCGTCAACATTTCACCAAAACAATAGACAATTCACACGATGAGGTAGGAAAAACATTACTCAAACAAGTGGCTGGGGCTACTGTGTGATTAAGGAAATTTTGACTCTCTGATGATCTAGGGTGGGTATCTATTTTATTTGTCTCTCTATGGCCAGACATTTAGAAAGGCAAACTGGGGCAAGAGGAAAAGCAGGAAATAAATAGAATGATAACTAACACGTAAAATATCTCTGTTGTTGATCATCATTGAAGTGAATGAAACAGACCATAAAGACCCGTTTTTTTCCCACAAAACTTTTCAACAGATGGTTATACTAGTTGTTTCAGAATTAATACAAGGATTGAGGTTGGAGGCGATGCAACTCAGAAGCAGTGCTGGTGTGAAAGTGACAAGGTTTTTGGCTCCAAGTAACACCTCCCAATTTGCACAGCAACCACAATAGAAATATGCTTCAGGCAAGGTGGTGTCCTACATTTTAACTTACCCCCAAGAAAATATCCTGAATTTCACAGGTGTTCACAGTAATATGACCTGACTGAAAATAGCTTCTCTTCTGTATTTTTCCCCAGGTTAAAATTAAGCTCGGCAGGCTCGATGCAAACGTGCAGACAAAGCAAAGCAGGAAGCCTCCCACACTAAAAAGGGAAGATAAGAATCACAGAATCCGGGATGGTTTTTATTGAAGGGCATTTCAAAGCAAATACAGACATCTATAGCATATTTGTAAATCCTCCATATGTGTATGGAAACACACACCTTCACACATCAAAACTGATTTGTTCCTGAGTAACAAAACGTCCTGAAAACAAAACGAAAGCAAACAGAACAGCAGAAAAATACTTCCAACGTATACCACAAAGGATTAGTTATTAACCTCAACACACCAAGAGTTAAGAAAATAACGCAACAGAAACAAAGGGCAAAGGATATGTATTGGGAAGACCACAGAGGAAGAAATTGCAAATCGCTAATAATATAAATTATTTCCTAGGTTCAACAGTGACCAGGGAAAGACAAAATTACACTTTTGACCTCTTAGACTGGCAGTGACAAAGATTATTTGAGTGACCAAACTATAGTCAGGCTCCTGAACCTTCTCCTAGGTCCATCTGGGCACTTCCTCATAAAATACAGTTTTAGCAAAACCCCTGTTAAATTGGTTTACCAAGAACTCTTACCCTCCATCGAGTTCCTTATTTCTTCATCTTTTCTCAGGTTAGGCCTGGCCACCCTGGCCTGTCTTCAGCAAGAGTGCCGTAACCCCGATGTTTCCTCATAGTAATTTTCCATCCACTAACATGCACTTATAATTTGTAGCCAAGGAGCAACATACACTGCTCCTTGGCTGTAAATTATTTTCCCTGTTACATTCAGAGTTGAGCCCAATCTCTCTCTTCGACTGCAAAATCCCACGGCAGTGGTCCCTTTACCTATTGCGATGGTCCTAAATAAAACCTGCCTTACGGTGCTTTAACAAGTGTCATTGAATAATTTTTTAACAGCAAATTGTTGGAGGTAAAGACATTTTTAAATGTCTTCAATTAGGTTAGCTACTTCCACATAATGTTAGAGTTTCCATCAATTTGCTAGTTACTGTCCCTTCCTAAGAAGAGGCAGACATCATAGCCTGCATCATACTGTGGATTCACTCCTAAGTTGATACTGATATGAATGAAATAGTTGTCTCTCAAACTTTTTTTTGAGATAGAGTCTCGCTCTGTTGCCAGGCTTGAGTGCAGTGGTAAGATCTCAGCTCACTACAACCTCCACCTCCTGGGTTCAAGCGATTCTCCTGTCTCAGCCTCCCGAGTAGCTGGGACTACAGGAGGGCGCCACCATGCCCAGCTAATTTTTTTCATTTTTAGTAGAGATGGGTTTTCACCACGTTGGCCAGGATGCTCTCCATCTCCTGACCTCGTGATCCACCTGCCTTGGCCTCCCAAAGTGCTGGGATTACAGGCATGAGCCACCGTGCCCGGCCTGCTTTCTGCATTTTTATCAAAAAACTTTTGCAGGGACATGGATGAAGTTGGAAACCATCATTCTCAGAAAACTAACACTAAAACAGAAAACTAAACACTGCACGTTCTCACTCGTAAGAGTTGAACAATGAGAACACATGGACACAGGGAGGGGACATCACACACGGGGGCCTGTCAGGGTGGTGGGGGGCTAGGGGAGGGAGAGCATTAGGAGAAATACCTCATGTAGATAATGGGGTGATGGACGCAGCAAACCACCATGGCACTTGTATACCTATGTAATAAACCTGCACGATCTACGCATGTACCCCAGGACTTAAAGTATAATAATAAAAAGAAAAAAAAAACATGATGCCCCCCTCCGCAACCCCCATCCCACCCGCCCCACCACTGGATCCCCAGTCTCACTCAGAGAAAGTGCAGTGTCATTGCAATGGTGTACAGGGGCCCAATCCGGGATTCTTTTTGTCCCTTGGAGTCTTTGCCCTTGCTCTTCTCTCTGCCTGGAAGGTTCTCCCCTTCACTTCTCTCAGGGCTTGCTTCAAATGTCACCTTCTCAGTGGGGCCTGCCTTGGTTGCCATACTTAAGGCTGCAATCTCCACACCTTCACCCCAGCACGCCCTGTCCCCTTCCTCTGCTTTGTAACCACCATCTAATATTATTTATTTAGTTTGTGTACTGTCTCTCTCTCCCAGCAAAGACTCTCTTCTTGGTCAAACTCCAGTCAGCTCCCCTGAGCCTTCTTCTCAATTAGGCCTCAACCTCAGCCTATAAAGACTTGAATAAAACACAAATACAGTTTCTAATAGCTCAAGGCCGCATCTCTAGAATGACTTTAAGCCCCCTTAAATTGCCTGCCTGAGAAAACTTGAAACTGTCCAAATAATTTACTGTTTGTTCATCTAACATCTGAAGATGGGGCTCCCGTCTCCAGCCTCTGTGGGAGGGTGGGAGCCTGACTTCCACAGGTGCCAGTTAACAAACCCAGATGGTTTACGTGCACCAACTCCCTGACTTCACTGAACCTCTGCTCACCTCCTTTTCTACTCCTTCATTCTCTCTTTAAAATGCACAGTCACTTCTGTACAAATTGCGGTTGTTCAGTTCACACTGAACAGTCCTCTATTGCAATAGTCTATCACGGATTAAAATCTCTCCTTGCCACTTTATCTTTGATACCCTCACTATAATGCAGTCTCCATGAACTGGATTTTTGTTTTCTCATGGGCACAAAATAGAGACTCGGTAAGTACCTGCTGAACCTTGTTGATGGGTCAACAGTGATGCATGGGTTTTAGCCCCTAAGCCACACTTCTGGGCTGGGATAAGCATGTTTAAGCATCTGGATGAAACATCATTGCTCATTTCACTCCTTAAATACCTGGCAAGTGACAGGCGGCTGGACATCAGAGATCATGTCGGTCTTCCTTAAGGTTTCTTCAACTTGTTTTTTTGTTTGTTTTGTTTGTTTGGCTAGTTTTTTTGTTGTTGTTGTTTGTTTTTTTGAGATGGAGTCTTGCTCTGTTGCCCAGGCTGGAGTACAGTGGCACGATCTCAGCTCACCACAACCTCTGCAATTCTTCAGCCTCAGCCTCCTGGGCACCTGGGACTGCAGGTACCCGCCACCATGCCTGGCTCATTTCTGGAGTTTTGGTAGAGACGGGGTTTCACCATGTTGGCCAGGCTGGTCTCAAACTCCTGACCTCAAGTGATCCACCTGTCTCAGCCTTCCAAAGTGCTGGGATTATAGGTCTGAGCCACTGCATCCGGCCTTCAATTTGTTTTTAATTCTGATAGAGCACCATCTGCTACATGCTTATTATTAGCCATAAACAGACACAACTGAGCACAGAATAGCATGGTAATGAAAGATTACTACCAGGTGAAGAGGATTTGCTTCACGGGAACTTTCCTTGTTGATTGTTGTTATTTCCCCACCTCTCGACCCTTTATTTCCATTTGCAGTTTTGGTCCTTAAACTTCCCTTCAGCTCCAGCTCCCTCAGTGACCCTCTGGGTTTCCATTCTTAGAACTTCGTCAAAAATGCTTTGGCTGTGAATTCCAGTGACTTCCTTCAGATGCAATCTGAAGACGTCCTTACAGTTTTTACTCTTTAGGTTCTCTTAGGTGATCTGGGGGCCATTAACCTCCCTCACCAAACTCCTTCTTCTAATTTTTTTTTCTCAGCCGTGACTCCTCACCGTTTTCAGTTGACTACAAATTCTCCCGAGTATAATCAGTTGCTTTCCAACAAATGCTTTCTAAGCAACTACTAGGGATGAGGCACCATTGCGATTATGAAAATCTATTATTCAAAGTGAACTCGAAGAGAGAGAGACAGTCTATACTCACATGAAAAGTTAAAGTTTACTGCATAGTGCTTGCTGAACAAATTATTAAGCAAGCACTATGCAGTAAACTTTTAACTTTTCATGTGAACAAAGCTATGTAGGAAAATTCCAGTGATACCCAAGGCAATAATAAATGGTCACATTATTAATTCAGCCAGCAAGTCAAAGGTCTCCATTTAGAGCTGTCGCCTCCCCCATTATGACATTTCTCTCTTCTACAGGGTATTTTCAATGGGTATAATAATATCAACCACAGATAACAACATTAACATACCTTCTTATTGCAGCCTCAACCCTATTTTCCAACAGCTTCATAATTATCATTGCCACCACCGACATTCTGATACTCAGGTGTATCTCAGCATTTTCAGTCTCCCTACAAGGAGATTCCTATGTTCAACCCACGGAGGCAGTAGTTCCCAAGGTCTCCCTTCCTTCCTCTTCCTGCCATCACAGCCCTGGTCTGGGTGTCAAGAAACCCAGCTCATCTTGCTCAGCCTGACCTTTTTCCAGTCTACAAAAGGCATAACAGACACTGAGAAATGAAGAATTAAAAGTGCTCCACAATTGTAACACTTTTCAGAAGTCCACAGGAATCCACACTTGTCTGAGGTTTTACTTTCCACAGTGAAATAAGGTACTTTTGAGAGTGGGAGAACACATTCACGTGATTTTTACATTATAGTTATTAGTTATTGCTGTCCTTACTGTACCTAATTTTAAAATTGAACTTTATCATAGGTATGTACGCATAGGAAAAAGCACAGTGCATAGATAGGGTGCAGCAGGTGCCATCTGCAGGTTTCCAGCATCTCCTAGGGGTCTTGGAATGGATCCCCCACAGGTAAGAAGGGACTGCTGTCTATGCAGCTTCTACTCTTGTTTTTTCATGTTTTGGGTAATGTCATCTTAAAGAACGGATTTGAGTTTTCAGTGAATGAAGTGTTTTAGTCTTTGGGTTTTTTTTGTTTTTGTTTTTGTTTATTTGTTGGAGACAGGGTCTCACTTTGTCACCCAGGCTGGAGAGTAGTGGTGAGATCATGGCTCACTGTAGTCTCGACCTGGGCTCAAGTGATCCTCCTGCCTCAGCTCCCCAAGTAGCTGGGAGTATAGACACATGCCACCATGCCCAGCTAATTTTTGTATTTTTTCTAGAGATGGGGTTTCACCATGTTGCCCAGGCTGGTCTTGAACTCCTGGGCTCAAGCCATCTGCCCACCTTGGCCTCCTAAAGTGCTAGGATTACAGGCATGAGCTACTGGACCCAGCCCTAATCTTTGTTTTTAAATCTATTCCTGCCTCTTAATTGTACGATCCTCTAGACACTAGATCCTAGAGGTTTTTCAGAGAAAGTCCCAGAAGCCAATTCATATGGACACTCTTGAAGCAAAATACTTTGTGTATGTAAAAGTTCTAAAACCATGCTCTCTCTAAATCCTTTAGAGCACGGATTGGTTTAGATACTTCATCAAAAAACTTCATCAAAAAATGTGACACCCCTCCACCCATTATTTTGTATATAGATAATATATAGTAAGGTTTGCCAAGCAGGAAAGCAAGCGTAGACTTTTAAGTGGCGTGGAAGTTGCTACTTAAACTACAGATGGAATGTTGAGGCACGTTAGTGCTATAAGGAATCAGTCCTTACAATAGTTGACAAGCCCGTTGCTTCCCTTAAAGCGTGGTCTGAGGACCAGCAGCATCAGCAAAACCTAGAAGCCTATTAGAAAGAGCACAGGCTCAATTTGCACTCCAAACCTACTGTGTTTTAACAAGATGCCCGGGTGATTCATACGTTAGAATCTGTACGAGAAAGTCTACATTAGATATGAGAAATGCTACGTTAGATAATACAACTCTGTCACCTGAATCATATGTGAACTTGAGTGAAGCTCTGGTCAGCGGGCCATTATGTTTGATTTCAGTAGTCCACTGGTGCATTGAAACATCACTGCAACTCCCACCTAGCAAAACATGCTAGCCTTGGTGCTTTCTGGTGTGGCTGACTGGGACTCTCAGTTTTCATCCTTTGTGGCGTCCCTTTGTTGCCTATTGTCTATTAACAGTGCAGTAAGGTGATCATGGCTGAAAACCACAGCCTAGGAATAAGAGCTTGCTTGGTGAGGCCGGGGACCGGCTGAATCATACTGAGACACCTCACCCCCACTCCTAGGCACTACTTAACACAGGTGAGGGCCTGCAAACATGAACATCAAAGGAAGCCTTAGAAGAAGAAGGCTTAATGAGCAACTGTTAAAGTAGGCGTGTGCAGAAGAAGGGAGGGGAGGTGGAACAGAGACGTTTGCTTACAGATTTTAATATAAGAGGCTGGTTTTTCAGCATCAGAAATTTCAAAGCACCATCTCCTTTCATAGCTGTGTAGCAGCTACTGAGTCCACCAAGCACGTTCCTGGGCTTGGGCAAACATTCCCATCTTGCCGTTGCCTGCAGTCAGCCTTCAGAGAATGTGTCAGCTGCCTAAGGAGCAGCCACCCCCATAAAAAAACCATAAATCCAGATCTGGATAATCACATGTGACCTCATGCCAACTCTAAACCCTTGAGGAGAAATGTTTGATCAGATTAGGCCAAAGGAATGCCATCCCACACCCCGAACAGGCTCCTGAATCCGGGGTCACCTTTGGGGACGTAATCCCCAGAAAGCAAGGGTTTGAACTGGCCTCACTACAATATTGTTCCACTTGGGAAGAGACTCAGGCCTATATGCCACGTGAGGCCCATTATTAATCTTCCTGAAGGAATGAGGAGATCTGGTTCAATGACCACTGAGGGTTGCCTTGAATGGAAACCACAGGGACCCAGACAGTTCTGTGGAAATGTGCACCCTACGGACTGGCACGGTTACTGGGAGGAGATCAGGCACCATCAGTCGGGGTGCTGGGGACAGAATGCCTGTTTTCATGATCAAGCCTTCTTCCCTGTACTCTTTATACTCCTCAAGCCACAGGTCCTCACCGCAGCCAGTGATTGCCATGTCCTTCCTATTCTTACCTTGTTGTTTTCTAGGAATGTGCTCTATTCTTGCTTGTTTTCCCACAACTCTAAAACACCCACGCTGCAATGAAACATACACTTTGTTACTTAAAAAAGTTTCCTTATTCCACATAGTTTTCTCATTCTACTCTTTTCCTTCTTTCTTACGTTAAAAGGCATTAGGCTTTTCTCCGTGACACCTACGCTTCCCAGAAGCCCTGGAATTCCTTACCTCCCCAGACCCCTAGGACAAGGAGGTAATCAATGCTTTTGTTGTGTTTTCGTAGTCCCCCACTTTCTTTCTTTCTTTCTTTCTTTCCTTCTTTCCTTCTTTCCTTCTTTCCTTCTTTCCTTCTTTCTTTCTTTCTTTCTTTCTTTCTTTCTTTCTTTTTTGAGATGGAGTCTCGCTCTGTCACCCAGGCTGGAGTGCAGTGGTGCGATCTCAGCTCACTGCAACCTCCGCCTCCTGGGTTCAAGGCATTCCCCTGCCTCAGCCTACCAAGTAGCTGGGACTGCAGACATGCACCACCACATCCAGCTAATTTGCGTATTTTTAGTAGAGACAGGGTTTCACAGTGTTGGCCAGGCTGGTCTTGAACTCCTGACCTCAGGTGATCCACCCGCCTGGGCCTCCCAAAGTGCTGGGATTACAGGTGTTAGCTACCATGCCCGGCCAGTCCTCTAGCTCTTCCTGAGGAACTATGTTCTCCACACCTGCAAGAATACATCCCAGTGGTCTCTGTCCCACAAAGTGGGTATAGCTGGTGTCAGGATTGGCTACCTGGCCCAGGCTGGTGTGTGGAATTGGGATCCAAGGGCACCTCACTCTGCTAGCTTTAACAGAAGACATGTACATTGGGGAACTCTGAGGAGAACATGTGCTCACAGCATCAGAGAAATCTGGGAGGGAGGGAAAGACAGAAGGATGGATGGCTGGATGGATGGAAAGATGGATGAGATAGGTAGTGTTATGGACTGAATGCTTGTGTCCCTTCCAAATCCAAATGTTAGAACCCTGTCCCCTAACATGATGGTATCATGAGGTGGAGTCTTTGGGAGACAATAAGGATTAGATAAGGTCTCGAGGGTGGAATCTTCATGAATGAGATTAATGCCATTATAGGAGCCCCCATAGAGCTTTCTTCCTTCCTCTGCCATGTGAGGACACAGCAAGAAGATGGCCATCTATGAACCAGGAAGCAGGCCTTCACCAAACACTGAATCTGCCAGTGTCTTGTTCTTGAACTTCCAGCCTCCAGAACTATGAGAAATAAATTTCTATCATTTATAAGTCAACCAGTCTATGACAGTTTGTTATAGTAGGCCAAAATAAGATAGATTATATAAATGATGATGATGGTGATGAAGATAAATAGATGATGGATGATGAACTGATGGATGGATGGATAGACGATAGATAGAGAGAGAGAGAGAGAGAGCAAGCAAGCAAGAAAGAGACAGAGAGAGAGCAAGATCAATCTCTGGAAACGAAAAGAGAGTGCCCTCCTTGACCACAAACAGTGTATCAATGTATCAGTTCCTGGCTGCAAGCCCTCACGAAGCCACACTCTCCTTCCTGGTTAATGGCTGCTCTTGTTAACTAACAGACAAACAAACCTCTCTTCCTTCACTCAAAGAAGAAAGTCTCTATTGCTAAATATGGAAATTTGTTCATTTTGATCAAATCCTTGCTATTACTTAATAAACTTCTCATTCATATGATTGAGTCCCTTCTACAAATGTCACAGTGACTGTTTCAAAGCCTCTTTCCTTTCTCTATCTCACAGTCACTGTGTTAACAGTTCCAACTGATCTGTTTGGTTAGCACATATTACCTTGTGTGATTATATATTTTGGAGGTATGCAGTGTCACTATAAAGTAATGTGAATGGCTCAGCTGTCCAAATCATTGTTATTCCCACCCATATAATCATGCTGGGAGACAATAAATGTATTCCTCCAATGTGGCCTCTGTTCTTGCCATTTATGGAACACTTTTTGAAATCTTCCTCAGTGACAGTACATATCTATGTCACTGAAAGGTAGACATGATTTTTAGAAAGAGCTACATTTGAGCTGTAATCAGGGCAAGAGGATAAAAACAGGGTCACATATTTTAATCACAAAACTTTCGTTGAACACTGTTTTGCCCAATAAGATTACAATGGAAATGAGTATAAACTCTTCCAATATGACAACTCTAAAAGATAGCACTCATTTGAAGACATAAATTCTATTACATTTACTAACATAAGCCACATAGGATCTCACTTTGTCACCCAGGCTGGAGGGCAGTGGCACAATCACAGCTCACCGCAGCCTCAAACTCCCGGGCTCAAGCCATCTTTCCACTTCAGCCTCCTGAGTAGCTGGGACCACAGGTGCACACCAGTTCGCCTGGCTCATTTTTTTATTTTTTATTTTTTTGTAGAGACAGAGTCTCACTATGTTGCCCAGGCTGGTCTCAAGCTCCGGGGCTCAAGCAATCCTTCTGCCTTCACCTCCCAAAGGGCTGGGATTACGTGTGAGCCATTGCGCCCAGCCTAAATCACAGTCTTTATCACAATCACATCTTCCTGTCCTGTAGGCCAAACCTCTGGAGCAGAAATCAAAGATTTATAATGCCCCGTAGTTTGGAGAAAAGGGGCTTAATATGTTTGTTCTTGATATTTAGGCTACTTAAAGATTATTTAACAGAAATTATACCTCCAAAGAAGATATGCCAAACATTCAGGTAGGTTAAAATATACATAACACAAAAAAAGAAGATTAGAAATGAACATTGATGATTTGATTCATGACCATTAATTATTATGTCACATGCTTACAGTATGTGAGCTGTGGACCCCAAATCAAAGCATTGTGCCTCTGACATTCTTGCCCTAGCCACGGTCCAAAGTTCTAGAGAGAGATAATAGACGTTTTTTTTTTTTTAAAGTCACATGTTTCTTCCTGTTACGAGGGATAAGCAGTAGCTACTCTTTCTCAAGACTTCACAGAAGTATCAAGAAACTGCAAAGTAAGATACATAAATGTCAAATTTTAGCCAATAGGTCACAAAATAAGTTAGAGCTCAGAAATCGTTCTAAGGCAAGTTGGTGCAACCTACTTCTTTGTGCAAATTTCAGCAAGTGTGATCAAAGATAATGAGTCACTCAGCATGGTATTTTAAAACACTAAAGCCACCTCAGTGTGTTTTCCTGAGTTTCACTGTAACTGAAACTACACTTGTACCTTGAGACAAGATATGGTCCTTGGACATGAATTAAACACATGACTCCAAAACTGAGTTGTTTTAGATTAAAAGAATATACCTAAGTGTTGATCACTGAAATGTGTTAGCCTGAAAACACTGGCAGAACCCCTTCACAAGTAAGTCAAATTTCTTCTTCATGCTAGAAATGCGGTGTTGAATGCAACTTTAAATAGAGAGACAATTGACTAGGGCCTTAAAAAGACTTTTGGATAGAAAGTGATATTTATTCTGATGATCTTTTTCGTAGTGCAGAGTAAAACATAATGCAATTTTCCCTCTGTTGGTGGTGATAAACATGAGTTCTTTCGATGAGGGGTGATAGATATGCTTTGGGTAGTGTGGGGTAAGAAAAAAGTGTGAGCGTTGAAGTCACGAGGATTTGAGTCTTGGTTCTATTCGTTCCCTGCTGCCTGTGGGACCTGGATGGGTTACTCCACCCTTCTGAAACCAGATTCCTTATCTCAGAAAAGGAGCCGATAACGCTGTTCTCTCACAGGGTTGCTGTAAGGATAGAGTGTGATCATGTGGGTAAATAATACAGGATTGGACTAGCATGAGTGCAGTTCCTTCCACCTTCCTTTGCCTACGTTCTTGCATCAGCACCAAGCCCCAGCACCAGCATTCCCAGGAGCCTGTGGAGTCCCTGTAACTGGGCTTCCATCACCGCTAGCCTCAGGCTGAAGTGACACCCATGACTTCCTTTTCACTCTTGACTTCCATAGGTGTTGCCAAGTGAGGTTTACACACTGCCCCCAAGGAAGTTCTGATGATCTCATGGGTGGCTGTATAAAAAACAAAACAGACCGGGCGCAGTGGCTCATGCCTGTAATCCCAGCACTTTGGGAGCCCGAGGTGGGTGGCTCACTTGAGGTCAGGAGTTTGAGACCAACCTGGCCAACATGGTGAAACCCCACCTCTACCAAAAAATACAAAAATTAGCCAGGCATGATGGCACATGCCTGTAGTCCCAGCTATTCAGGAGGCTGAGGTAGGAGAATCACTTGAACCTGGGAGGCAGAGGTTGTGGTGAGCTGAGAGGGCACCATTGCACTCCAGCCTGGGTGACAGAGTGAGACCCTATCTCAAATAAGAAAAAACCCAAAATCTCTCATTATTTAAAAATTTTAAAACATTTAGAAATCCCCATTTTTACCCAATCTTCTATTTGCACATTTAAAATAATCACTTTAGGCTAGTTTTTGATTTGTAGATACTTAATGTCAAAAGAACTATTTTTTAGGTAATTCATGCATTAATTCCACAAGTATCTACTGAGCACCTATTATGTACCAGGCTCTGTAGTAGGTGCTGAGAATGTAAAAATAAATAAAATATGCTTTCTGTCTGAAATGATTTTACAGTTCAGGGAAGGAGACAAATCCATCCAACATTTTAATGTAGCACAGGAAGTCTTATAATGGAAGCATGCAAAGGTGCCACCATTTACACAGCACTTTAAAGTTCAAAAGCCCTTTTCATACATTTTAGACTCACAATAATCCTATGAGCTCTGTGTTACTGTTACTAACCATTTCCAGGTCAGATATAAGGAAACCTAGCATAGGAACGTGACTTAAACCTAGCATAGGCAGGTGACAGGTATCAATCTGTCCTGACTAAGATTACACAAATAACCAGATTCTGTATATGGGGGGGAGGAAAAGCGTGATACCTTTTCTCACCCATCATAAGGGTCATGGCAACACTCCTATAACACAAGACAGGTTAACAAGAGAAAAGTCTAACAAACTTCTTGAATCAAAGTTTTATTTAACATAGAAGGCTTCAGAAATGAAGACCCAAAGACCCAAGGAAACTGTTTATTTTTATGCTGAGTTTTGATGAATAGACAGTCATGGAGAAATGTGATTGACCTAATTGTCATAGCATGAGTGGGGAAATTCAGCAAGGCCTGTCTCTGCAGATTCTTCTTGGCATCTCTGTGGCACTCCTTCCCTTCCCTTCTCTTCCTTTTCCTTCCCTTTCTTTCTCTTTTCCTTCCTTTCCTTTCCCTTTTCCTTCCTTTCCCTTTTCCTTCCCTTCCCTTCTCCTTCCTCCTCCCTCTTTCCTTCCTTCTTTCCTTTTTTCCTTCCCTCCTTCCTTCCTTCTTTCCTTCCTTCTTTCCTTCCCTCCCCCTCCCTCTTTCCCCCCTGGGATGAAGGTCTTATGATCTACTATCACACAAAGCAGGTCAAAGAATTTCTCTGACTAGCTCCTACACAGAAAGGCAGGACAAGATTAGAGTAGCATTCCTGGTCTCTACAACCCACCTTGGGGAAGAGGAATCCCAGTCTCTGTGGCCTGCCTTTGGGTAGAAAGGGGAACAGAAGATAGGAGGTCAAGAGAAGGTCAGAAAGCAGCTTTACTTCTGAGGCTCTTCCAATGTCCTTCAGTTAGAAATACTCAGCACCTCAAAGCACCGTGCTTTGGGGTATTGTTTTCTGAGCCCTGACAGTCCCAGTCTCAGTTGTCTGTGCTCTTTCTACCATTGTCTCTGTCTCAGTGTCCATGTCAGAATATACTCAGAATAAATCCCTATCAAACTTGCAAATACCTTACAAATGCCACCTAAATTGTGTCTCCCAGGAAAAAGGCAAACACAGCCAGCTCCCAAACTCAGTCTTTGCCCAGCTCCCTAGTCTCCCTTCTCTCCCCTCTCCCAGAATAACCCTGCTCAGAGCCAAAAGCAACTGCTGAGTGTTTTCGGATTATGCCATGTTGTTTCAGGCCTTTGCATGTACTGTTTCCCATCCCCAGACACTCTTCCTCCCCCACCCAGCTCCATCTTTCAGTTCCTCCTTTCACAGAGAGATAGGTTTCACCTCTTTCCAGAGGCCTTTTCTCTCCTAAGCCATTCCCTACAGCTGATCCTCCTACAGCTGATCAGATCCCTACAGCTGATCCTGCAAGCCCAGGACAGGGCACTAATCATTGCTTATACTTTACTGCACTGTGATCTTTGGCTTATTGGCCTGTTTTTCCCCATTAAACTGTAGGTTCCTGAGGGATGTCTTTGCACCTCTGTGTTAGCCCATTAACAGTATGTTGCTTGAATGAATAAATGAAAAATGAAGACATGCCCTTGCCTAGAGCATCTTCAGCTGTAGCTAGGACCCAGAATAAATCCACAGCTTTAATATCTGTCTCAGAGCTTCCATTGATGTACTGATGCAAACTCGAACTTAACTAGCTTAAGTAAATTAGCTGTTCATGCATCCTCTGAAAACAAGAACAGTCATCATCATCATCATGTTATTTACTGAGCATGATGCATGGCATATAGCTTAGATCACCGGAGATGCTGCTATATCTGGCCTGCCACACCCTTTCTGAATATCCTCTCTGCTTTCAGTCTAACTCCAGAATCACAGAATCACATCTGCTCACCTTTGTCTGACCAATGCCTGAAACAGTACTTGGCACATAGCAGCCTTCAATAAAGATGGATTGAATGAATGAATGGATGGATGGATGGATGGAAACTGACCAGGCTCAGTCCCTTCTACATGGCCATGTTGGCATCATGATTTCACGCTCCACATCTGGTTTGGGCTCCAGTGGGTATCTGATCAAAGGCAACCAATCCACAGGCCCCTCTGGGGCATATGATCTCTGTCTTGTTGTATAAAGCTGACTTCACACAACAGGTCTTTTATAGAGAATTTGAACTACAAAATGTGAAGAAACATCTCCCAGGTAAACACAAGGCAAGAGCTAGGAGGAAACAAGGGAAGATTGCTGTCAAGTAGGTGGGACCCCATGTGCCATTTTAAGTAGATGGATGAAGAAGCACCTGTGAAGGAGAGAGAATCTGTTTTGATTAGAGAGTAAGAAAGCAGATCAACAGAGAGACAGAAGCTCAAGTCCACTGAAACCATGCCAGCCTAGGAAAGGGCAAGAGAAAGAGTAATTGGTTGCCTCAGTTCCTGAGAACTCTCAGGTGTCAGCCCCAGGTCAGGTGCAATCTGATCTAATAAGGGCCTCCTGACTTAACAGGTGAAGCTGATTTTTCAAATGTGCCAAACTCTAATACAGAACTGTCATCAGCTGCTATGGTAACTCAGCGAGAATTAGGAGGTACCCCTTCTGGAATGAAGCCTGACCGGTGGTCTGCCTCCTGGGTAGGTGAGAGGCTCATGGCCTTTGTGCAAAGAAAAGGGTGCTCTCCCTGTGGGATAAGGAAGGTACACATGTCCACACCAGGTGCATAGCTTGACCTGGGCAAAGCACAGGCTGGACCTGCACCCACGGGCACCCTCTCCATCCAGCACCCTCTTGGGTTGCCCAAGCTGGCCTGGACAGGGTGGCCTTGCTGTTCCCTGACAAAGGAAAGACAGAAAGTAAACTTAGAGCCAGATGGTCTTTGGTAAAAACCCACTGTGAGTTACACAAACGTAAAGTGAGCAGGTGTTTATTGTTTCTGGCCTAGGGCACCTGCAGCTCAGTTCGTGGCTGGGGCTCAGAAGCCTCTTAGGGCCCAGCCACCCTTTCGGGGCACAAAGCAGCAACTCAGAGTTCCAACCTTGGAGGTCAGTAAGAAACACAGTAGAAGGCCCAGCAAGGGTTGAGCAAGCACAAGCTTCCCCCAAAGGCACAGGTGACCCTCCACAGCAGAACTGGTCTTGGGCAGCAGCATCTGGTGGCAGTGCCCAGGCAGCAGTGAGTATGAACTGATAGCAGTGAGTATGATCGAGGTATGCTGGACTTCTCACTTCCACTTAGCACCGAACACACCAGGAATTAAAGACACGAGAAAGATATCCTGGATTTGCTGTTACCTCTATACCTGTATATACCAGGGCATAGGGATACTGAAGAGATGAATCAGAGTAATAAAAAGATGAGATGGTACTTGCACACTAAGCTGATGATGTGGTCCATACACCTATACCGCTTTTTTTTTTTGGAGGTGGCTCAAATGGTTCTCGGATCTAGGCAGCCCAATGTGCAAGACTAAGCCTCATCACATGAGAATAAAAAACAGCTTTTGGTCCTCCCTACAGCCCACACAGGTTCAGAACAGCACCTGGAACCCAGTAGGCCGACAGTGAGTACCTGCTGAATCCGTATATGGTCTGTGCCCTGGGCTGTGTCTCTTCAGGTTATTTACTTACTAAACACTGGGCTTATCAGAAGAGCACATCAGAAACCACTAAAGTTATCAAAGCTCCTAATACCAAACGGGATTGGTCTAAAACTTAAGGGAATACCTGACCGTATACTATGGGAAACTTGTTTCAAGATTTTACCCTAAAAATTGAGTTAAACATCACTTTATTTACAAAGAAATACTGAATTTTAAAAATCCAAGGCTGGGAGCAGTGGCACATTCCTGTAACATCAGCTACTCAGGAGGCTGAGGCAGGAGGATCCCTGGAGCCTCAGAATTTCAGGCTGCAATGCTCTGTGGTTATGCCAGTGAATAGCTATTGCACTACAGTTTGGGCAACACAGCAAGACTCCGTATCTCAAAAAAAGAAAAATAAGTTCAGGACTTTTGTTGAATTCCAGAAGCATGAGTTCAAAAACCATATGGCAAAATCAATCTGCATTTTTATAAAAGAGTTTATTCATTAATTCCACTGTTATTTCAATTCTAGCTTTAATAATTACTTATTTGAAAATATTTTCTTAACTTTTTTGTGTAGATGTTGAAATATAAAACTGGCTTGGGTTTTTTTTTTTTTTTTGATAAAGCACATGCATTCTTATGTTAAAAATTCCTTAAACCACAAGTTAAATAAAATCCCTTGAAGTCTGAGATGCTTTTCTTGACAAAAATCTAGTAATGATCTAGTATAGTCAGGGGAAGCCGATTCTCTTGGGGTATCTCCACAGTATCTATCAACAGTGCTAGCACAGAACAGGTCTTTAAAAATATGTATTTAGGCAAGGTGTGGTGGCTCACGCCTGTAATCCCAGCACTTTGGGAGGCCAAGGCCGGAGGATCACAAGGCCAGGAGATTGAGACCATCCTGGCTAACATGGTGAAACCCCGTCTCTAATAAAAATACAAAAAATTAATCCGGTGTGCTGGCACTCGCCTGTAGTCCCAGCTACTCGGGAGGCTGAGGCAGGAGAATTGCTTGAACCCAGGAGGTGAAGGTTGTAGTGACCCAAGATCGCGTCACTGCACGCCAGCCTGGGCAAAAGAGCAAGACTCTGTCTCAAAAAAAGAAGAAAAAATAAATAAATAAATATATATATATATATATATATATACGCATATATATTTAGTATTGGACTGACTGATTACAGCAATGAGCAAGTTTTTAGAGGCTGAGTTCCAAGTTTTTATTATTCTTTCCTGGAAAGAAGGATGGAGGGGGAGCTGTGGCAGGGGGGTTGGGGTAATGGTTGCAGGTAGCAAGGATGGTAGGTGGTTCTGGAGGGAGGCTGTTCTCTGACCGTTCTTGGCAAGCACTCTTTCTTCCCCTTCTTCTTCTCCCTTTTAGGCCACTGTCACTGCAAAAGGTGATTTCCTTTTCTTCTCAACACTATTCTAAGGACTTATAGCAGGGAGTTAACTCATGATTAGAAATTATCCCTTAGGAAGAAACATTTGACAACTAGCTGGAATCAAAAATAGGCTGAAGATGGCTGCTTGGGAGGCTGCCGCAGTAGAAGAGGGGTTGTAGCAATAGGGATGTGAGAAGATACTAAAACACATTCTTTAACCTTACGCTTGTACCACGGTATCACCACACATACGGCGGCAAGCCAGGGTGACATATATGCTACAGGACAGCGATTCTCAAACTTTACTACTCATTAGCATCATCTGATGCTCAGGCTGCACCTGATGCCAATTAAGCAGAATCCCTAGGTGTGGGACCCAGCCACAAGTTGTTTTGTTGTTATCTCCCCAAGCAATTCCTATGTGTAGCCAAGTTTGAAAGCCCGTGTGGTAGAGTAGCACTTCTCAAACTGGAAGGTATCTAAGAACCTGGGGATCTTATTAAAATGCAGATTCAGATTAAGCAGGTCTGGGGTGGGTCCTGAGATTCCGTGATGAGGCCACAGATGCTGGCTGTTTTGGCAAAGCCACATATGACCTTGCTCTCGGTGCTGCCTCTGTGTGTGCCTAGAACTTCTGGGGAAAGGCTGGAAATGGGGCTACTATAGCGTCAGGCCAAGGGAATGTTTTTACCAGGTATGTAACTTTCTTATTGTGCCTTTAAGATAAGTCAGAGATCCCAGCACGGTCATCTTGCTGATTCTCAGATCCATCCTGCATGGCTTACCAAGGCTGCAGAGACTGTGAGGTAGTCTGGGGAAACACTCTGTGTGTCAGTGAAAGACCTGCTCATTCTTTTTCTCTCTGACTCTAAAAGCAGGGAGCTCCTGATCACATTTAGTCTGCTCTTAAAGGGATCCAAGGCTCAGTTTTTAAAATGAAATCAGTCACATGAAAGTTCACTCTTCTACACGTGTGTCAGCATCCTGTGACACAGGAGACAACTGAGCTGAAAGGTGTCACTTCCTAGCATCCGTTAAGAGGACACAGAAAAGACGAAGAGTCCTTGGAAGTAAAATAATTTCATAAATTGGAGCCCACAGTTCACAGGATGTACACTTGGTACACTCAGATTTTAAATGTCTTTCCTATCCTTTTTCAGCACACAGGCCATGATTTCCATCTATGAAAATGAAAAATGCTGATACAAGCTATACTTTATCTACAATCACCAACTGGATGAACTCTCAGTGGTCTCTTTAGAGTCTCTGAACAGTTAATCTTTGTAAAAATCAATCAAAATAATCCATGGCTCGAGTTCAGTTTGGCCAAGACACCGAGAGCACGTGGTAAAAACATGTTTGGACTCAACGCTTTCCACAATGCAAATTCAGAAGAAGCCTCTTTACGTAAATCCTGTGATCAGTATCCCACTACCTCCACTTTAAGAGTTCTGACTCGTTTCATCCAATGTGATCTGCAATGCTTTTTAGGTGTTTCAAGTACACATGTTGGGTGGCAAAAACAAAATGATAAGAATAAGAAGACAGAAGGTTATGGTGAGAAAGAGAGTCAGCCAGCTGAAGCGGAGTTAGAGGCATGGAAATGTGCTTTTTTGAACAGGAAGTTTTAGGTGAGGTTGAGTTGGAACCCAAAGAAGGCCTGATCCCGGAGCACAGAGACTGAAAACCTTGGCAGTGGTAGGGGGTACTGCACACATTCACGCTGGCAGGGGCTTTTGCTGCTATAGGTAGTTTTGATGCTAGCTTCATTTGTAGTTTCCCAGCTCCCATGCATCCTACATAGATTGCACATCACAAAACTTGTGGAAACTTGACACATGTGGTGAACTTTCTAAAAACAGTCCTACAGTTCTTAGGCTAATGCCTTGTTCAAAAGCAGCTTAAAAATGATGATTTAATCCGCATAAACTCCCGATGCGGTAGTACCAAACTATCGTTACCTCTCTCAATACTGAGATAGGAGAGACAAGGTTAAGTGATTTGCCCAATGTCACACAAAACGGCTGACAGCATCAGCCTCTGCTGAGTTCCTGATTCTGTCGGTCCCGGTACACTGGGCACAGGGCAGCCTCTGAGGACGCAATGGGCTGTGCTACTGCAAAGGGGGCTTGAGATTTTTTTTTTTTTTTTTTTTTTTTTTTTTTTTGGTGAGACAGAGTCTCACTCTGTCGCCCAGGCTGGAGTGCAGTGGTGTGATCTTGGTTCGCTGCAACCTCCGCCTCCCGGGTTCAAGTGATTCTCCTGCCTCAACCTCCTGAGTAGCTAGGACTACAGGCATGCGCCACCACAGCAGCTAATTTTTTGTATTTTTAGTAGAGACGAAGTTTCATCATGTTGGCCAGACCGGTCTCAAACTTCTGACCTCGAGTGATCCGCCGGCCTTCGGCCTCCCAAAACGCTGGGATTACAGGCGTGAGCCACCGCGCCTGGCAGAGGCTTTTTCAAACATCTAAAGGATGAGATGCACAAACAGCCCGCCAAACTCTCCCCTGCTCTCCCCATCAACTGCATGGGTTTTTGCAAGGAGGTAAAACTCATATGCCGGGTCCTCTTTCCAGCAACCCCCAAAAGGAGTCTTTATTTCAGAACTATGAGCAGTTGGGAGGCCTCCCAAGACCTGCACTGGCCCCAGCCCACGAAGTGAGGAAGCCGCACCTTCCAAGGGACAAAAGTCGCGCCGAAAACCGAGAAGGTTCCTCTTTCTGCTGGAAAAGCCTCGGAAGCTAAGCTGCGGTGCTGCCTGGCGCCGCGGAGCCGAGTGGGAGCGCTCCCCACCCAACCCAGGCTGCACACTCGCCCCAC
The DNA here is from genome assembly GCF_030222135.1 of Aotus nancymaae. Taxonomy (NCBI): domain Eukaryota; kingdom Metazoa; phylum Chordata; class Mammalia; order Primates; family Aotidae; genus Aotus; species Aotus nancymaae. The sequence goes on from NW_026988454.1 coordinate 24,219,279, forward strand.
AAGGCGCGCGCCCACCCGAGCGCACCAAGCGGTCGCCTGCTTTTAGCATCTCCCGCAGAGGGTCGCCGAGCCCCGGCTGCCGAGAAGGAGGCGGCGGTGTGGGGAGTTCAGCCTCCGCCCTCCCCTGTCTCCCACCCCACCCCGCCACCAGCCTGCCTGGCCAGTGCCCGCGGGCGCCCCTGGCTGGCCGCGTCACCCTCGCGGCCACCTGCCCGCGGCCGGCCCTCCCCGGCCAGCGCCCCGAGCCGCCCTTACCTGAGCCGGAGATGTGGACCCGGAGCGGGCGACCCCTGCTCGAGGACGAGGAGAGGTCGCTCTGCGAGCGGCCGCGGGGGCTCGGGTCCCCGGGCAGCCAGCGCAGGGCAAGCGCCGGTGGCGGTGCGGGTGCCTCAGGCTCCGGGACTGAGACCGCCGCCGGCCTGGCCGGATCGCCAGGGGACCCCGCGGGTCGCGAGCCCGCCTCGGCCATCGGCTCCCGGCGGCGGGGCCGGAGCACCGGGTGGGGCCGGCGCCGAGGGCTGCGCTGCCCGCTGCTGCCGGGCTCTGCCCCGCGCGCCGCAACCCTGAGGCAGCGAGAAGGGCGGGGAGGTGGACGCCGGGCGCCGAGGAGCCGGTACGGAGGGCGGGAGGAGGAAGAGGACAGAAAAGTTTGCACAGGAAGGAGCCGCCTACAGCCGGCTCTCGCTCCAGCGGGCGCTGGGAGCTGGGCCGCCCTCGGTGCCCGCGAACCTGCCCAGCTGCTCCGCCCCCAAGCCCCGGTCAATGGCACCGGGCAGGATGGCAGCAGGGGGTCCCCTCCACGGAGCGCTGTTCACCCAGCAATCCGGCCGTAGAAAAGCCGAGTTTGGGCTTCAGGAGCTCGGATGCAAGGTCAGAGCTAACGATATCATTTCCATTGTGGTGGGTGGGGGTGCCATGTACACAGACGTGAGCCACCCTGTGATGGAGCAAGAATGATCATACCTAGTTAACAGATAGGAAACTCCGGCGTGAAAAGGCATTGCACTTGCCGGGTGGGTTAAGGGCAGTTTCTGGAGTCCCTTGTGAAATGAAGCCTAATGCCCTTCCCCACCCCCACCCCACCCCTTGCCCTCAAAGCCCACCTCTACCTCTCACTGTTGCCCACATCTCTGGGTATCCGTCTGCTGGATGTAGGGAGCAAAAAATAGCTTCCCTCCACCCTTCTAGGTTCTTTGGCTGGTCTATGAATTAAATTGCCATAAGGCAGATTAACAGGACAAAGAAAACCCATTTTAATTACCAGCATTCACACGGGAGTTTCACAAAATATTGGGCTCAAAGGGTCAGATGATTGAAGCTTGTATAGCATCCTGAGTTACAGAAAAGAACAGGATTTCGGAGCTTGGGGTGGGGACAGGTGAAGTTATGGGAGAGTGTCGGGAGACATGTATAAAGAATAAAGGTTGTCTCTTGTTGTGCAGATTTTAAAAAGCTGATCAGGTAATAAGGTGTTGTTTTCTAGCAGAAGAACAGGTGATTGGGCCTGCCGTGATCCCAGGTTTTCCCATTCCTGACAGATGAGCTCCTTTTAGAGGAATGATAGAGTTTTGCTCTTGTCTCTCAGACTGGAGTGCAATCTCTGCTCACTGCAACCTCTGCCTCCTGGGTTCAAGCTGTTCTCCTGCCTCAGTCTCCCAAGTAGCTGGGATTACAGGTGGCTGCTACCACACCCAGCTAATTTTCATATATATATATATATATTTTTTAGTAGAGTCGGGGTTTCACCTTGTTGCCCAGACTGGTCTCGAACTCCTGATCTCAGGTGATCCACCCGCCTCAGCCTCCCAAAGTGCTGGGATTACAGACTGGAGGATCTGTCTTTAGGCAGATAAAAGGAAGTTCAGAGAAAGCTCCTTCTTGCAGTTGCTCTTCCCCAAGCACCCTCAGTTTAAAGTAACCAGCCTGCCAAAGCTGCATATTTGGGGGCAGCATTTTCTGAACTCCTTCATATGTAAATACTCAAAGGTCATGTTTAAAAGGCCAGTCTTCTGAGAACTAAATAAATATCATGGGTTTGATGTCTGAGTCAATGCTTTCTAACAGAAAGACAGCTGTATTGATTAGAAATATCTTAGTTAATGCTACACCTTGTAGGATTTTGCAAAATGCACAGTGGAGATTATGCTGATTCAGCTGGTGATTTCAAAACCTAGGCTTTATCAGTTTTACAATTAGGCCCTCAAGTTGTGACTTGCCCAGAATTAAAAGACTGTAAGTCAGGCTCAGGAGTCACCAGTCCTCTGAAAATTCCTAGCAAAGGAAGAATGTCCCTGGGTTCACCCACAGACCGTAGATTGCCAACGGGAAGAGATGGAGATATGGGGGGAAAGACGGGACGGCGCTAGCAATTACTCCTGTTAACATGCACACCCCTATTCTACATGCTATGTCAGGCATTTTGCACATATTGTATCATTTAATAAGAGAACAAACCTGATCAAGAAGGTAAGAGAAAGACGAACAAAAACCAGGAGTGCATGCTAGACAAGCACACTGATATGCACAAAGCCCTTAGTAGCAACTAGGTCATGATACACACACACACACACAGAGCTCACCCTTGATCATTTAAAAGGGCTTTCCCCTATACTTCTCACAGGAACTCTGTAGGGAAGATATGATTATTTCATCTTTGCTGCAAAAACTGTCCAAATACAGGCCAGCCATGGTGGTCACACCTGTAATCCCAGTATTTTGGGAGGCTGAGGTGGGAAGATCCTTTGAGGCAAAGAGTTCAAGACCAGCCTGGGCAGTGTAGCAAGTCCCCATCTCTGCAAAAATAAAAAATAAAAAAAATTTAGTCCAGCTGGTGGGGCAAGCCTCTAGTCCCAGCTGCTCAGGAGGCTGAGGAAGGAGGATCACTTGAACCCAGGAGTTCAAGGTTGCAGTAAGCTATGGTCATGCCATGGCACACTAGCCTGGGCAACAGAGCAAGAGCCTATCTCAAAATAAAATAAAATAACAAAATTAATAAATCTGATCTCTTTTCACAAAGTCAGCCAATGTTGTCTGGTCTTGCTCTAAATATTTTCTACTAACAGTCTGTTTAAATGTATACTGCTCCAAATGTTGCTTACTTTCTTGATATCTTGTGTAGTTTCTGACAGGAAAAAAGATATCTCTGCCTCAGAGAATTAACTATGCATTACTTTAGACAACAGGTCATCGGTAAGATTGAAAGCGCACTGAGATGGATTTTGCAGTTACCCCGAATAACCAGCATTAGATTACAATGGCATTTCTCAGCACTGTTTGCTATCTATTACCTGATGGTGCTGTCTGTGTTCCATCAGTCCACTTCCCCAGCAGGGAGCTCCCCCTTTGCAAGCTGCTTTCTCTCTGGGGCACACACGCCAGTTGCCTATGCCTGGGTCTCACCCCAGTTTTCTCTCCCCATTGCTTACAACATGAATGCTCACACATTCTTCCAGACCACGTGCTTCTTCCTCCTCTGGTTAATTTCTGTTCCTCTCTCATCAAGATACATAAATGAGGAATTAAATGCTTTTGAATACAAGAAGTCTTCTCTGACTCATTTTTCAGTTATTTAGCAATTCATCATTTCAACTTTCATTAGATAATTACATCTCTGAGTGTCTTTGTTGGGACAGGCACTGTGCTAGGCTCTCCATATCGTCAAGGAACCTCTCAGCCTATATGACTCCATTCATTTTCCCATGACAGTCAATCTTCTAGAGAGAGTAGCATACACTCTAGAAGCTATTCCCATGTTCTTACAGTCCCCCTTCCCCATTCGTCCCTCTACCATCTGGGGTATGACTTCTGCTTGCCCTACTGCATGGAGTTACTTTGGCAAAGATCACGTCTGAGCAGCTCATTGTCAAATATACTGGGAACCTCTCAGGTCTTACTTAATCTGATGCCTTCTGTTGCCTTTAATATTCTCCATCACTCACTCTTTTTGTGAACTCTGCTTCCCTGGTTTCCGGGACACTCATCTCCCCAAGTGTTCTTCAGCCTCTCTGCTTTTTTGTTACCCTCTTGTCAGGGTCTCTTTTTCCCATCTGCCTTTAGGTACTGTTCCCCAGATGTCCAGCATCTTCTATTCTCACTTGACATACTTCTCCTGGGAGATCCCAGCTTCAGCTTTGACTTACACACAAAGTCTGGGATGATTCCCTCCATCCCAGACCTCTCTCCTGGGCTTCAGATTCCAGTGTCTAGTTACCTACTGGGCTTCCCTTCTTGATGTCTCCTTGACATTTGGGAGTCAACACTCCCCGAGCTGAACTCCTCTTCCTCCTCCTCCATGGACATGCTCTGTTGATTCTCTTAAGTAAGTAAATATGCTAATACCTTAAATAAATATTCTCAGAATCAGTTTCCTCCCTGTGATTCCATCGCCACCTCTTTAGTTTGAGCCTCCATCTTCTATTTTCTCCTAAAGGGACTCTCTGCATCTGTACTCACTTTATTCTACTCTGCCCCCATCCCATTTCTGAAATGATCTTTCCAAAATACTCACAAGACTTCGCTGCCCCTCCATTGTAGTTCCCGCAAAACACGTGTCTATGAATAAAGCCTATATTTATGAGTAAAGTGTATATACAGAATAAAGTGGATATTCCTCAGCATGGCCTATCAGGGTTCTGTACCCTACCCCAAACTCCTTCCATGCTGCTATTATACATACTGTGGCGGTTCAGAACACAACACCTCAAAATATGACCGTAGGAGGCCAAAATATGCCACTCTGGGATATACTTCTTTGGCATATTTTGAGCCGGTTATTCTGAGACACTGCAGACACAGGAGTAGCTCTGAAAAGCTTTCCTTTGGTAAAAGAAATTTACTTCTGTAGAGGAAAATGATTTTTATAGGACTCTCATCAACCAGGGAAGATCTTATCGGAAGATGAGACTGAAGGTTGACACCTTGCCCAGATGGACTTCGGCACAGGCTGTTACAGATTCTTTTGATAGGATACTCTGAAACAACTTTTATTACCTGAGAGACTGTTTATCTGCATAATGAGACAACCTTTGCTTGCCACTCATGCCCTCCCCCCACCCTCCCATGACGTGTATCACCACCGCTCCCGGAAGCACCAAGCCCCGCTTCCTTTCATAGCTCAGGGATACTATATGAGCTTCAATCATCTGGCTCTTCCTCCAGTCTCAGATTTTGTGGGACTCCTGTGCATATGTACATAATATTTTTTAAATATATATTTTTTTCCTGTTAATCTGCCCACTGTCCATTTTTTCGTAGACTCAATTATCACACCCTCAGAGGCAGAAAATCTTCCCTCTCTGCACAATACTTCACTCTCTAGCCATGCAGACCAATTCGTCATACCCTGAATGGCGCCTCCTCCTCCTCTCAGGGTGCCTTTGGACTCCCATTTCCTCTTTCTACAGAGCATCATTCCCCACCTTCTCTAGCATGACCTAGATGACAAACTGTCATCCTTCAAGCCTCAGGTCAAGTGTCTCCTCATCTGTCTTACTTTGTTTCTGTTGCTTCTAACAATATGCTTGAAAGTTAGTAATTTGTAATGAAAATGAATTTTTCTTATGAAGGCAAAGTTCAAGGTCAAGGGGTGACATCTGGTGAGGGCCTTCTTGCTGGTGGGGGCTCCCTGCGGGGTCTGGAAGTGGTACAGGGCATCACATGGTGAGAGGGCTGTGCATATTAGCTCACATCTCTCTTCCTCCCCTTATAAAGCCACCAATCCCATTCCCATGATAAACCCATTAATCCATGAATGGATTATTCCATTTATTAGGGCAGAGCCCTCCTGGTCCAATCACTTCCTAAAGGTCCCACCTCTCAATACTGCCATGTGGGGGATTAAATTTCAACAAGAATTTAGAGGTGATAAATGTTCTTTTTTCTTTTTTAATATGCATTTTTAATTTCAGTGGCTTTTGGAGTACAATTGGTTTTTGGTTAAATGGACGAATTATGTAGTGATTTTAACACACCTGTCACTTGAGTCATATACATTGTACCTAAGATGTAGTTTTTTACTCCATGCTCTCCTGCCACCCTTTCCTTTCTGAGTCTCCAAAGTCTATTATATCAGTCTCTCTGCCTCTGCATACTCATAGTTTACTTCTCATTTATAAGTGAGAACATACTGTATTTGGTTTTCCATTCTTGAGTTATTTCACTTAGAATAATGGCCTCCAGCTCCATCCAAGTTGCTGCAAAAGATATTATTTTGTTCCTTCTTATGGCTGATTGGTATTCCATGTTGTATATATACCACATTTTATTTATCTACTCATTAGCCAGTGGGCACTTAGGTTGGTTCTATATCTTTGCAATTGTGAATTAGGCTGCAATAAACATATATGTGGATGGGTCGTTTTCATGTAGTGACTCCTTTTCCTCTGGGTAGATACCCAGTAGTAGGATTGCTGGATTGAATGGTAAGTCTACTTTTAGTTCTTTAAGGAACTTCCACACTGTTTTCCAAGAGATTGTACTAATTTACATTCCCACCAGCAGTGTCTAGGCATTCTGGAGGGGACAAATATTCAAACCACAGCACCATCCAGGAAGCTTTCCTGACACTTCCCCAACTTCCACTCCAGGTGAAGTGCCCTCCTAAACAGTACCATCAGGCTTTTATGTCACTTTTTACACAGGATTGTAAATGTTGGGGTGCTAATCTGTCACCCCTATGCCCTTTGAGCTACCTTTAGGCAGTAAGTACTGAGTCTTGCCTTTATTTTCCCAGCACCACTGTCTATTGAATGAATGAATCAATGAATGAAGTATATTTGGAGAGTAGACATTAAGAAATAATTCCCTGGCAATCCATGGCAATTGACAAAACTGAGATTTACATATAAGGGCTGAGGAAACTCAGGAGTACTTACCTAACCCGCTTAGGGTGGTGAACCAGGAAAGGCTTCCCAAAGGAAATGGTGTCTGAAATGCAAAGGCACCCCAGGATGAGGAAGGTCATCTGCAAGAACACAGAGAGTTGAGGGACTGGCATGCCTCTGGACGCTGTAATGTAGCACTGCAGAATAGGAAGCCTGTGGAGAGTAGCTCAGTTCTGAACCTGACAAGGTGGACAAAAGTGGGCTAGGATTCACTTTTCAAACACCACTAAGCCCATGCAATCCTAAAATGATTAGGTATTGGCTGGGAGTGGTGGCTCACACTTGTAATCTCAGCACTTTGGGAGGCCAAGGCAGTTGGATCCTGAGGTCAGGTGTTCAAGACCAGTCTGGCCAATATGGTGAAACCCCATCTCTACTAAAATAATACAGAAATTAGCCAGGCATGGTGGCGTGTGCCTGTAGTCCCAGCTACTCAGGAGGCCGAGGCAGGAGAATAGCTTAAACCGGGGAGGCGAAGGTTGCAGTGAGCTGAGATCCCGCCACTGCACTCCAGTCTGGGCAACAGAGCAAGACTCTGTTTCAAAAAAAAGATTAAGCATCCTCTTTATTTGGGGTTTTATTTCCAGTTTTGTTTATCCTGTCTCACCGATGCTGTAAGATTTCTTTTTCCTTAGACATGTCCCTTGGTACCACAGACATTTTGGCCAGCACTTAGTAAATGTGCCTGTTTGACAGTGATTTTCAAAAAGAGGCATACAATACAGTTTTTCAAAGCAAAATGTTTTTGAATGCTATTAGTTTATTTACCTGTTTTCATTGAATACCATTTCCAAAAGGTTAGGGATAAAAACTGAAGATGAAAAAAGCATTAGTTTTAATCACCTAAGAGTGTTGTAATGCCAAAGTAAAAATAAAAATAAACTACACTTCAGTGTTTTACCATTCTCTTTAAAGTGATGACTTATGTAGGATTATAAAAGAAATAAAATGAAAATTTATCAACTAGCTTGTTCCACGCATTAGTGCTAGGAACACTGCCTTCAACAGGGGCACAAATGTGGGCTGGGATCTGTCTCATCCCTGGCCAGTGTCTTCCTCCTCCTTGTTGTGCCAGGAGCCCCTCTTAAAGCCACAGTGCCACTTGACGGGCTCTTTATATGTTGCAGATTCACTTATGGAAGGAGGACTTTTTATTCAAAGGCTTTAATACATAATGAAAGGTACCCACATTTCATAAATTAGACAAGCTAGGGAGCTAAACAACTTTGTAACCGAATTTGTCCCTATTTCATCATTAGTAATCTTAGATTAGATAAATGAATGTGGGTTTTTCATGGTAATGCAAACAGTTGTGCTGCTCTGGTTAAAATCAAACTTCCCGAAGGCATTCCTTGAGACAACACCCATCCCCTTCTAATTATTTTTGTAATCACAATTTGCTTTTGCTATCCTCCCCATCCCCCAAATATATTAAAAAGTTTTATTTCTCAGAATTTATATTCAAAACATGTACATAAAATATGGTATGTTTTCTTATGAAATACTTTCCCAAAATACATGGCATTAGAAATAAGTGTCTTTCACTGACAATAGGATTTCCTTAATGTAGGCAGATAAAAATCACTGTGGGTAAGAGAAAGAAGATCAAAATATTATCCAAAAAGAAATGGCAGAGATCAAAATTGATGATACACAGTGAAAATGAAATAACAGAAAGGCAAGGAATCCAGGTAATAAAGTGAGGCTAAATCACCATCGTATAGTGAAAATAGGCCTGTGTTTAAAATCACTTAAAAAAAAAAAAAAAGAAAAAAAAAAGAAAAAAAAAAAAGGAAGCTATTTTTGGTGGTCTCTAAGGCCTCTTCTGGTCTGGAATGTAATAGTTCTATGATATTTTTTTCTTTGATTTCATTTAAAAATTGAAGATGAAATGATTTTATGAGAGAGGCCAAAGCTGGCTCATAGTTTTGAGCTCACCCTGCCGTTTTCCTCTAGAGTACCCGGCTGCAAAAGTAAACACCTCCCTTACGATGCTCTCTTCCTCCCACTCTTCCTTTCTTCTTCTTACTCTAAAACAAACTCATAAACGCAGAGTGTAGGATGGTGGTTATCAGAGTCGGGGGTGCGACATGGTGGATGGAGACAGAGTAGATGCTGGTCAACTGGTACAGGATTTCAGTCAGACAGGAGGAGGAATAAGGTCTGATGCTGTATTGCAACAGCATGGTGACCAATCTTAATAATGTATATTTTTAAATAGCAAAAAGAGAGGATTTTAGATGTTCTCACCACAAAGAAATGATAAATATTTGGGCCAGGTGCAGTGGCTCACACCTATAATCCTAGCATTTTGGGAGGTTGAGACAGCCAGATTGCTTGAGACCATTAGGTCAAGACCAGCCTGGGCAACATGGCAAAACCCCATTCCTACAAAAAAAAAACAAAAAAATTAGCCAGATGTGGTGATGTGCACCTGTAGTCCCAGTGACTTGGGAGTCTAAAGTGGGAGGATCACCTGAGACCAGGGAGGTTGAGGCTGCAGTAAACTGATCGAGCCACTACACTCCAGCCTGGGCAACACAGTAAGGCCCCATCTCCAAAAAAAAGATAAATATTTGCAGTAATAGATAGGATAATTATCCTGATTTGATCATTCCACCATCTATACATGCCTTGAAACATCATGCATGCTATAAATATTTGCAATTATTGCTTGTTAATTAAAAATAAAACATAAATAAATAAATTAAAACAGTTACTATGTCCTAATAGGTTCATGTTCCGTGCTGGGCACACAAAAGTGAATGGGAACCTCTCTAATCTTGGACTAGCTGTCTAGGAGAAAGGAGTGTACAAACTACAGTGGAGAGGTAAAGGAGGGAATGGTTGACCCTTTTGGGGTGAGTCAGGGAAAGATTCAGGACACAAGTAGTGGCTCATACAAGTGAGTAGGGATAAAAAAGAGGAAGAGGCAGGGAAAGCATCCCAGGCAGGGGAAACACCATGCATGCAGGCCCAAGGTAGGAAATGAAAGTGAGGAGGAGGGAGGTGGGTATGGCCGGAACCTTGGAGGAGAGCGGGGACGTGCTGGAATATGAAACAGAGGGCTGTAAAAAGATTTAGGCAGAGAAGAAATATGATCAGCATCACTATCTTTTGCTTCAATTTTGATACTTACATTTGATAACTAAGTAATGCATATGTTTAATTTGTTGGGTTGTTTTCAGGATTGAAATTCGTGTACATAAAGCACCGGGTGTAATGAGTGCCATCTAGTATGAGCGCAATGCAACGCTCTAAGACATTCAGGATACACATTCTATTTCTCTGTTTCTATAAATCACACCTAGCTCAACTCCTTCTACAAACATTGCCTAAAAGACATTTTCCAGGATGCCTTCCTTGTCTTGAATCAAACAAGAACTTTTGGGCTTATGGGTCTAGGAAGACGGGAGGGGACTGTCCTGATTGTTAGCCTCAGCAATTGCTGCCTCTGCTACTCTAGCTCTCTCATTGAAGGCAGGTGGTTCACTAGGGGTTCCTTCCCTCCCTGCCAGACTCAGCCACTAGTTTTTTTCTTATGTATTCTAATTTTTTAATTGACATACAATAATTGTACATATTCATGGGGGACATATTGATGTTTTAATACATGTAATGTATCTAATTACATCAGGGTAATTAGCATATTGTCCCAAACATTTATCATTTCTTTGTGTTGGGAACATTCAATGTCCTCCTTCTAGCTCTTTGAAACTATATATGTTATTGTTAACTATAGTCATCCTATAATGGTATAGGACACTAGAACTTATTTCTTCTGTCTAGCTATAATTTTGTACCCTTTAACAAATGTTTCTATTCCTCCCTTCTCTCTATTTTTCCCAGCCTCTGGTATCTTCTGCTCTACTTTTTACTTCTGTGAGATAAACTTTTTTTAGCTTCCACATATGAGTGAGAACATGTGGTGTTTAACTTTCTGTGCCTGGCTTTATTTCACTTAACATAAGGGCCTCCAGTTCCATCCATGTTGCCTTGAATGACAGGATTTCATTCTTTTTATGACTGAATAGTATTCCATGGTATATATACACCACATTTTCTTTATCTATGTATTTGTTGTTGGACACCTAGGTTTCACAACATCCTTTGAGTAGATCTCCAAGGCGACCCAGAAATCACTCCTTCCATGTCCTCACTCCTCAGAGATTGCTGGGGAGTTCCAAGGTGCCCATCACCAAGATGCCAAAGGTCTCGACCCCATTCACAGTTGGGAGGTGGGGATGTCAACACACCTGGGATTGGGTCCTCCTTAGTCCCACCCTCAAATGCTAAAGTGTAATTGCTGGTGGGAATACAAAAGGGCCTCTTTAGAAACTAGTCTGGCAGTTTCTTAGAAAGTGAAATGTAGATAATATCATATGACCCAATAAATCCACTCATAGGTATTTACCCAAAGGAAATGAAAACTTATATTCATGTAAAACTCTGAAAGCAAGTGTTTATAGAGGCTTTATTCATAACACCCCCAAACTGAAAACAACCCAGATAAGTACATCCATACAATGGAATACTACCCAGCAATACAAAGATAGGAGCTACTTCTATACACAACACAGAAGACTCTCAGGTGCATTATACTAAGTGAATGAAGCCAGGCTCAAGAGGCTTCATACTATATTGTTCCATGTAAATGACATTCTAGAAAAGGTAAAACTATAGGGACAGAAAAACAGATCAGTAGTTGCCAGTTATTGGGAGTGGAGGAGGGGATCACTTTTTAGGACAATGGAACTGTTGTAAATTTTGATTGTGGTAGTGATTACACAACTGTATTCATCAAAAGTCAGAACTGTGTGCGCAAAAGAGAGAAATTATGAAGAGAAGTTATGTAACTTCCTTTTACCCATCACAGGTCCCTACAATGAATGTGGAAAGGGCAGCCCCAGCAGGAGATACCAGGCTTTCTGCTGAGAAGGTGAGTGGGTGCTTCAGATAGAATTAATGAAAAATTAATAAACATGATGAACAAAATATCAAAACTTCAAATAAAGACAGGATCTGACACGGAATTTGTACAACTGGCCTCATGTGCTCCAGCCTTACCCCAGCCTTGGTAAAACTTTATGTTTAAAAATGGCTGGGCAGACAGCTATAGTTTGAGGACTTAAAGATTTTTTAAAATACTGTATTGCATTAAAGTTATTATTTATCCTGATTACTGAGGTTTTTGGTGCTCCCTTCTATTTTGTTCCTGGGGTGAGAGTCTCACTTGTCTGACTCTAGTCCCTATCTTATTTGAGTGATTATGTGGAAAGGAGAAAATAGAGACCCAATTCATTTGAACCCCAAGTGTGCAGAGCAAGCCATGCTTGTTTCAATGACCACAGGTTTCAGATTAAGCCTGGACCTCCTGCCTCCAGAGCAGCTGCCTTCATTTACACTAGAAGATGGTAGACAGTCCTAGAGCCAACAGAGACCTCTGAGTAAGCTGGATCTGACTCTCCCACTTAGGAGACCCTGAGCCTTGTGCATGTTCCCCCATTTCTGAAAAGGGAATGATGCTATTCAACCTGCCAGGTTGTTAGAAAGACTAAGACATCATCTGCAGTGCCTAGCATAGGGATTGCACAGTGGGAGGCACTTAATAAACAGGAAGTATTTGAATGTCTGATGTACATTTTACCAAAATCACTCATATGATGAAAGGTTTATATTTTACAAAGTAAAGACAAGCAACATCAACAATCTGAATGACAAAAACAAAACAGTATATTATCCACTTGAAGATACAGGAGCTCCAGAGAAGTAGAGAAGGAGGCAGGGCAGGAACCACAATCAGAAGCTTTGTGGTTGCTGGCTGAGACAGTCTTCCCAGGAAAACATCTCTCTCTGTCTTGCCTAATTCTCTGCACAGGTGGACATTCACATCCATAACAATATCCACATTCACAATGGGGTTCCAGAGGTCCTGGTTTAGAGAGATCATAGGGAACTCAAGTAAGGGGCATCCCTGAGGCCCTTCAGACCCCTGGCCTCTTTGTTATGCTTCTCTGCTTCTCAGGAATGAGGATTGAATCCCAACCCTCAAGGCCTCCATGCGACCCAGGGGTGACAGTTCTGGATCTGACAGAAGCTCTTCTACTTTGTGGCATGAGGATGGTCACTTGCCTGGTTCAGAACTGAGGCAGATGTTTCTCTATTTGCATGATCTGCTGTTACTTCCACTGAAATTTGGTAGGAAAGAACAAGATGGCTGGGCCAAGCTGCCATCTCACCTAGAAGTGCTCAATTCATGTTCTCTGAGCAAGAGTGTATTAGTCCATTTTCATGCTCCTAATAAAGAAATACTCAACCTGGGTAATTTATAAAGGGAAAGAGGTTTAATTGACTCATAGTTCCACAGTGTGGGGAGGCCTCAGGAAACTTACAATCTTGGCAGAAGGGGAAGCAAACACGTCTTTCTTCACATGGCAGCAGGGAGGAGAAGTGCAGAGCAAAAGGGGGGAAGCCCCTTATAAAACCATCAGATCTTGTGAGGACTCACTCACTATTATGAGAACAGCAGCATGGGGGTAACCGCCCTCCTGATTCATTAGCTCCCACCGGGTCTCTCCCATGACACGCGGGGATTATGGGAACTACAATTCAAGATGAGATTTGGGTGGGAACACAGCCAAGGCATATCAAAGAGTATATTATGATCCATGCTGATATTGAGGAAAATTATTCTGCTTTCGTATGAGGTGGATTGTGAAAGAGAAGGATGAGATTTGCTGATTTATTCAAAACATATTTACTGCATGCTTACAATATACTGGCCCTCTTCTAATCAATGGCTGAACTGTAGAGAGCAAAGTAGACAAAGTTTTGCTCTCAAAAGACTTAAATTCTAGAAGAGGCAGATGGTGCTGGGCAGAAAATGGCTTCTCAAAGACATCTATATCCTAGGCCGGGCACAGTGGCTCACGCCTGTAATCCCAGTACTTTGGAAGGCTGAGGTGGGCAGATCATGAGATCAGGAGTTCAAGATCAGCCTGACCAACATGGTAAAACGCTGTCTCTACTAAAAATACAGAAATTAGCTGGGCGTGGTGGTGTGCACCTGTAATCCCAGCTACTCGGGAGGCTGAGGCAGGAGAATTGCTTGAACCTGGGAGGCGGAGGTTGCAGTGAACTGAGATCACGCCTCTGCAGTCCAGCCTGGGTGACAGAGCAAAAAACTGTTAAAAAAAAAAAAAAAAAGATATCCACATCCTAATCCTTGGAATCTGTAAATATGTTGTTACATGTCAAAGGGAATTAAAATTGCAGATAGAATTAAAGTTGATAATCAGCTGACCATAAAATAAGATTATTCTGGTTTATCTAGGTGAGCCCAGTATAATCACAAGAGTCCTTGAATGGGAAGTGGAAGGCAGAAGAGTGAGGCCAGAGAGATGGCATCATGAGAAAGACTCAAGCTGCCTTTGCTGGCTTTAAAGATCAAAGGAGTCCCCAAAATAAGAAATGAGGGCAGCCTCTAGAAGCTGAAAGAGGTAAAGAAACATGTCTGTTTCTTTACCTCTTACCCCCTGGAGCTTCCAGAAGTAATGCAGCCCTGGCAAGTGATTTTATCTCAGTGAGGCCCATTTCAGACTTCTGACCTCCAGAACTGCAAGATGATAAATCTGTGTTTTCAGCCACTAAGTTTACTGTAATTTGCTTGCAGCAACAGGAAACTAACAGAGAGATAGAACCAAACAAAATGAATGAATGAATGAATGAATGAATGACATAATGTCAGGAAACAGTAAGTGCTCAGATGAAAAGTAAAGCAGGGCAAAGAGATGTGCAGTGAAGGGATCAAGTGATGGGTGATATAACTGAAGTTATGTTTTTGAAAGATGAATGTGAGCTCCAGAGAGGTTAGAGGTGGGGAACTTAGAAGCGGAGCCAAGTGATGTAGTCACGTGACATGACTGAGCCCCCAGAAGCAGGCAGGTCTGGGCAGGTTCTTTCATGGGTCCCCCAATAGCTAAAGTGGAGCTGAGTTGGTTGCTTCATGTAACACACATAATACTCATAAGAGAAGCCTGGAAACAAAATTTAATGCCTAAGAAAAGAGAAATTGACTTATTCTTTTAGGCTAGTCGCTTAAGAATCCACTAACTTCTTCCCTTATCCACTTGGTCTAATCCACTACTGAGTCATTTTTTTATTCATTCGTGTATTTATTTACTTGTTCATTTGTTTATTCATTTATTCATTAACTCATTCAATCCATAAGCATTTCCTGAGCGCATTACCAAGCCTTGGGACTACAATGGTGAGAAAAACAAATTTAGGTTCTGCCTTCATGAAGCACACTGTTGATTCTGTTGAAGGCTTAACACAAAAATATTTAACAACAACTAAGTTTGGCATCCACTAATCAAAACAGGCCCTAGCCTAGAGTTCCTCAAAATAGCCCTGGTCCATTCTTCTCTCTCCAACTCCACTGCTACAGCCTTCTCTTACCTGGGAGAAGTGGTCTCTAAAGCGGGTTTCCCCATCTGCATCACATCCTCCCTCTGCAACACATTCTCCCTTCCCCACCTGCATCCAGACCCTCTGCAACACATCCTCCCTTCCCCACCTGCATCCAGACCCTCTGCAATACATCCTCCCTTCCCCACCTGCATCCAGACCCTCTGCAACACATCCTCCCTTCCCCACCTGCATCCAGACCCTCTGCAACACATCCTTCCTAACATAGTCAAAATAATATTTTTAAGAAACTGATCTGGCCAGGCACAGTGGCTCACGCCTGTAATCCCAGCACTCGGGGAAGCCGAGGTGGGTGTATCACAAGGTCAGGATTTTGAGGCTAGCCTGACCAACACGGTGAAACCCCGTCTCTACCCAAAATACAAAAATTAGCCAGGTGTGGTGGTGCATGCCTGTAATCCCAGCTACTCAGCAGGCTGAGGCAGGAGAATCGCTTGAACCTGGGAAGCAGAGGTTGCAGTGAGTCGACATTGTGCCATTGCACTCGAGCCTGAGCAACAGAGTGAAGCTCTGTCTCAAAAGAAGAAGAAGAAAAGAAGAAGAAGAAGAGGAAGAAGAAGAAAAGAAGAAGAGGAAGAGGAAGAAGAGGAAGAAGAAGGAGGAGGAGGAGGAGGAGAAGAAGAAGAAGAAACAGATCTGCCCCATCACTCCTCTGACTAAAATCCTTCAATGGCCTCTCATTGTCTACTGAAACCGACCCAAGCCTCCCCATGATGCGGCATATTCCTCAGCCTTCTGGTATCCTATCTGCTTGACTCTACAACGTGTTTGTGTCTTTCCCGCACTACTGTCCTTGCCCAAGCTGCCCTCTCTGCTTAAAGTGCTTTGCATTTCTTCCTAGACAGTCTGCTGGACGGACAGCAAATGTGTAGTGGCTGAGAGCACAGAGTTCATAAGCCCAGTGACCTACATTTATTTAAATCCTGGTTCTGCCACTCAGTATAGCTGAGTGACTTTGGGAAAGCTAGGCATCCACTCTTTGTCTCAGTCCCTCATCTGTAAAATGGGTGTAACAGTATGATAATGGAAATGATCACAGGTCGGTGATGAGCTAATATATGTAAGTAAATCACTTAGAACACTATCTGGCATACACACAGAAGCAGTTAATAGGCATTAGTTATTTCTGTATCTCCCCACTGCTCAGCACCTCTGCCCTGCACATATTTTGATAATTGTGCTTTTAGTCCTTATTGCATTTATTTATTTTCATGTTGGCTTGGCGCTTCTAAACTGTCAGCTTTTTAAAGTCAAGGATGTCCTCTGATTCAGCCTTGTATCTTCTGGACTTGGCGCATTTGTTAGTATATGTTAGGTGTTCAATATGGATTTGTTGAATGAATACATTTAATGAAATGTGATTTTAAAAGAGTATATGAAAGAATTGAAAAAATCTTGTTATTCTGAGCATGTCACAAGCTATTATGAAGTACATCAATCAAATGGAGAAATCTTAGTGTTTTCTATGTATCCATAAATTTAAGATCACTTTTTAACATTTTCTTTTTTTTTTTTTTTTTTTTTTGAGATAGAGTTTCGCTCTTGTTACCCAGGCTGGAGTGCAATGGCGCGATCTCGGCTCACTGAAACCTCCGCCTCCTGGGTTCAAGCAATTCTCCTGCCTTAGCCTCTCAAGTAGCTGGGACTACAGGCATGCGCCACCATGCCCAGCTAATTTTTGTATTTTTAGTAGAGACGGGGTTTCACCATGTTGACCAGGATGGTCTCGATTTCTTGACCTCGTGACCCACCCGCCTCGGCCTCCCAAAGTGCTGGGATTATAGGCATGAGCCATCGCACCCAGCTACTTTTTAACATTTTCAACAAAAGAACAGCAGTCTGGGAAATCCTCATGTTTTATGTTGCTCAGTAGCTGATTTTAAAAAATTCAGATATGGATCTTATCTTCAAAAATAAACAAGGCTGGGTGTGGTGGTACACACCTGTAGTCCCAACTCTTCACGAGACTGAGGCAGGAGGATCACTTGAGGCCAGGAGTTTGAGATGCAGTGTGCCATGATCACTTCTGTGAACAGCCACTGTACTCCAGCCTGGGCAACACAGCGAGGCCTAGTCTTAAAAGCAAAACAAACAGTAGTTTCCAAGATATTGTAATGAATGCTTCATTTTTATGATTCCATTTTGCTTCATATGTTGATGAATAATCTACATGGCTTACTGGTTTTTAGTTTATAAAAAGCAGAAATTTATTTATGGCAATTCTGGAGGCTGAGAAGTCCAAGGTCAAGACACCAGCAGATTCAGATTCATAGTTTGCACCTTCTTGCTATGTAGGATTTGGGCTGTCTCCTGGGTCCTTTAGGAGCAATCCTCTTCCTTTAGGGGTCCAAGGAGTCTCTTGGCTTTCCTGGTATAATCCTAAAGTAGTTCTGGAGCAAAAGTTCACAATGTGAGTCTCCACATGCTGCTCTGTCCCTATGAGTGGGAGCTGCAATTTAGTCCCGCCTCCTATCTGCCATTTTCCTTCCCTGATTCCATGGCTTACATTTTAAATATTTTTAAAATTAAAGTAACACATATTCTTTGAAGAAAATTCAGAAAATAAAACACAGAGAATGAATCTTATGCAGATATTTAAGGGAGTCTTACCTTTTTTGGATGAACATTGAGCAGTTCTGTCATCAATAAACTGTGAAAGATGAGCTTTACTGATCTTCACAGAATGAATGAAGTTCTTTCTGTTAAGTTCTCAAGTATCAACATATATGGATAAAGAGGACGTTTTGTAAAGGCAGTGGGATGTGGCCTCCATCTAGAGACTTCAAGAGATTGGAATCATGTGTATTACACAGCCTGCCAAAGGGATTCTTCAGATAATTAGAGAAAGGAGTCTCTAGCTTGATACCAGTCTGTACGGCATGACTTTTCTTTAAAAGAGCCATCACCTCACCACTGCTCACACTTGCTTCTTTATTTTGACCACTGTGTCAGGACGATCTTGGTTAGCTCTACGGGTCTCATTTATGAAGCCTCACATGGAGCTCACAGCAATTTCTTCCTTCTCAGTCTGTCCACAGTGCTATCTTCAGCTACTCCAGTAAATAGCCCCCAGGGGTCTAAAATGGATAAGATCCTCTGCATGCCTCTGGCTTATCTAGTCTTCCTTACAGATCTGATCCTATATTGCTTTCATCGACTTGAACACCACCTCTCTCCTGCCAGCACTTTCTCTCCCATTGTTCAAATGCTCCACACATCTGTCTCACGGCAGCACTGCATTGCTTGTCTCCATGGGTTTCTTTTCTTTTCACATTGGAAGCTTCTTGATGGCTGGGTTTATTGCCTGTGCTCCTGACTCATGCTGTTGGCCTCGCCTGGAACATCCATGCTCCCACTGTTTGCCTAATTCATTAACTAATTATGGAGACCTCATCCAAATTTTAATTCCTCAGGGAAGCTCTCTCTGATGCCCAGATTAGATTGGAATCCCAGCGCTTTGATAGCATTCCATGGCTCACACATGAACTCCAGTCTGCAGTGTTATATTTAGGTGGTCATTTGTTTAATGTCCACATTTCCCGCTAGAGAGTCAGCCATATAAGGAATAGGGCTGGGTCTGTTTTCCTGCCATTGCAACCGCTGAGCCCAACTCAGTGCTTGAACAGAGCAGAGGCTGAATAAATATATTTTGACCCACTGAAAGAAAGATGTAATGAACAGGTGGGGCGTTGTGGCTCACCCCTGTAATCCTACTATTTTGGGAGGCCTCAGTGGGAGGATTGCTTGAGTTCACGAGTTGGAGACCAGCCTGGCCAACATGGCATAACCTTGTCTCTAAAAAAAATACAAAAATGAGCCAGGCATGGTGGCTCACATCTGTAGTCTCAGCTACTTGGGAGACTGAGGTAGCAGGATCGCTTGAGCCTGGGAGGCGGAGGTTGCAGTGAACTGAAATCATGCCACTGCACTCCAGCCTGGGTGACAGAGCATGACCCGTCTCTCTCACACAAAAAGTTAATTGGTAATTAGTAACTGAAATAAGGAACTGAAATAATGGCCAATGAATGAATGAATGGATATAGTATTTTCATTCACGTAATAACCAGAGTCTAGGCAGCTTTCCTCAGTTTAGCAGGATGGTTAAAAACATGGGCCCTACACTATTTAGCAAGTTATTTAACTCTCTGTGCTTCTTGTTCTTACCTGTAGATTAAGGATAATAAAAGTACATTTGGAGGTACTTTATATAACTGAATGTACATATGAGGACTTAATAAAAGTGTGTATATATATATTACTCAGAACAGTCTAGCATATAGTAAGCACTAAACTCAGTAAGTATGCCAGCACCCTAAAAAACAACCTCTGTCTCGAATCATGAAATTTCCATGATCACTGCATCTGATCATTGCTATTCCAATGTACTTACCTTGGCTCACATTGATATAAAGATTTAATCAAATCTCTTTGTATATTATTAGTGGTGATTACTCTGTGTCTCTAAGTTCTCCAGAGCTGACTTACCTATCAGGTGTGGCAGGTGCAGTGCCAGCAATACTTGTAGAGACCCACAAAAATGTTTTAATTCCATCTAAAATCTGAAGGAGAAAAAAAACCTTGCAAGTCAAAGAAAATATTTTAATATGTAATATTCATATGTTCACCTGTTTACCAACAGTGTTGTAGAATATACCTCTATGACTTTTTTTTTAATGGAGGAAGAAGAGGTCCATGAAGGCAAAGGTGCCCAGGGCCCAAGAAAGTCACAAAACAGCCTAGCACTTCTCAACCTGCTCCTTTGCATCAGAGGCTTCACTCGACAGTTAAATGAAAGAATCAAAACACCAGTGTGGCTTTACAGCATTCATACACCATCAGAATACATCATACAGCATCAGAATACATACATATACTTATACATATAGAATGCACATATATGCATACAGAATGCATACGTATACATACAGAATACTTACCTATACATATAGAATACATCATACACCATCAGAATACATACATCTACATACAGAATGCATACATACACATAGAGAATACATACATATACATATAGAATACTTACCTATACATACAGAATGCATCATACATCATAAGAATGCATACATATACATACATAATACATACATATACATACAGAACACTTACCTATACGTGCAGAATACGTCATACACCATCAGAATAGTGTATGGCAAGGGTAGACTGCTGATTGAGAAAGGACATCTCAGCACTAGGTAACCTTTCTATGTGGCTTCTACCCCCCAAAAGCGTGTGTATCCATGAATAACTAGCTAAATAGTGTAGGGCCCATGCTTTTAACCATCCTGCTAAACTGAGGAAAGCTGCCCAGACTCTGGTTATTGTGAATGAAAACACTGTATTCATTCATTCATGGGTCGTTATTTTGGTTCCTTATTTCAGGAGCACTCCCTTCATGCTCCCTTCTTCGTTCATGTCTTCTTTTTTTTTTTTTTTTTTTTTTTTTTTTGAGACGGAGTTTCGCTCTTGATACCCAGGCTGGAGTGCAATGGCGCGATCTCGGCTCACCGCAACCTCCGCCTCCTGGGTTCAGGCAATTCTCCTGCCTCAGCCTCCTGAGTAGCTGGGATTACAGGCACGCGCCACCGTGCCCAGCTAATTTTTTTTTTTGTATTAGTAGAGACGGGGTTTCACCATGTTGACCAGGATGGTCTCGATCTCTTGACCTCGTGATCCACCCGCCTCGGCCTCCCAAAGTGCTGGGATTACAGGCTTGAGCCACCGCGCCCGGCCTCGTTCATGTCTTCTTTCCCACTTGTTCTTCGGCCCTCGCCCATCGCCTCCCCCGCATATTTCCTGCACTTGCTCGTGCTCACCTTTGCCAGTCCCTCCTTGGTTCCTCCCTCGCCGCCGTCCCCTCCCCTGTGCCCTTGCTGGCGTGCATGCTGTGATGTGCTCAGCCTAAGGCTTCTCATATTGCTTTGGTTTTGGGGTTTATTTGGGCATCTCCTTTTGATACCTCTACCTCTCCCCTCTTCTAGTGTCTTTATTCGTTATTCTTGCATATTATTTGTCTTTGTATTTTAGTTTCTTTTGGGTTCTAGTTTTGGAACAATCTTGGTTTTGAATTTCTTTGTCTTTGAATCTTTTTTTAACACCAGCTCCATTCTGTCTTTTCTCTTTCTTTTCTTTTCTTTCTTTCATATCTCCTTTCTCCCTCTTGCCCAGCCCTGTTTCTCAGTTCTCGTAGTTCCTTTTTTTTTTTTTTTTTTTTTTTTTTTTCTTCCTCTTCCTCTGGAGGACTTGCCCTTTTCTCTCCCCCTTCTAACAAGGGCTGTGAAAACTTCACCTTCTTTTCCAACTGGTGCAGCCCAGAGGACACTGTCTCCCTCAGCCATAAGGGCCACTGGAAAGGAGACTTGACGTGTCACTGAGACCTCATCTCCCTGAACTGGGCCTCATGCTCAGCCACTCATTAGATCATTCACTTTTCCCTGAAGACACTGAGGAGGAGAGAAGTAGAAGGCAAATGTGTTGTGTGCTCCGACGCTTAACTGCATACTAGGGTCATTAAGTTACCTGCCACTGATGACCCTGGTGCAGAGAAAAAGTGGCCATTTGCTTTTGTTTATAGTCACCCTGCTTACCTCAGCAGACAGCTTGCTCCTTTCCCCCGTGCACACCCTGGGTGGTTGATGATCAAACTTAACTATTCGATCTGCATTAAACGTAGGCAAATCTTGTCAATTAAACAGTGTTGTCTTCAGCAAATATGTAGGCTGTCCTTTGGGTAACAACGCTCAATATCACAGATGCCTCCCCTTCCCGTGCTGCCCTCTAAGGTGGCATGGACTAGGGGCAGGGGGCCTGAGGTGTTCTCCAGGTCCCAGGAAGGAACACACCACCCTGCCTCCTCTGGTCCTGGAGTGCTGACACTCATTCTTTCATTGCTCCCAGATGAAGCCCGAAGCTGCTCTAACTCAAGATCTGGTCTATATTGAGCTCCTCAACCCTCTGTTTCCATAGACTGGTGAGAGTCCTCTGAGGCATGGCTGTGAACCCCAGGTCCTTGGCACAGGAGGCCCTGCCACAGAGAACCACTCAGGGCAGATTTCCTGTTAGGTTCTTGGCTACTTCTGGGTCCTGTTTGTGTCACTCGAATATCAGGGTCACCCCAGGAAAGCTAAAAAGCAGCCTCTCTGTCTAACATGGCTGTACCTTGCTATACTTGCCACTTAGCCCGAGTCTTAATCAGGATATTCTGTCCTGATTTTCATTTATGACTTCAGGCTAAATGGGAATCAGGAGAGAAATACACATTTCCATAGGCTCCCCTGAATTTATTGAACACACACACGGTAATACTGGTCCACACGTAGACGAGGCTTAACATGTACTTTGCATGATTTAATTCTCACAGCACCCCTAGGAAGAAGATGTACATTATTATTTACATTTAATAAGTGAAGAAACTGAGGCACAAAGAGGTCGAACGCCTTCCAAAGCCTTCCCCAGGATCACACAGCTCTATGGCACAGGCTGGGGTGGGGCCACGGCTTGGTGGCTCTCCCCTCTCTGCTGAACCCCGGGGCCTCCTCCCTTTATTCCTCTGTGCTCTTCCCTGCCGCCTGGCCTGAAAAAGGCGAATTTTCTTTATTTCCCCCATGCCTGCTCTTCTACCATGAAGCTGGGCTATTTACCATATGAAGGCTGGATTGGGTTCAGTTCCTTTTGAATCTTTTCTTCTGCATATCCAGAGAGAGACTGCGTTGATGCCAGCTGCCAGGCAAATGTTTCACTTCTTCCACTGTCCTCTTCAGAAGAACTCTGGGGACTGCCAAGACTGGCTGGTGGCAGTCATCCAACTCCTACATGGAGATCTATCCAGAATGTGTCCTCGAGAGCCTCGCTCAGCTATCAGCTCCACCTCGGCAGCTAATCGTATCCCTGTGGACGCACGTGGCCAGACTGCTTCCTCCGGCAGCAGCAAGGAATTTAGCCAGGACTGGCCTCTCACCCTCTCCCGCCTGGGCGCCCTGAGTATCAGCAGCTACCCAACATGCGGCTGCTGGCTGTGGTGGCTCCAGAAGGGAGGTACGTCCTTCTGTCTTCATCTTGTACCCCAAGTGACCTCAGACAAACAGGATCAGAGTTGACAGTGTTCCCCATCAAGGCCACATGCTTTTCAAATGCCTTATACATGAGCTATGTGCACCTGCAGATCCCAGGGTTTTGCTCAGATTTCTGGGTCTCCTATCAAAACCTTTAAATAGACAGTTTAAGCCTTATGAGGTGTGATTCTATTGCTCAATTAGCAGTAGTTTTATGTGCAAAGAGTAGCTTTGTAAGGCATTACAAACTTATAAAATGTGAATGGAATCTACGGCAGGCAGGTCTCTCCATAAAGGACCATGTTCTAAACTACTTCATAGATTTCTTTTTTTCAGTCATTTAACAAATATTTTTAAGTAGAATCTCTTCTTCCTCTTCATTTCCAGATAATACTATTTGTGATTCCTTTCAAATCACATAGCAATGGTTCTCAACCTGGTATACTAGGATTCTTTTTTTTTTTTTTTTTTTTGAGACAGAGTCTTGCTCTGACACCAGGCTGGAGTCCAGTGGTACAATCTTGGCTCACTGCAACCTCTGCCTCCCAGGTTCAAGCAATTCTCCTGCCTCAGCCTCCTGAGTGGCTGGGATTACAGGCATGTGCCACCACGCCTGGCTGTTTTTTGCATTTTTAGTAGAGATGGGGTTTCACCATGTTAGGCTGGTCTCAAACTCCTGACTTTGTGATCCTCCCACCTTGGCCTCCCAAAGTGCTGGGATTACAGGCATGAGCCACTGTGCCCAGCCTATATTAGGATTCTTATGTGTCCTGAAGGGCACTAAGGGAAGTCTTTAATATAGTTTCAGTATTTCTTACAGAAAATAGACTTTTATGATAAGGTTGTACTTATGAATTAAAAACATTTCTTTGCCTTCAAGTGAAATAATAAGTGACCCAAGTGGCATCCATGCAGATCTGATGACCACTCTTTAACTGAAATATATGAAAGTGTACATAATTCGTAACATGATAAAAGGACTTTGGAAGATGGACACTTTTGCTCTGTAGTGTTCACGTGGGGAAATGATGCCCACTCATGAGAGGTCAGGGTCCTGCTGCTGCTGCATTGTCACCACAATCGTGTCTACTCGCCCTTTGGCAGGTCACAGTATCATTGTCACTGTAAAAATTGTCGTTTGTGCTTATTACACAAACTTCTGATTAGAGAGGATGTCAACACATAGTGGCTGAGAAGTCCATCTTTCGGTTCAAGCATGCCCCAGCGTTCAGTGGCCACTGAGGCCCTGGATCATTCTGGGTTTCACTAACTAGATAATAAAAATTGTCAGGCGAGGCACAGTGGCTCATCCCTGTAATCCCAGCACTTTGAGAGGCTGAGGTGGGAGGATCACTTGAGATCAGGGGTTCAAAACCAGCCTGGCCAACATGGTGAAACCCTGTCTCTACTGAAAATACAAAAGTTAGCTGGGTGCGGTGTCTGTAATCCCAGCTGCTCGGGAGGCTGAGACAAGAGAATTACTTGACCCCCAGGGGTGGAGGTTGCAGTGAGTCAATACTGTGCCAGTGCACTCCAGCCTGGGCAACAGAATGAGACTTTGTCTCAAAAAACACATTGTCATCTTTCTTTATCACAAACTGGAGCTGTTGCAATTGGTAATCCATGCTCAGCGGATTCATTGAGCCCTTTCTTCTAGAACACCCTCATTGTAAAAAAACAAAACAAAACTGGGGACCCTTATAGTGGAGCTGTGGCCCCAGGGGGCCATCTGGCGTGTCATCACGAGGAAAAATGCCCCTATACCTGCAGTGACAGCGCCCTCTGCTGCTCCCGTCTCTCTGTAGAGATGGAATGGGAGAATGCAGGCCACTTAGTGTCAAGTTTTTCACTCAATAATTAGAACTTCAGTTCACTGGAGAATTTCAACAAATATATTTTGAGTGTCGCTTTTCTGCTGTAAATGTGGGCACTACAGAAAGGAAGGTCATTATGAATGCCCTCACAAAGCTCACAGTCTGATGGGAAACCAGACCTGTAACACCTAGCTAGCGACTAGAGGATGCATGGAATCCTGCGTGTGCTTGGAAGAAGGTGTTATGAAGCAGGTCAGGGAAAGTACAACGTTCTGGGAGGGAAGGGTGGTGGCAGAAAGCTTCACAGAAGAGGTGGCATTTGAGCTGGCTCACTGACGGGTAACGATTTTGTGGGGGCAGAAGCAGTTGGGGATTCTGGCTTTACTTTGAAAGCACTTAAGAGGTGGAGGAGAGGCCAAGCATGGTGGCTCATGCCTGTAATTCTAGTACTTTGGGAGGCTGAGCTGGGCGGATCACCTGAGGTCAGGAGTTTAAGACCAGCCGTCCAACATGGTGAAACCCATCTCTATGAAAAAAAAATTACAAAAATTAGTCTGGCATGGTGGTGGGTGCCTGTAGTCCTGGCTACCTGGGAGGCTGAGGCAGGAGAATCGCTTGAACCAGGGTGGCAGAGGCTGCAGTGAGCCTAGATTGTGCTACTGCACTCCAGCAGGGGCAACAGAGTGAGACTGTCTCAAAAAAAAAAAAAAAAAAAAAAGTCCTTTTGATTAATCATTCCAAGTTGTTGATGGCTTCTTTTCCCAAGCTTGCAGATTTCCTAAACATTCCGCTGGTTTCACCTGTCTCAGATAATCTTGTTTAATGCAGTGGTTCTCAGGAAAGTTTGGCCCACCTGCCGGCAACATCAGAATCTTTTTTTTTTGAGACAGAGTCTCGCTCTGTTGCCCAGGCTGGAGTGCAGTGGTGCCATCTCGGCTCACTGCAACCTCTGCCTCCCGGGTTCGGTTCAAGCGATTCTCCTGCCTCAGCCTTCCGAGTAGCTGGGACTACAGGCGCACGCCACCACGCCCAGCTAATTTTTTGTATTTTTAGTAGAGACGGAGTTTCATCGTGTTAGCCAAGATGGTCTCAACCTCCCGACGTTGTGATCTGCCTGCCTCCGCCTCTCAAAGTGCTGGGATTACAGGAGTGAGCCACGGCGCCCGGCCCAACATCAGAATCTTCTAGGAACTAGGTAGAAATGCAAATTCTTGGGCCCCAACCTAACTGCTGAATCTGAAGCTCTTGGAATTTCCTCTGACATAAATTCGAGGTTGACAGCCACAGTTCTAACATACAGACCCTGGGAGCTGATACAGAGGCTGAGAACCATCTAAGTTACTTTCCATATTCCATCTTGGCAAGTCCCGGCTGAGATTCCTGCCCTGACCTTCTCGTCCACGCCTCAGACGTGTGGAGCAGCCACCAGGGCGGGCTGGTGGCGTGGTCCTCTTGGGCAGATTTTTGGGCAGGGTCGAGCCTGCTTGAGGGCAGAGGCGCTGGTCACAGGGCCCTGACGCAGACTCATATTTCCCCCCTCAAAGCGGATAGAGCCTTAGCAAAGCCATAGCAGCTGGCTTTGGGGTAATGGGGGCCTCTTTAGTCACGCTGAGCGATGCAGCCCTCCTGAGGTTATTCCGAGCGCCCGGGAGAGTGGCCACTCCCGCCCCGGAGGGGGAAGGGTGGCCTGTTTCCAAGTCCGGCTTGGTCAGGTGACAGCGGCGCGGCATACTCAGCAGCAATAAAAAAGAACAGCGCTCGTGAGGCCGCGCCAGCCTGCAAAGAAGACAGCCGGCCCGCGCGGGGACATGCGGCCCCGGGAGCTCCCCGGGCTCGCGCTCCCGCTGCTGCTGCTGCCGCCGCTGCTGCCGCCTTGCCCTGCCCGCAGCGCTGCGCGCTTCGACCCCACCTGGGAGTCCCTGGACGGCCGCCAGCTGCCCGCGTGGTTCGACCAGGCCAAGTTCGGCATCTTCATCCACTGGGGCGTGTTTTCCGTGCCCAGCTTCGGTAGCGAGTGGTTCTGGTGAGTGCACTCCCCTCCGTCTCCTCTGCCGCGCTCTCGTCCCCACCCGCAGGCTCCAGCCACTACCTAGCTGGCCTCGTTCGCAGCCTGGTGCTGCCTGCACCCTCTTCGGTTTCACCTCCCACTGCGTTACTGGCGTTTCGCACTTCCGGGTGTCGAATGTGGGGTTTCTTGCCTAAGTGGTTCGTGCTGAATGAACAGGGAATTTTTCTTCCGTGTAACTGCAAGAGTTTTCAGACACACCTGACTCCTCAGCTTCTTCACAGTTGCGCATATGAAGCTGTAGTTATGACACTACAACATCGAGCTACTAGACACATTCATCAGTTTGTGCAGGGCATCACATGAGCGCGGACTCAGACACAATGGCTCATGGTTGCTCTGCCAATTTGCAGTCATTCTGCAGTGAACTTATGGTTAAAACAGTTATGAGTATGTGAAACAACTGTTCATTTGAACACAATTGGCTATTTAATGTTAACATGTTACCCATATGTGGCTCCAGGAACTTTTAAAAGAGGTTCTAGAATGGTACTCTTAACACAACCCAGTTATACTTCCGTATGAAAGGTGCTGCACAAAAATCTGTGCTTAAGATTTTACTTTAAGATCTATGTGAAAATGTGCATATAATTTCTCAAACTGTTGCGCATGTCTTTTCCGGCTAAATGCTACAAGTATTAAGTTATTTAAAATAGAAATATTTTGTGTGCATATATAGATACATGCACATAATATATTCTTTTATTTTATATATTTATTTAGAGACAGAATCTGACTGTCGCCCAGGTTGGGTGCAGTGGGGTGATCCTGGCTCACTGCAACCTTCGCCTGCCAGGCTCCAGTGATTCTCATGCCTCAGCCTATGGAGTAGCTGGGACTACAGGCATGCGCCACCATGCAGGCTAATTTTTGTATTTTTTAGTAGAGACGGGGATTTGCCATGTTGGTCAGGCTGGTCTCGAACTCTTGACCTCAGGTGATCAGCGGTGGCTCATGCCTGTAATCCCAGCACTTTGGGACACATAATATATTCTTAAGTAAAATAAAGGAATCATTAAACAATAAGTATTTATTTGAATCAACTATGTACTACATAAATAGTATACATCAAAATTAACATACTATATTTAATAGACACAGTACAGAGTATGAGCTATATGTTATATTAACATTACATAGTATACACTGTACCATGCTTACTGTAGGGGTAGAAAAGTTACACCGCCATTCTGTTAGGGTCTCTGCTGGGTCCGATAATTAAATTGACATTGTGTGATTAAATTATATGGGGAGGCTTAAAAAGTAAGAGTTATTTGAACAAGGTCTGTACATTCTACTTCTTGTCTTTGAAGCTTAGGATGTTGCCTTTTCTTCTGGTATAGAGTATCTTTCACACTGGAATTTCATCTTCTGCTCCTAAGGAACAGCACAAAGGTCAAAGTGCTCTTCATGCTTCTGCTATTTTTCAAGTTTCTTTACCTTTAATAATATGCCACAGTAGCATATTTTAGCCCTTTCATTACAAAGAGATTGACTACCTGCAACCAGCAACCTTTCTTATTAGTAGGCCAGTTGATGTAAAAAATAAAACTGGGTAAATCTATGGAGAATTATTCATATACTTTAAATAATTCAACTTGTAAAACAGAGACTCTTTTATACCAAAACATAGCTACTTCAAAAAGATGCTACACATATTTATTTGCATGTTTTGGGCTGTAAGGAATCTTGAGTTTATTTTGGAAATGTTTTAGATTAGTGTGGTACATAATTAACACATTTTCTTCCTCCTAAATTGTATCTTATATTATCATTTTGTTCAATCATGAAGATTAGGTAAAGATATATTGGTACCAGAACAGGATTTGACATTTGTTAAAACTAGTACTATGCCAAAATAAAACAGCTACTTTTGAGTCATTTTATTCTTTGCTATGAATAACTTCATTTTCTACAAATAAACTCACGGTTGTTTGTTTTGACCTACAACAATAAAGTTATTTCTCATACTAAACAAAATAGAGAACACATTCCTGAAGATCTGGAAATGCATTAACCCTGTGGAAGATTTTTTAATTATCTATGATTTCCCTTTGTATCCTCTGCTCCTTACTCTCAATTTGACTTTCGGGCAATCAACTGTACAGATGAATATATCTGACTGTCCTAAATGGCTATGAAAAACCAAATATAAATGATGGAGTTTCTACCATAAATGCCTTTTTTCATCTCTCAGCATGAAATTTGAGTCTAGACTAGGGGAGAATGCAGGTTCAAATTAGATGATGCTAGGAGAAATTCCCTCCTTTTTTCAACTTTCTGAATGTCCAGTTTCTCTTTTACAGTTCAATTTGAAAGGTAATGCCTATAGTCCCAGCTACTTAGGAGAGTGAGGTGGGAGGATCACTTGAGCCCAGTAGTTCAAGACTGTGGTGAGGTATGACCATGCCACTGCATTCCAACCTGGGTGATAGAGCAAGACCCTGTCTCAACCAATCGATTAATCAATAATAAATAAATAATAAAAATGCTTCAAGGATCCATTAGGATACTTTCACTTTAAGGTATCAAAAACCCAAGTAAAAGGTATAATGATAGGGGGTTATTATCTCACACAACAAGAAATTTAGAGGTAGTTGGTTCATTGATGAAATAAAAGACATAGGCTTTTTCTGTCATCCTTAGTCTGGGGACTTGTCCCTTCATGGTCACATGATGGCAGCCAGGCATCATAACTTCACACAACCTTGCACAAAGGCAGGAGGACCAGTGTCTCTTTTCATTAGGAGGGAAACCATGTCCAGAATTCTCAAAGTCTGCTTTCCCTCAAGTTCCTTTGGCCATGATGGATCTTACATCCCTGTTTTAGCTGTAGTGGAAGCTGGGAAATTAGGTAAATATGACTTTTGGGTAGGCAAACAACATTCCTGCCACATAGTATGCCCTTCAGTTATGTCTTCTTAGCAGAAAGAGTCTCCTGATCATCTTATGAAGTGTAGCGCTGATTATGGATTTGCTTATCCTCTAGAAATACTCTTACGAAAGGAATGGTGATAGAAAAAGTAGGAGGTGGGTCAGAAATGGGGATTGCATCTATTTCATGAGGATGGTTATTTTGTGTTTAAAATGTTTAAATGTGCTTTTCCTCATGAAGTCTTGCTTATGCAGTTTAGGATCAATATACCAATGCTTAGAATGAACGCATATAACAAGTAATCCTTGAAGGTTGAGTCCATTAATTAAAATAACAGCATCGTCTTAATTTTATTGTTGCTTCCCTTTCTGTGCTGTGCCTCCAAAGTGTTCTCTACTAGTGAATATAATAGATGCATGTTATGTTTTAGGCATTTGGTCTTCCTTTCAGAAGCCCTAGTCATTTACGTTACAAAGGACAATGTGTAATAACACATACTACATGTTGTGATTTAAAGGTGAAGAATTAAAAGAGAATGGGGCTGGGCATGGTGACTCATGCTGTAATCCTAAGACTTCAGGAGGCTGAGGCAGGAGGGTTGCTTGAGCCCAGGAGTTTAAGACCAGTCTGGGCAACACATGGAAATCACATTTCCACAAAGAAAAAAAAAATAACCAGGTGCGGTGACACATGCCTGTAGTCCCAGCTACTCAGGAGGCTGAGGTGAGAGGATCCCTTGAGCCCAGGAGGTCAAGGTTACAGTGAGCCATGATTGCACTACTGCACTCCAACCTGAGTGACGGAATGAGACCCTGTCTTAAAAAAAGAGAGAGAGATGGGTAGCTGAGTTGCCTAGAATGCTCTAGTTTATGAGCCAAGTGGATTTCACAGGGGGATAGATAGAGAGGGGGGTTTAGTTTGCATAAGCTTTCTTTAAAGCCAAGTCAAACCAATGGGAAGTGAGAAAGAGAATCTGGGTCCTACTGTATCTGAGTGAGGGGTAAATGGTAAAGGGAGCTGGAGCAGTTCTTTTAAATGTGTGTGTATGTGTTGTTTATATGCTCTTTCCTTTCCTCCCCTTAGGTGGTATTGGCAAAAGGAAAAGATACCGAAGTATGTGGAATTCATGAAAGATAATTACCCTCCTAGTTTCAAATATGAAGATTTTGGACCACTATTTACAGCAAAATTTTTTAATGCCAACCAGTGGGCAGATATTTTTCAGGCCTCTGGTGCCAAATACATTGTCTTAACTTCAAAACATCACGAAGGTAAGTCAATCCAGCGTATGCAAATTGCTGACAATTGTTAAGAAATGGAAAGTTGTTATTTTGGAAGAAAAAACTAAAGCAAGGTCTAATTTTCTCTTAGGAGCAACCATAAGTGGTGACTGATACTTGCTTATAACTTAGGGACTGCACGTTCAACCAAATTGAGAGATATTATGAATACAGAAAGAACCCCTCCACATAACAGAGGAAAGATGGTCACATTTTGTTACATGTATATTGAACAATATTTCCAAGATTTCCTTAAAGCTGTTTGTTGAAGGGAGTGTGAGTTGTAAGTCAAAATTCATCATTGGAATTGCACTCTTTCCTTCCCTTTCTCTGTAGTGCATCCTGTGAATGCATCACGGAGGTTATACTGCTATAGTCTTGCATCATTACGATGCACCTGGCTGCCCTTTTAGCCAACTCTTAGCCAAATGGTGCAAATAGTGGATGAATTGATAGTGATGAGAGTGACCAAGATCACTTGGAGGGAAAAGGATTGTGGAACTGTAATGGTTCCCAGAAAAATCAGAGGTGGTAGAAGAATACCTAAAAACCCCACAGTAGTCCTATTTTAATAGAATAGATTCCACCCATTACCATTTCAATATTTGTAAGGCCAAGGAAGCATTAATAAATAGTTTTTGTTCCAACTGCTTGTTAATTTATCAGTTTCTTTTGAATGATCATTTTTGTCTTGGTACAAAAAAAAAAAAATATGCACTGGATGTGGTAGCTCATGCCTGTAATCCCAAAACTTTGGGAGGTCAAGGAAGGAGGATCATTTGAGCCCAGGGGTTCGAGATCAGCCTGGGCAACATAGTGAGACCTTTTCTCTACCCAAAAAAAAACCCCTAAAAAGTTAGCATGGTGGCATGTCTCCAGAGTCCAAACTACTTGGGAGGCACAGGTGGGAGGACTTTTTGAGCCTGGGTGATTGAGGCTGCAATGAGTGGAGATAGGGCCACTACACTCCAGTTTAGGCAGCAGAGGGAGATCTTGTCTCAAAAAAAAAAAAAGAAAAGAAAGAAATTTTGCTTTATTGTTTTCTCCAGGGATGGGATGGGAATAGGAGAGGAGAACCAAAGCAAAAAATCTGGAATTATCAGAGGATAGTCTTCCCTTTGGCCACATTCTGATAGCTTCATGATTTTCTCCTTTAGATGTTTCTCCTGCTGAGATGGATATCTATAAAGTGTATTTGCTTGATAACATGCTGATTTCCTGATGTCTAGGAACTTTCCCAAGCTGTATGGCACAAAGTATTAAATAGTGAGTTTATTTAATAAAAATTCATAATCAAACTGTGAGAACAGATGATGTAGCCCACATTTATACATTTTCTAGGACCCGTGTTGTCAGATGTTTTCATTGCTTACGGAAAATGCATGCTAAGCTCAGGAAGGGTGATCACTGTGTGAGCTTCTGGTGGTGATATTAAAATGAAGACCCATGTGGTTTTAGTACTGTCTGACATTAGGACCTGTCAAGTTGAAAAATTTTGAATATGACTTTAGATATTGACACTGCTCTGAAGCTTACCACAGACATGACAGGAACAAGAGTGAGCTGTTTTAAAAAGCTTATTTAAATGAATCTAAGACCAGGTGCAGTGGCTCACTTCTATAATCTCAACACTTTGGGAAGCCGAGGAAGGAGGATTGCCTGAGGCCAGGAGTTTGAGACCAGCCTAGGCAGCAAAGTGAGACCCTGTCTCTGAAAAAATAAAATTAGCTGGGTGTGGTGGAGCACACCTGTAGTCCTAGCTACTTGGGAGGCTGAGGTGGGAGGAACACTTGAGCCCAGGAGGTCGACGATGCAGTGAGCCAAGGTCGCACCACTGAACTCCAGCCTAGGTGACAGAGCCAGAATCTGTCTCAAAAAAAATAAAAAATAAAAAATGTGAGTCAATCTTAAACTTGTTCTAATTTACCAAGAGTAAAGTGTTTCACCAAATGTATCATAAATGTCTATTCTGAAAGATTCTTTTAGATTTTAGTGGAATAGTAACAACGTACTTAAGTCTCTAGGCACTAATGAAATTTTTGAGGCTTTCATATTTATTATGTTTTAAGTATTTCAGTTTATCTATCTCTTCTAACATTTTATGTAGAACAACCAGCAATCTAAATGCAAATTCCTGTTAAAAATGAACGACTTCTAAGTGTTGCATAAAGGTATACATTATTTTTCATATCTATGTAGTTGGTAGACTATTCGCTTTTGGGTGATTTTATTAAAGAGGAACCTCCAAGCTTATGACTTTATAGTAGAATGAGATTACACATGGTGAGTATATTTTAAAGTATAGAACCATTGGGAAATAGTGTTTTTTTTGCCGCTCTGCTTAAGTGAATAATCAAGCTAAAAGAGATTTGCTGTACGTGGATCACCAGTGTTCTAAGAATCACACTATAATAAAATAAACAATCCTAAAACTAAGCAGTAGAATTCAAGCTTTGGTTTAGAAGACACTAAGAATCTTGCAGGAGTGCATCTCAGGATCTTCGTAATACACAGTAGTCGTCATCATTCAGCATGGTACACATATATGTTCCCATCTTAGTTGTGAGCGGCTATTGTTGATTGTTTATTTTGTGCTATACTTGGTGCTAGCAGTTGGCTAAAGACAGAGCAGGGAGCACTTCAGACATGATGCTATCCCTCAAGGACTTTAAAATCTAAGAGGGAAAATACTGGAGATCGATCAGACCATATGACCATCTAACTTTTGGGGTACAATGATGTACCCTGAAAGTTGCTTTTAAAAACCTTGATCTCACCTTGTTTAAATTCTCATTTCTCATATAAAAGCACCATATATGCCATGAAAAAGTTGCCATAAAACAGTCATTTGTAGGAGCAGGTATTTATATATCACATGTACTATGTGACTTGTTTTGGCATTTGTGTGGGTTGAAATTTACTAAAATAAAGTTGACATGCTTACAAGGGCTTTTACTATAATTTTCTAGGCTTTACCTTGTGGGGTTCAGAGTATTCGTGGAACTGGAATGCCATAGATGAGGGGCCCAAGAGGGACATTGTCAAGGAACTTGAGGTAGCCATTAGGAACAGAACTCACCTGCGTTTCGGACTGTACTACTCCCTTTTTGAATGGTTTCATCCACTCTTCCTTGAGGATGAATCCAGTTCATTCCATAAACGGCAATTTCCAGTTTCTAAGACATTGCCAGAGCTCTATGAGTTAGTGAACACCTATCAGCCTGAGATTCTGTGGTCGGATGGTGACGGAGGAGCGC
This sequence comes from Aotus nancymaae, assembly GCF_030222135.1. Lineage (NCBI taxonomy): Eukaryota > Metazoa > Chordata > Mammalia > Primates > Aotidae > Aotus > Aotus nancymaae. The sequence continues at coordinate 24,254,007 of NW_026988454.1, forward strand.
CGGATCAATACTGGAACAGCACAGGCTTCTTGGCCTGGCTATATAATGAAAGGTATGTATGTTATGAGATCGCTGCCGTTACTCTCCACATTCCTAATATATTTCCAATACTTTAATACCTTCGCTTCATAAAATATTTCCTTTTAAGTCATTGGTGGTATGGGGGGAGTAAATCATTGTAAATAATACTTATTAGCTATATGACATTTACTCAACATAATCAAGAGTAAACAAATCAGGAGTAAAATCGAACTCAATGGTCTGACTTTGAGATCAGACTAAAAATCACAGGACCGAGAACTGCCAAGGTGTAAATGTTGTGGATCCCCCGCTTATCTCTCCTACTCTGGTCCTTGATGGCCTCTATTCTGGGACAACTCTGTTTATTCATCCCTATTTCTGATAATGTGCTTCTGAATCCCTCTGACTGCTTCTTTTTATCCTCTTACCTCTTGGTCGTCTTTGCTGCCCAGTCAGCGTCACCCTTGTCTGTCTCCTCTTTTCCTTCATCAGCAGCATTTTCACTTTCTCCAGTGTTTGCCTATTGCTTGCTGATATGTTCAAGGCTGCCCTATTAGAACAGGGAGTTCTGATTAAACTCCTCCATTAGGCTTAAACTATATGGACCAAATTTGCATGTGCACTAGAAAGCACTGGGTATTGTGCTACGAAGTCAGGAAGCCTTCTGCTTGTACTTCCTGGGCCCACACAGGGTACAGATACAAATATTCTGAAGAACCCTTGATACTTAAAACAGCAATGTGTCCAGGTACCCCTTCCAAGGGAAAAGACTGGGAGCCATCACTTCAATTTGTGACTCAAAACTGTCCTCTCTATGTGGCATGGATTTCCTTCTAACTATACCACCTGCTATGATAAATAATGTTGTGGGGATATTTCACATAACATCAACAAATTTTCTGAGGTTTTTCAATATTAGGCACAATTGTAAGAGAAAGAGAAAGTCTAGACTACATGTATGAGATCATTGAATCATTGGAAAGAAAAGTGTCTTGGGTATAAATTCAGTTTTGGCTACCATTTACAATATGGAAGGGAAGTTAAAATAATCATATAATAATCTTATGAGTGCTATATGTGCTGGGCACTAGGCTAAATGTTTTACATAACTTATTTTTGTTCTAATCATAGATGAGGAAATTCATTATTCAGAGGAGCCAGGTAACTTGCTCCAGGTCTGGGAGCTAGAAAGTGACAAAGCCAGAACTCCAATTAACCCAGTTCTGTTTGACTTCAAAACCATGGGCTTTTCATTGTACTATGCCATGGTCCCTTGTTAGAAATGTATTTCAATTAGATATCTTTTCAGTGGCATCTCTTTTTGTATAAAAAGCTTATACCTTTTGTTTTAAAAAATTGTATATTTTGTTTCAGCCCAGTTCGGGACACAGTAGTCACCAATGATCGTTGGGGAGCTGGTAGCATCTGTAAGCATGGTGGCTTCTATACCTGCAGTGATCGTTATAACCCAGGACATCTTTTGCCACATAAATGGGAAAACTGCATGACAATAGATAAGCTGTCCTGGGGCTACAGGAGGGATGCTGGAATCTCTGACTATCTTACAATTGAAGAATTGGTGAAGGTACAGTAAAATGTCTGTGGCTATTAACGTAATATTCTTAATAGTGTGGTCATGTAGGAATTATTTCTTATAATTTGTATAGCTCAATGGCCTATCAGTATAGGACACTGTTCTATCCTGCATTTGTTCTTCTGGGCAGTGACTAAATATACATGTATAAATATGTAAATGCAACATATTAGCACATTAAAGATATAATTATTTTATTTATCTAAAAACATGTATTCTTAATTTTTTAGCAACTTGTAGAAACAGTTTCATGTGGAGGAAATCTTTTGATGAATATTGGGCCCACACTAGATGGCACCATTTCTGTAGTTTTTGAGGAGCGACTGAGGCAAATGGGGTCCTGGCTAAGAGTCAATGGAGAAGCTATTTATGAAACCCATACCTGGCGATCCCAGAATGACACTGTCACCCCAGATGTGTGGTAAGTCATTCTTGTTACCAAGTCTCTTTTATAAAGGGAGAGATTTAAAATTTATCAGACATACAAAGAAGAGTAAGATAAAAAGAAAAATTGGATTAATTCCTATGTATATAAAGCACTTTCCAAACTTTGCTTACTCTAATATAAAGAGAAGGGGAAGAATGTGCATGTTTTTGAACATTTATTGTTTACCAAATTGAGCTTACATAATCTCTATGTATCTCCCAGTGGTGGACAAATTTTGGCTGAAAGTAGTCAGCTCTTAGAAAAATTGTAAGCCATTTAGACTAATAAAAAATGCTGAATGGTTAGTCTAAAACAAAGACTACTGTTTATTTAGTTCTGTAAATTCTGACTTTTGCAGATGTTGCATACCATGAAATTAGCAAACAAGAGGTACCCAATGGCAGAGAAAATGTTAGGTTAAAAATGAGTAAAAATAGGGAGGATTCTGGGAAGATGCTCCTCTCTGAGATTGGAAAGGTTCTGTGTGTCAATGAGTATATGAGTCAGACACAAATATGACAGTTTCTGATATGGTTTCTTAACATATACAAAATAAGAGTAGCATTGGCGAAGTTCTAAAAATTCACCTTCGGTTGGCCCCTGATTACTGCCTGATTAAATAGAAACGAAAGATTAGACTAAATGTTCTTCAATCTACTTGACTTATGACTTAAAACATTATCAACCCATTGAATAAAATGAAGTAGGGCAAGCTGGACAGAGCAAATAATTGTGGAATTTTAAAATGTTGATCTGGGAGAAGCCATAATGAGAACTCAGTATCAGTCTCTCATGTGATAGAGGATAGTGCAAATATGGTTTTGGAATTTGCTTCTGTACTTATATTTGAATATGAGGGTATCTGATCTGGGACTTCACAGTCATTAACCATTATTCTATTGTGTTTATTTCAATAAATAAACATAAAAACTAAATATTTAATGTGGATTATAAAGCTGCGAGTCTGGCTCCTACCAACTTCCCCGATGCTGAGTGGTCCTACTCTCCCTCCTTACCACAGGAGCCTTCTTCCCCATCAGGTTCATCGTGCCCACCTTCTTGCAGTCACCTACAGACTCCCAGGTGAACCCTTAAAATCCTTTGAGAGTGTAGCCCTGGCTAACCATCCCTGTCCCCAGAACTACTCTTCACATAATTCTTAGTGTCACAGTTCTAATTATCTGCACCTCCTGTCTTCTAGGGATCTTGTCCACTTGACCTTTGTTACCTGTTCCTTTACATGACCAATACACAAGGTCATGTTGGTAATAGAAAGTCGAACTTCCTACTCAACATTTCCACTTGGATGCATAGCATCTTAGACCTGTATGTCTGCAACTGAAGTCTTGAGTTTTAAAATTTTGCTGTAGACTAGCTCCACCCACGGTCTTCCCCACCTCAGTAAATGGCAGCTCTATCCTTTAGGTGGTTGTCAGGCCAAAAACCTTGGTGTCCTTAACTTCCCTTTCTTCTATAATCATGCTTTAGACTTTGCATTACCAATAACTGCACCCCTTCCATGGCTCTAGTTTGAAGCATTCTGCCATCTGCCTACCACTTCTTCTGCTTTGGCTCACTCCACACAGCACTGTGGCTTCCAAAGGGATCTATAATCCAGTGATCATACTATCTTTTCATCCTGTCATCTTTTCTCTGTCCCTCTTTTTCCTTATCCAGGTCAGATTCTGTGGCCTGTCACTGTAACCAGTCTATTGCATACACCCAACTCCTGAACTCTCTCTCCCTTCTGCCATACTCACTTGACAGAACATCAACTTTAAATTCAGATCTACTTATTCCATGCCTGCTCCTGGACAGCAAACTGTAACTATAGAAACACACACACACACACACACACACACACACACACACATACACGCATGCACCTAGACAGACACACATGTAAAAGTATCTCACTTTTGGCTTTAAGGTCAACCCTTGTGTCCTGATCCCATTGCAAATCATCCACTCAAGGATTTTTAAAGCAATTCTCCCCTTTTACTCAATTTCACTTGCATTTCTAGCTACCTTCCCATTTCTCTTCTTTCCTTTGTGGTAAAACATCTTGAAAGAATTGTTTTCATGCTATCTCCAGTTCCTTGCTACAGTTTTCATGTTTGTCTCTTGAACCCACTGTGGTTGAGCTTCCATCCCCACACTCCACAGAATTACTCTTCTCAAGGCCACAGTAACCTCTGCCTTGCCAAATCCAGTGATGAGTCCCCAGTGCTCTTTTTCTCAACAAACTGGCAGCACTTACTTCACTTGATAACTCTCTCTCCTGGTGTTCATCATACCTGTTGGGCCTTCCTTCTTAGTTCCTTTGCTGATTTCGTCTCATTTTCCAACCTCTAAATCTTGAAGTGCCCTGAGGTTTAGACTTTGGACTTCTATTCTTCTCTATTTATCTGAATGTCCCAGGTGATGTGCCCATTTTCCTGGCTTTAAATGCTATATCGATGACCTCAATGCCACATTTCTATTTCCAGTGCAGACCTCTTTCTGAACTCCAGCCTCATTAACGTCCTACTCAACATTTCCACTTGGATGCATAGCATCTTAGACCTGTATGTCCACAACTGAAGCCCCGAGTTTTAAAATTTTGCTATAAACTAGCTCCACCCACGGTCCTCTCCATCTCAGTTAATGGCAGCTTCATCCTTTAGGTGGCTCTCAGGCCCAAAACCTTAAAGACCTTAGTTTTCCTTTCTTTTATAGTCACAGCCAACCCATCAGCAGATATCATCCTCTTTATCTTGGAAATATATTCAGAATCTGACCACTTCTCATCCTGTCTGTGGCAACCCTCATCCTTTTAGTTTCCATTGTCTCGCCCCTGCCTGGATTATTTCAGCAGCTTCTTAACAGGTTTCTATTTCTACCCTTTAACCTATTCACCACAAAGCGATCAGAGTAAACTTTTAAGTAATAATGCCACTTCCATGCTCATATTTCTCCAGTGGCTTCCAGTCTCAGAGAAAAGGCTGTGTCCAATAGATGCTTACAAGGGCTTATCAAATCTGGCTCATCGCCTTTCTGATCTTATCTGCTGTCACCCTCTCCTATTTCCTCTCCTTCAACCACTCTGCCTTCCTTGCTGTTGCATCAACAGGCTAAGCACAGTCTTGCACTGGGGCTCCTGTACTTGCCGTTCTGGCTGGAAGGCTTTCTCCAGACGCTCCTGTGGCCCTCCCATGGTGCTCCCATGGCTGTCTTCCATGCCACCTTTAAGAAGTCTTCCCTGACTATTCCACTTAAAATAACACTCCCAGGCCCTTCTGTTCCTACCTAGCATGCCCTGTCCTTCTTACCTGGCTTGTTTCCTCCATAGTATTTAATCATCACCTGCATATTTGTTCACTCTAATTTCTCCCACTAGAATGTAAGCCCCATGAGGACAAGGACTTTGTTCAATGTTGCAAATAGCTCTAAAACAGCATCTAGCATTTTAAGATTTCAGTAAGTATTTGTTGAGTAGTTGAATGAATATACGAATGAATTCCATTTTCTTTGTCTAAGGCATACTTCCCTTACCTTCTTCTTTGTTCTCATTCATCCTCTAAGTCTCAGATTAAATGTCATGCTCTTGGAGGGGCTTCTTTTTGATGTTCTAATCTAAAGAGATCCTTTTGTTATAATCTCTCAATTTCCTTTTCTTTCATAGTGCGTATCAGAACTCACACTTTCATATTATTTGTGATTTTTTAGTGTCTGCCTTTACAGTCTGCCCACTCTAGTCTAAGTTCCATAAGCACAAGAACTATGTGTGTTTTGTTTTCTACTGTAACTCTTAACACTGAGCACAGTACTAGGCACAGAACTGACACATGCATTTCCTGTCTTATTGAATGAATGAATGAATATAAACATTTGAACAACACATGAAAAGCCATGAAGCTCTTGCATCCTACCCCCTTAGCTCATCTCCCTCCCCTTTTCAGCTCCATGAGAGCAGTCTGATGAAAAGGAATGCTAGCCCAAGAAAATCTTTGTCTTTCAAGAACTTCCTTTTGGTCTTGTGGGAGGAAGGTGCTTTTTATACTAGCATGGGGCTATTTTTCCTTCCCTTCTATTAATGGCGACATTGGTAAATAGGTGCTAAATAGAAGTATCCTGTAAAATAATTCCAGATTGTTCTTGATCCACAAATAATGAGAAACATGGGATGTAACTTGTTACTGTGCTTTTTATTTTTTCTTTTAACCAGGTATACATCCAAGCCTAAAGAAAAATTGGTCTATGCCATTTTTCTTAAATGGCCCACATCAGGACAGCTGTTCCTTGGCCAGCCCAAAGCTATTCTAGGGGCAACACAGGTAAGAGGGAACTTTACCTTTTTCCTTTAAATTGCTGATTAGAACACCTTGATGCAAACATAACTTTTAACTTTAAGGGAAGCCTTATGTCTGTTCCTCTTGCACCTCATAAATGTAATTTCAAAATGAGCTCCAGCCAAGCGTTGCACTCACACTGTAATTCCAGCACTTGGGAAGCTGAGGCAGGAGGATGTCTTGAGGCCAGGAGTCTTAGACTAGCCTGCGCAATATAGCAAGACCCCTCTCTACAAATTTTTTTTTTAAAGTTAGCTGAGTATGATGGCACACACCTGTAGTCCTAGCTGCTCAGGAGGCTGAGGCAGGAGGATTGCATGAGCCCAGTATGTCAAGACTACAGTGAGCTATGTTTTGCACCACTTCGCTTCAGTCTGTCTCTGGAAAAAATAAAACAAAACAATAAAATCAAATCAAATGAATTTCACCAATGAGAGTGTTTGGTTAAAACCTTTGAAACTTTTGGTTTCCCAGAAAACTAAGCTGATGAAACAGCTACAGTATCTCTATGCATAACACTGTAAAATAGACATTATTCTTCACAGTCATTCTACGTTGTTTAAGTTCATTGCATGTATCCAAAATGATTCTTCTCACAAAACTGGAATTTAGATGCTTTCCCTGACACCCTACTCCAGAACATATCTGAATACAAGATGTCATGATTCTACTATTTTATGTTTATAAAACATTTTGGAGAAAGTTAGAGATTAATTTAACTGTTGTAACCACCAGATCTGGCATTGAGTTCATGCGGATATATTTTATAGCTTATTTTTTAAAATACATTATCCCTTTGGAGGGTAATTGTCCATATGGTTCTCCTTGCATCACCTTTCTGCGTTTCATTTCTAATACGTGTGGTTGATGAGGCAGAAAGAAGATGAGTTCAAATCTAATAATTATAGCTTAGTAGCCCAGGTATGACATTGATTATATTTTTATTTTATTTATGTTCTTTTTGGTGCCAATTAACATCATTATTTAAAAGCTCATGTGTTTTATTTTCGAATTGATCCACCTGAGAAGCAAAATTTTTGGTTCACAATAACCCTAGAATATGTAGATAACTTACTTGAATTTGCTTAGTATAATAAGACTAAGGATATAAAACAATTACAGTAATAATTGATCAAATTCATGTATTATTGATAGTGGAAGTTATTAGAAAATCTAGGGGAGGAACACTGACTAGATAAGCCTTATTTGGGCAGACTGGTTTCAGAGTCATTTTCTGCTCCTGATCCTCTCTTCAGCATTTTCTCCACTCTGACACTCCATTCAGCCTTTAAAATTCTCCTCCCTCAACCCCTGCACACTCTTATTTCCCTCTTGAGAGTAAAACAGAAGCAAGACTATACAGGCAAAATACATATACTCAATTAGATGAAGAGTGATTGTGAGTCACTAAATAAAGGTAAAAATGAATCTCTGGCCTCAGTTATTTTTTTCAGAATTACTAATCACTCCTTTCCAACAGAAAGTGGGTGAGAGAGAGAAATTTGGAGACATTTGCATGTATGTTTTTAATTTCAGGTGAAACTACTGGGCCATGGACAGCCACTTAACTGGATTTCTTTGGAGCAAAACGGCATTATGGTAGAACTGCCACAGCTAACCTTTCCTCAGATGCCTTGTAAATGGGGGTGGGCTCTAGCACTAACTAATGTGATCTAAAGTGCAGCAGAGTGGCTGATGCTGCAGTTATGTCTAAGACTAGGAACCATCGGGTGTCTAGCAAATGTACAATTGGATAAGAAAAATCAAGTAATTATTTTGGCAATTCAACCTTTTCCCTTTTCCCTGCTAAATTAATGTAACCATTTTAACTCTCCAGCGCACTTTGCCATTAAAGTCTCTTCACATTGATGTTTCCATGTGTGACTCAGAAGTGAGAATTTCTTCACATTAGAGTAGGTAGGAATTGGTGGTATTGTGGACTGAACTGAAAATTTTATGTTGAAGCCATAACCCCCAACATGACTGTACAGTTATGAGTCACTTAACAATTGGGATATTTTCAGGGAAACACAATGCTAGTCAATTCTTTGTTGTTGTTGTGCCAACATCATAGAATGTATTTACACAAACCTAGATGGCATCGCCTAACACACGTAATCTGTATGCTATATAGACTATTGCTTTCGGCTACAGACATACACAGCATGTTACTGAATACTGTAGGTAATTGTAACACAATGGTATTTGTGTATCTAACATGTGGAAACATAGAGAAGGAACAGTGAAAATACTGTAAAAAATGGTGCACCTGTATAGGGCACTTAGCATGAATGGAGCTTACAGAACTGGAAGTGGCTCTGGGTGAGTCAGTGAGTGAGTGGTGAGTGAATGTGAAGGCCTAGGACATTATTAAACACTACCACAGACTTTATAAATACTGTTATACTACATTTATAAAAAATGTTTTTTTCAATAATAAATTTATGTAAGCTTACTGTAACTTTATAAACTTTTAAGTTTTTGGCTCTTTTGTAATAACACTTGGCTTATAACATAATCTCATTGTGCAGATGTACAAAAATATTTTCTTTCTTTATATTCTTATTCTATAAGCTTTTTTCTAGTTTTAAAATTTTTAATTTTTTACTTTTACAGAAACATACACATTAGCCTAGGCCTAAATAGGGTCAGGATTATCAATGTCACTGTCTTCCACCTCTATATCTTGTCCTGCTTAGAAGGTTTTCAGGGGCAAATACCCATGGAGCTGTCATCTCCTATGACAACTCCTTCTAAAGTATCTCCTGATGGACATGCCTTACATTGTTTCACAGTTAACTTTTTTTTTTAAGTAGGAATACCCTCTAAAATAATTACAAAATGTATAGTATAGCAATACAATACATAAACCAGGAACTTAGCTGTTTATTCAAGTATTGTGTATCTTGCATCATTTTATGTGCTAGATTTTTATATGACTGGCAGCACAGTAGGTTTGTTTACACCAGCATCACCATAAACAACATGATTAACGTGTTGTGCTGCCTTATGATGGCTATAACATCACTAGGTGATAGGAATTTTTAGCTCCATTATAATCGCGTGGCACCACCAATTTATATGCAGTCCACTATTGACTGAAAAGTTGTTATGCAGTACGTGGCTATATTAGGGAATAGGGCCTTTAAAGAGGTAACTAAGGTTAAGTGAGGTCATAAGGGCGGGGAACCTAAAGCCAATAGGACTGATGTCCTTATAAGAAGGGGAAGACACACCAGGGATACAAGTGCACAGAGGAAAGGCCATATAAAGACAGCGAGAAGGCGCCGTCTGCAAGTTAAGGAGAGAAGTCTGAAGAAACCAAATCTGCTGACACCTTAATCTTGGATTTTCAGCTTCCAGAACTGTGAGAAAATAAATTTCTGTTGTTTAAGCTACTCAGGTTGTGTTTTCCATTCCCATTTGCTGCAATGTATGTTTATCAAAGGCTGTTTGAGTTTGTGACTGTAGTGGGTCAAATAGTTTGTGTCCCCTGGAATGTCCCCAACAATTTATGTCCACCTGGAACCTCGAAATGTGTTCTCACTTGAAGGTTGTGTCTTTGCAGATGTAATAGGTAAGTATTAGATAAGGTCATATTGGATATGGGTAGGTTCTCAATCCAATGAGAGTATCCTTATAAATGACAGAAAAAGACACAGAGACAGAAGGCCATGTGATGATAAGGCAGATACTGGAGTTATGCTGCTGTAAGCCAAGGAATTTATGGGGCCACCACAAACTGGAAGAGGCACGAAGTACTGGAAGGATCTTCCATAGAGTTTTCAGAGGGAACATGGGTCTGCTGACACCTTAATTTTGGATTTCTAGCCACCAAAAGTGTGAGAGAATAAATTTAAGCCACTTACTGAGTGGTAATTTGTTATAGCAGCTCTAGGAAACTATAACAGTTACCAAACAAATTGATTATGCCAGTTGAACTTTTTATGATGATTGTATGAGCCAATGATGCAAGTGTGAAGAGTTGTAGTTTCTGTGAAAGCCAAGTTAAATACTTTGGAAGGACTAGTTTGTTGACTTTAAAAATTAAAAAAAAAAAAAAAAGCTATTGGTTAATTGTGGGTGAAACTGTTCTAAAAGATTGGAGGAAAATATAGTAAAAATTTTCCAAACTTCTGCACCTCTGGTTCACACTTACATAATGTAATGCATGTAATTTGTACAAGAAAGATAATTAGAGCCGGGTGCAGTAGCTCCAGCTTGTAATCCCAGCTACTTGAGAGGTTAAGGTGGGAGGATCTTGAGGCCAGGAATTCAAGAAAGACAAGTAGAGAGCATCTGTCAGCAGACCTATATGGGAAGGCAGCTAGGCTATGCCACTATATCACCAGCAGCCCAACTGAGTACATCTACACTACAAAATTAGACAAAACCTGGATCCTATAGTAAATAAGTGACAAATAAAGAATAAAGTTAAAATGTCTATATATGTATTTATGACACCCTGATTTAAATCACTTTTTAGATTAACCAAACAACTAAAGGTTTCTGATGAGAGGGCTCCTGCTATACTATTAGGAGGCAGATTTGTACTAAGACCAATTGACCTTATTTTTATATTTACTTATTTTTTGGGGACAGAATCTTGCTCTGTCACCCAGGCTGGAGTGCAGTGGTATGATCTCAGTTCACTGCAACCTCCACCTCCCGGGTTCAAGCAATTCTGCCTCAGCTTCCCAAGTAGCTTTAAATACATGTGGTTTTTACCTTGTTGTCTCTTCCACTGCCACAATTATACAGATGCATATGATTCCAGGTCATAATTTTCAGGTGATCAAATTTGTATCCTTACAAGGCCACACCTGTTTAGTTTCACATTTTCCCTGGATGAAATCCTGGGTTAATTTTGTTGGAAGAGATATGTGCCCATTACACACACATTCCTTACTTTCCCAAAATGCTATTTTTCATTGACCCTATTAAAAATGAGAATATCTCCATATTTTGTCAACTTTTGAAAAGAAGCATTTTCCCTCCTCTTTACTTTTTTTTTTTTTTAAAACAGGGTCTCACTCTGTCATTCAGGCTAGAGTGCAGTGGTGCAATCATAGCTCACTGCAGTCTTACTGGGCTCAATTGATTCTCCCACCTCATCCCCTCAAGTAGCTGGGACTATAGGCACACACCACCATGCCTGGCTAATTTTTTTGTAGAGACAGGGTTTCACCATGTTGCCCAGGCTGGACCATTACCTATTTTTTTTTTTTTTTAGGTTTCAATATTTTGCTCAAGTTTTTTTTTTTTAATTTTTCAATTACAGCATTTGAAGGGGAGGATCTAATTCCATACAAAATGGAAGACTCTAAAATGTACCCATTAAACTGCTAAAAAATAAATTGAGTGCTGAGAATACCACATTAAGTCCAATTTAGATTCTGAGTGTTGTCACCCTGTGATTACAATCACACAGACTCTTCCAAGCTTATAGCTGGAGCTCCTGGAAGCTATTTTATACTCTGGTGCAAGGACAAAAAAACCACAACTCAGGAAGGAATTAAGTTCTGAATTATTGGCTTCATCACATCTACCCTCTCCACCCCCAAAATAGCACAAAAGAAACAGTGACCACACCCTGTAGATCTTTTGGTGTAAAAGAGGTGATGAAGAACTGGGGTGGGAACAGGTCATAATGATCTGTCTAAAAAGGGTCCCTTTTTGGGAAATTTATACGCACCACCAAGCAATGAAGCCTCTCATCAATCAGGGTTAGGAAACTGAGGTTCAATTCTCAGGAAATCACAATTTTATTCATTTACTCAATATGAATTTACAGCGTACCTATACATTATCAGCTTCCACTTGCAGCCATTTCTAGATAAAAAAGAAAGCTGAAATCTCTACAGGGGCCACCAAGTTCCCCAAGTCTACCACTGAAAGGACCTTTTTGGAACTGGGTTTCTTCTGTGCCTCTGAAACACCTTAAAACTGAATCATCTTTAACCTGGAGGTCAAACATGACATTCAGCAATACCTGTATCCCAGACATACAACATTAGAAGATACACTAAATTCTGAAGGTAGCTATGCTGCAAAATAAACAATTCAACAGCATTCATTTATGCTTGAAATTCCAGTCCTAGACAAACCTTGTGACCATCAGCACTTGACGTTCTTGCCACACAGGAGAGCTGACAGCGTCGGCTGATACCTGGCTTTAGGGTTTGAGTGTATCCTAAACATATCAGGCTGGAGTTATTTTAGTGGAGAAATGGGCTTCAGGGCCGATCTGATACTTGGCTGCTATTCCAAAGTGAGTGTTATTGTTTCCTACTGTCCCAGCGAGACTGACAGCAGTCTCCAACTTCTTGCTCACCTTCTGGTAACTGGAGCCGCCAAACTCTGTCCCGCCATTCACAGTAGTGTGAGGTTGGAATTCATCAGTTTTGTAGCCAACCACAAAGTTACTCTGGGTCACTCAGAACTTTGTGGTCTCAAAATTCACCTGGTAGCTGGCCAGCCAACCCTCATAACCCAGCACTTAGAGCGCCTCAGACTGAAGGCCCAGCCATGTTCAAATCCATGTCGTAGCCCAGGTTAATGTGCTCCCACTTGTATCCTGTCTTGATTTTAGCATTTTTTCCCCCAAGTGTTAGGGGAGGAGGATGAATGGAAGGTCAGCTTCAGTCCATGTGCAAGCTGATCTTCCATGGTAATCTTGGTGCCTAGTGTGTTGTCAGTGTTCCATTTCTTCGTAAACGTCAGGCCATATTTGGTACATCTGTACTTGCTTTCCAGACTGCCTGTCACTTTAGTGGTCTCAGTGTTGGCTGAGCCTGAGCTTGTAAATTCCAATCCATTTTCAGATTTTGTTTCAATTCAGGTTATATTAAGCCAAATCCATATACCTTGGTGAAGACATGCTTGGCAGATTTGCCAAGATTAGCATATGTGGGTGGCACAGCAATCTTCTCAGAGACAATGCTAGTGGGTTCAGAGGTGTCTATGGTGAGGGCTGCGGCTCCACTACCTATTTTTAAAAACATTCTAGACACACACTCCCTAGCATTCAGCTCTAGGCCTAACCAGGCCTTAGAAGAGACTTCATACTTTATTTTCTACCTTCTACTGTTCAGCTGCATGTTACACTGGAGGAACATAAAACAATGTCACTGAAAATATATGTCAACATACTAATAATATAAATTGATTTAATTACTTTTGCCTTAGTTACCCTTCTAAATGAAGAATTACAGATGTATTACTAGAGACAATGAATTATTTCTTTTTCAAAAAGTAATGCTGTTTGCTTTTTCCTAAATAAACAAGTTAACAACAACGAAAAAGCACCAAGTACATGACCAATTAAAATGAAACTTAAACTAGAATGTTCTCTCTTCCGAGATAACAACAAAAATGTTATGGGATAAACAGCTGAAAAATATTAACTCAACAAAACCATATTTTACTAAAATAGTTTATTGCAATAAGATATTCACTGTATTCAAAATCAATACAAAGTAAGTTATTAAAATTATGTACATACAAATGAATAAAACTACATAATTAGGTGAGTAAACAGCATCAACACAATTTTAGCCTCTAAATCAATATATAACTTTCTAAGGCTTGTTAATAAAACCTTAAGAAATACAGTGAAGAAATAGCAAAGGAAAAATAGCTCATCATAGTTGTTGAAATTCACTGATTTCCATAAGAAGCAAAAAGTCCCCCATCAAAGTATATTTGAGACAAATAATTTATTATTTTGAAGGGTAGCTGTAGAAAAGTCTGATTCACTTCTGTTTACAGCAGTCTAGGGAATTATGATTAAATAGCATATTTTTCCAAACTTCACACATCCTAGACCTATGTCCCCAACAGATTTTTCTTCAGTATTAATATGGTAAAGTACATGGCATTTCATATTTTATATATATATAAAATATATATGTATTTATATATATATAAATACATATATATATAAATACATTGGTGTTTAGTCAGTTTGGAACTAATGTCCATGTGTAACAAATTATTAACAATTCTGATATTTGCACATGTGTACATATATATGTCCACAAAAACTGGTCTGTTGATGAATCTAAAAAAATATATTAAGATGCCAAATAAATTGATTTCATTATGAAATGAAGACTTTTATTAAGAATATATTTTTATCAGGCATTTTATAACAAATTGTTACTCTAGGTATAGGTGATTTACCCAGTGTTTTTTAAAAAGTAAATGAATCCCACTGTAGTTTTTCTTGAAGGAAAAATCATTTCTCCAGTTGTAGAGGGGTACTAAAAGCTTCGTACACATTAGCAGCAAAGTCTTTCACTTGTTCCATTGTCAACAGATCCTAGCAAAGATGACAATATAACATTATAGTTTGCAAAAGGTATAGATAATTGGAATTAATTTCTGCAATCAAGAAATGAATTCAGCTCTAAGTTTTGTGGTAAAGGCCAAGAAGCAAACCATTTAAGAAAATGAGTAGTTTTTCTTGTAATAAAGTCTAAAAGATAGCTATTATTTAGGTTCTTATATGAGGGATGGTGGTATCATAAGCGTTCAAGTGTGACTTTGGGGGGAAAAAAACAAATAGTCTTCAAATGAGTTTTTGTGTATGTTAAGTGCTAGATAAGTGTCTGCTGAATAAATACAAGAGTAAAGGTACTTTTGCTGGAAGTTGACATAACATGGTTAAGGGCATATTATTTTCTGGAAGATCTAACATATGATATGTATATATGTAGTATGTATACACGCATACATGAACCACACATATACACTATAGTGTAAGGGTTCTTAACACCCTAAGGGATTTGTGAATGTAAAGAAAAAAAAATCACATCTTCATTTTCATTAACTTCTAACCAAAATTTCATCTCTCTTTCAATTATGAATGTAGGCAATAAATTATGATATTAGCAGATTGTATGACTTTGTCTTCAATAGAAATCACAGACATTTTCATATTATGTGACAGTTGTGGAAGTTATCAGAACTCTCATTATATCTTGATTTAATGCATGAATAAAGAGGCAATATTGCTACATCATAAAAGAAATCTTGAAAACTATATATAATTGGTTTCCTTTATAATATCTATTTTATTGTATGCACTTATAAATATTGTTCTGAGAAGGGGTCCACAGGCTTCACCAGACTGTGAAAGGGTCCATGACAGCAAAGGTTGAGAGCCTCTGAGGGTGTCAGAGAAATATGAAGTAAACCTGGCCCTTATGATCTCTGTTTCTTAAGTATCGGAAAATTCAAGTGAGGCTTAGGCATGTCCTAATCTCAATCGATACATGGTTAAATGATCTCATCAGAGAATCTGATGTTATTTAGTTTCAAAGTATTCAGTCTAAGTGTTCAATGAAACATAGGTTTAGATCAATGTTTCTCAAGCCAGGATTTACAGACATGATTTCAGAGGCCCAAGAATTTGAGGGGAAATTTTGTGTTTTGATTTCTATGAACATGTAAAATAAAATTCAAACACATTCTGGATTATTTGGAAGATAAAACATATAACCTACTATTGTTCCTGATTTTAGGGCATTTGTTTATATTTATGTTCTTATTGGCTTTAAATAGTACTACTTTAAGTATCTTGTGCTAATAAGAAAAGAACAGAAGTGGAAAATTTTTCAAATGAAGGCCAAATCATGTAAATCATGATACAAATGAAGCTTTCAGAACAGTTACAGTAGATACAAAAAAGCTCTAATCTTAAGGAGCTTATTGAGTTTTTAATTTAAAAACTAAAAATGATTTTAACCCTGGAGGACTGTGATATATGTGTGTATATAGGTATGTGAGGTGTATGGACAAATCTGAGAAACACTACCATTGTAGTGCAAAAGCAGCCATAAACAACACATAAACCAATGGGCATGCTGTCACCCAATACAACTTACAAAAGCTGGTGGTTGGCTGGATTTAGCTCATAGGTCATAGTTAATTTATATCAGCTTTATAATAAAGACTTCAGTCTGTTCAAATACTGTATCCTGATGCAGCTTCCAGGATGTTTTCAGTAGTGTGAGATAAATATTACGTATCAGGCGGGTGGATCACGAGGTCAAGAGATCGAGACCATCCTGGTCAACATGGTGAAACCCCGTCTCTACTAATACAAAAAATTAGCTGGGCATGGTGGCGCGTGCCTGTAATCCCAGCTACTCAGGAGGCTGAGGCAGGAGAATTGCCTGAACCCAGGAGGCGGAGGTTGCAGTGAGCCGAGATTGCGCCATTGCACTCCAGCCTGGGTAACAAGAGCGAAACTCCGTCTCAAAAAAAAAAAAAAAAAAAAAAAATTACATATCACAGGGTTGGTTCAGACTCATAAAAGCTTTTTCCTATGTTACCTGAAAGCCATCCAAAATAATTTATCTCCTGCTTATGTTATTTGAAAGCTATTTGAAAATAATTTGAAAAACTACCTCTCTCAATTGTTTTCTGATTTTCCCATTTACTAACTTTACCAACTATACTACCATCCTAGTATCTTCTACCACAAGGGTCAGCAAAGCATGGCCTGCAGGCCAAATCCACTGCTGCCTGTTTTTGTATATAAGTTTTATGGAAACAGCCACACTCTTTTGTTCATGTATGTTTCTGCTTTCACACTGCCAGAGCAGAGTTGAGTAGCTTCCACAGAGAATGTGTATGTTACATAAAGCCTAAAACATGTACTATCTGGCCCTGTAGAGTTTGCCAACCCCTTTTCTATAGCATTCCCACAATAGGCTTTCCTACATACCACTGAAGTTGAAGTAGTAGCAGTAATTCAAAAGGATTAATTTTATGTAAATTAACATTCTAATCAAGGCAAAGGCTTTACAAAAAGATAAGTGGAAATAGTAGAGCATATGACAATTTATTAAGAGGACCACTTGGTATTTTAACTCATAGAAATTATAAGTTAAAAAATTAAACTATAATTGTAATAGCCTTGTCAATCAATGGTCTAGTATATACATGTAATATACATCCAGTTACACCAAAAAACTTTACTAAACATTAGTAACAATGGTGTTTTGACTATGCTGAAACATTTGTTTTTATTATGAATTATATAGATTTTAATGAAAATGTAGTGCATAAAATTATTTAAGCATGAAGACTGATGATGTTTTATGCTTGGTTGTAATTTCCACTCATCTGTCAAAATGAACATCCTACTGACCAAGCCAGGGACTTCTACAGAAGAGGACAAAAGTAAAGGTAAGGTTTAAATGCCCAAAGTTATGACCTTTTTCTCACACTGATATACATGTGAAGCTTAAAATTCAGTAAAATGAAATCAGCCTTATTCACTATTTCTTCTGCAATATGAGTGCCCAGCTCTTATGGGTGAGAGAGATGACAGAAGTCTGGAGTCCAGTGAGGGAAAATGTGCATGTGAAGGACAAGCTGATGACACCACAGTGAAAGGAAGAACAAGAACTCAGTCTCAGTGCTTTTCATGTTCCCGAGAGTAAAATGTCTACAGAGAGGATACACTGCATTGTCTGAGACAAGTTACACTAAGAAGATGCCAGCTTTCTGCTTAGGCCATAGGGTCTCTTCTCATTGTACACTACTGCAGCAGTTTGCATTTGGTACTGCAAACAATTTTTTAACTTATAACACATTTTCCAAGTTTGCACATGACTCAGAAATTCAAAGTTATTTTGTTTATAATATCTGTCTTAGTGAATTACTGAATTACTCAACAAATTACTGAATTACTCAATGCATTCTAAATGGAAATGAAGATGAAGTTATAAGTAGTCTGATAAAACGTTTAAATGACCCACTGTTTATGCAGCTGTTAGTGAGCATATTATTGATGCACTATTAACAGCTACATTTTATTAATCACTAAAATGCCTTACTTCTCCACAAATTTTTTTAGTTTTCCCTGCAATGTGTGGAACTGGATCCTTGATCTGCCTCAAGGCTCCATCTTCTTACTAGCACAGCTTAATGCAAAACATTCATGCTATATAAATTCAACTGACCACTATAATATACCTGGACTAAAATGCAGTCCAGCAAGTGCTGGAGAAAGGCACTCAAACTCACCCATTTGCTATGATTCATTATCACTCTCATGGGACACTCTACATGTAGTTTCAAGTTCTGTGTTTTTTTGAAAAAAAAATCTCAGCAGAGAATGTAACTTTATGTTAGACAAACACGACCACCACCAAGAATACAATTTGTTTTTAATAACACTCCCAAGCTTTCTTCTTACCTGAACAAAATGACTAGGTGTTTCACTGCAAACTGAATGGATCTGTCCGTTTACTATCGGAATTATCTTAGCTAAAGGCAGGCTGACACTGGAAAGACTGAAAAATCATCACAGTAATGATTATTTTCTGAAATGACCTCACAGGAATTGAACATCTTAATTATAAAAGTAATACATAGCCACTGAAACATATTTTTGGAACTCTATTAAAAAGGAAATAAAACACAATTCTATCACTTAGAAGTAACAACTCTAATTGACATCATGACCAACTTCTTCTGGTGTTTCTTACACATACCTGGTTTTTTGTGTCTACCAAAAACCTCTAAACTCCTAAGCACACTGTTTTGCATTTTTATTGTTATGAGTATTTTCCATCTTATTAAAAGTTCTTCTAAAGTATTTGTCTGATTGTTTTTTAATGACTATAAAGTAATCTGTCTGCTAGCCATGACAATTTATATCACGAGCTCCCTAGAGTTAGGCATTTCTGTTTTTGCCTAAATTTTCTTAATATAAATAACTTTTTGTATAAACATGAAATCACTGGGTCAAAGGGTATGAATGTATCTGCTCCTTTATGCCTTCTTTCAACATCCAACATTATCTTTTTCTTTAATCTTTCTACATCTGATAGGTGAAAATGGTATCTTGTATGTTAAATCTGCATTTCTCTTAGTTACTAACAATGTTGGGTATTTTCCCCCCTACTCCAGTGAACCACACCATTATCTATCAGGCTGTATAAGCAGAAAATATGGCCATTATCCTTGGCACTTCTCTTGCCTATATCCCCTACCCAAGTGGGGAGATTTATGTATTCTTGAGGGAAGCAGGCATTATTTTTTTCATGGTGTCTTTGTAGCATTTTTCAAAATCTATCATGATTTTGATTACTTGATTGCTTTCTCTCCCCCTCACTATCATGCAAGCTCCATGAGGTTAGATACCATGTCTATCTTATGCACTGTATTGTCCAGCACATAGTAAAGTGTCTGGTGTACAGTGGACACCCAATACATTCTTGTTGAATTGATTAATAAGTCTTCATTCATCCATTGCTGTGTACTGCCCCAATCCATTTCCCCAGTTCCTTCTCCACAATACAGTCAAACAAATCCTACAATGTAAATTCCATCACAT
Source organism: Aotus nancymaae (assembly GCF_030222135.1). Lineage (NCBI taxonomy): Eukaryota > Metazoa > Chordata > Mammalia > Primates > Aotidae > Aotus > Aotus nancymaae. The sequence goes on from NW_026988454.1 coordinate 24,273,737, forward strand.
CACTCTCCTGCTCAAAACTCTCCAGCAGTCTTCCAGTGTTCCCAGATGACAGCCACAAGAAAGAATACAATTTGTATTTAGTAACACTCCCAAGCTTTTCATTGCAAACTGAATGGATCTGTCTCCGGATTTGTCTGACATCACTTTTTTCCTAGTTCTATGTGTTCAGCTACCATACCAGCCTCTTTACAGGTCTTAAAATGTACTTTGGTTGTCCTGTGGCTTCAAAACCTTTGCCCTGTGGCTTCTACCCAGAATGTCAACTGCCCCACTGCAGTCTAGGGCCATATTTAATAGCTTCCAATCTTAGTTCTCAGTTTAAATTATTTCCTTAGGAAAACTGCTTGACTGTCCACTTTTGTTTAAATTTTTCTATTATATGTTCAGTGTTCTCCTCCTTTATAACACTTCTCATAGTCTATACAATTATATTTACTATTTCCTCCACTAGATTGTAAGATCCATGGGGACAGAAACCTAGTATGGTACCTGATTCATAGCACATGTTCTATAAATCTTAGATGAACAGATATATTGGCCATTTCCACCTGTTCTTTTTGTGAATTATCTGTGTCTTTGATGCAAATTTTCCTTCTAAGAAAAGTTTTCTTTCCTTAGGTGTTTCCTTCCTTAATTGATGTGCAAAAGTTCTGTATATAATGCCATTACACTCATGTATGATATATATATAGAGAGAGAGAGAGCAAATATTTCCCCCTATATATTTGCATTTAATATTGATGATAAAGCTCATAAAAGCTTGTTTGATATATAAGTTAAAAATTTATACAGTCAAACCTATCCTTTTCTTTATATAAAGTTCTTTAGTTTCATTCTTAGAAGTACCTTCTTCATCTTGAGGTCACGTAAATATTCACCTGTTTTTGATCAGTTCATTTGTTTTTACTTGGTATATTTAAATGTTTAAACTTCCTGAATTTTATTAGTCATTTTACAATATAATTTAAATATAATTTACAATTAGTCATTGTAAAATGACTAATTGTTATTAGTCTTACCAACATTTACTTAATAATAAATCTATTTCCCACAATCATTACTAATATCCTATATTTTTTTTAGAGTTACTTCTGGATTTTATATTCTATTCCACTGACTTATCTATTCTTTTATGAATAAACTTATTTTAATAATTATACCTTATATTACATATTATACAGGGAAAGCATATTCATTGCTCTTCTTTTCCAACAATTGCTTAAACATCATCACTCCATTATTCCTCTAGATTACCTTTATCATCATTTGTCAGGTGTAAGATGAAAAAAGCAACCATCCTCCAATCCCCAATAGAATTTTCATAGTATTTTGATTATATTTATAGATTAATTTTGGAAAGCTAATTTTACACTTTTTAGTTGATTCTCTTGAGTTTCTAAGTATAAAGTTTGTCACCTTCATGTAACAACAGCTTTTTCTTCTCCCTTTTCAAAAATTGATATAATTTTTAAATATTGCATAAGTTTAACTTAGAAAACCAACAGTTAACTAACAGTTTATTCAAATGGTAAGTGCACTCAGTAAATTGTCTATTTTCCTTCTTTTTTCACTGTCCAACTGTAAAAGTTACCTATTTTCAAGATATAAGTATATTAAAAAATCAATAGCTTTCCTGAATTGGATCTCAAAATTGGTCTTCTCCTAGCCTTACTACATTAGATAGAATAATAGAATGATGCTGACTAATCTGCCAATAGTGACCAATCTTATCATATTAGGTAGAATAACAGAATAATGCTGAATAATCTGTCAATAGTGACCATCTTTATACTGTTTTTGAATTTAATGGAAATCATTCTAATTTTACTATGAAGTATATTTGCTTTTGATTTCAAACATTCTTTTTTATTTATTTTTTTAAGAGACAGGTCTTGTTCTGTCACTCAGACTGGGATACAGTGGCATGATCATAGCTCACTGCAGCCTTCAACTCCAGGGTTCAAGCAATCCTCTTGGTAGTTTTTAAAATTTTTGTAGAGACAGGGGTCTTGCTATGTTGCCCAGGCTGGTCTTGAACTCCTAGCCTCAGGCAATCTTCCTGCCTTGGCCTCCCAAAGCATTGGGATTACAGATGTGAGCTATCACACCTGACTCAAATATTATTTTACTATATAAAAACATATTTTTTTATTTCTCGTAAGAGGTTTTATTCCAAATAAATGTTAAGTTTTATTTAATGTCTTTTCGGCGACACTGAAGATAATGTTTTTTATCTTATTAGCTTATTAATGTTACGGATTACCAAAATAGCTCTTCTAGTTTTAACCCTCCTTACATTCTTAAACCTTAATTAATCATAGTGTTGGAGAATAATTAAAAATTTGGAGAAAAATTAAAAATCTACCTGATATTAGATAGATATTATTGAACACTTGGCTTTACCACTTTCTAGCTATTCGACTTGAAGTTATTTAATTTTTCTGTGTCTTAGTCTCCTCACCTGGAAAATGAAGAATACTAGTACATATTTCTTAGGATTATTTTAAGAATTCAATGAGATACATTCTGAAAAATACCTATCATCAAACTAGCACATGGAAAAAGTATTAGCTGCTATTATTATTGCTATGTATTTCTGGATTTCATTTGCACTTTTGACTTTTAAATATCCATTATCCATTATATTATATGCATATGTAATACATATAATACATACATGTTGCATATACATTTTATATACATATAAATTAAAACCTTTATTAGTTTACATCATTTTTCAGTTGATTCTCTTCAGAGGTCTGGCTTACTAATTATAATAAACATAACTAATGTACTTTGTGTCTTTGCCAATAGTTAAAAACCTTACTTCTGTCTTTTTTTTTTTTGTCTCACTCTCTCACCCAGGCTGAAGTGTAGTAGCATGATCACAGCTCATTGCAGCCTTGACTTCCCAGGCTCAGGCGATTCTCCCACCTCAGCCTTCCAATTAGCTGGGACTACCATGTGCTATCATGCCCAGCTACATTTTTATATTTTTTGTAGAGATGGGGTCTCTCCCTAGGTTTCCCAGGCTGATCTTGAACTCATGGGCTCATGCGATCTGCCCGTCTCAGCCTCCCAAGGTGCTGGGATTACATGCCTGAGCCATTTGTTTTTTCTTGACTTACTATGATGGCTAGAACTTTCACAACATATTAAACAATGATGACAATAGGCTCGATGGAAATGTTTCTAGCGTTGAATCATGAAGCATGAAGTTGGTTATTCAAATGAAATAGAAAAACATATAGAAAATATCTGAGTGCCTTGTGTGAGTAAAGAAATATGAAAGGGCACAAGATAGTCTTTGACTTTTGAGAGGAAGCTTAAAATGTAACTGATGAATAAAACTCCAATTCAAGGTAGCACATGTAGGTTGTATATAAAAGTGCAGATAATGGGTACTATAGTTCAGAAAAGAAACACCATCATGGCTGATGTGGTTGTAGTATAATTTTTACAATTCTTCAGTGTAAAAAATCAAATATTTGTTTATGTTAAAATAACCATTACAATTATGTATCACCGCTTGGGAAATAATGAATACCTTGCTATGTACAGATTATAGTGAAATTTTACTAATTGGAGCACCTTGATTTATACAGTAGATGGGATTGGTTTTGACCTAAAATTTATTTTTGTATAACTTAAAACATTTTTAAAAGATTTTAGGGTGAGATTTAAATTACTTCAGAAAATAAACTTTATGGCTCTAAGCATTTCAAATGCTCAATGTCAATGTCAAATTATTCTTTTCTGTACAATTAAAGAAGGGTCTCAGAGAATTAGGTAAATGACTTTTGGCCCTATGTATTTAAGGATTAAGTTGGATATTGCACATACATATTGCCTATCATTTACTGTGTCTCCAATTTAAAACAACTGTTTTAAGCCTCTTCCTATAGGAAGGACGTGTCTCAAATTTTAATGAATGAATTTACAGTCAACATTGATTTAGTATCCATTACTTTCTGAGTTTGATATAAAAAACTGCATTAACAGAAATCCTTAAAGAATGCAAATTCTAACATGAGATCAAAGATACTCACGTTGGGATAATAAAGATATTAAAAAACTCTAAGATATGTTATGGCATACATAAAACCATGATTTAGTAATAGTTATAATTAAAATCACTAACAATTGCAATAGCTAAATATTTCTAATTCTATGATAAGGACTGGAAATAAATACATTTAAGTATTTGTAGAACTATAAGGGGCTAATTCATCAAATGAAAATCTATGCCAAAAATGCCCGGCTATTATAAGGACCAAAGTATTGAATTGTGCAGACCAAAATGGCATGCAGTAATGGAATAACATTAGATAATGCATTAAAATTTAAGTGCATTGTCAGTTTTATATTCTAAAGAGTTCAACAAAAACCCAATAATTAGAATTCGACTTATAGAAAGGTAATTTCACAACTTAAGTACTTCAATATAGTGGCAAAGTTTTTGGAAGAATGCAAGTTTTAATACTGAAACGAACATTAGCTTCTGCTAATGAAGACATTGTTGGTCAAATTTACTACGTTTGTTGTTGTTGTTATCTAGAACAAAAAGACAAGGGAAGTAGAATTTTTTTAGAGCATTCATTAGTATAACATTTTTATATGTCATCTTACCTATTCATAGAGTTACCATGTTGCAGGTCCTGTTCAGTAGGTCGAAAGAACTCAGCCATATTGTCTAGAAGTCTACTAAAACCTTGGTTTAAACAGGTATTCAAAACTGTACTAAAATCTGGGCTATATAAAATAAGAAGTATTAGTTACTTTTTAGATTCTCAATGGAAGAGAAAACAAATTCAATAATAATGTGGCTACCTTTGAAAGCCACCAACATTTCTAGTCACAATCTAATACTGTAAAAATATATCAAGGAGTCAATCTTTAAAAAGTATTAAAAAATGAGCTCATTTAGCACAACATAAGGAGACTATTCACCCAGTTCACTAGATTTTTTTTTATATTAATCAATACCTTGTACAATGTATTTTTTTAAAAAATATCAATACTAGTACTACTAATTTTGAGGAAACTCTTGAATTTCCTTATAGTCATAGGTTATTGGTTGGCTTTACATCCTCTAGCATGATATTTCAGTGAGACAGAAAATATTATTGTGTACAGATGAGGAATTGATATTTGAGAGATGAAGAAACTTGACGAAAGGTATGTGATTAGTAAATCGGGGAGCTTGAATATGAGACCAGGGCTTTTTGATCTTAATTATACTCTCTTAGTACCTCACAAAACTCTTTAATATAAAGAATAATATATAATGATGCTATGAAAGCTACAAAATATCTAGTTATATTCAAGTTTCTTGACCAGAGTATGCATGTGTATGTGTGTATCTATCTACCTTTTCTCCTTAGTCATCTCTCTTTTTAAAAGCATTTTAATGGCTTTACTGAAGTAGGACTTAGAGGCCATAAAATCCACCCATTTTAAGTGTACAAATCAATGATTATTGTAAATTTGCATAGTTGTGCAACTATCGCTACAATCCAATTTTAGAACATTTTCATCACCTGTTATGCACATTTCCAGTCAATCCTTATCTCACTCCTAGCCCCAGGTAACCACTAATCTACTTTTGGTCTGTATAATTTTCTGGACATTTCATACAAACAGTCATACAATATTTGGTCTTTTGTGTCTGGTTTCTTTCAGTTAGCATAATGTTTTGAAGATTCTTCTATACTATAGCATGTATCAATGGCTTGTACCCCTTTTTTGCTACATAGGGCTCCACTGCATGAATACATCACATTTTATCCTTTTGTTAGTTAACAGAAATCTCAATTGTGTCTACTTATTGCCTATTGTGAATAATGCTGCTATGAAATTTCTGAACAAGTTTTTGTCTGGAGATGTTTTCATTCTCTTGAGTAGATACCTGGGAGTGGAATTGCTGGTTCGCATGGTAAATTTAGGCTGAATCTTGTTCTCTTTTAAAGGTAATATGGTAAGTTTCCAAGAAGAAAAAATGATTAAGGAGATGGAAGTTGAAGCAATGGAAACTGAAGAAAAGATTATCGTAGTACCTTTCTTCCTAGGGTTACTGTAAGGTTTGAGTGAGTTAAGATAGGTAAAGCAGTATAGAACAGTGCTTGCTGCATAAGCACTCAAAAATGTTGATTTCTATTCCTCTTATTGAATTCATTTAGGCCAATGAAAGAAATGAGAAATAGATAAACTTGCTTCCTATTTCACACACAGAAAAACAGAAGCAGAGAAAACTTCCACATACTTGTCCCACCCCATCTACCCACTCACATGCATCTGACCTATCCTCAGCCATCCCTCCTTGACTCCTAAATTATTTTACTTTCTCCTATTCAAAGTTGTTTATTCTTAAAATTATCCTGCTTTCCGACATCAATTTATCCCTCTCCTATCAATTCAGTAAATACTTACTGAGTATCTACTCCATGCAGGGCACTGTTCTAAGTGCTCAAGATACACTGGTGAACTAAACAGATAAAAATTACTCATCTCATGGAGTTTAGTAGAAAGGTGTGTATAAAAAATGTTAAAGTCAAAATATACTGGCTTCCACATTCCCCTTAAATACTATCCCATTTCTTGGAATCTCTTAAAGCAAAATGTTGAAACATGTCTATGCTTGGTCTCTGCTAAATTCTAATTCTTTTCAATTAGGTTATCTCCACTGCTCCTCTGAAACTTCTCAACAAGATCACTCAACAACTCTATCTTGACACATCTGATGTTATTTCTCTGTCTTTATCTCCTTTGGCCTTTCAGAAGCATTAGTTCCAATTAATCATAGTCTCCTTGAAACACTGTCTTCAATTGTCTTCCAAAATAACTCATTCTTTTGGTGTTTCTTTTCTTTCACTGGCAGCTCCTGCTCAGTCTCTTTTGCTGGCTCTTCCCCCAATCCCAAACTCTAAATGTTGGAGTGCTCTATGACTCTGTTGTCTTCTAGTCTCTATCTGTTCCTATCCCCATGTCTTTAAATACCTTATATAAAGTGATGACTCCCAAAGTTATATTTGTAAACTAACTCTTGAATTCCAGACTTGCATATTCAATTGCCAATAGGCATATCCACTTGGATATGCTTAACACTGTCAAAATATAAATGGCAATTCCTATTTCCTCAAATGCTGAGCCCCAATACCTAGGAGTCATCCTTGCCTCCTCTTTCATAACCCACATCAAAAAATTCTACAAGTACTACTGGTTCAACCTTAAAAATAAATCTATTATTTAATCACTTGTTATTGCCACCACAGCTACCACCCAATCCAAGCTACAACTGTCTCTTGATTAGGCTACTTCAACTCTTGAAACTGGTTCCCTTCTTCTATTCTTACCTTTTTGTAGTCAACTAACCATAGAACAATGAGATCTTTTATAAACACAGATGATGTCATTGCCCTGCTTAAAACACTCCAGTGGCTTCCTATACATTAAGAATAAAAAACAAATTTCTTATTATGGACTACAAAGTTCAACACACTCTGGAGTTTCCATGTATCTCTCCAATCTCACATCCCTATTGCTTTTCTAATTCACTGTGCTCCAGCCAACAATGGTTTCCTTGCTATTCCTTGAACAAGCCAAACATTAGGATTCCTGCAACTGTTCTTCTGCCTTGAACTGTATTCTTCTGGGTTATAAGGTTCATTTCCACAGTAAATTCAGGTCTCTGCTCAAATTATGTCTCCTCAAAGAAGCTTTTTCTGATCAACCTATTACAAACAGCATCCCTGGTCACTCTCTAACCCCTTAACCTTCTTTGTGTTTCATCAACAAAGTTACATATACTTGATATTATATCAGATTTATTAGTTTATTATTTTTCTCTCCCACTAACATACATATTCCGGGAGGGATGAAGACCTAGCATTTAGAACAGTACCTAATATACCACAGACAGCCAATACATACTTGATGAATCATTCAATGAAATAAATGAACTAAGTGAATGAAAAAATTTTATTTCTATCTATGAAATGTAGAAATTTCAATCCAGACAAACTCCTGAGGGTGGAGGACTAGGGATATACATTTGGCTTTAACTACTAGCATGTTAAAGTAATTGGAGTACAAAACATTGCTTGGGAGGCAGTTACCAATGAAGTAAGAACAAATACTTGGGAAATACTGATGGCTTTTTTTGTTTTGTTTTGTTTAAGACAGGATCTTACTCTGTCACCCAGGCTGGAATGCAGTGGTGCAATCATGGCTCACCACAGCCTCAACCTGCCAGGGCTCAGGTAATCCTTCCACCTCAGCCTCCCGAGTAACTGGGACCACAGGTGTGCACCTCTATACCTGGCTAATTTTTTTTCTTTTGTTTAAGAGATGGGGTTTTGCCATCAAACCCAGGCTGGTCTTGAACTCCTAAGCTCAAGCAATCTACCTGTCTCAGCCACCCAAAGTGCTGGGATTACAGGCATGAGACACTGCGCCAGGTTGGAAACACTGATGTTTAAAGGGAAGACAGAGATAGAAAAATCTAAGAAATGATGTGAGAGGTGGGAGAAAAATTAGATTATACTGTCATGAAAGTTATGTGAGCAAGAATTTAAAGAAAGACAGTGTCAAATATCAGAGAAAGGTCAAGTAAGATGAACATCACAGATTCACTGGAAATGGCAAAAGATCACTGATGACCTTCTGCAGAGCTTCATGAAATGATGTGGTGGAAATCTGAATAAAGAAAAAGTCGACATTCCTACTTAGAAAAACAAAAGATAGAACTCGATGAATTCAGATAATAGAGTTAGTAGCTGAGTTATACGCTAAGAAATCCCTGCTTCCCTCCAATTTGAGTAGGAAATGCTATCTAAAGGCTGGAGAACAGTCAAAAATTTAATTTTAATATAATATTATACTGACTATGTTGTTCAAGAAAAACTAAAAAATGGTCCCAACTACATTCAACATACGCACACATTTTTCCTGTTATGTGAAGTATACATACCTTTCCAACATGTCTCTAGTTTCATTGAGAAGTTTAATAGTGGTAATGTCTCGAGGAGAAAGTCCACAGGCCTATAGAATTAAAATGTCACACTTCAGGTTTTTAAACATTAGCACAGCATCATGATGAAACTAATCACATTCATAAAATAAAGAATTCAGGAAATCTAAAAGTCTATGTTCTATCAACAATAAAAAAATTAGACTAAAAAAACGCTGTAATGGTTTATGTGCACAGATAAGTAGTATTTAAGACACGAGTAAAAGTAAAATTATACTTAGTAAGATCTTTGTTTATCTGGCCTTCTTGGATAGATTTCTAATATAGTTAAAGAAGAAACAGGTTTTGAGTTTACAGAGGTCTGAATTTGTTTTTAATTTAAATTTAATTTTATTATTATTATTATTTTAAGACAGGATCTCACTCTGTCATCCAGGCTGGAGTGCTGTGGCATGATCATAGCTCAGGCAACCTCGAACTACTGGGCTCAAGTGATCCTCCAGCCTCAGCTTCCTAAGTAGTAGCTAGGACTACAGGCATAGGCCACCATACTAATTTTTAATTTTTTTTTGTTTTTGGTAGGGATAGGGTCTTGTTTTGTTTCCCAGGCTGGTCTTAAACTCCTGGCCTCAAGCCATCCTCTTGCCTTGGCCTCCCAAAGCATTTTTTTTTAACAGACAGAGCTCACTGTGTTGCCCAGGCTGGAATGCAATGGTGCAACCATAGCACATCATAGCCTCAAACTCTGAGCTTAAAAAAATCTTCCCTCCTTAGCCTTCTGAGTAGCTGGGACTATAACCATGCACCACTATGCCCATCTGGCTGATTTCTAAATTTTTAATTTTTAGAGACAGGATTTTGCTTTGTTGCCCAGGCTGGTCATGAACTCCTGGACTCACGTGATCCTCCCACCTCAACCTCCCATGTTTTTTTCTTTTATCAGTAAGAGATTTTATCAGTATACATGTGTGTCATTTTTCATCAATCTATTCTGAAACTCTATGTGTCCTTTCAATCTTAAATTTCAGGTTTTAATTCAGTTCAGTAAGATCTGGTCCATCATTTCTCTCTTCATCTGTTTCTTTGAATTGTTTTCTTTTCAGTTCTGTTTTGATTTCTGAAAACCATACATTGCTTTAGAGTCCTAAAAAGATTTTTTAATACTCTTATTGTGTCTCCTTGAGATTCTATTTTGTAAGTTTTCTCCTATTTCATTAATTCTGTCCCTTCTGTTCCGTTTGATCAGTTTAGTCTCTATCTTTCAAGTTACAGGGTTTCCTTAAATGGAATGCAACATTTTTTTTTGCCTACTCATGAATGTAGGATCTCTCAGCACCCAAACAGGTTCATCTTTGAGGTCTCTGAGAATAGAAGAACCTGCAGGCAATGAAAACAAGGCATTCTGTTCTAACAGTGCCTCTATGCTGAGGTATGGCATAAGGGTCTCTCTGTTCCAAGGCTTTTCCAGTTGTCAATTGAGAGCTGTTCTCCCAATTACAAAGAATAGGTGCAAGCCAGCAGACAAATTAATTTAGGAAATGAGCCATATAACCTGCAATCTGGCATTTTTATTATTCTTAATCAATGAATAACTTATAAAACAACTACCCGGGATACATCAGTATTTAGCAACACCATAGTTGATAATTTTTGGATTAGACCTTGCTTCCCAAGTGGATGACTATAATGTCCTCAGTCCATTTTTATACTGCCATCATTAACTTTTTTAAAATGCAAAGGTGATTGTGTTACTGGACTGGTTAAAATCTACCTTTCTTTGTCTACAAATTGGAGTTCAGACTCCTTATCTTGGCATACAAAGCTCTTTATAATCTTGCCCTGACCTTCAGCTCTATGTTCTGGTACTTGATCTGATATAAGAATATGTGTAGCCACACGAATAGAATTTGTATCTTCAGTTCCCCAAGTATAATGAGCATGTCTTACTCGTTTTACATCTCCAGCATACATCACACTGTCCACTGTTGCATACCTGATAATAAAAATGTACCGAATATCCAAAATTGTTACGTGCTTCTAACTAGAAATCAGTCATAATGGCAGTTTGTTTTCTAAATTAATGGGGTTTTATTTTAATTATTGAAATATATACCTTTCAATCACTTACCTTTCAAGAGACTCAGAAATTTAAATTTCAAGAGAGAGTAAAATTTTTAAAGTATAGAGTAACTGGTTTGATTAAATGGTTATGAATTAAGCACCTGCACTGCTAATGGAGTTTCTTCATCTGGCATCATATAATGGCATAATAAAGATTTGGATCCATCTTTATTAATCCAAGAAGAAGACTTATGCTGTTCAACGAGATTTCTGATTTCTTTTAGTTTTTGCTCCAAGTCCAAAAGGGACAAAGAATGTTTAAGAGAAACACTAGAAACAGAGAAAAGGGAATTGGGATAAATTGAAACTATACAACACATCCTATATACACTCTTTTTTAACAGGCTACTATCTAAAATCCTGTTTCTTCTGCTCACACCTATAACTGTTGACTGGAATAGAATGGATTAAGAAATCAGCCACCAGTTAAGGGCCATTACCACAGAGCCAAGAAAAATATTTCTGTGGATTTTATAAGAGAATTCCTACTATAATTATAGATATTACTAATATAAGTGGGAGGTAAAAGCCTCAGAGGCAGATTTCAAAGTAGGTCTCTTATCTCATGACCCAAATATTTCTGATTTGTATGGAAATCAATCAATAAACAATGAAATATTATAACTTTCCCCTCTGTATACAAAGGTTGATATTGATGAAGAAAATGGATCCCACAAGGCAAATCTGATTAGATTACAAAGAGTTTCACAAACCACCATTTGCAAGTCACTGACTTCACTAGAACAATTCTAATTTTCTTTCATTCATCAGAATCAGGAAGTCAGAAAAGTCAAAGAAAAATGCCTTACCTTCCTAAAATCTTCTGCACGGCTTGTTTAATGACAGTGATCAATTCTGTCAGGCCTATAAAGAAAAAGCAAATTTAAAAGCCTTGCTTAGTTTAAAAATTCCTCAATACTACAAATAAATGAATTAAAATTAGTATAGAAGTCACAAATAAGAATCTTACCATCTCCAAGAAGGTGTTGAATACTTGATAAATACTGCTGTTGGACATCTGGGGGAGCAAGAATTGTCTGTACAAAACAGAAATGAGGTTAAATTATCCAAGTTTTAAACTAGTAAATAAGTAATGTTTTCAATATAACTTTAGCTGAGATTTTTCAAGATCCTAAATGATGAGAAAATAATATTTTTTAATACACCAAAAATTCTAGTTTCAAAGTATAAAAATTGTTCATAATACTAAAAGTTCACAATCACATGAAATATAAAAATATTTATTTCATAGAAATTAGTATCAGGATAAATAAGTTAAACTTTGAACCTCTTGAGGGAAAGGACAATGTCTATTTAAATCTATTAAACTTACAGTGCCATTTTTGCCAACTGCTGCATTATCCAGGTAAATATATCCACCAATTATGTTTAATTGGACTCGCAAAAGAACAACCAGCATACAGGTACTGTATACAGCCACGATACTTCTTGTGAAACCTTCACAGAGAAAAGAAAACCATTTGGTACTGTGATTAATATACATGTGTGAAATCATGAACCATTGCTATGGTTATTTTTTCATAAGATGACTTTTGAAAACATATTTATAACTGTTTCAGGCATAAAAATATATCAATTCAGAATATTTAACAGTCTCTCCTTTTTAATAAAAATTAGGTATGATCCCTTAATTGAATCAATAACCAATAAAATATATTAGGTGAAAGAGGTATATATTATCAGCTTAGAAAGGAAAACAAGGAAAAGTCTGGGAAGCACAAAGCATTGCAGCTTCAGAACTCTTACTTGTCAACAGAGCTATTTTCGAGTAAGAGAAGAGGGCTGAGTGTGGAAGAACTCTAGCCTTCAATGGCAGCTTGAGGAGGCTGAGTCTGTTTAAGGAGTGGATAAAGGTACAGAAAGACTAGGGAAGCTTGGTAAAACTGGCTTCTCAGTAGCCTAGGACACACTGTTCAAAACAGAGGAGACAGTGAAGGTGTTGACTGCTGCCCAGAGTTCTAGCAGGAGGAAAATGTCCAGCAGATTTGTCAACACAGAACTTGTTACTGATGCTTGAGAGATCTGCTTGGGTGGAGACGCAGGTGTGGAACCCAGGCTGTAGTGCATCAAAGCATGAGTAGGAGTGACAAGAAGAAAGGGAATGTAGAAATCTTGGTCATGGTCATCAGGATTATGAAAAAGTATAAAAGCTGAAAGGAAATACAGGGAACTAGAGACATTTAATTTGTTTTCAAATAGGCAAGGCTTAAGCATCATTCTGTTGACAAGGATTAGTTGAATGGATGGGAAAATGAGAATAACAGGTAGTATGAAGTTCTGAGACAAGCAGATATGTAGGCCCTGGTTTAGGTATTTGTTTCAATTTTTTATTACTAACAAAAGTTTGCAATACACTATCAAAGTAAATTTACTATCTGGATTGGAATAAAAATTTCCTTTAAAGTACATTAGAGATATCAGTACCTAATAAAGACATATGTAGTCTAGGACAATTTTACCTACCATCATCATAATAACAACAATAGCATTACCATTAACATTTACTGAATGCTTTCTATGACCTGACATTGATCTACTTGCTTTACCCATATTGTTTTATTTAATCCTAACAACAATTCTAAAAGGCAGGTAAAGAAGATTTATCCTAATAGAATGCAAAAAATTTCCCTTTATGAATATTTTATGGATGTGCTGTCACACAGAATATGCAGGCTTACTTATTATCTTCAGATCCTCCCATATTTCTAGCTTGTTTGAAGGCCTAAAGAACAAAATCAAAAAAAATGAAAATAATCTAGATCATCTAATAGAAAACTCTGAACTTTATAGATGTAGATTTTTAAAATTAAAAACAGCATAGCATAATTGCAGAAAAGCAAGCCCACAAAATACAGTAAGAAAAAAAATTGTTAATTCCAGTAATCAATAACAACCACTTTCACTAGTATATATTCTTACGATCTTTTTCTTGAGTGTTATGTATACATATATTATAAAATCATACAGGAAAAGCAGAGGAAATGTTTCTTTCTTTCCCTAACTTGCTGTTTTAGAAATAATAAAGTAGGTCCTATAATCCTTCAAAGGTAAATATGAAGTTTTTTTGTTTTATGATCATAAACACATGAATTTACACATATATTTCACATATTTCACGTTTCAATCCACTGCAGTTATTATCTCTATTGATGTTCAAATTACTCATCTTTCACTTCTGGAAGACTATTTACATTGGCTCCTGAATCCTTTTGATTTATATGATCTTTCATTAGTCTTTTATAACTTTCACAGTTTCTGACATGAAAACTTGTTCTGGGTTCATTTTGTGCAATTCTTACGGCAGACTTGAAATCACCAATTTCACTGGGTCCTGGTTTCTCACAGCAGGAAATTGTAGAGACCAAAACCCTCAATTAAGAATGTTTATTGCTACAGAGTAGGTCATTATTTCTAAGATTTTTTTCCAGTGAACTAAGCTAATAAATGTTTGTTTATTTATATGTGCATATAATAAAAAAGGTAATATACACCATGAATTCATACTGATATTTCTAAATTAGTCAAAATTTTAAAAACTGTTCTAAAATTAATCAAACAGTTTTTAACTTAATCTCATTGCTCTTGCATTGGTATTTCTTTTTTCCCACATTAAAAATAAGTGAAACCAACATAATTACTAATTTGCTTCATCCCTCACTCTATACACAACAGTCTCAGTGTAACAACAGCAATATTGAAAAGAGTTTGAAGTTTCTGTTTTTCCAATTCTTTGTGTGTAAAGAGTATATATCCTACTAAGGAGATACAGTCAAATTTCTGTTTTAAAGCAATTGAGCAGTTTCTGTCTTTGTAGTTATACTACCAACTCGAATCATATTTAGATTAATTTGATTTATGGTACTATATATTTTTTGGACATTATTTTTTAAACATTATAGTTTTATAATTACATCAAATATTTATATGGTTGCCAAATCAAGTTTATACAATACAGTATATTCAAAGAAGTCTGTTCCTGACTCCTTCATTTTCTCCCTTCTTCATAGGTGACTATTTAAAAAATGCTTCCACTTTCCATTGTTTTGCTTTATATAAGCGAATATATATATATATACACACATATATATATATACATACACATACACACACACATTTATATCTGCCTCTTAGATAAGTGAAAAATATTACACACATTTTTCTTTATCTTTTTTAAAAATATAGCAATATATCTTGTGGAGATCATTCCATAGTACTACAGTAGTCCCCTCTTATCCTTGAGGGATACGTTCCAAGGCCCTCAGTAGATGCCTGAAACTGAAGATAGTACCAACCCCTACATACACTATATTTTATCCTCTACATATGTACCTATGATAAAGTTTAATTTACAAACTAGGCAAAGTAAAAATTTAACAACAATAACTCACAACAAAATAACATAAATGTAATATGCCAGCATCATTACTCTTGTACTTTGGGGCCATTATTAAATAAAATAAGTGTTCCTTAAACACAAGCACTGCGATACCTCAATATTTAATCTGATGGTCAAGATGGCTACTCAGTGACTAACAAGCAGATAGCATCTACAGCATGGATCTGCTGGATGAAGGGAGATTTCATCATGTTATTCACCATAGCACACAACTAATAGCTTAGGAATTATTTATTTCTGGATTTTCCATTTAATAGTTTTGGACCATGGTTGACCATGACTAACTGAAGCCTTGGAAAGTGAAACCATGGATAAGGTGGGTGGGACTACTATATACAGATGGTAGCCACTTTTCTATTCTAATTAAAGTATAGTATCCCATTGTACAGATGTACTATGCAGATGTAGTTTAGTGCTTTTCAAACCTCTAGTGGAAGGATCAGTATTTTTTCCTTTTTTTCCCCATCTGTCACAGACCAGTACTTATGTTAAATACAATAAAAATACATTACTAGAAAACATAAAAGCCACAGATATAAAAAATAGAAGTCTATATTCTTTATTATAATTTTCAGACATAAATTTGCATTCCAGTAAGAAATTGAGTTACTATTACAATTGTAAGGATACTACTAGCTTCTTGTCTTTCTTTGCCAATGAGAAGACTTAGAGTTTTAGTCATCTCTTTCCTAGATGGCACAGGTTCAGAAAATGTGTTGAGTAACTCATGCAAGACATTTATTCACCCTTAATCTAATCTAGTGTTCAAGACACATGGTAGAATGCCATATGTATTCTGATTAAACTGGGAATCAACCACAGTTCAAAGATGAAGTATTTAAGGTATCATAAGTAAATCATATCTCTTTTTGAATGTTCTGTCAGAAAAACTTCTAAGTAATTCTTATAAAAATTCTAAATGAAAAAGAAAACAGTGGTTCCAAAAATTTCAATATAGAAAGTACTCAGTAGTGAGCCATGATTGTGTCACTGCACTCCAGCCTGGGCAACAGACTAAGACTCTGTCTAAAAAAAATAAAAAATAAAAAAAATAAGCGAAAAAAAAAAAAAAACTATTTTATTTGGGATGATTTTGGTGGGAGAAGACAGTTATAGTTGTTACCCAGGACATTTTTTGATGTTTACACTAAACATTATTAGACTTTAAAAGTAGATTTTTAAAAACTGATACTGTCTTTTTAAAAAAAACTCCAAAATCGATGTAAAAGATTCCAAATCTATGTAGAAGAATAGAGAAAAGTACTTTCTATGCAAATATTCCTTTCAAATGATTTGTCTGATGGAAATCAACTGTGAGTTAAATATAACCAGACTCTTTAATGTCACTAAAATACCTAAAGTTTAAGAATTAAACTTTAGGCCTTCATGGAGAAATAAAAAAAAAGAGAGAGAGAATTAAATGAATCCTTTCAAAGTGTTCAAAGTGTTCTATTTCTCTTAAGATGAAGGATGTTTGAGATTTTTTTTTTTGCCATTGAAACTTCATTGCCAATATCAGTCTTCAACACGAGTACCAAATACCAAAAACAGTGATAACTGTGTATTTACTATTATGAAGTTAGCAAAAAAGACTATCAAATCATGCACTTATTTCTGATTAGTTATCACAAATAGTTTAAAGAAAAAAATAACTTGTTCAACAGGCTTACATGAGACTAGAGTCTCATATAAAACTAATATAAAAGCAGTCATAAAATTAGAGGCCTTATCTAATCACACTTTGTAAGGGATCAATCCCTTATTTATGCAAATATTTTTCAAATGGATATTACCCTTCTCCCTCCACCAAATACAAATAGTAATTTCAAATCAAAAGAAAGCCAAGAAAAAGTAACACTGAGATATGTAAAGAGGACACCGTGAAAGAGGAGAATTGTGGCCCATCTTAAATTCTCCAGAATTTAAGAAATTTTCCTCCCTGTGTACTGATTTTAAAAAGACAATCACACCTTTTCTTTAAAGCTGTCCCCAGAATTATCCATCAAAACTAATCCCTTGGTTTTTTTGATACTCCCATCTTTTCCTTTTACTTTTTGTGATTGCATTAAATACATCTGGAATTATGATTATTTATTTAGTCTATTTTCTCCTTTGGATGAAAAGGTCTTAAAGAGACTTTATCTTAATTATTAAATTCCCTAAAGCACAGGGAACATAGGGCCTTGCAGGAAACAGATTCACCAAGAAGGAAGAATGCCACCATGATTATTTTATCTGTATTATGTTGCTTTTATAAAAATGCTATTCACTTCTATGTTTCTTCTTCATAAAACTGTATGAACTAATTTATAAGCTAAACCTTGTATCTGTAAGAAGGAAGGAAGGTCTGTCTACCTCTAAGAATGAAGAAATTTAAAATGGAAAATCCTTCATTACTAGCATTCTGTTTTAATTAGATAAAAGAAATCTCAAGTACACAAATTCATTATTATTTTGGGAATTACTATCTGAATATAGTAAGTGTTTTCAAAAAACATTCCCTTCTTGTTATTTAGCCTGTCTGAGCACTGAATTCCTATTGCAAAATGAATAAGTAGTATCTGCCTCACAGGGATATTGTGTAAATTAAGTGGGAGCTCACAGGGATATTGTGTAAATTAAGTGGAAGCATATATGGAGAGTAACTAGCATCAGGGCTGGGACAGTGAGATGGTTTAGAGATAGCACTACCTTTCCCCTGGTTATTTGAAGGGTGATTAAAGGCAAGTGATTATTTTAGGAAGGCCACAATGATTAAAATTTATTTAGTGAAACCATTTCCCTGCCCACCCTCTCATCATTGTCATTAAAATAAGAAGCGCTTTCCTGCTGGAAGTCTTCTCAAACTGATACGGTATCATACCAAATTACAATACCCCAACAAATACTCAATGTACAAGGTTACACATGTGAAAGTGCTTTTGGAAACAGCAAACTGCCATGGCAATGTAAATTATTAGTACTGTATGCCCCTGTTATGTTTCTATTTCATTTTGTTAGTAATTTAAAAAAAGTCCTGTATACCTTATTTATTTAAAATGTATGTTCACATGCTTTATTACACTGTAAACTCTTTCAGAAGCACAATATTTAATATAATTTTGTTAGCTTCACAGCATCTGGTTCAGGAACACATTTCACAAGCATTCCATAATTAAATTTGTGAATTATTTCAAAGTGCTGTAAGATCTATTTATATGAAAAACAACATGTACAAATATCATTGCCTTGAATGCTTTGTGCAAAAAAGTAGAGCATAGACAAAAGTAAATATGGATTAAATGATATAGTTAATATTCTTCTTACTGAGCCTACATAAGCTTTAATTAGAAAAACTACTAAGATTTTTGAAAAGTATATCAGTTCATTCTATAAACTTTAAGTGCAGTGCATAAACAGAAAATGCTATAACTTGTATTTACCTGTTTTTTAGCAGAGCTGTGAGGCTCTCAGAATTCAGTTGCTGCATTAAGGCCTCTCTCAGTGTTGGAAGCATGGACAGCACTGTAATACAAACACAAAAATAAAAAAGGTCACATGTGATATGACTGCCCTCACTAAGAAATGTGCACTGTTTTAGGCTGTATGTTAGGGATAGCAACTAGCAAGAGTCCGAAGGGAATGTCAGGGCTAGACAATTCAAATTATTATTACTATTATTATAAATCGATTATATACTAACAAATCATTTATCTGCTTATGTAATATAACAAAATCATATAAACATGATCACAGCAACATAAACAAGTACACGGAGAAGAAAGAATAGAAAGCATTATTCCCAGATTTTAATAGTGGTGGTCTTTGAGCTATACATTATGAATAATTCCTTTTTTTCTTCTTTTCCTTACTCTCCCAATGTTTTACAGTAAGTGTTTACTTCTGATATAATGACAATGGTCAAAAACATTTTTATATTCAACTATACTTTTTGCTTCGTTTTTCATTTCTAATTTTTAAAAAGTTGATTTATTAAATACTACAAAGCAATAAACATTTATTATAACCTAGACAAAAGTGTACTGGGTTAGGAAGTAAGAGTTGCTGAGTTTTAGTTTTGTCAGTGGTTATTATTTGTTACTGTTTATTGTAAATGTTTACTGTTTGTAATACCTCGAAGCAATAAACATTTATTATAACAGATAAAAGTACACTGGGTTAGAAACTAAGAGCTGCTGTGTTTTAGTTTTAGTTTTAGTTTTGTCAGTGGCTGTTGTTTGTTATTGTTTGTTACTTCCAGGAATAATGTGAAGATGAAATGAGATTGGCAATCTATGGGAAAAAAACTTCATGTGATTTCTGGGAGTTAGTTTATTTATGGCTCTAGATGTGGAATAAAAAATGCTGGAGAATAAGAATCTGTCATGCGATTAGAGAAAAAAAAAAGAAATGAAGGAATACACACATAAAAATGTAAAATGAGTTTCTAAGCCCTAAATAAGTAATGATAATAAAATGAAAACATATCAAGACCACCACATTTTTTTTGAGACAGAATCTCACACTGTCATCCAGGCTGGAGTGCAGTGGTATAATCATGGCTCACTAAAGCCTTGACCTCCTGGGCTCAAGCGATCCTCCTGCCTCAGATTCCCATGTAGCTAGAACTAGAGGCATGTGCCTCCATGTCCAGCTAATTTTTTAAATTTTTTATACAGATGAGGTCTCACTATGTTGCCCAAGCTGGTCTTGAACTGCTGGGCGCAAGCAATCCTCCCACTTCGCCTCCCAAAGTGCTGGGATTATAGGCGTGAGCCATCACACCTGGCTATGAACACCACATTTTAAAAGGGAAAACATCTTGGGTAAGAAAACTAGTCGTATTTACCCCAAAGCACTCATTTTCTTCCAGGACATCAATTACTTCTTATCCAAAAGAATAGAAATTTAATCATATTATTTGTAACCTCATTATCAATTCTCATGTTATGCATTGTACAAAAAATGCAGAATGTGTAGGAAACTAATCTGGGAGGTTTTCACTGAACCTATATTTTGGCTCTTAGAGATCAAATATTTTACTTTTAATTGCCTATAGTTAGCTGTTTGTTCATCCTAGGGTTGTGTCATGGAAATGTGTGACCTCTATCTTTTGCTGGAAGAGCACAGTTAACTGACAACCCCAGCTGCCACTCCTCTGGATCCATCATCATGTCTGCACTACTCCCAGTCAATGACACTGTTTGGATGGGGACATTTCTGCAGGCCCATTTCTGCAGGTCTCCTTTACCAGAAACTTTGGCTCATAGACTCCTCATTGGTCTCCCAACGCTTTCTTAGAACTGTGCTGTAGTCTGAGACTCTTCTTGCCTAATCTTCCTTCCTTCCTTGTCTTTCTCCCTTCAAAGTGTCAGACTTGCACTGTGGCCTAAAGGCTTCCCTTGCCTCCTTCTGCCTCCCTTCCCCTTTATTCTTTACAGTCATATCTACTAGTAGATCTCTTGTACATCTAATCCCATCCTAAATAGACCATTTTCTAAAAATTCGTTAAAATGTTCCAGGCAGTGCCATTACATTGAATGCTGAATGTCAATTTAAATAATTTTGTAACTTTAAAAAAGTTATCATTTACTGAGTATTTATTATATGTCAAGCACTTTACAGGCATTATCTCATCATAGCCTCAGAAAACATTTATGAAGTGACTTTTATGATGTTCATTTTATGCTCAGAATTGTCATTATGTATAGTATTTATGATTACTATTTGCTCTGTAGAATGCAGGTATCTTTCTGGGTATTACTACTTCAAATACTAAAAATCATACTCCAGTTGTACTTTCGGATGTGCCTCTTACCCTTCTTAATCTCAGCCTCAATTAAATGAGGGAAGTCAACTAATAATAAAGGCCTTTAACTCTAAAAAAATTCTACTTTTAAAATTAAATAAGGAGAACATACCTTTATAAATTATTCCTAAATTAATTGTTCTAGAAAGAAATGTTAGAGAAATGAGTAAGCTTTAAACAATAAAAAAGGAAAGACAGGCTTGGCATAGATTTGAGAACTAGAAGAGTTATGCCAGTTAGAGCACACGGTTCTCTTCAAATACGGGCAGGTTGATTTTGTGATGGCATTCTCCCAGGGTTATGTTTCTAGCTCTGGAGGTTAAATTATTGCCATTAATTAACATTGCCTGAGGGTATACTATTGTGGGAGACTCATAGGTCTACAGTTGCCTACAGTAAATTTAATAAACTTAATCACTCTTTCCTATGGCCAATAGGGCCAGTGGGATCAAACCTACTTCTGCAGCCTTGTTTCTTGTCACTGCCATTGTTCATTCTGCTCTAGCTACATGGCCTTTTTACTATGTCCTGAATGTACCAAGCTTATTCCCGTCTCAGGCATTTCACGTGGCTCCATCCATTGTAACATTTGGTTTCTGCTCCAATGCTACCTAAAAGAAACCTGACTCTACTGATCCCTGTCTTAAAGAATGTCTCAGCCCTCACATGGCTTTATGCTCCATATGGCAGCCATCACGGCCTAAAGTTACTCATTTGTTATCATCCTTTTCTCTCACTAGAATATAAACTCCAAGATCAAGGACTTTTTGTTGTTGTTGTTCACCACCTGCTTCCCCAGTCCTGGATACAAGTATTGGCTGAATGAATAAGCAAAATGAATGAACTGATTTTTAAAATTCATATTAAAATGACATAATTCAGTTAAATCATTCAAATGTTTGCTAGATTTATCATCCTTTCTTTGCCTTTTCCTCTAAATTTGATCCTGGTGATATGCAAATTAATACAAACCATCAAACAACTTTACACATGTATAAATATTTCTCTGACTTACCTGTCATATTGCAAGTCCTCTGGTTACTTTCAAAATGATATTGTCGTCGTGCTTGGGCAATGTACTCCGCAGCCTCCCTTTCCTGTATTTCTCTGATTTTCTTCTGTCCATATTTCCCCAGAACATATACTCCTAAAATCAGTTAAAAAAAAACCTACTATATTAATTAGAGTACCAAAAATTCTACACAATGTTTTTAACCTACTTTATCCAATTATAAATCTTACATTAGTGGACAGCTAAAATTACATTTTAAACCTAAATAAAGAATTTGTTAAGACTGGCCCAAAGAAAAGGAGACCAGCATTTTAACAGCCAATGACAGAGGAAATGATGGGCACATAAGGACTAGGTTTGAAGAAGGGAAAGGAATTAAATCTAAAAAGCCTGGCAGTGCCTTTACTAGTAGACTAGAGATATTCTAAATGTCCAGCAATGGAGAATTGTTTAAATAAATGATGGTCTAGCCATACAGTGAACTCTTATGCAGCTATTAAAAACCACATTGCTAAACAGTTAATGACTCAAGGAAATATCCACGTTATATTTTTAGGTGATAAAATACAATCCCAGAATTTTTACTTTTTTTAATAGAAACAAATATAGAAAAATAGGTGAGTTTTAATTTCTAAAATATAATAAACGATGATCATTGCTGAATGGTGGGATAACAGGTAATTTTGTCCTTGATATTTTCTTTGATAAACACAAAATGCTTTTTAAAAATATAACATAAAATTTTTAAAAGGAACAATGAAAGAAAGGTAGTTAGTCAGGCAGACATCTATTTATCCACCCATGTGTTAGAAAAATCTCTTTTGAGGAAAGGAGAGAAAATACAACTCTCTCATCTATAAATTAGTAACTTATTTAGAAAAAAAAGAGGGAAGAGGGTACAGAAACTCTTAAATTGTAACACCACAGAATAAGAATATAGGTGGTTTCATGTGGCCTGTAACTGAACACATTTCAGCATAGGCAGTATGATGTAAATGTGTACATTTTGGTCTCTATTTGAGGGGCAGTGAGTTTTCCTAACTGGGAATGTAAACATTCCAGAGTGGTTAGTTAGCCATACTTGATCAAAAGCCACATTCCAAGGTTCAAGCTCTTCAACTATATCACTTATCAGCACCAAATATCTTTTAATTAGCATATGAATATCAGGAATGGATTTTCATAGATTAAATTAATGGTTTTCAAGATACTGGACTAGCTAAAACATTTTGGTAGTATTAATATGAACTGGAATATATGAATCAGCAAGTCCTTCACCTTTAGGAACTGTTTACTTAGCCTGGGATCCTTAGCTGCTAGTTCAAAGGATTCTTAGTCAACTGAGTTAACCCGGTAGCCAACTGAATCCTACAGCTAGAATACTGTTGCATTTTCTTCAGGGATATCTTTTATAATCAGTTCTGTGGTAGCATGAAACAAGGACAGAACACTGGGACTTCAATAAGCTTACAGAACAGGTTGTGTTACTTTTAATCTCTGTTTGCCAGTAGATGTTTTTAAGTGTGCCAGAACTTGGTTTCATTATAACCTGGCAGCAAGGTTGTAAGGAAGTAACTAATGCTCACCTACCTCCAATGTCTGTAGCTTCCAGTATCTACTAAAAATAACCTAAGAATTGTGCATGACTTAAGTAATTAGATTTGGCTGTTCCAGATAGAAAGTGGGTAGCCCTATAGGAACTACAAAGCAAACATATCCTGAATATCCTGAATTATTTTCATTAATACAGGCGTTACAGGTGCACTGATAAGATATTACATATTCTTAAAAATAATAGTTCAGTAAAAGGGTATGTGCTAAAAACAATTAGAACTACAGTATGATTGCTGTTGCTATGTTTATATGCAAATTAATGTTTTATAACCAAGCTTAAAGAAGAAATGAGAGTTCACGTAAGTGATTTCATGGCTACCTTTCCTGTACTCCTTTCTAAATAAACTTGATGATAGTGCTACAATACCAACAAAGGAAATTGACTTACATTTCACAAAGTTACTCTATAACAGGCATCTCTGACATAATAGATCTGAAGGAATTGTTTGTATCTTATTTGCACAACAGCTTACTGAAAGTTACATGTAAAATGATTATTTCTCATATTATACTGTAAAATCAAACACTAAGATGACACTTTTTGTACAGCTAAGAATTTTTTTCTTGAATAATAGTAAATTTGATTGGTGTGTTTCCCTGGGGAAAAGGTCCACTTTAATTAGAATCTCAGTGAATCTGATGAATTTTTTTTAGGAATTGTTATTTAACACATTTCAGCATAGGTGGTATGAAATAAATGTGTGCATTTTGGTCTGTATCTGAGGGGCAGTCAGTTTTCCTCACTGGGAATGTGAACATTACAAAGTGGTTAGTGAGCCACACTTTGATACTCTAACTAAACTAAAAAAGAAAATGAATTATTATGGGTTGAATTGTGTTTCCCCCCAAATTCATATGTTGAAGTCCCAACACCTCAGAATGTGACCTTATTTGGAAATAGAATCTTTACAGCGGTAATCAAGTTAAAATGTAACACCACAGAATAAGAATATAGGTGGTGTCATGTGGTCTGTAACTGACATTTGTTCAGTTATATTAAGGTGGGTCCTAATTCAATAAGACTGTTGTCCTTATAAAAGCAAACTTGGACATAGACAATTGCAGAGGAAAGACAAAGCAAAAACAGAGGAGATGGCCATGTATGAGCCATGGTGAGAGGGTTGGAATAGATTCTTCCCTTATACTCTGCAGAAGGAACCAACCCAAGATCAAATTTGATCTTGGACTTCTAAATTTCAGAATTGTAAGATAATATATTTCTGTTGCTTAAGCCACCCATTTTGTGGTACTTTGAAATCAGGCTAAAATCACACAATCCAGTTTTTGTTTTTTTTTTTTTTTTGAGTTTAGCACTGAACTAAGTTCTTTTACGAGGTCTAATTCATCCAGGCTCTTATACTCCAAATTCATAAATTCTGATTTTGTCAATTTTGTCCCCCTAGAAAAATAAGAATGAGGGCAGATAATTTATTAGCTAAAATATGGAGCTCAGGGCTATCTATATATTTGACTGGCAGCCTAGCCTGGAAAACAGGAGATATTGACGGTTCTGTTATCAAGTAGTCAGGTGAGTTTTGAGAAAGTCCCTATCTCTCTGTGTCTAAATTTCTTCATTCATAAAATAAAAGACTGGGATTATATGAGCTTTAATGTTTCTTTTGTAGCTATGACTTTATGTATTAACAATGATAACATTTATTAAATACCTTAAAAAATAAATATCAAATGTTTTGAGTTTTCCTTTAATAACATTACTGGTAAAATAAGACTTCTAGTCTTTCTACAATTCAATTGTTTTAAAACTATCTCTTAGTCTTCTCTCTCTGGATGAAAATCCCTACAATGCAACTATTTTACAAGGTTAACAATTTCAAAAAGAGCTTGAAAATAACCTATTAACATTGTTCCCAATCCAACAGATCACCAAATCCTACTACAGTATTCTATTTCAGACATATTTTCTAAATCTTGCTAATTATCTACAACTTCTTTATCACTGTCTTCCTTTAGACCCTAAAAATTAATGCTCTTGAACTGGATAAACAGTTCCCTAACTCTTCTGTTTCTGGTCACAAACCTGTTTAACCCATCTTATATATGCAAAATGATTTTCTAAAACATAAATCTGATTATGTCACTCAGGTTTTTAGAATCCTTCCATCATTTCTGAATGTGGTCTCCTTGTTCCACTTACATCAGAATTACTTGGGACAATTAAAAACGTAGCCTTTAAGGACACTCCTTGAAAATATCTCCAAATGTCTTATCTTGTATGATCCTGCATCCCCAGTCCATAGACTCTGACGGGGACTTAGTCAGAACTCAATAAATATTTGCTGAATTAAGGAATTCTTGAATTGCACCCTAAAGCTAAACAATCAGAATCTGGAATAAAGAATCCTATGTTTTCTTAAGCTCCTTCAGTGATTTTTTTTTAACCCATACTAAACTCTTAGAAGCATCAATACAAAGGATAATGTCCAAATTAAGTAGAATGGCTTCATAAGGAAGGCCCTTCACAATCTGTACTCTAGCTACTTTTCCAAGTTCATCTTTTGCCACTTGTTACTTGCATAGTCATAGTGAAATAGAGTTTCATTCATAAAAAGCAATGTTGCTGAACCTCTTGAATGGCTCTTTTTCCTGCTGTGTCCTTTCTCCTTTGCTAGCTTTACAACTTAAGGAGAAATACTTTCTTATGAAGCTTTGCCTGACATCTTCACGCTTTCCTCTCATCTACGTTTCCACAACACCTTGCTCTATTTTTGAACTATACTATCATAGTGCTTTTGTTTACTTCCATTTCTGTACCATGAGTTCAGTCAGGAACTGTCTTATTCCTTTGATTTCCAGAGCCTAGTACAGTGAGAATAGGCACTTACTCTCATTCAAATGTTTGTTTAATGACAGAATGAATAAATGAATGAAAAATGTGAAGAGGCCAGAGATTACAGGATTTAAGTTATAAATCCAAGTCAATGTTCTGAGTCTTTTAGGAACCAGCAAGTTAATACACATGAATCTGGTTGCTCTCTGTTTTCCAACACTTTTTCCAGTGCAATGGTTCTCGAAGTGTGGCATGGGCACCCCTGGGGTTTTTAAGACCATTTCAGGGGGTCTATAAAATCAAACCGTTTTTGTAATAATACTAAAATATTATTTACCTTTTTCATTCTCATTATCTCATAAGGATACAGTGGAGTAATTTAGAGACTACATGATGTGTGATATCACAACTGACAGTATGTAGAAAGAAAATCCAGTTTTCTTCAATTACAACATTAAAGAGATTTGCAAAATGTAAAATAATATACTCATTAATTTTTTGAAAATGTTATTTGTTAATATGTTATGTTTATTATTTTAAAATGAATAAATATTAAAATTTTTTTCATTTTAATTTAGAATATGATAACTATTAATAGATAGTAAAATTTAGAAAGCTCTTTAGGGTCCTTAATTTTTCAGACTGTAAAGGAGACCTTAGATCAAAAAGTTTGGGAGCCACTGCTCTAGTCTTTTCACAAACTGGTCAAATTATGCTGGGCTCAGTGGCTCATGCCTGTAATTCCAGTGCTTTAGGAGGCTGAGGCAGGATGATTGCTTGAGACCAGGAGTGCAAGACCAGTCTGAGCAACATAATGAGACCCCTGATTCTACAAAATAATTAAAAAATTAGCCAGATATGATGGTGCACACCTGTAGTTCTAGCTACTTGGGAGGTTGAGGTGGGAGGACCGCTTGAGTGAGCAAAGTGTGAAGATGTCAGGCAAATCTTCCTAAGGAAGCATTTCTACTTGAGTTATGTTGTAAAACTAGCAAAGGAGAAATTGAGGATTCAGTGAGCTACGTCACACCATTGCATTCTAGCTTAGGTAACAGATCAAGATCCTGTCTAAACACACACACACACACACACACACACACACACACCCACCCCCAAACCCCCGAAACTGGTCAAATTATACAAACTGGTGTAAACCAATTAGTCACCCATCCAAAATTCATGGAAACAGAAATTGTTACTTAAGAAGGCCTGCTACTCAAGGTTTTACTTACTTTCCCCCTCAACTATTGAATGGCAAAACTTCTCTAAGCATACTTGTTGATATAGTATCCAGCATGCAAGCCTGTCAAAATGTGTCTCTTCTTCCATGAAATTCTTCCTGATTTTTGACAACTGCATGTGCTACTTGCCAGTGTGATCTGTACAGCATTGCCTCACCTCTCTTGTTTTTCTATATCTTAATTACATGTATCCTTGCTTTTCCTTCCTATCAGACCATAAAGGCCATGAAGGCACAGTGATATAATGTGGAAAGATAATGTGCTTTGGGGTCTAATACACCTGGTTTTGAATTCCAGTTTCCCTTTCACTAATTCTGAGACCCAGGGCAAGTTTTTGAAATGCTTAGGGCTCTTGTTGCCACATTTTTGAATGGGGATAATAATCATTGCTTTCTTGTTATCCTGCCTAAATAAGAAGAGCTTAGCACAATGCCCAGCATAAAATGGGCACCCAATAAATAGTAGCTATTACTTTTAAAAATCTGTAAATCTTGTATTTCCATTCATATTACCTCCAGCACTACAGGCACTTAACAAATATTTCTTAGGTTAATTAAAATCTAACATATTGCAGAACTTTCTCCCTGAAGCAGAAAGAATATGAGACTCAAACAAATACCAACCAGGGTCATCTATTCTTCCTTTCTTTTCAGACTGACTCCTTTCAGTAGGATTATTTATGCTTTCTATTCATCTGAACTTCTTTTTTTGCATTCCTCTTATTCTTCAACTATAAAGCTCTTGTTAGATTTTTTTTTAATCTATCAGTATTTTTTTTTTTTTTTTGAGACGGAGTTTCGCTCTTGTTACCCAGGCTGGAGTGCAATGGCGCGATCTCGGCTCACCGCAACCTCCGCCTCCTGGGTTCAGGCAATTCTCCTGCCTCAGCCTCCTGAGTAGCTGGGATTACAGGCACGCGCCACCATGCCCAGCTAATTTTTTTGTATTAGTAGAGACGGGGTTTCACAATGTTGACCAGGATGGTCTCGATCTCTTGACCTCGTGATCCACCCGCCTCGGCCTCCCAGTATCTTTTAAGTATTCTTTTTTGCTTCCCCTGTGATTATTTCTAATTTACCACTAGGTTGTTCCATAAGCTGAAGGAGTATTCCTTCTGAGATTGCTAAAGAAATAATTTTCCTTCCTTCAGTAGAGGCAAAAATATTTTATTTGTATTACTTCAATCACATATATACGTTTAGCTTTTATAAATAAAATGGATTCTGTAGTTTTAGGATAATTTAAATACACATTAGATACCAGAGACTGAAGATATCAGAAAATACCTTTTATACAAAAAGGATTTCTCAAAGAAGGTGTTCAAAATTTACATATGCTTATTATCAATTTGTGATAGACCTCAGAGACATGCAAAACAGCATCCTTGCCTCAGCAACAAGAACTCTGTTTCAAACTTTCAAGCGTCACCAAAATCTTAACTATTGATGCTAAAGGTATTGTTAATTTCAAATTGTTTGGGGACAACAGAATACAATCTAATACTAAGAGAAAACCCAATCAAATTATTTGGGAAATTCTGTTCTTGATTTTAAGTACTTTTTTAAACATAGCAGGTAATAAGTGTTAAGAATATTTCTCAAAAACTCAAGTTCTAACAAATTCCCTCTTTTAAAGTTCCTAGATGTCCTTTTCATAAAATTCACTTTTTATTCCCTGCTTCAAATCCCTGAATATTATGACATGAGCACTATATGAGAGAAAAGAGTCTCAAGATTTTTATCTTACCTGTTTCTAAATCTCCTCTGGGCCTGTGGAACTCAGTTATGTCACCTAGATTACAATGATCTCAACTCTGAAGATCCTGAGGAAGATTGCACAACATCCCTCAAGCATTTTTCTTACTGCCATAGTTTGTATTCTAAAATGGCAGAAACAGAGCTAAAATATTAATTTGTTTTTCTTTGTCCAATCCATATCCCTTAGCCGTTTTCAAAAATTCAAATCGTGCTTTAACCACCACCCGAAGTACAGCCTATAGGTAACTCTCCTAGATTATTATGAAACTCCTGAGAAGGGCGAAAGCCAAAGTACCAAGAGTGCCAAACAGAAATGAAGAATCTCACAGGAAAGCAAAATTTTTAAAAAAACGTGTCTGTAAGAGAATGGTGCCTTGATACAGAAACTTAAACTGTGATGAGTTCTCCAAAGGTCTGTGAGAAAAAAAGAATAGGTGAGAAAGAAAGAGGCGGTGACAGGGAAAAGAGCACACAGGCACTTCTAAACTGCAGAGATGGGAGAACCCTGGAGGTTGGCCACCTTGCTTCTCATCCGATGGTTGATCGAATCCCCTCTACATATCCCAGACTAGCATCGCCCAGCCTGTTCTTATTTTAGAAGAAAGTCACCTCTCCCACTCCCTTCTCCCAATGCCCCCTTTCAAGCACGCTGTCACCCACCTCCAAGGACCGTGCCCAGGAAGATGCATTTCTTTTTGTGACGTTTCAGAAAATTCCATACAGACCTCAGCATCTTTAGGCCCTAAGGGTGTGTGGGCTGACTAGGGGCGAGGGGCTGCTTCACCGGGAAACTGTTTCTTCGTCACCTGGCCCGGATGACCCGGCAAGAGCGCCGTCGTCCCGCTCCGTGCTCTCCCGAAATCACAAACTTGACTTTCCGCAGACTCTGTCACCGGAGCGGGAAGGGGGCGTGGACTCCAGCAAAGCAGCTGCGCTTTCTGCCGCTGCCGCTGCGCCGCCGCCGCCGCTCACTGGTCCGACACGCCCAGGTCCGTTCAGAAATCGCTCCCGGGTGTCTTACCGTTCGACTCCCCCGGAAACAGGAGCCCGCGTCCGCCGCGTTCCGCTGCCCGCGCTCCTCCTCCGCCGCGGCCTCTGGCGCTGAGTGGCGGCAGGGTATGGAGGCGAAGGAGGCGCCCACGCCAACTACAGACGGCGCGTGCTCGGTGTCGGCAGAGGAGACCGAAAAGTGGATGGAAGAAGCGATGCACATGGTGAGGAGTCCGGGAGGTGGATGCTGCGGGTGGGAACTTTCTCCGGCCCTCAACCTCAGCCCGGCTTTTGAGCAAACGTTGCGGGAGCACTTTCTCGTCACCATAATTTTTATGGCTGTCAGATGTTCTGGGTGAACCACTGGCTTTACTGCCTCGGAACTTTCTGTAGCCCATTCTCACAGTGGCTCTGGGCGAAGGAAGGGGAGGAAATAAATTATTTGTTTCATTGGGGTGGTGTATGCTGCAGACTTACTCTATCGCTGGCTGGCATGTGCTGCCTCCCTTTCCTTCCTGTGGTCACACACTCTCAAATCTACAAAGTCACATTGTTTGAGGTTTTGGCCCTTGGAACGTGTCTAGTAGAAGAAAGGAAACTGAGAACGTTTCTAGTAGAAAGCAGTATGGAAACAAGTCCCTGTACAGTCGCCGTCTCGCATTCATTCATTCTTTCCTCTGCCCTTTTAATTCCTTCCCTCACTCCCTTGAGGACTTTGGAGTAAAGGGGGCTTGCAATAGTTGGGTGTGTGCTAGCGAGCTTCTTAACTGGGATCAAAATTTGTTTGTAAATATATGTATTTACATTTTAATAACTGTACTTACAGCTACGTGCCACATAATGACCTGTCGGTAAAGGTCGTTATCCTGGAGCATTAATCTGCTTACCTTACCACTATTGTCCCATCCAAGTACTAAGCAGGCCTGACCCTGCTTAGCTTCCGAGATCTTGGCGCCTTCAGGGTAGTATGGCGGTAGATGACATTGTTATCTATGTAGATTTCTGGACTAAACACTTTTGCTACCTTTTAGGTGACCTTGGGCTAGCACATGTAAGTACATTTATGTACCTTTACAAACAAACTTTTATCCCAGTTAAGAAGCTAGCTAGTTTACGGCCATACCACTCTGAACGCGCCCGATCTAGTTTGATCTCGTAAGCTAAGCGGGGTCGGGCCTGGTTAGTACTTGGATGGAAGACCGCCTGGGACTACCGGGTGCTGTAGGCTTTGAAAAAATAAAAATAATAAAAAAAAAAGTTAGCTCACTAGCACTTTCAACTCCATTATAATCTTATAGGACCACATATACTGCAGTGGTCCTATAGAATTGTAATAGAGCTGAAAAGTTCCTATTGCCCAGTGACATGTAGCCATCCTAACATTGTAGCACAATTACTTTATTTTTAAACAAATTTAGTGTAGCCTAAATATACAGTGTTTAACAGTAATGTCTTAGGCCTTTACATTCGCTCACCATTAACTCACTGACTCACCCACAGCAACTTTCAGTCCTTCAAGCTCCATTCATGCTAAGTGCCCTATACAGGTATACTATCCATTTTTCATCATTTATACTACATTTGTACTGTACCTTCTCTGTGTTTAGATACATAACTACTTACTATTGTATTACCATTGGCTACGGTATTCAGGACAGAAAAATATGTTGCATTGGTTTGTAGCCCAGGAGCAATAGGCTATACCATAGAACCTATAACATCATATTCGGTAATGTTCTTTTAAACTTGCTTCTCATACTTTTTAAGGTGACCTGCAGTGAAAAACTGATTTTATATTACAATCCAGGAAACGCACATATGTGTATAACTTAAATAAAATTTCACAGAAGAGTTCTTACCCTTCTTATGTATGTTCTTCTGGTATTTCTATTTTACTACATTATTTTAAAATGATGGTCATGGCTCACTAACATGACATCATGGCCCATTCTTTAAGCCTACTTGCAAATTTATTTCTTCCATTAAACTTCAAGGATGCATAACCTTCTATCTGACATGAGAAATTGCTGGGCATGGTGACACACATCTGTAATCTAAGCTACTTAGGAGGCCAAGGCTGGAGGATAGCTTGAGCCCAGAAGTTTGAGACCAGCCTGGGCAACATAGCAAGATCCCATCTCAAAAAGAAAATTAATGCTTACATATACATTTTAAAGATTAATTTGTAATATGGGTTTATTTACCCTGAACTCCTTTTATGTTACTAAATTTTCCAAGTTGGAGACAAGTTTTTATGTGATATCAAAATTTTACTTTTTTTCCCCTAGATCGTTTCAGTAATATCATGTGCTAGTCTGTTTCTTAATAGTGATGATAGTAAAATAATAGTGATGTATGAAGGCTAAAATATTACAAAGTAAGCTGCATTTGTATCCTTTGATGGATGAGAGATTTAGAGAACAGGTGATGCCTGAATGTTGGGAGGTCAGAATTCATGATCCCTTCTATGTTCATGAACTCTCTTAAAGGTGTTTATGTGTAGACTTTACTTAGATGACATTTTTAGAGCTGCTGTCACAGTGGTTTCAAAAACAGCTAAATTTAGGGAGTCATTGAGTGAGTGTTTTCACTTTGTGTATTGGAATTGTGTTTTCTTTCCATCCTTGTATTTTAGATCTTGATTTCCCTTTAAGCGTCTTTTGATCCTAATATCTTGGAGCATTCATCTGCCCACCTCAGCACTGTTCTCCCAGCCAAGTACTAACCAGACCTGACCCTGCTTTTCTTCCAAGATCAGATGAGATTGGGTGCTTTGAGGGTGGTATGGCAGTAGACAGTGCTATTCTCTATGTAGAC
The DNA here is from genome assembly GCF_030222135.1 of Aotus nancymaae. Lineage (NCBI taxonomy): Eukaryota > Metazoa > Chordata > Mammalia > Primates > Aotidae > Aotus > Aotus nancymaae. The sequence goes on from NW_026988454.1 coordinate 24,307,250, forward strand.
TTCTGGGCTAAACACTTTTGTTACCTTCTTGGGTGGCCTTGGGCAAATCAGTTTATCCCCCTAAGGTTTTGCTTTCTACTCTATAAAATAAATTGGTAGAACTTCAAAGAATTTCTAGACCCCTCTAGCTTTGACATGTTTGTCTCTTAATTGTATTATAAACACCTAGGGGTCTGATTCCATAGTTTACCTCCTCCAACACAGGATTAAGGGGGCAGCTGCTTCTTGGATTTTGGCCTGTACATGTTTCTTCAAGTTCTTAAAGGAAAAAAAATAAAGTACTTATCATAAATCTGGTGCTTTATTTTCAACCATCAGCTATCCCCAACCAAAGATACTTCAACTCTTATATTTTAGAAATATCACTTCTTTTGAGAAGAGATTTAAATTAGACCAAAGGCATAACTAATAATCAAAGCTGGAAATAGCAAGTTATTCTCTGATTAATTTGTACTGAAATTTGAAAGTGAAATGACCACACAGACTGGAATGTGATAACTGTTCACTGTAATCTCAAAGTCCTGGGCTCAAGCAATCCTTGCACCTCAGCCTCCCCAGTAGCTAGTACTGCAGGTGTGTGCCACCATGCCTGACTAATTTTTTAGCTTTTTGTAAACACAGGCGCTCACTGCGTTGCCTTGGCTCGTCTTGAACTCCTGGCCTCAAGCAATCTTCCCATTCTGGCCTTTCAGAGTGCTGGGATTATAGGTGTGAGCCACAGTGCCTGGCCTAGATACAATGTTACATATCACAAGTAATTAAACAAGCAGAGAATATAAATTATTTTATACTATACATACAGGTTTAGAGGTTAGCTATGTTCAAATGGCTACTGACTAGCAAACTAACCTGGACAAGTTCTTAATTTTTTAGCCTCAGTGTTCTCTTCTGTAAATTGAGAATATAATTTCTGTCTCAGAGGGTTGTGTAGGCTGAGAGATAATGTTTGTAAAGCAGTTAACATAATATACCCAATAAATGAAAACTGTTATTTTTACCAGGTGAATGAAGACTAGACAAGAACCTGCAAAAATAGTTAACATGCTAAAATTATGGATGATTTTTTAAAAAGTATCAATAATTTTTTTTAGTAAAAGTCTAATTGAAAAGATAGAATTAAAGAGTGAAGTCAAATAAAAAATAATAAAACCATAAGAGAAGCTGAAGTAAATAAATGTTAATATTTATATAATCTTGGAATGGAGATGGACTCTTTATACCACAAGAAGCAGAAAACATAAAAGAAAAACGGATAAGTTGTCATTACATAGAAAACATCTACATGTTTAAAAAGGTAAGATACAAAGTAGTGTGGCCAGGCACAGTGGCTCATGCCTATAATCTCAACACTTTGCAAGACAGAAGCAAGAGGATCTCTTGATTTCAAAAGTTGAAGAACAGCCTGGGCAATATAACAAGACTCCGTCTCTACTAAATAAAAATTAAAAAATTAGTAGGGCATGGTGGTACCTGCCTGTAGTCCAAGCTACTCAGGAGGCTGAGGCAGGAGGTTTGTTTGAGCCCTGGAGATTGAGGCTACAGTGAGCCATGAATGTGACACTATACTCCAACCTGGGAGACAGAGCCAGACCCTGTCTCAAAAAAAAAAAAAAAAAAGATACAAAGTAAAAGAAATGACAAAGAAGGAAAAAAATTGCGACATATATAAAAGGACAAGTTTAATAACCTTAACATATAATTTATATATTTATATAATGCATAATTTATGTAAAATATAAGTACTTTCTGAAGTAAAAGGAAAAATGTACACCCTAATACGGAAGAGGTCAAAAGATATGAATATGATATTTCTTTTTTAGATTTCTTTTTATTTAAAAAAACAATTTTTTTTTTGAGACAGGGTCTCTCTGTGTTGTCCAAGCTGGTATTGAACTCCTGGGCTAAGGCAATTGTCCCACCTCAGCCTCCCAAAGTGCAGGGATTACAGGTGTGAGTCACCACACCTCAACTGAACATGGTATTTCTAAACGAAGTGACAAGTAGCCAGCAAATAAATGATATTCAAATTAAAATGATATACAGTTTTTCACCTGTTAAATTGGCAAACATGAAAACAGTTTTAATGCTTGGTGATAATAACGATGTAAGGGTGTCGTGTTTGAGGAGTTTGTTGGTTGGGAGGAGCTGAATTTAGGACGCCCTTTCTTAGGACAATTTGGCTAGGTAGATATAAAAGGCCTTAAAGGTGAGCTTTTCCTTTGATCCATCAGTGCCCTTTTTTTTTTAATTTCCAAAGTGAAAATATTTTAATGTTTTTTTTTTCTGATTATGTAAATAATTCATGGTCATAAGAAATTCAAACTATAAAAAAGTTAACAAATTATGTAAAAATTACCTAAAAGTGCTACCATTAGCTACAATACTACTAGTATTTTGAGAGCATTGCTCCATATCTCTCTGTCCATATGTAAACAGCCATATATACCTTTGCATAAATGGAATTATAGATTCTCTTTTTGATTATCAGCACTTGCTTTTGGGTAGTCTTAATATATTATTCACTCCTCCCTACCCCATGGTATTTCTGTTGCTATGGAGTGACTACCTAAATTGGGACAAAGGATCTGTGTGCTTTGAAATTATATAGATGTTCCTGTATTGCCTTCTAGAACCGTGATATCCAATATAGTAGCCACTAACCACATGTAGCGGATTAAGTTTAAATTAATTAAGGTGAAATAAAATAAAATCCAACTCCTCAGTTGTACTAGCCACATTTCAAGTAGTCAGCAGTCACATATGACCACTGGCTACCGTATTGGACAGTACAGATCAAAGGACATTTCCAGCACTACAAAAGGATCTGTTGGATAGCATCTGAAATGGTCACAATTCCATCACTGGTGTATAAAAGTGTTCTCTCCCACTCCTGGGCCTACCAATCCTGGAATGATCACTCTTTAGTATTTCGCCATGTGATAGATACAAGAAGTAAGTAACATTCTTATTGTTTTTTGTTGTTCTTTGATAAAGTTACCAAACTTTAAATAAGGTTATCAACTTTAATTTTTTTGAATTGGAGTCTCACTCTGTAGCCCAGGCTTGAGTTCAGTGGTGTGATTTGGCTCACGGCAACCTCTGCCTCTCAGGTCCTGGTTCAAGCAATTCCCCTGCCTCAGCCTCCCAAGTAGTTGAGATTACAGGTACATGCCACCGTGCCCAGCTAATTTTTGTATTTTTAGTAGATATGGGGTTTCACCATGTTGGCCAGGCTGGTCTCGAACTCCTGACTTCGTGATCCGCCTGCCTCGGCCTCCCAAAGTGCTAGGATTACAGGTGTGAGCCACCACACCCAGCCCACTTTACTTTACTATTTTTTAATAAAACCTTTATTTTTCATGGCAGATTTCTTTCTGAGAGCTAAGCATAGCATCATCATAGGTTATTGTTTTAATCATCATACACATTCAGCATAGCATTCTAAAGATATAGGCTGGGGAAAAAAGTATGACTAAGTAATAGTGTTGCACGCTTGGTGTGTTCCAGATACTATTTTATGCAAAGTGTTTCATGTGGACCATGTCATAAGCCCCACAGGTTCCCTATTGAGGTGAGTATTATTATGGTCCTCATTTTCAGATGGGGATATTGAAGCTGAGGAAGTTCAGTAACATCCCCAGAGTTAGAGAGCTGGTAAGGACGGGGCTGTGATTTGAGCCCTGTTATCTGCTCTTAACCACTGGTCTGGCCTGCCTCTCAGTGTTAGGTTGCTCACTGCTTGCTAATGTGTCCTCTTCCTCTTTTCAGTTTCTTTACCCTGAATACTGTGTATCTACTGTGCCATTTAATTGGACCTTTAGATTTTTTCTTCTGTGAATTGCCTAGGCATATACTTTGCCCAATTTTACTAATAGTTTGATTTTAAAAATCACACTGCAGGAGCTGTTTGTATTTTGCAGCTGTTTCTGGGAATAATTCACAAGGAAGCAATAGAAATATTTATATAGAGAAGTTATTCACTTGTTTATAGTAGTGAAGAATTTGAATCACTGTAAATGTCAAACAATAGGAGACTAGTTGGTTGAATCAAGTATGTTCATAAGGAGAAATAGTGTACAACCTTTACAAAATTATGTGATAAAAAAATATTACTCTTCATAGGGAAAGGTTAATAATACATTTCTAAATGAAAAAAAGGCAGAATGCTGAACTGTGTATATAGTGTAAATCCATTTGACTTTTTGAAAACTATAAATATGTATGTGTGCATAGGAGAAAACCTCTGTTGCCTGAGAATAACAGGGATTATGTGTTTTGGGGTATTGGGATTCTTAGTGGTTTTTGTTTTTTGATACATGAGATTTTTTTTATCCCTAAGTTCTCTACCTTGAACATATCTTACTTTATAATTAGGAAAAAAGAAAAATTGTATGTACATATATAGAAAAAAATGTTGCAAGTTTTCTAGAAAAAAATCATTTTTTTTGTAGTATGCATTTTTTGGGGCAGTTGGTATATTAGTATAACAACTGGCTCTGATTCCCTAGGCTCTGAGGGAAATTCCCTAGGCTCTGATTTCCCTAGGCTCTGAGGGAAATTCAAAAAGAAAGCAAACACCACAGACACCATTCAACAAATGTGGTATGATTACGTTTTTGCTATGTAGACCTTGTGCTACGTGCATAGGCTGCAGAGGTGAGCAAGAGAAGCTTAACAGTGCCTGGATCTAGTGCTTGCCTTCCAGGAACATGCTGTTTAACTGATGAAATTAAGTCATGCACAGATGAAAAGGTTGGTAAGTAACGTGTCCACGGACCACAAGAGACAGTATAAAGTGCTATCAGATAACAGCTGGCAAGGTCCTTCAGCACATCAGTTGAGATAAAGGATAAAATTCCATCTGAATTTTAAGGGACCAAATGGATATAGGCTGGTGGAAAGGAAAGGTTGATCAAAAGCAAAGATATTATCATGTACAAAGAAATCAAGAACTTTGTTTTGGGTTAGGAGACTAGCTCTCTGTGTAGAACAGGGCTTCCTAACCTTGGGCTCAGGTTTTGGGGGATCTGTGAACCCTGTAACTATATATAATATATTATATGTATGTGTCTTTTTCAAGTGAGAGAGTCCATAACTTTCATCAGATTCTAAAAGGGGATTTTGGCTCTGAAAAGGTTAAAAACCTAAACAAATAATGAAAAGTTAGGTTAGTTCAGCTGGTCAGTGGGAGGACGGGTGGTAGCTGGGAGATCATCAGTGCCATATTGAAGAGTTTAAAGTTGATGGAGTGAGCACATCATCACTTTTTTTTTTTTTTTTTTTTTTTGGAGACGGAGTTTCGCTCGTTACCCAGGCTGGAGTGCAATGGCGTGATCTCGGCTCACCGCAACCTCCGCCTCCCGGATTCAGGCAATTCTCCTGCCTCAGCCTCCTAAGTAGCTGGGATTACAGGCACGCGCCACCATGCCCAGCTAATTTTTTGTATTTTTAGTAGAGACGGGGTTTCACCATGTTGACCGGGATGGTCTCGATCTCTTGACCTCGTGATCCACCCGCCTCGGCCTCCCAAAGTGCTAGGATTACAGGCTTGAGCCACCGCGCCCGGCCACATCATCACTTTTTAAACCCCAAAAGTTAAACTATATAACTGTTCCTGCTAATTACTCAAAGAGTAATTACTCAGAAGAGAGTAATTAGCAGGAACAGTTACATAGTTTAACCTTTTGGACATGATGATGTTCTACCTGAGAGTTGTTTTGGCTAACTTGTTTGTTCCCCGTAATTTTTTGTCTTTATAGGAAATATTTCTTTAAGGACGCATAAGAGTCTGTGCAAATAAAGTCTGTCTCCTTCCTTCCCCTTTTATCATGACATCACTAGAAAGCAGTTTATAGTAGCAATGCCTTTGGAGAAAATAATAAACTACGAAATCTTTTTCATCTAGGTGCTTTCATTGTAACTGGGCAGGCCCTGACTAGAGAAAAAAAGAAATTACATTTAAAGCCAAAATAGAGACCAGTGTTTAGGCTGGGAAGAAAAGAGCTTTTGTTCTTTAATTTTGAAGGTTGATCATTTGTTACTTTACATAAGACCTAGTCGCTATTTTTAAATATTATCTGACCTTGGTCTTTCTCCCCAAAAAGGCAAGATAGATTAAATTCAAAGCTGCCTACACAAATTTCAGACCCATTTGCCTGGGCTTTTTTGCATTTGCGATGAAGTGATCAGACTTGACAGTAGAGTTGGTGGGAGTGTTTGAAAGTATGATATGGGTATGGTGTGAAATTGATTTTCAGCTTAATTTAATCTATTTTGAACTTGTTAGTAAAGCAAATCTGTATATTAATTATTGACAAGGAGTTCCCCTCAACTCATTTCTATGGGGCTTTATATTATTCTCACAACCCCCTCCCTTGCCTACCATTCCAGTTGCTTACCCATCCACCCTCAGCACGGCAGGCTCAGCCATTCCTCATCAATAACATTATTTGTCCTTTTAAAATACTCGTCACTCATATTTGCTCTCTGTTTCAGACAGCAATGGAAGGCATTTCAGGAAAAAAAAAAAAAACCTTGTTACTCAAAATAAATATGAACATCATATTGAGAGGAATAAAATGAAATAAATTTCCTAGAAGGAAAAAGAGAAAAATTCTAAGAAAGGAATGGAAGGCACAAGCCCAGTAACGTGGTGGCTTGGGTGCTGTCTTCCGGTGAACAAGACAGAACGTGTAGGCTACGTGGAATTTCATCTCCCATCCCACCCACGTCCTTTCCACTCGGCCCTGCATTCTCTTCTGCATGTTTGAAATGGCCCACATAGGCATACGTAGAGTTCTACAGGAGATATTTTTACAGAAAATCCTGATCACATGGCCTCCACTTGTTTATTCTCTTGCAGTTTTTTATTATTTATTTATTTTTATTTTTTTGAGACAGTCTCACTTTGTTGCCCAGGCTGAAGTGGAATGTCACTATCTTGGCTTACTGCAACCTCTGCCTCCTGGATTCCAGCGATTCTCATGCCTCACTCTCCCAAGTAGCTGGGATTACAGGCACCCACCACCACGCCTGGCTAGTTTTTGTATTTTTAGTAGAGATGGGTTTCACAGTGTTGGCCAGGCTGGTCTTAAACCCCTGACCTCAGATGATCCACCTGGCTTGGCCTCCTAAAGTGCTGGGATTGCAGGCCTGAGCCACTGCACCTGGCCTATTTTTCACTTTTTTTTAGAGATGGGGTCTCGCTGTGTTACCCAGGCTGGAGTATAGTGGCATGATCATAGCTCACTGCAGCCTTGAACTCCTCTTGCCACTTTTTTATCCTTAAAATTTCCATGTCTCACTCTCTTGCTAACTCTTCTCTCTCATTTGGTTCCTTGATTCACTCTGAACTCAAACCCTGATAAAGCAGCCGATCAGTGAAATGTTCGTGGTTATTAAAGTAGAAATTAGAGGCAAAACAGTGGCAGAGAGCCCTGGAATCTGGTCCTGGTAGGTGCTCCACAAATGTTTGTTGAACAAATGAATAAGTGGAGCCAGGTTGTCTGTGCCCTCATTCCAACTGTCTCACATGTGCTAGTTACATATATTTTTTTAAAAAATCTCCCTATGCCACAGTTTCCTCATCTGTAAAATTGGGAAGATCGTTATAGGCTTGTAAATGAAATGAGTTAATACTTATAAAATGCTTAAAATAGTCCTGGATCAAACTAAGCTTTCAATAAATTGTAAGCTCTTATTTTCAAGCTGTCCAGACCAGAATACCTGAGATGTAGACAAAACATGACTTTTTAAGAGGTTTGTTGGGGAAAGTATAGCTGGAGTTAAAAATTTAACTTCTTAGATAAGTCACTGCTCAAGCTACTAGTTTTCATTTCCACGTTTCCACCTAAATTGCCACTGCTTTGCCGACTTAGACACACTTGACCACCCTTCCCTCTTGGCCTAGTTTTTTTTCTAGGGTCTTCCATAACACCAAATATTTCTGGTTTTCCTCTTGCCTCATTAAACATCTCTTCTTAATCTCCATTGCGAAATCCTTTTTGTTTACCTGTACTTATTTATTTTTTAACTTTCATTTTGAAATAATTATAAATTCACAAGAAATTACACTAATAATATACTGGGAGGGCCCAGGTATCTAGTGTTCCTGGTGGTAACATATTGCATAGCTGTAGTTCAGTAGCAAAACCAGGAAAACTGCATTGGGATATTCTGCAGGGCTTATTAAGATGTCATCAGTTTTATTTGAACGTGTGCGTGTGTGTGTGTGTGTGTGTGTGTGTGTGTGTATGTTCCTATGCAGTTTTGTCATCTTTAGCTTTGTGTAACCACCACTGGAAGTGTTCCATTACCACATGACTCCGTTGTGCTACCTCTTTATAGCTGCAGCTTCTAATCTGTTCTCTATTTCTATAGTTTTATAATTCAAAAATGTAATATTCATGAATATGTAACCTTTTGGCTTGACTTTCCCCATTCAGCATGATTCTCATGAGATCCATCCAAGTTGTCGAGATTATCGATAGTTCATTTCTCGTTATTGCTGCATTGCATCCCATGGTATAGATATACCATAATTTGTTTAGCAGTTCACCCACTGAAGAGTGTTTGCGTTGTTTCCAGTTTTTGGCTATTGTAAATAAAGTTGTTATGAACATTTGTGCACATGAACATATATTGTGTGAACATAGGTTTTCATTTCTCTGGGATAAATGCCCAAGAGTGGAATTGTTAGGTCATATGTTAAGTGCACATTTAGCTTTTAAGAAACTGCCAAACTATTTTCCAGTGTGGCTGTACCATTTTATATTCCCACCAGCAGTGTATGAGTTACATCATTTCTCCACAGCCTTGCCAGCATTTGCTGTTGTTTTTACGTTTCACTTTAGTCATGCTGATGAGTGTGTAGTGATATCGCATTGTTGTTTTAGTTTGCATTTCTCTACCAGCTAATGATGTGAAAACATCTTTTCGTGTACTTACTTGCTATCTGTGTTATCTTCTTTGGTTATGTCTGTCTTTTGCCTTCTCATACAGTTTGGATATTTGTTGCTTCCAAATCTGATGTTGAAATTTGATCCCTGGTGTTAGTAACAGGGCCTGGTAGGAGGTTTGGATCATGGGGAGGATGCCTCATAAATCATCCTTGTGGTAACAAGTTCTTGTTATATTATTATCATGAGCATATACCATCCCCTCCTTTCTTCTTTTAATGTGTGATGCGTGTTCCCCTTTGCCTTCTGCCAAGAGTAGAAGCTTCCTGAGCCCTCACTGCAGATGCTGATACCATGCTTCTTGTACAGTCTGCAGAACCGTGAGCCAAATCAACTTCTTTTCTTTATAAATTACCCAGCCTTCCTTTATCACAGCACAAATGGATGAAGACACTTTTTCTAATGGGATTATTATTTTACTGTTGAGTTTTAAGAGTCCTTTATATAGTCTAGATACTAGAGGTTTGCCAAATATGTGGTTTGTAAGTATTTTTTCCCAGTTTTAGCTTGTTTTTTCTTTCTCTTTGTTGGATGTATTAGTTTCCTATGGCCACTGTAACAAATTATCACAAATATGGTGGATAAAAACAATACAAGTTTATTCTTTTATAGTTCTGGAGGCTAGAAGTCTGAAATTTTAGTGAGCTCCAATCAAGGTTTTGGCAAGGCCAAATTTCTTCTGGAATCCTGCCTTTTCCAGGTTCTGAAGTGACATTTATGACCCATTCCTCCATCTTCAAAGCTAGCAGTACAGCATCTTCAAATCTCTTTCTCTTTCCATCATCACTTCACCTCTTCTGTGATGTTCTGTGTCAGACATCTGTCTTAGGAGGACATTTGTGATTACGTTTAGGGCCCACCAAGATAATTTGGGATAATCTCTCCATCTGAAGATCCTCAACAAATGTTTTTTGCATGAATAAATGATTTGTCTCTTCTGTGTACCTGGATCTCTGTGTAATTCTACACTTATTTTAAATAATGTTCTTAGTATAAGAATTGCTGGAGCTACACTGGTAGTTAGCATCTCCATCCTCCTTAACTGTCTGTCTTCCTCCTGGCTTTCCTCTCTATAGTAGCCTCTGGTGCATTTGTCTATAGTAAACAAACCTTGAGACTCTTCAAGCCTTTTGAACTTGATAAACTGGACATGCTTTCACCACCATCACAGAGCTGGGACACAACCGGCCTGAGGATAGTTCATGAAGCAGTCCTGAAGAATGCAGTCTTATTGCATCAGATACTGTCTGCTCACATCTCTCCACGCCCCCATGTCTGACCCGACAACCAGATGGAGAAAAGTGAGGTCCAGTTTGCTCCTGCCATGGGCTTCTTCTTTCTTTTGTAGTGGCCAAATGAAAAATAAGTGTCAGTTGAGCATGGTTGGAGTAACTAAGGAAATCCTGTATGCATTATGATAGGAAGTTGTCACTAGTTAAATAAAGTAGAATTGGGAGTAAGAGACTAGTGCAGGAGACAGAAGGCATTGTTTTTAACAATGCCTTCAACTTTGTACTTTATTTGTCCTATGATGTGTATAAGTACCTGCACTTAGAATCAAGTCTTCCAAAGTGGCTTCAGGGCTGCCACAGTAAAGAATACCTTGCCTTTCTAGAAACAGCTGTACAGCAGTTACATTCTTTTGACTGCATTGAGATGAAAACGACTGTACACTAGTCCGAAGATTATCCTCTTCCCTTATTCTGCTTCTCAGAGGCAGTATCAGGTTGTACCGAGGCATGACCTGCTTGCTTAAGCTCTCTGCCTGAAGGTAGAGTTCTTTAATTTTCCTAGGGCCCAGAGCTGCCATAATGGAGCAAGAAGAAAAATGAATTGCCTGTGATAAAGGGAACTTTGAGAATATAATAATTGGTTTGCCATTCCTGGGATGGTAGTCATGGAAGTGTTCCTAAACTTGTTTCTCTCACTGATTTTTTTCAGTTGAGGTATACTATATATACAGTGAGATGCACAAGTTGTAAATGTATCCTTCAATTCATTTTGAATAATGCAAACATCTCTGTAATCCATGTCTTTATCAAGAACCAGAACTTTTTCACCGCCTCAGAAAATTTTTTGTGTCCTTCTCCAATCAATCTGTACATACCCTTCCATGAAGCAACCACTGTTCCAGTTTGTCATTGTAATTTAGTTTTATCTGTTCTAGTACTTTGTGAGAATGGAATCATATAGTATGTGTGCTTTTATGTGTAACTTCTACTTAGCATGTCTATGAGACTCATCTATGTGTGGCAGTATCAGTAGTTCCTTTTTATTGCCAGCTACTATTCCATTACATTAATAGGACACAGTTTATTTATCCATTGTCTTGTTGATAGACACCTGTGCCATTTCAGGTTTTGGCTATTAACATTCTTTTTCCAGGTTTTGGTTCTTTTTTTTAAGCTTTTTTTTGGTAGATCCATATTATCTTCTTTTAAGTATTTAGGAGTGGAATTTTGTTATAGACTGTGTATGTCTTTACTTTTTAAAGAAATTTCCAAAACGTTTCTCATAATGATTGTGCCATTTTACATAGAGTACTTCTAAACTCTTATTGTCTCACATAGAGTAGAATTTGTGGGACAGGGTGACATCCAGTCTGGTTACCGTTAGCTATTGGGACTTTAGAGGATAATTTCTATAATTTTTAGAGAAGCAAAGGAATTTCAATAAGGAAAGAATTCTAATAAAGGATTTATAAGTGTTATTTATTCCCCTACCTTTTTGCAAATACATATTCTATCTCTGAAAAGGCACATAGACCCTGACACTTTAAGAACAATGATCGGTAACAGTCTTCTTTGATCACATCTATTTCCAGTAAGAAGAAATCAGGAGCTCTGGACCTAGGAAGGGGATTTGTTCTTGAGTCTCCCTTAACATGGACACAACACAGAACACAGGCACTAAATGCCATAATGGAACTATATTTCAGAAAAGGAAAAGCTGCACTTCTTTGTTTTAGTCTTTATACATATGTATCCTGTTTGTGCTGCATCTTTCTTTCCCATACTCTTTTCAAGTATGGAGTATTACATCTTACATTTTCCACTTTATGTTTCAGGCCAAAGAAGCCCTTGAAAACACTGAAGTTCCTGTTGGCTGCCTTATGGTCTACAACAATGAAGTTGTGGGGAAGGGAAGAAATGAAGTTAACCAAACCAAAAATGTATGTGAGTTGAGCAGTGTAATTGCAAACATACAGTAGTGATGGTGGACTGGAGGGAATTTACCGCAGTTGGTATGAGGATGAGACTGAATATATTCCCATAGCTGCTGGTGGTGGGTAGCTTTTCTTAACATCTCTCTTTTTGAATACCATTTTCTTCCTGATTTTAAAAGTGATACATGTTGATTTTTTTTATTGTGGAAAATTCAGAACAATTTAATGAAGACATAAAATCTTAGTGAATAATTTTCTGTTTCATAGAGTTTTACTCTAACGCTTCAGTGAAACCCCAGAGGGGATTTTATTGGATCCAAATGTCAGCATTGGAAGAAACAAGTCTATCTCTACTTTAAGCCAATCTAATATATGAAATTTTTACTTTATAAAATAGGTCAATTTAATTCATAATGCATTTCTTTTTTATACCTTTAAATAATATTTTCATTCTTGTAAATTAAAAAAATCATCCTCAATTTATAGCTTTGGAGGGAGGTATGAGGATTATATAAAGGAAGCTATTTCTGTATCAGATAATTCAACAAAATAGGGTCTTCAACACAAGCTGCCTCTGTAGCTACATGTAGTATGTACATTTTAATAGCTTGTATGACTTTTTTGGTGGTTAGGTTGGTTCAAGGTTCAAGGCAGTGCTTCTTAAACGTGGTATCATAACAGTGTGTCATGGTAAGTATATTTGGGAAGTATAAGTAAATTACCAAATTTTACGATTACAGAAATTCCTAGGTGGATTCGAAGATCACTTATATCTGTAATGCCATTCACACAGACTTTGATCTTGTCATGTGATCTTGGGAGCCAGAGAATAAGCTGATATTGATACCAGTGCTATGGGTACTTTAAAGTTCATCTATCAATCGCATCTATTGAAAAGAAAACTGATATTTAGCAAAACACATGTAGGAATTCAGATTCACAAAGGATTTATTTATTTGTTTGTTTGTTTGTTTTTGGCCATAATACAGAACAGGATCATATTTTAATACATAACTTCTGTAGAACCAAAAAATAAAACACCACAGTAAAATAAACAGGAATAAACATGGTATTTCATTTGCAATGCTTGACAAAATGTTAACATCTTAATCAGAAATGAGCTCTTAGAAATCAGTAATAAAGAGATTAATATTACAAGGGAAGGGAAAATAAAAGGAACAGAGGAAAATTAAATAAATAACCAATAAGCTATACGAAGAGTATCTAGCTTAACTTTAACAGGAGGAAAAAGCAATTTCTTTGTAACATTATCAGTGATTGAAAATGCTGATGTCTAATGTTTGAACAGTTTTAGAAAATGAGAAGCATTCAAACACTGGGAAAGCTTGCTTCAATTATAGGAAATTTACTCAAAATGTAGATTTTGCATATACTTCACCCAAGCAGTTCCAATCCATGGGAACTGTCTCAACAAAGTAGTTGGACAATGCAGATTTATACATAAGCATGTTCACTGCATAGGAAATCTGTAGTTAATATGTCAGCCTCCTAAAAAACTTGGGTATCAATTTCCTTATGAAAAATAGTAGATTGAAGTGTGGAATTAGAAAGAAAAAACTCACTTAAATAAAAATGCAGTATTTCACAAAATTCTTTGTCCTTGGAATTCTTGAAAAAGACAACTTTTTAATGAATCAGTTTTAAATTTACCCTGTGATAAGTGAGAAGTATGAATATATGCATGTCATACTTTTTTTTTTAACTGTAGAAAGGCTTTTTTTTTTTTTTTTGAGACGGAGTCTTGCTCTGTCACCAGGCTGGAGTGCATGGCACAATCTCGGCTCACTGCAACCTCTGCATCCTGAGTTCAAGCAATTCTCCTGCCTCAGCCTTCAGAGCAGCTGGGACTACAGGCCCATGCCACCACACTCGGCTAATTTTTATAGTTTTAGTAGAAACAGGGTTTCACCATGTTGAGCAGGATGGTCTCGATCTCTTGACCTTATGATCCGCCCTTCTCAGCCTCCCAAAGTGCTGGGATTATAGGCGACAGCCACCTTGCCCAGCCCTGGAAATGCTTTAATAGAGGTGAACACGCAGCAAGAAGAACAGCAAGTGCGCACACAGACATGGCTTTCACAAAACACGTTGTAGGTAAATGAAGAATTCATACTGCCCCCACGCTTCACCCACTAACAGAAAGCTCCAGACCCCTTCTCCTCATCCCACTCCTCAAACTCATCCTCCTCCTCAGCAATGGCATCCTGGTACTGTTGGTACTCGGATACCAGGTTGTTCATGTTGCTCTCGGCCTCAGTGAACTCCATCTCATCCCTGCCCTCCCTCGTGTACCAGTGCAGGAAGGCCTTGCACCCAGACACGGTTGTGAACTGCTCCGAGATGTGCCTAAACAGCTCCTGGATGGCCATGTTGTTACCGATGAAGGTGGTGAACATTTTTAGAGGGGCGGGATGTCCCAGAAAGCTGTTTTCACATTGTAGGGGATCTAGTCAGCAAAGTAGCTGCTGTTCTTGGTTTGAACATTAAGCATTTGCTCCTCTACCTCCCTCATGGACATGCCACCCCTAAAAATGTCAGCCTCTGCTAGGTAGAGGCCATACTGGGGGTCAGAGGCAGCCATCATGTTCTTGGCATCAAACATCTGCTGGGGGAGCTCAGCCACTGTCAGGGCCTTCTTTGTTGTTTAAATGCTCATTTTGAAATACCTTTTTAAAATTTCAAATACAAGCCGGTTGCAGTGGCTCATGCCTGTAATCCCAGCACTTTGGGAGGCTGAGGTGGACGGATCACCTGAGGTTGAAAGTTTGAGACCAGCCTGACCAACATGGAGAAACCCCTTCTCTACTAAAAGTACAAAATTAGCCGGGCGTGGTGGCGCATGCCTGTAATCCCAGCTACTCAGAAGGCTGCGGCAGGAGGATCGCTTGAACCTGGTAGGCTGAGGTTGTGGTGAGCTGAGGTTGCAGTGAGCCAAGATTGGGCCATTGCACTCCAGCCTGGGCAACAAGAGTGAAATTGCATCTCAAAAAAAAAAAAAAAAAAAAAAAAATTCAAATACAGAAAGTAGAAGCAGTTCTATTCTCATTTCTCTGTGCAGGACTATTAAAATTTTACATATTCTTCCAGACAATTTCTTTTGGTAAAAATCATATTTTAAAGTTTGTTATTTAACAATATATGATTATAGTCTTTTAATTTTAA
The DNA here is from genome assembly GCF_030222135.1 of Aotus nancymaae. NCBI lineage: Eukaryota > Metazoa > Chordata > Mammalia > Primates > Aotidae > Aotus > Aotus nancymaae. The sequence continues at coordinate 24,322,556 of NW_026988454.1, forward strand.
CTCATGTACAATAATTTCAAACAATGCTAAGATAATTTTTTTTTTTGAGCTTTTATATTTGCCTTTATTCTTCATTTAACTTTTTAAAACACTACTATAGTTGGTTAAAACAAAAACAAGAGCAAGTAGTGAGCATATTATGATTACAATCCTTACTCATTCACTACTGCACATAAAATGCCAGCAGTGAGTGTTATTCACTGGCCCATTAAGAGGTCTGACACTGAACACCACCTCTGGGATGATGTTCATCATCCTCATATGCTTCTCCATTGTAATGGCGCCATCTTTCCTGATTTGGATCAAAGTCCACCAGTTCTACTTGATCCATCTCATCAGTCTCTTCCACTTCCTTCCTCTCCGGTAGGAGTTTTTCCAGCAAAGAGAGTTTATCAGGAGAGAGAAAGCCATTCTCAGGAAAGTTTACCTTAAATTCGATGATTAGGCGACCCTATTCGTATGGTCTATGATAAATTGGCATGCCTTCATTTAGTACACACTTGATATCTCCATGCTTGACAATCTGACATGGATGAGAGGTGATGACTATGGTTCGGTTGTCAAGAGTAGATATCGGCTTTTGGAAGCCACACAGTGCTTCAACCAGCTGTATGTCCATACACATGAAAAGGTCTTCTCCTCGTCAAGTAAAAACAGCATGGTCCTTCTGATCTAACACAATGATTATATCTCCTGGTTCCAGTCCTGGTTCTTGGTCTCCTTCACCATGGAATGTTATCTTCTGGCCATCTTTCATGCCTTTGTCAATATGAACTTCTAGAATCTTCTTCTCTCGAGCTATCTTCCTTCCATTGCAGCTTTTACATCTGTCTTTAGGACTGATCCGCTCCCCATGGCCCTGGCACTTCGTGCACACAGACTGAATTTGCTGAACCATTCCAGGTCCTATCTGATGAATTCTTATTTGCATTCCAGTACCTCGGCAATTGGGACAGCACTCTACTGCTCCTTTCTTACCTCCTCTACCTTCGCATTTGTCACAAATCACATTCTTTTGCAGAGCCAGTTTTCTTGTTGCACCATTATATAAGTCTTCTAGGGTTACTGAGAGCTGATGTACAACATTTTTACCTCTCCTTTCTCTCTGCATCCTTCCTCCTCCTCCAAAAAACATATCAAAGATGTCCATGGGGGAGCCAAAACCGCCACCTGTTCCACCCTCTTTAATTGCCTGTTCTCCTCCTTTGTCATATAATTCCCTTTTCTTTGCATCAGAGAGAACTTCGTAAGATTGAGAAATCTGTTTAAACTTCTCTCCTTCATTTGGATTCTTATCAGGATGGTACTTCAAGACCAGTTTCCTATAAGCCTTTTTTAATTCTTCCTGAGTAGCATTGGGTTTGACTCCCAAAACATCATAGTAAGTGGTTTCTTTCACCATCTTCTACTGCCGGTGAGCAGGCTGAGGTCGGTGTGTGAGGGAGTGGGAAGGAGCACGGAGCTGTGCGCAGCTCGGGCAGCTACCGCTCCTCCGCCTCTCCGAGCGTTCTGGAAAGTTCCTCAATGCTAAGATAATTATCATTATCTTAACATTGAGAAATATTATGTAACTGTCAGAATAGTCATTCTCATGTAGAATTAACATTTTTATAATTAGCCATTACCATTTCAGTTAGAAAAAACAGAAGCATGTTCACATACCTCTGTAAACAATTAGCTGTTTGTTGAAAAATGACGTAAGTTTAAATATCAATTTAAAATACTATAAAACATGCAAAAATTTTTTTGAAAAAATGTTTTGAATAATTTTTAAAAATGTTTTAATTATATTCATGTTGAATCACAAAGCAATTATTAAGAAGATATTAAAACATGAGATAAGTAATAAACATAATACAGCAATTAATGAATGTATTCATGAATGTAGGAGTAGAATTCTGTATTTTAAATCATGGTCATATTTTCTAATTTGCATTTTGTGTATGACATCTTTAAGATGAGAACTTTGACTAGCCTAACAATATCCATGTAACCTCATCCAGTGACCTGGGTTTCTTCTATATGCTGAAATTAACCTGGGTTTATTTTGTTAGTATGTGTCATAAAGAAGATTATTACAGCACAGAGAGACGCTTGACCCCAAATGAGGACACCTGAGTTCTACTTTTGGCTCTGATTCCACCACCACCCAGTCACCACCACCACCTCCTCTCCCAGCTGTGTGTGATTAACACATGCCAGCTTTGCTTAGCTTCATTTTCTTTAGTAGTAATAGAGGGAGTTGACTGAGATGATTGAGTTCAGCAATTGTTTATTGAGAGCTACAGGGAGATTTGGTTCCATAATTCTAAATCTGATTTTTTGAAAGCACCCAAGTTGGGGAAACCTTTTTTAAAAAAAAAAAAAAAAAACTGTCCATTTAGTTTTGATGTGCAGCCAGGTTTGGGAACCTCTTCTCTAAAGTACCTTCTATCTCTGGTAATTAATTCTGTGATTCACCCATGTAGCCTCTTGGCCGGCTTTGCTCCCATCTGCCTGTAGCTTCCGTGGCATCTTGGGCCACTGTGGCAGCACTTCTCTTACCCTGCCCTATCTCGCAGGTAAATGAGCCCCACCAGATTTTATGCTTGTTGAGGACAGAAACTTTTTATCCTACACAGAATTTATTTAGCCCAGTAGCTTATACATAGTTAACACTGAGTGTAAATTATTGATAAATGCTATTGTCATGAATATTATAAATAATTTTTCCATATAGAATATATGATTCACTTTAAGCTATTTAGTAAGGGAGAAAGGAGACAAGAGATAGCAGAGTACATATGTAGTATTATGTGGCACCATGCTTCATGTAATTCCAATTCATAAGGTATATAAGTGTAGATGCCACTGTATACCATTTTACATGTGGGGAATCCAAGACTTACAGAAGTTAAGTAACTTGCCTAAGTCCATATACTTAGTAACGTCACTGTCAAGATTCAAATTTAAATATTGTCAATTCCACATGCTATGTGATTTCTTCTGTCCTCTACTGCTTCCCATGAAGTGTCTGAAACCAATACTAAATCTCTACTTCTCTAGAGTCTTCCAGTATATGAAACCTCATTCCCCAAGAATGTAAGACTTGACATCCCAGTAAACTTAATGTAGATTTGCTTGGAGTGACGTCAGTGAAAGTCTTGAAAATATGTTTGAAACTAGAGCACAAGTTTATGAAAATTTTGCTTCCCCTAAAATATTCAGAAACCATAGACTTTTTTTTTTTTGTTGGTTTGTTTTTCAGACTTACCTTCTCCATGGCATTTTAATTGAAAGAGTTTCCCCTAAGGTATTTAGGTACTTAACTAAAAATACAGTATGATTCATATGGCATCTCTGATTAGATACCTCTTGCTAGTGAGGTTATGATACTTGAACTGGGGAATACATTGTCAACTGCTGAGGGTGTCTTGGAACTGTATTCATTAAAATATTGGCAGAAAGGATAACTGCATATTTTATACTTATTTTTTGTGTATTTGTAAAATAGTAGTTACAGGAAGCAAACAACATCAGTGTAAGCCACTTTCTCTTTTCAGGCTACTCGACATGCAGAAATGGTGGCCATTGATCAGGTCCTCGATTGGTGTCATCGAAGTGGCAAGAGTCCGTCTGAAGTGTTTGAACACACTGTGTTATATGTCACTGTGGAGCCATGCATTATGTGTGCAGCTGCTCTCCGCCTGATGAGTATCCTTTGACTTCATGAGTTAATGTCTTGTACCATTTATGTGAACAAGAGAGTGGCCAAACACATAGCCGGTTTTCCAAAATATGAAAACACAGACTTAGGAAACACCTTGTAAAATATAGTGTCTCTTTGCCAAAAACAGGAAAGCTGTTTAAATAGTAAAATGACCTATTTCTTTTCATATCGATAAATATAGAATGATTAAACAGTCTAGAGAAAGAAAATATTAAAACTCTCCTAAACAGTTATGTAAAGATAAATCATAATAAGTTGAAGTGGATTATAAAACAGTTTGCAAAGGAAATGTCCTAAAGAATATGCAGCTAAGTTTTGCCTTTGGATAATGGATTATGGGTGATTTAAAATTTTTCTTTCTCTGTTTATCTGTTGGTTTGTTTGCCATGGATGCCTAGTACAATGTATCAAACATCATAAGTAAAAACTAAATAAGACATAAAAAATCCTTTAGATATTCTAATTGTAAATAGAAGTGAGTAAAGTTACAGCTCTTTGGATTGTCTTGCATGGAGTAAGCAACATAAATACTGAGTGTAGAGACTCTGTAGGGACTTCTACAGATCTTTTTAAAAATTATTTGAAAATTGAAAAACTCAGCTTTTTGGTTGCTTATTTTTTATGTACTTATTTTACTATGCACAGATGAATAATTTCATCACTTTAAAAATAATACAGAGGTTTTGGGTTTGATAAAATGTACAGTCTCTATAAAAGGTTGTTATGGGTAAACTTAGAATTCTCTCCTCACCCTGCCTTACAGAGTGGCTAAGCTTTAGTTTGTTTTGTGTTAGGGCACAGGTTATATTTTATTTGGGGCAAGAACAGGGAAGAATATGTTATTTTTAAAAGGTGAAAATCCCTGGATTAAATTTCTGCATCCTTTCTGGCTCTGACTCCATAATGATTCTGAAAAAGTGATTTAGGAAAGAGCAGAGAGAGCCTTTAACTGTGAACATTAAACAACCACATACTCAGTTTTCATTCTGTTTGCAGTTGTTAAATGTCAATTTCTCAATACTTTAAGCCCCTTTTCTTCTGTGTAACTGGATTGTATGGTTTGTAAGACTAATCCTAAGCTTCAGCTTCATTGTTTTGAAGAGTAGCATGAGCTTTCCTCTCCAGGATGGCTAGTATAAACCTACTCTGATTTTGTCATGATACATACTTAAACTGTACATTCTGTGCAGGACCTTAATTCTGTCTTATAAATCCCACTGGTTGTATATGGCTGTCAGAATGAACGATTTGGTGGTTGTGGCTCTGTTCTAAATATTGCCTCTGCTGACTTACCAAATACTGGGAGACCGTTTCAGGTAATACTGTCTGGTTATGCTTTTTCTTTCTTTCTAATTATTTTCATCTCTTTATGGGCTTATGAATAATTAGTGTATGGCCAGGATACAGAAAAATCATGATAAAATCAGACATCTTGGATCTCAGGGCCTCTGATGGAGTTCATTTATGCCTCAGTATAAGACGACAGTGAAGAGTTTCTAGAAGAGTGCCTACCTTTCTTCATTCACAGACTCCCTCCTGAAGGAGAGTCCCCAACCTTCCTAGCTGACTCCAACCATTCTTCACCAACACCTTTAGGTATACTTGAAGACACTCTCGCTGTTGGAGTTTTTATTCAATGAATGTTACCAGCTCTATGCTCTACCAAGTTTGGTGATGCTTGGCCTGTGTCAGTGACGGTAGATACTATTTACAGCACACACAATATTTTTGCACAAATTTAATCATTTTGCTTGATTGCCACATCCTACATTTAGTATCTAGCAATCACTGTATTTTCATGTTTTTTTTTCTTTCTTGTCTTTTTAATGTTGAAATTTCCCCCAGACCTAAGAATCCATGTCTTTTAGTCTCTTAGAAATTCCCCTTTCCCTTTAACCTTGCCACTTCTCCCAAAGTTTTTATGAGTCAGACTATAAGCAATAGGAATTTGTATTTCAAAGTTTGGCCTGTAAATATACCCCTGCTTTCATTAACTGGTTTGATTGTTTTTCTCTCCAAGATGCAAGGTTAATGTAAAAGTACTATGCTTTAAAAAGAAAAGATTTAACAAATGCTGGATATGGGTGGGCAGTTCACTTCAAAAACCTCAGGTGTTTCTAGAATACTTTAAGGACCTGCGAAGGACTAAACGTGGCTGAGTCTCACCGAGAATGAGCTTTTAGAACGTTCTTGAGTTTTCTAGCTGAACATTAGCTTTCCTGTCAACTTCTGTACATTTGAGGGTAGATACTGTTTAACATTACATCAGAAAAGAAATTGTAGAGCAATGATGGCGAGTGAAGGATACAATTGGCTTGATCATTGAAGACATTAACAAAGTCATTTGATTTTTCCAGTCACTTCTATTAGTAGCTCAAATTTTGCTTATATAATTCTTTGCAAATGAATTGCTGACACTGTAATTCCATTATGAGAATGATCTAAAGAATTTTTCAGTTTCGTGGTGAAACCCTGTGTCTACTAAAAATACAAAACTTAGCTGGGCGTGGTGGTATGCACGTGAAGAATTGTTTGAACCTGGGAGGCGGAGGTTGCAGTGAGCTGAGATCACGCCACTGCACTTCAGTCTGGTAACAGAGCGAGACTCTGTCTCAAAAAAAAAAATTCAGTTTCTGGGGAGAACAAAGATGAGCCCTTTGATGTCAGACATGGGTGGAATATTCCTCTCCAACGTATCAGTGACATGAGGGCACAAACACAGTCCTTTCTCACACATCTCCGTGGTCGGTGCAGCAGAACCAAAGCAAGTTCATTTGCAGTGTGTATACCTGGCCACATCAGTTCAGCTGCCAATCAATGCCTATGGCTTGCAGCCATATCTCCAGGCTTAATGCCAAATTTTGTTTTGTTTTGTTTTTTAAAGTTGCTTTTAGATTCTAAAGAAAACAGTGGTGCCCCAGGCTCTGAGTGCTGGGTATTCTTTTTTTATTTGGCTGGGCTTGGGAGGCAGCAGGTGATTGGGAGGTAGGATACTGTTTCTTATTGTAGAATTACAGATTCTTTTCATACTGTATTATAAGGAGCATTAAAATTTGTAGAGGCCTACAGAACTATTCAAAGAAGATGGTGATTATAATACCTGTTGTATTTTTAAAATTTTTATTTTATTAAGAATGTGTGCTTTTTATTAACGTCACAAATTTGTCACCATAATGGATACTTGAAAATATTATCTTGGTGTGTTAGAGTGATACAGTTTCCTTCAAGGCCTGTAACTCAGTGGTTCTCATCCCTGAATGCCTATTAGAATCACCTGGAGAGCTTCAGTGCCTGCTTGTGCTCAGTCCCTGCCCCAGACCATCTGAATCAGAAGGCGGGGGGCCAACAGTGCTGTGTTTCCAGCAAGCTCCATGCAGTTCTCCTGAGCAGCCATGGTTGAGAACCACTGCTCTCACCCCACGTGAGAGGAGAGGGCTCTGAATGTGTGAGTGGTGTGGAGGGGGACCCCTGGGGAGCTCCAGCACTTATGCAGGAGGAAGCAGAGGGCAACTGTGATGGGACTGGCCGGCAGTGGTTAGCATGGTGAGATGCTGAGAAGCCAAGGGAGGCAAGAGCAGTCAGATAGAGCAGGTGTGGCCCATTGCCTCTAGGACTGCAGAGTCGAGGAAGCTGAAAGGAGGCCCCGTGCTTTGGTCAGTAGGGGCCTGGGGATTTCTGAGAGAGCAGACTCAGTGAAGTGCTGGGAACGCAAGACAGTGACGACGAGGCCACTGAGGAAGTGAGAGCATGAATGAAGGCAGGAACAGGGTGGCAGCCCTCAACAGGGCAGGGTGGATGGAAGGTTATTTGTTATGGTGAAGGTTTATGCAGGCGTGGGAGGCCCAGGCAAGGGCACACTGAAGACACAGGAGAATGGGAGGATCGTTCCAAACAGCGTCCCACAGCTCCTGTCCTCTGTGGCTGTGCTTTCTGGTGCCTTCCTTCCAGATGCTCATTGTGTCATTTCATGCACTTTAGAAGGGTGCATGGTTTTAAGTCCAAACTCTTCTGACAAGCTTTTAAAGCCGTCCATATATATTTTTTTACTCCATTTTATGTTTTTCTTTCCTTATGCTTCCTTAATAACCACCTCCTCCTCTATCAGCTGAGTTCCTCACACACAGCCCAGGCTGCTGCTTGCCCTTTCCCTGAAAGGCTCTGCTTAGCCTCTTTAAACATTCTCTATCTCTAAGGCAAGTTCAAGTTTCATCTTCTTCAGGTAATATTTCGTATGATAACACTCCTTACTGATATCACGATTTCTTATTTATTCTTTCATATGTTACGATTTCTTTTCCCCAGTTATATGCTAATGATAGATCAAGCTGAATTTTATTTTTTTAAATCCTCTGTAGCAAGGGTTGACAAACTTTTTCTGCAAAGGGTTAGCTAGTATATATTTCACCCTTTGTGAGCCACTTATGTCTCTTGTCACTTAATCTTTTTTTTTTTTAAACAAAGCTTTTAAAATATAAAAACCATTCTTAGTTCACAGTTCTCAGCTGTGGACCAGATTTTGTCCACCAAATATAATTTGCCAGCCCTAGCTCAATAGCATCAAATGCTTAATGGGCCACTAGTAAATAGGAGCAGATAAAAATAACTCATGCTCAAGGAGCACTTATGATGTGCCAGGTATTTGACAGGTATTATCTCACTTAATCCTCACAAAACCCCTCAGAAATAAGTGCTATTACTGCCAACATTTTATAAACAAGGCATGGAGAGTTTAAGTGCCTAACCCAAGATCACAAAACTGGTAACTTCTGTAACAGTTGATGGATGAATACTAGTTGATTGGGAGTGATGCTGCACTGAGGCCATATATCAAACATCTTTTGGAAGTGTACCTCCTTGCCCATGCTACTAATATCCCCAAAGTTTATTAACATCTGAAATCTGTTTACATAATTTGCATATATGATTGTTATTATGGGATACGACACACATTTGCATGGGCCTATGTTCATTCTCCACTTTCTCATCAGTGTATCCCTGGATATCGGGCTGAGGAAGCAGTGGAAATGTTGAAGACCTTCTACAAACAAGAAAATCCAAATGGTCAGTTTTCTATTGTAGATAATATACCTCCCTTAAATCCATACAAGGAGAGTCTGATATGAGCTTACCTCTTCACTTTCTTTTTCTTTTCTATTCTTTTCACAGCACCAAAATCGAAAGTTCGGAAAAAGGAATGTCAGAAATCTTGAACTTGTTCTGATGAAAGAACCAAGTGACCCAAAGTGGCCTGGACAAGATTCCTAGATCGAGAACTGTTGACATTGTTGAATCATATGTTTATATATTGTTTTTAATCTGTGGGAAAATGGTGTCTCTCATCATTTGCTCTGTTAAGGGAAAAAATTAGCACTTTTTAGAAGCCTGACAATTGTAAACAATTATTAGCTTTTCCACAAGCTGATTCCCATCTTAGGATGGGGGAAAATTAAGGTTTGAGGTTTTAGAAATTAGCAAGTAGTATGTTCCCTTCCAGCCACAACATTGTGCCAGGACCAGGCAAGTGCTGACTTTTTAGAGAATGTGTGGCCAGACCCAGGTAACCTGGCGTGTGTCTAGACTGCAGTGTGCCACCCTGAGAACACCTCCAGGACTGGCATTTCACAGAGTTAACATCTTTTGCAGCTACTATGTTCTTGCAGGGCACTGGGGGCTGTGACTTCTCTCTAAATTGTATACGAGTTGTGTATATACAGACCATAGTTATATGATCCTTAGAAAAGACTTTGCTTTTATAAAGCATTTAGAGAAAATGCACACTTTTAAAACAAGTGCTTGAGTTGTCATTTAAAAATTGTAGCATATTGCTATAATAAAACCTTATTTATGTCTTCTTTGAAGATGAATAGTCTTAAAAGATAAAGACATAAATGGCAGGATGGTTATTGAGCAAAGAAACAAATGATCCTGCCCTCATAGAGCTGATATTCTAGCAAGGGGAGATGGATATAGTAGATTACACAGTTTATCGGAGGACAGTAAGAGTTATGGCAAAAAGCAAAAGGAACACAGGGTAAAGGGGATAGATGTGCCAGTTGGTGGTGAGATTGCTGGCCGAAAAACAGAATGGTCAATTTAATCTGAAACCAAATAGTTATGTCTTTAAAAATCCATATAATAAATTTAAAATTTGAAATCTAAAATGTAAAACTCTGAACACAACACTGGAAAGGGTATCCACAGCAGAAGTCCCCGGTTCACCTCCCTGACTGTAGGGCGGCTTTGCACAGCCTCATCGGGCGTACTGTGTGCCTCTGCCCAGAAGGGGGCCTTGCCGTTCCACCAGAAGCCCAGCTCCAGACTCTGGAGGGGCTGCTGCTCCTCTGTTGCATTTCTTCCGTAGATTCATTTCCTTGATGCAAAGCATCTGTATTTGTTGGTTCTGCCATTTGAGCGATGTCTCTGACTTGTTTGTTTTGAATTACATTACAGGCTGGAATGTAATTGTGGTGAAAGTATTTTTATATTGCTGAGAGTAGCAGCTAATCACAGTTACATGCTTCAGAGGATTTATAATTGCTTAGTTTTGTGTGTGTGTGTTTTTAACTGCATTTGAGAAGTTTTATGGAGAAGAATATGCATGATTTTAAATCTACAATAATGTTACATGCACCTTCAATTTCATCCACTTTAAAAATTATCTTCTCATTAAATTTTAGTGCTTTGACTAGTTTGTTCCTTTTTGCAGTTGCTCGTAATTTATTTCTGGCTTCTTTTGCTTTTCTGTAAGCAGATTTCATTGCACTTATTGTGTTCATATCATTTTCTTGGAGATTATTTGTAGGACAACCAATCTGAAGTCTTGCCTCTGTAGAGTACCACCCAGTAAGTCTGGCTGAACATCTTATGTCCAGTAGACTCGTGGTAAACGTTTGCTAAATGAAATTACTGATTGAAATTTGGGGAAAAGTGAATAATAAGACTATCTAGGACAAAAAGCCAAAGCTGAAAATAGTCTATGTGTATTCTAGCCCAGAGATGATCGCTACTAAAAGAATCAAGGAAATTATAAAATGATAGACAGGGAAGGATAGAAAAGACTTAACAATATACATATGTTCTGTCTTTGCTGTTTTGGAGAATGGTGGATAAGTGGTGTTTCCTGATTCTGAAGCATGGCTGAACAATTTAATTGTGGTTTACCATCTTTTTGGTTCCCTCCCTAGTGACTGACTTATCAAAGAGTCTGTCCTGAATTTTTGGACTGGAGCACAGTTCCCTCTATCACTTTGGGGGAAAATCATTAATATGGCATACTGCAGATCAGAGGGCAGGACCATTGAGGGTGCCATAGACATTATCTCTCTGGAATTCTGCTAACAATTTCCAAGTGATGATGAGAAAATGTGGATATATGATGAGCTCATCCAGCTTCCTGAGTACCACATTCCCCAGCTACTTAGACATGGATTAAAATATTAAGATGTCCTAGTTCAAAAGCTTGAATTCAACTGATTGATACTGATAGTGCCTGTCCAAGAGAGCAGCTGAAAGACTTGCTTTGTATATGAAATAGTTCTGAAAGTTGTGAGATACAAAACGGTTTTAGAATCACTGCCCTGTTTAGCAAAATCGGGGGAAATGATTACATTTAGAAGCTGCTAGAGTTATCCAATATTTGCTGGTCTTTGCAACAAACTGTGGAGAATGGGTGGTATGTAACGCCTTGGCAGGCTTCAATCACTGATAAAAGATCATGTTAAAATATCTTTGTGCTTTCTTGGTACTTGGCACAGCCAAGTTAACTTTCCCAATAAAAAGAAAGTTAACTTTCCCAATAAAAAGTTTAAAGAAAAATTAAGAAAAGAAAATAGATGCCATTTACCCCGAAATGCTTCAGTATTTCATAAGCACAGGATATTTTCTTACATAATCACAATACAGTTATTGACTTAAGTAAATTTAACATTGATATACTTGAATCTATCATTTGTATTCCAGTTTTATCAGCTGAACAAATAATGTCCTTTAAAGAAGTTCTCCCACTGCCTTACAATCCCAGATCCAGTCTAGCATCCAGTGTTAGATTTTCTTGAATCCAGCTTCCTTTTTTTGGCGATAGGTCTCAGCCTGTCGCCTGGTGGCATGATCACAGCTCACTGCAGCCTCAGCCTGGCTCAAGCAATCCTCCCTCCTCAGCCTCCTGAGTAGCTGGGACCACAGACTCACGTCACCACACCTAACCTTTTTTTTTTTTGTTTTGTAGAGACAAAGTCTCCCTATGTTGCCCAGGCTGATTTCAAACTCCTAGGCTGAAGGGATCCTCCTTCCTTGGTCTCCCAAAGTGCTGGGATTATGGGCATGAGCCACTGCACCTGGCTGCCTTTAGCTTCTTTTCATCTGGAACATTTCCATGGGCTTTCTTTGTCTTTTGTGAATTGACATTTTTAAATAATACAGTCATTTTGCCTCCTCCTCTACGTTTTCTTCTTCTTTTTTAAATAATAGAATGGTCCCCGTTTTAAATATATTTGGTGTTTTTTCATGATTAGATTCAGGTCGTACATTCTGGGTGATGTTAAGTTCCTCACAGGATATCACATCTGAAGACACAAAAGGGCCATCACACAAAGGTGATGTCAGTTTTGGTCATCTAGTCAAGGTGTGTTCCTATTTCTTCACTATATAATTAGTTTTTTCTCCGTTGCAATGAATAAGCAGTCTGTGGGAAGAGGAGCTGATACATTTTAAACGGAAAATGTTTTTGACACTGATGGAAAGGAGAAGAGGAAAATTAATGACATAAATTTCAAAGCAGCTATTAAATTATTTGATTGCATTCCTCCTCTTTTACTATGTCTGCCAAAATTGATAAAAAATTTTTCTAATAAGAATATTTTAAATAATGATGTCTTAATAAGCATTAGAATTAAGCCTGAGAAATAAATCTTTTCCTTCCTAAATTCCTCCTCAGCAAAAGTAATAATTATATAAATTTCGTTAAGCCTGATGAGATAGGGTTTTGGAAAAATAGACCTCGGATGTTTCTGATATTGCAGATGACCTACAATGATCCCATCCAATGGGATAAAGACTCTAGGTAGGTTGTCGTTTGGCCGTAAAATATGAGTTATCTTGGGTTTCCATAGAGACATCTAGACTTAAAATGTTGTAAGCACTGCTACTTTCAAAACGTCAGTAAAAATAGCAAAAGCCAAAGCTCTTGAAAAAATTTCTTAAATCTTTTTTGAAAGTAGTATAGTGCCTTGTTGAAAATCTGTGATGAAGCCAAAGCTTGTCTTTCCCAGTGGTCCTACATTAACTGGACTTGACTAGCCCCAGGGAAAAGAGGAACAGGAACTGGTTTCTCTGCCTTTTGGCAAAGGAATAAGACTACATTGACTTAATCTATGAAGACAACCGCCAACTATTTCCTTTGTAAATTGCTAATTTTGTGTAGTGAGGAAAGGAGTGAGAGGTGGTTATTTTTATGGGTAAGACTGGTGTAAGTTCTGCTGAAAGTTTGACACCTTTAGGATCTTACATTTTCTTCAAGTGGAGCTAAAAAAAACAGGCTTGTGACTATTTCTCACTTGATTTTTAAGTGGATATTGAGTTGAACACCACATATCCATGACTATTAAGGACCCTTTGTGGTGAAGTTTGACAAAGGCTCTCTCCTTGACCAAACTTTGGTCAAGTCCTGAGTCCGCTTCTCACCCAGGCCTCCACCTTGGTCCCCATTCTTGCTAGGCCTATATAGCCCAGTTTTATCAAGAATCCTGCTAAGTCAGTTTAGATAGAATCCTCCATCCTCAATATCTATGAAATTTCTCATCCCTTACTTTTGATGTCTAAGTCCTTGGCCTCCCTTCAACGAGAAACTGTTAAGTTCCTTTTGCAAGAACTCCCCTACTCTTGATAGCTCCTCTTAGTAATTTTCTAATCACAGACCCCCTCACTCTGCCCTTTAGTTATAAACCCCGACATGTTCTGGTTTTATTCAGAGTTGAGCCCAATCTCTCTCCTCTGCTGTGATAGTTTTAAAACCTATCACTATAGTCCTGAATAAAATCTTCCTACCTTAACAAGTGTCAGAATAGATTTTTCTTTAACACATTGAAGCATGAACTTGAGAATCTAGAGCAGGAGTCCGCAAAGTATGGCCCGTGGGCCATATTCAGCCCATTGCCTGTTTTGGTACCACTCATGACTTAAAAATATGTTTTACAGTTCTGAGTGATTGAAAAAAATCAAAAGAAGGATAATATTTAGTGACCCATGAACTTTTTATGGCAATCAAATTTCAGTGTCCATAAATAAAGCTGCACTGGATTACAGCCATGCCCATTTGTTTCTGTGTTGTCTGTGGCTGCTCTTGTGCTACAATGGCAGGGTCGAGCAGTGGTGATGAACCATGTGGCTCACAAAACCTAAAATATTTAGCATCTGGCCCTTTGAGAAAATGTGAGCTGCCCCTGGTCTAGAGTAGGTAAAAGGCTGAGACTGGAAGCTGCTTGTTCAAATTCTGTGACTTTGGAGCCGAATAATATGGCTCATTGTGCAACTCATTGTGAATTGCTTCAGTACTAAGGTTTTGTTTTTCCTTTTTAAAAGTTGGTTTATAAATGTAAAGGAAAAATCTAAGACACCAAAATATGTTTTCTGGGTTGGAATGTTTTATTTCCTTACATACAATTTAAGAGAGTGGCAAGGAGAAAAGATAATGTATCATTTTATTTGGGTTTAGAATAAATGATACATTTTATTTATGATCACCATATTTAAAATATTATTTTCTGTTTTCCATCAAGGAAGCTGAGGCACAGGGAGATTATGTAACTTGCCCAGCGTCACCGAGTGCTAAGCGATCACATCACTCAGAAGGAGCTAGTTAAACCAATGTAACAGCCTTCAAGTTGTAGTGGCTTAGAACAAAGGCTTATTTTTCTCATGTCTTGCTTGTTGTCCATCTCAGGTCAGACCAGGAGCCTGGCTAAAGGAAACTCCACCACCGGGAACATCAGCTGCTGTGGCCAGAGAAGACAACATGGTGAATAATGCTTTATACCTTAGGACAGGGTTTCACAGACATAAGCATAGACATCTCCTGGGGAGCTTATTAAATCCACATTCTGATTCAGGAGGTCCTAGAGGTGCCTGAGATGCCAGGTTTCTATCAGCCTTCTAGACGATGCCTATACTGTGGGACCATGGGCCACACTTTGAGTAAGGAGGGCTTCCTGGATTTTGCCCAGAAGCAACACATCACTTTTGGGCAAGTCACATGACCATGCCCAACTTCAAGGCAGCAGATAGTGTAATCCATCATCTACAACAGGAAGAAGAAAACTGAAATTTTTGTGAACAGCTCCAGTGAAGAGCAAACAATGTGAAGCTAGGATCTGTATTCAGGCAGGCTGGCCTCAGAGTCTGTGCTCTTAATTATCACTGTATATAGTCATGGGTATTGGTCCATTCTCTATGAAGAGAATGCCTGCCAGGCAGACAGCCAGCCGGGGAGTTAGAGTTGACTTGTGTGACTCCACACCAGGTGACTTAGGTAGCTTTAGTGTTCAATGCAGCAGTTCTCAGCATGGTGCTGCCACTCTGAAGTGTTTCAATTCATTTTTCATCTTGATAAAGTACCAACATTTATGAATTATTTTTTAATTAAAAACATAGCTGGGAGTGGTGACTCATACCTGTAATCCCAGAACTTTGGGAGACCAAGGCGGGTGTATTATTTGAGCTCATGAGATCGAGACCACCCTAAGCAACATGGCGAGACCCTGTTCTTTACAAAAAATACAAAAAATCAGCCAGATGTGGTAGCACGCTCCTGTAGTCCCAGCTACCTGGGAGGCTGAGGTGGGAGGATCACTTGACCTCAGGAGGCAGAGGTTGCAATGAGCACCTCTGCACTCCAGCCTGAGTAACACGGCAAGGCCATGTCTCAAAAAAAAATTAATTATTTAAAAAAAACCTTCTGGTAAAATCAAGCCTCTATACTCTCTTATCTAACATTCTGCCATGCTTTCTTGTTTTGGAGAAGGGGAGGGATTAAAGGCTGGACTTGCTGGTCTGGAAGAGTCCTAGGCTTGTAGTCAGCACAACAAACTCAATTCCCAGATGGTGTTGGCTGAGAATATGCAGATATGAGCCTGCTGCCTATACCCATAACTGGGAACTTCTAATATGCTCATAAACTACTGAGTATTGTGTGTGGGACTGGCGGGTCTCAGGCCCCAAATTAAAGTCTTTAAATAGAGAAAAATGGACTCGGTTACTGTCAGCAGAGAGCTGAGTGAATGTTACATCTCCTTCGATTAACCTTTTGATGCCCACAGAAAGCCCCCGTCCCATGCCTGCAGCCACCCACTTTGCTGTCAGTTCCCAGGCTGAAGTGAGGAGGGACTGTTCAGAAACGTCAGACTGAGCAAGATCTCTGTCTATCTTATGGAAAACCTGATCTGGAAATGACTCTTGGAATAAAATATGATTACTCCTCCATTAAAAAGAAATCCACCTACAAGAGAGAAATAGTGGTATATTTCAGTTTTACATAATAATTTCTTGAGATAAGATAACCCATTGCATTACTTGATTCTGTTAGAAATTTAGCTAAATGTGAGGGAGATAATGGGCCTTGACTTTTTTTTTTCTTTTGGAAAACAAAGTTTGCCGTATTGAAAAATGCTGTCAGCTCTGCCCACCGGTTCTGTCATTAATCTTGGGAAGAGCTGATCAGGTTTTGATTGTTTCTCCAGAGGTACTTTTGTCATATAATGCATATATTTCAATTAAAATATGCAGAAGAATGCAAAGTTAATAATTAAGGGAAAATAATAAAGTGTTGCTATTGCCATTTATTACTTAGACTAAAACCTACTGTGTGATTTTTAAAAATTAATGGAACAGATAGAATTCTACTGTTTGATAGTTTTAATCCTAATCCCAGAAGGTATTACCAGTTATCTTTCTCAGCTGTTCGTGCCCTTTGGAAAAGACCTATCACAACTCCACCAGTAATCCTGACTTCACATGCAAGTGCTGTCAGCTCTTAGTCTAGCCTGGGCTGGCATTGGTAGTAAGTCATTTCTTTCAATGACATATTTATATTGGAGGCCTGAATAAATTAAGGATGTCTGATTTTTATGTCAGCAACATCACTGTCATGATTCAAATGCTAAAGAATTTCAGGAAAGATTAAATTTCCTCTTGACCTGAGAGGAATCCCATCCTCTTAGTGATGAGTTCCACAGGTAAACCTGATACACCCCCTGGGGTTCTCTTATCCTAAGCATATTTATCAGCTTCGTAGACCTCAAGGATTATGTTACTTTTCCCCCTCAACGTTCCACAATCTCTATGAAATCTTTCCCAACGGCTCTAGCCCACAATGATCATTTTCTTCAAACTCCTACTTAGTGTCACATCGTTTAATACTCAATTGGTCTCTAATTACAGTACTTAGATTGTAAGCTCCTCAAAAGCAAGGATTTAGCCCAATGATAGGCCCAGAGGCAGTTTCTGTAAATGCTGAGTGATGGCTTTGCAGTTCTGGATGGTTTCCAGTAAGCAGGACAAATGGGTGAATTGGCACCACCAAGAGGACGCTGTCACGGATTACTGAGCAGGGCCTCTGTCTACCAGGGGTTTTGCAAAGGTCACCGCTGCCAGACAGTTGGCCAGTCACAGTGGCTTAGCTTAGGCCCCCAGATGTTTTCCTTCAGCCCATTTCTACCCATTGGAAACCAACATTTTGGACTTGGGCTTGTAATTATTCAAATTCGGATTTGAGAAGTCAGAAAGGACAAGCAGCAGAGGGCCAGGAAGGTAAAATTTTTATATCTGCTTTGCTAGGAGCTAACTTAACTGTGGAGGCATAAAAAATAAAAGGGAGGACATGTTACATATTTAATAGCAAGTGCTGTGCTATGTAGAAATTTATATAACTCTCTTGCTAGATTAGTCCAGAAGCTGGATTAATATTTTAATCATATTCTCTTGAGAGGAAAAGGCAGCTGGTGAAATTGTAGGAGGTGACATGCCAATCTACATAGAAACCAAGTGTGGTTTGGAGACCACCATGGAAATAATAACTTCAGTCATTAAGTGGAGAATGAAAGGAAGAAAGAAACCAGATAAGTTTTCCAGGATCAAGAAGTTATTTTTATTATAAGCTAACCTTAGGGAGACCATAGGGTTTATTATTATTTCAACATTTAAATTCAAATACTGATGGCTCTGTCTCTTCACTGGTGATTGCTCTTGGCAATAGCAGAGTTAGCAATGAGTGCAATAGAACATCCTTCATCTTTATTTTTAAGTTGCCATTTTAATTGTGCACATAAACTTAGTTATGTAGGCAAAGTACAGCAAGGAGTACACAACACAATTCATACAGGCTTTCTCCTGTGAACTCGACTACCCACAGCCTGAATTCTAACAGTTGGCGTAAGTTCACTGGCATCCTGAAATCTAAAGGAAAAGGCCCTTCTCCTTCTTTGTTTCCTTGCAGACATAGATAACACCAAATCTTTACAATGGTCTGCAACTGGCACTAGCAACAAGCGTCTGGAGTATAACATGGGTTGGGCTCTGGGAAAGTTATCTTTTGCTTGGGAACGCCCATCCAATGGAAATTGATGTTTATATTATTAACTGGGAATTTGTTTGTGCTTCTGAATTTTGTGGGATTAAGACTGGTGCTATGATATTCTCATGTGTTCTGTTGACCCTTAGGTGTTTCAGAAAAGAGGAAACTGAGAGCCTTAGGGTTGAAATAATCAAACTTTGGAGGTGCTAAGGCTCTACTCCAATTATATTGGCAGACGGCCCAGGGTGCAGCTGCTGAAGAAGGATCCCAGAGTCCACCCAGATCCCCAAATACCATCTCTTTTGCCTGTAACTGAGCCAGTAAAAGGAAAAAGCGCAGAGCAGAACTTTGGACTGAGATTTCTTTGTGGGAGCAACAGATTGAATTGATAATGGGAGAATGTTTGTATTGTTAACGTTTATAAGGTGGCAGTAAATTTCAAGAATTTTATAGTGTTGGCATATTATTTAGACCACGTTTTCATCTGGTGCTCCTTGTTCACCTTGCTTTGTTGGGTAGCACAACTGAGCAGGATTCAAGATGAGCAAGAGAATTGGGGCTCACCATTCCATTGGGGCTGATGTAATCAATGTCCTGATCTGTTTCAGCAGCTTCTGGGGGCCACAACAAAGACACATTTATAAAGGCCTTCACTTTCATATCAGGAGGATATGAAGGAAGAGAGGTATGGGCTGAGGAAATGACTCCATGAAGGAGAGGATAGGATATTCTTGGATTCTCTCCTGATCTCCTCACCTGAGTAAGACAGCTGCACTGAGGGTAGACTATGGCTCCAGTGGTTAATTTCACCTGGTTAAGAAGAGAAATCACCGAAAAAGAAAGAACATTGGTGTGTAAGGGAGGGACAGCCCCTTCTTTGTTAATGCTTAGTTGATTAGGTGAAGATCATTTGATTTGTCTCTGTGCTGGTGAGCAGAATTATAGTATAAAGTTGAAAGTCACTTTGGACTTCCTTTTCTCATAAGAGGCTGGGTAAGATAGCTTGGAAGTAGGCTGAGAAACATTTTTCACATTTGTCCAAACTCTTAGCCTCCTGTTCTTCTCTCTCATGGATGTGGTATTTTCTCACATTTGGGTATAAAATCTGAGATTCCATTTCTGATCTCTACTTAGGATGACCATAGGTAGTTCAGTACTAGTGACCTGTTTTGAATCAAGGCCTATTAACCTCACCTAGCTTAGATACGAGCATGGTTCACAGAATCTAAGCTAGCTAGAAATGGAGCTGACAGAAGGCAGACTCGTCTGTTAGAATAACTAGTAATAGCTAATGTTTCTTGACTATTTTTGTGTGCCAGGTACAGCTCTAAGGACTTTGCAGCTCTAATTTTATATGATCCTTGCAGTAACCTTGGAAGGTTACTGTTCTTATCCCCACTTAAGGAGTGAGGTAAGAGAGCTTTATGGAATTTAACTTGCTCACATCACAGAGCTAGTGAGGGGTAGAAACAGAATTTTAACTCCAGAGTTCGCATTTCCTAACCAACAAACTGAACTATTTCAAGAAGTTTATCCAAATAGGAAAAGAACAAAAAGGACGGTGATGAATGTCATTTTCTGTCCAGCCCTCCAGGGGAACACAACCTCATAACTTCGGTTTTTGTTTTCAAGGCAATCTTGCTCTGTTACCCAGGCTGGAGTGCAGTGGTGCAATCTCAGCTCACTGCAACCTCCACCTCCTGGGTTCAAGCAATTTTCCTGTCTCAGCCTCCCGAGTAGCTGTGATTACAGGCATTTGCCACCATGCCCAGGTAATTTTTTGTATTTTTAGTTGAGGCAGAGTTTTGCCATGTTGGCCAGGATGGTCTCAAACTCCTGGCCTCAAGTGATCCTCCTGCCTTGGCCTCCCAAAATGATGGGATTACAGGTGTAAGCCACCAAGACTGGACATAATTTGGGTTTATGCATAAGGCTAGCCTTTGGCTGCTCTCTGCAGGCTGTAAGTTTGAATGTCTTTCTCTACTCTGCATTGGAGATATGGGGGTATGTTTTTTTAAAATTTTAACAAAGTGAATCTTCTAGAGGGAAAAGAACTCTTTTACTCACGAGAACAGGTCCCAGGATACTTAAGCTTATAGCTTAAAAAAACACAATTGGGTCATCACCTTGGTCCTTTACAAAGACTGGAAGTGAATTGCATGATTTTATAAACATTTTCAATGAGATAGGTCCTATTCAGAAGCCCCAGATGAATTTCTAATACTCTTGCATATTCTATAATTGTTTCTCCAAAAGAACAGTACATATTATCATTATTTTTGCTGTTATGGTTAGAATTAGGTACTGTTCTAAATGATTTACATGTATTTTCCCAATTAAATTGAAATGCATATAAGAGGTACTACCATCATGTATTAGTTATCTATTGTCACAGCAATGCTATGTAACGAAAATGCATACAACCTCCGTCACATACAAGATAACTGCTTATTGCTTACACAGCTGTCATTATCGGCTAAAGAGATCTTGGCCTGTCTTGATGGTGCTGGCTCATGACATGTAGAGTTCGGCTCACTGAAGACTGATCTAGCCTGGTCTTGGCTGGGATGAATGGGGCAATTCAGCTCCCCCGTGTCTCTCTCATCCTCCAATAGGTTAGGCTGATTATGTTCTGTTGGCGAATGCAGAGCTACAAGCTCTGATCACAGGCTCCAGACGAGCCCAATTGCATAAATCCATTTCAACCTCTGCTAGCAACCTGGCTGTTTGGCTAAGCCTAAAGATGTGGCTTTCATCCTTAATGGACTCCATCCATCCCTTGAGAGAGCACTGGAAAATGGCATGGCAAAAGGTGTGGATACAGAGAACGGTGAACAGTTGGGCCCACTGCTGCAATCTATGACATATCCTCATTTTACATATAGAGAAACTAAGGCCTAGGTAATAAGTGGCTTCCCTAGGGTCACACAGATATTAAGGGACAGAGCTGGAATTTCAACCTGGGTTTGTCTTTCCTCAAAGCTGAAGCTCTTAAGGATGTTGTATAAAGGCAAGATTCGGAAACTAGCTCTGCCTCAAATTCCTTTCCAGATACGAACAAACTTTTAACTCCCTTTTTATGCATTTTCACCAATGAAGACAAAATGCAGCTGTTGATGTTAGGTAATGTGAATGCTACGAAGAGTAATTAATGTTAGCAAATTCTCTGAAAAAGGGCTGGTATTATGACCAAAGAAATATATACTTTTAAATCACTGACCTCCTTTTACACTTTGTATTCTTTTATAGCTCTGTCATTTGCCATAGTTTAGAAATGGAATGACTGTAAGATCTCTTTGTAAAAAAATTTAAAACAACGTTTTTAGAGATGGGGTCTTGCTGTGTTGCCCAGGCTGGAATGCCGTGGCTATTCACAGGCATGATTATAGTGCACTGCAGCCTCCTGCTCCTGGCTTCAAGCAGTCCTCTTGAAATTGACTACTCAGCTTCCCAAGTAGCTGGGACTACAGGCACATACCACCATGCCTGGCTTAAGATTTCTCAATATTCTTCCCTCCCCTCCTTCTCAAGTCAACATGGCAGTGCCCTAGTCTGCCTATATTAGCAGTAACTACAAGTGAAAATGATACCTTGTACAAATTGCTTTTGTAAAAATGGTAGTAACAATGGCATCCAGCTTTTAAAAGTGGCAGTAACATCTTTAGGACTATACAAAAAGCTGTACATTTTAACAATTGACAAATATGGATTTATATCAAGTGCCCTTTTAACAGATGTGTCCTACCTAGTTTTGCTTTGTAACTTGCTTGCTATTGTTGTTATTCCTTTTTCCTATTAAGCCAATTTCATGGCACATGTTTTGAAGAAAGTTGACCTTATATACTTGTGTTGACCCTAGAAGTAAAATAGCTTAAGGGCACATTTAGACACACTGCTTGCCAAGACTGCATTCCTAAAGGAGAAATCCTTTGGGTGCCCTTTTGGCTCTTGGCCCTCTGGTCCTGTCCTGGACCATTGACGATATAACAGAGACATTCTGCTTCTCAAGAAAAAAAATTTTTTTTACATCATCAGAAAGCATCAAGTGAATCAAGAAAGAAATTTTTTTATAGGACTCTGAGAACCACTGAAGATCCAGAGGATCTTTGTGAATGCTCTGCAGATGAAAAAGGTATTAGGGATCACTTTGAAATATCGAGTTAGAAAGGGAGACTATGAAGAAAAAAGGAAAAAAAAAATTGGAGAGAAGGAATACCTTGAAGATGAAGACATTGCATCTGGAATGAAGGGCAAGAAAAAAGCCGATAGGTTTCAATCAATGTACAAGTGATTGGAGCAGACTGAGAAATTCAATTCAGATTCTTTGTGAACATAAAAGTTTTGGGAACCTGAGTATATGCTGTATCTTCTCATCCTAGTTTCCCACATTATGTGACTCTGACCTGCTCTCCCATAAGACTGTAAATTCAGCAAGGGGAGGAGCTATACATGTCTTGACTGGGGTTATTGTCAAGTGTAGTCCAACGTGTTATGCTTGACATGCACTAAATAAATATTTGTTAGCCAAAGGTACCAGTAGCCAACTAATACTTCTGGTGTTTTCCCCTGGTAAGAACTCAAAAACTGCCTTTATCTTTTGCAACAAGAGAAAAACCCATGAGTTGGATGTAAAGCAGAAATTAAATAAAATATAATTATAGTATTTAATTGTGTCTCAAACGAAATGTATCTCATTATAGTGGAGAGGGAAGGAAGGAATATCACTGTAAATCAAAGGACCTGTTTTCTTCTAGCTCTGGTTTTGATCTTAGTCACGTGACCTAACAGCAGTTTTTCCCTGTATGCAGCAGGAATAACAAATGATGTGTCTTATATAAAGATGCTTCAGAAAAGAGTGCCAAATTAATCCCAGATACTACCATTATAAAAGGCATAAGTTAAACTGGTAAGAGTAATACCAGATAAATCAATTGTGCTAAAGCCAGAGCTGGTATCATGTCTTTTTCATCTTACACACAACTTCAGTGCCTAGTTGTACACAGTGCACGTTCAACAGTTGACACTCAGAATGTCTTTAATGTCTTTACAGAATTAATGAATGATCCTTAACTACAATATAGACTCAGAGATAGTCTCAGATAATTATTCTAGTTCCTTTGTTTTATAGATGAAGATTTTCATATATATTTATTATCATGCAGTTACAGAAGCTACATAAAATAAATAGTCAAATTTTAAAGAAAAATTTTTTGTTGAAACAGTAATGGAAGTAATGGTATTTTTTGATTCAGTGAAAATTTAGAGTCTGATTGCAGTGTACGTAAGTGGTGTAAGATATATAGGGTCATAAGACATAGTTTCTGCCCTTAAAAACTTCCTATCTGTTTCACAAGACATCATCAGCCCCAGCCCCAAATTTGACAGTAATAAAAGGCAACAGGAGAGTCCTCTTTGAGTGTTTTTGGATGTAAGAGACACACATTTACTCTTGCTAACTTCAGAGGGAAAAAATGTGTGGCTCACAGAAATGAAGGAAATCTGGGTAGCCAAGTGCAGAAAAGTCCTGTACCTACCAGGATCGAGGGGTGGGGCCTTCAAGAAATGTTTACCAGGACCCCACAGCCGGAATGGTTTAGCTCTATCCATTTCCTTCTTTGTTCACTTCATTCAAGATTCATATTCCTGGGAGAGAAAGTCCAGTTGGCATGATTAGGGATACATGCTTATTCCTTGGCCAGAGAAGAATAGCTAAGACAAGACTTCATGAAATGGGGATTGTATAGTTCCCCAAAGCACAATTGGAGTACAACTAGGAGGTGCAGTGGATCCTCCCAACAGTTAGTATTCTTAAAGTACAGAGAAGAGAGATTCTGGTGAGACTTCACAGGCGAGAAGAGGCTCAAGCCGGGCCTTTAAGAATGAGTACAAATTGGCCGGGCGCGGTGGCTCAAGCCTGTAATCCCAGCACTTTGGGAGGCCGAGGCGGGTGGATCACGAGGTCGAGAGATCGAGACCATCCTGGTCAACATTGTGAAACCCCGTCTCTATTAATACAAAAAAAATTAGCTGGGCATGGTGGCGCGTGCCTGTAATCCCAGCTACTCAGGAGGCTGAGGCAGGAGAATTGCCTGAACCCAGGAGGCGGAGATTGCGGTGAGCCGAGATAGCGCCATTGCACTCCAGCCTGGGTAACAAGAGCGAAACTCCGTCTCAAAAAAAAAAAAAAAAAAAAAAAAAAAAAAAAAGAATGAGTACAAATGAAATAAATGAGGAGGAGGGACCATGTCAGGTGGTGCTACATGAGGAGAAAAGGCTTATAGTTAAGACTGAGTCAGATGTGCCCAGCAGAGTCAGAAGTAGCAAAGATAGAGAAGAAGATGTGTAGTCCTTGGACTTGTTTCAGTAGGAAAGTGAGGATAATGCTAAGTTTAAAGGGACAGATGATTCTGGAAGAGAAACAGCAAGTGTAGAGATAACTAAATAGCAAATATTTGGTGAAAGCTTAAGGGAGACCTATGTACTTTTGAAATATAATCCAAAATAAAGGGTATGCTGGAAGAAGTTTCTAGACATGAAATTGAGAACCCAAGTGAGGGGGTGAATCTTGAGGGAGGATAGAGTCCCTCCTTGTTCAGAGGCTGGAGGATAGGCTGGGGGACTGGATGAATCTTGAGACATATTTGGATGGCACTTATTCTAGGTATAACAGATCTTATCAATATAAAGTAGAAGTCACTGCCAAGGGAAGGAGTACAGTGTTGGATGAGGACTCAGAGATGAAGA
The DNA here is from genome assembly GCF_030222135.1 of Aotus nancymaae. Lineage (NCBI taxonomy): Eukaryota > Metazoa > Chordata > Mammalia > Primates > Aotidae > Aotus > Aotus nancymaae. The sequence goes on from NW_026988454.1 coordinate 24,347,569, forward strand.
TGCTTTGGGATCCCTACTGTGGTCAGAGTGCATGGGGATCAACAAGGAGTCAGTAAAAGATGATAAAACAGGCCGGCATGGTGGTGCACGCCTGTAATCTCAGCACATTAGGAGGCCAAGCCAGCCAGATGACTTGAGGTCAGGGGTTCAAGACAAGCCTGGCCAACATGCCTTGCCAATTTTTAGTAGGGATGAAACCCCACCTCTACTAAAAATGCAAAAATTAGCTAGGCATGGTCGCACGCACTTGGGAAACTGAGACACAAGAATCGCTTGAACCAGGGAGGCAGAGGTTGCAGTGAGCTGAGATCCACCTCTGCACTCCAGCCTGGGAAACAGAGTGAAACTCCATCTCAAAAAAAAAAATTACAAAACAACATCTCTTCCTAAGTTAAAATTAGCATGAATTTGAGTTACTTTTCCAAATGACTGGATGGAAACACTTTTTGGTTAATATTTAAAAGCTAGGGTTTCCAAAACTTTGGGGCAGATTATAAAGATAAGATAATTTATTCAAGAATTTAGCCTTTGTTCCTATACTTAAAGGATTTTTGGAAATATTTGGAAGACAGCAGAGTGGCATATTTTATTCCTGGTATTTTGTACCCCTTATGTAGATGGATAAGTGCCACAGAAGTATCTTGATTTTATATCCTTTTCATAAAATAAATGCATTACTAGAAACACCAGACATTGCAGTGTTTGACTGAAATAGGATCCTGTTTAGCTATACTCACCCTTTTCCTATCCTTGCCCATTATTTTTCCTGGAGTCATCTCAAAAAATGGATTAAAGGAAAAAGCATGAACCTACAAGCAATCCTTAACCTCAAATATTTGATCTATGTCATCACAGTTAAGTAGTTCAGAATCTGCTTGGAAAAGACAAATGAGAGACTTTGGCTTCTCTTTGCCTCTTTCAAACAGTCAACATTGTTGAGGCTTATTATTAAGCCAGAATTTTCCCATGCCTAAATCACCCAGCAGTGGCCCTTCCTCAGTCTGCCTAAGGCAATACACAAACAATTGTTTTGTTTTATGTCATAGTTCTGTTTCTGCAAAATTAAAAGGAAACCAAATGCTATTTGCTCCGAAAAAGGCCTATGAATCATGTTTTAATAAAAGTAATCACCCCCTATTTATCTGTTTGGTAAGTTTAAAATTTCATGTCCTGGCTTTACTTACAATGAGTTATAACAAACCTTCAGAAACATAACCTGTGGGGTATCTGCCTGGCCTTAAATAGGGCCTTCAATGCATCGTATACAGTTTGTTCAAGGAGAAGTGAACTAGTCATGGATGTTGCTCATTACAACAACCACAATAACCACTATACATTAGTCTGTTTTCACACTGCTATAATGAAATACCTGAGACTGGGTAATTCATAAACAAAGGAGATTTAATTGACTCAAGGTTCTGCATGGCTGGGAAGGCCACAGGAAATTTACAATCACAGTGGAAGGGGCAGCAGGCATCTTCTTCACAAGGCATCAGGAGAGAGTGAGTGCTTATGAAGGAGGAACTATCAGACACTTATAAAACCATTAGATCTCATGAGCACTCACTCACTATTAATGAGAACAGCATAGAGGAACCACCCCTATGATTCAATCATCTCCCACTGGGTCCCTCCCTCGACATATGGGGATTATGGGGATTATAATTAAAGGTGAGATTTGGGTGGGGACAAAGCCAAACCGTATCAAACTACTTTGAATTCTCCAGTTGAGTTTGTAGTAAGTTCTTTACAATATCAGCTATTGAATACAGATAGTTATAATATAAATATAAATAGAGATAACTAATAAATCATATAAAGTAGGTATTATTATGATGACCCATTTTTCAGATGAGGAAACTAAGGCTTAGGGAAATTAGGTAACTAGCCTGACATCACGCAATTAGTAAGTTACAAGGTCAGAGTGGAATCCACATCTGGATGGTTCCAAAGCCCATGTGTTCACTATGCATTACTATATTTTTTACTTAATAAATGCCTCCACATGTGATGTTATGCTAGATCCTCAGCTAGAAGACCATTCTTACTTGCTTTTCTTTAATCATTTTTACATTAAGAACTGAAACTTTTTCATTTGAAATCTATTCTAAGCTTTAAAAACGTCTACAAATAATACAAAGAATCTCTGTATACCCAGATTCCTCATATACTGACATCTTATATAACTCTATTAAAATTATTAAAATCAGGAAATTAACACTGATACAATTCACACTTCACCAGATTTCCCCCTAATGTCCAGGATGGCCATGATGATACAATTCAAACCTCACCAGTTTTCCCACTAAAACCAGGATGACATGTTGCATTTAGTTGCCATGTAACTTTGGTCTCCTTTAGGGCTAATCCTATACTTGCATGACCTTGAGAGTGGGAATCTCTTTAACTCTGCACCCTCACTGCTTTATTTGCTGTGTCCCAGTCCCTTGATTCTAAAACAGTGTCTCAGCCTTTCTTTATCTTTTGTGATCTTAACACTTTAAAAAAGTACTGGCCAGTTATCTCTGAATAATGTTCCTCAATTCAGGTTTGTTTGTTGTTTCTTTATAAACATATTTGAGTTGTAGATTTTTTGTAAAAAATACTATGGAGTTACATTGTGCCCTTCTCAGTGCATCATACCAAGAGACACCTGATGTTGATTTGTCTAATCACTGCTGATGTTCACTTTGATCTTTTGATTAAGGTGATATCTGCCAGATTTCTCCACTGGAGAGTATTTTCCCTTTGTAACATGTAAGCATGTAACAACATGCCTATTGTAGGCAGATACTTTGAGACTATGTAAATGTATCATTTCTCATCATACTTTTCCACATTAAGTTCATTATTCATTGATAATTCTTATTTAAAACAATTATTATAACATTTGAAAATGGTGACATTTTCTCCATTATTATTCCTACAGTTATTAGTTGGAATCCTATTGTAAGAAAAGGCTTTCTCTTTTTTCTCTATTTATTAATTTATTCAGTAATTTATTTGTAACAATGTGGACTCATGGATTCTCATATTCTGTGGGTTATTGTCCATTACTATCCTTATTTATTTTATTCATTCAAATTGTCCCACATTTGGCCAAGAAAGCCCCTTTAAGTTGGCTCCTGTATCCTTTTGACATGTCCCTGTCCTTTTTTAAAAGCACTTCTTTACTTTCTAGCAACACAGGAAGTTCCACATCATTTTGTGCTTTCCCTGCCTGTCTCTGTTATCAGCCATTTCTCCATGGAGCCCTGGGTTTTTTTGTTGGAGAATGGTATTTAGAAGCCAAGATCTGGGAACTGGGTATACTCATTGCTACTGCAGTAGCATTTCTTCTCATCTCTCTTAGTGAAGAGAGCTAAAAATGTATGTGTGTACACACAAATGCTTATTCTATATATATTTGCCTGTCTCCTGAATATATATGTATTAAAATCACTTCATAGTGATAACCCCCAATTCCAATCCATCTCACAAAGAAGCTTATTTTAGATTCTATTTATAACTCCTTCCTCTGCCAGTGAAAAAAATGGGATCTCATTTGCTCCAATATATTCACTTAGTTGCTCAGTACTAGAATTCACAGAAAGTAGTGTACCCCTGTAGGTACATTTGTACATGGTTCACTTTAGTCTTCGTGTATTTCAAAATACTGTTTTTCAAAGTAACCTAGGTTAGTTCCTTTTGCTCTTTCCCTTTCTGCATGGTTATATTATTCATTTGTTATTAGATAGTTAGGTTTATTTGTTTGTATTCTCTGCCAGTTATCAATTTATTGCCCCTTATCTCCAAATTCACCCTTTGTTACCTACTCTGCAATAATGGAGCTGGATCCTTTAAGTATTTCTCCTTTGCAGTGAACATTATGTTACAATTGGTCAGCAAGGGGCACTGGAGGGCTGTTGTCGGAGAAAGGGGCTTCTTTCCCTGGTTCTGATGTGCTACTGTTTTATCTCTTCACTCCTACCACATGGCTGCCAGCAGTGTGTGGAAAAAAATTAGTGCTGCTTTGTCCCACCTGCTTGTTCAGACCACATAGTCCCTTGGCCTTGGCCTGATGACCACCTCGATGTGACCCTCCTCAAGTAGACACTGCACACTTCAGGTCTCATGCTGCCCTGCTGATGAGTAGGCTCCTAATCTGCTGAGTCATTCTCTGTGCTCTTCTCTCAGTCTTGACTACTTGCACTCCAGAGGGGTGCTTTTGACTTGCTGGCCCTGGCTGCAATTCCTTCCTGCCAGCTTTGGCATGCATACCACAGGGTGTATTACTTGCTTGCCTGATGACTGTGGCATAGTTCTGGGCCTAGAGAACCCACTCTTTTTTAGTATTTATTGAATATCTCCATCATCTCCCATGAGATCTCAATCACATCCTTGAAGAGAGACTCCTTCCAAGTTTGTTCATTCTTTTTGTACTCTCTCTCAGCTCTAGAATCTTCTTTAGGGCTGTCTTTACAGCCACTGTAGGGCTGTATTTACACCTTCATTATTTCCCTGTTCATACTAAACTTCTCTATTCAAATTACTGCATGACTTGTGCCTCCTGGCTTGGACACTTGACTGATACAAATTCCATTTTGGATTTCCTTTATTATCCTTGTTGATTTTGTCTATCTATATATCTTGAGCACATGAATCACTACTGTGGTTGCCAAAAGTTAGAATTTTATAAGAAGGGTTACTCAGAAGAGTCACTCCTCTGCCCCCCACTATCCATTCCAGCCTGCTCTCATTTCCCCATCCTTTCCAACCCATTTCTACCTATTTCTTATATGTAACTGGAGTCATTTCCTTCTCCTTATATATAACTAGTCATTAGTTTCTGGTTTACCTTTTCTTTATTTATTTTTGCACTATTGAGCAGATATGTGTATAATTTCTCATTTCCTTTTTTCTTACACAAAAGATAGCAGGCCTTTCTTTCTTTCTTTCTTTCTTTCTTTCTTTCTTTCTTTTTTACATTTTGCTTCTTTCACTTAACAGTATACCTTCGGAAGCACAGCATATCACTTTGTAGACATCCCCTATCACTCTTTTTTTACAGTTGTGTAATAATCCACTGAGGGTACTATAGTTTATTTGTCTACTCTCTTAAGAATTCAAGCTCTTTCCAACTAATATGAAAATAAATAACCTATATATATGTATTTTTTTACTTTTGGAGATGTATATTTAGGGTAGATTCTTAGAAGTAAGACTGCTTAGTTGAAAAGTAAGTGGAGGAATCATTTTGTTAGTCATCATCAAATCCCCCTCTAAAAGGGTTGTGCCAATCTGTATTCCCACCAGCAGTGTCTAAGGGTACCTGTTTTCCTCTATTCTTGCCCACAGAATGTGTTGTCATACTTTTAAATTTTTCCTCATCTGATAGGTGAGAAATGCTATAGTTTTAACCTGCATGTCTTTATTATGGGTTGTTTGTATATCTTCTCATAAGTTCAAATGCCATATATATGCTTTTAAATGAGTTACCTGTTCATGTCTTTTTTTCTGTTTTTCAGGTGATTTTAATCATTTCACTCACTAAGAATTCTTTGAATATTGAGGATATTAACCCCTTATCTGTGGTACAAATTACACATATTTTTCTCTTTTGACTTTGTGTACGGTTCTTCTGTAATAAAAATGTTTGGGCCAGGCATGGTGGCTCACACCTGTAATCCCAGCACTTTGGGAGGCCGAGGCGGGCAGATCATGAAGTCAGGAGATCGAGACCATCCTGGCCAACATGGTGAAACCCCATCTCTACTAAAAATACAAAAATTAGCTGGGTGTAATGGCAGGCACCTGTAATCCCAGCAACTCGGGAGGCTGAGGCAGGAGAATCGCTTGAACCAGGGAGTCAAGGTTGCAGTGAGCTGAGATGGCACCACTGCACTCCAGCCTGGGAGACAGAGCAAGACCCCATCTCCAAATATATATATTTTAAATTGTTTTGTGTAGACACATTTATCCATATTTACTTTTTCTGGATTTTAAATCCCTATATCAAGGTTAAAGAAAAATTCACCCATATTTTCTCTTGTATTTGTACAGTTTAAATGTTCACATTTAGATCCCTGATTCATTTGGAGTTTATTTTTCTATACAGTATGCGATACTAATTTTATCTTTTTCCAGTGGCTACACAGTTTTCCTCATCTTTGCCTGAGCAATACCAGTGTAAGATACGCTACATTTCCATATGTACTTGGGTCTCTTTGGGGACTTTTTATTCTCTGCCACTGGCCTGTCTGTCTATTCCTGAGGTCAGTTCCGACTGTTTTAATAGAGGCTTTCTAGTATATTTCAGTGTCTACCAGAGCATTTCTCTTCACAGTTGTTATTTTAATTGCTTTCCTGGCTTCTTCTGCATGTTCACTTTTCCATATTCATGTTAATAACAACTCATCCTTGATAGTTAATCTTATGTGATACCAAATTAAGGAAGCAATTCAGGGACCCAGAGACACATTCCCATTAACAATTAATTATTGAGTCAATGGGAGGTCATCCAGAGACCTGGGCCGCAGAAGATTGAGGACCAAGACCAGTGGCCCAGATGGGGTGAGGAAAATTATAGAAATTGGAGGCAAACCCCAGGTAAGTACCATATCTGGAGTCACCATTGGGTAGAACATTAAGATAAGAAGGTGAGAAGTGGTAGCCATGCCAAGAAGAGATGGAGGAACCGTAGCTTTAAACCATGGTGGGAAAGGGCCAGCAAAGCTGATACAGGAGTCCATGGGTCCGAAGTCCTCAGGTGAAGTAAATTTGTATTATTCAGTAAAAAGAAGAAATTCCCAGCCCTCTGTTCAAATAGTCAACAATATGGCTTTCAAGAGTGTTAAGTGTATTTATGCTTTACACATCTCTGAAGTAAGATTTACTTTATTTTATCCCTAAAAAAAAATCTAAGTTTTTTTTTTGGAGGGTTCAATAATTTGAAGCTAAAAAATTTAAAAGCATTTCAAACAACCCCTTTACCTCTCCTGCCCACGCATTTACCAAAATAAATAAGGCCACCCTGCAAGTCCCTCTGATTTGCATGGCAGTGAGATCTGATGCAAATTCGCACATTTTGGGCTATTTCAGGGTTTGTGGAAATGGCAAAGGGTTCCTTTCTTTAAATAGTCCTGGGCATGATACCCTTGTCCAGGGTATTTTGAAAGTACTGTTACTGCAAAGTAAAAATATTTGAGGAACTAAAATGCTAATGATAAAATAAAAATGTGGGGTGGTATCAGGTTTGGTTTTTGCTATAAGAAAATAGCCCAGTCTTGAGTGGAGAGTCAGAACTTGTGGCCTGGCTGTCAGCTGTGGCTCCCACCTCACTCCCATCCTGCTTCCTGCCATAGAGAGCTGCACCGTTCCTAACCCTCACACACCTCACACACACACTTCACTTCTTCCTCCCTCCAACCCCCACTGCTCCACAAAGAAAGCAGGATTGGACGCCCCTTTGCACCTCTCTGAGTTCTTTAAGAGCATATAAAAGGTACATGTCACACTCAAGGGCTTTGTATGTTTAGTATGGCTTAGTATGTGTAGTGTTTATACAGAATCCAGCACAGCATCTGTTCATAAACAGGTAGTGTATGATAACCCGTGGTTCATCTCACCTGGTGAGAAGACTGTGAGAAGCACCGTTTGTCATGGCTTCACCCTTTCCTCATCCCCATGCACCACCTCATCCTGCTCTACTGCCCAGAGCAGCCAAGGTCCCCATTCTGTGTTCCAGGTCACAGACACTGTTTGGTTAATGAGGATTGATAATGACACATGAACTATTAGAGGGAATTGGAGGAAAGAGAGAGGGAATCCATAGGTACAGAGCACCAGTTTTGTCCAAGGCAAAAGTGCTTTAAATACCGTGTTTCATGTAATTATCATAGCTCTCTATGAACTGGTCATTTTTATCCTCATTTTTCACTGAGTCATTTGTGAATCAGGAATTTTCTCACCACTCCCTGACCCAGAGGCTGTGCTGAATTATGACAAGTTTGATTTACTGGACAGTGCATAGTAAGTGCTCAAGAATCTTTGGTTATTTGTAGCTTAATCATGAACTTTCAAAGATTCAAAGCTTGACCTCCACATAATCATTTTCAAAGTTTCAGGCACCGGCAGGGATATTTTGGTGGATTAGCCCAGTTACACAGTGTAGAAAGAAGACTGCCTTGTCTGACCCTAAGTAAGGTTTCTCTGACTTCTCTGATTTTGTTTCTTCTCTTTTCTGTGCCTTTGGCTGACCCCAAATTTAGAAAACCTCATAATATAATTTGGCCCTCTAGATTTTCTGAAAGTAAGTCTGTCCCTAATGACTGAGTTTACTCTACAGTGCCAAAATGCCAGTGAAGTCTGACCTCAAAAGTACTAGTGTGCTTCTCCCCCATTGAGAATGTCATTCACATTCCCTTTAAGGATTATTCCCAGCCCAAGGGGCTGCTTCTGAATGCAGCCAGACGCAAACGATGATCAGTCAATATATGTAAATCTGCTTGATCTCACTAATCATCAGAGAAATGCTGATTAAATGTAAGAGACACCATTTTAAGAAATCCAACAGATCACTCCATATTCAAAAGATGGATACTATCTGCAAGTCAGCTTGGATGTAGGAAAACTCTCCTATATTTTGACGGAAATGAATATTGATGGACATCTTTAGATACCCAATTATCAGGGTTGATCAAAATTTGAAATGTGCATATTTGTTAGTTTACTTTTAGTTGTTTTCTGTCATTCTCTAATCACTTTTTTGAATTTTTTCTCCTTTTTTCTTCTTCTTTCCTTGTTTTTTTCTAGAAATCTAACTGGCTAAAATGTCTTTCCTTGCAATGCACGTCCTTCACCTGCTTTCACTTGTGCTCAGTTTATTCCTGCTTGCTTAATTTGAGAGAGGGAAGCACATATAACCAGGTTGTTTTTTATTTAAGGGAATTTCCTGAGAGCTGCCCTCATTCTTCAGGCCCAAAAATAAATGCGAGATGTGTCTTCAAGGAAAGGAATTAGCAGCTGTGGTGAGATGCCTCCAGCAGAGGCTGACTCTGCCATTCTGGGGATGTGGAACCGGGTCGCCACATGGATAGTTCACTTCTTCATCCACGACCTGCCCAGCTCCTGGATCTCCTCTCCCTAAAAGACACAGAGCTGCCGTTAGCCCACTGGAGGCCTAGTGTGAATTACATGGCCTCAACTTTGGATGAAAGCAACCCTCTGGCCAGTGCTTCGTGAGCAGATGAGTGTCTCTGTGTGATTTGTCTTAGCTTTGTATAGAAACCATGGCAGGGGCTCGATTCCAGCCTGTTTTATTCACCCTCTAGGCCAGGCATGCTTTAGCAGGGTACCACCTGTGCAACCTTACCTGGGGGCCCTGAAAGGATGCTGGTTTGTCTTGCAGAGCCAACGGGAAATTGGCACTTTGCCTGAGCTGTAATGTGGTCCTCAGCCTCCTTGCCCACCTGAGACCAGGTTTTAGTATTTTTGGTAGAAATGTTCAGTAGTTTTGTTACGGGCATGGTCATTTCTTTGTTTCATTAAAGACAGAGTTTCCTCCCATGAGTTCTAAGAGAGTGGAGTGAAGTAAAATCCCTGTTTCCTCTAATACGTTTAGCCCGAAGCTTGATTTCAGAAACATAACATTGTAACATATTTGAAATTGTCTTTCATTTTACACTTTTTTTGGATGCCTGCATACTCATAACTGGCTTCTGTCAGTCACACTCACTTATTGCAGAGAAAATGCACTTAGAGTTCTAGTTACATGGTATTGTTCAAAAACTTTGAACAATTATTTTTTTCTTGACTTTTGTGCCATTCAAATGTCTCCTCATCATCTTTGGTTCCTATACTGTCTTCAATGTTCTTATGCAGTTTTCCCAAGAATGCAGCTGTCTGGGGAGGTATACAAAAGGGTTTGACATTTTGATTATGGCATATTTCACTTATTTTCAGTACACAAACCCCACGTTACTTACTTTCAGAATTCCAGTGGACTGTGATGACAATTTTAGCTAAACTATCTGCCGGTGGCAGGCTTGGTGGAGTGGTTTGAGTTAGGCCGCGGCTATTTGTGTGTCTACCTAACGGGAGAAGAAAAAGAAACAGCTATTTGATAAGGAAAAGCCAATTATGTTGAGCATTTTATTTTTCTGGTTGTTTTTACTTTAGATTTTATTGGGCTGTTCACTCCAGGAAGAAAAAGACCAGCTTATATTTGGCCACATAGGTAAAAAGTGGAATATGGAATTGACATTAATTGGTGCCATTTTTTTCCTGATTCATTCTGTTCTCTTACAGATTTCCACCCTGGGCAGCTGGTTTTGTTTGTGGGCAACCACTAGTGAGGAGAGCTCTTCAGCCCTTTCCTCCCTCAAGTCTGTGTTTTTGACATTACAGCAGACTCAGTTTCTGTGTTCGTGACTCTCCTGTAAGACCACCCCAGCAGACCAGGATGGAGGCTCCTTCTCTTGTGGAAAGCAACTTCTCCTACATACTTAGATTTTTCTGACTCATATTTCTGGATTTGAACAACAGCCTTATTTGTAAATAGCTTCAAAAGAACACCTGAGTGTCCCCAGGATCATACTGAGCCATTATTTCCTATTTTGTAACTTTGGTGGGGGGAACAACTTTTTCCTCAGGAGAGAGTCTTTTCTTTTTTTTTTTTTTTTTGCTTTTAAATCATATTATCTCAGTTCCAAGTAAATTTTTATGAGAAGCCATAAAAATATATTGGGAGGAGAGGGGTAAAGACAGCAGAAAAGTAATGCATGCTTAATATAACTAAGTTGACTGAAAATCAAAAATAAAATTCTAAGCCCCTCAACCATCTGAATGGACCCCTCCTCTCATTTTACACTTTGGAACGCCCTCTCAGCCAAGGGCATTCCAAAGTCAACCTGAAAAACTAGGCCGTGATGGGAAGTGGGATTTGGATATGCCTCATTATACACACCTCTCTTTTGGAATTCGGGTACAGCTGACTAGCATTAACATCAACACAGAGACGTCAAGACCAATAGAACAGACTTAAGTCTGATAACAAATATTTACAATCTGGCCAGGCACAGTGGCTCACGCCTGTATTCCCAGCACCTTGGGATGCCAAGGCAGGTGGATCATCTAAGGTCAGAAGTTAGAGACCAGCCTGGCCAACATGACAAAACTGTCTCTACTAAAAATACAAAAATTAGCTGGGTGTGGTGGCAGGCACCTGTATTCCCAGCTACTCGGGAGGTTGAGGCAGGAGAATCATTTGAACCAGGGAGGTGGAGGTTACAATGACCCGAGATCACACCACTGCACTCCAGCCCGAGTGAGCAACAAGAGTGAAACTTCATCAAAAAGAAAGAAAGAAAGATTGATTTATAATCTATTCTCTTTGAAGCCTGCTACCTGGAGGCTTCATCTGCACTATAAAACCTTGGTCTCCACAACCCCTTATCATAACCCAGACATTCCTTTCTGTTGATTTCAGGTCTTTAAATAATAACTCTTTCAACCAGTTGTCAATCAGAAAATCTTTGAATTTGCCTGTGGGTTGGAAATCCCCCCTTCCCCCAGCTTTCCAGTTGTCCTGCATTTTTGGACCATGCCAGTGAACATCTTATGTACTGATTGATGTCTTATGTCTCCCTAAAATGGTATAAAGCCAAGCTATGGCCTGGCCACCTTGGGCACGTGTTCTCCGGACTTCCTGGGGCTGTGTCACAGGCCACTGGTCACTCATATTGAGAGCAGAATAAATCTCTTCAAATATTTTAGAGTACTCTTTTGTCAACCTGACAATGGCTTAGTCTAACCAGCATGTTCTAGGACACTGTAAAATTAAAAAAAAAAAAAAAATCCAAGTACCAAACAAATCAGTTTTCAAGGGGAGCAAGTTGAGAGTGATGGGTACAGAAGGTGGCTGGTTTAGGTAGAAATCAGTCACCCCCGTTAGGGTTTTGCTGAATATTGTAGATAGGGCTAGGATTGCAGTGAGCAACATTACAAAAATGCTTAAGGCCTAGATTGTTTGGAATTTGCATTCAGGTGTAATTGAAGCTAAGATGTTTTCCAAAACTGTTAACATTTCTTGGCTTAAAAATTGGGGAGCTAGCACACTGGACTGTCTGGGGCTGGCTGTACAGGGAAGGCTGAAGAGCCTCAGAAACACCAGAATCATTTGAAGCCCCTGGGTTTTACATAGCTGAGGAGTTTTACTTGTTCATTTATGTGTTTACACCCTTGAAACAATACAATCTTAACAGTAATTGCCATGTTAAGTGGTAGCCATGCCAGTCTTGCTAAGATATATCACCATTCTCTGTTTCTTTAAAGCATGATGAACAAAAGAAAACCTTTGCTGGATATTTAAGTCAGGGATAGCTTTAAAAATCTCCATGGCTGCCATGCGCTGTTGGAGTTTGCTCCTGAGCCTGTGGAGGTTTGTAAGTCAGCCTGGAAACGCTCCTTTTAAAACTCTGCCTGTTTTTTGTGCTTTGTTTGTGTTGTTTCTTTTCTGGCTGTGTGTGGGGCCTTCTCGGTGCTCTGAGGGTCTGGCCTATGGTTCCTGGCCCATAGAAACTCCTCTTCTTTTTATGTCTTGGCAGCTCTCAGGCTCCTGGAAGATTGCAAACCCTGCGAACAAGCTTGTTAAGGTTTTAAACAGGAATCAGAGACATCAGCAAAGGCCAAATGGGACATGCTACAATCTTTAGCGTGGACCACAAGGAGCTATTTTTTCACTATAGGTGCCTTTTTTGCTTACTTTCTGATGTCTGGCTTTGTTTTATGGGGATGAGGGTTTGGGATAGTATAATTTACGATCAACTAGAAATCACTGTAATTTCAAATATGGTAAAAGCAATATTGCATTTTTTTATTCATAGCTTGTGTTATATTCTGTTCACAGCAATGGAGAGCTCCCTTTACTGCTATGATGCCAAGGGGTTGGGCATTAGGAAAACTGTGGCCAAGTTCTGTGGGTGGGGAAATCTAAAGCAGCCACTTCAGATAGCTTTAGGTTGGGAGAACTTGGTAGACGGAAATGTGACTTCCTGTCCTGGTTTTGTTGCTGCCTCCAAAAAATTACCCATTTACTCTAGATCTGTTTTCTAAATTGTACGTTGAAAGATTTAGAAGAGAAAATAAGATACTTCTAGCTTAACATTTTGAGTTGTGTGTGTTTCTACTTAAAGTCCTTTAAAATACAGGACTCCTGACACATGGCCAAATGGTAAATACCAGATCGAGCGCCATCCTGAGTTCGGATATCAGGACAAGAGCAAGAGAAAAGTTACCTGGTTCTCTCTCATCAAGTCTGACTTGACAGAACAAGGCAGGCAAGGTTAGAGATGAGCACCACCTTCCCGGCACAGTCACCTTTCCATCTGCATCCATGAGACAATGGAGGATGAAGTGGCTTCTCTGTTGGGGCCCAGAATCCATCAGAATTGATGAATAAGAATCATTATGACACACTCCTGGCTTCGGCTGGTATTTGTTGTGCTGCCTGAATTTTATAATTCTCTTTCTGGTCTTAAAAACGTTAGATCTCATTCTGTGTGTTCCACGTTTAATAATTTTCTGTCCCCTTGAGACTTTGCCTTCTGCATGCTGAGTGTGAAGGGCTATCTCATTCTGAAAATTTCTAGCAGCTTTTGTGTTTAGCAAAACTGCAAAATTCGTAAATTGTACAAGGAAGTTAGGAGGGGCGAGGAAGCACATTTCACTTTCAACATATTGTCAGAAATGAGTGAGCTGCAGTCTGGAGACAAAATCTTGGCCCTGAAATGATGACTTGATACCCATAATTCTGATCTGTCACAGTGATGAGACCAGGCAGATTGGTTCTTCCCGAGGGTGCGGGGGCCTCCTGAGGATGGTGGCTGGTTTGGAAGAAGAGCTGAGATTTTCCTCTCTCCCTTTCAGTCTGTATTTGTACATGCTCGCCAGAAACAGTGTCTTAGAAGAGCCACTGAGAACACCTCATGCAATATGCAGAATGCATTGTAGTTTAAATTTAGATGTAATTCACGACCACACACATGCTTAGGAAATGTTATTTAGCTATTCGTGGCACAGTATGTATACTTAGGAAAATACATGTGTGGATGGGTTTAAAGTCTGGTAAGATTAACAAATTCCTATATGGATCTGTCTGCCTTATAAATCTCAGGCACCTGGCTGGTTTCTAGTCAGTTGTCATCCATTCACTAATATCATAGGTGTTCAGAGAGATTCTAGGATTACTCACCAGGGTCTAATTCATCAGTGTGTCTCCATGTTGAATTGTAAGCTTACTCAACCTACAGTCCTACCTTGCTTTCCTATTATAGATAACAATCAAGTCCAGTTCCTTGCTATCAGTTACAAGGGACCCTATGATCTGGCCCCTGCCTATCCCTCCAGTGTCCACTCCAACACTTCTCCCTTCCGATCACTCTCCTTCTCAGCCACACTGGCCTTCTTTCTGTTCTTAGAACACACCAATCTCATTTCCTCAGGGCCTCTGCTGTTGCTGTTCCCTCGGCCTGGAATGCACATCTCACTCGGCAAGGTTGGCTGCTTTTGTAATTTAGGTCTCTGCTCAAGTTTCGCGACTTCGGGAGGGTCTTTTCTAACTCCCCTGTTGAACGTGACTCCCTTCCCACCACTTCATCTCACACACATTTTATTTTTCTCTAAGCACTCATCACTCTCAGAACTGATCTTTGTTTCACTAACCTCCTATTTGTCTGTTTCCTGAGCAGGAATGCAAGCTCCATGGCAGTAGGGACATTGCCAGTGTTTTTCAGGTACCTGGCACAGGGCGGTGGCCGAGTCCACATTTGTGGTTCCTAAGGCCATTCATACCACTGGCTCTTGGAGAGATGAGAAAGTAAAACTCTTTACCCCATGGAATTTTCCACATCTGCTTGCTTGTTCTATCCTTGTCCCATTGTGACCCACTCTCTCCGTCTGGATGGTGAATGCGAATGGTCTCTCCTAAAGCCTGATTAAGAAGCTGCCTGCCTGAGGAAGCCCTTCCCAGGAGCCTCCCCTCCTGCCTCCCTTCACGCCTCTCCCCTGCATGCCTTCTACACTCTGAGAGCATCCCAGCTTATATTTGGCTGACATTCTTTTCTAGAGAAGCTACTTTTTCTTTTGGTGCATTGGTAGGGAGGAGGGGGATAGGCAGGGATACTTTTCTTCTTTTTTCTTTCTTTCTTTCTTTTTTTTCGAGACATTGTCTGCCTCTATTGCCCTGGCTAGAGTGCAGTGGCACGATCTCGGCTCACTGCAACCTCTGTCTCCCAGGTTCAATTAATTCTCCTGACTCAGCCTCTCAAGTAGCTGGGATTACAGGTGCATGCCAGCATGCTTGGATAATTTTTGTAGAGATGGGGTTTCACCATGTTGGCCAAGCTGGTCTTGAATTCCTGACGTCAGGTGATCCGCCCGCCTCAGCCTCCCAAAGTGTTGGGATTACAGACGTGAGGCATCGTGCGTGACCTTTTTTTTCCTTTCTTAACTGATATAAGAAGCCACCTGTGTGTCTTCTATTAAGTGCCATGAGACTGCCATGATCTTCAGAAAGTAATTTGTTTCCTGAGAAAAGCAACAAAGGAATGTTCGTTTACTGCCTAAATTTTAAAATGCCCAATAAGAGTGTATCCACTCAGAATAGCTTGTCCTCTCCAGTGATGACAGCATGCAATTCCATGGTTTTCAATGAAGTCACTGACTATTGTGAATCCCAGAGCTGGAAGGGCTGCATAGGTCTTCTCTGCCAAACTCCCACCGCAGGCAAGACCCTGCGAAGCCTTTCAGCACAGTGGCAGAATTATAGAATAGAATAATAGGGTTAGTCATTTCATGCTTTTTCCTGCCTTAAGCAGGAACAAAGCTAAACCACCCTAAGCAAATAGAGAGCTTTCACACCATCCCCGCAGATTCGCTCTTTGCAGGATCCTCTCTTTGGTGTTTCCAAAGGCAAAACCGTGGTGTTGAGGTGAAACTAACAACACAGGAAGTCGGTGGGGGTGGGGGTAGGGGTGGGGGTGGGGGTGGGGGTGGGGGTGGCCAAGCCAACCTAGATGCTCAGTTCCCAGTTCCAGGATTCCAGGCTCTTAGACCAGACCACATTCCTGCTGTTTCCATGGGACCCAAATGTTTGTGTGGGTGTAGTAATTTCCAGGAGGAGCTGATTACAAGGCAGCTGCCTCACCTCTACTGGTGCCAGGAAAATGAACCCAGTGACCTCAGGCAGCAGGCATTTCCCCACAACCTCTACCTGATGTTCTGAACCTTGAGGTTTCACAACTCAACCTGACTCAGTGTGGGTGTTCTTTAATTATACCATAAAACAGGGCTACAAAATTTGCCATGTTCACACCTGTAGGATGTTAAGCTACAAAAAGCAGGAAAAGCAAAAAGAGTAGAGGCCAACGAAACCCTGTAAATCATGTTCATTTCCCACCACCCCTGTGTCTGATGCTCAGGCGGTTCCTTTCTTCTGTCAATTTCTCCTCTGTGAGTCCCTGCCGCTCAAGCAAAAACAAGCGAGGAAAGAAACCAAAGAGCGTGATCCAGGAGAAACATTTTCTGAGAGACTGGGAGACCTCAGACCCAACGCAGGCCTGCTGTGTTGGTCCCACTGGGGTCCCCTACTTCTACCCTGTGGGAGAATACACTGCGCACAGGCCAGCAGTTTGCATCTAGGCTGAGCGAGTCCACGCCCGGGCTGGTGGTTCTATGTATGTGTGTGCGTGTGTGTGTGTGTGAGCAGAGAGGAGGCTGTGGGACAGAGAAGCTGTGAAAAGGCTTAAAATTTAACTTCCAAAGAGGATGTTTTTGTTCCAGAGAGTCCCTGCTAAAGAATCCTAGGACAAAACTAGGGACATATGCATCCTTTTGTCAAAAGGTGTTGCCAAGAAACACGTCAAATGCTTGTACTTTTCGTTCAAACTCAGTTAAGTCACAGTTAATGCACTCGTCAAGACTGTTAAATAAAGATTCCAGTCAGAACAGAAATACCTAGAGCTGCATAAGAAATCTGCCAGTGCAGACTGTCACTGGCTTTGAGATGCCTGGCTCTGCTGATGTCACTGTGTCCCGAGTTTCTCTCTGTGCTTGTTATTACCCATGTTTACACTGCTTCTCCGTTCCCACCCCAAGTAGTCATCTAATTTGAACAACCTCTCCTATATCTCTTTCTTCCAAACAACAAAAGAACAGGAGGTGTTGCCAGTGGCCTCTGATGGAGAGTCAGGGATTCGTGGCTGTGACATCTAAATAGCCACACTGCACAACAGAGCCAAGGTTGTTCCTGCTTTGCTAAGTGACAGGTTAAGAAGGGCACACAAATGACTTTCTCTGAGCTTCCAGCTGTTCTGCACTTTCATGCATTTTGGGCCAGATTACTCAGAATTATTAAGATTTTATAGCACATTAGAAAAGTGATTGCCAGGTTGTTTTCTAAAGCCTGAGTTTTCCTGCATTTTATATCCAGCTCAGCTTTTACCTGGTAGCATAGAATTTTCCTGGTTTTCCCACTTAAGAGGAGGAGTAAAAGAAATGGGCCTTTAGAGGCATTTTTAACAATTTAGAAATGAACACAACTGCTTTTTCTGTCTCTTGGCTGGTTTGACAAAGAACAGGGTTTCTCATTCTAAGATGGGGAGTTCCAGAGGGATCAGGACCTCTGCAACTCTGGATGTCCTCAGCTGGGTTTTACAGGCAACCCAGGTCAGGGTGGGATGGACGGCTAAGCTTCAGCTTAAATTACATGTCGTAGTGGCAGGTGGTGTGGGAACTCAAGGTGTGCTTAGAACAACCTCTGGAATGGAACATGTGGGGTTCCAGTTCCAGCTCCTCCATTTACTGGTTGTGTGACCTTGGTCAATAATCTAATGTCATTATGTATCATAATGATAAATGGCATCAGTCCATGATCAAGAGTAGCTACCTCATAGAATTATTGGAAGGGTTAAAGGAGCTTATTTACTTGGGTTATTATTCTGGTGTATAGTAATTGTAGGGCAAAGAGAAGAGATTTGTTAAGCACTGAGAGATTGGGAGGTGAAAAGGTTAAAAAAATCTAAAAGCTATTGGAAGAGGGCAGTACATTTGCGGAATTGACATTTCATTTTTTATTTTACAAAAGTTCTTTGGGGTTCTTGTAAATGTGGGTGTGTCCCACCTTCTCTGCCACCTGACACTTAGGCTAGATCAATACAGCTTCCCCAAGGACCGTATTGTGTTGTCTCAAAGTTGGTTAGATTGGGGTCACATTCATCATATTTAAAATGAACGTGGCCCATTTTCGAGCTCTTGGATTATACTTAACTATTTTAAAAGACTAGAGAAATTTCTTACAGAAACTACCTTGGTGAATTCTGGAATTACAGAAATTTTTTCCCAAAATGCATCCAAAGAGCCAATGATTAATTTTACTACAAATCATTGGAACAAATGGTTACACCTCATCTCAAATGGAGAAAGGTCCCTTTTTTGACCAAGAAGAAGGAATTTCTTTTTCTCACTTCTTTCTTCAGCTCTCAATGAAACTCCAAACCAAAATTGTTTAAATTCTCAAATATCCTTCACAGAGCGATCCCCTAATGCTGTGATCGGCCGTGCTGCCATGTTCAAACACAGTACAGTGCTTTTCGTTCATCTATTATCAAGCTTTTTTTAAATTTAGTTCCTTTCAAGAAAATGGAAATTCAGTGGGGAGAAAAGTACCTGCATACTAATTCTCCCCGTGTCTCAGGTCTGCAGGGATGCAAACTTCAAAGAAGCTTCCACTCCATGGGGCGGAGGTGTCTCATCTTTATCAGCTTCTAGGAGGGAGTCTCAGACCAGTGGAGCCGGTGCGTGGGATAGGCAAGTCTTGCCTGGCCCTGGGATCAGGGGAGTGGCCTCAGAGGCCAGTGCTTCATGCCTACATCACCATATGCCATGTGGCAGACCTGGGTCAGGGGACCATGGCCCCTGCCCCAATATTCTTTCCCCAAATCCTCCTCCTCTTCTTTCCCTCACCTGGCCTGCCTTCTGCCTCCCTGGCCTGGCTCTTTCTGCCCAGTGGGGACTTTTCTCTCCATACTTAAGGAGCGCACCAGGCACAGTGTTGGGGGTGAACTCAGGACAGACTTATTACCATAATTCTGAATTTCCTAGGTTTGTCAGTGTAAGCCAGATGCTTAATGCTATTTTAATGCAGTTGTTTTGCGTGTGAATAATATGCCCATTTTGCCAAACCTCAAGCCCTGGAACTAAGATCTCATAAAAATGCCTAGAGTCCAAAGCTAATAGCTGTTATTCAGCTATTACAGGGTAAGGCCTAAAATGTTTCAGATTGATGTTCTCACCAGGGTGGCGAGTGACATGCACCTTCTGAGAGGTGGCTGAGGCTCTAGATGCTTGAGGAGTAGGAAGAGCTGTGGCCCATCAGGCCATTCCGGTTTGCCCCTCCATGTGGAGGTCTTTGGCATAGAGATTTAAAGTTTATTCTCTCTCCATTCCCTAGAGACAGCTTCCCTTTTTGTGGTCCTCTACTCAGTGAATACCCCTCACCTCCAACCCAAGCTGAACATTTTGGAAGTCATCTTTGACACTTCTCCCCATCCCCCAGTCTGCATCCCTGCACCATTTTCATCATACGTATCTAATCATCACCAACAGTCATTCAACAAGCATTTATCAAGGCCCTATGATGTGCCAGGTACTCTTGCAAGTGTGACAGTAAAATCACCACCTACTCATAAGAGGCAGTGTAGGATCATAGTGAAGAGTATGAACTGTGGCCCAGAGCAGTGGCTCATGCCTGTAATCTCAACATTTTGGGAGGCAGAGGTGGGAGGATGGCTTGAGCCTGGGAGCTCCAGATCACCCTGAACGACATAGGGAGACTCTCTATCTCTACAAAAATTTTCTTAAAAATTTGCTGGCCATGATGGCATAGGCCTATATCCCAGCTACTAGAGAGTCTGAGATGGGAGGACCACTTGGGCCCAGGAGGTTGAGGCTGCAGTGAGCCACGATCATGCCACTGCATTCCAGCCTAGGCAACAGAGTGAAACCCTGTCTCAAAAAAAACCAAAAAACCAAAAAAAAAAAAAGGATTAACTGCGAAGCCAGACAGCTAGGTTCACATCCCGGCACCGTCACCTGTTAACTCTGTGACCTTGGGCAAGGTCTTCCTCCCATTGTACGATGGATTAATAACAGCGCCTCCTTCACAGTTACTTTCTGGCACATAATGAATTAACATTTCTAATGCACTCAGTGCCTAGCATGTGGTAAGTACCATGCAAGTATTTGAAAAATAAAAAAGAGGAGAGAGGGCACGCGTATCAAACTGGCACACAGACATGGAAATTGGCTGCCTGGAGAGGCCCTGGGAGCTCTGACATGCCTGGGCTGGGATCTGCAGGACCAATGGACAGCAAAATCCCATGAGCTCCATCTCCTGCAATTCTTGTAGCTCAGGCCACTGCCGTCTCTCACCTGGAGCACAGAGGCGTCTCTCTAAGTGGTCTTCCTCCTTCTCCTCTCCAGGCTCAGCCAGCGGGGCTTTTCTAAAATGTAATCTGCTCATGTCATTTCCTAAATGACATTCTTCAGTGCCTCCCGAGGGCCCGCAGGTTTATGCCATACTCCTCTGTGGGCTTACAGAGTCCGCATCATTCTTCTTCCAGTGTCTCTCTATGGCTCTTTTCCTCCTCTCCTTAATGTCTGGGACACACTTGCACATGGCTGCACTTCAACCCCACAGAATTGCTGTCTCTTCACCCCACATGCCACGGTCTCTCTCCCCACTGGCTTTGGCACTTTTAGTTGCCTCCACCTGGAATATCTATCTGCTCCACCCCACCTTTTCCCTGGTAAACTCCTATCTTTCTTTAGACTTCAGGCTTTTGACCTCACTTGCTCAGGGCAACCTCTCCTGGTCTCCACTGTGAGGTTGTTCGCTTCTCCTCTGTTCTCCCACGGTCCCTCTTAGGGCCCTGTCACAGCCTTGGTTACTTTTTTTGATTGTGTCATTTTTCTCTTTACTCTGAAATAACATGCTGGAGAGTAGCAACTGTCTTTCTTGTTCAAGAGTGTGTCTCTGGAGCTTGGCACAGTGCCTGGCATGCAGTAGGCTTACAGTACATATGTTATGGGTGGAATTGTGTCCCCCTAATACATTTATATGATGGAATCCCAATGCCCAGCACCTCAGAATGTGGCCTGATTTGGAAATATGGATGTTGCAGTTAGAGTTAGTTAAGATGAGGTCATTCTGGTTAGGGTAGGCCCTGATTGAATATGACTGGTGTTTATAAGAACACCATGTGAAAATAAAGACACATGCACAGAGGGAAGGTGATGTGAAGATATACTGGGAGGAGACAGCTGTGCTAGGCTGTTGAGCATTGCTATAAAGGAATGCCTGAGGCTGGGTAACTTACAAAGAAAACATTTAATTGGCTCATGGTTTTGTAGGCTATACAGGAAACAGCACCAGCATCTGCTCAGCTTCTGAGGAGGCCTCAGGAAGCTTCCAATCGTGGCAGAAGGTGACATGGGAGCAGGCATCTCACGTGGCAAAAGCAGGAGCAAGGGGGTGAGAAGTGCTATACAATTTTAAACAACCAGATCTCGTGAGACTTTACTCACTGTGGTGAGAACAGCACCAAACCATGAGGGATCCACTCCGTCCACCCCAGACAGCTCCCATAGGCCCACCTCCAAGACTGGGGATTACATTTCAATGTTAATTTGGGTGGGGACAAATATCCAAACTATATCCATAGCCATCTACAAGCCAAGGAGAGAGTCCTGGAATGGATCCTTCTCTCACAGCCCTCAGAAGAAACTATCCCTGCTGAGACCTTGATCTTGGACTGCTAGCCTCTAGAACTATGAAACAAATTTATATTGTTTAAGCCATCCAATATATGGAACTTCGTTATGGCAGTCCTAGCAACCTAATATTACGTGTCTCTTCAAAGACTGGATTTCCGACTCTTTTAAATGTGCTCCTATAAGCAAAGACTTAGCACATGCACAAATATACCCCAAACAGCTCCATATTCCACAAATAGATGGACCCGCAAGAATGGCAAGCGCAGGTGGCTCTTAGTCATCACGGCAAGCAGCCAGTTTTATCTTCCAAAGACCCCCTCTCCTGGGGTATTCCAGGAACTTCACCCGAGTGGGCAGGGGAGGTGCCCTCTCAGCGAGCCCCCACAGCAAGGGGAATGTGAGCTGGTGGGCCAGCAGGTGCTCATTTTGCCCTCCCAGCCAGAAGAAGCAACTGAGAAAAAGCCAGAAGGGATGGGGGTGGGACGGAGCAAAGATCAAGGAAGAAGAGAAATAGAAGCAGGAATGTGGAGCCAGTGTGTGTTCATTTGGCCTCCAGAGCCACACCACAGGATGTCAGGGCAGGCTGTACAGAAGCCAAGAGGTCGGGGGGAATTTCCACCCTTCTTTCAAAAAGTTCTCCTCCTCCATTTGATTGCAGCCTCTAATAAGCAATTCTTCCACATTTCTTCTGACTTCAGAAGTTCAGAGTATGTTGAGCTGAAGAAATACCAGGATCATAATTATGGTTATTATAGGGAGCTGTGTGCCCATCACCACAGCATCTGGCTGTAATCACATACTTAATGGAAGGCGAGATGATCTGTTGCTCATAATGGGCAGTTTCTGAGCCAGGCAGCCACCAAGCACCCACCCTCCCACTAGGAGGCCCAACAGAACAGATGTTTGTAGAAAGAAGAGATGCTTATGTCTGTCTGGAGGGCCAGTGACTTCAGAAACAGTGTCAGGGAAAGCAAGTCCCGTAACTGGGTCATGGTGCATGTATGGCTCTGACCAGCCAGGAAGGTTGAGAAGCGGGCTTTCCCTCCACTCTGGGTGGCAGGGAAGGGGTGGAGTGGGGCAGATCTCATCGTCGCTTCACAGATGGTGAAGTGGAAAGCTGCAGCCGTGGGACATGAACCAACATTTATTCCCATTAACACTAAGTACCTGGCCTCAGTCTCCAGCAACTGAGATGCCCAAAGCACTGAAAGGGCAGAGTGAAAATCCCTCTAGTCAAACAATTCCTTTGAACATAGTTAGCTTAGTCTGCTCAAGCTGCCATAACAAAATACCGTAGATTGGGTGTTTTAAGGAGCAGAAATGGATTTATCACAATTCTGGAGGCTGAGGAGTCCAAGGTCAAGGTGCCAGCAGATGTGGTGAGGACCCCTTTCCTGTCTTGCAGATGACCACCTGCAGCGTCTTCTGCTGTGTTTTCACATGGCAGAGAGAGGAGGCTCTGGTGTCCCTTCCTTTTATAGGAGCACTAATATCATCGTAGGAGCTCCACTTTTTCTTGACCATTCTAACCTAATCACTCCCACAGGCCCCACCTCCTAATATCATCATGCTGGGGATTATGGTTTTGACATATGAATTTTATGGGGACGCAAATGTTCGATGCACAATAATTAAACTTGTTCTGTATATTGTGTGTGGGTATGTGTGTGTGCCCATGCCATCAACTTTTTTCAGACCTCAGGTTGAAGAGCTGAGAAACCTAGTGCCTTATCAGGCTTCATTCCCTACAGACAGGGCCTCTGATCCCCTCAGCCCTCACTCTGTCTGAACCTACAGACCACAGTGCTTACCTTGTGCCCTGCACTTGCTGCACGAAGTCTTAACTACAGTAGAGTCTTAGCTCATTCATCAGTGAAGCCCTTTAGATTGGCACTATTAGAAACCCTGAAGCCATGTGATTCCACTGTGCCACATATTCCCGGTACTTTAGTCAACATCCTTAAACATAAAACACTAGAGTCAGCTACCTTCCCTTGGATGACCGTGCCACAGTTTCTATACTTCTCCCTTATTCCCATCTGCTGCTGCTGCTTGCCTTCTGTGGTTCCAATGAAAATAAACTTCCTTATTTCCTTAAGCAGTTTTATATCCAAAAATCTCCTGTGTGTCCCCAGAGGCATCTCAAACTCAGCATGGTCAACAGTTAATTTTTTTAAAATAAAATTTCTTTTAATAAGAATTTAGTTTTGCACATTAAAAAAATTGTAATTTTCAGGACATGTAAGAAAAACGTTTTTCTAATAACGAAATAAGTATATCTTTGGTACAGAAACACACTATTGTGATCCTTAACTGAATACATTAGTCAAGAGCTATGACCTCATACACTAAACAGAACTATTTGCCCATCCATCTGTCTTTTTTCATAACCCTATTGTGGGGACTTAGGATATAGTTCTGTACACATCTCCATATCTACAAAGAATTAAGATGCTGTATCAAAGATATCCAGAAGTCATATATGGTAGAGAACTAGTGGGCTTAATTGTTGACACATAACACAGACCACTAAAAAGCAACCTAAGATATAGGACGAGAAAAATAGAACACCATCACTAAGGTCAGATAATGGAAAAACAATCACATCATTTAAATTTGATGCATTGGAAACAAAGTCACTTCTTCAGAATTATTACATAAATAACTTGCAAAGCTCCAAAGGTAATAGCACAGAGCTATGAATTTGATAAGGCACTTTAAAGACAGCAATCAAACATATAAAAATATTGAAAGCAGTAACCATAGAAATAAACAGGGGAAATATGTATTAATATGTATTAATCTGTTCTTGTATTACTATAAGGAAATAGCTGAGACTGGGTGATTTATAAAGAGCAGAGGTTTCATTGGCTCAGGTTTCTGCAGGCTGTACAGGAAGCATGACGCTGCTTGGCTTTGATAGGGGGCCTCAGGAAACTTTCAATCATGGTGGAAAGCAAAAGGGAAACAGGCCTCTTCACAGGACCAGAGGAGAAGGAAGAGAGAGACAGGGGAGGTGCCACACACTTTTAAACAACCAGATCTGGTGAGAACTCACTCACTATATAGTACCATGCGGAAATGGTGCTAACCCATTCATGAAAACTCCACCCCCACGATCCAATCACCTCCTACCTGGCCCCACTTCCAACAATGAGGATTACAACTGAACATGAGATTTGGGTGGGAACACAGATCCAAGCCATGTCAAATATGCATTCCTTCCAGACAGGCTTTTATTTTCTGAAGTAAAGACTTTTTAAAAAATTGTCTAAGGGCAGAAAATATTTATCACATATATTTTAAAGCTACTATCAAGATTCAAGTCTCCATAAAAAAGAGAGTGTTTTCCTTCAAGGCAATGGATTTCTGATTTATACTTTTTTTAGAGAAATAATTGTAGTCTTTGTGCTAAATATAGGAAGAAAAATTAGGTATTCATTATGTTTGTCAACTCTTTTACTCAGCAAACATTGAGTGAGTGTTTTGTGACACTGTTTGAGGTGCTGAGGATAGGGAAGTAAATAAGACACAATAATTGATTCTAGAGAATTTAGCCTAATGGAGGTGGATCTACTGTTGGCAATCTTACAGTTACCTCCCTTGATCCATAAGATTAAGCTCTACCTCAAACTCTGTCATGCTCGACATCTTTTTGCAAAACAAATTGTTACTTGTAGCACTGTAGCACTATTAATATTAACTAGCTACTGATTAAATTTACTCTCAGAAAGGATTCTATGAAAATTTTGAGGTCAGAATGTATTTAAGGTTAAACAAGTACTGGTCAGCATCAAAAATAGCATCAGAATTCTGCTTTCTCAAAAGTCAAGAAAACCAAGAAAAAAAAATTCATTCTGAGTATATACAAAGCTGCTGGAAAGAGATCATCCTATACATGAGGGACATGTGCCAATATCATATATGAGGAAGTATGAATTATTGCACAGTCTTTATGAAACAACTCAGCATGCCAAATCAGCTGTCAGGTTTTGAAGAAGAAGCATAGCCCTCTTTCAAGAGATCCCACCATGTTTTCAGGAAACGTGCATTTTTTGTACGTTTGAAGGGCAAGCTCTTCCACTTGAACTGAAACTGCAAATGTGGCTTCAAGAAGTTTCTTTCACAGTGCTATTCTCAATAGCAAAGACATGGAATCAATCCAGATGCCCATCAATGGTGGACTGGATAAAGAAAATGTGGTACATATGTACCGTGGAATACTGTGCAGCCATAACAAGGAATGGGATCATGGCCTTTGCATCAACATGGATTATCCTAAGTCTATTATCCTATGTGAATTAAAGCAGAAACAGAAAACCATGTACCAGATGTTCTTACTTAGAAGTGGGAACTGAACATAGAGTACACATGTACACAAAGAAGGGAACAATAGACACTGGGGCCTATTTAAGGGTGAAGGTGTGTGGGAGGAGAGTGAGGACTGAAAAACTACCTATCAGGTATTATTCTGATTACCTGGATGGCAAAATTATCTTGGTGACACCAAACCCCCACAACATGCAATTTACTAAACAAACCAGAACATGGACCCCTTGAACCTAAAACAAAAGTTGAAAAGAAAAAAGTGTAGTTAATGAAAAGGCATCTCCAATCTGTAGCTCAAGTTCCTCCAGTGGATCCACCATTTGACTCCTGCCCCTGCTCAGAACTGGCCAGCCCAAACTCACAGGAACGCTCAGGAAAGATGCCAAAGAGAAGTCTGAAGATGAGGGAGAAAAAGGAGGCAGCAGGGGTGTTGCAGAAACTGCAACTCCTCAGAGTCAGCCACGGGAAAGGGCTAGAGTGGCGGAGTCCGACCAGAGCAGCCAAACCGACACCAACTGTCTTTCAACTACTTGCCAGAAGTGAACTTTTAATATCCCTTTGCCCACCCTACCACCTGTGAAACTATGTCTCTGCCGTTGGCTAGTTCAGTTGGTAACACCACCACCTACTCACCTACTTATCCTCCTCCCTCACTCAACATCCTACCTACCTATCAAGTCCTGCAGGGTTTACTCTCAAAATACTGCATATGTCGAAATATAAGGGAACCTGGCATTCAGAGTAGAGCCTTGTGGGGGGTTTGCTTTTTTCCAATTAGAAGATCCTCTCCATAAATCTCAACATTTTTTGAGGGGAGCTAATTTGATAGTCAAACGTCTACCTAGCTATATTTAAATGATTAATTTAGCTATACATGCATACTTAAAATAACATAAAACATAAGGTACTAATTTAGAATTTAATATCATCACTCACATTTCATCAAACAGTTCCATTTAAATTCTTCATGTGCAAATTTGACAGCAGGGGCTTTGTCATCTCTAGAACCTCCTGTAGAATTAATACTGTTTTCTAGAGCAAATCGTGGTCAATTCTGTGGTGTTTAAGACATCATATTTTTGGAGTCCAGATGTGATTGTGTCTCTGGAAATATTTTCAAAAGTCACAAGAACCCACAGAACAGCTGTTTTTTCAGCTGTAAACTTTAAGCCTCGCTATGTAATTAGTTATATCTTCCTTTTAAAGCCGTCTTTCAAACACTTGTCTGTAACACCATCCAACACTTGCACTGGTGAGGTCATAATCTTAGGGAAAATATTTCTTGAAGTCCTACTTTTTTCTTGTCAGTTTCCAAATGATGTGAGGAAGAATTTCCTATGTTCAGCATTCTTTTATATATCAAGCTAGGAAAAAACAGTAATTTGCTGCTAATTGAAGAGATCCTAAGAATCAATATTGAAGAGTTCAGGTCTTCCTTCATTCCCCTTAGAGCAGGCTTTCTAGAACCCTGACCCAGGGATGTTTAAGTATCAGAGGGAGCTCTCCCCTCAGATGAGCTGATTCACTGGGGTCCACGGTCCAGGCTCTAAGCTGGACTTCAGTTGAAATCACTATGTGAGCCTGGGCGCGGTCAGCGGTTCATGCCTGTAATCCCAGGATTTTGGGAGCCGAGACAGGGAGATCACGAGGTCAGCCTGGCGACAGAGCAAGACTCCATTTCAAAAAAAAAAAAATTGTTATGTGCCAGAAATGTCTCACCCCAGCTCTAGCCTGGCTGGACTGTGCTTCCCTCCAAAAGGGGCTTCCTGTCTTGAGACCTTGGCTTGCTCCTCTTCCTCCTGCTAGATACTGTTCTCTCTCACTCTCCTTGTTTCCATATTTCAACCCGCTTGTTCATTGCAGTTCAGCTTCTAAAATGATCCCAAATCCTGGTTAGCCATTTCACACTTTGAATGAGGAGATATGAATAATTCAGCCCAGTCCATCACTATCGTAAAGCAGCTGAAGATCAAGTTCCATCAAGGTGGAGCCAACAACATCTTTCTTTACATTTTCAGAGGAAAGCAAGCATATCTTTAGAATTGTGATGAAATCTGCCATGTAGGCCTCTGAACATGCTCTTGTGTATTTTCTGTGGCCCATTATGGTAATTTCTTCTCCTCTTTACCTTTTTTTGTAACTGGGTGATTATACTGCCAGTCCCTGGGTACTATAATTTGCATTGCAATATGAGGCTTCCATTTAATGCTTGCAAATTATGGGCCCAGGGCTGAAGCTCTAATGTGGGAGTTGCTTCCACATAAGTCAGAAGAAGTTTACATATACATGAGTGTGGCTCTGGGAATAAAGAACTTCTTTTCATAATCACAATTTAATATTTAAAAATAAAGTCTCAGTTAACAGAAAAATAATAGGAGCAGGCTTACCATAAAAGACAGAGGAGAACTGAAATGAAGTGCTCTCATAAACGTTTCATAAAATACAACCACACACGTATCACACACTTGGGAGCAATGCCATAAAAGTTCTTCGCAGGAAGAGGCAATGTTCTTTCCATCACCCTTCCATTTCAGCAAGGATTTGTTCTGAATTCTGAAGTCCCTACAGGTGAGTGCTCACAGGCATTGCAGCATTTCAAAGAAAAGAAGTTACTATCGCTGGGCTGGGAAGATGGGGAAAGAGAAATGAGCTTTATCCAGGGAAATCACAGGTGATTGCTATCAGAGGACAAGGATTTTCATATAGATGTGTTCTCTTTCAGGTTTTTCTAGAAGACATAGTTTTTTTTGTGATCCCAAATTCAGGGGAAAGCATGGTGTTTTAAAGGAGGACAATTTTCCTAGAGGTAAGAAGACTTGGGTTCAGTCTCATTTCACCTCCTAACTACCAAGTAATCCCTTAGTAAGACCTTGGCTTTGTTATATTTTTTATGGAGATTGAATATGTTGAATAATTTAGAATATCTTGAACATTTAATATTCTAGTCTGGCTGCGAGTGCTCACTGGTGTGTGAAGACTAGTGTAGCAGGTTCATCGTCTATAGCCACCAAGGCAAATTCTTCACCTAGTGTGTTATTCCAGCATGGAGCTATATAAAGGAATTAGTGGGACACCAGATCCGAAGCCTGGTAGTTGGCTTGTCTCTGATTTGTTGGTCTGCAAAATGCTTTCTATTCTGTGCAACAATCTTCCATGGAGTTAATTTTCTGTGGAAGATGTGCACACAGGGGTGTGTGTGTGTGTAGAGAGAGAGAGACAGAGACAAAGACACACACACACACACAGAGAGAGAGAGAGAGAGAGAGAGCCAGAGCTAAGTATGCTCTGAGAAGTACAAAGTTAAAATACATGGAATTAACAAAACCAAGGACAGAGAGGTGAAATTGAGATGAGACAGTCCTGAGCCAGATTCTGTTAGAAAAACAGCAACAGAAAAGTACCAGTACTTATAAATAATGCTTTGTTCTCTGCAGTTTAGCTATAGGTCTGTATTTAAATAAGATTTTTTTTTTAAACTTCCCACAGTACACTGATGTATAAATAAGATTTATATGGAGTGAAGCAATTTCAGGTTTTAGGAAATTCCTTAAGTAAAATTATTTGTTTTATTTAAAAATACACATATTAGATATGTTAATATTTTCCAGTTTTCCATTAAGGTCTGCTTATTTCAAGAAATATCTAATAAAATAAACGAAGGTACAAATTCCAAGGCTGCTACCACTTAACAAAAAGATACAGATGTTCTCTTGAATTTTATTGTTGTAAAACTGGACGCATATGGAATTGTTCATAATTATTCCCATAGTATGAAAAATGTATACTGACAATTTTGAACCTAAATCTGTTTTTCTAGTCATTTGACCTATTTGGATGAAGCATCGTAGAATGCAAGGAATAAAAGCTTTGGCAACCCTGGGCTCAAATCCTGGCATTGCCTCTTCTTTTATGATCTTGAGTGAGTTCCATAATCTATCTAAGCTTTGGGTTCCTCTCCTATAAATTAAAAAAAAAAAGATAGTATTTTTGAGATGGTTTTGAAAATTAGAGGTGATGTATTTAAGTGCACAGCAAATGGCACTTGATAGGAACTCTATGATAGCAGCTATCTGCAATAAACTGAATGTTTGTGTCTCCTCAAAATTTTATGTTGAAACCCTAATCCCATTGTGGTAGCATTTGAAGATGGAGTCATTGGGAGGTGATTAGGTCATGAGGGTGGAGCCCTCATGAATGGGATTAGTGCCCCTATATGAAAAGGACAAGGAGCTAGCTAGCTTGCTTTCTACTATATGAAGACACAGCAAGAAGTCAACAGTCTGCCACTCAGAAGAGGACCCTCACTAGAACCTGACCATGCTAGCAGCTTGATCTTGGACTTCCAGCCTCCAGAACTGTAAGAAATATTTCTGTTGTTCATAAACCACCCAGCCTATGGCACTTTCTTATAGCAGCCTGAGCTGACTAAGACACTACTGTTATTCCATTCCATAAACCTGGCCTGTTGCAACACTCCCAGCTGCATGTCTACATGTAGGATGAGAAACCACTGGTATAAACACAATGTGGACATGAAAACAAGTTCTCTCTTCATTGAGATGGAGGATCATGGAGGAAGCCCTGCTAATATGAACACACATGAAAACTACTCTCTGGCAGTCAGCCCTGATTCTCCATGCTCACAGTGACGGGGATAGAATGGGATCCCTCATTTCCATCCTAGCCACACCATCATTGTAAACATTTGTGCTCCCATTGGAAGTTCCAACTTTCTGTGCTCTCATTGGAAGGTCTAATGACCACTTCTGAGAGAGGCTCTTACCTGAATGAGTTGGGAAGCTGAGCCAGAGGTGTCTAGGATAGCTTCCAGCAACATACAGAATTTAAGGAGACCCTAATCTGGAAGAAGTGTTAAGGACAAGTGCGAACACAAAAACCTTGGCAGCTGAAAAGAAGTCCTGTCACTCCAACAGCTTCTCATCATCTTTTAAAAAGTAAAGAAACACACACACACACACACAGAGAAATGAAAATGTCTTAGGATGGTGTGTGCAGACCTAGCCCCTGCCTGCGACATTCCCCATCATTTTCTCCTCACTCTGCTTTGGCGACCCGGGTCTAGCTTCAGGCCTGCACTCCGTTCTCTCTGTCTGGAAAGCCCTTCTCCTTGATCTTTTCATGGTTCAGACCCTCATTACGCACAGGTATCTGCTTGAAGAGAAGGCCTTCCTGGCCCTCTCTGGGTAAAAGATCGCCCGCCCCATCCTTCCCTTCCTCCATCCCGCATTCCTTTCCTTCTTTCCTTTCCTTCCTGTCATTCCTTAACCACTACCCTGCTTTCTTATTTTTCTTTTCTTCATTGTACTTAGAACAACTGGGCAATTATTTATTCACTTTTTCTTGTTTTCTTATGTCTGTCTTTAACACTAGAATTTAAATATCATTAGAGTGAAAGATTTGTGCTTACAATGCTGGCATGTAGTAGGCACTCATTCAGTATTTGCAACACGAATAAATAAATAAGCAGAGAAGCAGAAGACTGGATTGTCTCTTCTAGTAGGTAATGACTTTTCAACTCTACGACTCTGCGAGTATTTTCTAAATGCAATTAGATTAGGAGTATTAATGAATTTCTATTTTCGGTTTACACAAGGTCATGACTACTTAAACCAGTTCTTATTTAGTAGCTATTTTATTTTCTTCTAATTCAAGTGACTGTGCCCAAAGTTAAGCAAGTAAATCTTTAGGTTGGAGATGAAATCTGCCATACAGGCCTTTGAGTATTCTCTTGTGCGTGATCTGTGGCCCATTACACAATTGGGCAAGTCTGAAAACTGCGGAAGTGTTTGGGTTCTCTACTACAACAAAGCCAACAGTACTGTTTATAAGCAATATTTAGATCCAACGCTGTAAGCTCAAAGGAAGCATATTTCTTTCTCTCACTGTTTCACATTCAGAACCTAGCACAATACTGGGCACATCATTTGATGAGAAACTTAACAAATGCCATTAAATAAATAGACATTCACGTTTTATTTTCCCTGGTGACTTTAGCATTGTAGACAGCTAATGAACTATTGATTATACTCTGGTGTTTGCATCTAAGTACCCACTCAGTACAGTTATTGGGGTGCTGACCCCCCATCCTTTCTCCTTTCTTCTAATGAAACGGCACCTCATTCTCCTTGGTCATCATTTTCCTGCTGCCTTGGTGCCTGTTGGCTTCATTCAGTGGATGTTGCTTTTACAGCTTCCTCTGCTTGTGTCTTTGCCCCCACCTGTTGCTCCTCTGTGCTTACTGTTTGGCTGTAGCCACCACAATGGCTTCTGAAGATGAAGCACAGTTATGTCACAACTCATGGACAAGGCTTTGTCAGCTCGACCCTGAGTGGGTGACAGTGTCATCCTCAGAGTAATCAGAGGTCTTTGTTCAGTGTCTAACATGCAGTCTGCTCCTTCAGTGTGACAACACTGTCTTGAAGACCTCAGAGCAACTTTCCCAAGACGGTACTAGGAGATGAAGGAAAGGCATGTGACTCTCCTTGACTCCACTCGAGTACCCCCAGTAACTCGCATCTTTTGATTCTCTTATCAAATTCTCTTGAGTCTCTTATCAGAAAGGTTCTGGTGAGGGTCCTCTTCTGAGTGACAGACTATTGACTTCTTGCTGTATCTTCACAGAGTGGAAAGAAAGCTAGCTAGTTTTCTGGCCTTTTCTTATAAGGGCACTAATCCCATTCATGAGGGCTTCACCCTCATGACCTAATCAAAAGATGTTAAGGTGAAAACACCTTAGGGTGCTTTCAAAATCTTCCCCAGCTGGGGAAGATTATCCTCCCATGGATGCTGGGCAGGCCTTTTCTCCCCTTCTGGTCTGAAAAAGTCCTCTTTAGTGTCCACTCCCAATGCCCTAGAAACACTCCTGCAAATGAGACCCTAGAGATCTGGAGTTACCAGCAGGTACAAATTAAGTCCGTACTTGGGTTTTTGTTACTTATTTAATTTAGTTGACCAATATCCCCCCTAAAAGGAAAAAGATAAAAGAATAGTAGAGCACTTTATTATAATTTTAACAATTATTTTCCAAACCTTTCTAATTTGATATTTACTTATTTAAGAAATATTTTCCAGCTCTCCTCTCCTTAAACGAGTAAATTTTGCTCTGTTGCCTTTAGCTTTACACATCATCAAAACCCTGAAATTCCATAAAGCATCCTTAATTCTAACTTTATTTCATGTTTTTATATTTTAGAATAAGACTTTAATGACTGACCCCAACTGCCCCTCTGAGGGTAGAGATTTCCACCTCCAACTTCACAAAGTCTGTCTCAGAGAAGGACAACTCTGTCCATCAGCAGAAGAACCAAATTCTTTATAGATTATGGGCTCTGAACTCATTTTTTATGATGCAGAACGAAATATAAGATTTTATTAACATGTCGGCTAAATTTTTCCTGCTCAGGATAAACAGTGGATCTCAGGAAAAAAATTAGAGCATATAAGTCCTAAAATGTTTTAATGGGAAAATTTTTTTTGTTGTTGCCTAGTATGTATCTGAGAAAGTGTTAAATATTGTCAATACAAAGAATGAGCCATGTTCTATGCCCTTAAGAAGCACAGTCTAGTAGAACAGAAAGGCTTACTTAGGTTTAAAGGAATAATCACCCTGCTGGACGTAATTGATATATTTCAGACCTCTAAAGGAATAGAGAGGATGGAGCCCCTTCATTGCCTGCTTTAGTCTGTGGTTTGAGTCAGGGAGGTGGATGAGACATTGAGAACCGAGAGAGGGCATTTCCTATCCATCCTCCCTCTTTCCCTTCTTTCTTCTTTTTTTCTCCTCCTTCTCTTCCCTCTTCTTCCTTTCTCTCTCTCTTTACCTCTTGACTTCACAAAACCCCTCCACTTGGAATCATTTCCTTGTGTCTCCCCACCAGTATCTGTTCTTCATTTCCTCTCACAACTTGGTGATATGTATAGGTGAGGAAAGATGTTTCTTTGGAACTTCTGTCGCCAAATGGAAATGAAAATGTCCAAGTCTCTCAGTTCCTTAAAGGCATTTGCTCTCTAAAGCATTTTTAAAACAGCCCTGTTCACTGAAGGTAAGTGATGCTCTGGAGTCGAGTCTTTTCTTTTGCCACAAGGAGGGGAGGAAATTGTTTATTACACACTTGGAGGGGTGCCAGTATATTTGTTGAATTTATTGCAAACCTGCTTTAGGGTACTATTGGCTCATTAAACTCAGTTTTTTAATGAACAAGAAGTCAAATAAGACCTGATAAGACCATCTGGACCATACTGGGGGCAATGCTAGCTGTTAATACCTGCAAATTACTTACACTTTAAAATCATCATTTTCACTCTGACTAATTAAGTCATATTTCCTCCAGAAAATAGAAGCAAGACAATGTTTTAATAGTTCCTTAACCTCCTTTTGCATCATTTGACTTGATGCACGATAGTTTGAAAAATTTTTAGAGCATATATTTACATGAAATAACTTAAAAGTGTAACTGATGTTTATGTTAATAATGTCAAGCATATACTGACTATCTGGTATGAGCCATTAATACATACTATGTATGTTATTGTAATTTTATACACATTTCCATTTCAAACTGTATCCATGCAAGATAGGTAGTGTTCTTGCTATTTACCAAATGAAAAAAATTGAACACCAGAAAAGTTAAATACCTTATTTAATTCACACAGCTAGTAAATGTCAAAGCCGAGATATAAGTGTAGTTGTGTATATTAACACTATCTCATGTATATTTATATGTGTCATGTACATTACATGATAAATCATTCTCATGTTATTTAATTTTCAAAGAATTGTTGGAATTGAAATATAACAATTTTCTTTTCTGTATAAGAGTAATTGTATTAGTCTGTTCTCATGCTGCTAATAAAGACATACTCTAGACTGGGTAATTTATAAAGGAAAGAGGTTTAATTGAATCACAGTTCAGCATGGCTGGGGAGACCTCAGGAAACTTGCAATCATGGTAGAAGGGGAAGCAAAAACGTCCTTCTTCACATGGCAGAAGCAAGGAGAAGAATGAGAGTTGAGTGAAGGGGGAAGCCCCTTATAAAACTATTAGATCTCATGAGAACTCACTTACTATCAAGAGATCAGCATGGGAGAAACCACCTCCATGACTCAATTATCTTCACCTGGTCCTGACCTTGACCTATGGGGATTATTACAATTCAAGGTGAGATTTGGGTTGGGACGCAGAGCCAAAGCATATCAGTAATATAGGCTGGTTCGTGGGACAGGAGGTGACAATCGGTGATGGATGTCAACAATTTTTTAGGACTGAGAAAGGAGATTAACTAATTGGTGACTGACAGCAGAATACAGAAAACTAAAATCTAACAATCTGCAGAAAGAGAATATGAACAAGAAACCGTTGACGTCTACTACAGAGCTTTGGGAAGGCTCAGAAGTAAGGACCTCCCACAGTGGTGTGCTGGTAAAGAAAATCTCTAGCGAAACAAGAAAAGCTTGGATTTGTAGTGTTTGTTGATTTCTGTGTTGCAGACCCTCCCACTCTAAGCAATTTCAAGCAACCGACAGCTCCAGCACAACACTGAGCCAGGCATCTCACAAGGCAGGGCAAGAAATGAAACTGACAATAGCAGGATTGATCAAAAGTCTTTAAATTTTAAAACATTTTTAGATTCAGAATGTACGTGTGAAGCTTTGTTACATGGATATATTGCTAAAGATGAGGTTGGGCTTCTAGTGTATCCACTACTCAAATAGCGAACATTGTATCCCACAGGTAATTTTTCAACCCTCCTACCCTCCCCTGTTTTGGAGTCTCCAGTGTCTGTTTTTTCCATCTTTATGTCTATGTGTACCATTGTTTAGTTTCTACTTTTATGTGAGAACATGTGGTATTTGATTTTCTGTTACAGAGTTATTTCACTTAGGATAATGGCCTCCAGCTCCATCTGAGTTACTGCAAAGGACATTATTCTGTTTTGTGGCTGCATAGTTTTCCATGATGTATAAATGTTACATTTCCTAATCAACTAATCTAATCAACTGCTGATGGACACTTAATGTTGATTCTGTGACTTTGCTATTGTGAACAATATTGTGATGAACATAGAAATGCAGGTGTCTTTTTGATATGATGATTCCTTTTCCTTAGGGCAGATACCCACTAGTGGGATTGCTGGGTTGAATGGTAGCTCTATTTTTAGTTATTTGAGAAATCTCTATACTGTTTTCCATAGGAGTTGAACAAATTTACATTCCCACCAACAGTGTATAAGAGTTCCCTTTTCATTGCATCCTTACCAATAACTGTTTTTCTGACACTATATATTAGGCATTCTGACTGGTGTGAAATGATATCTCATGGTGGTTTTAATTGGCATTTCTCTGATGCTTAGTGATGTTGAGCATTTTCTCATGTTTGTTGGCAAGTTGTTCGTCTGGTTAGAAGCCCTTTTAAAACGGAGTTAAACTCACTCTACAGAGAACTTCCATGACTTCAGTCAGAGACAAGAATTTATTCTTAGAGATAATGAACCACAGCCATTTACCCTTCAAGCACAGCAGAGGAAGAGTGAGTGTAGTACTGAAACTTTAAAAGATTAGTTTATTAGTCTGTTCTCACACTGCTAATAAAGACATACCTGAGACTGGGTAATTTACAAAGGAAAGTGACTTAATAGACTCACAGTTCCACATGGCTGGGGAGGTATCACAATTATGGCAGAAGGTGAATGAGGAGCAAAGTTACATCTTACACGTCGGCAGACGAGAGAGTGTATGCAGGGAAACTGCCCTTTTATAAAACCACCAGTTCTCGTGAGAGACTTATTCACTATAGCAAGAAGAGCATGGGAAAAGCCCACCCCCATAATTCAATTACCTACCACGGGTCCCTCCCACAACACTTGGGGATTATGGAGAGCTACAATTAAAGATGATATTTGGGTGGGAACACAGCCAAACCATATCAATTAGTCTAGGAGTTTTAATGTCTAACAGGCTTTCCAGAGAGCAGGAGGACAAGATGGAGAGAGAGAGAGAGAGAGATTGAAAGAAAAAACAGAGGAAGTGGAAAAATATTGTAGAAATAATGTAAGGAAACTTCTGAGAACTGGCAGATATATATTTCCTAACAATGCTCAGTATGCTGAATTTAAAAGACTCACACCAGGGCACCTTGTGAAATTTAATAACATTGGGGATAAAGAGACAAGCCAAAAAGTTTTGAGAGAGAGAGACAGAGACATAGAAAGAGAAAGAAAATGGCATACAAAAAATGGGGCTTATAATAAGTATTAGGCTTCTCAGCATCAAGTCAAGACACTCAAAAACAGTGAAGCATGGTTTTAAATATGGGTGGAAATTATGTCTAACTTAGAATTGTATCATTATTCATGAATCATGAAGATAGAACAAAGACACATCCAGACATGTAACAAGTAAAGAAACCAAAAAAAAAAAAAACCCAACTTCCCATGTATTCTTTCTTAGGAAATCTTTGGAGATTCCTTCCTTCCTTCCTTCCTTCCTTCCTTCCTTCCTTCCTTCCTTCTTTCTTGCCTTCTCTCTTGCCTTCTTTCTTGCTTTCTTTCGAGACAGGGCTTTGTGCTGTTACCTAGGTTGGTATGCAGTGCTGTCATCACAACTCACTGAAACCACCAGCTCCTGGGCTCACGTGGTTCTCCCAGCTCAGTCTCCCAGGTAGCTGGGATTACAGATGTGTGCCACCACCCTGGCTAATTTTTTTGTAGAGATAGGATCTCATTTTGTTGCCGAGGTGGGTCTCAAACTCCTGGCATCAAGCGATCCTCCTGCCTCTGATCTTCCAAGCTGCTGGGATTATAGCTGTGTACCACCACGCCCAGCTCTGAGGCTTTTCTTATGTAAAAAGAATAAACCAAGAAAGAGGAAGACATGGAGTACCCACAGCAAGAGCCCAAACTTGGGAGGGAAGAAAAGGGAGTTTCCATGTGAATGGAGATAGCAAATCTCAGGATGTCACTTGTGGAGCACACCAAACAGCTGGTCACATGGAGCAAAAAGAATGGATAGATGGCCTGATGTGTTTGATCCTATTGAGAGGGACTTCATGCTTCTGATGAAAAGTTTGGGTACGGATTAGTAATAGCGACATTAAAAAAATTAAGCAAGCAAGCAAACACATGAGGCTGTTATTATAATAACTTCAGAAAATAAAAGTTGTGTGAGAAAGTATATGTAATCATAGCTACCACCTGGCTCTATGATACAGGTGCTAGAGCATCAAACTCCACAGTATGACGTAATTCGTTATATGAATTGAGATCTGATGTGGTCAAGGAAAACCAGAGACATGGCAGTTGACCTGGGAACGTATTGATTTGTAACTATCATAGTTTTTCAGTAGTTTCCCCTTGTCGTTATCTTGGGATGTTATTCCCCCCCACCCCAAACAAAATTCTGCCTTCTTCTCTAGGATCCTATGATCAATGAAAATAAGAAACACTCTGGAGCAATTCCCATCTTTATTTAAGCAGGTGCTAAGTAATTATAGACATCATTAACATTTAAAGGGTGTGTTTCCTTTTAAGTCCTTAAAGTACATGTTCACATTTATGTTTCCTATGAGAAGTAAATTTCAATGAGAAGAAACAAAATGGCAACACAGTTTGAAAAGCCCAAATCTTGACTGGTTCTGGTAAATAGATATGTGACAGGTGGCTTCACCTTCCTGAAATCACTATTTTATTCTGAAAAGAATGGAAGTCACTCTGATTTAGAATTCCTTTAGAAATGATGGGGACTGGCCGGGCGCAGTGGCTCATGCCTGTAATCCCAGCACTTTGGGAGTCCGAGGCGGGCAGATCACAAGGTCAAGAGATCAAGACCATCCTGGCCAACCGGGTGAGACCCCGTCTCTAATAAAAATACAAAAATTAGCCAGGCGTGGTGGCACACGCCTGTGCTCCCAGCTACTCAGGAGGCTGAGGCAGAAGAATCGCTTGAACCCAGGAGGTGGAGGTTGCAGTGAGCCCAGATTGCGCCACTGCACTCCAGCCTGGCGACAGAGCAAGACTCCATCTCAAAAAAAAAAAAAAAAAAAAAGATGGGGACTTTGAACTCTTCTTTCTTAGGTGCAGCTGTGAGTTACATATACTTTCTAGGGAGTCATCTGCAATTGACTGATGTGTTGACATCCAGAGATGAGTTGTGCCATGTTTCTATATTCTAGGCTTATTGATTTAAAATAGCTCCACAATAAAAATAAGGGTTGACACTGAGGGTTACTAGACACTGAGGGTTTTTTTTTTTAAGTTATTGTTCTGATGTCCTGGAGTTTACTTTCTTGAAAGTCTTAAAACGCTGATAGTATCTCGTATTTCCCCAGTGGAGAAATTCTTCCTAGCTCTCCAAATCTGAATAGCAACCTTAATTCCATCTGCAATCTTAACTCTCCTTTGCCATGAGATATAACAATCCAGAGGTTCCAGGGATAAAGACATGGACGTTATTCTGCCTGCCACATCGTGTCAAGTTAATTCTTACCACAGTAGCATCGGGCTGATCCATTAAAAATCATATGTTAGCTGGGTACGGTGCCTCAGACCTGTAATCCCAGTATTTTGAGAGGCCAAGGCGAGTGGATGGCTTGAGCCCAGGAGTTGGAGGGTGCAGTGAGCTATGATCACGCCACTGCTTGCCAGCCTGGGTGACAGAGAGAAACCAAGTCTCTAAGAAAACAATAAATAACATATGCTGGATAATATCACAACTCTGTTTGAAACCTTCCAATAACGTTTGATGTCTGCTAGGGTAAAAATCAAAGTCCTTGTAATAATACTTCCCAAGCCTTTTATGGTCTGACTCCCTGCTCCATCCCTAACTTCTAGCTTGCTCAGTCCCAGCCAGTCCCAAACACGCCCCACTCCTCCAAAAAAAACGTGCCTCAGGACCTTTTCCTTAAATATTCACATGACTCATTCCATTAGCTGCAAAAATCTAATCAAATGTCATCTTATCAGTGACTTTCTGGATAAAATAACTTCTCCCATTCCTCTGGCAATTCTTATCACCCTTATTCCATTTTATTTTCACTGTAATACCTATCTTTATATGACCTGCTATATATTTACTGTTGTTGTTTTAAGGTTCTGTCTTATCCATGTTCGCTAGCTAGGCTGTGCATAGGATGAGAGTGGGACTTTTGTTCTTGTTATTCACTATTGTATCTCCAGTTCTGAAAAAAGTGATTGGCACATAGAATACTTCAGTAAATAAAATAAATGGATGGATAGACGGATGGATGGATGGACGGATGGATGGATGGATGGATGGATGGACGGACGGACGGACGGACGGAGTGCTGTTGCTTTATGGAGTTTATGAGGTGAAGGAAAATGACCCTTGTTAAGTAGAGTGCTTGCATTTATCACAAATATGTTTTTGAATAAAATAAATTTTCAGAGCTTTATCACTAAGCGAAGAGATACAGAGAGTTCCTAAGTCAACATTGCTAATTTTTCCTAGAATTACAGGAAGTTGCTTTGAAAACTCTTCGGGAGAAGGCAGAATGCCCAGGAGCACACCCAGCTCATGGCAGTTGCCACGTGGAGCCTGCGCCCAGGAAACTGCACCCTGGTCCAGAGAGTCTCACAGCTTCCAACAAAAAAGAGAAGCTAGGCTTAAAGTTTACATGTGTTTAAATTTGTTTTTAAGTTCTTCGTTTAGAAAGGTGAACATGGGGCCAGGCGCAATGTCTCAGGCCTATAATCCTAGCACTCTGGGAGGCGAAGGAGGGTGAATCGCTTGAGGTCAGGAATTCGAGACTAGCCTGGCCAACATGGTGAAACCCTGTCTCTACTAAAAATACAAAGTTAGCTAGGCGTGGTGGTGTATGCCTGTAATGCCAGCTACTTGGGAGGCTGAGACAGGAGAATCACTTGAACTCAGGAGATGGAGGTTGCAGTGAGCCAAGATCATGCCACTGCACTCCAGCCTGGGTGACAAGAGCAGGACTCCATCTCAAAAAAAAAAAGAAAAGAAAGGTGAAAGTGGGCCAGGCATGGTGGTGCCCACCTGTAATTGGAGTGCGCTGGAAGGCTGAGGTGGGAGGAACACTTGAGCTCAGAATTTTAAGACCAGCCCAGGCAACTTAGCAAGACCTCCATCTCTGAAAAAAAAAAAAAAAAAAAAATTAGCCAGATATGGTGTCATACACCTGTAGTCCCAATTGCTGAGGTGGGAGGATTGCTTGGTCCCAGGAGTTCAAGGCTGCAGTGAGTTGTGATGGTGCCACTGCACTGCAGCTTGGGCCACAAAGGGAGACTGTGTTTCTTAAAAAAAAGGTTGTGTGTGTTTGTGTGTGGGGGGCGTGTGTGTGTGAAAATTCTCCATTAAATTTCTGCCAAGTTGTTGTCTATTTCCTAGAAATATTGACAATAGTTAACTTACCTGTATTGTTAGCACATATGTGTTTCAGACAGGCATCCAAGGATAACACCAATTTTAAGTGGTAAAATGTATAAACTGAAAGCAAAACACAAAAAAAGCAGTACATGCAGAAAATTTTTTATTTCTCTTTCTCTTTTTTTTTTTTTTTTTTTGAGACAGAGTCTTGCTCTGTCACCCAGGCTGGAGTGCAGTGGCCTGATCTTGGCTCACCACAACCTCCTCTTTCCCGTTTCAAGAGATTATTTTGCCTCAGCCTCCTGAGTAGCTGGGATTACAAGCACACACCACCGTGCCCAGCGACTTTTTGTACCTTTAGTAGAGATGGGGTTTCACCATGTTGGTCAGGCTGGTCTTGAACTCCTGACCTCATGATCTGCCCGCCTCGGCCTCCCAAAGTGCTGAGATTACAGGCGTGAGCCACCGTGCCCAGCCACATGCAGAAAATCTTTAATCTCAGGGTGAAATTTTCAAGGACAATGGAATTCTCCAAGTGTGGGCCTAATGGTAATTTTTATTGGAAGTAACCCAAATTTCATGCAAAAATGCTCCAGGAAGAGTTGACAACACTTCCCTTGAGGCAAAAGAAGAACCATGTACAGAAACTGGTTCATTCTTTTCTGTGGCCTAAATCATTTTCTGAGTTTCTTATTTCCCATTCCCATTCTTTTTGGCTTTAGCTGTGTGGTTCTTTATATATTGTTGAAATTGCAAAAAAAAAGAAAAAAAAGGAACAGAGTTTTGTGGAGTTTTATTATCCATAAAGCAGACAAAGAAATAGCTGATAAAATTCAGAGTCCTTCCATATTTATCCAGTATCTGCTTTTCAGGTGCATTAATTTTATAGATACTTTTGGAAGTGATGAATATACTCACTATCTTGACTGTGGTCATGATTTCATGATATATACATACAATAAAACATCAAAATGTGTGTTTTAAGTATGTGCATTTTATGCCAACTCTACCTCAGTGAAGATATTTTTACAATTTTAGAAACACACATAAACACCTTCTAAAGCTACACTGTCTAACGAACTCCCATGGTTATTTCAATTAATTAAAATAAAATAAAGTTTGAAATTCAGTTCCTTAGTTGTACACACCTCAAATGCTCAATAGCTTTACATGGCTAGTGGCTGTCATATTAGACAGTACAGACATAGGACATTCCCAGCACTGCAGGAAGTTCTATTGGACAGCTTTGCTGTAAATAATTGTCCTTCTTAGCCCTCATTTTCATTTCCATGCCCTTACTTTATGATCTTATCAAAGCCGAGGTCTCTTGCTTTTAGCCTCCACATAGAAACTGGGGCACTGTTTCTGAAATGCAAATCTGCCCTAGTCACTCCCTGCTCAAAATCCCTCAAATTTCCTCACAAGATGAAATCCAAACACTTGCAAATGGAAGCTAAGGAAAGGACCTTTTCATCCTAATTTCCTGCTCTGTTTCTTTACTTCTTGATCTAGGCTGCTGTTCTCTAGAAACATTAGTGAATTTGCTTCCCATCTTTGCCAAGAAAGCTCTCTCTTTGCATCTCTACTGGGTGCATTTATGCTTATATTTTTAAATTTTGAAAATGATCTTACCTATGAAGTCTTCCAGCTTTCCATGGACATTTTTTTTTCTTTTAAGAGATAGGGGTCTCACTTTGTCACCTAGGCTGGAGTGTAGTGGCAGAATCACAGCTTACCGCAGTCTCAAACTCTTGGGCTCAAGTGATTCTCCCATCTAAGCCTCCAACTGGCTAATTTTAAATATTGTTTTAGAGATGGGGGCTCTCACTAAGTTGCCCAGGCTGGTCTCAAACTCTGGACCTCAAAAGTGATCCTCCCTTCTGGGCCTCCCAAAGTGCTGGGATTCTAGGTTCAAGCCATCATGTCTGGCTCTTTAGACAATTAAATGGATACCTTTGCCCCATGACATCTGCACATGTCTGTTTATTTGAGGAATCTGTTGAGACTTTCTTTGTGGGTTAATGTATGTCTATTTTTATGAGTGTTCTATGTGGACTTGTAAAAGAAGGTACAATTTCTGTTTATAGAGTTGGAGGTTTGATATGTATATTTTACATCAGCCTTATGGATGGCATTTTGATATATGAAGTGTATTTTCTCTGCTTATACATACTCTAGA
Organism: Aotus nancymaae; assembly: GCF_030222135.1. Classification (NCBI taxonomy): domain Eukaryota; kingdom Metazoa; phylum Chordata; class Mammalia; order Primates; family Aotidae; genus Aotus; species Aotus nancymaae. Next base: position 24,391,248 of record NW_026988454.1, read on the forward strand.
ATATGATATATATTTTATTAAACATATAATCGTATTTTAAATATGTTTTTTAAAGGATTTAAATGTAATTTTCTTGTATACGAAGATACAAGAAATAAATTGTATACAGTCATGCATCACTCAACGATGGGGGTAGATTCTGAGAAATGTCTCATTAGGTGATTTTGTCATTGTTTGAGCATTGTAAAGTGCATTTCCACAAACCTAAATAGTACAGCCTACTACGCACCTAGGTTATATGCTATAGCTTATTGCTCCTAGGCTAGAAAACTGTATGACATGTTGTTATACTGAATTATTTAGGCAATTGTAACACAGTGGGAAGTATCTGTGTACCTAAACATACTAAGCGTAGAAAAGGTACAGTAAAAATATAGTTTAATCTTATGGGATCACTGTCACATATGCAGTTTGTTGTTGATGGAAACATTATGCAGTGCATGACTATATTTGAATTATCTTAGCTGGAGACAAATAATTTTATACAATTTTAGTCTCCCTGATTCTCCTCCAAACATTTCACCATTTTCAAACTCTGAGGTTGCAGGTTAGGCAATAGTAATTGTGGAGAGGGTTATGAGATTGCTCGCCCCTGTCTCATGGTCTTAGACATCTTGTAGGGACAGTCAAGCACTGATCATGCCAGTTCCTGTTATCCATCTCTTTTACATGTCATTGAACATTGTAAAATGCATCAGGCAATTATGTGACTTACTCTCTCTCTCTCATCTCTATAACTATGTATAGTATACACACACATCACACAAACCTATGAAACTAAATCCGCAGTGCTGACACTTTCCCTCCCCGAGGTCTCTTCCCTATTTGACTGCTGGAACACTGATAACTAGGCTTTGGACCATACAGTCTTCCAGGCAGGAGTTTGAAAGAGTCTTCTTAGGGCATCTAAAAAACCCAACAAGAAAGACCTACAGATAATAAAATTGGATGGCATCAAACTGTCCAGATAAATCCTCTAATGCAAAGTGTTCAGTGGACAATTCTGCCCACCCACTTAGAGCCACATACTGATTTTTTAGTGTTCTTCTCTTAAATATGAAGAGACAGCCAAGAACTCTCTAACTTCTGAGAAAAGTCTCAAACATGAAAAAGAGACAAGAAAAGAAATAAGCAGTAAAAATAACTTGTAGAAAAAAACACTACACAGAAAGAAAGAATGTATTTAAAACACTGATATCCTCAAGAAACAAAAGAAGATACTTTATGCAGGAAGCAAGAACAGGATGCTATACAATAGGAACATCCAGGAAACCGAAAAAGAGCTTTTGGAAATTAAAAAGTTGTTAGCAGTTAAAGAACTCAAAGAACTAGAAGATAAAATCAAGAAATTTCCAAGAAAGTAGAGCAAAAAAGGAAAGAGATTTTAAAAAGATTAGAGGAACAATTACTACTCTTTAAAAATCAAATTGTATTTATTAATATGTGAAATAATAATACATTTATTTGAGGAAACAGTATTTTTTTAATCACCTGGTCTGGATTGGTTCTTGCAGGCAATGCAAGAGTTGAGGACATGGTGGTATGGAATGTCTAAAAGGTGACCTTGACTTGTGGGTGATCAGTCTGAAGAACACCTAAAAGAAATGGGCAATAGGAGCTGGTATTATCAGTGATTGACCATCCCTACCAGTAGTCTAAGATCATGGGATGGGGGAGCAACAGCATAACCCTCTTCACAATTATCTTTTTAAGAGTTTATTCCAGTTTTCCCTTTTGATATGACTCCCATAGCTATTAAGACAAAAGACTAAGACTCAGGCCAATTTTAATATGTGTAGCCACAGACTTAATCCTTCAAAATTTTAGGTAATTTTCCACTGCTTCTGAACTTTAAGGATGATGAACACTGCATAGGAATTGTTAACATTAAAAATTACTATTTTTTTAAATAAAAAAAATTATTTGCCCTTTTAGCATCTTGACCTCCTTCCTCAGTGTTCACAAATTTCTCTTATCACAGAACCCCAACCATGACTATCATTTATAACACTAATCCTTCCTTTTGTTGTTGTAATTACCAAGATTTACATTCAAGTTTTATTTTTCATTAATTAGAGACAAGTGGACAATTTATCTTTAGGGTAATGTATAGATGTGCCCTGTTAGAAAAACACTGATGTTTTCTTGAATTATATCACTGTTTATCTTTCCTTTGTGTTCTGTTTCTTCAGTTGGATTGTGATATCATGGAGGGCAGCAAATACCTTATACTTTGAATTTGCACTTAGTTCTGATCACATTGCATTGAAAAAGTAGCACTGGCTTCTATCTCTTGAATTCTTATTAGAAGTGAGGCAATTTTCACAACCAACTTGTTGAATGTTTACAATAGCTCTGCAAGGAAAGGAACATTATGATCTCCACTTTCCAGATGAGAAAACTGAGGTTTATAGAGGTTAGTAACAGGGTCCCCCAGCTAGTGAATGACAGAATTGGGAATCAAAGCTGTGTCTGTCTGGATCTACAGCTGGAGCTCCTAAGACCTATGCTATTTGAAGTGACTATTCATTTCCTTTTGTTTCAGACAGAATAGTGTTCTTTCAGCTTCAGAAAGGTAAGCTTGGAAATGTGTCACAAAAGGCAATGAACGGTGTTATTCTGTTCATTTCTCCCTTTTCTTGTCTCTCTGCTCCTTCTTATGATTGCCCCTTTCCACTAACTGAAGGGGCCATGGCTGGGATGGTGACAGAAAGAAGGGAGTGCTGGAGGGCTTGAGGACAGAGTTTTGGGGTCTCTGACAATCATCCATATGCTAATCACTTAACAATCTTCAAACAATTTAACAGTAAAGTGACCAATATCCAGGAACAAATTCTTCCCATTGCTATCCCGTATGGTGGGGACACAAAAGAATACTGTTCAAGGTCAGCGGGGGGCCTGGCAGAATCCCAGGTCCACTCTGAACCCACACCCTTGTCTCAGGCCCCCTCACCTGTTATTCCTCTAGAGAAAAGCAGTCAAACCTCTCAGCGGTGGGGAATGACCACCACTCCCAGTGCAGGCTGTGAAATCCCCACTCTCAAAGAAGGAGAAAGAATGAGAGTTGTGGGGAAGGGAGTGTTGTGGACAAGAATAAAGAGAAGGGACTGAAGCCCAATAAATGGGCAAAAATAATGAATTGAGAAACAGCCTTGTTAGAAAATTACCAGAAATCTGTGAGAAGAAGGAGGAGAGTCCCTGAGGAGAAGGGGAGGAGGGAGGAGAAAAAGAAAGGGTCCCACTGAGAGGAGCAAATTGCGTACAGCTACCATTAGCTTAGGATCCATTCCAGAGCCATCCTCAAGTGATTTTTCATGTACTATCTTTCAAAATGTAGAATTGTATACATGTAAAAGAATATATATATGTATACATGTATATGTGTGTGTGTGTGTGTGTGTGTGTGTGTGTGTGTGTCTATATATATATATATTCTTGCCTAAATAAAGTGTGAGAAAGCACAGAGTAGGTTCTACTCCTGGGTGACCACGCAAGAAAGGAGATATATTTTTACAAAGAATATGGGATGATAGTTTTTTCTCCTTTACTATTTGAAAGGGTATATTGCAGGTTAAAAAAAAATCACTTTTGGGGATGCAAACAGCTTTTCCCAGTGTCCAGGGCTTGTACCCTAATCCCCTACATAGCTGAATTGGAAAGGTGCTTTGAGCTCAGGCCCTCTGGTGGGGAAACAGTCTTTTCTCCTGGTCATAGTCTCAATTGATATTAAAATTATAGAGCACTTTGTGCTCCCAAATGAATTTGTATTAGATTGTATGGCAAGAAGTTAACTCAATGAATGTTATTTGTAAAAATTAACTCCAAAACTTTGAAGGATACCTATCAGGAGAGGTCTGCCCCTAAAAACAAGCCTGGCTGGGAATTTAGTTCCACTGGGTTGTGGCACCTCATGGGCGACTTAGCCCAGATATTTCCCACTCCTCTTTATTGAGTTTCTTCCCTTGTTCTCTGGGACTCTGCCCCAGCCCAGCTAACAAGGTTGGAGGCACACAGAACTTGAGGACAAGAATGTCAAAAGTCCTCAGCCCAAACGTGAAACAGGAGTGATTTGGGAGAAGATGCAGCTGGCTGTCACTTGTCCCTGTCAAAACCAGAAGAAGAACCTCTAAGCTGGAAGGGAAGAGAGCTGGAGTAGGACTAAGAGAGGTAGACACCACCACGGGGGGCCTTGCAGCCTACTCTGGGTTGAGTCGGTTTCTTGGTGGGATATAGCAGGAAGAGAGAAATACCACACAATTTGGAGGTTGCTCACTTAGAGGCACTTCATAATTTGCTTTTGGGATGGAATTCTCTTTTGCAGAATAATTGATGATGCAGCATATTCAAGTATAAATGCACCATTTATTTTCCTTTTGGTGGGAATTGCAGAACTAGAGTTTATACAGATCTCTATGTTTATAGGGCACAAACCATACAGATGGTCCATCTGTGTGTGAAGTTGCCCGTTTTATGAATCCTGAGTATCAATAAAAAACATTTGACTGTGCTAGAAAAAAATTAAATTATCTTTCTATTTTCTCTATTGAAAATCACAATATAAAGCCAATAAAATATAAACAACCTCTCCTCCAACAAAAACAGAAAGGCGAGGAAAAAGTAGCATAGAGGTGTGGCAGGCACTTAGTGAGTGAGAATATTTGTTACTGTGCTGGGATTTTTTGTTTTATTTATGAGGCAGAGTCTTACTCTGTTACTCAGGCTGGAGTGCAGTGGCGCCATCTTGGCTCACTGCAACCTCCGCCTCCTGGGTTCACGCAATTCTCGTGCCTCAGCCTCCCGAGTAGGTGGGACTACAAATGCATGCCACCATGCCTGGCTAATTTTTGGTATTTTTAGTAGACAGGATTTCACCATGTTGGCCAGGCTGGTCTTGAACTCTTGACCTCAGGTAATCTGCCCACCAAAGTGCTGAGATTACACAGGTGTGAGCCCCTGTGCCTAGCCCTGTTCTGGATTTTTGTGTGTGGCATTTGTCAGCTTTGTAAAATTAATAATTTTTTGAAGAAATGTTCATGTTACTGATTTCATATTACATTTTTCTTAAAAAGGGTCTCTAACATAGTTAAATCTGCTGTCCTACAACACTGTATCTGCTCCTGATTTAGTTATAGAAAAAAATTAGCAATCTTGGCACATTTACTTCATCTCTTAAAAATATACCCATGAATATCTCAATATAGAAAATAAATATCATTTTATTCTTAGTGGAAATAGCATTTCAGTGTTTTCTTTTTTTTTCCTAATAGTACTAAATGCAGTTTCACTCTATGAAATCAGTCATTCTTTATATGGAGACACTGTGGTATAGGGAAAAAGATGCTCTAGGGACAGACAGGAAAACATTGAATCCTAGCACTGCCACTGACCACAGTAAGCCCTTAAGAATGTCACTGGTCCTCCGAGTTTTCCGGAAGATATGTGACAGACATACCATTATGAATCCATCTCACCCAGGATTAGGCCTCTCTCTATTTCAGAAGGCCCCTGTGTCTGCCAGATATAAAACACTTTCATGATTAGATACTTAATTTTGTCAAATGCTTTTTCTGCATCTGTTGAGATTATCATATGGTTTTCTTTTTTATTCAACTAATATGGTAAATTGATTTATTTTCATGACAGTAAACAAACCATATATTACTGGGATCAACTCCACTTGTTTGTAGTTTATTACCCTTTTTTATATTGCTGGAGTCAACTTGCTAATGTTTTGTTAAGAATTTTTGTGTTTATGATCTTGAGGGATGCTGGTCTGTAGGTTTCTTTTTTGTACGATTTGTTTGGTTTTGATATTAGCAGGAATGCCCCTAAAGTATGTAGAGCTCCAGACAAATATTTTTTGCCAGACCTTCATCTATATGAACAATTTGATTTAAAACATACACAATTCATGGGCCTATGTGAGGTCTAGTGAAGATTTAGAAAAATAGGTAGAGAAGTACTTATACATTTGTTTATCGTGTGATTATTGTTCATAAAGGTTTATTTTGGTAGCATCTCTTCCCTTTTAGATCCAGAAACCATCTCCTCCAGTTCTTTATTGTCAAAGGCATGGTTTCTGGCTTATCTTCCATCTCCCATTTTGAGATAATGTAGCAATGCTATTACTGCTCACAATGCTGGAAACTGTTTGCAAGAAATAGCATAGATCTTCTTATCTTGGCAATTGCCTAATACCACTTCTTTAATGTTCGTTACGTTTACTCATGATGCCACATCAACCATCTGCTACCCATGAATACTAGCTTTCAATGACTCACAGTAAAAGTGGTTACTGTGCTTTGTTGGTGATAGCCACAAACGCAGGTCTTACCCAGAGTGTGTAGAAAATGTGAACATTTTGTGTTCTGTGTATTTTGCTGTTTGGGATTTTATAGCATAAATGTTGGACTCTAATTGTAACCAGTGCATTTTGGGAATGTGATCTCTTTCAGTGTTGACTATACTGTTGCCGTCTACACACTGCCATGAAGGGCCAATGGGTAGAGCAAGAAGGGCAGTCCCATTTGTGCAAGAAATGTCCATTTCTCATCTCGTGTGACTTAAAAATATCCTAGGTGAGCACAACCGCACCAATCAGAGGCAAGAGAGAACATCAGTCGGAAGGCCAGTTGATGCTGCAGCGCAGTGCTCTCAAAGGCCCCCAGCAGGAACAGGTACTGTAGCTTCCAGGCATATGCTATGCCTGACATCATGAAGCTTATGGAAGGGGCCAAGTAACCGACCTGGCTGTTAAAGGTGGGAGTGTACAGGGCAAAGGATTCTTGCTACCATGGGCAAAAGACACCTGCTGCCTTTGGGTGCTGTGATCATGGGTAGCACTGCAGTCAGGATGTAAATGAGTGAGAGTCCAGGCATGGGTCCAAACGTGGCTCAAACCCAAGGCTTGGCAGTAACTGCTTGGTAGGCCGGAGTTCTCAACTTGCTCTGTGTCTGACATAAGTGAGAATTGCTCAACATCAGCATTTTTCAGCATTATTCTGGGAGACCAATCTTGCATGATCCTACAAGAGCAATATTGTGTTGCCCGGAGGGAGCAATCTGCTTGCCAAGCCTCCCTCGTGGAGCTGCATCTTTGCCATGGGATCCTGGGATAACCCCAGAGATGTGAGTCCCTGAGTTCCTTGGGCATCTGGCTGATACCACGTGCAGTGTAGAGGGCAGAGAAGGGAGAATCTGGGACCAGGGTCCGTGAGAGTACCAGTCCAAGCTCAAGGCACCCCACCCAGATGACATTACCAACCTCAACAGATTTCAGGCAGCAGAGGATGACTTAGAACATCTTGAGGGCATGCCAGGTGGGGTTTCTGAAGTACAAGGGCACAGAGCAGAGGCCTGTTTTTTGAGTCCAAGGGCAGTGCTGGATATTGGGGTGATGTTGGCTTTATAGAAGGAGTTGCGGTGTTTCCCCTTCTCCTGTATAGTCTGCGTTTTTATGGGATCGGTGCTATTTCTTTAAATTCTTGATAGAATTCACCAGTGAAGCCATCTGGGCCTGGAGTTAACTTTGTGGGAATCAAATTAGGAATTAAATTACTTCTGTTTTTATGGGGCTATTCAAGATTCCTTTCCTCTTGAGTCCATTTTGGTAATTTTTGCTTTTTAAGGAATTTTTCTATTTTATCTAAATTAAAATTGTTCACATAAAATAATGCATAATATTCCCTTATTACATTGTTAATGTCAATAGGATTTGTTATGTAGCTTAGTATTTTCCCTCTTTTATTGGCAAATATTTGTCTTCTTATTTTCTTGACCAGTGTAGCTACAACTTTTTCAATTTTGTCAATTATTTTCAAACAAACTGCTTTTGGTATCATTGGTTTTCGTTTGGCTGTTTTCTATTTTATGCATTCTTGCTCCTATCCTTATTATTTTCTTCCTTCTTTTATTTCAAGTTTTTATTCCTTTTTCTACCCTTCTTAAGGTGAAAGATTATTTTAGTCTTACTTTTCCAAAATAATCATCTACAGCTATATATCTCCTTCTAAGCACCCTTTAGCTGCAGCACACAAATTTTGATATGTTGAGTTTTCAATTTTCCTTGGTTGGATTTAATTCCATTGTAGTTGAATAGTATATTTAGTATGATTACAGTATATTACAGTATATCTGTAGAACAATATATATGTAATTGTGCACCCACAAAAAGAAGAGAAAAAGAGGAAAGGCAGAAATTAAAAAAAATATGTTTTGAGGCTTGTTTTATGGCTCAATGTAGTGTCTATTCTGATGTATATATTCCATGTGCATTTGAAAAGAATGTGTATTCTTCAGTTGTTAGGTGGACTGTTCTATAAACGACAATTAGGTCAAGTTGGTGGATAGTGTTATTTATTCTATATCTTTATTGATTTCTTCTAATTACTCTATCAATTACTGAGAAAGACGATGTGAAATATCCAATTATAATTATGAATTTGTCTATTTCTCTTTCAAAACTATCCTTTTTTGCTTCGTATATCTTGAAACTCATTCTTTAGATGCAAGCACATTTAAAATTGTTGTCTTCTTGAAGAATTAAGTCTTTTGTCATTATAACATGTTCATCTTTATTCCTGGTAATATTCTTTGTTGTAAAGTTTATTTTGCCTATTATTAATATAGCTATCCCACCTGTCTTGTGACTAGTGGTATATTGTCTATATTTTTAATTCTTTTACTTTTAACCTGTGTCTTTATTTTTAAAATAGATTTCTTATAGGTATGGTAAACCAAATTTCTAATATGGTTTTGTCTTGCCTTTTTACTCTTTCATAAAGTTTCTGTCTCTTATTGAATAGATTATTTACACTTAATGTAATTATTGAGTAATTGGGTTTAAATATAAAATCTTCTGATTTATTTTCTTTGTTTCATCTGTCTTATTTTTCCCCCTTTTTTCTTGCTATTAGATTGTTTTTATTAACTTTATTGAGAAATAACTTATTTACAATAAACTGTGTCTTCTTAAAGTGTATACATTGTTAAGTTTTGACAGTTGCAAACTCACATGGAATCACCAACATAATGAAGATACAGAACACCTCAATAATAGTATGGTTTTAGTACTCCATCTCATCTCCACTATTAGTTTATTAGTTATACCAGCCTTTTTTAGTAGTTGCCTTGGAGTTTATAAATTGTATCCTTAATTTGTAATAGTTTACTTTCTAACATTATCATACCAGTTGAGAATTAACAAAGAACCTTACAGTTATACGCTTTTATTTTCTCCCTCCCATCCTTTATGCTATATGCAAGTTTTCAGACATTTTACTTCTAAATATATTTTAAACCCCTCAACACATTGTTTTATTTAACATTTGCTATCTTTTAAAGAGTTTATGAGATGACAAAAATGACTTATGTGTAATCACAAATTTGCCATTTTTAATGTTCTTCTTTCTGTGTGGAGATCCAGGTTTCCACCTGGTATCATTTACTTTCTCCCTATAGTACAAATTTGTTGACAAGAGATTCTCTCGAATTCTATTTGTCTGAAAAAAATCTTTTGTCTTAATTTTTGGAAAATATTTCTCCGGGTTTGTAACTCTAGGTTGACGGGGTTTTTTCAGCACTTTAAAGATATTGTTCCATTTCTTTGGGCTTGCATCATTTCTGATGAGAAATCTATAATTTTTATCTTGTACCTAAGTTTACCTTTCTTTCTATGGATGCTTTTAAGATTTTTCTCTTTATCACTCTTTTCAGCAGTATGATTATTATTTCGCTTGATGATGTTTTCTTGGCTTTTTATTCTTCATGGGATTTGTAGTTTTTTAGATTTGTGGGTTTATAGTTTTCAACCAATGTGAATAATTTTCTGCCATTATTTCTTCACATTTTTTTCCTGACTCTCTTTTACTCCTCTTTTTTGTCTAATTACATACATGTTGTTCCACAGATCACTGAGGTTATGTACAATTTTTTTTCTTCTTTTTCTTCTCTGTGCATCAGTTAGGATAGTTCCTATTGCATTGTCTTCACGTTCACTGATCCTTTTCCCCCTGCAGTTTCTAATCTTCTGTTAATTCCGTTCAGTGTAGTTTTCATATATAAAAGTTCTATTTGCATTTTTGTATCTCCTATTTGTCTCTAAGTCATGCTAATTTCTCCCTCTGCCTTCTTGACATATAAGGAATATTTATAATAGCTGTTTTAACGTCTTTGGTAATTTCATCTCCTTTTTCAATTCTGTGTCTATTTCTATTGATTGATTTGCTCCCTGTTTTTGGGTCAAGTTCTCCTGCATCTTGGCATGTCTAGAAATTTGACTGGATTCCAGGCATGGTAAATTTTATGTCTTGAGTGTTGGATTTTTTTTTTTTTTTTGTCTTTCTTAAAGACAAAAAAAATTTATGTAATTTATTCTGGCAGGTGATTAGATTGCTAAAGATTAGTTTGGTAATTTTGAGGCTTCTTTTAAAGCTTTTTTAAGAGTGGGTCTAGAGTAAACTTTATTCAAGATTTTTAGCAAACACCTGACCCTTCTAGGGTCTTTATTGAATGCGCTGTGTGTTTAATGCGGCCTCTTCACTGCAACTAGTGGGAACTTGAATTGTTTCTGGTCTTATGGGAACTCTTCTATTTATTTAGTTTATGGTGCCTCAGCAATTGTTATTTCCCCTAAATTGTAGAGTTTTACCTAATTCCTGTGCAGACTGCGTCAGCCAAAGACTAGAGCGGACGCCATGCAGATTTCTGGAGCTCTTTCTCTTCTCTGCAATTCTAGTCACTTGAGTCTCCCTGAACTCTGGTCTCCTTAACTCAGTGAGACCACCAGGCTTTGGGATTCTCCTCTCAGTGCTATAATCTGGGAATTGCCTCTAGGCAGAAAGCCAGTGCTCACAGAGGTCTAGACTCAAGTATTTGGCAGGAATTACATGGAAGCAGAAATTCCCCAGATACAATATGCTTTGAACTTTGCCTCAATTTTCTTTGAGTAAAAAAAAAATGCTGCAAATTGCTAGGCTCTCTTATACATGAAAAACTGTTTAGTCTTAGACATCCTCCCCTTATCTATATGACTTCTAGTTCTCAGAAAACTTTTTATCCCAGAGCTTTAGTTGGAGTTTTGAAATCAATACAGTGATCTACCAAGTTATAACTTAATTAGTGCCAAGCTTATGGTCTCAAGTTGAGTTAGTTTAAATGGAGGGCCGGGCGCGGTGGCTCACGCCTGTAATCCCAGCACTTTGGGAGGCTGAGGCGGGTGGATCACGAGGTCAAGAGATCGAGACCATCCCGGTCAATATGGTGAAACCCCGTCTCTACTAAAAATACAAAAAATTAGCTGGGCATGGTGGCGCATGCCTGTAATCCCAGCTACTCAGGAGGCTGAGGCAGGAGAATTGCCTGAACCCAGGAGGCGGAGGTTGCGGTGAGCCGAGATCGCGCCATTGCACTCCAGCCTGGGTAACAAGAGCGAAACTCCGTCTCAAAAAAAAAAAAAAAAAAAAGTGATAAAGTGGTCATGGGGACATTTGTGCTTTCCTGGAACAGCCAGCTAGAGTTCATAGTTCAGGATAAAACTTGCCAAATACCTCACCTTTCGAGGGCAGAGAAATGGGTTCTTAATGCCAGTTCTCCACTGTGGGATTTGCTAGCAGAAGGCATTTAGCAGAGCCAGTTTCTTAAGCCTCACTCCTTTGGTTTTTATAAAATAAAGGACACAGAGAGGGCAAGGATATGGGACCGCTGAAGGAAGCAGACTCCATAAAGCATTAACAGTGCCTTTTCCCTCCTCTTCCCTTGGTGGAGAGACTGGGAGGCAGGGAGCAAGGAAGTTTCAATTTGTCCCACCTTCTTCGGATGACATCTGTGTTCTCTAAGTTCCCTATACCCACAGGAAGAGCTGTCAGGGTGGGGGCCTGGGGGATGCCACTGAGCTGGCAGAGCAGTTGATGCTATTGTTGTTGAAACTGTGAGAGTGACCCAGGGCAGCTCGTGATCCCCCCCTTGGTTTGGCAAGGAGGGATGAGTAAATGACATGGAAGGTAGAAGTAGTCTGGATTTATCAGAAGCAGAGACTTTTGGGGAGATTGCTTGTTGCCACGGTATTAAGGGAGAAGAGGACAGAAGGACAGTGCAAGGGTGGGGCCCGTGGAGCTCCCTAAAGAGCTAACAGTTTCATCATCCCCACTTGAAAGACATTGCCAGCACTTGAGTTTTGGAAGTTTGGATTTCAAAAAACCCAAGATTAAATATTAAACTTGAGTGGGATAAATAAATAAGATGTTTGGCCTAGTCAGAATGCAGAGCTGTGGGCCCAGAATATTTTGCGTTGTTTGAAAATGAATAAATTTCATTCTTACGTAAGTCTATGTTGAGACAATTTAATCAAATATTAATATGCTTATGCAAATATGTGAAACCAAACATAGCATTCAGAAAGCTTTTCTGTTGTGTTTGGTTTTACATGCTTGTGAAATTCCTGTGAGAGGATTTTAATGCATGGACTGTTTTGACTGAGCTTTTAAAACTATACATTTTTAATAAATGTCCAAACCATTTTTCATAAAGCTTGGCCATAAGATGACTCTCTCTCTTCCTGGCAACTCTCCCTAAAGTAATAGACATTTGTCATTACTTTAAAATTATTTGAATTGTACTCAAAATTAAGATCATCTGTCCCCAAAATTTTCATTACTTCGTTGATTAGCAGTCATGAAAGCATGTAAATATCTTTGAATGGCAAATGCTGTTTCCATGGTACTTCCTCAATGATCTTCAGTGCTTCCATTTCAATCAATCACATACGTGAATTTGAGTAATTTTGACTGTTTTGTCAGCACTGGATAATTGCTTTGGCTTAATGAAAGATGACAGTGTTGGCTACTTAATTATTAGAAAATCACAATCATAAGTTTTAGATATTACCATTTGGTTATTACTATATGTACTCTTCAGCATAGTACAAGAATAGCCTACATAAATAAGTAAAAATGCTTATATATTAGTTCCATTGCTGCTATTAAAACACTATCACGCACTTAGTGGGTTAAAATACACATTTATTACTTAACATTTCCAGAGGTCAGAGGTCCTGAAGTCAAAGTGTCAATACGGTAGTACTCCTTTTGAGGCCCTAAGGGAGAATCCATTTCCTTTCCTTTCCAAACTCCTAGAGGCTCCTTGCATTCTTTGGCTTGTGCCCCCTTCTTTGTGTCACTCTGATTTCTGCTACCATCATCACATTTCTTTCTCTCACTCTGACCCTCCTGCCTCCCTCTTATAAGGACCCCTGTAATTACACTGGAACCACTGGATAATTCAGGATAACCTCTCCATCTTAAGATCTTTAACTTAATCACATCTCAAAGTCCCTTTTGCCATGAAAGGTAATATATTCACAGATTTTGGGGATTAGGACATAAGCATCTTTGGAGAGGACATCACTACCACACCATATTAACTAAAATAGCAAAAAACAGTATAATCTCATGCGTCTCCAAAATGTTAAACTCCAACAGTTAACTGTGACAATGACTTCTAATCTATTGCCCTCATTTATTTGATACATCTGTTTTCCAGTCTTATTGAGACTGCCAACTTCTGGACCACTTTATTGGGATGCAGTGCTGGTCCTCTTTCTTTTTCAGTTCCATCTAGACCCCATGATTCATCCTTCCAGCCACTCTTATGCCAATACCCTGACTTTCACCTGCTTGTCTTTCTGTGGCACCAATGCTTCTAAGCCAAACTTTTGATTTCTTTACTGTCTCTGGTCTGTTGAGGTCTCTTGGAGGAAATCCCAAAATGTCCCCTGTTATCATTAAGCAAATTCACAGTCTTCAAACCTCTCTTGGGCCCCCAGTGTAACCCCAAAAGCCTATTATTTTGTAGTATATTGCAAAACGCACCTGCATCACCTGTTCTCATTCTCTCACTCTTTTTAGGCAATTCTTTGAGGAGAAAGTTGAAGCCATCCACACCATAAAAAAAAATCTATGAATTTTATCTTTTATCCCACAAACTCATTTCCAAGTTCACTTATTCCATTTTCCTTCTTTCCTGGGACAGTGAGGAGGTATTCCCTGCTAAGCCTAATCCAGAATTGTCATCAACTGAGGATATTCACATTTGATTCATATTTGCCTCTTAGCCTTTGTAGTGTAGGCATATGTTCTATTTTGAAATAGTGTTCTGTAATTGCTATTTCTATTTCTTTACCATCCACTAAAGTTACTAACTCCTTGATCTTCTGGAATCTGGATTTTCTCCCTACAATTTCACTGAAACAGCCCTTGACCTACATACAGAAAAATTCAAAGACAAGTTTATCATCAAACCCCACCCCAGCCTAGTCCACCTCCAGGTTTTCTATTTAAGAAAATAGTGGTATCATTGCCTTGAACACATCCTAGACTGTTCTCTCAAAATCACCCCACAGTATATCAGCTACAGATACATAGATTAAATTTACTAATATATATTAATATATGTGATACATTAATACATAATGTATGCAAATGCTTTATCTATCTCATAGGAACAGATAGTCACCTATATTTTCTTATATTTCTTTTATTCTTTATTACTTATTTTATATTTCTTTTTTTCTGTGTGTAATTATTTAATTAATTGAAACGTGTGTGTGTGTGTGTGTGTGTGTGTGTGTATGTTTTAAGGGAGGAGTCCAGCTTTTTCTTTCTTACCAAATAGGTATTCGTTTATTACAGCACTACTTATTGAATAATTTATTATACCCTTATGTATTAGTTCATACTCACACTGCTATAAAGACATACCGAAGACTGGGTAATTTATAAAGGAAAGAGGTTTAATTGATTCACAGTTCAGCATGGCTGGGAGGCCTCAGGAAACTTACAATCATGGCAGAATGTGAAGGGGAAGCAAAGTCCCTTCTTCACAAGGCAGCAGAAAAGAGAAGTGTCGATCTAAGGAAGGAAGATCATTATAAAACCATCAAACCTTGTGTAAACTCATTCACTAGCACAAGAGCAGCATAGGGGAAACTACCTCCATGATTTAATTACCTCCACCTGATCTCTCCTTTCACATGTGAGGATTATGAAAATTATAATTCCAGATGAGATTCGGATAAGGACACAAAGCCTAACCATATCACTTTACATATTTGAAATGCTATCTTTATTATTTACTAGATTTGTTTATATACTAGAGCCTGTTTCTAAACTGGCTATCAATTTCATTGATATTTCTCTATATTCTTGAGTCACATGATACTATTTTAATTATGGCATTTTTATATCATGTTTTAACAACACAAGTCTGCTTTGAGTTTTCAAGATTTTTTTCAGTTTTTCTTATCCATTTATTCTTCCAAGTTAAAAAAAGTTGTCAATTTTAGAATGAACTTTTATACTACTTATAAATTATTAAAGAAAGAAATGGCATCTTCTTTTTTTGAAATTTACTACATTGTTTCACTTTATTCAAGTCTTTAAAAATGTTTCTCACGAACATATGTTTTATTTGGTCATGAAAATTATTATAATTTTAGATTTATGCTGGTAGTATTTTATTTATGATAAATGAAATTTTGCGCTCTGTTGGTTTAATTTTGAGGGGTACCTTAAGTCGAAGAAATAATTTGCGACCCTTTTCATTGCTCTGCATTGCTTTTCATTGCTCTGCATTACAATGCTCTGCATTAGTATTCTTTTTCTTTAAATCTTCTTCTATTGATTAGCATTAATTAATTATGAATTTTCTTTTTCCAGAGGGGAGGCTAGAAGCACATTTCCCCCTATGATTGCAGACTGCAGATTAGTCTCAACATACAGGTAGAGAGAGAGAGAGAAAGAGAAAGAGGGGGAGAGAGAGAGAGAGAGAGAGAGAGAGAGAGAGAGAGAGAGAGTAAAGCACTAACATTCTCCTGAGAACTAGTGGGGGGAAACAGGAGGTTCCAAGGCAAAGAGTTTTTTGTCTTACCACTCAGTGATTATAGAGCAGTAGGTAGAGTAACCCTGATGGGCTATGCTACTGGGCAAGCCAAGTTGCTGTGATGGGTCAGTTGATGCATCAGCCCACCTGGACTGGGTGGGTGTGTCTTAGTGTCTTCCTAGCACCTGGGGAGACAGTGCTGGGTGTGCTGCCAGAAGTGTGGTCAGGGTTCAGGGTCTGGGGTTCTGAAAGCAAACTAACCCACCATGACGAAAAAGAAAAACTAGACACAATAAGGCCAAACCTTAAGTCTAATGACATATTATATTTTCAATATAGCAGTGATGCGTACATTTAAATGGTTGCACTGTCAGTTGAATCAGTTTTATGTCTAAAGCTTATAGGTGTCAACTTCTGTAGATGTCAATGTAGTGGTCAAATAAAAAAGTTATTTGGTGGGGGAGGGGTAGTCACAGGGCCTTGGAGGGATTGTCCCTAAAACTTCTTAAAAATAATCTACTCCTTGAGCTTTCCTCTTCTGTGAGTCATCTGGAGAGATGGTTGCCTCCTAAATATTGGTTTTGCTTCCTTCTTGCTTTTTCTTACATTTAATTTTCTATTCCATTAATAATTTCAATTCTATAATTACATAAGACTTTTTTTAAAAACCTAAAATTTTTAGAGAACACTAAAACTCAGCAGGGAAGTGGCAGTGAACCTCTGAGGCACAGAAGGAGAGAAAAGCAAAGAAGCAGCTGGCCAACTGGGATCAGCTCAAAGCCAGAAAGAACTCTCCATTGGAGGGCAAAGCTGAATAAATCATATGGCAACTACTCTACTATGACTACCCAGAATCAAAGCCAAAGCATCCTTCCAAAACAACGCTATAGCTACACCCACAAGAAAAAGTCTTTGCCTACAAAAGCCAATCCATAAAATTGGAAGAAGTCGCTGTAAAACGACTTTTACATCAGATGCGCAGATATCAATGTAAGGACATAAGACACATGAAAAAGAAAGAAAACATGACACCTCCAAAGGGACATAATTCTCCAGCAACAGTTCCCTAAGAAAAAGAAATCTATGAAATGCCTGAAAAAAAATTTGAAAAATGATCTTAAGAAAACTCAGCTAGATATAAGAGAACACAGACAAAAATACAAAGAAATCAGGAAAACAATTCATGATTGGAATGAGAAATTGAACAAAGAGATAAATATCATAAATAAAAACCAAACAGAAATCCTGGAACTGAAAGATTCAATGAATAAAAAAATACAATTAATATTCAATGATAAACTAGATAAAGTAGAAGAAAGAACTTCTGAACTTGAAGACAGATGTTTTAAAATAATCCATTCAGGAAAAAAAAAGGAAAGAAAAAGAATAAAGAATTAAAAAGAATGAAGAAAGCCTATGTGACATATGGGACACCATAACGTGAACAAATATTTAATGTTTGGGAGTTCAGAAGGAGAATAAATGGGCCAAGACAAATAAAACCTATTAAATAAAATAGTAGCTGAAAACTTCCCAAGTCTTGCAAGAGATACAGATATTTAGATACAGGAAGCTCAAAGTTCCCAAACAGATTAAATCCAAAAAGGTTTTCTCATATATATTATAGTCCAGAGGCCAAAAGCCAAAGACAAAAGAAAATTCTAAAAGCACCAAGAGAAAAGTGTCCCCATTAGACTAAGGATGAATTTCTCAGCAGAAACTGGCCAGGAGAGAATGGGATGATATAGTAAAAGTGCTTAAAGAAGCAAAATTGCCAGGAAAAATACTATACCCAGTGAAGCTATCCTTCAGAAATAAAAGAAATATAAATTATTTCCCAGACAAACAATAATGGAGGGAATTCATCATCACTAAACTAGTTCTACAAGAAATGATAAGGGATTCCTGCATCTGAAAGCAAAAGGACAATATCTACCTTTGTGAAAAGATATGAGGATATAAAACTCACCGATAGAGAAGATACACAAGGAGAAAGAGAAAATAATCACATATTATCTCTGCAAAACCCCACCAAATTGTAAAGGTAAACAATAAAAGAGGAAAAAAAGAATCAAAAGCTATAGGAAACAACCAGAAAACAATTAACAAAATGACCAGAGTTAGTCCTCACCTAACACTAACAACCTTGAAAGTAAATGGTTTAACTTGCCCAATTAAAAGGCATAGTAGAGATAAATGGATTTTTAAAAAAGACCCAACTATATTCTACTTGCAAGAAATTTATATCACCTGAAAATACATGGACAGACTGACAGTGAAGAAGTGATAAAAATTTTCCATGCACATAGAAACCAAAGGCATGTAGTCATAGCTACATTTATACCAGAAAAAATAGACTTTGGATCAAAAAACATAAAAAGGGATAAAGAAGGCCATTCTATAATAATAAAATGACCAATTCAGCAAGAGGATATGACAATTATATGCGAACTCAATATCAGACCACCCAGATATAGATAGTGCATATTATTAGCAGTAAAGAGCGAGAAACAGACACAATACAATAATGGTTGGGGACTTCAACATGCCACTCTTGGCACTGGACAGATTAATCTCGGCAGAAAATCAACAAAGAAACAGACTTAATCTGCACTTTAGACCAAATGGACCCAACAGATATCTACAGAACATGTTATCCAACAGTTACAGAATACACATTCTTCTCATCAGCACATGGAACATTCTTCAGGGTAGACCACATGTTAGGCCACAAAACAACTCTCAACAAATTTAAAAGAACTGAAATAATACCAAATATCTTCTCAGCCCACAGTGGGCTGAGAAAAAAAAAATGAGTGAAGGATATTAACAGACACTTCTCAAAAGGAGACATTTATGCGGCCAACAAACATGAAAAAAAGATCATCATCACTGATCATTAGAGAAATGCAAATCAAAACCACAATGAGATAACATCTCATGCCAGTTAGAATGGCGATCATTAAAAAGTCTGGAAACAAGAGATGCTGGCGAGGATGCGAAGAAATAGGAACACTTTTGCACTGTTAGTGTGAGTGTAAATTAGGTCAACCATTGTGGAAGTCTCTGTGGCGGTTCCTCAAGGATCTAGAACCAGAAATACCATTTGACCCAGCAATCTCATTACTGGGTAAATACCCAAAGTATTATAAATCATTCTATTCTAAAGACACATGCACATGTACGCTTATTGCAGCACTATTTACAATAGCCAAGACTTGGAATCAACCCAAACGCCCATCAATGATAGACTGGATAAAGAAAATGTGGCACATACACACCATTGAATACTATGTAGTCATAAAAAAGGATGAGTTCATGTCCTTTGCAGGGACATGGATGAAGCTGGAAACCATCATTCTCAGCAAACTAATACAGGAACAGAAAACCAAATACTGCATGTTCTCACTCATAAGTGGGAGTTGAACAATGAGAACACATGAAAACAGGGAGGGGAACATCACACACTGTGGCCTATTGTGGGGTTGAGGGAAAGGGGAGGGAGAGTATTAGGATAAATACCTAATTCATGTGGGGCTTAAAACCTAGGTGATGGGTTGATAGGTGCAGCAAACCACCATGGCACATGTGTATCTTTATAACAAACCTGCACATTCTGCACATGTATCCTAGAACTTAAAGTAAAAAGAAAAGAAATCTCTCAACAAAGAGGCTTAGAAGGACCATAGCTCAACATAATACAAGCCATATATGACCAACCACAGCTAGTATCATACTGAGTGGGAAAAAGCTGAAAGCCTTTCCTCTAAGAACTGGAACAAGACAAAGATGCCCATTTTTACCACTCTTATTCAATATAGTATTGAAAATCCAAGCCAGAGAAATTAGGCAAGAGAAAGAAAGAAAATGCAGCCAAATTGGAAAAGAGGAAATAAAATTGTCCCCATTTTTAGATGACCTAATCTTATTTATAGAAAAGCATAAAGACTCTACCAAAAAATTCTTAGAGCTGATAAGCAAATTCTGTAAAGTTGTGTGATACAAATCAACATGAAAAATCAATAGAATTTTTATATACTGATAACAAACTAACTGAAAAAGATATCAAGAAAGCAATCCCATTTGTAATGACTACAAAAAATAAAATACTTAGGAATAAATTTAGCCAAGGAAATAAAAAACTCCACAACAAAACCGCAAAACACTATTGAAAGAAATTAAAAAGGATATAAACAAATGGAAGTTGTATACCATGCTTATGAATTAGAAAAATTAATATTGTTAAAATTATCATACTACCCAAAGCAATATATGGAATTAATGCAATATGTTTTTTCCTTTGAACTGATCTTGATCTTTTTATTTCTTTTATTATATTTTAAGTTCTGGGATACATGTACAGAACATGCAGGTTTGTTACATAGGTGTATACGTGCCATGGTGGTTTGCTGCACCCATCAATCTGTCATCTACATTAGGTACTACTACTAAAGCTATCCCTCCTCTTGCTCCCCACCTCCTGACAGGCCGTGGTGTGTGGTGTTCCCCTCCCTGTGTCCATGTGTTCTCATTGTTTAACTCCCACTTATGAATGAGAACATACAGTGTTTGGCTTTCTGTTCTTGTGTTAGTTTGCTGAGAATGATAGTTTCCAACTTCACCCATGTCCCTGCAAAGGACATGAACTCATCCTTTGTTATGGCTGCTGAATCAATGTAATCTTCATCAAAATACTAATGATACTCTTCACATAAATAGATTTTTAGAAAAACCTCCCAAAATTCATATGGAAGCACGAGCGACCATAAATAGCCAAAGCAATAGTGAACAAAAAGAACAAAGCTGGAGCTATCACACTACTTCAGTTCAAAATATATTACAAAACCAAAAGAGCATTGTATTGGTACAAAAACAGACACACAGACAAATGGAACAGAGTAGAGAACCCAGAAATATATTTACCAGCCAATTTGCTTTTCAATAGAGGCACGAAGAACATACACTGGGGAAAGGACACCCTCTTAAATAAACAGGGCTAGGAAAACTGGACATTCATTTACAGAAGAATGATACTAAACTCCTATCTCTTACCTATACAAAAATCACCTCCAAATTAAAGACATAGGTGAAGTGCTTCAGGATACTGATTTAGGTAAAGACTTTATGGTTAAGGCTTCATAAGCACATGCAACAAAAGCAGAAATGGGCAAATGGGATTTTATTAAACTAAAAAGCTCTGCACAACAAAGGAAACCACAGAGTGAAGACACAACTTGTAGAATGTGAGAAAATATTTGCAAACTGTTTTCCTGACAAGAGGCTAACATCCAGAATATACAATGAACTCATAAACTCAAATAACTCAACCCCGGAAACAAACAATCTGATTAAAAAGTGGGCGAAGGAACTGACTAGACATTTCTCTAAAGAAGACATACAAATGGACAACAAACGTATGGAAAAAATGCTCAGCATCACTAATCATTAGGAAAATGCAAATAAAACCCACAAGGAAATATCATCTCCCCATAGTTAGAAATGACTGCTATTAAAAAGACAAAAAATAAGTGCTGGCAAGGATGTGCAGTCAAGGGAATTCTTATACAATGTGGACGAGTATGTAAATTAGCACAGACGTTATAGAAAATAGTGTGGAGGCATCTCAAAAAACTAAGACTAGAACCACCATATGAGCCAGCAATCCCAGTACTGGGTACTTAGGAAGGACAGGAAATCAGTATATTTAAGGAATACTTGCATCCCCATGTTTATTGCAGCACTGTTTACAATAGCTAAGATATGGAAGCAACCTAAATGTTGCGTGGATAAAGAAAATATGGTATATATATATAAATGGGAATAATATTCAGCCACAAAAAATGAAATCCTGCCATCTGTGCATGCATGGCTGAGCCTATAGGGCATTATGTTAAGTGAAATAGGCACAGAAAGAGAAATACTGCATGTTCTCACTCATATAGGAGCTACAAAAACCATTTCAGCCATGATAGAAAAGAGTTAGAATCATGGATACTAGAGATTGGGAAGGGTAGACGGTGGGGAGGGTGGGGAAATGTTAGTTAACAGATACAAAATTACAGCTAGATGGGGGAAATGAATTCTGGAGTTCTGAAGCTCTACAGTATGAATATAGTTAACTGTAATTATTGTATATTTTTAAAAAGCCAGAATAGGGGATTTTGAATGTTCACAACACAGAGAAATGATAAATGTTTGAGGTGATGAATATGCCAGTTTCCCTGATTTGATCATTACCCATTTTACAGATGTATTAAAATGTCACACTGTATCCCAAAAATATATATAATTATTACATGTCAACTAAAAATAAAAGGGAAAAATGTTACTTCATTGAAGGTAAAAATATAACTCATTTGAAGCTAGATCTGATATCCCCAACTCCTCAGAAAAATATCAACAATAACAGTGTTGTGGATATTTTTGTCTCGTTTCTGACTTTAAATGGGAAAGTCTTTGGTGTTTTAGATGGCTATTCCTTACCATGATATGGGATATTTTTATATTTTTCTTTCACTAATATTCTCATAAATCAATGTCAGATTTTCTCAAATGTCCTAGAACACTATAGTGAATACCATGATTTTTTTCTTTTGTGCATTATCAAGATAGTAATGTTAATGAAAATTCTACTAATACACTATCCTTGAATTTTTAGAATAGAACTATTTGGTCATGAAAACATATTTAGTGTTGAATTTATGTTGTCCATATTTTAGTTAAAGCAAGTAAATATTTTTCTTTGTTGACTTTTATGATATTAACTTTGAAAAATAATTTGGGAAGTGTTTCATTATTCTGCAATCTTGGAACATTTAAAATAACACAAGAATTGTTATTTGAAAGATTTTTTAAGGACTTGCTCATAAAATACTCTGGACCCAGTTCCTTTTTTGGAAATAGTTAATTAAAAATTAAAATGTCTTCCCTACATATAAGCTTTCTAATTCTTATTAAATCAATTTTCCCTGAAAATTGTACATCTTATTGAGTTCTAAGACTTTGTGTCCATAAAGCTAAAAAACGGTTTATAATTAAAAATTTTCTTCCCATCTGTTTACATAGTCAAGTATTAGTGTTTTTCTCTGTCTTTTCAGTTAGCATGTCATTAGTTTGAATATTTATTAATACTTTTGCAAGTGATATACTGTATTAATCAATTTATCAATTTTGCTGTTTTTCTGCTTAATTTCTGCTTTTATTTTTATTACTTCCTAATATTTCTCTATAATTTGTTTTTATTTTCTACTTCTGCTGAATACGTAGTTTCCTTCATTTTTTTTCTATAAAAATAAAATATAAGGCTACATAAATGTTTTTCTACGTACAGCTTTAGCCACATTCATTAAGTTTAGTTATGAGGTATTTTGCCATTATTTCCTGAATAGATTGGAATCTCTTTTTAATTTTCCTCTTTAACATACTTTTCCTGTCTCAAAGAGTTAGGTTTAAGATTACTAATGACTTTGAGAACAGGTAATACAATTACATTTTTCAAAAATAAAAAAATAACATGTATAATGAACAATCTCCCACCAATTCTATTTCCATTCAATCAGTCCCGTTTCCCTCTCTACCATTTAAGTGAATAACTTTTTACACTTTTAGGGCTCTTTCTAAAGTTTTCTTACATGTATGCAAGCAAAAATTCATTCTTTTGTGTCCCCCAATCCTTTTTGAAGAGCAGCATGCTGTACACACTATTCAAAGTATTTCTTTTTAGAATTTAAAGAAGATTTTCAGAAAATTTTCAGTATCAGTGCACAGAATATAACATTTCGTGTTTCCTTTCTTCTTTCTTTTTACACCTCCTCCTTTTTACAGTATTCATTAAATAGGCATCATAGTTTCTAAAAGCAGTTTCCTATTACTGACATTTCAATTGTTCCCATTATTTCCTATTACAAACTTTGCTGCAATTAATAAGCTTAACATATGTGGAAATATGTGTTAGCATAAGTTCTGAGCAATAGAATTGCTAGGTCAAATGATTTGTGCGTTTGCAATTTGAAAAGATACAAATTCCTTTCTATAAGGATTGTGCCTGTTTGTACTGTCACAAGCAATTATGAAAGTGTCCATAGTCTTATTCCACAGAATGTGTTGTCAAAGGCTAGAAGTTTTGACAATCCAATAGGTAAAAATGATATTCAGTGTGGTTTTAATTTGTATTTTTTCTTATTATGATTGAAGTTCCATTCTTTTCATTTGTTTAAGGGATACTTTCTTTTTCTCTGAATTATTCTTGTTTTCTTGCCATTATTTTACTATTAGGTTGTTTTTTTCTTTTAACGATCTCTCTACATATTAGGAAGATAAGCCATTTGTAAAAAGATGTCAGGGTAAAAGATGCAAGCTACGGATCCAACTGTTTTTTTACCCAGATAACTTTCCAGTTGTCCTAATGATACTTATTGAATAACCTATCATTCCTCACTGATTTAGGTACAACTTTTATTATATTCTAAATTCCCACATGTATTTATTTATACTATTGCTCTTTCTATTTTGTTCTATCAGTTGATGTATTCATGGTTAGTTTGATATTGCTTTATTAAATGAGACTTTTATATAATGTTTTAATATTTGTTTGGGCCACTCTTCCAGTTCTCTCTCATTGCTTTTTTAACTCAGAGCTTTCCTGACAATTCTTGTTTGTTAATTTTTACATATGACCTTGAAGATTAACTTGTTCAGTTTCAAAAATAAACAAGCACTTAAATAAAAAACAAAGGTTTGTATTTTTGAATTATAAATTAACTTGGAACTTGGCATCTATGATATAGTCAGTCTTGGTTTCTAAGAACATGAACATGGCATGTGTTTCCATTTCTTCAAACCTTCTTTTGCATCATTTAATAGTTTCATAATTTTTTCATAAAGTTGTTGCTATTGGAAAGGATCCTTTTCTTCCATTATATCCCATTACATCTTATGCATAATAAAAGTATGGGTTTCCATATATTTTTACTCTATCACCTTATTATCTTTATTTTAAAGTCAGTTTTCAGTTTATTGTTTTGGATGTGTGTGACAGATTGTGTTTTCTAAATCTAGCCACCAATATTTTGTTATCATATATATTCTTTTTACAGTGTAACATTGATAGTTATCCATCAAGACATGGGGATCTACATTCCCTTTCCTTGAATCTAGGCTGGGCTATGACAGAAGTGATACCATGTGACTTCTTACTCTAAGTCATATTAAATAAAAACTTTTCATCTGGGCCTGCTAAGATCCAGGCACCACATTGTGACAAAGCCAAGCAACCACATGGAAAAGACACACAGGTCACATGGGATGAAGCCTTAGAAGCAATGTGGAGAGGGCACATGTAGTTATTCCAGTCACAACTTTAGCTGAGGCCTCAGTCAACAACCAGTAGCAATCACTGGGCATGTAAGTGAGTGAAACTTCAGAGGATTCTAGCCACCAGCCTTCAAGTCACCCCAGCAGATAATCCATGGCACATAGACAAGCTCATGCTGCTAAGTCCTGCCCAAGTTGCAGATTCATTTGCAAAATAATCATTATTATTCTAAGCAGCTAAGTTTTGAGATGGTTTATTGGTAGTAATAGATAACTGGAATTGTGTGTGTGTGTGTGTGTGTGTTTAAAATCATTCATCCACAAATTGTAATGATTTTAGATTTTTCATTGTAATTTTTATAACTCTGGTTGTGATTTAGGAATAAGAACAGCACACTCAATGAGACATATGGTTCCTTTAAAATCTAGTAAGACATACCAAGCAATGTGCCTCTTCCATAGTAGTAATGCATGCAAAACGAAACAATTTGATTTTACTTTAGAGGGCATATATTAACATATCTCATTCAGATCACTGGAGCCCTAGAAACTTCACAAAAGTAGATGACCCGATTTGTTTTTTGAGGGGGCCGTTTATCTATAACCCTCTCGCATGCCTGTGTCTTCTCAAGTTATCTAGGGTACTTGCTGAATTCTTCAAGCAGTATGATATAATCAGTGTAATAGAAACTTAATGTCCCATGGGACAGTTAGACAAACAAGGTCACTGTGGACTAAATCATGATATAAAACCATGATTGAAATAACCTTGAGAAGGCAATCCTAAACAAAAAGAACAAAGCTGGAAGCATCGTGCTACCTGACTTCAAACTATACCACAGGGCTACAGTAACCAAAACAGCATGGTACTGAACAAAAACAGACACATAGACCAATGGAACAGAATAGAGAATGCAGAAGTAAGACCACATGTCTGCAACTACTTGATCTTTGACAAACCTGACAAAAAACAAGCAATAGGGAAAGGATTTTCTATTCAATAAATGGTGCTGGAATAGCTGGCAAGCCATATGCAGAAGACTGAAAACAAGCTTCTTCCTTACACCATATAAGAAATTTAACTTCGGCGGAGAGATCCAAGATGGCCGCTTAGGAGGAACTCGGGAATGCAGCTCCGAGAGAAAGCACAGAGGGTGAGTGGACGCCGTATTTCCAGACTGATTTTTACTGCCCACAGACCAGGAGATTCACACGCAGAGAAGCCACACGGGTCGCCAGCGCCGCTGGCGCCGCTGGCTTGAACAGCGCAGCCGCTGGGCCGGCACCCCGAGCCAACGGCTCACTGTACAGAGTGAGAGAGTCTGAGTCCCCTATAAGCCAGCAAGGGGAGCTGAAACGGGGAGCCAGGCCAGCGCCACGAATCTCAGAGCCGCGGCTTTAGCCAACGCAGCGGCTCCGGAGGCAGATCAGATGAGACGGTGTCCCCTCTTACCCAGCAAGAAGACCTGAAACACAACTGAAACCGGGACGGTCCAGCTCTGTGGAGGAGGGGCGTTCTCCATAGGCACCCTGCTGTTCCCAGGGCTATCTACCAAGGCAACCCGCCACTACAGAGACTCCGTCACTACAGGGGCGGGCCAACATAGCGGAAGCAGTTCTAACTACACCCAGAAGTTCACACGGAAGCTGGGTGGAGCCCACAGCAGCTTAGCGAAGCCTCTGCAACCTGAGTGTGACTAGGCTGCCACCTTGTGGGCAGGGAAAACAGCAACCGCACAGGGGAACCGTAACTCCCTGGGACAGAACACCTGGGGAGAAGAGCAGGGGGTTTTTGAGTTCTGCCACAGCAGACTTAAAATTACCAAAATCAGAAAGACAACAACTACAAAGTCAACAGGTGGATAAATCCACAAAGATGGGAAGAAACCAGCGCAAAAAGGATGAAAACACCCAAAACCAGAACACTTCTCCTCCTACAAGGGATCATAACTCCCCACCAGCAAGGGAACAAGACTGGATGGAGAATGAGTGTGATGAAATGACAGAAACAGCTTTCAGAAAGTGGATAATAAGAAACTTCCGTGAGCTAAAAGAACATGTTCTAACCCAATGCAAAGAAACTAAGAACCTTGAAAAAAGACTTGACGAAATGCTAACAAGAATGGACAACTTAGAGAGGAATATGAGTGAATTGATGGAGCTGAAAAACACAACACGAGAACTTCGTGAAGCATGCACAAGTTTCAACAGCCGAATTGACCAAGCAGAAGAAAGGATATCAGAGGTCGAAGATCAACTCAATGAAATAAAACGAGAAGGCAAGATCAGAGAAAACAGGGTAAAAAGGAATGAACAAAGTCAACAAGAAATATGGGACTACGTGAAAAGACCTAATCTACGTTTGATAGGTGTACCTGAATGTGACGAAGAGAATGCATCCAAGCTGGAAAATACTCTTCAGGATATTATCCAGGAAAACTTCCCCAACCTAACAAGGCAGGCCAAGATTCAAGTCCAGGAAATACAGAGAACACCACAAAGATACTCCTCTAGAAGAGCAACCCCAAGACACATAATCATCAGATTCACCAGGGTTGAAATGAAGGAGAAAATACTAAGGGCAGCCAGAGAGAAAGGTCGGGTTACCCACAAAGGGAAGCCCATCAGACTCACTGCAGATCTCTCAGCAGAAACCCTACAGGCCAGAAGAGAGTGGGGGCCGATATTCAACATCCTTAAGGAAAAGAACTTTCAACCCAGAATTTCGTATCCAGCCAAACTAAGCTTCATAAGTGAAGGAAAAATAAAATCCTTTGTGAACAAGCAAGAACTCAGAGAGTTCATCACCACCAGACCAGCTCTACAAGAGCTCCTGAAGGAGGCACTACACATAGAAAAGAACAACCAGTACCAGCCACTCCAAAAACACACGAAAAGGTAAAGAGTATCAACACAATGAAGAATCTGTATCAACCAAAGGGCAAAACAGCCACCTAGCACCAAAATGACAGGATCGAATTCACACATAACAATATTAACCCTAAATGTAAACGGACTAAACGCCCCAATCAAAAGACACAGACTGGCAAATTGGATAAAAAGCCAAAACCCATCAGTGTGCTGTATCCAGGAAACCCATCTCGTATGCAAGGATACACAAAGGCTCAAAATAAAGGGATGGAGGAAGATTTACCAAGCAAATGGAGAGCAAAAAAAAGCAGGAGTTGCAATTCTCATCTCTGATAAAATAGACTTTAAAGCAACAAAGATCAAAAGAGACAAAGAAGGACATTACATAATGGTAAAAGGATCAATGCAGCAAGAAGAGCTAACGATCCTAAATATATATGCACCTAATACAGGAGCACCCAGATACATAAGGCAAGTTCTTAAAGACTTACAAAGAGACTTAGACTCCCACACAATAATAGTGGGAGACTTCAACACACCATTGTCAATATTAGACAGATCAACGAGACAGAAAATTAACAAGGATATCCAGGACTTGAACTCAGACCTGGACCAAGCAAACCTAATAGACATTTACAGAACTCTCCACCCCAAATCCACAGAATATACATTCTTCTCAGCACCACATCACACCTACTCTAAAATTGACCACATAATTGGAAGTAAATCACTCCTCAGCAAATGCAAAAGAACGGAAACCATAACAAACAGTCTCTCAGACCACAGTGCAATCAAGTTAGAACTCAGAATTCAGAAGCCAACCCAGAACCGCACAGCCTCATGGAAAATGAACAACTTTCTCCTGAATGTTGACTGGATAAACAATGAAATGAAGGCAGAAATAAAGACGTTCTTCGAAACCAACGAGAATGAAGACACCACATACCAGAATCTCTGGGACACATTTAAAGCAGTCTCTAGAGGAAAATATATAGCAATAAGTGCCCACATGAGAAGAAAGGAGAGATCTAAAATTGACACTCTATCGTCAAAATTGAAAGAGCTAGAGAAGCAAGATCAAAAAAACTCAAAACCTAGCAGAAGACAAGAAATAACTAAGATCAAAGCAGAATTGAAGGAGATAGAGACACGAAAAACCCTTCAAAAAATCAATAAATCCAGGAGCTGGTTTTTTGAAAAGATCAACAAAATAGACAGACCACTAGCCAGACTAATAAAAAAGAAAAGAGAGAATAATCAAATAGATGCAATAAAAAATGACAAAGGGGATATCACCACAGATGCCACAGAAATTCAAACCATCATCAGAGATTATTACAAACAACTCTATGCACATAAATTAGAAAACCTGGAGGAAATGGATAAATTCCTGGACAGCTGCCTCCTCCCAAGCCTAAACCAGGAAGAAGTTGAAACCCTGAATAGACCAATAACAAGGTCTGAAGTCGAGGCAGCAATAAAGAGCCTACCACCCAAAAAAAGCCCAGGTCCAGATGGGTTCACAGCAGAATTCTACCAGACATACAAAGAGGAACTGATACCATTCCTACTGAAACTATTCCAAATAATCCAAAAAGAGGGAATCCTTCCCAAATCATTTTATGAGACCAACATCATCCTAATACCAAAACCCGGCAGAGACTCAACAAGAAAAGAAAACTACAGGCCAATATCCATGATGAACATAGATGCAAAAATCTTCAATAAAATACTGGCAAGCCGATTGCAACAGCACATCAAAAAGCTTATCCACCATGATCAAGTAGGATTCATCCCAGGGATGCAAGGCTGGTTCAATATACGCAAGTCTATAAATGTAATTCACCACATAAACAGAACCAAAGACAAAAACCACATGATTATCTCAATCGATGCAGAGAAGGCCTTTGACAAAATTCAACAGCCCTTTATGCTAAAAACCCTCAATAAACTAGGTATCGACGGAACATATCTCAAAATAATAAAAGCTATTTACGACAAACCGACAGCCAATATCATACTGAACGGGCAAAAACTGGAAGCATTCCCTTTGAAATCTGGCACTAGACAAGGATGCCCTCTCTCACCACTCCTATTCAATATAGTACTGGAAGTTCTAGCCAGAGCAATCAGGCAAGAAAAAGAAATAAAGGGTATTCAATTAGGAAAGGAGGAAGTCAAATTGGCTCTATTTGCAGACGACATGATTGTATATCTAGAAGACCCCATCACCTCAGCCCAAAATCTCCTGAAACTGATAAGCAACTTCAGCAAAGTCTCAGGATACAAAATCAATGTGCAAAAATCACAAGCATTCCTATACACCAATAACAGACTTAAAGAGAGTCAAATCAAGAACGAACTGCCATTCACAATTGCTACAAAGAGAATAAAATACCTAGGAATACAACTAACAAGGAATGTAAAGGACCTCTTCAAGGAGAACTACAAACCACTACTCAACGAAATAAGAGAGGACACAAACAGATGGAGAAATATTCCATGTTCATGGTTAGGAAGAATTAATATCGTGAAAATGGCCATACTGCCCAAAGTAATTTACAGATTCAACGCCATCCCCATCAAGCTACCAATGACCTTCTTCACAGAACTCGAAAAAACCACCTTAAACTTCATATGGAACCAAAAGAGAGCCCGCATAGCCAAGTCAATTCTAAGCAAAAAGAACAAAGCGGGAGGCATCACACTACCAGACATCAAACTCTACTACAAGGCTACAGTAATCAAAACAGCATGGTACTGGTACCAAAACAGAGATATAGACCAATGGAACAGAACAGAGGCGTCGGAGGCAACACAACATATCTACAACCACCCGATCTTTGACAAACCTGATAAAAACAAGCAATGGGGAAAGGATTCTCTGTTCAATAAGTGGTGTTGGGAAAACTGGCTAGCCATATGCAGAAAGCAGAAACTGGACCCCTTCCTGACACCTTACACTAAAATTGACTCCAGATGGATTAAAGACTTAAACATAAGACCTAACACCATAAAATCACTAGAAGGAAACCTAGGCAAAACCATTCAGGACATAGGCGTAGGCAAGGACTTCATGACCAAAACACCAAAAGCATTGGCAACAAAAGCCAAAATAGACAAATGGGACCTAATCAAACTCCACAGCTTCTGCACAGCAAAAGAAACAGTCAATAGAGTGAATCGGCAACCAACAGAATGGGAAAAAATTTTTGCAGCCTACCCATCTGACAAAGGGCTGATATCCAGAATTTACAACGAGCTAAAAAAGATTTACAAGAAAAAAACAAACAAGCCCATTCTAAAGTGGGCGAAGGATATGAACAGATACTTTACAAAAGAAGACATACATGAGGCCAACAAGCATATGAAAAAATGCTCATCATCACTGGCCATTAGAGAAATGCAAATCAAAACTACATTGAGATATCATCTCACACCAGTTAGAATGGCAATCATTAAAAAATCTGGAGACAACAGATGCTGGAGAGGATGTGGAGAAATAGGAACACTTTTACACTGTTGGTGGGAGTGTAAATTAGTTCAACCATTGTGGAAAACAGTGTGGCGATTCCTCAAGGACCTAGAAATAGAAATTCCATTTGACCCAGCAATCCCATTACTGGGCATATATCCAAAGGATTATAAATCGTTCTACTATAAGGACACATGCACACGAATGTTCATAGCAGCACAGTTTACAATAGCAAAGACCTGGAACCAACCCAAATGCCCATCGATGATAGACTGGACAGGAAAAATGTGGCACATATACACCATGGAATATTATGCAGCCATTAAAAACGAGGAGTTCGCGTCCTTTGTAGGGACATGGATGAACCTGGAAACCATCATTCTCAGCAAACTGACACAAGAACACAAAATCAAACACCACATGTTCTCACTCATAGGCGGGTGTTGAACAAGGAGAACACATGGACACAGGGAGGGGAGCACTATACATGGGGGTCTGTTGTGGGGGAGTGGGGGGGACAGCGGGGGGGTGGGGAGTTGGGGAGGGATAGCATGGGGAGGGATGCCAGATGTGGGTGAGGGGGGGGAGGGCGGCGGATCACACTGCCACGTGTGCACCTATGCAACAACCTTGCATGTTTTTCACATGTACCCCAAAACCTAAAATGCAATTAAAAAAAAAAAAAAAAAAAAAAAAAAAAAAAAAAAGAAATTTAACTTCAGATTTAAGACTTAAATGAAAAACCCAAAGCTATAAAAACCTTGGAAGACAACTGAGGTAATACCATTCTGGGCATAGGGTTGGGCAAAGATTTCATGATGAATACACCAAAAGCAATTGCAACAAAAGTAAAAACTGACAAATGGGATGAAATTAAAGAGCTCTGTGCAGCAAAGGAAACTATCGACAGACTGAGCAGACAACCTAAAGAATGGGAGAAAATGTTTGCAAACTATGCATCTGACAAAGGTCTAATATCCAGCATCTATAAGGAACTTACACAAATGTATAAAAAACAAACAACCCCATTAAAAAGTGGGCAAAGGGCATGAACAGACACTTTTCAAAAGAAGACATACATTTGGTTAACAATCATATGAAACAAAGCTCAACATTGCAGATCATTAGAGAAACGCAAATCAAAGCCACAGTGAGATAGATACCATTTTACACCAGTCGGAATGGGTTTTATTAAAAAGTCCACAGTGAGATAGATACCATTTCATGCCAGTCAGAATGGGTATTATTATCCAGCATCTGTGATGCCGGTAAGGTTTTGGAGAAACAGAAATGCCTCTACACTGTTTGTGGGAATGTAAATTAGTTCAAGTATTGTGGAAGACAGTGTGGCAATTCCTCAAAGACCTAAAACAGAAATATCATTTGACCCAGCAATTCCATTACTGGGTATATATCCAAAGGAATAGAAATCACTCTATTATAAAGACACGTGCATGCATATGTTCATTGTAGCTGGATTCACAATAGCAAATATATGGACTCAATCTAAATGCCCATCAATAGTAGACTGGATAAAAAAAATGTGACACATATACAGCATGAAATACTATGCAGCCATAAAAAAAATGAGATCATGGAGCTGGAGACCATCATCCTTAGCAAACTAATGAAGGAACAGAAAATCAAATACTGCATGTTCTCACTTATAAGTGGTAGCTACGTGGACACATAGAGGGGAATAACACACACTGGGGCGATTCAGAGGGTGGAGGGTGGGAGGAGGGAGAGGATTATTTTATATTTGTTGTTTGTTTATTTATTAAAAATAACTAATGGGTACTAGTCTTAATACCTGGGTGACAAAATAATCTATAGAACAAACCCCCATGATGCAAGTATACCTATATAACAAACCTGTACATGTACCACTGAACTTAAAATAAAAATTAAATTAAAAATATTTATAGCACACACCACACACACACACACACACACACACACACACACACACACACAAGAAATAGCCTTGAGAAAATACAGTGAGGGCATTCTGCTATCCTTGCAAGGTAAAATAAAATTTTATTTTATTTTATTTTATTTTTTACTAATGAGATGTAAATCTTTATTTCACAAGTTCATCATAATTCATTTTCTAAAAAGACATGGATCATGGGACACAGCTGAAAACACTGGGAGGCCAGCTGCCAGTGTCTTCCAGGCGGGAGCATAGCGATGTCTATGGGCTGATGTCTTCTGGGGCTCTCAGGCAGCATAAAAGCCAGATGCACCAGTACTGTCCAATCGCAGTTTTACTTAGAGCCACCTCTTTTTTGGGGGCCGTTAGTTCTCATTTCATGCCAGATTTTCACTAGAGCCTCCCTGTTCTTCCAAATTAGTTCATGACCGTAAGTAACATACCATATTCCAAAGGGAGCTCCCCCAAAATGTGCAGCATAATCAGAAAATTTCCATCCCAGAATCATTCCTGCTGTATCCACAGCGTTAATGGCTTTTAGGGCATTTCTTGCTGTGAATGTGAGCATTGGCAGGAAAATAGTGGCAAGCCTCCCTTCTGGGATCTTAGTGCAGACAGCTGCAAGGACTGTCATGATGGTGCCAGATGCACCAAGTGATGGTCCATATCTTCCTGTGGCAACTTCACACATGTAACTGACAAAATTGGAAATAATACCTGCAGACAGGTACTAGGTACACTGCCCTGAACTGCTCTTGACCCAGAATGTACAATGCTGGAGGAGAAGCTCCACAAAACTTACGTATTTGCTGCCATGTGAAACAAGGAGAAATGACTGAATGTTGATAGCGACATTGGAAAACAAGTACCTTTGAGGCTGGATTAGATGTGAAATATCTGATCACTGTCCAGTGCAGAGAAGGTACTCTCCATAAGCAGACTACAAGGACATTTGCAGCTGTGATACCTGTCACAGTCTGCTGGCCATCACTTAGATTATTCCACCACTTCTTAATCTCCTTTCTGATGTCTCCTTTCTTTTCTCATCTTATGTTATCCAACCAATCAGCTTCTATGCTATCAAAATAGCTCTGGACCCTGGATCTCAGTGATTCACATTGCCAAATAGCAGCTGATCCAAATGCACAGCCTGTAAACTCAACAGTAAAAAATAAAGGTTTTATGAGCATCCTCCTTATAGGATAGGGAGAAAGATAAAAGACTGTTTCTTCCACAGTAGGAATCAAAGCACTTCTTTTATATGCTTCACCAGTTGTCCCTGTGTCTGATCTTCGAGGTTCAACCTCACTGGATGTTTTTCTGAATTCACATTTTTCCTGAATAAAGAAGTGAAACTTGCTGTGTCTGAGCAGCTGCGGCGGAACTAGGGCCACAGTGAGTTCCTCGCAGCTGCCGCTGCCCACCAGTCAAGCCCACGCTGAGCCGCAGCCCCAGCCTCTCTGTGCTCAGCCTCACTACCCCATCTTCCCGCTAAAAGAAAATTTTAGGCCAGGCGCAGTGGCTCACACCTGCAATCCCAGAACTTTGGGAGGCCAAGGTGGGTGGATCACCTGAAGTCGGGAGTTCAACACCCAGCCTGACCAACATGGAAAAACCCTGTCTCTACTAAAAATACAAAATTAGCCGGGCGTGGTGGCACATGTTTGTAATCCCAGCTACTCGGGAGGCTGAGGCAAGAGAATCACTTGAATCTGGGAGGCAGAGGTTGCAGTGAGCCGACATTGCACCACTGCACTCCAGCCTGGGCAGCAAGAGAAACTCCGTCTCAAGAAAGAAGGCTTTATTTAGTACCTTCATTCTATATCCCAGGGATTGTATTGTTTTACTCCAGCAAAAAGACTTCTGGAAACGCTGCTGCGGAGCCACCGGCTAAGTTGAAGATAATTTATAATTCCCCAAAATTAATCCATCTTTTGTACCTAGTTCATATTAATTTGCTGTAACTAACGTAACAAAATGTCAGTCCCCAGACCTGTGGCTTAAACAACATACATTTGTTTTCTGAAAGTTCTGGTGGCCAGAAGTCCAAGATCAAGGCGTCCGCAGGTTTGGTTCCTCTGAGTCCTCTCTCCTTGGCTTGCAGTTGACCACCTTCTTCCTATACCTTCACACGGTCTTTCCTGTGTGTGTACATTCCTGGCATCCCTCTGTGTGTGTCCAAATTCCCCTTTTTTTAAATAAAGACACTACTCAGATTGTATTAGGGCCCATTTTAATGGCTTCATTTTAACTTAATCCCCTCTGTAAAGGCTCTGTCTCCAAAAACAGTCATTTTCTAAGGTACTAGGGGTTAGGGGTTCAAGATATAAATTTTAGGGGACACAAATTAACCCATAATAGAGGTCACAGGTGAGTTACATGTAGTTGTGATGGAAATCGACTCTGGATCCTTCAAGTCTTTGATCCTGCACTAACAGCAGCAGTTAGTCCAAGAGTGTGGTGTTGCCGTGCTTTTCTGTTTTGGTGGATTTCTGCTTGACTTTTCCTACTTAACAGTCCCAACTCCATGAGTTAGGAAACTAATATGGTAATGCTGCTAGATGCATTCTATATTGCTATCAATTATGCTTTCAGAAATGGGGCATATAGAGTGTGTGGGAGACAGAGAGAGAAAGGAGAGAGGGAAGGAAGGAAGAGAGATTTTTAGGATTTAATTACATTTAAATTTAATTATAATATAAAATTAAATTTTTGAGTTTAAATTTTTTTGAATTAAAAAGTTTAATGTTTTCCATTTTTTAATTTTAAAATTTAATTATAATTTTGGAGCTAATGGATATCATTTGCAAATCTCTCTCAGCATGGGCAATCAATACTTATGTTTGCGTTAAGTAACATTTTTTAATTTATGTAACATTTTTTATCTTAAAAATAATTATTGTCTAAGACTTTGTAAAACAGCTTTTTAAAACAATTTAGTTTTGGAGTTATCAAGAAGATTCACATTTTTTTAAATCCAAAAATTATAGGAAAGAACCAGTTTCAGTAAACCCATTTTCAACAGGTAATAAAAATAAAAAGGAGGCCGGGCACGGTGGCTCACATCTGTAATCCCAGCACTTTGGGAGGCCGAGATAGGCGAATCACACAGTCAGGAGTTTGAGACCAGGCTGACCAACATGGTGAGACTCCGTCTCTACTAAAAATACAAAAATTAGTCAGGCGTGGTGGTGTGCACTTGTAATCCCAGCTACTCAGGAGGCTGAGACAGGTGAATCGCTTGAACCCTGGAGGTGGAGGTTGTGGTGAGCCGAGATCGCGCCAC
This sequence comes from Aotus nancymaae, assembly GCF_030222135.1. Classification (NCBI taxonomy): domain Eukaryota; kingdom Metazoa; phylum Chordata; class Mammalia; order Primates; family Aotidae; genus Aotus; species Aotus nancymaae. The sequence continues at coordinate 24,428,001 of NW_026988454.1, forward strand.
TGCACTCCAGCCTGGGTGACAGAATGAGGCTCTGTCTCAAAAATAAATAAATAAATAAAAAGGAGACACCAATGTTATTAAGATTTTGAGATGCACCATGCACACATCAGGTTCAGGGCTGCTTGGTCTTTTATTACGGTCAGAATTTGCATCTAGGAAAACTTCCACATGATGAAATGAAGAGATTCAATACACTCAGGCTTTTAATGAAATTGACATCATTATTACAAATAGTGCTCATTTGAGGCAACTGTGATATTATTGCAATGGGAAACATCTGTCCCCTTTCCTCTCAGGTCCCCTTGGTGGCCTAGGTTCATATTACAGCCACCTTTGGGACAAAATACACAAAGGCCTTATTCTGTATCTGCCCCTTTAACTTCAACATCGTTCTCAAAAAGAAGTGCAATAATTTTTTTCTTTCTTAATTAGATGGAGTTAAATTGCCAAAATAAAAATCCAATGTCCAATTTTGGTTTTAAAACTAGAAAAGGAAAGAATGTTATGATCAATGATGACTTTGGGAAGAATTCTTTAAAACACAGTGAGGGTGAGTTCTTTTGGAAACAACTATATTCTATGTTTATACATATTTATACATAAAAGGTGTCCTCATTGGGGGAGGTGGATGCTGATGCCACTGCTTCCTTTGAAGGCTTTTCTCCCCCACTGCCAATGCCCAAGGGGAACGAGTCTTCAATGGCGGCTCAATCTAGCTCTTCCGTTTAGACTTGGATCTCATTCCAATTTAGGCTTTTCTTTCTCTTCTTCCATACCTAGAAATACAGCCAAAGTGTTTTATTTGAGCATCAGTTTAAACTACGAGCAGTTTATTTAATCTGGTTTGCTAACACTACCCACAAATCCACTCATCCGCCTTCACTTCTCCCATCCACCCTCCTGACACCCCCGCTGTCCCTCTTAGCTAAGAAGAAAAGCCATGTACAACTTTCTCTGGAAACATCCTCAGTGACCTCTCTTCCCACCCTTTCCCTAGAATCAGGACACAGCATCTCTGGGACACACCCAGCTCCTATGGCCTCTGGGAGACAAGGCGGCAAGTTGATTCATGACTCCCTGAGTTTGCATGGAAACCCCAGCTAGAATGCTTTTTAAACCAGCTTCTGGCAACATGAGATGTGCAACTCATGAGTTTCAAACAGACTTCATTTATTTTTGCTTTAGTCCTGTCCCTTCCCAAGGCAAGGACTCTGGATTTTCAAAAGCCAATTTTTTTTTAAGCTTATAGAGAGTTTGTTAGCCCCAAGAACTGTTTATTTCCATACTTCTGAAACTTAAACTGAAATTCTCTCTCTATTCAACCCAATCCTGGTAGAATCATGTTTTTCTTCCTGAAGAACTTGTATGTACTGCACCAGTAAGACCCTTTGCCTATTGTCTGTAGAGTATAGTCAATGACGTTTCATGGGCCTGAAGATGAAAATGTTTGTCATTTTTATGAATTATAGTTAAATCTCGCAAGTGCTTCTCTTCTCTTTTTCTTGTACCTAAACATTTTTTGAATCATACCAAACTCTCAGTTTCTTTGTTTCAATAGCAAAAATGGAACAAAAGAACTTAAAATACCATTTTGCAGGTTTGGTTATTATTCTTTGATAAATTGCAAGCTTTCTGAGGGTAGGTCCTTTCCCTGTTCTGTTCCTGATCATATCCCCATCACCTAACACAGTGTGTGTGTCTCATTGCAGGAGCTCAATTAGTCTTTGTTGAATAAATTAATAAGCAATGAACACACAGAAGGCCTCAGAAGCCTGGACTAGTGGAAAGCAGAACAAAATATGGGACTCCACAATATGAAAATTATAAAGTTTAACCCCAGAGGGTCATAATGTTAGGACTCACAACAGGAGGGACTCCCCGACCACACAACCCCCAGCTCCTAGCTTAAGCTTTGCGCCGTCAGAGTAGCGGTGGTGAAATGTGGGTAACGTGCTCTGCACGGATGTCCCCAGATGGTCTTTTATGTTTGGTTTTAATGGCTAAAGAACCAGCAGAGATCTGGAGCACTTTTCCCTAAGTCCTTCCCAGAAATCACATGAAGGAAAACAAATTGAAGAGTGAGTACGTCTGACGGGAGGAGGAACAGGGTTGGGGAGAAGGTACAACACACCTTCGTTGTTGGGTAACCAAGGAAAGAAGAAAACAGCACAGATTCCACTCAAACAGCACTTGTCTCGAAGCCCTGCTTCTGTCCGTGTTCCCTCCCATGTGAAGAAGCTATCAGGGGCCAACAGCAGTTTGCTTTTCTTTTTAAGGTCTATTTTTCCCAAAGCGTTATCTTGCAGATGGGTTGACTTGGCAGCAATGCTGGAATCTTCCAAAGCACGGGTGGAGAATGGGGTTATTCATTGACCTAGAGAGCGAAAATGGCTTCCCACCTACTTTGGTTTGGCAGCTGTGAGGTACAGAGAAAAATTACACAGCTGTAAATAATGTTTGCAAGAACCAGAGATAAAATTTCCACACAAAGGGTGGGAAGAAACCTATCACAAAGCTGAGGTAGTATACACCTTTGGGGCCAGAGGGGACAAGACCGCAGAGCGCTGAGGGAGTCAGTCACATGGCCTTCCTGCGGTGGGGCGGGGAGGACAGGCTCCACCAGGGGGCAGTGCTGGGACATCCCTAGGCCTGGGCGGGAATGACCTGCATGGGCAGCTGGAGAAGAGGTGCAGGTTTCTGCTCACACAGACCTCTCCTTTCTCCCCGCTTGCCTACTTTCTCTGTCCTCACCCCAACCTTTTGCTTTTGAAAAGACTCATTTCTGGTCTTAGAAAATGTAGCTTTAGTAAGACTGGTCAGATATATTAAAATTGGGATAAAGTCTTAGCTTAAGTACAGAAATATTTCAGCTGTGAATTGTGTCCCCCACTCCCCAAAATCCTGCATTGAAGTGCTTAACCCTCAGTACCTCAGGCTGGGAGAGAGTGCCAAGGGTGTGGCTGGACAGCCATGTGCTAACAAAACTAGGTACGTGACTCACGGATCCAATTAATCTCGGCAGCAGAAACCAGAAATAGAGGGGTGGCTACCTGTAAGATCCGTGGTGTGCCCTCTTGTCTGACTGCTTGGACACCCATGACTTGCATAGGAGGCCGATGAGGTTTTTAGAATTTTATACCAGCAGAAACATTGACAGCCTGGACTGAAAAGGACAGACACAGGATGAAATGAAGGACCAATGGCTTCACAGATGGTTCAGGGACTGGCTCTTCCTTGGTTGTAGAGGGTAGAACTGTATAGCTCAGGGCTGAGGGGGCGGGGCTTCTGCGCCTGGAAGGTAGGGCTATGTATCCCCTCCCCGGTGAGCCAGCCCTGAGGACTGAACATCTAGCCAAAGAGGATTATTTTCAAGCCTTAAAATTGAATGGAATTTCCCCTGCTAGCTTCAGGCTTGCTTGGAAACCATGATACTTTTTTTCCCCCCTGCAACTTCTCCCTTACAGAATGGGAATGAATATTCTATGCCTGTCCCACCATTCTGTTTTGGAAGCAGATAACTTGTCTGGTTTCCCAGGTTCACACACAGCTAGAGAACAATTTGGCTTCAGGATGACTCATACCCCGAATCTCACTCATACCCCGAGTCTCACGCATACCCAATTTTTATGATATTTAAGATGAGATTTTGGACTTGAGAGTTGATGTTTGAAAGACGTTTGGGGTTGTTGGGATGGAATATTTTCACTGGGTGAAGGACATGTATTCTGGTGGGGAGAGAGTGAAGTGTTATCAACTGAACTGTGTCCCCCCTCCCAAATTTATACATTAAAATCCTAATCCCCAGGATCTCAGAATGTGACTTTATTGGAGATAGGGTGTTTACGAATGAGATCAACAGAGTGGGCCCTAATTAAATACAACTGGTATCCTTATACAAAGGGGACATTTGGAGACTGGACTGAACATCAGTTAGAAGGCACCGGCTCTGCCATTATCTATTCTGGAAGGTCACTTAAGATTTTTTGGGCCAATGGTGAAAAAAAAGGGTTGGTTTAGATGACTTCTAGTCTTTCTTTCGCTATTAGATTCCGTAATAGTGTGATTTTTTATCTTGAAGTTGTAGCTAACATAAGTGACCCAAGTAGAGGGAGTTGCGCTATTAAAAACCATTATGGAAAGGAGGGTGGCTGCAATGCAATCTTCCTTCTTCTTGGGGGACTGTATAGTAACTGATGTGAAATACTCCGTGTTGTAGTGCTGTACTCCCATGTCCTCAGTTCATCCTAACACACTGCTTTTAGTGAGTAGTTGTCAACTCAGCAACTAATAGAACCAGGCAGCTAATGTGACTGTGACTGAGTAAAGTGGCCAGGTGAGACCGAGGGAAAATTAGTCATCTAAAGGGGATAACTGATACTCAATTCTTTTTTCTTTTCTTTCTTTTTTATATTTTTGAGACAGTTTCACTCTGTGGCTCAGGATGGAGTGCAGTGGCATGATCTCGGCTCACTGCAACCTCTGCCTCCAGGTTGAAGCGATTCTCGTGCCTTAGCCTCCCAAGTAGTTGAGAGTACAGGCATGTACCACCACGCCAGGCTCATTTTTGTATTTTTAGTAGAGACGGAGTTGCACCATGTTGGCTAGCCTGGTCTTGAACTCCTGGCCTCAAGTGATCCACCCACCTCAGCCTCCCAAAGTGATGCGATTACAGGTGTGAGCCACCATGCCCAGCCACAGGATAACAGATATGCTATCCTAAACCACTGTCACCAGAAGAGAACAGTAGGCTCCATGTTTCCAGATGTTTTTTTTTTTTTTTTCTAGATGGAGTTTCGCTCGTTACCCAGGCTGGAGTGCAATGGCGCGATCTTGGCTCACTGCAACCTCCACCTCCTGGGTTCAAGCTATTCTCCTGCCTCAGCCTCCCCAGTAGTTGGGACTACAGGCACGCGCCACCATGCCCAGCTAATTTTTGTATTTTTAGTAGAGACGAGGTTTCGCCATGTTGACCAGGATGGTCTCGATCTCTTGCCCTCGTGATCCACCCGCCTTGGCCTCCCAAAGTGCTGGGATTATAGGCATAAGCCACTGCACCCGGCCACCAAATCTTAAAATATATCTTAAGAAGCTGAAAATCTGGCCCTTATGTGATATCTCCCAATTTTAAAATACTGATTCAAAAACAAAAATTCCACTATGTAGGCCTAACAGAACTTGATCGGTACAAGTTGGGGCAGGCCATCAGTTTGTGACCCCTCTTATAAATGAGGACGATACTGACTTGGCCCAAAACATCTGTCTCTGTGGAACTAACCAGATGGTCTTACGTACATAAAGTTAATAATGTAGAGGGGATATTTCTCTCTTCTGGTTTTCAGGTCATCTTCTCACAGAAGTAGTAGAACTATGGCCAAATGACTGTCAAATCAATCAAGTCAAGCGTGGCAGGTACTTAAGTACTTCCTGAATAGCATATATTGGGCACATTCATTTAAGTTTAAATACAACCTTTCTCCCAAGAAGCTGAGAAAAGTTTATCTTTGGTATTCAAAATATTTTTGTCAGTTAACTAAATACTTCAGTAAATTAGTGGAGAAAGATCACTAGTTCCATTGAACAGGTGGGACATTATTACAAGATTAGTTTCCGGTCCCTTAAGCTGTGGCCTGAACAGAATAAAAAATGTTGATACTTTTTCTAATAGAACATTTATTAAAATCAGAAGTTGCTGAGAAAAGAAACCCTCAAATTCCTCTGGGCCATTTAACGTTGGCCAATACCCTGATGCGTACAAGCTTAGAGGATCCACACACAGAAAAGTCTGATTCAGTAACCACGCACAGTAATCATGCATTCACTGTGCTTTATTTGTCTGATTTGATTGAGCTCCTGGCAGGGTGTCTGGCACAAAGCAGAGTGCTCAAAGTCTGTGTCACAGAGTCCATTTATTGGTGCTGTCTAGAATGCTGTGACTGTGTCAGAAGAGAGAGCCAGGGCTCTCTAAAATCTCCAAACCTTCTTGCCTTTGGATGTATTTTCATGCAGAACTCAATCACTACATGTCTGTGCTGGTGCTTTTTCCACTTTTCAATTTTTGCATTATCTTACATACACTTTGGACAGGTTTTGCACAGCTTGGATAAGATTACGTGCCTTGCCAAGATGGAGGCTCTGTCATACATGGAAACAAAAGAGAAATCGAATCACAGGTTAAGAGACTTTTTGCAGCCATGAAATGTTATCTTTTACTGCTTGTACCTCTTTGCCACTTTCAGATCTTCCATATGACAGCCACTGGTGAGTCAAAGTGGCCGGAGGATCACACACTGCTTAGAGCTCTAGCAGAATGGCAGTAAGACCTCTCCCAGGTGACTGCACCCACAGAGAAAGTGAAGACCTGGGTGACTTTAAAGGAGACTGGTGACATTTAATAATGTAACTATTTAATTTGGGGTCCCTTTAGCTAACTAAGGCAGTATTGTGTTGTGATGAGGACAAATTTCCCTAATGTATATATTTTTGTTAACACTGTATTTTTTCCTATAAAATTTTATAGACATGCCTCTTTCCTCTTTAGATTTGGATGTTTTACTAGCAAATAAGTCTAAGTGACTGGTAAACCTTTCGGGTAACTGTCAGCAGCTCTTAAATTCATACTGTAGTTATAAAAATGGAACTCTTCATAGGAGATCCTGTGTGAAGGCTGAAAGAGAAGGCTCCAGTGGAATTTTCCTTCAGTCTCTGAATATACTCTTGTTGGCAGTAATTCTCGTTTTGTGTCCCCTCAGGCAATAATACTTACTTCTATGTGTATCCCAGATATAGTTGTTCAGAACTTCTCCCAGCAGGTACAGGAAGTTCATTAAGATGGTTGTAGACCCAAAGAAGATGATTCTGGCTCCTGGGCCAATGTGTTCCAGGAAAGGGTACACCCACATGCCAGTTACATGATGCACCCAGCACACCCTGCAAAGGAATCGGAAAGGAAACAAGGACAGGAGTCACTCTTATGGCAGGCATCAAGGCTGCTACGGTGCGAAGATACACTCCCTCACTCTCACCACGCCTCAGCATTTGCCAGTCTCGAGTTTGCTTCTGATACTCAGGAGCTACCAGAAACTTGGTTGTTGTTTATTTTCTTTTACTTTTTTTTCTGAAATAATTTTAGACTCACAGAAGATGCACAACACACTCTGCTTCCCCTCATGTTAACACCTTGTATAATCTGGAACAATTAACTAAAATTAAAAAATTAACATTGACATGACAGTATGAAATTATAGGCTTTATTCAGAATTTCCCAGTGTTCCTGTGAACGTCCTTTCTCTGTTCTAAGATCCAGTCCAGGACCCCACATGGTCTTCAGTCATCACATCTCTCCAGTCTCATATTCTGGGAGTTCCTCAGTCTCTCCTTGTCTTTGATGACATTTGAAGGGTTCTGGTCAGGTTATTTGAAATGGTTGACTTTATTAACACTGTTAAACGATCTTTTAAATCTCTTCTTTACAGAATGAGACAATATGGCATTGGGCAACCACCTGAGAATAAGACCTGGGAGAGCATGTGCCAGATACCCTGCCATATGGCTTTCCAAGTAGACACCAACAATCATGCCATATCCTGGCACAACCATCCACAGCCTGGCAGGTACCAGCTTCCCACCCCTGATCTTCAGATATAACACTGATTTCATTTTTTCCCTATTTTACATACTTCCTTAATCATTCTCTTTGTGTTCCAGAAGTATTTTTGACTCTGGAAATAGTAACATCATGAATCGCCACTGCTTTCAAAAGCTTAATTAGAATATCGGCTCCATTGGCTTAGCCCTGACACGACTGCTTACAGCTGTTTTCCAAAACATTCTTGAGTTCATTCCTTTATAAAACGTTGGCAATTGTGAAGACTAAATAAAATACAGAAAACTCTACTGCATTGGGAATAATGACGACTTTTCACACTTATGTGTTTTGAGGTCATTTTTCTTATCCATGGCTTCACTCTAAGTAGTTTATCTACATACAAACATTACCAGCAGGGCACTGTGGCTCACAACTGTAATCTCAGCACTTTAGGAGGCCGAGGAGGGTGGGTCACCTGAGGTCAGGAGTACAAGACCAGCCTGGACAACATGGTGAAACCCCGTCTCTACTAAAAATACAAAAATTGGCCAGGTGTGGTGGTGCGTGCCTGTAATCCCAGCTACTTGGGAGGCTGAGGCACAAGAATCACTTGAACCTGGGAGGTGGAGGTTGCAGTGAGCAAGATAGCGCCACTGCACTCCAGCCTGGGTGACAGAGTGAGACCTGGTCTCAATAATAATAATATAATAATAATAGTAATAGTAAAGCATTACTTACACATGTACCTCATTTTGGGCAGGAAATCCATACCTGAGAACCTGCATTATCAATGAGGGTGATAACCCCCTCCTCTTGCAGGTAAAAATTCATTCTGGGGTTGGTGATAGAAAAATTTTATACTTTTTATGTAGAAAGCACAGATACACACACACACACACATATATACTTACACAGAGATGTACATATATGTATATAGAAACACATCAACTGATGAACAAATAACCAGAATGTGGCATATGTATGCAATGGAATATTACTCAGCCATAAAGAGGAGTGAAATGTCTGCTACAACATGGATGGGCCTTGAAAATATTATGCTAAGCAAAATAAGCCAGACCCAGGACACATATTGTATAATTCCACTTATATGAGGTACCTAGAATAGGCAAATTTATCAGTTACCAGGGGCTCGAGGGAGTGGGGAATAGGGAGTTATTGTTTAATGTGAACAGAGTTTATGTGGGGATGATGAGAAAATTTAGGGTATAGATACTGGTGATGGCTACGCAATGTTATAAATACATTTAAAGTCATTAAATAGTATACTTGCAAATGGTTAAAATGATAAATATTATGTTATATATATTTTAGCACAATAAAAATTTTTCCTGTGGTGGAAATCCGGGAAAAAACATGTCTACAAAGGTTCCTTGGTAGGGGAGGCAGTAATGAAAGAAAGATTGAGGAACAATCTTACAGGAAAGAGGCATTCACTAGGTCCGTCCAGGGTCCCGAATCACTGTCCAAACGAAAGGCTTGTTATCCAAAAAGGAGGCCGTGTTAGTCAAAATATTCTGTTAGAAAAGCTGAAGCAGTCGTGAGAATCACCAAAAATTAAATGGTTAGAACTACCCTATGGGATTCTGAGATATCATATTGTTTGTCCATAAATTAGAAGCAGTTTCATCATTCTGACATTGTCTTAAATAATGTAAGAAAGGCGCTGTGTACCCATCAAGTGGTTTATTAATTTCCATGGAGAGAATATGCAATATTCTCCCAATTTAATACCATTAAGCTGTAATTGATGTTGCAAATCAACTTATAAAATTTTCATCAGTCTATGCTACAGGGTGTTTGCACTGGAGCAGCCGGATGGATCTGGATTAAATGTGAGTCAGGACATGCCACTGTTCTGCTCAAAATTCTTGCTTCCTCTCCTACTCAGAGAAAAAGCCAGAGTCCCTAGAGAGTTCTTCAAGGCCCCATCTAAGCTTGCCCCACACTTTTTGACTTAATCTCCTGTTATTCTCCCCATCATTCCCCACCACTCCAGCCCATCAACTCCTTGGCATTCCTCGAACACACTAAGCTCTCTTTGTCTCCAGGCTTTTGTGTTTTTCACCTGGCTGGAACATGATTCCTTACCACCCTCACAGCACCCCCTGGCTCCCTTGTGTCCCTTGGGTTTTCACTCAAATGTCACCTTTCCAGTGATGTCTTCCCTGTCCACTGCATTGAAAAATGGCAACCTCTACCCTCAAACTCTCTATTCTCTCTCCCTTTAACGTTTCTCCAAGCCATATAATATACTCTACTTATTTTTATTTATCTGTTTATTGTCTGTTCAACGAGCAAAGGAATTTTGTCCAAGTATGTTCATCGCTGTATTCTGTGGCCCTTGGAGCAGTATTCGGCAGAGTATGCACTCAATAACTATTTGTTGAATTAATAACCCAATGAAAGAACATAAACAGCAACATCTGTTTATTGAGACATTACTATATGGCAGACAGTTTGCCAATAACTTACACATTTTTTAAATCTCAAAAAATCCCTAAAATCTTTATGATTTTTGTCACGATATTTAATTTAAGGCAGGACTAGGCAAACCTTTTCTGTAAAGAACCAGATAGTAAATATTCCCATATGTTCTCTATCACAACTACTCAACTCTGCCATTGAGTGCAAAAGCAGACATAGACAATATGTAAACAAGTGAGTGTGGATGTGTTCCAATAAAACTTTATTTATAGACACTGAAATTTGAATTTGATGTAATTTTCACATCATGAAATATTCATCTTTTGATTTTTTTTCAACTATTTAAAAATGTAAAAACCATTCTTAGCTTTTGAGTCATAAAACAAACAAACAAACAAAAATCCAGGTGGTGGGCTGGATTTGGCACATGGGCTCTCATCTGCCGACTACTCGTTTAAGTAGTTCTTTGTATTTCACAAAGCTCCTCTGGCACACTATGTCATCTAGTCTTCTCAGCAATTCTAGATACAGCATGGCATTCTCATTGTACTATTGTATGAATCAGAGCCTATAGGGTATAAATGAGAATATGTCAGAATTGCCAAAGCAATGTGAAATTCTCAGGTTTGCAACCTACAAGGCAGAGAAGCAGACAGCTATTCTGAGTGTGGTGCTAATAAACATGATAAGTAACTTCCTTTACATTATACATCCACCCTATTAGGTATGATTATTCCCTTTAAGCAGGCAAAGAAACTGAGATCAGGCTAAAGAACTTATCATTAAACTGGCAAACCCAGGAAAGAAATGCACATCTGATTTCTTTTTTGCTGCGTGCACTTTCTTGCCTAAATGAGGCATTCAATATTGTCTCCAAAATGGAAGTGAGCATTTCTTGTTTGTTCAGTTTGTTTTTTTCTTAACTTGGTAGGTCATCAAACCATCTCATAAAGAAATCTTGTTTTTGGGATTTCATCTGGATCGGTGTGAATGATGCATCTACTTGTCTTAACAAGTTGTGCTTTCACCATTTGTTTCATTGATTTTTATCAGGGCTCAGTTCTCCGCATAAAGATGACTCATGGCCTTGCCCATCTATCTGGAGAGTTCCTAGTTCTTGGCTGACTTTTAATTTCTCTCATTCTAAGGTCTTCTTGTCTTAGTGCCCAAATAACATATGCTTATGGTCATAGTACCAATTCTAATTTTAGCCTAAGAAATCAACAGCCACGATATGTATGCATACATATATATGCACATATTAGTATAATAAGATTTTTGGATTGTCTATTTTATTAAATGTACCTCCAATTTCATTCACTTTAATGTATAATTTAAAAAATAACATTTATTCATGCCTCCTACCTGAGTGCTTTGCTACCCACAAGTGATAGGAAAGTAAATGGGTTATGGGAATGAATTAAATTACACATGTACCTTGAAACTGTATAAATCTATTATGTATCAATGAAAAAAAGTAAATGAGGCAGAGCTAATTCCTGTCCTCATGGAGTACAGTGCAATGAGAAATACAGATAATTAAGAAGTAATTAAAAGTGTAGTCAGAATTAAAAAGGGTAAGTGTAGGGGTGCTATGGGTACGCAGGGATCAGTCCCCACACCTTTTTCTAAACGCCACACTTGCCTTTAGTCTTTCTGTTGTATATTTAACTTTCTTTCAAACCAGTGTTTTTCATAGTTGATGAATATGTTCAAATGCCTTTCATTAAAGCACAACCAAAAGTTTCCACGTATTTCACAAGTACTACTCATGTCTCTCCTCTTCAAAGGCAAACTTCTCCAATAAGTGGTGCACATTCACTGACTCCGTATCCGTACTCTGCACTCACTCTTTCACCTACAGCAGTCTGGCATCTCTTCTTGTTACTCAACCAAAAGACACTGGTTTCTTTGACGTCAATTTCTCCTGGTTTTCCTCCTACCACTTGGCTGTTCCTCTTCCCTTTGTCAATGCACCCTTCACTACCCTACCACTAATTGTTGGATTTGCTCAAGTCTTGGTTTCTAAACTGATTTCTCTTATGCATTCTCAGTTGATGAGTTCATTCATGGCTATGGCATCAGTTCACTACTTATACACAGCCATTTCACAAACTTATATCCCCCAGATCTCTCCTCTATTCTAGACAGTTTATCAAACTGTTTTTAAGACATCTTGTTTTGCCCATCTTAAGGATACCTCAGTCTCAATAGATCTAAAGCCAAAGTCATGTTCTTTCTCCCCACACCTCAGTATTATTTATTTCTGCAAATAGTACCATCATTCATTCAGTTTCGTAACTCAAACATTGCAGGTCATCTTTTCATCTTTGATACTTCCCTCTCTTTCACCACATTTAGTTAATCCATTTTCCTTTTTTTACAATTTTATAACTTGATTTGATGTATTTGACGATCAGTAGTTAGTTCTCATCCACATTGACTGTAGATTTCTGAAAGTGGAGCTTATTTGGTGACTCTTCATCCTTACATTTTCTGGGCAATCACACATGGATTCAGTATGGGACATTCCTGATTCCTTTGGCCCAGACAGCTTTGTTGAGTCTGGTATCAATGTGCACATCTGGAGTTCCCAACTCCTTCGTGGCACGTTTCCAGATCTCTTTGAATTCCCGAGGGGCACACTTCTTGAAGTCCACTCCACGGATGACTTACGAATGTTGATGGTGTATTCTCAGGTCACCAACTCCTGATGGCAGAACGGCCCTTTTTCTTCTCGCCATCCTTCTTTGAGAGAGCCATTCCGCTGGGCCCAAGTTGGAAAGGAAGAGCGTGAGGAAATTGTCCAATCCATTATTATCTTAACAAGGTTACCCCATACACCTCTCCAATATGTTGATTTTTCCATATGCATCACTTAATTTCTGTTAGAAGCATTTCTGTCTGGAGGACTGTGACAGTTTCTAATTTGTCTCTACATCTACTTTTGCTCCCTTCCATGTCATCTTCAATGCTGCCAGAGTGATCCTTCCAAACCAGAAGTATGAACACATCATATGCCTGCTTTCAACATATCAAAACCCCTGGTTTCTTGTTAGAAATTTTCAACAAAGTCTAGAGTGCTCTTCATAGAGTGGCTTCTACCTGTCTCTCTGGCCGCACCTCGGATCTTGTTCCTGTTCCTCTTTGCATTCTTGTCATACTGGCTTTCATTTGGTTCCTTGATTTTGTCATGTTACCTCCTGCAACGCGGGTTTTCACATATTCTTCTTTATGTCTATACTGTCAGTTAGCAACCCTTTAGACTAATTAGGTTACATGTATCCTTTATATATTAGCTCAACTGGTACAACTGATCAATTATTCCTTACTCAGGGAATGTGTCCTCTGATGCACCAGATTAAGAGATTTTTATATGTTCTTATAGAATTAGGGCTTTCCTTCATTTTTAAACTTCTTTTATTCATACTTAAATTTGAATATCTTTATTTAAATAATATGTTTCTCCCCCTCTACAGTGTAAGTTCTGTGGGGTGAGGGACTGTGTTTATCTTTACCTCTCCTTAGATCCTCAGCACTTATCAGAATGCCTGTCACACACTAGAAGAATGAATGAATAAATGAATGAATGAATACAGTAGCATTTAAACTGTGATAGAAAGGATAAGTAAGAATTCACTGAGTAAAAATGGGAGGAAAGAACTTTTCAGCCAAAAGAAAACGCATGTCTAAAGAACCGAGAATAAGAGAAAGCTCCCGAAGTTCAAGAAGAGAACACTTTTGTTGTGATCAAGGAAAAGAGGGCAGAAGGAGCAGGCAGGCGCCAGACCATGGGTTGCTTTTTAAGCCATGGTAAGAATTGTAGACTCCATCCTAGTGTGCAAATAGAAAGTCTTTGAAGATAAGAAATAAATCTGAAATAGATTCGATTGAGTTAAATCAGTTGTATCAGAAATGGTGGTGGCTAGGAGAGGAATGACAGCACTGGGAATAAAAATTAGCCGATAGATTTAAGAACACTTAGATCAGTGTCTCTCAAACTGTTGAGTCATGAGTGTGGCATGCTGGAGATTGTCCTGAGAACTGGTTGATAAATCTTTAGGTGGTTTGCAAGCTGGTTCGTTGGTAGTTTGAATTCAACCATGGTGGAAGTATTCACACCAAGGATGTGGGCAAATGCTACACATCAGGTATTCCCTCCCATGCTTCCAAATGAGCTAACTGGTTGAACTCACTGGTTACTACCATTTTAAAATGCAATAACAGATGAGAACAGAAGATAAAATATCACAGCGCCTTGCATATAATGATAAGAATTGTTTTGTGAAACTTCTATTTCAGTTATGTGTGTTTTAGTTTACAGTAAAAGAAATTTGACAGGCACTGATTTAACAAATATAATTAAGACAACGTGGTGATTGGTTACATTTAGGCAGTGAGGGAACTGAGATGAGTTAAGGATTAATCACAGATTCCTGGCTTGATTAGCTGGGTGGAAACAGCTGCCATTTCCTGAGATAGGGAATGCTATAAGGGAGCCTGTTTGAAGGCATGATGAGTTCAGTCTGGACATGTTGAGTTTGGGGTACCTGTAGAATATCCAAGTGGAGATGTTCTGAAGGCAGTCATTCAGTTCTATGGATTTGGACTTTGAAGAAACGACTGATTTGGCAATACAGGTATCAAGTTCATTGGCAAATAAAGATCATGGTTGAAACTATCAGGACAGACTGAGACCCAGGAAGAGGACAGGGTCTGAAGGAAGTGGGCCCACGAGAGGGTCTTGGAAAAGGTTAATATTTAAGGGATAAGGTGAAGGAGGATGAGCCTAAAAAGGAGATCAAGAAAGATGGGCTAGTAACAGGGACGCAAAATAGGAAAATGTGATGTCATAAAGCCAAGGGACAAGTGGTTCAAAGATAGCATCTATTAGCACAGGGTCTTAATCGAGAATTATTAGAAAACTAGGTTTCCACTAATAAAGTTGAAGTGAAAACATTTTCAGATTCCAAATGCTATGTACGATATTCAAATCTACTTTGGATGTTGACTGGGTAGAAATGACAGTTTAAAGAATGACCTTGTTGGCCGGGCGCGGTGGCTCAAGCCTGTAATCCCAGCACTTTGGGAGGCCGAGGCGGGTGGATCACGAGGTCGAGAGATCGAGACCATCCTGGTCAACATTGTGAAACCCCGTCTCTACTAATACAAAAAAAATTAGCTGGGCATGGTGGTGCGTGCCTGTAATCCCAGCTACTCAGGAGGCTGAGGCAGGAGAATTGCCTGAACCCAGGAGGCGGAGGTTGCGGTGAGCTGAGATTGCGCCATTGCACTCCAGCCTGGGTAACAAGAGCGAGACTCCATCTCAAAAAAAAAAAAAAGAATGACCTTGTCAAGCTCAGTAGCTCTTTTTGCCACATGGCCAAATTTCATCCTGTTCTATCATGAGTTGGGGTGGTCACTGGAGCCCTTGAGGAGTGCAGTGAGGTCGATATATCATCCCTTACTCTTCTAGCTATGTCACCTTTCTGATTTTGAGATTATTTTAAAGAGATTTTAAAAACTTGCTCTTATTCACATTTAGATAAGGAACTAGGTTGTTTGAGATCCAGGCTACTAGCACCTAAGACACAGACTCATATGCAGTAATAGCTAATTAGCTAACCACACTGAATGCACACGAGCAACTCTTTGGAGAAGGTATTGTGTTAGTATCATTTCACAGATGAGGACACTGAGGCCCAGAGAGGTTAAGTAAGAATCTGAGATACACTCTTCAGCAGTTTAGTGTTCAGCCTGGATGCCAGGCTCCTGTACTGCTCTGAAGGCTAGAAGGTGGTGAATGGGGACATGGCTCTGGAAAGATTTTCTTTTAATGTTTTGCTCAGAACCAAAAAATGATCTAAGTATAAAATCTCCCTGTAAAGTTTTTTTTTTCTACTGACTATAAAAGTAATTCATGCTCATTATAGAAAATGTGTGAGATAGAGACATGTTGCAAGATGCAAGATAAATCACTTTGGGTGAAGTTTTAACACAAGACTAAGTGTCTTATAAAATGCAGAGCTCAGATTTTACAACTTCCCCTGAGGAGGGGGAAGAAACAGTGCAGACATAAAGTAATAAACACTTCCTTCAGAGAAGGCACTGACTTACCTCTTAAGAAACAGTTACATCACATGTGCATTTAACCTACTGGAATTTACTGCACGGCTTGGCAGGCAGTGAGCATGTGCCCTGGGGTGGGATAAGATATGGGATGTGCATCAGCTTCTCACCCAGTAGGTTTCTGTGCACCTTTCATGGAAGCTCCAACCTGAAGCTCCTGAAGGACTTTTCAAGGACAGGTTTGACATTTGGCTCAAATGCTGACTTTAGACCTGGCCCTCTCTTTGAGATCTAACGATCTAATTTTAGAGCCATTCTACGGGTCCCTTGGATCATTGCCTGAGTATTGATTGCAGAGTGACTGATTCTTGCTCCATGTTTGAAAATCTGGAATTCTGCTGCAGTTTCCTAGAGTTCATGTCCATATTCATGTATTCAATGAATGTTTCTTGAGTCTTCACTCTGTGTCAGGTGGGGTAAGCAGCAGTGGGAATTCAAAGGTGTGGCTGTGAGGGGGTCATAGTGTGTGTGAGGGTCTGCCGAGATTCCTGATGAACAGCCTGTAAGTTCCAGGAATAGGACAAAGGACATCAACTTAGATGGAAACAGGGCTCAAAATGGTCTCCTCAGTGAAGTGTATGGTAAAGACAAAAAATTAATGCATCAATTCACAGGTAAATATCAAATAGAAGGAGCCAATCTGAAATAATATTGAAATCATCTCTAACTCAGTTATCGATATCATTGTAGAAGTCTGTTTTTGATATACAGTGTGTTTGACAGTATTTTTCAAGACAATATTTTAAGGCATAATCATAATTTAATACTCATCAAAGAAGTCCCAATTTTTTTCAGTGGAGCTAGTCCAAACGTACAGAATCTGGGAGGTGTCTATACATGGGGCAGCCAGATGCATTAGTATCCTGTGCAGTCAGTCACAAGGGGTGTTGTGCTCAGAAGGGGATCACACTTGGTTTAAGGATCTGCTGTCACTGTCTTCAAAGTCGTATCATTTTTGAACAAGGGTCTCCACATTTTTATTTTGCACTGGGCCTCACAAATTTAACTGGTCCTTCCTACACAGCTATGTTGGGATCAACTCCGAGCACATCCACAAATTTGTTAATTCATCTTGGATACTATTTAACTTCATTGAGCCTCAGTTTCCTTTTGGTAAAGTGCCATAAACCATACTGCCTCCCTTAGAGATGTAGTCATCAGTAATGTAGTTTTTGGCATAGTCAACTTATATTTGTTAAAAAAAAAAAAACAACCCCAAGCAAACAGAACAAACAAACAAAAACTTTCCACTGCTTCTCCTTATGCAGAAATACATCATATTTTTCTGTAGTTCTCACACACAAGAATGTTTTCAAGGTTACACATCCCTCCGCCCATCCCTGGGGAAAGAGGCAAATTGTGTATGCCTCCCAGAATGAATTCCTGTAATGAGGTAATGCGCTTTCTTCCTGATTCTAAATCATGAATATCAGAGTGATTAATCCATAAAGGAGGCCAGTAATCAAATTCAGAACACTTTCCTCCAACACATCTCCTGACACACGTCTACAGTGATTTTAAGTGATGTGCTTCCATGCAGTCCCACTTTCTAAAGTCTACCTGGTTTTATGTTGATGTTTCCCTGGAGGGAATTCAATTTGAATTTCCCTTATTAACATTCATGACCTGTTTTGCTTAACTGGAATCATTTGGAGTTTCTCAAGGCACATAGATGCCAAACATTAAGTAGACACACTGAACATCGTAGGGAACACGTGCTCTTTCAGAAGGGAGGTGGGGAGTGTGTTTAGCAAGGCACTGTGACGGCCCAAGCAATCATCAAAACACTGCTAGCTCTGGAAGGGGAGGAGGAAGAACATATGAAATTCCACAACAGAAAATCATAATTTTCCATATTTTGAAGAAATTATCTTCAGTGTCTCTCTGGCATCGTTTATGTCCCTCCCTCAATTAGATGCTTATGTTTAGGACTACTAACAATGTCCTGATGTCCCAGCCATGATAATGCCTTCCTTGATCTTGCTACCGCCTCGGACTACCAACCACTCTCTCTCATCACCAGCCTTCTTTAATAAAGAGCAAATTTCCAGACCTTTCTGAGCTCCTGCTCTGTGCCAGTGCCTGATGTCAACTTGTAGTAAGGCAATCTGTATCATTTGTCACATCAGTCCTCTGGGTGCTGCTTCTACCACTGTGAAATGTTTCTTATATATTTTTTTCATTCAGCAAATACGTATTGGCACCTAGAAGGTGTCAGACATGTGAATAGAGCAGTCTATGAAGTAGATGTCACAAGCTCTGCCCTTGTGACAGAGCTCCCAGTCTAACAGCAACACAGACATTAGATGACACCATAGTATTACACCCTCAGTAGTGCCAGGGAGGGGTGGTAGTGTCAGGTTTTTTTGTTTTTCTTCAGTTGCGTTGAAGTGTTCCTTTTTAAAGTTCATTTCAATGTTTATCAGAATGAAACCATCAAATGTTCTAAAATGCTTATATTAAAAAAGCAGAAACTCCCTGCCCCACCAACTGGTCTTTAGTTTCCTCTTAATGCTCTGTCCTGCTCCCAGAGGAAGCCACATTCAACTCTTTCAGTGGTTTTTTCCAGATTTCATTTCATTATTTCGTTCATTTTATTTATTTTTATTTTTATGTTTTGATACAGAGTCTTGCTCTTGTCGCCCAGGCTGGAGTGCAGTGGCACAATCTCAGCTCATTGCAAACTCCACCTCCTAGGTTCAAGTGATTCTTCTGCCTCAGCCTCCCGAGTAGCTGGGACTACAGGCGCCTGCCACCACACTCAGCTAATTTTTGTATTTTTGGTAGAGACAGGGTTTCACCATGTTGGCCAGGCTGGTCTCTAACTCCTGGGCTCAAGTGATCCACCCGCTTCAGCCTCTCAAAGTGCTAGGATTACAGGTGTGAGCCGCTGTGCCTGGCCTAATTCATTTTCAAAAAATTGAAGTATTATTCATATACAAGAAGGTATGCATAATTAAGGTATACATCTTGATGAGTCTGCAGGTATGTATAAGTCCATTGAAACCATCACCATAAACAGTGTCATAACATACATCACCTGTAAAACTTTCCTCTCTCTTTTTTGGTGATACAAACATTTAACATAAGATCTACTCTCTTAACAAAGTTTTAACTACACAGTAGAATATTGTTAACTATAGGTATTATGCTGTACAGTAGATCTCCAAGACTTACCCTGTATAACTGAAATGTACCCTTTGACCAACACCTCCTTGATTCCCTTCCAAGCCCCAAGTAACCACCATTCTACTCTCTGAGTTTGACCATTTTATGTTCTTGATATAAGTGGGATCCTGTAGTCTGGCTTATTTCATTTAGAATAATGTCATTTTGGGTTCATCCACATTTTAGCAAGTGGAAGGCTTTCTTCCTTTTTAAGGGCTGAATAATATTCCATTCTATGTACATAAACCTTTTATTTATCATTCATTTTCATTGGACATTTAGGTTGTTTCCATGTCTTTACTACAGTGAATAATGCTGATACCTCTTTGAGATCCTGATTTCAATTCTTTCGAGTATATACCTAGAATCCTGGATCATATGGTAGTTCTGTTTTCTACTTTTGAGGATCCTCCATACTATTTTCCATAGTGGCTGCACCAATGAACATTCCCACCAACAGTGTACAAGGGTTTCCTTTTCTCCACATCCTTGTAAACACTCATCCTTTTTTTAAAAAATAATAGCCATTTTAACTGGTGTGATAACTTGTTTAACAATAAGTGATATCTTATTGTAGCTTTAATTTGCATTTTCCTGATGATTAGTGAAGGTGAGTACCTTTTTGTGTATTTGCTGGCTGTGTGTCTTTTTTGAAGAAACGTCTATTCAGGTCTTTTGCTCATTTTTTAATTTTTGATCAGGTTATTTTTGTTTTTTTGGTATTGCATTGGATGAGTTCCTTATAGATTTTGGATATTAATTCTTTATCAGATATAATTTACAAATACTTTCTCCCATTCCATAGGTTGCCTGTTCACTGTGTTGATTGTTTTGCTATGCAGAAGCTTTTTAATTTGAGGTAGTCTCATTTGTCTATGGCTTTTGTTGCCTGTTTTTTGGCATATAATCATAATAATCCCTTATAATCTTTTTATTTTATTGCTTCAGTTATAATGTTTCCTCTTTCATGTCTGATTTCATTTATTTGAGTCTTCTGCCTCTTTTTAAAAAAGTAACCTAGTTAGAGGCTTGTTGATATTGTTTATCTTTTCCAAAAAACTCTTAGCTTTGTTATCCTCTTTTAAAAATTAATACTAGTTTTCATTTCAATAGTTTTTGGGGAACAGGTGGTGTTTGATGACATGGATAAGTTCTTTTGTGGTGATTTCTAAGATTTTGTTGCACTCATCACCTAAGCAGTGTACACTGTACCCAGTGTATAGTCTTTTAGTCCTCATTCCCTTACCACTCTCCTTAGAGTCCCCAAAGTCCACTGTATTATTCTTATGCCTTTGCGTCCTCGTCACTTAGCTTCTCCTTATGAAAGAGAACATATGACATCTGGTTTTCTATTCCTGAGTTACTTCACTTAGGATAATGGTCTCCAATTCCATCCACGTTGCCATGAATGCCATTATTTTATTCCTTTTTTATGGCTGAGTAGTACTCCATGGTGCATATATACCAAATCTTCTTTATCCAATTGTTGATTGATGGGCATTTGGCTGATTCCATATTTTTGCAGTTGTAAATTGTGCTGCTATAAACATGAATGTGCAAGTGTCTTTTTCATATAATGACTTCTTTTTCTCTGGGTAGATACCCAATAGCGGGATTGCTAGATCAAATGGTGGATCTACTTTTAGTTCTTTAAAGAATCTCCACACCGTTTTCCATGGTGGTTGTACTAGTTTACCTTCACATCAGGAGTGTAAAAGTGTTCACTTTTCACTACATCCATGCCAATATCTATTATTTTTTAATTTTTTGATTATGGCCATTCATGAAGGAGTAAGGTGGTATCACATATGGTTTTGATTTGCATTTTCCTGATCATTAGTGACATTAAACATTTTTTCATATGTTTGTTGGCCATTTGTATATCTTCATTTGAGAACTGTCTATTTATGTCCTTATCTCACTTTTAAAAATGGGATTGTTTGTTTTTATTTCTTGCCGATTTGTTTGAATTTCTTGTAGATTCTGGATATTAGTCCTTTGTCAGATGTATAGATTGTGAAGATTTTCTCCCTCTCTGTGGGTTGTCTGTTTACTCTGCAGATTGTTTCTTTTGCTGTACAGAAGGTTTTCAGTTTAAGTTCCATCTATTTATCTTTGTTTTCATTGCATTTGCTTTTGCGTTCTTGGTGATGAAGTTTTTGTCTAAGCCAATATCTAGAAGGATTTTTTCAATGTTATCTTGTAAAATTTTTATGGTTTCAGGTCTTGGATTTAAGTCTTTGATCCATCTTGAGTTGATTTCTGTATAAGGTGAGATATCAGGGTCCAGTTTCATTCTTCTACATGTGGCTTGCCAATTAACCCAGCACCATTTGTTGAATAGAGTGTCCGTTCCCCACTTTGTGTGTTTGTTTTCTTTGCTGAAGATCAGTTGGCTATAAGTATTTGGTTTCATTTCTGGGTTTTCCATTCTGTTCCATTGGTCTATGTGCCTATTTTTATATCAGTACCATGCTGTTTTGGTGACTATGGCTTTATAATATAGTTTGAAGTCTGGTAATGTCATGCTTCCAGATTTGTTTTTTTTTTTTTTTTTTTTTGCTTTGTCTTGCTTTATGTGAGCTTTTTCAGAATTTTTTTTTTCTAATTCTGTGAATAATAATGTTGGTATTTTGATGGAAATTACGTCAAATTTGTAGGTTGCTTCTGGAAGTATGGTCAGTTTCACAATATTGATTCTACCCACTGATGAACATGGGATGTGTTTCTATTTGTTTATGTCATCTATGATTTCTTTCAGTAGTGTTTTGGAGTTTTCCTTGTAGATGTCATTCACCTCCTTGGTTAGTTATATTTCTAAGTATTTTATTTAATTTTTTGTAGCTATTGTAAAAGGGATTGAGTTCTTGATTTGATTTTCAGATTGGTCACTGTTGGTATATAGCAGAGCTACTGATTTGTGTATATTGATTTTGTATCTTGAAACTTTGCTGAATTCATTTATTAGTTCTAGGAGCTTTCTGGAGGAGTCTTTAGGGTTTTCTATGTATACAATAATATCATCAGCAAACAGTGACAGTCTGACTTCCTCTATACTGATTTGGATGTCCTTTATTTCTTTCTCTTGTCTGATTGCTCTGGCTAGGATTTCCAGTATTGTGTTGAATAGAATTGATGAGAGTGGGCATCCTTGTCTTGTTTCAGTTCTCAGAGGGAATGCTTTCAACATTTCCCTGTTCGGTATTTATATTGATTGTGGGTTTGCATAGATGGCATTATTACATTAAGGTATGTCCCTTCAATGTTGATTTTGCTGAGGGTTTTAATCATAAAGGGATGCAGGATTGTGTCAAATGCTTTTTCTTCATCTATTGAGGAGATAGTGTGATTTTTGTTTTTAATTCTGTTTATGCGGTGTATCACATTTATTAACGTGTGTATGTTAAACCATCCCTGCATTCCTGTATAAAACCCACTTGATTATGGTGGACTCTCTTTTTCATATGCTGCTGGATTTGGTTAGCTAGTATTTTGTTGAGGATTTTTGCGTCTATGTTCATCAGGGATATTGGTCTGTAGTTTTCTTTTTTTTGTTGTTAAGTCCTTTCCTGGTTTTGGTATTAGGGTGATACTGGCTTCACAGAATGAATTAGGGAGGACTCCTTCTTTCTCTATTTTTTTGAATAGTGTCAATAGGAATGGTATCAATTCCTCTTTGAATGTCTGAAAGAATTCAGATATGAATCCATCTGGTCCTGGACTTTTTTTTTTTTTTGGCAATTTTAAAATTACCATTTCCGTCTCACTGCTTGTTACTGATCTGTTCAGCATTTCTATTTCTTACTGGTTTAATCTAGGAGGATTGTATTTCCAGAAATTTATTCATCTCCTCTAGGTTTTCTAGTTTATGTGCATAACGGTATTCATAGTAGCCTTGAATGAGCTCTTGTATTTCTGTGGTATTGGTTGTAATATCTCCCATTTCTTTTCTAATTGAGCTTATTTGGATCTTCTTTATTCTTTTCTTGGTTAATCTCACTAATGGTGTATCTGTGTTATTTATCTTTTCAAAGAACCAGCTTTTAGTTTCATTTATCTTTTGTATTTGTTGTTTGTTTCAATTTCATTTAATTCTGCTCTGATCTTGGTTACTTCTTTTCTTGTGTTGGGTTAGGATTTGGTTTCTTCTTCTTTCTCTGGTTCCTTGAGGTGTGACCTTAGATTGTCTCTTTGTGCTAATTCAGAGTTTTTGATGTAGACATTTAATACTATGAACTTTCCTCTTAGCACCACTTTTGCTGTATCCCCTTTTGCTGTAACAGATTAACAGCATATTTCTCAACAGAAAACTTATAAGCTAGAAGAGATTGGTGTCCTATCTTTAGCCTCCTTAAACAAAACAATTATCAGCCAAGAATTTTGTATCCAGTGAAACTAAGGTTCATAAGTGAAGGAAAGTCTTTTTCAGACAAACAAGTGCTGAGAGAATTTGCCACTACCAAGCCAGACCTACAAGAACTGCTAAAAGGAGCTCTAAATCTTGAAGCCAAACCTTGAAATATACCAAAATAGAAACTTCTTAGAGCATAAATTTCACAGGACCTATAAAACAATAACACATTTAAAAAAAAAAGCATATAAGCAACAGCTAGCATGATGAATAGAATAGTACTACATATCACAATACTAAAGGTGAGTGAAAATGGCTTAAATACTTCACTTAAAAGATACAGAATGGCAGAATGAATAAGAATTTGCCAACCAAGTATCTGCTATCTTCAAGAGACCCACCTAACACATAAGGACTGACATAAACTTAAGGTAAAGGGGTGGAAAAAGATATCTCATGCAAATTGACACACCAAGTGAGCAGGAGTAGCTATTAAATGAGACAAACTTTGTTATCTTCTATTTCTTACTCTTTTTTTTTTACTTTATATTTCATTTATTTCTATTCTAATATTTATTATCTATTACTTTCTGCTAACTTTGGCTTAGTTTTTCTTTTTCTAGTTCCTTGAGGTGTTAAGTTAGGTTGTTTGATATCTTTTTTTAAAAAATGTAGGTGGTTATTGTTATAAACTTCTCTTTTAGTATTGCTTTTGCTTCATCCCATAAGTTTTGGAATGTTGTATTTTTGTTTTCATTTGTCTCAAGATATTTCTAATTTCTCTTTTGATATCTTCTTTGACCCAGTGGTTGTTCAAGACTGTGTTATTTAATTTCATGTATTTGTGAATTTTTCTTATGTTCCTAGTAGCTAGTTTCATTCAGTTGTGGTCAGAAAGGATACTTGGGATGATTTTAATCTTCTTAAATTTTTTAAAACTTATGTTGTGACCTAGCATGTGATCTACTCTGGAGAATGCTCCCTGTATACTTGAGAAGATGTGTATTCTGCTGTTTTGGGGTAAGATGTTCTGTATATGCCTGTTAGGTTCATTTTGGTCTATAATGTAGTTCAAATCTGCTATTTCCTTATTGATTTTCTGTCTGGATGATCTACCTGTAATTATAAGTAGGATAGTGAAGTCTCTTAATATCGTTATATTTCTGTCCATTTCTGCCATTAGCTCTGTCAATGTTTGCTTTATATATTCAGTTATTTTAATATTGGGTGCATATATATTTACAATTGTTGTATCTTCCTGTTGAATTGACCTTTTTATCATAATGTAATGGCCTTCTTT
The DNA here is from genome assembly GCF_030222135.1 of Aotus nancymaae. Taxonomy (NCBI): domain Eukaryota; kingdom Metazoa; phylum Chordata; class Mammalia; order Primates; family Aotidae; genus Aotus; species Aotus nancymaae. The sequence goes on from NW_026988454.1 coordinate 24,452,979, forward strand.
GTCTCTTGTAACACATTTTGACTTAGTGTCCTATTTTGTCTGATACAAGTATAGTCACTACTGGTCTCTTTTAGTTACGATTTACAGAGAATATCTTTTTCCATCCCTTCACTTTCAGCCTATGTGTATCTTTAAGCATAGGTGAGGTTCTTATAGACAACATATAATTGAGTCTTGGTTTTTATCCACTGTCTTTTGATTAATAAGTTTAATCCATTTACATTTAAAGTAATCGATAGGTAAGAATTTGCTATTGCCATTTGTTGATTTTCTTCTGTTTGTTTTGTAGACACCTTGTTCCTCTCTTCTTTTCCTATCTTTCTTAGCAACTGGGGATTTTTTTTTTTTTTTTTTGATAGTGCTATGTTTTGACTTTTTTCTTTTTATCTTTTGTGTATTTACTATAGGTTGAATATCCCTTATTCAAAATGCTTGGGACAGGAAGTATTTTAGATTTTAGATTTTTTCTGTATTTTGGAATATTTGTTTTATACTTTCCAGTTGAGCATTTCTAATAGGAAAATCCAAAATCTGAAATGCTCCAATAAGCATTTCCTCTGAGAATCATGTCAGTGCTCCAAAAGTTTCAGATTCTCGAGTAGTTTGGATTTTCAAATAAGGAATGCTCAACCAGTATAGGTTGTCCTTTGTGGTTATCATGAGGCTTGTTCAAACCTCTTATAGTTTTAACAGTCTATTTTAAGTTGAAACTTCAATCACATACAAAAAGTCTATACTTTTACTGCCCCCTGTTTATGATATCGACATTAAAGTTTACTTCTTTTTACATTATGTATCTGTTAACAGATTTTGTGGTTGCAGTTATTTTTAATCCTTTTGCTTTTTGACTTTTGTACTAGTGAGATTTGTACATTCATATGCTTTCTCGTTGCTGTTTACTTCTATTTGTTTCCTTTATCATGCTTGGTAGAGAAAGTCTACTGCTGGTGAATTTCCTTGGTTTTTGTTTTTCAGGGAAGACCTTTCTCTCTCTTTCATTTGTAAAGGACAGTTTTGTATAGTATTATCAGATGGCAGACTTTTTTTTCTTCTCATACTTTGATTATATCATCCTACTTTCTCCCTGCCTGAAGGTTTCTGCTGAGAAATCCATTGGGGAACTCTCTTATATGTAATGATTTGCTTTTCTCTTCCTGCTTTCAAAATCTTTTCTTTGATTTTTGCTCATTCACCTATAATAAGTTCCAGTGTATACCTCTCCACTTTGAATCTAGCTGTGTACTGTTGAGCTTCATCAATCTGGATGTTTATTTCTCTCCCTGGATTTGGGAAGTTTTCAGCTATTGTTTCTTTAAATAATCTTTCTGTCCCTTTCTCTCTCTCTCCCCTTCTAAAACTCTGATAATGTGTATATTATTTCACTTCATAGTGTCTCAAACATCCTGTAGGCCTGCTTTACTATTTTTCCTTCTTTCTTTTTGCACCTCTTACTGGATAATTTCAAACTTGTCTATGAGTTTGTCAATTATTTCTTCTACTTGATAAAGTCTGCTGTTGAAGCTCCCTATTGAATTTTTCAGTTCAGTAATTGTATTCCTCATTTGTAACAATTTTTAAATGATTGTTTTTATTTCTTTGTTGAACTCCTAATTTTGTTCTTGTGTTGTTTTCCTGATATCATTTAGTTGTTTGTTTCTGTTCTCTTGTAGTTCACTGAGCTTCTTTTAGTTCATTATTTTGAACTTTTCATCAGGAACTTTGTATATCTCCATTTCTTCAATTTTGTTTACTTGACTTTTATTAGTTTTCTTTGGTGATATCATGTTTCCCTTATTCTTCCTGATTCTTGCATCCTTCTGTTAGTGTCTGCATATTTGTCTCTTCCAGTATATAGGCTGGCTTCAGCAGGGAAAGCCCTTTATTAGTCAGCCTACCTTGAGATTCTATTCTGGATAGCCCAATTGGTGGCAGCTATTGTGAGTGGAGCCTTCTACAGGGTCCACAGACAGGCAGCCAGGGCTCACTCTGGGGCTCTGCAGGTAGGTAGATCCTGATACTGGTGCTCTGTGGTCAATGGGGTTCACTGGTGGGTGCCTGTGGTGCAGTGGGGCCAGTTTCAAGGTGATTTATAGTTGTGGGGGACCTGTTGCCAGAGTCTACAGTTGGAGAGGGCCCACTGTTGTTCCTTAGGATCCATGCCAGGTGGGGTCCACTGCCTGGGCTCCACAGTCAGGTGGGGTTGGCTGGCAGGGCTCTGCAGTGGTAAGGCTACTGCAAGGCTCTGTTTGGCCAAGGCTGGTAGGGAGAACTCTGCATTTGGACAAGGCTGCTAGCATGGCTCTGTAGTTAAGCAAGGCTTCTGATGAAGTTCTTCAGTTTTGTAGGACTGGCTCTGTTGTGAAGTAAAGCTCCTAATGGTCTCTGTAGTTGGACAGAGCTAGCTAGGTGAGTGTCCATGTTTTGGTTGAGGCTTCACCTATGGAGCTGGGGAGAACTCTGATGGGGGCCATGGTTAAATGGGGCCAATGAGGGTGCTGCTGGGGGCCAATAGTCTACCTCTGAGTTTATACCTCCATTGGTCCATTTCTTGTTTTTGTTCCTAGCTCTCAAACTGTCTAGCTGTGCCAATCCTCCCAGTGTTCTCCATGAGTTGAGACAGAAGTGGGCCTTTTAGGCAGCATCCAGAGATATCAGGAAGTTGGATGTCCACCTTGGTTTCACTATTCCCTGTGGGAGAAATTGTGGGCAAAGGGGATCGTACTTAGCACTATGCTGTGGTAGCTTAGGGGAAGTATAAATCTGATAGAGTGAAACTACTCATTTTATCCTTTTAAATGCAGCTTCTATTAGACATTTTGCGCCACTGGTGTGCTGCAACCTTTCTCTTGGGGTCTCCAAATCTCACAAAGGTATTCTTGTTCATGAATAGTTGATTAATCAGTATTTCTTAGGGGGTAGTGGACAAGGCCTCCTATTCTGCCATCTTGCTGATGTCAACCTCTTTCTGAGTTTTATACCCATATTTCTTAACAATATTTATATATTGCTATACCTCGATTTATCAATTTTATACATTATCATCTGATTTCCTAAAATAAAAGATATGGCTTCAGCTCTCTTACAATTTCTCCCCTCTTTTTTCCCCTATCTTTTATCAACTAAATTTAGTTTTATGATATTTTGAGAAACTAAATCAGTATTCAGTATTTATTATTATTATGATTATGTCAACTTTGCTCATGGTGAATCAAATGGATTATTATTGTTTTATCATGCCTTTGGTGTTGTGTCTAAAAATTCTATGTCAAACTCAAATTCCTTGTATTTTCTTCTAGATTTTTTGTAAGGGTCGACTTTTACATTTAAGTCTATGATCCATTTTGTGTTAATTTTTGAGAAAGTTGTAAGATTTATGTCTTGATTCAGTTTTTTTTTATCATACGGACTTCCAATTGCTCCAGTACCATTTGTTAAAAAGACGTCCTTTCTCTCTTAAATTGACTGTTCTCCTTTGTCAAATATCAGTTGCCTACATTTGTGAGAGTCTATTTCTGGCTTTTTATTTTGTTCCATTGGTCTATGTGTCTATTCTTTTGCCAACTCCACGCTGTCTTGATTACTGTAGCTTTATAGTAAGTTTTGAAGTCAGGTAGTGCCAGTCCTCCTACTTTGTTCTTCAACATTGCAGTGGTTGTTCTAGGCCTTTTGATTTTCAATATAAACTTTAGAATCAGTTTTTGATATCTACAAAATGACTCACTGGGATTTTTGGTTAGGCTTACATTAAATCCTTTTCCCATTTCCCCTGAGAATACTTGCTGGTAGTACTTGCAGCTGTAACATTTACCCCAAGATACCTTTGCCACAAAATATCTTCCTTTTATTATTATTTTTGCATTGCTTTAGTGTATCAACTTTGGAAACAAAAGACATCATTCTATTTATAGCATTCTGTTTTTAGTAGTGGTATTTCCACTTAGAAAATATAGTAATTCTCGATCACTGAAAATGTCAAATTCTAGAAAACACAGCATTCCTACACATGATATTAACATCATTCTCCAACAGTTGCTGGCCGAAGATTCATTCGATGAATCCAGTTTTTCCAAAATAGATGATTCTGATGATTCAGATAATTCTGATGTTAGTTCTGTTTAGAAATAACTCCAAGAACAGTTTTCATATTTTACTTTCACATTGAAGATCAGTCAGATTTGCTTCATCCTCAAAGAGTGTGTTTATGTAAAATTAAATGAGTGCTGGTAGTGACCTGCACTTTTTTTTTTTTCTAAATGGGAAAAGGGTTAAATCTATAGATTAAGCTGGAGAAGAACTGATATCCTAACAATACTGGGTATTGCCATGTATGAACACAGAATATCTTTCTACTGGTTCACATCTTTATTTCTTTTGCAAGGTTTTTATAGTTTATTATATATAGATACTGTGCATATTTTATTAGATATCATCTAAGTAATTTTTGGTGCTATTGTAAATGGTATTGTTCAAATTTCAAATCCTAACTCTTCACTGTAGTTATAGGAAAGGAATTGATTTTTGTACATTAATCTTGTATTCTTCAATATTTTTATAATTACTTACAAGTTCCAGAAATTTTTGTTGTTAATTCTTTGGGATTGTCTGTATAGATAATCATGTCATCTGTGAAATAAAAACAGTTCTTTCTCCCTTTTCTCTCTCTCTCTCTCTCTTTTTCTTACAGGGTCTCACTCTGTTACCCAGGCTGGAGTGCAGTGGTAAGATCACAGCTCAATTCCTGGGCTCTAGTGATCCTCCAGCTTCAGTCTCCTGAATAGCTGGGGCTATAGGCATGGCATGGGCTACCTCACTCAGCCACTTAAACTTTTTTTTTTTTTTTTTTTTTTTTTCAGATGGGGTTCTGGTTTGTTGCCCAGGCTGATCTTGAACTCCTGGCCTCAAGCAATTCTCCAGTTTTGGCCTTCTAAAGTGCTGGGAGTATGGTTGTGAACCACCGTGCCCAGCCTTGTTTTTTTTTTCCTCTCTCCCAATTTGTATTTACATTTTATTTCCTCTTCTTGTCTTATTGCAGTAAGTAGGATTTCCTATATGATGTTGAATAAGAGTTGTGAGAGGGGATATCCTTGCCTTGTTCCCAATCTTAGGAGATTAGCATCCAGCTTCTTACTTTAAATATGCTAGCTGTAGGATTTTTAATTTTAATTTTTAATTAAAATTTTTTTTAACTTTTAAATTTTGTGGGTTCATAGTAGGTGTATATATTTAAGGGGTACATGAGATATTTGGATATGGGCATACAATGCATAATAATCATATCAGGGTAAATGGGGTATCCATCACCTCAAGCATTTATCCTTTGTGTTGCAAACATTCCAATTATACTCTTTTAGTTATCTTTAAATGTTATTGACTATAGTTACCCTTTTGTTGATGTCAAATACTAGGTCTTATTCATTCTTTCTATTGTTGTTCCCATTAATCATCCCCACTTACCCTCATCACCACCGTTAACTTTTCATGCCTCTGGTAACCATCCTTTCACTATCTATCTCCACAAGTTCAATTGTTTTTGTATTTAGCTTCCACAAATAAGTGAGAACATGTGAAGTTTGTCTTTTTGTGCCTGACTTATTTCACGTAACATAATGACCTTCAGTTCTATCCATGTTGTTGCAAATGGTAGAGCCTCCTTTATATGGTTGAAGAGTACTCCATTGTGTATATGTACCACATTTTTCTTTATCCATTCATCTGCTATTGGACACGTGTTGTTTCCAAATCTTAGTGCAGATATACTGATGTCTCTTCAATATACCGATTTCCTTTCTTTTGGGATCCCTAGCAGTGGGATTCCTGGACAATATGGTAGCTCTATTTTCAGTTTTTTGAAGAGTCTCCAAACTGTTTTTCCATAATAGTTGTACTAGTTTACATTCTCACCAACAGTGGACACGGGTTCCCTTTCCTCCACATCCTCCCCAACATTTGTTATTGCCTGTCTTTGGATAAAAATCATTTTTTACTGGGGTGAGATGGCATCTCACTATAGTTTTGATTTGCATTTCTCTGATGATCAAGGATGTTGAGCACCTTTTCCTATACCTGTTAGCCATTTGTATGTCTTCTTTTGAGTCTATTCAGATTTTTTTTTGCCAATTTTTGATTCAGATTAATATTTTTTCCTATAGAATTGTTTGAGATCCTTATATATTCTGGTTATTAATCCCTTGTCAGATAAGTAGCTTTCAAGTATTTATTTTCCATTCTGTGGGTTGTCTCTTCACTTTGTTGATTGTTTCCTTTGTTGTGTGGAAGCTTTTTAATTTGATGTGATCCCATTTGTCCATTTTTTCCTTTGGTTGCTTGTGCTTGCAGGGTATCTCATGAAATCTTTGCCCAGTCCAATGTCCTGGAGGATTTCCCCAATGTTTTCTTATAGTGATTTCATAGTTTGAGGTCTTAGATTTAAGTCTTTAATCCATTTTGATTTGATTTTTCTATTGGCAAGAGACAGGGGTCTAGTTTCTTTCTTTTACATATGGATATCCAGTTTTCCCAGCAACATTTATGAAGAGACTGTCCTTTCCCTAATGTATGTTTTTGGCATCTCTGTCAAAAATGAGTTTATTGCAGTTCTATGGACTTGTTTCTGGGTTCTCTATTCTGTTTCGTTGGTTTGTGTCAGCTTTTATGACAGTACCATGCTGTTTTGGTTAATATAACTCTTTAGCATAATTTGAAGTCATGTAATGTGATTCTTTCAGTTCTGCTCATTTTGCTCAGGATAGCTTTGGCTTTTCTGGGTCTTTTGTAGTTCCATATAAATTTTAGCATTTTTTTTTTCTATTTCTATGAGAATGCCATTGGTATTTTGATGATAGGGACTGAATTGAATCTGTATATTGCTTGGGGTAGTGTGATTGTTTTTAACAATATTTATTCTTCTAATCCATGACCATGGAATATCCTTCCTTTTTTGTGTGTGTCCTCTTTGATTTGTTTCACCATGTTTTATAGTTTTTGTTGTAGAGCTCTTTCACGTCTTTGATAAAGTTGGTTACTAAGTATTTAATTTTACTTGTAGCTATTGCAAAGGGGGTTACTTTTTTTATTTCTTTTTCAGATTCTTCAATGTTGGCATATTGAAATGCTACTGATATTTTGCATGTTGATTTTGTATCCTGCAGCTTTACTGAATTTGTTTATCACTTCAAACAGTTTTTTGGTAGAGTCTACAGGTTTTTCCAAATATAAGATCATACAAACAAGGATAATTTGACTTCTTCCTTTCCAATTTGGATGCTCTCTATTTCCTTCTCTTGTCTGATTGTTTTCTAGGTAGGACTTCCAGCTATAGATTTTTCATAGATATTCTTTTAACAACTTGAGGATGTTCTCTTCTATTTATACTCTTCTGAGAGGTACTTTTTCCTTTAAATCACAAGCGGATGTTGGATTTTATCAAATTCTTCTTGTGGATCTATTAAATATGATCATATGATTCTTCTTTATCTTACTGATGTTGTGGATTACATCAATTGGTATTTGAATCTTGACCATTCTTGCATGCCTAGAATCCTTCCACTTGGTTTTGGTGAATAATTCTTTTAAATTTATTTTATTTTTAAACTGACATACAATATTTGTACATATTTATGGGGCACATGCAAATTTTGTTACATGCATAGACTGTGTGCATATATTTGATGCTTGACCAAGTCAGGATATTTGGAGTCTTCATCATCTTGAGTATTTATCATTTCCATGTGTTGGGAAAATTTCAAGTCCTCTCATCTAGCTATTTTGAATTAATTCATTTTATACATTGTTCAATTTGATTTGCAAATATTTTTGAGGATTTTTTGCATCTATGTGCATGAGAGATATATGTCTGTACATTTTCTTTCTTGTAATGTCTTTCTCTAGTTGTTTTGGTATTAAGGTATTGCTGGCCTCAGAGAATGAGTTAGGAGGGATTCCTTCTGCTTCTATTTTCTGAAAGAAATTGTGAAGAATTGTTATCATTTCTTCCTTAAATGTTTAGTAGGATTTACCAGAGAAACCCTCTGGGCCTCCTGTTTTCTGTTTTAAAAGGTTACTAATTATTGATTCAATTTCTCTAATAGATACAGATCTATTAAGATTATCTTTCTCTTTACATGAGTTTTGGCAATTGTTTCTTTCCAGGAATTGATCCATTTTATCCAGATTATCAAATTTGTGGGCACAGAGTTGTTAATAATATTCATTTATTATTCTTTTAATGTCCATAGGATCAGCAGTGAGAGTCCTCTTTCATTTATTATATTAGTAACTTGTGTATTCTTTGTTTTTTTCTTGGTGACCCTGGCAGGAGTTTTATAATTTTATCAATCTTTTACAATAATCAGCTTTTGCTTTTATTGATTTTTTTGTTTTTAAATTTTATATTTCTTCTTTAATTTTTATTATTTCATTTCTTCTTCTTACTTTTGATTTAAATTGTTCTTTCTTTATCTTAGATTAGATTAGAAACTTCTAACATAGACATTTAATGTTAACCTCTAAGCACTGGTTTCATTGTATCTCAAAAATTTTGGTGAACTGTATTTTCATTTTCTTTTAGTTCAAAGTGTTTGTAAATTTCTCCTGACATTTCTTATTTGACCCATGGGTTATTTATTAGTGTGCTATTTAATTTCCAAATACTTTGGACTTTTCTAGCCATTTTTCTTTTATGGATTTCTAGTTTAACTCCCTTGTTGATTGTGAACATTCTTTGTATAATTTCTATTCTTTTAACTTCATTAAGATATTTTTTATGGCCCAGAATATGGTTGATATTGGTGAATGTCCTACATAAACTTGAGTGGAATGTGTAGGCTGCTTTTGTTGAATAAAGTATTCTATAGATATAATAGATCAAGTTGATTGATGGTATTGTTTGGGTCAACTATATCAGTATGGATTTTTCACCTGCTTGCTCTAACAATTTCTAAAAGAGGGATGTGGAAGTCTCCAATTATAATAGTGGATATGCCTATGTTTCCTGGCAGTTCTATCAGTTTTTATCTCATGTATTTTTATGCTCTGTTGTTAGGTGCATATACATCAAAGTTTATGTCTTCTTGGTAAATTAATCCCTTCATTATTATATAATCCTACTATTTATCCCTGTTAATTTTCCTTGTTCAAAGTATGCTTTGTTTGAAATTAATATAGCTAATATCAGCTTTATTTTGGTAAGTGTTAGCATATTCTACCTTTCTTCATTCTTTTAGTCTAGCTGTGTCTTTATGTTTAAAGTGAGTTTCTTGTATGAAACATGTATAACATTTTAGTCTTATTATTTTATCTACTGTAATAATCTTTGTCTTTCATTGGTATATTAGGTTATTCACATTTAAAGTGATTATTGATATAGTTGCATTAATAACTACCATATTTTATCTGCTTTGTATTCATTGCACTGGGCATTTGTTTCCTTTTTTACGCCCTCCTCCATTTCTGTTTTCTCTGGTTTTATTAAGTATTTTATATGATTCCATTTTCTCTTCTCTCTTACAATACTGAGTTACTTCTTTTTATAATTTCTTCTATACTATAATCAATCACCCAAAAAGTTGTTATGTTTGTAACATTAAAAACACTTCTCTAATACATCACTTAAAAAGAAAAATCTAATATTTAATTGATGATTATTTATTCCTTCTTCTATGCACTTTTTTATTTCGTGTAGATCCATGTTTCTGAGCTATATTTTCCTTCTTCTTGAAAAACATCTTTTAACATTTCTTCTAGGGTAGGTCTGTGGGTGATGAATTCTCTCCAGTTTTGCTTGTCTGAGAAAATATATCTTTTTCATTTTTGAAGGACAATTTCCCTAGATAGAGAATTTTAGGTTGATGGCTTTTGTCTTTCAATACTTTTAATATTTTACTCCATTCTCATCTTGCTTGCATGATTTCTGATGAGAAGTATATTACAATTCTTATCTTCATTCTTCTACAAGTAAAAGGAAGCCCCCTGCTCTCCCAACCCCACCAACAGCTTCCTTTCAATATTTTCTCTTTGTCTTTGGTATTTGTAGTTTTTCTTTTAAATATATTTTTAAAATATATTTTATATATGGCAGAAACTTCACAAACCTCCATGGATGTTACACTCAGACCATTTGTAATGAAGGCTAAAGCTACAAGGGAAAGCCATATAATGCTTTGTGAAAATTTCACAGATTAAAGTAGCTAAAATAGAGGCACTAAAGACTTACTTGTTCATAAATGTTTTCAGACCTCCTATCCTATAGGAAGGAGAAAGGTAAATTAAATTAAGAGTTACAGTTTTTACTCTTTCCTGAGTAAGTGGCAGACATTATGTTTTGGTAGGACTGAATACCAGAACAATGTTAAGTCCGAGTACATTATGCTCTTTATTTGGATGACTGAGTACTAGTTGACTGCCTTGTTGACCTCAGAACAAGCCAGGCAGCATAATAAAGCCCCCATGTGCTGCTATGAACTCAAATAATTAATTCACAATCAAAGAGAAGTTACACTTACCAGAATGCATTTATTTTAGACAACAGAGACAATTAGCAAGTCTAGGTGTTCAGTCACTGGGAAAAATGAAGACACCCAAACTCAACAAAAATCCAAAACTGTTTTCATTCCTCAATGTTATCCTTATACCTTCTTAAAAAGTAGAAATCTCTTTTCTTCCAAAGTTTTTACATTGTAATTTTATTATTGTACAATCACAAACTTGTCTTTCATAAGATTCAGCACTAACGAAAGTATTCTATTCACCACTGAGTTCTATTTGTCGCTAGGGCAATAATAGGAAACAACTGAGGGCTATTAACATGTAATAAGATCAAAGGGACACTAGTCCTGCTTACTGGACAGCTGCTTAAAAGAAAAGCTTGGTAGACATCATGCCTTGCCTTGCTGTCACACCCAGAGACCAGCTTCCTGATTCTATAGACATCATGCCTTGCCTTGCTGTCACACCCAGAGACCAGCTTCCTGATTCTATAGACATCATGCCTTGCCTTGTTGTCACACCCAGAGACCAGCTTCCTGATTCTATAGACATCATGCCTTGCCTTGTTGTCACACCCAGAGACCAGCTTCCTGATTCTATAGACATCATGCCTTGCCTTGTTGTCACACCCAGAGACCAGCTTCCTGATTCTATAGACATCATGCCTTGCCTTGCTGTCACACCCAGAGACCAGCTTCCTGATTCTATAGACATCATGCCTTGCCTTGTTGTCACACCCAGAGACCAGCTTCCTGATTCTACAGGCATTGTCAATACTCTATTCATTTTCACTAAGCAGTGACATGGTGAATATTTGTCTGATACGGTTTGGCTCTGTGTCCCCACCCAAATCTCACCTTGAATTATAATAATCTGCGTGTTAAGAGAGGGACCAGATAAAGATAATCGAATCATGGGGGCAGTTTTCCCCAGGCTGTTCTTGTGATAGTGAGTTCTCATGAGATCTGATGGCTTTATAAGGGGCTTTCCCCCCACCTTTTCTCTGCACTTCTCTTTGCTGCCGCCATGTGAAGAAGGACGTGCTTGCTTCCCCTTCCGCCGTGATTGTAAGTTTCCTGAGGCCTCTCCAGTGCTGCAGAACTGTGAGACAGTTAAACCTCTTTCCATTATAAATTAGTCAGTCTTGAATATTTCTTCACAGCAGCGTGAGAATGGCCCAACACCAGGTGTAAGCCTCCAAGGCTTGGGGCTTGTACCCAGTCTTTATAAATGTGAATAACAAAAGAAAGACTGCTACCATGGAAACTTACCTGATGGCCTTTGTGGTGATCTCCTTGCTACTTGAGTACTAGGCAAATGCCACACAATAAAGGGCTGATCAATATTAGGCATAAAGCTTCTATATAAGAGCACTGATTATTAACTTTAATGAATGCCTTGAACATTACAATCCAAGGCAGCATTATTCTTGCCCAAACTCATTATTAGATAAGCACAGGGAAACTTGTTTTAAGATATACTTTGGTTTGCAAAGCAAGAGTCCATTTAAACCCATCTCCCACTATTTGTCTCTTGTAAAAATAAGCTACACAGTTAAAGATACATGTACTTAAAAATAAACTATTAGAAGTGAACTAAGAAGCTGGATCACTGCCAGCTACATTTCAATAGTTTGTCCTCATCTCATTAGTATGTGTCAGATATTTCTTCTTCTCCATGATGCCTTCTTCATGGAAAATTCATTCAAAGGCTTACAGTATACGATTTTAAAAATGTAGCTCTATTTTCTGTGTGTGGCTATTTTAAAGAATTTATTTGGTCAGGTCCAGGCAACATCCCTGTTAATGCAATACACTACAAAAATCCAGACTTCTCTTAATTTAGTAATTTTTAGAAGTATACATGGTCAAAATTTTGATTAACAAAAATAATTTAAAAGGTCTTTGAAAGTAATGGTTAGGGAAGGCATATCACTAGCAATTTTTAATTTTTTCTTTTGAGAAGGGACTTATACCCTCTTCTGATGTCTATCAGGTATTATCTCTAATGCTAGATTATCTCTAATGCTACACTGGAAATCCTGGCTGGTAACTTACTCTTTACTACTCGTGTGCACCTGGGTAAGTAGCCTCTTGTCTCTTTCCAGTTGTGTCCTAGAAACCATCATTCAAGAGTGCAGCACCAAATGTGGACAAAGAAAAAAAAATGGAAGAATTGCAAAGCTAATATTTCTGAAAGATTTATTTTTAACTTTGATGAAAACTTGTCCAGAAATACAAATAAGTATGTTTTGACAAACATTAATTACTCTAGTTCTCACTTATTTTTAAAAATGCAGAAATTCATCTCTGAAGAATTTCAGCTGCCAATGTGCTGAAGAGTCATGCTCATTGCTACCCGGCCCTAGTTCTCAGCATCTTCAACCCTCATAGGGCCATGTTTTTGAAAGTATCCACCACTCATTCAATGCTTTATTCCTTTAAAACTTACTGGGTCCCTCAGGCAGCAGGCAGCAGGTCAGACATGGAGGCTCATCTGATGAATGTCACAGTGCTTGCCCAGAAGATTCTAGCCCAGTGGTGGTGCAGGGTGGATGTTTCACAGCAGTCTCAGAAGTGCTATGATGGCGTACATGGAGGGTGCCACTTGAAAGGGGCACTTGACACTGACTCAGAGTGTCACGGAAAGCTTCTGGAGGATGTGACATCTGACCTGAGACTCAGGTTTAGATTGGGAATGGCAGTGAGACCTAGGAGGAAATAGTCTAGGCAGAGAGAAGAACACTGCAAATCTCTGAGGCAAGTTCGTGGAACTACAAGCAGTTTAATAGAGCTCATGTGTGGCGTTCTGGGAAGAAGCAGAGCTTACTTCTGAAGAGTTTTGTGTATCATAAATTACATGATTGTGTAGCATCATATTGTGGTTTTCAAATTCAGCCAGACCCTCTCAGTAGCCTGAAATCCCTCTGCTTCTCATTTCTCTCTTTAAGTATATGGGTATTTTATAACTTCAAACTTCCATTTTCAGCCAAAAAGTAGAAACAAACCAATGTCCATCAATCACAACAGGTTCTGTTTGACACCTTCAATAGCCCAGCTACGTGTGCTGCTATTCCAGCCATGCTGTTCCTGTAATGCTTCTGGCCATACACCGCTGGTAGACTTAGGTGATGGTGGCACCCACACAATGCCCTACTATGAGGGTTACACCTGCTGTATGTCATCCTATTTCTCGATCCTGCTAGCTGAGATTTGGAAAATAATTCCTAAGGACTGTGAGAAGAAGAGGTTACAGCTTCATTATCACAGCAGATTAGAAATTATACATGATGCCAAGGAGAAGTGGTACTGCTCTGTCCTGGATGTCAAACAGGAGCTACCACTGCTTACCACCTACCCTGGAGAAGAGCAACAAGTTGCCTCACAGTCAGTTGATCACCTCTGTAAAGGAGAGAGTCACGGACCCAGACGTTCTTTCCAGCCATTCTCCTCAGGTATGAAAGCAGTGGCACTCAAGATAGCACTTCCACGTCACCCATGAGATGTGATGCTTATATTAGAAAAGATCTATGTGCCAACACAACACGTCCCATCTGGTCTGGTAGTACTACCATGTGTCCTGCTATTACTGACTTTAGAACACAGACAGATGTCACAGCCTTGGAAAAAACCACAATGAAAATTAAGATTGCTCTTTTTCTGAGTGCAAACACTGTGTCTAGCTACTGTCTTGACGTTCTAGCAGATATGGATTAGCAAGCAAGAGTCTGATGAGTTTCACCTGCCCACTGCAAACTGCAATTTTAGAGAGAGTTTTGCTCTGTTGCCCAGGATGGAGTGCAGTGGCACAAGCATAGTACACTACAGTCTCAAATTCCTGGGCTCAATTAATCCTCCCACCTCAGCCTCCTGATTAGCTGGGACTAGGGATATGTGCCACCGCACCTGGCCAATTTAATTTTTTAAGTTAGAGACAGGGTCTCGCTATGTTGCCCAGGCTGGGTTTTGAACTCCTAGGCCCAGGTGAGCCTCCTGAATAGCTAGGGTTACAGACAAGAGCCACCATACCTGGCTACTTTTAAATGGACAGCCTCTTACGTTAAACTTACCTACTTGGAAGATGCCTTTTTAAAAAGACATCTGTCTTTGTCTGATAGGCAAATAGCACTATTTCACCTATTATTCATGTTAACCATTTCTTTATAATACATTTTCTAAAATTCTTTACCAATCTTTGGTTTAAAGCTTAGCAAGTGTGGCCAGATACTTTGTGGTAAAGGGAGAATAAGGGGAACGTGTTTATAGAAGGTACTTGGCCTGATGTGATGGGTCTTTGGCTGACTGACAATTTCGTTCGAGCTGTTCACTCCTCTAGAACCTGAACAGATCTCCACAGAGTACTAATGACAATTCCTGGGTTTCTCCAGTGGCTGGCAAGAATTTATGAATGAATTGTCACTTCTTTCTTTCACTCTTCCAGCAGAGATAGAAAATGTACTAGGACTCCATTTTCTTTCTTATCTAATGTTTTTGCAGCAGAGTGTCACAGGATTAAATTACTCATTCCAGTTGCAAAATGATTTGTATTTTTACCTGTAAATTTATGCATCATTTTAATTTATGTAAGATTTTTGTACGTAATTCTTGGCTTTATGGATGACTTACACATCTTGTTTTTCTACTGTTGTGTGAGAATATCACAGCCCAAGGATACATCATTGTGCAAGAAAATATAAAAATGCTACCAGAAAGAAAAGAATACCCAAACTGGAAAAATCAAACTATTGAAGAGTTTTAAGTAGGAGGATTGACAGGACAAAATTTGCATTTTAAAACAAATTATCTGGCTGAGACACGAAAAATAGAAGAGAGGCAGTGTATAAAAGCTTGCCGGGAGGGCTAGAGTATCATGTGAAGAACAGGGCCTCCCAAGGAGGCTGAGGAGCAGTGTCACAAGAAACGGGCAAACCAACCACTCCACCAACCAACCACTAAGCCAACTAACCCACCACTCACCCACTCACCCAACCAACCATCCATCCAACCACCTAAACAACCATCCAGCCAACCAACCAATCATCCAAATAACCAACCACCCACCCATCCAACCATGAAAGAACCAGTTCCAAAAAGGATGCTGTAGAAAGGAAAAATGAAAACAGTTGTGGTGGGGAGAGTTGAGGTGGAATAGATATTGCAGTGACAGAAGGAGGGCAAAAATGTCAATGGCTCCAGGTGCACTGAACTGCTCTGGCTCCCTGATTATGGTTTCCTCCTTGTTGTTTCTAGGCCATCTCCTTTTTCTGCCTGGGACACTTTTATCCTGGACCTTCATAAAGCTAACTCTTACTCTCAAAGAGGCAGTTTACATGTCACTTCCTCTGAGAAACCTTTCAGGACTCTCTAAGTCTGGATTAGAGAACCTCCCTCTAGACTCTATTTCTGCTCTTGCAAATAGCACTTATTAACTGGATGGCCACTGCGTTTTAGTTCCCTGTATCCTTCAATAGACTATAAGCTCCTTGAGGACAGAGCTGCAGCTTCTTCCATAGTGTACCTCCTGTACTTAGCACAATGCCTGACATTCAATAAGGTAGGCCCTCAATAGTGCTTGTTTGAGAGAGTTAATGAACTATGTCACCACTCAAGATGTACCCAAATCTTTCAGAATATGGGAGAATTAAAATATCACAATAATAATAATTAAGCCAGTTGCTTCTCTTACTTTGAAAATTATTAGAGACATGGGTCTGCTTACATGTACAAAGTCAAAGCTTTATATGGTTATTGTAGATAAAGTTTCTCTTGCCATTTTCATCACATTGCAAGTAAATGGTCTTTTGGGCTATAAATTTCTGTTGACTCTTGGGGTATAAGCTCATCTCTGGCACAGATAACTCTTCATCTGATTGTTTCCTTTTAGCCAGATTTTAATGTGTGCCTCTGTTTGGTGCTGTAGGAGAGGCAAATGCCTGGGGACTGGTTTCCTCTCAGTTACTGTCACCTGTGGAAGCCATCTGCTAAAGGTGGGACTGGGCAGGACAGAGGTCATGTGAAGATGCTCACATACATGCACCCTCCCCTGCAGCCCACAAGTGAATATGTTCTGAGCCTTGAAAATGTTCTCATACTCTCAAAGACACCAAGAAGTCTCCCTTTGGGGAAATGAAGAGGTTATGATTTTGATAATTAATGAATCTTCCCTCTATGTGGAATGTTTTTATTGCCTAAACTGGGTCATCTCTCCTATAGGATGTGAGTCACTGTGGCAAGGAGCACAGTCTGTAAAGTTTCTGCTACAACTTTATCAGCTTCAGCTGGTAATTTAAATAAATCAGGCAGGTGGAAGAAGAGACAATAAAGCTGAAATTCAATATTGGAGAAATGGATGGTAGAGGTGTCATAAACACTTTATATAGTACCATTGAACTTAGTGTAAGAGAGGCAGGTGTGTGTGTGTGTGTGTGTCTCTGTGTGTGTGCATGCATGCATGTATAATATATATTCATTTTCCCTATGTTGCTTGCATTTAAAACTCACTGTTGCAATTTCTCTTATTCCAGTCTATCTTAAAAATACTTTCTCTGACATTTTATTGATGTAATCTCTAAAGAAAATGTGCCTGGATTAACCCTTAGAATACTGGAGACAAGGAAGCCCTCTTTATTTTCTTTAAGATAATTTCAACTGCTGATCTTTTTCTTGCTATAGACAGTGAAGGGAGGGGATTTGGGGGGGCAGACTTTGGAGAAAGAGTTAATCAGATAACTGTAATCTTCACTATTTTTTAAATCCCCTGGCAGAAATCAACAGAAGATTATAGCAGTGTAGCATAGAGAAGCTGAAGCAAGTTGAGAATCAGAGAGGGCTTCCCTGAGAAAAAGAGTTAACTTGAGGCCTGAAAGATGAGCAGGATTTGAAACTATCACTGGTGGGAGACATGACTGGGGGAGAGGTGGAATTTGTTGGTGATACAAATAAAGTGAAAGCTTTGAAGGTAGAAGGAGCTTATTGCTTTTGACAATCAGAAGATCACTGTGGCTGCAGCTAGCAAACAAAAGGGAAGGAGGAAGGTGATGAGGCCAGAGGTCAGCAGGAGTCAGGTAATGCAGGGCCCCCTAAACCATGTAAAGGAATTTTGTTTCTTATCTTAAGGAGCAATGGGAAGTCATCCACAGTCTTGGAGCAAGGGAGTAGCATGATGGCATTTGTTTATAAAAGATCACTCAGGGTTGCTTTCCATAGACAGGAGTTGGGTGGGGGATGCCAGTTCTAGCAGTGGTTTAGTGGAGAGAGAACTGAGGCTTGGACTGTAGTGCTGGCAGTGGAGATGGAGCAAAGCGTAAAGATTCTAAGAGTCCTCTGGAGGTACAGAAGTCAGAAACTGGTGGACAACTGCCTGAAGTGGGCCCAAGAGAGATGGGTCGAGGATGTTGCATAGGTTTTTGGCATGAACGACTGGTTTCGGGATGATGACAAGAGGATGCAGGTTTGGGGGTGGGATGCAAAAATCTGGCATGGCATGAGGTTGGTTTGCAATTGCTGAGTGAGTTGATACAGAGTAGGCTCAGGAGAGAGGTCTGGGATGGAGTTCTGAAATGGAGGCATTGCAAATACACATGGACAGATTTACCCAGGCAAAGTAGGTAGTAAAACAAGACGACCTGGAATTGAGCTCTGAAGAATTCCAACACTGAGGTTTGAGGGGAGCGGAATGAGCCAGCAAATGAGGCTGAAAGGGATCATCTTCAGAAAGGAGGGAAAATAAATGGTTACAATACCTAAATCAGAGGAAGAGAGTGTATCAGGAACGGGTGGGGTGTGTTTTAGTATCAAATTGCTGAAATGTCAATTGAGAAGAGGTCTACAGAGCATTCCATAAATTCAGCAAAACAGAAGTCACTAGTGACATCAACTAAAGTTGTGCTAAAGTAATGACAGCTGAAGCCATGTTGGTGTGGGTTAATAATGATAACATTATTAACATTAACATAGTATATTCTCTGCAAGAGTTACTGACCTATGCATTTTACATATACTAAAGACTAGTATTAGTTTAATGATAATATTGATCTGATGAGAGAGTTATTATTATTATTCCCTTCTACAGATGAGGAAGGAAAAGCACAGACAGGTTAAGTGACTTGGCCCGGTTCATATGGCAGAAGCAGAATTCAGGCTTAGGCAGTCTGGCTCATGAATCCGCTCTCCCAACCATGACACCACCCTGTCTCTGAAGCCTGTGCTGTGTGAGAGTAGAGACAATGCAGACAACTCTTTGAAGACACTCAGCTGTAGTAGGGAAATAGGGAGGCAGCCAGATGCACAGGGGCTCGTCCTAGAGGAGCAATGTTGTAACGTGAAGACTAGGACTACAGTATGTTCAGATGTTAACTGAAAGGATCCAGCAGTGAGACTGAAGTTACAGGAGAATGAAGTGATGAGCATGAAGGAGGTCCCAGGAGAGGTGGAAGGGTATGAGGCCAGAGTCTAGAAGGAAGGATTGCTTGCTGAAAGACATAGAGACCCTTTTCCTATTGTCGCAGAGGTGAAGAGAGGATGAGTACAGAAATGATGCTTGCAGGGGGAGATTGAAGGAGTCCCTGTTCAGAGTCTTTCATCTTCTCTGTGAAATAAGAGGCCAGGCCATCGGCTGGGAGGACTGGGAGACTGAGGTGGAGGCGGAGGGGAGTGGATAGAGATGGCTGGAGAAATCCACAGGAAAACTGCCAAGTCGCGTCAAAGGCACCAGCAGCGTCACACTGGTGATTTGAGCAGACTATGGGGAAAAGAAGCAGTGGTGTGGGCATGGCTGTAGGGAAGCTGGGGAGTGTGGGAAGGATCATAACCACATAAAACATGACTTTGGGGAGGGGCAAGGTTAATAGCACATGGGGAATTCTAGTTCTTCGTGCACTCCCAGAATGTCTGAGAACCAGCTGTTGGGAGTAGGAAAACAAAAAACTCAGAATAATAAATGCTGGATATTGAGAAAGATTATATACATAAGTCTTTTCTATCCAGATGCACGTCTAAGAAGCCGATTTGACCAACACCCAACTGGACATTCTCAGGGGCTGAGGGTAAGCCACACTCTCTGTTGTTAAGCTCTCAATTGCCCAGATAGACTTTTCCTTAACAGATGAGAAAATAGTGCATTCTCAACAACGTGCTTGCAAAAATACACAGATTGGAATAATGGGAAAGCAATGACATTCTCGAATCTCACGGGAAAAGCAGAGCTCTGGAAATAACTTAATATATCAACCATAAGAAAATTTCAGAAAACTCTTTAGCATTCTTAATAGCTTATGAAGAGCCATACATCCTAAAGTAGGACCAAAACCTGTACGAAGGACAGAGGATAAAACGAAAATAAAATAAGAGTGTGGGGAAGAGAGAGAAAAAGAAAATGAACCTTTCTCCTAGGGTCTCTGCAGGCGTTCAAGAGTTTTGTCACCTCTGAGGACGGAAAGATGCTCTCATTTCCTGAGCATCCCCATGGGCTCATTGATCCTCCATGAGGCAGGAATTCTTTCCCATTTTCAAGGTGGTAACAATGAGACTAAGAGAGGATAAGTAATTTGCTCAAAGACCCCAGGAAGAGGGAACTAAACCAGGAGACTTCTGCCTCCCAGGGTAAGGCTCATGAGGCAAGAAAGTTGCAGAAAGAGCTAAGCTGAGGCTCTCTAAGGATGGAGTATTCCTAGTGTATAAACAACAACAATGGCCACTGTAACTGAGTGCCAGTGAGGCGCTGGACATTGTATACCCACTTTTCTGATTCTCACAGCAGTCCTGCCTGATCACTATTGTCATGCTCTTATTTTCTTTCAGGTAAAGAAACTGAGGCCCATAGAGATTAAATGATTTGTTCAAGTATTTGTTTCGTGTTGCTGCTATAACACATCGCCAAAGACTTGTGGCTTAAAACCATACACATTTATCTGACAATTCTGCAGGTTAGAAGTATAATATAGAACTCACTGAGCTAAAATTAAGGTGTCAACAGGGCTGAGTTCCTTTCTGGAAGCTCTAGGGGAGAATCCCCTTCCTTGCCTTTTTCATCTTCTAGAGGGGGGACCTTGTTCTGTGCTCACAGCCCCTTCCTCTGTCTTCAGAGCCAGGGATGGCAGTTCAAGTCCTTTTTCTGTTGCATCTCTCTAACTATCCTTCCATGGTCATGTCTCTCTCTGACCATGGTTCTCCACTCTTAAGGGATTAGACTGCGTCCACCTGGACAAAGCAGGCTAAACCTGCCCATCACAAGGTTCTTACCTTACTCACACCTGCAAAGTCCCTTTTGCCATGTGCCATGTCAGGGAACATATCCACAAGTTCTGGGGATTTTAGGATGTGGATATCTTTGGGGGTTTGGGGTGGGCATTATTTTGCCTTCCATACAAAGGTTAAACATTATTAAAGGGGCTGAGTCTAGAGTTTAATTTAAATTTGGCCAGGAAATCCTGTTGACTCTACCTTCAAAATATATCCAGAATCCTACTAACACCATCTCTACTACCAGGTTCCAGGCCGCTTCATCTCTTACCAGGATTTCTTCTACAGCCTTTCCTTCTCTTCCCCTTGTTCTACCCTTGCCTTCAATCCACTCTTACACATTAGCCAAAGTGATTCCTTAGAAATGTCTCAGATCACATCAATTCTCTGTCCAATCCTTCCAATGACATCCAATTTGAATGAAGGCCAGTCTTTCTAGTGGCCTATCATGCTCTCCTTCCCTCACCCTAGGACCTCTGTGCACTCTCCCCCTCACTCTGCTTCAACACATGGTGGCCTTCTGCTTTCCTTGAACATACCAGGCTTATTGCTGAAACCCTAAATGGGAGGAGGGTTTATTTCTTTATTCCACTCACTACAAGACCCTGAGGTAGAAGAGGAGGGCATGGCCTGGTTCTGAGATGCCTCTTTCCTTTCTGGCAGGGGAAA
This sequence comes from Aotus nancymaae, assembly GCF_030222135.1. Classification (NCBI taxonomy): domain Eukaryota; kingdom Metazoa; phylum Chordata; class Mammalia; order Primates; family Aotidae; genus Aotus; species Aotus nancymaae. Next base: position 24,474,368 of record NW_026988454.1, read on the forward strand.
TGGAAGAAGGGTGAATATCTTCTTGGTGGGGGAAATGGAAGAAGGATGAATATCCTCTGACTTCACTGCCTGTGTTTGTGCAAGCTTTCCCTGTCGTTGGCAAATCCCTGCTTCCCACTGGTCAATGCTGTGAGTCTGAAGTCTGGATGCTCACCTCTGCATTGGGTGCCTATGTGTGAGGTTTGCAGGGGACCCTGAAGGGTTTCTCCAATGAAGAGCTTCCTTACGCAGGGGATCTGGCTGGCTCCAGCTAGACCTCTTTAACACCCCCTGGCTCTTGTCCATGTCAGCATACCCCATGGTTTCCTGCTGCTGGAAAACCCTTGCCCAGGAGCCATTCTTTCTTGGGTGGGCCACCATCATGACAGCTCAACTCCAGCAACTTTCCTCTATGTCAAACCAGATCTACAAGAAACTCCTACAATAATGGAATCACAGGCTGCTTTACAGCTTCCCCTCCCTCTGTCCTGCCATATCCTTCCAAGACTCTTTTCCTTGCTTACAAGGAAGGCTAACAAGTCAGCTTCCTAAATGAGATTCCTGCCTCATCTTTATTATTTACCAGGGATTCTCTTAGAGCCTCACACTTGGCTTTGGTCAGTATGGATAGGCCCTTCCTTCCACCAACGGCTCCCCTAGATCCAAAACTCAAGACTGCAAAGACCCTGTCCCTCTTCCCCAACTTGGGAAGAGGGTGGGGAAGTCGGGCATGGTAAAGGATGGATGGCCTTGGTGATAGTAAGTGAGCAGAGTCCTTTGGCTGTCTTTTATAAGCCCCAAGAAAGGCAGCTCTTTTCAGAATGTGAGATACTTATTGTTACAGTAGGTAGTTAGTCAAACATGAAAGGGCAGGAGAGTATCCACCTGCTGCCTCCCAACAAACAAGAATGTCAGGCAACCAGCAGGTGATGGTCAGTCGGTTGTTGTTAAAACTGCCTCTCTAAAATAATAATTGGTTGCACCTGGCACCAGGGTAAGTCAGTCTCCCAATAGAGAAGGACCTAAAGTTCATGATCAACAGCTTCCTGATAAGATCTCAGGAGTAGGGCAAGTGGGCTCAAGCATGCACACTAAGAGGCAAAATGGTGGGGTTTAACTGGTATATGACCTTCTAGGGTCATTCAACTGGTAAGGGAAGAAGCCTCAAGTGAGCATGCGCACAGCTCCAGTAAACCCACTGTGCATGCGGCCCCTCCCAAGTGCTAGCAGGTCACTGTGCACGTGGGCAGCCCACTCCAAGGAAAGAATCAGGGTAAAGGAACACCAGCCCTGGAAGCATGCCAACATAAAACACCAAGTCAGAAGGTCAGACTGCACACTTGATCTCCCAAGTTGCCGGCTTGACCCTCTTCCAAGTGTTCTTTACTTCTTTTCATTCCTGCTCTAAAGCTTTTAAAGGAACTTTTACTCCTGCTCTAAAACTTGTCTCAGTTTCACTCTGCCTTATGCCCCTTGGTCAAATTCTTCCTTCTGAGGAGGCAAGAACTGAGGTTGCTGCAGACCTATACGTATTTGCCGCTAGTAACATTATCATCTTCATTCATCTTGGACTCAGTTCTCCAATGCCAGAAAATCAGAAAAATGTACACCAACCATTACAGATGTAGAAGTCAACAGCTATGGTGCAGTGAAAGGTTCAAGTGGAACAGAGAAAAATGTCATCTGCTGGTCAAAGAACACACACCGGCCAGATTTGTTTAACTGGTAAACATCTGATTAAATGGAAGGAATTGAATGTGGTCTAAAATTTCATTTTCTTAGTAAAGAGGGTATAAACTTTTTCTTAAAAATTTTACTGATTCATGGCTAACAATTCTAAAACTTATAATTTGAGTATACTTTTTATTTTTGAGAATTTTTTCTCTGGTTTACAAATACTGTATGTAAATAGAAAATGATGTATGTTTCCAGCAGAAACTTGAGCCACAAAAACATTTCAACAAGAAGACAAAAAATAATACGAAATTGCCCCGTTGAGAGATAATCAAATTTGGTGGGAGATAGAATTCTGACATGAAATAATTTAGGAATGATCATAAAAGAATGAGCCTACTTCATTCTGTAAACCAAAAATAAAATCCTAAGCCTCCCAAACAACTGAATGGACCCCCTCTGGGCCAAGGGGACCCTAGAGAAACCCAACAAATTGAATTTCCAGCCATTAGGGGAAGGCAGGTTAGACATGCCTAATTGTACCTGCTCCCTTTTGGAGTTTAGGCATAACTGACCAGGATTAACATTAAAATAGAGATTATAAGACTGATAAAACAGACTTTTTGTGGCAATAAGATTCCAAATTTCAACCTGACTTTGATGTAGCATCACATAACAGATAGTAGGTTCTGAAGAAATAAAACATATTTTAGCCCAAATTTATTTCTTTGACATATTTTGAAATGGCCCTGCAGAGCCATCTTTTGTGGGGGATCTTTGCATTTGTAGAGAGTCTCCATTAACACAGCCAGGACATTCCTGGATCTAGGAGAGATTAATCAAGAGTCTGAAGGCTTTTAGGGTCTGAAAAGAGATATTTACCATCAGTTCCCTCTGAAGGCTGCCACCTAGGAGGCTTCATCTACATAACAAGAACCTTGGTTTCCACAACCTCCTTTATCTTAACTCAAGCATTTCTTTCTACTGACTTAAAGTCTTGAGACAAAGCTTAACTCTTTCAAACAACTTCCAACAAGAAAATCTTTGAATCCACCTATGACTTGTAACCACCTACTACTTCTTTGAGATATCCTACCTTTTCAGGTCAAACCAATGCATACCTTACATGTATATAGATTTATGACTGCTTGTAACTTCTGTCTCTCTAAAATGTATAAAACCAAACTGTAACCCAACCCTCTTGGGCACACTTTCTCAGGACCTCTTGAAACTGTTCTATGGGCCATAGTCACTCGTATTGGCTCAGAATAAACCTCTTTAAATATTTTATAGAGTTTGCTTTTTCCATTAAGAATTCTGATTTTGGCCGGGCACGGTGGCTCAAGCCTGTAATCCCAGCACTTTGGGAGGCCGAGGCGGGTGGATCACGAGGTCGAGAGATCGAGACCATCCTGGTCAACATTGTGAAACCCCGTCTCTACTAATACAAAAAAATTAGCTGGGCACGGTGGTGTGTGCCTGTAATCCCAGCTACTCAGGAGGCTGAGGCAGGAGAATTGCCTGAACCCTGGAGGCGGAGGTTGCGGTGAGCCGAGATCGCGCCATTGCACTCCAGCCTGGGTAACAAGAGCGAGACTCCGTCTCAAAAAAAAAAAAAAAAAAAAAAAAAAAAGAATTCTGATTTTACTTTGTTTTATTTTCTGTGTTGGAAAGTGATTCGATGAACACACTTGGGGAAATGAGATTTAGAATATGGAATTTGTTTAAAACCATTAGGGCCCAGGGATAACAGAAATCTCTATTTTGCTTTAAATACACTAGCAGCAGTTGACAAGGAATATTTATCCATAAATGGAAACACCGAGGATTTATTTTGTCCCCTTCACTAATGCCTACTTGCTCCCGATGTGTCCTGGGTTGAGAGATCAGCTTCTGAGATCTCACATGGGCTCTGACTGAATGAGACACCACTGAAGGAGGGGAGAATAGCCAGGGGCTGGAAAAAGACTCCTCAGGACAGAGATCATTCTTGAAGCCTTGAGGATGTACATTTCCTAGGATCTGACTGTTTCATCTTTCTGTATCTTGCAGATTGAAAAGCAGAGCAATGAGAAGCAGCAGAACTGCAGAGAGACAGGATTCCAGGTGCTTGGAAGTGAGGGTGGAGGCAGCCTGGTAAAAGATTCAGCCCCAGACAGCTGCACCAGGTGGAGCAAAGATGTCTTCTTTTGTGTAACATGCCAACTAGAAGGTGACAGGAGTCAGGAGCCCATGATCTTAAAGCTCCCTGTTACCCAGCACACCTACAAGATTTCCTAATCATTCTTTTATAATTAAAAAAAGATATTTTCATATCCTTTAGAGTTGTTTTTGACATTCAAGTTGTTTCTGATTTTGTGCAAGTGAGCCAGAATGAGTAAAAAGAGAAAAAACTCATAGTAACTAAAATTCTTAAGCCTTGAAAAGAAAAATTACTGTTTATACCACTATTTGTTGAGGAGCTTCTCAGAACTGATCAATAACAACCAGATATTTTTTACTGTGAGCCAGGCATTGTCCTATGGGCTTTATATACAATAAAATGTCTTTCCCACTATGACGTACATTCTATTCTCCTCCCTGTTTTACTTCTGAGTAAGCTAAAGGCTAGAAATGTTTCCAGCCCAGAAAGTGAGCTCAGCCACCAGGCTTGGCTGCTTCTGATGTACTTCTACTAACCAAAATTTAAAAACTCACTTAGTATGTTCATTCATAGAGTTACTCTTCATGCAGCAAGAGCAGTGGAGGGTCTGGTTAACAGTCTACGATCTGGAGCCTCACACTGGCACTTGCACTGTAGTGCTGGCAACAACGCCGTGGCTCATCCTGGGCAAGTCACGCACTCTCTCTACACTTCAGCATACTTCTCTGTAAAATGGGCAAGATCGTGCCCATCTCTAGGGACTGTTTGGGGAATTAAATAAGATAATATTTGAACTGAACCTAGCACAGCGTCTGGCTCAAAGGAGTGGAACTCATTATGATTCCTGATACTTACATCAGAAACCAAGGAGACTTCTGTATGTATCCAGAATGCTATAAATAAGGGTCCTTTCACTGATTAGGGAAAATCTCACAAACGGTGCAGAGAAGTTATGTGTGTGTGAGGAGTTGAGGATGGAGGGGAGGTGTCCAGGAAAGGAGTTAAGAGCTCCCCACAAATGGACAAGTGATGTTTCTGTCCCAAATGTTTGGGCTGAGAGAAACAGAAACAGGGCAGGGAGGTAGAAGTGGTCGCGGAAGGAGACTGGGATGGCCTTCGGATGCTAAGCTTGGGGAGCACTGCAACAGGGCTGGGAAGCAGAGCCACTAAGAGGGGAGCTCAATGAGAACCAGTCAATGGGGAAAGTCCAGGTATCCCTCACTTGCTCAACTCCTGCTATGCAAACCTGGGAAGGGAATAGATTCAGATGAGAAGGACCAGCTGAGTCTAAATGGACAGCAAGTTAAAGTCCCAGCAAAACAGCCAACCAGCCTGGGCAGCAGCCCCCGAGGTATAGATTTAGCTCAACCTTACTCAGTATTGCACAGGTGATCTATTTCTTTTATAATTAGCATGTGATGAGAGGAATGCTTTCTTTCATCTTGGCATGGGGCTCTGGAATGTCCAGTTACAATCCTGGTATGCTATCAGAGGACTTCATATCCCAAACCTCTGGCTGTTGTGTCACTGGTATGTCGGCCCTAACACAGTCTGAAAGGAAACAAAAGCCAGCACCTTTCTGATAACACTTAAAATCTTGGATTTATATTATGTGACATAATGTGAGGGCCATTGTTTAGCTTTTGGCGTAGTTATGAATGCCCAGGGCAGAACACCAAAGGAAAAAGTCTACTTTGAATGCTTTCTCAGAACAAATCTGAGAGAATTCGCTGGTTAATGCAAATACATGTCCAAACAAGTACTGGTTTGCTTAGGGAGTACGCAGAGCAGGCGAGCCTCACTTGGCACGCAGAGCGTGAGTAATGCTTCATTTTAATGAGGGATCTTGGGGGTCTATAATGAGGACTATGTGGTATTTCCCATGTGTCTCTTTGGAACGTGGACTGATTCTACCCACAGTGGAAGACAGGCCATCAGAAAGTACATGGTTCCTGAAATCTCTGGGGTGCTACAAGATGCAGATAATTTAATAGCTTATAAATGGATTCGCAGAAATACACCCAGAGTTCCCAGAGTAAAGAACTTGCCTTTCCACAGGTAAGCAAATATGAGTGCAAAGTAATGAGACCGTATTTGGGGTGGGGTGGGGATGTGAGACTGATTTTTAAACTAAGGCTATAGGCAGTTCCAGGTATGTTTTAAACATTGTGGCATCCCTGGAATAATTGTGTAGCCTCCCTGCTTGACTTTTCTGAGAGACAATACAACACTCATTTGAATATAAGTTCATATGTATAAAGCACATAAAACATTTTTTTTTTGAGACAGAGTCTCGCTCTGTCTCCTGGCTGGAGTGCAGTGGTGCGATCTTGGCTCACTGCAATCTCTGTCTCCCGGGTTCAAGTGATTCTCCTGCCTCAGCCTCCAGAGTAGCTGGGATTACAGGTACGCACCACCACACCCAGCTAATTTTTGTATTTTAGTAGAGACAGGGTTTCGTCATGTTGGCTAGGATGGCTTCCATCTCCGATCTCCTGACCTCGTGATCTGCCCGCCTCAGCCTCCCAAGGTGCTGGGATTACAGGCGAAAGCCACCATGCCCGGCCCATAAATCCATTTTTAAGACATAACTTTAGTCACATTGCAGGTGTGAGTTCTATCACTTAGACATTTTCTATAAGAGAAAATCAACACTTAACATTTTAGATGAGGGGAAAAAAACTTAGAAAGTAATTAGGAAAACAAACTATTCCCTAGTCCTTGTAAATGATCTTTACTAGATCATGGAGTGGCAATGGGAGGAGCTTGTTTATTTATTTATTTATTTATTTTTCAGACAGAGTGTTGCTTTGTTGCCCAGGCTGGAGTGCAGTGGCATGATCTCAGCTTACTGCAACCTCTGCCTTCCGGGTTCAAGAGATTCTTATGCCTCAGCCTCCCAAGTAGGTGGGATTATGGGCTTGTACCACCACGCCCAGCTAATTTTTGTATTTTTGGTAGAGATGAGGTTTCACCATGTTGTCAAGACTGGTCTTGGACTCCTGGTCTCAAGTGATCTGCCTGCCTGGGCCTCTCAAAGTGCTGGGATTATAAGCGTGAGCCACCACACCCAGCTGGGAAGAGCTTTCAACCATGTGGTAAAGCTCCTCCCAGCTGGGCACAGTGGCTCACGCTTGTCCACATGGACATCCTCTGGATGTACCCTTAGATCCAGCCACAGGGTGTGACTTCCTGAAGCAAATTCCCTTTCTGCTCAGATTTGGGGCATCATGTGATTGTTTATGCAAAGTGTGTCATGTACTGTAGTGACCTTTACTTTATATTTCAATTCCAGCTGGAGCAAGATGCTCCATGGAGATGGGGCCTCCCATAACGCTCTAGGATTTGGGGGGATTAAGTACAGTTGAAGGGTGTTTGGAAGAACATTCGCCAGTCCTTTGGGCTTAAAGGAGGGGATGGTGACCCAGAACTCAGGATAAAAGAGTCCCAAGAGGCAGAAATGTTGGCAGGAAGGACCTCCTCTGTGCATGTTAATATGTCAAAGAGGACTTGGAATTATAGAGAGAAATAAGAAATTCTCTATGTTAAGATAAATAATTTTTGAAGTGTTAAAAACCTGATAAGAATTGAAATTAATGTGAAGCAGACTTGCTAGGCAAAAATTCTTTTATCAGATAAATCTGGCACCTCACATTTCGATCTGAATTGTGCACAATAGAGCAAATGAAGATTTCTTGTGGTTTATTTACCCTGATATTTAAAAACAAAACAGTTCAATGCATTCTCTATGTAACAGCTAATTCTGGAATAGGCTTGAAATGGACCAGGGAAAATGTGCATTTTCACTTATTTCCTAGTAAGTTTAAAGTCATTGCTCTAAGAGGTCACTTCTGTTCTCATTTGTGTTTGCTGTAACTCCCCTGCCCCCCCAGCGAAAGCAACAACAACAAAATCCCAAGCAAAAAAGCCCTTAAGCAATAAAACCAGTGTCCAAGAAAAACATTTAGTTTGAAAAAGAATTGAAAAATGTAGCCTTGGAAGAACCACTGCTTACATGGGATTGTTCAACAAATTCCTGTTGTGTGAGGTTTGGCATATACTTTCTAAAAATATAAGCATCTGGGGAAGCGAGACAAAGCCCAGGTCTTGGACCAAATGAGGCACACAGCGTGAATCTGTTAGTGATTATATCCATAATGAAACATGTGCCCAAATTTAGCAGTGCAAAATCTAATACAATAAGAAAGCCCAGCAGGCGTGGTCCTTACCATAATATATAGCCAACAGAGAAGGTACATATGGCGGTGAGTCCACTGCTCCTGCTGGGATACTGATGGTGCGACGTCCTCATCTCGATTAATATAAAGGGCAGAACCGTTGTGTGCTGGAAAAGAACAGAGACTAGGTGACACAGATTCCTCTCATTGTCTCTCTATAGCTGTGTTTTCTCTGGTAGGAGAATTCACACGGTACATTCCTAGGAAAGTGTCAGGCAGAAAGAAATCTATGGCTCGCCAAAGAAGTAGAATGGACACAAAACCACGTAGTGCGTCGATTGCTCCATTGATATTTTTCTTCTGTATCTTAGTTTTTGAAATTTTATTTTATTTTATGTCCATTACAGAGAATTTTGATAACACAGAAAAATGTATAAGAAAAAACTGGAACAAAAGAAAGGAATAACAATAACCACTGTTAACATTTTGATGTACGTCTCATTTTTCCCCCTCCCTGTTCATATTACTTATACATGGTTAAGATCATACTGTGTGTGCAATTCTGTTTTGGATTTTTGTCATAATATTGCAGCATGAGAATTTTTGATATGTCATTTTAGAAAGACTTCTAGAACATCGGTCTTGACCATAGCTTTGGAGAACTCCATTATATGTATATATCAAGATTTATTTAACTGATTCTTGTTCTTGGATATCAAGATGTAAAAGATTTTCACCCTTTCATTTATTAAAAACATCATGACAAACACCTTTCATAGAACTCTTTGTCTGAATGTTAAATTATGTTTTTGTTGTCAAAGGCTATATGGATTTTAAGGCTGTTTAAAAATAATGCCAAATTATGTGTGCACAAGCAGCAGGTTAGCAATCAATGCCAAATTAGCTTCCAGAAAGGGTGTGCCAGTTTGGACCATGAATTTAGATATGATGTGTGAACGCAGAACCCCAAGAAACTGAGTGGAACATCTCTTTGTTTTTGATCCAGTGGTTACTCTACACACTAAGTTCATTGGAACAGGATGGAGATGAAATTTATCCCATCTATAGGTAAGAAGAAAGGAAACTAAAATTCTTAAACCTTTCAAATATTCAAATACCCTTGGTATTGAAATTTAGTGAACAGATATAAGGAACAAAGAGTTTCTAAGATAAAACTGGGTCAGGATATATACTTACTTTCTAATATTGGAGACTTTCTCAAGAGTATAAAGAGGCAGAACTAAAAACTGACCCATCAGCAGGTTTAAATTCTACTTAGTACTTCCTAAACAGCCATGAAATAATCTTTGCCTGGCTCTTCCTGTATTATTTGTGTATTCAAGGAAAAGGCAGGAAATTGAATATTATGATTTTCAAAGTCTAATAAGTATTTTAGCAAAATGAAACCAGGTAGCAAGTAGGCCTTGGCAGGCAAAAGGCATGTTGGGGATATCTAAGTGAACATCTTTGGAGCAACCTATTGTTTATATTCCTAGAAAAAAATAGAAAGAAATGATTTGGTAAGAAATATTAAGGCAGTGGACAATCTTTGCCTTAAACATTCTCCTCTAGATAACTGTGCTGACTGCCAATACATTAGTACTTAGAGTGTGGCATTCTGAGAAAATCAGGTGAGTGATTCTACAGTTGAATAGCTTTATATTTCTTTATCTTTTATCTTCTCTATTACTATTTTTTAAAAACAGTATAATTGACTCTGAAGGAAGCCATGCAGGCCAATGTACCTTCGTGCTAATAAAGAGACAGGATGCATTTTAAAGACCAATTGGTTTTTCATTACAATCTAGTTACCTCAGATGACATTGGCCTGGAACGTCGCCAACACCTTGAGATGGCAACAACAGTTTTACAATGGTGCATTCATGTAAAATTCAAATATATAGCTAGCAATAAGGCTATGCCTTATCAAATCTCACACAGAAGAAACATCAGATCAAACAGATCTGACCTTTACACTGATGATAATGCTGACCCTGAGGGCCCATGTGGGTTATAAACGACAATGACATTACTTTCGGATCACTAATATTAATAAATTTCTTAAGTTCTACCTCTTCATTCACTGCTCCAAAGAAAGTAGAAAATCATCCATTTTTAATAAATATATATAGGTTGTATAAATAACCAATCATAATATGCTTAGTTATTCAGTTGTCATTATTTTATCTAGAAAAGTAATAAAATGTATGCATATCTTCCAGATAGGACATCTGATACTTGCTGATGATCAGATGTCGTATCTGGGAGAACCAGGATATACTTTAACCATTCCAGGAAGAAAATAAATTCGAAAAAGGAACATCTTTCTAGATCACTTCATCATTGGTGTCATCACCACTAAACAAGAGCAACTTGTCCCATCAGTGACTTAACCACAGTCACAAGATCTTTTTGTGGCTAGCTGTGTATGTGCAGGCTTGTCCAGTGGCAAATCTGAGGAGAAGGTTTTTCTATGTCAAGGTAACAGTTTATCATTTGGAATTTTCATGTGATGAAGACTGTATATCTTCCCCTCTAGAAATTTATGATGCAAATTATATTTATTTATTCATAGTACATATTAACAAATATAAATCAGTGTAAAATATTTACTGCAAATATAATGCTGCCTTACAGATAATTAAAATTTTGTGAACTAAAAAAATGATAAAAAACTATAAATGGTGCTGCTGAAGAATTAACCTTTATAACTTGAGTTATAACTTAAAACCAGTTGAGTTATAACTTAAAATCTATAGCAAGAAGGGAGATAATTATTTTAGAACTGCAAGTACATAAAATCCAGTTCCAATCCATTCTTAGGCACAACTATGCTTCAATGACTTAAGAATCAGGAGGGAAATATTTAACTCCAGTTAAAATGATACTGCATATAAACAGCACTCTTATGTTTTGCTCACTGTGGTATCTGCAGCACTTAAAAAAGAGCTTGGCACAAGAGAGGTACTCAGTCAATGTTTGTTCAGATAATTTAATCTTCAAAACAACATCCTAAGTGGATATTATTAACACCATTCTGCAGATGGGGCAAAAAGGCTCAGAAAGGTTAATTATCTCCCTTTTTTTTTCTGCATTAGAATTATATTTTTAAAAGATAATACAGCTGAATAACGCTTTGATCAATGAACCTGTAGGAGTGCATAACTGCAGATCACTTATATCAAATAAATAAAAAGGTCTTCACTGTAAAAAATGATTTTTGCTAAATATGTTTTTCCTGGTATGTTATCATGTCAATAGTAATAAACAATAACATTAGCTAGTGTAAAGTCAGAACCATTTTTCGCTTTTATTTTAGATTTGGGGATACATGTGAAGGTTTGTTACACGGGTAAACACATGTCACGGGGGTTCATTGTACAGATTATTTCATCACACAGGTATTAAGCCCAGTGCCCAATAGTTACCTTTTCTGTTCCTCTCCCTCCTCCCAACCTACTCCCTCAAGTAGACTCCAGTATCTGCTGTTTCCTTCTTTGTGTTCGCAAGTTCTTATCATTTAGCTCCCACTTGTAAGTGAGAACATGCAGTGCTTGGTTTTCTGTTCCTGCATTAGTTTGCTAAGGATAGCAGTCTCCAGCTCCATCCATGTTCCTGCAAAAGACGTGATCTCATTCTTTTTTATGGCTGCATAGTATTCTGTGATGCATAGGTACCACATTTTCTTTATCCAATCTGTCACTGATGGGCATTTAGATGGACTCCATGTCTTTGCTATTGTGAATGGTGCTGCAATGAACGTTTGCATGTACATATCTTTATGGTAGAATGATTTCTATTCATCTGGGTATATACCCAGTGATGGGATTGCTGGGTTTCATGGTAGTTCTACTTTTAGTTCTTTGAAGAATCATCATACTGCCTTTGACGCTCCCACCAACGGTGTATAAGTGTTCCCTTTTCTTCGCAACCTCACCAGAATCTGTTATTTTTTCAAAGTCAGAACTTTCTAACGACGACAGTTACAGACGGCTGGAAGCGAGCTTAAGAATGATCTGTTTCTGTTTCCCTAAACACAAATACCATTTACAACTTACAGTATTTTCAGGTAGATGTAGCTTCACTTTGGATAAACAAGAAGGTTACAAAGTCTAGTCACCAGAGGTGGCCCTTAAGAATTGTTTGGACTGTTCTCTGCAGTACTTTATCAACAGAACAATTCCCCAGGAGCTGAGTTAAAAACAAGGCTTCACTTGTTTGAAGTGCTAAGTAAGATGAAGGGCTGACAGCACAAGGAGTAAAGCTTTGGTCTTCCATATAAACTCCGCCCTAGAAAGTACTGGTCTAGGATATAAGTAGTGAACCTATCCCAAGCACTATCATCAATTTTAGCTAGTTTTAATGGGGAGCTATAATTTGGAAGATTGCACCAAAAAACCGAAGCCTAAATCTATCCTGATTTGTTGCATCATTTGTGTTTTTCTTAATGGGATCTTGGTGGGTTCCCCGTGTTGGGGCGGAGTGAACTGACTCCACTGCCGTGAAGGCTGTGACCTGACTGGCCTCCCATGGCAAAAGTCTACTTACAAAAGAGAGCCACAAGGTGGTGTCACCTCCACACAGAGCAGTCCTCACACCTGAGAGAGGGCTGGATTCACGGAAGGACCCATGATTAATTATCCTGTGAAGACCCTGAAGCAGCTGGGACAAGACAAAGGGCTTTGGGAGAAGAGGCTCAAAGGAAGACAGCAGTGTGATGAAGTGGAAAGATTAGGAAGCCGGCATCTGAGATCTAGTTCTGATTGTGTCCTTCCTCACTCTCTGACTCGCAGGTTCTCACGCATGTGTGCAACTTTGTATTATTCTTTGTAAAATGAGGCAGTTGGATTACATTAGTGCTTCTCATGAAGAGCTAATGCGTTTTGCTATAACACATGACAGGGCTGACCCACCTATGCTTTAGGGATGGTAGACACAGTGCTAGGGCCCATGAAGATGTTTTAGTTTCTTTTAGAATCAGAATTAAAAAATGAACTTTCAGAGTTGAAGATTAAATTCATCTGTATACCAGTGATGACATAAAACATCATATACATATACTTACACACATACACACTAGTGTAAGAAGGGACTCACTAACACAAAGTGCCTTAGACCCACAAAAGCCATTCTGTGGCCCTGTCCACGCTACTTGATTTTTTTTTAAAAAAAGTTCTAACCCAATTCACATTTTTCTTAAATAAATGTACTTGAAGAAAAACTTTACGTAAACTCCCATAAATGGAATATCATTTGCCACAAATAGAAGAGAACCATAAAAACAAATACAATAAAAATGAATTAATCTTAATAAATATTCATTAGATTGTTCTGAGGCCTGTAATCCCAGCACTTTGGGAGGCTGAGGTGGGCGGATCACCTGAGGTCAGGAGTTCACGACCAGCCTGACCAACATGGCAAAACCCCATCTCTACTAAAAATATAAAAATTAGCCAGGGCGTGGTGGCAAGCACTTGTAATCCTAGCTACTCAGGAGGTTGAGGCAGTATTATCACTTGAACCTGGGAGGCAGAGGTTGCAGTCAGGCAAGATCACACAACTGCACTTCAGCCTGGGCAACAGAGTGAGATTCTGTCTCAAAAAAAAAAAAAAAAAAAGAAAAGAAGATATACTGGCGTGAAAGAGAGACTCTCCTAAACAGAATCAGAAGGACTAAAAGATAATTCAGAGGGAATAAGCTTTTCACTATGCAATTCAATATTATTTAATGTAAGGTCCCTGTGCTACATCAATTATCTTGCATAACACCAGAGCTATAGCGCCTACATACTGGGGTGTACTGGAATGGATTATTTATAAGTTGTAGTTGTACCTTCTAACTACTAGATTATTTGATTTATGAATGGATGTTCTTTCACTAGGATACTGGAAAGATGAAAGTTTAGGCTCTGACAGATAAATGTAAAAGAAAAATGTTCACACTACACAAGAAGGATCTGGACTGGCTACTGGGGAAAATTTTGGACTATCTGTAATGGCAATCAGTGACCTATAACTACAGAGACGTTCTGGAATAACCTTTGCTGTGGATTAACAGAAGGACAAAAATTGTGCTGCATGATGGTATAAATTCAGGCAAGTCCGATGGATGAATTAGGAGCCCTCTCAAAATCATTCTAGATTTCTAGAATTGAGAGTTATAATTAGAGTATACAACACAAAAATTAATAGGCAATATTTGAAAACTGTGTTCAACTGCCATTTCTCTGGTCTTTCTCCTTCTCTCCAAAATACTTTTTAATAGGAAGTTACTACTTTCACATCGTATGAACACCAGGCAAAAATCGTTTCTTCCTGGGAAGTAAAACCAGCTTTTGAATGTGAGTGGCCAACCTCACTGGCTCATAGGAGAACTGGCAAGCCCACGTCCTCTCTTGGCACCTGTAGGATACAGGCAGGCCTCTGGAAGTGTTTATGCAGTTATACGTGCATCAAGTCACTAGATGAGCTTGTTCTTGCCTTCTTGTTTTCTAATACCCCAACCACAACCTTGTATTATAAATAAAAGGATGGCAGTGTGCGCGTGTGCTGCACACTTAATAAAGACATGCATATCTTTGCAATGTGCTTATCTTTGTGTCACTGTGCACCTGTATTCTTATGAGCACCTAGGCTGCAGGAAGGGCCAGGGATGTGACTGGACTTACCTAGGAAGATGGGATAAGGGAGGGTTCCTAGTAGGTCCAATAAGTTTATAGCTATATCATAAATAACAATAATATGAAAATCTATCCCAAGATACAAAAAGTTGTGCCCTCTAGATTGTAACTTGCATTTTTTGTTTATTGTTTCCTGTTCCATCTCACCCCCCATAGAATAAAAGGGTATTAAAAATGAGAAAAATTTTATCCTTAAATAAAGCAAGAAGAAATTTCCGGGTTTGAAAATAAAGCCCACTGAATTAGCAAAACACGATCTAAAACAATAGAAAGGGGACATCAGAAAAACTGAGAAAAATCACCACACTCTGGCTGATCCTAATCTTTGGCGGAACTTCGAGGCTTCCCAAATAAGTCAAATGTTTGAAGAATACAGAAAAATGCAGCGTAAGCGAGGGCATGAGGAGAATCACGGTGAATCTTCCTTTGGGACCACAGTAAAGTGTTAGTGGATGAGATGTTTCTCCTCTTCAAGGGAGACAGAAATGATATCCCAAGTAGTTTGGAAAGAAAACTGATGGAGGCTCCAAAAAAAAAAAAAAAAACCCTGAATTTTTACCTTGAGAAGTCTGACAAAATGTTTTACCTTGAAACTATCATTATTAATTTTACTAACTGGTCAGCTCAAAATCTGCCACCCACCCTCCCTCCCTTCCTAGTAGAGATATTGTAGTGTTCTGAATGACGAGGAACTGCCAGTCTCAGCCACTATAGTTTCTGTCTCCAGAGGCCAAACAGAACTTCCTTTTGTCACGGGTCTCCCTCTCCCAAGGGACCAGTGCTGGCTTTAGTTTGGTGCTGCCTATAAGTATGGCAGAGAATCTTTCTCCAGAAACTGCCAGGGCATTTTTTAACTGTGCTTTCTTGGCATAGGTTGGATATCTGTTCCTGCCGGCTGTCAAATCAGGCTGAGATGCCCTTAGAAAGAGTGACCCCAGGCCAAAAACTCAGGTTCAGAAGGAACAACACTTCCTGAGTGTCAGTATGTTCCGGGCACTTGCAAAACTCTTTATAGCTAAGTACTAAATTAGGAATTTACTCACTTCTAACATTAGCCCCAACAACTCTTAGGATATGGTTTTAATAATTAAGGCAAATAAAACAGCGTTGCACACTTAATAAAGACCTATATATCTTTGCAATTAAGAGCAACTATGTGTCACAGGCACCATTATACGAGGACAGTGACATGTTTTACTGGGATAGTATTTTTGCATTTAAAGCATTTTAACTATGACTTGAGGTAGTAACTATCTCTTGTTGAATTCTACAAATGAGGACACCCAGGAGGTGCTAAGGGGCCATGACATTACCAAGAGGCTGCAGTGTGGTGTGTATTTTCTCCCTCCTTTCCAGCCCAGCAGCCTGTGGGTCACCAATTAAGGAATTCTTTTTGAAATGGGATGCTAGAGATGA
This sequence comes from Aotus nancymaae, assembly GCF_030222135.1. NCBI lineage: Eukaryota > Metazoa > Chordata > Mammalia > Primates > Aotidae > Aotus > Aotus nancymaae. The sequence continues at coordinate 24,490,438 of NW_026988454.1, forward strand.
CCCATGTTGTACCATAAAATATAACACCCATTTTTAAGTGACCTCGTGTTTACTTTCTTCCACAAAGATTTCCTAGTTAGTATGTGTAGTTCTCACAGAGTAGCACCTCTAATGAATGCCCTCAGACAAGCAAACCACTATACTCTGATGAGCTGTATGAAGACTTGCAGACCAACGATGGTGCAAAGGCCAGAGTGATTTGCTCTGCTTGGTCATGTCAAGTAAAGATCTCACATAATGGTGGACACTTGAACTGGGTTTTCTCTTTCTTTCTTTTCTTTCTTTTTTTCTCTTTCTTTCTTTTCTTTCTCTCTCTTTCTTTTTTTTTTTTTTTTTGAGACAGAGTCTCACTCTGTCACCCAGTAAAGTCGAAGTTTCTTGGCATTGCCTTCAAAGGCCCTTACTATGCGACCAACCTATTTTCTAGATTAATCTTATACCACTCCGGACTGGCAACTGTTACTGTTCCACTAAAAGATCTCAAACTTTCGTGTCTTTGCTCATCTTCTTCTTTCTGACTGTAATACCTTAATATTTGGGATTTTATCCTTGTTATATACATATCTGAGTCATTTTCCTGCCATCAAAGAATCATCCTCACATTTCTATGCATCCTCAAGTTAGGCGGGGCCACAGAAGGGTCTAGTCCTGGCCAATGGGCCTATTATTAACAGAAGCGATATAGAACACTCCTAGGCCAGTGCATTTAATTCTCTCTCATTTCTACCATAGTGACCTGAGAGCCACATGTTAAGACCATAAGATGGAAGGGTTCTGGATCCCTGCATTACCACCTGGAAGAAAGCTGCTCTGGAGGGTCAACTGGGTAACGACACACTGTGTGTGAATGAGACACTTCCATTAGGAAAAAAAAAAACAACCTTGTAATTTAAGAGGAATAAGAAATAAGTTCCTGCATGCAATTTATAAGAAAACTGAAAGATATATTCATCTTTAAGGGACAAAAATGATAATTTCCTATTATGTAAAGAAAGGGAGCTATTTTGCCCCGAATCATAATCTTATGGGAATAACTCCGAACTTAAGCCACATATTCACAAAATATGTAGAGGCATTAATTTTTTGAAGTGAAAATAGCAACACATTTCCATTGACTTTTATAATTTCATCATGCTTCCATGTCACAGCGAGGAAGCAAATTTCAATGATACTAAAGATGCTCTTCACTAAGTTTTCAAATACAATGATTTCGAGTGGTTTTAATTTGCCCTTGTTTATGATAAAAATAAATGTTATTTTGATTGATTGGCAAACGTCTACTAGCAGCAATAAGAGCAATTATGTTTGACATGGAGACATTATAAAATCTATAACCCAAACCTTTAAAGCCTGATTTAAAATGTCAAATTTGACTTATGAGAACCAGTTATAATCCTGCTTCATGCAAAAAGCATTAGGTTAATGCTGGAGCAAAGTACTCTTGCCAAGCATGCACTGGCATAATTAATCAGGGATATTTCAGAAACGAATCATCTCCAAGGGGTTATTGATTTACTGTCATGACACGTTTTTCTTATGGGCTGCGATGGTACTCTGGAGCTGGGATGCACTGGCATGTATTTTTCAGTGACTAAGCCTTGATCTGTCCTCCTGGATTCCTGCCATCTCTGCACTGACATCTGCAAACACTCACATTTGACAGCCTCATGCCTGAGTGTGGTGGCTTCCAAGTTGATTAGAATTAGTTCAGAAGGGTTTTAGACTAGTCTGAGTGTAATCAAAAGCAGAGAATCATGAGTCTCCAGAGACTGACAAGCACCCTGCAAATGGCATCATATTAATAGAGAACGTGCCTGTGCACACACATACATGCAAACATACACAAGCACACACTCATGCATACAAACACACATGCAAGCATATATACTAGTACAGATTCATGCATTTGCACACATGCAAACACACACACTCACCCATGCACACACACACAAGCACACATCCATGAGCACCCACACCCATGTGCATACACACAAATGTGCATACACATATTAACATACTTAAAGAATGAAGAATAGTTCAGCTTTAATCTTCAAGGTCATCTCTATCACCTATTAAATGAAATTAAAGCTCTTAGAGTAGCACTATTTTATTTAAACACATATAAAGTAGCTATAACTTAGCACTTTTTCACAAAGATTCCATGACATAAGGCAATGCTCTTAAAAGGAGCCTTTAAAGCCCAGCATAGTCAAGAGTTCTCCCAAAGATTACAGGAAAAAGCCAAGGGAGAAAAAGGCAATTTAGCTCACAGCTCAAAACCTTTTCTCCGTAGTCTTTGGCTTTGCAAAAAGAAAATGACACACTTTCAACACAAAGCAATATAGATGGTTACAGAAGTGTGGGTGGGAAGACAGTAGGTAATAGGTGGAGAAAGGCCTCTAAGAAATGGATAACATTTCTGTTACATCAAATTCCTATGCCCTTTTCAGGTCTTTGTTCATGCTGTGCTTCCCTGTACATTCCATATCTTGCTTAGGCTGCCTGGATGATTGCGTGGTCAGTGTTGAGCCCAGATGAATGGAGACTCTAGTGACCACACTGGCTCTGCTTAGTATGGGAAGAGGGGGAAAGTACGTGGCCAGGAAGTCTTTCACCATTAGCTGGCTATGTAACTTTAAGCCAACCAGAGCCCTTCCGGACCCAGGCTCGTCATCTGTAGGAGTCTGCAGTACTGGACAACAGAGGTCCTGTTTGAGTCTTGGGAATTTTTGTCCACATTCTTGATGACACATTTTTGTATCCATGTTTACATCTGTCCTTCCTTTCTCCTTCCCTCACTATATAAACTCTGAGTTTAAATACTGTATTATATCCACAGAAAAGTGCACAAATAGTAAGTGTCCAGAAAATCAATGAACGTTCCCAAAGTGAACTCACTCCAGTAACCAGCACTTGGATCAAAAAAACAGCATTGCAAGCCTCCCAGATCCACCTCAGATTTCTTCTTGTCACAATGAATCTCCACAAAGGCAACCAGCATTCTGACTCCAAACACCATACCTCAGTTTTGCTGATGTTTAAATTTGCATAGATGGAATCATATTTTATGTATTCTTTTGTGTCTGGCTGCTTTTGCTCAATATTACATTTGTGAGAATCATCTGTATTGGCCTGTGGAGCTGCAGTTTTCCTTCTCATTGCTGTGTAGTACTCCACTGTGTGAATACAGTACAATGTATGTATTCATTTTGTTACTGATGACACTGTGGTTCTCTCGTTCGGTGCATTTGGGAAGAGTGCTGCTATGCCATTCATGTACAATCTCCTTTTGGTGGATATGTGTGCATTTTTCTTAGGCATATAACTGAGGAGAGAAATTGCTAGCTCATAGGACATGATCACAGACATTCAGCTTTAACAGACAGCGTCAAAGAGTTTTTCAAAGTTCTTGTATCAGTTTATCCCCCCATCAGCAGGGTACGAGAGTTCCACTTATTCTGCAACCTCGTCAACACTTGATACAGTCTTTTTCATGGGAGTCATTCTCGTGCTTGCCCTTTAAATCACAGCACTTTATTTCTAACTTATCACCTTCTGACTGTAGCCATCCAGACTGTCATACTGTTGCTGATCAGTTTCCCTGTGTGGCAGATTCTGAGATTGAAATCAGCATGCAGAAGTTTATTAGGGAAGTGTTCTAGGACCAACACCTGTCCAGGGAAAATAAGAAAGTGTGATCCAGCTAAGGAAGATGTGGCTTGGCGATGCAGTATGAACAAGGGCCTGAGCCCACCCTACTAGGAGCTGCAAAGCTGTGAAGGCTCTTCCCTTCAGAGTTGCCCCTAATAGGGGAAGTGGGTCAGGTCTTTATACCTCAGCATGGATCAGTTATGGGATGAGGGCTGCCACAAGGAAGGGGGTCTGAACTTAGTAAGGCTGCTGTCTTCACATGAGGGCAGTTCTGCAGAGGGCTTAGAGCAGAAGCCTGAAATTGGCAGCACTCCCACCTGCTGAGGAAGTAAGTCCAAATCCCCAAAGGGGACCTGTGTGGCACATCCACACAGGTTAACCAAACGTGGCACATCCACCAAACGGTTAACACCACACCAAGTAATAGAGCTAGTCTGAAACTCTGATTTTAAGATCCGTAGATGGAATACCTATAATGAACAGATTCTGACAATCCACAAGTGCACTGCAGGGTTATGAATTTGCTGACATCTGCACTTATGGGGGCTTAGTGCTTTTCTGAAACAAGAAATTGGTCAGTACATGATTAAATTCCTCACTACCACCTAATTTGTGCTATAAAGTCAGCCACTGTAATTTTATGTATGGTCATGCACAGCCAATAAGCCTTCTTGACAAATAACTGGCTTTCTTACCAGCCAGGGCACAGCTGGCACTCCATACTCTTTAAAACTTGTTATCAATTTGTAGCTGTTCAACACCTTATTCAGCTGAATAAGGCACAAGTTAGACCAGCTAGTTGTGGTCCCTGTAGACTCAAGGCTTAGGGAACAATGCCAGTCGTACAGACAATGTCAAGTGCTCATTCCCTCGTGAGGCAGAGCCCTGGGGAAGGAGGCTGGAGGAAGAAACATGCTCTGGGCTCCACATGTAGATCACACAACCAACCTTTGGTTTTATTCCTCTTTATGGCCTTATGTTTTGTCATTCTCACCCACAGACCAATATTTTAAATGGCTTTATTTCCCAAACTGTATATATCACGTCATAATCCTCTCTATTTTTACTATCATTAATCAAGGATATATATTTTGGCCAGCTTCAGATCAGCATGAGATCAACAGTATTACACCATTGTGCTCACGGAGTTCAGCCAAATCAAAGAAACTTGACATTTTCATCAGCCTCTGCAGCCTAATCCTGGGTAGAGACACATTTTTAAAGCTTAAACACAGCTGCAGATCCCTCCTTGTACCTACTTCGGTTGACCCCTAGGAGTCAGATCTCCATCTGTGACTCTCTCAGGTAAATGGAAAAGTCCCCAGTCTACACAGTGATGAGTGGGATTTCTATCTCTTCACCAGGAGCCTCCCTCATGAACAGAGACAGGACCTTCAAGAATTGCTCATCAGCTTTTGTCTTCAGGCCCACCCCTTGCTCCAGCCAACATATCTCCCTGACTTCATATTCCTTTTGCTTTGATAGTCATAAGTCTATGATATCTGGTGGCCACCGAAGAAGGAATCAAGATGAGGGCAGAGCTAACCTGGATCCATGAGAATCTTTTCAGCTTCAAGAATCAGAAAGGAAGAAGGGAAAAAAGATGGGAGAAAGACTATTCAAAAGGTACAGAATGTGCAACTTTATGGGTTGCATGAACTAGATATAATGGCCAGTCCCTGGATTACTGGGGCTAGGAATCAAGTGAGTTGAGGATTATAAAAATAGCTGTGTGCTGCGCTATACGAGGATAGGCAGCTTATGGATTATGAAAGGAGAACACACTGAAAGTAAAAATCAATTCAATAAGTGTTTTGATAAGCAGGTGAATATGATCAAGGAATAAAGAATGACTAGGAAAAGCTAGGATGCATGAAGAATATCAGGTGTTCTTGTAGTAAAGAATAGACCAACAAGCCCGTCTCCAGCGTGGCTTCAGAGGACCCTTTCCTCTGGCCTCAACTCACCTGGGATCTGATCCTCAGTGGCAATCACCACAGTCTGGGGGAAGCACGGTAGCTTCCAGAATTTGAACAAAGATGTTTGACTCCTTCAAGTCCATGCGCAGGAGATGTTTTATAAACAGAGATGAGGATTAGGAAAGGGAAAAGAAAGAGAGAGGCAGGACATTGACAAGGACCGGGTCCCTTTTCTGATTCATGTGCATATTATTGGATGTTGGGTCCTTCTTTGGGCTCTGCTTAAATTGACTCTAGATTATATTACTGTCCTTAACGAATTCTTACCCAGGCTGGAGTGCCGTGGTGTGATGATAGCTCACTGCAGCCTTGAACTCCTGGTCTCAAGCAATCCTTCCACTACAGCATCCAATGTAGAGCTAATCTACAGGTGTGTTCCACCATGCCCAGCTAATATATTTTTATTTTTTTGTAGAGATGAGGTCTCATCATGTTGCCCAAGCTGGCCTCAAACTTCTACCCTCAAATGATCCTCTTGCCTTGGCCTCCCAAAGCACTGGGATTGTAGGTGGGAGCCACCATGACCAGTCCTTCTTGATCAATTTTTTTTTCAGTTTTACTGGGGTATAATTGACAAACAGAAATTGTATATATTTCAGGTGTAAAACTTGAGGTTCTGATATACGAATACATTGTTAAATGATTACCACAACCAAGCTAATTAACATATCCATCACCTCACATAGCTACGTGTGTGTGCGCACGTGTGTGTGTGTGTGTGTGTGTGTGTGAACACTTAGGGTCTAGCCTCTTAGTTTCAAGTACACCCTACAGTAAGTATCCCTGATTAATTATTGACAGCTGATCTCAGGTGATTTCTATTTAACACCTGCAGTGAACGGGCCATATTATTCTTACTGCCCTTCAAATCATCACCTATGAAACACTACAGATAAGCAGGATTCTAAATCAGAGTGATGAAGAGAAATGCCACTGAACAACATTTGAATGCCCGTGGCATGGTAAGGGCTAGATTCAGCAAATGAAATGCACCTTGAACGAACAGTTGGGAAGGAACGTGCACACGGCGTTTTCAGTTAGTAGGTGCTTAATGCATGTTTATAGAATGAGGGAATGAATGAGGGTTTTGAAGAAACACTGGATACTGAAAGCATTACCAGGTTACTTTTTGTCACTTTACGTTCACAGGAAGGATGAGGGGGTGCTTAGTTCTTTCTACCAGGGTCTCTTTCAGAAATCTTTCTCCAGCTCTTGCCAAACTTAAATTGCATCCATGTTAAAGAGGAAAAAGGCTTTAGCACATTCCTTTGGGAAATGGAAACAATTTATTTTGTTTGTTTCTAATGGAGCGGGTTAGCTCCAAAATCTCACTGTGAGGTCTGAGAATCTGGGCTGAGGATGGCCAGGCAGCTAGAGGGGCAGGCAGAGAGAGGGGGAAAGAGGGAAGACAATGAGAGAAAAACGGAGACGTTATCAGGTGACTGAGATAGCAGCAGCAACCAGGGATCGAGGCAACGAATACTAACAGAGTTCCTCAATTTACATCAGGAATGCATATTTAGCCAAATATTATATGAATATAAATGCTTTCATGATGATTATTCAACAAAGAAGTGCTTGTTTTTGTTTTAAAACTGCAATCTTCCCCTGCAGCTCAGCACAACCAACTTCAGTATCTTTGGGGGTGGGGCAGAATGCGGTGGCTTTTGTTTGTCGGCTTTTCCTCCTTGCTAATCAGAGCAATGAAACTGCCAGGCTTATAGTTCATCGTCCTTTGCAGGAGGAAAGAAGGGCATAAATGCAAATAACCTGGACGATAACAAGTAATGAGATTTTGGAAAGACGCTCCGATTTCTCAACACAAACTAGATGATGAGAAACATAAGCATGATTTCTCATCTGCTAGTTTCCCTTGAAAGCTTATTTTATAATATAGTCTATTTCCAAAGGGTGGGCTTGGTCTCCTAACAAGAGTGGAGTGTTGTCATTGGGAAGCTGCAAATGTCAGTACACAGCCTCGAGGTTAACATGGGTGGCATAAATAAAAAGGAAAACGCATCCTTCTCAGAGTTCCCAAGCCTGTAATAAGACTTGCTGGTGTATTCAGTGATATATGGTCTTTTTATTTTCAGCAGAGAGCAGTATGCTTTGGATCTTCAAAATATTGTTTAATTGCTTTACAGAAACCAATCAATAACACACAGGTAGAGTTTTCGGTAAGGCACATAAATCCTAGCATGGGGAGACCAGCTGTTGGGAGATTCTGGCTTTGTGCCAGTTTCCAACTGGGGAGTCTCAAGGAAATGATCCTGAATCTGGGGCTTTGTTTGGATTTCAATGGAACATAATCGGGCGACATCTGGTCCCCCACCTTGTGCTGGCTTGGCCACACTTCATCCACCATGGCTCTGGGCACCTCCTGTGAAGCTTCCTGCGAGCGCCAAGTACCCGTGCCCTGCCCATCACCAGATGTCAATCAGTTTTTCACAGTGGGGGACAAAGAGAGAACTTGGGGCCTTGAAGATGCCTGCTGAGAACATCTCATATAAAAGATCTTAAAATGCAATTTGGGTCCCACTGCCCCACAAGTTACTGGATACCAGACAAAAGAGAATGCAAAATAACTCTGAGGGGAGGAGAAGTGAGCAGGAGCGAATTAGGATAAGCACTGGAAATCAGCAGTGTGGGCATAAGATAAACGAAGGGTAAAAGGGTGAAAAAATTAATGAATAAAGGCTAATAATAAATACCCAGACATATATGTATTCATACTAATAAAATAAACAGAATCGAGTGAAAAATCATTTATACAGAGTAAATTAGCAAACTTTTCTTATAAAATAAGAATCTTTCATGTTGCAAGAATAAAGTGAAAAGCACCTCTCATGAATACTGGACAGAAAGTACATCCCAACCATTGTTTTTGAAGCAAACTGTCCCTACTATCAAGAGTCTTAAACCCTTTCCCCAAGGACTGTAATTTGATTTCTGGGAATCTATGCTAAAGAAATAATAACCAGCCTAAATAAAAGAAATAAACACAAGATAAAACACATTCTCCCCTAGCTTGGTAAACAAAGATATTTTCCCTAACCATCCTTATGCAAAATAATTTAAAATTATCTCAATAATCTACCATCAGGGAATGGTTTTTAAACTAAAATATGTCCACTCAGTGGAATATTACACAACCATCAAAAACACCTAAAATACTAATATATTTAGACTTCAAAGAACACCAAAACATATTTATATTATCATATTTAGTTTCACAAATCTTACATGGAAAACTCTAAAAGGAGTACATCATAATGTTAACACCGAATTCCTTTGTCTGAAGAACCATGAGTGATCTTTCTTGTTTCTACATTTTTATATTTTTTAGAATGTTCTTTAATTTGTGTGTATTACCTTGTTAAAGTTACATTCATAATTTTTTTTAAAGCGTACATTAAGGAAAATGTGATGTATACACAGGAAAATATTTGAATAAAGTGTTTTCAAGAAAACACAGAAATATGAAGAATCAGGGCATGGCTTATAATAAGCTGAGCAGATGAACAAGAGAAAGAGCAAAATGGGCATGTTCCCGACATCGGAAATAAGACAGAGTGAGAAGGAAGTAGAAGCTTAAGTAAGTGATAAGAAAGAAACCCAATAAAAGACCAGGATGTAGAAAACAAAGAGGGGAAGCTATCAAATACAAGTGGTATTGCTGAATATTGATGACCTTTGCTTTGCTAGGGAACCATTTAAAAATGCTTGGTCACTATAAGCAATACTGGGGAAAGGCCATATGAATTTACAACGCAGAAAAGTCAGAGATAACTGGTGGGAGTAAAGGTGATGTACTAATCTGATTTTCCTTATACACAATCGTGACCAAAAGAGTCATTTCAAGCTTTCAAGTCAGTCCTCTGGGACATCAGTGCCCTAACACATACTCCTTGTGGCCCTCTCCTGCCAGTCTGCTCATCTCTGGTATTAACTTGATGAATAATATTTCAGGCTGGCTATGCAGATTTTTTTGAGGAGCAATGTAAACGGGAGAAAATCAGAAAGCACTGCAATAACAATGCATATAAGAACTTTTGAAAAACTGACCGCTGTTTTGGCAGAAAAGTGTAAACTGCATCATTCATCTGTGGTCCCCCTAATGATTTTCTATCCCTGGACTGGCCCTTTGGGAAACTCTACAAGAGATCATAAGTCTTCTTAAGACCTTCCCTAGCTAGACTGTAGACCTTTATTTTTTTTCTAATGAGTCTTCAATTTTTAGTTCTGTTTTGATGCATATTGCCTCCCTCTTCCTTTTTCTAATCCTGCATAAAATTCATTTCACCGTTGTAGAAATCTGTAAGAATCTCTATTTCTTAAACGTGTATTTACCAAGTAGTAAGTTAATGTGATTCTTGGCAGCACCTTCCATCATTTGAGGAGCATGGCTTCTTAGAATTTCTTTAGTTTCTTTACCTCTGCTCTCTTATTTGCTTTGAAGCTTGAGAAAATGAAATAATATAGGGCAGTTCTTGTTTTCCAGCTGCACAATCAACATAAGGCGGAGATGTATGTTAGAGTTTCTCCCACAGCAAATAATGCTTCCTACCTCTTACTTGCAGATGAAGCCTTCAATTTTCTAGAGAAAAAAGTACCTTGGAAATGATGTCAGCCTGTTTTAACAACATGAAGTATTTAATATTTCCTATGCTACTTGGATTATGTAAGCCCATTTACTTTCCCTCCCCTGGCGCAGTTTAAATTTACAAGTGGTTTTAATATAGAGATGATTTTGCTAAGCAATATGAAAACACTTCCTCTTGCAAATTCTTAGACTGCTTTCTGTTATTTATTTCACTGAACATCCATGCGCTGAGCTGGAGCAATTGCTGAAAGCAACTTTGCAGCAGCACCTTGAATATGTCACCCAATTCTATTTTATCAACAGCACGATAAGGTAGATACTTTCGCTCATAACTCAAATGTTTTCTGAAAGATGATCATTAAGAGAAATTGTTGTAAACTAACCATTTGCTTTTTCAAGAGTGGAAGGATTATCAGCCAACTTAAATTTAATGCACTAAAATCAATGAGGAAAAAGAACATTAAGAGGTTCCCTAAATCACTGCAAAGCTAGAATGGTTTGTTTAGAGTATCTTTAACTAGAGTTCTTGTTGTCTTGTAAAGCAATGGTAACTCTAAGTTTATGAGGTTTCCTCTAACTCTCCATCTTTGTGAACTTAACCCATTGGTGGAGGGTAGGTTGGTGGTGATTCAATTTCTCCAGGTGTGTTGAAAAGCTTTAGAATCAAGCATTAAAAAAAATTGCATAGAGGAAAAGTAAGGGCTATAATTTATATATGCTTTCCAATAGTTTTCTTTTTTCTTTTTTTTTTTGCCACATAAATTCTGATATTGAACCAAAGCTACTTTTCAAGGTGAAGCTTTTGCCTGCTTGGGCCAAGGCCACCAGTATTCACACACTTCTCTCAAATCCAGCCTTGCAGGGGCTGGAAAATGCTAACACCGAAGAGCTACCAGTGGCCGTGTGCGGTGGCTCACATCTGTAATCCTAGCATTTTGAGAGGCCAAAGCGTGTGGATCATTTGAAGTCGGGAGTTCGAGACCAGCCTGGCCAACCTGGTGAAAACCTATCTCCACTGAAAATACAAAAATTAGCCAGGTGCGGTGGTAAGCACTTGGAATCCCAGCTATTCTGGAGGGAGGCTGAGACAGGAGAATCGCTTCAACCTAGGAGACAGAGATTACAGTGAGTTGAGATTGTGCCACTGCACTCCAGCCTGGGTGACAAAGGGAGACTCTGTCTCCAAATAAAAAGAAAAAAGAAAACAAAGAGCTACCCATGCTTTCCTTTCCATCAGACGTTTGTGGAAGATGACTCAAGTCATCTCCAGGCTGTTTGCTTATGCATTGTGCATTTGAAACTCTGGGAGTCTCCTTACTTTTAATAGCTCCTCCTCCTCCCACCCGCTAAAGAGCTGAAACCAAAGAGAAAGGCATTGTTTTGTTTGTTAATTTCAGTGAGCAAAGGGAAGAATGGGGGTGAAGGGAAACTTAGGGCTTCTTTAAGCAAAATATACTGTTCAATGAATTGAAGGTTTTTGCAGTTGTGGGATGGGAAGCACAGTGGTTACTTAAGTTACACCTGGGTTCGAATTCTAGCTTTGCACTTACTAGCTTTGTGACCTTGGGGAAGATATTTAACTTATTTAAACCTCAATATACACAGCTGTAAAATGGGCTTAAAAAGGAATAACTACCTAATGGTGTGGTGCTGGAGTAAACAAGGCAACGTATATAAAGCAGTCACTATGGTACCTGACACAAAGTAAGTGCTCAGTCAGTGTCTGTGTTATCATTTTGTTGCTCCAGCTATAGTCTTCTCCTGATTCTGTCTTGTGACCACAGCAGTCCAAAGGTTTTTGAGTTATCTTGGACCTAACTGGCCTGAACAAGGAATCTATTATTGTGGATAAATGAAAAAAATGAATGAATGAAATTTACTGGTTTCCAAAGGCAAGCAAAGAATAGATTCAAATTTCAGTTACTTAATAAACACCAAACACAACAATATATCCTGAACTGAAGAAGTTGGATGGGATAGTGGGAGGTGTCTTTAAGAAGCACAGCTTTGGCCACATACGCTACAGAATTTTCTCCCTTGGCTTACAGGTCACAATATTCAAATCTTATGATACTAAAACCTTTAGGCAGCTCACATGTAGTGAGTCCAAAACTAAATTCACGATCAGCTTTTGTGCCTGCCACTGCTCTCCTAGGGCTCCCTATCCACTCTCTAACCCATTGCTCAGATGAAACATTGAGAGTCATTCCTGACTTCCCTTTGAGTTTCTGGCTGATAGAACTGGATAGGGAACACTCACAGTGAACTAAGTTTTGAGGGTACATTCCCAGTTTTGGTTATGAGCACGCAAGGAATGAGAAACCTTTTTTATGTTCAAATTAATGGGGGTCTAGAGCTTGTAAAGAATTCTTAGCTAGGTGATAAATGCAGCTGTAATTGTGAGTATGCTCATTTAAAAGAAAGGTCTATATATATGTATATATGTATATGAAGGCCTGAAGAGGGCCCAAGAATAAACCTTAAAGGTCTCCACGTTTAATGGCTAGGTGGCAGAAGATGAGTCCACAATGCATACTAGAGAAGGTAGCCAGAGAGATGAAAGGAAAGCCAGAAAGTGTAGTATCAGGGAAGCCCGGGGGAAGGAAGTGAAAGGAGAGAGTGGTCTACGGCATTTCATGCTGCTGAAAAGGCAAAATGGGGACTAAAAAATGTCTACTGATGTTCGGGTAAATCCAAGTTGTCTTAGTCTGTTTTGTGTTGCTATAACATAATATCCAAGGCTGAGTAATTTATAAAGAGAAGAGGTTTATTTGGCTCACAATTCTGGTGGCTGGAAAGTCCAAAACTGGGCAGCTGCATTTGATGAGGGCCTCATGCTGCCTTCACTTCATGGCAGAAAGCAGAAGTGGAAGTGGATGTGCACAAACAGATCACATGAAGAGAGAGGAGGTCAAATTCTAGACCCAAGAGTTTAGATTGGATATATGGGCTAAGAGGATCCATTGCATTTTTGTCTTCTGCCCCATCATCTGCTGAAAAAAAGGTTTTGCCAACATCTCTGTTGATCTCTGCTATGGTTTGGATGTGGTTCCCATGAAAGCATATTGTTAAAAAGAGTCTGAGTGTTCTCATGGTAACTAATCCATTCCTGCACGAGAGCATCCATCTATTCATGAGGGATCCACCCCCATAATCCAAACATCTCCCAACAGACCACATCTTCCAACACCGGTATGTGGGGGATCAAATTTCAACCTGAGTTTTGTCAGGGGTTGGGTCTAGAATATAGGACTTTTTCACGGTTGTTCCTCAAATTATTTTCAACTTAAACTTTCATTTATACACTTCAAAATGTCTCTCTGCCTCAACTGTGCTAGTTCCTTCCCTGGTTTCTTTCTCTATTCTACTTCATACCCCTCCTTGATTCTCTCTCTGCCAATCAAGCCCATGAAATACTTTCATTAGCTGGCAGAGGCTGCAGTCAGAAGCATCTGCAAGAAGAAAAATCTTTAAACAAAAATTTTATGAGTTTTGCAGAAGGCTTAGGTGAGAATGGCGATATTGCTCTTCAAGGTTAGCAGTGGCTAAGAATAAATCTTTGCATTGGGATCACATATAATCAGCATTGCTGAGTCAGTACAAACAATTCTATCGATGGTTTGAATCATAATATGCTGGTGGTTGTTCACAAAATTCATGAAGAGTCTGAATGAACATGAGCCTATTTGAATTTGTTTGGCCACAATCAATCGTCTCCCAATTAGTGATAGATGAAACAGGGTAGAAGGCTTTTGTCTTCACTTTACAGGTGAGGAAACTGAGGATTTTCTAGTATTTTATAGAAATAGTTCTCTAGCTTTTTATAGAAATGGTTAATTCTAGTGGGAAACGTCTGGCCTTTGTCACTGGGGAAACCTAGATTCAAATAACGCTGATACCATGGATTCAATTGGAGGACTCTGGGCATCAGGTTGTCTTTTCTGATTTTCGGGTTCTTTGCCTGTTAAACAGGGATAAGAATGTTCTCGTGGGATTGTCACGAGGATTAAATTATGTTAAACCGCAGCTTGGCATATAACAGGCATTCAGTAGTTATTAGTTTCTGTTCCCTTCCCTTCCTCCTCTTTAACTTTTGAAATCCCAGTTAGAAAAAAGAACTGGCCAAGGTGCAGGAATATGCTGGGCCTGAGGGTGGCAGGAAGTGACAAACTTTATGGGGGGTCTCAGCCTCTCACTCAAGTGCATGCTTTTAGAACTGTCTCCATCTTCCACATACAGTGCTGGAAAAAGTGAGGATTAGACTTCATGACTTAAAATTCTGTCTCCAAGACCTTAGCACGGCACCCAGAACTTGACGGATGACCCAAGACCCAATACTGATGTGCTGACAGGTTAAAACAGCAGATTAAAAACACCCTGGCTAAAAACCTCTGCATGACCTGAGGCAAATGACATACAACATGGCAACTTTATTTGCTGAGCCATTTAGAGCTGGAAATGTTGTGAGAACTAAAATAAAACAAAACAAAGAACCCAAACCAAGCCAAACAAACAAGAAACCAAAAAAAGCAGGCATAAAGCCTTCTGTAAAAATATAAATGCTTAACTATAACAGTTCAAACACATATACACATAGAAAGATGCAGTGTGTATTTCCAATGAAAACCCTAAAGATTCACAAGTGTTTGTTTATACGAATTTCATAAGTTTAATTTGATTTTTAAAGATTTCCTCCATTTTTTAAGAGGGTCACTGAATCAAGATTTGTTTTTTTTTTTTTTTTACAAAGTTATTTTACTTGGAAATATTTAAGATCACTCTAAATAGTAAACATCACATTTCAAACTTCACTTTATTTTAGTGATTCAGGTGTTCTTGACTCCAGGAACGGAAGAGACCACAGGATCTTGGAGTGCTCCCTGAAAGCCATCAGGCACGAACGGAGGCAGTGGGAGCTGCCAGCTGCCTTTGCAACTGACACAGTGACTTCAGCAAAAACGACATGGGGCTTTGGCGTGATGCTAGAAATAGCCATTCACTGGAAAGTCATAAAATATCTTAAAAATGTAGGTTTTGTGACTTTAGTTGCATGCTTTATGGGCAAATGAGACCAAAGGTTAAAAATGCTTGCAAAGCCAATTACATCATTTAAGATTTCTAGCCTCCTCACCGCTGTCATAAAATGAAGAAAGGGACATGTGTATTGTCTTAATTTTTGCATCCCTTAGTGACATTTTTACCCTACTGACATTTTTACAAGAGTCAGGGAAAATAAATATCTTCCAGCTAATTTGGATTATTTTTAAAAGAATACAAGTTTCTTTTTTCTTCTAATATGTCAAAATCTAGAGAGTGCTGAACAAAGGAAACAAGAATCAACCACAAACTGCCAATGAAGTGGGGAATCATATAAAGCATAGACTGGATTAGGCAAATGCCATATTGATAATATATGTTTATTTCAGTAAGATCCTTTTCTACCCTATTTCGGCTACAACAGTTCCATTTTTATCTGCTCGACGGACATAGAAGATTTTGTTTGGATTTAGGGTTCAATAACTAAAGAAACATTTGAAAATCACTGTGCAAGAAAAATGTCTAAATCTGCCAAAATAAAATTTACTGATGGCAAATGAAAAATCAACATTTGAGTTTAAGAAGTCAGTAGCACAATGTACAATAACAATTGTAACCCCAGAAACCAGCGTAGGATATGACCTAAATAAAACTGTAGACTTAGAAGGGAAGGAGAGAAAACAAGGGGTTGGAGGAACTTTTAAAGTATCGTTGGGGGTTTTCTTTTTCCACATAAGAAATCCTAATTTTCCTTAGATTTTAATCATCGTGTCCATTTCCAAGCCGCTTGTTTTCACTGCTTTCCTCTGCACATTACGTAGACTTAAACAACACTGCCTATATTGGGAAGTTTACTTCTGTTTATTCTAATTTATTTTTGTCCTAAAATTTATCTCAGTTCCTATTGAATTTGGATTCTGTTTACCTAGCTCAGATATTTGATTTATAAAACTTTATATATTTGCTCAAGCACCTCACCCACCATTTGTAAAGGAAGAGTCTAAACTGTACAATAATGAAAATGCCATGTCATAATTTTAGACATCTCAGCAGGAAAGGAAAACATGTTCTTCCACTACTTCTTAATGCTTCGAAAGATTCATGATTTATAAAACAGATATTCTGCAAAACAGAATATCTCAAAATTGAGAGAGGACCAAGCAACAGGGTTATAGGATGACGGAATCTTTGTGAAAGGATTAGCATATAACATAATCCCAGCACTCTGGGAGGCCGAGGCGGGTGGATCACGAGGTCAAGAGATCGAGACCATCCTGGCCAACATGGTGAAACCCCGTCTCTACTAAAAATACAAAAAATTAGCTGGGCATGATGGCACGTGCCTGTAATCCTAGCTACTCAGGAGGCTGAGGCAGGAGAATTGCCTGAACCCAGGAGGCGGAGGTTGCGGTGAGCCGAGATCGTGCCATTGCACTCCAGCCTGGGTAACAAGAGCGAAACTCCGTCTCAAAAAAAAAAAAAAAAAGAAATTAATATAAATTTATATTTCCTATCTTTTAGAATGCCCTCAAATTTCCATAGAGTGTGATCCCTCTCTCCAGAAAAATCTATATGGCACATACTCTCATACACACATTTTCAGAAAATATTTATGACCTCTAATCCACCCATGGATAATGTGGATAACCCCATATGATAAACTGAATTGTGTTCCCCAAAATTTATATGATGAAGCATTAACCCCCAAAGTGACTGTTTTTGGAGACAGAACCTTTAAAAAAAGCGATTAAGGTTAGGCAGGGTCATAAGGGGAGGGCCCTAATGCAATAGGGCTGGTAACATTACAAGAGGAGACAGGGACACCAGGGGTATGCTTGCACAAAGAAGAGGCCACATGAGGACACGAGAAGACACCATCTGCCAGCCAAAATTGAGACCTCAGGAGAAACCAAACCTGCCGACACCTTGATTTTGGGTTTCCAGCCTCCGGATATGTGAAAAAATAAATTTCTGTTGTTTAAGCCACCTAGTCTGTGGCATTTTGTTATGGCAGCCTTAGCAGAACTACAGACCTCATAACTGAAAGAACCATTTTCATATATGGAGGAGAGGGTGGTTCAATTGTTGTTGGTAACTGCAGACCCCTGCTGTTCCATACGTGGACTGTTCTGTATTACGAAGCAACATAAGGGGCTCTATGTAGTCATGCTGGGTGATAATCTTGTGGAGAGTTCACCTAAGATCACAGAATCAGAAATTTCTAGAGTGAGGAGAGCCTTTTTTTTTTTTTTTTTGAGACAGGGTCTCACTGTCATCCAGGCTGGAGTGCAGCATAATGATCATGGCTCACTGCAGCCTTGACCTCCTGGGACTCAGGTGATCCTCCCATCTCAGCCTCCCGACAGCTCAGACTACAGCTGTAGTATTGGCACCACCACACACCACCATGCCTGGCTAATTGTTACTACTATTATTATTTGTAGAGATGGGGTTTTGCCATGTTGCCCAGGCTGGTCTCAAACTCTTGGGCTCAAGCAATCTGCCTGTCTTGGCCACCCATGCTTGCTATAAGCATGAGCCACTGTGCCTGGCCGAGAAGAGCCTATTTTTAAGTGCCTCATAAAGCATCACAACTCTAGAAATATTTTCCTTAGGAAACAAAACAATAAACACTTCATTAGGGCTACAATTATAAATATACAAGTGACTTAAATTGGGCGGGAGGCGAGGAGGGATAGAAACAGAATCAACTCAATAGTCCACGTGTCAATACTTAACAACAACAACAACAAAAAGATGAAAAAGAAGAAAAAGAAGTTCATGCTCTGGTTGTGTTTGCAGATAAAGCAGAGACACCCCCAGGATATCTAGGACTTTGCCTCATGGTGGGCTCTAACTGTTCAAGTGACCAGGGAAGAGTCTTATTTAAATAACTCAAGTAGTTTTAAATTTCTCATGATGCCTTCAGGATGCGCACTTGGGCCAAAATGTCCACCTGAGGAGGGACCACCTTTAGATGCCCCTCCCCGCTTTTTGCAAGTTACAGAAAGCTTCAGTACAACTGAGAATCAAGCATGTTTAACACCCTTTCATCTAAGTCATGCTGCAAAGTGGCTTTCTTCGCTTTCCACAATTTCCCCAGATCTCTCTGTAATTACCAAGAACTGCTACTGCTGCTTATTATTATTTTTGTTTATTGCTGTGTACTCCAACAGATCCACAAAAGGCAGGAACCTACCACTTTCAAAAGGCGCTTTCTCCCTGCACAGAAGGGAGCAAGCCTTTGAAGAGGAAATGGTCAGTGGGAGCTGAGTTCAAAGCACTCCCTGATAGTTAGGAAGCAAAAGAAGACTTCAAAAGGGGAAAGGGTCAGTCTTTGATGAATCTAAAAATTCAAAAGAATTTCTACTGCCAGCCTAACAGAGAGATTCTTTCACATTGAATTATAGGGAGAGGAGGTGCCATTTTTACTAACCCATGAGATTTAATGTCAACAAACCAAGACCAGTAACTTCGTGATAGGGATTAAGTGTTGTTGGAGTGGAAGTTTCTATTTAGTTTTAAGAATTTAAAAACAGTTTGAAATGCTTCCTTGAACTACACATTCTGAAAAACTGAAAATGATTTACTCTTCCCGTTCAAACATTTAGATTTTCAGTGCAAAAACTGAGGACTTCATAGAATAACTACACAGTAAATGCATCCATAGTGAACATCAGCTCATGGATACATATTTTATTTGGGAATAATCTGTTCATCTGCACTGTGTGAAGCAGTTAATGAGTTATTGATGACAGAGGTATAAAACTCCTAACTTTCCTGCATGACTATGCTGAAGACCCATTAACTGAAACCTTTGTGTCAGGACCCCAACTTGAAATTTGGAAACCATTTTTCATAGAATAGCAATGGAATAAATAAATGTTAAAATTATTGTCAAAATAAAATTAATGTTAAAATAAATGAGGGATTTGGTTAGCATGATATTTGCTATATTTTGGGTAAAATGGGTCTTACCTAGGTGGTAAAGTGAGAAACCTAACTTCATTGTTTCTATAAAGAAAGTCATACTGAGTTCTTAGTTCCAACTAAGAACAGGATCCATTCAATACTTAGGGAATGCCTATGGTTGTTATCAGGTGTGATAGGCAGATTCTAAGATGGTTTTCAATGATTCCAAATACTCAGTATTCATGCCTTTGAGTGTGGGCCGGCCTAGTGACTTGCTTCTAACCTATAGTACGTGGTAAAGGTGATGGGCTGTCACTTCTACGTTTAGGCTAGATCAGATTGTGGCTTCTGTTTTGCTAGCAAGTGTCCTCCCTTGGCTTTGAGGAAACAAACAGCCATGTGCGGAGGCCCCCAGAGCAAGAACTAAAGGGGCATCCTCTGGCCAAATGCCAGCTAGAAACTGAAGCCCTCAATCCAACAGCCTTTGAAGAGCTGAAACCTGCCAACAGCCATGTGCACTTGGAAGTAGATCTTTCCCCAGTTAATCCCTCAGATAAGATGCCAATCCTGTCTGGTATTTTGATTGTACTTTGAGAGGCTCTAAAAGAGAAGACCTGTCTGAAATCCTGATCTACAGAAATTGTGAAATGATAAATGTGTGTTGTTTTAAGCTGCTAAACTTGTGGTAATTTGTTACAGAGCAATACAGAAAACAAACTAACCAAATGTAGATCATCTAACTGTTTGACCTTACTCATACGTGTTCAAGTTAGCCCACAGCCAGTTCAACGGGGCCCCTAATGTTGTTTCAGAAGAATTTTATGTACCTTCCTTGTGACATTGGTCACGTTAGGGTCACCACCTGAGACACTGATCACCACCTGCAGAGGTCTGTTCTACAAACCCTGACTCTGCGATGAATGAATAAAACACACTTACACACACACAGTGTCCAGTGCATGAGTAGGCTAGGGAGGTCGTCGGCTGCTCTCTGAGGGTGATTGCAGCTACCAGACCTCTTACTAGCTGTTCCTCCTCACATAGATTTAACAACAGAGGTTCTAAGTCAACATGCTTGTGGATAATTAACATGGTTAAAAGAGTAGTTTTACGAATGATAAAAAAAATGTGTGCCCTCCCCCTGCGAGGACCCTTGGCACAGTTTACATGAGTAAACAAATAGAGTAGAGACAAAGTAATGTGGGGTAAACAGACTTAATTGGGGAAGCTTCTATTATCCCTAATCTTCACCCTATGACCTAATGCTCTAAGATAAGAACTGGCTGCCTTTAGCCTGTCTGATTAAAACCTTTTGGCCTTCCAAAAGGTTTGAGACTATCTCTCACAGCTTTCCCTAATATTTCCCTTAATATTTTGCCAACCACTCTGGGTTGGTCCCAACACTTCTCAACTTCTTAGCACATTAAAGAATTTATAAAAAATTTCCCCACTCTTGTCAAACCTCCCCCATATCCTCATTTTCCATTTATTCAATTATCCAATATTTTGGATTCCTATACTCCTGGCTATTCTTGTACTGTGCATTAAGAGAAAGATGGACCCAGTGGTAAGACCACCCTCAAGTATAGCAGAAAGGATGGTAGTCACATAAATATCTGCATTCTAAGAGACAAATTAGTGATACACAAAAGGGACAAAGCAGCATGAAAATTCCAAACAGAAGAATTACTATCTGGGAGGACGGAGTTTGATTAGGCTTTGGAGATGGAGAAATGGCGCATATCAATGGAGAGAAGATGTAATGGGATTATCTGGGAAACAATAGTTTGCTTCATTTAAAGCAAACAAAAGGGAGGGCAGATTGCTTTTCTTATCCAGTAGAGATGTAGATGGCAAGAGGAGGAACAGTGGAAAGAATGGTAAAAGGCCAAGGCCCAGTATGGGACTCAAAAATAGCCAGAAAAATTGCAGCTTGAAAGTGCAGCGCCATCGGGGCCACAGGAGTCTAGGTATGCAGTACCTGAAAAAAACAGTTAGCAAGCCAGCGAATTTATTTATTCATTCAGCACCTATATGAGGTAACACAGTGCTGTTCTCACAGAGCTTACAGCCCAGTGACCTCAGAAGGCTCAGTCACGGTGTTACCCCAAATCTACCCCAGGCCAAAATTTGAAGAGTCCAATCTAATTTGCAAACAGTGTCAAGCATGCTTGTTCTCAAGATAAGAGCTCTGGAGGTTTCCATGGGTCAGTTAAGAAAGTATGTGAATTAATTTCTTAGGGCTGTTCGAAAGATGACCACAGCTTGGGTCATTTAAAACAACAATCAGTGCATTCTGTCACAGTTCTGGAAGATAAAAACATGAAATTAAGGTGTTGGCGGGGCTGCAGTCCCTCCAAGTCTCCAGGGGGAGAATTCTTGTTGCCTCTTCCAGCATCTAGTGCAGAGGTATCTAATCTTTTGGCTTCCCTGGGCCACACTGGAAGAAGAATTGTCTTAGGCCACACATAAAATACACTACATTGCTGATGAGAAAAAAAAAATCACAAAAAAAAACTCGTAACGTTTTAAGAAAGCATACAAATTTGTGTTGGGCTGCATTCAAAGCTCTCCTGGGCTGCACGTGGCCAATGGGCTGTGAGTTGGACAAGCTTGATCTAGAGGCTGCTGGAAGTCCTTGGATTGTAGCCACGTCACTCAAACTTCTGTCTCTGTGGTCATCCTGCCTCTGCCCCGGCTCAACGTGTGTCAAACTTCTCTCTGCCTTTCTCATACAAGGACACCTGTGATGGCATTTGGGGCCCACCCAGACAATCCAGAATAAACGCCTCTCAAGATCTTGAACTTAATTGTATCTTTTTGCTACATATGTTAATAATCACTCTTTTGCCATAATAGGTCATATTCACAGGTTCTGGAGATTAACATGTGGATATATTTTTTATTAAAAATGTTTAGATTTCAATATAAACTACTCATGGGAAATCTTTTGAGATTTATAAATTCCCCTCTGGCATTTTAGTTATCCCATGCTCAGATCAGAGTAATTGGCATGAAAACCTTTAAAACATAAAAACCACGTAATTCTTTCAGGAACAGAAGAAAGGTGTATAATAACATAAAGAGCTGCTTCCTACTTCAGGCCCAGCTTTGAGAAGGAAAGAAGACACAGGTGATCACAATCATGGAGAAGAGCGATTGAGTCCCAGGGCCTGTATACCTGCTCAGCCAAGACAGGGGACCACACCTAAGCTCAACCAGCAGGGGTGCTGATGTGGTTTGCCTTGCTTCGGACAGGCCACCGTGCTTTCTGAGAGGCCCCATGGTGCCTGCCACACACACATGCAGTTTCCTTTTTCCAGATTTCTTATGCATGGCTTTCCATGGTTGTACAACTCACCATTCCACTTTTCTATTCAAAGCCAGCTGGACAAGGATCCAGGGCTTGATCCAAAGACAGCCTTCTGCAGGCAGGCAGTGGCCCATAGGATGACCTGCTTGATGCACTATATACCCAATGGAGGTGCATAATATGGGATTATGACTGGTGACCCCAATCACATTCTTTCTTTTATAGGCTTTACATGTGAAACACACATAGGGCATCAGCAAACATAGAGGAGTTGAAGCAAAAGGCACAAGAATGAAGTAGGCAGAAGCCAGGAGAGGCTCTGAGTAACATAAGATATGCAGGGGAGGGTCATCTGTAACAGTAGCAGAAACCATGTACTGGTAGTGCAGTAGGAAGGTCCATTTTGGAAGAGAAAGGAGCAGAGATGGGAGGGCTAAGTGTTGAACTTGGGAGGCTATCAGAATTGCTATTGGGTTTCCAGAACTACTGTCAGATGAAAGGAGCTGCTGTCCTGTCCTGGCCTTGACAATGAACAACGTTCACCTGTCCATGAGGCCTGGCTGTGAGGTGCCTGGCTGGTTTCATGTCCATGTATCCCCCATTAGGTTCATACTAACTTCAGTAACACAAGCTTATTTCTTTCCCACAACATGAAAGAACTTAAAATCCAGCCTGCATATCCAATATTGCTGTCAAGGAACACTTAGTAACTGATTATTCTGTCACTGTATTACTGACAGTGTCTGAGGAAACAGATTCAAACCAACCTTTTGGCCCCACAGAAGATGTACCAGTCAAAGGACAACTCCATACCTGGATGAAACTTTAGGATTTTCTTCTGCTGTGGTCATTAACATCTAAGGTGAAAAGACTGTAAAAACTGCAATGTATTTACAAATGACAATCACATTACTTTGCAGCAAAACTATCCTAATTTTTAACATATTCATCCTACATAATTATATACTTTACTTTTAATTAACACAAACAAGCCCCTCTTAAAAACCAAAATTAAATATAAGTGGGGGCTGGTCATTTCATTTTCCTTTAAAGAATGAACCCGCCCATGATGCTGAAAACTAGTGTTTGGTGACAAGGTCATTTTCTTTCTTTTTTTTTGAAAAATGTTTAAAATGGCATAATTTCCGACGTATTATGTTCTTGACATTTGCTGTGCTTCAGGATCTCCTGTGGGACTTTTAAAGACATGGTTGTTCATGCCTTACTCTGTGATATTCTGATGAAGAAGAAATTCAGTTATAACTGATGGGGTTAGATAGGAAGTGGAGGACTAAGCACACCTATTTTTTGCCTTGATTCAACAAATATTCAGGCACCTGAACTCATAGAGCTTGACTTCTGGCTCGGGATGAGCTGGAATTTTACATCAGCAAGGCTGATCTGTGGGTGGGAGATGCCCACCCCTTTGGGTTTCATCAATGATCCCTCTCTGTTTGCAGTGGTTACCCAGAAAAGCTGTTCTCTGAGGGTGGTGGTGATGGGGGTGTTACTCTCCTCCCGCTACTGGCAAAACCATCAAGGCCTGACAAGCAACTGAGATATGGTCTGTAAAGCAACAAGCTACAGCTGGGTGTCTCTAATTACACCTTATATTTGAGGGTACTGAAGACAGCCTCCTGAGACATAAAACTGCCTTTAAAAATATGGGAGGAAGCAAAGCCCTATGTGTTCCACAGTGATGTACTCTATGCAAACAGTGGCAAACCCTAGCTGTATTTCCATACTTAGGGCACGTGACTATCAATATCTTCCCTTGTCTTTAAATTTACTTGCAGATATTGGTATGTACTGATAGGAGTTTTTTTTTTTTTCCCTGCAGAAATAATGCAGAACTATTAGCCCCATGGATAATATTATTTTCAAGGCTCATAAAAACTCCATTGACTCTCAATAGTCATAAGACACTCCCAGGAGACCACAAAAGAGTACTTTTGAGATAGATACTGATGATCAGCATGGCTCAGTTTGCCAGAGGCAGAACCCAATATGGGTTATTAGCACTTCCTCCGTGAGAAACAAGAGCCTTTTAGACAGTGTTCAGTGAGGCTCTCGTGTTTTTGGAAGGAAAAACCAGAGGAAAATGGAAAGATGAAGACCTCCTGAATCAGATCCGCCCAGAGTCAAACCAGTTCCTAACATTTACCAGCAGTCACTCTGATTTCAGCAGAGTCAATGAACCTATCTTTAGGCATCAAGGAGAAATATTTAGAGACCCCCGAGAAAGGATGCCTGGCTTTGAATCCTGGCTCTCCCATATACCAGCAAGGAGTGGTTAGGCAAGTTTCTTAACCTTTCTGTGCTTCAGTTTCTTCCTCTATCAAATGGAAATAATATTAACAGTGAAGAATAAACTTACCCAAAGAGATGTCTGGCCATTGCTCTTGGCTCCTGGAAGGTACCCTCTAGGTCCTTAGAATGTCATGGCTGGTAGAAATGTCTTTGTTTGCTAGGGTTTTAGCCCCCAGACAGTCTAACAGTGATTTATGACAGGTGCTTTAAACAAAGTGGTATCAGTTCTGTCTTCAGAAATAATTGGAGACTAAAAGTCAGTGATGTGGGCAGTATGTGATTGAGCTCCCCTAAAAATCCTGGACACCAAAGCCCAGGTGAGCTTCCCTGGTTGGTAATATTCCATGCATATTATCACACAGCATCACAGAGAGGAGTTAATGTCATCTAACTCCATGGGGCAGGACAACTGGAAGCACCACATCTGAGCCCCTTCCAGACTCTGCTGTATGAGCCTCTTCCCTTGGCTGACTTTACTCTGTATCCTTTTCCTGTCATAAACCATAGCCATGAATATATGAGCTTCCAGTGGGTTCTGTGAGCCACTTTTTTTTCTATTCTGTTTTTGAAACTGAGGGTGTTTTTGGGAACCCCTGAGCTAGCAATTGGTGTCAGAAGTAAGGACATTATTCCTTCTAATGTCACAGCTGGCTCTTCTGTTCACAGTTAGCTAAATCTTTTGCATTCTCTCACTGCTGAGAGGATTGCATGAGTTTTTATATGTAAAACACATAGAACATTACACGGTGTATAAGTGCTTAATAAATGTTGGCTACTATTTTATAAGCTCCATATACAACATTTATTTATCATTCAAAGCAAATTCTGTGGTGAATGGCTCAAGCAGATTGTCTCATTTAATTCCTGATATGGTTTGTCTGTGTCTCCACCCAAATCTCATCTCAAATTCCCACATGGTGTGGGAGGGACCCTGTGGGAGGTGACTGAATCATGGGGACAGGTCTTTCCAGTGCTGTTCTTGTGATAGTGAATTGTCTCACGAGATCTGATGGTTTTATAAGGGGGAGTTTCCGTGCACAAGCTCTCTCTTTGCCTGCTGCCATCCACGTAAGATTTGACTTGCTCTTCCTTGCCTTCCACCATAATTGTGAGGCCTCCCTAGTCACGTGGAACTGTAAATCCATTAAACCTCTTTCTTTAGTAAATTGCCCAGTCTCAGGTATGTCTTTATCAGCAGCATTGAAAACAGACTAATACAATTCCTAACTCACTGTAAGAGAAAATCAAGTGAAATTTAGAGGGTTTCAGTAGTTGACCTAAGTTGAGTCAATCAGAAGCAGAAGTGAGGTCCTAAACAAGCTTGTCCCACCCACAGCCCAGGACGGCTTTGAATGTGATCCAACACAAATTCGCAAACTTTCTTAAAACATGAGGAGTTTTTTTTGTTTGGTTGCAATTTTTGTTTAAGCTCATCAGCTATTGTTAGTGTTAGTGTATTTTATGTGTGGCTCAAGACAATTCTTCCAATGTGGCCCAAAGAAGCCAAAAGATGGGACAACTCAGCCCTGAGCCCTGATCTTTGTGACCTGAACACACACCCATATGTCTTGAAAGCCTCAGCTTTTAGCTGATAAGCTACACTGCCTCATAAAACACCTCTGATGAAGGAATTCACCAACTACACATTGCTGTAAGGATTACAGATGATGTTTGCAACCTTCCAAGGAAAGTGTTCAATAAATAAGAGCAACGGCCATCAAGTTTCCAGTGTTTTTCCTTGCAGGACAGAAACAATGAAATGATTCTGCAGGAAAAAGCTGCTTGAAGAGCCCCACTTTTGGGACTGCTTCACTGGCTGACAACAAAGAAAAGCACCCTCATCCCAAACTTGTTTATTTCTTTTCAAAGCAATTATCATTCTGTATGACTGTAGCTTTGGGAGGGGCAATATTTATTCTTGATTGGATTTTGTACTGACATATGAAATGAATAAACATTTCGGTTTCTGAATTAGGGTGTATCAAACTCCATTATCGTATCAATAAAATGAAAGAAGCAGTAAATTTTGTGCAGAGCCTCAGGGGAAAAACTCAAATCACCATGAAACTACACACTCAAAATCTTCTCTGGAAGCTATGTTCCTTTTTCTCTTTTTATATTTCAGAATTCGTTTTTTAAAAAATTCAGACTTTGGATAGTGATAGCACTTTCCACTGAAGTAAACTGAGTAACACCTTTCCATCTACCTTGAATAGTTGCTGTGAGCATCAAATGATATAATGTAAGTGAAAGAAAGTGTTTTGCTAATTGTACTCTACTAATATAAGAGATTATTATAATATTAACTTGGGTAACATTCAGTGTTTTCCTGAATAAACCCAGAAACCATGTTCATTAAACGGGCTTTGAGAAGGGTGACCCACCCTCCTCCAACTAAAAGAGACAATGGCTGCCGATCCTTAATGATGCTAATTTAGTGACATGGATGTTACAGATTTGTTTCTTCTTCAAAGGTTAAACTGTTAGTCAATGAAGGACTGAAGCTATTTCCTTCTTAGAGAAGTTATTTAGATATAACGATGTCTAGGAGAGTGAAGGTACGTTCAAGTGCTTTAGGTTGTGAGAAAGGCTTTAGTGGTAACATGGCTTTGAGCTTGTGAACCCCAGGCTGAATTTATATATTTTTCAAAAAGAGAGGAATTAACTTGAGAATGTAACATATCATAAAATGCCTGAGAAGACACTGAGACCCCAGGACTCCTCGAAAGAGCCTGCACAGGCAGCACATCTTTGCAGTCAAATCAGCTCTCCAGCCTATACCTTGACGCTCACAGTGTTTTGTTGATGGAACTTCAGAGCAAATCATTGAAGGTGAAAGCTTTCTCTTTTCTGTATCTTCTGCTACAAGCACATGGTGCATTCTTAGCAGTGACATTATGAAAGCCTGTACCCATGTGATACATTTAGTACATTTATCAGAGCCTACTCAGTGTGCTGCAAATTCATGCAGTCCTTGTAATAATCTCATGGCCCCAAAGGGTCTACATACCTCAGACTGGGAATTTTTCTGCAAGAAAAATACTTAGCGTCTTACCTAGCAATAAAAGAGGTTAAGGTCTTGACCTGAGGCTGCCCCCTACCTCTTTGCCATTCCTCCACTCAGGCCCTAGGCTAGGGAAGCACCTGCACAGTCTGTGCCATTTACAGCCTCCACCCCTTTATTGATAGGTGAACTCCTTCATCCTTCCAATCTCATCCATGTTCATTTCCTCCAGGAAACACTCCTTACCTCCTTCAGGAATAGACAAGTTATTCCCTCTTCTGTCTTCCATTACCATTTAACACATACATTCTATCATTGTATCTCACAATATTCCCTCAATAGTCTGCCAGCTATTTGAGGGCAGGTGTTATGTGTACTCATCTTTGCATTACTAGTGCTGACCTGAGAAAGTAAACAGGTTTAACTCATGATCCAGCTGTCATGGCTTGAGAAGACCTGTTTGGAGCATTGAGGTGAGAAGGATTTTGATGGCAAATCTAGGCCTGGCAGGAAAGAGTGCTGTGATGGATTAGCTCTGTCTGTATTAGGAGCAGGAGAAGAGATGAGGTATGAGTGTCACATATGCAGTCTTCCCATGGAGGTGTGTGCTTGATAATGTTGAGGACATGTTTTCCTATTTCACCCTCAGTGGTACTATGGCAGTTCAGGGCAATACTTCTGAACCATAGCCAGGTGACAACACAGAATTCTTTTTCTTCTTGATCAATTCATCAAAAGTCTCCTTCCACTGTCATATCAATACGTTAACAATACCTATGTTACCACTGTCTACTACCAAATAAAATGTACAAGTTAATTTGGGGTGACTTAAGATCAGATATCCTGAAAGATGAGATGTCACCTGGTAAAAAGATTCCTGGCATTTTGTAGTCTAGGATACTTTATCAGGTTATTTTTAACTGGGAGGCTATTCAATGAAAAAAGAAAAAAAAAGGCTAGGGTTCCAAGCAAGTGTATAATTACGGGAATAACCTTGATAATTCCAAGAATATATGGGCTTCCTTTTCTTTGAACCTTCTATTAGTGTTATGTCCATAATTTCATTTGGCATAGAAAGAATATCACTCCTGATGATCCTAGAATTATTTGTCTTTTATTGTCTTCTTGAATTATTTTAGATAAGTGGTTAATGTCTTAGTATAATTCCAACTCTGCAGGTAATAAGGCTTTAGCACCTACATGTACAGCTGCAAATGTTCTCACATGATCAACTGATTATTTATCAAGTATGTAAAAGACGCTGGACCAAGGATTTTTTTCTAAAAGGAAGACAATGAATTTATGTAAGCCTTGTAGAGTATGAAAAACACCTTCTAGCCTGATCTCAGGAACCGGCTCTATCTACCCACAAACATTTTGTAGATCTAGGATGGAAATAATGTTGGCAGAACCCAATAACTCTAGTGGGTCATTCATATAGGCCATCAGATAGGCGCTAGGCTCAGTAACAGCATTTCACCTTCTATAACCACATGCAACCTGGGATAAGAAAGACAAATACCCCAGGGCCAACAAGGGCTCTCTGTGGGGGCATATCCCCAGCCATGATGTTGCATGCTCTTCTTGCAGAGACGCATGAGACGTTACTATTTGTATAAAATGGAAGTGTTCTGTGTCAGGCTAATGGGTGCAAAGTTTATCTTTCTTGGATTTTCCAAGCTTAAAAAAAAACTAATTTAGATGTATCTGTAGGTGCCATCTTTCTGAGACTTCTTGGGCATGTGGTGACTCAGCATCTGAATTTAGGATTCTCCTAAGCACCCCAATATAATGGCATCAGGTCACTAACTATAACAATGTGGCTGAGTCAAAACAACCCACTATTTAGAGTTAGACAGAAACGGATGTCAATTCTGGCTCTGCCTATCACTAGCTATAAGATTATGGTCAAGTTACTTCACCTCTTTGTACTTTGATTAAGTTTTTCAACTGAAAAATGGGGATAATGCCGCCTTCTCCATATAGTTGTGAGGATTAAACAAAGTTTTACTTATGTAAACTGCCATACCGTAGAGTTTCAAAAAGCATAGCTATTTTATTATTATGGTTATTATTATAGATGTGTTATCATGTCCATTAATTTGAGCGTGGTCATGAAATGCAAGTGGCTTGGGTTCCATTTTCTTCATATTACACAGCAACCCTGCCACTCAGTCTTCAGCTTGTTTTCTCTTGCCAGTGACTAGAATCCCTTGTGCTGTTTGTGAAATTTGGCTGCATTCCTGCTCCTCCTGGCCAGAAATTAACTTCTCCTTACACTGCTATTGCTTGTGCTCATTCTAAGCCCTTCTCCCTGCTACTTTTCCTCTTTATCCTGGAGGAGGAGATGTGTTGACAGAGATAAAAACGCAGTTGTGTGACTGAAGAATACACAGGTTGAGGATCCCTTATCCGAAAGGCTTGGGACCATCAGTGGTTTGAATTTTGGAATATTTGCATACACCTACTATTTGGAGAAGGGACCCAATTCTAAACATGAAGTTCATTTATTTTTTATATATGCCTTATACACATAGCCTGAAGGTAATTTTATACAATATTTTAAACAATTTTGTGCACAAAACAGTTTGTGCTAGGTACCTACACGTGATATTTTCCACTTGTGATGTCTTATCAGTTCTCAAAAAGTTTGGGTTTTGGAGCATTTCAGATTTTGGGTTTTCAGATTAGGGATGCTTAACTTGTATTGCTTAAATGCTCTGTGCTTTGGTTTCATCTATAAAATAGGGAGAAAAACAGAACCTACCCACAGGGTTGTCCTGAGGATTAAATGAGTTGATGTTTGCAAATTCCTTAGAACTGTGCCTGACACACCATGAGCACAGTGAAAGCATTTGTTAAATAAAAATGAAATGAAATAGAAAGCAAAGCTTTTGATAGGAAGTGTTAACTGTAGGAGTGCATGGAAATGAACTCTTTCCCTAGCTACTTTCTGTCTGTCTCTTAATGCCTCATCCCAGAAGTGGTAAGATTATGACAGCCAAGTCTGAGTTTGGAGCTAAGGGAAAAGTTGTCAGGAAAGTCTGGTTTGAGTTAGGGATACAGGCCAAGGGGCAAAAGGGCTCCACACAAGTCTAAAATGGTTCAGTCTTGTTCACCAGGGTCAGGGTGTTCACATAGGGGTTTGGGATAGTTGTTCACTGAAAC
Source organism: Aotus nancymaae (assembly GCF_030222135.1). Taxonomy (NCBI): domain Eukaryota; kingdom Metazoa; phylum Chordata; class Mammalia; order Primates; family Aotidae; genus Aotus; species Aotus nancymaae. Next base: position 24,521,415 of record NW_026988454.1, read on the forward strand.
AGCTTTTCTCAAGTACTCCCAGAGCTTGTTTCTTTCGGGAGCTCTCCTGAGCCTCTGTTAAAAGTGACTAACATTTACCTTGTGCTCAGCACAGGATCGACTATAAAGGCTACGTTTTATGGCTTTATTTCTTGTTGATTTCTTTTTTTTCAGACCACTTTTCTAATGTGCTTTGCTGATGGATAGAGATTCTCCAGGCAGCCTCACAAACATCAGGTCAATGTTTGTAAAGGAAAATCTATAGAAATCTGAAAACTTCTCCACAAGCTAAGAGCAAATAGGAAAGTGTATCATTTCCATCTGAGGAGTAACTAACTCTTCACGGAAGTTCTTTAAGTTAGATACTCATAGAGTGCGGTCTGCACACTGGTGCTCGGCCATTGGTATAGATTCACAGAAAGGTTAAGTACAGGAATTGAGAGTAAGTACTTGAAAGATTTTTAAAGCCATTTTCCCATTGAATCTAATAAAACCATTTGGCCTTGAATATTGTCTGTTTTTTTTTAAATTTTTTTCTTTTTCTAGTAACTATTTTTTAAATTGTATTTGGTAAAAATTTTGGTTCATGACAGAGTGGAAACTTTTAAAAAAACAAAAAGCCCAAACCCAAACAAATGCTTCTTTACCAGTGATAGCTTTAATTGTTGGAAAAATGTCACTAGCCATTGGTCCAGAAGGAAGGAGCAAGAATCAGATGATGTGCTCGATCTATGATCTCATAACTTCATGATCCCAGGAGAACAAGGTGGCCGTGGTTTATATGTTTTATGTAGAAATATGAGAAAATCCTTATAGAAGTCCTAGCTATTATCTTGCCAGGTTAAAACCAATAGATTTGCCACATGTAACTTCTCCCAGCTAAACTTTCATCACATGTAATATATAAAAGTTATATTTAATTTCTAATGCTGTTCTGAAACTCAAGTAGTCAGCACTTGTACAGTATTCTCTATTTGCCAGGGACTATGGTAATATGAAACTACACCACCTAGAGTCATTTCATCCTTACAATAATCCTTAGAGGTGTTCACTGTTTTAATTCCTATTCTGTAGATGAAGAAACTGAGGCATACAGGAATTAAATGATTTGCCCAAAGTAAAACAGCCAGGAAGCAATCAGCTGAGATTTAAACCCAGGAGGTCTGGCTGAAGAGTCTGTTCCTCAATGACCTATGTCATACTCTCTTTCATAACTGGTTTGAATAAATGTTTGCTCTCGGTTCATTTATTCTTTGTTCATTTTAGATGGGCTTAGGTAATAGTTAAATTCTACCCGGACCCTCTTGTGTTAAATATATCTAATTATAGGGAGACATTTGGCCTCTGCTTTTCTGCCTGTTGCCACATTTCACAAGTTCTAGTCAGGTAAAACATCCTGAGCCAGATATGATTAATATAATGAAGCCGGGAGACTATGGGATGAGTCTTAATTGTCTATGTGACCAACACATAGGTCTCCCACCACCTAGCTTCTTACATCATTTATTCGATCATCCAATTGTCCACAGTTCACATTTTGAACATGGGCCATGTGTCAGGTCTTGTGATAGGGCAGGGGAAAGACCAAGATGCGATAACACATGCCTTAATGTGAAGGGGGAGAAGTTTACCATGTTATAAACATGCATGTGGAAGTGGGAAGATGAGAGGAAAACAAGATCGTGCAGTAAAAGAGATGGGAGATAGAACACATGGTCCTTCCTACATTCTTTAGGGGCTGCTATTCCAGCCAGTGATGGCCCTTCAGCTCAGCGACAAGCAGGCAGATATAAGCATCCACCACCTCCTCTTTCTGAAGCCACACCCACAGTCTTGCTCAACAAAGGAAATTAGCACAAATTTTCTGAATAGCAGTGTTAGCATGGATTCCTAAAGGTTCTGCCATTAATATCTGCTCAAAAATATTCAGACAACTTTCACTTCTGTTATGAGATTCCACTGGAATTTACTTCCCTTTTCTTTCATTTCAATTCTGAATGCCTCTTTTCTTCCTTCAGGGGCCACGTGAAATGTCATTTCCCTATACATCCTCCCCTCATCACCACCTGCCCCACTCCAAGCAGTGTTGCCGGTCTCTCCCTGGTGCTCCAACTGTATTCTGTGCACAATCTTGGCAAAACACATATTACACTGCAGTTACAGCTGGAAATTCATCAATACCTAAAAATTCTGCCATGAGTGGACTGTATCTTAGTCATCTTCGTTTCATGGTGGCCAGTTCAATAGACTTTTGGATGACTGAGGTTCTTTTAGGCTGCCCCAGTGTCAATCTATCCTGGTAATTATATCTACAGTGTCTGAATTCAAGATGAAAGGGAAGTTGTAACTGATGCTCCTCCATTTCAAATACCAGCTAGTCATGCAGAGTTCCTAAGAGTCTCCTAGTGGCAATCTTATCACCTATCCTTCCCATTTAGGGACATCTTTTTAGATAACAAAGGTTTTGTCGCAGGATCTATCTTTTCTAGAATTCACATGTTAGGCATTTCCACTCATTACAGTTCTTTCAAATGTTCCAGCTTTTCTAGGGCCAAATGACCACGCTAGAATGTCTGCTTCCACCTGACTCCCTATGACAGACACCATTAATTATCTATTCACTTTCTTCCTTGCAAATCCAAGATGGATTTTCTTTTAAAAGCTGGTGGATCACATGACCTCAGAGAAAGCAGAATCCCTCCCTCAGACCCAAAGGACAAATTATGATTGGCTGAGGGCTCAACATATGACCTAGTTCTAGCCAATAAGAGAAAAGGGAAAGTTGGCTGGGGAAAGACTCCCTTTCTGGAGTGAAAACAAAAGCAATGCCATAGTAGGAAGCAAGTCTTTCTCTACAATGGCTTCCTTTCTGCCTGGGTGGTTGTTATGAGAAAATAATTCTGGGCACAACAGGAGCCATCTTGTGTTCAGGAAGCCATAACTTTGAGGATGAAAGGTCAACACTAAGGGTGGCAATAAGAAGTCTGAAAAGAAAATGAGGCCAGGCGTGATGGCTCATACCTGTAATCCCAGCACTTTGGGAGCCCGAGGCAGGCGGATTACCTGAGGTCGGGAGTTCGAGACCAGCCTGGACAGCATGGTGAAATCCCATCTCTACTAAAAATACAAAAATTAGCCAGGTGTAGTGGCACATGCCTGTAATCCCAGCTACTGGGGAGGTTGAGGCAAGAGAATTGCTTGAAACCAGGAGGCAGAGGTATCAGTGCACTGAGATCATGCCACTGCACTCCAACCTGGGTGACAGAGTGAAAGTCCATCTCAAAAAAAAAAAAAAAGAAAATGGGTCTTTGGTGACACTGCTGAGCAATGGAAGTAACACCAGAAACACTTACCCTTTGACTTCTTCTTATGGGAGAAAATAGACTTCTAAGTTTTCAACCCTTTGGTCATGTTTTCTCTTACTTGTAGCCAAAAGTTTTCTTGCTGATATACTTCATAACTTCTTTTTCCTACTTCTATCATGAACCCAGGCTCGGCTCTTTTCTCTTTTCCTATATTTCTAATAGAAAAGCTCCTTCAAAGCCAGGTTCGGTTAGAGTAGAAATTGTCTTTCCAGAGCTGGTTGTAACCTTACATATTATCTACTGAATAGAGGAAGAAACCAAGGGAGAGAGAAGTTCACTGATTTGGCCAGGACATACATACCAAATTTTGGGCATACATACTAAATATCTGGCTCCTCCAATTTAAAGTTTAATCATGAGTTTATCATATATTAGTTAAGAGAGATGGTATCATCTTTCTTGACTTTATAGCCCCAGCCCCTAGCACAATGCCCTGCACACCATATGTTCCTTACAAAGGTTTATTACATGAATAAATTGTAGCCTCAACTACATTATAAGCTTCAAGAGACAGGGTCCAGCATGATACATGGCACACAGTTGATGCTCAAAAATATTTGTTAAAGAGATGAACAGATGGGGATTGCTAATGGTGTGTGACACTATATATTTAAGGGTTGAAGAATGAATCAGTTAAAGGCATTGAACTTCAATGCATCAGATTATTAATATCAAGGGGTGGGGGCAGTATAGAAAACAGTTGAACTGTCACACTCTAGAGCCAGGCAGTGGGGTTTAGATTTAGATCCCTTGCTTACTGGTAGCATGCTCATCGTAAATTGTTTAACTTCTCTGAGCCCCAGTTCCCTTACATGCAAAAAAACCAAGATAATGACAATATCTCCTTCATTGGGTTTCTGTGATAATGAAATGGAATCATGAACATAAAACATGCAGCACAGTGCCTGGTGTGTAGAAAAAAATATAATTACTATTATGATTGTCTATATTTTGGTGAAAAAAATGTCTTAAGGAAGTATGGAAATTGTTTTAAATGTGGTTTAGAGCGAACAAAGCAGTAACATTTAGGTTGACTCGATGCAAATGTGTTTTAGTTGGGCGGGTGGTGTTTTTTTGGTGTAGGTAGCTCATTTTGCTTACAGTTTGAAGAGGAAAAAAGCTAAGCAGATGGCACGGTGACACAAAGGACTGGAGCCTACTGTTGCTAGAGGTTGTAAAAGTGGAACCCCACAGTTGCCAGCTTGGCTGGACTTCAAACAAGTCCCATAAAGAGTGTGACTCGCTCAAAAGGGGGCAGGAACTTGGTGTGAAGCTCTCTCAAGTGCAAAGAACAACATCATTATATCCACAGTAGCTTGACTCACTGCTGGGTCCTGGCCATAGGCCGGATGGCAAGAGGGTGTCAGAAAATCACAGGCACTGCACTTGTGAAGGGACTCCAGAGATCGAATCCTTTGAAAACCCCTGACTCCAGAACAACGACAAATTACCAACAGATGGCGTGAGTCACAGACTCAGAGTCCGAATGAGGCATCTGCAAACTCGCGGCAGAGGCCCTGCCCCACTGGGCTGAGCCGGACAGACACAGGCCCCGGCCCAGATGGCTGCGAAGGTCACCAGGAGGGACACCAGCCGTATGCACTCAACTCATGAGAACTGGCACAACCCGTAAGGCCCAAGGAGGCTTCCCAGGATTAAAGGAAACAGAAACCAGATATCCTGGTCAAATAAAACCTCACATTTCATTTTTGGGGCGAATTAAATACAAGGAAATAAAAATGTGATGGGGCTCAGCTTATATACCTGAACATATTTTAAGCTGAAGGAATTTGGGAGCACGGCAGTAGTGGGAGGAAGGTCTTCTCACCTCCTCCCTTCCCCGCCCTGCCTTCTCTGAAGCAAACCTGGGGAGACCCTCAATGGAGGGGTGCCCTCCCTAGATCCAGAGGAAAGAGGCATCTTTACCTTTGAGGAATAGAACTGGAACAAACAGGAATTCCTCGAGTTTACTATCAGTAGATCACACTTTTTAATCCAATTATACTTCCCAGCTATCCTCTTCTGAGTTAAACCTAGCATAAAAAATACAAGGGTTTACCTGTTTCTTCAGATCTTCATTTGCCTTATGCAGGCATCCATGTCACGTAAAACCCAAATACATCTGTATCCTTTTCTCTTGTTTATCTATCTTTGTTATAGGGGTCTCTGCCAGGAACCTAGATTTCTTCCTCCCCTACAAATGGATCAGGGGAGAAGAGAGCGAGATGGGGAGCCTGGTAATATGGCATGCCAGGCAGGCATTTGGCAGAAAAAGGCCACCATTTTCCATTCCAGAAGCTTATTTGATGTACTTCCTTTCTCAGGCACAGGTTTAGCTTCAGGTCAGAAAAGCCCTGCAGATATGTACATTCCCACATAGCTTCCCTGCCATTATTCTATACAATGTGCCACAAAGCAAAAATGTATCTGTACAAATTTCAGATGTTTTTCTTTCTTCCACTATTACAGAAACACACATGTCCTCACAGAGACCAGCAATGATGAAAGGAAATACTAAATTCTATTTAGAAAAAAAAAATTACATGGAATAAAGTCCTGGAAACATCTCATTTGAAGAAAAATCTTCTGGGTTTCCACAGTACCCAGGGCATATCCTACCCCCTTACGTGGTATGTCACCATTCTCCACTCTGCCACTAGAATTTCAGCTCCTCATCTGTTCATTTTTAAATCCCTACCTCCTACCACACCATCTAACTTTCAGTGGGCCCTCAATGAATGACTGATGAATGAATGAATAAATACATGCACGCATGCAGGGCTATGTAGTAATGACTAGGCCTCCCGCCCCTGCCCCAGGAAGGGAAGTGCATTTGAACTCAGAGGGAATAATCCCTTTGCCGCATTCCAAGACAATCTGATTGGAGTTTATTTCATCCTCATCTCCCAAGTTGTGTTTGCTCATGTTATGTATCATAGAATATCCACCACGAGCCATCAAAGGCTACTTTCTAAAAAAGGTCCTAGCATTTTTGTTCCATCTTATTATCAATGGTATTGGTTTAGGTTCCTGAGTCTAATTCTGATCCATTCTTTTCTGACAAAAGTATCCTAATCAGCGTCTGTGTGAGGAATCCTTTACTCACCCCATTCCAGAAAGAACACTTGAAAATCTCAGTTAAAAAAAGGGAAGCCCCAGCAAGGCAACACTGGATGGATGGGTTCCATTTTCCCCTTCCTACTTATTTCTCCAATAATTAAACTATTTTTTTCCCAAAGAAAGACAACAACTTCTAGTCTGCTTTCAATCAACATTTTCTTCTCTTTTGAAACAAAGCTCCTGAAAGGCATTTGATGCTCCCAACCAGGTGGGGACTCTGAAGGATTTTTCTCTTTTCTTTGGGAAACCCCCTTAGGATATTCATGGCATTATCACTCATCACTCTAATCTACTTCTGAAAGAAGGCAATTGACAAAAGCAACAGGAGTCAATCTCATTGTTGCAATTTTCCTGAGCAACATTACTTTTTCTTCTTTTATGAGTGTGTGTGTGTGTATGTTTGTGTGATGAAGAGATTATAAAAAGAAATGTTTTACCTTTGAAAAGACTAATTGCCTAAGGTTTTATGTAACAGGGAGAAAAACTTTCAAAGTCCAAGTCTCCCTCTCCTCACAGCAACATATCCTCCCCACCGCTGACCCCCCACCAGGATGGGCAGAGGTTTGTTTAGGGGGTCTTTGAAGTTTTCAGAATATCATTGCCTGCCGCTCAAGCACCATGGACAGACGCCAGACAGGCAATGGAGCTGGCTTCCCAGCAGCATCTCACTCAAAGTACAGGTTCTTTTTGCAAAAGAAAGAAAAAAGACTTTCTAATAACTTACTAACTTGGCAAACTATGTACATGCTAGAGAAAAAAATTACAATTATTTACATCTGGCACAGCAAAGTGAAGGCAATTCCCCATTCATACTGTTAAATTAAATTTAGCCTAAAGCTACTGCTTACATATTTGAAATTCAGCCTAAAGAGTACATAGTGAACGGTAACCTAACTGAATGTGCAAAATGTGTAAACAGATTGTTACCTACTCTTCTATCAATCACCGAGTTTAGGCCAATCAAATGTGGCCAACTATTGAAACCACATTCAAATAAGAAGAATGCCAAGGTGTAACCAATCTGGCTATTTCTATACTTCACTTTCACTTCTGTTTTCTACACATCAGCTTTCCTTTTTTTTTTTGGTCCATAAATCTTCTTTGATCACGTGGCAGGGCCAGAGTCTCTCTGAACCTACTCTGGTTGGGGGCTCTCTGGTTAACAAATCATTCTTTACTGAATCAAAGTCTGTTAAATTTATTTTGCCTATGGTTTTCCTTTTAACAATACATAAGCAGGGTTCATTTCCCCCTTTCTCTTTATCTCATCAAACTATCAAACATTTCCCAATTTCCTGGGTTCTAATTTGAGCAAAATAAATTAATCACCCAAGGTCATATAATCTCAGGACTTGGTTTTGAAATGTAAAAAATTTTAGATTTAAAAATTTGGGTTTTAAATCTCAGATTTCAAAAATGGCTGCAGTGCCATGCAGAGCCACCCTGATGGTCCGTGCCCCCAACGTGATGGCCATGAGAATCCCCTCATGCTTCAACCCCTTTCTGGACATCCAGGACAAGAGGGTTGGGTGGTGCCTGGAGGGGGTAGACCCCAGACAGGGGTCCAGGAGTGAGACTCATGGATACCAACTCCGCCGGGGGGGGCAATATCTCCCTCTGGTGGTGGCCTCCAAGCTTGCTGACTGCTTCATGTAACGTTCTCATTAATTGGCTCAGGGGGACCAGCATAGGCCTTGGAGCTCCCAGAAGAAACAGGAGGCATGGCCAGCATGACTCTGAAAGGACACCGCTTTAAGTATCTATGTCCATTTGCACCACCTTCCACACATCAACATGTATTGATGGCAGAGTTTTGGATTAGAGACCAATGGAGCTAGCATGGTGCCACGGAGCTAGCAAAATTGGCAGAAAGGCAGAATAAAAGGAATAAGAAAGGACCTTGTGAAGCAGGCAATCCTGGGGGGCGGGGGGAATGAATCTGGGAAGCTTGTATTATGCTATAAAGGGAAAAGGGAAGCAAATAGCATAGTTATTAGCAGGTTATGAAAATATGTAACCTACTCAAGACATTTGCCTCTTTAGAAAAGATGGCTACAAAAATCAATTTTTACCTCAAAGGAAAGATTATTATCTAGAGTTTAGGAGTCAGAAGCATCTTGGCAAAGAAGGCATTTGGGGGATGGTGGATAGTTCCCTTTGATGTATACTTTACAATTAGGGACAGCTGGCCTGCACACACGCATGCGGTGATGTTATACTGCCTGTGTGCTGTGGTTTGGTGGAGGACAGGGTCTATTTGACTAAAAATTGCAGTTCATGGACTGCTCAGCTTGAGCCTCAGCGTGTCCACACCCCAGCCTTTCTCTCTTACAACCTGATATTCTTAGCTCTGCTTCCACCACCTTACACTTAATTCTCATAAAGTTCTGGAGTATAATAAAAACTCAAAAAACACTGCTAATTGAGAAGGGCTGTCTGTTTGCTAATTGCTGGAGTTTATATGAAAGTTCCATCAAGCACAGAGAAACAGAACAGATTGAGAAATACCTCCAACATTCTTTGCACTGTGGACCCCAACTGATTCTTCACACAGTTGCCAGAGTAATCTTTTAAAACCTCAAATTTGATCTATATAAAATCTTTCCAAGGTGGCAAAGGCCCCAGAATGCCTTTATGATTAAATTGAGAGACCCCCTAACTTGGTATCTAAGGCCTTCATGCTCTGATGTCTGACTGCATTTCCCTTTCATCTTCCCCCAGTCTCTACCTAGAATCTGCACCAGAGGCATATCAAAGAACTCACGGTTTATTTAGTATTCTGGGCTTTTTCCTCTATCACCTACACGTATGCTGTCAAATACAGTAACTACAACATAGATGTGGTTATTAAGCTCTTGAAATATGATTAGCCCAAACTGACATCTGCTGTAAGTGTAAATGCCAGATTTTGAAGATTTATTTTAGCACAAAATAATGTAAAATATTTTTATAATTTAAAAATATTGATTTCCTGTTAAATGATACTATATACTATTTGTTGAATTAAAGAAGATATACTACTAACTTCACACTTTCTTTGAAGTTCTGTTTAATCTGGTTTGCATTTGTGGCTTGCATCATATTTCTGCTGGACAGTACTGGTCTACAGCTATGCCCATGCTCCCTCAGCCAAGACAGCCCTTTTTCACTCCATGAGATAGCTCCTCCCCATCTTGTAAGATGCAGCTTCAGCATCAGATCTTCTGGGAAGCCCTCCCAGCTGAGTCAATGCTCCTCACCTTATCTCTACTTTAAAAATTAGCATAATACCTTATTTGTAATTACCTCTTTAGGTGTTAGTTTCCTCCTTCACTATCTATCTTGAAGGAAAAGATCCTTCCTCCAATATTTCGGCATTAGTTACTGCCATCCTGTGAATGCCTGCTTAATGAAATAAATGCCATTTCAAACTTGAACATCAGTGGTAGGCATTCATTTATTCCCTAACACATACGTAATGAACACTTGTTATGCACTGTGAGAGATGTTAAGATGAAATATTATAATCTCTTGTATCTGCATAATTTACTACAGTTTACACAATACTATTATATCCAGTAACTTTAAGGAACTTTTGCTGGGTAGCAGTTCATTGTTAGATGAGGATGCTAAAGCCAAAGAGTGTAACTGACCTTCCCAAGGTCTTCCATATGTGATGGGATTAAGCCAACATTTTAATTCAAGAATGGGAGATGTGAAAGTTAACTGTGCATTTCAGAAGCAACAAATGGTTCTGAAAGGCTAAAATGAAGAGGGGCAAAACGTAAAACTGGAGACAAGCTGAGTCAAACTTTTTTCTGCTAGTTAATATTTCTCAAATGTTAGTTATTCTCTTACTGTCTTCATGAGCTTCCCATATCTAAGAACAACTTGTGCTATTATTTGCTTAGTATTTTAAAAATGAATTCTAGGTTGACTCACTTATTTTACTGACCATCTAAGTAATAATGTCCATGGTTTGATATATATATATTATTATTAAAACACAACAATACAATGACATATTATGTCTTATTAATGCATAGGATATTCTTAACATACAATAGTTAATATACTAATATTAATCATATTAGCAAAATATGATTAATGTGTAAGCTATAATAATATAAACTATAATACATAAGATCTTATGTTACAACTTAACTATCTTACACATTATAGTTTTACTTTAACATGTATTTACATTTTTACTAATACATAGTAGAATAAGTATAATAAGTTTGCATTAAGTAGTGAAATCATTCACCACTATGCCCCTAAAATAATTCCATGTATCAATAGCAATATCACACCTTCCATTGGGAAACTGCTAGGGACATTAGCAAACCATTAAAGGATCTTAAGCTTTCACAGGTTAAATTTAATTAGATTTTAAACCTAATCAGGTTGCTATTTTAGACATATAGAAGCCAATCTTCTCATTTGAGGGTAAATGGAAAGAAAGTGATGAGATATTATCTCTAGTCAATTGTAAGTTAGGAAAGTTCTATGAGCTTGAGATCACATTTTTAATTACTTTTAAAATAAAAGACACTAAGACCGTGAAATGTCCCATCGAATCTGATGTAATGTCATTTTCTCTCACTGAATGCTGAAGCCTTGTAAATGGAACAGTTTACATATGAAATAACACCACAGAAACCCACAAAATTCCCCCTTGACTCTGGTCATAGATCATATATATATATATATTTTTTCTGAGAGTCCAGAAATGAGAGGCATCAAACAATGGAATTATTACAAAAGGATTAAGAAAACAAACAACTAAATGGCATTGCCTCAGTCATCTTTTTCTGTGGAGGGTGGTCTGTGGGGAAGATGTTATCTGCTGAAAGAAGAATGATGAGTTGTCACTGTCATGGTGGTTCAACTCATTTGAGACACAAATAATGACACCGCAGCAGAATCCTGGTAAAAGAGGGTATGGCAGCATTAATGATGGTCTATATATTCTGGTGAGTTGGAAAACATTAAATTGCAAATGTGAAAATGTCCATTACATGATAAAATATACACTTTTCCCAATAAGCTGCACCTATTTGTTCATGATAGACCCCCAGAGAAGGTGGAAGAGAATTGACAAAAAGTTGTAGGACTGCTTTGTTGGGATTCCTAACTTGGGATATATTAGATGTGAATGTGTCTTTCATCGAAAAAGAAACTAAAAGGTTAGAAAAGCAGAATACAATTACGCGATAAGGTAGTGTCAAAGCCAGAATTATAACTTAAGTCTTCAAACCGATTCCATCTTGGAGGCAAAGGTCTTCCTATATGAATAGTAAGTACAAATTCTTTCATGTGCTTTGTTCAGATTGCAAGAAACAGAGCTTCTTTCTTCACAGTGCCTTAAGGCCAAGTCCAAGGGTACTCCTGGAGTCAGGCCTTGCCCCTGCAGAAGCCCAGGACCCACTTAGGGCCATATTCTGCCTCTGGCTTGGGGAGTCACAGTTCCTCCTACTGGCCCCAAATCTGGGTTTCCATCGTGGCAATGGCATGATCTGGCACTGCCAAAAAGATCTTAGCCAGGTGTCCTTCAAAGCAATGTTTCATGTGGTCACAAAAGCAACATTTGCCTTTTACAGAGAATAAGAACTGAACTCTTAAATTTAAAGTGAGTTGGCGTTTTATACTTGACATCTTGGAAATGAAAAGAACACATTTTTTAAAAGCTAGCTCCACACCTACACAAAGGAGCAGATGAAGGTTACTTTCATTTTCCCTGTTTCCCAGGCCACGCCCACCTTGGGGCCAATTCATCACTTTTGTGACAATCATTTCTTCATTTGGTTTTGAGCTTTCAATAGTCCCAGAGTCCAAGCCCCCTGAGTCCCTCTCATTTGTCCAAGTAAATGCCGTCCCACCCTCAAATGGCCACTCAATCCTCCTTCCTGCTCCTCAGCTGCTCTCTCCCTCATGTGGGCCTGTGGCTGTTCGACGCTGTTGCCTGCCTGTAGACTCTGCTGGATTTGGTGTTGGGACACTTGCTCTACCTGTACATGGCAATCATGGTCCCTGTCCCACACACAGTCCTGCTGAGGGCCGCCACCTCGCTCAGCTCCTGCTGGAGAGACAGCCTTACCTAGCCACATTTTGTACAACTTAACTCCATCATCGTCTTGGCCCCAACTGACTGGTCTGAGGTGGGTGCTTCATTCAAGAATAATCCAGTCTGTATGTAAACAGGCCTGTGCAGAAAAATAACAAAATACAGCCCCTCGGGGGCCTAAAGTGGTCATTGGAGGTCATGAAGAACAGGAAACTATGAGAGAACCAAATCTAAGAGGCCAGGGCAGAGATTTTCAAAGCATGTTCCAAGGCGTCTTGGGGTTCTGAGGGGGTAACGCAGGGCCTGGTGCAGGGATGAGGGGAGGTCTGAGTGGGAGGGGCTGAGCCTACTGCCACTTTGCAGTTCAGTTTTTATCAGCTTTAAACACAAGATGTTACTTGAAGAAAGAGTTTCATGTTTAAAAGTGTTTGAAATCACTACAGAGAAAGATGAAATAGAAACAGGAGGTTAAGGGAGGTAGATAATAGATACCTAACAGATAAAGAGGAATGAGCGAGCTCTGGGGAAATTGCTGAGTCACATTAAGGACAATGAGGTGACAACCTATGCTTTTCCGTTCTTCCTGCAGCTCGGCCAGTCTGCCACCCCAGCTCTTCCTGGCCTCTCCTGGGTCCCTGTGCATGTGGATCCTGATAGCAGATGCTGCTAGCCCATCCCCAGCTCCTCCAAGACCCAACCATTATGGCCGCTAAAGCTCTGGGTTTTGCATCAAAAGAACCCTGTTGAAAGAACCCTAAAATATCAGTCAGGGATTTCCATGTTGAAAAAAATTTTACCCCAAAGAGATCAAGCTCTTTTGGCCTACATTTGGAGGACGTGACCTTTGCTAGGTTACTGGAATACGTTAAGCCCTAAAAGCCCGTTTTTGTGCTCTTGCTTTTTCAATTTTACAATCTCTTAGATCCAAGAGTTTAGAATTTTCCAGACCCCAGGCTGGAGGACACTTAAAGGTTATGGCTCACTGGTGCTTTCTGACACTTTCCTCCTGATGCCAATAGGACCAAATGGGGGTGCAGGAGGGGCATGGGGCAGGGGCATGGGCTAATGGCTTCTCTCCACCAGACAGCGTACTCCACGCGGGACCGTGCTGGGCTGTTTCCTACACCACTCTCAACACTTCGTCCAGGGCCTAGGACATAACAGGCACTGACTAAGCATTTGTTGACAGGGTGATTGACTGGCTACAGGTAAAAATTCTTGCTTTCCAGAACAACCTTCCTACTTCTAAGAAATGTTTTATCTTTGTTCAAGAGTCTTAATTTCATGATAGAAGTTCAGACAGTGAATCATCTTCCTTAGGGCAGGGGTGTCCAATCTTTTGGCGTCCCTGAGCCACACTGGGAGAAGAATAATTGTCTTGGGTCACACATAAAATATACTAAACACTAACAATAGCTGATGAACTAAAAGAAAAAAATTACAAAAAAAAGACTCAATGTTTTAAGAAAGTTTATGAGTTTGTGTTGGGCCACATTCAAAGCTGCCCTGGGCTGCATGTGGGCTGCAGGCCACAGGTTGGACAAGCTTGCTTTAGGGCATTAGGTTCCTTATAAAAATAAGATGCTTGGTGGCCTGCCCTGATATCCCAGAGTTCCCTGAGAGAGGATGTGAACTACCTACCCCTTGCTAACTCCATTCATTTTTTAATGGCCATGTAAGTAGACTCTATACAATTTTTACAAAATTATGCTAATTCTGAGGCCTATCTGTTTCAAATTCAATAAAAATTAGCTGCTTATATTTTCACTTCCAAAAACACATACTGAGATAAAAGTCTGGTAAAAATATTTGCAGCATCTAACAGAATTATTTGGCAATTATCTAATGCAAAGAAAAACATTTCTTGAATCAAAAAGTGAAGAAGAACGGAATCTAGAACTACCATTTTAAGGCAAGCCTGAATAGGTGCAACTCTTGTCATTACACCTGAGCACTTCTGTAAGACAAACAAGTGGATAAATATTGAAACAGAAGAAGTCAGAGAACACTGATGACTGGTTTTCTCTATTATCATTACACAAGATTCACCAGCAATTACAAATGATCTCTTTGCAAACAAGTAGCTTTCTCTGAAACAGATCTGGGGCTTTTTTTTTTTTTTTAATTTGTGAAAACTGATTCCCTTAATCACAGATGTGCTGTTCAAAAAAATGTACATGTGTTATTGACTATAAAACAATTATAAAAACAAATATGCCAAAGAGAGAGTAGAGGCATATTACATTAAAATATATACAAATTTGCCTCTAAAATTGGGACAGAAACAAGCAAAAGCAAGACAAAGTTGCCCCGTATAGTTTGGAGTTTGGGGAGAGGCAGTCAAGAAAGCAAACTGTGTTTTCCAATACCTGAGTTGTAAGCAGAATCTTTTACTTTATTATACGTAAAATTTGCTTCTTGGAGCTACGGGTTTTTTTCTCATTATTAAATACGCTGCTTCTTATGGACAAATAAAACTAATAACATCAACAGAAGATGCAGGAAAAAGTCACTTGTAGTTTTAGAATCTTTACTGTCACTGACGGTAAAGATTTCAATCTCCTAGTTCTTAAAAGAAGCAAAATAAAGAAAGAATCCCTGTCATATACTTTAGGAACTTCTGCTTACTTAAAACAATGGCAGTATTTAATTATTGAGGGCAAAAATGACTTTCAGTCAGTCATTTATTCATTCAACAAGCATTTACTGAATTCCTCTTATGTGTGAATTATTTGAGGCAAAGAGGCTTGAACTGCCTCCTATTCCCCTTCCTTGTAAGATGTCTAAGACATGAACCTGATTAACTACAATATAAAACGGAGGCCAGGAATGAAACATTGTTAGGATAATTTAGGGGGTCAGGGGAGAGCTTCTCACTGGGCAGACAAGGGAAGGCTTTCTGGAAGAGGCCACACTTCAGCATGAAGGACAGTGGACTTGAACAGGCGGAGACAGAAGGGAAGACTACAGCAGACAGGAAAGGCAAGGCTGTTGGGAAATGGTGGAGTTTGCCAAGAACCTGGTGTAGACAAAGGACGGTGCTTGGAATTAAATCTGAGAAAATCTACTGGGCCCCAAGCAGGAAGACTTTTCAATACCATGCTGGAGAGTTTTAACTTTAGTAAGTGGGCAATGTGCAGTTGGCAAAGGGTCTTGAGGCAGAGAATGGTTTAAGAGATGTGGTTCCAGAAGATTAATCTGGCACATGTGCACAGAATATATTAGAGGGGAAAAATGGAAGGCAAGGAACCCAGTTGGGAGAACATTACTATGGTCTAAGTGTCAGGGACTGAGAACAGCTGTAGGGGCAGGAGAGACGGAAACCAAGGGCAGATTCAGAAAACACTGAAGACAAATGTTGCTATGGCAGAAAGGAAGGGAGAAGGAATACGCATTTACTGAGGACCTACTACAGTAGTCACAGCACTAAACATGTAGAATGAACATACATCCTGTTTTGCTTGGCACAGTTTAAGATTTTGCCTTTTTTGAGGGGTCATGGAATAATCATTAACAACAGCCACGTTCACTCTCAGTGTGTTCTGGTTTGGATAATACATTATACAACCAAATTTTAATATACTTTTCCTCTCTTACTCCTCCAAAAAATTCTGTTTACACATGAAGAAGCTGCATATCTGCAAAGTGAGTAGCCTAATGACGGTAGGTGGCCGACCTGGGTTTAAAACCAGACCTACGTAGTTCCAAATCCTAGAACCTCCTATTATTCCTGGTTTCCTGCACTCAACTTAATGGCAGGTCGTGGGGGGCACTGAGGTGGGAAATGCCCACTCAAGGAAATAGGGATGTTGAGAAGAGTAAAGGTAGGGTGAAAGATGAGGAGTTCTGGTTTGGATGTGTGGTCTGAAGGCGCTGGAAGGACACTGAAGCAGTTGGTGACATTAGCTACAACTCAGGAGCGAAATCACACTCCAGTTACAGACTTGTGTGCCTTCCAAATTAACAGATGCAGGAGTTGAAACCCTGGGACCAAATGACATCGCCAAGCATGAGACTGCGGGACAAAGGTCACAGCTCAGATGCCTGCAGTGGCCAGGCAGGTAACAGCGACCAGGCAGGGCAGGCAGGAGACATTCGGGAGGGGCAGAAGGACTATCTGAATTTCCCCTAAAAATTATTTGCAATTTTAAACGGCAATAATACAGCCGTTACAATGGTAGTCTCTCTCTCTCTCCCTCCCTCCCTCCCTCCCTTCCTCCCTCCCTTCCTTCCTTCCCTTCTATGGAGTCTTGCTCTGTTGCCCAAGCTGGAGTGCAGTGGTGCGATCTTGGCTCACTGCAACCTCCACCTCCCGGGTTCAAGTGATTCTCTGGCCTCAGCCTCCTGAGTAGCTGGGACTACAGGCACTGCCACCACACCTGGCTAATTTTTTGTAGTTTTAGTAGAGACAGGGTTTCACCATGTTAGCCAGGATGGTCTCAATCTCCTGATCTCGTGATCCACCTGCCTCAACCTCCCAAAGTGCTGGGATTACAGGTGTGAGCCACCAAACCTGGCCGGTAGTCTGTTTCTTAATTACAGCTGGTGACTAGACTGATTTTCAGTAATTTAATTTAAAGTAAATCACAATTTACTTATAGAAAATAGTTACTCTGTTAAAGAGAAGGCTCACTGATAGACCAGAACATTATAAATTGTAGTCATTCCATTTTTGTTCACTTTTTCATCATAAGAGGAACTTCAAGTGAGAGTCTTTTTAAAAAAATGCAGTTAAGTTTTTATTAAAATTACTAGCTACATTCAAGTACATCAAACCAAATTGCAGTGCATTTTTACCGTCTCAAAACAGACAAATATAATTCAGACCCTACTGCCATAAGCATGAAGTGGGGCTGGGGAGGGAGATGGGAAGAGAGGGACACAGCCTTGGAGGGGAGAGCACTTCAAAAAGCAATACCCCCAAACTTCACATTATTTACGTTTGAAAAAAAATTCATTAACAAAAACGGAGTTACCAGTCTTGTCATTGTTTCAAACTCCCAATTGCATGGTAATAAACACCTATAGCCTTCACAGGCCTAAACCAACGCTTTGCAAACTTTTATCAGTATCAGAACTACCTCGACTTGTTTACCTGAAGGACTCGTTACAGCACAGATTGGGAGGCCACATTTTGGAACGTTCTGATTTAGGAGGTCTGGGAATGGATTGTGAGAAATTTGCATCTCTAACCAGTTGCCAGTAGATGCTGATGCTGTTGGCCCGGGGACGACACTTTGAGAACCGTGGCTCAACACACCAGTGGGGCTGCTAGACAGAGGCTGGCTGGCTTCTGCCTTTTTCAGAGTTACTGTGGAGCACAAACATCCACCAAGGCTCTGTTTCTCATGGCACTCTGGAAAATGATTCAATGACAGTGCTTCGAACAGAGGTCCAGCTTTTTGCCTCATTGTCTGTGTTCTGAATCCAACCTAGTTTAATATTTTGGAAAATGTTACCCTTTTCTGTACTAAGCAAAGTAAATATTTTGTCAGTTGTTAAGGATGAGCTGCAGAGTAAGGCCTAAAGATGTATCCAAATTCAGCAGGAAGGCTTGGAGCTAGCTGCTTTGGAAATTTTTCCAGATTGTGATTTGTAATGTATTTCAGAAGCCAGCTGAAATACCAACCACTTGATCTATTAAGAAAAGGCTGAATGAACCTTTTCACAGCAGAATATATTTTTCCACACCAACTCTCATTATATTTGGCAAAAAATGGAGAAAGGGGGGGCAGAATGTTTTTCTGTCAATAGGATTTCATATGAATATTGTTCTTATATAAAGAAATTGGTAGCAGAGAGTTTTTAAATGGCCGGAAATTTTTAGCAATCCTATAGTTTGTCAACTGCAAAAACTAAGACCCAAGGAAGGTCAACGTCATTTGCTAGAAAACCAGACAGCGGCGGAGCTGAAATAAAATTCACAGGCTCTGGACTCTGGGGCCAGCACTTTTCTTATCACACCACACTACTTCTTTTGCAATAAGAATCAGAATGAATTGATTTAAAAACAAAACAAACGCAAATACTACCAATGGTGCATTTCACACTGCCTTTCCTGGTAATTCCTAAACCCATTAGTTACTGATGGCTTTGCCTACTAGTGAGTGCTATGGGAGCACAGACAGAAGAGGGTCCTGGAGGGTCCTTTTCTGATGTTTCTTACTAACCAAGCATTTCCTGAAGAATCTTCCACTATGGTGCTTTGGGGTCTCTTTAACGTACTATGTGAGCTGAGATTATAGAAATACAATCCTCATTATGGTGAAATTCACATTCTGTCAAGGAAGGTACACATGAGGTAAGGGATCTCAGAGATCACCAGGTTCACATATCTCATGTATAAATGAGGAATCAAAGCTCTCAGGAGTCGAGGAACTGCTGGGATGTTCACAACCTATTAAAGTGCAGAGATAAAGCCTGACCCCAGATCTCTTGCCCTGCGGCATGTTGCTATTTCTACCTTATCATCCTGTCAACTGTAGTATAGTGTGTTGATTCAAGCCAGAAAATTGCATGCTCTACTGTGAATCTAGATCCAAAAATACTGAATCTGTTCAGCATCAAGAAGGAAATATGGTAATCACAACAGCTAGGATTTCTTGAGTGCTAAGTCTCTGCCAGGCACTGCTGTAAGCACTACATGAATTATTGCATGGCACTGAATCAGTCATATCATTGAGGAAGATAGAATATCATAAAGTAGGAAACTGAAATTAAGGAGAAAATGAAGAAAATGCATGAAATGCATTAAATGCAAAAAGGGCCTATGCTATTTTCCCAGTATATAATATTGTCTATTAAATGCAATAATCCAAGTAAAAGGTTTAGAACAGTTCTTGGCTCACAGTAAATAGTAAATATTAGCTGCTGTTATCACATTTTTCTTTATTCATTTGTGTGAAACAGAACAGAAAATTTGGATCTAGATAAAAGTTATGAGCCATACAAGATCCAAATATAGGTAATATTCTCAGGAACCAGTCACCACCAGCGAATACCACAGAGACCACAGTGTAGCTTGGACTAAAATGCTCTCAAAGGCCAAAAGCTGAAGCCAGAGACCACACAATTAAACAGGTTTGTATTGGGCCTTGGTTTTTAGGAGCTCAGAGGGTTTACCTGATTCCTCCTCATCAATCTTATCATATTCAAGTTGTGGGGAGGAATGGATCTAGTATGAAAACTTCTTTCGTATTAAGACACCTTGCATAGACAAAATGAATTACTCATAGCCAGTGGTAAGAACTCAATTTTCTTCTAAGAGTGTGCTTATCTACTAGCTAAGAAAAAGAATATCACCATTAATTAAGATGAAACTACAATAATAATACTCATTGATAATAATACTGCACCCATGGCAGGTAAACTGCCTTGTAAATTACCACCTAGGAATGCTTGACATACTAGGTATTTGCACATTGGTTAAAACAACAATAACAACAACAAAACTAGTGATATCTGGACCTCAAGTCCATTCTTTGTACCTACTTTCTCTCCCTGGCAGCTAGAAGAGATTCACTGTGTTTGTTATGGAGGGATAAACTGAGATTAGTGGGTGAAAGATGCATAATGGTAGATTTTGGCTCAAGGTAAGAAAGAACTTTTAAAAAATTAGAGGTAACCAGCAACAAATGTGCTGCCAGCTGAGGTGATGTGTGCTCAGTATGTGATCAAGGAAAGGCCAAATATACACTTGAAGTATAAGCAATTATTGGTAGCACAATTTTCATTGTTATCGTCATAATTATCTTATTAGCATCCTATCAGGTAGATTTAAACATTGATGAGAGTTGAAAATGGTTCCACTAAGAGAGACCAAATAACAGAGTCAAGATTTGCTCTTAGGTCAAACTTGAGTTCGAATCTATGATCAGTTGCTTACCAGTGATGAAGCTTCAGAGTTGGCAGTTAAACCTCTCTAAGTCTCAGTTTCTGCATCCGTATGATAGAGATTATACTAACAACTTCTCCTGTTCATTTTTTCATTCACAAGATACTCACAAAACATCTACTCTGGACCAGGCACTTTTCTGGATGCTTGGAGGAGGACGAGACATAAGATCTCTCTTCTCTCTGTGGGTTCATGTTTCAGTGTATGTGGAGGGATTTGAGCAAAGATAAATGTAACAAACTAACAAACTGACTAATCCACTTGTACACAGTAATAAATGTTAAGAATTCAACCAGACAGATGTCCAGAATATCTTTAATTAGGATGGTCAAAGAAGACTTATCTTAGAAGGTGACATACAAGTTGGAACCTGAAATAAGAGAAGGGGCCAGCTTTGACGAGCTCCATCAGAGGGAGCAGCAAAGGCCCTATGATCTGACCCTAGCACCCTAAGTTAGATTGGCGTGTCTCAAGTGGGCTAGAGTGAGGAGTAGCTCAAGATGAGGTTGGTGGTGAGAATTAGAGGTAAGGTGGGAGGATCTGCAGCACAGTTCACAGGACAAAGGAAGCACCTGGCAAAAAAACAGTTGGGTCATTATTCATATTCTGAAAACTCCATGACGTATCAAGGCCCTTGTATAGTGAGGGCAGACAGAGGTCACAGAGACAGGTTTCCATGCTACTCTGCTGATCTAACCTACTCAATCTAAAAGCATAAGCTGTATTTTAACCATGGGAAAGTACAGAATTTTAAAGCGGGAAAATAACTGGGCCTGTTCTTATATCAACAATCGTCATAAGGAATAATCTGAGGCTTCCTTGAAGCCCTCAAGAGTGGAAGGTTAGAGAAAGTTAAGAGGGTGGGATTCTAGGCCATGAGCCCTTATTCCAATCAGAGGAGTTCTACAGGCATTTCTTCTTTTGTTATATTTTTCACTTGAAAACTGAGTTGTGTTGCTAAAAACAACTCCAAAGCTTGAACATCACCAATTGACTCCAGTTTTGTTTTGTTTTATATTTAGAGGTAGGAGCTCAATCTGTCACCCAGGCTAGAGTGCAGTGGCATGATCATAGATCACTTCAGCGTCAACCTCTTGGGCTCAGGTGATCCTCGCACCTCACCCTCCCAAGTAGCTGGCACTACAGGCACGTACCACTGCACCTGGCCTGAGTGCAGTTTCATAGATAAGGAAGCTGAGCCTCAAACTGAGCCTGAAGGTCATTAGCTAACTAGCAGCAACCTGGGGCAAGCGTCCATCTCTTGACTTCTGATTTAATGTCTCCCATCGGCTTTATTACATTAGAACACCTATTTTGATCTTTACAGGTATGGCATTTGCTTCTGTTCAGCTCTATGTCAACCAGTATGTGTTCCCTTTCATATAAGCGTGTTACCTGAGTTCTGATGCTCTAATGAGTTCTGTTATTTTGGAAAGTAACTCTTCTATTTAATTAGTTTTGAACTATGAATATGGGACTAGTTTTCAGTGTATTCTCAGTTCACAGAGGTTTCCTCAGAACCAAAAGATGTTTCAGCTAGGGTCTAGGAGTGAGGTTTGAGGGAAGAGGATTAAAGCAACAATTTCTGAAAGAATTATAAAAATGTCGAATTGTTCTGTCCTACCTGAGGGAAAACTAAAGCTGAAAATTGGTTAAAGAGAAAACTATGGAATCAGGGGTCAGAAAGTAGCAAAGGTTCAGGAAGACAATAAAAGACACAATTTTCAAAATGCTGAGAATGAACGAAGGGTCCTTCATTTTTACCTTTTTGCCAAGGGCTTCCTTTGTGCTGTGACATCATTTTTAAGAATCACCATCTGAGATCATGGGAATGGTTTATGTTCTACCTAAACTCAAGTTTTAGTGGTGGAGGATATCCACCTGGATATGTTAAACCATTAGAAGCTGGTTTAGTGGAAGAAAAAAATCTGTAAAGGTTTGTAAAGGGATATGTCAAACCCTTGCTTTGGGGACAGCAAGTTGGACAAGAGATTTGGGTTAAACAGCAACTAATTTCCTATTTGGAAAAGAACAGTAACAATGCGGAACGTAAGATATTTAATTCTATTTTTGACCATAAAAAGCAATCCAGGCATGTGGGGAAAGGTATCTAAAGCGTTCCCAGATTAGCTGACAGTAGCGGGTAGGATGCTCGCCTTTGGTTAATTAATGCTGGCAGCTAAGGCAGGTTAAAAACCCAAGCATTTTCACAAGGTTGGAAACTTTCAGAGTTCAAGGTTTTGGAAGAAGTTTAAGAGGATTCTCTTCAAAAGAGAGTAAAGATGTTCCCCAAATACCCCGCAATTAAATGGAAGAACAAACCCCAAGTGAGGACAATATTACCAGTCAGTAAAAGTTAATATCTTCACTCTTTATGGAGTTCATTTAGGTTGCAAAAGACAAGTAAGTAAATTCACAAATGAGAAGATGCAATTAGCAACACGCAAATGAGAAAACATTCACACTAAAATAACAATGAGATGCTGTATTTCCTTCTATTGCATGAGTGCTGACAGGGTTATAGGGAAACTAGTGATTTCAAGCATGGCGGGGAACATTGCAAATCAATACAGCCCTTCTGGAAAGCAGGTTGATAAAACATATTGAGCCATAAACATGATCCTACCATGGGATTAGTAATCCCACTCTTGAGAATCTACCTTAAGTAATCAAAAATATGTGGAAAGCGGCCAGGCATGATAGTTTATGCCTGTAATCCCAGCACTTTGGGAGGCTGAATTGGGCAGATCACTTGAGGTCAGAAGTTCCAGATGAGCCTGGCCAACATAGTGAAACCCTGTCTTTACTAAGAATACAAAAATTAGCTGGTGTGGTGGTAGGTGCCTGTAATCTCAGCTACTTGGGAGACTGAGGCAAGAGAATCACTTAGACCTGGGAGGCAGAGATTGCAGTGAGCAGAGATCACACTACTGCACTCCAGCCTGAGTGACAGAGTGAGATTCTGTCTCAAAAAAAAAAAAATGTAGAAAGCTATACCCATAAAGACATTTGTTGAAATAGTGTTTAAAAGAACACAAATTTAGAATAGGTGAGAAGTTTCAATTTAATACAACAACTGATCATTGAATACCTACCAGGAGTGGGGTGTACTGAGGCAGAGTTTCATCCCTCAATAATTTATATTCACAACTTAATGATCATACTCTTTGGGATATTATACAACCATCATATTAATCCAAGTTCTTGATTGTAGGCAACAGAAACTGACCCTGAACATCATTAACACAACAACAAAAAACCACAGTAATTGGAAGGTGATAGGGGCTCACAAAATTAAATGGAGTCTGAAGGATCAGGCTGGTAAAATGCCAGCAACAAGAGCTCTAGAAGTTCGGTTGTTGGAAAACGAACAACTAACTGGTTCTAGTTCTATGTTAGAAAGAAATTATGAAAAATTAATGAAAAGTATAAAAACTTCTCAATTGACTATGTCAAGTATCGTGTAATGAAGAATACTACTGTTAACTTCTAACAGTGGTTTTGCTGTTAACTAGTCATAGAACCCTGTGTGACTTACTTTACATTTCCAAGCCTTAATATTACAGCCATGTGTAAAATGAAGAACCAGATTAGAGACTGTTTAAATGATAATACCCTGTTAGCCTCCTTGTCACTTAAGTCTATATCAAGAGTGGCAACTTGTTTCAGATTCCTCCATTCCCCTCACTGCCCTCATGCAGCTGGGGAAGACACTGGTAGGAAAGCACAGACCACTTCTGTTAAAAATGGACGGAGCCACATAATCTTTCTCAATACGAAGCTCCAGCTATCTACTACCCATCAGTTAGAGTTTTCATGGAAGGAGAAATCAATTTGCCATTCCTGGTCTGTACTACATTGTTCTGCATTCACAGGATGAGCTAAACCAGAAAATCCAAGACATCCTAGCAGCAACAAGTAAAGTCTCTGCTAAAAAGAATCTCCAAGAGTAGCTCTGGTCCTGCTGCTAAACATCAATTCAACTTGTGCAATCTCCGTGGTAACAGAGTACAATAGGCTATCATCCAGGTAGCCTAAAAGTTTTGTCATATAATTCAAACACATTTTAGGAGCTCTCAGCATGGTGCTCTTCATTCAGTTCCTACAGGCCTTGCCTTTTGTCCTCCATCTTCCCTGTCCATACACCTGATGGCTGTCCCATTTATATTCTGCTGGAATCCTCCAAACTGAACATAATGTAACTGAGAAACCTAGAAAAGCCCTGGATCATCCGGTCTTAATAATCAAAAGTCTGGAAACAGAAATGTCAGGACTTTGTATAATCAAATAAGCATCAATTAAGGGAGAAAGAGTCTACTGAAGGAAACAGTTTTAAACATGAAACAAGAGTCTTGACAGTTTCTCTCTTCCAAATCACAAGTTTTAGCTCACCAATAAGATGTGTTCATAAGGCTGAGATTTAGCTCCCTCTCTCTCTCTCTCTCTCTCTCTCTCTCTCTATATATATATATATATATATCACAGGGACTCAAAATCACAGTGCCTCAGAGCAGGGATCAGTAGGCTACAGTCTATGAATCAAATCCAGCCTGCCACCTGTTTTTGTAATTAAAATTTCATTCTAACATAGTCACTCATTTGTTTATGTATTGTCTGTGGCTGCTTTTAAATTATGAGAGCAGATTTGAGGAGTTGTGAATGAGACTGTATGGACCACAAAGTCTAAAATGTTTATTCTCTGGCCTTTTACAAAAAAGGTGTATTAGCCACTGCATTAGGGTGTTCATTCATTACTCTCTTGTGTAAAGAAGTCTAGAGGCTGGGACTGTAGGATTAACAGTGCTATCAGAGAACTGACCCATTCCTTTTTTTTTTTTTTTTTTTTGCTTTGACATTCTAGCACATGGGTGCTAGGATGTTCTAGGTCACCCGATGGGTCAAAGTGCTGTTGAGACACAGCAGCCATATCTAAATATCTCAAATCCAGGTCAGAAGAGAGGAAAAGTAGACGTTGGTGAAGGAGGTGAAGCTCCTCCTTGATGAGTCAGCTCTCATTAAACAGCCCTCTTGAT
The DNA here is from genome assembly GCF_030222135.1 of Aotus nancymaae. NCBI lineage: Eukaryota > Metazoa > Chordata > Mammalia > Primates > Aotidae > Aotus > Aotus nancymaae. The sequence goes on from NW_026988454.1 coordinate 24,546,852, forward strand.
AGTTCCACAAAATACTTTCACTTCTACTTTATTTGCCATATCTACCTGTAAGGTGCACTGGGAAATAGTGTTTTTTGTTTGTTTGTTTTATTGTTGGTGGCCATATACCCAGATAAAAATCAGAATCTATTGTTCTGGAGAACGGAGAAAGTGGATGCTGAGTTAGGCTAGCACCAATCTTTGCTACAAAACACTATTTAGTGACCTCATGAGTATCATCAGGATTCACAGCTCATCCGTACCTTTTCCCATTTTTCTTGGGTGGAAATATTTAAAGAATGAAGAATTTGCATTCTGACATCATAAATACAATTTATTTTGTCTTATGTTTAATCAGTTGCTGTGCATATTAGTCAATTATGAATCAGTCAGTGATTGATCAGTTCATTAATTCAGCAAGACCTACTGATGAGCACAATGTTCCAAGCTGACAGTGAAGCAAAGGAATATAAAGTGCAATGAACCCTAATCTCTGCCCCCAATAAGTCCCAGGTCAATGACGGAGAAAGACAAGTAAATGGATAATGGCCATTCAGGGTGGGAAATTTCCCACACCACGGCCTATGTATACACCATGGAAAGCACACAGGAAAGGCTTACAACTTGAGTTGGATGCTGAAGAACCAGCTGGGAGAAGTTTATGGGGAGAAACGGGAGCACAGCTATTCCAATATGAAGGAGCCACAGGTGCCAAGACATGGAGGGGAAAGGGAGAGAATGTGCACGGAGGGGCTGGCACAGCAGAGGTGTGCAGGGGGAGGAAGGTGGGCAAGGACCACACCCAGAACAGAAGGGACCTTGGCACCAAGATGTTGGGTTTCATCCAGACAGTGATGAGGAGCTACTGAAGAGTATGACTTAGAAGTGACGGAACTAATCTATGTTTCCTAAGGACCATATTCTGGCCACAGTGAGGATTTGGATGGGATGGGAAGGCAGGAAGACAGAGGAGAAAACCTTTATCTACCTCAATCACATATCCTGCAGTGGTGCTTTGGTTAAAGTATGACCTTGCATGGTAGCATAAGAAGATCCACTTACCCAACAGCTAATTAGCAAAGAGGCCTAATAATAACCTAGATTCCATTTAATCCTCATAGCCATCCTGGAAAGCCTCATCTTACAGAAGAAATAACTGAGGTTCAGAAATGTTAAATGGCTTGTGTAAAGTGTCACAGCTAGTGAGTAGCAGAGTGGAACTTGCATTAAGGTTTTCTGATCTCAAGTCCAGTTCTCTTCGTGCTGCACATTGAGAGCAATGAGCATTCCAGAGTCAACCAGTCCCTAAATTCAGTCCAGGCAGGAGTATCTGCATGTTTTGGCAGTAACATACCTTGATGGCATTAAATGTAGGAAAACATGGAGGCATTTCCCTTCTATTACTTTATGAGGTAAGTTATGAAGAGTATTTTACTAGGCTTTGGCAAAGTCTCTTAATAGGAAAAATCAAGCATATATTTTATTACACTTTTGTTCTATGTCGTGGCAATTATTCAGAAACTCATGAAGGATCTGTTTCTCTTTGATTCCAGCTTTCTATTTGATTATAGTCCATCTTTGATCATTTATATGGGGAGCCAAAATAATTCTCAAAATAGACTTATTAAAGTCTCAAGTCAAATTATATTTAATAAGTTTTAATTTTTTAACTTGTTCTCATAGATTTTTGTCTTCTCAGAAAGAACTTTCCAGGCCAGGTGTGGCAGCTCACACCTGTAATCCCAGCACTTTGGGAGCCTGAGGCAAGTGGATTACCTGAGGTCAGGAGTTTGGGACTAGCCTGGTCAACATGGTGAAACACCACTGTCTCTACTAAAAACGCAAAAATTAGCCCGGCCTGTAATCCCAGCTACTTGGGAGGGTGAGGCAGGAGGATCACTTGAACCCAGGAGGTGGAGATTGCAGTGAGCGGAGATTGTGCCACTGCACTCCACTCCAGCCTGGGCAACAGAGCAAGACTCTGTGTCAAAAAAAAAAAAAAAAAAAAGGAAGAAAGAAAGAGAGAAAAAAAAAAAATCTTTTCCAGACACTTGTTCTCCTCTCCCAGCCTTCATGTTTGCTGCCCCTCATTTATTTTACTATCCGATGTGCAGTCAAAGCACTTAGAACCCTGCTTTGTGACTGTCAGCTTCTCTTCTTTGCTTGTTTCTCAACTTCAAGGATGGTAAGATCCTCGAAGTCGGCAACGGGATATTTATTTATCTTTATATATGCAGCGTCTGGCACAGTGACTGCCATATAATAGCTCACAATAATTAATTGTAGGTTAATTAATAAAATGAAGCAACAATGTAACTAAACACATACAATTATATTTAAAATGCTACTGTATCAAAATCCTTAGCACATTAAAACCATTTTTACTTTCTCTGTAACTTTACTGCCAAAAAATCCCAAAGCTCTAAGAACAACTTCAGAGTATTGCAAGGGGCTTTTTAGGGGTCCATTTTGATATCTGTTAAGATTGAGGATCACAATGCTTTTTCAGAAGTTGATCCAGAGATGGCTGCATTGCAGTTCCATTTCTTCCTCCCTGTCATATTCCCACCGTAAGCACAGGCTTTGCAGATTAATTCTGCCTTGGTTTAAAATCAGAAATCGTATGTTGCTGTCTTAGAAGATGAGATGTTAAGCTGAGCATATATGCCCTTCAAATTCACTCTGCTTTCTGTATGTCGGCCCACCATGCTTGAGAGTAGGAAAGGGCTCCTGTGTTTTGGTCTGAACAGGAGCTAAACTCAAGGGACTTACTGCACACAGACACACTCAAACCTCTTCTACACTCATACGTTTTACCTCTCCTCCTGAAGAGTGTAGCACCCTGAGGCACTGAGTTTTCACTTCATGATTCAGTTTGAAGGCCTGAATGAAGTGCTACTATAAATCGATGAGACATTTTCACGAACAGGGAAGACTTCATGATCTGGTCAGTCACTTGCTTAGTACATGCCTGGAAGTCACTGCCTTAGACCCTGTTCTAAGAGTGAGGTGGAAAACTCAAAACAAATCTTGTACAACCACCGGGTGATGAAGAGGGAGCTTGAAGTTCCGATTAATTTCCTCACATGTGTGTGCTCCTTCCCATCCTGGCGGGAGGCTGGGGTAAAGAGGGGTTGGCTGATTTCAGAAAATGCTATCTGCTGAGCTTTAAATACTGCCTATATAGTGTGGTTGTGGGTTTTTGAAAAGAAGGAGAGAAGAATGGGCTCGAAGCATGACGCAATTAAAATTGGTCTTCAAGGATAGGTAGAATTTGAATTGTTGGTGGATTACCAGTGTTTTTCAACCTAGGGCAATTTTGCTCTCTGGGGACATTCGGCAACGTCTTGAGACATTTTTGGCTCTCACAAGTTGTAGGAAGAGAAGTTGTTACTGGTGAGAAGAGGCCAGGGATGTTGCTAAACATTCCACAATGCACAGAGCAGCCCCCAGGCCCCATCCAACAAGAATTATCCGGTCCCGAATAGTCAATAATGCTGAAGCTGAGAAACCCTGGGTTACACAAAGGACATTCAGAGCAACTATAATACCACAGGCAAATAAAAATTTAGAAATAAACTTACTGTTGGATTTTTTTTTGGAGACAGGGTCTCACTCTGTTGCCCGGGTTGGAGTGCTGTGGTGTGATCTTGGCTCACTGCAACCTCCACCTCCCAGGTTCAAGCAATTCTCCTGCCTCAGCCTCCGGAGTAACTGGGCTTACAGTCATGTGCCACCATGCCGGGGTAATTTTTATATTTTTAGTAGAGACAGGATTTCACCATGTTGGCCAGACCGTTCTCGAACTCCTGACCTCAAGTGATCCACCTGCCTTAGCCTCCCAAAGTGCTGGGATTACAGGCAGGAGCCACTATGCCTGGCCAATTGTTGGAATTTTAGAAAAGTGTTTAGACTCCTTCTCATCAATCTCCACTTAACCTATATGAAGGACTTACGGAATATTTTCGCATTTAAATATTCATTTGCTCTAGGAGATTTGCAATGTGGCGAGGCTCTGTGGCTCCCAGAAATGAATTCTAGCCCACACTAGAATTCACTCTCTCAGGATCCTGTGGTCCATGTCTCCTTCACAGCACCAGCCACAATACATATCTATGCAATTCTTATTTCTCACATGCCTCCTCTACTACAATATAAACCTCCCACAGCAAAGGACTGGATCTGATGTGCTTCCAGTTTATCTCAGAGCCCACCAGTGTCTGGTGGTGGGAGCGGAGCTAGGAGAGTAAATTCTTGAGTCAAACTGCCTGGGTTTCAATCCATACTTCACCACTAACTCACTCTGTGTCCTTAGGCAAGTCACTTTACTTTCACAAAGGCTCAGTTTCCCCATCAATATAGAGAGGGACATCTGGTGCCTACCTCATAGGTAAAACTAAGTAAGTTAACATGTACAAAATGCTTACTGCATATCTGTTGACAAGGGAAGCATCCAGAAGCAAGCAAAGATAGAATTAAAAATCTGTCTGCCCCCTCCAAAATTAGGAAGAAAAAAACTTCATAAAACACATTGGCTTCTACCTTTTTGGTGTTCAAAAAATTTAAGACTTTTCTTTTTTATGATATATGTGGAAGGCTGTATGTTAATATTTTTAGTCAAAAGGTCTTGAAAGCCATAGTAGAAGACAGAATTTTGCCATATTGATTTGACTTAATAAATGTTCCATCCAGTTTCTCTGCTATGTCCAGTTTTCTCACCTGTATATTTATTGCTCTAGGTTAATTTCATTTGTTATTGTTTCCTGATAAAAACTGATTTATGGCACTATGGTAAATCTACCTAAGAAAGGAACTGAGTATTCTGTGGTTGAACACCACTAGTCTCCTTCCTGTATACGAGCAGCCTCCTTCCATAGTGTTACGTTCTTCAGCATCACAGGGCTCTTTCCAGTACACAGAGGGTTTATACTTTGTTTTGTAATTCAAATTTTCTGAAACTTTACTGTGTTCTGTATAAATACTACTTCTTCAGGTTCCTGACCTCTTGTTACTTTTCATTTTTCCTTCACTATTTCCTATGTGTCTACTTTGAGGAAGCCCTGGGGAGAGAATCATAATTTCTGGTCATTCACTTAGGTATAAAATTATTCACTTGACACTCAAGAACCATTCATTGAACACCAGTGTATTAGTCCATTCTCAAGCTGCTAATAAAGACATACTCAAGACTGGGTAACTAAAGGAAAAAGGTTTAATCATGGCACAAGGGGAAGCAAACATGTCCTTCTTCACATGGTGGCAGGAAGAAGAATGAGCAAAAGGGCTGAAAGCACCTTATAAAACCATCATATCTCTTAAGAACTCACTATCACAAGAACAGCATGAGGGTAACTGCCCCCCTGATTAAATTATCTCCCACCAGGACCCTCCCATGACATGCAGGGATTATGGGAACTACAATTAAAGGTGAGATTTGGGTGGGGACACAGCCAAGCCATATCAACTAGTGTATTTGAAGTTCTGCTCTGGCATGTGGGATATAGCAGTGAACACAGCAGGCAAGGCCTTGCCCTCCTGGAAGGGACTTTTTTGAGTGTGAAGGGAAATGTTAAGAAATTAGCAAGATAATGAACAAGGCAATTTCTGACATTCTTACAAAAGAAATCAACAGTATGACTGTACTAGTTTTCTATGGCTGCTATTACAAATTACCATGAACTTGGGGGCCAACAACACGTATTTATTATCTTATAATTCCAAGGTCAGGAGTCTGACATGGGTCTCACTGGGCTAAAATGAGGGAGTTGTCAGGGCTCTCTGTTCCTTCTGGAAGCTCTAAGGGAGAATCCATTTTCTTGCCCTTTTCAGTTCTAGAATGGGTTCACATTCCTTAGCTCATGGCCCCCTCTGCCATCTTCAGAACCAGCAATGGCTGGTGAAGTTTTTTTACATCGTATTACTCTGACATTGACTCTTCAGCCTCTCTCTTCCACATTTAAAGGGCCCTCGTGATTACAAGGGGCCCTCTGAGATAATTCAGGATGACCTCCTTATCTTAAAGTTAGCTGATTAGCAATTTGCATCTCATCTACAACCTTAATTGCCCTTTGCCTTGTAACATAACATATTTCCAAGTTTTAGGGATTAGGACTCCTTCAGGGTATACGAGTCCACCTACCACAATAATATAATGGGTGACTATGATTTTAGTATCTGGTTCAATACCTATGTAGAATAGATGTTTAGTAAATTCAGCACTTGGTAAATGGATCACAACTATATAGATTTGCTTCTTGTTAAAGGATCAGAGCAGGGGCTGTGTTTTCTTTACTACAGGAACTGCAGGGGTGAGGTGGCTTCAGCCAACCTTCTAGGTTAACTAAAAGTTTTTCCAATGCAGAGAGACACTCAGGGGTCCCTGCTATTAATACATCAGGCTCCAGGGGCAAGACCCCTCAGCCCTTCTCCTCCAAATGTCTAGCTCCTGCATTTGGCTAGCGCGGGACCTGGGGTGGTGATCTTTCCTCATCTCCTCTCAGCAATCACTTCTTGCAGCTTCCCTGAGCACTCCACCACCTTCATTTCTGTCGGCTGTGGCAATTTTCCTGAATTATAAATGGAGATTTTTTTTAAGGATCCTAGGAGATCATTTTCCAGATAAGGAAAGTGAATTTTAGAATAGCTGGGGGAAAATATCTAAAATGGTTTAGAAAGGCTTTTGATGGATGAAGTGTGAGATTAGACAGTTTTATGGGGTTGCTTTTATGCAGTATGAATATGGTAAGTTTAATTTTTAATTTCTGCAGCGTTGCTTGATTTTATGATGCCACTATTTTGCTGGATGTATCTGACAAATGCTATTCTTCCTCCTCACTAAATTACAGTCTTCCATTCCTTAAAATGTCTCATAAGAATTAAGCCTTGACAGTCTAACAAGACCTAGCATCACTGACCCTTCCTGCCCCTGATGATATAACAAAGTTGGCTGCATATGTGTCACTCTGCCTCTTTTATTTGTATGTATTTATTTTATTCTGAATTCATGGCTGTGTTCTCTATGCAAATGTAAGCTCTCAGCAGGAAGGGAGAAAGTGGCTCATAGCTCTTATTTTGCTTGTACTTCTACCCAATGGCTACAGAGTTCTGTGGCCAGAAGTTGCTAAGTTAGATTATTTAATAAAGAGCATTGCTTGAAAATACTGTAAAAAGATAATTTTATTTCCTATTTACCTTTTACCCATGCAATAGGACATAGGCAGTGTTCATCAGAAAGATTTTAGAATTCATTTTTGTTCAGAGAAAATTAGTAACACCAAGGCACACTGGAACATCCAAGAAGGCCAGTCTTACTCACATGAATAAAAAATCTCTACAGTGCATTCTTTAGCATGCTTTAGATAGCATTCTTATCTCATTTCATGTTGAGGTACAGCCAATTAGAAAGTGCCCTTTATATAGACATTTTCATCTCTCCATGGAATGGCTACTAAAATCTCTCACCTGGAAGATGGTAAAGCAAGTCTGAAATATCCTAAATTAAAGACATGACTCTACTGACTGACATTCTGAGGGCAACAAGCCTTTTAGGCAAAATGAGTATGTCTGTCAATGTTATGTTTAATGCTTAGCAAAATGCACTGTGAAAAAAAACTGAGAATTTATTTTCTTTATTTCCTAATTTTTCCTTAAATCTACCCTAAGGATCAGTACAAACTCATTGATTTTATATTCAACTCCTATTTGGAATCTGAGATCAGGAAAGAACTCACCTTCTACGACCAAGAATGTGAGTTGCCTGAGTTTTCATTCTGCTATGGAAGCCCAAAGAACTAGTTTCACCCTGCTCCAGGGCACAAGAATATAGCTGATGACACTGTATTTATGATACAAATTGGAAGGAGCAGGGGTGTGTGTGTGAGTGTGGGTATGTGTGTGTGTGTGTGTTGTAATAGTTATGGGAAATCTAAGTTGAAAGTTTGCCGCATGTAGCTATAATGTTCACTTGGATAATTGCTTTTTGTAAACATAGTTTCTTACAAAGTCTTAGCTTGCTGCTATGGAAGCAATGACATTAACAGAAATAACAGTGGTGCCACAAATCTTCAGGGATTTTTTTTTTTAATGGAAAGGAAAATTCTAAAACTAAAAATATACTTTTTATTTGCAACTATGGGAATACAAACACCAGAAAAACACAAGAAGATAGTTGTATAGTTGGGTCATGGAAGGTATTCTATCTCGTGGTTTTAGAAAGACAGTCATGGGATGAAATCTAAGTCTTAAGTTGTTGCAACTGGGGCAAAAGAGGGGGAAAAAAAACTGCATTCTCAAAAAGAAGATACCTGGGAGGAGATGGCAATGCCCCTCACTTGTTCCTCAACATACTCCGTGTATCATTTTTATGGATATGGGGGCAGAACCTTAACATCTCTTGAATTTATATTACTTATGACATCTTAAGTGACATTTACTTTACAGAGCCCATTAAAAAATGTCCAGACCTAAAAGCACTGAAATATAAGAGAAATGACTTTTATTTTATCTCCACTCTAAACATCAACACAAGTTGGACTTTTGAAGGCACATTATTAAAATCAGTGGCCTAAGCTCACTTAAGTTGGCCTCTATTAGCCCTATTACCAAAGACCATGAAATGGTTTTCTGCATGCTTGAACTTAATGATCTTATGGTTATTGCTGTAAATTATTTATATCAAAATGCTGATTCATAAAACTTGTTTACAGCAAAATTTTCTTTAAATTAAAGAGCTCTATGCTTTTTGTTTTTGTGTATTTTGCTTTCCCCCAGATCTTGCAAGTTGTAGAGGTTTAAAAGGGGAAATATTACCTTCTGTATTTTAAATCTACTGTAAGGCTATGGTAGACCTACGCCAAAAAAGAAAAGACTTGCCTCTGTTTCTCTTATCAAATGGATATTTGAAAATACTACCACCACCCCCCACCACGCCTGAAATCTGAAAATAAGTGGAGTTGGATTTATGCCCTTCTGTTAGCAGGCTGGCAGTGGCGCCTACATTTATAAAGTTGAGTATATTATACTAAGGATATTTTTATTCACTTAAATTTTACATCAGTTAATTGATTTAGAAAAATATTATTCCAAATTTTTTAACAGAGAAAATGTAATGGTTAAAGATTAAGAAATACCTTGAGAAGGGAAAAAAAAATAGTTGTTACTTAAAATAGATTCAGAATGACTCCATGCCAGAATTACATCAACACTGCATTGTAGAAGGTTGCCTGCCAGCCATTACAATGGACAGTGATGGATTCAATTTTAATTTCTGCAGTTTATGCCGTGTCACACATGTGGCTGTGTCAGCCTCCACTGACCTTTTGGATCTGACAGTGAGTCTATACAAGCACTGAAGCAAGTGGAAACTTAACAAGAAAAAGAGAAGTCATGGATCAATACTGTCATAATATCTTGGTCATTCAAAAACACAGATTCAATAAATGAATACATATAGAAATGATTTCTAACTATTTGTAGGGGAATGAAATAATATAACAATTACACAGTATTTCCATTGGCAAGGCCATCAAAAGCTGATTCCTCAAGCATTTCTGCTATCCATAAATTCTCATGGTTGATACTTTTCTTTGCCCTGCAATCTGTATTTTATTAAAAGCTTTGTTTGGGGAGTTCTTTGCTGCTGGCTGAAAGACCTCATGAATTCCCTGGAGCATTGTAATAGCACATTAATGCAATATTACATTAATCAATGGCACCACAGACATATACTGTTTTAAAAAGAAAACAACTGCAAAATCCGCATCTGTGTTGTATGGGCAAGTGTGATTTCGACTTGGCAAAATGTCACATTCCAAATTCAGCTATACTGAAACAAATCCAATTAGTGTACTTTACATCAACAACAGAAAACACTGATTGAGCAAAGGTAATATATTTATGCATCCATCATTTATCACCAGAATATATAACGTGAAAAGAATGAGACATGAGGCCAAAAAGAAACATTCCTTTAAAATGAATTAGAAGCTTCTAAAGATACTTATCAAAAGGATTCATATGGGAAAAACTGCATAAATCAACCCAATCAAACAGCTCTGTGGATACAACAGGAGCCAAGCCATGGCCACGCAGCTTTGAATATCTGCCAGAGTGTCACCCTCATGTGGCTCTGTTTTTCATCCAGAAGTGGATTGGATGAGATTATCTGGATAATTTGTAGAAAGCAGATTTCATGTTTTGCTACTCTAGCCTTGGTTCATGGAGTGCTCTATCCCTTAAAAGCACAGACTGGGCATAAGGCACACATTATGGACATATTTTCCAGGAAAGACAATTTACCTGCCCCACTGCCCTGGACTACACCAGAGTTTCATGTGCTACATGTGTTTGGTACAAAAAAGCATAGAACAACTCAGCCAAAAATCCTGCAGACAGTGTCTTCAGACAGAAGTCTGTGGCAGACGTGTCTGGTAAAGCCAGTGACAATATATTATCAGAATGAGGAAACAACCCAGAGGTAAAAGACACGGATGGAGAGGTAGCATAATTTTTATTATGTGAAACTCCTCTTCTACTAGATAGCCTTGGATTACTTAACCGTAGAAATGACTCCTTTCCCTTTCCCTCATTTTCATCTCAAAATTTGTTTCCACCTTCTGGAACCCCTTTTCTTTGTCCTTATCTCTGAGGTAGACATGTCTCTCCATCATTCTAAAGATAATCACTCTACCTTTGCTCTCAATTTGGACTCTGCACATCGTTCAGGACCTCGTTCTATTGTCTGTATGGGAGACTAAAGATGGCTATACATTCTTTGCTACTACTTCCACTGAGCGGTGCATCTAGTTCTTCCCCTTGAATCTGAACTGGCCTTAGGGACTTAACTGACAACAAACAAAAAGCAGCAGAAGTGATGCTCTGGGCATCTGAGGCTAGGGCTTATGAAGCTTGGCAGTTTCATCTGGACCTCCTGGAATACTGCTCTGGGAACTATAAGCTGGCAATAAAAAGTCAGACTACCCTAAGAGGCTGGTGAGGTCACATGTAGGTGCTCTGGTCAACAGTTCCAGCTGAGCACAGCCTTCCAGCCATTCCAACCAAGGACACAAGACAATTTCAGCCAAAGACCACGGACGGAGTCACCTCTGTCATCAACATGTGGAAAAGAAGAATCACCCTGCTGAGCATTGCCTCAGTTCCAGACCAACACAATCCTAAGATATAACAAAATGATTATTGTTTAAAGCCACTAAGTTTTGAGGAACTATGTTATACAACAGTGGATACTAGAACCAGAGTCCTCTCTAACCTTTAGTTTTCCATTTTTTAACTAATTCCCCTCCTTTTTCTATCTACAAATCTGTTCAATTCTTCCCAGTGTTAAAATCTTCCCTCCGTCCCACCATACTATACAATAACACTCTGCTTCCCTCAGTGGTAGCCATCTCTAAAAGACTACTTTATACCCACTGTTTTTATTTTCTCACTTCCCACTCTGTAAACACAAGGCAATTTGGTTTTCACAACCTCCATTCTAAAGCGGCAGAATTTCAAAATCGGAAGAAACGTAAAAGACTGCATCATCCAGCCATGTCTTCGGTTGAATTCTTCTACATAAGGTCCCTTATTCGTTGTAGGTGTCTCAACCATGATATAGCATCTCAGGGGACATGGCTTTTGGTTCCAAACAAAGATGTTCATTTTATCTTTGGATATCTGAGACTGTGAGAAACTCTCTCTAATTCTACACAGAATTCTGTCTCTTTAAAGCTTCCATCCATTGGTCCTAATTTTCTTGCTCCTAAGTACACAGAAAAAGCCTAAACTCCCCAGTTTAGAGGCCAGAGTGTAGGTAAGACATGAATTAGACACTGGTAGTAGAGATGGAGAGATGAGAATATAAATATATCTTGTACTTCTTCCAGTCTAAAACATTTTACTCATACTGATATTTGTATGCATCTTGAAATTAAGGTGGAAAGTCAAAAGGTGAATTTTGAAATTACCCTTTAGCTTTCTCTAATGTAATTTAACTTAAGGTCTTGAGCCACCATTCCATTTGGCTGCGGGAAACATGGAGATAGTAAGATAGTAGAGTATAGAACAGTACAATACAGTGTGGAGCTTTAGAGAATGGACTGTGAAGTCAGACTGCCTGGACTCGAATCCTGGCCTCAGCACTGTCTAGCTATGTGACCTTGAGTAACTTAGCTGCTAAACTACAGCTATTTCCAAAAGACTAAATCTTGTTCAGTTATTTCACAGTCAAATTCAGAATTTAAACATGGTAAAATTAGAGTTCTATCTTTCTTTATTTTTTCCTGGGATAGTAACTAAATTCTAAGAAAGCTCATATGTATCATGGCATCATAGGGGAGATACCTGGTTTATTATCTGCTCATCTTTGATGGAGACTTCTACCTACACTGCTTTTGCTGCTGACATTGTTTCTGTTTCCACAGCCTCCAGCACAGAGAATCCACATCAAACTTACTGATGATGTTCCCTCATCAGGTCACCAAGGCCCTTCTGATTCTCTCAGGGCAGTCCCTGGGGACATGAATCTTAAAATGTTTTCCATGTTGCTGGGACACCTCTACTAGTGATTGCTGCCTTCCACTCCTCTGTGATGCTGTTTGCTTCCTCTCCTGGGAAGTGATGGTTTAGAAATCAAACCCAGGTTCCTTGTATGCTGGCATTTCTCAAAACACTTCTGGGGTTTCAATGATCTCCCATTTCAGGGGCACCAAGGAATGCAGAACCTTCTCAGGGTCCCTCAGCATCTAAACTGCAGATGCTCCTCTTACCAGCAGCTAAAGCATAATCTCTTTTGGGACAAGAAGCTTCTCTGACATCCTTAATTCTCCCCAAACTCTACTGTTGATGTGAGAATTGTCAGGCTTTGGTTCTTGATATGCAAAGGAAACATTAAAGAAAATTTTTTAAGTTTATCTTGAACAAATTCTGTCTTATAATTCAAACCAAACCAGACCAAAAACCACCCCTGGCTCCTGGCTATCTTTTATGAGTTGCATGACCCAATTTTAGAAGTCGATAGCCAAGAATGTGCCTGTTTTTTGTGATTAGCTTGTCCCTGAGGATTTTAGCTTCAGGGACATGAAGTAAAAAGGAATTACCAAGAAGGAAAAAAACATTTATTAGAATTTTAAAAGACAGGTCCACTATAACTACACATGATTTGGTGGTGCTTACTTTATTTCCTGAAAACCGTTAAGTTAAATTGATGGTACCTCTTACATCGGTGGCACAGTAGGAATGAGAGGAAGAAGAAATCCAGAAATCTTTCTCTGCAATGTGGTATAAGAGAGTTGTTAAGAAGTAGATCTGAATAGCCTGGATTTAAACTGTGGGTCTGCATTAACTGGGCATCTTTGTGCCATTTACTAACTTTCTTTTCTTTTTTTCTGAGATGGAGTTTCGCTCCTGTTCCCCAGGCTGGAGCACAATGATGTGATCTCAGCTCACTGCAGTCTCTGCTTCCAGGGTTTAAGCAATTCTCCTGCTTCAGCCTCCAGAATAGCTGGGTTTACAGGCATGTGCCACCACGCCCAGCTAATTTTGTATTTTTAGTAGAGATGGGGTTTGCCATGTTGGTCAGCCTGGTCTTGAACTCCTGACCTCAGGTGATCTGCCTGCCTTAACCGCCTAAAGTGCTGCGATTATAGGTGTGAGCCATCGTGCCCAGCTGCCATTTACTAACTTTCTAAGCCTCAGTTCCCTCATCTATTATTTAGGGTAGTGTCTGGCACAAAGCAAATACTAAAGCAGAGTTCATTGTTCTAATGTGTTTGATGTGGAGGAAGGTACAGAAAAGAGGTAAGGATGACTCTATTAATTACAGATTTACAACTTACTTGCTAGTTCCTGAGATGGAGCTAGAAGCAGGTTATCTTTCCACCAAATCATTGTGCCTTTCCAGAGAATGTAGATTCATAAGGAATGAATAAAATGCAAGGCTACTTTAATTTCATTCTCTCAAGACCTAGTGGGATAAGAAGGAAAGGAACTCCAGTTCCTTGCCAAAGAGGAGAATTAAGGGTTGCAATTTTTTCACCACTCTGGGCATAGTAAAGGGTATGGAGATGTCCACACCTATGGATTTCCAATCTGGTTGATAGAAGAGCAACATTTGCATCTCCCAGATGATTTGTGGGGTCCCTTCTACTTGTGGAGCCCATTGAGGATAGTCCTGTATATAACCAAGTGTGGTCAGACTCAAGAGCTTGGCTTCTCAGTATAAGTAGCCCACAACATCCTTTAAAAATATATAGTGCAAAGCCAACCACAGATTTAAATTTAAAGCTAGCACTGGTATCTAAATCAAACAGCTATGTAGCAATGATTTACATCAGAAAGCTGTATCTTTTTAATTTTTTAATTTTTTTTTTTTTTTTTTTTAGAGACAGGGTCTTACTCTGTCACCTAGGCTGGAGTGCAGTGGTGTGATCATAGCTCACTGCAGCCTCGAACTCCAGGGCTCAAGCAATCCTCCCACCTCAGCCTCCCAAGTAGCTGGGACTACAGGCACAAGTCACTATACTCAGTTTTGGAACTTTTCTTTTAAAGGCCTACACACTTCAGCTACTTTGGGAACAGTCCGGGGATCAAAGAATATTTCATAATAAAGTGGTATCTGCTTGGGCTTCCTGATAGAATCGTCCCATGGACTCTGCAAACTAAACAACTTACTGCCTTGAGCTACAAGGTAGGTGGTGGTGGCTGAATATTTACTGAGATGGGGAACAGGTTTGGGAGGGATGTGAGAGTCCAAATTTCAGTATGGATGTGTTACATATGAAATGTCATGAGAAATCTATGTGAGATATTCAGTAGGTTTAGAACTCAAATGAGATATAAATGTGGGCATTTTGTTGACTTTTGTTGGGTGAAACTGTGGAGTAGGAAGAAATTCCTCCAGGAGAGATTGTAGAAAGAGAGGGAGAGTCCAGCAATGGTCCCGAGGCAACACAATATGTAAATGTCCAGGAGAGGAGTAGCCTACAAAAAAAATGGAAAAACAAAACCAGAGGCCAGGAAGAGAGAGTTCCAGGGAAGTGAGACTTGGCTGAGAGGCCAAGCATTGCTCAGAGAGTCAAGAGAACTGAGAAGTAAAAAGTTTTCATGGAATTGGTCAACGTGGCAGTTACTGATAACTAACAGTTTCAGTGGATTGGTAAAGAATTCTCATTCAGAGTCGGTTGAAAGATGAATGGAAGTCAAGCGGTGGAAACATTCTGGGTTGACAACTTGGAGAAGCTTAGGGTGAAGGAGAAAGGAGAAATAAAGTAGAGACATGGGGGCACTGTGTGGATAACGAAGGGCTGAGAATTCAGTAGAGGGGTTGGGCAAGGAATACAGCTCTTGTTACTCCAGTGACTCATAGTATCTTCAAGGGAACTGAAATCATTATGTCATTTTCACAATGATATTGTCTAATATCCATCCTCTACTTCAGTAAAACTGGCTTAAAAATATTTTCTCTATTCTCTTCTGTAGTAAACTCATCCTCTACCTACAGCTTCAATTCTCAACTTAGATGGCTGACTATCCACACTAACGTTTCTCTGTGCTCCAATACTGTATTTTGAGATGAACATTTCATCTTGAGATGCACCAGTGTCTCAAAACTACACATCCTTATAAAAAGCATCAATTATCTCACTCAGATCCTCTTTACTTCCTGATTTACTCTAATGAGACATCCAGATACCCATGCTCAAAACCATATCACTCTTTCCTGTCACCAGAAAACTACCACATGTTCTTTGGCTTGAAGCCTTTCTCCTGGTGGTCCCACTCTCCCCACCACTTCCATCTGTCAAAAGCCTACCCTTCCTTTAAAGCTTATAATATCTAATCCAGGAAACTCTTCCTGATCCTTCTAATTTGATATGATCTCCTAACATTTAAGGCTTCTTGTATACTTCTCTTAAATTAAATTTATCTGAGGAATTGTCTTATTTGCCTGTGTCGACTTTAAACTTGCTGAGAGGGGCCTTATCTTACTTGCTTTTTTGCATCCTTTTTATCACTGGATGAAGCAGCTACTTGCCAAAATCTTGCTTAGTTCACTCAAAAACAAATTGTTAATGCATTCTTTAGATGCAAATAAGTTTTCTGGGTATATGCATGCAGAATAAATAAAACACTGCAAATTTAAGAAAGCACTTAACTGGAGTAGAGAAATGAGCTCATATGAACATCAGGGCACAGTCAAAAATTATTTTTGCTTCTTGGAGCAAGTATTTATTTAACTTTTTATTATGAAATATTTCAAATACACATAAAGTAGAAAGAATAGCAAAATAAACCCCTATGAACCCATCATCCAACTTCAACAACTAATATTTTTCCCAATTTAATTTCAACTATTCATCATCCCCCCTGCATCTTTTGCTGGAGTATTTTAAAGCAAATTTCAGACATCATATCATTTCACTTATGTATATCTCAGTAAATGTCTCTACCAGATGAGGTTTTGTTTTATAATTTAATCATATGTCAAACCTAATAAAATTAATTCTAATCATTTAATATGATTTAATATCTAGTTTTTGTTCAAATATTCTCAATTCATTGCAATCATTTTATTCAAAGAATACTGATTTAATAGTTATGGCTTATTTAAAGTGATTTAATGCAAGAAACGAACTGTTGATTCTTTTAGCATATGCACTGGAAGAGGTTAAGGAGAAAGAAGACCTTCAATTTCTGAATTACTTAGTTTCCATTTTTCATTTCCTTCCATTTTCTGCTACTACAGTTTTGGATCTTTCTTCTTTGTAAGTTTATCAGAGATTGGGAAAGGAAAGAAGGTACAGCAAAGGCTGCTATTTGTCCAACAACCTCTCTTGTACCCTTCGTCCACAAGAATAGACATACTGGCACTTACAGATGATGTTTCTTAGACTCACCTGCAGCTAGATGTCCGTGCAACCATGCAACATTTGGGAGCAAAAGTGATGTGTGCAATTTTTGGGTCATGACATTAACTGGAAAGAAATGTGCTCTTTCCTCCCATTCCTTCTTTCCTAATGGCTTACATGCAGACATGGTGTGGTATACCATCTGCTGCTATGCAGATGAGGAACAACCTCATCTTCTGCTATGCAGAGGATCCATGAGCAACCAGATGAAAGAGCCTGGGGCCCTAGATGACCTCATGAGAAGAACTGGCCTGCCAACCTCCAGACCATCGATTTTAAACTACTGTTATTTTGGTATCTGTTAAAACAGCTGTTCTGATATCTTAAGATAGAATGTAAAACTCAACAATGTCAGTTTTATAATTTTTCTAACAACTGAATGAGAGCTTCAATTCTCAACACCCCAGATAATCAAATGTTATCTGCATACGTTTCCAATTATTACTAGCTGTAAGATTCTGTCTTGGAGTGTGGTGATCAACAGATATTAACTGAACATACGCCACAAAAAGCAGCAAAGTAGAAAGGTTGGCTGGCTTTGGTTCCAGGCAGACTTTCGTTTGTATTTTCCCTTGCTACCTCCCAGCCGTGAAGAAGTTATTTAAATGATATGACACTTTAAAAATCTGTAAAACGGAATGATAATGCTCCAGAGAAGATCAATTACAGAGAGTAAATAGAGAACTGAACATAGTACTTGGTACATGGAAGTATCCAGAAAAGATTAATTTCCTTTCCTTTGGTTATCTGTGCATGTAAATCACAAGGGTCCGATAATTTTCAAAATATCCACTATTGCTGTAGCCATTCAAGTGTCCAGCACTCTTCCAAAATAGCAAAATTATCACTGGGCATTGATAAGAAAGTCCTGGGATATACAACGCCAACTTCTTTTTTAAAGGCTATGAAAGAAGTTATGGGAGATATTCATGGATGGAAAATACAGACTTTCTCCCAAGGATTATATGGCCCACTTAGAAGAAACGTTGACAAGCAATGCATCAGTTAAGGCAACACCGGCTGATGTAATACACAACCCTCACATCTCAGAGGGTGGTCTCCTTTCTGTAACAATAGATGTTCCTGACCTATAGTGAGGCTCTGTTCTACCCAATTACTCCAGGATCTAGGCTGGCAGACTTACCAACCAACCTGGAAAGAAGGGACTGGAGGATCTGTGGGAGGTGTTTATGGGCCAGATCTGCAAATGATTACATAACGTCCACTCACATTCCACTCTCCCATGATTTTCATGGCCAGACCCAGCTGCAGGGGATGCTGAAAAATGTCTTCTGGTTGAGTGCCCAAGAGTGACTTTAGCAAGGAAAAATAATTGCTGTAAAAAGTTTTAATGTAATAAAACATAAATTATTTTATTTAGAAAAAGAGTAGAGCCTTAGATTACTGACCCACAGAAAAAAAAATAAGCACTTTTGTATAGAAGAGACATTTGAACTTTCAAGGGATTCTCAAGAGTCATTAACTTCAAGTTGTCTTTTCCTAAACAATGATGTCCCAGTTGCTGGATCATCAGCATGCAGGTGACCGGGAAACCACAGGCACATTCATCACAGCCATTGTCAGGATCTCTGAGATACACAGAGAAACTTGCTAAGAGGCTGCAGACTATTATGTTTCACTATAATGATATTTCCAGAAATAAGAGGAATTACACATTAATAACGCAATGAAACTATGCAGGTAACCATGACAACTGCTGCAAATTCAATAATATTTTATGCTCCTGAAGAGTTTTTTTTTTCTTTTTTTTTTTCTTGCCAGTAAGATCAGAGAAATTATGAGAATGAACTGAGAAGCATTTATGTCTCATCTGCATGCTCAGACCTCCAAAGACGTCATGGGCATGCTTAGCACATTATAATACCAACGCACAGCAATCCCTGAAAATGCCCCTCTTCGTTCCTAGTTGCATATTTATCTTGAGAAGCAGTCAACGCCTGGAGCCCACAGTCCAATGCCTTTAAATGACAACTGGTCAGAGAACCATTTCTCCAAGTTGAGTCCAATTTCATCTGTTTTCTAAAGTACATTTCCCTCTTTGAATCCCCTCAAAAACAAATGGCTTATCTCTAATGGCACGCCCATGGAAATTTCTGAAGGCTCTTAAATATCTACATCAGATTTCAGAAAATTTTAAAGAAAGACATATAATCTAAGTCATGCAGCCAGTTTTCCAATTTATCAAATCGTGTGCATGTGTGTGCGTGTGTGTGTGTGTGTGTGTGTGTTGGTTTTGTTGCTTCTAATGTGCCGACAAATGAGAAAGCACAAATGGGAGATTATTTTAAAGACTCTCTCTCCTCCCCTCCAGAAATACACAAAACAAGTAACTACTTTTTCCCATTTTTTTGCAAGTTCTCTTATGATTTCTTTAATTTATAGATTAACATTCAGATCAACATAGAAAAGAATTATTCTGGATGACAGTACATTAAGCAGTAGAAAGAGCACCAAAGGCCATTATTATGAAGATGGGAAAAAGTTCCGAGCCTGCTAAATAAGGCCACAGGCCAGAAGCAGCACCTCTTTCACTGGGAGAAAATGGAAGGTCAGAAGGAGGCAAGGCCAGAGGGGAAAAATCATCTGCCCCTCAGACACCATTTCTCAATCTGTCCTTGCTTCGGGATCAAGTAAAAGATGAAGCCATCAATCATCTTTCGCCTAAAAAAAATGCCACACTGACAAGATGTTTAATTGCTTTTTGTTTCTCAGGCAAGGCTCCTTTTTTCTTCTGGTGGCTCTCCTTGTCATCACTTTGGCACTCAGGAGCACCTGTGCCAGACACTGTCCTTGTCTGGTCAGACCTCCATGTGCCCAGGATGCTGCCAGCCCTGCCTTCTTCTGGAAGTGCTCTCCTCAGCTGCCCACATTCCTTCTCCCTGAGATACTCTCCCTCCCTGGCGAGGGCTCCCTCCCAGCTTCCCTGCATCATGTCCTCCCCCACGCTCCCTCAGGTGGCCAGTCGGCAAGGTTCCCCTCTCAGCCTTCTTCTATTTCTTCCTAAATGCAGCCTGTGCTTGTCAACGTTTCCCCTCAGCCCTGGAGAGGAAAGCCTTCTAAAATGTTTATCTGACCCCATCTTCCCCCTGCTTAAAACTCTTCAACAACTCCCCAGAGCTATTAGGATAACACTGAGTCACCTTTCCTTTCTTTCCCATTTGTCCAGTGTGTCAACGAGTCACTGTACTCACACACAACTTTGCCTTGCTTCTTGTTTCCTAGAGGATAAAACGTAAACTAGTTTTTGGTATGTAGGAGTCTCCTGGATCTGAACCCCTGCTTATTTCTCTAACCACACCTCCAGCTATGCTGCACCTTTACCTCCACTTCCAGCTATATCTAAGCCTTCTGAGTTCCCTAGACTCTGCATGAAACGGAAATTCTCCCTAAATCACCATAGTCACCCTAAACTCCCACCTTCAGTCTTTACAGTGGTCCCAGAGCTCGTCACTTCTCCACCCTTCCAAGGGGCTTTAATTTCCCTCCTTTATTGGCTGTTCTTTCTCAAGAGGAACACAGTCAATATCCAGAACAATCCCACAAACAAGGGGTTAAATAAATATGTGTTGGGCTAATCTCTATGAATGGGTTGATCTCCTAATATGATTCCTGTAATTCTCTGGGTGAGACCCACTTTCTAGGGACTCCCTCGTAGTACTGCTCACATGGGGTTTCTCCCTCTTTCCAGTGAGACTAGACAGAAAGAACCTTGTTTCTTTGTGGTTCTGGTCTAGAGAGCTGCAGTTGTGCCCAGAGGGCCTTCGGTGTTGCAAGGACAGTGATGATAGGCAGCATGCTGGGGGCTACCTGCCATGATGGGAAGAGATCAAGCACACATTCAGGTTCTCCAGGGATCCTGGGGTTATGGCATCTTTGGGGACTCACAAAAACAAGAGCCAGACCAGAGGAACCACAGAGGAGACCTTAGGTTTTATTCACAAATAAACTACTCAACTTGAAATTATCCAAATAAATAGATGGATTAGAGAAATTTATAAGTCAGCTCAAGTTATGATCACCTGACAAGAGAATGTCTCATATCTTTAAATGAGAGTCTGCACAGGACTTTTCCCTGCCCATCAACAGAACTGGGGGATTCGGTTTGGCTCTGTGTCCCCATCCAAATCTCATCTGGAATTATCATCCCCATAATCTCATGGGAGGTGACGTGATCACAGGGGTGTATTCTCTCATGCTATTCTCATGATAGAGAGGGAGTTCTTATGAGATCAAATGGTTCTGTGAGTGTTTTGACAGTTCCTCCTTCACACGCTTGCTCTTTCTCGCCTGCCACCACATAAGACATGCCTGCTTTCCTTTCTGCCATGATTGTAAGTTTCCTGAGGTCTCCTGAGTCACACAGAACTGTGATTCAATTAAACCTCTTTCCTTTATAAATTATCCAGTCTCCAGTAGTATTTTTATGGCAGTGTGAGACTGAACAGGGGATAGGCAGGAGAATCATTCCTTCATAAATCATTTGTGACTTTCTCTAGCCTCTCCTGCATTTTACTGATCATACTTAAAGCAATTTATATTTCTCACATATACTGAAATATATATCCTTTTTCTTCCTCTATTTTTTTCCTATCTTTTGCTGAATCATCAGGAAAAAATTTATTTCCTCACTTTCCTCCTAAACCTCTTAAATTCTCTAACCCTCAGTATTTCCTTTCATGAAATGGGATGATAATCAGGTTGTGAGGATTAAATAAACACTATCTATAAAGTGCTTAGCACAGAAAGAAGAAAGAACGTGATGCACGTTAGCTGTGATCATTGTCCTTCGCATTCCATTTATAAAGAAAATGCAAGAGACAAATCTCTATTAAGAAAAAGGAAAGCAGTACGTTTCGTGATGAAGTTCACGTATAAAGCCAGAGCTATCGACTTCTTGGTCCTCCTTAAAATAAGCAGAACTGTCCTTCAGAATTACTAGGATCATTTAACAACCAATAGTTACTGTCCACTTCTAAGTACAAGGCCCTGTTCTAGGTCATGTGGAGGATATAAAAAGAGAGCTTTGTGGAATTCACACCCCGGATGTCTATTTCTTTTCTATATATTCTCACTACTCCTCAAAAGGTCAAGGCAGCTTGCAATGAAAGGCTCAGGATGGTGAAAATCAAGACAAAATGAAGAATCAGACAAAAAGCATATGGTAGGAATGAAAGACAGAAAACTGTAGTGGAAGCCACAGATAGGCTGGTTATGGCTTGAGGGCACTAACCGTGTCAGAGAAGTGGAAAGAGCTCTTATTAACAGAAAGGAACACATCAGCATCAGGAGAGGCAACATGACTTCAATTACTAAATTTTAGAAAGAGATTATTGCATGGATACTTACATATTGAATAAAACAATAGAAAATATCTTGAGAGTGGTTTTGCAGAGCAGGCAGTTTAGACTGACAAGAAGTGCCTGCAGTTGGATACACTTGGTTTGAACCCAGGCTCTTGGTTGAACCCTCATGGACAGATTCCTTAATTCCTTTTAGTCTCAGATCCTCACCTGTGGAAAGGTGGTGATGATCCCTCCCCCTCAGGGTTACTCACAGAACAAATGTGACAGCATATGGAAGCGGCTGGCCCCTAGCAGTTACTTAAAGATTTATGCACCCCACTCTCCAGAATCACCCTAAATGTGTCATCCTTATGCCTTGTAAATTTGTACGTACTTGAATGTTCATATAATAACCTTTTATAAAAATGGATGAATCATAGGTCATCAACTTGTGCAGTTATTTGAACATTTGTCTCCATCCCTAGACTATAAACTCACAAGGACAGGGGTTCTTTCTGTTTTGCCTGCTAGCATAAATAGTGAGGAGCACCTTGCACATAATATGTGCTCCACTGATACTGGTTATAGAAAGAAAGAAGGATCTTTTTTTCCCTAAGACGGAGTCTCACTCTGTCGCCCAGGCTGGAGTGCAGTAGTATGATCTCAGCTCATTGCAACCTCCACCTCCTGAGTTCAAGCAATTCCCCTGTGTCAGCCTCCTGAGTAACTGGGACTACAGGCATGTGCCACCACACTGAGCTAATTTTTGTATTTTTAGTAGAGATGGGATTTCACCATGTTGGCCAGGCTGGTCTTGAGCTTCTGACCTCAAGAGATCTGCCTGCCTTGGCCTCCCAAAGTGCTGGAATTGCAGGCGTGAGCCACCACACCTGGCCTAGAAAGAAAAGAAGACATTTCTGTTGAGGACTTATTCATACAGTCTAAGGATGTTACTTTTTAGGGACCAGCTTTAAGCACATGCATGGCTGCAGAGGCCCTCCTGAGAGAATGGCTGCTGCTTCTTTGAAGGATACTCTCAAATATCAACCTTAGATGTCTTGAACATCCTCAGACTCCTAAATTAAATCTGCTTTCCCTCCAGCACCAGCACTGAAGTTAAAAGTTTAAAGCAATTAAACCATTGATTTTATCACTTTTATGTTTTTTACATCTACAAGTTTTCAACTGTATAATCTACTATTTATCATTGTAAATGCAAAATTCAGTTTCAAAACTGAATGATGAGAGTTTAGAAACCAGTCTCAAAAATGAATTACCACTTACATAACAAAACTTTCATGGGAAACTGTGTTTCCAGTTCCAAATAACTGGCTCATGAATGAACTTTTGAAACCCAAATTCATTTGCACCTCAGGGTTGTCTAAAACATGCAAATGAGACACCAGGTAAGTTTTACCTTTATAAATGTCACTAAGATTTTTAAAAAATGTAATCTGAAGTAAAACGTTTTGTGCCCTTCCTTCCTCTCCCTTTCCCTTTCTTTTCCTTCTTCCTCCTTTCCTCCTAGACTCCCACC
Source organism: Aotus nancymaae (assembly GCF_030222135.1). NCBI lineage: Eukaryota > Metazoa > Chordata > Mammalia > Primates > Aotidae > Aotus > Aotus nancymaae. The sequence goes on from NW_026988454.1 coordinate 24,570,575, forward strand.
CTTCCTTCCTTTCCATACCTTCCCATGTTCCCCAAACACAGTTTTGGAAAATCCTTTATATTCCAAGCTGCTTTGGCAGAAGAAGCTCCAAAAAAGTGTTAAGACTATGACTCACCTCATTGTAATTCTGCTTATAGGATTTATGGAAAAGTAATGAGATCCAAGAAAATAAAATAAAACTTTAAAAACCCCACTGACAAGTAAGTTTTTTTTTCTGTAGGAAATTGAGTTATATAAAAGATTTATATTTTGTTTCATATAACCCAGAAAAAACTCATGTCCCCTGTTAACTGCCATCTCTAGTTACAGATCATTTAACTCCATATTTTCAAGGATTAATGCTAATTGACACTTGTATTATTCCTTTAATCTTACATTAAATGTTAAAATTTATCAAATTTTCTCAGAATCTTGATAAAGTACCAGTATTTTATTACAGTAGAAACTGAGGCAGAGATACAACCTCGCAACCAACCCCTTAAAGTGCGCGTGATTATGCACATTAACTCAGGTTTGTCTCTATTCAGTTGAGATCTAGATATCACCAGGACAGCTTCCCTACCTTTGTGATCTGCCAATAACTCCTTTTTTTGAACCCCAGGGATGCCTGTGGGACCAACAAATTTAGAGATCTTCAAACCTGGCTCAGAACCATGTAAAGAAGCATTAAAAAAAAAATAGATGGTGTCTTGGTCTTATCCCAGGCTGAATCCATCAGAACCTCTGAGTATGAGACCTGGGCCATCCAGGGTTGACCAACATTAATGCAGCTTCAATCCATGAAAAGAAGAAAGCATCATCAAGATCTCTAGAAATGGAATTAGCTTTTAAAGGAAAAGAATTTTCAATGGGGATCATATCTCTTTCAAAACATATGTGCTAATATAAATATAAATGATGTTAATATAGAAAATGTTGGAGAGTTTGCAATGATAAGATAGGAGAGCAAAGAGGACAACGTCCCATCATGTTAGAATACAGGTTGAGAAGGTCCTTACCTGGACTTTTTTGGAAAGAAGGCCCCTATTCAACTGGAGGAGCTGTGCCAGGATGCAGAAAGAAGTTTTTGTTACCTTATAGTTTATCCACATACACAAAAATAATCTCATATGATTTTTTTTTTAAAAAAACAGGACAATGAAATTCTGAATATCACTTAAAGGTGAAGATACTGTTTGATCAGACTGAATAATGATAAGCTCCCTACTTCTCTCATCTCTAAAATGTTTACACCAAAAGATAAATGGAAAATGCTTCCAGGAGAAGAAAGGCAGTGCTGAGCACTGAGGTCAGCGGGAGAGCAAGGACAAGAGGAGTGTCAGGCATCAAAAGCTCCCTGGGCCTGGGCCTTGTCTTTTTATTCTGTCTCTCGACTCCTTCGATCTGTGATCTATGATATTAAACATCAGAAGTCATGGTGTTCCTTATGGTTGATGTCCTTTGTTGTACTTTCCTTTCTTTTTCTCATCCTGCTGTGGGCTGAATGTTTCTGTCTCCTAGGAATTCATATGTTGAAACCCTAACCTCTAAGGTTATGGCATAAGGATGTGGCCCTTTGGGAAGTGATTAGGTCACTGGGGTGGAGGCTCAATGAATGGGATTGGTGGGCTTTTTAAAGAGGCTCCAGAAAGATCCCTTGCTCCTTCTGCCGTGTGAGGACAGAGCAAGAAGTTGGAAGTCTATAATCTGGAAGAGGATCCTTACCAGAACCCAGCCATGCTGGCACTCTGCTCTTAGACTTCCCAGCCTCTAGAATTGTGATAAATAAATTTATGTTGTTTATAAGCCACCCAATGTATGCTATTTTGTTATAGCAGCCTGAATGGACTAAGATACATCCCTTCTTTATTTATGAAGTTGAGAAGTGTTTCAGGAAATACTTTTAAAATGACTCATATTAATATAAAGAGGGCTCTAAATTGGGGATGAGGGTTTTGCAGGAAACTGGGCTCTTCAGCTGGAAAGATTTAGGTACAGAAAAAAGTATGATACTGCAATTTAAAGCAAATCACCGTTAAGACACATCAATAAAAATGCTAAGGTAAAACAACAAAATATTTCTGAGTTTCTTATGCCAGAACTTTCCATGCAAACTTACCAAATACAGGCATTGGGGACCAAATACAGGCATTGGGGAAAAATTCACAAGCAAATAATTTAGCATATGACACTTTGCAAAACCTAATGAAAAATCATCAAGCTTGATTTCAGTATATAATAAATTACTGCATTAAAAACTATTTTGCAAATTCATTACTGTTTTTAAAATAAGTTGCTATATAAATTGTGAGCAGGGGCTGGGTGTAGCAGCTCATGCATGTAATCCCAGGACTTAGGGAAGGCTGAGGCAGGAGGATCTCTTGAGTCCAGGAGCTCAAGACCAGCCTGGGAAACATAGTAAGGCCACTGTCTCTACAAAAAATAATTTTTTAAAAAAGTAGCCAGGTGTGGTAGTCTACACCTGTGGTCCTAGCTACTCAGGAGGCTGAGGCAGGAGGATCACTTGAGCCCAGGAGTTTGAGGGTACAGTGAGCCATGACAGTGCTACTGTGTACTCCAGCCTGGGTGACACAGTGAGATTCTAAAAAATAAAAAAATTAAAAATGTGAACAGTTGTACAAATGATTATAAGCTATAACTTTGACTTTTTTTTTTTTTTTGAGATGGAATCTTGCTCTGTCATCCAGGCTCGAGTGAAATGGCATGATCTCAGCTCACTGCAACCTCTGCCTCCTGGGTTCAAGTGATTCTCCCGCCTCAGCCTCCTGAGTAGCTGAGATTACAGGCGCATGCCACCATGCCCAGCTCATTTTTGTATTTTTAGTAGAGACAAGGTTTCACCATGTTAGTCAGGATGGTCTTGATCTCCTGACCACGTGATCCACCCATCTTGGCCTCCCAAAGTGCTGGGATTACAGGTGTGAGCCACTGTGCCTGGCCCTCCTATTTATTATTTTTTAAAAGAAGTGTAGACTCAGATTATATAAAAATCTGAGAGTTGGTGTAAGAGAATATATGACTTGTACCTCAACAATCTTCTGCTGTCCCACCTTGACTGCCTCAAACTTGGACTGTGTCAGCCTTGCTAGCATTATAGAAGGGAGGCCACAAGAAGGGAAGCTGAAGGAGGCCTTCCAGTGCCACACTAACTCTGACTTCCAAAAAAGGTTAAAGCTCAGCTTCATGATACCCAGAGCTTGAAATGTCAGCCAACTTCACCAGCATGAGACGTGCAATCAGGCGACATTATGCAGCAATATAAATACACCGCTCAGTAAAATGGAAAACCGTATAGCAACAACTGGTGTCAATATCAATTAACACGTTTAACCAGTCACAACAGTTCACTCTATGAGTGTGCATACTGAGAAAAGAAATGCCCCCTCCTAGAATCTAAATCATATCGACAGGCAGCTTATAAGTAAAGAGAGATACCTTTTCCTCTCGTCTTTTCTCTATCCACTAACTTCACCCTCATTTGTGGCTTATCCTTCATTTTAAACTCCCATCTCTCCATTTATAATTGTACTCTTTGAGCATCAACCTTTCCTTCAGCAAATGTTTTTAAAAAGTCACCTAAAAGAAACAACAGTGGTATGCCAATATTCTCCATTACCTAATTTTTCCAACCTGTTACAAAATGCGACTAATAAAATCAAGAGTATCATTCCTTATGGAAGTTAAAAATTCATGTTCATCCAACACCAAATTAAGGGGCAATTTTTGACAATGCTGCAGATGCCCTTCTGTACATCACTTCTGAAATAGCACTTCTTGAAGGCCTATATTTCATTAACTTGGCAAAACTTCATTTCAAGGTCATTTCCAAATGCCCTTCTTGTGCAGAGCAGCATGCATGGCACCAGGTCAATCCTTTAGTCATTGCTGGAGCAAGCTTTCTGTGGAGAGGCAGCCTGCTTCAAAGTCAGATGGGCGTTTGAAAAGCATGCCAAGAAAACTTTAAGCTTTGAAATGCTGCAGAAAGAAAGGTCGCAACATCTTTTAATTGCCTTCTCTCCCTGTAGAAGGTTGCTTTTCATATTTTTATGCAAATATTACAGACCTACCCAGTGTGAAAAACAGGTTAAAAAAATGTGGTAAGTGATTTTGTGCATATGTCTTCAATTGAGCAGCATGTCGAGTGCCAAACTTCAACCAAGCTGATCATACTGTAGTTCTGTGTAAAAGCCCAAAGTGGTGGAATCTAGTTGCTATAGCTGCAAATTAAACAAATAAATGAGACACCATGGAATGCAGCAAAATATCTGTGGTCTGATTAGTTCATATTTGCCATATGTGTGAATATTAGCAGTCAAATTCTGAGTTTAAGCAAAGTTCTTTCCAATAAGTATGATGAACGGGGAATGCTTAACAATAAATAAGGAAGATTTGAACTCTTTGTCCAAGGATAAGTAACTTACATTTTATAACAGCTTTTAAGGAATTTCATTAATTTTTTGTTAGGAGTACAAATTCAGTGTTGCTAAAAATACAAGATTCTACGGGGCAGTTTTCCTTGAAACTTTAGGTTGAGATTGACACTAACTTGTTACTTATTATATGATAATAAGTTAAAATTGTTAGCTCTAGGGATGCTTTAATTTTGTTTAAATTAACTTCGTTTAATTTTGTTTTATTTATTGGGCCTACTGTGTGGCAGGCACTGTGCTCTGTACTTCCAAGGGTAAGCTCCCGAATCCCACAACAAGCTCTAAGAACTCAGTAGAGGAATTTAAGGAGACCATTTGAACAGAGAACTCCATTCTGACTAACCTCTTAAATTATTTACACCAAACTGTGTTCACAGAATACTAAAACTGGAGAAAACTCGAGAGGTTATCCAGTTCAGGCCCCTTGCAAATGTCTGCATTCATTAGAAGTTTAGCCTATGGAAATGAAGTGGATCTTTTTGAGTTAAACTGGTATGAGAAAAAGAACAGAGCAAAAAAGACATTTTGGAACATGCGTAGTGATGGCAGAGAGCAGGTATCAGAAGGAATATTTACTAACAACAGTCTGTTTATCCCAGCACATGAAGATAGCAGCCATATCAGCAGCAGCACCTGGAAATACAGGTTAATCATCTATATTACCAGATCCAATGATTTAATGTACGTGATAAGGATGAAAGGGATTGCATAAAAGGGAAACGTTTCCACCAATCTGGGCTAATTATTACACCCAGGTTTACACATATCTGAATTAGATCATTAGCTGTAAGCTCAGTTCCTGGATACAGATATAGAGATGGTAAGAACAATAAGAGAAAATAATCCTTGCTTGGATGAAAAGGAAAATAATAAAAAATGCCAGGAATGTTTATCAGTGACTTAATGAAGTATGTTTGGTGAAATATAATGATAATTTAAATTTAGCAGCATCTCTAACTAGATGTTTACAAGGTTCCACGGAGAGAGGCCCCATGGCACACAGGTACAGAGGGGGCAGCTAGTGAGTGGTCCACTCCCAGCTTGGCTGCTTACAGGCTGTGAGCACTTGGGCAAGTTATTAGACTGGACACTTGCAAGCCATCAGATATTGCTATGCTGTTCATTTGAAAGAAGAAAATGGATCCTGGAAATTATAAATCAATCAGCTTGACAAGGATGCTAAAAGCGTCTACAATGAATCGCTGAACAACTGGAATAGCTCACTGAAGAATGTAGAAAATTAAATGATCATAGATACTGGCTTCAGTTCACTTAGAGAAAATAATTTTATTTCCTTTTCAGAAAATGTTAGTAGACTTGGAGAATAAGGAAATGTGATAGAAGCTCATTCACTCAACCATTCATTCACGCATTTTTTCAAAGAACATTTCTGAGACCTACTATGTGCCAGGCACTAAGCCAGATAATGGAATATACAGAGGATGCTAAGACCACATGCCTGCCTCCAAAGGACATCCACTTCCAAAAAACGTAGAAACAAACTACAAATACAGCACAATGGATGCTATGGGAGAGGTACCTGCTGGGTAAAGAGGCTCATAAATAAGGGATAGGCAGTGGAGAAGCGATGCATGCATGAGCAAGTGATGTAATGGGAGAGGTGATGCATGAGTGAGCACACTCGGAGGATAAGCAGAGTTCTGAATGGGAGCTCTGCATCCGTTCAGCTCAGAGGGCAATGTGCAGGGGCTGTGGCAGTATGGCTGGTGTGCTGTGTTAGCCACAGGTTAAAGTGGGTGAAGGGGATGCTGAGGACCTCCAGGATAAGCTGCACCTTAAGAAGAGGCATAAATGGGCTCGGGGAAGTTAGCCAGGACCTCAGTATCCCTCAAGGATCAAGCAGTTTGGGGACAAATTCAGTAGCTCAGATTTAGAATCAAAGGGTCATGAAAAATAAATGAGATTACATATTTTGGTTTTTTTGAGATGAAGTCTCGTTCTATCTCCAGGCTGGAGTGCAGTGGTGCAATCTCGGCTCACTGCAACCTCTACCTCCCAGGTTCAAGCGATTCTCCTGCCTCAGCCTCCCGAGTATCTGGGACTACAGCATGTGCCACCATGCCCAGCTAATTTTTGTATTTTTAGTAGAGACAGAGTTTCACCATGTTGGCCAGGAATGGTCTCCATCTCTTGATCTCATGATCCGCCCACCTTAGCCTCCCAAAGTGCTGAGATTACAGGCATGAGCCACTGTGCCCAACCAAGATTGAATATTTTCTACTGGGGGTTGCCACACTCTTGTCCTGGCTTCTCTTCAGCTGACCATCTTTCTATAAGACCCGGATAAAGAAGCACAATGATAACATGAGGATGAGAACCCATCAACACATTCTTACTAGCTCCATGATCTGGAGAAAGGGAAACTTGGAAGCAATGTGGTAAAAAGCACTGGGGAACAAGAGGGCAGGGGCCAGAAGATGAGCGATGAAGCTGGTGCCTCAGTTCAGCTGAGAGATGACCAAATCTTGAACTAAAGCAGACATGGTGGACATGAGGAGGCTGAGGCCCACCTGGGAGCTATTTTGGAGGTGCAGCTGATAGGACCTGCCACCTAATGGCGGAGCATGTGATAAGAAGAGGAGCTTTTAGATGCATCTTGCCATTTTTGAGATGGCAACACAAGACAAGTAATAAGATTTAAAGAAGGAGTTAGCTTAAGCAGTCAGTGTGGTTTATCTCAAGGTCCTTGTATCAGATGCAGAATGTGGTACCCATGGGGTAGTTGGACCAGGAAGCACAGGCTTGGGAAGGATACATGTAGAGCAGAACCTGAAATCATGGGAGAGTGAAATCTTCATGGCAAGAGAACATGAGGGGAACACAGAGGACTGGTTTTAAATGGATGAAGGGACTGGAGAGATTTGGGATGCAGAAAAAAAGACTCAGTTTCTTCTGAGAGTCCTTATAGCTGAAAGCCACCTGTGACTGTGGTTGGCTATTGAAGCTCTGTCACTGGAGATGCTTAATCAGAGGCTGAAAGGTAATTAGCCAGGATACTGTCCAGGTGATTTAAGGCTCACATGGTAGATGAACCAGATGATCTTTAGAATCACAAGTCTAGGATTCTGTGGTTCTATGAGAGAAAATGCAGCCTCTTTCCGCTTTACTTTCTTTGGCAGCTACACTGATGTGTGCTGAGGTTGGAGCTTCAATTAAGAGGGACCTGGAAAGGACACAGGTATGGACTTCTGCCAAGAAACTGGGTCTGTGGCTAATGAATGATCTGTCTGTGGCAGTGAAGAAGGAAGCCAGTTCCTAGAACAGTACCTTCCTGCCTACCACCACCCCCTCCCCAAAACATAAAGACCTAAGGGCAAATGAACGAAAAGCATATGAATTAAGTTTACTTTGAAATATCTATGGATTTAAGGATTAGGGGAGAAAGCACTTGTGTAAACCACATTCTGGGTTTTGTTGACCCCAAACGATCTGAATACAACTTATAGACCTTTTGATGAACTAATGCTATTGCTGGGCCTAACTCATCACTTAAACAAAGCAAGAACAAGGGTAGAGTACAAGCCAAATGACAGCATTAGCTTTGAATTCGACCCTAGCATGGAAAATTAGTTCTCCAAAAGGATTTGTGATGGCATAAAATTGTCTTAAAAAGCCACTCTCTGATTATTCCCCTAGAGAGAAAATAACTAATACCCAAATAAAACAATTAATATGTAGAAGAACTTTTCAACAAATTTGAGCCAGGCTGACCTGTAGCTCTTCCGTGTTCTGGAATGTGTTCTTTGGACATCAGTCCAGGTCTTTTCAGGCAGTAAATGGCAATATAAAGTGCACAAAAAGACCGTTTCGGGGAACAGCAGGACATGTGCGCAGGATTTTGCTGCAATGCAGCTGAAATTGAAGAGTGAGGTTAAATACAAGTTAGAAAATAGGTAAATGCTTTGGGGTTGTATTCTCTGTCAACTATTATGAAGGGGAGGGGAGAAAGAATGAGAGAAAAAAGAACAAGAAAAAACATGGACATATATTGATAAGGATGATTCATCCATGCAACAAACAAGCATTGTGCTACGTATTTGGGGTAAATCAGCAACTGAAATAAAGACCGACCCCTGCCCTATGGAAATTCCATTCTAGCAGGGGAAGACAGACAATAAACCATAAATATAACATATAAGCAAAACCACATTACATATCAAGGAGGATTACTGCCATGGAAAGCGGGAGCAGAGTTAGGGAATTTCAGTGAGTGGGGAGTATAGGGTTAGCTGCAGTTCCTAATTGGCTGCTCGGGGTAGGCATTACTGAAAAGGTGAGGAGGAAGTAGAAGAGTGAACTAAACAAATCTCTGGGGACATAGTCCAAGAAGACAGGGGTACCTGGGGTGTTCAAGGAACCATAAGGAGGCCAGCTTGATCCATTAACATCTATTGATTCATCAAATGGTTACTAAGTGCCTACAATATACCAGGCACCACACCAGGCACTAAGGAGAAAAAGGGCCAGGTACAGTGACTCATCCCTGTAATCCCAGCACTTTGGAAGGCTAAGGCAGGAGGATTCCTTGAGGCCAGAAGTTTGAGATCAGCCTAGGCAACATAGTGAGAATCTGGCTCTAGAAAAAATTTAAAATATTAAAAATTAGCCATGCATGGTGAGGTGTGCCTGTAGTTCAAGCTACTCAGGAGGCTGTGGTAGAAGGATCCCTTGAGACTTAGAGTTTGAGGTTAAAGTGAACTATGACTGCAGCATTGCACTTCAACTTGGGCTAAGACTCTGTCTCTAAAAAGAAAGAAAAAAGAGAGAATGAGAGAAAGAGAGAAAAAATTAACCCCTAAACCTTAAGTAGCCATGGAGAAGGTAGGGTATAAAGAAGTGTGTGATTTGACTTTGCCATTCTGCCTTCTTTATTCTAGAACATTTTTTAACCCTCTTTCTCCTCTGGTCTTCCCCTTTCCCAACTCCTTATCCTGTCTTCCTTTTTTTTATGGCCACCTTGCATCTTTTCATTCATGACACTATTCTTTCTTTTCTCTATCTTTCCTCCTTCTCCATCCTTCTCCCCATCTCCCCTTTCTCCCTCCAGTTTTCCTTTTCTTTCTACCTTACAAAGTTGTTCACAATTTATTCAAACGTCAGCTTAAAAATACTACATTTTTTCCAGTTTATAATATTATGGTTAAAATAACAAATTAGAAATATCATTTGCAATAGCTAAAAGTAATTGCCTTGAAATGTATTACTGGTTTGAATAAACAGACTAACCAAATCTTCACATCAAAATTTAAATCTGCAAAATCTAACATGGGAGGACTGGACTTGTTAGAACTAATGATCACAAATGAAAATTCACAATGGAAGAAGCTGTCATTATCCATAAAATTTGATAAGAAAAAAGTTTACCTATGGGAATAGCATGAAGCAATTCTGAAAGCATCTGACTAACTGTTGATGGAACTCTCCTTCTTGTTCCTGGTTTTGGGGGGTCTTATTTGTTTTCTTTGGGAGGTCCATTTGAGAGTCCTAGAGAGAGGTTCCTAAGAAATTTCTGACCTCTGATCCAGTTTCTTACTTTCATTTTTGCAAATTTCCAGATATCTGAATTTTTTTAGCACACATGTGGAAAATTGGAAAAGGCCAGTTTTATTATTGAAATATTTATGATATTCTTCTCTCAACCAATAGCTTATCTTTATCAAATACCTAATATCAATGTGGCACAGACTCCATGAGTAATGAAATGCACAATCTGTGTATCCCAGAACTGGAAACTTACCATAAGTCATGCTATCTACCAAAAGAATAACATCAAATCTGAGTTTCCGCAAAACCAGTGATCATCCAAGTGGCATTTAATGCCTTCTCTTCTGGGAAAGACAGATGCACAAAATCTGTAGTAATTACCAAATGTCAAAATAATATTGAAGAGAATAAATTGTTGCCTAAATTAAGGCTCTCTTGAGGATCAGTTACATATAACAAGAACAACTGACAAATCAAGCATGAAGAGAGGCGGAGTTTATTATTCTTTTTTCTGCTCATAAATTACATGGGAAATGAACAACTCCTGTTGTGATTATAAGAATATCAAGATCTTGCTTTTTAAAGATCTTTGGTAATAATAATAACCTAACCTTCTTCAGTGCTTTGCATTCTGAAAGCACTTTATAAACACGAATTAGTTCTTCAGTGAGCCAAGGCACTATCTTATTAATGGTTTTTCCTGTTATAGCATCATGAAAGCTTGGCAATCTTTCTAGAGCTTAAATATTTATTTATTTATTGCTTTTAATGTATATTTGCTTCACTGACATTGCTTTAAAATCACAATGAGCAGAAGAGAAAGGTTCATGGTTCTATATTTGCAACAAGGAAGCAGGCCAGAATAATAGTGCTTCTCCTTGTCAAACTGAAAACAGTCCTTTGGGGACTATGCCGTTGGCTTGTGGAACTGTTTTCCTATTTGCCTTCTTCCATCTCAAATATGCCATTTCCAGCCTTTAAAACTGCATGCATTTTGTGTTTTTTCTCATCCTGCAGCCCCATAATATCTATCAGGGTGATTTGCAGATCACAGGTTTTCAGTACATGTTTGTTAGACTGAATTATTTCAAAGTCCAGCTCCATATGTTGCAGGCCATTCAGAACTCTGTCTCCTACAACTGCCCCTGGTCACCTGCACTACAGTTTGGAAATTCTGATTCATTTGCTGATATCGCCTGTGCTTTTCTTTCATCTGATCATCAGTGGACTGAGGATAGAAAGATGGTAGAAGGGGGCCGGGCGCGAGCTCATGCCTGTAATCCCAACATTTTGGAAGGCTGTGGTGGGTGGATCATGAGGTCAGGAGATCAAGACCACCCTGGCCAACATGGTGAAACCCCATCTGTACTAAAAAGTACAAAAATTAGCTGGGCATAGTGGTGTGCACCTGTAATCCCAGCTACTCGGGAGGCTGAGGCACAAGAATCGCTTGAACCCGGGAGGTGGAGGTTGCAGTGAGCTGAGATCAGGCCACTGCACTCAGCCTGGGCAACAGAGTGAGACTCCATCTCAAAAAAGAAAAAAAAAAGAAAGAAAGATGATAGAAGGATAGAAAATGTAAATATGAAATTCTTCCAAGTTTCAAAAGCACATACATAAACATTGTTTTAATCATCAACATTTATTGAATGCCTACTGTGTGCCATGTGCTGTTCAAGTTGCTAAGAATATAAAGTTAAATAGGCTACAAGGAGAGAAGAATGTTTGATTTTAGGTATTGAACTGGCTCCATTTAAATGTGCTATATTGCATATGTTTATTTTTTAATTGTAATACATTAAAACAATAATTCTCTCTTTCGATAGTTTCATAGATACTAGAGGTAACTTAGTATTTATACAAGACCGCATTACTCTTCTAAGTCACCCATTTACTCATTTCTTCTCCTCTTCAAATAAATTCTAGGATCAGTTGCTGAGAGAAAAAAAGGAGACAATAGAAAAGAAGGGATATGACACTCTCATTATGATCATGTCTCACTTCTAAAACTTTAGTGTAAATCAAAAATGAAACCCCTGCGGATTTCAGATCCTGTAAGCTTTCTTATGCCTGTTTTCTGACTAATTTTGTGCTGGGCATTTGAACACTGCAAATTCAAGGTTGAGTTGATGACATGTTCTGAAATAGTGTCATGATATACCTAACTACATCTCAGTTCTGCGGTCTGGGCTCTAGATTCCTAGAAACTATGTTGAAACTCTTCAAATAATGAATGTGATTCTGCACATGAGAAGAGTGTGCATTCTTTCTTGGAACTCTTTTTATTATAAAGATCTCAACAGGCAACGACTGTATACTGTAAATGTTTAAAACTTATTTTCCCAATCCCCCAACATCCCCCACCAACAGGTTATGAGCACTCCACCCAGGTGACCAGGTGCACCAGTATGATAATGCTGGTATTTGCCACAAGTTCCCCTATTAGCTCTCTCCTGACAGTGCCCTAGTGACTTTCAAACACACCAGTAAAATCCCCTCACACCTTTTGTTTGTGTACTCTACTCTAGCCCCCAATAAAGGGACTTCTCTATGGGTTTTCTCTCTCTCCCCTCCCCATCTACCTGGTTGAGCCCCCTCCCCAGAGCTCCTATACAGGCCCTATGTGGTGGGGATTGCCATGCCTCTTGTCTCTAAGTCCTGTGACTCTATATAACAGATCCTTTAATTTCTTATGTCTCTCTCAGTGTGATTTGTGTGGCCATAATGGAATGATCCTTACAAAATCCAACAAAGAGACCTACTCCCCCATTTATAGCACAGGCAGCCAGGCCTACAGTATCATAAACATTTGCAGAAATAGTGAAAAGTTACAGAAGACATCATCAAGATGGCTGACTAGAGGCACCCAGCATTCATCTCCTCCAGTCACATGTCAAACAGCAAGTCTAGGGGAGAACACTGGAATTCAGCAAAGAAGTGACAAAGCCCCTCTGGGGGATGGAGACTTGGGACGGCAGCATAGACAGGAAGAAAAGCACCTGGCTAGGATCAGCTCAGAGCCCAGAGAGACCTCAAGCACAGATGAAAGGTAAGCCTAAGATCCCCAGCAGTCCACATTTCCATGCTGGATGCCTGTAGCCCTAACAAGAGGAGAGCCCTCTGCCCTCACATATAGGGAGCTACCTGCAAACCATGTGACTGCATTGTTCCAGAGAGGAAATCAAGCTGGGACCCAAGCCCACAGGACACAGGCTGCCACAGCACATCATCATGTTGAGAGTAGAGCCACCACCAGTGTGCATCCTGGCCTGGGACCCAAAAACCTCTGAATCTCCACATCCTTGAGGTCCCTCCAATATCCCACTACATCACCCAGAGGGATGCAGAGTCATGATACCAGCTCTGCAGCTGAGACCCGAGCATCTGAGCACACATGGTATTCCATACCCCAGAAAACAGGCAGTCCAATACAGTGGGAAGGCTGCCCATGGGCAGAGGAAGCCAACGCATGCACTCCTCAGAATGCAGGAGTTGCCTGCCTGAAGGCTGCTGCTGCTGCCACCAGCAACCCCAACCTTTGCAGTAACAGAGCCGGCACCCCTCCCGTAGGACTGTGGATCCCCTGACCAGGCCCACCACTGATGGCAACCTGCTCCCTCCAGGAGAAAAGTGCTGCACACCCACACGTGCCCTCCGCAGGCAGAAGAACCAGCCTGGCCAAGATATGCCACCACTGGTGACCCCACCCCCTCCAGTAGCAAAGTGATTTTGTGCCCAAGCACATCCCTCAGGGACCCAAGACTAGCCATCCAGGGCTGCTGCCATCACCAGTGACCCTGCCCCCTCCAGTGATGAAGCCACCCAGGCCTGCTCTTGTCAGATAACCTGCCCACTGCAGCGGAAGAGCTGCCATACACCCATGCTCCCTACCACTGGGGCCCCCAAACTGATCTGCCTGGTGTCCCTGTCCCCAGGAAAGCCGTGCAATAGCCTCTACAAGCAAACACAGCATAGGCCACTGAGGTACTCACAGACACCAATGACGTTGATTATAGCTGAAGAAATCATACAAAGACTCCATTACTGCACCCACACTGAGCCAAAGCCAAAGCACCCTACCCAACTGACACTTTATGACAGATATACAGAAAAACATTTTTCCCTATGAAAGCTACTCCATAAAATCAGAAAAGGAAGTGTCCCACCAGATTCACAGATACCAACACAGGGAAACAAGCAATATGAAAAAGTAAGGAAATGTGAGGCCTTCAAAGAAATACAATAATTCTCTAAGTAACAGAACCCAGAGGAAAACCAATCTAAAAACACCTGAAAACAATGCAAAACAACAATCTTGCGGAAACCTGGCAAGATACAAGAGAACACAAATAGACAACACAAATATATTCAATGAAATCCGAAAATTCATAATCTGAGTAAGAAATTTTAAAAAATAGATATAATTAAAAAGAATGAAACAGAAATGTTAGAACTGAATAACTCAATGAGTGAAATAAAAATAAAACTGAGAACTTCAATAATAGAATAGATCAGGCAGAAGAGTTTCTGAACTTGAAGACAGTTGTTTTAAAATACTCCATTCAGGGGGAATGTGAGAAAAATGGCATATAAGAGGCAGGACACTAACTTGCAGCTCTCCCTGAGACAGAGCACATGTGCAGACTCACGTCATGAACTTGCTCCAAGAACTACTGCAGCAACATACTAGAAAAGCCAAGAGAAACTACAGGCCCTTTGAAGGAGGTGCATTGCCGCTGCAGGCTCTGTGGGACAGCTGAGGAACTGTGAGTAGGCTTGCTTTCTCGGCTGGGAGGCTCGTAGCCTAGGGCAAGTTCTCAGCACTGCTCCCCAGCTGCCTGGAAATAAACTGTGTGCTGTTGGGGTGGCATGGTGGGAGTGAGCCCAGCTTTTCAATGCAGCAGGCTGCATGGGAGCTAAGTGAAGCCTGTCTGTGGCTGCTGGCTTTTTCTCACTTCCCTGGTGACCTGTGTCACACAGCAGAAGCAGCCAAAATCCCCCTGGGAACATAACTCCATTTGGCCTGGGAACTACACTCCTGATCTCCTACAGCAGCTGCAGCAAGCCCTGCCCAAGAAAAGTCTGAGCTCAGATACGCTGAACCCTGTCCCAAGTTAATAGTCTTTCTCTACCCGTCCTGGTAGCCCAAGACAAACAATATAATCTCTTAGGAGCTCTATGGCCCTGCACCACCACCAGAGAAACTTGAATACTTATCCAAAGGTGACCCTAGGGTAGGCTTGTATCCTCCATATACTCCGGCAGCTGATGCGCTCTTGAAAGCTCCACCTCCTGGCTGGAGGCCAACCAACACAAAACTAGAGCACAAAAATACAACCCTAGAGCACAAAAATACAACCAAGGACCCTCAAGAGTCCACTTCTCTTCCCTACTTCCTCAACCGGAACAGGTGCTGGGATCCACAGCTGAGAGACCTGAAGACAGATCATATCACATGACTCTGCAGACACTCCCCATTACCAGGCTGGAGCCTGGTAGCTCCACTGGGTGGCTAGATCCGGAAGAGAAACAACAATCACTGCAGTTCGATTTTCAGGAAGCCCCTTCCTTAGAGGAGGGGGGAGAGCATTACATCAAGGGAGCACCCCAAGGGACAAAATAATATGAACAGCAGCCTTGCTTCTCATTTGGGTATACTATCTTCCATCTGACATAGTATACCCAAATGAGAAGGAACCAGAAAAATAAATCTGGTAATACAACAAAACAAGGTTATTCAGCACCAACAAAAGATCACACTAGCTCACCAGCAATGGATCCAAACCAAGATGAAATCTCCAAATTGCCAGAAAAAGAATTCAGAAAGTCAATCATTAAGCTAATCAAGGAGACACCAGAGGAAGGTGAAGTTCAACTTCAAAAAAAGAGATACAGAATATGAATGCAAAAGTCTCCAGTGAAATAGCATAAATAAAAAATAATCACAACTTCTAGAAGTGAAGAAGAAATCACACTTAGAGAAATGCAAAATGCACTAGAAAATCTCAGTAATATAACTGAACAAGTAGAAGAAACAACTACAGAGCTCAAAGACAAGACTTTCAAATAAACCCAACTCAACAAAGACAAAGAAAAAAGAATTTAAAAAATGGATAAAGGCTCCAAGAAGTTTGGGACTATGTTAAGTGACCAAACCTAAGAATAATTGGTGTCCCTGAGGAAGAAGAGAAAATCTAAATGTTTGGAAATCATATTTGAGGAAATAATTGAGGAAAACTTCTCTGGCCTTGCTAGAGATCTGGACATCCAACTACAAGAAGCTTAAAGAACACCTGGAAAATTCATCACAGAAAGATCATAACCTAGGCACATAGTCATCAGGTTATCTAAAGTCAAGACAAAAGAAAGAATCTTAAGAGCTGTGTGGCAAAAAGCATCAGGTACCCACAAAGGAAAACTTATCAGATTAATATATTTCTCAGCAAAAACCCTGCAAGCCAGAAGGGAGTAGGTCCTATCTTTAGCCTCCTTAAAACAATTAGCCAAGAATTCTGTATCCAGCAAAACTAAGATTCATAAATGAAGGAAAGATAGTCTTTTTCAGACAAACAAATGCTGAGAGAATTTGCCAATACCAAGCCAGCACTACAAAGAACTGCTAAAAGGAGCTCTAAATCTTGAAACAAATCCTCAAAATAAACCAAACTAGAATTTCCTTAAAGCAGAAATCTTACAGTACCTATAAAATAATAACACAATGAAAGAAAAGACCAAGGTATTCAGGCAACAAATAGTATGATGACTAGAATAGTATCTCACATCTCAATAGTAACATTGAATGTAAATGACCTAAATGCTCTACTTAAAAGACACAAAATGACAGAATGGATAAGAATTAACCAACCAAGTATCTGATGTCTTCAAGAGACTCACCTGACAAAGACTCACATAAACTGAAGGTAAAGGGGTAGGAAAAGATATTCTATGAAAACGGACACCAAAAGTGAGCAGGAGTAGTTATTCTTGTATCAGACAAAACAGACTTTAAAGCAATAGCAGTTGCTTTAAAAGACAAAGAGGGACATTATATAATGATAAAAGGACTAGTCCAAAAGGGAAATATCAAAATCCTAAATATACATGCATCTAACACTGGAGCTCCCGAATTTATAAAACAACTACTACTAGACCTAAGAAGTGAGATAGACACCAACACAATAATACTGTGGGACTTCCAATACTCCACTGACAGCACTAGACTGATCATCAAGAGAGAAAGTCAACAAAGAAACAATGGGCTTAAATTATACCACAGAACAAATGGACTTAACAGATATTTACAGAACATTCTACCCAACAATTGCAGAATATTCATTCTATTCATCAGTACAATGTCTGTAGCTGCTGGCTTTTCCTCACTTCCCTGGTGACCTGTGTCACACAGCAGTGTAGGGTTGTGATATTGGTTCACTGCAACCTCTGCCATATATGACAAACCCACAGCTAACAATATACTAAACAGAGAAAACTGAAAGCTTTTCCTTTAAGATCTGGAACAAGATGGAGCTAAAAACGATGAGGTTGTAGAAGTAGTGAGTAGAACTGTGGTTATTAGCAGTTGGGAAGGGTAGCCGGGAGGGGAGGGTACGGACAGGCTGGTTAGCAGACACAAAGTTTATAGCCAGATAGGAGGAATAAGTTCCAGTGTTCTACAGCAATATAGAATGAATAACAATAATTTATTGTATATTTTCAAAAAGCTAGAAGAGAGAATTTTGAATGTTCTCAACATAAAGAAATAGTAAAGGTTTGAGAAAACACTTACGCTAATTACCCCAATCATTACACATTATATACATGTTTTGAAATATCACTCTGTACCCTGTAAATATATTAAATTATTACATGTACATTAAAATTAATTTTAAATGGTACAAGTAAAGGAAAAAAAGAATTAAGTAGCTGGTATACAGAGGAGGCAGGGAAGCATTTAAATTTTATAGCATATATATGTGTTACCTATTTAAAGTTAAAATAAGCATATACACTTATGGAAAAAGAAACGTTACAAATAAAGCTAATGAAGTACTAAATAAAATATGTTTTATCCTTCTATATTGTCAGATGTATTTTTACAAAACAAAATAGAAAATATGTGATTGGGTAAGATATATATATTTATAAGCTATAAATATATTAAAATATTTAATATTATATGAACATAAATACTCTAAAACTTTATTTTTCTTGCCTTCATTTCAGCAAAATTACTAAATATGCCATTATAATGGAAAATCTCACAAAATTTTAGCTCTACTGATAATAATAATCTAAAAGATCAACTGAAAATAAAATTAATTATAATCAAAATGTACACAATTTGAATTATTTTATTTAAAATATATGCATTTAAATAAATGTGAGAATTTATTTTTTCTTGAAACAGAGTCTCACTCCTGTCACTCAGGCTGGAGTGCAGTGGCATGATCAAGATTCACTATAACCTTGACCTGCTGGGCCCAAGCAATCCTCCACTGCAGCCTCCTGAGTAGCTAGGACTACAGGACCACACCACCACATTCAGCTAATTTTCTTTTTAAGAGACAGGGTTTCACCATGTTACCCAGGTGCTAAGAAATTTTGAATGGACCGATTTACAGATATTTAGAAATGCTATTTTTAAATTAAATATTTAAAAACCAATTAGAATTAAAAGCAAATACAAATTATAATAATTACTAAAACTTTAATATTTAAACAAAGAAGAAAATGCTCATTCCTTTGAAATGTCATTATACATTTTATGAAAATTATTAATAATTCCAGCATTTAATGTTCATATTTTAATTGCTAGTCTAAAAGAGCAGCATCATGGTTTATCCATTTTGTATCTAGTTACACGGAAACAGAATTCAAGTAATGTAAATTGTTTAATATTGCAAAATACTCCTCAGCCACCGTGTGCAACTTCTTTTTTCTCAGTAATTCTGGAACTATGAATTGAAACATGAGTACAAGCCAAGAACTGGTCATTTATCTTTATTAGGACACAAAATTCATTGTGAAAGAAGCTATTGAGCTCATATTATCTCATAGGATTTGACATATTCACTAATTTATCTTTTCCCTTTCCTAAATATTTGTGTCATTCAATTCCTCCTTGTGTTTCTAAGTAGTAGTTGTCTCTAGGAGTAAGAATTTTAAAACATCAAAGTGAATCAAGGGAAAATTAAGAGAGGCAAGTCAAAGTTCTAATGGCTGCATACATGCTTAATAAGCCATTTGTTCAAAACGTTAAAAATTTAGAATCAGGATCCACAAAGGTTGTGATTCATTCTCTGGCATGAAGGTAATATTGTGCACTTCAGGCCTGTTAACAATAGGCCAAAGTGTCCGAGACTTCAATTCTATAGCACGTGATGCAATTATTTGTTCTCAGCAGAGTCTCTTCTAACGTCAGAACAAGGTAACTGACATCACATTCAACTGGAGGCCGCAATTTCAGGAGTCTCCCTTTAATACATACAATTTGGACACTTTAATTAGAGTTATCTAGGTGATTTACTCTTCCTTATATTTGGAGATGTCACAGAGGATACTATTTGTACAAGAATATGCCTGCTTTTGGCCAACCTGCTACTGACTGAGCACACAATAATATTTTTCAGTGTAATGACTGAAGTGACAATTTGCAAAGCCTATTTCCATTTCCAACTTAGATTTTGGAGGTCATGAATTTCATAGTATCTTTTTCTTAAAAATACCTACCTAATTATTGACTGGTTTATCTTAGCTGAAATATGCTAAACAGTTTGAAACTGAGCTTTAAAATACCCTGAAGATGTTTCTCTTATACTTTGTTGACTTACTGTTGTAAAAGCTATACAATATTATAATTTTTATCAAGAATCAATTAATGTTTTGCCTGTTTAGATAAAATGTGGCCACAGATAAAATGATAAAATGTGAACCCCAGTTAGGCCTGGGTTCAGATCCCACTTCTACCATGCTGAGCTAGGTCATTTGGGCAAATTATACAATGTTTCTGAGATTCAGTTTCTTCATTTGCAAATGAGATCATTTGTAGTGCCATTGTGAAAATTTAATGATACAATCACTGTTGGGTGCCTGGCACCAGTACATTCTCCCAAAAAAAAAAAAAAAAAAAATAGTGGCTATGTAACTGGTAAAGAATTATGGAAATTGGCTATAGTGAATTCATTCACCAATTTAATAAATATGTATTGATCCTACTGTATGCCAGACAACTGGGTGAAGTGCTTGGAATTCAAAGGCTGTTTTGTACTAGGAGCTTAGCATTTTTGTGGGGATACAGACATGCATACTAGAGACAGGAAAGTGCTGTGCAAGCACAAGTAACGGAACAGCTAACTTTGCTTGGGGAGTTAGGAATGGCTTCTTAAAGAAGATAGGAACTAAGCTAGCGGGATGAGAAGGAATTTGTCAGGAAAGATTGAGAAGGGCATTTGGGGCAGAAGATTGCAAAGGCACAGAGTTACAACGTGCTGTTCACATGCAAGGAAAGCAAAAAGTTGGAGAGGGGCATAGTAACCACGCCAGGCCCCTTGGGTGGCTAAATTGAACTGACAAGACCCAGCTGATGTGTTTGGAAATAGACCAGAGGTGCCATGTTAATCCCTCAAGAGCGTGGCTCTAAATGAACTCAAAGAAAAATCCAGTTCTCTGAGATGCGTCACTTTTGATGCACTGGCTTAAGAAAGGATTGATCGAAACCCTTCGGTACAGTAATGTTTGTTTGTTAGACACACTGCTTTTCTTCAAATATACCAAAATTGGGGGCAGAGGGAATCTGTTATTTTGCACCCAAGACTTATGATTTCCAGTTCTTGTTCCCCTATAATTTCTTGTGATGGGCTGCCCTTTTCACCAGGAACACCTTGGGACATATTCTAAAAACTGCTGCAACCAAAATGCATGCTTCTTAGCTAATAACAAATAGCGCTCAATTCCAAAAGCTGAAAGAGAAGATGATACAAAATTTCACTGCAGAAAATATGTCCTCAAATGTTGTAAAGTGATGTGAAAACCATCCAAAGCACTGGCTTTGAAATTAGTGAGGGTAACATCATGGCTAAAGCATCAGAAAGAATTAGACTGAGAAGAAGGAGAAGGCCTCAAAGCCACAGGCAAACACCCAAACTGGTGAAGAACCCGATGAGGCAAACCATTCCATCGCTAAAGACACCTCCAAACGCCTGCAACAGATCTCCGAGGGAAAATAACAGCCTTGCTGCCCATCTAGGGGAAACTGTCCAGCTGCAGCAGTTATTTCCAACACAATTCTGTGGATGTGAGGTGCAGGTGGAGCAGAGGGCTGGTGGCTGTGTAGGTAGGAATCCATCCTTGGGCTCTGAGGACAAGCCTTCTAATGGCACGGAAATTAAATTCATCCCAGAATTGGCTAGTTATATTATTTAACACCTCCGACACATCCACCTTAATAATCTGTGAATTCATCTACTACATAGTTTAAACAATGACTCAATTCCATGGGAAGAAGTTTCTATCTATATTCAGTAAATATTATAGTATTCTCTAATTTTAATCTCTCATTATAACCTTCCAAGATTTCATGGCTTTTAGGTAAATTCTATGGAAGATCTAAATAGCAGATAATAGCTATTTAATAGATTTTTTAAAATAAAAGAAAGCCATTTGTTTTAATCCACTCACCATTCCGTGATTCAGCCACCCTGGGATAAAATTATCCAGCAGCTTCGGGTATATCATCTCTCTGTCATAGGCATAAATGATCCAGAACACCGCTACAACAAACTGGAAGGAAAAAGAACTCTCTTATTTCAAGGTCATCAACTATCCACAATATACAATTTATTGGTTAACAACAGTTAAAAGAACCCAACAGAATTTGGAATCTATGGTGAAAGACGGATCAGTAAACCAGCTAATGATTGGAAACACGGGTCTAGCTTCATTCCATTAGTAGTAAAAGTTAAGGTGCCTCTTCTCTCTGATTTCCCAATTGTGTTCTTTCAGGCAAAGGGATCTGTTTCTGAGGGAGAGAGAAGAGGCCTGTTTTCATGAACAGCTCCTTTTCAGGGCTAATTGTGCTGGTTTGATTCCTCTCAAGAGGGTTTAAAAGTTCACTGGTGGTTTTTTCGGATACCATTCCCCACTATCTAGAGTTAGCACACACTCAGGAAATGGCAGGGTATGTCCCTTTTCCTTGAACCCATCATGTGGTTTAAATTAATCTTCACATTCTCAAATTTCCACTTCACCACTAGCAGCACTGAAACCACTGCTATAAAATCTCCAAAAGTCACATTTCCAGCAAATGTATTAATTTATACAGACTAAGCAAGGGCTTTAGCTGCATTGAGAAACTGGGTCCATGGAGGGTAAAGGAAGATTCCTAATTCTCTTGGAATAACTTAGAAGTTCATCTGGATTCCAAAGGTTTGTTTTGGCCCAAAAGCAACGTAATCATCAAAAGAGAATAGAGTACTCAATGTATTATTTTACCCTCTTCCAGCTAATGGTGAGAAAAGAAGTTCAGATAAAATAATGAATGGACAGAGGTCTTAACCTTCTGCACTGAATTTAAAAGAAAAAGTGTATGTTTTTGTAAATGTCAAAAAATGTAGCATAAAAAAGGGAACCATCCCACAGGAAGAGATCAAAGTCGCTGTAGAGTGATGTCTCAACATAAAAAATGCTGCAAAATGGAAAAATACAGCATGAATATTAAACAGAAACAATTTCTACTTCATTTTATAGCTTATCCATGGTCCCGTATTTTATGTTTCATGCCACTTCCAATTGGTGGTTTTGGTAGGTTGGTGGAAGTAAAGGCCAGAACACAAGAGATTAAAGTGTTGGTAGGTGACAGGTAGAGGCAGTAAGACGAGTCTCCTGTTTCATGGCCATGGGCAGTGAGGGAAGGCAAAGGAGGCCGGCTGCCTGAGACATGTAACAGGGATTAGGAGGTGTGTATGCTCTTACAAAATAGCAAGTCCAGGCAATATTTTGATTGGCCAGAAGTCAGAGTAAAAGGAGATAGAAAGACAGGGAATGACTGATAAGCAAAGCCCAGGAAAAGAAAGGGATTAGGATTATAAACACAGATGAAGCGTTCTTCCCTTTAAAGTGAAATGCAAGCACTTTTGCCGACAGTTGGAAACAGAGCTGAGCACAAAGAGTGGATTTGGGGCACTGCTGTGGATAATGTGCTAGGAAGTCCATAAAATATTAAAAAGGAAGACTATCATGAATCAGGAGGGCCCAATGGAGATCGAATAACAAGATTTTGTAGTGTAACCAATCAGGATGTATTCCCAGGCTGTCTTGAGGTCTGTGAAAATGAGGATTTAGGAAAAAGGGCTTTAGAAAACTTGAGGATCATAGGGATCTTGTAGCACAATGGCTTGAGTAAAGGACAGATAAAAGGTTGAAAATAAGGGATTCCGTGAGATCAGAATAATGTATTTAAGCAACTGGCTATCGTTTCTAAGCTGGTTCTTGGCAAGGCGTGGTTACCAATGAATCACATGAGATATCACACATACAGATATTAGTGACAGAGAGTAAACAATTAAAGATAGCCATTCCTGTTTTCACTTCTTTTGCTGCATAGATTCGACAACTCTAAGTGACACCACTCCAATTAGGGTTGATTATGTGCTCTGATACTAGGGAGACACTGGCAGGCATCATGGCAGTACTACTCTGCCCCATGATTTCCAGGCACAGCTATTCAAAGTGGGTCAGCAGCACTCATGTCACTTGAGAGCTTTTAAAATGTGCAGGATCCCATGTCTCACTCTGATCTGCTCTGATCCTGCATTTCAATAAGATCCTATGTACATAGAAGTTTGACATGTTCTACTTGGGGTGGCTCTATTCCAGCCACCTTGAGCCTCCTCTCTTCCCACGGAGTGAAGAGATCCCTTGGGCAGGTGGCTTGCCTATGCAGAACATGCTGCTCTTCCCTTCAAGATCCCCTTTGCCGGGACATGGATGAAGCTGGAAACCATCATTCTCAGCAAACTGACACAAGAACAAAAAAAGAAACACTGCATGTTCTCGCTCATAAGTGGGTGTTGAACAATGAGAACACAAGGAACAAGAAGGGGAACATCACACACCGAGGCCTGTCAGGGGGTGGAGGGGTAGGGAAGGGATAGCAGTGGGTGGGGGTATAGGAGAGGGATAGCATTAGGAGAAATACCTAATGTAGATGACGAGGTGATGGATGCAGCAAACCGCCATGGCACATGTATACCTATGTAACAAAACTGCACATTCTGCAATGTGCCCCAGAACTTAAAGTATAATAAATGAATAAATAAAAGAATGTTAATAAATAAATAAAAATAAAATGTGCAGGATCACAGGTCTCACTCTGATCTGCTCTGATCATGCATTTCAATAAGATCCTATGCACATACAAGTTTGACATGTGCTGTTTGGGGAGGCTCTATTCCAGCCACCTTGAGCCTCCTCCCTTCCCATGGAGTGAAGAGATCCCACAGCCAAGTGGCTTGCCTATATAGAGCATGCACCTCTTCCCTTTGAGATCACACCTGAAGTAATCATGAGCCTGGAATTCCTGCCCACATAGTCATGAGTATGCCTCAGGGCATTTGTGGACCTCCTCCTGGGGTCTGACCCCCAAAGGTAGACTGTGCAATAAATGTGTGTTTACCTTAACCTGAAGGGTGGTTAAGGCATGTCTGTTTCTGGAGGGTGAGGACCAAAGGTTTACATTTGGTCTGGGTGTCCAAACACAGGCATGAAGCCACTTCAGTCCTGGATGAAGCCACTGGTGAAACTCTCTTCACCTTTGCCATGTAACATAACCTAATCAACTGAGTGAAATCCCATCGTATTCACAGGTCTCTCCCACACATGACAGAAAGGGATTGTACTCGCCGATGCAGCAGGGGATGGAATCTTGGTGTCATGTTGGAATTCTGCTTACCATAGGCTCCCACTTCCTTTCCAAATTGTTTTGACTGTTTTAAGTCTTTTGAATTTCCATTAAATTTTAGAATCTCCATTTGTTAATTTATACAAATATCCTGCTAGAATTCTCATGGTGACTGTTTGGAGAGAGCTAACATTTTAACAATATTGAATCTTCCAATCCATGAAGATAATTTGAATCTCTATTTACTTGGGTCTTCTTTAATTTCCCTCAGCAATGTTTGTGGTTTTCAATATATAGATACTGCATATATTTTATTGAACCCATTCATAAACATTTTTTGTGATGCTATTGTGGAGAGTATTATAGATACAGATATAGATATTTTCTTTTAGAGATGGAGTCTTGCTCTGTCGCCCAGGCTGAGTGCAGTGGCACTATCTTGGCTCACGGCAACCTCTGCCTCCTGGGTTCAAGTGATTCTCCTGCCTCAGCCTCCTGAGTAGCTCGGATTATGGGCTTGCACCACCATGCCTGGCTAATTTTTCTATTTTTGGTAGAGATGATGTTTTACCATGTTGTTCAGGCTGGTCTAGAACTCCTGACCTCGTGATCTGCCTGCCTCGGCCTCCCAAAATGATAGGATTACAGGCATGAGCCACTGCGCCTGGCCGGGTATTACATTTTTTTCATTCTTTTTCACTAGTTTATAAAAATGAACTGATTTTTGAATATTGGCATTGTATCTTATACCTTTGCTAAATTCCTGTAGTAGTTCTAGTAGCTATTTTAGAAATAGCTTTGCATTTTATACTTACACGATCTGCAAATAAAGACAGTGTTTTTCCCTAACAATTTTATGCATTTTACTTCGATTTTCTTTATCACACTGCCTGTGACCCGCAGCGAAATGTTGAATAGAAGTGATGAAGAGTGACCATCCTTGCTTTTGTCTCTATCTTAGGGAAAGTGTTCAGTCTTTTCGCACTTAAGTCTCATATTAGCTGCGGACTTTTTTTAGTTTTTTATCAAGTTGAAAACAATCTCTTCTATTCTTACTTTATTTTTTTTATTTATTTTTTTTTTTATTGCATTTTAGGTTTTGGGGTACATGTGAAAAACATGCAAAGTTGTTGCATAGGTGCATTCATGGCAGTGTGATTTGCTGCCTCCCTCCCTCTCACCCATATCTGGCATTTCTCCCCATGCTATCCCTCCCCAACTCCCCCCCCCCCGCTGTCCCCCCCACTCCCCCGCAACAGACCCCCGTGTATAGTGCTCCCCTCCCTGTGTCCATGTGTTCTCCTTGTTCAACACCCTCCTATGAGTGAGAACATGTGGTGTTTGGTTTTGTGTTCTTGTGTCAGTTTGCTGAGAATGATGGTTTCCAGGTTCATCCATGTCCCTACAAAGGATGCGAACTCCTCGTTTTTAATGGCTGCATAATATTCCATGGTGTATATGTGCCACATTTTTCCTGTCCAGTCTATCATCGATGGGCATTTGGGTTGGTTCCAGGTCTTTGCTATTGTAAACTGTGCTGCAATGAACATTCATGTGCATGTGTCCTTATAGTAGAACGATTTATAATCCTTTGGATATATGCCCAGTAATGGGATTGCTGGGTCAAATGGAATTTCTATTTCTAGGTCCTTGAGGAATCGCCACACTGTTTTCCACAGTGGTTGAACTAATTTACACTCCCACCAACAGTGCAAAACATAAGGCCTAACACCATAAAAACCCTAGAAGGAAACCTAGGCAAAACCATTCAGGACATAGGCGTAGGCAAGGACTTTATGACCAAAACACCAAAAGCATTGGCAACAAAAGCCAAAATAGACAAATGGGACCTAATCAAACTCCACAGCTTCTGCACAGCAAAAGAAACAGTCAATAGAGTGAATCGGCAACCAACAGAATGGGAAAAAATTTTTTCAGCCTACCCATCTGACAAAGGGCTGATATCCAGAATTTACAACGAGCTAAAAAAGATTTACAAGAAAAAAACAAACAAGCCCATTCAAAAATGGGCGAAGGATATGAACAGATACTTTACAAAAGAAGACATACAAGAGGCCAACAAACATATGAAAAAATGCTCATCATCACTGGTCATTAGAGAAATGCAAATCAAAACTACATTGAGATACCATCTCACGCCAGTTAGAATGGCGATCATTAAAAAATCTGGAGAAAATAGATGCTGGAGAGGATGTGGAGAAATAGGAACACTATTCTTACTTTATTTGAGAGTTAATACACACAATGAATGAGTGCTGAATTTCTGAATTTTTTCAGATTTTTTTTTATATCTTGAGATGATCGTATAGTTTTTCCTCTTTATTCTGTTAATATGGTGAATTATATCAATTTATTTTGAATGTCAAACCAACCTTACATTCCTGGTCATCATGTATTATATATATATTATATGTATTATATATATATTATATGTTTTTACTGGATTCAATCTGCTGACACTTTGCAAAGGATTTTCTTTTCATCTCTGTTCATGAAGTATACTGATGTGTAATTTTCTTTTCTCATGATGTCCTCATCTAATTCTGGTAATAGTATAAATTCTAGAATCAAAAAACGAGTTGGGAAGTGTTGCCTCCTCTATTTTATGAAGGGCTTTGTGCAAGATTAATACAATTTATTCCTTGTGCAATTGATATACTTCCCTAGTAAAGCCATCTGTACTTGCGATTTTTCTTGTGGGTAGATTTGTGAATTCATTTTCTTTAATAAATATAGGGCTCTTTGGGCTTCCTACTTTCACTTGAGTTGATTTTGGTTATTATTGTCTTTTACAGAATTCCTATATTTCATCTATGTTTTTGAGTTTATTTGTTCTTAATATTCCACCATGGAAACTGGCAAATACTATGAATCAGGTATTTTTTTCCCTAGAGAGGCCATTGCTAAATATTTACTAACATACCACTGTTGGGAGCTACTTTCTGTTAACCACTAGTAATCATTCATAGCATCCACTCAGTGTGAAGCGTTGGTCAGTACTTTGATCCCTACCATATATTAAGGGAATTATATGGGTTATTAAAGGTGAAGTGACTTTCAAGAAAGTGTTAGTTACCTTTGTAAGTGTAATACTAGAAGGTCAGGAGGCACAGCTAACTGAGTAATCAGTCTTCTAAATAATTCTTTAGATATAAACACAGCACAGATGGTAGCTTCTTGGCTTCCCACACTGATATCCTCCTGATAGTATAGCCATCAGCAAACCCAAAATAAATTTGAACTCTCCTACCAGGGCATGGATATGGAACAAAAATAGTTTCTCTTGGACAGGCTAAGTGATACTGAAACCTTCCACTGTTGTAAAGAGTGTCTTCTCTGGCCAAGAGCAATGGCCAAGCTATTCCTCATCCTACACCTGCTGCTTCTTGGCTGCCAGGACCAGAATACTGTACTTGAACTGAGAGTGGAAGGAGCACAGTCACTTTCCAGTCCTTTAAGCTTTGAGATAAAATACTTGAGTGACAGGTAGTCATTGATATCTCATTTGAGTCCTCAGAACTACTAGAAATTAATGCAAAAAGGAAACTGGATTCAAAGCTTGTTTCTTTTTGAAAGAAGTCTCTCACATGGAGTCTGATAGAAGCTGAAACTTCAGCTTTAGTCCACTTCTAAGAAGCTTTACTGATTAATGGGAAATTCTTTGGAATTCAGTATGACCAATTAGAATGCAAAGGATGTTGGAGAGAAATTCGCCATGAAGAAGGCTAAAAGGAAGAGTCTCTTATCTATAGACTGGTATATAAAGGCTGATAGCATCATCTGAAACATTCACTGCTGAGGAAGGGAAGGAAAGAGGAAGAGGGGAAGAAACTGATACATCCTTAAACTCTGCAGCTTCAACTAGATATAATCCTATAACACATTCCCTTTTAAAATTGTTATGTCAGTACTCAGACTTTACCAAATACTCATAGGAAAAGATTTAAATTCTGTTTGGGGCTCTATTACCTTGCCTCTAGATTTCTTTTTCCTAACTTACTTTCCAGTCAATTCTTTCTGCTGCAGAAGGGTAATCTTTAGAAATGTTTCCAATTGTGATTTCACTTTGCAAAACATAGGAAGCTTGAGCATCAGAGTAAGCCAGGTGTTGTGCATGCTATCTGGTTTTGCCTCTGATGGCCCCATGCAAAGAGTGAGTGTCTCCTTCAACACAGCCCTTGTCTTCTCACTTTCCAGATCTATGGAACCCTGAGTGTACAAGTCCTTTCCTTCCTGCTTATTTTCCTCGACCATATCCTCAAATTCAGAAACACACAGTGACGCATAGGGCTCGCTAAAATGTCACAGTCTCCTTTGTTCCAGAGGACAACCAGTTTCTAGGATTCATTCCTAAAAGCATGACATGGAATTCTTCTCCTTAGAATGTGAGTCTGTGAGTTGTGTTATTTTTTCTATACTATGCATTCTGCCCAAATTACGTTAAAACTAGAATCTCCATACAGAGAATTGCCAAAGCACGTGTTGATGTTATGATCTTATGGGTTTTAACTGTCATCTTTTTGGTACATTTATAATTTATCCGTATTTGTCTACATTTCTGTTCTTCATTATCTCTACTGACTGAGGAAGTAATGATAGAATGGAAACCCAGCTCCTACAAACACCTACATGATCTGGTTCCTGCCTTTCTCTCCAGCCTTGGTCTGTGCCATGTTCTCTCCTGTGCCTTCAAGTCAAACTGGTGATTTGTTTGTTCCTGAAAATTATTAAGCTGTTTCCTGATTCAGGGCCACAGCATTTTCTACTCTGTGCCAGGAATGCTCTTCTCCTCCTTTCACACGGCTGGATTCTTTGTTCTTTCAGGCCCAGCTGAAATAGCACCTCCACATGGAAACCACCACTAGACCCTCCACTGCTCTGTTACTGTCTATGATAGAACCCGGCAGGAAACAGGCTTTTGCTGTTGTTGCTGCTGCTCATTTTTTCCTTGTTTTGTGGCTCCTTGATGAGAAAGTAAAGTATCAGAGAACAGGAATTCGTTTGTCCTGTTCATTACTCATTCCCCACTGTCTGGCATATAGCATGGATGTGATAAAAATTTGCTGAATAAACAAATAAAGTATATTGCTGTTCCTTGTACACTCCAAACTCCATATCTCCCACAGGAACAAGTACCATTTTACTTCTTTTCTTCCGATTGACCTAAAATTCCTCCTGGATGTTCCCTGTGGATTTTTGTCCTTCTATACGTAAGGAAGAAATCTCCTTCTTTCCAGGCTACTCTTACGGCCCAGCCTTTCTCAGATCGCCTATCAGATAGCTCCTTCCTTACCTGCTTACGTCTTCTATCATCCTATAATAATCCTCTGGACTGAAAGTGCAGGACTGAAAGCTCTCTTTCCTGAAGTCAATCAAAAACTAGAAGAATGAGAAACAGAGGTGAAACTGATGAAAGTAGGAAGCACCCATAATCCAAACATCGCTCTTTAAAAAGGGTGCCAAGTGTTAGGAAAATTAATCAAGGACATGGGGAGACTGACGGAAGAAACAAGATCCCACAGCTCTCTGGGTGAGTGAGCGGAACAGACAGCTCTTTACAGGTGGCACACCCTGAAGGACATTAAATGACCCTTACTGGGAACATGAGGTCTCGATGCATGGGAGCACTGGGGAAATGCTCAGATCTCTGCTTGGTGTTAGGGGTCAGAGGTGATGATGTTAAATGTGGAAATGGGCTAGTGTGTCATCTCTGCAAGAGCAGGATGTGGGTGTATTAAGGTCAACAAGAAAAGCGTGGTGGTGACAAGCCTGAACATATGGCTCATGCTCAGCTGATGGGGACCAAGCTTTATGTCACCATCTGAAAGAGTTGTGATAAAAATGAGCTGAGGAGAGAGAAATAAGTTGAGCCCACACAGAGTCCGTTCCCCAGGACAAGGCAGTGGTGGAAAAAAGATGGAAATTCAAGCTGCCCTAGCTCCACTCCCTAGCCTGTCTCCAGTTCTATCCTTTCACAAATAGCTGGCTCAGTAAGAACAAACCCATTTAACGATGAATAATCACAAGAAATGAAACAGTGTGGAATGTAATCATAGACACCACAAAAAACATAAAGAGGAATATGATTTTAAAAAGTCAGCTGAATGATACAAACCAGAAAGTTTTCCCCTATGGGTATAATTCATGATCAAATAATTCTCCATTAAAGCAAAGAGGTCAAAGAAGAAAAAATGAGACTCAAGAGAAGATACAGCAAGAGGAGAAGAGGATAAAGGTGAATGAACTTATGAAATAAATAAAATATAAAAAATAAAACTGAAAGTCACATTAGAGGCAGTAACAGGAAACGTTGCCTTTGGTGAAGACAGTCGGGGTTTAGCTTTCTGCAGAACTGTGGACTAGATACACTGAAAAACCTTCCCACTGAGAAACACTAGGTGCTAAATAAATTACCACAAATATACTTTTAAATGTATTGCTGAGCACACAAGAAAGGAAGGGAAATCACTAGGAGCCCCAAAAAGAGAAAGGAAAAAAATAGAATAGAGGAAAAATGAAAACAGTGGCAAACTCAGAAACTGGGACTTTCTGGAGGCAAATGTCAAAAAGAGAATCAGAGCACTCTGTGGACTGTGGTCTAGGAGATGGAAGGCAAGGCCTTGAGGCCACACAATGTTGGGGAGGAACATTAAACCGGAGGAGCCTTGCCCGCAGAGGGCCTGCACCTTCAGAGAAAGGGGAGCCTGGAGAAAGGGCTCTCTATCAGGTAAAAGAAATTGCTTTTCACTCCTAATTGCCAAGACTTTTTTAATCAAAAATGTCTAATTTCATTTCATTTTTTTCCACATTGAGATTATCATTTTTTCCACCTTTATCTTTGTATTAGTGAAAGTGAAGCTAAGATTATTAAGCAAGGTCTGAAAATAAATTGCAAACTTACACCAAATAACTGTAATGGATACTGTAGTGCTTTCTTAGATCCCCTCTTCAGAGTTAGGGCATCCATTGGCCAGTGCTTATGAATATAAGTGGGTGGCCACTCTCAGCTGCAACCTTCAATGGGAGTTGCCCTCAGCTTAAGAGAATAGACTTGCCCAAGGTCATGCTCCCTCCTCAAGGCAGTCCAAACCCAATGACTGCCTAACCAAGGATACAAAGACCCTGCCCCACTGCCTCAATTTAGGATAACTCTGAAGGGCCATCCAAGCTCAAGAACTCCTTGCATGCCTCCGTTAAAACTGCAACATGGGTGAGCTTCCCTCTCTGCCCAATGCTGTCTTCGTCACTTCCTAACACGGGTACCTCCCAAGGGCTGCCTCCTTCTGCATGTGGTCTCCATCTCAGAGCCTGGTCAGAGAAGCCCAATCTAAGACAACACTGTTCATATAGAAGAGCAACAGACAGATATTTTAAAGCATGAACACATTTGTAATACATAAATCACTATAAGGAAATGTATAAAAATTAAACATTCTTTACAATCTCCACCTGCAAAGATCTTTATTGTCAAAGAGAGAGAAGTATATCTTTCAAGATCTTTTTCTATGTATGTAAAATCCACTCAACACATTATTCTATGAAATTAGGTCATGCTATACCTAGTCTTCTGCAATTCTTCTAACCTAATATTTTAAGGAGATACTCCATGTTTTTAAGTGCTCCACAGAACCCCAATGTATGCATTCTTTCCAATTTCCCAATTTTTTTTTCAGGTTTTATTTATTTATTTTTATGTTTAAATTATGGTAAAATATACACAACATGAAATTTACCATTTTTTCCATTTTTAAGTGTATAATTCAGTGCATTAAGTATAACCACAATGTTGTGCAGCTATCACTAGAACGTTGCATCACCACAAAATGAAACTCTACACTCCTTAAACAACAGCGCCCTGTTTCCCAATTTCTAACAAAGCCACAGTAGATGTGTTACATGTATGTTTTTTATGTACCTACATGAGATCTCAGAGGGATAAACTGCAAAAACCACAATTACGTTTGCAGTAACCTAAATTACTAGGAGAGATGCTTCAGGATCTGAGGCCCCCATGGCTGGGCTGCTGGCATGAGGCTCCTTTGCCACTCCCTGTCCCAGTACCACTGCCTTCACCCTGGCTTCAGGCTCTACTGTCCCTATCCTGGACTCCTGCAGTAGCCTCTTGGCCAGGCTCACTGGCTTCAGTTCTCTTTAACTCCATCTATGCTTTATCTTGGCCTCTGAGTTAACTCTGAAGAACCTGTCAGCACAAAAGTCCCAGTGGTTCCTCCATGCCTGTAGGCAAAAAAAAAAAAAAAAAAAAAAAAATCAAACTGCCTTTGTCGTCAAGCCCCAAATGTTTTTCCCAGTCTCTTTCCAGCTTCTTTCAGGGACCCTCTTCACCAGACTATGTGTGGCTTCCCAAACTTATCACATATTCGAAGCATCCATTCCTTTGTGGGTTCTATAACTGCAGCTTTAAATTCATTAAAAAACAACCCATTTCAAAATCTAAGCTTTATCCACCGCTACCATCATGGCGCAGTGGTTTTCACCCCCAGCTTCTTGTCAGACATAATTACTTCTTTCCCTGACCCCCACAGCACTGTGCTTGTAACACTAGTCGACTTAACTCTGATTCCTGCATGGTGGCCAGTTCCTCTAAACTGCTGAGGGCTCTTACACCCTTCAGGTCCCGATCAGTGTTGCTCCCTTTCCCTAGAATGCCTCCCACCATCCCACCCAGCTCACCTACCTTAGAAGTGGGAGCTTAGATATCCCCCCATCTAAGAAGTCTTTCCTGAGCGGCCTCAGCTTCAGGCCCCTTGTCTTTGTACATGCTCTCATAGCATGTTATGTTTTTCCTTCTTAACACTGAGCACAGTTACCACGAAATAACTGTCTGTGTAACTACTGGTTTCTCTTCCCAGTAGAAAGTAAACTCCGTAAGGGCAGAGAAAAGTCTATCTCTTCTCTGTTACACTGTCAAATCTCTTCTCATGCTTTATATTTTTAAACTCTATTTTGATGGCTCCCACCTGTAATCCCAGCACTTTGGGAGGCCGAAGCAGGTAAATCACTTGAGGCCAGAAGTTCGAGACCAGCCTGGCCAATATGGCGAAATCGCGTCTCTACTAAAAACACACACACAAAAATAGCCAGATGTGGTGGTGTATGCCTGTAATCTCAGCTACTCAGAAGGCTGAAGCAGGAGAATCACTTGAATCTGGAAGGCGGAAGCTGCAGTGAGCCAAGATCACGCTGCTGTACTCTAGCCTGGGCTACAGAGAGAGACACTATCTCAAAAACAGAGCAAATCAAAACAAAAATACAAAACAAACCCTCTATGTTGAAATAATCTAAGACATATAATTGAAAGATAACACAGTGTTCCTGTGTATCCTTCCTCCTGCTTTCCCCAGTATCATCTTACATAGCCATGGTACATCCTCAAAACCAGAAAATTAACATTGATACGACACTACAAACTACAGATCAAATTTGGGTTTCACTGGCTTTTACATGCACTCATTTTTGGTAGGGGTGGGAGTGGTATCACACATATACATTTGTATCACAACTGCCCTACCCAGGATACAGAAGCTTTCTATTATCACAAAGAATGGTACTTTTTTTTTTTCTTTTTAGATAGAGTCTCACTCTATCATCCAGGCAGGCCTAGTACTAACTCTTGATAGCCACATCTTCCCCACAACCTGAACTAGCCCCTGGCAACTGTTGATGTGTTCTTCATCACTACAGTTTTGTCATTTTGAGCATATTATATGCATGTACTTTCTCAGCACTTTATTAAGGCTGGCTTGCCTTTGTTTAGTCTTCACAATGTATGGGCCAGAGATTTCAGAAGCAAGATCTTCTTTGAGAATCATCACTACTTTAAGGTGGCTACTATTATTTTATCCAGTCTTACAGATGAAAAAAACAGATCTTTAGAAAATTTTCATTTTAGTAACTTTACCAGAGTCAAAAAGTTAATAAATGTCCAAACCAGAATGTGAGGTCAGGCAGTGAGACTCCTATGCTTTTAACCTTTTTGTGGGGGGAACAGAGACAGAGTTGTACTTGGTTTCCCAAGCTGGTCTCAAACTCCTGGTTTCAAGCCATCCTCCAGCCTCGGCCTCCCAATGTGCTGGGATTATAGGCATGAGCCAGCACACCTGGTCACTTTCAACTTCTTTAAATACTTTTTGTACATACTAGATACTAGATACTTTTGAATGTATTAATGATTGGTTGAATAAATAAATTAGATCCCAGAGACTATTTCATAGCTAGTTCTGGGTCCCCCAGAAAAGCCTGCATATAGTCAGAACTTTTGGTGAGTAAATGTGGTTAATCATTCTAGAAAAGAACTTGTGGTGAGTAAATGTGGTTAATCATTCTAGAAAAAAACTAAAGGAAAATGAAAATGGTCACAAATGGTGAAAAATCATCAAGCCGGTCCTCTGGATTGAACATGCCTTACAAGGTCACAGGGTAGCAGCAGTCTTGTCTTTGATAGTAATAAATGCATTAATAAATCTCAAGCATTTCAACCAGGATTATTTGACCAGGTACATCTTCCCTCTAGGAAATTCATATCCATAAGAAACAGAAGCAATAGTGATTTGGAATACTTGTTGGTCCTAACTGATTCCTGGGTCTTGTCTTGTAGCTTGCACATCTCCTTCCTTACTCAAATTTTAGTTAATAGGCTCCTATCATATTCTTACTTCATCTTTGAGGTGGAAATCTTTCCCCAGAAGGCCAGCTTGCATGGATGGATCCCTGTGACCAGCTGTCTCTGGATTTGCAGATGAGGTTCCTGAGGTTGTACCCTGTGTCATCCCTGTGCCTTTAGGCTGAAACTGCACCAGTCATGCCACACTCCTCCAGTTCTGTCTCTTCTCACAGCCCCAGGCATCTCTGTCTGGCCAGTTTTACCACTGACTGAAACATGAGAATGACGACTATTAGGTCTGATTTTCTCTCCCACCTACAGGACCCAAATTGCCTGGGCTTGGCCTCTACTGGTGGCAGTCTTATTTTGTGAAGAGCAATGTCTGAAGGGTCTGGTTAGCAAGGTGGTTTGCATTGTGAGAGGGTAAGGGGTGGCAAAAATAAGGCCTGGAGGGAGGAAACTTTTGTACCTCTGGTTGACTTATGCCTCACAGGTGAGATCATCCCAAAAGGTGATCATTTTACTATTCTAAAAACTAACCCTCCTGTTATGTGCTCAAAGTTAGATTCATTTAGAATTGAATTCCACTCTAAAGTAAATAAAGCAAGGCTTCTTTCACTCTCTGTCAAGTGACATTAAATAAAATAACTAGACAGTCAGAAACCTCACATAAGTGTATTTTTAATATGTTAGGGAACGATTATCAATTAGCATTAAGTTTCTTTTTGACAAAAAACTATTTGGGCCTTCTTTCCACCATAAAATCACTGAATAATTAAACTCTTGCTGTCTTTCTTTCTCACTTTTTTTTTTTTTAAACAGAGTTTCACTCTTGTTGCCCAGGTTAGAGTGCATTGGCATGATCTCGGCTCACCGTAACCTCCACTTCCTGGGTTCAAGCCATTCTCCTGTCTCAGCCTCCCGAGTAGCTGGGACTACAGGGGCCCACCACCATGCTCGGATAATTTTGCATTTTTTTTAGTAGAGACTAGCTTCCTCCATGTTGGTCAGGCTGGTCTCAAATTCCTGACCTCAGGTGATCCGCCTGCATCGGCCTCCCAAAGTGTTGGGATTACAGGCATGAGCCACTGTGCCCAGCCATTCCTTCTCATTTTTAAAATAAAAGGGGACTATAGTTACTAGATAAAATTACATTAATATGAATATCCAAAGGGTAGCTTTAACTACACAGGAGAGATATCCAGCTAAACACATCTCAGTTACCTGAGGATCAAAGTAAGAAAAATCTAATTTAATTCAATCTAGTAAAAGTTAATTAATAAATTAGACCATGCTTTTTTAGAAGCATCCTATGTTAGATGACTATGTGTCAATGTCTATATTTAATGCCCTGGGTATAGTAGCAGAGTAACAGAATACTACTGATCAGAATACTACTGTAACAGTGAAAAGTGAAGGCTAATCAAATAAAATACAGCCTATCCAAGAAAGATACGTTAACAGAAGAAAAATGATCAAAATAGTGACCAGGTTTATGGCATTAAAGAGATAAAATTCATTGCCAGTTCCATAGACAGGACAGGGTTCTCTGGCCACCCAAGAAAGCATTCTGGTCTACAAAGCCAGTCAATCTCTACTGTGCGAAAGAATTCATCAGATTATAGTAATTTGACTACCTGCCACTAATATCATCCAATTCAAGTTCACTCAGAATTCAGCTTCCCTTTTTGCTTCTTCAAAGTTATTGCCCCTAGGGAGAGTTTAGGCAATCTGACAAATTTTTAGTACACTTGACAATTTTTTCACATCATAAATTCCTTATCTTTCTGATTTTATCTTTAGTCTATAATCATTTCGTTAGCAAAAGTTCATTTACTGAGAGAAGGATTATCTCAAAATAGACTAACAAAACAGTGTCCTGGGCTACGAGAATATTTGGTGCTTCCAAGAACACTAGGACATGAACAAATGGCTATCTCACTGCTCTGGAATTGCTATGGGACTAGGAGAGTAGGAAGGCTATGGTATTCTGTGTTTTGTTTATTTTAGATTATACACATTAAAAACCAGGAAAATACATAGCAAGTTATATACATAATTTGCAATGGGAAAAGAACTTTTGGAAAGGCTGGTATATTTGTTTCTTGGTATCCTATCAATAACATATCAATGTTTTTTTCTGTTTTTCTCCGTGAACAATTTGCCATTTACATGTAGAATGTGAACACCTCTAAATACGAGCACACTTACAAACACAATTGTGATATATTTTCCAAACATGAGTAGTTGTATGAGGGATTTTCTAATACTTTTCTGTGAGGTTTTCTTATTATAAGGGTAACAAGTGCTTATTATGGAAATTGGTGTAGACTTTTGTATTTCGCCTTTAAATTTTTTCTGTGAAGATCTACGCTGTATACATAAAGCGGGAGGTGTTAGCAAGCTAATGGTCATCTTTGGAACCAATATGACTCAAAGATGCATAGGTACTGTTCATGCGTCTGCCATCTGTCTGCTTGAGAGCACTTCAGAGCATTTTTCCTTGGCATTTGGTCTACCTGAATTCCCTGTCATCTCCTTAGGCCCCATCTAGAATCGCAGCCCAATTATAGATATTTTTGTTGTTGAAAATCACTTTTCATCAATTAAGAGACACGAAGTTCTACTAAACTAATTAACTTTGAGTATCAGCAGTTCAGGAAGGTGCCAAGATTGGGGAGAAACATCTGCTTCGATGCTGATCTGTGAAGGGAACCTGGGGCTCCAACGGAAACCTACTTCATGTGGGTGATTTTTATTTCCCATCTTGAGCTTTTATTCCTCTCTCCTCTCTTACTATCTTTTCTGCTTGAGACTCTTCAAGCACAAACATTGTTCATCAAACATCACTGACCAGATCCAATAGGGCAGGCATTTTCTTTCAATAGGACAGAAGCAGAGAAAGAACCCGCTGCTTCAGCCTGGATGGCAGCAGTTTGCCCACCCTAATGGGCTCCAAGTCTTCTTCCTAACATCACAATCTGTAGGGACCAGTGGCTTCCTGTTGCTCAGTGGCTCTTATTTATTAGGTAAGATCCTCTTCTAGAGTCAGTGAAATCGTATGACAGTGGTTAGCTCAGTGACTGGTACTTAGCACTCAATATACGACAATAGAACTTGCCAGAAGGTCTATTGAAGGTTTCTTCCCATGTTTTTACTTCTCTCCCTTTTTAGGATAAAAGGCATAAGAAAGTTGCTCTACCTTCCTTACACCATAATATAGAAGGCACTTACCCAAAAAGCTAAGATTAATTACTGAAGGCCTTTGATGAACAACAGGGCTCAGGATGCTAGAGTGTTTGCTTGAGTGACAGATTTGACTTACACCACCTCAAATCCTTGTTTAAAACAGGTGGAGGGCTCAATTATAAATTTAAAAAGAAAAACAGATTTGACTTAAAACTAACTCTTGATAAAGCAGAGTTTTTGGAATTCTTAGTAAAACATTTCATGAGGTAGACATTGTTCAGCTTTTAGGATGCTGCTGCTTCTGTGGAATGCATTGGATCACTTCTCACCAAAAATAGGTTTTTTTGCAATTGTGTAGCTACAATTTATGCCTTCTTGGAAGCCTAGGGATGATTTACAGATGATATACTGGATACACTCCGCCACCAATTTTTTAAAGGTAACTAATTCTACCGATATAACCTTATTTTCACATATGAAAAACAAGCACGTTGGGTAAACATGTGGTAGCTTAAATCTGCATGCAATATTTGAAATGAGAAGACAAAAGCAGGAAAGATTTTATTTTCTTGTCAAAACTTACACTTTGCAAGCTGTCCTGTAAAACTGTATAAAGTCATTGGCTCTACAGTGTGAAACAGTGTATCAAAGGGAAACAACAGAAGCACAAACGAACACAGTCTTTTGTTAAGCCACCTCCAGGAAAAAGATAAAGCAGTTATTTTTGATCCAGATTCTACATAACTCCTATTCTTATTCTGATACTTTTCCAAAGTTAGAAATTTTGGTCAGCTCAAGCCTTATGTACGTAGCTAAAAATGGCTATCAGGCAAATGACAAAAACCAAAGTTAGGTTAGATTTGTCAAAAAGTTTAGAGCACAGTCACGCATCACTCAACAACAGAGACACATTGTGCGAAATGTGTCATTAGGCTATTTAACAATCTTGTAAACATCATAGAGTGGAATTACACAAACCTAGGTGGTATAGCCTACTGCATACCTAGGCTCTATAGAAGGTACAGCCTATTGCTCCTAAGCTACAAACTACCGAATACTGCAGGCAACTGCAACATAATGGTAAGTATTTGTGTATTTAAACATACTAAACATAGTAAAAGCATGTTGTTGGTTTTTTCTTTTCTTTCTTCTTCTTCTTCTTTTTTTTTTCGGAGACATAGCTGTGCTCTTGTTGCCCAGGCTGGAGTGCAGTGAAGTGATCATAGCTCGCTCAGCCGAACCCTTAGGCTCAAGCAATCATCTTACTGCAGCCTCCCATGTAGCTGGGACGACAGGTGCATGCTACCAAGCAGGTAACTTTTAAAATGTTTTCTAGAAACAGGGTCTTGCTGTTCCCCAGGCTGATCTGGAACTTCCGGCTTCAAGTAATCATCCCATCTCAGACTCCCAAAGCACTGAGATTACAAGCATGAGTCACTACATCTGGCCCCTAATCCAGTTTTTCGCTTTTTGTTTTATTTTTGAGACAGGGTCTCACTCCATTGTCCAGGCTGGAGTGCAGTGGCACAAATCTTAGCTCACTAAAGCCTCCACCTCCTGCGCTCAAGGGATCCTCCCAGCTCAGCCTCCCAAGTGGCTAGGACTACAGGGTGTATGCCAAAACACCCAGCTAATTTTTGTAAATGTTTATTTTATTTTATTTTATTTTTTGTAGAGATGGGATCTCACTATGTTCCCCAGGCTGGTCTCAAACTCCTGGGCTCTAGTGATCTGCCCACCTCAAGCCTCTCAAAGTACTGGGATTACAGGTGTGAGCCACCATGTCAAGCCCATAATATCGTTTTATAATCTTACGATGACATGTAACCACTGCTTATATGTCATCTGTCATTGACAAAAAACGTCATTATACAGCACAGAACCGTGGTTACTAAGAGCAAGCACTCTGTTCATTGGAGTGTTTGGGTTCAAAGCCTGGTTGATTTACTAGCATCATTCACTTGCTGTGGGACCTCAAGCAGGCAAGCTATAACCTGGGAACCCCATCTGTAAATCTACAAAACAGAAGTCTTCTGTGAAGTGAGAATGATGGAAGTTCCTACTTTCTGGGGACATGAGGATTAAATAAATCGTTCTAGTATAGCACAGCGCCTGGCCCACAGCAAGCATGTAGTGAAAATCAGCTCTCATTCTTCCATCTTTCAGGCTCTCACGTTGTTTGTGCGTTTTGCCACCTAGGGAAGGGCTATGGTGAGAAGCCTCAGGAAGTGCAAGTGGAACTGCTCACTCAAAGGCAGGAACTAAAACAGAGGCGACAGTGGAGGCCACCGGGCATGCGGTATCTTCTTCGGAACTCTGAGGTAATGGATGGGTGCAGATAGCATTTCTGAATATTCAAACCAAAATGTTGCTTTATTAATGAGTCTGGGGGCCATTTTCCTCTGTTAACTCAGTGCTAATTTTATCCTCTAGTGTAACAGAAAGCCCCTGGGTCTGTGCATGCTCACGGTACCCTCCGGCCAAGGGAGCAAAGACTCTTCTTTCTTTTGAGTTGTGTGTGTGAGCGAATGCAGTCTTTGCATTTTGTAGTTGATTTTTAAGGGAAACAAAGGGAAGGTGAGATGTCCTTAGGATCAAGGGGCAAGGTGGTAAAACTCCTCTCTCGTTATGCCTTTAAACTTGGGCCTGCCACTCACTCACGTCTAGGATTCTTTCTTATTTCACATTCCTCTCCAATCTTTTCTGGGCAAAAATGAACAAAGTAGCAGAGAATCCAGAAAAGTGCAAAAGCAGACCAGGGCTGAAGGGCTCCTTCCGCTCCCTCTGCGGCACAGCTGTCTTCAATTTCCTCACGTGCCACCAGCTTCACCAATACAGCCCAAACTCCCAGTATACATTTGTTGCTATGGGTAAATTAAGTACTGACATAGCCTACCTATGTACAGAACTAATCTCAAGTGACATTCTCTGGTGGCAAACTTCTGGAAAATGTGCACTTCAGAGGAGCTTAGGAGACGGTGAGCTGGCTGGCAGAGCTACACCGTCTCTCCTCACCACCTGCCCTCTCCTCATCTTCCCACCTTCCCACCTGAGTGTCTGCGTCACATTCCCAATAGTCAGAATTATGCCTTAACTTTTGTTCCCTAAGAAAGTTAGAAAAAGGTACAATAAATGAAAGTCCTATCCAGGACTGGCTATTTGTGGTAAAATAAGCAAATCATTAGAATAGTAATCACATGGGCACGATGAAGTTAGTAAATTTTGTGTAGGTGGAAGGTCTACTAGCTCCTTCCTTGAGGGGAAATTACTTTTTTATCAGCTGATGTAACAGCACACTTTGATCCAGCTAAAGGAGGTAAGAGTTACTCAAAACACCCACGGGGACAGTAGTAATTTCAGGAACACTCACACAGCAATACGCTATTGTTTCTTTTCCTACATAGAAAGAAATGGTTAGGGTGAAGGGATGAGGTAAAAGGAGAAAGATAGAGAAAGAGAGAGAGAAGAGGGTGAGGGAGAGAGACAGAGAGAAAGATGGGGGTGTTGGGGAGATAGAGGGAAAGACAGAGGGAATGACATGCGGGGAAGGAAGAAGAAATGTGAATAGTGTTTCTTTTTTTCTTTTCTTTTTAAATCAAGAATTTTGCATCTTGTCTCTGGTCCCCAAAACAAGGACATATATAAGATCCTGGTTTTGGGGGTCACATTGTTGAGGACAGGAATCACATGTCTAGTGCATAATAGGCACGCATTATTAACGGTACTGAAAATCAATTCTACCTTTTCTTGATCTCAAATTTCAAATATATATTTTACTGACGACTACAATTATGGGAAGAAGATAACTTTATTTTCTAAGATATTTCTGTGATTTATTTATTTATTTTTGGTCCAGAAAAAGTAGGAACACCGTGAAATGATCTATGGGACACGATAATTTCTAGGAGGAAGGATATTCAAGGAAGACTTTACTTATTGAACCCAGTTGTCTGACTCTCTGACTTTGTGGTCTAAAGCAAGGGACACCTCTGACAAATTTTGTATGGAGCTTTAGAAATTAAACTATTACATCAAATATGTAAGAAATTCTTCTTTGATTATCAGATATCAGATTTCAATTGTTCTTTATGATACTACTGGTGAGAATGCATGATAATTGGTTTACAAAAATCAGCTGGGTGTGGTGGTGCGCACCTGTAGTCCCAGCTACTCAGGAGGCTGAGGCAGAAGAATCACTTGAACCCAGGAGGTGGAGGCGGCAGTGAGCCAAGATCACACCACTGCACTCCAGTCTAGTGACAGATGAAGACTCCATCTCAGAAAA
Organism: Aotus nancymaae; assembly: GCF_030222135.1. Lineage (NCBI taxonomy): Eukaryota > Metazoa > Chordata > Mammalia > Primates > Aotidae > Aotus > Aotus nancymaae. The sequence continues at coordinate 24,613,522 of NW_026988454.1, forward strand.
AAAATGATATTGGTAGAGAATGAATGGGAAAATATACCTTTTTGGCTACAATAGAAAATGTCAATGATTAATCTTATCAGCTTTACTGTATATATTTTTCATATTGACATAAAAAATAAATTACCTAGAATCCTACTTACTACATTTTTTTAAAGTCCTGATTTTGTTTAGACAAACCATATGCAATATGCCCAGCCCCTAAGGATAGGCCATAATTAGTTTAAGCCCTCATGGTAACTTCATTTCCTTCTGCTGCTTCTTGCTTTCCTGGCCTCTCACACTGCTGGCTCTAGCTATGTGATGGTTCTGACCAATGAGACCTATGGTGAAAACTGCAGGTGGAGCTTCTGGGAACAATCTGTTTGCCTGATGAAGAGACATACACTTGGGGAGGGCTCCCTAGAGAGTTTCTTCCTTTTCTGCCCTTGAACATGGCTGTGAAGGATGTGATGCTTGGTGCTTTATTAAACTCTTGAGACTTTAGGTGGCAAGTCCAAGGACAAAAAAGTAATACTCTGAAGACAGACGTGTGGAAAACAGAAAATGTACGAGTCTCAAATGAAAATACTGGCTGGGCATGGTGGCTCATGCCTGTAATTCCAGCACTGTGGAATGCCAAGGTGGTGGATTGCTTGAGCTCAGAAGTTTGAGACCAACCTGGGCAACATGGGCAAAATCCCATCTCTACAAAGAATACAAACATTAGCTGGGCGTGGTGGCACACACCTGTGGTCCCAGCTACTCAGGAGGCTGAGGTGGGAGGATTGCTTCAGCCTGAGAGGTGGAGGTTGCAGTGAGCTGAGATCATGCCACTGTACTCCAGTCTATGTGACATAGCGAGACCCTGTCTCAATAAAAACTACAAAATATGAAAATACTGAGCAATAGCACCCTGAAACTACCCATCAACAAGCTTCTTGTCTTGTGAGATATTAAATATCTTTATTACTTAAACCATGGTTGGCTGGACTACACTCAACTAATATTGAATTATTTAGACAGTGCTCCTAATGCTTGGGATAAAGTAGTATGTGAAACACATAACCTCCCTGGCCTCGTAGCATATGAACCAAATCAGAGAAGAGACACACTACACAAATAAAAGAATAAATATAATATGCCAAGTAGTGATAATCATTATGGATAAAATAAAGCAAGGTAAGGGAACAGAGAATAATGAGAGGCTAATTCATATAGATCATTCATAGAAGCTTTGCTGAGCTTATTTGAGCAGACTTGAATGAAGTGAAAGGTGGGCCAGGTGGATATTTGAAGGTGTTCTGTTACTTGCAACTGAATGCATCATTATCTTGTATGTCCAATAAGCTCAAACAGAGCTTTGATGTCATCACTTCTGAGAAGTCTTTCAGGACTTCCCACCCACTACAATTAACCCCTCTCTCTTTGGGGATACTTCTCTGCACCTTCAACACATCTATTATTATACTCATCACACCCTATTTTAATGTACTTGTCGATATAGCTTATACAGTCACCCTCCCTAGACTGTGAAACCTTTGAAGGACAGGCCAGTTCTCAGCCAACACTATCCTGATTCTCAACACTCAGTACTTGCTACACAGTAGGCTCCATGGATCCACAAATAATTACTGATTTGATGAGAACTTCTGTCCTTTAAACAGTCTAGTTATAAATGTGTGGTTTTCCCTGTCGTGTATTTTAAAGTGGGCATCTATATGAAATTTTGTTAAAGTGTGATTATTTATCGTGTTTAAGAAATGTGTCTTGCAGATATCAAAAAAGCTGACCAGTCTGAGCTAACGTGAATATGTGTAAATTAAATAGGTCACCTAGGCAGAAAATTATTTAGGAGAAAAGAGTATATTAAATGATTGAGAAGCAACCTGGTTTCTTGTCAGGTACATACATCTAAACATATGGTATTTCTGGTCTTTTGAAAAGTTATTAAAAAATAGTTGTAAGACCACTCACGTAGTTTTGGTAATTATAGTTTTCTGAGCTTTTCTCCTGGTATTGGGAAAATATGGCTCATTTTCCTTACTGATCTTGAATGAATCCTCATCTCTGAACCTTCCTTCTTAGGTAACTTAATTCACATTCCTTATTTCAATGCAGGGGGCTAGCATTTGATTAACCCCATCAGCAGTTTTACCATAAAACATGATCTAGCCGATTTTGTATTTTTAACTTGAGGTGAAAAGAAAGGAAAAGGACATTCAGAGAAACTTAAAACATCAGTTAAGGCTTAAAGAAAATAGAAAAGTCTTTGACTTTAGGTACTTATGTGAAAATTTAATAAAGAGAGGATTAGATAATATTAAGTGTATTTTTAAGTTAAATCCAGAGTTTGTAGAATAAACAATGTATTTTTTTAAATTTCCCCCTTAATATCAAAAGAGAAGGAAAGGCATTTTCTTTTATTTATAGTCTCAATTAGAATCAAATTTTCTTCCTTTATGTGTTAAATATTAGCAGACTTTAATATTGGTCATTAATATTAACTAATATTCTGGGTTCCCATTTAAGCCAATCTCTTTCATTTAAAAATCAGTAATGAAACTACGTAGGTTTATGATAATCTAAATGTATATGCATCTCAAAACTTCTTAAAGACAGGTTAGAATTAGATAGCATGTCAAGAAACAAAGATTTTTGGGAATTACTTTATGAAAACAATAGCAATATACATTTACTTTGAGTTTGCATTTGAGATTTTAAATCGATTTTCCATGTTTCCTAAGGAAGCAGATACCATACAGTCCCGTTACAAGGAAAATCAAGTTCTAAAGGATTCTAGAATAGGTTGCTACCTATAAAATCTTCATCAAGTCTTTACAAGACATGATTATAACACTAGAAATGGTTACTTAAACAGCTTTGAGTCTAAACTCAGATAAGAAGGTCAAATTCCCCAAAAGTTAATACAGGCACATGCCAGTTTGCTCCAAATAACCTGGACACTCATCCCAGATTGAAACGGATCAAAACCTCAAAGACCTCCTCAGACCCACTCAGAAAGGGCTGTCATCTTCATGCTGGGATGGGCCAGACCAACACTGGGGGTAGAGCAACCAAACCAACACTAGGGCAAAAGTGTACTGGTGAGGTTATGAGATTAGATTACGTGCATTATTCAAGGTGAGCAGCTACAAAGGAATAGGATGCATAATCTACAATGAATAAAAAATTTATAATTAGCTGGCAATGGTAGCTTGTCCTGTAATCTGGCTACTCAGGAGGCTGAGGCAGGAGAACCACTTGAGGCCAGGAGTTCAAGACCAGCCTGGGAAATTTAGTGATACCCTAGTCTCCTAAAGAATTTAACTTAGGTGGGTGTACTGGTACATGCCTGTAGTCCTAGCTACTTGGGATACTGAGGTGAGAGGATCCCTTGAACCCAGGAGGTTGAGACTGTAGTGAGTCTCAACCATATTCCAGCCTGGGCAACAGGGCGAAACCCCGTCTCTATTTAAAAAGACATAAAGTTTAAAATGTATAAATAATTGTACATTTTTATTAAAGGGCTGCTTTAGCAGTTGGAGATACATTTAGGATTCCTGAGGGGGCACTTTCATACTCATTAAATATAATATAAATTACATTATAATTATATTATATATAATAAATATTATAATTATATATGTTAAGTATATATATTAAATAAATATAAATATACTTATAAATATATTTTATATATATATATATTATTTATTTATTTGCTGTTTCTGCTCTTCTCTCATGCCTCACCCCTTTTTTTTGGTTAAAAGCCTAAGCCCAGTCTCTTAGTCATAATGGGATCTGCCAGCACAAAAGTCAACAAACTCACAGGAGACAAAAGACATTCTTGGTCTGATTGCTCCTAATAAACTTCAGTGCTTCCAGACCACATAATGTCATACAATTATTTTTAATGCTTCTTTAAAAGGGTGACAGGGTTCAGAAATAAACTGCACATGGTAAGAAGAGCCTCCCAAGGGTTATTCCTGCAAAATTAGTTGCAAGGCTTTGGGAGTGCTGGTGGTTTCCGGCCATTAGCATTACTAATCAAGGCCAGCCTGGTATTTATGGGAATCTACACAAATCAGGATGATACATGCCATGTTCACTCAAGCAACCCTGCCTGATTTCCTCAAGGTTATGCTGAAATAAAACTTTCCTCCAATTATCTTTGATTGGAATGTTTCGTGATTTTTATGTATCCTTGAGATGAAGAGAGACCATGAAGTAGACACGTTAGGTGCATGGGTTACAAAATCATATTTAGGGCTTCATGCTCACATAAAGCAATTACTGTTAACTCTCAATTAACCTCGTTACTGGAGGAAGCATTAATGCAGAAAATACAAATCCCAGATAACCCACCCATGTCATTCTTGCTGCCATGGTTTCAGTTGAGGTGAGAGAGAGAGAAAGAGAGAGATAATGGGAGCATCAGGAAAAGCTCAGGAGCCAAGAGGTCTCTTCAGGAACATTTGTACAAAGTTGATAAATTCAGCTGTTCAGAGGTAATGCATTCATTCTTTACTCTCTTTTCATGCCCGATGCCATTTTGCCTGCACCATGAAGCAAAAATAACATTGCTTTCCCTTTCAACTTCTGACTGACAAAAAAGTAGAAAGGCAGTAGGCAAAGAAAGTCAGTAAATAGTAGCCAGGGAAGCACTCTGCAAGGTTGGCAGTGCCCCAGCAGTCAGGGTGGCAGAGCAGGGGAGACCTGTGCGAACCACAGGAGGACTTAAACCTGAGGCTCTGCACCTGCAGCTATAGGATGCCCGGTGCTCCCCTGGCACAGAGAGTGTGCTTAAGAATTTTGTCCTTTAGGATTTTGACTGCATCCACCAAAATTATGAACACATTTACTTATAAATGTTATCATTAATCATCTTCACACATGATAAGCATTTTTATGCTACAGATTCGTACAGGCATAATTCTGCTTCCATCAGTTCCTGGGTATTAATGCTCTTCCATCCTTCTGATGTAATGACCCCTCCAGGTTGGCACCTCCTTTCCAGGCCAGGAGGCACAGAAAGAGTTAAAAAGATGCTTCTTCAAGTGATTCCTGGTGAATCACTTGGAATGCTCCAGGGAGAGTTTGCATTTTAATAAGGAAGAACGTCCGAAGTCATAAGAATAAAGCTACAGCAGGATTCTAGACCCCTCTGAGCAGTTGGGGGAATATGGAAAAAGGTACAGAAGGGACAGGGGAAACTCTGAAGCCACAGCTAAAACACAGCACCTTGGAAAGGAAAGGTGGGAAATACCCTTAGGGAGAGAAAGATGAAAAATCACAAAGTTAGATGTTTTAGTGAAAACAAATTTTGTATTAAAATACTGACATAGTTTGGCTGTGTCCCCACGAAAATCTCATCTTGAATTGCAGCTCCCATAATCCTCATGTGTCATGGGAGGGACCCAGTGGGAGGTAATTGAATCATGGGGATGGTTTTTCTCATGCTGTTCTCATGATGGTGAATAAATCTCACAAGATTTGATGGTTTTATAAAGGGGAGTTCCCCTGCACACTCTCTGGCCTGTCACCATGTAAGATGTGACTTTGCTCCTCCTTTGCCTTCCGCCATGATTGTGAGGCCTCCCCAGCCATGTGGAGCTGTGAGTCAATTAAAGCTCTTTCCTTTATAAATTACTCATCTTGGGTATGTCTTTATTAGCAGTGTGAGAACAGACTAATACAAATACTTGTAAAGAGGCACGTTCATATCTTTTGTAAATATGACTACAATAAAATTATTGGGATTTGGGAAGGATCAATTTATCAGACTTTTTTGGCCTCAAAATGAATTTCTGTGTGTTAGAGTGAGAAGTCTAGTGGAAACTGCATAAATAGATATAAAACATCAAATGACAGAGCAAGATAGAAATAGTAGAAAACATATGATGATTTCTAGAGAATACTGACCTAGATTATTCTTAAAAGAAGGGAGAGGAGGGAGAGAAAGGAGCAGGGAAAAGGGAGAAAGAAATGTGACTTTCTTTGAAAGGAACCTTAAAAAGTTTAGAAAAACAACAAACTAGTAACTATGAAGGGAACAGTGACTCACAGTAACAGGGAAGATTGTGAAAGATGGAAATAGTGACTACAGAATATCAATGGGCAAAAAAAAAAAATGAGTTAAAAACATCAGTGAGTTGCACATCTCTGATTCCTTATCTATTCTTTGATTTCTGTTGTGAATTCTCAGAGCACTGACCCTGTCCATGTGCTTGGTGGCATGGGAGGCCCTGGGCACAGTGAAGAGGAGTGGTCCTGCTGTCAGAGAGCTTAGCCACTAGGACAGCTGCACCCGTACACCATGAAAGCGTGATGCTGGGGCTTCTGGTTTAAGAGGGGTGGGGTGGCTGCGGATGAAAGACACCTATTCCTCTTTTTTATAAAACATAGGCAACACAACAAAGATAGTGATAGATGGAGGAAAATATCAGATGTATTAAAACAAATAACTAAACAGAAAGGCCGCCACTTGTTTTACAAACCATGAAGCATACATGGGGTAATTTCACGAAATACACTGAGAGTTTACAAATACTTCAAGTTTCAAGCAGGTGCAAAATGTTTCCCCCAAAGAAAGGCAAAAAATGTCTAAAAGGCATATGCCATGAGCTTTTGAGTAAGGCAGCAAGATTTACAAAGTAAGTCAAAATTTCCCCTGTAGAGACATAATTTGATACCACATACAGAAGGGAGGTAAGAGAAAACATGTTAACACTGTACTCCTATTTACTTTTTTATTGTATTACTGTTGTAGTTCTTTTAGTCAACAAAGGCTTCCACAGGCAATGACATGTCTATAGGAATTCCAAGGGAGTAAATGTTAAAAAAGAAAAAATGTATGTATGGTATGTATAATATGTATATATATATATGCATATACTATATATTAGATATATATGCATATACACTTACACAGAGAGACTTACATTTTCTAGATAATTCCTTTATGCAGAAACGATATAAATTTATGCTTTATGCTAATGGAAATTTTCTCTTAGATGAGTATTCTGATAGAAAGTATTTGAATTTTATATGGAAAGTCCAAAGAAGGAAATATTACGTAATATGGAAAGCATTACACTCTGTTATGCTAAACAATGGAATTTGAGAGATCTGCTTTCAGAGGACAAGGATGAAGGGATGAGGAGTGTAACCAAATTATAATGCTCCCTGGCCATTGTGTGGTTCTCAAGGGTTAAGGGCTATTTCATCCAAGAAAATACAATTTGGCACAGAGAAAAAGCAATCCAGTGACAATCTGTCTACTAATTGGTCTTAAAGCAAGCATGTAGGGCCTTCTACAAGCTACAGACCTGACAAATATGATTAAGCCACTGGAAGGATTTATGAACAATGTTCTGATTCTTCCTACAATGGACTTTGTGCATGTGCTAGTCCACATCACTGGGACTTCTGTTTTTCCCCCAAATCAGCTGGCAAATGAAAGGTCTGAACTTGAATTAAGTAAAATCTCTTACTCATCTTTACAATTTGTGATATATATGAATTCTCTTATTCTTATCTTGGCTATGCAAAGGTTAAAATCTATAGGGTCTCTGAGGGCCTTTAAAAAACATGGTTTACGTGCAGACAATGGAAAATTAACAGACTTGTGAAGGAAGTTGAGTTATGGAGAGAATCTAACTGAAAACAATGAAAATCAATGAAGTCAAAACAGACCCAAATATTAAGAGGCATTTACTTCAACGATATTAGCTAATGGCTCAGTTGGGTAAGTGAAGAAGTATGAGCTAATACTGATTTCCTCCCCCAAGTTCAAAAAATACTAGACTGGTTGACCCAAGGACCCTATCTTTCAAGTTTGGGCTGCTTAAAAAACTGTTATAGACTGAATTGCGTCCTCTGCAAAATTCATATGTAGAAGTCCTAACCCCCAGAACCTTAGAACGTGACTCTATTTGAAGACTAGGTTTTTAAAAGAGGTAATTATATACGGTTAAATGATGCCATTAGGGGGCCCTAATCTAACATGATTAATACATCTTACAAAAATAGAACGATTTTTGTAAGGTAGATCAAAAATAGGCAAAGACAGGCACAGAGAGAAGACGGTGTGAAGACAGTCAGAAGGCACCATCTGTAAGCCACGGGGAGAGAGGACTCAGAAGAAACTAACCCTGTGGACACCTGCATATCAGACTTCGGCCTCCAGAACTATGAGAAAATAAATGTCTGTTGTTTAAGCAACCGCATCTGTGGTACTGACACCTCTAGCAAAGTAATAATACAGAAACCTCTTATAATGAACTCTTTTTTTGTCTCTCAGAAGTCTGAAATAAGAGCCAAGTTTCTTTTGTGGCTGAATGCATCCTCCATCATACTCACAACCCCAACAGGAAAGGCCAACACAGCTAGCATCCAGTCCCGGAGAGAGATGAGCTTCTTGAGCTGCCTCTCTTGCTCCTGGTTCCCACTTCCTCGAGTCAGAAGACTGGAAAGATCAGTCAGCACACAGATGCCAAAAAAGACAGCCTGGATAACCTGTAGGGGGACAACAGCCAGTATTAGTCATTAAGATCTAGAGACCCAAGCTGTGGAACAGCGAATGAGCTGCTGATGTGCAACATGACATCTGAGAGGAAAGGATCAGAAGCATACTTTAAAGAGCTGGTCCTAGAAATAGAAAACAGAAATTTACAACTTGCTATTATAGGTGAGAAAGTCCATCTTTAAAACACGACTTCCATTTTCACTCACATCGGGACAAGTGCAAAATATGCATGCACACACACACGTCTAAATAGGCCCGATAGAAAGCAATATCAACGATCAAACTGGCAGGACCATTATTTTAAAGCATTATGTCTATGGTTTGTCATGGTTCCTACTAGGTCATGTCTAAATCATGTCTATGGTTTCTACTAGTCATTATAACTAGTGAGTTTAAACAAATATCTAAGAAGTGAAAACAAAAAGGTGACGATGGTCTGAATAATAAGACAATTCAGGCTAAATGTGAAAAAAAAACTTTTCTATGTTTTTGTTTCTTACATTTAGATATTTTTTCTACCAAAGGAAATGGTGGGAAGTGGGTACTTGAGTCATAAAAAATAAATCAACTGAATGTAATAATTAAGACTGGAATGAAACAAGTTTCTGTTGTCAAACTTGAACCAAATGACCTCCTACTCAGGTTTTTATATTAATGAAATAAAATATTTCCAAAGTAATATAAACAGAGATACCCATACCATTTCCCCCAATCCCCCACAAAAAACTACAGGTTGTACATTCTCCAAATCAATTACAAATGGAAGCATTTAGATCAGCTATGTTTTACTTGGATTGCTGCAGAAGGAGAATGCTGCAGGTAGCATATTGTAATGCAGTTAGGCAGATGATAATTCAAATTATGGGAAGGGCAGAAAACATATCCCCTGGGCACAAAGTCATACTCAATTAGCAGCGAGGATAGATTCAGGAAAACTTTTCTGGCTTTTTTTTCTACTGAAAATAATTTACAGATGATACCTTTGTAAAAGATACAATTTTACTCACTGCCTGCTTAGAAAAGATAGCAAGTTTCAAACTATACTACAAGACTACAGTAATCAAAACAGCATGGTACTCATACCAAAACAGAGATATAGACCAATGGAACAGAACAGAGGCATCAGCGGCAATGTCACACATCTACAACCATCTGATCTTTGACAAACCTCACAAAAACAAACAATAGGGAAAGGATTCTCTGTTTAATAAATGGTGTTGGGAAAACTGGCTAGCCATGTGCAAAAAGCAGAAACTGGACCCCTTCCTGACACCTTACACTAAAACTGACTCCAGATGGATTAAAGACTTAAACATAAGACCTAACACCATAAAAACCCTAGAAAAAATGTGGCACATATACACCATGGAATACTATGCAGCCATAGAAAACAATGAGTTTGTGTCCTTTGTAGGCACATGGATGAACCTGGAAACCATCATTCTCAGCAAACTGACACAAGAACAGAAAATCAAACACCACCTGTTGTCACTCATAGGTGGGTGTTGAACAATGGGAACACATGGACACAGAGAGGGGAGCACCACACACTGGTGTTTGTTGGGGGTGACTAGGGGAGGGACAGTGGTGGGTAGAGAGTTGGGGAGGGATAACATAGGGAGAAATGCCAGATATTGATGATGGGGATGGAGGCAGCAAACCACATTGCCATGTATGTACCTATGCAACAATCCTGCATGTTCTTCACATGTACCCCAGAACCTAAAGTGCAATAAAAAAAAACATATACATATATATATGTGTGTGTGTATATATATATGTGTATATATATATATACACACATACACACATATATATATTTAAAAAAAGAAAGTGCTCGCTTCGGCAGCACATATACTATAATAAAAAAAAAAAAGAAAGAAAAGATAGCAAGTACCTTTTTTGGTATATTTCCTCATTGGCAGTAGAAAGAGTCTGTGAAAGCTCTGTGGATAGGGGTCCTTACAAGGGAAGACGGATTCTAAAAAGTATTTGGTTCCATCACTTAGCACAGCACTAGAACACTCAAATTATTAAGCGAGGCTTTCTGGAGTTCACCAAATCTTACTATTATTAGTCAGTCTTAGCCAGAGCAATGTTCTCCGTTTCCTCATAATGTGGACCGTCTTTAATTTCAGTGACTTAAGGTTTATTGTCATTCTTTCTACAGCCAGAAAGCCAGAGTAAGAGAAGCTAAGACTGCCACACTTGAGAACGACACAATAGAAGTGCTGGCAAGATTCATGTTTTGATAACCAGAAATAACTTCAATGACTCAGAGAATAATTTCATACTTAGAAAAAATTTCTATTTTCTATTTTTCATATCTTTCTATTCATATATTTGTATTTTTCACATCTTAGGACTTTAGATGTTTGAATCTCTATGTTGGTCCTAATGGAGTTTGATTACAATGGAGTGACCCTACTGGGGAATAATAATCTTCATGCTAATCTGGCTAGTAAACATAAAAAGGTGACTAATAACCAGGGGAATACAAATTAAGACCACAATGAGGTAGCAATTCTCACCATTATAATTATTTACAATTTAATTGTGATAATACTAAGTGTTATAAAGATGTAGGGCACCAGATTCTTATGGTAGGAATACAGATCTGGACAATCACTGTGAAAAACGACCGACAATATCTACAGATGCTCCTCAACTTATGATGCGATAACGTCCCTATAAATTCATAGTAAACTAAAAATATCTTAAGTTGGAAATGCATTTAATACACCCAACCTATCGAATATCATAGCTTAGCTTAGCCTCCCTAAAATGTGCTCAGAACACACACATTAGCCTGCAGTTGAGCAAAATCACCTAACACAAAGCCCATTTTATAATAAAATGTTGAAAATCTCATGTAATTTATTAAACATTGTAATGAATGTGAAAAACAAAACGGTTTCATGAGTACTCAAAGTATGATTTCTATTGAATGTGATCACTTTCACATCATCATGAAGTTAAAATATAGTAAGTCAAAAATTCTGAGTTGTGAACCATCTATAGTAATTTAAAAATACATGTACTTTATTTATTTAGTGATATAATTATAAAGTACATTCCCTACAGAAACTCTCATACATGTGTACTAGTCATATCTACCAAAGGTTAATTTAAGTGTTCGTTGCTTAAGAAAAGTTGAAATAATTATATGTTTCTTTCTTTTTTTTTTTTTGAGATGGAGTTTCACTCGTTACCCAGGCTGGAGTGCAATGGCGCGATCTCAGCTCACTGCAACCTCCACCTCCTGGGTTCAGGCAATTCTCCTGCCTCAGCCTCCTGAGTAGCTGGGATTACAGGCAGGCGCCACCATGCCCAGCTAATTTTTTGTATTTTTAGTAGAGATGGGGTTTCACCATGTTGACCAGGATGGTCTCGATCTCTTGACCTCGTGATCCACCCGCCTCGGCCTCCTAAAGTGCTGGGATTACAGGCATGAGCCACCGCGCCCGGCCCAATTATATGTTTCTTAATAGTTGACTGGATAAGTAATTGTGTCATAGTCATACAATGGAAATCTAAATAAATTTAAATAATTCATTTTCAGAACAAAATATTAAACCAAAAAAAAAGAAAACCAGGAAAGAATGGCACATTCTGACACAATTGAAATAAATTTCAAAAAATGCAAAGATAAATTTAAGTTTGCAGGGATATGAAGTATATGAGGAAATGCATGTGAATTAATAACATTGCATTAAGTTACCTCTAGAGAGAAAAGGATAAGATTGGAGGAAATATTATCTGTATAGGGCATCAACTGTACAGATAATACTTTATTTCTTAAGTTGGTTATATGGCATATAGAAATTTATTGTATTACTCTGTCTATATTTTATTAGCATAAAATATTTCCAAATAACTTGAAAGTTTAAAGACAGTGGTTTTTATTCTTTTGAAATATAGTTGGCTAGTCTCTTTCAGATCCTTTCCTCCCAACTCAATATCCCTTAGTTTTAAAGATTGATTAAAAATAGAATTCGGTAAGCTCAAAAAGCCTAGTTATTGCATTATATGTAAAATTTCTGTGGGAGTTTCATTTATAGGCAAAGGAAATAGAATATTGCCTTGGTAATGATAAAGTATAAATATCTGGAGACCACTGAATTATTTTATGCAGCCTGGAAAGCAAGAAAACATGATGGAGGATAAGTCCAAGAAAGAAAGTTCTAGATAAAGCTATAGCAATACCCCCCAAAGACAAGTGAATTCACTACGACTGTTCACCTAAAAACTCCATGATATAGTAACTGGACCAGATTTGCCTTCACACCATAAACAACTAGACATTTGGACTAAATACGTGAAGCAACCTTTCAGATACTGGACTTTTTACTCAGCAATCAGTCAGATAAATCTCTTTTTAAAGGGCTTACCAGATGAAATCAAGCCCATCTTAGATAATTTTCCTTTTTCCATATAAAATAATCACAAGAATAATCACATTCACATTCTTCCGAAATTCAATTGGAGGAGAATACACAAATGTGAATATCTTTGGGGTCATTTTAGAATTCTACCTACTACAAGCAATAGGCTAAACAATTCTCAAAGCTCACTCAGGATACAGACGTATTCCAGTTCTGATGAATCACATAGGAGAGGCCTTATTGGCTACGACAGGCATTCCGTAGAGATCCAAGAAGTCTCATGCCTAAACAGGGCACTAACATAGCCCTGGAATAAAGGCTAACATAGATCCACCTCAAAAATATTTAAAAATAATGCTCAAAAAAATAAAGAAGCTGATCTATAAGTAGTTTAAATGCCTATTAAAAACAAAATTCTACATTCTTTAAAGGAAGACAACAAATTCCAGATATTCAACAACATAGTGCACATGTCCACCATCCAACAAAAATTATGGAACATGTCAAGCAATAGAAAGATATGATCCTTCACCAAGAGAAAAGTCATTCAATAAAAACAAATATAAAAATAACAGAAATATTGGCATTGGTAGACAAGGGCATGAAACAACTAAACTAAATCAGTTCAAAAATTAAAGGAAGATGTAAAAATGGTGACAAAAATAAGAACTTAAAAAGAATCAAAGTTAATATTCAAAAGTTAAAAATACATCTGAAATTAAAGTCACTGTATGGAAATAATAGCATATTAGACACTGAAAGAGAAAAGATTGAAAACTGAATACATAGAAAACATGAATACATGAAAAGAAAATTTCCAAAATTAATCATAGAAAAAAGAAAGACTTTAAATATTAACAACCTAAGTGAACTGTGAGAAACAGTCTAATGTATGTGTATGGGAGACCCAAAGGAGAAAAGAGTGGTCAAGTAGAAAGAAAAAATTGAAGAAATAATGGCTGAAGTTTTTCAAAGTTTTCTGAAAACTATAAACCCAAAGATCCAAGAAGCCCAACAGTGGAGTATACACAAAGAAAACCATATCAATGCCCAGTGTAATCAAATTTCAGAAAATTTGTGATAAAGAGAGAAATTTTAAATTCACTGGAAGGAAAAAAGTTATCACATACAGAACAAAAATAATTAACACACATTTCTTGCGTAAAATGATCCAAGCCAAGAAAACAATGAAACAACATATTTTAAATCTTATAAGGAGAAAAACTCTCAAAGGTGAAAGACTTTTTCAGATAAACAGAAACTGAGAAAATTCATTATCAGTAGACTTTTACTAAAAGATATATTAGATGAATAAAGAAATGATGTGACCTTTGTGAAATCTATACAGAGCAATGACAGTTGCTGAAACAGAGATATGGATAATATGGATATGAAAATAAATATAAAAGATTTTTACTTTTCTAATTTCTATATCTCAGCTCACTGCAACTTCTTCCCCTGGATTCAAGCAATTCTCCTGCCTCAGCCTCACCAGTACCTAGGATTACAGGCATGTGCCACAATACCTGGCTAATTTTTGTACTTTTAATAGAGATGGAGTTTCTCCATGTTGGCCAGACTGGCTCGCCTCAAACTCCTGACCTCATGATCCGCCCGCCTCCCAAAGTGCTGGGATTTCAGGCATGAGCCACTACACCTGGCCCCAAAAGTTCTTTTTTTTAAAGTAGGCTTCCAAAGCAAGCTAAGCATACAGTAGAGAACACTTTTTCCTCTTTTGAGCCTTCATAGTCAGCAACACTGTAGAGATATATTTTTCGTTGTGAGACCTTAGATTTTCCTAATTCACAAACTCGGGATAAGCAGGGCCTCAACAAAAAGATAACTTTAAATTTTAAGTATGTAGCTACATAAGGAATATGACCAAAAATAATGAGGAACATTTCATAATGATAAAAAGTCAATTCATCAAGAAGACTTTATGATATTAAATACAGATGTACCTAGTATCAGACCTTCAAAACAGAGAAAGAAGAAACTGATTTAGCTAAATTACTCAATATTTTTTGTATAAATAAGTAATTTACTAATTCTTGGGAAATAGTTGCTTTTATAAAGATTTAAAAGAAAAGGAATAGGAATAGGAGGGAACCTTAACATCAAAAAAAAGGAGGGAAACAATCTCAAATTTAGGAGAGGGAAAAAACAAAATAATTTCTGCAAATCTAAATGTAATAGTCTAAGCAACACTTTCTCCAATGTATATAATTAACAGTACATACAAATGAAGTCTTATACTTTTCTACAGTTGATTCATCTTCTCACCCAGTGGTGTCATCTAACACAGCAGTCCCCTTACTATTACCTGGTGGCTATCCGGTCACTCTCTGTAGACCTCCCTACTTGTTCTCCGCAACTTCGGACCATAGTATGGCCCCCACCTCACCTAAACTGCTAAAAAGACTTCCCCAAGGAGTGTACATGGAGGTCAGGGAAAGGAGGTACTACAAAATGATTTTTTCCTATTTTCTAAACGTAAGGAGACAAAGAGGAAATGTTTGGGTTTTGTTACTGTTTCTTTAACTCACATTGGTTAATCCTCAAAAGATAATCTCTAAAAATTATGTAACAGTCTCTCCTTCCCAGGAAAGAAGTATAAACTCACTTTTGGTTACTTGCTTATTCAAGAAGCAGTTTGCCAATATTAAATTATTTGACGTTTCTGTCACTTTATGACTTTGATTTGAACTGACAGTTAACAAATGCCATTAGGGACATTTTATGTGTATTTTTCCATTGTCTACCTGAATCCTGCTGACCACTGCAACTTAAAATTCATTAAATTAACTGTTAAAAATGTAAAAGTTATATGGAGAGGCACAAGTGGATCTTAAGCAGGATTACCTTGAAGTATTATCCAACTCCAGCCATTCTGCAGAGCTGGCACTTCCAAACCATCAACTCGGCATGACACACATATACACCATCTGGCTTTGGGTTCTTAGCAGGCTAGTTGCTCTTGTTATTTTATATTGCATGTAGAAATGAAGTGGTCAAATGTATCATGTCTCTCCGCGACATATAAATAGGAATAGATCAGAACAACAACAGCAAAATCCCAGGATTACTTTGGAGTCACTCAGTATTTGTTTCTCTAAAATCTTCTCTACTGTTTAATTCCATCTCCATCTTTTTTCTCCACCTCCTCAACTCTCCCTGTCAGGAAATCATAGCTGAGTTACTGAGTCATTTTAGATTTTAACTTCATTTTTGCAAGTATTGAAGTGTACCCAAGTTCCATTCATGTCTTTATATTTTTTGAAATGCACAATTGGTTTTGATTAAATTAATTTAATATTCTGTTATTTTTTTTCTCTGGAATGCACTAAACTATCACGATCCTGTTTGTATTATAGGACAAATTCATTAGACTTCTGCCATTTATTCCTAAACATATATGACATAATTTATCCAGAACTGCTTTTATTTCATCCCATGACATCATCTTCAATATCCTCAACTAAATTAAATTATGGCCGGGTGCAGTGGCTCACACCTGTAATCCCAACACTTTGGGAGGCCAAGGCGGGTGGATCACTTGAGGTCAGGAGTTCCAGACCAGCCTGGCCAACATGGTGGAACCCCATCTCTACTAAAAACACAAAAATTAGCTGGGTGTGGTGGTGTGCACCTGTAATCCCAATTACTTGGGAGGCTGAGGCATGAGAATCATTTGAATATGTGAGTCAAAGGCTGTAGTGAGCCAAGATTATACCACTGCACTCCAGCCTTGGCAACAGAGCAAGACTCTGTCTCAAAAAATAAAAATAAAATAAAAATAAAAACAAGAAAGGTCAGCACCAAAAAAGAATATCAAGTTATGTCCTTAATTAGTTGCTAATTTGTACATTTCTACCTAAATGACTAAACTGAGGCAAAACACAAGAACATATCAAAATAAGAAAAGCAACACTTTAAGTAAGAAATGGAATCGCTGTATGTATGAATTTTAAAAGGTCAAAGTACATTTGTCTTGACCTTTGGTTGTAAGATCCCCAGTGACTGGCAGCCAAGGTCTTCCACTTTCTGATTATGTTATACTTTCATAACACTAATGTGAAGAACACCATAGATTTGTCTTGAAGATGGTTCATATTTTCAAGTTAATTCTAGGCACAGCAGACAGAAGAAATAAGAAGATGGAATGCCAAGAAGGACAGCAATGGAAACTGGAGTGACATGGATCATGGAATGAAGGAAAACTGTGGAGAGAACAGATGGGAAAGAGGCAGTGAGATTTATTAGTGTCATAAAGAAGGGCCTGGAAGAGTCCCCATATGAGGATAAAAGCATTAATTAAAGGGGAAATGATAAGGAAGAAATGAAAAATCTACCTGGTCTCTTTTCTAATTAGAAAACTATTATGTGACACTTAATAAATTTATATGTAATCTGGAGAGGAACAGTCTATCTACACAGAAAATCTCTATATAAAAGTCACATATATCTAGATAGGTAGGTATCACTCTGTAGACCTCCCTACTTGTTCTCCCCTACTTGGAACTATAGTACCTATATAGTACCAAATATATAGGTATATAGTACCGAATATATAGGTACTATAGTCCCGAATAGGGGAAGACAAGTAGGAACTATAACTGTTTATTAGATCTATATGATATGCACATATATGATATGTACATATATATAATATGTACAGTTATATATGTGTGAAAGAGAAAGAGTGCTGTTTCTCATATGCAGAAACGTAAGTAGCACATTTGGAGAAATGGTGTGAGCTTGAGACCTTCCTGTATTTCACCTACGGTCACATATCGTGAGGTACTTTACAGCATAAAAAGTTATTTTGTTTGCAGTTCATAAAACTTTCAATGCAGTTCTTGCTGGAAACCAACCTAGTCAGTATCTATGTTCAGCAAAGACTAAATTTGAGAAGTTAAATAACATGTGGAAAGGACACAAGAGCCATAAAATAGCAGTTCTATGAAACACCATCTTCAAGGGATCCCCCTTTCCACAGGTATCTTTCTTTTTAACAGTGCATAATTCTTTCTCCCTGTTATCAAGATCAAGAGTGGATGCCAAGGGTACTTTATCCTCATAAGACAGTGACTCAGTATGAAACCAGATGAGTGAATCCCGCAAGGATTTCCTTTGCCTTTGTTTTCAATGCTTTGCTTGCCTGAGCCATCTGAACACCCAGTAGCAATTCTATAACCAGGGGGGGTCCATCATCACTTACCTGGAGTCCATGATCAGTCACATGTTTGAATGCTACTCCGTAGAGAAATCAATGCATTTAAAAGAACCACAGGCTCTCTCTATCTGCCTCATCCACTAAGATGATGCCCATTAGATGCACCGCCTGGTGAATTATCCTCTCCTAACCTTGGAGCGGGTTAGCCTGATGAAGCCAAAGTGGACTTCTCACTCTAATGACTGAAATTCTTTCTAAATCTGTCATCTAAGTGACATGCTTTAAGCCCAAGCTTTTTCAAGGAAACTTCACCACAAACATTTTTGAGGAGATGGGCTAACTGCACCATCAAATGTGTGGTTTGCAGAATGTGATTTAGAATCCCTGCTTTTGTCCACAGATATTTGCCTCATACTGCTCCATCTCATTACTGAAAATCAATGAAACAGGCCATAAGTCACCACTGGCAAGCAATTCATTCAGACCGGCAGAAAAAAAATAAGTAGTTTTTTAGTCAGATAAGCAGCTTTGGGAATGAAAGCTTGTCAACATAATTCATTACAATATCACATAATTGCTTTTAATATATAAGTACCAAGGAGAACAACCATCTAAAGAAGGCATTTGGATATTCTTCACAAAGTATCATGCTATGTTCCCTCAACTGCCAGATAAATACGCAGCGGGGACCTTCCCAGAGACTCCACTCTAATTTGCAAAAAATGATAGAAAATTCCCCCCAGGGTGTTCTGAGTTTGCTTCCACAGCTACCTGGGTGGGGCCTACAATGACACTACGAGCTACTCAGTTTTTTTTTTTTTTTGAGACAGAGTCTTACTCTGTCACCCAGGGTGGAGTGCAGTGGCACAATCTCAGCTCACTGCAACCTCTGTCTCCTGGGTTCAAGTGATTCTCCTGCCTCAGCCACCCAAGTAGCTGGGATTACAGATATGCATGACCACCCCCAGCTAATTTTTGTATTTTTGGTAGAGACGGGGTTTTGCCATTTTGGCCAGGCTGGTCTTGAGCTCCTGACCTCAGGTGATCCACGCACCTTGGCCTCCCAAAGTGCTGGGATTACAGCTGTGAGCCACTGCACCCAGCTGAGCTACTCAAACATTTTACAGGCTTAAAGATTTTTACATTATTAATATTAGCATGAACTTTTTGAACACTGAATTAAATATACCATTGATTTTTAAACAAATAATTATTTATTGCTGAGTACAAAGCACTTAGTAAACTATTAATGCAGAAATGCACACTATGAAACCATTGTGAACTCTGCTACAAAGGTGAATATGCTTTAAAGTGCCTAACCTCTAACTTAGCACTATCTCCATTTGCTAAGTATATGACATTTAGATTAAAGCACAATAAAAGTGATAAACAATTATTGGGGGAAAAAAGATGCTGCATCTTTGATAATGTTCTGAAGTTCATTAAATTTTCTAAGATTGTAAAATATTTTGTCCCACTAAATTTTTATTCATGGTGACAATTCTCTTCAACAGAAGATAATTTAACTGCTAAAAGTAACATTAAAGAGCTAGATAACTCTAAAACCTAAATAAAATGTAAAGAGAATTATAAAAGGTACCCTGGAGCTCAAGAAGGGTACCCCCACCAAAAAAAAAAACTTGGAAAAGGACCTCCTCCCCAAGGATGGACTTCAGACCTGATACTGTTTGGCTGTGTCCCTACCCAAAATCTCACCTTGAATTGTAATCCCCACAATCTCCACATGTCAAGGACAGGACAAGGTTGGAGGGAACTGGATTATGGGGGTGGTTTCCCACATGCTCTTTTCTCGATAGTGAGTGAGTCTCACCAGATATGATGGTTTTATAAACATCTGGCATTCCCCTACTTGCACTCACTCTGTCTTGCCACCCTGTAAAGAAGGTGCCTGCTTCTCCTTTGCCTTCCACCATGATTGTAAGTTTCCTGAGGCCTCCCCAGCAATGCTGAACTGTGAGTCAATTAAATCTCTTTCCTTTGTAAATTACCCAGTCTCAGGTATTTCTTCATAGCAGTGTGAGAACAGACTAATAAAATGCTCCACTGGAAAAGGTGTGTTTGCAGCCTGCAGGAAGAGCCACAGCTGCCGGGCAGGAAGGAAGCAGCCTTCCCAGGGGCAAGTGAGCCACCACTGATGAGCAGGTGCACAGAAGGAGTTCAGGGATGACTGTGGGCAGGAGACCTGGAGCATGTGATGTCCTTGTTGGGAGGGCTGCAGGGAAGTGGTCACTGGACAGGCTGGGGCTGTGAGGTTACTGAGGGACTGCACGTCCCCTTGCCTATGGCTGGGGCAGAGCAAACTGGATGTCCTTATACCTACACCACTGATTAGTGGGGCAGCAGCTGAAAATAGAAAGAGAGGTCCTTCCTCCTGCAATGGCCCTTCAGCACTCTACTGAAAAAGCGCAACATTGGCCTCTCTGTGAAGGACAAATGCTCATGAAATCCAGTCTGCTAAGAAACAGCAGGTGTTGAAGGGTGATCCGGGGCTGAAAGATGTTATATACGATAGCATTAATTCACCATGACTTTGTTGACTTTTAGTAGCATTGCTGATTTCAGTTATTCTTATGAACTGCAGAAAAATCATTTAAAAAACATTTGCTTTTATATTATTCAGACTGGAAATCTGAGTTCTATCTTTCTGACTTTGGGCCATTTAATCATTTTCAATCCGCTTCTAGAGAAAGTAGATCAGGAAAGGCTGGGCGCAGTGGCTTACACCTGTAATCCCAGCACTTTGGGAGGCCAAGGAGGGCAGATCACCTGAGGTTGGGAGTTCGAGACCAGTCTGACCAACATGGAGAAACCCTGTCTCTACTAAAAATACAAAAAATTAGCTGGGCATGGTGGTGCATACCTGTAATCCAGCTACTCGGGAGGCTGAGGCAGGAGAATGGCTCAAACCTGGGAAGCAGAGGTTGCAGCGAGCCGAGATGACACCGTTTCACTCCAGCCTGGGCAACAAACAAGAGCAAAACTCTGTCTCAAAAAAAAAAAAAAAGAAAGTAGATCAGGAAAACCTACGAAGACATTATCTTATTGTTTTAAATATGGCAGAACATTCAAAGTGGACTGATTTATTAGTAATATGTGATGCTTGTGTTAGCTAAAGAAGGCTACAGTGAATGGCCAAAGGTAAATTTTACCTGTATATTAAAAATTAACCAATCTTTATCACGCCTTGCCTGCTCATATCAGAATTCTATAAAGAATGACAAGAAATAGAAAATAGCTCAAATATGTAGAGACTCAACCATAGATAAATAAATAGACATATTAAAAGAAAAAATATACAGCAGTGAAAATAAACTGCCTAAAGTAACATGTATCAACATGGATAAACTGCACGGGCATAATGTTGAAGAATAACAGCAAGCTGTAAACGACTGAAAAAGCAAAATACCATTTAAGTAAAGTCTGAAAAGAAATGAAAGAAACAACAATATTAACCCAGGAATCCACATATAGTAAACTATAAGGAAAAGTAAGGCAATGATAATAAGAAAACTCTACACATAGCCAAATTACAGTCTGCCCTACTCTCACTCAATCTATTCTCAGGCAACCTTTTGTGTTTCACTGATCGATTCAAGTGTAATGAAATCATCATTGGTGTTGCTATTTCATAAGTATCTGACTCTTTTGCAGACGACATGGGTAGAGTCTTGTTTCAGTTCAACATCATATCCCTAGAGCTTAGCGCACATCTGGAATGTAGTGTTAATGCATGTTTACCAATTACAGAATTAATACAGTGGTGAAGACAGCTGAGTGGAATGGGAAGGGACCTGACTTGGGATTAGAAGAAGGATGGCCAGGAAATTCTGAGGGCCCCATAAAGAAAGATGCCATCATAGTATATTTCCATCTGTTACAGGATTGTTTTTCCAACAGCACCCAGTGCCATACTTATAGGGCATGCCAATGGGAATTAATGGGTCTGAGGGTTTGCAAGGAAGCTCAACAAGACACTAGGGCACTGAGGGTATCAGGAGATGAATAATTAGAGATAGATCACAGGGCTTAGACTCGGTAAAGAAAAGCATGGAGTCAAGAGAGAGAGAAAACAAGAGTGCTTAGGTAGGTCACAGGTATGGTGGGACTAAATGATGGGAGTCTGTGGTACCAGAATTGGGTTTTAAAGGTCAAGCTGTTCTCAATAACAGTGAGATCCAGGTGTGGCCATGGTAGTAAGCCCCCAGGTGGATGAGATAAAACTCAGTAGAGTTGAGGGAAAAAAAAAACACTATGAAGAATGAATCTCATGTACCCATTATGTTACTGTAAATTATAGGGCAAAAAAATAGTAAACAGAAATTAAAATCAAAATATAAAGAAATATATGTTCTAAAAAGTAGAGATTTTATAAATCTATTAATTAAGCATATAATTATTAATATAAAATGTATGTTTATAAAACAATGAATAGTAACAGAGTACCTTGCATCAATAGAAATATAAACAATGGCATTTTTTGTTCAGTTACATTAAAGTAATGCATATCGTTTTGTTTTCTTCCACTTTTCTATTCTCGTAAACATACACAGTATGTGTTTAAATTCTAAAAAACAGAGAGAACCATCAATACTCAAAGTTGTACGTGGACAGAACAACAAAACTTTTTTTTGATGAACGCGCGCCATAAAAGGATAAGGCTGGTTTCAACACTTTTGTTGTGGATGGAAGAAAGAAAACAAATACATAACCTTCCAGAGAAGTTCCAACAGGTATTAATAAAAATATATATGTCTCTTTCTAAAAGCAGTATTCATTTGGAAACATCTCCTAAGAGAAATGATTTCAATGCCCACACATCAAGAAGTCAAACAAAATTTATAAACCTAAAATCAGGAAGAAATACCACTAAGAGCTCTAAGAACTCAGAATAGAAAAAAGTCATAATTTATGCTGCTTTATAAGGTACATTAATTTTAAAACTATCAATAGTTTTTTTCACCAGAATACCAAATAAACAAAAATAAACTGTGGTTTGTTAGAAATCAGAAAGTATACTAAATTTTACATTAGAAAGCAAACTAAATTTATACTAACTTTTAAAAATAGGAAAAACAAGCTGACGTAAAACTTGGTATGATATATTAAATTTAGTGAAAAGTTGTTCATAAATTTCTAAGTGAATCCTAATAACATTTTCCTGAGAAGTGTTTTAAAAATCAGAGTCATCAACCATAACATTATTTGAAATAATTATCACACAGTTTTACTAGCGAAAATAAAATACCTATGGTTTATGAATGGTTAAGACATCCACAACTGAACCGTTCTACTGGTTGTCAGAGAAAGGCCTGGTTGCTAACCAGACACACACTGGAACTGCTCCTAGCAGATGACTTTTATAGCTTCTCCAAATAGCTAACAGTGACATTTTTGCGGCAATTTTGTCTGTAGATAAGGAAGGATAGATGGAAGGAAAGGAGAAAGGGAAGTAAGGGAAAGGAAGACAAATTAAATGATCTTTGGGAGAAAAGGATTATGTAATATAAAGTTGTAGTATGCTCAGACACATCGAAAAATATATGTATATTACATGACATGTTCAACTTGATCAGAATGCGGCACCTGAGAGATGATGATTCAAACCGGTAAATGCTGGAAGAAATCACATACTTGAAGACAACAGTGGGCAAACAAGAACAACTCCATCTATTCTACCATATTGATATTGGATCCTAGAGCCGAACTGAAAATATTATCTAATATTTCCTCTGTTTGTTAGCTGTGATTGTGCTAAGCACCCCAATCAGTGCACTGAATAGGGGTTACAGACAAGAATGGAGCCTTCTTCCAAAGGTCCTTAATCCAGGAAGAAGTCCAGAAACACTGGATGGAGGAGGGATAAGCCCCTTAGAATCTAAGTCCAAAGTGTCCATGAGTTACTACAAACACATAAGTGCTACCTTTGTCTTACATGAAGGCCCTGCAGTTTTGTACAGCCCACCTTGCCACTGGAGTATAAAAAGCCCTAATGCTTCAGTGTCATTCACTTCCAAAATATGCATCTATCACGGTAAGTACAAGCTGCCTGCTTGCACTTACCTTGTGTTTGTTACCCACAATTCAGAAGTGGACTTTATTCCCCTTATCCAAGTATCACCCCCATAGATGGACACCTCTTAGGGTGTGGCATACTTTGAAAATTATTACAATACTCTTGAATTGTTGAGCCTTTAAAAATCTTTAATTTAGAGATACGCTGCAAGGTGTATGGAGTGTTTGATACTTAAATTGAGCATATGTAGGCAAAAATCTATGATCCCCATGTAGCCAGCGTGCTCCCAGACGTGATCTGAGAAATTTGTCAGTAGGTGATGAACACATTATGTACTATGAAAATTCTTTTGCTCTTTGGGAGGCCAAGGAGAGTGGATCCCTTGAGCCCAGGAGTTCGAGACCAGCCTGGGGAACATGACGAAACTCCGTCTCTACAAAAAATACAAAAATTAGTCGGGTGCAGTGACCCATTCTTGTAGTACCAGCTACTCAGGAGGCTGAAGCAGGAGGATCAACTGAGCCTGAGAGGTTGAGGTAGCAGTGAGCTATGATCATGCCACTGTACTCTGTCTGGGTGACAGAATGAGACCCTGTCTCAAGAAGGGAAAAAAAAAAGGAAGAAAGGAAAACAAAAAGAAAATTCTTTGTTTGGGACACTCTCCAGAAGTTCCATATAGGAGTTTTTTGGCACTGATTTTTATTTAGGTCACTCAAGCCCCTCTTTGTTGTAAAATTCTTAATAGGATCATAGGACTTAGTTACTTATTAACAACATCAATCATAAGGCAACACAAATGATAAGTCTTTGGGTTATGCTACTAAACTAATTCCTGTTGAGTGAATAAATACAGGAGACATGTGGAAAAGCTTTCTACACATAAGTGATTGCTAAAAGCATGGCTGAGCAAACATTTTTCTGGAAGGCATCTTTAACCTAGAAAAACTGGCCTCTGTCTTGAGTCCAATCTTCAGTTATTTTTTTACTTTATATTGAAAGCATCCTGTATATAATGTACACATCCATTCTAGTGATGTTTTAATCTCTGTGGACCTACATTTCTTGTGTCCTTTTTGAATCAATGTGTTTTTATGTAGCAAAACCGGAGGCCGAGATTACTATGTCTGTTGAAATTCTATTGTTAAGCATCCTGCACAGAGCTGCCTATGCCCAACTCCAGTGGTGCCCAAGTTATCTTTGTGCCTGAATCAATCCCTGATAGGAAAAAACCTTCAATTTTTCAGGTCATGAAGACAACATTTAGTAAACAAACACAATGTTTTTGAAAGTGGCCACAGTGAACAGGGTAAAGGTACCACATTTTCTCAGAAGCGCATAATAGTTATTACTACTGTCTGCATGATAGTTTACCATGATGCTTAGTCATTGGAGCTCTTCTCTTTTACAGCTGCAACCACTATCTTACAGATCTGATCAACTCTTGACTTCAGATACCGCCTCTATGATGATAATCCTGGTATTTACATCCTTAGCCAGGACCTCTCCCTTGAACTCCAGTTAACCAGACATCTGCATTTGAAAGTCAAAAGGCATCTCAAACTTAACTGGTGCAAACCTGAACTCCTTGTGCTCTCCCCTATAATCTGCCTTTCCCACCATCATCCTCATCTCAACTGATGGCCACTCAGGCTTCACAGTAACACAGCTCTAAACTCTGCTAATGCCATTCTTTAGCAGGGTTTATTTTTTTTTAAATATATATTTTATTACATTTTAGGTTTTGGGGTACATGTGAAGAACATGCAAGATTGTTGCATAGTACATACATGGCAATGTAGTTTGCTGCCTTCCTCCCCATCACCTATATCTGGCATTTCTCCCCATGTTATCCCTCCCCAACTCCCCACCACCCGCTGTCCCTCCCCTATTTCCCCCCAACAGACCCCAGTGTGTGATGCTCCCCTCCCTGTGTCCACGTGTTCTCATTGTTCAACAGCTGCCTATGATTGAGAATATGCGGTGTTTGATTTCCTGTTCTTGTGTCACTTTGCTGAGAATGATGGTTTCTAGGTTCATCCATGTCCCTACAAAGGACACGAACTCATCGTTTTTTATGGCTGCATAGTGTTCCATGGTGTATATGTGCCACATTTTCCCTGTCCAGTCTATCATCAATGGGCATTTGGGTTGGTTCCAAGTCTTTGCTATTGTAAACAGTGCTGCAATGAACATTCGTGTGCATGTGTCCTTATAATAGAACGATTTATAATCCTTTGGATATATACCCAGTAATGGGATTGCTGGGTCAAATGGAATTTCTATTTCTAGGTCCTTGAGGAAGTGCCACACTGTCTTCCAAAATGGTTGCACTAATTTACACTCCCACCAACAGTGTAAAAGTGTTTCTGTTTCTCCACATCCTCTCCAGCATCTGTTGTCTCCAGATTGTTTAATGATCAGGGTTTATCTTTAAACACAACCTCCAGAATCTGACCCTTTGCACCACATCTACTGCTATCTCGTTGGTCTACATCATTACCATGTCTCCCTAGATTGTGGGAACACCCTCCCATCACTCTGTTCACACTCCTTTGAAGGCTTCGTATCTTACGCCCAGTAAAAGCCAAAGTCCTTAGCAACATGTCCCTTCCCTGTCCCCTGCCACCGCCACTTCCCCCGACCTGCACCCCACATACACTCTGCTCCGGTCCCATTGGTCTCCTGGGGTTAGGGCTGCTTCTTTGAACTGTACCCTCACTTCCTCTGGCTCTTCATTCAAATGTTAGTTTGTAGTGAGGCCTTGTACGTTAAAGGCACCTGATAGCAATAACTTAAGCATACCCTGAGAAGGACCCTGTATGGCAGACGCACCTGAATGTGTGTTCTGAGCTAGGGAATCCTGGAACGGCGAACCCAGAGATTCGTTCCTTGTGTACGAGGTATATCTGAGCCCCCATACTGTCCTGTGGAACACAGGCTGTACACAGAATCAGAGCTCTGAGTTGGGTTGAATGAAGGTTGCCAGGTGGAGGTCGTTACGGGGAGGCTGCTAAGTGAAAATGCTATAGAAACAGCATGCGTCCCACAAGCTGTTGTGGTTCTATCTAGCCCACTTGCTGCCCCGGGACTGTATGTAAGGTGGTTCTCCTGTCCATCCCACCACCACTGGACTCTCTCCCCTGTATGTTTAGTAAAACTCCATCTTATGTGCTGGCTCTGGGTCTCTTCTGCCTCTTGAACCTCATGCCATCCGCATTGGATTCAACAGGGATTTGGCAAAATAGGCCTCTCCTGCCACTCTCTATAAACGTGCCACCCCTCCCCAACTTTCCAAGGCTTCCTTCACTGCCTTTAAAAAATTTCATAGCAGCAGTTTTTATATCCTTCTCCACCTGCAACAAGTCTATGCTCCATGAGGGCAGGGATTTTTGTATATTTTATTCTCTGCCGAATCCCAGGTACTTGATAAATATTTGCCAAATGGATGAACGAATAACTAGATTTTTGACTCTTTTCATTTTCTTGCTTAGAACACAAGGGCCTTCCTTGCCCAATCCATCATTCCACAAGTATGAACCAAGGTCTTCTGACCAAAAGCCCACTATTTTCCTACCACAGCATGCCAATTAACTGAACTACACACCACATTCTAACCATCTTAAGAGCACAGCCTGGCTTTATCATTACTCACTTTCACCTCCAAATACCTACCAGTGTGTGTCTTATGGGAACAGCACAAATGAATACTCAGCAATTATAAAAAGAAGAATAATTTCACCCAGAAAAGATGGTAACTACTTCTGGTCTAGATTATGAGCCCTTCAAGGACAAAGATTACATTTTATTTACTCCTGTAACACAAATTCTTGATTCAGTGTCTGGAACAAAGCAGGAGCTAGATGTGCACTAAATCAAGTCATAAAACCATGTCATGTTAACACTAACCAGGACCATCAAATGTGTTGACAGTACGGCTGAGAATGTCATGGAATTCTGCCCTCTGCTCATTCATGACACAGCCAGTACACCTGCCGGGAACTCTACTACTTTATGAATCTACAGATGCAATAAAGTGAGGAAGGCTAAAGATTGGCTCTGCAGCAAAAACATACTCATGGTCAATAAGCCTATGATCAATTACAGTTGATTTCTATATGCCAAGACCTTTGCTTGGTGTTTCTCATGCACAATCCTACTTCCCTGCCACAAAAAGCCTATAACACAGGTATGGTAACACCATTTTGCAAATTGTGAGTCTCTAACTATGAGAAGTAGAGTGACTTCCTCAAGCTGGTATTTAATCCTGTATCAGTCAATATAAGAAACAGGCTGCTTAACATCAGTGCAGTGCTTTTATTTCATCACACAAAAGCTCCTTTTCAATATAAGAAGTTATAGGAATATATTTATCTTCCCTCCCTGAGATACCATGGTGTAAGTAACTAATAAATTCAAATATTCTGGCTCTAAAACTTCCAGCCTTCTGTTATTTTTCGCCACATTCTTTTATACTTTCTTAGTTCTTATTGAAACATAGCAAGAGAAAGGGATACTTTCAAATGGGTACACTCTTTCAGGGATAGAATTTGGACATATGAATCAAAAGTCTTTAAAATATGTATATATTTTGACCCAATTATTTTATTTTGGAAATGCATCTCACTTGGTCACAAAGACTTCTGCATAAGAATGTTTAGTTAAGTGGAATATATGTTATTACCGATCTAGAAATTGCAAACCTGACCAAAATGACATTATTTAAATCTGGAGAGAAAAGTGAGATGTTAAATATCCCTGAGACACCATGGGTTTGAATAATGGTTAGCAACTTAATAAAATGCTTATGATGTAAAATAAAGTATAAAAAACAAGTCATGGCAATTACAAACCCTACCTTAATGCTGACTGAGTACGAGGCTCTGTGCTGGGCACTTTAGTCACCCCTCTCATCTACTCCTTGTAATAACTCCATGATCCAGGAACTCCAACTATCTCTATCTCACAGATGAAGAAGTAGAGGCAGAGAAAAGCATATTACATAGACAATAACCTCAAATGTATTAAAACACATAAGAAGAAATAACAATTTAGAAATAAAGCATTTAGCCAGAATACTGATGATCATGATACTATAATGGTAGACAGTAAGCCATGATACTATGTTCTACTGATCCAGTACCTGCAAGCTGACATCCATTGGTTTCTTAGTTTAATTGACTTTTTCAAGTGGAAAAATACATACTTACAATCTGAACTTTTTTTCAAACTGTAATGCACTATGTCTAATCATTAATAAAATAAAAATAGTGCTGCCCTCATATTGTTCATATCCTTCTTCTTTCCCCACCACCACTTCCACCTTGGTGCATTTTTTCCCCATTTATTTTAAAGTGGAATCAGAGATAATCTTCCATTCATATGTCTGAGAACTTCCTGAAAACATGTAACTTAAACAGTAAGCTAAGGCAGTAAACTCATTATGTGAAAGGTTCTTGCAGCATTTTCCCTTAGGAATTATCTAGCATTGTTTTAAACTAGTCATACTGTGTTTTTAGAAGAAAACTAGAAGCAAAATGAAACCAAGCATTAAATATTTTACCCCTAGAGATTTTTGAAAACAGGTATGTGTTTTGAAAGCTCAGCTTGAAGATACACTTTTCTACTAACTTTCCAGCTATTCAGGGCCATGAAACGAAAGCGGTCACCTATGTATTTGGGTTATTTGTTAGGTTTGAAATTCTGTTCGTAATCAGATTAGGTTAAGAAAACATTTACAGTATTTATCTGTCCTAAGAAAATTCATCAAATCAAAAAGTCATTCCAGTAAGTCTCATAGCATGAGAGCCAGCTTAGGAATCTGTTTGGGAGAAAGCAATCTATAATAATTTTTAACATTGTATCTGAAAAAGTAGAATGAATATTTCAAGGCTTTAGGTTGTTCTTATTACCGCAAAGGCAAATGCCTTTTTGCTCTTTTTCTTATCTTTCTTTCTTTTTTTTTTTTTTTGAGACAGGGTCTTACAGGGTCTTGCTCTGTCACCCACGCTGAAGTGCAGTAATGGCACGATCCCTTGGGCTCAAACCATCTTCCAACCTCACCCTTCCAAAGTGCTGGCATTTCAGATGTGAGCCCCCATGCTCTGTCAGCAACATTTTTAGACAAAGCCAGGGGGGACAATGATCTCGGTCAGGCTTAGGATTTTGTCCGACAGCTCCTGAGCATACAAAAGAGATGCTTATTTTTTCAAGTCTCAACTAAGCCCTAAAATATGGCTTAATACATTTACCTCTCCTACCAAACCATATCATGTTTATTTACATGTTTAGGTCCTATTTGTTAATATTTCAGCTCCCATGCAGTTCTCTACATCTGAAGATCGAAAATGCAGTCTCTGGAGATCAGCTGATGAAACAGGTGATGGGTTTGCCAGGAGTTTTCCAGGAGAGGATATTTACTCTGCAGATTATTTGTCCATCTATGTTTCTCAAAGAATCCTTGTATACTCTTAAATAGAACTTGCTCAGACCTAGAATCAGGTGCTCTATCTTCCACGTTTTAAAAATACCTGTCATGTGGCACTTTTCAAACTTCACAGTAACTATCTGTTGGTGTTTCTGTTTCACTTTCTACACTATGAGAGCCTCATAGGCAGGGATGATGCCTTATTAATCTTGCATCCCTAGAGCCTAACATAGTGCCTATATCTAAAAGCACCTGCAGAGGGAGGATACAAACGTGAAAGACGTGTTTTTTGCCTTTGAAAAAAGTTCAGAGTGGGATTTAAAAAAACACATATAATGCAATATAATATATTTCAGACTGGTGTGGTTAGGGGAATGAGAAAAAGCATTCCCCTAGACAATGACATAATCAAGGTGAGTTTTGGAGAAAGAGTAAGAAGCCATCCACAGAAGAAGGTTGTGGATACAGATGTGACTGTTCTGGGCAGAAGCAGAGTATTTATGAAGGGAAGGCACAGAGCAATGGAAGGAACTGCAGGGGCTCTGGATAACAGGCCAGGCAGGTGGAAAGAGGTAGTGTCAAGAACAGACTAGAAAAGCAGAGGGAGCTCCCTTATGGTTAGGTTTTAAAAGCCATATTGAAGTTCTTGGCTTTCGTGCTAAAGGAAAAATAGAACCACTGTAGTTTTAAATAGAGGAGCAGTATATTTTGGAAAGATAGTCTTGAGAGCAGATATGAGATTGGAGAAAGACCATATTGAAGGCAGAGAGGCCAGTTAGGAGGCTGTTTTTTTTTAAAAGCCGGATGTAAGGTTATTTGGGAACAGAAAAAAGAAAACAGATATAGAGTAGAGGGTCAAGACTGCAGAGATATTAAGGCTACTAAGGAGGAAGACTTGTTAGATGTTGTCACTAGACATGGAGAAATAAAAAAGAGAAAAGAGTCAATAACCACTTCCAGGCAAGGTGCTGAGCATGTTAAGATGTTTCCTGTTCTGACAGGTAAAGTTTTAAATGCCTCTGGGACTCTCAAATGGAGAGGTCCAACAGGTAGTTAGACATATGTATTTGTAGTGTAGACTATTTCAGGACAAGCCTTCAAAAACATCAGAAGACTGACTGTCAGGGAAGCCACAGAGTGAAAGAGTTCCACCAGACTGAGGACTCACAATGAAGAAGCAATGAGTCTGAAGCAGGCCATACACAATACCAACATTTATGGAATGAAGACAGCCTGAGAAAGAGTCAGAGACGTAGGAAGGAGACCAGGAAAGGAGAATAAATATCAAGAAAGCCACAAAAGAAGAGTTTCAAGGAGAAGGAATAGTTCAGTAATCTCAAATGTCAAAAGAACTTGAAGAAAACTTCTTTACTGAATCTGGCAATTACGAGGTCTTTGGGTCTTAAGGATGAGAACAGTTTCGATGGATGTCAGAAGTCAGGAGCTGGTGTGAGAAGTGAATTGGAGCTGAGACACTGGTGTCAGCAAGTAAGAAATATTCTTTCCCAAAGCATGATTGGGAAAGAAAAGAAAAATAGAGTAGTAACCAGCAGGAGTTCCAAGAGACTTTAACTCTTAAACAGTATGCTGTCACTGACTCACGCATGAGTTATTAAATTTCAAAATGTTTTTTATTTAATGGGAAATATATTTGGTGGTAAATCTAAACTATGTATCCCTTACTCAATTACCTTGATAATATTTTAATCATCTAATTTGTAACTTCATCTCTGGCAACTGGGGATGGTAAATCAAAGATTTCAGAAGGTAAATCCAGGATATAACCTATGTTTCGGATGGTCATTTGCTTTGCATCAATGAATGTACTTCAGATACTTAAAATATGCATTGGTTTATTCATTCAACTATGCAATTACCCAAGGCATTAAGTCTGCTTCTCAATATACTCTGTCATTCTTCCCACGCACATCTGCTGCCTTTAAGGATATTCCAAAGATTCCATCTGGACAAGACATACTGCATCTCACCTACCTCAAACCAACAACCAAAAAAAAAACCCCACACCTCCTCCTCGAGGTTCAAGGGCACTTCCTCTCTTCAGCTTCAAAATAGAGTTTCTCTATGATGTTTTGTTTAAGGATGTGACTGTAAAGGAAGATTCTGCTTCTATTCAAACTAGAAGTAGCTCTCTATTAAAAAGAGGACACATAACTAGGAATAAAGCCAGTGAAAGATGCACAAGTCCTCCACAAAGAAAACCCAAAACTTTACTGATAATGTGAAAGAAGACTTAAGAAATAGAGGCATCTACTAGGTTCCTGGAAGGTACAATATTGAAAAATGTCAATTCTACTTAAATTGGTGATAGATTCATTGTTATCCCAATTAATAATGTAAATCTTTGTGTGTGAAATTTGGCAAGCTGATCGTAAAATTACCTGGAAATGCAAAAGGTCAAGAAAATAAAAATGATATTGAAGAACAAAGTCGGAGAACTTATATCACGAGATATCAAGATATAATTTACAGTTATAGTAATTGAAGCCATTCAGTATCAGTGCAAGGACAGGTAAATAGACCAGCGGAGCAGCACAGAGTCCAGACACAGCCCCACACATAAACAGTAAGCTGCTGTATGGCAAAGCTGCCACCGAGAAAAGGAATGGATAGCCATGTGAGAAAAAATGATTCCTGCCTCCTACCTCACATTTTACAAAAAATCACTCCCAGACAGACCAGAAATGTGAAAGGCAAAACGACAAAGCTCCTAGAAGATAGCCCAGGAGAATATCTTCATGACCTTGGGTTGGGTAAATATTTCTAAAAAGGATGAAAAACAATAATGGAATGAATTAATAAGCTAAACTTCATTGAAAGTAAGAACTTAAGTTGATCAAAAGATGTCACAAAGAGGGAAGATAAGCTATAAAGAAAGAAAATATATTTGTCATGTATATGACTGAAAATGAACTCAAATTCTTTGAAAAATTGCCTTCTACAAGCCAGAGAGTAAAAGAAAGACTGTCCAATATTTTTAATTGGCAAAGGACTTTAACACACATGTTATTAAAAAGATCAATATTCAAATGGCAGGTAATGAAATAAAAATGATTAACAATATTGGTGATCAGAGAAATCCAAATTAAAACCATGACAAAAGATTACTGCATAGCCACTAGAACAGCCAAAATTTTAAAAATTAATAAATCAGCAAAAATATTGACACTACAAAGCATTGGTGAGGACATAGGATAACTGGAACTCAAACACTGCTATGGGGAATGCAAATTTTTAAAAACCACTTTGGAAAACTGGCAGTCTCCACGAAGCCGAACATATGTGGACTCTATAACCCAGCAATTCTCTTCCTCGGCAGAAATGCATATCCATGTGAATCAATGCTACATGGATAAGCACATTCATAGAAGCATTATTCTTGATAGCTGAAAGTTGGAAATAACAGAAAAATGCATCAGCAATAGAATGGAGTATATATTTTAAAACATACAAAATGGAATCCTACAAAGTAAAGAAAAAGAACAAATGACTGCTGCATGCGACCACAAGAATGAACCTCACAGACACACACTGAACAAAAGAATCTAGGAAAACAACAACAACAATGTAAGCATGATTCCTGTAGGATACTATAGAATTTTCATGGATATTCTGTAGAATGGAAGAATGAGCAGCAATAATCTACAGTGACAGAGGTCAGAACAGTGGTTACCTTTGAGGGGCTAATGACACGGAAGAGACAGAGCAGCGCCCGGGGTATTGGTGATGTTTGATATGTTTATATGGGTGGTGGTTACACAGATGTGTTTCCTTTGTAAAAACTCATTGGGCTGTTCATGTAAGACTCCTCAGTATGCCTGGTTTGCTTTGAAAATAAAAATAAATAGATAAACAGGACAATGTAATCTGGAGTCAATTTATATAAGACATGTGCACTGCTTTGAAAATAAACAAACAAGACAATGGTATTCCATGGGAAAACACCCATAGTCCAGGGGTTTCAAAGGCATTTCTAACTATAAACGTCTTAGAAAATTAAATACCTACAGGCATCCCACATATATGTGTCTGTTGAAAACTGGTGAAGGCAAGTGTTAATATCCTCACATACAGTTAAAAGTGTAATTTTAGACACCAGAGCCAGATTCTGGGCCCCATCCCAGCTGAAGTTGTTAAGTGAGAATTCTCTGAGCTGCAAACTGCGCTTCTGTTTTTTATTCCTAGAAACAGAGGTTAGATCAGGGAAAAGGAAAAGTTAAGGCACTCTATTTCACTTGTTGTGCTATCAAATAGACACCACAAACATTTGACCATCGTGGTCAGGAGACGTTTTCCAAGTCTTTTCACTTGGTTTTAGATTTCTCAAGATACTGTCTTACGTTGGGTAAGTTTTCTTAAATGCTATGCAGCAAGAAATTTTAAAGCAAAATTTTTTCTTAGTATTTTTAGTAGAGTAAATCTGGAATGTTTTTTAAACAGACTTGAGTCTAGTGCTTCTAAATCACATCCCATTACAATGTGCTTATGCAGTAAACAAACAGTAAAGTGTCTGCAGAGTCACCTCTGTTACATAAGGTAAGACCTTCCCTATACTCCTTTACTTAACTGTCTATTGAGAGACGCAATCTGGCATCAAAGCTTTGGGCAGCCATTTTGACAATTCTAAACATTTGAGCAAAACATATAAGCCAACTTAAAACTAGAGTAAGTCAAGCAAATCAGTTTCCAGAGAAAGTCTTATGTAAAATTATGCTGTCTGTCATATATTTAACTGGATCAGGAATTCAACAGAAGAAGTCTCTGTTTCCTTCTCTTAGAAGAAACACAAGAAACAAGGAAAATGGAACACAAAAAAGATAAATCAAGTTAAAAATGTTTCCAACTAATCACAGTGGAAGGATATTTTAGTTGATCTCTAAGCTTTCAGAAATGACTTCTAACACTAGGGCTCAGAAAACTATTACAGAATATGTCCCTTCCACCTCTGACCTAGAATTCTTCCCCTCTTTCCTATGTCCTGTGTCACTTCATTCCCCTTTTGAGTTTCCAGACAGCCTCCTTTCCCTCTGCTTGCCAGCCCTTTGGCACAAAGGTTAAAACTCAAGTAAACAGATGCTGAGGTTTCCAGATACAGCCAGTTGGCCTTTTTTTTTTTTTTTTTTTGCTTGCAGTTATGAAGGAAACTTTATTTTAGTTTACTTTTAAGGACCTACATTTTCGCTTATAGTTTAAAAATATCTCAGTTCACTCATATATCACCATAATTTTATACAGCTAGCTTCTACAGTCTAGAAGACAGATGTCTGCATCCATGGTAATATGTTTTGGAGACTTTTATCTGTCTAAATAAATGGTCCACATATATTCCTTACTTATTCAGGACATGTCTTCACAATGAGTAGGTATCTTTATATTTAAATACCCTTCATTTGTGTGACAATTAAACAATTTATTTTCTTCTCAAGAAAATTTTAATCAAATGCTTGATACTACCTATACACATTTTTTTAAGCAAAGCCTTTCCCA
Organism: Aotus nancymaae; assembly: GCF_030222135.1. NCBI lineage: Eukaryota > Metazoa > Chordata > Mammalia > Primates > Aotidae > Aotus > Aotus nancymaae. The sequence continues at coordinate 24,649,552 of NW_026988454.1, forward strand.
AAACAGTGCTACAGTATAAAAACTTCACTTATCTGTAGATACTGTGAAAGTTGTTATGCTTAGCTTTTTAAATACAGTTTAATGAGGGTCATTGATGAGACTTAGGGAAATGAAGAACTAATCAACGTGCTATGGTTTGAATGTTTGTGTCCCTCTAAATTTTGTATGTTGCAACTCAACACCCAGTGTGAGGGTATCGTATCTGGAGATGAAGCTTTGGGAAGTGACCAGTCATGAGGGTGGAGCTCTCACAAATGGTATCAATGTCCTTATAAAAGAGGCCTGAGAGAGATCCTTCCCCGCTTCCACTGTCTATGAATTAGGAAGCCAGCCCTCATGAGACAAGAAATCTTGGTGCTTTGATCTTGGACTTCTCACCCAAGGGAACTATGAGAAATAAATCTGGTGCTGATAAGCCGTCTAGTCTATGATACTTTTTTATAGCAGCCCAAATAGACTAAGACACAGGGAAGCCACCCCAAACCTAACCCACGGTCAAGGTTGCTAAACTGAAATGAGTTTGAGAATTAGGAGAATAGTACATATGTTTTCCTACTTGAGATACAGCTAAATGTTTATTGGTAGAAATCTACATTATCTACTTTTTTTATTCAGTAAACCAGGACCACTGTATGTGATGACGATTTGGAAATTACCAGGACATAGTCCCTGATCAAAATGAATGTAGAGTGCCCTAGAAAAGACAGGCAAGAAATAGAAAACCATGCATCTGTCTGCTAGGGCTGCCATAACAGACCATCACACACTGGATGACTTAAACAACAGAAGTTACTCCCTCACAGTTTTGGGGCCAGAAGTCTGAGATCAAGACGTCAGCAGGATGGGCTGAGAGTGAGAATCTGTTCCATACCTTTTCTCTGTTGGTTTGCTGGTAACCTTCCGTGTTCCTTGGCTTGTAGAAGCATCACTCCCATCTCTGCCTTCATGCTCACATCGTGTTCTCCCTGTGTGCGTGTCTGTTTCCATATTTCCCCCTTTTACAAGAATACCAGTCATGTCAGATTCAGGGCCTGCCCTACTCCAGGATGATCTCATCTAAACTTCACTAATTACATCTGATATGAGCTGATTTCCAAATAAGGTTGCATTCCAAAGTCCTGGTGTTAGGACCTCAACGTGAATTTTAGAAGGACAAAATTCAATCTATAATAATTCAGAAAGGAAAGAGAACAGAGGGGAAAAGCACACAAGCTCACTAGAACCATTCACCAGACCTTTGGGGATCCTTGTGGAAAAGCCACCATTTCCTTAATGGCCTCTATTCCTACCATCTGTTTCCAAAAGTCAGTCCCCTGTTCCTGCCATCTGCGCCTTGTAGAAGTTGGCTGCCCGCAGGGCTAAAACCTCAAGGAACACGTACTACTGCCACTGAATGTGTATGATAGCTGTGTAAGGATCCTGACCTTGTACTTAACTTCCAAAGCAAAGCCCCATGTCATAACCCAGACTACTCAAAGTTTCCAAAAGACAAGTTAGAGAACTCAGCGATACATCCCCTAACCTCAAACGATCCACTTGGCTTATATCACCAATTCAAGGATAGGACTGTGCTTGCGGACACATTTTTTCTGGAGCTGTGGGAGAAATATTGATATTGTTCGGCAGTTTTTTTCTCAGTAAAACCTAATCTTCATAGTGTTTATAGTCAGCTTGAGAAAAGCACTCCAGCTATGATACTCCCAGGCAAATATTTTGGACTGAAGGATGTGAGTGATATTATCATTACAATGCACAACAGATTTCTGTGCTTCCTGGTATGTTAATTCACTGAAGGCCTGTGCCCTACTTGCTCACTCTCACGGGTTCCTCAGCAGCCGCATCCTGAACACTATTCACATCCACTTCTGAGAGCCATGCGGGTCTTCCTTTTGCTCTCACACAGCTGTTTCAGTGTCTCTGGCCCTTGGTGGTGTCATGCATGTTGTCTCGGTCTTTGATTTATCTGGCTTTTGTGGCATGGGATGCTCCATTAACCATCTATCTTATCCTGACTTGACCCTCACTATGATGCTATGATCTCACTGGTCTGTGCCATGTTGCCCTTATTTTTTTTATTTTTTATTTTTGAGATGGAGTCTCGCTCTGTAGCCCAGGCTGGAGTGCAGTGATGCGATCTTGGCTCACCGCAACCTCCACCTCCCAGGTCCGGGTCCAAGCAATTCTCCTACCTCATCCTCCCAAGTAGCTGGGATTACAGGCACAAGCCACCATGTCCAGCTAATTTTTGTATTTTTTAGTAGAGACAGGGTTTCACCATGTTGGCCAGTCTGGTATTGAACTCCTGACCTCGTGATCTGCCCGCCTCAGCCTCCCACAGTGCTGGGATTACACGCGTGAGTCTCCACACCTGGCCATGTTGCCCTTATTTTTATACAGAATTTTATCAAAATGTAGAAATGTTGCAATGAGCTAGGAGGCATAATGAGATCTTACCTTAGCTAAGCTTAATTGTTAATATGTCATTTTATGCCCAGTATACACAAGCTTCACCTTTAGGGTTCAATTCCAGGCCTACTAGCTATAGCTCTTGTACACACTCAGGATATTCTTTTTTTTTTTTTCTTTTTCTGAGACAGGGTCTTGCTCTGTTACCCAGGCTGGAGTGCAGTGGTGCCATCACAGATCACTGAAGTCTTGAACTCCTAGGATCAAGCATTCCTCCTGCCTCAGCCTCCCAAGTAGCTAGGACTTCAGGCGTACACCACCATGCCCAGCTAATTTTTTGTTTTTTATTTTTGTAGTCACGTAGCTTGCTACGTTGCCCAGGCAGGTCTTGAACTTCTGGTCTCAAGCAGTCTTCCCTGCCTCAGCCTCCCAAAGTACTGGGATTATAGCCATGAGCCCTACACTCAGGGTATTCTACAGTTTCTATGTTTTCTCTGATCTAGCACTAAAACATAAAAGCACAAACAGAAGAGCTCACACCTGGGAAATGCTAAGAGGTCTTTGGTGAACAAATGTCACATACTGAGAGGTTTTTGGAAATATAAAATGCCCACTTGAGACAAACAACCACTATTTTTCTGCAAAGATGGCATCTTGAGGCTGGAAAAAAGGACTCTCATGGAGAAAGGAATCCCTTCACTAAAGCAAGGTCAGAAGGAAACTTTACCCTCCTAATTAAATGAGAGGCAGAGTCTTTCATTTACTTCTGTGAAGGCATGAGAGGAATATAAGATAAAGACCTTTATATAATAGGCTCTAAGCACAGTAACTTTTCAATGTTTCTATTTTTAATTGTAGCATCATTTCTATTTCCACAGAATGGCTGGCTGCAAGATTCACTCTTAAATTAAAAAAGGTCCCAAAGAGGGACTAGTAAGGCAACAAAGGGGCTTTTCTCAAAAACCAGTACAGAGCAACTCTCACCTCTAAATTGGCTGATCACATGGCTTCTGGGGAACAAAGTCTGTTGTTGATTAAAGTGAAAACAGAAATCTCTTCCCATCATCCCCACCACTACCATCACTACCAGAAGCAACAGCAATCAGAAACATTGTCAATTCCTTCCATTTGGGGCAGAAAATGAAGGCAACTCATTTTGAGTAGAAAACGTTTCACTCAGTTACTAATAACAATCCTGACCAGTGGGCTGGGTGCAGTGGCTCACATCTGTAATCATAGCACTTTGGGAGGCCAAAGCAGATGCATCACCTGAGGTCAGGAGTTTGAGACCAGCGTGACCAAGATGGAGAAACCTTGTCTCTACTAAAAATACAAAATTAGCCAGGCATGGTGGTGCATGCCTGTAATCCTAGCTACTCAGGAGGCTGAGGCAGGAGAATATCTTGAACCCAGGAGGCAGAGGTTGCAGTGAGCCAAGATCGCACCATTGCACTCCAGCTTGGGCAACAAGAGCAAAACCCTATCTCAAAAAAGAAAAAAAAAGAATCCTAGCCAGTAACCAAATCTCTTCTAAGGCCCAGGTAATGCTCAAGTGAACAATTTTGTGTTAGAACTTACCAGGAAGAAAGATGTTCAGTAGCTCTTTTTAAAAAACTTCTATATATATTTATCACATCTACTTTGTCAATGCTATAAATGACCTTAAGGAGCTAAAACTGTGTACTTCTAAATACAGCCATTGACTTCCCCAGGGCAAAGGCAGAATGGATATATCCATTCCATGAAGAGTGTGGCTCCTAATGTGGGTGGACTTAGTTTAGCTAATCAGTGTTACCTTAGAATCCAACAATGATTGGAAAGGGTAGAGTTTTTAATCATTTGTAATAACCTGTACATCTCTCTTTCACTATACCCCTATGCTGTTGTTTGGGCCTGACACCGCCATTACATCACAATATTTTTGAAGGCAGGGGCTGTGTGTTACTTGTCATTGTATTACTAAAACTAGTAGAGTGGCACACTGGTATTCAGAAAGAGTTTGTCAAATAAATAAATCAACTAAATGTTTACAGAGGGATGCAATGTGTATATCGTTTGCCTTTTAAAATAAAGGGAATAAAGACAGCAGAACATTAAAGTTAGTAAGCTTTAACTAACACATTTTCATAAAACTGACTCCTATTATTTCCTAAAGTAAGCGAATGCTTTTTAATTTTGTAGATTAAAGCTATGGACAAATACGAGTTCCTTCTTTTTTTCTGCTTTCTTTGTAAGAGTAATATTTTTAGCATTTTTCTATCCAGATCACATTAAGACAAAATAGTGAAATCAAAAGAATATTTTTAATGAGAACAAAATCCACCCATTTCTGAAATGAAAGGAAACAACCTAGGTCAATGAGCTACACAGAGTTTTCCAAGAGCAAAGTAAAGGCCTCTTTATGTAAATCTTACGGTTCAGAGGATCCATTTGGCAGTAAGAATGGAATACAAACACTGACAATGGAAGAATAGGAAGTATCAGCACAACCAGGGCCAAAAACCAGGCCAGTGCTGTCAGTGGGTGGCATCAGGACCCATGGGTTATATCCATACATGCTGAAATCAACAATGCTGATGGAAACTACAGAAAAGGTAAAGATATTCTAAAGTCAGCATGACACCACTGGCAAGCGAACAATACCGTACTTGAACAAAATTCAACTGTGGCTGAATTTTCTCCTAAACCACTGGCCGCAGGTCTGCCATGGACACTTGTGTTTAGCTTTGGCACCGGGCCTCCCAAACAACAAAGCAGGTGAAATTCTACAAATACACACTTCTAATAAATCATTCTGTCAGTCAGACAGTAACATTTACATATCATCCTTCCAATTCCTAATTGGCTAATCAGTTACAAGACCAAATTACATAGTACCGAAGGCAATAAAAAACATAAGCATGTAAACAATATCACAATGGTCCATTGTTCTGCCAAGCTTACCCTGCTTAAACACACTATTTCTATTTGGATAAAGAAAGCTTTCTTAATGATACCACTTTTACGAAGGCCCTAATCAAGCAAAACTAACCAAGACAATATTTTCTTTAGGGATCTATACTACTTAAAAAGGAGGAAGAGAGAAACACAAAATTCAGGATTGCGGCTACTTCAGGGCAGGAGGCAAAATTATAGTCTGGGAAAGTAGCATGATATGGAAAACAGCAGTAGAGGTAAAATTAGCTTTAAAAACTTATGCACATATCACTCCAACTATTTTATGTGTATTATGTATTCCATGGTTAACTTTTTAATAATCCCTCTCTTGCTTAGAATGTGGTGTGCTCTAGGAAACAGAGCATAGCTAGTTTGGCTAATGCAGAGAGAGTATCTATATTCATTGTTAGTTAGAAACTCCTTGGAAAGCTCTTTGATCTTTACAATATTTCCGGCTGAAAAGTTTATGAAGCTTTCTGCAGTAGTAGCACCACATAAAAAGGCTGATATTTACTACTTTTTAGTAAAAAACAAATGTGGCTATTTTTGGTGGAATCGGAAAATATTATATGGTTACTATCCTAAAATGCTCAGTGAAAACTGAATACTTTTTTAAAATCAAAAGCTCTTCACTGAAATGTTTCCAAGATCTGAGGTTAGTTAAAATTATTTTTTTGAGTTATGCACTTTAGCCAATATGAAGATGGTTTTCTGATCTTTGTCAATGAATCGGCAACCAACAGAATGGGAAAAAATTTTTGCAGCCTACCCGTCTGACAAAGGGCTGATATCCAGAATTTACAACGAGCTAAAACAGATTTACAAGAAAAAAACAAACAAGCCCATTCAAAAATGGGCCAAGGATATGAACAGATACTTTACAAAAGAAGACATACATGAGGCCAACAAACATATGAAAAAATGCTCATCATCACTGGTCATTAGAGAAATGCAAATCAAAACTACATTGAGATACCATATCATGCCAGTTAGAATGGCGATCATTAAAAAATCTGGAGACAACAGATGCTGGAGAGGATGTGGAGAAATAGGAACACTTTTACACTGTTGGTGGGAGTGTAAATTAGTTCAACCATTGTGGAAGACAGTGTGGCGATTCCTCAAGGACCTGGAAATAGAAATTCCATTTGACCCAGCAATCCCATTACTGGGCATATATCCAAAGGATTATAAATCTTTCTACTATAAGGACACATGCACACGAATGTTCATTGCAGCACTGTTTACAATAGCAAAGATTTGGAACCAACCCAAATGCCCATTGATGATAGACTGGACAGGAAAAATGTGGCACATATACACCATGGAATATTATGCAGCCATCAAAAATGATGAGTTTGCGTCCTTTGTAGGGACATGGATGAACCTGGAAACCATCATTCTCAGCAAACTGACACAAGAACACAAAATCAAACACCGCATGTTCTCACTCATAGGAGGGTGCTGAACAATGAGAACACATGGACACAGGGAGGAGCACTATACACTGGGGTCTGTTGGGGGGAGTGGGGGGGACAGCGGGGGGGTGGGGAGTTGGGGAGGGATAGCATGGGGAGAAATGCCAGATACAGGTGAAGGGGAGGAAGGCAGCAAATCACACTGCCACGTATGCACCTATGCAACAACCTTGCATGTTTTCCACATGTACCCCAAAACCTAAAATGCAATTAAAAAAAAGAAAAAAAAATTTCTCAAACAAAAGAATATTAGCTGATTATTTTCATCATGTAATTAGTATAGTAGCTACCCAGATAGACTGAAATTTTCAAGAGCTAAATACAGCTGCTGAATGGTTCGCATGTTTTAGTCTAATTCAAATAAATGAGATACCCATGGGGAAAAAAATGCACAGAAGATGCTAACAAAAATCCAATTAATCCATAAGAACAGCATACCCTGGAGTTGTACAACACAGAAGTCTTGGAAGATGGTGATATTAATTTAGATATAGAACAAGAGAGTAGGAGCAGGTTTGTAAGGTAAAATCAATAAAAGTTTTTTAACATAAGTTTTAAAAGCAGGTGATTAGATATAAGAATATAGAGCTCAAGAGAGACTGTGACTCAAAATATAAATTTAGGGGACGATCATTACATAGAATGTATTTAAAGCCGCCATAATGCTAGGTGAGTTCCCCCAAGGTAGTGAATGTAGACTATAAGGGGAAGATGCTCTAGGACTGATTTTTCAGGAATTCAACATTGAGAGTTAAGAAGAGGAAGAGGAACAAGTAACAGAGGTTAAGAAGAGACAGAAAACAGCCAGAATGGTCAGAAAAAAGCTAAGAGAGTGATGCTTCCCAGAATCCAAGTTTTAAGGAAATGTTTCAAGAAAAAGAAGGTTATTTAGTAGCCTAGTCATTTCTGAGAGTTATTTAAGTAAGAAATCAGAATTAGCCTCTATCTGTGTTGACGCAGTGGTCACAGATGAGCTTGATTAGACCTCTTTCACTGGAGCAGAATGTGTTTCAGAGAGAATGGAGGAAGAGGAATTGGAAACCGGAAGCATAACTTCTTCCAAGGAGTTTTGCTGAAAATAGAACCAGAGAAATAGCGTGGCACTAGGAGATTTAAGACAAAGACAAATCTTATTTTGTCTTGTTTTGTGTAAGATGGGAGATAGCACACTATGTTTGTGGACTGATGAAAATAAAGCAGTTGAAATTGAAAACTGTGTAATACAGGAGGGAGGAGAGATACTTTGAGTAATAAAATGCTCAATTAGGCATGAGGTTATAGAATCCAGTGTATACATGGGAGCATTGTCCTAAGAAGCACAGACACTTCCTCTATTGCAATAGGAGAGAAAGTGTAGTAGAGTTTTACATGGAGGTAGTTTGAGAAATTTGATAATGGGAGAATGTAGAAGACTCCTCCAAATGCTTTTGTTGTCTTATACTGAAATAAGCAGCAAGATCATCATGCCCTTTGGATAATATGAAGATTGTTTTCTGAGTGAAAGAGACAGCTGAGTGGGAAGATTAAAGAGGGCTGCCCAAGATTTGAGGAGAGAGGAAAGCAGGTGAAAGAGGCACTATGAGAATCAAAGATAAAACTGCCTAGGTAAGTGTAGTAGCTGGTTGGTCAGCACAGCGTGGAGCGCTCACTGGGTATTTGTGGTCATAAACATCAAGCAAGATCACACAGGAGGCTGCTATGATTTTCTTCAATCATGCTTAGCTGCTAGGGTGCAGGCATGAGTATGCAAGTAGTTGAGTTTAATCAGGATTATAGATTTTCCAAGTGAGTAAGATTGAAGGTAAACAGGGTATGTATGATGAGGATATGCTGGGGTATGCTTGTTGGGCCATGCACTCTGAGCTACTAAGAAAAATAAATGAAGAAATGAGGGGATGTAGGATTAAGAAAGGTGATAAGGTCTAAATTTTTTGCTACACCAGAATATCTGATACATTCTCCCACTACAAAGTAACAGAGCAAGCCTCACTTCAGCAAAAAGCAAGGGAGATTCCATTTGATAGGCATTCTCCTAAGGAAAAACAAAACAAAACAAACTTCACTTTTCCTTTACAATTTAAATCTGCTGGTACAGTGCTATTCCCTTCCTATTTTTTAAATATCAAATTAGGTCATATAATAATGGCTTTCTGTGGTAACCAGATATTGGTTCTTACATGTTTATTACATTCAGGCTATGAGTTTAATTTGTGCTAATATATAGAAAAATTACATGTATTAGAAGAAAAAAATCATTTTAAAATTATAATGCTAGGTTAACTTTCAATAAAAATATAAAGTAGAAATAAAGCAATTGCAACTGTATTACAGTATCAATGACACATTCCTATTAACCTCTGACATATTTGATAGCGATCTGTATCTGGATTGCACTTTGGGAGGCCGAGGCAGGTGGATCACGAGGTCAAGAGATCGAGACCATCCTGGTCAACATGGTGAAACCCCGTCTCTACTAAAAATAAAATCATTTTTTAAAGACAAAAGAGTCATTAAGAAACTGCTTATCAATTATTAATATATACTTATCTATTGGCCACCCATATCAGCATGGCACTCTGATACTGTACCCATAAATGAAATCGCAGGGGAATTCCCACCATGAGCTATTAAGGCTAGTCTATTCACAGTGACAATAATATAACCTTCTCCATCTTCTCTTTTTGATTCTGATATTTAAAACCACAATTTAGTAGCAAGAAGAGAAGCCATCTGATTGGGTGAGGTCTTTAAAATAACTTAGTAACTCTCACACTAGATAGGCCTAAATTAGACTGCAATTTACCTTTGAAACTGACCAATCATAAAAGCATACTAAAAGTTCAGAGGAGATACTTTAGCCAGCTTAAGCATATCAATTTATATTTATTCATGTAAATAGCAATGAAGGCAGGAAAAGCCCATATTCAGATTAGAACCTTCGGGTGCTAATTAACAAATAATTCTTAAGTACTCATTAAAGTACTATCTCTGTAGGAAATATTTGGCCAGATTACTTCTCTGTATCTTTAACCAGGAAAACAGCATTAAAAAGTATCTGTAATTAAAACCACATTATTTCAGCTCAATTTTTGACCAAGAGTCTGCATTAGTAACATTTTAGTTTTTAATTGAACTATTCCTTGTAATCTGAACAAATCCTAACAAACTCTTTAGACTTGACCTTATAATCAATCTGTTTCACAAATAACACAAGTTTTATATCATTTCTACTTCATTCTTGAATTTTTTCATTTTAACTCCTTTCTTGGCTTATTCAATTAAAATGCAGTAATAAATAGAATGAAAAAACAAGATGAGGTATATGGACACTATTTTCTGAAAACTTATACAACTAATAATATATTTTAATTATCTTAACTCAGGAAGACAACTTAGTTAGGTATAAAATTTTTAGAAGACAGAATTTTCATCTCAAAATTCTGTAGGTGTTGCCCTCTTACTTCTGTTACTTTCTTTGACTCAGAGTCTAAATAATACATAATAAATTTGGATGACTCAAAGAATTGTAATTTTTGTTCCTTAGTAGGTAACTTTCTGGAGTGCTCTTTGTGTATGTTTTATTTGATTTTTCATTCATGGCTACTTATAAGATAGCTCATCATTATTTTAAACCCCAAATTTTGCCAAGATGACTCCAGCTATATGTCATTTCTTATTTATTTGTCTGAAAGACAATTAACCTTTCAATATATATACTCTAGTCTTTTATCTATTTTTGCCCCCTGCACTAGGAATTTCCTTCAATTTTATTTTATTATTTGTTTCTAATTACTATAGTTTATTATTGAGGAATAATCAATAATTGTTACTGAAGTTCCATTCTCTTTACTTCGCAGTTTCTCTTTCATTATTTTCTTTTTCCTTTTCTTCTAAATTCTGAAAAATTTCTTTAGTTTATTCTCCATCACACTGATCTGATTTCCCATAGTATCAATTTCACCTTTTATTGTCCCCATTGTGGATGTTAATTTTACTCTTACATTTCCTTTTTAGTTTTTGTCATTGCATTTTTAGACTCTTGCAATTAACCTCATCTTATCCACTCCCCATTTCAGCCCAACCTGTTGCCTTTTCATTTCTTAATTCTCAACTCATGGCATCATGCTCTGTTCCACTGGGACTATACCTTTTTCACTCTAGTGAGGATTCTGAACAGTTTTCTAAACTTTTTTGTTTCCTATTGTAAATGGTTTTCACTGGTGTTCTCTTCTTGAGAGTTTTCAGTTTGAAATATATTTCATTTGTTCTATAGTCATTTTCAATGGTTGCGTAAAGTTGTCATTTTTTGCTATTCACTCAACCTGGAGCAAGAAAATATTTGTCTAATGCTAGTATTAATGTTTTTCAATAGATGGGATACGGGGACTTATCTAGGGGTCATGTTTTTATTTGAGGGCTATTCTAGTCCAAGATCTATGGCTGAAAATGTTTGTATGTACAATTGTAGCTCAATTTAGTATAATAATGCTTTTTAGGTCTCCATGCAACAAACCTCAGCTCTATTGAGAAGGTATTTTCCCCTACTCAGTGAATGGTTCTCTCACTCTGAAGCAATGGAGTACATAAAATAGAAAACTACAAACCTAAGTGTACACTGCTGCTAATTCTTCCCATTAGCAACAACCTACAACACTTTATTTGTGTGTATTACATCTCCCAGGATGTAACTCACTTCTATTAGTGCTTTACGTAATTTCTTCCTACCCAGTCATTTTCTGGGTTTCTGTCACCAACTTGGCAACACATTAGCTGCCTCCTAGAAATGAAAAGAAGTCTTTCTAGATACTTTTATCTCTGAGTCAAGCAGAAAAGAGTCTTATGGCCACCATCTCAGATTTTAGACCAGCAGATATGGGGGGCCACCAATCACATAGAGGCACACCTCATTTTACTGCACTCAACTCATAGATACTGTAGTTTTGTTTTGTTTTAAACAAATTAAAGGTTTTGTGGCAACCCTGCATCAAGCAAGGGTATCAATGGCATTTTTCCAACAGCATATGATTACTTCCTGTCTCTGTGTCACATTCTGGTAATCCTTGCAATATTTCAAACTTTTTCATTATTATTATATCTGTTATGGTGATCTATGATCAGTGATCCTTGATCTTACTATTATAATTGCTTTGGGGCACCTCAAACTTCACCCATAGAAGATGGCAAGTGCAATCCATACATGTTGTGTGTGTTTTGACTGCTCCACCAACCAGCTGTTTCCCCATTTTTGTCCTTCTCCCAAGACCTCCCTATTCCCGGAGATCCAACAATAGTGAAATTGGGCCATTAATAACCCTACAATGGGCTCTAAGTGATCAAGTGTAAAGAAGAGCTTCACATCTCTCACTTTAATGCAAAAGCTAGAAATGATTAAGCCTGCTGAGAAGATCATGTTGAAGGCCTAGACAGGCCAAAAACTAGGCTTCCTGTGCTAACTAGTTAGCCAAGTTGTGCATGCAAAGGAAAAGTTATTGAAGGAAATTAAAAGCACTACTCCAGTGACCACTCAAATGATAAGAAAGAAAACAGCCTTATTGCTGATATGGCGAAAGCTTGAGTGATATGGCGAAAAGATCAAAACAGCCACAATATTCCCTTAAGCCAAAACCTAATCCAGAGCAAGGCCCTAACTCTCTGCAATTCTATGAGGGCCAAGAGGGATGAGGAAGCTGAAGAAGAAAAGCTGGAAGCTGGCAGAGGCTGATTCATGAGGTTAAAGGAAAAACAGCTGTCTTCATCACATAAACCACAAGGTGAGGCAGGAAGTGCTCAAGTAGAAGTTGCAGCAAGTTATCCAGAAGATCCAACTGAGATCACTGCTGAAGGTGACTGCACTGAGCAACAGATTTTCAATGTAGACAAAATCACCTTCTTTTAGAAGATGCCATTTACGACTCTCACAGCTAGAGATGAGAAGTCGGTACCTGACTTCAAAGTATGTGTGGTTTTTTTTTTTTTGTAGGGGTGGAGGGATGGTTGTTTTGTTTTTTCAGAGACACAGTCTCACTGTGTCACCCAGGCTAGAGTGCAGTGGTGCAATCATAGCTCACTGCAGCCTTGAATTCCTGGGTTCAAGTAATGCTCCCACCTCAGCCTCCTGAGTAGTTGGGACTATAGCGATATGCCACCGCACGTAGCTAATTTTTAAATTTTAAGTAGAAATAAACTTATGCTATGTTGCCCAGGCTAGTCTCAATCTCCTGGCCTCAAGCAATCCTCCCGCCTTAGACTGTCAAAATGCTGGGATTACAAGCATAATCTACTGAGCTTGGCCTGGCCTCAAAGTTTTGATGGACAGGTTTATTCTCTTGTTAGGGGCTAATGAGACTGGTGACTTGAAGTTGAGGCCAATGCTCATGTACCATTTTGAAAATCTACGAGCTCTGTTTACAGTATGGTTTATTGAATATTTTAAGCCCACTACTGAGATCTACTGCTCAGAAAACAAAAAGACTTCTTTCAAAATATTACTGCTCATTGACAATGCACATAGTCACCCAAGAGCTTTGATGGAGATGTAAAGGAAAATTAATGTTTTCATGCCTTCTAACACAACACCCATTCTGCAGCCCATGGCTCAAGAAGCAATTTTGACTTTCAAGTCTTATTATTTAAGAAATATAGATTGGGCATGGTGGCTGATCCCTGTAACACCAACACTTTGAAAGGCTGAGGCAGAAGGATTGCCTGACCCCAGGAGTTTGAGATCAGCCTGGGCGGCCGGGCGCAGTGACTCACGCCTATAATCCCAGCACTTTGGGAGGCCGAGACGGGTGGATCACGAGGTCAAGAGATTGAGACCATTCTGGTCAACATAGTGAAACCCCGTCTCTACTAAAAATACAAAAATTAGTTGGGCATGGTGGTGCACGCCTGTAGTCCCAGCTACTCGGGAGGCTGAGGCAGGAGAATTGCTTGAACCCAGGAGACGGAGGTTGTGGTGAGCCGAGATCACGCCATTGCACTCCAGCCTGGGTAACAAGAGCAAAACTCCGTCTCAAAAAAAAAAAAAAGAAAGAAAGAGATCAGCCTGAGCAACAAAATGAGACCCTGTCCCTACAAAAAATAAATCAAAAAATTAGCCTGGCATGGTGTTGCACCCCTGTAGTTCCAGTACAGGAGGCTGAGGCAGGATAATCTCTTGAGCCCAGGAGGTCAAGGCTGCAGTGAACCATGTTCATGCCACTGCATTCCAGCATCAGTGAGAGAGATACATCCTATCTAAAAACAAATAAATAAATTTCATAAGGCTGTAGCTGCCATAGGTGTGATTCCTCTTATGAATCTGGGCAAAATAAATTGAAAACCATTCTACAAGCTATAAAGAATATTTGTAATCTATGGGAGGAAGTCAAAATATCAACATTAACAGGAGTTCAGAAGAAGTTAATTCCAAATCTCATAGATGATTTTGAGGAGTTAAAGGCATCAGAGGATAAAGTTAACTGCAGATGTGTTAGAAATAACAAGAGAACTGGAATTAAAAGTGGAGTCTGAAGATGTGATTGAATTGCTGCAAAGTCATGATACACTTGAACAGATGAGGTATTGCTTCTTATAGAGGAACAAAGAAAATGCTTTTTTGAAATGAAATCTACCCCTGGTGAGGATACTGTGAACATTGTTGAAATGACAACAAAGGATTTAGAACATTACATACGCTTAGTTGATAACGCAGCAGCACAGTTTGAGAGGATTGACTACAATTATGAAAGAAGTTCTATTGTGGGTAAAATGCTACCAAACATTGCATGGTATGGAACAATCTTTTGTGAAAGGACAAGTAAATCAGTGCAGCAAACTTCACAGGTATCCTATTTTAAGAAATTGCCAGTCACCCCAATCTTCAGCAACCACCACCCAGATCAGTCAGCAGCCATCAATATCAAGGCAAGACCCTCCACTAGTAAAAGGCAATTATACAATCAGGGCTCAGATGATCATTAACATATTTTAGCAATAAAGTATTTTGAAATTAAGGCATGTGCATTTTTTAGACATAATGGCATTGTACACTTGGTAGACTAGAGTATAAACATAACTTTTATATGTACTGGGAAACCAAAAATTTCATGTGATTCACTTGATTGCAATATTCACTTTACTGCTGTGGTCTGAAACCAAACCCACAATCTCACCAAGGTATGCCTGTATTGGAAAACAATTTCACCAGATCTGTCTTCTGTGGGACTATGATTTCAAATCCTGAAAACAGATTGACTATAAATTCTAAGTTTTTGATATTATAATGAATTTTCATACTTATCTTTTTACATATACAGTCTATAAATTTTTAAAAATATATTTAGATAGATAGATAGATAGATAGATAGATAGATAGATAGATATAACAATCCCAGTTTTCAGATGAAGAAATTAAAGCACTGAGAAGATGAGCAGATAAGTATTTGTCAAAGCAGAACTAGGCTGTAAACTCAAAAGGTTTTACTCCAGAACCTGTGCCCTTAATCACTGAATTCTCTATCCTTTCTGAAGGATATACTTACTTAAGCAATGAGTTTCATCCTACAATGAGGAGAGTCCTCTCAACTCTTGGTTCTTGTCCCTGGTCACAAATGTGTAACAATTCGAATAATAATAGACAACATTTTTTAAGTACAATACTTAATACGTGCCAGACATTGGCTTATGCAATTTGCATACTGCTATAGTTTGAATGTTTGACCCTTCCAAAGCTCATGTTGAAATTTAATTTCCAGTGCTGGAGGTGGGGCCTACTGGTAGGTGTTTGGGTGATAGGGGTGGAATCCCCTCTCTGGGTGGCAGTAAATGGGTTATATCTCTGTTAGTTCCCACAACAGCTGGTTGCTAAAAAGAATGTGGCACCTCCCCTCTCTCTCTATTGCCATGTGATCTCGCCATACTCTGGCTCCCGATTGCATTTCACCATGAGTTTATGTAGCCTGAGACTTTCACCAGATACCCAGTCTTCCAGCCAACAGAATCATGAGCCAAATAAATATTTTTCCTTTATAAATTACACTGCCTCAGGTATTCCTTTAGAGCAACACAAATGGACTAAGACAAATACGTGATCTCATTTAATCCTCACAACAATCCTACATGGTAGGTACTATTATATTCCTGTGTAACATATAAAAGAAACAAGCAAAATAGAAGCATTATGACTTAGAGAAGGTAATAAACTCACCCCAAGTTAGAGAGCTAATAGATGGAAAAGCTGGGATTCAAACTCAGTGTAACTCCCAAGCCCAAGTGCTTATCCCTTATATTATAAAGCCTAATATATACATCGTATCATAGGTATTCACAGATGTATAATATGCTGTATATAATTCTCCAATAAATTGGTAGCATATTTTGATAAGAAGTTTTTCTTTTCTTTTTTTTTTTTTTTTTTGAGACAGTCTCACTTTGTTGCCCAGGCTGGAGTGGGTGCAATGGTGTGATCTCAGCTCACTGCAACCTCTGCCTCCTGGGTTCAAGCAATTCTCCTGCCTCTTCCTCTCAAGTAGCTGGGATTACAGGTGCCCACCACACCACTACTTGTGGCTGATTTTGTATTTTTAGTAGAGATGGGGTTTCACCGCATTGGCCAGGCTAGTTTCAAACTCCTGATTTCAGGTGATCCAACTGCCTCGGCTTCCCAAAGTGCTGAGATTACAGGCATGAGACACCACGCCCAGCCCTGCTAAGAGTCTTATGTTAAGAATTATCATTTATATTCTACTATAAATACCTGGTGAAACAGAAATATTCTTTCATCATATACAATTAGTTGCAAATTAGCCATTGTCTTCTGAACACATATGTGTAAGGAGATTTCAATCCAATGTTTCCTGCATTTGCTTTGGTAGATATGTGTGCACTGCATCAAGAGGCATGCTGACCCTCTGACTTCTGATAGGTTTAATCAATGAGGACTGGCAGGAAATTGGACAAAGAAAGAACAGGAAACATGAGGTCTTTGTTTTGTTCACACACCCACTGAGGGCACCCTGCACGCTGGATGAGCACCAAAGGTCAAAGCTCCAGGCCTAGAAGCGATACTCTCCAGTCCCCAGGGAACTTGTATATTTTGTGATCTCTACACCCTGCCCACAATTGTAAATGGTTCTTTCACTAATCTCATTCAGATTACCCACTTTGAGTGCACCAATTCTCTTCTCTGTCAGGGCTTGGGCTGATAGAGAAGTAATCTATTCTGGCATAGAATATCCCTTAATAGTTTAGAAGAGGATATTTTCCCATTCTATAGGGATTTTTAATATTCATATGTCTTTTTTAAAACAACAAAGGTATACATATGTAATTAGAAAAAAAAAAGGATGTGTAGTGTTATAGCAAATACACTTTCCTCAGACTCCTAATGTTGAGAAGCCAACTCTTCAAACTGGACCTAATAAATCACTCATGACTAAACTAAAGCACAATTTTAATGCAAGATGAATGGAATGCAGACCCCATGATTACGGCACACAGAAAGCCATTCTTGCTCTCTTCAGCAATGCCCATTCTATCCTAATTAGGATGCTCTAGGCACCTGAAAAGTTATGTCTGGCTCAAGTTTTTATGAGCCCAAACCAAACATGCCTAATACCACTGAATTTTATAAATATCTAGCCAAAGACAGCTAGTCACTTATATTTATGAGATATGTGGTAAAATATTTGCAGTTAATCTACCAGACAGGAAACTGTCAGGTTTAAGCACCTTTAGTGATCATTGGCATTATTTTTCTATCTATTCTATCCCATTCTATAGCAGGAATATAGAGAAATCAATATTCCAATTATTGGAGGGAGTCTAAATCTATTTAACGTTAAGATACTCTCTAAAGATGTTAGTATAGCAATTCTGCCTTTAAGAATTTATCCTAAGAATATAATCACAGATGTGTGTAAAGATTTATTTATTCATATATTCACTAAGACAATCAATATAAACACTCATATGAAGGAATACGCAGTCATTAAAAATTATGATATGGGAGAATGTATAATGGCATGGAAAAATGTTTATAAAATATTTTAAGTGTAAAAAAATAGGTATTGAAAACATATGTAGGCTTCTGGTGACAGCCCAAGTGAAGTAAGCTGACTACAGCCTATGAATCCCACTGATTACAACTAAGAACTCTGAACAGAGTACAAAAAGCAACTATCTGAGGACTTTGAAAAACACACAATGACAAATGCATTGGGAACTAAGGCAAAAATAAATAAGGACCCATGGGGTACAGTTTATAGATTTTTGCTCTCCTTTTTTTCCCCTTATTTGACCTGCGTGCAGACTGAGTTCTAGAACTGTGAAGCAAGCATTGAGAGCAAAAACTCCAGGAGAAGCCTCCTCTTTCCAGCTACAGGATAGAGGAAAAGTCCTCTGCATGCTAGAGATTATGATTCCCTCTTTTCTTTTCCTTTAGCATGAGTACCTAAAACCCCAAGAAAAACCCACCTCAATGACCAGAGGAACCAGGCAAGATGAAGTCCTGCTGTGTGAATGGTGGCGAGAAAATGTTTTTTTTTCTTTCTCTCTCTTTTCTCCTCCTATCTCACTGTGAAGGCATCGCCAATTATGTGGACTGCATGACAGCATGGGAGGCTAAAATTTTGAGAAGACACCTTCTGGCCACAAGAACCATAAAAAGGAATATCTTGAGAGCTAGAGAGTATGAAAGAAATCACAAAAAGGACCTGGAAAAAGGAAACTTGGTTGATTGCCTGCTTAAACAAATAAACAAAGTCAACATTTCTCCATATAATTTTAACACAACCTTGAGCCTTACCACATAATGTTTGATATGGTTTGGCTGTGTCTCCACCCAAATCTCATCTTGAATTGTAGCTCCCATAATTCCCACATGTTGTGGGAGGGAGCCTGTGGGAGACAATTGAATCATGGGGGTGGTTTCCCCATACTGTTCTCATTGGTAGTGAATAAGTCTTATGAGATCTGATGGTTTCATAAGGGGTTTTCCCTTTTGCTTGGCCCTCTTTCTGTCTTGCCTACCACCATGTAAGACATGCCTTTTGGCTTCTGCTATGATTGTGAGGCCTCCCCAGCCATGTGGAACAATGAGTCTATCAAATCTCTTTTTCTTTATAAATTACCTAGTCTTGGGTATGTCTTTATCAGCAGTGTGAAAACGGATTAATACAATATTCAAAATGTTCATGGTATAACCAAAATAACATGACATACAAAGAGCCAGAAAAAATGGATCAATATTAAGGGAAACACACAATCAAAAGATGTCAACCCAAAGGGACCCCAATGTTGGAATTATCAGGCAACGACTTTAGGGCAGCTTTTCAATAATCTTCCATAAGGTAAAGGTGAACACTGTTAAAATGAATAAAAGATAGAAATTAATTGCTGAGAAACAGTAACCATAAAATGGAACCAGGTGAATATTTTAGAACTCAAAATTACAATATTGGAAATTTAAAAATTCACTAGATGGATGCAATAACAATATGCTGATGACAGTGGAGTCAGTGAATTTGAAGATGGTTCAATAGAAATGATACAACCTAAAGAACAGAGAAAGAGAGAGACTGAAAAAAGTGAAGAAGTTCTCAGCAACCTTTGGAATAGTAATCAAAAGATCTGATATGCATATCAATGGAGTCCTGGAAGGAGAGGTGAAAGAAAGACGTAATCATAGAAAAAATATTTGAAAAAATAATGGCTGAAAATTTCTTAAACTGAGTGAAAGACATAACTGCAGATTCAAGAAACTCAGCAAACTCCTACCAAAGCAAACTCATAAAACCATACTCAGACACATCATACTCAAACTGCTGAAAACCAAAGATTAGTAAAAAAAACTTAAAGGCAACCAGAGAAAAACAACACATTGCCTTTAAGAGAGCAATGGCTTAAATAATTTCAAATTTTTCTTCAGAAATCATACAGGCTAGATGACAGTGACACATCTTTTAAGCAATGAAAGAAAAAAACTGCTAACCAGAGCTTTATATCCAGCAAAAACATCCTTAAAGAATGATGGCAAAAGAAAGCATACTCAGATGAAGAAAAACTAAGAGACTTGTTGCCAGCAGATCTCTTCTTAATGAAATGCTAAAATAAATTCTAAAGCTGAAGAGAAATGATATCAGAGGGAAATATCAACATGAGAACTAGAGAGAGAGCAACAGAAATGGTAAATATTTGGGTAATGGAGTATTTTACTATACAAAGTTCTTTCAAATATTTATTGTTAATAGCAAACATTATAACATTATAGGGTTCTCAAGTTACGTAGCTATGATGAAAATGACAACTATGACATCAACTGAGGAGGGTAGAGTGACAAGGCTTATATGTTTCACTTGAAGTGATAAACTATTCCCTCTAAGTAGATTGTGTAAAGCTAGGTTTGTATATGGTAATCACTAGAGAAACAACTAAAATAATAATTCAAAGAGATATATACAAATGGCCAACAGATAAAATTAAATACTAAAAAATTACCCAGAATAAGGCAGGAAATGGGAGTGGAGGAACAAAAAAAGAATAACAAATAAAAAAACTAATAAGAAAATGATAGAACTAAGTCCAATTATTTTAATAATTACATTAAATGTAAATTGTACCTATTAAAGAATAGAGATTATCAAATTAAATTTTAAAAATAAGATCCAACTATATGTTATCTACAAAAAAATTCACTTTAAATATGTTGATAAAGTTAAAAGTAAAAAGACGAAAAAAGATATAACATGCAAATACCAAAAGAAAGCTGGAGAAGCTATGCTAATATCAGACAAAGCAGACTTTGGAACAAGAAAAATAATTGCCTAGGAAGAAGAACAATTTATAGTGGTAAAGGATCAATTCACCAAGATACACAGCATTTCCAACTGTGCATGTACTTTTAACAAGGTGCATGCTCCAAAATATATAATGCAAGAACTAATAAAACTGAAATAGGAAATAGACAAATTTACAGTTACACTTAAGAGACTTCAATTCTCCTTTCTCAATTAATGAGACACTAGAAAATCAGCAAGAAAACAGAAGACCTGAATAACACCATCAACAAACTTTTCCTAGGTGACATTCAAGAAACATTCCACTTACTAAAAGCAAAATACATATTTCAAGTGCACACTGAATATGTAACATGATAGCCCATATTCTGAGCTGTAAAACCAAACTTAATAAATTTAAAAGAACTGAAATCATGCAAAGAATGATCTCTGATTGTAATGTAATTAAATTAGAAGTAAATCATGAAAAGATATCTGAAAAATCTGTATAAACAATGTACAACCCACTGTAAAACAGAATCAAAGGGAATTTTAAAAAATATTTTTAATTGAATGAAAATGAAAATAAGATATATTAAAACATGAGATATAATTAAAGCAGTGCTTAGGGGAAAAATTTCAGTATCAAATGCTTATATAGGAAAGAATAAAGGGTTCAAATTAATCATGTAAACTTCCCCATTAAGAATTTAGTTAAAGAAGAGCAAAACAAACCCAAAACAAACAGAAGGAAGAAAATAATCAAGGTTAAAAACAGAAATCAGCCTAGCACAGTGGCTCATGCCTGTGGTTCTAGCACTTTGGGAGGCTGAGTGGGGTGGATCGCTTGAGACCAGGAGTTCAAGACCAGCCTGGGCAACATGGCAGAACCCCGTCTCTACCAAAAAATATATATATAAAAATTATCTGGGCATGGTGGTTTATGCCCGTAGTCCCTGCTACTTGAGAGGCTGAGCTGGGAGCACCACCTAAACCTGAGAGGTTGAGGCTGTAGTGAGCTGCACTCCAGCCTGGATGACAGAGTGAGACCTTTTCTCAAAAAAAAGAAAAAAATCCAAGGTGATTTCCTCTCCAAGGGAACATCCAGTGCCCCTTTCAGGAAAGTAACAACTTGGAATAGAATCTGGCATGCCTAAGGTTTTTGGGGAACAGGGATGCTTATTTCCTCTTCCTTCCTTGGCTGCCTACATGGATACCCATGTGTCATCCCTTCAGGATAGACTCTTGTGCACATGCTGAAGAGTTGTCTTTCCTGACATAGGCCAGAGGCATTTATGTGCAGTAGGTTTCTTTAGTCATCAACTATGACCTTCCCACCAACAGGGAAAATATATCCAAAGAATCGGTCAAGGTGGATGGTTTGGCTGTAAGGATGTGACTATTAACATGGTTACAGAAGAAGACAAGAGGACTCTTCAAGACATAGAGACCTTTTACAACACCTCCACTGAGGAAATGACCCTCAGTGTTGCTGCCCTCATCTGAGGGGCTATCCTGCCACCTAGCCCCATCCAGAGTTCAGTCTTGGGGGTGCTGAGGAGCAGCAGGAGAGGGTAGGGAAGAGAGCCAAGGGATGGACATCTTGTCATTTTTTTCTTTAAATAAATGTCACTGTTTGAGGCAAAAGAGAAAAAAAGAAAAGAAAAAAGGAAAAAGAAAAAAAGAAAAGCAAAATCAATGAACTTGAGAACAGTAACAATAGACAGAAAAAAATAAGAACTGATCTTTGAATCAAATCAATATAAATTCGTGTAACCCCCTACCCAGACTGATGAAGAAAAAGGAGATAAGGCACAAATTACCCATGTCAGCAATGCAGTATGGTTATCACTACAGACGCTACAGACAATAAGAGAAAGATAATAAAATACTGAAAGACAAAATTGACCAATTCTTTGAAAGATATCAAATCTCAGTTTTAAAAATTGACACTAATAGTCCTACATTTTGAAATCAAACAAATGGAATTTGTGGATAAAACTTTTCAATAAAGAAAATCCCAAGCCCAGTGGTTTTCACTGGTAAATTCTCCCAAACATTCTGGAAAGAAGTAACATTAATTTTGCTTAATCTCTTCCAGAACACTTAAGAGGAATGAGGTCAACATATCCTAATATCAAATCCAAAAACAAGAAAAGAAAAACACACAATTGACAAATATTCCTCATGAACAGAAAAGCAGAAAAAGATCTCTACAAAATATTAGCAAATTAAATCTAGCAATATCTAAAATGAACAGTGCAAGATAACTAAGTAGCATTCACCCCACAAATGCAAGCCTGGTTTGAGTCAAAAATCATCACACATCATGATTTTAAATTACACTACAAAGCTATGGTAATCAAAACAGTATGGTGCTGGCATAAAAACAGACACATGGACCAGTGCAACAGAATCAAGAGCTCAGAAATAAATTCAAAGATATATAATTTGCTAATTTTTGACAAAGCCACCAAAAGAATGCAAGGAGGGAAGAATAATCTTTTCAATAAATGGTGCTGGAAAAACTATATTTTCACAGGCAAATGAATAAAATTAGACTCTTTTCTTACATCATACATAAAATTCTACATAAAATGTAAAATCAATATAAATGTAATGCCAGAAACTATAAAACTCCTAGAAGAGAATACGGGGGAATAGTCCCAGAAAATGGTCTTGGCAGTTATTTATTTATTTATTTAGATACCATACCAAAAGCTCAGGCCATAAAAGCAAAAGTAAATAAATAAGACCACATCAAACTAAGTCTTTTGCACAGCAAAGGAAGCAAACAATAAAATGAAACGGCAACACACAAATTGGTAAAAAAATTTGCAAACCAAGATTTGATAAGGGTTTAATATCTAAAATTTATAAAGAACTAATACAACTCAATCATAGAAAAACAAATGATCCAATTAAAAACAGGCAAAAGACTTGAATAGACATTTGTCCAAGTAAGACATAAAAACAATCCAGATATCCCTTAATGTATAAACGGCTAAACTGTGGTGTATGAATGCTAACAAATACTACCAGCAATGAAAAGGAACAAACTACTGATACATGTGACACTTTGGGTGACTCTCTAGGGAATTATTCTGATTTTTTTAAAAAATAGCAATCCCCAGAAGTCACATATGTATGGTTATGGATACGTAATATTCTTGAAATGATAAAAATCAGGAAAGAACAAATTAATGGCTAGCAGAGGTTAGGGATGGGGCAAAAGGAGAAGGTAGTTGTGGTCATAAAAGGCTACATGAGGTATCACTGTGATAATGGAAAGGTTTTCTATCTTTACTGTTTCAATATCAATATCTTGGTTTTGATATTATAATACAGTTTTGCAAGATATAACCACTGGGAGAAAGTGGGTAAAGCCTACACAGTATCTCTCTGTATTTCTTACAACTGAAGTGAATCTACAATTATCTCAATTAAAATGTCAATTAAATATAAAAGGGTCGATGCCATTTAATGTTTGTTATCTCTGAAACTCATGTGGAAGCTTAATCCCCAATGTAACATTATTAAGGAGTAGGGCATTTTAAGAGGTGATTGAGTTATGAGGGTTTTGCTATTAATGGATTAATGTGTTAATTGATTAATAGATTATCATAGGAAAGAGTTAGTTATCACAAGAGTGGGTCTGTCAGAAAAGCTAGTTTGGCTCTCTCTCACATGCTCCTCTTGCCCTGTGATGCCTCGCCATGGTATGGTGCAAGAAGAAGGCCTTCACCAGATGCCAGCACCATGCTTTTGTACTTCTAAGCCTCCAGAACTGCAAGATATAAGTTTCTTTTCTTAATAAATTACCCAGTCTGTGGCATTCTGTGATAGCAACACAAAATGGATGAAGAAAATGAAAAAAAAATTAAATAAATTTTAAAAGTACCATTCACAATAAAATAGATATAAACCTAACAAAATACACACACAAACTATGTCTGAAAACTACAAAACACCAATGAAAGAAATAAAAAATCTAAATAAATGAAGAGATATGTCATGTTCCTCATGAATTGGAAAAGTAAATATTGTTAAGATGTTCAACTTTCCCCAAATTACTTTTATAGATTCAATGAAATCCTACTCAAAACTCCAAGTACAATTATCTGTAGATATTAACAAGATTATCCTAAATTTAAACAGAAAGGAAAAGTAATTAGAATAGTATAAACAAATTTTGAGAAAGAACAAAGCTGGATGATTCTCACTACCTACTTTAAAGATTCACTATAAAGCTGCAATCAACAGAGTGAGGTACCTGTGAAGAGACACACACATCAGTGGAGCAGAAAAGAATCCGGAAACGGACACACAAATGTAGTCAATTGATTTCTGTCAAAGGTGCAAAGGTAATTCAATGGCAAAATGACAATCTTTCAGGACATGGTGCAGAGAAAATTACACAACACGTACCAAAAAAAAAAAAAAAAAAGGATTATCGATAAAAACATAAAACTATAAAATTTCTAGGAGGTTCCATAAAAAGAATAATAATGGTAAATTTGGTATCATCAAAATGATGAACTTTTGCTCTGTAAAAGATACTACCAACAAAATAAACTAAACACAGGGAGAAAATATTTGCAAATCACATATTTGCCAAAAAGCTTTTATTTGGCATACATAAAACCTCTCAAAGCTTAATAATAATAAAACAACCCAGTATTTTTTAAATGGGCAAACTTCATAAAGAACATAAATATATTCTTAAAAGGCACAGGAAAAGATATTTAACATCTTTAGTCATGAGGGGAACTCAAAACCACAATGAGATACTGCTACACACCTACTAGAATAGCTGAAATAAAAGAAAAATTGACACCACTCTCTAAGGATACAATGTGAGTTCCCATCTGTGGAGCTCTCACACATGGCTGGTGGTAATGCAACATGCCACATCCACTCTAGAAAACTGTGGGGGTCTCTTACACAGTTAAACATATACCTACCATATGACCAAGCAGTCCTAGGCATATGCCCAGTAAAAATGAAAACTGATGTTCATACAAAAACTTGTATGCAAATCTTTATAGCAGCTTTTCTCATAATTACCCCAAAGTGAAAAAAGCCTCTAATGTACTTGAACTTGTGAACGGATAAATAAAACTGGTACATCAATACCATGGAACACTACTCACTGGTAAAATGGAATAAATTGCTGATACACACAACAACATAGGTAAATCTGAATTGCTTTCTGCTAAATGAAAAGCCAGACTGAAAGACATACTGTATGCTTTATATACTTTTCTAGGAAATACAAAAGTATATGAATGGAGAACAAATCTATGGTTGATAAGATTCAGGGGAGGGTTCTAGTATACATAGGGAAGACAAAGGAATGCTTTTAGGTGATTGTGGTGGTATTTATACCATTCTGTGCATCTATCAAAACTTACAGAACTGTATGCCAAAAAGAACAAATTGGCCGGGAATGGTGACTCATGCCTGTAATCTCAATACCTTGGGAGACCAAGGTGGGTGGATCCTTTGAGCCCAGGAGTTCCAGTCCTGCCTGGGCAAAACGGCAAAACCCTGTCTCTACTAAAAAAAAAAAAAAAAAAAAAATGTAGCCAGGAGTGGTGGCATGCACCTGTAGTCCCAGCTACTCGGGAGGCTGAAGCAGAAGAATCACTTGAACCTGGGAGGTGGAGGTTGCAGTGAGCCAAGATAGCGCCACTGCACTCCATCCTGGACAACAGAATGAGACTCCATCTCAAAAAAAAAAAAAAAGGAATAAATTTTAGTGTACATGGATACATGGATAAAAAATTTATAAAAACCATATGTTTATGTTGAATGTTTTGTTTTTTTTTAACAGAAGTATATATAGGACTGAAAAGACAAATATCAAAATACTAACACTGGTATCTCTGAATGATATCTGTAATTTTAAAATAAGTTTTAAAGAATATGATTTTTTTATATCTGACTACATATGTACAAACACACATACACATATACACGGTAATCTGACTTTCTATATATGTTTCTGTATGTACATAAAGTTCCAAAATAAATACCATCTTGAAGCACTGAAACGCTAAGATGCAAGGAAAATTAGGGAGAATTAAGACGGACTATATTTTTTTTCCTGTATTTCTACGGTTGGCTGTAGTTGTACAAATTTTCTACAATAAGTATGTATCACTTTTGAAATTAATTTTTAAAAAATAATTAATTTCAAAAGCCCGACAGACCTAAATATAAGTCAATGTGAATGCGCTAGTGCATTGTCTGACTTTTCAGAATTCCATGCTTCGATCTTGTATCTTGTTCAAGTCCACAATGGATCTGATCAAGGGGTGTCTCACTTTCAAAGAGAGCTCTGGTATCACTGCACTCAGAAGGGCTACCTACAGGTGAGACACGGCCCCTTTAACTGCTTAGCTACAGACTGCACAAGAGAGCTATGTTGTATGGAATCCTAAGCAGTAAGATTTTTCCAAGCATGCTTGGATCACATGAACATCTGATTCAATGTGGAAAATTGTACTATTGTTCACGCTTCCACAGAAACATGTGACATTTCAGAGGAACACAGAGAAACAAATGAAAACCCTCAAGAGCAGTTAACAATTTTGCTAAATGTTATACCAGACATGGGGGAATGGCAGGAATGGGAAAAGAAGTGACCTCAACTATGGTCAGATGACTTTCTGTAATTTCAATACCATTTGCAACTAACAGGGAACGGGTGATTATATCATCAACTATTTCCCCCACTCTAACAAAACCAGGCCCCTATTTTATGCCTGATCCAAAAGAAACATGCAAAGAAGGTGAAGAAGATTCTATGCAAAGCATTATTCTCACAATTCTCCCTCCAGGTTAGGAAAAAAATGTTATTTGATCCTTCAAGTTTATGTGCATATTTTAGGGTCAAGTCTGAGTCTCCTGAAGAAAACATTTGCAATTTCATATTCTCTGTATAATATCCAAAACCCCAAGGAAACAAAACACAGAAAAAGCCCACCTAATTTTGTTCCCTGATTACTCAATAAACTACTGGCCTTCATGTGGCACTGTGTGTTTTGACTGGCAAAACTAAGTACCACAGTTACATAATGACATGCAGAATCTCTTCTCAAAATATTTTATTTCCTATTTAAAATTAAGTCATGAAATAGAGTCAAGAATATATTTTATGATAAGCATGTAAATAAATATAAGACTAATTCAAATGCAAAATGTAGTATACTTACACAGCTTGTTTTCCCTCTTTAACATTTTTTAAATGTCAAAAATTCTCAGCATGTCTAAAAGTAAAAATGGTATCCTTCAGGTACACTTGATAATTTCCTGTTCTTTGAGCACCCCAAGCTTTTCCACATCTGAGACTTTATTTATCCTGCTCTCTCTGTGGTTTTCTGAAATTCTTTTGCAATACAGATTTAGATAACAAAAAAAGTACCTAGATTATATTACCTTAAACTTGTACAAAAATGCTTTCACCCTAGCCAAAATATAAGACCATGCCTTTGGCCTTCATAAAACCATCAAATAAGAAACATTAACTGTAAGAATATTTCTATATATTATGCTAAAAACCAATGAAAGGCATTATCCACTATGCTAACCAATGTTCTTTTTTATTTTTATTTACGGACAGGATCTGACTCTGCTACTCAGGCTGGAGTGCAGAGGCACTATCATAGCTCACTGAAAACTCAAACTCCTGGACTCAAGTCATCCTCCTGCCCCAGCCCCCCCACACAGCTAGGACTACAGGCACACGTCACCACCCTCAACTAATTTTTTGTAGTGGGAGTCTTGCTATGTTGCCCAGGCTGGTCTCAAACTCTTGGGCTTAAGCAAGCCTCTTGCCATGGTCTCCCACAGTGCTGGGACTACAGGTATGAGCCACCATACCCACCCTTAATGTTCTTTAAGTAAATATCTGAGTGATAAATTACCTTGAAAAGTCAGTGCCTGGGAAGAACTGTATTTTTCCCGATAAACTGTTATACTTCCTTTATTCCAATATAGGGACAATGCAGTCAAATGTGTATTGTTTATCACCTTAGTTGCCCTGAAGATTATTCAAATTTGTTTCTCAATAGCAATAATTAACCCATCTCTGGTACCTGAAACATGTCTTTCTTTTTCTTTTATTTTCTAATTATTATTTTTTACATTTTTTTTGTTATATCACAGTGAAAGCCAATCTGTAATATGTTTTGAAAATAGGCAGAATTCAGGCAAGGCATAGTGGCTCACTCCTGTAATCCCAACACTTCGGGAGGTTGAGATCAGGAGTTTGAGACCAGCCTGGCCAACATAGTAAAACCCTGTCTCTAGTAAAAACACAAAAATTAGCCAGGTGTGGTGGCAGGCACCCATAATCCCAGCTACTTGGGAGGCTGAGGCAGGAGAATTTCTTGAACCTGGGAGGCAGAGGTTGAAGTGAGCCAAGATCACGCCACTGCACTCCAGAGTGAAACTCTGTCTCAAAACAAAAAAAAACGACAAATAGGCAGAATTAGTATATTAAGACTGCTCTACAGACTCCTATAATTAATCCATGTAAATTAAAAAACAAAAATAATGTGGCTTAGAGCAGTATTTATCAACTTTGAATGTGCATAGAAATCACCTGATGATCCTATTAAAATGCAGACTCTGATTCAGAAGCTCTGGGGTGGAGCTGGAAATGCCACATTTCTAACAGGCTCCCAGCAAAGCTGATCCTGTTGGTTGTCCGCCCACTCTGAGTAGGCAGGGCCTGAACATTATTCTGCCATGACATGAATGAAAAGCCAGTCCAGGAGAAATAATGGGTCTGATACGGTCCTAAGAGATGGTAACTCAAAATGGCCAGTACTACAAACTAGAGTCAGCGGAACTGCCAAATCTGTTTCAATCTTTAAAAATTAAGATGCCTTAAATCCGTTATCAATATTTTGTTTTCTAAAAAATGCAGCTCATGGTTTTCAAAGAAGTTGATTCTGACTCATCTGTTAGACACTCTACCACACACATCTGAATAATGTTCTGGTTGATACATTTTTAAATTCCTATCATTTTGAAAGTTTTGGGAGGAGACAGGGCAAGAAAAGAATACTCAATGAAAATTTGGGAAGAGAAAGCTTCTATTTATTTAAACATTTACTAAACACCTATTATACCCCAACCACTAAGACCTTAAAATACATTTGCCTTTTTCTTTTCATTTATTTATGCTGGTTTTATCCTGATTCTTCTTTATTATCTTTGGAGGCAATTATCATGTAACATGAAGCATAATCATTTTGCTAGTGAATGAATCAATGAATCCACATCACTTGAAGAAAATTCAACAGCTGTGATATTGACTAAGAAAATGTTAATATTTGAGCAATAGCTAGTTTAAATTTTCTTTCTTTCCAGCTTATTTCCAGTTAAGTATATTCCTTTTCCTGGCCTGACATGCTACATAATGATAGTCTCTGAAATACTTCACAGTAAAGACCTAGTTTTTCCAATGTTGTCCAGTCTTTATAGATTCTCATATTGCCCACTGTTAGACGTATATGTCTCCTCCACATAATTTCATGGATGAAGTAGGAAAAAACCTGCGTTGTTAAAGCTAAAATTAACCAGTTATCTACTATACATAAAGGACTAGCTGAGTCATTGCATTTATTTCATGTAAGTACAAAAACAGTTAAGTTTTTTTCTAAGTCAGAGGCTTTAAAGCCAAGTATACTAGTCTTCTATTACTGTGGTAACCAATTACTATCAATCGAATGGCTTAAACGACACAAATTTATTATTTTACAAATCTGGAGATCAGAAGTCCAAACTAGGCTAAAATCAAGCTGTCAGCAGGTATGTGCTCCTGCAAACTCTAGGAGGAAAGCCATTTTCTCGTCCTCTCCAGCTTCTAGAACCTCTCACACACCCCTTGGCTCCTGGCTGCATCCTCCATCTTCAAGGCCAGCGTTGTTGCATCTCTCTGTGACTTTCTTCCAGTCACGTCTTCCTCCGATGGTCTCTTATCTTCTGTTTCCCTATTCCTTTTAAGGTCCCTTGTAATTACACTGGGCCCAATAGGATAACCCAGGATAATTTTCCTATTTTAAGGTCAGTTGATTTGCAACCTTAATTCCATGTGCAATCTCAATTTCTCTTTGCCATGTAACCTAATGTATTCATGGGTTCCGTGCAGGAGGATGTAAACATCTTTGGAGGCCCATTATTCTGCCTACTACACCAAGATAGTGTTCTTTTTCCATTTACTAACTTCAATTTTCCAAAAGCACCTTAGTCATCTTACAGTTTCTCAATACTAGTAAAAGAAACCATCGGAAAATAATAGTATAAGATTACTGATAGTAACAATGTCATTTCAGTTTTTGACCACGAGCTCTGAATCCGTTGGAAAGTTCCTCATACCCAAAGAGAGATATGAATACAGCCAGAATGGCCACTGCCACATAACCATCTGCTCCTGGATACATGTAGCCTGAGATTCCTGACTCACATCCTGGTAAACTGATGCCATGGAACATGGAATCCAACTGTGGCCATCAGGATAAATGACTCCTGCATTCCAAGTTGGCAAGAAAAAAGGCCTTCTCATTAAATTTTTAAAAAGCTAAACCCTCTTGCAAAATTGTTCCAATAAACTTAGACCCATTAATATTGTACAAGGCACTAGGTAATAAAGTGTACGGTCTTTTTAATATTAAAAGTGAAAAGTAAAATGGCTAAATTATAGCAGCCTAATCTTTTCACGCCATTACTGAGGATTGACAGGATGGTTGTTTTAACAGCTGTACAATGCTTAAGCTCTAAAGATTCTAAATCTCAAACAATAAGAATAACACTTTGCATGAATGTTTTTATGAAAATATCTTAGACATACTTTCTCACAGGAACTCTTGGTTAAAGATAATTATTATATTTCAATCAGGAGCCACAGAGTAAAACATTAAAATGCCTGGCTAAAGGTCTTGTGCAATCTGAAACTAAATATGAAGCAAAGTAAATGTTTCATATTTGAATCTACTGTCTGACTTCTGGGATAGAAAAAAGTCCTTTATGGTGATTGGTATTTAAAACAGGCAGTTCAATCATTGAATGCTAAAAGATAAATTGTATGGCAGCATATCAAGCTGACACTATTATGGTTTCATGTCACACAGAGGTTATGAGAGGTTTCTTCTGAGCCTTGTTTTTTACTGCACAGTAAGCAATACCAATTATGAGAAGTTGGCATCTCTCAGGTTAACCAACACCCTCAATTTCTATGTCTGTTCACCTGCTGACCCCTCCCCTTGCTCCCACAACACAGCATCTACTGCAAGAGTGATGCTAAGGGCTGTTTCTAGTACCTATGGCTCTGATAGCATCTCTGTATTTTGTATTTTGGCCCAGTATTGCTTCTTAGCAACATTCAAATGGGTCAGCTCTAAGTAAGATCTGACTTAGGAATGGGATAAGGCAGTGTCCCAAAAGGAGTTTCGCTCATATAGCCCCTCAAAGAATTCTGAAAATCTATGCACACATTCTTAAATAACATCTAAACATGCTTAACATAGTTAAGTGTAAACACTTGAAAAAGGGACATGCTTTCTGGCACTCTGTGGGTGATATGCTTGCTTCATATACATATGTATCAGAACCTCAGGGCTGCAGATTTAGCTCATTCAATATATGGAAAATGTCTGCTACATAACATAATTGACAAAGCCAATCCTCATTGACAAGCCAATCAACCCAATAAGCTTTTCTGTCAAGACAACTCCAACATTGTTGTTCAATCAAATATGAAGACAGTCCTGGTGACAGCCATCTATCTTCTGGATACTAAAAGGAGCAAACAGAAAAACACACCTCAGAGCCTTGTTGTGTGCTCCTCAATTGGATGAATGGGGAGAATGAAAAGAGAACTGGCAGGCATCACGCATGTTCAGAGGGAGATTAGTTTTAAGAAGAGTTGGAAGATGAGGATCTGAAAATTGAAACCCTTGCAACATTCTATGCCCTGTGAAGTCTTGTGGGACTGAGGGTATGCGCATAGTTTGGAGACTGCTGGGCAAAAGAATTGAAATTCCACTCTGAAAGTATCTACTATAATGCAAATATAAGGTGTTATTTTTAAACCAAAAGCCTCTGACTGCATTTCTTTGAGGCATCCTAAGCCTTTGGAAATTCTCAAAACATGTATCAGGTTCTCTTCATCAGAATGGAGAGTCAACAAAAAAGATTATAATCTTGCTGGTGTAGCCAACCTAGTGTATAGTTTTGCACAAACAATTCTGGGAGTCCCAGGAATTGGTTCTACAATTTTTCTGAGTGCTTTACAATTTCATTGCTTTTGTTTAACCCTCTTCCTGATAATCTGTGTGTGTCTTAGTCACCTTTACCCTGAAATTCCTAGGTCCATCCATGAGTTGATTATTGGGCCTTATGCCCATGTTCTGATTCTCCAGGGGGGTTGGAGAGGGCCTTTTAGTCCCCAAAAAAAAACTTTCAAAATGATGATACTAATAATAACCTACACCTGTCAAGATTGTTCTATTGTGCCAACAGAGGAGCTGCTTATGCAAACTACTGTAAACTTGTATAGGGGAAGACAGAGAAGAGTGTACAGTCACTTTGGAAATGCACTTTGAACATCTCTGTTTCCTAATATTTACAGGTTAAAGGTTGGAAATAAATTATTGACAATGGGACAAAAAAAAAAAAAGAACAGATGCAAAGAAGACAACTTTATTAGGTGCTTTCTCTCCCTTATGAGAAGGTTTTGGTTCTTTCAGGTGAAGTTCCAAATCACTAGACAATACCCAATTTCCTTCAGTTGCAGCAAGTTTCATCCCACGGTGGGTGCCCTGGAAAGCACCTTGAGGGCGAATGGGTCTCAGGCCAGTCATGATCAGGTCCGATGCTTTTGTTAGTTGAAGATTCTTCCCGTGTCACCTCTTACAAGCAATTCTGTGTCCCCC
Source organism: Aotus nancymaae (assembly GCF_030222135.1). Classification (NCBI taxonomy): domain Eukaryota; kingdom Metazoa; phylum Chordata; class Mammalia; order Primates; family Aotidae; genus Aotus; species Aotus nancymaae. The sequence goes on from NW_026988454.1 coordinate 24,683,077, forward strand.
TCCAAAGAGCCCACCACCTGGCTGCGCCCCACCTCCATTCGTCCCCCAGCTACCAGGTAAAGGTGGGTGGTTCAGAAGGTGCTGCTGCGGGGGCAGCCAGCCCTTCACACGTAATAATTGGGGTAGAGGCGAGGACACGGGTGGATGCTGGAGGCGCGCACGCGCGCAGGTGCTCGCACACCCACAAACACACACAGGCACGGGGTGCGGGGCGGGCAGGGGGAGGGGACGGCCTTACCAGATCAATGAACGTCAGGAATTTCCAGCTCCCTCCATAGGTCTGGTGCGAGGGCATTTCGATGGCCTTGTAGTTGCACAGGATAGAGCAGTAGGACAGCAGGATTGCCACCCGCAGCACCTGGCAGGGGACAAGCGCCATGTTCGCGAGAGGCCTGGGCGGGCTGGGCGGGCTGGGCGGCGACGAGGGCGGGCGGGAGACGCCGGGCGCGCGGGGGCGGACGCCGTGGGAACCCGGCCGCGGAGCGGGCGCGGGCGCGGGCGCGGGGCGGGGCGGGGCGGGGGCGGGGGCTGGGCGCGCGCCCCCGGGGACCGGCGCGGCCGCGAGCACGCGGGCGACCCTTACGGGCGGGGTGCGGTTTGCGGACGCTCCCCGCGGCCGGCAGCGGCCTGGCAGGCGGCGTGGCGTCATCTCTTTCGTCACCTTCGTCATTATGGTCCTGCGTTCTCAGGGTCCCGGGACACCCAGCCGGGGGGCGCCCCCTAGGCGTCCTAGGAGTGGGTGCGACCTCTGGGTGCGACGGGGCTTCGGGAAATGCGCGCTGAGCTCCAGGGGGAAGCGGGGTCTGGGGCGAGTGGGCGCCTGGCCGGGCGAGGGGGCGGGGAACCTGCACTGAAGGAGGGGACCCCAGTGCCCGCAAATGATTCCGCCACCCTGGAATCGCGGCGACTCTTTCTGGGGTAGTTGCAGTTGGCCAAGAGCAGGTGCTTCGTGCGAAGGTATCGGGTGGGCGTGTGAACGTGGGGTGTAAACCCGAGCACAGGCAGCCGCGAGTGCCTTTCATTATTTTGGACCAGTAAGGTTTTTAATGTTGACAGGCGACTGTCAGTCACGAGGAAACTGTAAATTCAGCTTTCAATGGGTTTCCACTAGAGATTGATTAAAGTCGTATCAATATATAATAACATCAGCTAGATGGACAAGTGGTTTATAAATAGCTATAAAGAAAGGAGTGTCAAATAACTTTCTGCCACAGGATTGCATTCAGCTTAAAAAAATCATTCTAAGTTTGGATGTAAAACCCATGTGTGTGTAATTTAATACTGATCTTTTGGGTGTTAAACTGGTTTTGCCCTTTTACTTACTTTTTTCCTACACTACACTACCAGGGCTTAATGGAAGGAAAATAAATATAAACTGGATTCCCTCCTGCCTTCCAGTAAATGTTGTCACACTGAAGTTGCATCAGTTTGTGGGCAACATTTTTTTTTTTTTAATCATGATCACATTTCAGCCAACCAGATGCAGGGTCAGACTATGAAAAGGCAACATAGGTATTTCCTGTGGATCCATTTAAAACAGGTGTCCTCTCCAAATAGCCTCTGAGTCAGAGGATGCGGAGGGAGGGCTGGCGGGGAAAAGCATAGTGCTGGAGGTAGAGAGAGAGTAGCAAGCCATGGATGTTTTCCCGAATGTACCCAATCAAGCTCTAAACTAAAATGAAGAGACCCACTAAATTTTTTAAATTGGCATTATAATTATACTAATAGAATTGATGTCAGAAGAAGATTCTGCTAGCATTAAAACGATGTATTATTGATGATTTGGGGGTCATATCTTAATATAAAAGTTTGGTTTCCTTTTTTAAATTGTGTGTACTTGGTACATCGTTATAAAATTGCAAAAAAAAAAAAAAAGAGTAGATCTATTGAAGATCTATCTACCTTAATAGGACTTAACGTTTTATGAGTTAATGTGATATTTGCAGAATTTGATATACCCACTTTACGTGTTAGAAAATTATTAAGACTCCCAACCCCACTGTTACAAAATGAAATAATATTTTCATAAGCCATTTTAAAATTTTTTCCTGTGGTCAGTTTTTTTTTTTTTTTTAAATAAATACCTATAACGCTCAATTGGGTGTTTAGAACCCATTCTACTGGATTTGCTTTCGGTTTTTCATGATTTGCCAATCATGATGAGATAGTTTTGTGCTTAAAAAAATGAAGCATTTGCATAAACCTTTATTCAAATACTGTTTTGTGAGAAAGTCAGTTCACAATTTTTGGAACTTCTTGATAAATATTAACATGTCCAGATTTGCTTTCTCTGCTTTCCAGACCATATCTAACAATCTTAGTCATGTTTTACAGATACTTTTGTGGAAAATATTAATCTACACACAGATTGTATTTTTACAGTGTAAATAATACAATGGGTATTATTGCCTTTAAAACTTCATTATTATTTTTACCAACTATAATACATTACTCACTTCTAAGTATTCTCATGATGATTCCATATTTGATTTAGATAACACTTTTTTGTATGTATAGAAGAAATATTTACATGTCATTTTTTTTAGCTTTTTCATTCTGCTACACAGTGAGACTGGAGAAGAAAAGCCTTATCCAGTTGAATTCCATGAATAGCAGTAAACATAAGAAACACCAATGGAAGATTTCAATAACCTGTTTTAGCTTCAAGCTATATTAATATTGTTTGATTGTTGTAATATTTCTCAGACTATATATGGGGCTGAAGATACTCTTCCTTAAGTACTTCTAATAATTGACAGAGACTTTTCATTCGTTTTTTTTTTTTGGAAGGGGAGTGTATTAGTCCATTTTCATGCTGCTATGAAGAAATAGCTGAGACTGGGTAATTCATAAAGAAAAAGAGGCTTAATGGACTCACAGTTCCACATAGCTGGGGAGGTCTCACAATCATGGCAGAAAGCAAAGGACGAGCAAAGTCATGTCTTACATGGTGGCAGGCAAAAGAGTGTGTTCAGGGGAACTGCCCTTTATAAAACCATCAGATCTTATGAGACTTACTCACTATCAAGAGAACAGCACAGGAAAACCTGCCCCCATGATTAAGTTACCTCCCACCAGTTCCCTTCCACAGTATGTGGGGATTATAGGAGCTACAACTCAAGAGGAAATTTGAGTGGGGACACAAACCATATCAGGGAGGATGTCTGTCTGACATACTGATGATAATACCTATTAATTTTGGAAATGACTGGGACTTCTGTGTCACCCTTAAATTGTATTCCAAGAAGACAACTTCATATAACTATTAGTCCTTGCTTAAAAGTTCAGGAGGAAGAATTGTATTTATGCGTATCCTTACAGTATTCAATATTTACACATTTCCTTTGGTTCCGCTACACGAGATAAGCATTTTCTAACAATATCAATATATTTGGAACAAATTTTTTCCCCATTTATCTGTACTTCAAGGGTGAAAGTTAGGACATGTCCCTTTGAGAGGCCTGGGCATGGGAAAAATCTTCAGTATTGCAGAAAAGATACTTCTGAATTATTTTTTATTCATTATAAATATAGCATATTTGTGATACCAAAACGGGAAAGTTTTTTAAAAACATTTCCCCCACACTCTCCACCCAGAGAAAACACTGGACATTTTAATATATTCCTGCAAGTCTTTTTACAATATAGACTTAGCTCGTTGTGACATACTGTATAACAACTTGCATCAGAGAGATTTCTTCTGCCTCAAATTTAACAAAAATTTTCTCTTACTTAAAATGTAAAAATCATGTTTAATGATTGCATAGCACAACATCATATGGACATATTTTGCTTAAACTTTTCTTTGTTTTTGGATATTAAAGTTCTTTTTAAGTTTTCAGCACTATAAATACACAGTCATGTCTATATTTTAAATTGAGAAATCTGCTTTTTTAGGATTATATGGAACTCAAAACCAATTAAGAAACTACACTTCTAGAACCTACTGTGTGTTGTTCATGTGTGTTTATATGAACTGAGGTGACAAGGAGAGTTCTTTTACCCTGGAGAGTAGTTGGGAAAGATTAAGTGAAAGAAGTAGGTAAAAATTACTTTTTTTGTCCTTACAATGAATGCTCATTACAGCTTTTTCAAATTGCTATAGATACAAAATGCAGTGCCAATGCATTTAATTAATCAGGTATGCTTTTTGTGTTTGTTTTGTGGGTTGTTTTTTGTTTTTGTTTGTTTGATTTTTGCTATTAACCAGTAACAGTTGTTCTTTACAGGCCAAATGAGCAGCAGCTACTAGTGGTTATGTTGATGCTGCAGGTTTTCACTGATTTTAAAATGGACTCTATTTGCTACAGAGAACTCTAAGATTTCTAAACACAGAGGATTCTATAGAGAGTCTTTAAAAAGAGTTAGAAAAATTAGTGTCTAGATGAGTCGTGAGTCATTGCATGATCTCATACAGATGTGAAACATCTCCATCACTCTCTAGTGCTAGAAGTGCATTTGCCTGTGCTTCTCATCAAGCTTGGAATGTTCTCTCTTCATGTGCATGTATCCAAATACAGCACATTGAGCAAGACTCAATTAAGTCCACTTGGTCTGACAGTCCCTCTTTGGGACATATGATGTGGCCATCCTGCTCTGAATGGTCCAGCTGGATGGCTCACTGGTGACGCAAATCCTACATGCATTCATTATACTCATTATTTCCTCCTCAAAAACGGACCCACTGCAGTTAGAAAAGTCAGGACAGAGCCAGATGGCCTGTGGGTACCAGTCTCTTAATGGTGCTAAAATGTCCCTGGGAGCTAGCAAGTTGAAGGTAATATACTTACTAGAATTTTTCTCAGGGAGACTACTGTATGATGTTAAAAGAAATGTTATCATAAGCTACTTGGGTGGATGGATGGTGGTCACTGGTGAGAGAGACTTTCTAAAGCATTCTAGAGTGACAATAAATGATTGTAAAACCACCACCCCCGATGGGTGTATATTGCAGATGGAATTAGTCAAGATGACATCATGCTAGAGTGGGGTGGGCCTCTTATGCAATATGACTGGTGTCCTAGAAGACAGAGACAACAGGGAAAATGTGCTGTGAAGGCAGAGACAGAGATTGGAATGATGAAGAGCCCAGGAATCCCAAGGACTGCTGCTGTAATTCAAGTAATTGCACAGTTTTTGTTTTGCTGCATGGAGTATTTAGGAGTTGGAGCAGAGCCAAATTGCTCTAGGTAGTAGAGAAGAGGTGGACACTGCTACCAGAGGACCTTTTTCTCCAATCCTTCTAGATCCTTCTAGAATAGAAGCCTTCAGCCTCTATTCTAAATAAGTGTTGAATATTTAAAGGATATAATAGTCACATTCTTTAGAGATCAGGCATGTATCATAATTAAGTAAAGCTAGATGTAAGGTAATAGGGCATAATTGAGTCTCTGAAAAACTGGAGCAAATGCCATTTACTTTTTTAGTAAACACATTTCCATTTAAATATTTTAAAATTGTGTCAGCCAAAAATAAAAATTAAAAAAATGCCCACCTTTGTGCTAGAGTCAGCTCATGGGCTGCAGTTGGGATTTCTGGATTATTTTTTTTTGAAAGAGTTCCCTGTGAATATCTTACTCACAGTGTCTGCAGGACCCTGGCCAGCCCACCTCAGAATCTTATTCAAGCCCTCCTTCTTATCTGTAAGAGTTAAGTCTATTTTGGCTGGAATCGACAACTCTATTTCTTTTTTATTTTTTATAATTTATTTATTTTACTTTAGGTGCATACTATATCTGGTATTTCTCATGTTATCCCATCCCTCCCTTCCCACCCTCCATTGTCTCTCCCCTACCCCCCTACAACTGTCCCGTGTGTGATGCTCCTCTCCCTGAGTTCACGTGGTCTCATTGTTCAACACCCACCTATGAGTGAGAACATAACGGTGCTTGGCTTTCTGTTCTTGGGTCAGTTTGCTGAGAATGATGGTTTCCAGATTCATCCAAGTCCCTACAAAGGACATGAACTCATCATTTTTTATGGCTGTGTAGTATTCCATGGTGTATATGTACCACATTTTCTTTGTCCAGTCTATCATTGATGGGCATTTGGGTTGGTTCCAGGTCTTTGCTATTGTACACAGGGCTGCAGTGAACATATGTGTGCATGTGTCTTTTATAGTAGAACGATTTATAGTTCTTTGGGTATATACTCAATAGTGGGATTGCTGGGTCAAATGGAATTTCTATTTCTAGATCCTTGAGAAATTGCCACACTATCTTCCACAATGGTTGAACTAATTTACACTCCCACCAACTGTGTAAGAGTGTTCCTATTTCTCCATATCCTCTCCAGCATCTGTTGTCTCCCGATTTTTTAAAGATTGCCATTCTAACTGGCATGAGATGATATCTCAGTGTGGTTTTGATTTGCATTTCTCTAATGACCAGTGATGATGAGCGTTTTTTCATATGCTTGTTGGCCTCATATATGTCCTCTTTTGAAAAGTGTCTGTTCATATCCTTCACCTACTTTTGAATGGGGTTGTTTGTTTTTTTCTTGTATATCTGTTTTAGTTCTTTGTAGATTCTAGATATTAGCCCTTTGTCAGATGGGTAGATTGCAAAAATTTTTTCCCATTCTGTTGGTTGCCGATTCACTCTAATCATGATTTTTTTTGCTGTACAGAAGCTCTGGAGTTTAATTAGATCCCATTTGTCTATCCTGGCTTTTATTGCCATTGCTTTTGGTGTTTTAGTCCAGAAGTCCTTGCCTATGCCTGTGTCCTGGATGGTTTTGCCTATGTTTTCTTCTAGTGTTTTTATGGTGTTAGGTCTTATGTTTAAGTCTTTGATCCATCTGGAGTTAATTTTAGTGTAAGATGACAGGTAGGGGTCTGGTTTCTGCTTTCTGTACATTGCTAGCCATTTTTCCCAACACCATTTATTAAACAGGGAAGCCTTTCCCCATTGCTTGTTTTTGCTGGGTTTGTCAAAGATCAGATGATTGTAGATGTGTAGTGTTTCTTCTGGGGTCTCTGTTCTGTTCCATTGGTCTATGTCTCTGTTTTGGTACCAGTACCATGCTGTTTTGATTACTGTAGCCTTGTAGTGTAGTTTGAAGTCTAGCAGTGTGATGCCTCCGGCTTTGTTCTTTTTGCTTAGGATTGTCTTGGCTATGCAGGGTCTCTTGTGATTCCATATGAAGTTTAAATGGTTTTTTCCAGTTCTGTGAAGAAAGTCATTGGTAGCTTGATGGGGATAGCATTGAATCTATAGATTACTTTGGGCAGTATGGCCATTTTCACGATATTGATTCTTCCTAACCATGAGCATAGAATATTTCTCCATCTGTTTGTGTCCTCTCTTATTTCGTTGAGCAGTGGTTTGTAGTTCTCCTTGAAGAGGTCCTTTATGTTCCTTGTTAGTTGTATTCCTAGGTATTTTATTCTCTTTGTAGCAATTGTGAATGGGTGTTCGCTTTTGATTTGGCTCTCTGTTTGTCTGTTATTGGTATATAGGAATGCTTGTGATTTTTGCACATTGATTTTGTATCCCAAGACTTTGCTGAAGTTGCTTATCAGTTTGAGAAGATTTTGGGCTGAGATGATGGAATCTTCTAGATATACAATCATGTCATCTGCAAATAGAGACAATTTGACTTCCTCCTTTCCTATTTGAATACCCTTTATTTCTTTTTCTTGCCTGATTGCTCTGGCTAGAACTTCCAATACTATGTTGCATAGGAGTGGTGAGAGAGGGCATCCTTGTCTAGTGCCTGATTTCAAAGGGAATTCTTCCAGCTTTCACCCGTTCAGTATGATATTGGCTGTAGATTTGTCATGTATAGCTTTTATCATTTTATGATACGTCCCATCAATACCTAGTTTATTGAGAGTTTTTAGCATGAAGGGCTGTTGAATTTTATTGAAGGCCTTCTCTGCATCTATTGAGATAATCATGTGGTTTTTGTCTTTGGTTCCGTTTATGTGATGGATTACATTTATGGATTTGCGTATGTTGAACCAGCCTTGCATCCCCGGGATGAAGCCTACTTGGTCGTGATGGATAAGCTTCCTGATGTGCTGTTGCAATCTGTTTGCCAGTATTTTTATTGAAGATTTTTGCGTCGATGTTCATCATAGATATTGGCCTGAAGTTTTCTTTTTTAGTTGAGTCTCTGCCTGGTTTTGGTATCAGGATGATGTAGGTCTCATAAAATGAGTTAGGGAGGATTCCCTCCTTTTGTATTGTTTGATACAGTTTCAGAAGGAATGGAACCAGCTCCTCTTTGTACGTCTGGTAGAATTCGGCTGTGAACCCATCTGGACCTGGACTTTTTTTGGTTGGTAGGCTATTGATTGCTGCCTCTACTTCAGCCCTTGTTATTGGTCTATTCACAGTTTCAGCTTCCTCCTGGTTTAGTTTTGGTAGAGTACAAGTGTCTAGGAATTTATCCATTTCTTCCTGGTTTACTGGTTTATGTGAGTAGAGCTGTTTGTAGTAATCTCTGATGGTAGTTTGTATTTCTGTGGGATCAGTGGTGATATCCCCTTTATCGTTTTTTATTGCATCTATTTGATTCTTCTCCCTTTTCTTTTTTATTAATCTGGCCAGTGGTCTGTCTATTTTGTTGATCTTTTCAAAAAACCAGCTCCTGGATTTATTGATTTTTTGAAGGGTTTTTGTGCCTCTGTCTCCTTCAGTTCTTCTCTGATCTTAGTTATCTCTTGTCTTCTGCTAGGTTTTGAGTTTTTTTGATCTTGCTCCTCTAGTTCTTTCAATTTTGATGATAGGAGTCAATTTTAGATCTTTCCTCTCTTCTCTGGTGGGCATTTATTGCTATAAATTTCCCTCTTGATACTGCTTTAAAGGTGTCCCAGAGATTCTGGTAAGTTGTGTCTTCATTCTGGTTGGTTTCAAAGAACATCTTTATTTCTGCCTTCATTTCATTGTTTATCCAGTCGACATTCAGAAGCAAGTTGTTCAGTTTCCAAGTGGTTGTGCAGGTCTGAGTGTGTTTCTTGATCCTGAGTTCTAGTCTGATTGCGCTGTGGTCTGATAGACTGTTTGTTATGATTCCTGTTCTTTTGCATTTGCTGAGGAGTGGTTTGCTTCCAATGATGTGGTCAATTTTAGAGTAAGTGCAATGTGGTGCTGAGAAAAATGTATATTCTGTGGGTTTGAGGTGGAGCGTTCTGTGTATGTCTATTAGATCTGCTTGGTCCAGCTCTGCATTCCAGTCCTGGATATCCTTGTTAATTTTCTGTCTTGTTGATCTGTCTAATATTGAGGAGTATTGAAGTCTCCCACTATTATTGTGTGGGAGTCTAAATCGCATTTTAGGTCATTAAGAACTTGCTTTATGTATCTGGGTGCTCCTGTGTTGGGGGCATATATATTTAGGATAGTTAGCTCTTCCTGTTGGATTGATCCTTTTACCATTAAGCTCTGACTCTAGTGGGTTGTGTAGCCAGTGCCACAATCTGAGATGAACCCTGAAGGATCTAGCCCAGTAGAGGAAGGGCACAACGCACCACTAGAGGGATGGGACTGGGCTACATGTTTTAACAAAAAACACAGGAAGCCTACGTAGCAATGGGACGGCGTTCTTGACAACCCAGCAGTGCCTACAGGTCAGCGGAAGAAGCGGGCTTAATCTCCCAGCATAAACAAAAAAGACACAGGAAGCTTACCTAGTAACCTCTAGGAGCCCCTAGAAACCCAGTAGCCCCCCTACAAGCAGACAAGCAACCTTATCAAGCAGCTCTCTGATGCCACAGCCAGGTAAATCCACAAAGATGGGAAGAAACCAGCACAAAAAAGATGAAACCATCAAAGACCAGAACACCTCTTCTCCTTCGAGGGATCACAACTCCTCAACAACACAGGATCACAACTTGACCAAGAAGGAGTGCGAAGAATTGGCGGAAACAGGATGCAGAAGGTGGATAATAACAAACTTTTCAGAGCTAAAGGAACACGTTCTAACTCAATGCAAAGAAACCAAAAACCTTGAAAAAAGGTTAGAAATGCTAACTAGAATAACCGCATAAATGCATAAATGACTTGATGGAGCTGAAGAACATAGCACAAGAACTACGTGAAGCAAACAGAAGTTTTTTTTTTTTTTAAGAAAGAAAAAAATGAAGAAAGAAAGAAAGCAAAAAAGAATGAAGAAGAGGAAGAAAAAGGAAGATAAAAAGAGAGAGAGAATGGGAGTATTGCTTTCTTGCCCAGGCTAGAATGCAGTTTAGTAATGGGTATTGAAAACCTCTTTTATACCAATAATTATACTTAATGATGTAGACAGGAAGGAATAAGGGAAGAAAATAACAAACAATCAGCCAACCAATATTTCATTTAAACCTATGAAATGTTATGCGATTACTGAGGAATGATTTACTTCCAATTATGTAGTCACTTTTGGAATAGGTGTGAGGTGGTAATGTATGTTTTGTGTATTTGAAGTGGAGAGTTCTATAAATGTTTATTAAATTTACTTGTTCAAGGTCTGAGTTCAAGTCCTGGATGTCCTTGTTAATTTTCTGTCTCATTGATCTATAGAATCGTTAGCTCTTCTTGTTACATTGATCCTTTTGCCATTATGTAATGTCCTTCTTTACCTCTTTTGATCTTTGTTGCTTTAAAGTCTATTTTATCAGAGGCGAGAATTGCATCTCCTGCTTTTTATTTATCTGTTTATTTTTACTCTCTGTTTGGTTGGTAAATCTTCCTCCTTCTCTTTGTTTTGAGTCTTTGTGTATCGTTGCATGTGAGATAGGTCTGGATGCAGCATACCGATGGGTTTTGGCTTTTTATCCAATTTGAATATATATGAGTTTAACACTGCCATTTGATGCTAGCTAGCTGTTTTGCCCATTAGTTGGTGTAAATTTTTCATTGTGTTGATGCTCTTTGCTTTTTGATATATTTTTGGAAAGGCTGATATTGGTCGTTCCTTTATATGTATAGTGCTTCTTTCAGAAGCTCTTGTAGAGCAGGCCTGGTGGTGGTGAAATCTGTAAGTACTTGTTTGTTTGCAAAAGATTTAACTTTTCCTTTGCTTATAAAGCTTAGTTTGGCTGGATATGAAATTCTGGGTTGAAAGTTCTTTTCTTTAAGGATGTTAAATATTGGTCCCCACTCTTTTCTAGCTTGTAGGGTTTCTGCTGAGAGATCTGCTGTAAGTCTGATAGGTTTCCCTTTATGGGTAACCTGACCTTTCTCTCTGGCTGCCCTTAGTATTTTCTCCTTCATTTCAACCCTAATAAATCTGGCGATTATGTGCCTTGGGGTTGGTCTTCTTGAAGAATATCTTTGTGGTGTTCTCTGTATTACCTGGAGTTGAATATTACCCTGCCTTGCCAGGTTGGGAAAGTTTTCCTGAATGATATCCTGAAGAGTATTTTCCAACTTGGATTCATTCTCTTCGTCACATTCAGGTACGCCTATCAAACGTAAATTAGGTCTTTTCACATAGTCCCATATTTCCTGGAGACTTTGCTCATTCCTTTTTATCCTTTTTTCTCCAATCTCGTCTTCTCGTTTCATTTCACTAAGCTGTTCCTCGAGATCTGATATCCTTTCTTCTGCTTGATCAATTTGACTGTTTAAACTTGTGCATACTTCACGAAGTTCTCGTGTTGTGTTTTTCAGCTCCATCAATTCACTTATATTCCTCTCTAAGTTGTCCATTCTCATTAGCATTTCGTCAAACCTTTTTTCAAGGTTCTTAGTTTCTTTGCATTGGGTTAGAACAAGTTCTTTTAATTCACAGAAGTTTCTTATCACCCACCTTTTGAAACCTGCTTCTGATAATGGAACACACTCGCTCTCCATTAAGCCTTGTTCCGTTGCTGATGAGGAACTGCGATCCCCTGTAGAGGGAGAGGCATTATGATTTTGAGTATTCTCTGCCTTTTTAGGCTGGTTTCTTCCCTTCAATATATATTTATCCCTCTGTCATCTTTGTAATTACCGACTTTCTAAGTAGGTCTCTGAGCTGACGTCCAACTTGTTGATTCCCAGCGCCGAAATCTGAGCAATCCACTGCGCCGGCCAAAACAGCGGTGTTAAGATGGATGGTGCTTTTCTGCCCGGGAATCTCTGGACTCTCCACCAAGAACTGCCATGCTGCGGCGCCAGCAAAACCGCCGCGCTGGCCACAAGAGTCGCCCTGGCAACCCGTGGGGCTCCTCCGCTGGGAATCTCTTAGTCCATGAGCAACAAAAATTCGTCTGAAAGTGTGGCATCCTCTCGTTCTCTACGCTTTCACTGGGAGCTGTGGGCCAGAGCTACTGGTGATCAGCCATCTTGGATCTCTCTCCCTAGAAATATATTCTTAAGACTCACTTAGCTTAGCTCCAAAAGAACCTGAGTTGATGGCTGAATAAATGAACAAGTCACAAACACAAGTTTTAATAGCCGAATTTATCAAGCAGAAGAAAGGATATCAGAGATTGAAGATCAACTAAATGAAATAAAAGAGAAGGCAATACAAGAGAAAAAAAAGTGAAAAGAAATGAACAAAGCCTCCAAGAAATATGGTATTATGTGAAAAAACCTAATCTACACTTGATCGATGTACCTGAATATGACGGGGAGAATGAATCCAAGCTGGACAACACACTCCAGGATATTAACCAGGAGAACTTCCCAAGCCTAGCAAGGCAGTCCAAATTTCAAATTCAAGAAATACGGAGAACTCCACGAAGATATTCCTCAAGAAGAGCAACCCCAAGGCACATAATCATCAGATTCACCAGGGTCACAATGAAGGAAAAAATGCTAAGGGCAGCCAGAGAGAAGTCAGGTCACCCACAGAGGGAAGCCCATCAGACTCACAGCAGATCTCTCTGCAGAAACTCTACAAGCCAGAAAGAGAGTGGGGGCCAATATTCAACATCCTTAAAGAAAAGAACTTTCAACTCAGAATCTCATATCCAGCCAAACTAAGCTTCATAAGTGAAGGAGAAATAAAATCCTTTGCAGACAAGCAATTATTGAGAGATTTTGTCACCACCAGACCTGCCCTACAAGAGCTCCTGAAAGAAACACTAAGCATGGAAAGGAACAAGTACCAGTCACTGCAAAAGCAAACCAGTTGGCAAAGACCAAAAATGCAATGAAGAAAATGAGTCAACTAATGAGAAAGAAAACCAGTCAGTAACAAAATGGCAGGATCAAATTCACACATAACAATATTAACATTGAATGTAAATGGCGTAAATGCCCCAATCAAAAGACACAGACTGGCAAACTGGATAAAAAGTCAGAACCATTGGTGTGCTGTATTCAAGAAACCCATCTCACATACAAAGACACACATAGACTCAAAATAAAGGGATGGAAGAAGATTTACCAAGCAAATGGAGAACAAAAAAAAAGCAGGGCTTGCAATCTTAGTCTCCGATAAAATGGACTTCAAACCAACAAAGATCAAAAGAGACAAAGAAGGACATTACATAATGGTAAAAGGACAACTCTATTCCTTAAAGCAGGGTAGAGGAAACATGAAGATGAGTCAAAAGGGACCTGTACACTGACCCTTAAGCAAGATTTGCAGAACATACTGTCACACAACACTTCGACCTTCACCTCTTTGGCCTGAATTCATCCATGTGGCCACAGCTAGGTGGAAATGTGCCAGCTGGAAATCAGAAGTCCATTAGCATGGATATGAGACATTGTGGATTGAATTGTGTCCCCAAAAAGATATGTCAAAGTTCTAATCCCCAGTTTCTCAGAATGTGGCATTATTTGGAAATAGGGACATTGCAGGTATAATTAGTCAAGACAAGATCATACTTGTGTAGGGTCAATCTCTTATCTAATATGATTGGTGTCCTTCTTTCTTTAAAAAGAAGAAGAAGAAAAATAAACAGAAAAGGCCAGGTGTGATAATTCACATCTGTAATCTCAGCACTGTGGGAGGCTGAGATGGGTGGAGATCGCCTGACCTCAGGAGTTGGAGACCAGCCTGGGCAACATGACAAAACCCCATCTCTACAAATAATACAAAAATTAACCAGGCATGGTGGCACATGCCTACAGTCCCAGCTACTTGGGACTGAAGCAGGGGTCCTGAGGTAGGAGGATTGCTTGAACCAGGAAGGTCGAGGCTGCAGTGAGCTGTTTTTGCACTACTGCACTCCAGACTGGGTGACAAAGCAACACTCTGTTTTGGGGGAAAAAAAAGAAAGGAAAAGAAAAAAGAAAAGAAGATGAAGATAGAAACACACAGGAGAAATACCAAGGACTGCCAGCTGTCACTAGGAGGAAAGCATGGAACAGATTCTCCCACACAGCCCCACAGGTAACTAACCACACTGACACTTGGATTTCAGAGGTGTATCCTCTAGAACTGAGAGACAATATGTTTCTGTCACTTCAGCCACCCCGTTTGTGTTACTTTGTTGTGGCAACCTAAGCAGACTAATGCAAGGGAGAAAGCAGATAGTGGGAGACCACTAGCGGTTGCTACCACAATTTCCCATCAATAGTATAATTCCAGTAATTTGTTCTTTGCTACGTTTCTTCAATTTAAACCTTCAAGTCTATTTCTTCTCTATTGAGTAAGCTCTGTAAGTGGTCTTACTGTCTCCACATTTGCATCTCCATGTCACCCTTATCACTGCTACTAGGATTATCTTCCTGAAAATATAGATCAGATTAGATTACTCCTCTCCTCAAAAATTGTCACTGATTTCCCATGACCTGCAGGAAATCTCACTCCCTTAGCATGGCAGCCAGCATCTTCTGTGGTTTAGCTGACCTTAACCCAGTTTTTCAACTTCTGTAACTGCATCTTTCTGAATAATTATGTATTCCGTTATTATAGGAACACTTATTTCCTCCCCAAACTCAGCATTTACTTTTACTCTTCCATACCCCTTGAGCACTAATGATTCATATTACCTTCTCCGTCTGCTGAAATGCTACTCATCTTCCAAGGGCCAACTCTGATTGAAGTTCTATAATAACGCCTATATTTGCTTAGTACTCTACCATCTAGAAAGCACTTTCACATTATACTAAATGGAATCATGGCATCTTCTCAAGATGTCTGTGGCATCTCATCCCTTGGGCATTCCTACACAATGACCATCCCCCATATAATATGAATTGTCCTGGGATGGTCTTCACATCCAAGTAGCCAATCTATAGGTGAGGCATTGTCAGCGGGCATTCCCTCTCTTGTGTAAGATGGAAAGCTTATTTCTCAATAATTTGAGATATGTGAAGCAGCTAATTAAACTATCCTCTTTGGACACAGACTCTGTCCATGGAAGGCAAGGCTTTGGCGAAATTGATAGCCTCTGGGAAAATCAGTATTACAGAAATGTGGAATGCAGGGATGATAGGATGGGTTGATACTTCTTACCATATTAAGTAACTTCTTCCCTTGAATTAAAGGCAGCTAAAATGCCTACAGTCCATTTATTGGGCCCCTGTGTTAGTCATCCACAGAGCTAGTTGAAAGTCAGTTTTTAAAACTAGCATAACAAACATCCAGCACAAAAGGGGAGTGCAACAAAATTTAACTAAGCACCATTATTTTGTTTACAAGAGAAATGGGATTTACCATGAGAGGGATTTGCCATCGAGCCACCCTGCCAAGTGCCAAAAGCCAGTTTAAGCTATCTGTGAAGCTGGCCAACTGAGAGCCCAGAGAACACCAGCTTCCCTCACCCGAGGGTACCTTAGCAGGCCTGTCAGAACCAAAGAGTGTTCTGACAACTTTTTCTCCCAGGAGCTGAGCATCCAATTGCCATTTCCCTCAAAAATTCACCTCTCAAAAAAAGCAGATGAATGGCCCACATCACTGACATCTAGGCTCTGGCTGTAGAAGATCATCAGACCCATGAGGACATTTGGAAGATTAAGTGGAATACAGTGAGGTGACTGGGTCAAGCCGTGATTCTGAGTCAAGTCAGAATCTGCTGGAAGGACTGCTGAGAAATATTTCACTAGCATAGTCCTTTTTTTTCCCCATTTTTCTGAATTCACTATGCATATCATGGCTGGAGGTGGATAGCTGTCTTATAAGCGTGAGAGAAAGAACAGAGAATTTCAGAGATATTTGCCTTGACGTCAGCAACCTGCTGTACCAAGTGAGCAGTGACCTCCTTCCAGACTTCTTGTGATGTAAGAAAAACAACCCCCTATTTGTTTAAGCCAGTGGAGTACAGTGTTCGCTTATGTGCAGCAAAATGGTGGTACAAGGAGATGTGGGGTTATTTCCTGGTATTTTTTTTTTCCTTTTTTAAGATGGAGTCTCATTCTGTCACCAGACTGGAGTGCAGTGGCACCATCTTGGTTCACTGCAACCTCCCCCTTCTGGGTTCAAGTGATTCTCCTGCCTTCACATCCAAGTGGCCAATTCACAGGTGTATGGGTAGCTGGGACTAGAGGTGCACACCACCGTGCCCAGCTAATTTTTGTATTTTTGGTAGAGATAGGGTTTCACCATGTTGGCCAGGATGATCTTGAGCTCTTGACCTCGTGATCCGCCCTCCAGGGCCTCCCAAAGTGTTGAGATTACACACATGAGCCACTGCTCTTGGCCTTTTTTTTTTTTTTTTTGAGACTGAATGTTGCTCTGTCACCCAGGCTGGAGTGCAATGGCGCAGTCTGGGCTCACTGCAACCTCCGTCTCCTGGGCTCAAGTGATTCTCCTGCCTCAGCCTCCCGAGTAGCTGGGATTTCAGGCACGTGCCACTGCGGCTACCTAATTTTTGTATTTTTGGTAAAGACAGAGTTTCACCATGTTGCCCAGGCTGGTCTTGAACTCCTGACCTCAGGTGATCCACCTGCTTCAGCCTCCCAAAGTGCAGGGATTACAGATGTGAGCCACTGTGCCCGGCCGTCCTGGTATCCTTTTAAAAAGTGCCGAACTGACCGGGCACAGTGGCTCACACCTGTAATCCCAGCACTTTGGGAGGCAAAGATGGGTGAATCACTTGAGGTCAGGCTGGTCAGGACCAGCCTGGCCAACATGGTGAAACCCCATCCCTACTAAAAATACAAAAAATTAGTCAGGCATGCTGATGCATGCCTGAAATCCCAGCTACTTGGGAAACCGAGGCAGGATAAATAGCTTGAACCTAAGAGGCAGAGGTTGCAGTGAGCTGAGATCACACCACTTCAGCATGCCTGGCTAATTTTTTCCCTGGGCCCCTGGAAACCACTGAAATTATTACTGTCCTATTGTGTTGTCTTCTCCAGAATGTCATATAGTTGGAATCATATAGTATGTAGCCTTCTCCTACTAGCTTCTTTCACTTAGCTACATGCATTTAAGGTTCCTGCATGTCTCTTTATGGCTTGGTAATTAACTAATTAATGTTCATTGTTGAATTAAATTCCATTGTATGGATGTATCACAGTGTCTTTATCCTTGGTTGTTTCCAATTCTTGGTGCTTACTAATAAATATTTATTTGCAGGTTTTTTTGTGAACATAAGCTTTCAATTCATTTGGATAAACACCAGGGAACACAATTACCAGATCATATGGTAAGATTATTTTTAGCTTTGTAAGAAACTGCCAAACTATCTTCCAAAGTGGCTGTACTATTTTGGATTCCTATGAGAAAAAAATGAGAATTCCTATTGCTTCATGTCCTTATCAGCATTTGGTTTTGTCAATGTTGAATTTTAGCAGCTGTAATAGTATAGTATATACTATACATATATACTATACTATATACTATTACATAGTAATATGTATATATACTATATATAGTATATATACATCTTATTACAGCAGCTAAAATATGTAATAGTATAGTATATAGTAGTATAGTAGTATGTAATAGTACAGTATATAGTAGTATAGTAGTATGTAATAGTATAGTATATAGCAGTATCTCATTGTTATTTTAATTTGAAATTCCCTAATGAGATGTGATGTAGAGTACCTTGTGCACTTATTTGCCATCTGAAAGCCTTTTTTAGTCAGGTGTCTGTTCAGATCTTTGCCTGTTTTAAACTTAGATTCACTTTCTTACTGTTATTAAGAGTTTGTTGTATATTTTCTTGTGAATTCTCCATCAGATATGTTTTGCAGACATTTTCTCCCAGTCTATGGCTTGCTTGTCATTTTCTTAAGAGTGTCTTTTGCAGAACAGAAGTGTTAAGTTTTAAGGAAGTCTCACTTAAATTTTTTTTTCATGGATCATGCTTTTGGTGTTGTATCTAAAAACTCATTTTCAAACCCAAGGTCTTCTTGATTTTCTCACTTTGATGTTGTTATCTTCTGGAAGATTTATAGTTTTTCATTGGAAATTTATGATCCATTTTGAGTTAATTTTTGTGAAGGTGTCAGGTCTGTGTCCAGATTAATTTATTTTACCACAGGAGTGTCCAGTTTTTCCAACCTAATTTTGCTCCATTGTATTGCCTCCGCTTCTTTGTCAAAGGTCAGTTGACTATATTATGTCCATTTATGGACTCTCTGTTCTGTGATATTGATGTATTTTTTTTTTCTCTAATACTATACCTGTTTTGACGACTATACAGTATATTTTGAAATCAAGTAGTATCAGTCCTCTTAACTTTTGTTGTTTTAGCTATTCTGGTTCCTTTGCCTTTCCGTACCAACTTTTGAAATAGCTTTTCAAAATAACTTGATGATACGTGACTGGGATTGCATCGAATCTATATGCACAATGGAAAAAACTGACATTTTAACCTTACTGAGTCTTCTTATCCATAAGAATGAACATCTCACAATTTATTTAGATCTCTAATTTCTTTCAACAGAATTTTGTAGTTTTCCTCATGTAGATCTTATACATACCTAAATATCTCATTTCTTTGGTGCTAATGTAAATGGAGTTTTGTTTTTGCTTTTCAATTCCAATTGTTTATTGATGTTTTATAGAAAAAACAATAGACTTCCGTCTTTTAGTCTTGTATGCTGTAGTTATTTTAATCATTTATAAGTTCCAGGAGTTTTTTTATTTATTCTTTGGGATTTTCTATATACACAATCATGATATCTGTGAACAAAAACAGCTTTATTTCTTCCTTCCTGATCTGTATACCTTTTATTTCCTTTCTTATTTTATTAAATTAGCTAGGACTTCCAGTGCAATGTTGAATAGGAGTGGTGAGAAGGGACATTATTGTCGTGTTCTTGATCTTAGGAAGAGAGTATTTAGTTTCTCACCATTAAGTATGATGATAGCTATATGTTTTTTAGTGCTATTCTTTGTCAAATTGAAGACATTCCCCTCTATTCCCAGTTTGCTAAGTCTTTATTAAGAATGAATGTTGGATTTTGTCAAATGCTTTTTCCACATCTATTTATATCATCATATGATATCTTCTTTTACCTGTTGATGTGATAGGTTACATTAACTGATTTTTTAATGTTGAACAAGCATGGCACACCTCAAATAATCCCACTTGATCATGTGTGTAATTCTTTTTCTACATTGTTGGGTTCAATGCTAATAATTTGTTGAGGAATGTTGCTTGTATTCATGAGAGATACTGCTCTGTAGTTTTTTTTTTTTTTTTTTTTTTTCTTGTAATGTCTTTTTCTTGTTTTGGTATCTCAGTAATACTGCCCTCATAGAATGAGTTAAGAAGTAATCTCTCTGTGTCTATTTTCTGGAAGACATTGTAGAGAATTGCTGTCATTAGTTCCTTAAATGTTTCATAGAATGTACTAGTGAGTCTTCCTGGCCTGGTTCCCTCTGTTTTAGACTATATTAATTATTTATTCCATTTCTTTAATAGATATAGGCCTCTTTAAATTGTCTATTTCTGGTTGTATGAATTTTGGTACTGTGTCTTTCAAGGAGTTTGTTTATTTCATCTAGGTTATCAAATTTGTGGGCATAGAGTTGTTCATAACATTCCTTTATTATTATTTTAATGTTTATAGGATCAGTAGTAATGACTTCTCTCTCATTTGTGATATTAGTAACTTGTGTCTTCTCTCTCTCTTTTTTTTTTTGACTCATGGAACTACAGGCTTGCCAAATCAATTACCTTGTTAAAGAATCAGATTTTGGTTTGCTGATTTTCTTTATTGTTTTCCATTTCATTGATAGAAATTGTTTTCCATTTCATTCATAGATACTCTAATTTTTTATTATTTCTTCTGCTTAGTATTTAATTTACTCTTCATTTTCTAATTTTCTAATTTTTTAGGTTATTGATTTTAAGTCTGTCTTCTTCCCTAATGTATACATTTAATGCCATATATTTCCCTTTAAGCACTGCTTTCCCTACATTCCACAAATTTGAATAAGTTGTACTTTCATTTTTTATTTAGTTCAAAATATTTTAAAATTTATCTTGATCTTCTTTGACCTATTTGTTGTTTAGAAGTGTGTTGTTTACCAAAACTAAAAAAAACTCTAGAAGAAAATCTGGGCAATACCATTCAGGACATAGGTACAGGCAAAGATTTCTTGAAAAAAACACCAAAGCAATTGCCACAAAAGCAAAAATTGACAAATGAGATCTAATTAAACTAAAGAACTTCTGCACAGCAAAAGAAATTGTCATCAGAGTGTCCAGACAACCTATAGAATGGGAGAAAATTTTTGCAATTTATCCATCTGACAAAGGTCTAATATCCAGAGTCTACAAGGAACTTAGACAAATTTACAAGAAAAAACGTTAAAAAGTGGGCAAAGGGTGTAAGCAGACACTTCTTAAAAGAAGACATTCATGAAGCCGGCAAACATATGACAAAAAACTCAGCATCATTGATTATTAGAGAAATGCAGGCTGGGCGCAGTGTCTCTTGCCTGTAATCCCAGAACTTTGGGAGGCCAAGGCAGGCAAATCACTTGGTCAGGAGTTCAAGACCAGACTGGCCAACATGATGAAACCCTGTCTCTACTGAAAATTAGCTGGGCATGGTGGTATATGCTTATAATCCTAGCTACTTAGGAGGCTGAGGAGGGAGGATCACTTGAACCCAAGAGGCGGTGGTTTCAGTGAGCTGAGATCACACCATTGCACTCCAGCCTGGGTGACAGAATGAGACTCCATCTTAAGAAAAAAAAAGAGAAATGCAAATCAAAACCACAATGAGATACCATCTCATGCCACTCAGAATGGTGATTATTAAAAAATCAAGAAACAACAGATGCTGGCAAGATTGTGGAAGAAAAGGAACACTTTTACACTGTTGGTGGGAATGTGAACATTTGATCATTGTGAAAGTGTGGTGATTCCTCAAAGATCTAGAAACAGAAATATCATTTGACCCAGCAATCCTATTATTTGGTATATACCCAAAGGATTATAAATCATTCTATTATAAAGATATGTTAACACATATGTTCATTGCAGCACTATTCGCAATGGCAAAAACACAAAATCAACCCAAATGCCCATCTATGATGACTAGATAAAGAAAATGTGGTACATATACACCATGGAATACTATGCAGTCATAAAAAGGAATGAGATCATGTCCTTTGCAGGGACATGGATGAAGTTGGAAGCCGTTATCCTCAACAAACACAGGAACAGAAAACCAAACACGGTATGTTCTCACTTACAAGTGGGAGCCAAACAATGAGAATACATGGACACATGAGGGGAATCAACATACACAGGGGCTTGTTGAGAGGGCGGGGAGAGGGACAGCATCAGGAAAAATAACTAATGGATGCTGGGCTTAATACCTAGATGATGGGTTGATCTGTGCAGCAAATCACCATGGCACATGTTTACCTATGTAAACCTGGAACTTAAAATAAACGTTGATGAAAAAAAATTACAAAAAGAAAAAGAAAAAAATGTGTTGTTTAATCTCCAAATATTTTGTGTTTTTCTAGCTATTTTCCTGTTAATCAGTATCTAATTTAATTCCATTGTGGTCTCAGAGCATACTTCATGTAAGTTCTATTCTTTTAAATTTGTTAAGTGGTGCTTTATAATCTAGAATTTATCCTATCATGGTGACTGTTCTGTATGAACTTAAGAGGAATATATATTCTGCTGTTTTTGGAGGAGATATTCTATAAATGTCAATAAGATCTAGGTAATTGATGGTGCTATTTGGTTCAATTATGTCATTACTTATTTCTTGCCTACTGGATATGTGAATTAGTGAAAAAAGGTTGTTGACATCCCCAACTAAAATCGTGGATTTTTTTTTTCTCCTAGAAATTCTGTAAATTTTTGCCTCATGTATTTTAATGCTTTGTTGTTAGGGGCATATACATTAAGGGCCATTATGTCTTCTTGGAGAGTTAACCCCTTTACCATTATGTGGTACCCCTCCTTATTCCTCATAATTTTTATTGTTCTGAAGTCTGCTTCATCTCAGATTAATACAGCTACTTCAGCTACCTCTTGATTAGTGTTATCATGGTATATTCTTTTTCTATTTCTTCATATTAATTTATCTGTATCATTATATTTAAAGTGGGTTTCTTGCATACAACATGTTTCTTATTCACTTTGACAGTCTTTATCTTTTAATTAGTATATTTAGACTGACTATTCATGTTTAAAGTTATTATTTATATAGTTAGATTAATATCTGGAATAGTATCTATTTATTGCCCTTGTGCTTTTTTTCCCCACTGCTTTTCTGACTTTATGATTTTGATTGAGCATTTTATATTAATGCCATTTTTCTCATCTCTTACCATGTCAATTATACTTCTTTTAAAAATTTTTTTCAGAGGTTGTCATAGAGTTTGAAATACTCACTTACAAATAATCCAATTCTACTTTTAAGTAACACTATATCACTTCACAGATAGTGGAAGTACCTTATCCTGGAGTATTTCAATTTTTTACTTTTATCCCTTATAACATTTCTGTCGTTCATTTCACCTGTCCATAAACTATAATCACCAAATGCAATGTTGCTATCATTATTTTGAATAAACTGTTATCTGTTAGATCAATTAAGTGCAGTGGCTCATGTCTGTAATCTCAGCACTTTGTGAGGCTGAGGCGGGTGGATCACTTGAGGTGAGGAGTTTGAGACCGGCCTGGCCAACATGGTGAAATCCCGTCTCTACAAAAAATATAAAAATTCAGCTGGGCATGGTGACACACACCTATAATCCCAGATATTTGGGAGGCTGAGGCAGGAGAATCCCCTGAACCTGGGAGGCAGAGGTTGCAGTGAGCCAAGATTGCACTGCTGCACTCCAGTCTGGGCAATAGAGTGAGACTCTGTCTCAAAGAGAAAAAAAAGAAAAAAAGTTTTATTTTACCCTTATTTTTTTTTTGTAACATTCTTTCTTTCCTCAGTTATAGCCTAGCCTATATGTTTTTCTTCTCTTTGAAGAACTTATTCTAACATTTATCTCTTTCAGAGCAAGTCTACTGGCAACAAATTTCCATGATTTTTAGTTATCTAAAAGTATTTCTTCTAACTTCTGAAGGAAAGCCTAGGACAGAATCCTAGGTTGGTGTTTTTTTCTTTCAACACCTTTAAATCTTTCACTTCATGTTCATCTTGCTTGTATGGAGTGTGACTTCAGGGTAATTTTGATTCTACTTAGTCCCAATTTTCCTGAATAACTTTCAGTGCAATGATTCAGTATTTTTTAATTTCATTTTCTTTCAAAAAGTTCTTACTATAGTAATTCATAACCTCTTTGAAGCCAGAAAATACATTGCTTCATAATCATTTTTCCTTCTCCCTCCATCATACAGGAGAAAGGAAAGAAGAGAAAAGATACTGAATTCCAGGTCCAAGTCAATCATTTTTGCTTCTCTCAGACTGTCATTGACATTTACTCCAGCATTATCCTCATCTCTTCATCACTACTGCCCCCCCAACCAAACTGCCTCCTCTGTATTAGTATAACCTTCGTATTCTACTTATCAAACCATATTATGCCTACGTTTTATGAGCTTTTCTCTCCTAAAGCATACACACTACAGGCCATCAGGGGAAAGGGCAAAGCTTGAATAATACAAATACCAGAAATTTAGGGGGAGATATGGCCCTTTGGAGTTCTGGAGTAACTCAAAAGAATTTATTGAGTGTCTTGAAGAGATCAATGTCTCCTTTTGTCTATAGATTCTTAGTCAGTGGAGAAGGGAGCCAGCTTGGAACTCAGTATCACTTCTGTTGTTGGTTAAGCTGATTTAGAGATTGTGGCTTGGTCCTCTGGCAAAAATGAACATACGTTTGTAAAGCTGTTGATCTCTCTTATAAGGGCAGAGCTTGACCCAGTAAGTTTACCCTGGGCAGAAGAGAAAAATTATTCGGTGAGAACATTCATCTGAAAGGGAATTTAAAAACAGGCTCCCCCTCCCATTTTCACCAGTTACTCACCCTTCATCATAGGAAGAAGAGTGTAAGTTTCTTTTTAATATTATCAGGAGGTAAGAAGAAGTTCCTATTTCATGGACCAGCAAGAAATTTGAAAATTCTGGAAACAAAATCTGATCTAACCAGCAGAAACTGGGGAGATGTTACAACCCTTGTATAGGATAGACTCATCGGAGAGGGCACCTGAAACTTAACTCCAGGGTGTACATGTTTTTAAACCAAGATACACAGACTATAAGAAATCATTTTTCTTATTCCTATACATCACAACATTTTCAACCTTTCCAACTTTATAACTATCAAAGTTTAATAATGTATAGAGAAAACTTTATCAGCAGAGATAAAGAAGCTGAATACTACATCTTCATTAATTGTTACAGGTAGTCCCCACCTATCCTATCCTTAAGGACTCTGAGGGTCTTGTCCAAGTCCCTTACAAACTGTAGGACTTGGATTTTATTACATTTTATTTATGTCTTGAGTGTCTCTCCCCTATTTAAGACCAATAGGTACACAGCTTGGAATTATATGTCAACTATTAAGCGTGTTATTGCTTTTGTTTATTGTCTCTTCCCACTACAATGTAATGTCCATAAAGACGAGGAGTTTGACTACTTTTTCACTGACAAATCTCCTATGCTTAACACATAGCTGTTATGAAGTGACTGAATGAAAGTGAAAGAAGAAAAAGTTGTGAAGCAATGAGAAAGCATGTGTTGCATCTTGTGGCCCTGCCTAATAGATAAGAAAAGAGAGGGCTGATAATATTTGTCAATGCACACAGGCAGTGAGCTGAAATACCGCAGAATCCTAGCAGAGGTACAATTTCAAATACTGAGTGCTAGAATGGGGAACCTGCACCGCTTCTCTAATTGCAGCAAAGATCAGCTCACATAAATCTAATTTACATTAGTCAAATTCAGCTAAATTCATTTTTACGGGATCTGAAAATGTATAGAAACCAATTCCAGGACTTCTGCTACCAACAATGGTGGAAAACATGTTTTGGACTTAGAATAAATGATAAAGTGGTATAAAATATTTTTAAAAATTCATTAAGGGCAACAGAGAGAATTTCTACTTCCGGAAAGGATGTAGTAAGTGTGGCAGGCCAACACTTGGACTAACAACAATGAGAAAAACCTAGGTAAATTGTATATTTATAAAATAATCAGAGAGTTTTAAAAACAAGAACTAAATGGATTAAAATTCCAGAGAAGTGAGAACTTTCCAGTAATGACTTGATGATGGCCACAATTTTTTTCCCTTGGCAAAACTGCCACTTTGGAGTGCAGGCTAGGGATCAGAATGAGTCCAGGCAGAAAGATGCAGCTGGGGAAAAAGTTAAACTAACAAAACTTTTAGCAGTTATATGGGGCTCTGTGACTCACTGAAGATGTGAGAGACCCCAAACACATGGCTAAGACAATAACCGAGTTCTGAGACTGTATGGAGGCTAAAACAGTAGCCCTCAAACTTCTGAAATGCAAAGTGAAATCCCCCACAGTATCATGGTGCTAAAGAGTCAAAGAACTGCTATGGGGAAGAGGAGCCCAGAGACATAAGAAATAAGATACAAAAACATAAGAGGGAGTAGGGAATTGACATTGATCATCTACAGGTGGTTTTTTGATGGGAATATTTACAGATTCTGAGTAAAGCTACAGTCTGCCCCTCATAGAAAGCAACAACAGAGATCTCTACCCTTCACAGAAGACTATAGAGTGTCCCAAATATATTGCCAGTCTTCCTTTCAAGAAAATTGATAAACTTTGAAGTTTCATGGAGCAGGAGGTTAAAGAGCTAAACTGAAAACCTGCTGTAATCTTTTAGGGCTGGGAAGACAGAGATCCACCAAGCTCTCAATTGAAAGCCCTGAAGGGCTACACCCTAAGAACAGAAGTTATTTAGAGGTACACTCAGCAAAACTGAAACCAGAGTCTGACTCAAAATAATCACTAACTCAATTGAGGTGATCAACGGCCATTCTATCTGCCCAACAGAAGAAAAAGGGAACACTTTTGGGTGGAAGACAATATCATCTAGACCCTGTATGCTTTTATTATACATAATGTCTAACATTTTTTACATTACTATTCATGGAAGATCAAGTTCATTTGCCCAATAATCGAGAGAAAAAAACAAACAGAAACACAATTGTAGATGATCAAGATATTGTAATCAGCAAACAAGAATTTACCCAATAATTTTTATGAATATGTTTAAGAAAATAAAATGCGAAGTCGATAAGGAAATGGAAAATTTTCAGTAAAAGGAATCTATAAAAAACATTTCTTTAGGCATTATAAATATGAAAAAATATAATATCAGCAGTTAAGAAATATTTAAAGAAAACAGCAGTGGAAGGGGTCAATAGAGTTAGCAGAGTATCCAATAGCCAAAAAGTAGGGTGGCGGGCATACAGATAGAGGTATGCATAGGGGCAAAGGAAGTCACAATGGGAAAGCCATGTGGAGGCAGCAGTGTGCCTGGTGTCCAAGGAAGCATTCATGGGGGTACATGTGGTGGTAGTTGTATGCCCATCAGAAGAAGCACCAGGGAGGTGAAGGTGAGAGTAAGTTGGGATGCACAGTTAGCAATGTGTCTAACAGCCAAAAAGGCGGAGGCAGGGGCATGGAGGCAGTGGCATATCAAACAGCCCAGGGTTTGTGGGGGAGAAGAGTTCAAAAGTCATGACTTGCCTGGAGATGAAAGCAGGAGTGATGAGCTGGCCATGGCAGTACCTGGCATTTTCAGGAAATTAATTATGTAAAGGAGGATTGATCAAGAAAGTATCTATAATGAAAGCTGGATTTCTCACTGTGGGAAAAGAAATGTACAAATATGAAGAGGGGAAAAGAAAACATAACTCGTTGCTATTGCTATGGTAAGAAGGAGGAGGGAAGGAAGGAAGGGAGGGAAAGGAAAGAGTGAAAGGGAAGGAAGGAAAGAAAAAAACTTACAATGCAAGTGAGTATGTCTGTGTACATATACATGAATACACACATATATTTCAAAATTCTGACCATGGAGAGAGCCTAGGTGCAATGACACCTCAGTAGCAATTAATGTACCAAGTATATAGGTTTCAATTTCCATCAAAAACAAGGGCTCCCTGTAAAAGGGGATGATTCAAGGATAGAGGTAGTGAAATTTCAATATAAGCCTCCAACATTGAATAGTAATGGGCTGTGGTTTGAATGGTGGTATTTATCACTGTCCATTTTCCTATTTGAAAGGCTTGGTGATTACTTTGTAGGAGAGTGTCTTTAGGAGAAATATTAATAGTAATATTTAGAGATTATAGGGCATAAGGATTTCAACTTGCTCAACTTGCTCAAAATATTCACAAAGAGGTATCATATCCTTGAACACACTCAGTTATCTATCTATCTTTAGAAAGAGAGATGGAGCAAATATAAAACTATTAACTGGGGAATCTGGATGAAGAGAATGTGGGAGTTCATTCTACTGTTCTTGCAACTTTTTTGATAAAAATATTTCAAAGTAAATTATTTCAAAATTAAATTTAAAAACCCAGTGCATGAGTTTAACAATAGGTTGGACACTGCTGAATACAAGACTTGCGAACTGGAAACATATCAGTGAAAAATATACAAAGTAAAGCATGGAAGAAAACAAGAAAAGGAGAAAAGAAGAAACAAATGTAAGAGACATACAGGACAAGCATGAAAAGTCTACCATGTAAAACTGAAGTTTCAGAGGGCAAAAAGAAAGAAATAGAGCAGAAGCAATATTCAAAGAGATAATGGCTGGGAATTTTCTAAAGTAGATAAACTACATTTAATCCACTGATTAAGAAGCTCAGCAAACCCTCAAGCAGAATAAATATAAAGAAAACCACAATTATGCAACTCAGAATAAAACTGCTGAACCAAAGACCAAGAAGATCAAAAAACCAGCCAGAGGAAAAAAGACACATTGTCTACAAAAGAGCAACAATGACTGGCAGCTGTCTCTAATAGGAACAATAGAAGCTGGAAGATAATATAATGCTATCTCTAGAGTTCTGAAAGAAATTGAAGGCCAACGTGTGAAAAACAATCTTCAAAATGAACGTTACATGGTGACATTTTCAAACAAACAAACAACAAAAGGAAGCAAAAAGTAAACAAAAAAGCAAAATGCACACAATTTATTGCTAGGAGGCCTACACTGAAATGTTGAAGGGAGTTCTACTAGCAAAAGTAAAAATGATTTCATTTGAAAAGATGGAAATTCAAGGAGGGAATCAAGAATATTGGATGGGTAAATATGTTGGTAACTATAAATGAATACTGAGTACACAAAATTATGTTGGGTAACTGAAAGATGGAAAACACAATCACTTGAAGAAGAAATGTATGGTCAAAATGCATGTAGGAATAACTTCTATAAAAGAGTTACTTCATGCTCTGATTTGGCAGATGCAGTGAGCAGGGGTGCATCAAGAGTAATGGAGAAGGTGATTAGTTGGGGAACTCCAGAGATGCAACCAGATGAATCGACCTCTCTGTATCCCCTTAACACCCCCAAGTGAGGCAGCAGTCTGCAGGTAGGAGCAGCGTCCATGCATGCATGGGTCAGAGTGCTAAATACAACAAGTACAGGATGGTACCAGCTCCTAGTGAGAGGACAAAGATGAATAGAAAAGAGACTGAAATGATATACAATAAGCCAGTAACTATTGTTACCACTAGAAATGGAATTAGAGGAAATAGTTTTATCTACATTATATGACTCACAATAAAAATGTATTCATATGCTACTTGTGTAATTAAATATATATTTGAAAATCAATAATTTTTATAGGAAATTATGTTTGACTCCATGCAATAAATACTGACATGAACATCAAAAGAAAGCATTTTTAAAAATCACCTAGAAATAAAAGTATAGTCTTCTAGATAACTCCTGTATCAAAGAGGTAAAAAGAATCCTGTTAACATAATATAATCTTGTGAATTGTAGCCAAATCTTACCTTATAAGAAATTTTGTTTGATGTAATCTAAAGTAACCTTAAAATAACCTAAATGTTTAACTCCAGAAGTTAAAAAGAAGAAAATAAATCAAAAGAAAGTAAAAGAATCCAAAAGCAATGACTTAAAAATGAAAAAGTCGAACATTACAACTTACTGATAAAAACTGTGATCTTTTATTTGAAAAGTTATAAAAACAAAACAAACCAATCAATCCCTGGCAAGTCTAGCCAAAGGAAACCTGAGAGAACACAGATACAATATTAGAAAACAGAAAAGGGGAATAATCAAAGGAAATTATAATCTTTAAATAAAATTTTTGTACTTTTCTGAAAATAAAATTTTTAAGTAGATATTTTTTAGGAAACTACAAAGAACCAATTTGGCTAAATAAATAATGGGAAGCCTAAATAGATCAATATCCACAGAAAAGTTGAAAATTTTGTCAAAAAATCCTGCAAAATGGCTCTGAGCCATATTGGTTTTCTCAGAAATTTTTACCAAATACTGATGAATAGTTAAGTTCGGTATTATTTAATTGTTACAAAACTATAGAAAGCATAACTTTGATATAATAAACCTGATAAAGATGTCACAGAACCATGGACCAATCTATCTAATAAGCACAAATAAAAATAGTTAATTATGAAATATCAAATCCAACAGTACACTGAAACAGCAATACACTTTACCTGATCAAATTTATTCAAGAGTACAAAAATTGTTCTAAGTTAGGAAATACGCTGATGTAATCTTGGTAGAAGCCAAAGGGCATTTTATAAATTTAAGCATTACTTTTGATTAAGATTCCTACCATGTCAAGGGAAAAGCAAACTTTCTTAACTTGGTAAGGGTATTTTTCGGAAATCCAAAACCAATATAATACTTTATAATGAAATACCAAAAATAATCACATTAAAGTGATAAATAAGAGAACGCTTTCTATTAATACTTCTATTATTCAACAAGATTCTGGAACTTCTGACAAATAAAGGAATATAAGAAAAGGAAAGGAAGTATATATTGACTGTAAAATGTCTGATCATTTACCAAAAATTATATAACTGCCTTGGAGTAAAATCAAGAAAACGATTTGCTACAGCAACAGCAAGTATAAGAAAGCAGTTAATACGAGATCAATATACCAAAAATCAATAAAAGTAAGAAAATGAAGTGGGAAACAAGACTCATTAATAACATTAATAAACATACCTAGAAATAAATCCAATAACAAGGCTTTCAATTAAACACAAAAGACAGGCTAAAACAAATGAAGAAACACAACTATATCGGGTGAAGAGTATAAAGTAATAAGTTATAATAAAATTATTGCAATTACAATTAAAAACTAAATTTAGCATTTTCAGAACCTTGAAAATTTAGTTTAAAATTTCATTTGGAATATAATAAATACGTTAGAATGCTATGAGCAATATAAAAATTATTAATGAAATCTTGATCTGTAATTTATTAAAACATATTATAAAATACTGCAATTAAAACACCCTGATACTAATAGAGACACAAATCAATAGGTCAATGGGTTATTCATAATAAAAAATAGACCTTGATGTATATGCGATTTGCTATATCATAAAAGTGACATTTCATATTAGTGGAGAAAAGACATATTGTTCAATAAATCAGCTGCAAATTTTGTCTACCCAATTGGGAAGAAATGAATTTGTATTCCTACTTCAAAATCATATCCTAAAAGGTCTCTCGATTGGTTAATGCCTTAAAAATAACAAAAATAATAAATGTTCCAGTGAAAAATAATTTTTATGTCAGGAATACTTGCTAAACACATCAGATTAATAGAAACCATAAAGAAAAAGATGAATGAAATGATTATGTAAACAAGATAAAAGACAAGTGACAAAATGAGGGAAATTGCAATGACAGCCAATGTGTGAAAATTATCTTTCACAAATTTGTTAAGATAAAGGAAAATATCACTACAGAAAATAAACAAATATGAACAGAGAATTCACAAAGAAGTAACATAGATGATCATTAAACATACTTCTTAAAAGATATACTCAATTAAACTCAATTATAATTAAGTAAAAATAAATTTTAGTTAAACTAACAAAGACCAAAATGTATTAAAAATTTACATTGTTAGGCATAACAATAAGAAGAAAATATGGACTTTCATACATTCTTGATGGAAGCACAAATTGATATATTTTCTTTCTCTTCCAGAAATTTATTCTGCAAAAATATTGTTCCAAGTAATCACAGATATATGTGTAATGATGGTACTTTTATTAAAAATGTGAAACTAATCCAAATCCCTATGATTGGGGGCCTGGTTAAATAGATTTTAATAACTCTGTATAATAGAGTAGAATACCATGTGGCTATTAAAAAGAATAAAATGACTCTGTGCATTGATATAGAAAGATACCTAATGTATATTGTTTAGTAAAAAGACAAATGCAAGTTACACATGCACACACAGTATGATATATTTTTGGTAGTATATTTATGCACATATTTGCATAAACACAGTCCAAAAGCTGGAAGGATATAGACCAATTGCTATCAGTGGTTTTCTCTCAGGCATGGTGTAAGAATGGGGTGGAGAGTTTTACTATTCCTTTTGAATAAATGTGTTCCATGAGGCCTATGTTCTTTGTATACAGAAAAAAATAAAAATGAAAATTAAGAAGTATATGGTACAAATGGGAACTCAAAGCTAAACTTATGCCTAACTCTGACTTTAAATACCTGAAGAAAAAAATTTTGAAAGAAAATTACTCAGGTCAGTCCTATATCTCTGAAATATGATACATTTCACAGAGATTTTTACATTGTTTTCTCCATGGGTTTCTCTGTGATGATCTGCACTGAACTGCTTGATGGAGTCCAAAGGGCTTTGCTGCTGATCAGATGCCAGAGTGTGGCGCCAGAGAGTCACCAAGCCCCAAATTAAACTTAGGAGCTATGGCAAGGTAGGACCCCCAACCAACAAATCCAGGATCCCAGACCTATCATAACCATAATCTGACCTGTCAAGCCTTATTTTCCATCACTTCTAAATACCCTTCCATTGTTTCTTGAACCATCCCTAGAGGACACGTAAGATGACAGCAGCTGCTGTCAGGGAAACCCCCCTGGTAGCTGTAGTTTGGGGATAGGTGGGTACAGAAGAGATGCTCTAAAGACATCAAAACACCTCGTTAATGTGGCAGGACATTGACTTGTAGGGAATGGAAAGAACATTAGCAATAAACTTTGGTAGCTGTTTTGGAACACAGACCACTTGGAATAGAAACAGAAATTCCCTCAGGGAAAATCCTAGCAAGTAGACTGCAGCCACAAAATAAAGAACAGCCCAGAATATACAAATGAACATGTTTCTTCCTACACGTAACTGTATATCTTTGTAGCATCACCTTCAAGGCGAACAAATTTCATTTCCTTTACTGCTTTATAACTCTTTGGAGAGCTGATTTTAAAAACAACTTTGCTGTTTACACTTAAAATTTTAGCACATTCATGTACTCAGAAAATGGGACTAGATGGGGGAAAATCCATATGGCAGTAAAATTATTTTATAAATTATTAACTTGCTGGCACTTTTATCTAAGTATGAGAATCATGAATTTTTCTCAGCATTTCCTTTTAAAGAGGTAATAAAGTTAAGCTGTAAAAGGATTCACATCAGTCTTGCTGGAACAACAGAGATAAAGTCCAGGCATATGGCCATAGACACAAACTTGTCTTTGTCTTTATAGGAAGGGAAATTTCAAGAGTAACTCTGGAAACAAAGTAATTTTTGTAGAGTGAAGGTAAGACTGTGCAGTAAAATGTGCTTTTGGTTAGGAGGTAGTCATATGGATTGGTTCTGTGTCCTCACCCAAATCTCATCTTGTAGCTCCCATAATTCCCGTATGTTGTGGGAAGGACCCAATGAGAGATGACTGAATCATGGTGGCTGGTCTTTCCCATGCTGTTCTTATGATAGTGAATGGGTCTTATGAGATCTGACGGTTTTAAAAACGGGAGTTTCCCTGCACAAGTTCTCTTTGCCTGCTGCTACCCACATAAAATGTAACTTGTGCCTCCTTGCTTTCCACCATGATTGTGAGACCTCTCCAGCCACGTGGAACCATTAAGTTCAATAAACTTCTTTTTTTTTTTTGTAGATTTCCCAGTCTTGGGTATCTCTTTATCAGCAGCATGAACATGGACTAATAACAGGTATACTACTGGCTCTAGGCCCAGTTTATTCATTTATTAATATGTGGAATTGCATAGCTCATTTCTGGTAGCTTATCAAAACCCTGAACCTCCATTTCTTAATCAAAAGATAGAATTGAAGTAGATGGTGTCAAAGGTATGACAACTCTAAGCTTTTTAAAATGCAACAGGTAGAGAGAGAGAGATGAAAGAAGGAGGTGAGGGGATAAACTAAATTTAAAATGATGTCAAGTATTAATTTAAAAAGTAACCTTTATTGACTTGAAAGCAAATTTATTCTGTTTTTAAACACTATTTTTAAAATATGCTTTGTTCACATTATAAAGCATTTTTTCAATTAATATTATAACTGAAGTCATAGCACATGTTGTTTTTTGATATTGAACAACTCAAAGAAATTATACTATGATCTGAGTGTTTGTACATCGAAAATTAATGTTAAAAACTTCTCTAATGTAACAGTATTAGGAGGTGGGACCTTTGGGAAATAATTAGATCATGAAGATGGAACCCTCATGAATAGACTGTGCCTATTGCAAGAGGCCCAAGATACATCCCTTACCCCTTCCTCCAAGTGAGGGTGGAAAAGATGCCTTCTACGAACCAGAGTGGGCCCTCACCTGGTAGCAAATCTGCTGGCACCTTGATCTTGATCTTGATCCTGGCGTTTTGAACTATGAGAAATAAATTTCTATTGCATATAAGTCACTCAGTTTATGGCATTTTTGTTATAGCAGCCTGACCAGACTAAGACAGAATAGTATGTAAGCAAATGGTCCCATTTTTATATATGATATCGACAAAAAACCCCATAAATGTCATATTTCTGGGAAGATACTAAGCACCCAGATAAAGTGAAATGGAAATGGTATTTTCTCCTTGAATAGGGAAAAGTGTTTACATGAGAAAAGGAAAAAAAAGAAAGATAATAAGGTGCCTGATTTTTAAAAAATAAACTTTTACTTTTGATAAGTTTCAGATTTACAAAAAAGTTAGTGATGATAGTACAGAAGGTGGCTATATAACTTGTACCCAGTTTGTCTTACTGCTAACATATCATATCTCTATGATTCATTTGTAACAATTAGTGAATGAATATTGACATTTTTAAATTAACTAACCTTCAAACTTGATTCAGATATTTTTACTTTTTACCTAATGACCTCTTTCTGCCTCAGGATCCAATTCAGGGTGTGACATTACTTTTAGTCATCATGTCTTCTGATTTCAGTCTCCATAATTCCCAGTTCCCCACAGCTGGGACTCCAACATCCCATATACAAGAGCAAGTCCACCCCTGTGTCAGGCCGTATTTAAACCGTGCTAATCCCCCAGGCAGAAGCCTCAGTATTAAGTCCCATTCTTAATATCTAGTCCCATTAAGTGGATCCCATACTAAAAGCTGCTGAGTTAGCCAGTCAGTCCCAAAGTATGGGCCTTCTATGTGCTCTGTTCCAGCAGCTACTTTTCTGAGGCTAAGACCCCTTTGCTTTTAATTTAATCTAGAATCAATATCTTCTGCTGAATTTTGACTCCTATGCTCACACCCTAGTCACATGTCCTTCAGTGTCAGGCTCTTAAAAGAAAGTGGTCTTGTCCCCAGGCTCAACCTTGCTTTGTGCCACTGATTCTAAAGTTGGCCTCTGCATTAATCTATCTGGTTTTTCCCTCAGAAACCTAGGAGCATGTTTTTCTTCCAGGCAAATTTCCTGGTGGATATTAGAATCCTGTCTCCGAAATCCAGTCTACCAGCTAAGGCCTTGTTTTGCCATGGACACATGCACCTCCTGTCCCTAGGACCCATGTGTTCATGGAGACCCTGGTAACATGTCATGGATCTCCACTCTCACCCCAGTCCTGTGAGACACATGCCAAGGAGTTCCTACATGAAACAAATGTGGTCAGAGACAATCATGATTATACTCAACAAATTTTCTCTGTGTAAATGCCCACGGGCCAAAGCCCAGGGCATAAGCCTTGGAACCTGAGTCAGCCTCCTCGGAGGCAGAGTGGCTCCCTCTTCTGTCAGGGCTGGCTCTGCCTTGCCCATTCTCACTGGGAGCCATCAGTCTCATTGTCCAAATGAAACAGTCTTTTAACTGAACAACTCCGCAAAAGGGGGAAACTTGTTTTTTGTCTAAATGAAAGAAAATTGAGGAGCATTTAGGGGCCGTTTATATCTGAATATAAGTTAAATTCTGTGGATAAGCTTTGTTTGCAGCTATAGAAGTCATGATTGCTAAATTTGGTCAAGATAAACACTTACTTTAGCTCTTTTTATTTGACGTGACACTAATAAGATACAAATTTGAAAACGTAAAAAATCTGGAAATACTAAAATATTGATGATATAAATTTTAAATTTTACTCATATATGGATCTTTTTTCAAGCAAAATTTTTTTAATTCTAATAATCTGAATTTTTTGTTTACCCAGTTGTCAAAATCAGATATATTAGCTAGCATAAATCATAATTCCGATAACAACTGCATATAATAGGCTAGGTTTATAAACACAATCTGTAAGGTGCTTTTTCTTATACTCCATTCATTTTTATTTTAATTGGTGTTTACTATTATTTAATAATGTTATTCTTTGTTATTACTGACACCTTTGAGTTTAAGTACTCTGTAGTCTAGACAGGATACACTTATTGATACTATAAATAATAGATAAAGGATTAGTGTGTAATTTGTTGTTAATGTGACTGATGAATTCTCCACTGCATTACCTCTCTGTTCTTATTTTAGCTCTGATGCCAATGGTCTTGATCATTGTACAATGCCTATAATGCCTGCATAAAAATGAATGTGGTTCTTCACATTTCTTAAATTTGTTCTTTTTGTCTTGTCATTTCATAAAAATAGTGTTACAAATGGAATGGTACAAAATGGAGCTTCAAATCAGGATGTGTTTTGCTGTTTTATTCCCTTGATATATTAAATTTATTTTTCAGAGGCAGAATCTTGGGGTTATTTAATGGAAGGTGTGAAGTTAGAGAAACTAGAATTGAAGTAACTTTTTATGGCTGGGTTTACTAAGGTGAGGCTGAATGACAGAATGGACCTTGTCCCTCTTCCTGTGCAATTCACAGAGCTTATAAGAAGTGACCCGAAGGCCGAGACTGAGATTTCAGGTAGACCTCTGAAACGGTGAAAAGACATTCTGCCCAGTAAACAACAATCCATGCATCACCCTTAGTCATATTAATATTAAGAGAAATCCAGCATATGCTTGAGAACAGCATTGCTATATTCCTGTCGAGAACAAGACACAAAGAATAGGTCTTAATTGCAGATATTTTATATGTCTGTATAAGAATTTTTATTTGCAATGAGAACAGGATTAAAATTAGAAAGAAATATATTGCTGATTACAGGTTACAAAGTATTAAGCATACTCAGTGTCTAGATCTTGGTTTATAGTACTATTCTCCAATAAAAAACATGAGGCTCCTTGGAGAAATGGCTGAGTCTAGGAATGGGGCAGGAAATATACAAGACATATCTGGAGCATCATGTAGTGTCATAAAATAAGAAAGTGCTCAAAACAAAACAAAAATGGGAGTATGTCAAAGGAACACAGGAGCCAACAGAAAGAGATCCCAATGACCACAGCTGAAGCAATTGGAGCAAGAAAGCAGATAGTGCAGTATTACATTACATCCCTAAGTATAACACAAATATCCATG
Source organism: Aotus nancymaae (assembly GCF_030222135.1). NCBI lineage: Eukaryota > Metazoa > Chordata > Mammalia > Primates > Aotidae > Aotus > Aotus nancymaae. Next base: position 24,720,181 of record NW_026988454.1, read on the forward strand.
AGTTATTAAATAAATGATTGGATATTCTTTTCCAGTGGCTGATTTGTGCATCCCCTGAATACTTAAAAAAATGATTGAATAAATAACTAAAACGTACAAAAGAATTCCAAATAACTTATAAGATATCCCCTCAAAGATGTGGAGAATAACTCCCCACCCTACTACCCCCATAAGTATGGGCTGCACATATTGACTTCCTTCTAAACAACACAACATGATGGAAGGGGATAGAGCAACTCACAATGGAAAAGAACTCTGCTTCAGCCACATAATCGCGTTTGGCATCCATGACAGGTCATGTTGATAGCATGAACCTTTGATGTGATGCGAGGAAAATGGCATTCTACCTCTGTGTTTTTTCCTCCCCAAAATTTGTAACCACCATCTAATTACGAGGAAAACATCATACAAATCCAAATTGAGAACTATTCTGCAAAATGCCTGACCAAATATTCATGGAAACTGTTAAGGTCATCAAAAACAAGGAAAGTCTGAGAAACTGACACAGCCTAAAGACAGTGCAGAGAGATGGTGGCATTCTTGGTGGGTTTCTGGAACAGAAAAAGGACAACAGGTAAAATCTAAGAACATGTGAATAAATATAAACTTTAGTTAATAATGATGTATCGATATTGATTCATTGGTTGTGACAAATGTACCATAGTAACAGAAAATGCTAACAATTAGGGAAACTGGGTGCAGGGTTTATGGAAACTCTCTGTACTATCTTTGCAACTTCCCTATGAATCTAAGACTATTCTAGAAAACAAAGTTCATTTAAAAATAATTTTTTAAAAAATTTAGAATACTAGACCATGATATCAAAATAGGTAGAAATCCTCAGTCACAGGACTCTAATAATCCAAGATGTAAACTAAAAATTATACATAAAGCTGTCCAAAACAGGATTAATTAAAATAACCAAAAAAAGGAAAAGTAGGGAATAATTAGAATAAAATTATTGTATAATTATAGCCACTTTTTGATGTCAACTTTTTTTTTTTATTCTAAGTTATACTTTAATTAAAACAGTTGTAGCTGGTAACATTCAAAGTAGAGAAATTGATTCCTCCTGGTGTTGGGTGCTCAATCACATGGCTATTTCTCTATATCCACAATAATATTCTTTTTTTAATTATACTTTAAGTTCTGGGGTACATGTACAAATCATGCAGGATTGTTACATAGGTATACACATGTCATGGTAGTTTGCTGCATCCACCCCCCCATCACCTACGTTAGGTATTTCTCCTAATGTTATCCCTCTCCAATCCCTCCTCTCCCTGCTATCCCTCCCCTAGCCCCCCCAATCCCCCAACAGGCCCTAGTGTGTGATGTTCCCCTCCCTGTGTCCATGTGTTCTCATTGTTCAATGCCCACTTATGAATGAGAACATGAGGTGTTTGATTTTCTGTTCTTGTGTCAGTTTGCTGAGAATGATGGTTTCCAGCTTCATCCATGTCCCTGCAAAGGGCATGAACCCATCCTTTTTTATGGCTGCATAGTATTCCATGGTGTAGATGTGCCACATTTTCTTTATCCAGAAAGTTGGTCATTTGAGTTGGTTCTAAGTCTTTGCTGTTGTAAACAGTACCACAATGAACATACGTGTGCAAGTGTCTTTATAATAGAATGATTTATCAGAGAGAGATCCAAGATGGCTAATCACTAGCAGCTCGGGATTGTAGCTCCCAGAGAAAACACACAGAACGAGAGGACGCCACACTTTCAGACGAATTTTTGTTACCCACAGACCAGAAGATTCCCAGTGGAGGAGCCCCACGGGTCGCCAGGGCGACTCTTGTGGCCGGCATCGCGGTTTTGCCGGCTCCCGGCGCAGCGGTTCTTGGTGCAGAGTAAACGGGACTGATCAATGTTTGGAGTTCCGGGAAGGCAGAGTCACCCATTTACCTGATTGAAGAAGGGACTCAAGAGAGAAGCCAGACTGGAGATTCCCGGGCAGAAAAGCACCACGAATCTTGATGCCGCTGTTTTGGCAGGTGCAGTGGGTTGCTCAGATTTCGGCACTGGAAATCAACAAGTTGGACGTCCACTCAGAGACCTAATTTGAAAGTAGGCAATTACAAAGACGACAGGTGGATGGACTCACAATGAAGGGAAGAAACCAGCATAAAAAGGCTGAGAATACCCAAGATCAGAATGCCTCTCCTTCTACAGGTGATCACAGTTCCTCATCAACAAGAGAACAAGGCCTGATGGAGAACGAGTGCATTCCATTAACAGATTTGGGCTTCAGAAAGTGGATAATAAGGAACTTCAGTGAACTAAAAGAACATGCTCTAGCCCAATGTAAAGAAACTAAGAACCTTGAAAAAAGGTTTGATGAAATTCTAACGAGAATAGATAATTTAGAGATAAATATAAGTGAATTAGTGGAACTGAAGAATACAATATGAGAACTCCGTGAAGTATGCACAGGTTTTAACAGTCGAATTGATCAAGCAGAAGAAAGGATAACAGAGGTCAAAGACCAACTCAATGAAATGAAACGAGAAGACAAGATTAGAGAAGAAAGAGTAAAAAGGAATGAGCAAAGTCTCCAAGAAATATGGGACTATGTGAAAAGACCTAATTTACGATGGATAGGTATACCTAAATGTCATGAAGAGAATGAATCCAAATTGGAAAATATTCTTCAGGATATTATTCAGGAAAACTTTCCTAATCTAGTAAGGCAGGACAATACTCAACTCCAGCTAATCCAGAGAACACCTAAAAGATATTTCTCAAGTAGAGCAACTCCAAGACACATAATCGCTAGATTCACTAGGGTTGAAATAAAGGAGAAAATTCTAAGGGCAGCTAGAGAGAAAAGTTACATTACCCATAAAGGGAAGCCTATCAGACTCACAGCAGACCTCTCACCAGAAACCCTACAAACTAGAAGAGAGTGGGGGTCAATAGTCAATATCCTCAAAGAAAAGAATTTTCAACCCAGAATCTGATATCCTGCCAAACTAAACTTTATAAGCGAAGGAAAAAGAAAATTTTTCGCGAACAATCAAGCATTCAGCGATTTCATCACCACCAGGCCTGCTTTACAAGAGCTTCTGAAAGAAGCACTACAAACAGAAAGGAACAACCAGTATCAGTCATCCCAAAAACTTACCAAAACATAAAGAGTATCTTTATAATGAAGAATCTACATCAACTAATGGGCAAAATAGCCAGCTAGCATTAAATGACAATATTGAACTCACAAATATTAATATTAATTCTAAATTTAAATGGATTAAATGCCCCAATCAAAGACACAGACAGGTAAATTGAATAAAAAGTCAAAAGCCATTGGTACACTGTATCCAGATCTATTTCACAAGCAATGACATACAAAGACTCAAAACAAAGGGATGGAGGAAGATTCACCAATTAAATGGAGAGCAAAAAAAAAAAAAAGTAAAAAAAACAGGAGTTGTAACTTTCGTCTCTCACAAAATAGACTTTAATAGTAACAAAGACTAAAAGAAACAAAGGGCATTACGTAATGGTAAAAGGATCAATGCAACAACAGGAGTTAATGATTATAAATATATATGAACCCAATACAGGAGCACCCAGATACATAAGATAAGTTCTTAATGACTTATAAAGAGACCTGGACTCCCGCACAATAATAGCGGGAGATTTTGACACCACAATGTTAATATTCGATGGATCAACGACATAGAAAATTAATAGGGACATCTATGATTTGAACTTAGACCTGGAATAAGTAAACTTAGTGAATATTTAGAGAGTCCTCCACCCCAGGTCCACAGAACATACATTTTTCTCAGTATCACATTACACCTATTTTGAAAGTGACCACATAATTAGAAAATTGGAAGTAAATAATTCTTCAGCATTTGCATAGCATTTCACAGACTTAAATGAAATATTGGTTGGCTGTTTGTTTGTTATTTTCTTCCCTTATGGCTTCCCGTCTCCATTGTTAAGCACAATTATTGGCATAAAAGAGGTTTTTAATACCTATTTTTAGATTGCATTCCAGCCTGGGCAATAAAGCAAGAATCCTGTTCTCTCTCCCCCTTTTTCTTTCTCAAAAAACAAAAATAAATAAATAAAAATGAATTCTCCCTAGAGCACTTTGTACAATGTTCTGTAGGGTAATAAGGTGCTTAGCAAATCTTACGTAACAACTTACACGTTTCATCAAACTTTTCAGAGGATAGGAAAAATGATTAGAAACATAATTTAAAAGAAAAATAGAATGATTTATAATCCTTTGGGTATATACCCAGTAATGGGATTGCTGGGTCAAATGGTATTTCTATTTCAAATCCTTGAGGAATCGCCACACTGTCTTCCACAATGGTTGAGCTAATTTACACTTCCACCAACAGTGTAAAAGTGTTCCTATTTCTCCACATCCTCTCCAGCGTCTGTCCTCTCCAGACTTTTTAATGATCGCCATTCTAACTGCTGTGAGATGGTATCTCAGTGTGATTTTGATTTGCATTTCTCTAATGACCAGTGATGATGAGCATTTTTTCATATGATTGTTGGCTGCATAAATGTCTTCTTTTGAAAAATGTCTGTTCATATCCTTCGCCCACTTTTTGATGAGGTTTGTTTTTTTTTCCTTGTAAATCTGTTTTAGTTCTTTGTAGATTCTGGATATTAGCCCTTTGTCAGATGGGTAGATTGCAAAAACTTTTTCCCATTCTGTTGGTTGCTGCTTCACTCTAATGATTGTTTCTTTTGCTGTGCAGAAGCTCTTAAGTTTAATTAGCTCCCATTTGTCTATTTTGGCTTTTGTTGCCATTGCTTTTGGTGTTTTAGTCATGAAGTCCTTTCCTATGCCTATGTTCTGAACAGTATTGCCTAGGTTATCTTCTAGGGTTTTTGTGATGTTAGGTCTTATGTTTAAATCTTTAATCTATCTTGAGTTAATTTTTGTATAAAGTGTAAGGAAGGGGTACAATTTCAGCTTTTTGCACATGGCTAGCCAGTTTTCCCAACTTTTAAAAAGCATGGTGTGATATGTATGGTTTGGCTGTGTCCTTACTCAAATCTCATCTTGAAAGTAGTTTCCATAATCCCCATGTGTCATGGGAGGGACCGGGTGGAAGGTAATTAAATTATGGGGGTGGTTACCCCCATGCTGCTGTTCTCGTGATAGTGAGTGAGTTCTCATGAGATATGATGGTTTTATAAGGGGCTTGTCCCCTTTTGCTCCACACTTCTCCTTCCTGCCATCATGTGAAGAAGGACTTGCTTGCTTCCCTTTCCGTCATGATTATAAGTTTCCTGAGGCCTTTCTAGCCATGTGGAACTGTGAGTCAATTAAACCTCTTCCTTTATAAATTACCCAGTCTCGGGCAGTTATTTACAGCAGTATGAGAAGGGACTAATACAGGTGGCATACAGGCAAATGCAAGGGAAACACTACTGAATGAAAAAGATGAAAAGATTGATAACCTCTGGTCTTCCTGTGGTCTGAGACAAACAGATCTCTTATTTTTACTGCTGTGGTCGGGTTCTCTGTTCTCTGCAGTCAGATGCACTCCTCATTGTCACAACAAAGAAATAAAGAAACAGACAATGCTTGAAGAGTGCAACTTGAGGTAAATCTTTCTAGAGAAAATACAGAAATATGTGACAAAAATGTTTAAACTTTATACCTATTTCACCTATTGTGAATGCACATAAAGATTTGAATATTAATTTAATCATTGTTAGGTTTTGGATTTTATTTGAGTCTTGCTCTGGTTTTGGATTTTATTTGAGTCTTGAGTATTTCATTCAGGCTGGAGTGCAGTGATATGATCATGGCTCACTGAAGCGTTCACCTCCCAGGCTCAAACGATCCTCCCACCTCAGCCTAGTGGGTAGCTGGGACTGCAGGTACGTGCTACCATACCTGACTAATTTGTTTATTTTTTTTGTAGAGATGGGATTTATTGACATAAATTATGGGGTACATTTACATAAATTATGATACAACCATCCAATAGAATACTTTACTGTCTTTAAAACTCAGGTTGTATAACTTCACAGGAAAATCTTCATAAGTGTAAAAAGAAGCTTTATCAAAGAAGTAGGAATCATCTCATATTTTAATATAATGATAATTACAGATTTATGATTACTTATATATAATTATATAAGATATAATTATAAATTATCAATATACTTATATAATAAAATATTAAATATATAAAATAATATAAATATATAACTATTTTTATATTACATTGGCAGAAAAGTTGGAGGATTTTACTAACCAAAGTATAATAGCGATTACCTTTAATAGTGCTTTTTACTTTTTTACAAAATATTTTACAGTTTTTATGATACATTTTTTCTACAATTTCAGATTTTACATTGTTTTTGTATTGCTTTTTGAACAAAAAAAGGATAAATGTTATTTTTAAAGAATTTAAAACCATGGTCAGAACTCAGCTCTGATATGAATGTAAAGTCAGTGGCTATAAAGTTATTATTTAAATTGTTACACATAGACTTACTCCTAATTAAATGCATTCCACCATGGGAAGAATTAGTTCTGCCTGTGCTTTAGAATCTAGAATACTGCAATTTTGTTTAAATATGAAACTGGGTCTTGCTCATCTTGATACAACTTTCTTAGGAGCTCCATGGCATCTGAGAGCTGGTAGTGTTTTAAACAGAGTCCTTACAATCTGAAAATTTGAGTTCTAAATTTGGATTATTTACATTTTCAATTGTGTTTTCACTAAGTCCCTTCACCCTTCAGAAACTATAATTTCCTACATGTAAAATGATATCTCCTATGATTAAATCTTGAGGCATCTGGGCAGATGATGACTTCAGTGATGTTGTACCCCTGAGAGTGTGGCTCAAAGTGGGACATGTTTTCCTTTCCTTTGAACACATATTACCTCGCTCATCTCCATGGCCTCCTACAAGGCAGATAAGCAACAGATCTGACCATTACAAACAATTGTCAGATGAAGCAGTGACATAAACATGCAGAGTAGGATGAGGGTGTGTTGATTTGCAGACCACGTGGGAGGAGCAGCTTTCAGAGCCAAAATGAATCCAGGATGAAGTTATCAGGTAAAAGTGGACTTGCTCAACATCCCAGAAAGGAAACTCCTCCTGTGCTCGAGTTCAAGAATAACTTCCTCAGGCAGAATGAGAGACTTCAGCTCACATGACTTCCTTAGGAGGGGAAAATTACATGCCACCTGGAGAAAAACCTAGGGAGAGACCAACATTCCCCTTGTTTCTCTTATAGAGGTCTTACATTTTCCCACCCAAACAGGCATTCATATCAGAACAATGCAGGTGCCCAGGGGAGTCCTTTTTTTTCAGAGAGAGGGTCTCTCTCTCTCTCTGTTGCCCAGGTTGGAGTGCCGTGGAGCAATCATAGCTCCTGGCCTCAAAGGATTCTTCTGCCTTGGCTCCCCAAAACTCTGGAATTATAGGCATAACCCACCATGCCCAGTCTCTGGGGGATTCTTTTTTTGGCAAGTCTAAGTTAGCTCCAAGCTGATTGGGATGAGGATAAGAGTAGATTCCTTCTATCTCTCTCTCTCTTTTTTTTTTTTTAAATTAAAGTAGTTTAAGAAAAAATATGGAAATGCAGAAATTGATACAATGTACTTCTAAAAATATGTCAAGAATCCACTTGCTCTCACATTATCTCTCTCTTTCTTTTTCTCTCTCTCTACCCACCTTCCTCCTTCCCTCTCTCTGTATATGCCAAGCTGGGTGGAAAAATATGACAGTGTACAGTTTCTGAGGGTTTTAAAAATTACTATAATAATGGGAAAAAATAGTAACTTTAAGGTGAAGAAGCCTGGAAGACACCACCTTAACCAAGGAATCAAAGTTAACATCACCTGTAAGAGACAAATCAATGGCCTGTGTCTCACGACATGCTGCACTCAAATAGACATGGCATAATTCTTGTGATATTTTTACTCAGAATGGTTAATGTATATTTGATTGTGGAATCTACCAGATAACCCTAAATTTGGTCAGACCTGGTGGTTCATGCCTGTAATCCCAGCACTTTGGGAGGCCGAGGCGGGCGTATCACTTGAGATCAGAAGTTTGAGTCCAGCCTGGTTGACATGGTGAAACCCCATCTCTACTAAAAATACAAAAATTAGACTGATGAGGTGGTGCATGCCTGTAATCCCAGCTACTCAGGAGGCTGAGGCAGGGGAACCGCTTGAACCTGGGAGGAGGTTTCAGTGAGCCAAGATTGCATCACTGCACTCCAGCCTGGGTGACAGAGCAAAACTGTCTCAAATTAAAAAAAAAAAAAAGATAACCCTAAATTTACAAATATTTCTAAATATAACTGACCAGTGTCTTCAAAAGTGACAGGAACATTAAAGACAAAGAAGCACTGAGAATCGGTTCTAGAATAAAGGAGAGTAGGTATACGTGGCAGCTAAAGGCGATATGTGAACATGAATTGGACCCTGGACAATGAAAATGACATTAGAGAGACAATTGGTAAAACTCTGAAGAATGTTTGATAGTTGTACTGAATCAGTGTTTAATATCTTGATTTTGATAATTTACTGACATAAGATGCTAACTTTTGGGAAATTTGTAGCTGTTTTATAAATCTGAAATGATTTAAAAATGAAGAGTTAAAAAATTAAAAATAAACATATGAAAATGGGTAGAGAAATAATGTCACATTTCACATAGAACTCAGAGTACTTTTAATAGCAATAGTCCTGTCAAGCAGTAGTCCCATTTTATAAAATTAAGAAACTTAGACTAAGAAAGCTGAATCACATGCTTTACGATCACAGAATTAGTGAATGTTGACTTCAGGTCTGTTATGGCTTGATAACAGATATGATATTTTGATAAATTGACCACTTTAATCTTATGAAATGCCCTCTTTATCTCTGGTGATATTTCTTATTTTGAATTCTTATATAATCTTAAAAGACACAGTTAATCTTTATTATGAACAGTGTTTGCATGTTACATTTTTAATCATCCTTTTACTTTTATCCTTTTTTGATATTTAAAGTGAAGTTCTTGTAGTTGGTATATAAGTAGTAGGTCATAATTTTTATTCAGTCTTACAATCTCTGCCTTTTAATTGGACTGTTTATACCATTTGGGTTTAATGTAATTATTAATAGAGTTATGTTGAAATTTGTCATCTTACTATTTATGTTCTCTTTGACCTACTTGCTTTGAGTTCTTTTTCTCTTTTCCTGCCTTCTGTTATATAAATCAAGTATTTTATATTAGTCTATTTCATTGGCACTATGACTTACTGTCTCGCCCTTTCTGAAACTGTTTGCTTTAAGGTTTACAATATGCATCATTAACTTTGCGCAGTCTACTTTCAATTAATATTATGCCTCTTCCCATATAAAGTAAGAACTGTACAACAGGATACATCTTTTTCATCTCTTCTGTCTGAAATTTGAAATACTCCAAAGTTTAAAATATTTTGAGCACCAAATTGATGCTACAAGTGGAAAATTCCATACCTGACATCTTTGCCTTCTAGAACTCAATGTATACAATCTTTGTTTCATGCACAAAAATATTAAATATATTGCATAAAATTACATTCAGGCTATGTATATCAGGTGTATATAAAACATGGATTAATTTTGTGTTCAGACGTGGGTCCCATTCCCAAGATACCTCATTATGTATATTCAAATATTCCAATATTCAAAAAAATCCAAAATCCAAAACACTTCTGGTCCCAGCATTTTGGCCAAGGGATACTCAACCTGTGTTTTTGAGTAGACTTCACTTCTACATGTATTACAAAACGTATAATATATTGATGATATTTTTTCACTGACAATTATCTTTTAAGGAATCAAAAAATAAGAAAAAATTTGTTCAAATTTACTATTTCTATACTTTTCAATTTTAATATTGGGCAAAGAGTTAAGTTTATTACATAGTTTTCCTGAAGAACATTTAACATTTCTGTAGTACAGATTTGCTAGTGACAAAGTTTTTCAGCTTTTGCTTGTTTAAAAGACTTTATATTTATTCTTTATTATTAAAGGATCTATTAAAGGGTATTTCTGCTGGATATGGCTAGGTCGTGAATGGTTTTTTTTTTGGTGGTTGTTGTTGTTGTTGTTGTTGTTTGAGACAGAGTCTTGCTCTGTTGCCAGGCTGGAGTGCAGTGGAGGTGACCTCAGCTCATTACAACCTCTGCCTCACAGGTTCAAGCGATTCCCCTGCCCCAGCCTCCCGAGTAACTGGGACTACAGGCTCGTGTCACCATACCCGGCTAAATTTTTGTGTTTTAGTGGAGACAGGGATTCACCATGTTGGCCAGGATGGTCTCGCTCTCCTGACCTCATGATCCACCTGCCTCAGCCTTCCAAAGTGTTGGGATTACAGGCGTAAGCCACCATGCCCCGCTGTGAGTGTGTTTCGTTTAGTACTTTATAGATGTCTTTTGACTCACAGGATTTCTGGCACCAGGTCTGTAGTTATTCTTTTACGATTCATCTGTAGGTAATGTCTTTTTCTCTCATTAAATTTTTTTTTCTTACCATCACTGATTATCAGCATTTTAATTATGATGGGCTTTGGCATGTTTGTATTTTCATGTGTATATGTCTGTCTGTCTTGGGATTTGTTGAGTTTCTTGAATCTGTGCATTTATAGTTTTCATCAAATTTACAAAAGTTTTTCCACTATCCATGTATTTCCCCATAACTAAAATTACATATGGTATGCTTTGGCTGTGTCCCCACCCAAATCTCATCTTGAATTGTAGTTTTCACAATCCCCATGTGTTGCAGGAGGAAGCTGGTGGAAGATAATTGGATCATGGGGGCAGTTTCTCCCATACTGTTCTCGTGGCCGTAAGTCTCAAGAGATCTGATGATTTTATAAGGGGAAATCCCTTGCATTTGATCCTCATTCTGTCTTGCCTGATGCTGTGTAAGATGTGCCTTTCACCTTACGCCATGATTGTGAGGCCTCCCCAGCCATGTGGAACTGTGAGTCCATTAAACCTTTTTCTTTATAAATCACTCAGTCTCAGGTATGTTTTTATCAGCAGCATGAAAACAGACTAATACAACGCATACATTAGATTAGCTTGCCACAGGTCACTAATGCAGCGTTCTTTTTATTTTTTGCTGTTTTATTAGGGATCACAAACATGCAGAGTTCATTGCCAAACATCTAAAGACAGTTGTTCATATATTTTGTCCAACGCTCCAGTTGTTTATGGTGGGAAGGTAAATCTGGGTCCTATTATTCCATCAAGGCTGGATGCAAAAGTCTGTTTTTCTTTTGATTTCCTAAGTTATGTCTCAGAAAGTCGCTGGTCCCTACATCTATTTTTCCCAAGATTGACCTGTGTTTCATAGCCTGCACAGAGCTTTCTCCTTCACTTTTATAATTCAATCCCTTAGAGCAGGAATCTAAACAAGAACTGAGACCACATCAAGCTAGTGAAATGAATAATAAATAAAATATTGAGGTATGCTTATGGTCAAAGGGGTATTAAATAAACATAAAGGTGTGTTATATCTTGATTGCCCGATAACCAAACTCTTTACAGAAGAGAGTGCTTTCCTATAGTCGTGTAATATTTTATGAGTACTCACTAGGCACTTGGAGAGAAGAATTAATTAAATAAGAAATGGTTCTGGACCACTTTTGGCTGTGTAAAAGTTGGAACATCAATAAAGTCACTAAAGATAAAAACAGCCAGATTAAACAACATATTATTATGTGCCAGAAAAAGAGTAATAATATATATTGCATACAGATAGTTATGACCTTAAGTGTGTTTATTTCAATTGGTATTTGAAAATATGTTATAAATCGTCCATGTCCTCAAGGCAATTGGTATAAAGACGCTTTAGTATCTGGCAACATCCTACTTTTCCTTGACTCTTCTTTTGACCTCCCTGCCCTATCATTCATCTCCTGCCACTTAGAAGGCCCATCCTCTTCCTCTTCACCTGATCAGCACCTACACAATTTTTATGACCCAACTCTTCTGGGAATCTTTTCTTGGTTTGTTCAAATATCATTTGTTTCTTTCTCCTTAGTGCTTCTTTAGCAGCTAGCACTTTATCATATTGCATTCTGATGATTCTAAACCTGTATCACCACTGGGTTATGCTGGTGGGAAAATTTTTATTCACATATTTATCTTCAGATTACAATATTGTAGTTGATGCATTTTAGTCAGATAATAAAAGTTTGTCAGGAAAATCAATGAATGAGGGAATTCATATAAAACAACTTATTGAAAAGACCTGGAATTTCATTTTTGGAATAAAACTAGAAGGAATTTTAGACCTGTGCATTTCTCCTAGAAATAACAGAATAAAACATTGTCCTGGCAAACCTGCATGTTTTTAGAAAGTGGTTTGTGAAACCAAAAATAAAAAATAAAGAAAAAAAAATGTGTCAAGAAAGGACTAGGGTAGGGAGCATTTACTTCTGTCTTTTGATGTCATGGTAATTTACTTAGTTGACTTTTTTGAAGGTATCTGCTTTTCAAGAATCAATTGTGTGAAGGGATTCTTTGTGGACGACATGTAATTTTAAAAAGTTCTCCCTTGTCATAGCAGAAACAAAAGATCAAGCAGAGGAGTGCATGTGTGGGCAAATTATGAAAGAAGTTATAGTAAAGCAATTATTTTGAAATTAAAAATTTCAGGGCAGGGTGCGGTGACTCACGCCTGTAATCCGAGCACTTTGGGAGGCTGAGGCAGGTGGATCACGAGGTCAAGAGATCGAGACCATCCTGTCAACATGGTGAAACCCCGTCTCTATTAAAAATACAAAAAATTAGCTGGGCATGGTGGTGCGTGCCTGTAATCCCAGCTACTCAGGAGGCTGAGGCAGGAGAATTGCCTGAACCCAGGAGGCGGAGGTTGCAGTGAGCCGAGATCGCGCCATTGCACTCCAGCCTGGGTAACAAGAGCGAAACTCCATCTCAAAAAACAAACAAAAAAAAAAAATTTCAGGACACCAATTATACATGTCATGATTCAATAGAAGACATTCATACATTTTAATATATTAGCTTTATTTAATTATTACACATTGTACTCATAAATCATATCACTTTGTTCTCCATAAATATATACAGCTATAATCCATCAACTTACAATCAAATAAATATATAAATAAAAAATAAAAATACTGGCTTTTAAAATATAATGGTTTTTTAAATTTTAGTCATATTCTTAGGCATTTTTTTCTGTAAGCTGCCCACAGCTCAAAGGATAAAATTTTTATGCAGAAGACTAGTAAAGGATCTTATCCTCAGGAAACAAAGAAAGACTCAGAATTCAATAAAAATCTTTATCTACCCATCCACCCTAATGTCTATATGAGGACCCACCAGGCCAAACAAAAAGGCACGGTATGAGACAAATAGAAAATTAACAGCCATAAAACAAACATATGTAATAAATACATTGACAAAATGTAATTTTTCAAGAGGAAAGAGGAGTATGTGAAAAGATTTTTCCTTGGTCAAATGGAAGAAGTTAGGCAGGTACCAATGCTCTGCTTACACAGGAATGAGATCTGTATTCTATATATTTTACACCAAGCCATTCATATATTTCTTAAAATATAAAAGGGGAAATCCACAGTAGTGAAATTACTATGTATTAGTAGTTAATCTGACAAACACTATAAGCCTGAAAGTATGTAAAACTTTATTAAAGTGTTTAAAATGTCTTAATACAGCCTTCTATCATATTTAGATTATTACTCTAACTCTAAAGGCTATTTCATATTAAGTCTAAAGAGAAATATAGATTGCATAAAATATTGTAAATTTACAAATACAATAGAAAATTAAGTCACTCATTACAACCACCTCGATATTGTGACTAAACTGTCAAGCATTGTTTATATTTTCTAGTGTTTACAAATAGGAAACTCAGTTACATTAAGCTTGCATGTATATAATTGCAGAAATGGAACACAGCAGCACACAATTTTGCATTAAAAGCACTAGGGAATGTTGATGTTCCTTTACCACGAACTGTCATGCTTTTCACATATTGTGACATTGTATCTTCTTCGAACTAGGTACAATTTTCACATAGAGTGAAGAAGCAGATGTGTTTTGTCCTGAATGAAAGCATTAGGCAGTGTTACCTCTATTCATCAAATGTGACTGGAGTTTTCTTATGGCGAGTTGGTTGGTCATAGGGCAACAGAGAAAACAGCTATGAGTGAAGGAAAAAGCTAAGCTAAGGATGGGAGGCTGACCTGTTATGGAATAGGAGTAACAAGCCCAATAACTAGCTTGCATACCCTTAAGCAAATGGTCCCCTTGGATCTTCCGTTTCTTTGTGCAAAATGTATACAATGAGAGCCCTTTAATGCTAAGATAGCTGCAGTACAAAACATTATAATTTCTATACATGAAAGACAAGCAATTCAGTACAATTCTCAAATATGATTGAAAGGTATCTCCTAAGGGTTGTTCATCTTTTCATAAGAGAATGCAACATAATAGGCATAAGGCACTGGGTTGTGGGGGGATTCCAAGATAAATAAGACAGACTCTCTCTTCCTAAGAAGAAACTTCTTTCTTGAGAATAATAGCAAGCATAAGTACTTCTTTTATTTCAGGCACCCGACTACCTTACTTCACTTTATTACATCCTTACAGCAACCTGGTGCTTAAAGTGCTATCATCACAAGAACGAGGAAACAGTTGAGAAAAGCCAGTTGTGATGGCTATGGTCATGCCTTATACGACTGGCAGGTATAAGCAGCGACTCCAGATCTTGAGTGCTTCTCCATTGCAGCAGTGTCTTTTTTTCAGATATTGGTACATGTCAAGGCAGAAAGTGGTAAGTACTAAGCGTCCCCCAGCAAAATACTCAGGAATCCATGAGAAAGGAAGGGAGACTCCTCGTTTAAACGTCATATGAATTGGAATTATAACATGGGCAATGGTATGCCAAAATACTCTCATGTCAAAATGGCAAGATCAAAGTAGCTGTATCAATCTGTGATGTGTCTGCCATCATGGGTCAAGGAAAAAATTTTGATCCACTAGACAGGGAGAGATAGTCCCTGGGAGAACAGGGTTGAGTGTATAATTGACAAGAAGTTTGGGGACTTGATACAAAATCCTAGCTGTGGTGATTGGGCCTAAATCTTAGATCTCACAGGGGAATGGTTCTAAATTTCACTTAATGAAGGAGTGAAAGCTGTTTGACATTTTCTGGTTAGCCAGGACTGTACCTCTTTGTACTTTTCAATGTTTTTACTTCTGCTTAGAATGCCCTTCCTCTTTAGGGGAGTTAATGGGTAACTATTACACATTTATTTATATATTAATTTTGCCCATCCAATACAAACAGGGCTTGCTCCATGGAGTTTTCCCTAAGCTCTTTTCCTCTTCCAGATCTTTCTCCTCTAAATAACCATAATCCTTACATTAAAAATGTTATTTTAGATTTTCAGAGAAGTTGTAAGGACATTACAGAGAATCCCTGTATGCCCACTCCTCCCAAACCCTCTCCCCAGCAATCCCCTGTGAAAATTAACAGTTAAATCTATTAAAGCTTAAGTACAAACCTGTGCATGTCGCAGATTTGAATTCTGAAGAAAAGAAACCTAGAAGGCAAGTCTGTGTAGCACAATAATTTTGCTGTCACTTTAAAAATCCTGCTTTAAAATCACTGAGATTGAATATTCTAGTTTCTTTTCAGTTGATAATTACCATTAGGATTCTATCAACAACAACATTTTAGCCAACTATGCTACTGAATGCTGTGTTTTTTAAAAAAACAATTACAGATGGCAACCCACTGTGCAAATCTCCTCTATAAAAATAAAATAATTTTTTTTTATTGGTTTGCTGGTCAATCAGACAAATAATTAAAGCAATGGAGTTTAGGGTTTGTTTCTCATCTACCAGTGGTCAGTTACACATGAGAAAACTGGCAGGAGAGACCGCAGTACTTTTCATTTTGTGAAGGTTGCCAAGTAGCATCAATTTATTTCCAGAATAACCATGAAAATATTCTTCTGATTTTCAGCAGATATTTTTTTTTGCTGAAATTTTTTTTGCTTTTAATTAGGATCTTTTTAAAAAATATCTTGTCTAATTGTTCTCTTTTTAGAGATTACAGTCTTTTTAATAGAGTGATATCAATCTCAGTTCCTATCATAAATCAACATATGCTGAATGGAATCACTCAATTCTATAAAGGATCTGACTCAGCAGGAAGAATAAAAATATGATCCACTTGTCATCTGGAATGCCGTTGAAAACTTTATCATCCACATCTCTACAAGTTTTCTTCTAGAAGCTCATTGCTCCTTTAGATCCAAATTTTTTATTCAAAAGACCCCAAAAGGGAAAGTGAACAAAACAAACCGCATGAGAAAGAAGTATGTAGTAGGCACAGAGCATCTGGGACACACATGAGAAAGAAGTCTGTAGTAGACATGGAGCGTCTGGGACACGCAGGAGAAAGAAGTATGTAGTGGTCATGGAGCATCTGGGACACGCAGGAGAAAGAAGTATGTAGTAGGCATGGAGTATCTGGGACACGCATGAGAAAGGAGTCTGTAGTAGGCACGGAGCGTCTGGGACATGCATGAGAAAGAAGTATGTAGTAGGCATGGAGTATCTGGGACACGCATGAGAAAGAAGTCTGTAGTAGGCATGGAGCGTCTGGGACACGCAGGAGAAAGAAGTCTGTAGTAGGCATGGAGCGTCTGGGACACGCAGGAGAAAGAAGTATGTAGTAGGCATGGAGTATCTGGGACACGCATGAGAAAGAAGTCTGTAGTAGGCATGGAGCGTCTGGGACACGCAGGAGAAAGAAGTCTGTAGTAGGCATGGAGCGTCTGGGACACGCAGGAGAAAGAAGTATGTAGTAGGCATGGAGTATCTGGGACACGCATGAGAAAGAAGTCTGTAGTAGGCATGGAGCGTCTGGGACACGCAGGAGAAAGAAGTCTGTAGTAGGCATGGAGCGTCTGGGACACGCAGGAGAAAGAAGTATGTAGTAGGCATGGAGTATCTGGGACACGCATGAGAAAGAAGTCTGTAGTAGGCATGGAGCGTCTGGGACACGCATGAGAAAGAAGTCTGTAGTAGGCATGGAGCGTCTGGGACACGCATGAGAAAGAAGTCTGTAGTAGGCATGGAGCGTCTGGGACACGCAGGAGAAAGAAGTATGTAGTAGGCATGGAGCGTCTGGGACACGCAGGAGTTGGCAAAGTTCACACATGACCGTGTTTAACCATGTTTTGTTGAAAGTTGTATGTGTGCACACATGTCATGCACGAGGGCATGCGAATGCTTCCATTTCATGCACTTATCAGTTCTCAGTCATAAAGTATAATGGGCTTCTATGAGAATACTATTCATTGTTTACCAAAATATAGCCTAAATAGGGGTATCCCGTCTTTTGGCTTCTCTGAGCCACATTGGAAGAAGAATTGTCTTGGGTCACACATAAAATACACTAACACTAACAATAGCTTATGAGCTAAAAATAATAATAATAATTACAAAAACATCTCATAATGTTTTAAGAAAGTTTACCAAACGTTCATGTTGGGCTGCATTTAAAACTGTCTCGGGCCACATGAAGCCCATGGACTGTGGGTTAGACAAGCTTGGTGGAACCATCCTTGAGGCAATATGGGTATTGCTTTAGCAAATCCATTACTGACCAATTGAACATTTTAGATTTTAGCAGTAATCTTCTTTCACGAAACTAACTAACTTATTTATTTATTTATTTGAGACAGAGTCTCACTCTGTTGCCCAGGCTGGAGTGCAGTGGCTCCATCTCTGCTTACTGAAACCTCTGCCTCCCTTGTTCAAGTGATTCTTGAGCCTCAGCCTCCCGAGTAGCTGGGATTACAGGCGCCCACCACCATGCCTGGCTAATTTTTGTATTTTTTGTAAAGACAGGGTTTTACCAAGTTGGCCAGGCTGTTCTTGAACTCCTGAGCTCAAGTGAGGCGCCCACCTTGGACTCCCAAAGTAGTAGGATTGCAGGTATGAGCCACCATGCCTGGCCCATGAAATATTTAAATATTACTTATGTACCAATCTACGCATCTAACTGAATAATCTTAGTGATCAAAGGTAATTGAATGCTCCTTGAACAATGACCATCATTTCCTACGTGTTGGAAGTTATTGTAGATGCTTCCAGCCACTTAATCTCTGTGGTGTGAAGGTTACATTTCAGATTGAGGTTTCCAGTAATAGTATAAGAAAATCTTAAATGAATACCCAAAGCATTATTTATTTTTTTAGAAGCCGAACTGAATTTGTGGAAGAAAAATAAGTCAGCGTTTAATGGATGGAACAGAGAGTGGAAACATCTGACAGAACAGTAGGAAACTTTGTTCTGTTTTGAATGCCTCACCACTACTCATACCATCTGTCATGCATTTCTCATGAAATAAACAATTTTCAGAAATTTTTTGTGCAGAGAAGAGACATTTTGCATTTTATTAATTTATTTATCCTATGTAGAATTAAGGTAATGACATTTAAGAAGATAACTTTTGAAGGAGATACTTGCATCAAAACAGATAGTACTTGTTTAATTTGAAAGCCTTTCTCGAGGACATGAGATGGGTATACATCGTATAATAGATAGATTGAATGGGAAATGTCGGGGGGTGGCTTGGAAAGAGAGGAAGTGATGCCAAGAGCAAACACTGAATTTCCTGCTGTTTTTATTTCCAGAAATCAGAGTGGCTGAGAAAGGGCTGGCTGAGAGAAGGAGCTGGGGGAAGGGAAAGGAAGGATGACTCTTCTCCCGGGGGGGGTCTTCATAAAATTTTTGAACTGTTGCCACAATCTGGCAATATTTTTATGCCAGAGGAAAGATGACATTCTCCTCATTATTTACGGTTTTCATCCGATGTCTCAGTTGATTATACAATTTCTTCCAATCATTCCATGTGTAAAAATTAGCTTTTCTTAAATAGCTATCTTAATAGGCCAGGGTGTTTCCCGTAACAGTCCAGTAACACCCTTGACGTTGAACATGAGTGACTTAGTGCGTTTTCAACATTCCATTTCAAAGATTTTTTTTTTCTATGTAATAACTTTCATCTTCAGTTTTCAACCTCTTGCTTCTTCTAGCCTACAAATGCTATTTTTCCCATCTCAAGGAGCAGCATATTGTGATATTAGGTTCTGAATGAAGTCTCAGCCTCAATGCAGTTCTGTATTCTTGGGCAAGTTCCTCAACCTCCTGTTTCTCCAATCGTCTATCTGCTCCTCAGCGCTGTGGTGAAGGTTGAATGAGATAATATATTTATAGCATCTGGTTCTTATTAGGAAATGAATGTTTATTCCCTCCCCACACTTTTTCCTCACTGTTCCCATGACTAAGTTCATCTTTCCTGCCCTGCCTTTCCTCTCTGGGTCTCTCCCCCTCCCCTGCGTTTATGGCACCTCTTTGTCCTTCTCATGAATGGGACAACATCTAACAAGACAGAGGCGCTGTGGGCTGAGGTGACTTCCCCTACATTATGCTATGCACAAAATAATTTTAAGGCTTCACAATTTCTATTTCATAAAGCAATAAAAAGCACTGGGCGTTAAACCACCAGAGCTATTCTGGCCTTTGCCCAGGGTTTCGAAATCGGATTTATCCTTTATCTACATACCTCACTATCTTCTGAGGTCCAGCCATGTTTTGTTTCTTTCTTCCTTCAAATCCCACATCCTTGTCATCTCCCATTATCCTTTTGCTTTCTATTAATATTTCCTCTCTCTTTAGATTCTTCTCAAATTGGCTATCCATTTGAAATTAACAGTGATTTCTTCTGGTTAAATACAGTCGCCTTTCATCTCTAAATTTTATCTACCCGTACTGGTGTGGATGATAATTTCCGGGAGTAACGCTATTCCGCTCTTCTGTGATGGCACCCACGTCTTCACACCTCTCATCCCAGCCCTGCATTCCCCTACATGGCCCAGCTTCAAATTACAGTGTCTGTTTACCTAAAACATCTTTTGTAACCATTTCTTTTCCCTTTTTCTAGGCACTAAAAAAACTCAAACTCCGCCCATTTTCCATTTTATTCACAATGACGTCTTCCTCTCGGAGCCTTCTGTAAATCCTTCTAGTCATTCTCTCCCGTCATTTACCTTATGAAAGTAACTATATTTAAATATTGAAATGCCATTTCATTATTATTACCTTGTTCAGAAACTTGCCTCTCAATTGCCTGTTTCTTAAGGTTAGTACTGAAACCAAGTTTCAAGGCTTCCCAGCCAGTAAAATCCTAGGATCTGCTGCTTCTTTATTTTTCTCTGAATACTCTTTTTCCAGAAAGGCTTCTAGGTATGTAGAAGAGAATCCTGTAATGGACACATTACTTTGGCTTTCCATTGGCCAGTGGTAAGAGGTAGGGAACCATGTGCAGAATTATTAGAAACCATAGAGGAGAAAGTGGAGAAAACAACTTTGTCTGTGGCTCTGTGTGCTAATTTACATCAAGACACCAATGTATTCATTACCTTTTCTCAAAATCAGACGGTTGTTCAGAACTATTTAAAACCATTAAGACTGTTGGCGATTATTGCATACAAACAAGTCCCTGGCCAAATGACAATAACTTTGCTTTCTAGTTCTGCTTTTTTTTTTTTTTTCCAGACAGAGTCTCACTCTGTTGCCAAGGCTGGAGTACAGTGGCCCGATCTCAGCTCAGTGCAACTCTGCAACTTTCACCTCCTCGGTTCAAGTAATTCTCCTGTCTCAGCCTCCCAAGTAGCTAGGATTACAGGCGTGTGCCACCACATCCGGCTAATTTTTGTATTTTTAGTAGCGATGTGGTTTCACTATGTTGGCCAGGCTGGTCTTGAACTCTTGACCTCAAGTGATCCACCCGCCTTGGCCTCCCAAAGTGCTAAGATTACAGGTGGGAATCACCGCACGCAGCATCTAGCTCTGTTTTGTTGTGTTTTGTTTTGTTTTTTGAGATGGGTTTTTGAGACTGAGTCTCGCTCTGTTGCCAGGATGGAGTGCATTGGCGCTATCTTGGCTCACTGCAACCTCTGCCTCCTGGGTTCAAGTGATTGTCTTGCCTCAGCTTCCCGAGTAGCTGGGACTACAGGCATGCACCACCATGCTCAGCTAATTTTTGTATTTTTGTAGAGATGGCGTTTCACCATGTTGGGCAGGATGGTCTCGATCTCTTGACCTCATGATCCGCCTGCCTTGGCCTCCCAAAGTGCTGGGATTACAGGCGTGAGCCACCATTCCTTGCCTATCTCTGCTTTTTAACAGCACCAAAGCTAAGTATTCAAAATGTTTCTCACGGGCCCTTTCCAAATAACCTGTCTAATGGCTTCCATGCTCCTCATTGTGTTTGTTACAAGGGCTGGTAACTTAGTACTCACATTCCTAATAGATGCAAATACTTATGCTGACATTTCCATTGGTTTGGCATGATCCCCATAGTTTCTGCATGGGGACGAGGCTAATTGGCCCATTTTTAACTAGCATTCCCAAGTGTTCAGAGGGGCTTCTTCTTTCTCACCCGCCTTGTAGTTTCCCTCACTTCATATTCTCTTAAATCCTTTCCTTCCAATATTCATAGATCCACCAAGTTGATGCCTTTTTCACATTGTGTTTGCACTGTTTAAGCCAGGTTGGTCTCCCTGCCACTAGTCCTGCAAGACTTTAATCTATGCCACCTGTCACAGTGAGCTTAGATTTCCTAGAGCAGAGCTGGAAGTCCTTCCTGCTCCCAAACTTGATTGCTCTCCTCCAGAGGCCATGAGTGGTGGCAGTCAGGGTCCTACAGTTGTCCACCATGGTGACCCCAGAGCCAAACAAAACTTACACTTTATGGTGTCTTCCCCCAACCCTTTTTCAAGAGGATCCTCCCACCCTACTTCCCATTCTCAGTTTCTTAAACTCTTACCTATCCTTTAAAAACAATCCAGACAAAATTCTACCTCCTCCATGAAGCCTTCCTAGGATTCCTTTAAAAACAGGGTCTTATGACTTTGAATTACAATTATTTGTTACCTGTAGTATAGATACAAGATTCTTTAAGGCTCTAGCTCTATCAGGTGAGCTAACATTTTTATCTTGCACTTAAAATTATTTTCTCATTGCTTTAAAAGTCTCCATTGATTAAAATCTTGCTTTATTATCTGTAGTTCTTGTTTTATTCTTTCCTAGTATGCTAATCAGGACATAATAGCATATCTTTTCAAAATGCTTGTAGGAGAGTGATATGTTGGGTTCACCTTGGCCAGTTAAGATGTACCATTTAGAAAATAGGAAAAGGTAGGTGAGTGACTTATAATAATTGAATAGATACATGAATATATTAACAATATATGACAATATATTAATAATATATGACAAAATATTTGTCAGTTTTCTTTCTTTTAATTCGTTCTCCACACTGTAGCCAGAATGACCTTCCACCTGCTTATATTGCTTCCCTGATCAAGTCCTTTAAAGTCTTGCCATTGCTTTTAGGATGCACAAACCCTTAAGAAGCCTCGTTATGAACTGGTTCCTACTTACTACAGTAGCTTCCACTCCACTCCACTCCATGATCTTGTCACATTGAACTTCTGTCTCTTTGAAGAGTCCTTACCCTCTCTTGGCTTTTCTAAATGTTGTTGGTTGTTGCCTCTGTGGGACATAATCTTCCTGCCCCTCTGCCACCCTCATTCTCCAGCAAATTCCAACTCATTCTTTGGATCTCAGTTTAGACATCATTTCCGCTGGGAAGGTCCCTCTGACTATCCAGGAGTAAAACAAGTGCCCTTCTAAGATTCTCTGACAGCTCACACATTGCTCCAGCATGGGTCTGTGTGATTATTGCCCATTTAGCAGCCTGACTCCCTCACTCACTTATCTTTGTGAGGGCTGGGCTGTGCCTGTCCTGTACACCAGTTACATCTTAACATAGCCTAGGTTGGAAAGATTTAATTTAATTTAATTAAAAAAAATACGTGTAGCAAGATTTAAGTTTATACAAATAAGGGAATCTATCTCTTTTCTACCTTTATCTATAGCTATCATATATGAGCATGTATATATGAATACATATTAAATATAGATAAATATAAATATATGTTATATATATTAAGGGTAATGGCAAAACAGCAATTACTCCTTTTTTAAAATTATACTTTAAGTTTTGGAGTATATGTGCAGAATGTGCGCATTTTTTACTTAGGTATAGATGTGCCATGATGGTTTGCTGCACCCATCAACCTGACATCTACATTAGGTATTTCTACTAATGAACAGTAATTACTTTTGCACCAACCTAATGTATATTTCTTAAGATGACAGGTCTGGTGAGTGACAGGGTGGATACTCCTGATACAGGAGGTTGTCTACATGTGTCTTAGACTAAGTATTTTAGAACACTTATACACTGTCTTAGGACTTCTGCCTTTGATAAACCTTCACTTCTGATCTGTGTAAAATGTCTTTCTCATTCCTTTCTGACTTCCTTTTTGAGGATTATTTTTAATACTACTCTTTTCCAAATATAGTTCCTCGCTCTAATAGAATAGTGCTTTATTCTCTGGGCACAGTGCATCCATTTTGCATCTTATCCTGAGCAATTCTTGCTTTCAATTTTGTTTTGATTTGAAATAAACTAGACTATGGAACAATGTTTTCAAATGATCTACTCTTTTATTTTTGCCTCTGTTGTTGTCATTTTACTTCTGCAAACTCTGTAGTCTGGAGCCCATGAGGAGGTCCTGGCAATCATTCACTTCCTCATAATTTGGAAAACTGTGGAAACTAGACTGCCGTTACCATAGCTCATCCTACGTTGGTGTTCTCTGTTAATCTGTTAAAAAAGATTTTCCATCACTAGAAATATAAACTAAAATAAAAGTAACAAGAAGTATTCCAAAATGCAAATAGTGATTTATTTGTTGGCAATTTTCAATATTTTTCATCCGTCTTCTGGCCCACTAGCAAGGAAACTTGAGGAAATCAGATGTCTTCATTCTTTATTTTTCAGATGCCGGCTGGCACCTTTAAGAAATCATGCAACAAGTATTCAGTGTTTGGTAGAAGCACACAGATCTAGGAGTCCAACCCACATATTAAAATGATGCTGAGGCGAAACCTGTTCCACATTGTTTACCTTACTCCTTGTCCAACTTGCTACCTTGTCCACGACCAGCAACAACAGTCCCCACCGCTGTCCCTTCTCAGTGGACTTGCATCTTTGGCTTCTTGCCCATCACTTCTTCTACATGCTCATGATGTATTGCTAGCCTTCTGGTTTGGCAACTAAAAGGACGGCCTGATTATCTGATTTCTCCTTCTGAACTAAGGACCTCATAAGAATCGTCCTGGACCCTGTTGCCTCCCTGATTCTGGCTCTAGAGGGACAGGTGTTGGCTGTTATCTTGAATCTAGGATCAGAAGATGCTGGAATTTTTGCCAACGTCATTATTCTACAATTGAAAGCATGCAATTGTTGAACCCACCCTACTTCACAGGAGGGATGTTCCTGGATATGGTTTAGCTGTGTCCTCACCAAATCTTGACTTGAATTCTATCTCCCAGAATTCTCACGTGTTGTGGAAGGGACCCAGAGGGGGATAGTTGAATCTTGGGGGATGGTCTTTCCCGTGTTATTCTCGTGATAGTGAATAAGTTTCACGAGATCTGAGGGGTTTATCAGGAGTTTGCGCTTTTGTTTCTCTCATTCTTCTCTTGCCGCCATCATGGAAGAAATGCCTTTGGTCTCCCGTCATGATTCTGAGGTCTCTTTAGCCATGTGGAAACCTGTTTTCGCTCCCAATTTCAGGTATGTCTTTATCAGCAGCATAAAAACGAACTAATACATTCTCTGCTAGGGGTTTTGCTGCAATTGAAAAACTTTATGATCTTCTAGAATAGTCCTCAATCTCATCAAGTTCTCTTTTTTGTAATAAATAGTTTGCAATGCTTCCTTTATGATTCTGAAATAAAAGTGATGGATAATATAATCTACCTACACATCATTTCAAAAAAAGTCAATATAATGCACAAACTAGTATAAAGAGAAATAAGAGCAAAGTAATTTATGACAGATTAGTATGGATTTCATTATATAAATGTTTAAGAATGAGTATTCCAGAGGATATAAGATTATTGTCAGGTGATTGCACCTATGCACCAAACCAACTTGTGACAGCTACGGAGGTAGATGGTTAAAAGTGAGAATTTTTTAATTTTTATTTTTAATTGGCACACAATAATTGTACATATTGATGGGATACAATGGGATATTTTGATACGAGAAGTGTGTTTTATTTGGAGACATAAATTGCATAAGTGGTGTTGCTATCAGAAAGTGATTTTCAAAAAAGTGGTAAAATCAAAACAAAACAAATATAATTTTCTCCTTGGGAAATGCAATGTAGTTATGTAAAATGAAATTAGCTTCCAGGCTCAAATAATGTAAACAGGTTTTTAACTTATACGGATATCTTGTGGGGCAATGAAAAGTTATATGGGATACAAGACAATTCTTTATTGTCTGGAACTGTCTCATGTATTGCAGGACATTTGGCATTCCTGGAACCTGCCAAAGATCTAGTCAAAGGCAGTAGCTTCTTTATCATGGCGACAACCAAAACATGTGCTCTTCCCCATTTTAAAACTGCCACCAAGGGGATGATAGAGCCCTCATTGAGAGCCACTGTTGAAGATTACCCACCTGCCCAGGAATGCAGTCAAGGAGAAAGAAGGTGGTAGAAGAGGTGATGGGTGTGAATTGATATTTATATGTACCTACTATGTTGCGATGTCCATGAAAGAATTTTACGTATTTTTTTAACTTCAGCTCCAAAATCAACCCTTGAGGTAGGCAGGCTAGGGAGGTTAAATAACTTACTCAGAGTCATACAGCTGAAAAGTATGAGCTGATTGTGCTTAAGTCCTCCACAGCTAACGGTCAATACTGTATACATGATGGAGAGGCATCTTTGTGGAAATTTCAAGGGAGTTCCTAGCTGAGCCAGGCCAGATGCATGAAAGCCCAGGCCAAGCAGAAAGTGTCAATCATGCTATTCACAAGCCCAGCTGAGGAAGGTCCTGTCCACTGCTCTGCAGCGGAGTCTAAAACTTGGCCCAAGAGCCAGCCCTGGAACAATGCCACTCTCTGTAGCATTTGCCTTTCCCTAAAAAAAAAAATCTTCATTGTTTTCTCCCTTAGAAATGATAGACGCTCATTGTGAAATGTTCCTACAATCTAGAAATGTATAAAGCAGGAAGTGAAAGTTCTGTAGTCCCATCACTCAAAAGATAATTGCTGCGTACATCCTCTTGGGTTTTTTTCCTTAGTGTATAAAAATACTGATTGTAAAATGGGATCACACTATAAATACTGTTTCTAACTTGCTGTTTTTATTTAGCAATATATTATGGCTTTTTATCCTTGTCAATATACAAAAAAACTCTCTCTATCTCTAATTTTTAATGACATTTTAGAATTGTATGTCTACTTTTGCTCTAGGTCCATAAGGAAACAACTTCCAGAGGAAACAGACACAAAAATGCTTTAGTTTTTTTTATATTTTTGCTATCACAAACAATGCTATAATGGGCATAATTGGGCATATATCTTTGTGTAAAAACACACATACTTCTGTAGTATAAATTCCTGGAAATTGAACTGCCAAATTGCTATCTGAAAGGCCCTACCAATCTACAGTTCTATCAATGGCACTTAAAAATGTCAATTACTTACACTTCAGCAAACTAACAATTTTTTTCGTCCAATTGGTTTTGGGGAAATAATGCATGTTAATTTGTTTTAAAAGTACATGAAAAAAATTTTCTGAAATCATACCCTTCAAACATTTTTCCACTGGAACATTTTACTGAATATATGTCCTGTGATGAATGGTGCCCCTACAAAAGATATGCCCCCTGAGAACCTGTGAACGTGACTTACTTGCAAAAAGTGTCTTTGCAGATACAATTTAGTTAAAGATCACTTGATGAGAGCATACTGGATTATGATGAGCCCTATATTCAATGACAAGTGTCATTACAAGAGAAAAGCAGAGAGGACACAGAGAGGTGACATGAAGACAGAGGCAGAGATTAAAGAGATGCATCTACAAGCCAAGGAGTACCAAGAATGACCAGCAGCCATCAGAAACTAGGAGAGGTACATGGACTGAATTCTCCTCAGAGCCTCTAGGAGGAACCAACCCTGCCAGCACCTTGATTTCAAACACTGACCTCCAGTACTATGAGAGAATAAAATTGTGCAGTTTTCAAAAACATTTATTTATTATACTTTAAGTTCTTGGATATATATGCAGAACATGCAGGTTTGTTACATAGGTATACATGTGCCATGGTGGTTTGCTGCACCCATCAACCCATCATCTAGGTTTTAAGCCCCACATGCATTAGGTATTTGTCCCAATGCTCTCCCTCCCCTTTCCTCCTACACCCCTACAGGGCTCGATGTGTGATGTTCCCCTCCCTGTTTCCATGTGTTCTAATTGTTCAACTCCCACTTATGAGTGAGAACATGCAAGGTTTGGTTTTCTGTTCCTGTGTTAGTTTGCTTAGGATGATGGTTTCCAGCTTCATCCGTGTCCCTTCAAAGGATATGAACTCATTCTTTTTTATAGCTGCATAGTATTCCATGGTATATATGTGCCACATTTTCTTTATTCAGTCTATTATTGATGGGCATTTGGGTTGGTTCCAAGTTTTTGCTATTGTGAATAGTGCTGCAGTGAACATACGTGTACATGTGTCTTTATAGTAGAATGATTTATAAACCTTTGGGTATATACTCAGTAATGAGATTTCTGGGTCAAATGGTATTTCTAGTTCTAGATCCTTGAAAAATCACCACACTATCTTCCACAATGGTTGAAGTAATTTACACTCCCACCAACAGTGTAAAAGTGTTCCTATTTCTCCACATCCTCTCCAGCATCTGTTGTCTTTTTAATGATCACCATTCTAACTGGTGTGAGATGGTATCTCATTGTGATTTTGATTTGTATTTCTCAATGACCAGTGATGATGAGCTTTCTTTCATATGTTTGTTGGCCACAAAAATAGCTTCTTTGGAGAAATGTCTGTTCATATCCTTCACCCACTTTTTGATGGAGTTGTTTGCTTTTTCTTGTAAATTTGTTGAAATTCCTTGTAGATTCTGGATATTAGCCCTTTGTCGAATTGATAGATTGCTAAAATTTTCTCCCATTCTGTAGGTTGCCTGTTCACTCTGATGTTAGTTTCTTTTGCTGTGCAGAAGTTCTTTAGTTTAGTTAGATCCCATTTGTCAATTTTGGCTTTTGTTGCTATTGCTTTTGGTGTTTTAGTCATGAAGGCTTTGCCCATGCCTATGTCCTGAATGGTATTGCTGAGGTTTTCTTCTAGGGTTGTTATGGTTTTAGGTCTTACATTTAAGTATTTAATCCATCTTGAGTTAATTTTTGTATAAGGTGTAAGGAAGGGATCCAGTTTCAATTTTCTGCATATGGCTAGCCAGTTTTCCCAACACTATTTATTGAACAGGGAATCCTTTCTCCATTGCTTTTGTCAGGTTTGTGAAAGTTCAGATGGTTGTAGATGTGTGGGTCACTGTAGCCTTGTAGTACAGTTTGAAGTCAGGTAGCGTGATGTCTCCAACTTTGTTGTTTTTACTTTGGATTGTCTTGGCTATACAGGCTCTTTTTTGGTTCCATATGAAATTTAAAGTAGTTTTTTCTAATTCTGTGAAGAAAGTCAATGGTAGCTTGATGGGCATAGCATTGAATCTATAAATTACTCTGGGCAGTATGGCTATTTCCAAGATATTGATTCTTCCTATATGAGCATGGAATGTTTTTCCATTTGTTTGTGTCTTCTCTTATTTCCTTGAGCAGTGGTTTGTAGTTCTCCTTGAAGAGGTCCTTCACATCCCTTGTAAGTTGTATTCCTAGGTATTTTACTCTCCTTGTAGCAGTTGTGAATGGGAGTTCACTCAAGATTTGGCTCTGTGTTTATCTATTACTGGTGTATAGGAATGCTTGTGATTTTTGCACATTGATTTTGTTTCCTGAACTTTGCTGAAGTTGCTTATCAGCTTAAAAAGATTTGGGGCTGAGACAATTGAGTTTTCTAAATATACAATCATGTCATCTGCAAACACAGACAATTTGACTTCTTCTCTTCCTATTTGAATACACTTTATTTCTGTCTCTTGCCTGATTTCCCTGGCCAGAACTTCCAATTCTATGTTGAATGGGAGTGGTGAGGGAGGGCATCCTTGTCTTGTGCCGACTTTCAAAGGGAATGGTTTCAGCTTTACCCCTTCAGTATGATATTGGCTGTGGGTTTGTCATAAATAGCTCTTATTCTTTTGAGATATGTTTCATCAATACCTAGTTTATTGAGAGTTTTTAGCATAAAAGGGTGTTGAATTTTATCGATGGTGTTTTCTGCATCTTTTGAGATAATCATGTGGTTTTTGTCATTGGTTCTATTTATGTGATGTATTACATTTATTGATTTGCATATGTTAAACCAGCCTTGCATCCCAGGGATGAAGTGGACTTAATCGTGATAGAAAAGCTTTTGATGTGCTGTTGGATTCGGTTTGCCAGTATTTTATTTTATTAATTTTCGCATGGATGTTCATCAGGGATATGGGCCTGAAGTTTTCTTTTTCTGTTGTGTGTCTGCCAGGTTTTGGTATCAGGATGACGCTGCCCTCATAAAATGAGTTAGGGAAGAGCCCCTCTTTTTCTATTGTTTGTACAGTTTCAGAAAGAAAGGTACCAGCTCCTCTTTGCACCTCTGGTAGAATTTGTCTGTGAATCTGTCTGATCCTTGGCTTTTTTTTGGTTGGTAGGCTATTAATTACTGCCTCACTTTCAGAACTTGTTATTGGTCTTTCAGAGATTTGATTTGTTCCTGGTTTAGTCTTGGGAGGGTGTATGTGTCCTGGAATTTATCCATTTCTCTAGATTTTCTAGCTTATTTGCACAGAGGTGTTTATAGTATTCTCTGATGGTAATTTGTATTTCTGTGGGATCCGTGGTGATATCCCCTTTATTATTTTTTATTATGTCTATTTAATTCTTCTCTCTTTTCTTCTTTGTTAGTCTGGCTAGTGGTCTATCTATTTTGTTAATCTTTTCAAAAAGCCAACTCTTGGTTTCATTGATTTTTTTTTTTGAAGTTTTTTGTGTCTGTATCTCCTTCAGTTCTGCTCTCATCTTAGTTATTTCTAGTCTTCTGCTGGCTTTTAAATTTGTTTGCTCTTGCTTCTGTAGTTCTTTTAATTGTGATGTTAGGTGTTGATTTTAGATCTTTCTTGCTTTCTCCTGTGGGCATTTAATGCTATAAATTTCCCTCTAAACATTGCTTTTGCTGTGTCCCAGAAATTCTGGTACATTGTATCTTTGTTGTCATTGGTTTCAAAGAAATTATTTATTTTTGCCTTAATTTTGTTATTTATTCAGTAGTCATTCAGGAGCAGGTTGTTCAGTTTCCATGTAGTTGTGCAATTTTGAGTGAGTTTCTTAATCCTGAGATCTAATTTGATTGCACTGTAGCCTGAGAGACTGTTCATGATGATTTCCCTTCTGCATATTCTAAGGAGTGTTTTACTTCCAATTATGTGGTCAATTTTAGAACAAGTGCAATGTGGTGCTGAGAAGAATGTGTATTATGTTGGTTTGGGGTGGAGAGTTCTGTAGATGTCTATTAGGTCTGCATGATCCAGAGCTGAGTTCAAGTCCTGAATATCCTTGTTAATTTCTGTCTCAATGATCTGTCTAATATTGGCAGTAGGGTGTTAAAGTCTCCCACTATTATTATGTGGGAGTATAAGTCTCTTTTTAGGTCTCTAAGAACTTGCTTTATGAATCTGGGTGCTCCTGTATTGGGTATAGATATATTTAGGATAGGTAGCCCTTCTTATTGCATTGATCCCTTTACCATTATGTAATGCCCTTCTTTGTCTTTTGTAATCTTTGTTGGTTTAAAGTCTGTTTTATCAGAGACTAGAATTGCAACCCCTGCTTTTTTTCTCCATTTGCTTGGTAAATGTTCCTCCATCCCTTTATTTTGAGCCTATGTGTGTCTTTACATGTGAGATGGGTTTTCTGAGTATACCACACCGATGGGTCTTGACTCCTTATCTAATTTTTTAGTCTGTATCTTTTAGTTGGGGCATTTAGCCTATTTACCTTTAAGGTTAATATTATGTGTGAATTTGAGCTTGTCATTCTGATGCTAGCTGGTTATTTTGCCCCTTAGTTGTTGCAGTTTCTTCATCGTGTCAACAGTCGTTACCATTTGGTATGTTTTTTGCAGTGGCTGGTACCAGTTTTTCCTTTCCATATTTAGTACTTTCTTCAGGAACTCTTGTAAGGCAGGCCTGGTGGTGACAAAATCTCTCAGCTTGTCTGTAAAGGATATTATTTCTCTTTCACTTATGAAGCTTAGTTTGGCTGAATATGAAATTCTGGGTTGAAACTTCTTTTCTTTAAGGATGTTGAACTTTGGCCCCCACTCTCTTCTGGCTTGTAGGGTTTCTGCAGAGAGATCCACTGTGAATCTGATGGGTTTCCCTTTGTAGGTAACCCAGCCTTTCTCTCTGGCCACCCTTAACATTTTTTCCTTCATTTCAACCTTGGTGAATCTGATGATTATATGTCTTGGGGTTGCTCTTCTTGAGGAATATCTCTGTGGTATTCTCTGTATTTTCTGAATTTAAATGTTGGCCTCTCTTGCTAGGTGGGGGAAGTTCTCCTGGGTAACGTCCTGAAGAGTCTTTTCCAACTTGGTTCCATTCTCCCTATCACTTTCAGGTAAACCAATCAAATGTAGATTTGATCTTTTCACATAGTCCCACATTGCTTGGAGGCTTTGTTCATTCCTTTTCATTCTTTTTTTTTCTAATCTCGTCTTCAAGCTTTATTTCACTAAGTTGATCTTTGATTTCTGATATCCTTTCTTCCACTGGGTCGATTTGGCTATTGATACTTGTATATGCTTCACAAAGTTCTTGTGCTGTGTTTCTCAGCTCCATCAGGTTATTTATCTTCTTCTCTAAACTGGTTATTCTAGTTAGCAATTCCTCTAATCTTTTTTCAAGGTTGTAAGCTTCCTTGCATTCAGTTAGAATATGCTCCTTTAGCTCAGAGGAGTTTGTTATTACCCACCTTATGAAGCCTACTTCTGTCAATTCGTCAAACTCATTCTCCATCCAGTTTTTTCCTCTGCTGGTGAGGAGTTGTGATCCTCTGGTTTTTGGAATTTTCTACCATTTTGTGCTGGTTTTTCCTCATCTTTGTGGATTTATCTATCTTTGGTCTTTGATGTTGGTGACCTTCATATGGAGTTTTTGCATGGACATCTTTTTTGTTGATGTTGATGCTATTCCTTTCTGTTTATTAGTTTTCCTTTTAAGAGTCAGGCCTCTCTGCTGCAGGTCAGCTGGAAGTTCCTGGAGGTGCACTCCAGACCCTGTTTGCCTGGGTATCACTAGCAGAGGCTGCGGAACAGCAAAGATTGCTGCCCGTTTCTTCTTCTGGAAGCTTCGTCCCAGAGAGTTGCCTGCCAGATGCCAGCCAGAGCTCTCTTGTATGAGTTGTCTGTTGACACCTGCTGGGAGGTGTCTTCCAGTCAGAAGGCTTGGGGGTCAGGGACCCACTTGAGGAGGCAGTTTGGCCCTTAGCAGAGCTCGAGCACTGTGCTGGGAGATCTGCTGCTCTCTTGAGAGCCGTTTAAGTCTGCTGAAGCTATGCTCACAGCTGCCCCTTCCCCCAGGTGCTCTGTCTCAGGGAGATGGGAGTTATTTCTATAAGCCCCTGACTGGGACTACTGCCTTTCTTTCAGAGATGCCCTGCCCAGAGAGCCTCTCTACCTCTTTATGAAGCCAGACACAATCTTCTCAATAAGTTTAGTTGCATACAAATGACAGGAAAAGTCAGGCATATTTTGCTTACCAAACCTGGGAAAATCCATGTGATAACAAAACAGGAAGGCTGGAATTGGGGTGAAACATACTTACAGGGAGAACAAACACACAGTAATTGTTCTAATTATTTTGTTTTTCTCATTATGTTTGTTCATAATATTGTTTTAATTATGTCAATCTTTGTCAACTTTGCTAATCTGACATGCACACACGTTACTTTTCCTCCTCATTTTCACCGAGTTGTTTATTGTTCTCTGTATTGATTATAAATATTTTTAATCTTTGTGAATCTTATAAATATTGGATTGTATTTTGTTTTGTTTCAGTTTCTATGTATTATATTTAGTGATGTTGGTCAAGTTTTCCATGCTTATTATTCATTTATGAACCTATTCTGTTAGTGGCCTTTTCCTATTCTTTGACCATTTCCTACTGAGTGTTTCACTTTTTCTTGTTATGCAGGTGCCCTTTATAACAAAGATATTCAGTCCCTCAAAGGCATCACAAATATTTTATCCTACTGTGTTTGCTGGCCAAATTTTCTATGGTCTTTAAGTTTCTAATTTTATGTAATCAATTGTCAATATTTTCCTTTTTGGCTTTGGGCTTTTTACTGAGGGTCACAGTAGACATTTTTCTCCCCCAGAAATAATCTCCCAAGTTTTGTTTCAGTGCTATACTACTTTATTCTTTGTATTTGTTATTTGCATATTCAAATCATATAGATTGTTTGTGTGTGTGCATATGTGTGCTGTGTAAGGAAAGACTATTGTTTTTCTATTTTAGTTATCAAATTTCCCAAAACTATTTATTGATCAATCCATCAGTTTTCTGCAAATTTGAATTGTTGCCTTTTTCCTCCATTCTGTTTTCTAATTATTGTTACTGCTGTATTAATTCTATGTACATATTAATCCTAGGTATTTCGTTTATTTTTAGCCATCTTACTAAACCCTGATGTTAATAAATCAATTATTTCTCTTGGTTTTCTATATATGAGAATAATAGCATCATCTAAGAAAGACAGCTTCAGCCCTCAAGTAAACATCAATGCAAATTTACTGTTTTCTGTATTGGTTTTACATATTTCTTGTTAAATGTATAATAAAGGTTTCCTAATTCTTGTTATTGCTGGGAGTAGAGTAGACATGTGAGTGAGTGTGTGTCTGTCTGTCATAGTACATAACTAGAACCTAGTTAACAGTATTAAATCATGAAGACACATGTTTCCAGTGCTTCTGCTGAGCCTCTTCCTCACCTTTTAAAACATCTTTGGTTCCTAGTGAATACACAGTTAAAATACTTATGAGAATTGTCAAATTGCCCTCCCCCAATTTTAAGCAATTTATACTCCTACAAGAGTTTGCAAGAATGTCTATTCTTTACACCCATGTTGAGAAAGGTCATAATGTGTCCATTTATCTAACATGACTATGATTTTTGAAGGAGTAAATCAAATCACCCCAGCAATAATTTGACATATTTCTCTCCCATTGCTTGGTTTTACTATCCTTGTGCACCAACTATTGGCTCAAATTCTTTGCTGCGTGTTGCCATTTTCTCCAGAGAGCTCATGGCCTCCTATCTAGCCTCCATCTTGGCTCTAACCTAGCCATTTCTCTTCTTTGTTTGCTTCACTTATTCACCCTCTCTTGTAGGAGATGGAATTGGGCTAGTCAGTCAGATTTTGGCCAAGTAAAGCAGACAGTGTCAAGGATTGGGTTCCTAAAAACCGTAGTTGGAACTAAGTCAAAGTCCCTAGGTATCTTCTGTGATACCCTGTACAAACAATAGGAAGACCATATGCAAACACAGGATCCGAGTTTAAAAACCCAAACATAGCCAGCTCACTCCTGAGATTGTCAGCTCCTCTCTGACTTGGAACCAGTAACGAGTCTAGAGCTAGTGTAGTTTTTTGCTCTCCCAAGTCCCCAGGGACAAAGGCTCCCTGTGTCTTTCCATTTGACCAAGCTAAAAGCAAACTCTCCCTCAAGAACAAAGATGGAACTTCAGTTGTACCTTCGTGTTCTAAACAGCAGGATAGAAGAAGTGAAAAAGAGGAGGCAAAGAGCCTATGACATTTGCCTCTGATGGAAAGTTGTTGGATGCTGGTACAGGACACTTGCACTTAAATTCCATTGGTCAGAACTTAGTGACATGGCCATACCAAGTCATAAGGGAGCTTGAATGTGTATGTTTTGTTCTGGGTTGCTGTGTGCTTAGCTAGAAATTCTTTCACTTTGCAAGAAGGGGAGAATAGATATTGAGAGGTGATTAGCAAGTATTGCCATAAGGGTCTACTAAATTAGGAAATGAATTAGGCTTCACAGTTTAACAGAGAAAGACAGGTACATGGGTGAACAAATGAAGTCAATTCCTATATTGTGGCCCTGCTTGAGTGAAGTATACACTAGGGGGCTGGAGTACAAATGAAGACTTGATCAGTTCTACTGGGAAAGGAAAAGATCTGGAAGTTTCGTAGAAGAAAAGACATTTAAACAAAGTCTCAAACATTGAGTAGATTTTTGCCAGGTGCTCTGTAAAGAAAAATATTTGAGGTTATAGAAGCAGCATAGATGCGCACATAGGAATAAAATATGAGGGTGCCTTTAAAAACATGGAAGCATCTTCATCTGGGTGGTAAGTGCAAGGGAAGTGAATAGTACAGCGGTAAATGGACCAGTAGGCAGGGACCAGAAATGAGCAGCCATGTGTGCCCTACTTACGAGTCTGAGCTTTGATGTCTAGGTAATAGAGACCAGACTTGAATGCTAGAATTACAAGATTAGATCTGATGTTTCTTTTGAAGAATAATTTGAAAGGTCTATAACTGGATAAAAGCCAGCAGCAGGAGGAAGTGTTCAGGTAGTCTCTTAGATTTTTAGCATGGATGTCTACATTAATGGGATATCAGTCAGGGTTTTTCACAGAAACAGAACTTGTAGGACTGTGGGTCCTGGCAAGTCAAAAGTATGTAGGATAGTCTGCAGGCTGGAAATCTCAGGCAGGAGCTGATGCGGCTGTCTTGAAACTGAATTTCTTCTTCAAAGAAGACCGTTCTGCTCTTATGGCTTTGCAACTGAATGGATGAAACCTATTCACATTATCAAAGATAATTACTTAAAGTCAACTGATTTTAGATGTTAACCACATCTACAAAATACTTTCACAGTAAAACTTTGATTGTTGTTTATGTGAACAACTGGGTATTATAGACTATCTAAATTGACACTTGAAACTGATCATCACAGATGGTGACACTACTGACTCTATAGGGAATACTGGAGACACAAACTTAGTGGCTAATGAGAGAAAATAATGCATTTGGCTGGGTGTGCTGTCCCATTACCTATAATCTCAACACTGGGAGGCCGAGGAGGGCAAATCGCTTGAGGCCAGGAGTTCAAGACCAGCCTGGTCAACATGATGAAACCCCATCTCTACTAAAAATACACAGAACATTAGCCTGGCATGGTGGCATGCACCTGTAATCCCAGATACTCCAGAGGTTGAGACATGAGAATCATTTGATGCTGGGAGGCAGAGGCTGAAGTGAGCTGAGATCATGCCACTACACTCCAACCTGGACAACAGAAAAAGACTCTGTCAAAAAGAAAAGAAAAGAAAATAATATGTATAGTGTTTAAGAATATGCTCTGGATTAGAATTTTAGAGTGAGGTAGATCAAATCACAAGCAAGGATGAAATTACACAGGGTGAATATGCAAGGAGTATTACAAATGCTCGCTGTATAAATGATAAAGCAAGCAGGCCATAGATTTAATGTGATAGGAAGCGGCAAGAACTAGAGCAACTTCTATTTAGTTCCAACGAATGATTCCTGTGTGTAAGGATTGGTGTAGTGTTGTCAGATCTTCCCATTTTGAGCATCATTTTCCTTGTTCAAAAGAACATGGGAAATCTAAATGAATAAATAAACATCTCTGGTTTTAAATTTGAAACATTGTCTAGCCAAAATTGAATTCATCTGTGGGCTCTATCCAGTTTTTGTGGGCATCCATGTTAAGAACTTTGTAGCCTGGTATGGTAGTTTACGTCTGTAATCCCAGCACTTTGGGAGGCCAAGGAGAGTGGATCACTTGAGGCCAGGAGTTTGAGACCAGCCTGGCCAACATAGTGAAACCTCATCTCTACTAAAAAGGCAAAAATTAGCCAGGCATAATGGCGGGTGCCTGTAGTCCCAGTTACTTGGAAGGCTGAGGCAGGAGAATCGCTTATACCACCAGGGAGGTGGAGGTTGCTGTGAGCCCAGATTGTGCCACTGCACTCCAGCCTGGGCAATAAAGGGAGATTTTACTTCAAAAAAAAAATCCCCCCAAAACAAAAAGCAAACAAAACTTTGAAAAAGAGTGAGAATAAAAAGGAGGCATTGAACTCTGGAAACCCAGTGTTTAAGGGCCAATAAAAGAATGTGTCAATTGCGTAATATTAGGACTAAAATGATGCCTTAAAATATGACAATTGGGACTTAATCTGTAATCAGTCTGTGAATTATTTTAGTTCATATGGTAGAGGTAGAAAATAGATTCTACATGTAAAGAAAGTTGAGACAGTTTTTTCAAGATCTGTCACATAAGTAATTTTTTCCACCTAAGCAATTTGGTAGCTGTATCTTTACTTTTGCTTCTTAGAATACAATGTACATTTTTCATTCCATTCATAGGTAGGTGCTCAGATTAAGGGAATATGTGATTCTGTACTCCTAGCATATTCTGATCTTCCTGGTTCTTGGGGCTTAAAGGATACAAATGAAAAATAGCAAATAAGCCATAAATGCAATTCATTTCTACCAACAAATTGTATGTAAGCTTATATAAAACAATTAACAAAAAGAAGACATCACAATAATTTTTGAATATTTTCCTGGAAAGAATCACTGCAACTTCACATATCCAGCAAAAATAATAAAATTTACACACAATACTCCTTCTTCTCAAGACTCAGCCCACTTAAGAGCAAAAGTTAATCAAAGACCAAGGAAGTTGACCTGTAGATATTTCTAGCATCTGCACTTGTTAATCAACACTTCAGGATTTAATCAGGCTTCAGTCACAACTATACTCTTTCTATGTTCCAAAACTAGAAAGACGACAAGTGCCCAATGCAATTTAAAGTGTGTTTGTCTGTGAATGAGGAAGAAGTACTGCCTCATAGAGGGTGTGTACATGAATGACAAACTTGATTTCCTCATGGGTTCATGCCAATCAGCAGGACTTTGCAAGCCATTTGCATGCTCCACGAACAAAACTGCATTCTTGCTGTCAAATCCAAGATGGCAGCCAGAGGTGATTCCTAATCCCTAAGCAATGATTTTTCTCAGGAAATAAATGTAGAACTTCTAGAGATTGGCCCTAACCAAAGGTGAGAAACCTTCACTTATGAGTTGAAATGAAGTGAAGTCTGTTGCCCATAGGTATTCCCACTCAGCAACCTAGGACTCCTTTTACATTCCATGGGATTTCACTAATTGTAGATGAATATTGACTAACATGCTTAAAATGCAAAATCCCAGAATGAAGAGAAAAAGCAATTATTCACACATTAGGATTGCTTAGTTGGTTTGTGTGTTATACTGTGCTGAGATCAGCAAGCTTGAACAAATGTGAGTTTTATTGAAAGAGAAACTGGAGGAGAAAAATGGTAATCATTCTGAAACTGGAGACCCTTTAGAGGAGGCAGACAAAAGTAGTCAGCTGAGCTAGAAAACATCAGATTCCTAGGGAGTGGAGCTGTGGGGTGGTAGTGGGGGCTCCATCAGCATAAGGAAAGGGTTAGGAGAAAGAGGGTAGTAAGAACCGAGAAACTGTGGTAAAATGGTGGATAGTAAGGGCAAATTTTATTTCTATTCTATTTCCACTTGATTCCTTGTGGTTGGCTGATGAAAGGCTTTTCCTGGTGGAAATTTGACTGGCAGCTGCCAGGGCTGGGCTGGAGCACACTAAGGGTGGGGGAAGGGAGGGATTGATCCCACCCAAAGATGCTGGGATGAAGTGAAAATGAAAAAGAAAAGGAGAAAGAGTCTAATTATAATGTCTCAAATTAATTAAGAAACCATGGTAGTAGAGATATGAATTATCATACTACTGCCATGGAAGTCATTTCTAATGTCTTCAGCTACTGGAGAGGACATTTTTTCAGACCCAATTTGTCCATTTGGCTAAACTTAAAATTCTGTGTGTGTGTGTGTGTCTGTGTGTATGTGTCTGTGGACATATATATATAATTATAGTTGGTAATACAATTTAATTGTACAATTTTACTTGATGGCAACTTAATTTTAATTTGTTACTGGTTTTTGTTGTGACTCTAGTTGTGTTAATTCTTGGATTTTGACTATACTTTCCTTAATTTGCATGGAAAGGGAGAGCTGAAATGGATGTTCAATTGTCTATAATATCTTATATTCACAAGAATTTACGGTGCTTTTTAAAAAAAGAACAATAAATAAACAACAAAACATTTAACCTTTCAATCTTCACACATCCTCATGAGGGAAACATTAGTATTTCCATTTATAGCTGAAGAAACTGAGGCTGAGAGATAAAGGATTGTTTCCTAATCCCCACTTACAGAGTTAACATCTGGGCAGCAACATCAGAAGGCCCCTCTCCTGTGCTTCAGGATCATGCTTGTCGCTGCATAAAGGCGAGAACTATATCAAGCTTCCTTCTATACCCAGTCTGTTACTCTGATTGGGCTATTTACTCATCTGAGCTGTTGTCAACAGGGCATCAAGAGGAGGCAGGCAATTACTTTTGCACCAACTATTAATAGTAGATAATCTTATTAAGAATGGCACAGAGTTACATTAAAATTATAACCACTCACTATTAAAAGAATAAAGTAGAACATCAGATTCCTAGCGATGTAGCCGTTCACATGTCTTTGTGGTACCCAAGTCTGGGTCTAAGCAACTTTGTCTTCGTTTTTTATTTAAAAGAGGAAATCCTTCTCACTCCCTTGTAGCTCTCTGTTTTGTTCTAAAGACAAAAGTCGAATGCAGTAAAGATCATGACTAACTAGGACATATAAAAATGGAAAACCTGTGAGTCTGACGTGAAAATTTAAGAAGAGCTATGATATTCCTGCATTGTTATTCCTTTATGCTTCCCAGGGTATGCTACATTTTTGCAAAAAGTCAGGAGGTTTAGAAACCACACAGAGAAACATTCCTTGGAAAGGGGAACTCTTCAATCGTCTAAGATTACAGATCCTTGAATTGGAATGGTATGCAGTTGAATTTTCCATTCATAGTTCCAGGAAAAAATGGGATTTTTTTCCCATTAAGAATACTGTTATTTAGTTATTTTGAAGTATACAGTACATACATGCTTTTTTATAAAACCACTAGATTTCATAAGTAGCACACATTTGAGTAGTATTTCAAAACCTCTCTACTGCTTTTAAATCAGATCTGGGCTTGACTATAGAAAAAAATTCAAGTACAGATCAGAAGCTGAAGTATCTATCATATGGCTCATAAAGTACTTAAAATTTACTATTTATTTCTTGAGAATGACTCAGCCATTTGTATTTATTATACTAAAATGCTACACAACTACTGCCAATAAATATTGGAAAAACTGAACAATCCAGACACAATGTGGTAATTATTCTACCCTGACAAAATTTTTCATAAATCTTGATAAAAAAAAGGAGCATGATTTAAAACTGAAAAATAATCCTAAGTAATATACAATTAAAGCACTGCAGTTTAAGTCAATTTTCCCTTCTGTTTTGCCCAACTATGTGTGAAGTAAACTATATATAGTAAGTTAAACTCTAAACCTCTGTTTATTTTCCTATAAAATACGGAAAATAGAAACAGCCCAACCAAAAGCGTAGGACTCTTTCAGCTGCTAATGAAAGATACCCAAATCAAAATGGCAAAAGGACGAAAAAGAATGCATTGACTCCCGTGGATGAAAAGTCCAGGGGTAGCCTGGCATCACTGTGGTTGGATCCTGGTTCAAACAGTGTCATTAGAACTGAGTCACCCTCTATGCCTTGGCCCTGCTTTTCTCTGTTAGACCCAAGTCTCTGGCAGCCTCTCCTCATGGGGCAAGACGGCCTCCAACAACTCCAGGCTTATATCCAACTGGCTTTAGAAACAGGTCTGTTTCTCAACTGTTACAACGGTAGTCCAATAATTGATTGGCAGTGACCCCGATTAGCATGACTTGGATGTTGTGTTTATCTCTGAATTGCTGTTTGTAATCAGGCAGATGTGAGCTTTGATTGGTCAGGTCTAGGCCTTGTTCCTATCCCATAATTTGGGTGGGGAGCCAGCCCTAGCCAAACAGTGGGAATTTGAGAGTTGGTGAGGAATAGTAGCACCCCATAGAA
Organism: Aotus nancymaae; assembly: GCF_030222135.1. Lineage (NCBI taxonomy): Eukaryota > Metazoa > Chordata > Mammalia > Primates > Aotidae > Aotus > Aotus nancymaae. Next base: position 24,761,451 of record NW_026988454.1, read on the forward strand.
AATCTGGGTGCCATTATGACAAAGAGAATATATTAGGGTATAATATATTATTATACATATAATATATATAGTCATGATAACCAAACAAGATAATGTCTGTAAGATATCACATGACTATAAGGAATTCTTTTTTGTTATATCAGATGTTATTTAATTAGACTATCTCTAAAAAAAAGTTTATGTTTTAAATAATGGCATTAGGCATTTTATAACTTGAAACATCTGAGTTAAACATCTCTTACAGATCTCCATTGCATTTTGCCAAGTTCTCTTCTGTAGTCCTGGTGGCAAATTCTCAAGGTTCTGACTGCAGAAGAAAAGACCACTAAGTATTATCTTTAGCATAAGAGTTTGAATTCCTCTAAAAGAATTAAGCAAACTTATGACAAGCAAATAATAAAGCACTTTAAATGAGTTGAAGATAGTGGTAAGACCTTTTTTGCAATTACACAATGTGTCATTCTTTGAACAAGTCTGCATGGAAGCTGGCATTTAGACGTTTGTATTGCACATTTGTTATTTGAGCACTTACCTGAAAACTGTCTTGATTTTCAAGTGTTCTAGATACTGGCTAAATGGTCATGAGCCCTAGTTCCTGTACCTGGGCACACAAAAGGTCTGGATATACCAGCCCCTTTGCATTGGATTGAGGTCAGGTGACTCTGTTGGGTCGATGGACTATGGGCAGAGGTGACGTAAGCCACCCCTAGATCTGGCAGTTCTTCAGTCCTATTGTCCAATGTGATACCCTCGCAAATCATATCTCAAAGATTCATAAGACTGTAGGAACCTGAAACCCTGAGGTAGCAGGAAATCTGTCAAAAGGAGCTACGAGACCCACTTGGAAATATTACAAAAGTAAATACACTTTTTATTCTTTTTTTAAAATTATTATACTTTAAGTTCTGGGATACATATGCAGAATGTGCAGGTTTGTTACATAGGTATACACAGGCCATGGTGGTTTGCTGCACCCATCAACCCGTCATCTACATTAGGTATTTCTCATAATACTATCACCTCTCTAGCCCCCATCCCCGACAGGCTCCTGTTCATGATGTTCCCCTCCTTGTGTCCATGTGTTCTCATTGTTCAAATCCAACTTATGAGCGACAACATGCAGTGTTTGGTTTTCTGTTCCTGTGTTAGTTTGTTGAGAATGTTGGTTTCCAGCTTCATCCATATCCCTTCAAAGAACATGAACTCATTCTTTTTTATGGCTGCATAGTATTCCGTGGTATATATGTGCCACATTTTCTTTATCCAGTCTATTGTTGATGGGCATTTGGGTTGATTTCAAGCCTTTGCTATTGTGAATAGTGCTGCAATAAACATATGTGTGCATGTGTCTTTATAGCAGAATGATTTATAATCTTTTGGGTATATACCCAGTAATGGTATTGTTGGGTCAAATGGTATTTCTAGTTCTAGATCCTTGAAAAATCACCACACTGTCTTCCACAATGGTTGAACTCAAGATTTGACTCTCTGTTTGTCTATTATTGGTGTACAGAAATGCTTGTGATTTTTGCACATTGATTTTGTATCCTCAGAATTTGCTGAAGTTGCTTATCAGCTTAAGGAGATTTTGGGCTGAGACGATGGGGCTTTCTAAATATATATAATCATGTCATCTGCAAACAGAGACAATTTGACTTTCTCTCTTCCTATTTGAATACTCTTTATTTCTTTCTCTTTCCTTATTTCCCTGGGCAGAACTTTTAATACTACATTGAATAGGAGTGGTGAGAGAGGGCGTCCTTGTCTTGTGCCGGTTTTCAAAGGGAATGGTTTCAGTTTTGTCCCTTCAGTATGATATTGGCTGTGGGTTTGTCATAAATAGCTCTTATTATTTTCAGATATGTTCCATCAATACCTAGTTTACTGAGAATTTTTAGCATTAAGAGGGGTTGAATTTTACTGAAGGCCTTTTCTACATCTATTGAGATAATCATGTGGTTTTTGTCACTGGTTCTGTTTATGTGATGGATTACATTAATTGATTCATGTATGTTGAACCAGCCTTGCATCCCAGGGATGAAGCCAACTTGATCATAAGCTTTTTGATGTGCTGCTGGATTGAGTTTGCCAGTATTTTATTTTATTGATTTTCACATCGATATTCATCAGGGATATTGGCCTGAAATTTTCTTTTTTTGTTGTGTCACTACCAGGTTTTGGTATTAGGATGATGCTGCCCTCATAAAATGAGTTAGGGAGGAGTCCCTCTTTTTCTATTGTTTGGTACAGTTTCAGAAAGAAAGGTTCCAGCTCCTTTTTATACCTTTGGTAGAATTTGGTTGTGAATCTGTTTGGTCCTGGGCTTTTTTTAGTTGGTAGGCTGTTAATTTCAGAACTCGTTATTTCTGCTTCAATTTCAGAACTCGTTATTGGTCTATTCAGGGATTTGACTTCGTCCTGGTTTAGTCTTGGGAGAATATATGTGTCTAGGAATGTATCCATTTCTTCTACATTTTCTAGTTTATTTGCATACAAGTGGTTATAGTATTCTCTGATGGCAGTTTGTATTTCTGTGGGATCAGTGGTGATATCCCCTTTATCATTTTTTATTGTGTCTGTTTTATTCTTCTCTTTTTTATTCTTTATTAGTCTGGCTAGCAGTCTATATATTTTGTTGATCTTTTCAAAAAACCAACTCCTGGATTCACTGATATTTTTGAAGGGCTTTTTGTTTCTCTATCTCCTTCAGTTCTGCTCTGATCTTAGTTATTTCTTATTTTCTGCTAGCTTTTGAATTTGTTTGCTCTTGCTTCTCTAGTTCTTTTCATTGTGATGTTAAGCTTTTAATTTTAGATCTTTTCTGCTTTCTCCTGTGGGCATTTAGTGTTATAAATTTCCCTCTAAACTTACTTTAGCTGTGTCCCAGAGATTCTGGTACATTGTGTCTTTGTTATCATTGGTTTCAAAGAACTTATTTATTTCTGATTAATTTTGTTATTTACCCAGTAGTCATTCAGAAGCAGGTTGTTCAGTTTCCATGCAGTTGTGTGGTTTTGAGTGAGTTTCTTAATCCTGAGTTCTAATTTGATTGCACTGTGGTCTGAGAGACTGTTTGTTATGATTTCTATTCTTTTGCGTTTGCTGAAGAGTGTTTTATTTCCAATTGTATGGTCAATTTTAGAGTGGGTTGAAGTTATTATGATCTATAGAATATAATAGGCAAGTCTAGAACAAAATAAAATTTCACTAATAGCATCGTTTCATATATTGACAAATCTACAAAGGAGTATGCTAATTGACGAGAGCAGCAATTGATTCAAGCTCCCTTAGACCTTCGAGGAAACTCTCCTCATCTTTTCCAACCTCAGGAAAAAAGAATAGTTAAAAAATAATTGGCCAATCTCAACACTTTGAAAACTAAGGCAGGTGGATCACGAGGTCAGGAGTATGAGACCAGCCTGATCAGTATGGTGAAACCCTGTCTCTATTAAAAATATACAAATTAGCTGGATGTGGTGGCATGCGCCTGTAGTCCCAGCCACTCAGGAGGCTGAGGCAGGACAATTGCTTGAACCTGGGAGGCAGAGGTTGCACTGAGCCAAGATCATGCCACTGCACTCCAGCCTGGGTGACAGAGCAAGACTCTGTCTCAAAAATAAATAAAATAGTGAACAATTTTGACTTCATTTCCTCATTTTTACTTACATTGCACAATTACTATGTGCCAAGTTTGTGCCAAAAGCTTACTAGCTGCCTACAGGCCCTTAAGCACAATACGTCCAAATTAAATCCAATGTCTTTCCCTATACAGTTCCCAAACCTTCAGTTCAATTCTTTATCCCGTTGAAAGACAATGCTGCCCAACTTCGCCAGCTGAAAACGTAGGAATCGGCCTTAATTTCTATTTCTCTGTAAGTTGATCCTGTAGACCTTACCCTTATTACTTTCATTTGACTCCAAACATCTGCATCTCCTTCCTGCTGATTACCTAATAATTACTGAGAGAGACACATTACTTGCTCTCCCTCTCCCAGTCCTGTCCCTCAACCAACATTCACTTTGCAGCTACATTAATCTTTCTAAAATGCAAGCCTGATCATGTCAGCCTCACTCTTAAAATCATCTAGTATTTCCCTGTTACTCTTAGGATAGTCCAAACTCCACAGTATAACTTATAAGACCATGTATGATCTGGCCCTTGCTTCCCTCTCTAGTTATCTTTTGCCATTGCTCCCAACAGATACACTCAAGCCAATCGTTACCATGAAAAATCCGTATGTGTCTGATCCAGCCAAGATGCCATTTTGTTAAATTCATAGGTGCTAGAACTTTGAAAGTCAATTATATCTGCCTATTTCGTGCTCCGGAATTCTATCCCTCTGCCACACTTGTAAACATTTACGGGGCCTGGAGGAAAAGGCCCACATGCTATATATTTAAATATTGAAAAGCTATCACTCTAGCTAAGACTGTTAAATAAAATGCATTCTATGCTTCCATCTCACTAAATATATTCATACCAACCTGTAAGGCTAGGCCGGAATTTTGAATTCTTAGGTTTTTAGCTACATTGGACCGTGACAGTAGTGTGAGGAGAGATGGTCTTCGGCAGCCTGTCCTTTGAGCACACACATGGATACTAGGCCCAAAGGTCAGTCCACATACTGGTAAGTAGCACCCTTGGCCACTCCATAGGCCTGAGTGCACGTAGAATCATGATCTGTGCTTGGAAGAATAGACCTGGGCCAGAGGTCCACACAGTCACTGAGAGAGGCTCTCACTGTAGGGACAGGGAAGTCCTGACTTCCGGGTATTCAGAGCATTATCTAGAAGGGGGCGCTGTAGGCTTTGAGTGAGAACATCCTTTTTGTGCTACAGACTCCTTTCCTTAAGGGGAGGGACACAGTTAGAAGACGACCAGATTTGGGCCTACAGATAAGAGCCCAGAGGTCCTCTTGCCTGGATCTAAAGTCAGTGTTTCTTCCTGTCTGTCTCCACCCAAGGTAACCACTATCCTGAATCATAATTAATCATTTCCTTCCTTTTTTATTTACATAGTTCTATTTCATATCTATATAGTCCTAGAAGTATCACATTTAGTTTTAGTGTTTCAAAGTTTATGAAAAGTGTATTTGTATGTATCATTGGGAATTTATTTTATATATCTGTCTATCTAGTTATCATCTATTTATTTTTTACACTCTATATTGTTAATATTCGTTCATATTGTGATGTGAAGCTGATGGTCATTCATTTTGAATGCTGTATAATATTTTATTGTTTGACGGTCACCAGTTTATTTATACATTCTACTGACAACAGGCATGTAGGTTGTTCCTAGGTCTTTGCTATTTTTTAAATAGTATTGCTGTAAAGATCTTCCTCTGCATCCCTGCTGCACATGTGCAAGAGTTCCTCTTTGGTGCTTCCCTAGGAGTGAATTGCGGGGCCTTAGTTCTGGTTGGATCTTACAAGTTCTGATATGTAATGTTGTTATTATCATTCACTTTAAAATTTCCATTATGATTTCTTTACCTCATGAGTCACTTAAAGAGCATGTTTTTAAGTTTTAAATATGTGGGGAATTCATATTTTTCTTATTATCTATTAGCTTAATTGAGTTGATGTCAGAAAATGTGGTCTATATTATACATATTTAAAGATATTTTTGAGGCTTACATTTTGCCTAAATACATGATCAACATTTATAAGTGTTCTATGTGTACTTGAGCATAATGTAGTTTATATTATCTAATTGTTGAGTGCAGAATTCCATCTATGTCCATCAGGTCAAGTTTTTAAATTGTGTTATTGAGATTTTATACAAACAGCCAACGAACATATGAAAAAATGCTCAACATCACTAATCATCAGAGAAATGCAAATCAAAACCATGATGAGATACCACTTTACTCCTGCAAGAATGGCCATAATTAAAAAGTCAAGAAACAATAGATGTTGGCATGGATGCAGTAAAAAGAGAACACTTTTACACTGCTGGTGGGAATGGAAATTAGTACAACTGCTATGGAAAACAGTATTCATTCCTAGGCACTTCTGGCCTGCCAGCATGTGGATTGAGCATGTGGCTACAGGCCGAGAACAACCTTAGTCAGAGAGGGGCCGCTGCATAAGTAGCAAGACAGTGGAGTGTTTGGGATTTGTTCACCAAATCTACAGGCAGAAACTGACAAACTGACTCTAAAATTAGTATGGAAATAAAAAGGACATAGAATCCCTGCAACAGCTTTGAAAAAGGAAAAAATAGAGAACTAATATTTTCTGATGTCAACATTTACAGTAATCAGAATACTGCAGTACTGGCATTAAGACAGACAAATCTATGGAACAGAACAGAGAGTCCAGATACAAAAGTAACGACAACTGATCTTTGACAAAAGGACAAATGCAGTTTAATGGAGGAAGGATAGTTTTTTCAATAAATTATCATAGAATAATTGGATACCCATATACCAAAAAAACTTGAATCCATATCTTGTGCCTTATTAAATAAATTAACTCAAAATTGATTATTGACCTAAATGTAAAACTTAAAACAATCACATCTCTTGAAGAAAATATAAGCAGAAATGTTTGTGACCTTAGATTAAGCAGAGATTTCTTATATGACACCAAAAGTACTATCCATAAAAGAAAAAAATGGGCCAGGCATGGTGGTTCATGCCTGTTCTTCCAGCACTTTGGAGGGCCGAGGAGGGTGGATCACCTGAGGTCAGGAGTTTGAGACCAGCCTGGTCAACATGGTGAAACCCTGTCTCTACTAAAAATAGAAAAAATAGCCAGGCATAGTGGTGGGTGCCTATAATCCCAGCTACTTAGGAGGCTGAAGCAGAAGAATTGCTTGAACCCAGGAGGCTGAGGTTATAGTGAGCCAGGATCATGCCATTGCACTCCAGCCTGGAAAACAAGAGTGAAATTTCATCTCAAAAAAAAAAAAAAAAAAGAAAAGAAATAAGAAAAAAATGGTTATACTGAACTTCATAAAAATTTAAAACTTCTCTTTAATCCTATAATCCCAGCTACTTAGGAGGCTGAAGCAGAAGAATTGCTTGAACCCAGGAGGTTGAGGTTATAGTGAGCCAGGATCATGCCATTGCACTCCAGCCTGGAAAACAAGAGTGAAATTTCATCTCAAAAAAAAAAAAAGAAAAGAAAAGAAATAAGAAAAAAATGGTTATACTGAATTCCATAAAAATTTAAAACTTCTCTTTAAAAGAGATTGAAAGACAAATCATAGACTAGAAAAAAATACAATTTACACATCTGATAAACAACTTCTACCCAAAATATATAAAGAATTCTCAAAACTCAACAATAAGAAACCCTCAATTTTTGAAAATGGGCAATAAAATCTCCACAGAAATTTCATAAAAAAAAAATGTGGATGGCATATAAGCCTATGAAAAGATGATTAACATCATCAGTCATTAGAAAAATGCAAGTTAAAACTGTAATGTGATTCTACTACATACCTATTACAGGGACTGAAATTAAAGGACTGACTAAAGCAAGTGCACAGGTGTAGCAGAACAGGAACTCTCTTCAATGGCTGGTAAGAATGTTTGGAAAACATGCTGGCAGTTTTTTAAAAAAGTTAAAGATATCCTGACTCCAAGATCTAGCCATTTAACTCTTACAAAAAAAATAAATAAAAGTATATATTCATTCAAAGACCTGCACATAGATGTTCATAGTAGCTTTACTTATAGAAATCAAATAGAATACAATCAACAATAAGAAAGAATGTACTCTTGATACATGCAACAGTACAGCAATTTTTTATCTCCATCAAAACTGTTTTACAGCTTGCTAATATTCCACATTTCTTAATGTATAGATAGAGTCATCTCACAATAAAGTGGGCATCATTTTGTAATGCTTATATAATCTAGAACAGAGGTTGGCAAACTTTTAATGTAAAGGGCCAGATGGTCAATATTTTAGGTTTGCAAGTCAATTGGTGTTAGTCCCAACTGTTCAACTCTGACTCTGTAGCACAAATGCAGCCATAGGCAATAGACAAACGCATTGGTGTGGCGGTGTTCCAGCAAAATGTTATTTACAAAAACCAGCAGTAGGTGGATTTGGCCTACAGAATGTAGTTTGCTCACCTCTGGTTTAGACCATTAGAACTAGCGTCAGTCTTTCAACATTTCCTAAATTTTTTTTTTTCTGAGACAGGGTCTTGCTCTGTCACTCTGACTGGAGTGCAGTGGTGCAGTTAAACCTCCTGGGCTCAAGTGATTTTCCCACCTCAACCTCTTGAGTAGCTGGGAGTACAGGCACATGCCACCATGTTTGGCTAATTTTTTTTGGTATTTTTTTGTGGAGACAAGTTTTCGCCATGTTGCCCAGTCTGGTCTTGAACTCCTGGGTGCAAGCAATCTGCCGTCCTCAGCCTCCCAAAGTGCTAGGATTACAAGTGAGGCAATGTGCCCAGCCCATATCCCTGATTTAATGTGTTTGGATCTGAGTCCTCTTGACCATTTGCCTAACATCTTGATCCTGGATATTAGGGAAGATATCAATGGACCCAGCCATCTCTGTGATGCCAAGAAGCTTGGGGATTTAGTTATCTGGGGAATTTTACAGTGTCAGGGAACAGGTTCTTTATCCCACAGTGTGCTAAAAGCCCATGAGAGGTGTGGTGGATTAAATATTACTGAAAATTCTTTGTCATCTCTCTTTCCCTGTGCACCACCTGATGGAAAGGTAGAGTTTATTTTTTGCTCCTTTTGAATCTGGGCTGGCCCTGTGACTGCTTTATCCAATACAATGTGAAGAAGCGTTGCTATTCCAGTTCTGGGTGTAAACCTTAAGAAAGTCTCAGAAGTTTCTGATTTTGTACTTTTAGGTACCCTGAGTCACTATCTAAATGGTCTGTGTACCTTATGAAGACACTATAAGGAGGGATAACATGGTGAACACAGGTGAAGAGCTAGAGGCCTGAGACTAGATGGGGAGGGAGAAGCCAGCCATGCCAGCATCCAGGGCAGAACTCAGAGTTCCAGCATCTGTGCAGAGGCCTCAGTCAGGCCACAGCTAACTGCAGGCCCAGCTAGCATTATGTGGAACAGGAGAATTGTCCAGATCATCCCAGTCAACAAAGATAATGAAATTGTTTTCAGCTATTAAGTTTAAATACATGAAATAAGGAGATAAAAATATTGACTGAGACTCTGTCTGAATGGATAAGTTAGTTTAGTGATTCTCAAAGGACTCTTTTTTAATGCAGGTAAGTGTCCACAAAATAAAAGTATGATGGTTTCCAGGTTCAAATATGATGGAAAACTATTTTGTGAATCAGAATTACATTGGTTTATTTACTGTAGAACTTCTCAGAGGCTTTAACATTTAATAATCATAAGCATTATAAAAACTCCAAGAGGATAGAAGACTTGCCTGTAACATTTTTTAAAGTGTGTTTATTTACAACCCGAGGAAGGATTCCTAGAAGAGATGATGTCTAAGCAATGTCCCAACCATGACATAAAGTCTCCTAGATACTGGACAAGATCATCTTGAAGCTTATTTCCAGCTCCAAATGTTATTATTACCTTGAACCCATTATAAAATGGCCTCTGTTAGTACTATGAGATCTGTAACACGTGAAGTTCCTGTTGGAAATTCAAACTTCTCATGCAGCCTTCACTCAGTTCTACTCATTATGGATAAAGGCTTCTGCTTTGAGTCACCTAAGTACTTTTGACCCCAAACTTAATCAATGCCTTGAAGTGAAAATGTGGTGTCAGGCAATTTCTATTCATGAAACCAACCAACCAACCAACCCATATCATGACTTAGTGGTGTGAGACCTCAGCAAAAACTTTATATGAACTAAATTTGTCTCATTTGTATCTTCTCATATCTGTCTCATAATTTCCTCTGTCCAGTGACACTGGTCCTTCAATTTGAAAATAGTCTCAGTTGTCTTTTCTTTCTTAAACTAACAAAAATAAAAGTGAAAGAATCAATGTGATCCAATCTCATCTGTCTGTTGGGACATATCTTCATTGCTCTACTTGGAATCTCAGCACCAAAATTCTTGATTTACCTGTCTACACAGTTTGCATTTCTCCCCTTCTCTTTTCATTTATACCACAATCTACTGCAATTTGCCCCTTCTCTCATTCTCTCTCAAAACTGGAAACTTTCCCCAAGTATTTGTATTGAATCTCAAACTTTCAATCCTTACCTGTATACAAGGTGACTGAAAGTAAGGGGAGCTCCCATATCCATACGTCTTTTCCTCCTCCTACCTATAAGCCCAATGCCTGACCTCCAGACCTATACAACTAACAACGTATTTCTACCTTAATATCATAAAGTATAAACAAATTTCCCCCAATGCCAATAACATCAGACCTGCTTAATCATTTATTCATGGATTCAGTTGATACTTGTCAGGCACCTATTCCTGGTCAAGAACTTTGGTAGGCATTAGATTCTAACAGTGATCAGGACTTCACCCATAGAGAGCTTGTAGTCTAGTAATGGAGATAGACAAATAGACTAGCAATTATAGAGGAAAACCTGAGTTTCTATGGGAGCACAGAGAAGAGACACTTAGTTCAGTCTTGATAGTGGCGATGGGGGTTTGGGAAGGGTGGTATGAAAGGCCTTCCAGAGACGAAAATGATTAAATCCGGTCTTTAAGAATGGATAGGGCAGGTAAAGGATGAGAGATGAGCAGCCAGTTAGAGGAAGTACCTTGTAGAGAGACTCACAGGAAGAAACTGTATCACATACTCAGGGAACAGCAAGTCGTTCTGCCTAGCTGACCAAAGAATGACGCCTAGCTGACCCAAAGAATGACGCCTAGTGAAGAGCGATGGACGATCAATACAGGTGGAAGAAGGCTCCCTTTAAGGAAGCCTAATTCTTGGGCCACTTCAGTATTGTCAACAATTACATGTTTTGTTTTTGTGTTTTCCTTGTAGAGGGAGTACTTAAAATAAATATACCATGTTTCCAGTAAAGTTAAACATGCATCTACCCTATTACTGAACAGTTGTATTCTCAGATAGGTAGCCAAAAGAAATGAAAACCCATGTCCATGCAAAGACTTACATAAGAATATTCAAAGCATCCAAATTAATAGCCCCAACTGGAAAGAATCCAAATTCCATCAATAGGAGAATAAATAAATATATGATGGTATATTTATACAGTTTACCATGGTAAATGCCCACAGAGTATCTCTTTTAGGAGTCTAAAGGTAGCAACATGGTTTGGTTTACCCACACTGCATAATAGAATAAACTATCCATACATGCAACAATGTGGTTGATTCTCAAAATCATGTTAAGCAAAATAAGACAGACCACAAACGATTACATCCTGAGTGATTCCACTCACATGACGTCTGAGAGTAGATAAAATGTATTATGGTGACAGAATTAGAAAAGGGTTGCTCTGGGGGGTGATGATGGGTGAAGAAGGGAGTGTGGATGGGAAAGGGAACTTTCTGGGTGGTGAAAATGCTATTTGTTTTAAGTGATGGATACATGAGTTATTCAAAACTCATTGTGCTGAACACAATGATTTGTACATTTTACTGAATGCTAAATGCCAACAAGAGTATTTCTTTTCAGAGTCTGAAGGTAACAACATGGTTTGGTTTGCCCACACTAAAGCTGTTCAAGTCTTAAAACATTGTACCATGCAGTTTAATGACTCTGAAATATATTTTTAAAGGCATGGAAGAGAAACACAAACAAGATGTGAACAGATTATTCAAAAAATTAATTAGATATAAATACTTCATTTTACCTGGAATTTGCATAGACGCTTTGGAAGTTTTCAATTAAAAAACTCTTCTTTTTTTTTTTTTTTTTTTTTTTTGAGACGGAGTTTCGCTCTTGATACCCAGGCTGGAGCGCAATGGCGCGATCTCGGCTCACCGCAATCTCCGCCTCCTGGGTTCAGGCAATTCTCCTGCCTCAGCCTCCTGAGTAGCTGGGATTACAGGCACGCGCCACCGTGCCCAGCTAATTTTTTGAATTAGTAGAGACGGGGTTTCACCATGTTGACCAGGATGGTCTCGATCTCTTGACCTCGTGATCCACCCGCCTCGGCCTCCCAAAGTGCTGGGATTACAGGCTTGAGCCACCGCGCCCGGCTAAAAAACTCTTCTAAATCAATGACTCCTGATATAGATATTTATGAAGAGTAACTCTTTTGTCATCTATGACTTAATGTATTAAGGAACTGGGAGAAAATCCAGATGAAATTTGATAGAATATGAAAAAAAATTGAGAGATAAAGTCAAAAGAAATTGCTCTGACATCAAGAAGTAAATTGTAACAAATATTTTTTAGATAATACAAAGAGCAATAATTCATTAACAGGAAGAGAGGAGTACTGAATGGGCTTTTTATTCTTTGATAACACATTTAATGCAGAGGACTGAATCACATGAACTCATTGGAAAAATATTTAAATTTCTTTCAAATTTGATACACAATCCTAACATTGACAGAGATAAAATCAAACTCACACTATACCATTACGAGGACACCAGTGACAAGCTGATTAATAAGTATCATCAATTGACAGAGTATTTAAAATTATTTACATACATGGAAATTAGCAATGCCCTGAAATCTTACAGCTCCTGCAGTTCATATATCAAAGAAATTTGATTGAAATTTTCATGTACTTGACAACATCCTGAAAATTTACTTATATTTATGAAAGAGTTGTGAATCAGAAAGAAAACAAATTTCAGTCAATCATACCAAGAGAATGATGGAATGAATTATCATTGTTTTCTCTCCATAGAAAAAATATAAAAAATTCTTTTCATGTGGTCAACAATATGCAACCAAGTAGAATTATAGATGTGATCAGTCAGTTAATTAAACAGAATATAGTTTTTTTTCTGACATTTTGTGATGTTTCTGGCATTTGTCAGAATGTTAAAACTTGTAATTTGTTGTCATTAGTTTTCTCTATGCAATAAATATTCCCTTTTGTTAGTAATTCTGCATTTGTAATTATGTATTCCTTTTCTTAAAATGCATGTCGAAAATTATACTAGCATAAGACCCTACAACACTTGGAGCCACCCATGCCTTTTTTAGATCGTGTGTTCCACAAGGGCAGGGGCACTGGGCTTTTTCTCTCCACACCTGACCAAAAGTAGGAGCTTAACAAATACATGTATAGTGAAATGGAATGGGGAAAAACAGTCCCGTAGTATAGTAGAAAGCAAAATTTTGGTGATGGTGAGAGCAGTACAGATACATCTGGATCACAGTCTAAATTCTCTCCAGGGGCCAAGTATATAAATTTTACCCCTTGGGTTATTGGTCTGGCAGACTCCAGTTTTTAATAGGGTTTATATAATCTAGCCTTCCTGTAACCTCTGCCCGACTGGATGCAGGTATTACTTAGTTGGAGTTAAAAATTAAATAGAGGATTATGTACAATGCTTCGTAACTTTCTTGTAAGGATAATCTCAGTACATCTCTGGTTTTCTCATATTTTGGAGGAAATGCTACAGATAGGTAAGGAAAGTTTGACGTAAGGAAATGCTACAGATAGGTAAGGAAAGTTGCTGCAATTTCAAGTATAATCTGAAAAACTCAATTATCTACCTTTGCACGACAAATAACAATGAAAATAGTTTTATCAGACAATTAATATTGCAAGTCATTATAAGCCCCATTTTTCTAGGTGAACTGAAGTTATGTTACTTTTTACAATCAGAAATAGAAATGGTAGAATTACCCAACTATAGGTTTGCTTAAGAAGCTGCCAAGTCAAGCACTACCACCATTATCCCATCCAAACAGATGTTATCCTATTTTTAAAGACTTCTGGGAAAGGGAGATTCCCTAACCTTCCTTAGCAACCCACTTGGATGTTTGACAACACTTGCTGTCAGGGTTGCTGGTTCTCCGAACCTGGCTTGAGTATTTTTACATGTTTCTATGTGTTCATGTTTTTTCTTAACCTCGTTTCCTCTTTTGGTACTAATTTTTGGCTTTTTCCATTAATTTTGTCTGTAGACATCTTTTTTTGCAAATAAAAATAAAATCTAAAATGACCCCCAAAAATTAAACACATAGAATATTATTTTACATATCACACATATTTGGGATGGAAATGAGTTTTAACTTAAACTTTATACAAATAGTACACAGGCATCTGATATTCACTTCCTATATGTGTGTATATTAGACACTTATGAATTTGTGTGAGTTGAGGACATATATCATTTTACTGAAACACATTACATTTTGGTAGTGTTAAATATTTGAACATATAGTTTTGCTTTAGTCTTTCATCTCTTCTGAATGCTTTACAAATTTTTTATATTTTTCTTGGGTTGATAAGTTTTGAATTGGAAAAGAAATTCTAATAGAGGTCTGACCAGTGCTGAAGATCTTGGGCAGAACACCTTTTTCATTTCTGCCTTGTTAATTCAGAGTGTTTGCCTCTCAATTCATCTGTACATCTAGAAATCTGTATTTGTCAGGGTTCTCTAGTGGTAAGAATGAATAGGATATATGTATATATGAAGGGGAATTTACTAGGAGAATTGACTCACAATCACAGGGTGAAGTCCTACAATAGGCTGCCTGTAAGCTGAGGAGCAGGGAAGCCAGTCTGAGTCCCAAAACCTCAAAAGTAGAGAAGCCAACAGTGCTACCTTCAGTCTGTGGCTGAAGGCCTGAGGGCCCCTGGCAGACCACTGCTGTAAGTCCGAGAGTTCGAGAGCTGAAGAACTTGGAGTCTGATGTTCAAGGGCAAAAACCATCAAGGATGGGAGAAAAATGATGACCAGAAGACTCAGCAAGTCTGCTCATTCCACTTTCTTCTGCCTGCTTTATTCTAGCTGCACTAGCATTGATGGTGCCCACTCAGATTGAGGGTGGGTCTGCCTCTTCCAGCATCAGCATGATTGGATTCTAGTGTCCTCACCAAAATCTTATCTTGAATTCCCACGTTTTGTGGGAGGGACCCAGTGGGAGGTAACTGAATCATGGGGACAGGTCTTTCCCATGCTGTTCTCATGATAGTAAGTCTCATGAGATCTGATGGTTTGCAAAATGAGAGTTTCCCTGCACAAGCTCTCTTCTCTTATCTGCCACCATGTGAGATGTGCCTTTCACCTTCCACCATGATTGTGAGGCCTCCCCAGCCATGTGGAACTGTGAGTCCATTAAACCTCTTTGTTTTGTAAATTGCCCAGTCTCAGATATGTCTTTATGAGCATCATGAAAACAGACAAACACAACCCTCACAGATGCACCCAGGAACAATATTTTGCATCCTTCAATCCAAACAAGTTGACACTCAATATTAACCATCACAATAACTGACCAATTGTCTTTAAATACCCAACTGGCCACATCTCATATGAAAATTGTGATTTGACAGGTGCCAGGAAAGTTATGTTGTTCTGAAATAGTTTTTATTATCAGGTACCTGAGTACCTGAAATTCCACTATTAGTGATTCATTTCATTGTACCATTTTTTGGGGGAATTCCTTTAAAATACAGGAACTTTCTAGAATCATAAGACTTCAATTAATTTACTCCAAAAAACTGACCTCCAAGTGTACTTCTCAGATAAGGCACTGTATGTCTGATGGATGTCTGGGAATGAAGATATATAGACAGAAGATGAACATGCCTAGTTTGCAGTGGGTGATGTTGATTCATGCCATTTGTTCATATGTGAGGATTTATAGCTTCCCCTTTTTCTCTCAAATGTATGGTCATCTTTGTAAAGTCAACCAAAGCAGGAAATGGTTGTTAAGTGAAGCTATGAGGAGGCTGGGGAATCACTTTAGAGCACTTCGATCTGAACTTGATTCCCTGCTCTCTTACTTGGCGGCTGAGTGACCATGGGCAGATTATTTAACATTTCCCACTCTCAGCCTCCCCACTGACAAACACAGACGTACTCTTAATTGTCTTTTGGGTACACCTTGTAATGATGCAGCCATTATCATTGGTAACTCCTATTTTGCACAGGCTTGGAATTTCTAAACTATTCAGATCTACCAGACACAGACACTTTTCTACCCCAGGATCACCCTCTTGTTATTTGCATTTCACTTCTAATTGTTTTCCTAAATTTCATCTTTATCAATTCTCTTTTATATTTATTGTCTTAGTTCAGGCTATTATAACAAAGTGTCATGAAATGGGTGGCTTATAAGCAACGTAAATTTGTTTCTCACAGTTCTGGAACGTGAAAGTCCAAGATCACAGCATCAGCATGATTGGGTTCGAGTGAGGGTCCTCTTTCAGGTTGCAGATTCTGGGCTTCTTGTGTCCTCACATACTGAAAGAGAGTGAACTAACTCTCTGGTCTTTTCTTATAAGGACATTAATCTCATTTAGGAGGGGTCCACCCTGATGCCTAGTTACTTCTCAAAGTTCTCACCCCCAGATACTTTTACCATCACATTGGGGATTAGATTATAAGCTATGAATGTTAGAGGATACCAACATACATCCCATGACACCTACCAAGAAAACTGAGCTTACAATCTGCATCACTCTGATTGGCAATGGCTTTGTCACTTTCATCTGTGTTATTGGATATTGTTCTTTGTATGTTCATTCTGTGCTACATACCATATTGTCAGGTTTTTGAAAGCAATAAGATTCATCTTGCCTTTTTACTAGGTACCTAGCACAATGTGAAAAACAATAAAGAACTGTCAGAATCATATTGCTTCACTGAGTTAAAACTCTAGGCTTATGTATCATTCTCAGCTTCATTCTCGAATTATTTTCTCTGAAAATAAAAGGTGTTAAAGTTATTGCCATTTTGTAAAAGGTGTTAAATAATTTAAAACAGATGCAAACATTCTTGGCAAGTGTAGGAATTGCATCCTTCAGGATTGAGATACAAAATAAAAACAACTTCGATCATGACAATTTCTTTGCTGTACAAACTAAGAAAATGAATCTGCCTTGAACTAGAAGAAACTTCTACAGAGCTGGAACTATATCTCCACAGTTCATTTGTTTCTTAGCCTTCTCTCCAGGCCTGCCAATCAAGACACTGAGGAGAGTGCTCTGCTGGCATACACGAGTCCTGACTACTTAAAAATGAGGCAGATAGCACCAGGGCATTTTACAGGCCAGACATCAGATGGTAATAATACATTTCAACTATTAGAAGTTTGGATCAGAAGGGTAAAGGTGAAAGTCTTATCTCATTTGTCAAATGATGTAATTCATTATTAAATCAGGACACACGAGTTAACATCTGAAGTATAATTTTGGTTGCTATTTATAATGCACTCACCGGTTCATTTGGCTTGGTTAGCTTATTTAATTGTGTGTTACATTTTACATTTATTAAATACTTAGAAGAACTAGGAAATGACCTGCACAAATCCCAGTTTTGAGTAAATCAAAACTTTTCTTCATGTACCAACTCAACATTAGCATGTTCCAACTGCATGAAGAAATTACACATTATTTAAAATACTTGAAAGAGGAGACTACAGGAAACTCCCTAAATGTAGTGAGTTTTGACAACAAGTATGAGCTTTGGGGGCTGTACTTTTTTAGAATGAAAGTGAACACATATCCAGCTCACAAAAAGAGAGAGTGGCCATAAATAAGTCAACTTATTGCATTTTGTTTTTTTGAGGAGGGTGACAGGATCTTGCTCTGTAACCCAGGCTGTAGGGCAATGTCACAATCACAGTTCACTGCAGCCTCGACCTCCAAGGCTCAAACAATCCTCTCACCTCAGCCTCCTAAGTAGCTAGGACTACAGACTCGTGACACCATGCCTCGCTAATTTTTTAATTTTTTTGTTCAGATGGGGTCTCACTATGTTGCCCAGGCTGGTTTTGAACTCTTGGCCTCAAACAATCCTCCCATCTTGGCCTTCCAAACTGCTGAAATTACAGGCATGAGCCACCACTCCCAGGCCAATTATTTTGTAAGATACTGATAACAAAAGAAAAAAAAATATTAGCAGGGGAGGGTATCTACACTGGGAAATCTTTACATAATTCTTACTAAGAAGTGAATGAGTTTAGGCTTTTAAAAAAATTATTTTAATTTTTGTGGGTACACAGTAGGTACCCCGTATTTATGGGGTACATGAGATTTTTGATACAGGTATACAATGTGTAATAATCAAATCAAGTAAAATGAGTTTATTCTTGAAGAACTTTTAAAGAATAAAATCTTGGTAGCTCTGGCATTGACTCAAAGAGAATGTAATCAATTTGATACTGAATGTTTTATAGCTGACACACTATCTGCAAATGGAGTCATCATCATCTTCATCATTAGCATCATCATCACAGCTAATATGTATCAAACACTTCCAACGTGGCAGGCACTGTTCTATGAATTTCTACCTGTCTTAATTCATTTTATCCTCCCAAAAATTCTATGAGGTAGGTACTCTTATGCCCATTATAAAGGTAAGAAAACTGAGGCCATATAAACTGCAAGAATTACAGAATGTTGAAGTTGGAACGAAACTTAGGGCTCACCTTGTTCAACTCCCAATTTATGGATGAGGAAGCAGGCACAGAGATTAATGCATTGCACAGAGTCACATAAGAAGTTAGTGCCTGACCATGAATATTTAGATAAACAATCAGCATACATTAAATGCTTAATATATAACCCTGACAGTAACACTATGAAACAAATACTATTGTCCCAATTTTGTAGGAAATTGAAGCTCTTAGCAATGTTACGCTACTTGGTTAAATCACTGTCAGGAAAATGAGGGTGTCGGGTTTTAATCTTTAGTCTGTCACTAGACATCATGACAGTATCAGCAGACTGCTTCTCGAAGGCATAGGACTGTCTCTTCTCTGTTGATTTTGCCGTGCACAGGGTAGCCTCCTTCTCATGCTGTAAACAACTACATTTTAGTCTTCAGCTTTGTTAGATCTCATCTCAGAGGAAGCAGTTCATGGAACCCTGGAATAATTAAGAAAAAAGCCGAAATGAATGGCAGCTCCTTTGCTAAGTGCTGAAACACCAAGACAATAAGAACCTTTCAGTCTGTTCTACGTAATCAAATCTGGATGACAATGGAAAAACTCAACTAAATATCTTTATGCTTTCAGATATCCTGATATTTATAAGCACACACATTTTCTTCATTTCTGCTTTTACCCAGGAATTTTAGGGGCATTTTACAAACATTGCTATTACATTTGTATAAATACAGTAAACCTAGTGATGTAATCTCTTGTTGGAAACTTAAATGCAATTGTCTTGATATTTTTTTCTTCTTCAAATTTTGCCCTGGCCATGACATTTAATATTTCCCATTACATGCATATTATCATTTTTTAAAAATAACATCATGGTTTTATTTAATGAAAGCTAAACTTTAAAGATGTCAATTGTTTATTGATTTATAGCATATTTTAAGTTTATATACTTGGATCGATATATACTGCTAGAAATGCTTTTTTAAAATGAGAAGTGAATACATGCTATTTACTAGAGAGAAGATACGCATATGTATCTATATATGCACCTAAGATTTCACATAATCACTAATTTTTAAAGTTACACACATTGAACTTTTAGTGCTCTAAATTACTCAGCTAAATATCACATTTTCTGTGTAAAACAGAAATTGAAAAGCTAGATTTTCAAGAGCAAAGTAAATTTGGGAGTTGCTTCATTAGCACGGAGACATGATTTGAACTTGTAACTATCTACTAATAAGAGAAAGGTACCCTTTGTAGATATTCAGAAGGCTATTATTTTTACTCATCTACTCTGATAATACAATGGATGTTCCAAGACAAGCTGGGGGTGGTAACCAAGGGCTTCATTTATCTGAAATTAGAATTGCCCATAATGGGTTGGCAGAGCTGTGGGCAGCATTGTGTGTTTCCCAGCTCTCTCTAATTAGCCATAGAAAAATGTGAAGAATAGCACCCACATTATCTAAATTCTCTTTAGGATTTGCTACCTTAAAAACTATTTTCCTTTTGTCGCATTCAACATGTATAATTAGGCTTTCAGAAAGTCCTCTATTTGGAATTCTTTCCCTGCTGACCTGCCACCCAGTTGCAAGTTATATCCAACAGCCATTACTTATTTACTGAAGGTTGTTTCTGGGAAAAGTTTTTTGAATTAATTAATAGAACATATAAGGAGTGTGTGTGTGTGTGTGTGTGTGTGTGTGTGTGTGTTTGAGATGGAGTCTCACTCTGTCACCAGATTGGAGTGCAATGGCGTGATCTCGGCTCACTGCAACCTCTGCTTCCCAAATTCAAGTGATTCTCCTACCTCAGCCTCCCAAGTAGCTGGGACTACAGGCATGTGCTCCCATTCCCAGATAATTCTTTAAATTTTTGGTAGGAATAGGGTCTCATTATGTTGCTTAGGCTGGTCTGGAACTCCTGGGCTCAGGTGATCCTCCTGCCTCAACCTCCCAAAGTGCTAGGATTACAAGCTCGAGCCACCATGCCCAGCTCGATTAATAATTTTAAAATTCAGATTAGTAAATCTGAGTAATTTTTTTATTTTTATTTTTTGAGATGGAGTCTCCCTTTGTTGCCCAGGCTGAAGTGCAATGGCCAGTCTTGGCTCACTGCAACCTCTGCCTCCTGGGTTCAATCAGTTCTCCTGCCTCAGCCTCCCGAGTAGCTGGGATTACAGGCATGCACCACCATGCCTGGCTAATTTTTGTATTTTTAGTAGAGACGGGGTTTCACCATGACCAGGATGGTGTCATTCTCTTGACCTCGTGGTACGCCCGCCTTGGCCTCCCAAAGTGCTGGGATTACAGGTGTGAGCCACCGTGCCTGGCATGATATATGTATTTTTTAATCCCCAGTGTCTACCTCCTTCCTTAAAACTCATCTAGCCCACAAAGGCATCTTCCTCTGGTTCATTCTGGTTGCCTTTCTTACCTCATCTCTTAGAACTTTCTCCTCCACACTCCCCACCTCCCATGTCCAGCCACACTGGCCTTTCAGTTCCTCATGGCACGGAGCTTCTCCTTGGCTTAGGGCTTCTGCACTTTCAGTTCCCTCTTCCTGGGGCTCTTTTTCCCTGCTTTTCTTCAGTCAGTTATCAGCCCAAATGTCAACCCTGCAGATAACTCCACCTTCATTCAATATTACCCTATGCTACCTATTTATTGCCTATCAATTGCCTTGTTTTATTCTTGTCATTTTTCATGATTTGAAACTGTCTTATGGGTAAATTTGTTTACTATCAGTTTCTTAACCAGAATGTGAGGCCCAGAGAACCTAGAGGCCTCATCTGCCTTGATGACTCCTGTATCTCTAGTCATCAAACTTGGTCTAGCACATGGTTACTTGAAACATTTAAAAAATAAACGCATACATATGTGCATGCATGCATATATACATATGTATCTTTACTAAAAAACCAACCTATGATGATAGAAGTTAGAACATAGATGATCTCAGGGGTACCCTGTGGGAAGGGGTACAAGGGAGCCTTCTATAATCTTAAAAATCGTCTCCACGTTCTTCAGAGTAATGGTTACACACACACATATATATGCCAAAATTAATCTAATTGTACACTTATGATTTGTTTACTTTAGGCTAATTATAATTGGGCTTTCAGAAAGTCCTCTATTTGGATTTCTTTCCTTGCTGACCTGCCACCCAATTGCAAATTATATCCAGCAGCCATTACTTATTCACTGAAAGTTGTTTCTGGGAAAAGTTTTTTGAATTAATTAGTAGAACATATAAAATATATGTCTTTTGTTTGTTTGTTTGTTTGTTTGAGACAAAGTCTCACTCGGTCACCAGACTGGAGAGCCGTGACGCGATCTAGGCTCACTGCAACCTCCACCTCCCGGGTTCAAGCGATTCTCCTGCCTCAGCCTCCTCAGCCTACATTTTGAAAAATACTGTTTTTGTCAGTCCATCAAGGGCTGATTTACACACATGACATTTGGTGAGCTTTGTGCCAGCGGTACTTGGGTCAGACATCCTTAAGTGCCTGGCAAAAATCTTCCATTGCTGGAAAATAATCATTGCCTTGAAGGAAAGATGTAATAAAAAAAGAACAGGCTGCCTCCCTAAGGCTACATATTGTTTTTTTTTTTTTTTTTTTTTTTAACACAGATCTGTTTGAACTATGCCCCAACCCATGTCATTATTTAAGATGTTATTTAGCAAAGGGAGTCTCACACACTTCAGTGGCAGTGTCACGGCTTATACCACAGAGCCTAGGAAAAGATAAGAAGGCAGGAGTAAAATAATAACTTTAAAACTCAGAATATTTATTCAACACTATATATCATTGGCACAGTCTCTTCTAGTTGAGGATCCCGCAGCTCAGTGCAGGAGACACAATTATAAAACACTGATAGATATATTTATATGGCACTAGAGAGACCTGGAGCATACCAGTTTGCCAGAACAGAAGGTACTGACATATTCATCGATATATACAAGAATGTCAATGGAAAATGACATACTGAGTAAGTATTCCTTTATTAAATATATTTTTTAAAAAGATACAAAACAAATAATTAAGGTTTCTAATACTGTTATACTCACCAGAATCACTGGGGGCAGTCTAATCTATATGTGGACTTTTCAAATAGCTGAATGTGAGTACAAAATATTTTAAAATGAATTTAATTTTCTCTTGTGCAAATCCTTCTAAACAGATCATGGATTTCTTCTTCCTCTTATACAAGGAAGTATTGAAATGACACACTAGTCTCTCTGTTGTTCGGCTTTATGAAGTTCATGGATGATTGCATGGGACTATTTCAGCAGTGACTCTGTTGTTACCCCAGTAACAGCTAAGTAAACTCAGCCTGCTTCGCATCTGCATAATTTTGGTATCTTCGGCCGGGCACAGTAGCTCACGCTTGTAATCCCAGCACTTTGGGAGGCAGAGGTGAGTGGATCATGAGATGTCAGCATTTCGAGATCAGCCTGACCAACATGGTGAAAACCCCTCTCTACTAAAAATACAAAATTAACCAGGCATGGTGGTGCACGCCTGTAATCCCAGCTACTCAGTAAGCTGAGGCAGGAGAATCGCTTGAACACAGGAGGTGGAGATTGTGTGAGCCGAGATTGAGCCACTGCACTCCAGCCTGGGAAGCACAGCAAGACTGTTTAAAAAAAAAAAAATTTTTTTTTGGTGTCTTCTTTGCTGAGAGCAGCCTCCTCTGGATCAGAAATAATATCCTCTCTTAGCACATTGTCTCTCTGATGCTCTCAACTTGCTGCATTATTTTACATACAATTTCTAACTAAGGGCTTGAATCACTGAACAAACTTAGTGATAACTACCTGACTTTTTTTGTTTTACTACCCTAAACTGAAGTTTCAAACCTATATGAAAGAGGGTAAAATCTACCAGATGTTAGATCAATAGATAGATTGGGAGTGTGTCAAATGTTCCTGGTCCCAGAATTTCTAAGAGTTTAAGGACTTAGGTACAATGAAAGACTTTACTGGTGAAATTCAAGAAAAATACATTTTTCCCAATGTGTTTTGACTGATAATGAGAAACAACTCTTCTCCTTTCTGAGCATACAGTGTGCCAAATTTTTATGACCTGTTCTTAAACCAAAATCACTATTCTCTGAAACCCACTACTATCCCTTGCCCATTTACTCCCATTTCTTTAACACTGGAAATTGATGTTTTACTTTAAGAAACCCCTGCAAGAGCATGGGAGGAATTTGGACTTAGTCTCTCTCTGCTATTTTTCTCTTTCACGCTTCCCTCTCTTCCTGCTCCCCTTCTCTGTGCCTGCTAGATTGTTAGGAGTTTCTATTTCTGAATCTTATGATTGAAAGGGAATCCCCTAGTTGATTGAATGAGGAAGTAGAGGCTAAGAGAGGGGACCCATGTCTCCTGCTAGGTCAGGATCAGGACTAGCACCTGTGCTCTGGGCTGACAGAGCCACCCACCTTCTGCCTAAAAAGCCCGGATCATCATGCCCGCTCCACAGGCCCTGAGCACAGGCATCCTCTGTTGCCAAAGACGTTGGCTTCTGCGTTTGCCTTTGTCTTCATCTTTTCACAACCTTCCCCTTCAATTTGTATCCTATTCCAAGTTGCCCTAGTGTGCCCCTGTCAGTCTGGTCCAAGTTTTGGATTTCTCTGTCTCACTCCCCCTCCAGACCTTCCTATATTATCTCCATTCTATGCTTTGTCAAGATAAATCAATTTGAGCACTAAGCTAGCTGTCACTCTGTAAGGCAATCTAATAAATTAATCTTTCATAAGAAGTTAATGACTGATTAAGAGCTTAGGATAAGAAGGGCTACCACTTGTAGTTAGCTTGTAAGTGAAGATTTCTACAGAGGCAAAGTCTTAACCCCGAGCAGTGACTTTAAGCGAAGGAATTTCAGCTCTAACCAATTTTGGAGTTGGGGGAGGGTGATGGAACAAAGCAGGATGGAGGATGACATTAATGTGGTGCTCTTAAATTGCTAACATAGTATCATAAGCCTACATTTCCCTACATCTAAGGTGGCAGTTCAGGGATTAGTAAAACAGGGTCTTACTGGCTGTTCCTTAATCTGATATTTGTTCATCTTTAAGGTTATCTGTGAGATATCATTGAGCTTCCTCAGAATAAAGGCCTGACTGGACATTCCTTGAGCGTTCTCTAGAATATAACAAGCATTTCACGAGCAGACTGGACTGATGAAATATGCCGTTTCCTTCCATAAACTATGGGCAGGGTTGGTCCTAAGCTAAACTAGAAAACCATCAAAGTTTGCTTCCATCTTGCTCAGCCCCACAGCTGACCTCTCCGTCCCCATGTGTCCTCTATGGATTCCTATATTCTGGGCCCCACTGTTCCCTCCTCTCCCTCCACCCTTCTTATCCTCAGGGCTGGATCATTCACAGGATCATTTCTTTCCTGACATATTTTTTTGCACAGAAGATATCTGGTTAAAATAAGAGCCACAAGAATATCTTTAAAGGAGAAAAACAGACCAACTTGTCATAAAGGATCATGTGAAACCTGAAGAATATAACAAACAGGGAAGAAGGGAGTTCTCAGCCAGCCAGCCCCCATTCAGTCTGAGGGACAAGGTGTAAAGGGATGCTTCTCAAACTTTAATGAGAATAGAAGTCACCTGGGGATCTTATTCACATGGAGTTTCCCAGGCTTTAATTTTGAGGATTCTGATTTTATAAATATAGGGGGTAGCCCAGGCTTTTAATTGAGCATTTTAAGAGATATTGCTACAAGTGTTCTTTGGAATATATTCTGAGCAACTCTGCAGTATAGGGTGACATTTGGTTAGTTGAATGTCTGCATGTTCTGTCTGCTTGTAAAACCCACAAGGATAAGCACTTTATCCTTCAACCCTAACAGATGTCATCTTGAATCACAGTATGGCTCTGGCTGATCAGTCATTCATTACCACTATCTCCCTCCACTCCTCATCCAAAGGATGTATAGTGGGATAAAAAGACTTGTCTACATTAGAATGATTGGACTTGTATCCTATTGAGAATTCAACAGACAGGCAGATTTTCCCTCCAAATTCTTTTCTTCAACTAATTTTTGAGGATCTATGTATTCTTAACATCATGTGAATCATGACACTGCTTAATTTTCCTCCATACACTAATTAAAGCAGATAAGTAGGAAGCAAGAGATCCATCAGAAAGGCAGTTCTAAGTCACTACGCTTTATTAAGACCTAAGGCTATATTCTATTTATTCTTCAGAATCCCATAGCAGGTAACCCCTTTAATGTCTTATTTATAGTACTATAAATTTGTCTGAGGGAATGGCATGCCAGTTAATTCATTTTGCACAAGTTTATTGGGGGGATTTATTACAGCGATTTATATAGAATTTATAGGGAATCAGACACATCATCTTGACTAAATCCCTAGTTTTAAAAAACAGGGAAGCCAAAGCCAAAAGAATTAAGGGATATAGTGGGTACTTTCCGCCCTCTGGTCTGCAAGATGCCTTTCTTTTGGGAACAGCTTTTTTTTTTTTTTTTTTTTTTTTTTTTTTTTTTTTTTTTTCCATGAGGACCTTCTCCTATCCAAGTCTAGTCCTGACCAATCAGATCACTCCACCCCAGCCCGGCAAGTGGTTCAGGTGCAATGACGTGACTAAGGCTGCCTTAGCTATCTGGAAAGAAGGTCTTTTCCTGCTGGGTTGCTTATCTAGGAAGAAGATAATCTGGGAATTCTGCCACCAACCTGCAGAATGTTTGCCTGAAGGGCAAAGTAAGCGGAGAAATTAGGAACAGAGATGGAGAAGGCTTTACGGGGTAATAATATTTGAGCCTCAGGATCTCACTATGTTGAAAATTAGTCCTTGACTGATAGTTATGTGAATCAATCAAATCCATTTTTCCTTAAAGTCATTTGAGTTGCAGATTTAAGGGAAAGTCTTGATTAGTAACATGAACATGCCTGGTTCTGGAAGCTTCATGTACAATGTCTCCTGGTACCCAGTTCTCCTGCCTGGGTATATCAGGCTCCATGCTCTGTGGCAGGAGGCCCTGTGCTTTAGCCTACATAAATAACAACTGCTTTACATGTTAAAAATGCAGAGTCCTGAGCCCTGCATTCAGATTCAGATTCCGTGGGACTGAGTGGTAAAGGCCCAAAACTTGCCTTTTAAGAAGCTTTTCTGGAGTCCTTATGATGGCCTGAGAAGTCTTCTGTTCACTGGCTGTCTCATTTTATTCTAGTCACACCATTACCATTGAAGTCTAAAAAAATTCCAGGTATTGGAACTGAACCTTGGCTGTTCCCCCTATCTGAAAAGCTCTGCCCTCCAGATATCTCCAGGTATTTCCTTCAAGCCATAGCAGAAATCTTCCTTTTCAACAAGTCTTACTCTGACGTCCCTATTTAATACAGCATCAGGACAACCCTCACCCCACCTATATCCTTTACCCTATTTTATGTTTTTCCCCAAATATTTCACCTTTCAAAGTCCTATATAATTTATTACTTACATTTATTGTCTATCCCGTTCTTCCTACAAATCTTCTCCTCCCATTGGAATGCAAGCTCCAAGAAAAGAGGGGTCTTTGATTTGTTCACTGATGTGTCTTAAGAATCTTCAGGAGGCCGGGCCCAGTGGCTCACGCCTATAATCCCAGCACTTTGGAAGGCCTAGGCGGGTGGATCACGAGGTCAATAGATCGAGACCATCCTGGTCAACATGGTGAAACCCCGTCTCTACTAAAAATACAAAAAAATTAGCTGGGCGTGGTGGCGCACGCCTGTAATCCCAGATACTTGGGAGGCTGAGGCAGGAGAATTGCTTGAACCCAGGAGGCGGAGGTTGCGGTGAGCCGAGATCGCGCCATTGCACTCCAGCCTGGGTAACAAGAGCGAAACTCCGTCTCAAAAAAAAAAAAAAAGAAAAAAAAAAATCTTCAGCACATAGCAGGCACTCAATAAATATTTTTTGAATGAAAGTAATTTCAGATCAAAGTGATTTTCTGACAACACTCTGAAAAATGCCATACAACCATGTAGCCATTAATTATTTTTCTTTCTTAATGTCTCAAAATGCAGATTACCAAATTTTCCTTTCCTTTGAAACTGAGAAGTGATAAGAAGGATGCATGATGAAAAGCAAATTCCTTCTTCCTTGCTGATGCTCCCTGTGGGTGCCAGGCTGGGGGAGCTGTGCCCTACCTAGCCTCATTTCCCGTAGAGCTTCTTAGAGCTGCATGTCCAGTTTTCTACCAATGCTAGTTTTGTCTTTGGGGGTTTTCTGAGAAGAGTTTTTCGATTACTCTATTGCCCTTACATGCAAGCAACTGGAAATTAACTAAATATGGATAGCATGTCTGGGATATAGATATAAAATATGGGTTATAAAGGAGATTCACTTGGAGGAGAAAAGCCATGCAGCCTTTTGGAGAAAAACCCCCAATCAGTAGGCCATTGGGACTGACCACAGGAACAACCAACCACAATAGACAACGCTTTCTATAAGTCCTATGTAGGTCAGGCTCTGGAGTGGCTGGTGCTGATTTGCCCGAGAGCTGCAGTGGCTTCCCCTCTACTCAGGAGGCTGAGGCAGGAGGATCGCTTGAACCTGAAAGGCAGAGGTTGCAGTGAACTAGGATTGTGCCACCACACTCCAGCCTGGGCAATGGAGCAAGACCCTGTCTCTCTCTGTGACACACACACAGACACACACACATACACACATACGATTCTTCCCAGCAGAGAGGATGTCACCTAGTTACACATATTCACAATATTTTTACTTTACTTCAACTCAATGCAAGCTATCTTCTTTCCATCTTCATGCCTCTGAAACAAAGTAATTATTTAAAATTTGTCAAATTTTGACTAAAACTGTTTTCAGGGATCCTCTTTGATGGTGGGATCTAATCATCAAAATGGATGTCTGTTATTTAAAAGTATTTTAAATAACTACCGAAGTATCTTAATATCCCCATTATTCTCTTTAATCTAGTCTTTTTCAGAGGTATTTAAGGTCTCAACTAACATTCATTCTAGTGAAGCAAAACGCTGCCTGCTAGTTGCCTTGCTTAGTTTCTGGGAGCTTGGGCAGCTGCTGTTGTGTTTGTTGAAGGGAAATTGGATTCTTAAAGAAACTGCTTAATTTTCTCTATTAAGCAATTAAATAAAATGGTCTCTGGGAGTATGTAGCAGGTGGGTTTGAAAGTGAAAAAAATTCAAAAAAATCACATTTTGCGTGTTAAATGGATGTTTAAAATGCAACTGCATACATTTAAAAGAAAATGATGTTGGGACAGTTTTTTAAATTAAAGGCTTCAAGTTAAGCCAAAAAAAGGCTGGATGTTAAAGAACCTATACAATGAAAGAAGAAGTTGCTTAAGTGGAAGTAGGCCCTGAATTTAAATGAGATCAACCTAAAAGAAGGACAAAGTGAAACTTATGCCAAATTGTTCAGATATTTCTCCTCTGAGAAAAAAAATCACTTAAAAAAATGTATTACCGCTTTATTTTGCAGAGTTGCTCTTCACGGCGGCGGCGGCGGCGGCGGCGGCGGTGGCGGCACTGTAGCCATTGCATGGGGACCACAAAAATACACTGATTGTAGGTCAGGATGAAAAACAAAACAAAACAAAAACGAAACCAGCAGCGCTGTTCTCGCAGGCATTTACGGGGCTGCCCTTCCTTTGTAATGCATTCATTTTTAATGAAAAGAGAAGGGGATATTTTATATGTCCTGACATTTGGTCCCTTTCCGAGAAATCTGAAACTCGAGACACAAAACATTCCGCAGTTGTTGGTGAAATACCTGGTTTAAAAGCAGAACCACAGTTATTGTCTTTGGCCCGGAATTCCAGAGACTCATTTCCACGCCTCCCCCGGAGTCACCTGCTCAGGGGGAACCCCGGCCAGAAAGCCGGGTCGCGCCAGGTCAAATCTTGCGCGTCTCTTGTTTACTCCGCCCCTGGCAGGGCGGCGGCGCTGCCAGGGGGTGGGGAGGACCGCTGGGGCCCGCGGCGCCCCGGGCGCTCGGCTGGGCTCCGTGGGGCGCGGGGGCTGGGGCGCCCAGGAGAGGCTGCGCGCCGTCTCCGCTCGGAGGGGAGACCACCCCGGGGAGGCGCTCCGGCCGCCGGCCGGGCCCCGCAGTCATTCGTCGCGCCTCAGCACCGTGGCGCCCTGGGAAACTCCCTCGAGGATGTACACCAGTCCACACAAACAGGGTAACGGCCCGACGGAGCCCCGGTGTCCCCCGGGTGTCGCCCGGCCGGGTAGGAAGCCCAGAGCTTCAGCTCCCACTCGCATGGGATTCCACCGCCCCCACTGCCCCCCGCCCCCCACCCCCCACCCCGGCCCCGCTCTCCCAGGGCTGGGTGATATTTCAACTTTGGTCCCTTCCGTGGAGAGGGAAGCGCACAGGCTGAAGGTGGCAGCTCCCCCCAGGGTTCCAGCGCGGCCCACCAGGAAACCGGCAGCTGCTCCACGCGCCGCTGCCCACACCTATTTGCATCCCCCAGCGAGGGCGGGCCGCGGTCGCGGAGCTGGGGGCTCCGGGGGCACCCTGGTGTGTGACTCCAGGGAAGGCCACCCGGGCGTTTCGAGCACTTGAAAAGTTCGCGCGCCCGCGAGGGCAGGGAAAGTGCTAGGGAAACACTGCAAAGCTCCAGAAACGCAGCCAGGAGCCACAGTCTGATTTTGCTTTTCTTGACCGATAACGTAATTGTGAGTAGAGGCAGCAGGGGCGTTGAGAGGCCGGGGATCCGGAGTACTTGGACCAAATCTAAGGACCCTACTAATTAGATAATTCCGTTCATCAGGAAGGCAGGCGATGATTCTCTGGGAAATGGGGAAGGGGTGGGGACGGAGGAGGTTTCCACATCCTTAAAGGAAATTCTCAGGCTCCCAGAGAAGCCCAAGTTTTTTTGCATGACAAGTAGAGACCGGCTCTCCGGGGAGTTCCCCGCTCCGACCGAGCGAGTGCGCGGCCGCGATCTCCCCGCCCCGAGCGGCAGCCGCGGGGCCAGGCCCTGCCCTCCCGACCGCCTTCCTCCCCCGTCGCCCCGCGCGCCGCGCATCCCTCCCTCGCTCGCTGGCTCCAGACTGGTTTTTCTGGTTCAGCCTCCCTCCCTGGGACACGCTGGGGGATCCGATGACGTCGCTGGCTGAGTCTCTCCCTCTTCCTCCCTCCCTCCCACTGCCTCTCCCCCCGTCCGCCCTCGCCGCGCACTCCTCCTAGTAACTTCTGTTCGGGGAGGCGCTGCCAGGAATAACCCGGTGCGTCCACAGCCCGGGAGGGGAGGCGGCCGCTGCGGCTCGCGCACGCAGACAGCTGCGGCCCGGGCCTCGCGGCTCCCGCCTGAGCCCCGCGGCCCCTGCCTCGGGCCCATCTCCGTACAGTGTCAGAAAAATAAATAAAGGCAAGAGGAGCCTGGGCTGGCGGTCGGGATTTCTTCCCTCCCTCCGCGCCCGCCCTCCCTCTGTCCTTAAGGAAATGCTACCAGACACCCCCCACCAGACACGCTCAGCCTTGGCGAGGAGCGGCCGCCGCGGCAGCGAGAGCAAGGGCACCAGGGGGGTTTCCTCCCCCTCCTCCTCTCCCTCCTCCTCCCCGTCCTCCTCCTCCTCCTCCTCAGCGGTGACTTTCCAGGTGAGCGGCCGCCGCGGCTGCGAGGATCCCCCTCGCCCTCTCGGGCTCGGGCCGCCGTGTCTCGCCCTCCTCCCGCCCCTGTCACCCGGCGGTGGCCGGGAGCTGACAGCCACCCGAGGGGCTCGCGGCCCGGAGGCGGGCGGCCGGCGGGAGGCGGGCTGGAGGTGAGGGGGTGGAGAGGAGGAGAGCGGGGCGCAGCCGAGCGCCGTCGCTCCCCGGAGGAGGGTCTCAAACATCTTCAGTGACTGTGGCACAAGTCTTTGCCAAGTTGTGTCCTGGACCTTGACGCTCCCCGGAGCCCGGAGCAACTTGGAGGGTCTCCTGGCTCGTTCACAGTGTTCCTCCACGTCTCGCCTGTGGGGTGCTGGGTGCAGCCTCGGGGTGCGCGGAGGGCGGACCGGCCACTGGGAGAGCGGAGCGGCGGGAATCTAGGTCCCTCCTCGGCTCGGTAAGTGGCCTGGGCGCTGGGTTTTTCCTGCCTCCTTCGGCGCTGGGAGCTTGTTTCACTTCACACTGGAATCGCCGCCGCCGAACTCTGTCCCCAGCTCCCCGGCGAGCGCCCCCAGCCCCTTCCTGGTGGCCGGAGGGTGAGGGTCGGAGGGGGCGGGGATGGGGAGACCGCGGGAGGGGGGTCGGGCGCGTGGGGAAATGCGGGGAATACCCTGGCCGCGGATCTATGCAGATGAGGGGAGGCTGCTTTGCGTAATGTCCTGGGGGGGAGGGGGCCGCGCGGGAGCGCTGGAGGCAGGAATGTGCCTGCTTACTAATGAGCGACGTGCACCGGCGCGCACGGCCCGGCCACCGCTGCGGCTGCGGCGGCCGGCGGCGGCCCGCTGTCAGGTAGCGGGGGAGGGGGCCGCGGCGCGCGGCGCGGGCGGGCGGCGCGAGGCCCGGGCCGCCGGCCTGCGGCCGAGCGAGCGCAGGGAAGGCGCTGGCTCCAGGCATTTCAGTGACTCCCTTTACCTCCCGGGCAAGGAAGGAAGGAAGGAGCGAAGGAAGGAAGCGAGGAAGGAGGGGACTGTCTCGATGGAAGGTTCAGGCGGAGGCGCCCTCGCCTTGCGGGTGCACCGGCCGCAGAGCGGCTCTGGCCGCTGCCGGCTGGACCCTGGCGCGTGGAGACTGGTGGGGCCGGTTTGCATGCGTGTTTGTCTGTGCGTCTGGCCGGGGATCGGGAAGGGACATGTGTGTTTGGGCTGTGCACTGTGGGGAGCTGGGTCTGCGCCTTTATGTCTGTTCCCTGAAGTGGGTGGAACGTTGGCCCGTTCCGGGAATGTTCCATGACGTGGTGCAGCCACAGGAAGGGGGTTAACGAGGGGCTCTGTGCCGCGGCGGCACTGCCGGCTGCTATCAAAGCAGATGTGCTGCTGCTGCTGCTCCTCCTCTTTCACCTCCTTTCACCCCCACCCCCCGCCTTTCCATTCTGTGCCTCTGGTACTGGTAGGGGTGAGACAGGAAAACATTGCTCTGGGTGTGTGTGTGTGTGTGTGCGCGCGCGCGCGCGTGTATGTGCGAGGGTGGGGGAGGGGGTGCTGATGTGCATGTGTGGGGTCTGTCGTATTTGGTGGGGGGTGGACTCCAGATCAGCCCTCCTACCCCAGCTGTTATCACACATCGGTGCGCTTTATACGCATGTGCCTCCCGCGTTCTGTCTCTCTTACATAACACATCCAGTGCAGCAGAGGACACGAGAAAATGCGACCCCAACCCTCCAAGCCCAAATTGGGTGAGGGGATAGAAGGTCAGGAAGCGTCCCTGGGTGTTGCCCTTCAAGGACCTGGTTCCCAGTGGGGGAAAGGAAGAAGGGAAGGAGGATTTCTTCAAGTGGCTCCTCTCATCTCTGACTTAAAAGCATCTAACTAAAAAGGACTGCAGGCACTAGTCTCCCTAACGGGAAAGCTTGTAACCTGCTATGCCAAAAGAACGGGGGCACTTTAACCTCGGGAGTACAGAGAAGAGAGCGGGTCCTTAACCAAGACGTTTGGAGGAGAGGAGCAATAATGTGTGGGCGGATAGGGGGTACTGGGGATGGCTTGGAGGAGACCGGAGGAATCTGTTGGTAATAGGTTTCACTGGAGGCCTTAGGACACCTGTAATGGTTTAGCATTCACATAGGAAGCTGTGTGTGCAACTGATATTGCAAAACCCTTATTCTCTGCAGTTATTTAGGCCTAAAATGATATAGAAAGGCTTGTTTCCTGTACTTTTATTATAATGGAAAATTTGAACTGATTTTTCTCCTTCCTTTTCTGCCATTTTTAAAATAACTCAATTTGCCTCCAAATGAATATTGGTACTTGCCCCGAACCTTAAGGGTAGACCTCGATAATTCCTAAGAGAACTGTGTTCTTCTAGCATACCCAGAGCCCTAGTCAAGGGCTATTGATTTTTCTCTTCAGTACAGTTGTTTCTTTTGTAGTGCATAATCAAGCCCAGAAATTACTTGAAATATTAATAAGATCCATTTTAATTAAATTTGCAATGATCTGTCCTCCCAGAAAAAGCCCATTTAACTTTATTAGAAACGTTTCCTCCAGTGATACAGTAATATTTGGTGATGTTTGTCCTTGAGCAAACCAAGTTATTTTAAATATTTACACATACAGATCACTTATGTTTGCTACATATGTAGCAAATGCCTCATTGCTTTTTCACCTTATAAGAGTGCCAAAAGCAGATTTTTAACAAAGTAGATTGTGGAATGAGTAGATTGGTTTGAATTTTAGGGTATAGGCCACATAGCTTGTCAGAACAGAAATGCCCTTTCTGTGAGTAAAGTGGGTATCATTTTCATTATTAAGAGAAAATTACCTGTGGAACCCTAAGGAGTCATGGTACTAGAAGACAACTGTACATTTTCATTGTGAGCTGAAAGGGATTTACCAGCATTTACTTGATGATAGTGTGTTTGTTTCAAGTGTCATAATCCCTTTTGACCACTAGGTTTGAAACATGCAGTATATTTCTTATATACAGAAAAATATTACATTACAATGATGAATCTTTTGAACATTGTCTGAGACAATTTCTTGCGTGGAGCTTAGGTAGGGCATAAAACAATTTGCTTATTGGCATCTGTATTTCTGCTACAGTGATTGTATTCTATGCGGCTATTAGAGATGGCTTATATTTATACAAGGATATTTAAGAATAAATTGATGTGTGATTGATTTGGGGACAATTTTAGGAATGGTGGTATATTAATGATCTTACAGATTTAAGCTCTAACTGATTTTTAATTGGTTAGATCCTTGTAGAGGTGTTTGGTAAAATACCGCTGAAGTACATAAAACATTTGTATATTGCTATTAAACATGGAATGTGAAAAATTTACTATGTGTATATCATCACATAGGAAAATAATGCTCTTTGATAACATTGAAAGCTTAACTAGCAGAATATTTTGATTGATCAGGCTCCTTTGCATGGGATGTGTTTGTGAATGTTCTTGTTACCATGAAAACAAAACAGAGGACATTATATATGGGGACGTTCCTTGTAGTATAGTGGTGCATGTGTCTGCTTGAATTTTTGGCACTTTGTCACTATTCAGAAAATCAGGTTAACTCTTTTTATGCTGATTTAATTTAAAATGAAAAATCTTACTCCAAAATTTGCCATTTTTTTCAAAGCAGGGCTCATTTTAACAGCAGCAATAACAAATAACTGTGTTGTACGGTGGTGTTAGGTTTCAGTTTTTGAATTATAACAAGTATGCTATTTGTATTGGGTTTCAGTTTTTAAATTATCAACAGTAATTAACTGAAGTCCATTTGAAAGCTTCACATAGGAAAAGTAGTTTTACAGAGTGATAGAAAATGTTAGTTGGCATGAGTGAAAGTATAACCCATTAGGATGTAAAGTAATGCAATAACTGATGTGGTAATTATTATCATAAGGGAAAAGTGAACTGGATGCATGGCTGAGGATCACACAGGCTGCTCATCTTCTATTTGTTAAAAATAAACACTGTTTTCACATTGTGGTATGTGATCAGCATCAGTAGAACTCTATACATTAGTTCTGTAGATGGAGAAAGGGTTGACAGTTTAAATATCTACTTGAAAATTTTAATGATATGCTTCCAATTCATATGTGAATGCATCATGAATTCATATTTTGGCTAAAACTTGGTATTTAACTGTTACAACTTTTAAAATGATGTTATACAAAGGAGCAGAGGAAGTTTCTAACTCAACTTAATGCAATTCAAGTTTCATAAGGAACTTCAGACCATCCAGAGTGTATGGATTTGCTTGAACCATTCAGGCATAGTCCTTATTAATATGCAGCTAAACTTTAGTGAATATTCAGGTGAGGTCTGTACTGTAAAACCTGTAGGATTTACAGTGTTTGAAGCTGTGGATGAGCCCAGAGGATGAAAGGAAAATAGGAAAACTTTATGAAAATAAAATCATGCTTATTTTAAAGTAATTGTATGAGAAATAATATTTTCTCTTTGTTCCTGGTGTTTGGTCACAATCAAAAGCATTGCTTTCTGATGATATTTATGGCAATGCTTATGAAAAAGAGGTTGTAAACCAGCATTTGTATCTATGAGCTGCCATAAACTAATTTGGGAAAATATTTTAGCACTTTATTATTGTATCACAACTCCGAAATCATCGTGCAAAAGAAGATAACAGCTTTCTTGGTCTGTGCAATCTTTGGCTTTTCTGAGATGGACCATGCATATCAACATTAGAGAGACACAGGCCTAAACTGGCTTCATGACTGCATTTAGAATAGAATCAGAACTGCCTGATAGTTGGGCTGAATTTGTGCTATCTTAATATACGCTCCCATTACTCATCATTTGAGGTATTATCTATGACATGTGCTCTGTTCTACAAGTGTCTATAACTTTAGATTTTCAACCAGCTTAAAATTGGAGGTCTAATTGTTTAGATCTATTTAAGAAAGAGCTTTGGAGAGAAGAAGAGATGAATATGATGTTTGCGTGCCTGAGGGTGATTCTGGGCAGAAAGCAGAGGGGGTCTGACTGGCCACTTCTCGGTCATAGGGTGATGGAAGTAAGTTCAGGAAGCACCGAGAGCCAACCTTTTTGACTTGTCACTCATGTATAATCTTAATCCTCTATCCAAAGTACTACGACTAGCACCCTATTATTGTTGGTCAATGCAATTCACTCTTTCAGTTGTTCAAGTATTTCCTGTAGATTAGACCTTGTGCTAGATACCCACGGTATAATAATGACCCAAACCACAGAAGGAGCTCCTTTCCAGAAGTTGAAAACAAGCCAGTGGGGCTGATAACAAGAGAAAGGTAATGTGGGGCCTTGAAGGAAGGTTGACCACAGGACTGATTATCCAACCTGGCACATGTGAGGACTGCTTTTGGCAAATCAGGACACATGCTGACCCTCAAATCACCATGTTATAGGCTGATCCATGGAAAGGCAGAGGCTTGAAGTTGGAAGAACCTTGTGCGTAAAACCTGTGTCTTCCCAGTGCTTCCACATCGGTTGTCTTGGAGCACCTGGAAATTTTTAATGACTCTATATGTAATGACTTCAGTTTGAAGGACTTACGTGTAGATTAACTATTATTATTTGCAGATTTTTTTTAATAACAAAGAATTTAAGTTCTAAAAATACTTATTTGGCACTCCAGTTAACAAAAAATAGCCAGCATCATTGATTCAATTAATAAATAACTACCAAGTCAGAAGTCTTTACAAGGTCTCTGTGTGAAGTAACCAATTAATCTTTGGAACCCTGTGTGAGCTGGATCTGTATGTTTTCAAACAACTAGCAAAGGACTGAAACATTCAATTCTCCCAATAATTTCTCCTCATGATTGAAAATATCAGGATCTTTGGAGAAATTTAGATCTGATTTC
The DNA here is from genome assembly GCF_030222135.1 of Aotus nancymaae. Lineage (NCBI taxonomy): Eukaryota > Metazoa > Chordata > Mammalia > Primates > Aotidae > Aotus > Aotus nancymaae. The sequence goes on from NW_026988454.1 coordinate 24,798,360, forward strand.
TTGCTTTCCATGTGATTAGGGGTCTGTGTGACATGTAAGTATGAAGCAAAAGAGTAGAAACAGGTTAGTGAAAGTCATTTTCCTTTATTTTGTCCACTGCATCATTTGATTACTTTTTTTTCTGTTTTATAATCTATGTAATGTAGGAAATTCAATTTAGGTGACCAAAAGAGTCTATTTTATGCAGTAGTTCCAAGCTTGGGCTCTGCAGTCAGACTGAGAGTCAGAATGAGTAACAGAGATAAAAGGATGATGATTTCCAACTTCAAACATTTTACAATCTAGAAGAGACATGGCTTATAGTAAACTTTATTAACACTTGCAATTGCGAGTAGAGCATAAATGGAAGCAGGATTTTTTCCTACTGGAAAGATTAGAGGGTTCTAATGGGACGAGGTAATTCTTTTTTTTACTGAGGGCCTTGAATGTTAAGTAGAATTTTGTTAAGTGAGGAAGGGAGGCAGGAGCTCCATATACTGTGACCTGGAATGGGAGGGGACAGGGATAGTACCAGGGAGAGGAGGAGTTGGGAGCCTGGAAAGGTACATAGGTCCAGATCTTGTGGCGCCTCAAAGACCTGCAGAGAAAGCTGGACATACTGAAGGTTTTTGAGCAGAGGAGTGATGCTATAAAGTGGGTGTTTCAGAAAGCTGATAAGGGCATATAAGATGAATATCTTGGTGGCAAGGAGACAGTTAGATTGCCAAAATATTCTAAAGAGAAGTAATGAAACTTGCCCCTATTGAATGATAATATGAATTCTTTTATCCTGTTAATTGATGTGTTTAAAAGTACCCTAGAAAATAATAAGTGACAAAAGTGATTAAAATATTTAAACATGGCTAGATGTGTATGACAGGCTGTCAGTTTGAACAACGTTAAAAGTATTGCATTTTATTTTAACCTAGTATAACATTTTTTTGTTCTAGAATACATTTATAAATATTAGTAGTGAAAGCTGACCATCAAACACCAACTTACAGACATGTTTATACTTAAAATTACAAGGTAATTATATTTTTAGGTATACATATATAAGGAATGGACCAATGATTCATTTCATGGTTAATTAGAATACTGCTTTTTAATTGATACTCAGCTATATCAAAATCATGACAATACTGGAAAGATAGTGTAGTGCAGAGTATTTGAAATGCAGTGTTTCGTTTGGCAAAGATTTATTTAATGGTTTCATTTTCTCTGTAAAAACAAGCCGGAGATCATCGAAGCTCTTATTATTTGCATTGTGGCATATTCTGTTGAGTTCAGAAGCCTAGGAAAAAGGGTGAGACTTTTGAAACTAGGGCAGTAGGTAAATGTAGACACACCTTCATTTCTGTTTAATTAGGGATCTGTCAATGTGCATACATGTACATGTATGCATGTATGCACACACACATATACAAATCATAGAGAACCATGTTTTGTGAGAGATAAAATTTTACTACTTAAATACAGCATGAATTTGCATCCTGATAGTTGCAGAAAATATTTCTTTTAAAATGGAGATTAATGTCTAATTCCATATAAAGAAGATTATAGGAAAGGTGATTTAAATTGTAAGTAGCTTTGTTCACTAAAATGCTAGATTTATTTGAAACAGTGTTTTATTTCTTTTGGAAGCCAGACAACTAGTTTAATAGTGTACATATGAAACGCTAATTTGGCTTGTTAATTGGATGCAATTAAATTGAGGTTATTTTATACTGCTTAATTGTTAGTAAATTACATGCGTTGCCATGCCTGTGTAACGTGAAGCAAAAGCTGAGGGTATAGCGGGAGTGGGGGTGGGAGGGACGCAAGATCTAGTCCTGTCTTTGCAATTAACTTTCTGTGAAAACTTGGAAACAAGTCATCGGAGCTCTTTGGACCTCATTTGGAAATGGAAGAGATTGGAACAGATGGCTCCTAAAGCTTCTTCCAACTCATATTCTATCAGTTTATAAATTCTACTTTGTAGTCGTAGAGAATGCAATGTCATTATATTCTGTAATTATGGTATTACAAGGATGAACTAAACACTTAAAAAAATCAGCACAGTGCCAATTTAGCAAATCCGTTAGAAGGAAGACAATTTAGGCTTAAAGAGCACTCACCTGTGCCAGCCTCCATTCCAGGCTTTCTCCCCACGTTACATCCCGTAGCCCTCCCAACCACCCCAAGAAGATCTGGTTTTTTATCTTTATGTGTACACTTAAAGAAACTTACATTCAGAAAGGATTTTGCAAGGATGCTTTTGTAAGGCCGGTTGCCTCGCCGGGAGCTTGGACGCACACCCCGCCGCCTCTTTTTTCCGCCAGCTCGGACGTGCTCGGGCATGTTCCCTTCTCCCCTTCTCGCTCAGCCTGGCCTTCCCTTAAAGAACCCAGTATGCGGCCGGGCGCGGTGGCTCAAGCCTGTAATCCCAGCACTTTGGGAGGCCGAGGCGGGTGGATCACGAGGTCAAGAGATCGAGACCATCCTGGTCAACATTGTGAAACCCCGTCTCTACTAATACAAAAAAATTAGCTGGGCATGGTGGCGCGTGCCTGTAATCCCAGCTACTCAGGAAGCTGAGGCAGGAGAATTGCCTGAACCCAGGAGGCGGAGGTTGCGGTGAGCCGAGATCGCGCCATTGCACTCCAGCCTGGGTAACGAGAGCGAAACTCCGTCTCAAAAAAAAAAAAAAAAAAAAAAAAAAAAAAAGAACCCAGTATGCAAGCGGGGTCTTGTGATTCTAGCCAATAGCAGCCAAGTCTTTCTAGCCAATAGCAGCCAAGTCTTTCTAGCCAATAGCAGCCAAATAATTCTAACCAATAGCAGCAAAGTCCTGTATGCAAACAAAGGCTTGTAACCTTACCCAATAGTAGTCCTGCTCTCCCACAACCAATCGAGGCCTTCACTCCCTATAAAACCCCACATCTGAGAGGAGTCTGTGCGACTTCTCCGGCCCCCGCTGTTGGACCGCAGAACCTTGCCTAGGAGCCTGAATAAACGCTTTCTATTGGATCTTCTTGTGCTGGCCTCAGTTTCTTCTTTTTAAACTTGGTAAGAACCCAAGAACAAATCTTACAGCTTTGATAGTCAAATTCCGCTTTGGTGAAGCAGGATTTGAACTCAGGGTTCTTTGGCTCTGAAAATGCTTGGTCTTTTTACCCTTTCATGAAGCATAAGCAATTATTTACACATAAAAATTATTCCAAATATTTTAAAATTCCAACTATATTTATCACTTAGCACAACATTTCCCATTAGTAGGATATTGGTAAACAGGTAGCCCACAGGTAGCCCAAAGAACCAGGATTTGAAGTCAGACAGAATAGGGCAAATTCCAGCTCTACCACCACCTGGGGGAATTTGAGTAAGTTACTTAACCTCCCTGAGGTACAAAATGAGGATAATACCCGTTCAAGGGTCACTGTGAAATTTTTGTGAGAATGTGTGCACCCATCTCAATGAGCACATAGTAAACGTTTAATACCTGGTAGCTATGGGTTATTATTAATAAGGGTTGGACCTAAGAAAAACACAGGACAATTCAAATTGTTGTGACAGTAAAATTTTACTTAAATATTTTCAATGGTCCATTAAACTCTTGCCTGAAAAGGTTTAAGAAACCATGTTACAATTACATGGTTTCACATTCAGCAGTTTGAACAAATGGAAGCATCAATGATAATCTGGGGTATTTCTCACTGAGCTCAGTCAGTGCTATACCAATGAAGTGAATTAAATTCTCTGGTTCTATGTGAAAATCATTCTGAAGTTTTTGCTCTAAAAATAGCTTTTGGGGCCTGAATTACCCAACTTAAAATTCTTTGTAAATTGCAAGAACCAGAGGACCATTGATTACTCATGGGGCCTTGGGCCTACTTAAGAGTCACAACTTGGATTTTCACAGGACTGTTGACTTTAATTTAAAAAAAAATTATTAATTCAACAGAGATTTATTAAGCACCTGCTCTGGGGAAGGTGCTGTTCTAGACACTGGAGATCCAGCAATAAACAAAAGTAGTAGAAAAAAAAATTCCCTGCCTTCATGGAGTTTGCATTCTAGTAGACTAATTTAGAAACTTTTTATGGCAAATTCAGTCACTGTATTACTTTTCAGTGTTTACAGGAATCTCTGCTTTTATAGTGGTCTCTCTTAACCCAAATAACAGTTAAAGAAACATTGTAAGACTTACTAAATCATTAATGAAATACCCCATTTATTTTATACATATGTGTATATATGTATACATATTTCATAGTAAGGTAGTTTTTGACACCTAAATATTATAGCACTCTTTTTTTTTAAAGTTCATTTTTATGGTTCAGCATTATGGCCCTTCATACCTGTAAAATTAGTAGAATTAGGTGCTGGCTGTTTTTTTTTAAGAGCAAGAAAAAAAAATGGTTTACAAATGACACATCCTTTTCTTTTTTCTTGAGACAGTTTCTTGCTCTGTCCCCCAGGCTGGAGTGCAGGGGCACGATTACAGTTCACTGCCGCCTCGACCTCCTGGGATCAAATGATCCTCCTGCCTCAGTCCCCTGAGTAGCTGGGACTGCAGGCTCACACCACCATGCGAGGCTAATTTTTGTGACACATTCTATTGTTAAATGCATTTATAAGCTTGCTAATGTGAAGTAGTTACACAAATTATATTCAGAATTTATATTTTTAATCTTGTTTAAATGAATTATTCATCTTTTAACTGATAATTTTTGCTGTAAAATTTCTAGTGGCTTTGGATGGTTTCACTTTCACAAAAATGTGCTCGATACAGTGCATGACGTGCTGGGTATACAATTGATATTTGGTGAATGTTTAAAGTCTTAATTCTCAAGAAGCTTACTGTCCAAATGGTAAGGAAAAACACCTGCCACATTGTAAGAGGGGGGCCATCAGAACCAGATGAAGGATTCTCCAGGAGCTCAAGTCCGGTCTAGTCCTTGTGCCATCAGCCAGAGTTCATCAGTCTGTGCACCTTTATTTTATTATTATTATTTTGAGACAGGGTCTCACTCTGTTGTCCCTGCTGGAATGCAGTGGTGCAATCTGGGCTCACTGCAACCTCCAACTCCTGGGCTCAAACAATCCTCCTACTTCAGCCTCCCAAGTAGCTGGGACTACAGGCACCTGGCACCATGCTCAGCTAATTTTTGTACTTTCTATGGAGGCAGAGTTTTGCCATGTTGCCCAGGCTGGTCTTCAACTCCTGGGCTCAAGCCATCCACCAGCCTCAACTTCCCAAAGTGCTAGGATTACAGGCATGAGCCACTGTGCCCAGACTGTCTGTGCACTTTTAAGTGCTTCTTGGCACATTCAATTTTAATGTTCTCCGGAAAACAAGTATCTCCGTGTGTCCATCCAGCAATCCCAAACGTCTCTTAAACCAATAGTTCAGGACTCCCCAGGCTCTAAACTTCCCATTTGTTTTTGCAGCAAGTGACCAAATAGGGCCTTCTTGACTCATTTTTCTCCCTACAGTTGGATAGAGAAGTTTATAATTGAACTGGGATTCTTCCATCTAGGACAGTCTTTTTTTTTTTTTTTTTAACTATATCTTGTTCAGGGTGCTCTAAGAAGGATGCTGTGTGAAGGTGGCTGTTGCTCATGAGTGTGGGGTTTGAGGAAGCATTCTTTCTTGGTGTGTGTGTTTGGATAAATTAGGTGTAAAAGAGAGAGTGTATTCCTTTCTCCCACTACACACCCTTGGCCCAGGTAGGCCGAGACAAATGGAGGAAGAAAGGCTGGGGTGAAATGGTTTCCTTTCATGCAAAGCAAGTGGTGAAAGTCTTTGTCTTTGCAACTCAGCAGTGTCCCCTGGGATGGTCTTGATGGCTTGTCCAACACTTTATGGATAGGTCATGAGAAGTTCAGCTTCTAATTATCCATGGAACACTTAGCAAACTTTTTTTCTTCTGCTGATGCTTACATTTTTAATATATTCACTTTCTCTAAGCCAGGGACAAATCCAGGGTTGTAAACATTCAATTTATTTTCTTGTCAGTAGTCATGTGTCAAAGTTTATCTTGGGAGAGATTTAGAGATGTAGCCTTTTTGGGTAAAATGAGGATTTCAGATATCTTTTCTGCTCTTGTGAGGCTGTGCTTATTAGAGCCTTCACCAGAGTTCTAGAGAACACCAGAATGGGTGACTCGAAACTCTGACCCCACTAGTTGATTGCTTGCCTTATCATTGATTTTCAAAATGATTCAGGCCGAGAGGCTGCACCTCTGTTATATTTCATTATTTCTTCATCTGTGAAAATGAAGCATTGTTTATAGCACTGCTCTGCCTCCTGGGAATAGAGCAGGGTAACACAAGAGAATTGGAGTGGCTATTTTTAGTGTGTGAAGCAACACTTAAGCTTTGAGAATAATTCATTTGTTGAAAAAAAATCTGATACACAGCAATACACTGGTGACAAGGGTTAGTAGAGTGTTGTTGAGATAACTGACTGATACTGATGCAATTTATTACAGGCCTGTGTAATTGTTTTCAGAAAGATAATGGTCAGCATTTCCATAGCTTGTTATAATATCTCCTGATGGATTTAAATTTTGTGTAGGTCACTAATGCATTTGTGTCATGAAGTATTCAGATCGTGATACCCACATTCAAACAAAAGAAAAGGGATCTAAAGACATTTGTTTTTGGATTTGTAATCTGTTTACTTGTTCGAATGACCTCAGTACTATTCGTGATAAACTTGGTGCCCAACTTCAATCAAGTGTAACTTTTAAAATGGGTCAAGTGGATGAGAATATTCTAAATGGCCTTTTAAAATAATAAACTGACAGTGTAGAATATAACAAATAATTAGACACTGAGTGTGGAGATTAAATTTTCTGGTGGACAAAGTCCAAGTCTGTTCAGTCATCAGTTGGTTTATGGCAATGTTTGGTGGGAGTTTGCTAATGTCTGAAAATGGTCATGATGGGTATTAATAGCCATCTGGAAAAATTGTACATCTTCACAAATAATCCCAGGAATTTATATTGTGGAGAAAGTATCCTGATAGTTCGTCTTTTCCTATATTCTTATGGGCTATGTAGGATGAAAGCAGTAGGAAGCAAACAGAAGATATTTTGAAATTAATCACAAAATTGCCATGGCTTTGAAGCCTGCTATGGTTATACTAACCCTTCTTATAGTTGTAAAATCAGACATTACCAAACAGTATATCTAACATTTTTTAATCTCCTTTGAGCCAAATTGATTTGGTTTAAATTTCATTTCAAATTTTTACACTATACCATCAGTTGTATACATCAAGCTACTGTTATTATTTGTATTTGACATGTAAGTGTTTCTAAAAAAATGAGGTAGTTAATGGGGCAGGCATGAAGAGATGAAATTCTGAGGTTCTTTTGGAACATGCAAGTGATGGCTTCCTTATTTAGTGCACCTTTTCCCAGTGCTTTCTTCCCGATGGGTCAGCTTTTGGTTTTGAGCAGACTGTATCATCAGTCCCAGCTGAGCTTTTTGTGAGAAATTTTACTTCTTCCTTTCACTGTGATACAATCTGTGGTACTGCAATGATGCCTTATTTGGGGTGTCTCTTAAAGTGCCTAATTTAAATATGCTGATTAATTTTCTTAGGTGTAGGATCTGATGTATCAGTTTTGGTTTGTCAACGGGTGGCAGGACACTTTGCAATGTAAAGTTTCTTACAGAATTTCAGGATTAGATAAAACTATTGGCAGCATCATTTAATCTCTAACTGAGTGAGAAATCACTTAGGACAAATCGCCAAGGACTGCTTGCATTCAGTCTCTACTTAAACACATTTTTATTTCTTAGGGAGGCTTATTCTGTTCTTGGATACTTTTAGTTACCAGCAGCTGAGCCCTCTCCAGCTATCTAGAACAAGTTTACTCATTGTCTTGCATGACAGTCCTACAATTATTTAAAGATAGCAATCTTGTTCACCTTAAGTATTCTTTTCTCCAGGCTAAATAATCCCATTTCCTTCAACTAGACCTCATAGGATGTTGTTTTCATTTTTATTTTATTAATTTCCCGGGGATCAGGTTGTTCATGTTTGAAATTTACTCCAGGCTGAGTTTTTTTTTTTTTTTGGATAACTCCTCAAAAATGAATTGCTTATTACCATTTATTTTCCAGAAGACAGCCTCTTACCAACTGGCTTAGAAACGTTTTACAGAAAAGGACTAGCCATGCTTGCTGAGACTTTTTATGTAGTATAACTAGAACAGAGTTGGATTGTATAATAATGTAATGCAAATTGATTTTAACAAATATAATTCTTGAGATGCTGGTATGTGCAAGATATATGGGAATATGAAGTAGAGTATAAATATACATAGAATATAAATGTAAGTAGAATATATAATATAAAGAAGAGTCACTATTCTCATCATCAGAACTTTTATAATCTACCATATTGAGGAAAAGAATGATGTAAGGGAAGCAGTATTTAAAAGAAGCAGGTTAAGTACCATGAGAGAGGCACGTATGAAGTACTGAGAAGGCACAACGTCAGCCCTGGCTGAGGACTCAGGAGAGGTTTCATAGCAAAAGGAAATGCTGTATCTGGGCACACATACCAATATGGGAAAGTGTCAAGAGTATTTTCAGAGAAGCATCTCATTTGAGGGAAACATAAAATGTGTATTAAGTGAATGTTGGTGAGAAAGTTAGGAAGATTGAGATATGTGGTCTAAGGATTCATATTCCAGCTTAAGGGATTTGGGCTTAAAACGATAGATAATGGTGCATGTAATCTACCCCCATTAAGAATTTGGTCCCTGAATTGAACAGTTCTGTAAGTACATACACAATTTAATGAAATGAAACAAACAGATAAAAGATAAGTATGTGAAAATTTCTATGCAGAAAATTCAATTGCATTTATAAGTAGCAGGGAGTATATGCAGTTTGCATGTAAGACATGTTTGCTTTGAATTGGCATATTATTTTTATATACTGCCAGTGTCCTAGAAACCCAGCAAACTGAAGGATGATGACTTTAATCATAAAGGTAAAGCAAGGGTTTTGCTGAAGGATGTATTGTTATATTCACACCTGTGCCGGTGACACATACTTTCCTACTTCCTACTTTTTGGCAATATAAATGACATGCAATACTGATACTAGGCTGAGCTCAAATGATTGTCATTTTGGTATAAATTAACCTTTTCATCAATTATATTTTTCTGTTAATTAAAAATGGGGATGTAGAATATTGGGAAGTACTTGCATGCATTTATACTGCTTGTAAGAATGTCGTCTATATAGAGCCTAACAGTATGCAAAGAGTTTTGTTGCATCTTAACAACAATTTAAAAACAAAATCCTACTTGAAATCTAGACTGTATTTAGGGCCTGTGAGAAAACTCTCTTAATTTGTCTGCACAGATGACTTACTCCACATAATGAAAAGGAAAGAAGGAATATTTAAATGGTCACATATTTGATAGAATAAGTGGACCTATATGCCCAAGTGATATATTAAAAGATAGTTGAGAGTTAATAATTATATGTTGCCAAAACAAAAGTTATTTTTTCCTGCATGTGTACTTTGATTTTGGAACTTCCCTTTTAATCATTATGGAAATAAATACATTTTAGATTTAGCTCTAGTCGCACTTTTAGTCTCTGGAGAAGTACATAGGACTTTGTGAGTGACTAGGAGAGAATAGAAAACTACTGTGTTATAATAAAACATATAGTTAATTAATTGTGTTTTACTTGAATTCATGTGGGGACACTGCTGTTTCAATAACATGCTTGATTATAGGCCATCTGAGTACTTACTATTATTTAGATTTTATTGAGGGTCTCTTCTGAAGTACTTAATTAGATGGAGGTTGAACAAGGAGATATGCTCGTAAACACTAGAGTACTATGTAAATATATTTCCATCTAAAGACTTTATTGACTTTTATCTAGAGCCTGAAAGGTACGAGGTGATGATACATTTTGTTATTGTCCAGAGGAGTGAATGAATAATCCTAGAACCACCTGCAGGTCTTGGGACTGTCTCAGTTACAGTGTCTGTACTTTGTTTAGTTATCTAGCCTTGAAGGGATTGAGGCACTAGTAATTTGTGCTGAAGACCACTTATAAAGAGAGGTTATAGTTTTATGGGTAGTTTGTAAGAAAAATAAAACCACTGAGCTTGGAGATATCAAAGTAGAAAAGGGTCCTGTTAGAACCAAAGATTCTGAAGCAAGTGGGTAGGTAGGTTTTTCATGAAAGGTTCATTCATTCTTATGTGTTCATGAGAGTGTGTATGTGTGTGTGATTCACTTCTCTCTTCATTCTTGTATATATCTGCTCACTCAGTGAGCTCCCTTCCTTTCACTTCAGCTATTTAATTTTGAGCTGGGCTCTGATTTGGGAAAGTACAGGTTCTAGAGGAACAACACAGTTGCTCACTGTGTAATGGAAATAGGATGTGGTTCTCAGAAAGAAGAGAGTCCTGATTTTGTCATTGCATTTCGTGGGAATCGGTTTTCTGGAAAAACAACAAATGATTGGTGAAAGCTCATTTGAGAAGGATATTCAGTTTGGATTTTGCTAGATAAGAAGGAACATTTAGTATGCCCTTCTGAATATTTTCAGAGAAGAGGCCAGTTTGTGAAACAAGTCAGCCTGTTGGATACAGTCTGGCCATATCAAAGACTATGAAAATGTGGAGACTCTTGAGATAGAGAACTTGGATCTCAGAAGTATGCAAAGTAAAACATTATGGTAACAACTTACTGTTTCTTTCATATTCTGACTACATATTTAAATGAAACCAATCCTGAATGAAACAGTGAGTTTTAAAAGGGAAACTTCAGGTCTTAATCCTTTTCATTGTATGAGTAATATATCTTATTAGGTTGGAATTGTGCACCTTCATGATGTACTTTAAGCAACAAAATTGGAGCATTTTAATGGTTTTCTAAAGAGAAAGTGTAAAATAACGTTATCCTGCAAAACTTCCTTTTATTCTCACAGTTATTTGTTCTCTTTCATGGTGTAAAAGAGGTGCCTTTGAAAATAGCACCAGGAATCTGAAGAACTGCTGTTTTTTATGTTCTGGTTTATATTTTCAGTTGTGTATTTATTCACAAGTTAGTCTAACTTACTGTTGTCATACTGATCTTTACATCCTCCATCTATACTAAATTTATGGTAGTACTGATTTTATTTAGTCTGTAATTAGGATTATAAAATAAAACATTTTTTAGTCTTCCCTCTTTGTCCTTTCCAAGTGTCATCAGCAGCAATTAAGTGTAGATCAGACAGCATGAATTTTGAATAAAATCTTCATTGAGCATAGACAGTATCTGGGCAGTCACATGCAGCTTGGGGAGTGTTAATTGTATACCATTGGCAGATGATTCCAAGGAACAAGTATAAGTATGTTCATATAAAATACACAAGAATTGCTGCAGAGATTTGATGGATAAAAGAACGATTGATATGAGGAGAAAAGACACCAAAAAAAAAAAAAAAAAAGCTGGTGTAGGATCACTCAGGAAGCAGACATCCACTACAGTATTTCCTGGGATCGAATACGCTGGAATCACATTTACAGTCTAGAATCCTTTGATACAGTTTGGGAAGTCAAGTAAATAAAGCAGTTGGATGTGATTAGATTTTTTGTAGGCCCCTCTCAGCACTCACACTCAGGGGCACTGGCCACTGGGAAGTAAAGAAGTGGTTACAGTTAGGAATAAGGAGTCTGAGAATGGGAAGAGTTTGGGATTGCTTTTCAGCAAATTGAAAGGAGCCACTCTGAGGTTCCCATAGCTATGCTAGTCCTGAACTGAGTGGAGATTTCAATTCCCTGAGCCTATTTCTTGAAAAAAAAAATGGTGTTAGAAATATATATATGTGTGTGTGTGTGTGTGTGTGTGTGTGTGTGAAGTAAATGGCAAACTCTAATGTACTATGCAAATTTAAGGTATAGTGATAAAGTCGTAATATTCAGATGTTTAGGAAATAAGACAACAGAATATTACTGAAGGGCTTTGCATCACTCTAAGTAGAGAAACCTAAGTTACTTTTAATATTGCCTGAAATAGTGTATGACTGGATAGGGCAGGTAGCATATATGAAATTGTAAAGTCTTTGGTGTACCTTTACTATATAAAAAATTTTCAGTAGCCTATTAAAAATGAAATTTGTTTATCAAGAAGCAGTAGAACCGAGGATGAACTTCACGAAAACATTGAGATGACTTCTGTGCCAACTCTTAAGATTCATTTACTTGTGAATTCATAGGTTAAAATGCAGTGCACATTTTAAGTATCATGATACCTATAAAACCCTAAACGTATGTTTAAAAATAGCATTTATATTTTTAGGGTAGTTTTAGCTTCACAGCAAAATTCAGCGGAAGGTACAGAGATTTCCCATGTACTTCCTGTCGCCACATACACACAGCTTCCCCCACTATGGAAGTCTGTTTTGCACTAGAGTGGTACGTCTGTTATAATCCAAGAACCTACATTGACACATCATGATCACCCCAGGTCCATAGAATACATTATTTTAATTCATGTCCTGATGTGAAACATTGCTTAGTTCAAATGTTAGAGATGTTGACACAATAAAACATCTGTAACATTTGTTTACCACGAGAAGAACAGAATCTACGATTTGTTTTGTAGTTGATGATCTGTCTCAAACTGCATAAGCTGAAATTAAACTATCCCCGTTTTTTATTTCAAAATGATTATAAAATACCTTATGGCCTTATTTTTAATCATTATTAACCATAAGCCAGAGCTTCTCTAGATTTACGCATGGTTATAACCTGGTTTATGGCTGAAACTAAATGGAAGGTTGGAAATTTAGAAGAAAGGAAACTAAAAATCTTTAAGAAACATGAATAGGTAATTTCAATTTTAAAACACTCTGGCTAAAGGTTTTGTTTGCTATTAAAATGGTTAAGATTGACAGATTCTTTAGAGATTCTGATTTTTAAAAGTATTAGTTGATATGAAAACTTAAGGTCCTAACAAAAGGAGTTTATATGTTGTGCAGTGGGTGTTTTCATAATGAAAACACATAGAATATGCTTTTAGAAACGTCTCAGGGGGCCTTCTTGCCTACTTTCTCCTCACTGTAGCTCTGCAGTGCAGAAATGTTCCTTTCCCTGTCTTCTGACAGTTATTTACGGAATCCACAGTTAGAATGGAGATAGATAGAAAAACGAGGGGAAAACAACTGCAACAACACTTAAGCGATTTTCACTTTTGATGACTTGGAAATAATCCTAGTGGAAAAAAGGGTCATCTTTAGGGAAACTGCGTTCAAAATTAAGCTAAGAAACGTGCGCCCGGCCAGTGTGTCCTCTCAGCACCTGGAACGCACGCCTTTCCTCCGCTGTCGGAAATCCAGGCGGCGGAGGAGGGTAGCCCGCAGTCTGCGGCTGGGAGCGCTGGGCTTGCGAGCTCGATTTCCTTCGGGAGGAAGAGCAGCTCCTCCCCGCGCAGCCCCAGGGTTGGCCTCCGGTAGCAGCGCCGGGCCGGCAGGGGACGGAGGGGCCGGGAGCGCCCGCGGGAGAGGGGAGCCCTGGCCGCCCGCCCCGCCCCGCCGCGCGCTGCCTGCCCTGGACGCGGCTTGAACTTCGGCCCCCGGTCCGCTGACACCCGAGGGAGCATGAATGCAATGACGTCTCCGCTGGGCTCAGCTGCACAACAGGAAATGCTCTCGGCCTCCCCCCTTCCTGCCAGGAGAAAGTGGGGCTCGCCGCGCCCGGCGGCCGCTGCAGCGCCGGCCCAGACCTAGTTTCGGGGCCGCCCGGGGGCGCGGGCTCAGCGCCGGGAGCGGGTCCGGGCGGGAGAACGCGTGCCCCGGTTGGGGTTCGCTCGCCCCGGCGTGTCGGGGGCCTCCACGGGGCGGAAAAGCCCGGGGGTTGGGGGGCAGTTGGCCTCAGGGGACCACAGCACTGGCATCTCCCTGACGGAGAGGACGCCCAGGCAGGTGGGCCCGGAGCACCCGGGGGCTCCCGAAGTGGGGCCTTATGGTGCCCAGGAGAGCTGACCTCAGGAGGCCTGGGTCCATTTGTCATTGCCGGGATAGAATATACACTCTTTCTTTTCACAAAGTCCTCGCAGGAAACCTCTTGTTTAACTCTCCCTCTAACTGCCACCTTTTTACTTTGTTGTGGAAACAAAGATATGAATGTTTAGCGCAAAGCACAAACATCGTGAGGTTTATACACTTCCAGCCAGAATCATTACAAGAAAATGATCTCAGTGTTCATGATTTTAGCTGTTGTTATTTAGGGAATATGATGAATTTTGTTTAAAAGAATACTAATGATCTTGTGAATTTGAAGACAGTATCATAGCTCTGGATTTATTATATTGAAATTATTAGATGGACTTTTACTTTTTATATTATTATTTTGCTAGAGGTAGACATAAAAAGTTGGACACAAGCAAGTTAACCCAACCTGTTAAATTTTAAAAAGTTTAAACTTGCATGAATGATCTTTCGAATTATATTTGAGAATCGATGTTTAGTACTAATAATCTGTAATTTAGTAACTTGAATCTTACGTGTCTTCCATACTTGCAGGTATGATAAAGAAACGTTGTGTCAGCTGAGCTGTCGTCATTGTGATTACGACCCTGTTTGACTCATGAATAGGCTTTGTAATGGTAGATTGTTCTTTTGGACACACAGCCAAAATGCCAAAGTTCACTGGGAGGTCTGCTAAGGTTTCTTATATCAAAGAGTTGACAGAGAAAGGACTTATTAAATGAAAATATTATGTAGTAGTTCCTAGTAAACCTCAAAAATCATTCCAAATTGGAATGTACACTGTGTTTACGTGTTTAGGTTAAACTGAGTCATGAAGCTAACCGCTGACTTATGCTTTTAGTAGTGTTGCCTAAATATTCTCCTTTAAAAGAAGTCCCCGCAGGATTATGAGATGGACATATAGTACAATGTCATTTTTCTTGGGAAGCTTTCAGCTGAATTATGAAATGAGGAAATGTAAGGTTATTTGACTACATCTGGAATAATAGCTTTCGATATTGAAATTGTCTTTTGGGGATAGCTTTTTTCCTTTTTCCTTGACAGAATATAACACAACAATCATTTTTCCCATCTGAGCTTAGTTCAAGTTGTTATGGTAGCAAAGTTATGGGTTATGAAATGTCCAAAAATGTTGGTACAGATATCCTCACTGGCCCACTGAAGAAAATAAAATTGGAAATTAAGAATAGAGGGGAGGTTGTTCTTTGGTATTGTGTCAAGAGAGCATAATCCATTACAGTACACTCTTATAGTTAAACAATTTGGGGGCAAACCAAGTTTTGTGAGTGAAAATGTTTCGCAAATCTGGAAAGCACTATGCTAATACAAGATTACTTTCTAAAAATATTCTCATTTCCTTCTTTCCTTCACAATAAAATTGTATGGAAGGTTTGTGTGATATAACAAGAACTTCTAAAGTGCACGTTAATTTCATCCTTTATGGCCACATAGTTGGGTCCTCTGCCTTCTATTTACTCTGTATAAGATTTCAAACATGGAGAGCAAGTAGAAGTCAGGGGACCCAACTATGTGACCTCAAAGGATGTAGCTGCAAAGGTACTATGAAAGTATTTATTTAGTAGTAGTATTATAGGGACCAATTACTCCAGATTTGTATAAACAATAATCCCCAGTTTTTATGTAGCATCATGTTGGAGGTACTAAGTAGGATCCTTAGACATATTAGTTCAATCTCATAATCTCCAGGAGATTAACATACTGTTTTATGAAAAATGGAGTGTGAGGAGTGCTTATGGACTGCATAGATTCTGAATTTTTATAACATTAATCCAAACCCGGTACCTTGTCTGTAATTGTAGTCTAAGCAAATGTGATTTGATGTGAATTACAAATACATCTACATTTGGGGATAGATTTCACTTTCTGTATTGCAGAAGAATTTTGTGCCTTTGCAGGGACCAAAACTATAGTTCTGTTTAGGGTCAGTAGGAGAATATATTTTTCCTCTTAACTGTAGGTTTGTGTTTCTTGGAAGAAAATCCTAGAAAATGCAATCCTCCATTGTATCTTGGAATTACAATTTGAAATATCTTAAATAGTATTTTTTAAAAGAATTGGTTGTCTACTCTGTGCCTTTTCCAATGAACTACATAAGTAAAGGCAGAGTTTGTCTTTTCCTTTCTGAATGTCCAGTGCCTAGAACAGTGCCCGACCTGGAGCATTTGCTCAAAGCACAGGTACTGAATGAAGAAATGAAGATGATACTGCTATCTATCATATTTCGGATGCTATTTTGTGGTCTTCAGTCATAATTTTAGAGTTTTGTTTTTTGTTAAGAGGTTTTAATTCAGCAAAAATGAGATATGTGATTTTGAATGAAATGTAAACACCGTAGATGCATAATAAACATTTATTAAGTTTAAAGAAAAATCACTGAAAGAAGCAAGATACTGCAATCCTGGTGCTTTATTTACTACTCTAATCATTTGCAATCCTCCTTTTACATCTAATGAGAGTCATTTTTTAAAAAGCTCATTGACCTATTAATTTATAAAAGAAGACATTTAGCAAAGCTAAAGAGAGGCCCACTTGAATTTGAATCATTTTAACTAGCACTTAACCCTAGGGCTCTACATAGCGGTTTGAGATCCAAAGATTCTTTGAACTCTTAAACCTATTCCATGTTTGACTATTCATTGCCTAACAGGATCTTTGATGCTACATTTGAGCCTTTCTGGAAATCGGGATTGTGGATTGAAAGCCATTGCTGTACCTCCTGCCTGGTACTGTGCCTGACGTAGAATCTAGGGGTTCCACAGGCCTGGCTTTGTGGGCATGTGACCGGTGCGTTTGCACAGAGCTCCAAGCTCAGAAGGACCCTGAGTTTAGTTTAATGCTCTGCTGTCACTGCCTAGAAATTAATTTTTGAGCAAGGGATCTTCATTTCTCTGCCTTGCTAAGGTACAACGAAATGAAAAACAGATGGAGTGTTTGGGATCCATCCAATATATCAGTTCCGTTGGAATATTATTTGGAATCAAATATGAATGGTTTTGAAAAAGAAAATCTTCTCCAAAGTGTTCGATGTATCGTCTTAGTTGGAACATAGGAGACTGTAACTAACATCATGGGAGATGTAATAGGTAGGATTAACTATCATATTTTGAAATATCATCTGTTACATTTTGGTTCATGGTTATCTTATTGTTCACTATGAAATATTTATCCCTATTATCAGTGGTATAGTTATTTACTAATTACTGACTTATTGATAATTCTCAGTTTGTTAGATATTGGGCAGGATTTATATTAAAACATGTTTGTTTTCTGGAGAGTAGTATCTGTTTACGTGAATACATGTTCATGTAACTACTATGTATTTATATGCTCATACCTGTGAAATAATAGGAGGGGGCAAGACAGTCTTTTTAAAAAATCTGTTTTTGAGGCTCTGTAGGGATGTACATATCATAGTTCTTATTGAGATCCAGTTCTGTTGCTTAATCAGACTTATGGCTGGAAAAGAGGCAGTCAGTGTAGAATAGGACCAGAACTGTGGATTTCAGAGCTGGCCTGCGTGGATTTGAATACTGTCTTAGCTACTGTCTAGTCGTATGACTTTGGGCAAGTTACTTTGTTTCCTTAGCCTCGGTTTGCTCACCTGTAAAACAGGGATACCTCTTAAAACAGACCTTGTGAGGATTAAGTATACTAATATATATAGAGAACTGGTCTGTAGTAAGCACTCAATAAATGAAGTCCAGGCCACGGTGGATCTTACTATTTTAAAATTTAAGTTTATTTATATGCTTATTTGTATTTATTAAATGTGAAGCGAGAGCTTTTGTTGCTGTCCCCAAAGACATCATAGTCAAGTGAAGGAACTGACCTGATTCTTGAATCAGGATACTGGAATAAGGGCAAAAGTAGGGGGATGCAGAGGGTGAAAAAGAAGGGCCTGGAGGGAGCCCCAAATCCTCCTTGGAGAAGAAGTGAAATGGAACATTCCTTCAGCTGCCCTTGGAAGGATCAATAGGCACTGAGAGCAGCTTGGTGAGGGTCTGAGAATGCATTGAGAGTTGGGAGCATTTTAAATAGATTAGTATGGCTGAAGTTTAAAGTACAAGTGGGAGACTGTGAAAAATGGGGTAGAGATGTAAGATGAGGCAGATCCTGAGGATGTGGACTACAGGGACAGGAGGGAAATGAAGAAAGGGTCGCATCTTAGAAGCCAACAAAGTTGTGTTTTCCCAAAGAGGCTTTGGGCATCAAAACCATATGCCATGCAGAGTTAAAGGAAGATAAGAACTGAAAAGTGATTAATAGGTAGGAAATTGCTGGCATGTACTTTGATCTGTCATTTGCTATTTAGTGTGAATGACTGTTTAAGCTTTGATTTTTTGGAAGTATGGAAAAGGCATTTAAATTAGACCCTGAAGTTTCTGACTAAAGGAGGATTAAGTCCTAGATTTCCAAAAGAAGTTTGACAATCCTTTTTCTCCCTAGTTCTTTCAGATTAGGATTAACTACTGGTTTGAGATTAGTACATGGTCCCACTTAGATTGTAATCCTCAGTAGGGAAAGGGCAGTGGAGCCTTATTTTATCACTGTAACTTCAGAATCTGATGGAATTTTTAGTTCATAATGATAATTTAAGAAAACCGAATGTCAGACACTTTTCTAGGCCATTTACATGTGTTGTTTATCCTTTTTTTTTTTTTTTTTTTTTTTGAGGCAGAGTCTCGCTCTGTCACCCAGGCTGGAGTGCAGTGGCACAATCTCAGCTCACTGTAGCCTCTGTCTCCTGGGTTTAAGCGATTCTTCTGTCTCAGCCTCCCAAGTAGCTGCAATTACAGGCATGTGCCACCACGCCCGGCTAATTTTTGTATTTTTAGTAGAGGCAGATTTGGCCATATTGGCCAGGCTGGTCTCAAGCTCCTGGCCCCAAGCGATCTGCCCACCTCTCAAAGTGCTGGGATTACTACCTTGCCTGGCATGTCCTCATATTTTAAATTTTTTATTTTTTTGAGGCAAGGCTGTTAGTCTTCTTATTTTATAGATGAAAACAACGGAAGGGCAGAGAAGTTAAATATCTTGTCACACTGCTGGTATGTTTTGGAGCTTGCATTTAAGCTCAGGCAGTCCTAATTCAAATCCTAGACTTTCCCTTTTCATGACCTGCTTCCTTACTGTAGCTCTGTATACTTCTGCTGAACAAATGGGTGAATGAATGAATAAATTGGGGAAAAGAGATGGATTTATATATGTATATTGAGACAGGGTCTCATTCTGTCACTCACTGTGGATTGCCGTGGCATGATAATAGGTCACTACTGCTTCTATCTTCCAGGCTCAAGTGATCCTCCTGCCTCAGTCTCCCAAGTACCTGGGACTACAGGCATGTGCTCCGATTCCCAGCTAATTTTTAAAATTTTTGGTGAAAATGGGGTCTCGCTATGTCGCTTAGGCTGGTCTGGAACTCTTGGGCTCAAGTGATCCTCCTGCCTCAACTTCCCAAAGTGCTAAGATTGCAGGCACAGGCCACTATTCCCAGCTGGATTAGTAATTTTTTAATCCAGATTAGTAAATCTGTGTATAATTTTTTTTTATCTCCTTGTTGGTGGTAGGTACCTCATACCTTTTATTTTCCTAAGAGAAGTTTATTTTTCTATTACATGATATCCCAGTTTCTAAATTCTTGAAACATAAGATGTATTTAGGAATTGATTTCCTGGAAATTAGGGAATTTCCAAATGAGTTCTCTCTCCTTGTATGGGTCATGGGGTCTTGGTTGTCAGGGAGGAGGTCCTTAATACATACCTGTGACTTGGATAGTACAAGAATGGACACCACAGGTGGGGCTCAAAGTGAAGCTGTGAGCCACTCACATGTGATGTAGGACTTGACTAAGGCCAGCTCTGTGTGCTGAACCTTTGGAAGCCAGGACTTCGGAGATACAAGGATAACTGAGTGACAAATAAGTAGCAGAATATGGTAGAAGGGACATTATTTTTGCATTTGTGACTTTCTTTTTAGCTATAACTCTGTGACCTCATGTAGCAGTTATACAAAATGGGGCTGTAATTCTTATCTTTGGAGATGAAATGAATGGTAGAGGAAATGTTTGTTGGGCCTATGGAAAGATCCAACTATTATGGCTTTACAATAAACAGAATAATTAACTTTGATGGAACGAACTTTCCTGTTGTAGAAATATTTTTAGAGTTTATGTCTAATGACATAAAAATATCCTTAGGAAGCTCCGTTTTTATCCAGAAGTGTTTTTTAACTTCTGTTGCATCCTTCGAATAGGTTACCATTTCTGCCTCCTTTGAGGACTTACTCTTTGCTCTCTCACATCAGTGACCAATGTAGAGTTTGCATACATTTATTTACAACTTATTAACATCACTTGAGAATAGCACACTAAATGTGAAAGGAACAGAGTAAGATCCATATCAGGGTCTCAATTTTTAACTTAGTAAACTTATAATTATCAATATTTTAAAATGTCATTTTACTATTTTTGTGTAGATAATGTATATTACATCTTATGTCCCAAAGCTTAATAGGTTTGAACATGGACTTTATTTGTAGAAGGCAAGTCAGATAATATTTATAAAAGTAGGTCTTTGAGTAGAATAATGATAAACTTATCCATATTATAAACTGCATTGTGACATGTGTTTCATTAAAAGAAATTTGATTCTGAAAAAAATGGCTTGCATTTGAGCCGATTACTGTGCATCTAGATTTGCATAGAAGACATCTGTAGACAGTTCCTGATTTGAGCTGCAGCTGGTAAAATATATTTCTTACCTATCCCATAAGAATCTAGTAGGATTTGCTTTTTAATTTTTGAAGCACAATTATGACTCAATATCAAACTATAAAGCTCTGAAAGTGGTGAAGAAAACTGCTATCAGAAAGAGAGCAAAGAATATTTTGTATATTTCACATAAAAGGCATTTAACAGTATTGTTTTCTAATTTTTATCTGAATCTGTTGAAAGAAAGCTGAGGTGACTTGCCTCAAAGGTCTTTATGAGTTTTGAGGCTTCTTTCTGCTTGTGTTTTTGTAAACCTAAAATAAGAACACACTAAAAATACACTGGAATAAAAAAGCCAGTGTGAGTAAATGAAAATGTCATTACATTTGGTAGAGTAATGGACAGATGGGTAACTTGGAGTTAATAAAGACATTTAAAAAAGCAGAGAATGAAACAATCTAAATCGCATGACTTAAAAGTAA
Organism: Aotus nancymaae; assembly: GCF_030222135.1. Taxonomy (NCBI): domain Eukaryota; kingdom Metazoa; phylum Chordata; class Mammalia; order Primates; family Aotidae; genus Aotus; species Aotus nancymaae. The sequence goes on from NW_026988454.1 coordinate 24,819,559, forward strand.
AAGAATAGGTAGGGAATTATGTATTATAATGAAATGTGAATGTGTTAACTACAGGTGTTAATATTTAAAAAATAATAGTGAGAATGATTTGAGACTTCAGACTCTCTTGGTTAAATGGCTTTTATGACTTCGCTTTCTCTAAATTACTGGAACCTGTGTTTGCTTTTACATTGTTTTGTCATAGGAAAATACTTTTATATAACTTAAGGCTCTTTTCTTCATTTATTTCACCTTGTTTTAAAAAAATTATGTGAACATGTTGGTTCCCTAAAAGTGAAAGAACATTGCATTTTTTTTATGTGAATAAGAAGTTGTTATAGAGTGCTCTATTTTTGCAGCTGTGCTTCAGGGTATCACGTTCCGAAGAGGTCAGCTTGGCATGACCTCGTGGGCATGAATCTTGGGGAGACAATTCTGAAACAGCTACAGGCCTGCAGCTTTGTGAAACCAGCGCAGAACATCCAGATGCTGTCGTTAGGAGGCATGCGGTCTGTTAAAGCTTTAGGGTGGAAGGCCCAGGAGGATGCAGCTAGAAGAATGCAGCATCCACATTCGTGGCAACTCTCTGGGTGCTGTTGCAGTTTTAACCCTTGAGTTTGTTTAATAGAAAAAGTAAATAGGGCCGGGCACAGTGGCTCATGCCTTTAATCCTAGCACTTTGGGAGGCCGGGATGGGTGGATCACCTGAGGTCAGGAGTTTGAGACCAGCCTGGCCAAAATGGCGAAACCTGTCTCTACAAATAAATACATAAATAAATAAATAAATAAATAAATAAATAAATAAATAAAATAAGTGGGAGAAAATAAACAGGGAGACAAATAGGAAAGGGTGGAAGGAAAAAGGTATTGAGACTGAAGTAGAGACATATTTGTTTACCGTTGATTAATATATTTATCAAATACTTATTGAGTAGCTGTTTTGTGCTGGACACTGATCTGAGAGCTGGGGATACAACAGGAACAAAGAGTTTCAGCCCTCATTAGAAGATCTTCATCCATATGAATCTGATAATCACACAGATGTGGAATTATACATTATGCTTTATTGTATATGTATGTACATTATACAATAAAGTGCCAGGAGAGAGGAGAACAGGAGAGCTTCATGTCTTTTATGAAGTCAGGGAAATATTTTTCTGAGAAATGGGTATCTCGAGCCCAGATTGACTCATGGGGAGCATTAAATAAGTGAAGGGGTTGGTGGTTTCTTCAGGTGGAGGGAACAGCTAGGGTACAGGCCCTGTGATTAGTGTGATGATGGTTCTAATCAAAGGCATAAAGGAACTCTGCTGTGGCTGGAGCACCAAGAACAAGGGAGGTGCGCCTGGGAGAGTTGGCAGGGCTCAGTCTGCACAGGGTCTTATAAAACTTATTTCAGGATTTTGGGCTTTATCCCACCATGAAGAAAACCCATAGAAGTTGTTCAGACATGGGGATGAAAAGATTAGATCTGCATTTTGAAATTTACTTGGTCTACGTGGTCCAGCTTTGTATGTTGAACAATTTGGCAAGATTAGATCTAGAACTGGTCAAGAGATCATTGCAGTAATCCAGGGAGTAGATGACTGCACTGGATTAATCCACTGCAGTGAATTAAAGAGGTAGAGGTGGAGAATGGCGAAAGATCAGTGAGATTTGAGAGATTTCTAGGAGAAGAAATAGATAGGGCTTGATGGTAGATTGGATGTAGAGAGTGAAGGAGAGAAAATAGCCCAGAATGAGTCCTAAGTGTGTGGCCTGCATGCCTGAATGGGCAGAGACACAAATTATTGGAATGGGGCTCACTGAGGGAAAGCCAGGTTTAGGAGAGTGGTGACTTGTTTTTGGATTTGTTGAGTTTAAAGTGGCTTTGAATTATCTAAATGGAGATGCCGAGTAGTCAGTTGAACATAGGAGTCTGGAGATGGAAGTGGGTGTCATCAATGTATAATGGTGTCTGAGTTGGAGTGGATGAGAGGGTGTAAAGAGAACAGACATGAAAAGAGGGTGTGGGGCCAACCCTGGAGAAACCCTAACTTTTATAGGCCTGATTCAAGGGAGTGATGCCACCAAGATTAAGAAAGGCTGGGTAGAGGTCCATGATAAAAGCGAGTCCAGTGTTACAGCATCTATATGAGGAGAGATGCAGTAGATATTTTACTCGAGCTGTTGTGATAAAGTCCCACACACTGGGTGGCTGAAAGCAAAAGACATCTATTGTCTCACAGTTCTGGAGGCTGCAAGTGTGAAGCCGAGGTGTCAGCAGGGTTAGGTCATTTGAGGGCTGTGAGGGGAAATCTGTTCTGTGTCTCTCTCCCAGCTTCTGGCCATGGTTTGCAATCTTTGCTGTTCCTGGGATCCTCTTACTCTAGTCTCTCTCTCAGTCTTCACGTAGTATTCTCCATTTGTGTCATATTGGATAAGGGGCCCACCCTACTACAGTGTGATGTCGTCCTAACTAATGACATTTGCATGGACCCTATTTCCAAACAAGGCCACATTCTGAGGTCCTGGAGTCAGAACTTCAATGTATCTTTTTGAGGGGGCCACAACTCCACATGTAACTAGGATCCAAGCAGATTTCCCTCTTGTGTAAGGTTCTCCAGAGGAGGCAGTGATGATCAAGACACAGTTCCATTCCTACATAATATTTTAGTATTATTGTGTCCAGTGAGGTTCAAATCAAGTGTTTATGATAGCTGAGATAAATGCTAAGGGGTAGAAATAGAAAGAATATTAAATGGGGGAGAAAGAATGGGGAAAAACAGTTCTTAGAGGAGATGTAATTTGAATTCAGCTTTAAAAGAAGGGGCTCAGGATTTAAATTTGTGGAAGGTTGAAGTAGAAACTCTGGTAACTTCTCATTACCAGAGAAGAAAACCTGCATAAAGTTTTGATCTGGAAAAGTATTCACAGCCTTTAAAAAGTAGGAATCTGCTCTTTGTCACTTAGCATCAAAGAACCATGCACTTGCTGGTTTCTCTTTGTATGGAAAGAATATTAGATATTTGTGTTTGATGCAGATACTTTTGGCATGAGTAAGCCTAGGTTGTGCATTCATAACTTAGTCAACAATTATTTATTATGTACCACCTACTGTGCGCTGAGGGCTGGGGACACATCAGATTTTGAATAGTCATTTAACCTCTCCCCACAACACTTCTGCATCAGCCATCATTTTAACACACAACTTATGAGTAAAGATGTGTTGATTGTCTCTTATGACTGTGCCCATTTTCAGAATCATAAATGTAATAGTAACTAATAATTACTGAGCAGCTTACCCAAGGCCAAGTATTCTAAATACTTGACCTAAATTAACTAATTTAATCTTCATCAATACTTTATAAAGTAGGCTCCACATTTCATGGACTCTAAGGTATCATCAGTTGTAAGATGGTATTTGATGTACCTCTAAGAAAGAAAAACAAAGATTCCAATTTTTTGAAAGATGCCATCCATAGCAAGACACATTCTGATTTCAGAAATGTTAAAATATGGGGAAAAAGCATATATGTCTTAGAATTGGTAGACCACTATGAAGGCACCAAGGATCAGTTGCTTCCCCAGGGTTACCTGTGGATATGCAGTGGAGCTCAGATTCTGTTTCAAGAGGCCTGTGCCAGAGCCCATCCCCAGTACTATGACTGCAATCTCTGAGCACATCTCAGGCACATTTTTTTTTTTTTTAGTGTACGGAGAGCCTGATAATGTTTCAGGGTTCTGACCTGGCTGAGTTTTGGGGTACACTGTGGTGGGAGAGACGTGTGCAAACATGCAACCTGCTGCTGGTGATGTGGCTGATCAGGGACTTTGCTGGGCCAGTCTTTTGGTTTGCTACTTTTTATCAATCTGGAACGTTGACAATGAAGAAATGCCACAATGATGAGCCACGAGATGGGGTGAAGGTGAGGATGGGGCAAGAGTGGGTGACTTTTTTTGTGGAAAGTGATGCATTTAGGTGCTGTTCTAAGTTTCACTTCCTCTGAAGGCCACACTCAGCAGCCCCTGCAGTCGACTGTGCGCTCTCTGATCATCCTCAGTTGTGCTCTCACCGTGTTGCTTGGTTTCATTTCCTGTGTTTTACCTTTCCTCTGGTCTATGGTGGCCCTGTAGGTACCTCTTTCTTCCAAGGCTTGTGGGAAAGCGCCCAGAAGCTTAACTAAGTATGGCAATTAGATACTTAGTTAAGTATGGCATTAAAGCTGGCAAAAGAAAGCAGTGAATGGTGAAGTACCAGTGTGATAACTCTTCAATCCTTTTTAATATTTTCTTCCTTCATGGGAACAGCCAATGTGTCCTGATCCATGGGTTTTCCCCCTTAAACAGGTATCTTGAAAATATCAGATATTGTTCATACTTCAGATACTTTGAAACTATCCAAATGATAGCACGAAGGAAATTTACGTTTTTCGCGGTTCAGCAGTCACTGTCAGAGTGAAAGTAGAAGTTCTCATTAGCATCCCAAGGCTCGAGTTTTTGAAGATGTTGTAACAGCATGAATAAGAATTGAATTGATAAGACTTTTTGACAATCTCATCCTCAGCTAAGCAGTTCAGTTCCCATAGGTCGTGGGTGCTGGCTTTGTCTCCCTGCTGTGGTAAGGGGCCATCCTCTGTGTATTGGCTGATGACTCAGTCTCCTCATCTATGAATTGGGGATAACAATACCTGCAATACAGCCCAGCACTTTTCTGATTTATGTCTGCTAGGTACATTTTCATACCCACTTCTAAAATCATTTGATTTTTTTTCTCCTTATAAATGTGCAGCACCAGCAATAATTCCATCTAAGCACCTGCCTTGTAGAAATCATCACAAAACCTTACCACTCTTTAAACCCACAGTCCCCAACCTTTTTGACACCAGGGACCAGTTTCATGGAGGACAATTTTTCCATGGTGTGGGGATGGTGGATGGTTTTAGGATGAAACTGCTCCACCTCAGATAATCAGACATTAGATTCTTATAAGGAATGTGCAACTTAGGTCCCTCGCATGCGCAGTTCACAGACGAGTTCGTGCTCCTATGAGAATCTAACGCTGCCGCAGATCTGATAGGAGGCGGAGCTCAGGCGGTAATGCTCCCTTGCCCACCACTCACCTCCTGCTGCGCGACCCGGCTCCTAACAGGCCATGGACCATTACTGGTAACTGAACATGACCCACTGGCCTTGATAAGCTGACTGTAGAGGAAATGGATGTGCATGTAGCTATCAAGCTAGGATGAAAACATGAGATAAGAGGGGTGATAAGCAGAAGGGGGAAGGGATTTCTGAGAAGAAAGATATGAATTCTGCCCTAGTGGGAGGGTCAAACGTTTGGTCACTGTTGTTAGCATGTGTTTGGAACTAGACGTAAATAACAATGGTCGTATATACTGGGGCCTGAAGTTGTCTTTTGCTGGAGCAGTGCTCTCCAATTGAACTGCATTGGCCAATATGGTAGCCACTAACCACAAGTGGCTTTGGGGTACTTGAAATGTGGCAGTGCAACTGAGGAATTAAATTTTAAATTTTATTTCATGTTAATTTTATATTTACATCTAAGCAGCCACATATGGCTAGTGCCTACCATATTGGATAGCACAGCCAAAGGAAACCTGCTGTCACTAACCCAGTATGGAGATTTCAAATAATCACCTTGATCACAAATCAAATCACAAAGTCAGAGACTTTCGTTGGCTTTTACTTTTCAGTATAATTAGCCCTAAGTACTAGCACTGAAACATCCATTAGACACTAAAATACAGTGAGTAACTCATTAATTATGAAACGAGTGGTCAGTTAAATTAGTCAGTGATGCCCTCAACACACACACTCATGCATACATCTACCTGCATGCACACAGACACATCACAGACATACAAACTTTCCCTGCTTGTTTCCTGAATTGGACAGAGGGAGAAGTATGTTTTTGAATGGCTTGTTGTTTTGAAGGACAGACAGTGAGTTAATGATCCTTCTGGAAGCAGTGTCAGGCTGAGCAAAGAGTCCCTGATGGAAGAAAAGGATCAGCTCTGCCCTACAATAAGAACTCTGTGAAAAAAGTTCTCAGATGATTCTTAGTCTCCTCGTTTGTAAACTGGGGATAATGATACCTCCTCTGTCTGCCTCAAAAGATAATATATGTTTGTAAAAGCTTCTTTTCAGGGAGACTTAGTCAAACCAATATCTCATCTTTTCAATAAGCGTGCAGGACATTTCTCTTTCTGTGTTGACTATGATACCAAGAGATATGATTATACATATTTTCTCCTTGATCTTAAATGCACTGTTGCAATCCTCACACCTTTTTGGAGACCCGCTTGAAAACTGCTACGATTAAATTCTCCCCCAGATTTGTTTTAGAATTTTTCTTTTCTGAATCCCAACTGTATTCTGCTCAGTCTTAGGCTCTGCCCCTCTCAGTACGTTGTCCCCTATCCACTGGACTGCCCTGAAATGCTGCTTGTGCTTATTTTTAAGTTGTATTTATGTGTTTGTGTTTTGTCTTCCATATTAAAGTGGAAACTCCCTGGGTAGAGGTAGCCTTTAAACTTTATTGTCATGAGCTTTTGAAACTTAATTTTATCCAGTGCATTGCAGAGGGTGGCATTCATTAAAGTTTGCAGACTGGTAGTAAAATAGAGGACTTGAGTCTTTAGAGCTCAGACTGACATTTTCATTTTCTTTGGTTATTTAGATCAGGGGATTCAAGCAGTATCATGCACGACAGTCTTTCAAGGAGCCCTAAAAAATTCAGGTCCTCATGCTCTATGTATGTGATGCACTAGGTCTCAGGTGAAGCATAGGAAACCTGAATTTTAAGAGGCAAATTAGGTAATTCTGATGCAGGTGATCTGAGGACTACTCTTTGAGAAACAGTGGTTTATATGTTAGTCCATTTCTATGGACTGTACTTAAAGAAGACTTTTCTGGCAGTAGGGATCTTGCTTCTAAGCAGAAGTGTAGGTTGCTTTGTTGTTGTTGTTTTGTTTTTGCTTATTTTAGAAGAGAATGAGAGAAGAGTGCGAAATTTTGTGGGTAAAACATTTCTTTATATTGTCTTCTTAAATGGATGGCAGGAACAGTTCAGTAATAGAAATATCCCATCAGAAAGAAATGGATAATGCATAAAATGATTTTATCAAACCACAATGGTAGAAAATACCTATTCAGCCTTCACTCAGAGCTCGTTGGTCCTTATTTTAGGCTCAGTTTTAATAGGCTTGATGATCTGATTGGCTAGAGATTAGGAGCAGTATATGGAAGTCAAGTATTGTCACTGGTAAAGGACTGCACATTTGGCTACAAATGTAATCCCTGACAGCCTGAAAGTGAGGAAGGAAATTGATAAACTACAAAAATCAGCAGCAAGATCTTAAAAGATCAAAATGTAGGCCACTTGAGGAAACAAGAGTGAAGGAGTAGGCAAATGTGAGCATCTCAGTAGCTTTAAAAGGTGTTACTCTGTTTTCCCCAATTTACAGTAGCTATTTGTTGATCTTTCTACTTAGAATCTAAGTTCTACTGGGGCTGAGACTATGCCTGCCCCAAAGGATACTGTTATCTCCAGGACTTAATGTTGCCCTTGACTCATAGAAGAGGCTCCATAAGTATTTTCCTAGTAAATGGAAATAAATAAATGGGTCGGTTTGCTGTGATGATCTATGTTTATGATAATAACCCTGAGACATTTCTGACTGAAAAGAGAGACAAATTTTTTTTGCATTTTAGATATATGTAATCTCAAAAAATGTTGGTGTATAAAGACTTAATATTAACACGCTTAATATGTATTCATTTTCCAGTGATTTCCTTTCTAACATTGTTGTACTTTCTCCTGCCTAGTTTATATTTAAGTTGTCTTAAAATCATGGGATTTACTTTTCAGATTATAAATACTCATATATGTAGAATCTAAAATATTTTGAAACATCTGCCAATGTATACTATACCATTGCTACGTAAACACAGCATCTTAGAATCTTGAGTCTTGAGTCTTGAAAAATATTTAGGTAGATTTTTATTTATGGATGGTGGAAATCTGTGTATACCAATTTGAAGGTATCTCTTTCTCTATAGCTAATGCTTTTATAGTTAATTGTCCTTTAATAGATCATAATGATTTCCTTGGATCATGATAGATTTATTAAAATAGATATTTCAGCATGCATACTAATTAAGAAAATGCATGTTATGTGTTAGGCAGACACACAGGCTCTATATAGTAGAGAAAATAACATTTAGCTACCTCTAAAATGATATACCTGCTCTTCAAGTGTTTCAGGTTTGTATTCTTGAAATTTGCCCATTAGTAGACTATTGTTAACCAAAAAGGAAAGTTATTTTTGATATTCTATAAAACAAGTTAAATTATCTTTAGTTCCTTTGCACTTTGTTTCAAAACTGTGTTTTTAATTGGTTGTATAGAATTTGGAATTTGTTTTTTTTGCGAGGTGGTATCTTACAGAGGGGAGGAAGAGATGAAAGGAAGTCTTCTTTTTCCATAGGTACATATTTGGTCTTAGGCGAAATTTTGAAATAGGAAAATGTGTGTTTTTGTCAGTGACATCCTGCCATTTAGCACTCTTCTCAACCCAGTGAAGCTGAAGGTACCAAGTTATCAAAATTTAGCCCTAAGTCTTTGATTGCTATAGTCCATTCCAGTCTAAAACACCCCTTAAACTTTTCTAGTTCCTAAGTCATCTGTATTTTCCTACCAGTCAAAAGTCCCAGCCAACAATTATTTGAGTACCTGTTCTGATTTGGCAATGGGCTAGAAACTGTATAGAAATAAGTGTGAATCCTACACCACGTTCTCAGAGAGAATGCAATCTAATATTGTTAATGACATGCATGACTAACTCATTATACTGGAAGACAGAATATGCAAAAAAGATGCATAAACCAGATGAAATGAAAGTTCAGAGAAAAAGGCCAATTGCAGGAACCAGGAAAGGTTTTCTGGAAGATGGGGACCTTGAGTATTGGTTAGCATCTTTAGAAACAGAGATGGGTTAGAAGATGGAGATAATGTTACAAGTGAAAGCAGGAACACCACATATGGCTGACCAAGAGTTGGATTTTGCAAAATTGTGAGGGCACCATTCACATAGAGTATGATATAAATGGTGGCATGAGTGAAAGTCAGGAGACAGTAAATGTATAGGGTTAAGATCTGAGAATCATAAGTAGGATAACCTGGACCATGTTGTGATGGAACTTGAATGAAAGAGTGGAGTTGTTTGACCCTGTTCATTAGGTTATTGTGCTAAAAGTCCTTTTAGACCTCTCAAACTTTGAGTTTCTTTGATTTTCTGTAATTCAGTTGCTAAGAGAGAACTGAGGAAGATTTTTGAGTAATGGAGTGGCTTGAAATTTCAGAAGATGAATGATTAGTTAGAAATACATGGGGTGAAATGAATTGAAAAGTTATTAGAATTTAGATGTGTTTAAAGTGGTTCTGCTTCTTTAAGGCTATCAAAGTACAATTGGAGTAATACATCAAACTGGTGCTCTAGGGGAGGTCACAAGAACAGAACTTTCTGGATTGGTCCTGAGCGCAGGTCCTCTTTGTTGAATTGCCTAGTGGACAGCCTGTTGATGACAGCTGTTTGGTTATGGGGTTTCACTCCCTTCTTGAGTCCAGCTCCATGAATCAAGAGCCCCAAAAGGAGGCTTGTTAACAGGCTGCTGAAGTAGGATAGAGGCAAAGTAATGGGTCTCAAATTACAGAGGTGAAAAGAAAATTTATTCATTCATTCATCAAACCTTTATTGAGTACGACTGAGGGTAAGCAATGGTTTGTGTGCTTTGTGTAAATTCACTTTGCTGCTTTTATTGCTTTGACCCTTTCTACCCCCAAATTCTCTAAAAAGTTTTAGATTTCCTCACAACAGCTGAGACTCTCTAGGGGTTACAGTAAGACCACTGGTAGTGCTAGAAGGCGACAACCCCGGGGACAGCAGCAGCTGGTTTTATTTTTGGTTTTCGTCAGGTGTTTGTAAGTTGAGAACTGCCTGTATTCAAACAACGTGATTTGGTAGTGTATACTGAACTCCCATAGACATAATGAATGTAGTACAATCACAAGGATAAAAATGAACAATCTCTAACATCACTTGCTAGATAGTAACCTTTTTAAGCACTGGGCATGGATTAATAGCTTAAATAGTATGGATATGCTACGAACCATTCACAGTTTCATTTCATGTAAGTTGTTGGTCTTGCTTTGGTTAGAGAGATCTGGCCATTGGTGAACTCTCCTGTGGAATAGTCATTGTTTTATGGTACGTACTGGGTGATGCATTTGGGAGATTTAATTTTGGAGTTGACCAGATTACTGTAATTTATTTGTTCTTGTCAAGTTTTTAATTTATCACACAAGCAATATTATATCACCATAAAGAAAAGAGGCATAACTATATCGTAGGCTTTTTCAGTGTATAAATTTGATTTAAAAAACTTTTCCTTGTATATGCTGTGATCTTTGCCCACATTCATACACTTGAAATAGTTATTGATACAATCCTTACTTTCAAAATCATTTTTATAAACACTTTCATTTTGCCAATTACCATATTCTACTTTTAATGGCTGCATATTTTGGATCTAATTTAACGATCACAGTTTTCTAAAAATCCCCTTATTTCTGAATATTCTTTTTTTTTTTCTTTTGGGATTGTTTTCAAAGGGTATGAATATTTTTTATTATACATGGTCACTATTTCCAAATTGCTTTCCATTTTTATCATGATTGTGCCAAGGTGAAAATTTTGACTGCATTGTTGTTTTGGTTTGCATTTTAATAATAATGAGGTGTTTTTATTAATTACATTTCTTTGTTTGGATTGACCTGGCCTATCTTTTCTAATTTATTTCTTAGCTATTTTTTGAAAAATAAGTTTCTATGAACTTCTTATTTATTATAAATATTAATTCTTGTTACTTATCTCTACTTGGTTCTACTGTTTCTCAATGTGATTTAATTTTTGTTTTGTTAATTTATACATTTAATGATTGTAGCTTTATCTTATCTGGATTATCTGTTTCTGATTAGTTTTTCATGAATGCCTTCAAAGTTATTTAAAAGTTACAGTGATAAAGATAGTGTGGTTCTCTGATTATTATTATTATTACTATTATTTTGAGACTGAGTCTCCCTCTGTTACCCAGGCTGGAGTGCAGTGGCGCCATCTCAGCTTACTGCAACCTCTGCCTCCCAAGTTGAAGCAATTTTCCTGCCTCAGCCAACCAAGTAGCTGGGATCACAGGCATGTGCCACCATACCTGGCTAATTTTTATATTTTCAGTAGAAATGGGGTTTTGTCATGTTGGCCAGGCTGGTCTCGAACTCCTGACCTCCAGTGATCCATCCGCCTTAGCCTCCCAAACTGCTAGGATTACAGGCATAAGCCACCGTGCCCAGCCTGATGATTATTTTTCATGTTGCTTCTTGGTCTACTGTGAAGTGGCTTGGATTCTTAAGGACTTTTATATTCTAAAATCGTGGAATGACCAAGGTAGAGGGGAATTAATCATCAGTTAAGAGCCCTTAATATTTAAAGGATCTAATATGTCATATAATTTTTTCAGATTAAATGTAGATTTATTTATAGATTGATAGCTTAGAAAGTAAATGAAAACTATATTCAGGAATTTCTGAGTACAGTGAATCTGACTAGTAAATTAAGAATTGTATTTAACCTCAGGTTTTAAAAACAAAATACTTATATTTATTAAACACTTGAAAAACATTCTATGTTTTATTATGTATAGTTTTTTTCCATGAGCTTTTAAGTATTTATAACACACTTTCCAGTGTCTTAATTTTAAAATGTAAGTAATAGTAAACTTTAAAATGTGGTCTCAACTCATTGCTCATTTGCAGAAATCATTTTAGCAGGCCCCCGTATTGATTACCTAAATCATGCCTTGTTGGTTTTCTTCTTCTGAGGCTCAGATTTTATTATGTAAACAGGATGCACTTTGGAATTTGTAGTGCATTTCAAGATTTTCTTTACATCGGTTTAATTGATCTTATAATTATTTTTAAATAACCTAAGTTATCTGGTAGATAGTTTATTGGTAGATGGTTGAGCAGTATCTTTCTTAACTCTGATGTAGAGATAGGAGTTCAATATGTCTTCGAATATTTCATACAGTGGAGGAAGAATTTAAAAAATGAATGAAAGGTTTTTCCTTAGTTTTAAAAGACAAATTTAATATCAAAAATTGTGTATAGTAAATGCGCAACCAAAATCATCAAAATAGTTAAGAAAATATAATTAAGTTGGTTTTAACAATTCATAAAAGGAGAGGATTGTTAGAACAAGCTTTGCTAATGACATATCAGCCTGTGTTATCCCAGGTCAATTGATATGAAAACCACAGTTTACGCAGGGTTACTTAACTGATAAATAATAGTGTGAGATAACAAATGGAACTGATACAAGTGAAAAGGCTAAGAATAAATGAAAGCAAATGGATAACAAACTGCTCTTGCAGAGTAATATGGGTTATGGTGTTATGCTTTAAAATATCAATTTTTTAAAAAATATCAGTATTGATAGAAATATTCTCATGAGTTTTTTTCTTTTGAAGGGTAAAAAGGGCTGTTTACCTCTTTTTAATCATGTGATCAGTTTCATTGAGTTGCCTTATTTTTATTTAGAAAGGGTGAGGACTATTATCCATATGGAATTATGATTTAGACTTGAGTGTACCAGTTGTATGTGTGCAATAGTGCTTGGAATGAAATGTCACATTCATCTCTGATACTGCACCTACTGCGTTTTCTCATAGGCCTAATTTTGCCTTTTCAAGTTTGGTGTCCTGTTGTTCAACATGAGCAACAGCTTTACAGGGAAATATGTAACACATTTTTAAAGGAAAGTATATGTGACGCTGTAACATTTTTGCTCTAGCATTGTTTTCAAAATGTTAATTACTAAGTTTTCCAGAAATGATTCTTAAAGATAAGTGCATGAAAGAGATGGGTAAATAAGTTTGGGGATGACGAGTGTAACAAGTGGAGAACAAAAGTAGAATGTGTGTTCTCAAATTCATCTTTGTAATTTCCCACTTTTTCATTGGAGGAACTTGTCAAATGGTTGAAATTCAGACAGGCTGAATTGGGTTTTTAAGTCTAAAAATGACTAGAAATTTGGGTTTCACATTGCCATAAAGTTTTATATTTAGTCTGAAGTGAGCGAGCTTGCCGCATCTCGCTCACTTCCTGCCCTGTCCATATTTCTCACCACATGGCTGTGTTCCTTCTCCTTGTATAGATTGCAAAATGATCTGTCACTGTTAGGACACTTCCGGTGGAAAAGGTTTTCAGAGATTTATTTAAAGTATCAAATTGCTACTAAGATGAATTTTTTTTTTAAACTTTGTTTTGGTGCAAACGTTTACTTTGTTTTCGTGCAATCATTAGCAATAAAGCAACAGTGAAATGGATGAGAGAGATGAGTATCATAGACTCTTGAGAAGACGTCCTTGTTGCTAACACTCTTTAAAAAGGAGTCCAAGAGAGCACCACCATAGTGGTGATTTTGCGTTTCTGTTTTGTTTTGTTAACCTCGATATCAGAATCAGTGTGTGAATTAATGGGAACCACCTGAATCATTTTTTTTCCTGCAGTATGGTACTGGGATATATGCATATATGGCACTGGTACATTAATTTATGGGGTAAAGCAGGAATGCACGATGTGCATAGTTATAACCTTAGTATTTTGTGGATTCTTCAATACATAGCGATCAAAAAAATGATTGCACTTCAAGTACAGAAATCAGGGAATAATTTCAGTAGAATTTCAGCTTAAGAAATATTTACTTACATATTGAGAGTACATAAAAGTGAAGTCCGATTCTAGGACACTGTATAAGTGAAGTATTATGTTTATTTCAGAATTTCTTAAATTTACGCTTGCCAGGAAGGTTCCTGGGCTTGCAAGTGATCATTATTGTTGTTCCTAACTGACATAGATAAGAGGGGACATGGTGGTTTAAAGTGCACTTTCAATCAACAGCAAGGGCAGATCTATTGAAAATGTTGTGTTCTCTGTACGGAATACATTTTATTTTCACATTATTGTTTAAGTGTCTCCAGTGAACATTTACAATATTTATGGGAGTATAGTGCTTATGGTTCAGTTAGCTCAGAGTCTTAAGTTCTGTGCCTGGGTGGTGGCATGTTATATGGCAGTAATTCTGAAATTATTTATGATAAAGGAGAAAACACCAGAGAAAAGACCTGTTTACTGCTCCTAGTTTTACAACAAGGGAACACCGTTAGGAGTTCCAAAGTAGCTTTAGTAGTTCAGGGTTGAGAGATTTTGTCTCTTCGCCCCCCTGTCCCCAACATCCTGTTTCATCTCAAATGTTTATCATTTTACTCATTGGTTCTCCACCAGCCTTGTGTGCTGCTGTGGTTGCTGTCACCCAGCCAAGAGGCTGGGGAATGCCTATTCACAAGCAGCAAGGAGGGTCTGGCTAGGGTGCTCGGAAGGTCCTGAGCATTATAGTATTAGCATTGTAAGGCCATTGAGATAGGGAGAAAACAAGCCTATTTAAATAACTGCCAGAATGATCAATACAAGCACCATTGTTGCTAGTCATAGTGAAAATATACACACTGTCTTTAGTAAAGAAAAAACTGAAATGTACAACATTTGAAGATGTCATGCTGAAGTGTTCCAAAAGCAGCAAAATTAAAGAAAAATTCCTGTCTAACCAATATTACTATCTTAACAAGGCTGTTCTGTTTGAGTGGTTGATTAACCATTTTAAAGAATGGTTTGGTTTGCCTGAGAAGTTTATTTGGTATTAATTAACTATTCACTTTAAAAATATTTAATATTACACAAAATACAATATGAAGGTACCATGGCACAGTCTACTTGTTTCAGATGGAACTGACATTTTGGAGGATTATGGGCCAGGAATTTTGTAGTCTGGGGTTATGGGTTTGGGGGCAGCATACCACAAGGTGAGCTTCCCGACTCATCCCGTTATGTTAGAAATTGTGTCACATCAACATGCCTTATCACTGGTGATGTTAACTGTGATCGCTTGGTTATGGTAGACTCTGCCAGGTTTTTCCACTGTAAAGTTACTGCTTTTCTCGTTCTATGTTCTATTTTTGGAAGTCAGCCTACATTTAAGGGGAGAAGAATTAAGCTTTACCCTTTCAAGGGAGGAAATATCTACGTATTTTATTGATTGATTGATTGATTGACTTTGGTGTGGACTCATGGATATTTGTTCTATTATTTGGGTTATAATCTAGTGCCATCACTATTTTATTGCTCATAAATTATTTTCTAATTCTTAAGATTTCACCTTGCAGAGCACTCTAGCACTAATATTATACGTAACTTAGTGCATCATCTTATCCACCTGTTTTGCCTCTCCCTCCTCCGCATGTTTGTACTCTCATTTTTCAAACTGCTAGATTCAGTTTTGCTGTTCTGGTTAAGATGAAGGTCATCTTCATAGTCAAGTTGTAATGCATGCATTGTGGGAGGAGAAGTCATAATACAAAACTTCTTGTCAGCAGATTGGCGAATTTACCTGAGACATTGAGGCTCAAGATTATGAGAATGTGTGACTAGGACCAAAAGCATATTTCCAGGTAGGAAATCAAAATTATTTTATTTAACTCCTTTGCATTTTATTTTGTAGAAGTCAAATTACTGATTTCACAGGAGATACAAAATCTGAAAGAAGGGGCAGCATAGACATTGAGATTGTGCTAGGAAATCACTTTGTTTTTCTTTCATTCGAATATTTTATTTGATTTCTGAACAATAGGGTAATAGCTAAGCTTTGAAATAAGATCTGAGAGGAACTTGCAGAAGCATATCCATGTTTGCAAAAGTGTTCTAGATATGATTTTGATTCTTGAAACCTGTTTGAAAAATAATCAGAATAAAAATAACCTTTAGGTTTATCATGTCAGAGAAAATAGTTTCTGGTTATGGGATGTTTTATGTGTTTCACAGAATATTTATTAGCTGTGGATTGATTTGTACTTTGCATTTCTCATAAACTCCCCTTGACGTGATAAGATCACAGTCTCTCTGTTAGAAAGGGCGGGGTGGGGAAAACTCACACGTCATGAATGCACCCAAGTTTTGGCATATTGATTTACAAACACAAGATTTCGTTTGCTAGCAGCTCCCATGTAATTTTACAAGGAGTAAGTTAAAAAATACACATAGAGTTCATGTAGAACACGAAGATGAGCAACTGAAAATCTGAAATACAAGTGGAGTTAATATTATGCAGTGATTATTACCTCTGCTGTTAGAAGTATAAAAGCACTGTGATCCTTCCATCTAAACTATAGAGGTTTCAGCTCCATGGCAACATGAAGAACCTATTCTGTCAGAGGGTGTGTATACACAACTACATTCAAAGCACGGGGCTGGGAGTGAGTTTGGGGGGGGAAACCCAACCCTCCAAGACTTGCCCACGCATTTTTATGTATGTATTATAATAAGGTCTTTGTGCAAGGAGGGCCGATAGAGGTTCACATCAGCTGCGCTCTGGTCTTTTACGTGATCCAGCCGCCATCACCCACCTCTCTTCCCTCTCCAGAAAGGAAGCCAGAAGAGGCAATTAAAGAATGCAACTGCAAAAAAAATGCTCTTCTCCCTCTCTCTTCTAGGAATGTCAACATAGTTACTGCTTTTCTGTGTGTCTCAGGGGACACTTGCCTGCTTCTTTCCACAGTCTTATTCCAGGGAGAGCTGTTTAATTGTAGCCTTCATGTAGAGTAGGGGCTGACGAGAGCTGTAGTCAGCTTTCTCCTCTGTGCAAGGAGTACTTTTGGTAGGTCATCTGATGTCCTGCCTTGTACTTAAGTACCGTGTGGCCTGGGGTGGCGAGGTGCCGTGGAGCGATTGGTGAAGTGGATATTCCTGCCTGCTGTTTCTCAGCCTCTTGCTCAACTCTCAGTCAAGTTTCTTCTCTCACTGTGCTTTGCAGCCATACTCATCTTTGTCAATTCCACCAGTCCCTTGCTTAGTTTCTTCATTCAGAAGTGACAGTATCACCACTTGACTATTTATATGCCCACGTTCCTGTCCTGCATCTTAGAAATGAGAGCACAATCTGAAAAATGTTTATTTTTGCTCTGTTCTACTTTAGCCGATCCAGGAGATAAATGGAATGTTCTGCTCTATCCTGGTTAGTGCTGAGAATCATCTCTATTAAGGTTTAGACCATTTTTATTCCACATAAAGCTTGAGATCGAGTATCAGTGATTGTCTCCACTAGCTTCAGAGACTAGGGATCCAGGAAATAGCCTATTCAATACACATCTTCACCCCTTTTCCTTTCACCCTTGAACTTAACCGCTGCCCAGGATCAGAGATGGCTGCGGTGGTGGTAGGAGGAGATTATTGATGAGAGGCCTGGGAGAGGAGGATGCTATGTTCCCGCAGACACACAACAGCTAAATGTTGTTTTCAGCCTTATACTTTGAGCTGCACTCTCGTAGAGTTTACAAAGATAAATGATCTAGTCCTGCCTCATTGTTTCTGCCTGGACCATTCTCTTGGGATTTGCTTTTAAAAATAAATTATTTGCAACTAAGATTATATGTACACATACAATTGGTTTCATTTACTAATTCACTTGTTCAAGTATTGTTGACTATTGTGTGCGGGCCTGAGCGTGCAATGAAGAGCGGAGATGTGTCCCCGTGGAGCTAATGGTCTAGAAGTGAAGGCTGCAGACTGTAAAAACTGCAATACATTATGAAAGGGGCTGTGAGAGAACGAAGCACAAAGCTTAGCTGTGACATGAAAGCAATGCAGCAGCTTTACTTGAGAGGTTTGACAGAGGACTAAATGCTTGAGCTACCGCTTGCAGGATGGGTGGTAATTTGCCTGGTAGACAGCATGGGAAAGGGCATTCCAGGAAGATAAAGCCTTGGCATAAAAGGACCCAGAGACATGGAAACAGTGAGGTGCATTTGTGAGCAGTAAATCTTCACATGGCAGGATTACAGGGTGGGAGGAGGAGGAGGAGTAGAATCATAAGGGAAGGATCTGGAGAGTTTGGCCACGACCGGGTCAAGGAGGGCATGCCATGCTGCTATGTTTGAACTCTGTCCTGTAGATAAGGGGAGGGACATACTCAGATTTGCATTTTACAAAGACATCTCAGGTAGCATCACACAAAGACATCTCAGGTAGCATCACAAGAATGATACAGATGAAAGCAAGCCTGCATTTGGGGGACGTGGTATACAGACAATTACAGTACCATTCAAGAGAAAAAAATGAAAGCCTGAATTAATGCTGCGGTATAGTGAGCACAGGATGGACTGTCAAACTTGGCATAGTACTTAGAGGCTGGGTCAGTGTGAAAGGTGAGGGAAATTGAAGGCGATTCCCAGTACTGCAGCTTGAGTGACAAGGTGGGTAGTGATGATGTTGCCCAGGATGAGGAAGATGAGCAGGCCTTTGAGAAAAGCAGTGACCTACATTTCAATTTTTCAGTTTTATTTATTTGTTTATTTATTTACTGAGATAGAGTTTCACTCTCTTGCCCAGGCTGGAGTGCAGTGGCACGATCTCACTGAAACCTCAACCTCCCAAATTCAAGTGATTCTTCTGGCTCTGCCTCCTGAGTAGCTGGGACCACAGGCGTGCACTACCACCCCATGCTAATTTTTGTACTATTAGTAGAGATGGGGTTTTGCCATATTGGCCAGGCTCGTCTCGAACTTCTGACCTCAGGTGATCCATGCGCCTCAGCCTCTCAAAGTGTTAGGATTACAGGCTTGAGCCACTGCTCCCAGCCTGTGTGACCTACATTTTAGATTTGTTGTATCTGTGGTCATGTGTGGTCTGTGGAAAGATCCTTGGCTTTGGGATAAGAAAGACCTGAGTTTCAATTTTACTTCTCCAATTTATCACCCATGCATTCTTAGGTAAATTACTTAACCTCTGGGATCCTTGATTTCCTGGTCTGTAAAGTAGGGGTAATAATTACTAACGTGCAGGCTGTCTGTGATAGGTAAAGCTCCTGACTCAAAGCCTGTTCCAAATAAAGGGCAGATTGTTATCACTGCAGTGTCTATAGGTAGATATCAAGACCTGGAGCCCAGGAAAGAGGCCGAAAATGCAGACTTCAGAGTCAAGAGCATAAACGAGAATAAAATCGGTGAGGCTGAGGTGCCATGGTCGTTCACTCATCCAGAATCATTTGTTGAGAACAGGTGTGTCCTAAGCTCTGTATAGGAACTAGGGAAGCTGAGATAGACAAGGATTAGTCCCTGGCCTCAGGATGTTAGCATCTATAGAGAGAGGCAGACAAGGATTAATCCCTGGCCTCAGGATGTTAGCATCTATAGAGTGAGACAGAGAAGGAAGTCAAGAGTGTTTTGAATAAGAAGTGGTTCAAGGATGAATCCGTATAACCAGATTTTAAAATTGTGTAATATAATATATATAAAGAAAAGGATGTAGATAGTTTGATGGATTTTCACCATTTGAACATTATCAGCATTCTAAGAGCACATCTCTTAATGTTAGAACCCAAGGAGAACTACTGTTTTAACTTTTAACACCATATCTATCACTTTTGCCTGCTTTTATACTTTATATATATGGAATCATATGCTCTGCTTTGTGTGTGTGTGTCTGACTTATTTCATTCCATGGTATGTCAGTAAGATTTGTTCATGTTGTGGCATGTAACAATCATCCATTCTCATTACTGTATTGAATTCCATCCTATGAATGTACTGTAATCTGTTCATTCTGTCATTGGTGAATTTGGATTACTTTTGGCTTTGGCTCTTACAAGTAGTGCCTCTATGAATATTATGGTACATCTCTGCAGGTGCAGCCCTAGGGGTGGAGTTGCTAGATCATGGGGCTTCCATGAATTCTACTTTAGCAGTTATTACTGCGTGCCTTTTTAAAGCAGGTATGCCAGTTTGTGCCCCTTCCAACATCCATGAGGGTCCTAACTGTCTTTACCCTGCTGTAGTATTTCATCTTTTGCATTTTGAGCATTCTGATGGCTAGATAGTGGTGTACCCTTGTAATTTTCATTTTTATTTCTCTGGTGTTTAACAAAGTTGAGCCCCCTTTCCTTTGTTTTTTTGCTGTTGGATATTCTCTTTTTATAAAACGGCTGCTGAAATATTTTTCCACCTTTCTATTTGGCTTCTCTAATTTCAGCATCAATCTTAAAACAATGGGAATTATTATTGAGGACCTATCAGGAACTATATTCGAGGAGTTAGAGAAAAGAACAATATAATCATACCTTGTACCTCAAGAAAGCTTGGCTGTGTGTAGGAGGAGTGAGATGGTAGAATAAGAAGCAGGACCCAGAGAGCATTTCTGAATCAATGTGAACCTGTTTATATATGCTGACCAAGTAGAGCCATTGGAGAGGGAAAGGTAGATGATAGAAAGGAAGGATGATAATTGAGCAGAATCCTGGAGCAGCTAGAGTGCTCTAAGCTGTAGAAAGGACCGATGGGGCAGAAGGAGGAATGCTACTAAGTTTATGGGTAGAAACTGTACATCGAGGATAATTTACTTTGAAAAATTCATTGTTTTTTTTCCATTATTTTTGTGAAGTGGAAGGCAAGTTTATCTGGAAAAACTGGGTAATATTGACAAAAATGGGGAACACTTGGAATTGTCTCTAGAGGAAATGGCAGAGCGCCAAGCAGAGCGTCCTGGAATGAGAAGGCCAACGTTCAGAGGGCTCTGCAGAAGTAGCTCAGCCTGTGAAATTGGTGCTTCTTCTCAGCCCCTCTAGATTATATGGGGACAGAAAAAGCAGTGAACTAAATTGAGTGTTTTTTAGGATGGGTATGAAGGGCAAGGTGTCAGATGAGTTGGGATGCTGGCGAGACAAAGGGTAAAGTGGTTAATAGTGGGATTCAGAGGCCATAGTGAAAGAAACCTGGAGGAGGAAGATGGTGAACTGCTGGAACTGAGGAACTGGTGTCTCCATAAGGTTGAAGAACAAACACTGTGTGAAGTTTAGGAAGGAGGTTGATGTGACAAGATTGACTATAGTATCCTCTCTTAGCGACCCGCATACAGTAATCTGAATTTCCTGTCAGGTTTTATGGGCAACAATCAAACATTTAAGCAAGCGACATCTCAAAAAAAGTCACATTTTAAGTGTTAGCTTTTCTCTTGCATTGTTAGTAACTAAATACTTTCTATTAGATGAAAACTTCCGATGAAGTTTTATTTGAGCATTTTTCCTCAAACATTGGCCATTAGTTGGTTCAATAAGGTAGTTTTTAATAATGAAGGTTAATTGAGAGATCCAGATGGTCAGGTTTCACATGAAAATGAAACACCCAAAATAAAAATCTGTTGCTTTGGTAAACTCAAATGAAGCAGGTTGGGTGCATTTCCTAAGCCATTATCTTTGGAGGCCTGGTTTGATTCACTCTCTTTTCTCTAGTTGTGTTTTCTGGCTGCCACACATTGAAATAAATGATAAAGTGTGTTAAAATCTTTGGTTTAAATTTAGTACATTAAATGTCCCATATTGTGTGACACTCTCAGCTGAAGTCTAGAGAGCGAAGTTTATGTTTTTATAAAACTAGCACATACACACTACTAAATGAAAAAGTGGTTCAATGGAAGAACCACTTACAGGAATCAGCAGACTGAAAATCTTATGATTTATCCCAGTATGTAGAGAATTCACCTTGGCAACTTGCTGAAAAATGTAGATTTGGGATGCCAGCCTCGGAGATAATGATGTGGATTGTCCATAGACTTAACTTTGAGGAACCTACTGTTAAGCGTGTAGCTTTGGAAGATTGCTATGCTTACCAGCCTACATCATTTGACCAGGAAACAAAGCAAATAACAAAGGAAACTACAAAAGAAGAAAGATGAGAAATAAGATGAAAGCAAGAAAAGAGACAAGAATTGAAGTCCTGAAAAAAAATTTCTATCAGATTTTTATTGCTTTTTATTTTAAAAATTTTCAATGGATACTAGATAGAATCACAACTGTAAGATTACAAACAAAAACAATGTTAAGTATACGAGACTGCACAGAAAACATATCAAAAGATACTGTTTCAAGAAGAGGTAAACTGGCTATGAATTTAAAATTCAAGTGTTAAAATTAAAATGTAGCTTTAAGGTTTATTTTTCCAACAACTTTTAAAATTGTAATGTGATGGATGTGCTACTTGTGATATTTTTGGTCGTGGGCAGGACAATTAAATTGGATTACTTAATTTTTCTCCTGAATACCAATTCGTGCCAGTGAATTATCAAGGCGACTTTCAATCTCCAAGGTGATTTGCTACTGCTCCCAGGGTTGTTGTGAAGATGAATTAAGGTCTGAGGATGGTGTCTGGCATATTATCAGTGGGGACAGTGTAGCAGAGTGGTTCTGAACACACTCTGTGGATGCCAGAGACCCTGAGTTCCAATGACTGACCTACCACTAACTAGCTCTGTACCCTTGACCAAGTTAACTTGATTTAGTTTCCTCATCTGTAAAATAAAAAATAGTATTAGTGCCTACCTATAGAATTGTTTTCCATAAATAAAGTAGTAAACATAAAGCACTTGGAGCAGTGCAAGACACGCTGGACACTCAATAAATGCATTCTTGAAACGTAACTTCTGTTGTTAAGTTCCCTGTTAAAAGTACCTTAAAGTTTTTATAAATTATTATGTAAAATAGAGACATAATTTTATAAAGTTACAGTTGTATTCAATTTAATTCATGGAACATCTACTCCTAAGTGCCGTAAGGTACTCCATGCTATGAAATGATGGGTAAGATGTGGCCCTTGTGCCTTTGAACACTCAAGCTTTGGGAAGTTATTCTGTTGACTGATTTTCTTGGGTAGGTATTGTGCTGTGTTAGGAAATAATGTTGGAATTAATTAAAACTATATTTTGCAACACATGTAAAAGATAGTACCTGAAAGACAGAAGGGGATGCCATCCTTTGATATATTACAGAATATAGCAGGTTATACTAGAAAGATGCTGATATTTTTCCAGAGCTGGACTTAATACAATGGATGAAACACAGATAGGATAGCATAAAACCCAGCTATTAAAATGATGACGTCTACTATTTATTGATTATACGACTATAAGCAATTGACTTAACTTGTGCCTCAGTTTCATCATCTGAGAAACAGGCACATAGCTACCTTGCTGAGTTGTTAGGATGATTAAGTGAGCGAATGTTTGTGAAGATGTTTTATGAACTATAAGATTTTATGCATTTGTGTGGTTTTATCATGATTTATATAATACAGGGCTTGTGAATTTCTGAAGAGCCATGGCTCAGAAATGAATCCTTAGAATATATTTTAAATAGGGTTACAGAGTACTTTATCATTCTCTGTGGAATTACCTGTAAACCAATAATGGATGGATAACATGCTGCAGAGATTAGGCTTCCGTCCCCCCGAAAAATGTGGGTGAAACAGGTTAGAGAGGTTACACAACTGACCTTAGGGCACAGTTAACAAGTTGTAGAATAGAACTGGATAGAATAGAGGGTTGTTCCCACTGCTCTTCATGCCATTTCTCTGGCTATTTCTCGATTGAGAGAAAGGAGTACAGGCTTTGAAGTGAGACCTAAATTAAAGTCCCTGCTCTGTCACTTGCTGGTTGTGATTTGGGCAAGATACTAAACCTTTGTAAATTTCAGTTCCCTCATCTGCAAAGGGGAGTCAGATCCCTTGCCTGGCAAAATTGTGATCACCAGAAATGGTATCTGTGAAGTACCTACTTGATAATTAGCTGTTACATGATTTTTCTTATGATTATATATTATCAAATTTTTCAAGGCAAATTGAATTGCACACTTTCTGAATTAGAAATACTAGCACAACCGATAAGAGCCATAGTTTTACTCTGGGGTTTCTTTGTGCTAGGCACCATTCCAAAAATATTACACATATGATGACCTCTCTCTAAACAATCCGACCATGTAGGTATCACTGTTACTCCCACTGAGGCCCAGGGAATGTATCCGCTTTGCCCAAGGTCACTTAGCAAGTTTGTGGTGGAAAAGGTTTACAAGCCTGGGTGTTTGTGACTCCAGGTCCCACTTTCCTTGTTACTGGGTTATTCCAGTTCCTGCCTGGCCAATATAGGGATGTGGGATAGAGAATGAAAGGACTAATTGTTTCATGAGAATGGTTTCTTGAATAGGATATTTGCTTTTGAAATTTCACCTTTCCCATATACATTATTGGAAGGGGCTTGCACCCATCTTTCATGTAACTTTTGAGTATGTTACAAAGCCTCACCTAGCTCCACTTTCCTTTTTGGTACGAAGGAATGATTATACTTCTAAGAGATGTAGCGAGCATTTAAGTGGGATGATAACTTTAGAGCTGGGTCCTGGAAGTCATTTCCATATGTATTCTCGACTCCCCATTCCCTTCTTTAGTAGCAGGCTTGGACTGAAGACAAAGCCTTGAGAAAATGCCTGCTGTTTACATTTTACACCAATAGAATACTCTGTTATTCAGTATTGCCTTTTATTAAGCCATTGATGTTATATCACAGGATATGTGATTGATCTTTTTGAAAGGTCATTAAAATATTTGCTCACATGTCTTCTCGTTTACTATATGCATTTATGGACTTTGTTTCATGATGATAGGTCAGTCACATCTGTCTTATCATTGATTTGCATCTTGTGTCTGGACATGTGTACTTAGAACACAGTCCCTTTAAGAACCACTAGCCATCAGCAAAAATAACCTAGAGCAGCTCAGGTTACTGCCAGGCTCCAAAGGCCCTTTGGGGGTCAGGTTGCTTATTTCTCTGGCACCTCAGCTGGGATGTAGGAAGAGCTTTATCCATGCCAGCAGAGGGTATGTGTGGATTTGTGCACATGAGTCCCTACTTTTAGCCAGGTGCCCTTAGCCACGAGTTCTTTTGGACTTGCCCCTTCTTTATGGTGGACATGTTCTTAGTTGGGACACTTGAATAGTTTTAAATCTGTTGTGACCCTGTTCCTGGACCCGCATGCAAGAGCCTGTCTTTCCTATCACTCTTGGGTTTTGTACTATTTCTTTAAAAAGATAAAAATGTAAAAGATATCAAAACCCATCAACACAGGGAAGCATCTCCTATCCTCAAAGTGAAAGTGTGGTAGGCAGCGCAGTGAGGCCAGGTCAGGCGAGAGCACACCTTTTCCTCTGGAACCCCTGTGCCTGCATGTGTCTGTCTCAGCTAGCCTTTCTTCTAGGGAATGTTTTACCAGCTGAACATAGCTAAGTGATCAAAGAATAAATGGGGCATAAACAAGGCCTAAGGCTCTATAAAGATAAACAAACAAACAGAATGAACTCCTTAATGAAGTCCAGTTTTTTGATTGTGAAGCAAGAGATATTGTGAGATGCATTACAGTGTTTGAGAGAGGACAAAGAACCAGCAAGAACTTAGACCATCGGGGGCCGTGTCTCAGCAATGTTGTCCAATTAGCTGAATTGCAGAATAATAGAGGTTTTTTTTTGTTTGTTTTTGAGACTGAGTCTCTCTGTGTTGCACAGGTTGGAGTGCAGTGGTACGATCTGGGCTCACTGCCAACCTCCACCTCCCAGATTCAAGCAATTCTCCTCCCTCAGCCTCCTGAGTAGCTGGGACTACATGTGTGTGCCACCACGCCCAGCTAATTTTTGTATTTTTAGTAGAGATAGGGTTTCACCATGTTGGCCAGGATGGTCTCGATCTCCTGACCTTGTGATCCGCCCGACTTGGCCTCCCAAAGTGTTGGGATTACAGGCATGAGCCACTACGCCCATCCCTGATAATAGAGTTTTAATAGCTAGGTTGTATCTGTGAGTGACTAAAAGTCTCTACACAGAAGGAGGTTGAGGCCCAGGGAGGTTGGGTGACTCATTTCAAGCTACTCAGCTGGCTGGTAGTAGATCTAGATACACAGCCCGGTGCACAGATCATTCATCTCCATCGCTCTACGAAGACACAGTCAAGAGTTGAGATCTCTCCAAACTCCAATTTCCTTATCCATAAATGGCGATTGCACTACCTGGCATACCCACTCTGTAAGGATCTGCTACGTGAGTGTGGGTGAGAATACTTTTTAAAATTATTAAATTATATATTAATATTAATCAATATTAAATTATATGTAAACATACATGTGTAACATGAGATAGATGTACAGTGTAATGGCTAGTATTTTGCTAAAATTCTTAATGTGAGAACACATGAACACAATCTGGATTCTTCTTTGGAAATGGGGAACAGTAGGAAATTCCCTGAGTACAAGAACAGGAGCTCTAGACTTCGAGTTATTAACCTGATGGTTATACTTACTGATGCCATTATTACTTTACTTTTCTGCAAAATGAAAATAATAAAATCCTCAGCCTATCTGGGAGTTGTCCTGAACAGAACTTTAAGCATATCAGTGAAAGTACTTTGTGAACTGAAAAACGAACAACAAAAGTGAGCTATTATTACCAAATACTTTTGAAGACCGCAGACCCTGTCCATACAGCACAGGTATAATTAAGGAGACAGGTCATATATACAAAGCGTATTTTAACATTCTACCTTGATGTCAGATAAAGACTGTACACCACAGGTAATGACTGTTATTACAGTTTACAAATGGAAGTGTAATCATCCTTATAATTATTTTAAAATTGATCTTTCCCTATAGACATTTATCCAAATTGTCAAGACAGATACATGGTGTTTTTCATATTTATGGGACATTACTTTTTGTAGTAACATACAAGTAATATACAAGGTAGAAAGTTAAGTGTTATTTGTATTGCTTTCTCAGTTACACTATTTGCCCTAATATTTGTATGTCTGATTTATCTCATTAGATTATTAGTAGGATATTTAGTAGTTGCGGTTAGTATTACCATTATTTAACAAATCAGAGGTGAGGTGATTTTTCCAAACCTCATAGAATGTTAATGGCAGAGCTGGGATTTGAAGTGGGCTTTTTTGATCCAGATCCTGTGCACTTGCCACTCTAATCTGTCTCTCTGTGTTGTGCTGGGGGTTCCATTCCGTGGCCTGTATTCTTCATTTGTTTCTCTGACTGGTAATAATCCATTCAACACGTGTACAAGGAAACAAAACAAGACTGTTTCTACCTTCAATGAATTTTAGAATGTTGGAGTGCAAAGCAAGTGCATGAAAATAAGTACACACAGTGAAAGCTGAACTGAGTTAACTTTGTAAATATACAAAGTTTTGGAGGAGCTTATTTGAGAAAGATTCTCTATGGAACTCTGTTATCTGATCTTCTCAGACTTTCAGGGCTAAATTTCTTAAATAGAATGGGTTGTTTTACTGATGTAGAGCCCCTTCTACTAGTGTTAGAGTTAATTTGCAAAGAGAGTGAAAAATACAGGCATGTAGGTCTGATTACTTTAACAAAACAGGCAGTGTCGAATTAACAAAAATGAAGACATAGACCCTAATTAACACTGGCCTGGAATCCTTGTAAACAAGACTGATTCTGGGGAAAGGGAAATGATAGACACTTAAAGGGGACTCCATCGATGTCAGGGCTAATTTGGTCTGTGCTGTCCAGTGCCATAGCCACCCAGTCTCATGAAGTATCTAAATTTATATTAATTAAAATAGAAAAATCAGTTTCTCGGTTATACTAGCCACATTTCAAGTGTCAAGAGCCATTTATGGCCAGCAGCTACAGTATTAGACAGTATAGATATATAGATACCTGTCTAGTGCACAGCACCAAAATTGGTCATTTTGATGTCTGATATACATATATATAATTGCACAGCAGAAATCACTAAAACATAATAATAGCTGCCATTTATTGAGCATCTTCTCAATAGGTGTGAGCTATTGTAGCGGACACACAGATGCTATTCCATTTGCCATAACACCATTTTGCAGATTGGGAACCTAAGGTTCAGATGGGTTATGTAATTGGCTAAGATGTGACAGGACTATTGTTGAACTCAGTTTTCTTTGATTTTAAAGAGAATTACTCTGCCATGCTTTCTTTTTATCTAGTCTAGCTAGACCACATCAGGAGTTTTGTTTGTTTGCTTGTTTTGAGACAGGGCCTTGCTCTGTTGCTCAGGCTGGAGTGTAGTGGTGCCATCACAACTCACTATAATCTCGAATTCCTTAAGTCATCTTACTGCTTCAGACTCCCAAGTAGCTAGAGCTACAGGTGCATAGCCCTTGTTAATTTCTTTGTAGAGACAAGGTCTTGCTTTGTTGCCAAGGCTGGTCTCCATCTACGAGAGATCTTCCTGCCTCAGTCTCCCCAAACACTGGAATTACAGATATGAGCCACCATGCCTGGCTGCATCAGGAGTTTAAAATGTCAATGCAGTGTCCTGTTGTTCAGTCCTCTTTAGTTCAACAAAAGTGCCAGGTAGTCTGCTGAGAGCTGGAGATGCAGTAATCACAGCACAGTCTCTGACCTTAAGGAACTCAAAATCAAATAGAAAGTTCAAACATGGAAATGAAAAATTATGATAGTGTAGGGTGATCTCTGACAGGACTTTGTATGATACAGCTAGGAGCCATTGAAGGGTTTTGATGGAATGAGTACTATAGTCACAGTTATGTTTTCTACAACTCACTATTGGCCATGTTTGAGGGAAGTGGGAGAACTGTGGGTAGTTATTATTGTATTTCCCTGAGAGAAGCACTGTGCTAAAGGGTAAAACTAAGGTCATGGCAGTGGAATTAGAAGACAGACAAGAAAGAGAGGTAACTTGGTAAAATTGTCATGGCTTGGCGATTAGATAAGGGAGCTGAGGTTTGAGGAGGTGTTAAGGATGACTCTCTTGAGTACACCCTGGGCTCTTTGAATGTTTGGCCTCATCAGAGGAGATCAGGCATAAGGGAAAGGTTGAATATGTGTGTGTGTGTGTGTGTGTGTGTGTGTGCACGTACTCTTGTAGGTGCATTGCTGGGTGGGAAAAAAATGAAGATAATGACGTCATTGAACATAAGCCCATGAAATATTTAAGAAGCAATCTTATTTACTAAATGAAAAATGTCACGATTAAACAATGAGAAAATCTAAAGATGTAATTTTTAAAAAATTAAAAATAAAACAGAATCCATGCCTGGGCACAGTGGCTCAAATTGATAAACCAGCATTTTGGGAGGCCGGGATGGGAGGATTGCTTGATCCCAAGAGTTTGAAATCAGCCCTGGCAATGTAGAGAGATCCCATCTTAACATGGCATGCACCTGTAGTCCCAGCTACTTGAGAGGCTGAGGTGGGAGGATTGCTTGAGCCTGGGAGATGGAGGCTGCAGTGAGTTGTGGTCACACCACTGCACTGCAGCCTGGGCAACAGAGTGAGACCCTGTCTCAAAAAAAACAACAAAACAAAACAGAATCCATCATGATACT
Organism: Aotus nancymaae; assembly: GCF_030222135.1. Lineage (NCBI taxonomy): Eukaryota > Metazoa > Chordata > Mammalia > Primates > Aotidae > Aotus > Aotus nancymaae. The sequence goes on from NW_026988454.1 coordinate 24,848,921, forward strand.
GAGACTGAAGGAGAGGACTAACCTTATAGTCTAAATGGGATTTATCTGTCTTTGACTGGGCGTAGGATAGTGAACTAGGGATGCATTTTCCCATTTTTTGAATATAGTTAAAACATGTAAATTGATTTATTGTCATGGTATTTTACTAGTGGCATGGGGGATGAATTTAAATATTGTTTCTAGAGAGACTAATTTGAAAAAGCATTTTGTTTTTGCTACATCACCCTTTTGCTATATCCTCCCCTTCGCTCAGTTCTTTCCAGATAATTAAATAACCTGTTTCTAAATTTAGTGACCAGGTGATTGCCTTGTTTGAGATTTCAAAAAGATAAAAACACTTACTCTCTGAAATGTATTTTGACATTTTTAAATTTTCAGCAGTGGTTTGTTTAACCTCTTCATTACAGGAGACAATGCAGGAAATGATTTCACAGATTTAAATAACTATAACGATAGCATAGTTTCTAATCTAGGATAAGGAAGTTTCATTTTTCTCTTAACAAAAAACAATGGTTCTGCTGATAGTAAATTTAACAGGTGCGGAATTACTAAAACTAGGAGTGCTGATGGAAATAACCTCTTAGGGGATTCAATAGTGATCTCTGGATTGTTAGTTAACATGTCAGTGCAATTTGAAATAGTGTCTCCTTTGGATGTTGGTATTGTTTGAAAAGTATCTGAGAATTTTCAGTTCAGACTTGACCAGCATAGACCACCATAACTGAAAGCTGTCAGATGTTTGCAGCAGGGTGACATGTGATCATTTCAGGGTGCCTTGGCTGATTTTGAGCTATCTTATGGTAAAATTAGTGAAACATTTTTGGTTTCTGAGTTAATATTAAGTATTAATACATTCTTTCTTCTTTGGCAAATAGGGATACGATTCATCTTATCTTTTAGGTTTTTTTCTGTTTCTCAGTTTTCCTTTATTGTTCATTTTCAAAAAAAATGCCTAATGAAACCTTATGAAATAAGACAGTTTTTAAATTTCATTTTTTATTTCACATTTTATGTCAGGAATTAATGACCAAATGTTAATTGGGAACTTTGCAATATTTATGAGTGGGGTGATGGAGATACACGTGTACTTCCTCAAAATTGCTTTAGCAATGATCAACTAGAGGGCACCAGCGAACATTTCCATTTAGGTTCTTTAAACTAGGCCACATACTGTTGACACATATGCACAGGAGAGAAACGTGAATGCTTTGTGAAATCTTAGTACTAAAAATATGTTGCACCTGTATTTATAGCAGTGTTATCATACTTGAGGAAGGTGATGCAGAACCTACCAGGACAGGAAGAAAAATGTCATCTTTTTAACTACTTGTTCACTGGAGAACTACTCTCTACAATAAAGCCATAAGCATGTTCTTCAAAAGTTAGAGCAGTGTTGTTAACAGGTTTTTGCTGTTTGTGTGGGCAAGATTGTTAATAACGTTAAGCACCGAGATACATTCTATCACAGATAAATTTCTATGGCTAATAATTAACTGGGTAACAATGGAAACCTGTCCAAATGAGGAAAGGATTTGTAATAAGACTAACAAATAGGGTGTTGCAAGTCGGAAGTGTTCAAGTTCTGAGGCAGAATTTTGGGTTCTGTCATAGCCAGTTGTCTTCGTTGTTCGTTGTGTCAGCACATTTGCTTAAGGCAAACTGGGAAGGGAACATTTTTAGATATTCAAATATAAATATGTGCAAAAATCCAGCATTCTCTGATATGAAAGTTCTGTGAACGACCTGCTTTGTAGGGTAGCTATGCATATGTTTTAGTGGGAGGAAAAGAGAACAGATGATTTGAAAACTATTAAAATTGTTACACATGTAAAAAGTTGTTTTTCTCCTCATAAAATAAAAAAAAAAACAGAATCTCAGTCTTAGTTAACATCTTATTTGTCATTTGCCCAATTCAAATATTTGTACATAAGATTTATTTATTGATTCATTCATTCACTCACTCATTTGTCAAACAGTAGTGATACCTACTTTGTATAAGATACCATATTTAGTAGGTATATGTAATACATGTGGTAATTATTTCTCTAAGTGATCAAACCAATTCATGAAAAAGATAACTGCAAATACAGTGGGCAAAATGTCAGTTTTTTCAGTGAAATTTGTCATTAAGCTTTATTCTACTTAAAAGTATGTTTTATAAAGATATAGATGCAGAGAGCAATTTGTGTCGTTTTCCGAAAGTTTATTTTGACAGCAGCTAAGGCTATATTTCTTTGGACTGATTAAATATTACCACTTGGGGACTACGAGTTGAAAACGAGAAATCGTTGTATGAGGGAGAAAGTGGATAAAATAGAAGATTGTATGGCATTTTATAAGATAGTTGGTGGTGCTGTTTAGGGCTTATAAAGTTGTGTTAAAATTTACCAAACAGCTTGTTATTGTGGAGCTTATTTAAAACAGGTTTTTGTGGTTATGTCTGTTGAGGAAGCTTAAACTTCAACTCTCTCCAGCCACTTAACTGCAGCACGTTGACTTCAGGTCTCTTGTAAGAAAGTCTAAATGTAGGCTGTTGAATAATCCCTTTGAGGGCCCTGTAACTATTTTTATGCCTGGATATGCGTCATCAGTGGGTATTTTCTCTGGTGACTCGCTTCCATCAGGTCTCCTACCATACATTCTATCAGTGAGTGACTTATGATTGATGGGAACCACGGCTTGTTGTTTAGCTTTATCTGTGACCTCAGCGAATGGACAACAGGAATTTCCAGGCTGTTAAATTCCCTGAATGCTTGAAGACAGGGACTCATGGTGTTGCTCAAGGCAGGTAGCAGAGTGATATTATTCACCAGCGATGATGGGGGAGGGACAGAGAAGAAAGGGGAGGGAGAAGGAGGGGAAGGGAGGGGGAATTCCTTTTGTGAACGGCGGCAATTCTGGCTCAGTTTGTTTCTTAGCCCTCCTCCGTGGCTGTGTGTGGGGAAAGGTGCATTTCCTGGACCTAAAGAAGTGGACAGTCAGAACCTTGCCATAGGCTGCACGGAGTAACTCCATGGGGTGCACTGGAGAAGGCATTGGGTTTTCTTCAGTTAGCTAAGATTTTCTTTTCCAAATCAGTTAGATTAGTCCATGAGCAACTGGACTATCACAATCCTGTGTAAAAACAGAGGTTTTGAATTTAAAGGTGTGCCAGCATTCCTAGTGACATGTAGGATGTGTTGTTTTTCATCTCGATATGCTTGGGTGTCTATCTGGAGGTGATTTTTAAAGTTAACCTGCACCTCTTATCAGCATGCTTTGGGGAGCAGAGTGGTGCATTTGTGTATGTGTGTGAAAATGCATTATAACTGAATGCACAAATGTGTTTTTTCATTGTCTTGCTTTTCCCTACCTCTTTCTTACACACATGTGAATAAGGTTCCTGAACTGGATGCAGTGAGATTTAGTCACCAGCCTTTTAGCAGCTACGTTTGCTTTTGGATAAGAGTGTCTGTCTCCCAAACTGTTTTCCTAGTCCGTCTTCCTAACTCCTCTGTTTCCTTCTCTTCCTCTTGTTCCTCTTCCTGTCTCTATCCTTTCCTTATGCTACTTTGTTCGCAAAAGTAATTTTGACCATGTGTTGCGTTAAGGAGACAAGGTTTTTTTCTGATGGGGTGTAGTTTAGGTTTGAATGAAACAACACTGGTTTGTCCATGTTTGTTTAGTCTATCTTTTCAGCGATTATTATTCTTTTTAATGACAATTAGACAAAATTAATGCACCGTTAAGTATAAGGGTTACATCATTCACACACCTAGGCAAAATTGGTTTTGTGATCTTTTAAGGCTTTTTTTTGTTTTTTAAAAGAGACTTACTGATTTTGGCATACCAAGTTTTATTCATTTTTTGTTTCCAGAACAAAGGCATGTTCCCTTTTTTTTTTTTTTTTGAGATGGAGTCTCATTCTGTAGCTCAGGATGGAAGATAGTGTCGCTATCTCGGCTCACTGCAACCTCCGCCTTCCGGGTCCTGATTCAAGCAATTCTCCTGCCTCAGCCTCCCCAGTAGCTGAGATTACAGGCCCCTGCCACCACGCCCGGCTAGGCATATTCCCCTAATGTAAGAGATTACCAAGGCTACTTGTCACTGTAATTAATTTCTTAATGGTTTGCCTCCTAAAAACCAAATTATGAGATACATCCCAGAATCCAGTACCCTCAAGCAGATATTGTGTGTAGGATAAAAAAGTCCTAGTGAAAAAAGAGATTTTGAAACTTCTGTCTGCTTTACAATTCTGTTAAGTGGGCGTGAACATTCAAAATTATTTTTATAGCCTTATTTCAAATCAGCTATCCTAATGGCAAAAATGTTTCACCCATCAAGTCATATTGTTTCAATTTTAGTCATTTAAAATTCAAGGGATTGAAGGAGAAAGAAAAATGACTGTCACTATGAACATCACCTACAAAGAAAACCTTCCTTTTGAAAACTTGCTTCTTGAATAAGCAGGATGATTCATGACAAGAAATTTATAATTTGAAATTTGCAGAAGCTTCAACTCAGAGCTCTGTGAGTTTTGAGTCATTAGTAGTTGAATGAATTAAGCCTTCATGATGCATCTAATTAGAAAGGAATTATTAAAATATTGGTGAGATCCATTGTTTATGTCGATTTCGTTGTACTTTCCCTGAGAAGGCACTGGAGACTAGCTTTACTTTCATAAGCATCACACTATATGAAAAAAATATATTTGAGGGTTAGTTCAGATGTTACTGTTCTTTGCCTTACATTGTAAGGGATGTTTTTAGAAGTTATAAAATTCTTCTCCCTTTCTTTAAAATGTGTGTGTGCTTTTATGTGGAGGAGTGTGAGGGCAGAGGTAAACATGTAGGAGGTTATGTATTCTTCATTAAAAATATATTTCACAAAAGATTATAGTTTGTGTGGGAAGGAAATAGCTGCTTGTCTGTTGATTGCATTGTGCTTATTCCATATAAGAACTATTTGAATTTAGTCAGGATAACCTCGTTTTGATAATCTGATGACTGCTTCTGCTTGGAGAAGAGAATATAATTTCAAGGCTGAGTGCTGATGGGCAACAGTAATTGTTCTCTTTTTGGCAGAGCTTAGCATGGAATCTGCTTTGGTATTTTTATAACTACATATGCAAATCTTTTCTCCCAAAACTCCCCCCACCCCTTTCTCTCTCCATGTGCAGAGCTTTTTGTGATATTCAGGACTGTGAAATTCAAAGGAGTGATATCTAATGATACCTGTGTATGATAATGTGTAAACCTAAGTTAGAGCAAAATCTTGGCTTGAAGTGAAGTCTTTTTGTTAAAGTAGATCCTGTACTCAGAGCAGATTTTACTGTGCACTTGGTTTCTATGGAGACACTTCTATTACTTATGGATGATCAGACTATTTGAATGTAGTATGGGTGATTAGTTTATCAACTTTGGTCGGTGCAGCTGATAGAGTTTCCTGGTTAATATGTGGCCCTTTCACTAAGCTTCCTGTTATGTTGCAGAGTTTAGGAGAGTGAAGCTAACACCAAAAACCAGTCTAAAACATTGAGGTAATGTAACACTTAATTTTACCTTCTTAAAGGTACATTACACCAGCATTATGTAAACGATAAAGAAAAACTCTCAAAATTAAGAAGATACCTAATTGACAGTGTCAGAACAATGAATGACCCATTGCTAAAGCTCATTCTGGGAGGGTATATATGATTCTTTCTTTTCCTCCACTACTCTCCCTCCCTACCCCCACCTTTCCTTTCTCTTTTTTATAGAGACAGGGTCTTACTTTGTCACTCAGGCTGGAGTGCAGTGGCATGATCATAGCTCACTGTAGCCTTGACTTCCTGAGCTCAAGTGATCCTCCTGCCCTAGCCTCCTGAGTAGCTAGAACTAGAGGTGCTCACCACCACTCCCAGCTATTTATTTATTTATTTAGTGGAGACGGGATCTTGCTATGTTGGCCAGGCTGATCTCAAACTCCTGACTTCAAGTGATCCTCCCACCTTGGCCTCCCAAAGTGCTGGCATTACAGGCATGAGCCACTGCACCCTGCCTCTTCCACTTCTTTTTTATGTAATCAGTGAGTTAACGGTATTGATGACTCTTTAGTTTTAGGAATTATTCTTAATGATTATACAAGTTTTAAGATGTTTCATACTTCACTGTAGTCATTTTACAGGTGAGGAATATGAGGCCTAATAAATGGATGGGGTTTATACTCAAAATTACACATTGTGTTGACAGTGGCTTAAGGATAATCTCTGCTCACTGGAGCTTGTCTGCTGGGGCTTAGGAGCTGAAAGACTCTGACCTCATATGTATGATGTCAGGGGTCAGTGTGGTGACTCTGGGTAGTTCTCCTGCAGCCCTGATAATGGTAACAAACTCTGATAATTAGTTAGGGCAGTGTTTACAGATTTGACTGTGTTATCTTAATCTTCCTGTGACAGAGGTTGGCAGTGGCTGTCAGTAACTGATGTGTAGATCCACCATGAGGCACTCAGATTTCTATAACAAGATGTCATCATTTGAGTCAGCAGGACTAGCAGCTCATGTTGAGTGGTGGCTTTTAGAAAGGACTGTCATAGTACATGAGGCTGGGAACTCAGCGAGAGACACAGATCTCAAGGGAGGCATAGTACATAGAGATAAATGCATTTTAGTGGAAGTATTTTATTCCTACTCTTTTTACTTGGGAGAAGATATATTTTCTACGAGAGAAGGAGATCTGTGAGGTCTAACTATCCTGACAGCTGAAAGCAGGACCTCAGAGACCATATTTTCAAATACAGATGACAGAACTCAGGTCCAAGAATTTTTATTAAAGGCATTCTTCTAATGACACTAAAGTTAGATGACACTATCTGATTGCCTCAGCACTAAAGGATGCACAGGAATGTACTCTAATAACATGTGTAGGACCATTCTTACGGTGTCTCAAAACCGGTTGCTCTAGTTGTCTAGGTGCGTTTTTCTTGGAATTACTTCACTTGCTGCAGAATTTTTCTTAAAAAGTTCTCTTTCCAAACTTTTAGACTTTTTACTGGACATTTAAAAATTATTGACATGATGACTGATAGATATTTAAATAACTAATTGCCCACAAGTGCCTCATTTTCCGTAAAATCACAGCCTGACTCCTGTATGAACTGGGTAAGGCCATATCCAAAATTATTTCCTTCTGTTATTTAGGTTAGTTTTTTATGAGTGGAGAGGTATTCATAAGGCCTCATGGCATAGTCCAATAAAGAATTTATTTCCCTCCTAAGGGAACAAGCTTAAGAAAGTTCAGAAATATATAGTAAAACCATGAAAAAGGATCTGTGCATTTTGACCATAAAGCATAAGATAAAAACTTCTTCCCTCAAGAAACTTGAGTCTAGTATGGGGAAAACAAGTGACGTCTCATGCTTGATCCAAACTGAGTGCTAGCGATGTCAAAGATGCCTTACATTTGAACCCAGTGGTTCAAGGAATGGAAATTCCAATAATAGAGGCCAGAACTGCTGGGGAGAAGACACATTTTATTTTATATTACTGTTCTGTCAAGATAGGGGTGTGAGGAACCTGCAGTTGTGATTGTGGCCTCAAATTGTGCCGGGGCATTGACAGATGAAAGGACTCCAGGAAGAACCCAGTTGTAGACTGAACTTTGCCTGGGGACTTGATCGAAGACAGCCTGGGCCACACAGGCCAAATGGGCAGGTTTGGGCTAGGGTCTCAGAGGTCTAGGGCCGCTTTCCCTGTTTGTAATGAAGTGCTTTGTAAGCAAAGCTTTCTCAGAGGTGGAAGACTGTCTGAAAGAGAGGACACTAAATGCCCTTAAAGGTATAAAGCTCCCAGGCCTCAGAGAACCTGGACTTTTAAAGGCAAGCAGTGATCCCTGAGAAGAGAGGCTTCTTTGTCATCAATGTAGGACACATTGGTGACTGTGTCTGGTGGCAAAGGCTTGCCTGTCAGTCCCACTTGAGGCTCAGCTCTCTCCACTGGGAGGGTCCGATTCCTCTCTGACCTTTGTTCCTTTTCATTGGAGTCAATATTTTGGTATGGCTTCACCCTCTGGGGGAGGGTGTAAGTTGTGGGGTTGTTGGCAGGAGGATTGAATTTGGGTCCCAGTGAGGGTGAATATCTGAAATGTCTTGACATTCTACTGTGTTTGCTGGTGGGAACTGTTCTCTGCTGGAGAGACAACAAAGAGAGAATCTTGAGAGCTGAGTTTAGAATCCTGGGAAATATTCCTGCTTTGGGGACAGAATGGAAAATAGAATCTAATAAAGATGACTAAGAGGAGTAGTGAGGGGGTAGGTGAAAGCCAAGAAAAGTACCGTTATAGGAGAGATGAATTATAGAGTTTCCAGATTATCAATTTCATTCACTGAAATAGGTGCTCAGTTGAGGGTATTCCATATGCCAGGTTCTGTGCTAGTCCCTGTAGATACAATATGAAGAAGACATAGTCTTGGTCCTCAAAGAATTTATTGGAAGTCAGCAATCACAGCCCAGGTGGCACTATTGAGTGACTTTTGCTGGGATTACAATTTAAACCAGGGAAACAGAACATAGCCTGTGGGTGAGCCATGTTTAGAGAGGGGCATGGGAGGGTCAGAAGGAGGCTGGAAGGCTGCCTGGAGAAGAGACTATGGAAGCCTGTGAAGGGTGTTAATGAAGTATCTGACTGTGTGATCTGCAGCTGCTCAGACAGCTGAAGTCAGACGGCCTGCGATGGTTGAGAATCAGGAACCCAAAGTCAACGTGAGAGCAAAGAGCCACTCTAGCAGCTGTGAAGAAGTGAAAACCAATGAGAGAAGGGGGTCTTGCATTAGCAAGTGGGGATCTGAGTCTGAGATAGAGAAGGAGCAGGTCAAGAGGATAATGGGGTTGAATTTGCAGTGCTAGTGGAGGGCTCAAGAAGTTAGAGGATGGAGTTTATTCTAACAGGTACTCAGAGAACTATCATCTCTTATTTATTATTGACCCTGTGCTCAACATTCAGCAGCCATATTCTTCCCATCCATGTTCTTCTTCAAAAGCTCCTGACTCAAATTACTCTGTGTTCAGTTCCTTATTCCACTGCAAGCTTCAACTTTTTAAAACATCATATATAATAGGTTACTGTGAAGATCTAAAAGCTTCGCTGACTACCGATTGCCTACAGTATAAAGGATGTGCCCTTCCATAAAGTGAGAAATCTCCATTTTCTCAGGCCTTCGTAATTTACCAATGACTCTTGAACACATAGTCTCATTGAGTTCTTACAAAAGCCATATGATAGTGAGGATATATGTTTCACTTTTTCTAAGTTTATAAATAACATAATAGAGGAGCAGACATGTTAGATTACATGTCCAGGGCCACACAGTTCATGAGTGGCAGAGCCAGAAATAGATATCCGGTCTTTTGAGTTCAAGTCCAAGGGTCATTGCCCCACACTGTGGCCTCACCTTGGAGCCCCATCTCCATTCTAACCCTAGGATTTCTGTAATTAGGATGATGAGGCGCGGTGCCTTCAGTCCCAGCAGGATTGCAGAGAGGCCTCTCAGTGTCCCTACAGTCACTTTTTATCACCACTCAGAAGTTGTGATCTGGGGCTGTCAACTGAGACACATTTCCTGGCTGGTTTTCCCTTAGATTGGGAAAAGCCTGTCTCCTGCCAGGACATCTGGGGAGGCACAGAAAACACTCTGTACTTCCTGATGTCATCTTCAGTGCCTGCTTGTCTCATATGGAACTTGGAGAGGGTTGCCACTGACTTCGCATGAGGTTATGGACGGCTTTTGACCGCTGCCGGCACCATCCCTTCCTGCTTCAGCTGCTCTCACCAGTAAGGCGAGAAACAGGCTTTGAATTCATAAATTCACACCCAGAGAAACTCTAAGTCTGAATACTTGTCTCAAAATGTATTCTCAGTTGTTATCGTAATGGATGTATAAATTTGTTGCCACTTAGATGTGAATCATTTTGGAAAATTATGTATACAGAAGGGTGTAGAGCTGTGCTTTGAAATACATGTTGAAATCGGGAACATTTGTTAGCAATGCAGTGATTAATGAGTCTGTGTTAACGTGATTTTAGAGTACACTCTGTTTCCATCATTTTCTCATTGTACTGAAGCCAATGTCATGTGGATTTTGACAGAGTTTTTGGAGACAATTTACTGCATCAGAAGTTTAAATGATATCAGAAACATGCCTGACAGTTGTCAAGCCTTTCAAGATTGCTTCTACTCCTATAAAAATCGATCATGGAAATACGTTCATGAGGATTAGTTAAGTAATATATTGGAAGAGGGCTGCATCACCTTTTGGGCTCCGTGTTAAGACACACACACTTAATCCCAGTACCTCTTTGGAAATTTTGCCTTTGCATTCTTTCAGTTGCATTTCCATGATTAAGGAATGCATCTTTCTAATCACAAAAGCTAAAGAATAGTTGAAATACTTTTACAAGCCCATGTTATAGCCCTCATTGTTTTCCACTCTCTTCTACAAGTGTATTTCATTTGGGGACAATTGTGTAGTCTCAGGAGGCTAAGCTCTTGGGAGATCTCCTAACTTTTCTAGGGTCTTTCACATGTTGGAATTAAAAGGTCAGTCAGGTGAGGAGTATGAATGGCTCAACTGCCAAACTCTTGATTTTTTTTTTCTTTACTTTCTCTAATTTAACCAAAGGTATATAATTATACACAATACATTGGAACGAGATATAATTTGGACTTTGGTAGTAAAACATTTCAGGGGGGCAACAAGCTGTATAAATCCTAAATAGTGTTGAATGGAAATGTTCTGGAAAAGGAATTTCAATTCTGAACTATGATATTACATTATTTACTTTCTAGAGAATTAAATAAAAATTTGTCATGTGGTATTCATTAGAAATACTGATTTATATTGTGGCCATATTTTCTTCCCTTGGTCTTAGTTACTTAGTTGGTCACCTAGTAAAACTTAAATAATTAAAGAGGGCATTCTTGATTAAAACTAACTAGACATATATGTACTTCATGAGCTTGTTAGTGCATATGTTGGACTACACAGTAAAGACAGTCAAGAAGACTAGTTTATATTTTGTTCAAAGCATTAGCAATGATAAAAGTGATAATATATGATAATAAAGAAAAGGACAAAAATATACAAAGTTAATACTTTTGTAAAAACTGTTACACCTTTTTACTATTTATTTACTTATTTATTATTTATTTTGAGACAGGGTGTCGCTCTTCTGCACCAGCTGGAGTGCAGTGGTGCCGTCTCAGCTTACTGCAATCTCAACTTCCTGGGCTCAAGTGATCCTTTCACCTCAGTCACTTAAGTAGCTGAGATTACAGGCCCATGCCATCATGCTTAACTAACTTTTGCATTTTTTTGGGTGTTGCCCAGGCTGGTCTTAAACTCTTGGGTTCAAGCGACCCACCTGCCTCGGTCTCCCAAAGTGCTGGGGTTACAGGTGTGAGCCACCACTCCTGACCTATGCCTTCTGTATAAATACAGGCATTGTGCAACATATAAAAGAATTTTTCAAAAGTGCTTAGCCCTTTTGCATTTCACCACTTGATTTTCTCCTGTCCTGTTGAATGATTCTTGGTATCAGCGTCACTCACTGGGAATCATTCTAACTTTCCCTGGCCTTGCACATTCTTTGGAGCTGTCTCTATGGCTTATTCCTCTTCATTCTTGCCATCTGCTAATGCAGGCTCTCATCCCTGCGCCTGTCTACTATGGAAGCTTCTATCTCGAATTGATCTCATACACTGCTATCAGATTAATTTTACAGTGACTCTCTTTCAGCACCTCTTTCCTGCTCAAAGTTCTTCAGAGGGTCTTTATTGTCCATAGGATGAAAGGTAGCTTAGAGCAACAGAAATAGTACAGGAAGTGGAATCCAGAGACCTGCTTTAAGTTGCTTGGCCTTTAACTTCCTTTGTGACCCTGGAAATGTTACTGTTCACTAAAACTGCTCAAATTTATCTATCTTTACTAACTCTCTTAAGTTCTCACCTCTCATGTATCTTCCCAAAGCTGGTGGTCATTCTTTGTCTTCATCTTCTCAACTCTTAACAACATTTTGAACTGTTGCCCACTCTGCCTTGTTTAATGAAATGCGTAACCCTCCCAGCTTCCATGACTCTACACTTTCCCCCATCTAACCCTCTCTGTCTTCTTTGCTAGGCTTCCCCTAAGTGTTGTACTCCCCTAGGGTTCTGTCTAAATCCTCTTATCTTCTTTATCTACACTGTCTTTCTAGCAGATATCTCAGCATGGTTTAGAATATCATCAATATGCTAATAATTTTCAAAGTTTTATTTTCATTAATGGATCTTATCACGAGTTCTCAACCTGTATTCCTCCTAAACCCATGCACTTGGTTGTCCAATGGCCATATCAAAGTTGAAATAGGTGAAAGAGAACTATCAATGTCTCCCTGCCTACAGCTGTGCTCCCCCACCAAACCTTTGCATTTCACTAAACAGAACCATGTTTCACTAAATCAGCTATGTTTGTTACTCAGGCCATAATTCCAGAACTCATCCTGGATTCCTCTCCTTCTCCAAAGACTCACATTTAATCCAGTAAGTACTTCTGGCTGTCTCTCCAAAATAAATGCTGAATGTCATGCCTTCTTACTTTTTGCTCTGCTATAGTCTCGGTCCAGGCCACCAGCATCTGGCCTTGTATGCTGCAAAAACTCTTTACAGTCTTCCCTGACTCCACACTCCGCAGAGTAGCCTATTAAATACGAATTATGTAATACCATTCCTTGCTAAAAATTCTCTAATGGATTCATTCTCCTTACCTTTAGGATAAAATCCAAGCTATTCACCATGGCCCATAGGGTTCTGCTTCTTTGAGCTCATTTCCCTCTACACACCACATTCCCAGTTAGGTTCCAGTCATAATGGCCTTCATTCTGTTCCTTAAACTTGCTCAGCTTGTTTTTGTCTCTGTCTTTGCACTTACTGTTTTTCTTGCTTGCAGTGCTCTTTACCTGCATCTCCCCTGCATGGCTCCTTCTCATTGTTCAAGTCTCAACTCAAATGTTACTTCTTTGGACAGGCCATTTGTGTCCCACATTTGAGCAGTTTCCTTTATCCATCCCTAGTTCAGGTTTTATTGCATTTTTTACTTCGTAGAAATGTTCAGAATCTGAAATGATTAACTTATTAGTTGCTGTGTTTTTTGTCTGTCTGTCCTCAGTGTGGGCTCCCTGAGGTCACTGACATTTTATTATTCACCTCTGCATCTCAGTGCCTAGTAGAGTAGATAGTGTATAGGAAGCACTTAAAGAATTTGTTGACTCATTCACGACTTTGAGCCTAGCTTCCTTATCTGTAAACCAAAGGTGTCAGGACAGGTGACCTCTGACCCCGCCCTACCTAGCCAGTTTTAATTCTTATCATGTCTCTAAGCCCTCTGATCCAGTCCAGTCGACCTCCTTAATGTCCTATAAATGGACCATGTTTATTCAGATCTTCAGGACTTTGCTCATTCTCTTCCCTCCTGAGTGTCCTTCTTTTTGGTCCTTGCTGGCTGCATTTGTTAATAATTTTCCTTCTTCTCTTTTGACTCTGCCCCTTATAGAGGAGTGTAATCGTTTTATGTATACACATCTTGCCTGTCCTAGTTCTTAGCCCTTAGGCATAGGGCTATGGTTTAGAGTTATAACTGTTTTGAACCTCCATAGTGATAGCATTTAGGCTATACTCAGTACATCTCTTTTAATTCAATAAGGGCATGCTGTCTTCCAAAAACACTGATTTCAAAACAATAATCATGCTTGGCCTGCTTACTAATTTATATGGGACAAAAACAGATTTTTTTAAACAGCAACCAAACAGGTATATCTTTGTTAAGCCTGAGCTGGAGAAAAAAAATCTAAAAATGGAAATTTAGACTTCTGGTTTCATGATGTTTTGAAAACATTTGTAAGCAACTTAACCAAAAGTTTTGTTATAGATTTTTGTTCTATTTAAGTTTTTATATAAAGATTTATTCCTGAGTAGTTGAAAAAGGAAGTGAACATTGTTTTTTTATTATTAACTCAGGTTTAAAAACTTGAATTCAGTTTTTAAATCGGTTCGGTTTGTTCAGGTATTTGGAATTTAGAGAAGCTCTGTGAAAATATCCCGCCTACACGTTTTGAATATCCTCTTCCTGCTTATCTGCAGAACAGCTTGGTTCTTTTAATAGCAAATGGCTGAGTGGAGGGGAACCATTTGTAGTGGGTCAATTTAAGTACAGTGTATCCTCCTATTTCAGACCGAAGTCATGCTTACTGCTCAGGGATTGGTGCAACTGTGTGTTCCTTTTGATGTTGGTCAGATCCTAGAAAACCGAGTATTTTAGAAGGATGTTGCTCATTCCTTAGATAATTAGAAGAATTATTGGTCCGCTTAAAAAAAATTCAGGAGCTAGGGAACACCTCATCTATTCTTTTTATGAATGTATTAATTTATTATCATCCTGTTGGAGTCTGTTCGTAAAATTCCCGTGGGCCAGGATAGGAAGAGGTAATGGGGAGAAGGCTTGTTTTTTCATGTAATATAGAAACTTAATGCTATATGATCATGCCTAATTCAGTATATACAAATGGTGTATTTCTCTCAATCCAGAATGGCTGGAAAATGTGTGCTCAAAATTGGGAATAATCATATATTCCACTAATGGATAAATTGTTTTCAAATAATTTAGTCAAATATGCTTATAATGATTATTTTAAGTTTTAATAACATAAAAGACACTTAGTATAGCCCATGGTAAATCATGGTGTACATCATTTACTAGTCAATAGTATTGGTGTTCAAAATAATGTCAGTGATTGGATTAATTCTCAGTCCATTCTAGAATTTGCTATTTTGAATAAACAGCTTGTTTTTGAGGCATCCATTTCTTTTGGGAAAGTAGAGACATGAAAAAAAGCCTGCTTCTTTAAATGTCTTGTTTGGATTGGGGGCAAATAGCCATTTTTTTTTTCCTGGTGAGGAGATGTAAAGGATTTCCTAAAAGGTGTATGTGGCTTTGCACAGGAGAGCTGGAGAGCTCTTGGCACATATACTGCTGAGTGTTGAAGGCAGGTGAATCTGTTCTGTTTCTGTGCAGCAGGCTCTTGCTGGGGTCAAAGCTATGTGGTGTCTGTAAAAAAGAGTTGTTGCGTAATGCTTTAGAATTGGAATTGCAGATTCTTGTTGTTAGGGGAATATTGCTGTTTTGGGTAAAAGTTGTGTCTTATGGTTGCCCTTGTGACTTTGTTAGATATTTTAGAGAATTAATATTTCCAGAGGTTGGGATTGTGGATGCTGGGAATGTAAAATAATAGTCAAATCAGCCAAAAAGGGTGCTGACCATTGGGGTGATACATTGAAAAATGTCCAGTGGGAAATTTATGAACTGTAAGAAACTCAATACTGCATGAAATCATAACTTCCTTTTATGACTCTCAATCGTGGCCATTAAAGAGCTAACTTCTGTCTCAGAAAAGAGGTAGCTATTTAGTTCAGGTCTCTGGGTTTAGGTAAATCACATCTCTTAGTTTTGGTTTGGTAGGACGTCTTGGACCTTTTCCTTTAGTTGTTAGATGAAGACATGTGAGGATAGACTCTTGACATTGCATGGTTTTCTTCTGGGTGAGCTCACTGGCTTGCCACCACCCAGATTTATCAGCAGCTGGAATTTTACCTAATCTTACTGTGGTTTGCACCAACCGTTTGCTGGAGCAGAAAAAGATGGCATCAACTTATATTTTAAAATAAACTGACTTTGAAGGGTTTTATGAGATCACAGTTCATTTTGATTAGTTTTTTGCCAGCAGCTCCCTGCATTTAGGCTTTCTTCTTTGTTGGTCATAACTGTTTAGGAAAGATTGCTGCTTTATGGAAGCGATTCCAAAGACTCATTGTTCCAGACATCGGACATTCTTATGTTATTCAGATCTGATGATATTTGATCTAACACAGATTAATTACTGAGCTCTCAGTGAATAATTAACCATTTGACTTGTTCCCAAGTTATATACTCATTGAGTTAGAAATGATTTCCCAAACTACTAAAGATAAGGAAGGTTATTCCTGGTTTCACAACGTCCCCATTGTTACCGACTTGTATGTGTGAGAGACATCAGCTGATACCTACGCACTGGTCCAGCTACTAAGTCAAACCACTTCCTGGGGTTTTCTCGGGTAATGGCAGTGATTCAGAAGACACCACAGAACTTTCTGAGGACTGCTCCCTGTGTGTTACTCTGGGCCTGAATGACTGGGAACTGTCAAGTTCAAAAGGAGCATTTTTTGTAGTGCTATTAAATTTGTGGTTTGCTTTTGCTCAAAGTTGCATTTCAGCTGAATTTAGGGTTGCTTGTCTGTGTGTCATTTATTTTATAGTACCTGATTTCCATCAATTAACCAATCCATACCTTAGCTGAGTCCCTTATAAAGTCCTGTATTAAGCCTGGGGAGGGTGGGATAGGCAAGCTAAGTCATTATAACTGCCTGCAAGGGCTACTAGTTATCTGGGAGATGAAAGGTAAAAATGGATGGGGGCTAAATAGGGTATTAATGCAAACATATGCCATTGTACTTTTCTAAATATGCATTTTTGCGATTTTTTACTTCTGATCTATTCATGTGGTGTATTCCATAAGGTAAATTTTGTATTTCTAGGATTATATTTATAATATAAAAATGTAGATAGAATTATTTTAATAAAGTTTTTGTGTTGTTTCATTGTCTTCCTTAAAAGGAAAATATTTCAAAATTATTTTGGAATCACAAGACATGTTTTTTTTCTAGTCCTTCAGAAGTTCCAAAATTGCAGTTTTGGTTGTAGAATGAATAAGCAAGAACCTTGGGCACTAGTTCTCTCTTTGGGTGCTCTGACACTTGGCTTGCCTTTTTCTTTACAATACTTGCAAGTCTTTTCTTCCCCTCATGGCTGGAAGATCCAGTCTAGTGAGATAATGTATAGTAGAAACGTTCTGTAACCTGGAAGTTATTATGAATAAGCATGTATTATCATCACCATTATTTTCATGTACTCACTGATGGATTGCATCATCTCACCAAACATACCAGTAATTCACTTCTGCAGTATCAGAGATGATTGTAAACATCTCAATGGAGAAGTGAGTTTCTTCTTTAACCTAAGAAAATGACTGGAAGAACCATGTTTTAGGCAAAATGTTGGTTTCACTGGTCCTGCTGTCAGTGTCCTGACCAAGAGAAAGTAGGGAAGACTAAGTGTACAAAGCGAAAAGATTCAGTATATCTGTATGGTGTGGTAATTGTACATTGCTTGGTTCTCCGCACACTGTGAGGCTCACTTTACAAAAATTGGTATTTGGTTTTAGAAATAACTGTATTTTTAAAATGGGAGGTTGTTCGTGGTAGCGGTGAAGAGTGTGGGCTCTGGAATTAAATGGTCTTGCCTCTTGTCCTGGTTTCCTCAATTCTAGCTTGGTGAATATCAGGTGAGTTCTAAATCTTTTTGTGCTTTACTTTTCTGCTGGTAGAACAGGGATGATTATCACATGGTAGTGTTGTTGTGAAGCTTAAGTGAAGTAACGCACCCAGAGCACTTGGCACTCAATACAGATTACAGGAAGAAATAGAGTTCCATGTTAAAGTGATGGAATGTACCATTCGCATCGCTCAGACTGTTTTAGATTCTATCTGATGGGATTTGGTTGAGTTTGAGGACCTGTCTCTTGAGAGGAAATAAAAGGGTCAGGAGGATACTCGTGGGAAGTCAGAGAAAGAGGAAGTAAAGGCCCTGTTGTACATTCCGCAAAAAAACAAACGCATGCACTTTATGGAGACTGGTAGTTTATAAAGTTCTTTCATGTACATTTATTTCATTTAATCCTCCCAACAACACCTATTTTACAGACATGGCTTTTGAGCCTCAGAGACACTCAAGGACTGGCTCACAAGCGTGTGGTCAGTGAGTGTACAGTGAGGAAGCAGACCTCCTGGATTCTGGCCATATTTCTTCATTCCAACCCACGAGTCCTTCTCTGCTATATAAAAATGTTCAAGTCAATAATAACCTTTGGTGCTGAACCCCAAAGGAGTGTCAGGGTGTGGGCTGCTGCAAACCCAGGTGGGTCTTGGTGGAGATCCAGGGACCTTCTATCTGTGCTGTGTAGAACATGCATGCATAGCCGTTCAGTGGTCACTGCTGCCAGACGGTTTTAAGAGTCCCCTCTCTCTTTGTGGCCTCTGAGCGAGGCTTGCATTCAATCTCTGTGAAGGGCCATTCTGGATCAGTGTTCTGCAGGGGAAATTAAGCGTCAGTCTTCTCTTTTTGCTAAGAAGGAAGGTAATGAGCATCTATCTAATGATTGAACATGTGTTATACAAGATTAATAGTATTAATACACTTTCAACCCGGGCCTTTTTTGGGTCACTGTGTCAATAAAATGAAGTTGGCGAGTAGAGTAAAATAATTAATATATATAATGTAACTCTTAGTTTGATTTAACTGGTTATTCTGATTGTGATTCAGTATATACTTTTTAATGCTGGTGGTGATACACTTTTACATTTATTTCTCTGGGTTCTAGGATTATAAATAGCTTTAAAAGTTGGATTGTCCTGTTTGTCAGGTTAAAAATCAGGTGAGTTAAGATTTGGGAAAGTGATCAGAGAAAATTCTGTATAGTACTTCAGAATTTTTAAAATACTGAGAACAAATTTTAAAATTAGATAATTATTTCATACATGTTAACATGTAAAGATTGAATTGATTTGGGTATTACATTCAAACACATTATTTTTATGAAATCATTTTTTACTCTGAGTCAGAAATGTGTACATAGTTGATACTATATATATATTTATCCAGTAAATTTGTTTTTGTGCAGTAAAATTTTGATTAGCTATAATACACTTTTTTTTTTTTGGTTACATGCACTGTATTTTCCATAGAAAAGATAGGTAACTAGAAGAAAGCATGACATACTATCAGTAATTTATTTTTTAAAGCAACATCTAGGCCAGGGTTTCTCAACCTTGGCATTGTTAACATTTGGTTCTAGATCATTCTTTGTTGTGGAGGGGCTGTCATGTGCAGTGTAGGATGCTTAGTAACATTCCTGGCCAGCTACCCAATAGATATCCAGTTTTCCCTCTCCCCAGTTGTGACAGTCAAAGTGGCTCCAGACATTGCCAGATATCCCCTAGAGAGCGAAACCAACCTTAGCCAAGAACCACTGATCTAAGATTTTCAACATTAGATTTAAATCTTCTACCTAACCTAAAATACATTATTCTACAAATTTGAATCGATGTTCGGACTACACTAAAAAGGAGAAAATGCTATACTTATGGAGGCAATACTTATCAATTATGAAAAATAAGATTTTTCAACAATATGGGTTAGGATAAGTGTTTTGTGATTAACTCTCATTTACCACAATATAATCCAATTAACCAGAATTTCACACATTTGGAATAAAGTTTTATCTCCTTATTTTCTTTCAAAATAGATATATCCCCCTGATTCTGAATTAATTTATAATAATGATCTGGATAGTGCTTTTTAAAAACTTTTCCATCTTTTAGAAGATGGAAATATTATTGTAGTTTACCCTATATTGAATTAGATCATTCTATATATTTCTCATGCACATACTGAAAAGTTTAATTGCCTTTATAGGTGGGTGTGTGTGTGTCTTGATGAATAATAATTTATGCAACATAAGCTGAAGAGTTAGATTTCAGAAGTCCATTTGTGAACTTCTTCATGGACATTTTAGCATAAGGAGACAAATAGACACACCTGGTTTTTAATTATTGTAGGGATATAGACATTTTACTTGGCCCGAGATTTAAGTCATTGCTCTTTAAAATGTGTTTTGCTCATGATAGAATGTATCTTTGTTCTTGTGAACCATGCACTGAAACTTTAGCCAATCAGAGGAAGGAATTTACTGTATGGTAAAAGGAAGTATTTGTTCCGTTATTGTAGTATGTGGCCTCTTGCCATTTTTGATAAAGGACTAAAGTGCTGTGCACCCAAAGTCTGCTACCCTCTTGACCCTTCATCAATCATCAGCTGGACTGTGAGGTTAAGTGAACTGTAGCTCGGTAGGATAACTATTGTTTAAGCATTGTGTAACTCTTGAAAGCAGAAATTACTGACACAGCAGTCTTGCAATGTGATCTTTCTAGTTTTAAGATTATATGCATATTTTTCCTTTCTGTTGCTAATCTATGCCATCTGTAAGAGGTATAAAATGACAATATATAGGACTTGAAGCTGTGTTATTCAATGGGTGACTGTGAGACTGTTGGAGATTTCTTTTTATTTGGAAGATTAGGAACCTCTGCAAAAATAAATGACCTATTCTAGTACAACATTTCAAGAAATTCATATGAGATCCTATTGGAATTTTTTTTGGCCTTAAATCCATTAAGCTAGCAATGAAGTCTTGCATGCTAATCCACCTTTATTAATGCATTAGTTACTGAAAGCATATATTTGTCCACATGTTTTCTAAGTAACTGGCAGCATACACAAATTCTTTTAGCACATATCCTGTTTTTTTGGTTGGCTCAGGAAAGCTTTATAAAAGCCATGTCCAACATTCACAGCTTTATGTCATCTCATCTCTGTATTTATGCCACTTTCTTAAACAAGTAGAGTAATGTATCAGCTGCAGCTGTTGCTGACCAAAGCTGTCACTGAAGTGGGTGGAGGAAGAGTGAGAGATAATGTGTTCAGGTTCTGTGTATCAAAAGCGTATCTGTTTCAGTCAATCTGTGACGATAACAACTGGCTTGTAGAAGGCAGTTCAAGGCAGATACTTTTTTATCTTTGACCAAATGTATAGTAGATTAGGTGCCATGGTGATAAATACCACTGATAGTTAATACAATCTGGTTGACTATATATATGATTGCCTGGCTTGTAGAGTAAGAAATGCCACTGATGTGTAGTCTTCACCAGGTTTGGCCAGAACCTTCCTATAAAGTTATTAACACAAAACTTGATACCTAATAGCATGCAAAGGGGAAAAAAAAGACAATGAAAGCACCTAATAGCAAAAGAGTAAAATCCTTGTTTTCTGATATAAACAGTGATGCTTTCTGAATAAGTATGTTTGGATTAAAAGAAATATTTACACTAACACACACATCCAATTCTTTATTACAAGAATTCTATCACCATACTTGCCCACAGCAAGTTAGAAATACTGGAGTCAGTACCTCCCTACCTACGATTTCTTATATCCTTCTGGATCTTACCTTTTGTCGACTTCTCCTGTTCACCAGTTTACCACAGGGAGGACTGAAAATCCCTACTGAAAAATTACAGCTTAATTTTTTCTTTTTCACTTTTTATAAAGATAGTTCCTGGCAAAGGGAAATTGTATTTTAGCAGTTAGAAAGGGGTAGGTTGCCACATTGGGCTGAGGCTCATTGCACTTTCACCCCGTTAGGGTAAAATGAAATCCTAATGTGGACCTACCGGAAAGATAAAGAGAAAGCTCTTTGCACAGCTTTATATATTCATCCTTTTTCAGTTATTCTCCTTGTTGTCCTTAGCATCAAAGTACGTATTTATTTTGGAATTACTATTCTGCCTTATAAAGAGAATCTCCCAGACTAAATGCTCATGGTGTAGAAACTTAAAGGTAGGCACTTTGATATGGATCTACATACACAGGAGAAAGAGATAATAAAGGAGTTAGCACTGACCTAACTCTACAAGATAATTTCACAGCAGAGGTGGAATTTCAGGAACTGTCTATGGGAAATAAGCGCTGTAGAAAAAGAAGAAAAATCAAGTATGGCTGAGTATTACTGTGCATCAGTGATTATGCTCAGTGATTTATTAGTAGCTGACATCTATTGAGCACTTACTGTGTGCCAGGCAGGAGTGCTTTCTGTGTATTAACTTATTTAGTTTCCCAACAAGTTTTCGAGGTTGTTGCTGATACTGTCTCCATTTTACAGTTGAGGAAAATGAGGCACAAGGAGACTAAGTAACTTGCCCAAGGTTCTAGAGGGCATTAGAGGCAGAGCCAGGATTAGAATTCAGAAAGTCTGATTTAGAGCATACCTCTTCACCAGTGCAGTTTACTGCTTACCCAATGTAATTTCCACCACAGCACTGCAAAATAGGTATTTTCTTCCATTTACAGAATTTACAAATGAGGAACTCAAAGCCTAGAGAGGTTGATTTTGTCAAGGTCATCCAGCTGGCCAGTGGTAAAGGAAGGATTTGAACCAGGGTCTGATCCTCAAAAGTCTCTGCTTTTTCACTGTAAGAAGAGACTCTCTTGGGAGGGCCTAAAGTGTAACTGACAGAGAGACCCGGTTCCTTCCTTGTAAAGACAGTTAAGATTATTAAGAAGCCTGTATAGGTTGTTCATAACTGCTCCCAAGGCAGTAGAGCTGATGTTTACTGAAACCTGTGAAACCCCTTCTGGTTCACTTCTATCCTCTAGAAATATCTGCCTGTCATCATCCTAGGCTGTGTGCTTCATTTCATTTGGTGTGCCTCTTTTCAACGTACTGGGCTGTTCTATTCCTGTTTATAAATCTTTTAAGTGTGCACATTAAAAAAGTAATTAAAATGTCATTATGATTTATAATATGCCTGAAGTCAATCACCTAATTAAACTGCAAGAGAGAAGGTGGTAGGTTCACAGGCATTTATTAAGTATTACTGTATTAATTATGCAGGGATTTTGAACTAAGTAAAAGAAAAAAGTACTGGTAACACTATTCCTTAAAGTGTTTCCTTTTTTGCTCTTCTCAGTTTCAGACCTTTACTAGTTAGTAGTGTAACCCTAATGTCTCTTTTGACTAATTTTTAATGAAATTAGGATTTTTATGTCTTTCACTCAGCATTTTCTTAAAATGCTCCTGACAGCATTAATGTGCATCATCCCAAATCCTAAATGAATAAGCTATTAGAAGTACAATAGAAAACAAAATTTGAATTCATGGGTTATATACAGCCATCCAAATTATAAAAATGGCAGCATATTGGATATCTGGAATCATTCAGAAGAGATTTGGTTTTCCTAGAGCAATAGTAGCTGTCAAGAGACTTATTTTCTTATTAAGGAAGAAAAACTAACCACAACAAAAACAAAAACAAAATTCACATGGCCAAGTAAAATAGGCTGTAATAAGTCTCTTGCTGGGCCACGTGCGGTGTCTGATACCTGTAATCCCAGCACTTTGGGAGGCCGAGGTGGGCAGATCACGAGGTCAAGAGATCGAGACCATCCTGGCCAGCATGGTGAAACCCCGTCTCTACTAAAAATACAAAAAATTAGCTGGGTGTGGTGGCGTGCGCCTTTAGTCCCAGCTACTCAGGAGGCTGAGGCAGGAGGATCGCTTGAACCTGGGAGGTGGAGGTTGCAGTGAGCTGATATCATACCACTGCACCCCAGCCTGGCGACAGAGCGAGACTCCATCTCAAAAAACAAAACCAAAATAAATAAATAAATAAATAAATCTCTTGCTGGAGGAAACTATTTTTGAAAACCTGTTCTTGAATTTTAAGTGCTAGCACATATAGGTAGATAGATATATATATATAAACATAGTTAACTTTTGTTATGTAAGATTTCATGACTTAAAGAGGTGTTTAAGCCCCTTAGGAGGTCATTGCAGTTTGTAATGGAATTGGTTGGCCATATGAATTCTTACAGGGTTAGGACTGTCAAGGAAAGGAGAATTCTAAGGGATGTGATTTGGTGTCATCCATTGAATTTTCCCTGCCCTGTATTATTTTGGAAGATGAGTAGAATTAAAGGCTCTAATTCTCAGAAGCAATCCTTAAAAAAGAAAGAAAAGGCAATAGAACAAAGGCATTTAACTGAGGGATGTAATACCAAATGGGTATACCTCAAAGTTATTAGGTGCTCAAAAAATTATTGAGTGAATAAATGTCATGCATAAAGACTCCAGTTTTCTTTGCTCCTCTATGTGCATATACAATATCCTTGATGTATAAAGTTTTCTTACTAATATTTATTCTTTTTTGTTAAGTCACAAAAGCTGAGTTGACCTGTAGTGTACTTGAAGTATTAGTAATAGTTAAGAAGTTATAACGTGGATGTCAGTTTCTTTGCAAATTTCTTTCTGAGTGATAAGCTGTGATGTTGAGGAACACAGCTCTCTCTGCTACTGTGAGAGCCGCACTTTGCCCTCTGTGTCTAGGCTGTTCCTAGAGTTCTTGGTTAGGCTCTAAGCTGTCACTTCTGTAGGCTGCTGGTGGTGGGGCTGGGAGTTGAGGGGGAGGTGAAATACAGAGTGAGCCAAGGGAGGTTTTAGTTCAAGGTTGCTGGACTGAGAGGGAGAGATAGACAAAAGAGTCAATTACTCAACAAGGGTAGCAGAGAGGAAAGAAAGGACACCCCCTACAGCCCTTTGGCTGGCCTGGCTGCTTACTGGGTGGTCTTTCCAATGGTAGGGGCAAAGGTAAATTATGCACATTTAATTTGAAAATTGCTAACACACACATATCCTCCTAATATGATTTTACAGCAGTATAAACATTTCTCCACATGGAACAAAAGCTACATAAAATAATAAGCATGAGATTTAAATAAAGATTTTGCTTATAAGTGTGTTTTTGGGACCTGTGGACTACAAACATTCCTTGAATCAGTGCAGAAAGAAGTGCATCTGATTCCTCCGGGGGATCCTAGTCCGTCCGAGACATTCATACAGAGCAGGGACATCCAAATGTGCAATATGCAAAGCATAGTTAGATGAATGTAGATGTGAGGTATTGTGAGGACTTTGGTATTTTTCATTTACTTTAAACCCAGCATGACATTTACTGTTGAATTTGACCTCTTTTCTAAACTTATTTTATTTCCTCTTTATTTCGGAGAACTCAATTAAATCTCTTAAAAAATTCATAACTTGATATTTGCCATGTCCTATCTTTAGAAATATTTTGTAATATTGTTTCTGATATGCTTTGATTCTTCAGAAAGCAACATTTTAGAAAAGCTATTTTTTGTATAGTAACTGTTAATAGCCATTAATAATTTAAAGAAGTTAATTGGTAATTTCCAAAAGGATCTGAGATTTTGAAATAAAAGCAGTCTTAATGTGTTCATTTCAGGAACATTTGACAAGGCAGATAAAAAAGATTTGGTTTGTATCTAGGATTTACATTAAAGTAACCCAAACTACTATAATTGGTAGTTTATTTTCACATATAGTTTTGCTCTAAGAGGTTTCATATTAAATTTTGTGGTGTATTATGGAGCTGTGAACAGAGAATTTATTTAAAATATGCAACAGAACCTTATCATTTTTTATATTTTGCATTTCCTACATTAGCAAATCTATTATATATATTATATATTATATAATATATATAATATACATACATATACATATATGATACATATATCTTACATATATAATATATATAATAGATTTGCTAATGTAGCAAATGCAGTAATTGTTTATATGTATGTATATATGTGTGTGTGTGTGTGTGTGTGTATATGCACGCATGCACAATTTTTGAAACTGTCAAAGGTAGGAGAAATTGAAGGAGTGACACATCTTTTACATCTGGAATCTAGTACAATAAATTTGCTTTATTCTTGTAAATATGTAAGCCAAACACACATTTTGGGTATTAGTGTTTATTCTCTAGAGTGGAAAAAGAGAATGCAGGGCTGCTAACAGATTCCAGTATAAACGATTGATAATAGAGTCTTAAACTGCTGGACTGATGTGCCATTCTAACATTATAAACCTAAATTTCCCTGAAAAAAAATTTTGAGTAACAGTATAAAACCTCCAGTGTCACTTTGTCGTTGTTGTTGGTTTTAATCATTACAGCAATCAATAGCTCTCAAGCTATTTCCCCCATCTTCCTGCAGCTGTCCAGAATAGCCATCTGTTCTTGCAGGTGGACCAAATTCTAATCTCTAGTAAGGCTCCCGCCTGGGCTGGTGTGCTTACTTACCATTTCTTTCTTCTTAGGAGCCCGCTTTGAAATGGAATCCTTTTCTAAACAGAAGTTCCATACACTGAGTTTTGTCTATTTATAATTGGAAAGTGTGGGACTGACAACTTCGAACTTAGATGACATTAAATTGTTTGGAGGGAGAGGGCAAATTTTAAGAGCATTTACTTGATGATTTGGCCCAAACAGAGTCTTTGGAGTGTTAAATTTGAGATATTACCATTTCATACTCATTACTTTTTACCAACAACCTGATGGGAAAAATGTGTACGTGGGTTTAAAAAAAAAATCCGTAAGTGTATGGTGCTATTCTACTTTATCCAAGGATATCTTCAAGTAACAGAATTACTTTTTTGCACTGGTCATGTTGCTTATAGTTCCTCCAATGTTGTTGCCTCACTGCTCTGGTTTCTATGGGAGGAGACAATACATTTTTTTCATATATAAAATCTGGTTTATTCATCTCAAGTCATTAGTACCTATGTCAAAACTTCTCATTATTAGTAAATTTCTTCTTATATATGAATTATACTGGGGAAGGCCATTCCGATTGATCTGCCAGTGAATGGGGAAAGACTTTGCTACTTGATAATAATATATAAGACAATGACTATGTTATTTACAAACATACAGAAGCAAAGAGGTCTATTATTCTAGCCTGTGTTTTCCTTTGTGAATGAGCCTCATCGTTTAAATATGCTGACAGTATTGTCTTCCGTTGTTCCTTACTGGTATTCTGTTCTATTGTGATGTTTCTGTTATCTGATGTATGCATATTGGTATACTGTCTAAGTAGATTTTAACTTCCTTGAAGATAGATCTGTGTCTTCTGTGAAATGATAGTTGACTTCTCTTCTCTTTTTTATTTTTTCCAACATTAAGGCACATAGAAATTAAAGAAGCTTTATCTCATTTTAAAAAGTCTATTGCTTAGACAAGTTGCAAAATTTGTAAGGAATAAAGCTGCTACCAGTGGTAGAAGTTGCAGCAATTGGCAGCCTGTAAAGCAGGGGCCCCAGCACCCGGGCCACAGACCATTAATGGTCTGTTGCCTGTTAGGAACTGGGCTGCACAGCAGGAGGTTAGCGGAGGTGAGTGGGCTCTGCCTTCAGAAATCAGCAGTGCATTAGATTCTCATAGGAGCGTGAACCCTATTGTGAACTGCACATGCCAGGGATCTAGGTTGTGCACTCCCAATGAGAATCTAATGCATGATGATCTGTCACTGTCTCCCATCACCTCCAGATGGGACCATCTAGTTTTCCTGCAGGAAAACAAGCTCAGGGCTCCCATGGATTCTATATTATGGTGAGTTGTATAATAATTTCATTATAACAATGTAATAATAATAGAAATAAAGTGCACAATACATGCAATGCACTTGAATCATCCCAACGCCCTGCCTGCTGTTGGTCCATGGAAAAATTGTCTTCCAGGAAACCAGTCGCTGGTACCCAGAAGGTTAGGAACTGCTGTTGTAGAGCTTTATAGAATGAGTGTACATATTAATAATTTATTAAAATTCTTGAAACAAATGATATTATACATATATTTTCCTTACCTCAGGAGTTTATTTGAGTTTTTATCACTTGGGTTCTTCTTAACATGAGTGGGAGTGATATGAAGTCAATACATATACATAAAATGTAAGTCTGATTGTGGCTTGGTTTTTTTCTTATCTTTTTTACAGTTCAGAAAAATATTGGAGGTCTGAGGGGATAGAGATCTTTGCTGAACTTCTGCCTTTCCTTTAAAAGGAGAACTTATAGAAGAAAAAAAGATTTAACACTTTTTCTACCATGAATTTTAACAAAAAGGAAGATTTTGATTTTGCTTAGAATTCTTTCTTTTTAGGAACTTTCAAAGGATATTACCTCAACTTCTTGCATAGCAGTACAGCAATAAACATTTCATTTATCATTTTCTTTTTTTGAGTCGGAGTTTAGCTCTTGTTGCTCAGGCTGGAGTGCAATGGTGTGATCTAGGCTCACTGCAACTTCTGCCTCCTGGGTTCAAGCGATTCTCCTGCCTCAACCTCCAGAGCAGCAGGGATTACAGGCGCACACCACCATGGCTGAGTAATTTTTGTATTTTTAGTAGAGGTGGAGTTTTGCCATGTTGGCCAGGCTGGTCTCAAAAGTCCTGTCTTCAGGTGATCTGCCCTCTTTGGCCTCCCAAAGTGCTTGAATTACTGATGTGAGCCATCGTACCTGGCCTCATTTATCATTTTCTTTCAAGTTTTTCTTTCTTTTTTTTTTTTTTCGACAAGCTTACATGGATTCTTTTTTTTTTTTTTTTTTTGAGACATAGTGTTGCTTTGTTGCCCAGGCTGTAGTGCAGTGGCAGGATTGTAGCTCACTGCAGCCCTCCTGGGCTCTCAGCCTTCCATCTCAGCCTCCCGAGTAGCTGAGACTACAGGCATGTGCCATCACAAAATTTTTAATTTTTTGTAGAGACAGAGTCTCTTGTGTTGCCCAGGCTGGTCTCAAACTCCTGGGCTCAAGTGATCCTCCCAGATTAAGTCTTATTGCTTTGCCATTAAGCATATACTGTTGGTTGAGGAAATGCTGCAGACTTTTCTTGTAGGGATCAAAAGTTGTAGTATTGGTTAAAAAAATTAGAGACAGAAATGTGTTTCTACAGTATCTGCATAGTTCCTGGCTTCAAAGTGGGTAATCACAAATGATTCATTTAACAACACCCAGCAGATGTTATTGAGCACTTGTTCTGTGCCAGGTGTGCTGAGCCCAGTCCTCCACCTGCACGAGTTTATAGTTTCTAAAAAAGGCAGATGTAAAGAAACTGCAGTATAGTAGATGAGGGTTTCCAGAGAGGTGTACCCAAGAGAGCAGGTAAGAGGGACGGGCACAGTGGCTCACGCCAGTAATCCCAGCACTTTGGGAGGCCAAGGCAGGTAGATCACTGGAGGCCAGGAGTTTGAGACCAGCCTGGCGAACATGGTGAAACCCTATCTCTACTAAAAATACAAAAAATCAGCCAGGCGTGGTGGCGGGCACCTGTTATCCCAGCTACTCGGAAGGCTGAGGCAGGAGAATCACTTGAACTCAGGAGGTGGAGGTTGCAGTGGGCTGAGGTTGAGCCATTGCACCAAGAGCAAAACTCCATCTCAAAAATAAATAAATAAAAATTTAAAAAATAAAAAAGAGAGCAGGTGAGAGGAGGTGTGATAAAAGATGAAGCAGATAAGGGAGGGGGCAGTCAGTCTCAAGAAATATTAATCAAGCACTTGCTATTTTCCAGGCACTGTTTGAGGTGCTGGGGCTATAGCGCGAACAGGGCAGTACCGCCTACCTTGAGAGCCTCTCTTCAGTGCGGGAGACAGCTCTGTATCATCCTGCCCAGCACTCATGCCTGTGTGTTAATTTGGTAGCGGGGAAGGGGAATTTGCAAGGAGTTAACCTTTGCGCAGGGACGGGAGTGAAGTGAGGGGGTCAGGCACCAGGAGCAGCCCTGCTATAATGTGCACTGCCTTCATATACTTCAAATTCCTCTTGAAAGAAAGGAAATAACATTTCAAAGTGAGGAAGGGAAATGGCACAGTATAAACAGAAATACGATAATATGGATGATATGTCTGGGATCTTGATGCTTTATGTCACTGTTAGCCGCCCCCCAACTTCATCAGTAAGGAGTGTTTCCCAAGCCTGGGCTGAGATACTCTTTTAGGGGGAACAGCGCCTCTTCCCCCGACCATCTATTGCCCTAGGTCAGCTGCAGCATCCCTGCAGGGGACCATGCATAGCCAGGCCATAAGGAGGCCAGTGGTGGGGGACAGCTACCTGGATAAACACCGGGCCACAGAGAAGTCCCCAGATCCAAGACCCAACCCCAGACCCTCCTGGACAGCAGCCCGCAGCCCCGTGGTTTCCCCACTTCCGCAGGAGAAGCCACACAGGTCTCCACAAAGGGAAGGCCCCGCATGGAAAGAACAAATCCGACCTAATATTAAAATTAATATAAAAACTGCTCATGATTAGGTGTTTACGGCACCTAATCTTCAACAATTAAAAAGAAAAAAGTGTGGGTGGGGTAAAAAATAGCAATACCCACACTCTGAAGTTTTTGAGAAAAACAGGAAACTAGTCTTTTTTAACCAGTGATGCCCAGAACTGGTTATTGCAAAGAAGGTTGTTTTTCTAATGCAGTGTGGTCAGCGCAGCTGCGCCCGAAGTAGAATTCTGCTCATCATGCAGCCGTCTGTGGATTTCTTTAGCTGACAAACCTATAGACAGGCAGGCATAATTATCAGTTCTAACCTGGTCATTATGGCCGGATGGTGCTTGGAAAACAATTTGCACAAGTCATGAAAGCCCGTGAGAACATACAAAATAAGAGCATTTCACAAATGTGCAGTTATTTCCGGGAGTTGTGAATGACAGATCTAGGGGCTATACAATAGCTTATTGTAGAAGAACTGTTTGAATTCTGTTTTTATTTGGGTTTGATTTTAAGTTGACAGACAACATCTGATGACAAGTGACTTTTTTTTTCTGATTTGCTCATGAACTCAAGCTTCACTTTCTAACAGTGTTTTAGACATTTTTGCCTTATTTTTGGTATTTGCTAGTTGGTGATAGTGAAGTCATGATTTTAAAAGTAAAATTAGGGTTACAGAGATGTTGTTTCCTGGCCTTAGAGTCTCACAAATGCACTATCACCACTGCATTTCTGAACAACATGAGAAAAATGATCACAGAAGGGATCATTCGGGCAATGCCTGATTAGATTTTTGTCCTTTTTGAATAATGTAGAATGCTTTAGAACCGACCTGAAGTACAGTAGTCTCCTTTATCTGCATTGCAGCCTTACATGGAGGACCAGGTTGGTCTCAGACTAGTCACTGAGGTTTCCCCTCCACTTCCTGCTGTGGGCTCAGTGTCTTTGGGGAGCTCCTGCTAACCAGAACTCCCCCTCACAGGTCATTGCTTTGTGTCATCTTTCTAAGGATAAAAAGGGGCATTAGACTTTTGAAAGTTGAGTAATATAACCTAGATTTCATTGCTTATTGCATTTTATGGTCTCTGAGCCAAGCATTTGGTTTGTGCATTGAAGGCTTTACGCTTGTCTGTTTGTATCAGACTTTACAGTTATCTCTTTAATAAGTAAATTACTCACGCTTCTCTATTGTGAAGCTTGTTTTCAGTGCTTGATCCAGGCAGTGTGCCTGGGCTTAGCAAGTCCCCCTCTCCAGCTGACTGCTGAGGCAGTTCCAGAAAAGGTAGTCATTACTGCTATTGATTTCTGTAGCACATCGTCATGTTAGGATTATTTGCAATGAGAAGGGAGTCGGCTTCTTGCATATGCCTTTCAGTTTCACCACCAATGTACTGTACATCGAGTCTTCGGTATCTTGGGGGCAGTGACCCAAGCAAGTCAAAGAGGATTCTTTTCACTTTTTTTCTCTGAGAATGGCCTGGGGAGAATCCTAAATATTAAAGTGGTGCAGTACGTAGAACTGGGAGACCTGAAGTTCTCCTTTTTTTTTTTTTTTTAACCCCTTGCTGTCTGTTTTTTAGTGAAAAGCGATGAAGTTACCTGCCATTTCCCCCTTACCAGGATGTGGTAAAAAGTAATGAGATAATGGTTGTCAAGTGCTGTCAAATACTGATGATAGATATTTCATAAAGTGGCAGCGCTTACTGAAAACAAACAAACCAAAACAACAACAACAACAACAAAACTAGCAAACAAGCATAATTTATCAGAAGGTCTCAAACTCCAGACACATTAAAATCCTGGTGTTTCAGTTGGGAAAACGCAGCCCTGTGAGATTGTGACGACGTTGAAATGGCTGTAATAAGAAATGGATTTTATTACTTTCACTTATACATGCCCCCACCATAGTGTACTTTTTAAATAATTTTGCATACTCAGATTTTAGAAATCTGAGGATAGAAATACAATTTTATACTTTCATACCGGTAAAGTATCTTGTATTTTATACAAAATACTTTACCGATATGAAATTTTATATTTTTTTTGTACAAGACACTTTACTGGTATGAAATTTTATACTTTCATACCTGAGTCTACCTTTGACACTCTTCCTTTTAAATGGCTCACTTAAACATAGGAACAGAAGCACAGCATAAAAAACTCAGTGGGGAGTCTCAGGAAAACAGATTCCTGTCTTATTGTAGAACCATGAACAAAACCAGTATAGTTGAGAGGTTCCCCAGAATGAATTTGGGTTTCTACCATATGGCTATAAATACATAAAGTATTTGCCCATTACAACTAAAGGCTCCTCAAATTCATACTGTTTGTGCCCACTTTGGTTTTGTTTGTGATTTGTATTATAATATGAAGACAGTTTAAGACGCACTGTACTCTTCTTCTTCTATCCTTCCTAATGAGAAGATGGTGCTCTGGGGATGATGGTTGTCTGTACAGAAGGTTTTGGTGGAAGAGGCCAGTGTGGAATGATTAGTCCTCTTCCTGCTGTGCACACACAAAGATTGGTCCTTCATTCTTACAGTCAGCATTTCTCATGTGGCCTGGAGCTCAATAGAGACTTTGCCTGTCAAGCTTGGGGCCAGCTTTCGCCTTTGTCCAGAAAACTTGCTCTTGTGGGTGAACTTACCACGTGGGTGGTTCATCTCTCGCAGCCCACAGACACTTAGTGAGATTGGGACCTTTAATGAAAAGGGTTTCACAAGCTCACTCTCATTTACTTTCTTTGGAGCCGATTCTCTTCTCTTTACCTTTTGGGAAGAAAACCATCATGGCGGTGAGAATTGAAACTGAAGTTGGAGATGACTAGGCCAAACCTTTTCTGCTTTTAGTTGAGGAAACAGAGGGCCAGAAAGAAGTTACTTAACATTCCTTGCCCGGGTCATGGAGTGCTTTGTGGTGGCATGGACCTGGAAGCTGTGCCCTGATGAATAGCCCTGCTTTCATTCTTTCTCCCACATCAGGCCCAGTAGGACTTTTCCCTGGGGGAGATTATTGCTTTAATACTGGATAGCTGTGAGCATTTCAGGAACGTGTGCATGTTCCTGGGTTGTCATCTGATGCTTGGGGAGGAATACAGCTGCTGTTTATGGAAAAGCTTAAGAAGCAGGATGTGGCATTGGTGGCAGGGTTCACACTCACAGAGGAGGTTGTGCAGTGTCCTCCCTGAAAAACTTCAGTTACATCCAGGTGATACCAAGTTCATCCTGTGCCATTTCTACCAGCCTCTCAAAGATCGGCTGTCTTGATTGGACATCTTCAATGAAAAAACAAATGTCACACTTTGTAATTCTGAAGAATACTATGGGTTTTTTTGTAGAATTTCTCTTGGTTGAGCCCGATCTTCACAATAGAGTTTGAGTGATACAGTTAGTCTACAGGATTTTTGTCATAATCACTTGATTAAACACCAGGAGCGCGGGAACGTACCAAAGAGTTATTGCTGCAGAGTTATAATGTCATCGGTTTTCTTAACTTCAGCATGGTTTGACATTTGGGGCCAGATAAATCTTTGTTGTGGGGGACTGTCCTGTGCATTGTGGAGTATTTACCAGTATCCCTGACCTCTACCCACCAGGGTACAATAGCACACCCCTTCCCACTCCCAGGCTTGGCAACCAGAAAGAACCTGAGACATTGCGTAGTGTCCCTTAAGGGGGCAGAATCACCCTAACTGAGAACTACCGCAGGCTAACAATAAATCTGAGGGGGATTGCACAGCCACCAGCCTGAACCAGGTTTTTATGAACAACACAGAGCTTGAATTTAAGAAGCCAGAGTAAGAAACAAAGACTGAGACAGTTACATGACTAAGCAATGAATATTCCTAGTCAGTGACAAAATGAATGGCAATCCCAACCAGGGGATTCCCCAATTGGCTTGTGGTAGAAATTCCCTTCTCTTCCTCAATTCTCTTAACCTCAATTGTAGGATACTCCCTTTTCAAAGGCTGCCCTAGCATCTGATTCACTTATTTTCCCTGCCCGCTTTTCTCTTCCACTCTTCTGCCATCTCTGCTGCTACCAATGCCTGAACCACCACTGCTGTCTCTGACAGCAAGAGCCACTGAGATTCTTCCGGCTGATGCCCCTGGCCCATTGTGTCTTGCTATTCTTACTTTATTATTTACCTCTTAGAGTTCCACCTAGACTTGCATGGTCCATGTGGGAAAAGGCAGTTTCATATCCTATTGACTCCATTTCTCAGTGTGACTATTTGACAAGAAGCTATGCCATCTAAGGGAGGTAGGTTCTATGGTGCTCTTACTACACTGCCTTAGGCAAATCCTAAATCCGGTTATATAGGCTTTTGAAGGGTGGCATGGCATGCCAACCAGTACTGATGACACTGGTTCTAGAGGGAAACACATTCCAAATTTCAAACAGTAAGCTTAAAAGCAAACTGTTAGGATATGATTCATTTTAAGTAGGAACTATTTTGGGAGCCGGAAGAACAGGTGCTGGCACCTGTTACAAGTGTGTTCTTATCAAAACCACAGGGAGACCCTCTGGGTTGCCAGCTTAGCGTCCCCCCTCTCCTGGGCGTGTAACTTCTCATACTAAGCCCCAGGCTCAGAGGGCAGACAAGCTGGATTAGCTAGGGTTTGCTTCTCTGATGTGGAAAGAAATAGATATCTGATAATTTCCTTGGATTCCTTTTGGACATGATCTTGTGTACAAATCTGTGCCAAATGAACTTAGTCTGCCAAGAGAGGAAAAGAAAAATGCCTTAATCTATGGGTCTAGCTACCGACTGAAGGAAATCAGTAAGAAAATAACTGGAATCTTAGCAGGTTCTAGAAAAAGTAAGAAAAGAAGTATATGTTGTATAAGTATGCAATTAAACTAAGAGGAGTTTAGAGTAATTAAAAGATAAGCGCAAAATAGCTCACTCTTCTTTCTGCGTCGCATGACAAATATTTAGATCAAATTTGTCAAAGATAGGAATGTTTATCATTTTAGACTAGGAAACATACAGCAGAGAAGACTCTAAGAGGGTGTTCCAATTCTGAGTATCTTATGTATTTTTCCCCTCTTACTCTAAATTTGTCAAACTGAACAAACTGATGCATTAGATTGAGAGAGAAGTCTACCCAGGCTAGAATGTGATAGTGTTGCACCAGTGACTTCTTTGGAGAAGTCTCTAGAACATCTATGCTGGTGAGTTTTGAAACTCGGTTCAGGTGTCGTGAGACATCTGGGAGTTGTTGAAATAAAGTGTATCTGTGGTGGATTTAAGAATTATTCTAGGCTTCAGATCATGATAGGAGGGATACATAGCTCCCAAGTTTTAAAGAATTTAGAAGAATGCTGCCTTTCTCAAATATTGTTAGATAACTAATTATACAGCATGTCTTTTGTTATGGGGTCTACACAGTAACAATCTGTTTTCAATGTCTGACCTTCATTAGCCCCTGAGCTCCATGAAGACAAGAACCATGGCTTATGGGAATGCACAATTGTTTGTTGAATGAATAATTGAATAAATGAGAGAAAAAAAGAGTTTATCCTGAGCATTTTATAAGAAAAGCAAAATGCTACTTCTTGATAGAAAGATTAAATAATTTCCCAATAATAAAGTGAAAAAAAAATTTAAAACAACGTAATGTACTGAAGTTTTAGGTTTTTTGGGGAAATCTGTGGCTTTTATTTAAGAAGGAGGAAATAGATTATACTTTCTAAAGATAGAAAGCATGGCATGCCCTCCAAAATTAACGTAGTGGAACATGGTATATAAAGTCTCCCAAACCCATCAATTTTAGCTTTACTTTATAGTAATAAACATGTTTTAGTGCCAAAGTAAATTAGGACAATGATCTGGGTAAAATAATACTCTTGAGCTGGATAAGAAAGACTTTGATTTTGTTGCCAAATTTAGAGCAATGACCTTCGTTCTAAGTGTGAGAGCAGCAGTATCATTGTTGTATAAAGACGTGAGTAACCTCCACTGAAACTCTTCCACCATGGAGTTCTATCATACCAGCTCACACAGTGAGTAATCAGGAATCGTTCAGTACATTACACATTCTTTTGGTTTGGCATTGGTGATCCTTTTGCCAGGTCAGAATCATTATGACATGAACTGAAAATTAGGTGCCAGTCGTGGCAGGATATTTAGATTTCTTCAACCCATGAATCTGTTTAAATTGCCAGTGTCTATTTTCAAGAGAGATGGTTTAGATTCAGGCTCAAAGGATTAAAACCCTCTCTCCGGCACTTATGGCGAGGCTGTAGACAAGTTCTTGAACCTTTTGGGGCCTTAAGTTCTCTGTAAGCTGGGGAAATAATTGTACCTGTGTGGTAAAAGATTAAATAGGAAAATACTCAGTAAATGTGGGTTATTTTTATTTCTCTCTGTGGTGATCGTTTCAAACTCCATTACTATTTTGAGGCTTTTCATTTTCTTAAGGTTTTCAGCAGTCAGCCCAAACTTTTCATGTTCCTCTTTGTGGAAATCACAACAGCCTAAACAGAGTCTGGTTTGCCAAAACTATCTGGTACATCTTATAGAGAAATTAAATCATGCTTGGGGTGTACATGTGTGTCTTATCTATAAAAGAGCCTCAACCCTGAGTCTTACCACAGAGAGGGCAGGTGGACCCCACTCTTGGCCAGGAGCCAAATCCTATTACCAGGCCTTGTTGATTCCAGGCCTGCTAGAGTTACTTCCTCTTCTTGTTGCTTTTCCTTCTCACCTCTTAAGGGAGTTGGAAAACTCTAAATTCAAGCTGTGAAAGAATATGAAAGTGCTTCTATTACTTGTATATTTCCCAGAAACTAACCTTATGTAAGTCATTTTCTAAGTTCTAAAGAAATACTTTTTTTCCTGAATTTTTCATCACATGAATAAAACTGGGTTTTCTGTTGTGATCATACAACACAAACAACCATACTGTGATACTAAAATATTTCAGGGTTTCTTGCTTACTGTTTTCAAAGTGACTGTTTTCTTGTCCTGTGACAGTATTCAGGGTGAGAACCACGGCGAGGCATGACCCCAGACGGAGCAGGATGAGTTAGTCCTTACACGCTAAGAACAGGAGCAGCTAGTGAATTCTTTCAGGGTGCTTCTTCAGAAATTGTCTTGGTAGCCCTACTGGTAACTTGTAATTGCCAGGCTTACGAATTCCCTCCCATCTAGATATCTGAATAAAATGTTTCAAAGTTTCTCAAACAGAGTAGTTTGGACAGTCTCTTTGTCATAATCATTTTCTTTCTTGTACAATTTAAACTCAGTTTTGATATTTTTCAGTGGAAATTTGTTATTATTACATTGATTTTAAATCTGTTTCACAATAAGCGATTTAAGCGGATGATCCATAAAGCTTTGTTCAGCTTGAAAATCATATAGTCAAAGTTTACCTTTTAGTAGTTTCATTTTCAAGATTTCCCCACAGTGTTATGTGATTCCTTCTTGATTCATTTGACAGAAGAACAGCATATTTCTTCCATTACAGACTCCCCAAATCATTAAATCATTATTAGTGGTTAGTCAATTGCTAAGAATTTGAAGTTTTGTCCTAACACAATCAAGTCGTAATTATCTCTCCACTGTGGCCAAAATGTAATCCAGTAAAATATTGTTAGGACATTGTGTTTTTTTCAGGGCCATAGCTATTAAAGGTCTCTCAACTAGAAACATTTAAATTAGCTCAAATCCCTTCCATATTGAAAACAATCAAGCAAACAAACAGTAAAACCAATAATCCTGATGGCTCTTCTAGCTACTACTTTACTGTCTCGACTGCTCCACGGTTTTGACCACCTGCTTTAACAAGGAACATCTGTAACCTCTTAATTTTGAAATTCACAGACATCTTTTGGGTCTTTGACTTATTTGACCTGATTTGTGTCTGACTCTGTTTATCATTTGATTTTTTTCTCCGCTTGGTCCTGTGATGCTGTGGCCTGGTAGGCCTGACTCTGTTCTCAGCACCTTCACACATTTCTCAGTCTTTGGGGCTTTTCCCAAAGTTCAACCCTTAAGCCACTCTCTGCAGCTTTTCAGACTGTTTTACAGAGGCCCATTATTCTAAGACTCCCTCTAGGCTAAGCGTGGTGGCTCATACCTGTAATCCCAGCAGTTTGGGAGGCCAAGGCAGGCAGATGACTGAGCCTAGGAGTTGGAGCCCAGCCTGGGCAACATAGTGAAACCTTGTCTCTACAAACAAAATACAAAAACATTAGCCGGGCATGGCAGCACATACCTGTGATCCCAGTTACTCAGGAGGCTGAAGTGGGAGAATGGCTTAAGCCTGGGAGGTCAAGGCTGCAATGAGCCTTGATCATGCCACTGTACTACATCCTGGATGATACAGCAAGATCCTGTGTCAAAAAAAAAAAGAGTAACTCTAGCTGCTAATGATGCTAATAGTCTTCCATACTAGTTTTTCAGTTCACATAATCTCATGGATTCTACATCTATGTTTCCAAATGTCGACTTGGATATTTCTACCCAGTTGTTTCTAAGGCACTTCAAACTTAGTTTGCTTTAAAACTGAATACATTTCCTCTCAGCTTGGTTTTCTTCTTGTCTACTTCACAAATGTCTCTTAGTTACTCAAGGTCCATTTCAAGTAACTCTACTCTCAGATCTTCCTTAATAACTACTACTCTCGCTCCTATGGACCCTATGGTAATTCGCACCACAGCACTTTTCATACTTCCTCCAAGTCTGGTCTTCTTTAAGATCAAAAAATACATTTGTGTACCTTTGCATACAGCCCAGTGCCTGGTGTGTGATAGGTGCATGGTAAATGATTGTTGAATAGCTTAACGGATGACATGAATAGCAAATTATAGATATTAAAATAGGAAAAAGATATGTTTCACCAAAGTGTATAAGTGGTTAGATATTAAAGAGATACTTTTTAGAAATAAAAATATCAGTCTTAGTGATTAGATGTAGCCTCTGGGACCTCAGAAGTGAAGAGGAGCCTCTAGTTCCTTTCATAGACTTGGGGTTGAACTGATGCTTTCACTTGATTTAAATAGCGATCAGTTCATGGAATGGCAGCAGCAGTTATTTGGGTGACTTTTCCAGCTATTTCAAAAGCATCGGAATGGACACAGAGCAGAGCCCAACTATTTGTTTTAGGTTTTTTTTTTTTTTTTTTTTTTTTTTTGAGACAGAGTCTGTCTCTGTTGCCCAGGCTGGAGTGTAGTGGCACAATCACAGCTCACTGCAATTTTAACTTTCTGGGTGCAAGCAATCCTCCCACCTTAGCCTCCTGAGTAGCTGGGACTACAGGTGCACCATGCCTAGCTAAATTTATTTATTTATTTTTATTTTTTAGAGACAGAGTCTCACTATGTTGCTCAGGCTGGTCTTGAACTCCTGGGTTCAGGCAGTCTTCCCACCTTGGCTTCCCAAAGTGCTGAGATTACAGATGTGAGCTACCATGCCCAGCCTTTAGGAAAACACTCAGGTGCAATTGTTTCCTAGACATACTTCTTCCCTATTTCTTCTCCACTTCCAAATACAGCTATGTGGATCAGGAAAAGAAGATGATATATATGCTTTCATTTATTTAAGCAGTAAAAAATTACTATTTCATTTATAGAAGTGAAACCTCCCCCCACCCCACATCCAAAGATAAGACTGTATTTATGTGCTAATTATGCCCACTTAAAGTTATCTCTAAATCCACTACTATTAAGTTCATCCTTGGTGCAGTAGCTTCATCACAGTTCATTGACGTTAACATTAGAAAAAGTTTGTTATTGAAATCCTTATGTTAGGATTAGCCTCTAAATGGAACAGGTATCTGGTTACCATGGGATAATCCTTTGTTACTGTTAAATATAAGAAGTCTTAGCAGTGAAGACTCATTTGTGACTGTCCTATATTTAGGCTTAAGTTCTCTGCACTGTGATGCTGAACCATTGCAGAATTATGTAACTGTGTTTCCTTTTGGCTTTCATAAAAATAAGAAACATGTTTCCTGAGGTCATCTTACATTGAGCAAAAATGTTAAATACATGAATAAAAATTCCATTTGGTTTTTTAAAAATATTACTAGACTTCACATAGATTTGTAGTCTTGATATATTTTAGAGTCTTACACTGGTTCGGTAGTCTTTTATGAAGAACAACAAACAAAACATCCTGTTTTTATAATGTTCAGCAAAATTCCCAGTGGAATTATTACAGAAATAGCTGAAGTTCTTCCTATATCAGTTAGCTGTTGTTTAATTTTCATTATTTAATGTTACTCTTCAAAGTCGTTTTTCGAAGTGTGACTATAACAAAATTGATCTTGTCATCAGGCACCAAAGTCCTGCTAAGTGTTGATTGCCCAGGTTTCTTATAAGGAGTTTGGAGATAACTGAAAGTCCACTACCGTAGTGGCAGAAACCATTTTAAATAGCAAATGTGGGGCCAGGGGCAGTGGCTCAGGCCTATAATCCCAGCACTTTGGGGGGCTGAGGCAGGTGGATCAAGAGGTCAAGAGATCAAGACCATGGTGAAACCCCATCTCTACTAAAAAATACAAAAATTAGCTATGCGTGGTGGCATGCGCCTGTAGTCCCAGCTTCTCCGGAGGCTGAGGCAGGAGAATTGCTTGAACCTGGGAGGCGGAGGTTGCAGCGAGCCGAGATCGTGCCACTGCACTCTAGCCTGGTGAAACAGCAAGACTCTGTCTAAAAAAAAAAAAAAAAAAAAAAAAATTGCAAATATGTTGTAAAACTCTTAAACTCTTTTTAGTCTTTTTTTTTTTTCTAACATTTCATGGCTTTATATTTCGGAGACTTAGTAGGATTACTTTAAGTGTTTGCTTATGTTAACATAGGGGAAAACGAATAGAAAAGATATTTTTAAAGGGTTGTAATATGGCTTTAGGACTGGTGAAAGAGCCAGAATGATGATTTGGAAGCTGAAAATAGCTCTACGTTTTATGCAATCAAGTAAAACTCTGTACCTTGGCGTTCCCCGCACTGGATTAGCGAGGAGTTGGAAGTGATTCCACCCCCAACATGCCATTATGGATGACACGCTGGGCTATGACAAACTGCTGGCTTAATGGAGCATGTGCTGCTGGGAGTATAACCCTGAGGTACAGGGTGGATTAGAGTTGAGTGACCTCAACTCATATTCATTTCCTCTGAAAGGAAAACTGACCAGCTCTCTCTGTGCTAATAAGCATGTAGGCAGCGTGGCTTTTTGAAGCTGGGCCGGTTGCTTCAGTGGCATAAGTGCACACCGTATTTCTGTTTGATTCCAGCTTTACCTGCATAGGCTTCACAGTACCTCATCCTGGTCCTTAAGAATTTCAGATTAAGACCAGAGAACAGAGCAGATGGATACATCTTTTACACTCTAACAGGTTTATTTTATTTTTTTGTCTTAGTTTGTTTTCGATGTGTTGTTTTGCAAAATGCTATGAAATAAAGTGAGGATGTAAGATGATTCCCAAAGTATTTCTGTTGAGCACGTGGGTAAACCTCTCCTGGTAGAAAAACCAGAACCTCATCAGTCCAAGAGCTGAGTCACCTTTGTGACTGAGATGTTCATGCCTCACCTTAAGTCCTTGCTACCTAAAATGGGACTGTATGATGTGCCCCGTGAAATCAATAAAACCATCAGGTTATAATTAACGTGTGGTGCTACTCTAATTAAACAGAATTGATGGGAAATATCTGGGAGGATAGTAGCAGTGAAACAATGATGTTTGCATTTAAATGATCTTAATTACTCCTTAGACTTAATGCCCTATTAAGGGGACCAGGAGAATGTCACATCTCACTTAGCTGTATTGTGTTAGACAGTGGCCGCCTGCTGGGAAGGACCAGAGTGCATTAAGCTTGCATTGTGGTGTCTGCCTTTGCAGACAGAAGGTTTGGGAATGTATATTCTTTTCTTTTTTCTTTTCTTTTTTTTTTCTTCAAAGGAAATTAAATCACAGCCCTGACAGGAGAGGGTAAAATCTCTGAGAAGACCTCCCCAGTGCTTGGAATTTACAGACTCTACCACGTCCCAGTTTGCTATTGTCCTAAGGCAACACACTCCCCTGCTGCTCTCAGGCGTCTTTGGCGACTGGCCAGCCTCCCAGGGCCTCTGGCTTTGATGTGTGGTGCAGGCTGTCCTCAGGCCAGGCTGTTGTTGCTGTGGCCTGGGCTTCACTCACGCTGGATGCCAGGAGGGATGTCCTGTCTGCAATATACATTTCGACAGCCTGACAGTCCTAGTGATCGTCCCGCGGCAGGGGGAACCTGCCTTTGTCTCAGCCACAGGTGGCTGTCCCCAGCAGCTTAGCTTTGCTGTGTTCTCTTTTGGTGTCTGTGGAAGATGGCTTTGCACCCAGCCTGTCGTCCGGGGGAGGGCCTCTCTGCGTGGGGAAGACAGCAGCTCTGCCAGGGTGCTGTCAATCTGAAGAGCCTCCTTGGCAGGGCTCCGGGGAACCGACCAGGCGAGTTGAACAGCTTCCTCTGGGGACATTGCATCGACCTTCATTTGATCTAAGCCTGGCAGCCGAGTTAGTGAGGACATCAGTTCTGGCTTGAGAAATCTTCCTTAACTGAACGTTTGTTTCCACCATGGTCCCAGGCTTGTAGTTAGAAGTCTGTGCTGTTGCAAATTTAACTCTGTAACTTCTGGTAATAGCCATGGGTAATTCTAAAGGCAGGTGACACATAAACACAGATAATCATAGTGATAGATACTAAGGAGGAAAAAATGGGACTATGGCTTATAATTAGTCAAAAGACCTGTATATATAGACACACACTTTGAAGAGAGAGTGGGAGGGAGAGAGAACTTATCGTTGATTAATTGTTTTCAGAAGAGCAACTTCAATTCAAATAAAAATCACCTTGGAGAACTGAAAGTCGGCCATATGTGCTTCTAGTGTCTACGACACACCTTGCACTGTAACTTAATAGGATTGATAATATTTCCCACA
Source organism: Aotus nancymaae (assembly GCF_030222135.1). NCBI lineage: Eukaryota > Metazoa > Chordata > Mammalia > Primates > Aotidae > Aotus > Aotus nancymaae. The sequence continues at coordinate 24,891,709 of NW_026988454.1, forward strand.
GAGGACATCTTGCTTCTATTCTTGCAAAACCCCTCCCCCACATATATCTCTTCACCACACTTATTTGTTTGTATTAAGTTTCATGATGTCCCAAGATTTTTGTTTGTTTTTGTTGTTTTCATAATGTAAATTTTTTCATAATGAGAACAGGTTACATTTTTGACAACCTAGTGTGAAAAATCTTATCAGCTCTTCTCTGCAGTAGATGCAGAGTGCAGCTTGCAAAGACCCCACGACCTGCTTAGGCAAGGACACCTGAACAGGGTCAGGATAGAAAGGGGAAGAGATTTGAAGAAGACACACTTCATGGTCTCAACAGGGTGTGCCTATCTGCCTTCTGTTTATTGTTTTTGCAACCATTCATAGGTAACAGTAACTTAGCATTCTCATATTCGTATTTTTTTCTTGTCATTAGTGAGGGTTTTATGTGTGTGTGCGTTGGATTGGTGGGAGGGAAGGTGACTCTGTTCATACATCCTGAATACTAGGACTTTGTTCAGCCCAATTGCAGTGAACAGGTATCTTGTAACACTCAAGCTTTGATGCGTTAGATAGCAGTTTTGCCATAATGCATTGCCTAAATTCTGACTTCCTTGCTAAGAACAGGAAGCATAGTCAAGTTTGGTAAGACAGGAACACACCTCGGACAGTAACTGTGGCTAAACCATAGTCACGGCATTTAACATTAATATGAAACATAAGATTTGTAAGTCTTCCAAATACCATTTCTTAATGCTTACAATAAGATGACGAATTTGATAGTTCCCAAGACAAAAAGATGGAATTAGAACTCAGTAAGATTGCTGACCTGACTTAGGAGTGCAAAAATATTAGGTTTCTCTTTCAAGTACTTCCCTCTTGCAGCTTGCAGGTACCCTCATCCCTCTGTAATTCTCTTCAGTTAAAAAATAAAGTTTAGAGATTGAAAGTTTATGTTTGTATTGACCTTTGGAAACCTTGGTTGCTTTTCTGTTGAATCCATTGTGCAATACCCAACATATTGTGAGTTGGCAGGAAAAACTCTTTAAGATTAAAAAAAAAAAACACCTAAGGTATAATTCATTAATAATTTCATTCTGTTTCTGGATATGTTTTCTTCCCATTGTCAGCCAGTGTGGGAGGAAAGGGAAGAATGAAAGAATATTGCTGGAGTTGAGGGTGTTGTGTGGGTATGTGCCATCCCAAATTATGTTACGGGAGAAAAAAAGGGTTTATTTTTATAATAAAAGCAAAATTCAAGTACTCGAAGTAACAGAAGATTATTAAATCTATTGTAGTATAAAGTTATGATTCTAATGCTCTTAAAAGTCTTAATCATTAAAAACATATGTTAACCAAAGGCATACATATGCATAAATATATGTACAAAAATGATAATTTTGTGCTCCCAGGCCCAAACCTAAAATGTCATTCATAACACTATTGCTGCTGCCAGTGGAGAAAATTTGCATAAGACTAAGGCAAAACTACCCATTCTTTCCTGTCCTGGAATAGAATTATCATTTCCAAACCGACAAATTTTAAACAAGGCCAGAGTTTCCTTTCACTTGGTTAAAAGTGAATTCTGATTAAAAGCTTCCAATGATAATATCTATAACCACAAAGCAGGTGCACCATAGCTTTCTCTTGTGGGAACTCTAGGCTCTCCCTTCTAGAATTGCCCTTAGTGGTGGCCTGCTCTTTCTTTCTCCACATTTACCCCTTACCCCATCTTGGGGCTGCACACTTCCCATTTGCTCTATGAAGCCATTTACAACCACTCTATCCCCTACGGAAGGCTTTCTGTTCTCCACTCCTATTATTCTTAGAGTCTTTATCACACATTTTAGCATTTAGCTTTTTTTTTTTAAAACATACTTTTCTGTGTTAGCTCAGGTCACGTGTTATGTACTTTATTATCTACTGTAACTACTGGCACAGGTACCCAGCAAGCGTTCTTAATTGGTTGAGTGTGATTTCTGTTGTTTGGCTAATAGGAAATTATTGTTACAGACTACAACCTCGCTTCTCACAGTGTAGACCAGCAAACTCATCACCTGGGAACTTTGGGTTAGACTTTCAGAATCAGAACCTATATTTGTAACAAGCTCTCCTGGTGACTCATCTACATGTTAAAATATTATAAAGCACTGCTTATGAAGGTCTTTCTCTTTGGAAAGGGCAAAGGCCCTAGAAACATTCAGCTTTCTCTCTGTGCAAGTGTTTTCCTGTTGTGATTTAGGTATCTGGTTGTAGCTGACAACAGCTCGCTCTTACTGTAACTATGATGTTGTCAGTTTAATCTTTATACAGAATGAATCACGTTTAAATGTGGCCAGGGGTTCTGTCTTAGGTCACCAGGACTGTATTTGTATTCTGATTCAAGACAACCGCCAGATTCATATCGCTAATATCTCTTTAAATGGCCTTTTAAAAAAATCTTATACTAAGAAGCAGAAAGTATGATTTCCTTTTCCTTAGTTACTTTTTTTTTTTTTTTTTTCACTTAAAGTGCTTACACCCACTCAGCTTGCTATTTTGAACTCTGGGAAAGAAAATTTGTGGGCATCTTGCAATCTTTCAGGAAACAAGGCTTAAATTAAATATTTGCCACATTTTCTACGTGGTTCTTCAGGAAAGTGGAGAGGCACATCACTCCTTCGTTCACTCAACTTGACAAACTTGACACATAGTGATGACTTTCAGAGTATGGATGGAAAACAGTTTCAGGCCTTATTTGCCTATCTACACACAGACATTCAGGTCTTTCTTTTTTCCCTCCCATTTTTTCTCTTTGTCCTTCTCTTCCCTTTCAGTACAGGCTCTAGAATTCTTCATTTACTATTATCAGCTATGTAAACTATGAGATTCCTTGAGAGTACCAAGTTTTGTGAAATCAATGAAGATAACACGTGGATTTAGTTAACATGCATAACAAAATTCAGACTATTTTCAGTCAAACTTAAGTTTAACATATTTTATTTATAATTTTAAGTGATTTGTATTTCTGCATTTTTTTCTCTATCTTTGAATTCAAACCTGTTTCACAGATAGCAGGAATAAGACAATGGTGGGTGGAGGGGAAGGAGGAGGGCTGTAGCTAACCAAAGCCATTAGCTGTGTGTGTGCGTGTGTGTGCATGTGTGTGCTTTGAGACAGAGTCTCTCTCTGTCGCTTCCCAGGTTCAAGTGATTATCCTGCCTCAGCCTACCAAGTAGCTGGGACTACAAGTGCATGCCACCATGCCTAGCTAATTTTTGTATTTTTAGTAGAGATGGAGTTTCACCATGTTGACCAGGTTGGTCTCCATCTCTTGACCTTATGATCTGCCTGCCTTGGCCTCCCAGATGTCAGCTGTGTTTTAAAGAAACTCAGGGCTTTGTCATGTAAATCTTCTATAGAAATAGAATGATTCCTTGGGATATTATTTTGTGGTGATGATATTGTTTACATGCAGTTTTAATTTCATTTTGGTCAAGGAAATGAAGATATTTTATTTAAGATAGGATTTTAAATACTTGGCTTCTATTTAATCAGTATTTCTGGCATGTAAAGGAAGTGATTCAGAGAACCTTGTGAGGAATTAATACAATTTAATTGCTGGACATGAAGAAAGGAAGTATTTCCAAGCAAGTGGAGTGGAAATGAGGAAAGACAGAGAACCAGGAGACTTACAGAATATAAATATCTATTGAATATAAAAGTTAAAATATCTTATATGTAGAGATTCATAATAATGTGCTATTTTTTTAACATGGGAAAAAATGTTGAAAAGATGCATATATATACACACACACACACACACACACACATTTTGTTTTCCCATGTTAGAAATAGCACATTATTATGAATCTCTACATATATGGCATTTTAACTCTATATATATGATTCAACCCAATTTTAATCAGACTCCTAATGGGAATGTTCTGAGTATGGCTGAATATGGAGGGCAAACAGTACACTTAAATAATATAATCTGAAAAAAATGGATGAAAATTTCTCACATATACTCATGCACAAAAGAAAATATCAATGAATGTTTGAAAGAAGAAAATGAAGAGTAGAATCTAGCTCTACATGGATTTGAACATACTATGAAACAGTAATTAAAACTAACACACACCCTAAGTTCATGTGATAATACACATGAAAACTACCTAACACAATGCCAGTCACATCATACTCGCAGTCTGAACAAAAGTTCCATTTTAAATATGTGGATCGATGTAACTAAATGGTGAGCCAAGAAATGGACATACTATAATGCAATATAGTAAAGCAAGCTTAATTTGTCAGAACTATTTGAATGCGTACCGTATGCTGTGGATCCAAATATATGCCAGATAAATTAAATAGTTAAAATAAATTTACAGAAAAAATGTATAGAAAATTAATATATATATTACATAAAAGGCCATTTAGGTTCATAAGAAAAACTGGGGCCTAAAGGTAGTCATATTATATGGGTAGATAATTTTACATTAGAGGTGAAAGACAATCAGATAATTTTTAAGTGAGAGAATAATTACAGTCACCATTAAAACAAAAATGCAACCCTTAAGTATCATATTACATGAAATAAGCCTCTGAAAAAAATTGTAATTACATGCAATGCTAAGAAAGTTTGGTGAAAGTTGAATGCACATCTACTGCTGGTGGCTTTGTAGATAATTTGAATCTCTTGAAATCAGTATAGCCATAAATATGAAGTCCATTACAAACCCATTTCTCTCTTTTGATTTGATAATCCTATTTTTGGTAATATTCTAAGAAAAAATAATATAGGTAGTATTAAAATAAGTGAGACCATTTGAAATGTTACTACATTTAAGGATGATGAAGGAAATGACTTTATGTTAGCTTTATGGAATATTATATGGCTAGTAACAATGAAAACTGAATTTCATGGAAATCATATACTTATGCAATGTTAAATTGCAAAATCAGAATACACAATTATATGTACATTATGAGGACATCTCCGTGAAAATATGCTTACATGGGGACAAATAATAGATTGGAATTTTTAAAAATGAAAAGAATTGTGTTTAGGCGATGGGATAAATGGTGTTTTTCTGGTTAAAAATATCTTCAATGTTGTTACGTGTTTATAAGGAAAAATAATAAAATAACTAAGGATAACTGTACTAATTCACCATAAGGGGAGGGCTTTTCAGGTGTCACTTTGAAACCTTGCAAAATATGCCAAGATGTCTTGAGTGTGTAACAGTGTCAAAGTATTCTTGGTTTTCCTATTTTCATTGGCCACTTCTTTACTAGGTTTATGAAGAGGTGAGTTGATTGCAACCATGACGAGGGGGATACTTTGGAGCCAGTATTTGTGGTCTGTTTTCACACACTGAACTCATTACTCTTCCCTTTTCCTTCCCATCCTAAGCCGATAAGCAAGTTTAACATAGTTGGTGCTCAATAAGCTCCTGCTAGCTATGACTGAATTTTTGCCTATAAGAGGCACAGTGGCTCTATGATGTAAAGGGGGAAACAGCAAAATAGTAGTCATGTAAACTACTTCTAGTTGCATGACCTTGTGCAAGTGACCTGCTGGGCCTCAGTTTCCTTGTCAACGAAAAGAGAGTGTTTGATGACTACTAAGAATTAGTTAGGTCTATAGAGACCTTAAGATTCACAAGCTTACTCCAGAGTGTGGTTTTCTACTCTAGAAGGCTCCTCGAAAAGCTCATTTACTGTGATCAGTATTACAACAGCATGGTCAGTTTAGCCGCTCCCAGGAAGTGTCTTGGTGAACTCAGGGAGCATGGTTCCTGTGTACTACTCCTGGTAGACCATTCAGCTAGAGAAAGTCACTCAAGCCCAGCATTGTGTGTACATCTGATTTATTACATGCAAATAACTGAAACAAACCAATTGATGACAAGCATAATCAAATATTAGCTAATGATAAATTGCTCCATTGTTTAGACTATGTAACATATAACTGACTGAAATACAAAGGTCAGATGTATTTAGATTTTCTGATAGAGTCAAAAAACACTAAGGGTCCCTCTCCCAACCCCCAACCCATGCCCAGGTTGGTAAGGCAGGTAATAAAAATAAATTAAAGGTAAGGAAGTTTAGATTCAGTGACTTTCATCAGGTTATAAAATTATTTGAGGTGTTGGTGTAGCTATTGTAGGCAATTTGCTGTGTTTATTTTCATTTCATTATATGTAATTATTTTTAAGGAAGTGAACATTTCTAAATAAATGTTATGTAGTGGTTTGTATGTGAGGCTTACCTGTTGTATGGGCAACAGATCTGCATCTTCTGTGCTAATCAGTAGCAGTCATTTAGCTGAATCATCCAATGAATGACTAATATATTTTATACTTAGTGCTTTTGAACTTTGATATGAGATGCCCATTGCTACCACTTTTAGGCACTCTGTGGGAACACTGAAAAATTCCTAAGTAGTTTGAAGTCACTGACCACTTAGGCACCATAATTAGAAATGAAAGCATAGTTGCTGTATAGGTGAAAAAGCCTTTTAACATATTGGCTTAATGACTGGATATCTGTAGGAAATGTAAGACCTCTTATGAGGCAGGAATTACATAATTTTAGAAAACAATACTCTACCCGAGAAATGAAGAGAGACTGGAAAAGACTTTTGTATGAGTCGGTTTTACATTGTACTTTCAGAAATCATTGAGATTTTAAGAATCTTGAAGTTTCTCCTTCATCACGAAGGGAGGGCCCTACCTCTTTTCTTGGAAAGTGACGGCTAGCTTCTGCATAAAACCATCCTGGGAAGTATTCAGAAGTGATATTATGAAGCTAGCCACCAAATCTTATTTGAGAGAGGCTTTGTAACTTTTGCATAAAATGCTAGGAAAAGTACAGAAATATTTTCGCCGCTCTAGATGTTCAAATGTGAAAAATGTGTGCATTGGATCATTTTGCAGTTCATCGTTTAGGTGATTGTCTTTGTAGATTCGGTGTAATTTTAAATAACTAAACCATTTGACATTTGTCTCATCATATTTATGGCAAGAACCCTGGAATAAAAATTATGTATCCCTGTTAATGAAGAAGTCTTTTGAGACCATGTCCAAATGAGTTTCCTAGATAATTATTTATTGAATATCAGTAAGACTAGAATCTAGACACAGGTTTTCTTGAAAATGAAAACATATTTCCCGTGATTACTGTGGATTTCTAGTTAGTATGTATAGTTACTGCTATTTGTCTTCTCTATTGTTAGCAACATCTTTTGTTTTGTTCTTTTCTAGAGCAATTACCTTCTAATACTGGTGGATAACAAATCTGTTTCTATCTTTATTTTTTAATACTGAGATTATCAATCAATTCTGTTAATGTGTTTAGTGGGTTTGGAGGGATGGCAGTACATGGCTAATTTCAAATTGCATAATAAAAAAAATCTGCTTATGGCTTTGGAATAAGTTTTGGACTGCCACTTGAATATGATTGTGCTTGATGTTCTGGGACTTCTTGAAGTATTACTATGTTTGAACATACCAATATTTGAAGGCCTGGGAAGACCTAATTTGGGAGTAGCTAGAAACTGTCCAATTTTCTATTTCACTCTTCTGCTCATTCCTCCAGCATTCACTTCAGGCTCTCTCTCAAGTTATTGCTTGCTTTCTCTCAAATGTTCTCTTAGAGCTGAGATAGTAATTTAATGTTTGAATTTCAGGAAAAGTGCTTCTACTGGCAAAGTGAATGGAATAAACTAATATTATTTATAAATAATAATAAGCTATTTATGAGCCCTTAGTAGAGTAAACACTTTCTGTAGGGTCAAGGTGTAACATTCTCAGAATAATTTGGAAATTCATGCTGGTGAATTATCTCCAAGACTTCTTGATCATTTTTATGTTTAAATGATCTGTCTAGATATTAGTTTCTGTTTCTCAACAGAGATTGCATGTAGCTAGGGCTTAATGGCTTTCAGGAACCGTCACCTACAAATTTTCATTGCATAGAAAATTAGAAGAATCAATGAGTATAATTCCAAAGCAATAAATTGCATTTCCCCCTCATCTCTAATTTTAATGTCTTAACTGACATTATATAGCCATTATTTCCATCTGCCAGTCAGTTCTGAAAACAAACTCTTCTGCTCTCACACTTTGTTGTATTCTTTTATTGTTTTCCGTATGCTTGAATATTCATTTTACCCCAAACTGGAAAATTTAATGTAATTCCTAGATGCTTTTGTTGTTTTATAGCTTTAAGTAGCACAGTAACTTAGGAAAACATAGCATAATATCATAATAGTCTGGATTCGATTTTTGTGTTATTAATATATAGATTATATAATGATGCTCTGGTTTAAATGCATTTCTTTGTTTTTTCCTCATTAGGTGGAGCCCTTGAATTTTTTAAAAGACCATAGTAATCAGATCTACTTGAAAAATTAAGTGAATTCCTTTGGTTGGAATGCTCTTTTACCAATTCTTTAACATACAGCCACTAGGTAAGTCAAGCCAAATGCTTTCTGTATGGTTTGATTTCAGAGTTACTGGAAAGATTCCTCAAGCACAATGTTAAATAAGCTTTATGTGAAATTTTGACAGTAATTATTTGAGGCTTTCAAAACCTGTGATAGATGTTTTGGATGTTACCTGAATGAAAATATTCATATATTTATTGCATTTTTGGAAAAATCTGATTTTAGCTGAAGATTAGAAAGTGGTGTCATTTGAACCAGATGTTGTCAGTTTGAAACCAGATTCTTTTATTTCATATATTAATGATGATTTGCTTGTTATAATCTTGAGGCAATATAAAAATATCAGATTTTACTTTGAGTAAGGTTTTTATAAGTAATTTTATTGCATTTTGTCGGATTCCCATCTAAGATACAATGAACATTTGGAGTAAATTAGCATCTTTCCATATTTTAAACCATTCTCATTTTATAGAAATCATGGTTTCTGTAGTAAGAATAGAAACCTTAAGGAAGGACTTGATTGCTTCAGCTTCCTTGTTGCACTGAGCTGCTGTGGAAAGCTCCTGAGGTTGAGAACACATTAGTTACCAGGAGGAGTTTAGGCTTTTAGCAAATTATTAGTGCTGCCAAGACAGAATTTAGTGGGAACAGGACTTTGGCTACTGTTAAAATGTCAGTATAGTAAAGCCTGCTCTGTCAAACAGATTTTTGGCATCAGAAATTTAAATGATACTGATTTTAGGGCTTGGTAATTAAAAAAAAAAAAAATCCAAGCAAACTCATGCTTTAATTAACCCTTTACACAGTAAAGAAAAATTGGAAAAAAATTGTATTCCTAATTTAGGTCACAAGATTTGAATTTCTGAAATTCTAAATGTTATTCGTGATTCTAAAATTGTACAGCTTGTTACTTAATTTTCCTCCAAATAAACTGGAGCTATTTTAAAACCTGATGAATGATAATGAACAAGAGAGGAAAGTATCTAATCATTTGGGAAGACAGCTTCTAAACCAAACCCACTTACAGTGTCTGCTTTACCTGTGAACATCTTAAGACATGATGATGTCAGATGGTTTTTCAGTGATAGTGTTGTAGAGTTTACGCAGGGGCAACAACTGCCCTAAGCTTTGTCTAAAATAATCTCTCTTAAGGGAACTGCTTAAGAACTTGATTTGCTAGTGTAGCCTTTGAGCATCCAGTGAGTGTAGAAATATCAAGTGTGGACATTCCAGAGACCCCTTTTCATTTTGCAAGGTTCATGATTCAGTGTTCATTTGTGACCAATAATTTTCATTGTTATGGGCACATTGTGCCATTTGAAAATAGTTTTGGATAATTTAAGGCAGTTAGATGAAAAACCCATTAGGAAGAGAGATACTTAATAAGTTTGAAAAGCAAGACCTTAATTTTTTCAATAGCTATAATAGATGTTAGAAGATGAAAATTAATAATCCAAACCACTAACTTAAATGTCTTTGTTTGACACATTTAATTTTCCATCTACACACAAGTTTGGCTTTTACAGTTATTTCCAAAGTACTCTAAGTGTTAAGTGACTTTTGAATTGGTGGTACCTAATTTAAATTTTGTTCAAGAGACTGTTTTATCAGTGCCTCCTGAGAATGGAATGACCTGGGCATTGAGTGCAGATGGCCTTCTTGCTTATTGCATTGTGAGTTCTGGACTCCTCTAGCTGAGTGAACTCATTGGGGTCACTTGCTTTGAAACAATTGCTTTGCATTAAACAAGGATGCTGCTTAGTTCATAGGCTCTATGAGGATTAAATACCTGGCGAGTACTAGGAGTTCAGTAAATAGTAGTGGTTATGATGATGGTAATTAATAGAGTAGTGATTTCATAGTCATTGCAGTCACTGGTTAAATGTAACCAGAATTGTATTTCATTTATCATGTGACTGATTCTTTAACCTGTCAACATGGTCTTTACTCAAAGAGCTGGGTATATTTTCTCAATTAAATCAAATACTTCTTTTGGTAAGGAAGCACTTCATATGGAATCAGTAAGCATTTTCATGATGCATATGGAATGCATACTCAGCAACTTCTTAGTGTGTTTATCAATGAACCTGGTCCTATGCATTAGCCCAAATGAGGCAATTTTTTCAATATAATTTTTTTTTACAAATAATGAATTTTAAAAATGTGCCCAACTCCTCCCACTACAAATTGTTAGTAAATAGAAAACAGTTCGCGAGGTCAGAAAGGAACATTCTCATCATTAGAATGTTCTTCCTTTTATGGTACCTTTTGTAAAACTCAGTAAATACAAATTGTTATTATTTTTTACAATAATGTTGCTTTGCATGCCCTGCTATTTTACTTCAAGTAGTGAATGGTTTTGACTTGTCTTGACATTATTCATTTTAAAGTGATATTAGCTGGAGTCTGGGCTTTTAAACACATGGGTGATCAGATTTATATATTGTCATTACATTGGATATAATTATTTAGGAAATATGTAAGTGATATTCCTTCCTAAAAAAAAGATGACAATTATTAAGAATCTCATGTTTATTTGAAAATATTGGGTTAAAGAGCAGTAATTAATTTGCTGAAATTATATAAGTATTACCATTAGTAGTTTCTGGAGTCAGACATCACTGAAATCTTACTTTAAATTAGGACATCCAAAATACATAATTTTATGTTCTGTGGAAATTGCTATATTTTGTGATTTCTACAAATCTATTCTTCATCCATTTTTCTTTCCTTTCTCTGTGATATGCCTTTATATGTTTTTTTCTTGTTATTATTTATACCAATTAGGAAAATGAAGAGTCAGAAAACCCTTTTAATTCATTGTTTGAACACATTTTAGCTGATCTCATAAGGATTTGATAAAGGTGCACATTAGATTTGCTATCTGTTATCTTCTGGGGTACTATAACTTCTGCTATCGCAGATCATTCAGAGTAGACCTTATAAGCTTCAGTATATTGTGGCCTTCAAAATGTTTCCTATTATATAAGGTTTCCGTTTATATTTTTATAGCTCTTCAGATGCATACAATTCTTCTGTTTGGTTCCTTGTTTTTAAAAGATAACAGAAGAGGGTATCAGTATTTATGTTTGAGTATTAATATTTACAAACTGATATGAAAACATGGACTCTTTTGTATGCTCTAGATTTCTTATGGCCTCCTTACTCTTTTGTATGCTGTAGATTTCTTATGCTCTTTGTTTTGCTATTCTGACTTACGTGAGTGGAGCCCATTACTGTTAGCTTATTTGAGCTACATGGCTTCATTTTTCCAAAATTATTTTCTTGTTTCTTCTATACAACTTGACTCTTCCTGATTTGTTTTTCAAGCATTTCACCTGGCTATACCTTCATTGACTCATGCATTCAATAACTTTTCATTCATATATTCATCATTCCATCACTAAGTATTAACCAAATTGGTAGTATGAGTAAATCCCATTTTGTTCCACGAGCATGCAGTAGCCATCTGAAACCCTGGCTGAAGGCTGAGTTCATATAATTTCATAGTATCTCCTTCTGTCTATCCTTCCTGTCCCCTTCAGTTTGCAGTATAGGATGGCTGTGTGAAGGAACCTCTCATTTTTCACTCTTCGTGCAAAACCTACACAGTGGATCTTAGTGACTGATCATATGCTTTGTTTCTATGATGGCGTGAATGAATATTTGAGTAATGCTTTACTCTCTCTCTACAAATGGCTTCCATGTACATTATCTCATTTGAGGCAATAACTATTATGTAGTTATTACTCACACTTTATTTTGTCTATAAGGAATTGGAGGCTTGGTGGTGGGGGGTTGGTTTTAGTTGAGTGATTTGTTTAAAGTCGCAGCACTAGTGAGTCACAGAACAGAATCCATCTATTCAGATAACATGTCAGTCACTGCCAGGTCACTGGTCTAGTTAACTGGAGTGTTCAAATATCGGAGCTTTGTGGATATGGTCACTATGTTCTGTTTATTATGATTCACATAAGGAAATAGAAGGCAGCCATATTAAAATTTGGGGGCAGAGTTAAATCTTACAATTTCAGGGAATCTTGAGGTAGTCCAAGGAACAAAATGCTGTAGAAAGATATGGATTGTTAATTTTCCAGACCTCTGTCAGATATCACCTTCTGGAAACTAAAACCCGATGATACCAACTGTTAAGTTTACCCAATCATGTCCCTGATCTGAGAATCTTGTGATTTCCGAGCAATATCTTTACATATTAAGAAGGGCCTCTGAAGTGCTGGTTCCCTTGGCAGTTAAAGTTTTCACTATAAATCCTTTAATTGGATATTGGACAAAATCCTCCACATAGAGATCTTTATTTTATGTTTGAATCTGATATCACATTGACGTCTCACCCATGAATTGCCAAAAGAAAAATTAGCTTTCTTAATCACATTTAAGAAATGCGATTTGCATTATGGGTTAATGCCCTTTACTGACGTCAGAGTCTGGTTAATAATTTTATTGTAGTGTTACTTCCCTTCATGTTTGAGCTCCTCTGTCCTCATCACCCCTTGGCAATTTATACTTCTCTTATGCCACTTTATGTATGCGTTTTTGTACTTGGACTTTATAATAAAGTAATTTATGTGAGGTTTTGCTCTCATATGCCTGCACTGTAAGTTGCTTGTTTGTGTTTTCTTTATCCTTAAAAATAGCGATTGAATAGATTGTAAACATTTAATGTTTGTTGAGTTAAATAAAAATATTTGCTGTGAGTTTCTCTTTTAAAATTCACTTTGAGGACTGAAAATTGATACCTGGACACAGGTTTACTTTTAATTATATTTGTGAGATGAATCTTCAAGTCTGATACTTATTAAATATCAAGAGGCAGGTCATGAGTACAAATTTATGATTTTTTTAGTGATTTTTTTTAGTGCAAAAATTTCTCTTAAAGTAAAATAATAACAAACCCCTTCTCCACACAGCAGAACAAACCTAAAACCGCTACAATCCCTTTTTTGACTATGTCAACAAAAATAATTGATCTCTGAAAAGATTTAATCAGATGAATAAAATGTGGCCTCTGACAATGAGGGATTCCTGTGTAGTGTGAAGGCAAAGCACAGCTGACCTTGACTGCTGGACAAAGGGGTGTGGGAAGCCCCTGAAAGCCTTTGAGCAGGAGAGTGCCGCAGTCAGAGTTGCACTTTAGGGAGCTGGTTCTGGCTGGACTGTGTTGGATGGTGGATGAGGTGAGGGTGGGGTGGGAGGCAGCAGCAGTCATTGCAAGCACAGAATCCACTTAGGAGGCACTTCCATTAATTCGAACAAGAGCTGTCCCCTCATATTCTGCCTGTATATCTCCTCCCACACTTACATCATAGATGAAGGCACTGCATCCCAGGTTCAGGAAGTTCTTTCTGACTTCCTCCCATATCCCCCTCAGTTCCTTACTTCTCAGGTTTTGCATCATGGTGCCCTTGTGGCTTCGTTCAGCTCAAATTGTTTTTCCTAGGACTCTGGACACTTCCACGGCTCACTGCCTCTGGGAATTGTCCCTGGATTCCAAGTACGTAAGAGCTCCAGGCGTGGATCTGGCCTTTGGCACTTTGCCATTTGTACCCAGAGTACCTGCTGATCTCCTGCCTACTGTGTGTGGTGGGAGATCAGACCGGTGTGAGGGCCTGGTTGGAGCGTAGCGGTAAAGATTGACAGGCACAGGCCATGTGAAGGACACCAGTGTAGGGGCTGCCTGATTGGGTCTAGGATGAGCATGTGTGGATGTGTGTGCATTCTGGGGGTGGGGAGCAGAAGGAAGCTGTCAATGATGACTCCAGGCTTTGAGCTTTGGAGTTCGAATATCACTTTTCATAGAAAACGTGAGGTAAAGAGAGAAGCTGGTTTGGGTAGTAGTGTGATGAATTTGATTGTGTACCAGTTGAGTCTGAGATAAATATAGATTAAGAAGTATGTATTTTATACTACTTTCTTTTTGTTTTTCATGAGGGTTTATAGTTGGAAACGGGAATTCACTGGAAGACTTCATCGTCTTCCTCTTTTTGCTGTTTTTTTTTCAGCTCCTTAAATATTTCCCAAGAGCTTAGGATGATTTTAAGTTTTCTTAACCTTAACCCTGCCAAAATCCCCCCACAAATTCACCTCCTCAGGAACATGTGTACGTGTCAGAGTACTCTCAGCAGCCAGAAGTGTGCCTTCCAGCCTCTTAAAATAAAAACATACAGGAAAAATAGCTATCTTTTTCTTTTGAGGAGGATGATCATTGCCATCTCACGACTTGCTGAAATAGCACAGCAAAGAAACATTTTTTGGCAGGCTGCAACATCTAGGGAATGCGCAGACACATGCACTTCTCTCTTTCTCTGATATGTTTCGTTGATTGAGGCAGTCTAGTTTGGGGAGGCAGGGAGATTTTTAATTGAGCTTTAAAATAAAAAAAAAGTACTAGCCATTTGTATCTAAAGTTACTCTTTGAATTGGTGGTATTTCTAACAACAGAAAACCTTAGTTTCTTAAATTTGATGGTAGAAGTGAGTTGATTGGCTCCAGCATAATCCTTCCCCTCCCCATCCACTGAGGAGTTTTTGAATTTGAGAAGAGACACCCTTGATTAAATCAGTTTAAGAGTATATAATGATTCTGTAATTATCATTTGTTATTACCTTGTGTACCTAATGATTAAAGCAAACATTTCATAACTATAGGGCAGTAAATATATTTTAGATCTTGAGCCATAAAAAGATTTCCATTAACAGAATGTTTTGTGCACAAATAAATTATTCATTGGCTCTAGCGGAGCTTGATTCTGTCATTATCCTTAAGTGGAAATTTTGAGGACACCAATCATCACAGACGCCAACACTCAGTTGGCTTGAGCCCCGTTCTTCTTACATGGAACCTGAGCTTTTTTGGCTATTTTTAAAAGCTTCAGTTCATTTAAACTCAATGAATATTTATGGCATTTCTGCCATATGCAATGTAGTGTTTTGGTGCTGTGGAGGAATACAATGATGAGTAAGTCTGCATTTCAGCCTTCAAGTTGCTTATAAACCCTACCTAAAATAGAGATCAGACCAGTACATACCAGACTTGGATATAAGAAAGCTTAGAGTAGTGCCCTCAGCGAGGTATAAATAAAATGTTTTATGAAGAGAAAGAAATCACATTAATATCCTATGGATTTGCCTGGGTAGAGGGCTTGGGGAGCAGGAAGTATTTCCTGAGGACAGCTTTAAGGATGAGCAAGATTTTGATAGGTGGCAAGAATGATATTCATCTAGGTAAAAAGTTGGGATGGATAAAGTTGGTGTGATCATGGAAGGAAAAGTAACATGGTATGTTTGGAATAGAACATTGGTAAGTGAAGAGGAGCTATGAAAGAAGAAGAAGGGAAGGAGCCAGGAGACCTGGAGAGTATAGAAGGACTGGAATATAATGAATTAGCACATTAGTTTGGTAGGCATTTTTTCTACCTAATCATGTGATAGGAATCACATGATTGGGTTATAGTTTTAAAATATTAATCTGCTCACTGCAGATCGTATCACCAATAAGAATTGGAAAACTTGGAGGGAGACAAATTAGGAAGCTATTCAATAGTCTCCTTGAGAGGTAGTAAAGTTCTGAACTAGGATGATTGTAATAGGAATGTAAAGTGGGTTTGGGAGAGACACAGAAGATGAATATTCTGTAGGCTTTGTCTTGGGATTGGCTATGAAGGGTGGGAAACAGGAAGCAGTTAAAGCTTCAATTTAATATTTGTTATCAACTTTTCAATCAACCAACATTTATGGAAAGCCAGCCATGTGCAAGACATTGTGCTCAGTGTTGAGATAAATAAGAATGGCCCCATTCTCAAGTAGCTGAAAATTTAGTTGGGGATATAAAATATGTGCTCGGGCCGGGTGCAGTGGCTCATGCCTGTAATCCCAGCACTTTGGGAGGCTGAGGTGGGCGGATCATGAGATCAGGAGTTCGAGACCAGCCAGGCCAACATGGTGAAACCCCGTCTCTACTATAAATACAAAAATTAGCTGAGTGTGGTGGCATGTGCCTGTAATCCCAGCTACTGGGGAGGCTGAGGCAGGAGAATTGCTTGAACCCTGGAGCTGGAGGTTGTAGTAAGCCGAGATCACACCACTGTACTCTGGCCTGGTGGACAGAGCAAGACTCTATCTTGAAAAAAAATTCACTCAACTAAAATTCAAAGCCGACCATGATTAGTGAGATAATGGGAGTTGAGCAAAAGCTATGAGAACACAAGAGAGAGTGGCATTAATTCTGACACTGCAAAAGTGGGGAAGTTTATTGGGGGAAAACACTTCATCTGAGCCTTGCAGATCAGATAAAAGATTCCAAAATATTTCAAAATATTTAGAAATGTAGCTGGAAAACTAACAGAGGCAAGTCTCAAAGAAGCTAAGCCAGGAGGAGCTTGCTAATGAGAGGAGCTCTTACTTATTAAGCGCATTGGGTATGTCAGATCTTGAGCTAAGAGCCTTATATTTAAGGGAGTCTTCAGCGTATAATGCCACAAATTTGTTACCAATGTTGTGATCTAAGAAAGGACCAATGGATTCGGCAATTTAAGAATGCTGGGTGAATTTGAAGAGGTTTCAGTATAGAAATATCGCTGAGTAGAGAAAACAAGGCAAACACAGGGTGAAAACATTCTAAAGGTTATTACTTATCTTGAATACATAATTAAGTACACCAGTGAGAAAAAGGCTGAGCTTTTTCTGTATATCTCCTTAATGGGCAGTAAGTTTATGTAAGCCTCAGAAGATCTTTATGCCTGGGTTGGTCTTAGAGGTGTCATTTGAGAATATGCTAGTCCTGAGAAGTCTTTGCACACTTTAAAATACTGCAAAAATGTTACACTCCCAAATTACTGTCTTGCAATTAAAAGATCTCTGCACTCACTAACGGCTTTCCTCCTCCTCCCTGCTACCTCTTTCCTCCTTCTCACTCCTTCTCTTTGCGCACCAGCTGATAATGGTGAGCACACTTGCCACACCCTTGGCTTAGGGTCAGGGAAGTCCTCGGGCTCTCCTTGGCTCTTTTCCCATCTGGAGGGAGAATTCCATGGAGAACAATCCAAGGAAGTGCATGCACGTGCATGTGCGCACACAGACAGACACACACACCAGCTCTTTTCCTGTCCTCAAGGATATTTATGTGCCAATACATAGACAAAACACACAGTCATATGCAGGCCTTTGTCACACCCAACCTGAGGAAACATGGGGCAGGCGTGCAGGATGCTAGCAGGAGGTGATAGGATACTATTCATAATTGAAGCTTTAGGAATAATAACAGAGCTTGTTAAAGAAAAATTCTGAAATTGCTTTGTTAAGATGAACAGCCTATTATTATAGAATGTAAAGGGGTAAAATTTATATCATGGTTATGTTTGGTTGGTTTTTATTTTTTCAAGCAATTATATAGCCAACTGGGCTAGATAAAAGAACTTTCACAGAGGCACCCATATTATTACAAAGGGGTATTTTAAATTATATCAAACCATCCTGTAATTTAACAGGAATAACGAGGGAAATTAACAGGAGCAGTAGAATGGAAGAAGAAGCAATTGCTCCTAAACCCCACAAAGACACCAAAGTACATGAGTAGTGAGTGGGTTTACAATCATTCATTCAGCCATTCATCCATTCACTTAATCACTCAGTCAACAAACTTTTGCTGAATTCCTGTTTTATCCCAGGCTGGGGGCTGGGAAATATAGCTGAGTAGAGAAAACAGACAAAATTTTAAATAAAACACATCCTTCTTATAGGTAACTAACCAATATAAGTCAGCTTTCCTGTTTTATAGGTAGACAGCTTGTTTGAAATTACATTTATGAGGTGAGTATTATATACTAATGTTTCTATGCCACAAAGCTATTCTCTGCCATTTTGAACTCTAAAGTGTGCTCAGCCTGCTAGAGTATAACAATCTAGCTGTCAGGTTCATGGTAGTCGGGATTCTCAGAGCTTCTGAAAAAACTGCCATGCATTCTCATCATGCTTTATTTATCACAGTATTGGGATTCCTTTTCCTTGAGAATTGAAGTGGTAAGATGTTTTATTAGGCTGCTTTTCTCCTGTTCTACGGGAAGCCCTAGAATAGATAGGGTTAGTATGTTTGTTCATCTGTACATGTACATATCGTCAGGGAATCCCTCAACATATGGGGGCATCTTCCACCTTTGGAAGCACTGGCAAGATCATTTCAACCACTGATCATGGCCAGAATTGTGAGGGACCATTGAGATTGGAAGACCTAAACCAATCGCTTAGGGGCACAGTAAACCTGAGTGTAGTGATATGCCCCTTGGCAGGTAATAATTTCTCCTTTATTATTATTACCTCTCCTTGCCTCATCTTTGTCATTTTCTGCATTTCTTTCAACTGGTGATCGTGGCTGACAGGTTTGTGTCTTGCAGGATTTATCCTGTGTTTATTTTAGCTTAGTTATGTTGCATGCGAAAACAAGGCTATCACTTTTTCTCCATATTTACTTTGTAGCACATATTCATGAGTATTTGAATCAAGTATAACATGCCACCAAGTATACCTCTGTCTTAAACAGTCAGAAATTCAAATTGACCCAAGAGACCTATGGGACCTTTGTCACAGAACTCTTAAGTTTGAGTTCTTTCATTTCTAAAGCAAATTTAAAAAGGTCTACATATGATATGTGCATAAATGGCAATCATTTTTATGCCAAGTATAAATTTTGAGTTTTTGTAGTTGATGAACATATTTTTGTAGTTGCAAAAAATTTGAATTAAACTATATGTAAATGTAGGAATTTATTTTTAGAAAACTCCAACTCACATTTGGAAGTATTTATTTGACAAAGATAAAATGTTTATGTGGACTTGTTTTTATCTCTACAGAGGAAAAAAGTTAATTTGACTTTGGTATTATTTTCTAAATAGTATGCATTTGTACCTGCACTGTCTTCTAATGCATGTATATTTTATTATACCTTATATCTGTGGCCTTGGAGGAGAGGACAGAAACTGGTCTGATGTGTGCATCTAGGTTTTTATTTATTCTTCACTCATTCATTTTTTCATTCAGAATAGGAATGGAAAGATGTTGGCCTATGACTTGTATTTTTCATTCTGATAAACATCAGATAGATTAAATATAACTGGGAAATACAATATTAATGGGGAGGTACTAAATAACATATGAAAATGTAAGGTTGCAAGTGGATGGAAAATTGCTATTTGAGCATCATTTCAATAAATTTTATTTGATTATAAAATTCTCTTTGACTGTTTTTGACCAAAGGAATATAGCGTTTAAAAAATATCTAGAATTATATCTACGCTTTTAAATATGTGTTTTGTGAACCTTTACCAGCTGACAGGAACAAGAGTTGAAATATTTCAGTATTTGCTGGTTGCAGTGGCTGACGCCTGTAATCCCAGCCCTTTGGAAGGCCAAGGCAGGTGGATCACTGGAGGTCAGGAGTTTGAGACCAGCTTGGCCAACATGGTAAAACCCCATCTCTACTGAAAATGCAAAAATTAGCTGGCTATGGTGGCGTACACCTATAATCCCAGCTACTTGGGAGGCTGAGGCAGGAGAATTGCTTAAACCCAGGAGGTGGAGGCTGCAGTGAGCCGAGATCATGCCACTGCACTTCCAGCCTGGATGACAGAGGAAGTCTCCATCAGAAAAAAAAAAAAAAAAAGAAAGAAAGAAAGAAAAGAAAGAGAGAGAGAAAGAGAGAAAGAAAGAAGAAAGAAAGAAAAGAAAGAAAGACAGACTTTGGTATTTATAGAGCAAGGGTGTCCAATCTTTTGGCTTCCCTAGGCCACGTGGGAAGAATTGTCTTGGGCCACACATAAAATACACTAACACTAAGGATAGCTGACGAGCTAAAACAAAACAAAAACTCATAATGTTCTAAGAAAGTTTAAAAATTTGTATTGGGCCACTTTCAAAGTCACCCTGGGCCGCATGTGGCCCGCGGGCCATAGTTTGGACAGACTTGGTTTAGAATCTTGATATAAGCTTTTGTTCTTAAGCTATTTAAACATACACATAATGGAAATTTCTCCTAAACCAGGAATTATATAGTAAGAAATATTTTATTTTAAGGAGCTTAGATACTTTTCAGACATTGAAAATAAATTTCTAAATCAGACACATGATATTTGTGTTTTTTGAAGAAACATGATTGGTCTATTTAGTGTGGAAGATCTGTTCACTTAGGATTTTACTTAGAATATAGAAGCAAACTAGTGGATGAAGATAATTAATTCATTTATTTGAAGATATTTATAGCTTTATTTTAAATTTATTAAATTATAATCATTTATTATTTTTGTTTTACATATGCCCTTTTTATATGCATTTGTTTGAAGTATTTTGGAAGTCTGGTGAAAAAATTAAAACAATTATATTTTAAGGTTGGCACCTTAAATTAATTAATTAAATTCATTATTGGCATTTATTCTTTAGAACAGATGCAATTAGTTAATATTTTCTGGAGAACACATTTTTAAATCTTTTTAACTCATGATAACATTTTTAGTCAAACTCTCTTAGATGTGTAAGGGATTAAGTTTGGAAATGTTCTGTACAATTTGTGTAATGTCTATTAAAATGAGACGTTTTTAACTTACACATTTTATAATAACATAAAATATAAGAATAATTCTTGATAACTCAATGATTTCTAAGTTTTATTTTTCCAATATTATTAACATCTTAATAAGAGATTGCTAAATTGAATAATATCAATATCATGGCAACAATGTGAGTAGTTAACTGGTGGGAGGGAATCAGTGATTAACTGAAAAGGTCATTGGTTGAAACATCAGGAAACTGAGCTTCTTGCTCTGGATTTCATAGAATAGCTTGCAGAGTTTGGACAAGTATCTCAACCTTCTACTGTTTCACCACTCAGCCTCTTGCTTTTGGGGGTGTGTGTTGTGTGTGTGTGTGTGTGTGTGTGTGTGTGTGTGTGTGTGTGAGATAAATCTTGCTACAAGATTTATCCTCCAAGCTTAAGAAATGGATTATGAGCAAAAATGTGGAAAGGCACTTTCTGAATCTTCCTTCATTCTCTCTGGCCTCTATGGCCATTCTTCCTCCTTCTTGACCTGAATTTTAATAAGTCAGGTAGGGAAATGCCTTCTACCAGCTCCAGAGGTGTGGAGGTGGTGAAGTATAAGGTGAGTTATAAGCCCAGAACCTTGGAGGCAGGGAGAAGATATAACAAAGATGAAAGAGGGGTAAACAAGATCAATGGTTCTGTCTACAAATGTGTGGACTTTATTGTTTTCAAATTGCAGAACCACTCCTCCGTCCCCCCTAGTATGTGTAATCACTCGCTGGTATTCAGCTATGGTTTTGTAGCTGGCTGCAATGAGGTAGAGGATTTCCAAGTTGGTCAATGAAGGGTGTAACTGTTGCCTCCCTCGCTTCTGGGACTGGATCTGAGCCTTGTCTTACATGGCTACAAGGTATGAGCCATAAACTGTGTGAGATTCTCAAGAAGAGTAGAAGGAAGAAGCCTGATGGAACTGCTTTGGTGACAGTCTTGAAGGAGAATTGGTTACAAGCCAAGCTTGAGTTGGACCTTAAGAACACACAACTGGGGAGAGGATCATTGCTATCAGTATTTATGGGGCCTTGGGCTCAAGAGTTCAATTGGAGGCCCACAAAGACTCTTCATTTGATCAGTGATAAAATCTTTATTTGCACAGAACATGAAGTTGCAGAGATTTCATTTGACCTATTCACATTGTGGATTTGATGAGAATGATTTTCTGGCTTATTTTTGTGGAACAGTAATTAAATCTTTATTAAATAAAGAAGTTCTAATGTCCTGTTAGTGAACTTTATATGGGTCATGCTTGACAAGTCTGCTTACTTTAATTATTTGCAGCTTTAAAATTTAAATGGACTGTTTTTAGATTTTCTTTTCTTTCTTTTTTTTTTTTTCCGAGACGGAGTTTCGCTCTTGTTACCCAGGCTGGAGTGCAATGGCGTGATCTTGGCTCACCGCAACCTCCGCCTCCTGGGTTCAGGCAATTCTCCTGCCTCAGCCTCCCGAGTAGCTGGGATTACAGGCACTCACCACCATGCCTAGCTAATTTTTTGTATTTTTAGTAGAGACGGGGTTTCACCATGTTGACCAAGATGGTCTCGATCTCTTGACCTCGTGATCCACCTGCCTCGGCCTCCCAAAGTGCTGGGATTACAGGCGTGAGCCACCGGGCCCGGCCTGTTTTTAGATTTTCTACTGCTTCTTAAAAATTTCTGCTTTTTGATTTTCTGAACTCCAAAAAAAAGTAGCTACATATACTAAGGTGTTGACTTGTACTCATTCTCAATGGCCTAAAGGATTTAAGCATGTAATGTACTTGTATTCAACATATAGGAAATATCAGTATATTTTCATCATATATCTAAGTGAGAGTAAGTACAAAATTTGTTTTAAATTAAGCTATTTAAAAAAAAAAGAATTTTTCTTACAGAATATCCAAAATCACATGTTAAAATTGAATGGCAAATAAATCTATATTACAATGAATGAATACAACATTTTAAATTCAAAATTATTTAAATGCAACTGAGGCTTTTTAATATTTTTTAAAAATTGAATTAATGTCCTTAGCTGTTTTTACAGAAGCAAAACTATTCACAAGTTTGTTTTTAGTGTTCATTTTAGTTGCTAATGTAAAGAACTGGCATCATGCTTCATGCAGGTTACATCTTTACAAATTTAAGAATAAGAATTGTTTAATTGCGAAACGCTCTTCAAGTGCCATGTGTGATTGTTCCAATTGCTGCTCTAATTTATTAACGATTCTAGAACCACTGATCAGAGCACAAGGAGAAACTTTGAAAGGGATGCTTGGCATGGCTACACTTGTTATGCAAGAATCTATTGCGTCCATGCCATCTGAGAGAAATGACTCTTAAGTCTTTTCTTTTACCTAAGCGTTTTTGCTGCTTAAATCTCCGCTTTTGAAGTGATGTCTAACTCCACACTCTGCAGTGTCACAGTCTATGAGCCTTCAGGGCATTCCAACTCAGTTACTCTTTGGTGCAAAGAGATTGGGCAAAAGAAGCATTTCCCTGGGGGCTCAAACCGTTGTAGCAGGGTTTAGGGTTACAGGACATCTGGATGCCTATGATAAAGGTGCTGTGTATTTTTCAGAGAATTTATTTGTGCATGTTTGTGATACGCAAGCTTTCTAAAGCGTGGGACCAATGGCAAGAACTCCTCTTGCCTGGAAGTATGGACTCTGCTGTCTGTGGGGGCATCTGGGCATTAGCATTCTTACTGCGGGAACCATCTGCAAAAGCGGTAGAGGGGATCCTTCCTGAGGACGCTAGGGGGAGCTGGTGCAGGAAGGAAGCCGTGGCAGATGGTGTTGTGACTGGCTGCCAGACTGCCTATGGGCTCTTGTAAGTCTCCCTTGCTGGAATCCTAGATATACTTAGTTGGGACTTTTTAAGGGGACTTGAGGTCCTGTGTGAGCAGGTGGGGCTGGAACAGGAGCTGTGGTTAATTGGTGTTAATGCCACTTCATATGTATTTGCCTGTAGGCTGGTAGGGCTTGGTTGTGTTTGGGTAATTCATTTCCAAGTCAGTAAGTTTTCCCTCCTTTACTTGGAGAGAGATGAGGAAAGACACTTCTATCCTGTAAATCTGTTTTCCTCCACACAGTTGGAAAGAATAGGAATTGCTTTTTTTCTCTTTGTGAATATTCTCTGTGGAATATTCTCAGGGACACAATGTGATCATTGATTTGAGATATTGGAATTATAAAGGACTTTATTATTTACCTAGGCTGGGGCTCTTAACCACAAATGGACAGAATTCAGAAAATTTGGTTGAGAAAAAACTATATTTCGTTAATCTCTAACTGAACTTCAGCACTCCCTTCATTATTCATGTAAGCCACAAATGACAGCAGTTTCAGCAGTGGCAGTGACTTTGTCACCAATAGAAATCACAGACAGTTTCATATCACATTACTGTTGTGGCTCATATCTCAAAGTATCTTTATGATTACATCTACTCCGAATTATGGTGGGTATTAGACCTGCAGTATATCTTGTTTATAATTATTAATAAAGAATCACGTATATTACTGTCAATAAGTTTGCTTTAAAAGTTATTTTGAGATACCTATATTCATGATAATGGGTTTCTTTTGTAATCCAGTGTAGTTTAAAACATTCTGCTAAGACTGAACCCATAGGCTTCCTCAGACTGCCAAGGAGGTCATGGCAGCCAAAATACTCAAAAGGTCTGATGTGGATGAAATCCTGTGTTTTACTGCAGATTAAGATTTTAGAGCATGAGAGTTACTTAAGGTCATATGGTGGAGCAGGAATTAAAGGTAGCATCTTTCCTGCACTGTGTGGCCTCCTGGCACCTTAACTCCAGTCTTAGTGCCAAGGGAATGAGCGCCTTTGGCTTCTTCAATGAGTGCTTTGATTATGATGAAGGCCAAGTCAGCTTCCGTCTTTGTTTGCACTTCGCTGGTCTGTGGTGGCCTTCTCCCCAGCTCTGCTTTCCAGGCGTGGAGGTGGCAGTAAGGTGTGGTACTCTCCAGCCGTGCCTGCCCCTACATCCCATGGCAGCACAAGACATGTTGTCCTGTGACAGCTAGGGGAGGGGGAGTGAACAGAAACGATAGACTATTTAGCTTTGATTGCTTGACCCAGTTTTGGTCGTAGTGTTTCAAATAATATGGATATCCCCATATTATCAGGGGAAATCTTTCAGCCAACCCAGAGGGCTTTCTAAAATTAATTTAGGAATTCATGTCGCATTATTTCCTCCTCACTGTTAGGCTAATAGATACCTGAAATATCAACAGAAAAATATAGAGTTAATAGCTAGCATTTATAGTTCATTTTTAAGTGCTGTGTAATTGTCTTAACAATATTATTTGTATCCCCATTTTATGGATGATAAGACTGAGGCACGGAGAGGTTAGCTAACTTGCCTGATGATATTTGTATGTCTGGTAAGTGGCAGAGATGGGATTGAAAGCAGGTATTCTGGGTCCATGGTCCATGATCTGGGCCACTATGCTACATGTCCAGTTATTACTTTAATGCCTTAAGACATAGTTGTCCAATCTGTTTTTCTTCGGTTTGAAATGAGTCTATCTGGGATAAAGAGAGCCTTTGGATTTTTTTTTTTTTAATGTAGTCCTACAAGGAACTCTTCCCAGTCTGCTGGAGCTGTCTCTGAAAGATACTGTGTCATTTGGTTCAAAGTCTGTTCGGCTTTAATCGCTTGCTTGTATATATTCAGGCAATATGGGGAAGGAAAAATATGTTCATACCCAAAAAGTTTGGTAATGCTGCAAAATGCGAGATTTGGATTGACTCTGGCCCCATTTCAACGACATGACAGTGCCTTGATCTTTGCTTTTGAAGCCTTCTTGTCAGCAACATTGGCAAGTACACCTTTGAAAATTTATATCTGAATTCTTGTGTTTTGAAAAAAAAATGTTTGTTAGTGTTTCTCTTCTTGAACACTAGTTGACGCTTTGCCAACTAGTTAAAAGTCTGCAAATCTGAGTGCTGGCTGAGAAGCTAAGCTTGCTGTAACCAGTTATCCCCAGATGGCCAGATTTTGTTATGTACCACTTTTAGAGATGCTCGGTGGTTGCGTACATGGGGTTATGAGGTGTACTGTTCCACTTGTTTTTGCCAGGCATGCACAGTACATTATTTGATAGGCTGGGACAGATGGTATAGCTCAAATGAAAATGATGAGGGAGAAAAGAAAGTGGGAAAAAAATAGAAAAAGGGCATTTGATTTTCTAATTCACATTTCGGAAGTGAATTTTAGTGTCTATGATTGACTAATAAATGCAGTGTTGCTGTAAGACTTGAATTCATGAACGTCTGTTTAAACAGCTATAACTGAGTAATCAGCAGGAAGCAACCTTTTCCTTCGTGGATGCTGTCCCAAACTTCATGGGGTCTCCTTTAGATCTGAAAATGTTTGGGCCATTGAAAGACATCAAAAATAGATCTGGATTTTTCAGAGTATGATATACCACCATCAGTACCAACCAAAACAGAAAAATCCCAATTATATTTTTAAACTGAAAGAGAGGGAGGGGAGAAGGGGAGAAAGAGAGAAAGAGAGAAGAGAGAGCGAGCCTGGTAAAGTAGTGGTGATAAGGACAATTAATCAGTCTTCGTACAGCTGCTTCCTGACATTTCTGCAAATTGTTGTGGAAAAATTAATGAAGGTTAGATCAGTAATGGTTTCAAGCTTGGCCAGTGGAAAGTATGACAGTGTTTCCATCAGCAGTTAAATTGGGCTGCTTTCTTTCTTCTATAGGGAAGTGGTATGATGTATGTTCTCCGCAGGAAATGGAAAACGCAGCTGAACTGTGTGTGAGCCCAGGTATGGAGGAGCACTTGGGCGTGCTCCAGCCGCCTCTCCTTGATTAGCACCACAGATTTGCATTTGTGTGCTGAAAGAATTTTGCTATACGACAAGCAGGAATCCTTCCTTTAAAAGAGAGTAAGAAGCTTGGGATTTTATTGCACGGACACAGATACACTGTGAATCTAAGCTTTGGGAGCCAGAAAGTGGAACTTCTGACAAACAGAAAGTGAAACTCACCTATCTAATTTTATGTTTCAAGCTGAAGGTAGTTCAGTACAGGCCCTGTTCACATCCTGTGTAACCCTATGGGATTTTCCCCAGTATTAGTTAAAAATTTTCCCATAGGGTTACACAGGATGTGGATTAAAGTAAACACTTAACAAGCATGATGAAAAGGAAATTAGCTTTCTAAACGGTCCTTTCACTGTTAACATCCTGAGTAGTTATTAGAAACATGGGAAAGGGTCACTTCAATGGCTGCTTATCAAGTTGTTACATTATAGTAGAATATATGAAGCTTCTTCCTGGTTATATATGAAATCTATTTCCTTCTATGTGAAACTTAAGTGTATGTATTTTTCCTTTCAGAAAGCATTAAAAACCTAGCAAAAGTCTGTAGGTTAGTGCTTCATAGCCTTTTCTGGGGTAGAGGTTTATAAACTCCTTTAAGACTCATAAAAGCTCCTGACGTTTTTCCCCATGAAAATGGATATAGACACAACATTTTGCATCCATTTTTGAAGTTTTACATATCTCTTAAATAGACCTTGAACCCCAAGCATTTTCCTTTTTTTCTTCTTTATTTTCTTTCTTTCTTTCTTTTTTTTTTTTTTTAATTTGAGACAAGGTCTCACTCTGTTGCTCAGCCTGGAGAGCAGTGGAGTGATCATAGCTCATTGCATGCTGGGCTCAAGCAATCCTTCTGCCTCAGCCTTGCGAGTACCTGAGACTACAGGTGCCTACCACCACACCCAGCTAATTCTTTATTCCCTTTCTTCCTTTAATTCCTCCCTCCCTCCCTCTCTCCCTCCCTTCCTTCCTTGCTTCCTTCTTTCCTTCCTTCCTTCCTTCTCTGCCTCCCTCCCTTCCCTCATTCCCTTCCTCCCTCCCTCCTTTCCTGCCTTCCCTCCCTCCCTCCCTCGTTCCCTTCCTCCCTCCCTCTCCCCCTTTCCTTCCTTTCCTCCTTCCCTCCCTCCCTCCCTTCCTCCCTTCCTTCCTTCTTTCCTTCCTTCCTTCTCTCCCTTCCTCCCTCCCTCTCTTCCTTCCTTCATCCCTTCCTTCATTCCTTCCCTCCCTTTCTCTCTCCTTCTTTTTTCTTCCTTCCCTCCCTCCTTCCTTCTTTGCTTCCTTTTTTTCCTTCCTTCCTTCCTTCTTTCCTTCCTTCCTTGTTCTTGCTATATTTCCCAGGCTGGTCTTGAACTCCTGGCTTTAAGCAATCCTCCTGCCTCGGCCTCCCAAAGTGTTGAGGTTACAGACTTGAGACGCCTTGCCTGATTCTCAGGCATTTTTCAATGTACTAGGTTTTAAAAGCTTTTTTTTCCTTTTCTTTCTTTTTTTATTTTTGAGGCAGAGTTTCACTCTGTCCCCCAGGCTGGAAGGCAGTAATGCCATCTTGGCTCACTGCAACCTCTGCCTCCTGGGTTCAAGAGATTCCCGGGCCTCAGCCGCTTGAGTAGCTGGGATTACAGGTGTATTCCCCCATCCCTGGCTAATTTTTTGTAGAGATGAGGCTTCACAATGTTGCCCAGTTTGGTCTTGAACTCCTGGCCTCAAGTGATCCATCCGCCTTGGACTCCCAAAGTTCTGGGATTACAGGTGTGAGCCACTGCTCCCGGCTTTAAAAGCATTTTATGGGCAGATAGAAACTTACAGCTACAACCATAAACTGTTAATCATTACAAGTAAATATTTCATAAGAGGTAATTTTTGGAAAACTTTAAGTGCAATAAAGATTATTTCATTTTTCCACCTAAAGAAGGCTTCTTGCCTTTAGAAGGGAGCTTGTACATTGGACAGAGCATACAAAGCTGTCTGAAGCTGGCTGTGTGATATTCTAGCTGGTGACTTTAGTTGTCCTGCCTCAGATTCACCATCTCTCAATGTCTGACAAATAATACATGCTACATATATTTCCCTTCCCTTCTTTCCCTCCTCCTTTGAGATCTAGTTTATTTTTATTATTTCATTTTATTTTTATTTTTTGAGACAGAGTCTCACTCTGTTGACCAGGCTAGAGTGCAGTGGCATGATCTCGGCTCACTGCAACCTCTGCCTCCCAGATTCAAGTGATTCTCCTGCCTTAGCCTCCCAAATAGCTGGGAATACAGGCACGTGCCACCATGCCCAGCTCATTTTTGTATTTTTAGTATAGATGGGGTTTTATCATGTTGGCCAGGTTCTTGAACTCCTGACCTCAGGTGATCCCCACCCATGGCCTCGGCCTCCCAAAGTGCTGGGATTATAGGCATGAGCCACCGCATCCAGCCGAGATTTAGTTTAAATGTTACTTTCTTGCAATCTTTTTATAATTCTTCAAGGCATATTCTTATCTTCACTTCTTACTTGGTGTTCCTCTGTTGCCTTGTCAATTTCTTTACTCTTAAAATTGTGCTATCGTTCATTCTTTACATCTCAGAGTGTGAACTTTGAGGATCTTGTACTTACTAGTAGTGTTTTATTTATCTCCATGCAAGCTTTGTCCAGCATAGTGCATGAGACACATGGGCATTTCCTGCTTATTAAATTAGTAATAATAGTCCGATGCTTATTTGAAATGACATAATTTAGATTTTGCCTCGTGATTATCACTTGATGGTGTATATGTGACTGCTAGTCATCTCCAAATGAGATCAAATTATCAGCATACAGCCAAAGTGAAATTTAGTGAGAGAACAGAGACTAGAACTGAAAGTGTATTCGTTCTAGCTTTGGCTACAACCATAGAGTATTCTAAGCCAGAGCCACAGTATTTTGGGCAGAGCTTTCAGTCAGGTTAATTACCAAGTAATTTTTTTTAAGAAGATGATATTGCATTTCTAAAATATATAGACCTAATCTCTGAGACTCAAAGAAGAAAATTTGGGTCTAAGCCTTAGTTTGTATTTTAGTGTTTAGAATCTGGGATCAAAGGATAGCTTGAAGAATGTGCCAATCTGCCTTATTTGTATTGTTTCTGAAGTCCTCTCACGCTCTTGCTAATACTGTTCAACTCGATTTGAACAAAAATGTGGCCTGTCCCCAAGGAGTTGTCATTCTTCAACATCCGTTCCTCCTCACTTTGAGAGAGAGAGAGAGACAGTGTGTTTGTGTGTGTACGTATATGTACACGCATGTGCACACACACACACTCTGACACTATTACAAACATTTTTATAGGGGACTTAAATAAAAATTCATGTAGAGCCATATCACCTTAGTACTTGAACAACTCATTGGCAGTAAACTCTGCTCCTTCTGTACAGGATTAATGGCTTCTAAGCAGTAAATTATGATTTAGAGCCTTGTGCATCAAGACTGACTTTGAGCCAGGGGAGGTTTGGAAGAAGACAATGTAGTTTGTTTTAGGAGGTCTTGGAGCACATTTGTGTGGGGAAAACAGCAGTGAGTTAGAATGAAGGATGAGAAATGCCAGAGGCAGGGGATGGTATGCCGTGCTCTATGTGTCCTACTGTGCAGAGCGCTAGAAAATCCAAAGTTCCTTCGGAAGTAGAACTGTGGATCCTTAGCAGTGCTAATAGTGTGAGTTGAGTGACAGGGAGGTGGTAATAGTTGAAACAGGGTAGGATAACAGAGACTTGTGATCATGAGAAGTAGATAAAGAGATGAATTGAGGCAATATAAGGAAGGAAAAAATGCATGCTAAAAATGGGCTGAACTGGGGCTAAAGACAAAGAAGTCTTTAGCTCTACTAGCTAAAGACTTTGCTAAATAAATCATTGGCTGTGAACTCTTGGCTCTCACGAGATGCACAACCATTCCTTTGCTCAGGCACTTCCACCTCCTGGAAAGCCTGGTCTCTGCCTGTCAGAATATTCAAGCCCTTATTTAACTTCTACCAGCTGCATAAATATTTGTTTCATGACAGTAGCCCATAGCAATCTCTTTTTCACCACATTCATATACTACGATTATAAATGTAGTAGCACTTAATTGATGTTTAGAGCTATAATTTAAATTTTCATCTGCATGCCTTGTCTCTCTAATCAGCTTCCAAATTTGTATAGAATTGGGAGTGTAAAAAAATCCTCTCTATTGTCTAATACAAAGTCATGTGGATAGCAAGAACTTGGTATGTTATCAAGAGTTTTAAAGGATATTGGGATATCATGTCCCCAAAACTTTACCAGATGGGACAAAAGAAAGGAATTATAAGACATAGTTACTATTCTTAGAGTACAGATAATCAAGTTGGATATTTTGTGCAGAAGACTAGCAATATGATGAAAATTTGTGGTTCAAGAAAAACTCTTGTGGAGTCATCTAATTACCTAGAATTAAACAAGACCATGCATGTGAAACGCCTAGCACAATGCCTGACAGATAATAAGTAGTCCATAGTCACTTATTAGGATCACAATTATTGTTATTAATATTAATATAATATGTTGACTGGGCTTCCTGAGCCCCCATGCCCAGCTTGAAATTCTTAAAGATTAATCTATGTTAGAAATGTCAAGTTCTTTACCTTTTGTTTTCATGGAATCTGTTTTTGACATCTCAATCTCCATGTAATTATTCATATAAAAGGCATCAATGATCTATCAATTGGCAATTTCAGTACATTTAAACATTGCTTATTTAATATGACTTTTCTATTGCATTTGAACCTTCTCCTCCTTGAAATATTCTTCTCCCTTGGGTTTCTTGACTCCATACACCCCTGGTTTCTTTGCTGCTTGCCCAATTACTCCTTCTCAGTCTCCATCACTGGTTCTGTCCCCCAATCCGTCTATTAAATGTTGCAGTGCAGAGTTCTGTCAGAGGGCTTTGCTGTGGTTTGAATGTGTCCCCCAAAAGAGCATGTATTGGAAAGTAAATCCCCAGTGCAACAGCGTTGAGACCTAAGGAGAGGTGATTAGGCCATGCCTTCCTGAATGGAGTAATGCAGTCATTGAGAAAGTGGGTTTGTTATCTTGGGAGAGAGCTCCTTATAAAAGGATTAGTTAGCCCCCTTTTCTCCCTCTCTTGTGCACTCTCTTGCTCTGTCTTTGCCCTTCCACTATGGGCTGTTACAGCAAGAAGGCCCTCTCCATATGCCATGACTTGATCTTAGACTTCCTAGCTTCCAGAACCATAAGCCCCAAATTTCTGCTTGTTATAATTACCAGTCTGTGGTATTCTGTTATAGTAGTACAGAATGAACTCAGCAAGACTTCCTCATTTCCCTTCTTACTCTCTAAGTTTGCAAAGACTGAGTGTTTTTATCCACTTTGATTTCTTTGACTCCTATTCTGTAGTAGACACTCTAGTTTCCTACTTCTACACACTATGTATTAGATTTCTCTGCATAAATAGCCCAAAGAAACTTCAAATTAGACAAGTTTAGAATCATACTTTTCCCTCAAGACTTGTCATACCTTCTTTCCATGCAAAGCCCTGCTACCCCTATAGACATCTGAGCTAGACCCTTGGAATCACCCTTCACTCCTTTCTTACCCTCTCATCACACTGACACATGTAACCAATTCCCAACTTCTGTCAATTCTTCTTCTTAAGTATCTCTGTAATCAGCTTCCCCTGACCCACCACCTCTGCCCCATTCAGTTCTTCATCGTATCTCCCTGAACTATTACAGTCAACTGTTGACTGATGTCCTTGCCCGAAGTCTCCACTCACTTCTCCACCGTTCTCCACATTGCTTCCAAGGGTGTTCCTCTAAAAGAGAAATCTAACCACGTCATTCCCAAACTTAGAAATTTTTGATGGCTTCCTAGTGCTTTAGGGTATGCATTAGTAATACCAACATTTATTTATTCCCAGAATATACCTGGTTTCTTCATGCTTTTGTGCATTTACAGTTGCTATTTCCTCTGCCTCTAATGTCACATTTCAATTTCCTTATCAGGTGAACTTCTGCACATACTTTAAGACATGAAGGTCGTCTCCATCATGAAGTTTTTCTTACTGTGTTCCCTTATCCCTCTCACCAGTACACTTAGTCATCTCCTTGCTTCTGCTTGCTAGTGCTTTGTTCATATTTGACCATAGATATGGTGTAAAATATTTTTCACCTGTTTAGCTCTAGACCATAGACTCTGAGGGTTATGTCTTAGTCATCATTATATTGGCAGTGACCAGCATGGATCTGTTAGGAATACAAGAAAATTATAGAGGAAAGATTGTAAAGAGAAACTGAATATATTAAAAAACATCTGAGACCAGGCATGATGGCTCATGCCTATAATCCCAGCACTTTGAGAGGCCGAGGCAGGAGGATTCTCTGAGTTCAGGAATCAGAATGAGCCTGGGCAACAGTGAGACCTTGTCTCTACAAAAAAATTGAAAAATTTTGGGGCACGTGCCTATAGTCCTAGCTACCTGGGAGACCAAAGTGGGAAGATTGCTTAAGCCTTTGAGGGTTGAGGCTGCAATGAGCTGTGATTGTGCCATTGCACTTCAACCTGGGTGGCAGAGCGAGACCACGTCTCAAAAAAAAACAACAAAAAACAACAAAAAACAACAACCCTGAACTGATGATGGAGCATCTAGACATAAATGTCTTCTGGTTTATACATGATTGAATTTAAATGACTTAATAATATACTATCTCTTACTACAGTGAAGGGGCAAATTTAAGGAAAATCAATCAAATATGTATGTCATCTATGTAGATATGTTAATAAAATGTTAAGTGTGAATGATTTCCAGAATCCAGAAGATTCAATCACAGATAACAGGGAGACATAGGTGAAATAAAAGATAGTCAGAAACTAGATCAGAATAACAAAGAATATTAATCCTTTAAGTGAAATTAGCCCTCATAATAATTTTGATTTCATTACTGTAATTCTGACTAGACTATAGTGATGGAAAAATAATAACCTGCCCACAGGTTTTCATTATTGATATATGTTTGGCTTGTATACATAGCAGTGATAGATCTTACACACAGTGTATATATCCATCAATAGAAAGATTATAAAGTGAGATAACTCTATATTAAATATTATAAAGTCATATAATTTTATTAACAGAAAAATAAGCACTTTCTTTTTACCATGTTAAATTGATCTTGAACTATATAATGGATTTTGTCTGAGCCTGAGAATAAGTGGGAGCATTTAACTTTCAGACACACTTTTGGAATTGTGGACTTCAAGTAGGGCCAAGTCTGTTTTGTCTGTTTCACTTTGAATCATTTTTATTACTATGTCTTCAAGTTCACTAATCTTTTCTTCAGTAATGTATAATCTGCCCCTAATGTCTAATCTGCCATCCAGTGTATTATATATCTCAAATTTTGAACGTTTCCTCTCTAGGGATTTAATTTTGGTCTTTTTAATATTTTCCATGTTGTTTCTACTTGACACAGCCATTCTTTAGTTTCTGGAAGATATGGAATGCAGTTTTTAAAAAAACTGTCTTATTGTTCTTTTCTACTAATTCTATCATCTGAGTCAGTTCTGATCAGTTAATTTTTCCCCTGTTTATAGTTCACACTTTTCCACTTTCTACTTGACAATTTTGGATTAGATGCCAGAATTTTACTTTGTTGGCTACTAGAAACTTTTGCGTTCCTAAAAATTTTATGAAGCTTTGTTATGGGGCATGCTACAAGATACTTGGAAACAGTGTGATCTTTTTACATCTTGCTATTTAAAAAGCTTCATTAGGTAGGACCAGGGCAGCATTTAGTCAAGAGTGGATTTTTCTCCGCTATCAAGGGAAGACCTTGTTAGTACTCTAACCGATTCCCCATAAATTAGACGATTTTCCCCTCTGGCTGTTGGGAACAGGGCTGGTGGCCTTTGCGAATACCAGGCACTGTTCCCTCTAATACATTCAGGTGGTTTTTCCCTGGCTGGGGTAGTTTTCTCTCGTGCTGATCAATCCGTACTTAACTGAATATTCATAGCTCTTTGGATTCCTCTCTGTATAGTGCTCTCCTTCCTGGTATTTTACCTGGTAATCTTTAACCGTCTTTGGCTCCCTGGACTTCTGTCTCCAAGTCCTCCACTCGGGGACCGCTGATCTCTGCCTAGGTCCCCATTTCCTAGGCCTTGGCCTGAAGACTCTCTCCAGGCCAGCTCCTGGGACAGTTGTAGAGTTTACCTCATTTGCTTCCCTTCTTTCAGGCATCACTGTCCCTTCCTGCCAGGTGGCCCCAGCATCTTGAGAGCTATTGTTACATTCATATTGCTGCTTTCAGGCAGGAGGGTAACTCTGGCTTCAGCTACTCCATGTTGATCTGAAATTGAGTCAGAACCTCTTTTGGATTTATTTACTCATTAATATGATAACGGTTAGTCTGAAGAATTAAGGGATTAAAGATTAAAGAATAATCGCTAAATAAAGGATTTAACTTAGTGTACACACCTAACATGGGAGGGGTCAGGTCTGTGAAATCTGTGTAGTGAGAATGTGTTAGGAAGTTTTTTCATACCATGATGTAAGGACTGTTGGCTCTGCCTTTCTTACTTCAACTGAAAGTTGTGCAATTTTTGAGACTTTAAAAGAATGGCTCTTTTTTTCTCCTTGATTCTAATCTGACATTCTTCAAAGCAGCTACATTGTGTGGGGGGGAGGGGAAAGACTCATGACATGCATAAAATTTTAGCCATTGCACAAAATGATAGGGTTTTGAAGATGTAAATAGGGTGGTTTGGAAAAATCCACCTACTTACTCCCATTGGTAAGCAGCCAGGTTTCTTAAACTGATCTTAAGTGACCATGCTGCTTTCACTAACCCCCCTGCATCTGCAGTAGAAGAGAGTTTGCATGTGTTGCATTTTTAATGATTTGTCTTACAGTGCTCTGAGGTCGTTCCATGGTGAAATGCCATCAGCTTGTTTGCGCTTTCTCTCTCTCTCTCTCTCTGTCACACACACACACACACACAAACACACACACACACACATACGTGCACGTGCCTCATAGATGTTTTCTAAGGAATTTCCTGATGCACTGTTCTTTGAATGTAATGACATTTGTTTACACAGGAAGCTAGACACTCATTTGTGTTCTTTGGAGGCTGTGTCCAAAACACATTTTCTGCATTGGTTTTTCTCAATATGGCATACACATGTACCGCTTCCATAGTTAACGTTTGGGAGGCACAGTGACTGATGAAGAATTCCTGATATGTAGGGATCTTATCGACCTGCTTTAAATATTTAATGTTAAGGAAACATCCCTTTCCTGTTCACTGTTTATTTTTTTCAATTCTCCTTGGAAAATCATGAAGCAGAAATCAGTTTGAAGACAGATCCTGTAGCCTTACCTCCTATGCCATATATTGCATATTCTTTTTCTCCTTTTTTTTCTTTCTTGTTTTTCTTTTTAAAACAGAGTCTTATTCTGTTGCCCAAACTGGAGTGCAGTGGCGTGGTCTCGGCTCACCGCAACCTTCACCTCCCGGGTTCAAGCAATTCTCTGGCTTCAGCCTCCTGAGTATAGCTGGATTACAAGCGCACACCACCACACCCAGCTAATTTTTGTATTTTTAGTAGAGATAAGGTTTCACCATCTTGGTCAGAGTGGCCTCAAACTCCTGCCCCCAAGTGATTTGCCTCTTGGCCTCCCAAAGTGTTGGGATTACTGGCATGAGCCACTGCACCTAGCCTAATATTTTGCATGTTTTTCTATAAACTCAAGACATCTCCTGAATATTCCATTACGTTTCCTTTGTCTGTTGGATTGAGATTCTTACTGAAAGCATGACAAATAATTTATAGCCCCAGAGATGTAGACTGTGTCTGTATGGGGTGGCTGAACTAAATTCTTAAGTTTGATTTTGTAAAAATACACTATAATTAAAAACTATATATATATATATATGTTCCTTGAAAAAATACATCAACCTTTACTTTTACGTATCCTCTTAGTCTAGTCATTATAATTGCTATCATTATTGAGCAATAACCAATGACTGGGAGCTCTGTTAGGTGCTTATTTACATAACCTGTGGCCCTGACATGCTGCAGGGTAGATGTTGTTATCCTATGATGTGATTTGATGAAATCAGCCTAGAGAGGGTCAGTGACTTATTTAAGATAGCAACCCTAGTAAGAAGCAGAGCTGATATTCCCAGCTGGGGCTGCCTGACTGTAAAGCCTAGCCTAAGCTCTACAACCATAAGAGATTTAGTGAACAATGATGATTGCACTTAGTAGATTTTTAAAAATCACAATATTGGGCTGGGCACAGTGGCTCATGGCTGTAATCCCAGCACTTTGGGAGGCCATGGTGGGTGGATCACTTGAGGTCAGGAGTTCAAGAACAGCCTGGCCAACATGGTCTCTACTAAAAATACAAAAAAATAGCCAAGTGTGGTCATGTGCCTATAATCTAGCCTCAGCTACTCAGGAGGCTGAGGCAGGAGAATCACTTGAACCCAAGAGAAGGTACAATGAGCTGAGATCGTGCCACTGCACTCCAGCCTGGGTGACAGGGAGAGACTCCATCTCAAAACAAATAAACAAACAAAAAACCCAGAATATGAGCTAAGTACTTCTAAAATGAAGTACTTACAAAGAAGCCTTTTTTTAGGAGCCAAGTGCATGCCAGACACTGTTCTGGGAATGATGGGTACAGACATGAACAAAGCCAACACCTCTGCTCTGAAGAGAGACACGGGAGGCAGTACTTACTCAGGAACATTCTTGGCCTGTATCTTAAAGGGATGTATGCCCAGTGCCAAGAGAGCAAAGAGAGGGAGGGCTTAGAATCTCATGGTGAGTGAGGCGGGGTGAGTGTTCTCAGGCTTCAGGGAAGAGATGGTGCCGGAATTGAGGCCTGAAGGAGGAGTAAGAGGTGATGACCTTGACTGTCTCTGCCTAAAGGTAACCTCAGACTGGAGACTTGACTTTTGTCTGGAATAGTTAAAGCTGATGCAGGTACATTTACAGCCATTCATATCCAGGATTCATCCCTTACATGGATTATGTTTTCTGTCATGCACATTTTCTGCCTGCTTCTGGGTATACCATGCCACTGATACTCTGATATCTTCAGTACATATTCGGTGAAAGACCTTGTACTCAGATTTGTGTGGGATACAAAGATGAATATAATTTAGCCTTCAGCAGCCTTCTATTTAATAAGGAAGAGAAGAACTGTCTTCAGATGTTTATGGAAGAAGGGAGCATGCAATGTTTTGAAATAGGAACAAAAGTGTACTGTGGCACACTGACAGGAGAACGAGCATGACCAGCTGCGAGATTCATGATCAGGACCTCCACCATCTATCCATTTATCCCTTCATCCAGCATTCCCTTCCTCCCTCCATCCATTCATCCTTCCATCCTTTCTTCCTACCCTGCCTCTATCCCACCCTCTGTTCATCCCTCCCCCATCCTTTTCTCCATCCCTCCATCCATCCATTCATTCATCCTTCTATCCATCCAGCCCTCCTTTCTTCCTTCCATCCCTCTGTCCCTCCCTCTCTCCTTCCCTCTATCCATCCATCCCTCCATCCCTCCCCCAACTCTCTCTCAATCCATCCCTCCTTTCCTCTGTCCATCCATCCATCCATCCCTCCCTCCTTCCATCTCTCCTTCCATCCATCCCTCTTTCTATCTCTGTCTCCCATCCATTACTTCCTTCATTCCTCCCTCCCTCCTTCCATCCATCCATTCATCTACAGATATATTTACAGAGCATTTCTTATGTATCAAGTTTCAGGAAACAGCTGGCATGTGAGTTGGGTCTTACGTCTAGGAAAGAGATCATATGGAAAGTCTGCCAAGCCAAGCTCATAGCCTGAGCAAAGGCATAAAGATGCCTCTCATGCTTGAGAATAATGACTAAGCCACATTTCTACAGCCTAGCATATTGGAATAGATGTAGTGGAAGATTAGGTTGGGTGGATGAACAGTAAACCAGATTCTGGAGGGCCCTAAGTGACAGACATGAAGTTGGAACTGGGTAGGAAATGGGGAGTCACTGAAAGTCTTTGAGCAGGAGAGCAATAAGATTAGAAATACTGCTTTAGGAGACTATGTCGATGAGGGAAGAGCCTGGAGGTAGGGACATGCTCTAAAGCTGGCCTTGATCTTCTAATCAGTTTGCCTAAGACTTGACCCCACAGGTTTTGGGCCACTGGCCAGTCCTTCTGTTTTTTTATGGCAGCTTTCTCTCAGCTGGCAGCGTCCTGGCCTTGTGCACAGCCTCTCTCCTTGTGGTCACTTTGACCTGTCCTAGAGTCCCTCCCAGTCCTGCAAAGTCCTTTGCAGGACTTATTAAAACTTTGCAGGATAGTTTCGACTTATTAAAATTATGACTATGACACCAGCCTATTTAATTTACATGTGCACACTGAAGGTATTATTATTATGGGACTACTGTTTAGGGTGTTTGGGGTGCTTTTTTATGAGAACCAGCCATTTATATGAAATGTCACACTCATTATAACATTATTTCTATGGAAAAAAATTAGATTTATTTACATTATTTCAACTTTGCCAGAACATTATTACATCCTGCCTTTGGATGATACAATGCCCCCTTCCGGCCAGCCATATGAAGCACTCTGCCTCCCAGACACCTTGAGCTGGATGAACTGGTTGGCGTCAATGCAGATTCACTGTGGAGTATACTAAGGGTATGCAAACTGAGTTTCCTGTTTGCTTAATTAAACACAAAGGGAAAGCTGACCTCAGCTTACCTGTCTTTCAGTCTTACAGTCCCCAGATCCTCTACTCAGAACTATGGAGTCCTGGCCAAGTTGACTCCTCCGTGCCCAATCCTTAGTCTTTCCAGCTCTGGGCTGTTCCGCCTCCCTGGGTTGCCGTCCGCTCTACTCTCTGCCTTTTAAAATCCTTCTAACTCAATCCTTCAAGATCTGTATCTAACATCACGTATGCCCTGTTGAGTCATCCTTGATTACTCCATCAAGAAAGACATGTTTTCTTCCTCAGAATAATCCAAGCAGTACCTGTCACAGAGTAAGAGCTGGGGTATCACAGTGAGATGTACTGGTTCCAGTGCCAGCTCCTTACAGCTGGCGGGACCCTGGACAGTTACTTAACCACTAGAAACATCATCTATAAAATAGTAGCAATACTGTTTACCTAGCAGGGTTGTTTTGATGATTAGAGATAATGTATGTGCAAAAAGCTGAGCATAAGATCGTCACATGGTATGCATTCATGGTATTTTAATGTCTTAGATAGATAAATAAGAATAAATAGATAAATAAGAATTGTGTCTTATTTAGCTCTGTGAGCTCCTGCTCAAAGCCTACCTCTAGAAAAGCCTGTCGTTATACCTTGAATATAGTAAATTTTCCATAAATATTTCTTTGATGAGGAACTAAATATGCTTTTTGAATTAAAGACTACACCTCTCGAAAAAGGGGTTTATGAAAGTACTGATCTTAGGTTCTGAATTGCCAGAGGCATTTCCAATATTAAGTATTAATAGTGCTCCTCTTTGCTCTGAAAACTGTTATGATTTGGATGACACATTTTTTTACAGTAAAGTGAAAGCAAGTTTATTAAGAAAGAGAAGGAATGAAGAATGGCTACTCCATAGGAGGAGCAGCCTGGATACCACATGTTATGCAGCCTGTTTATTGATTATTTGCATGAATTTTCCAGGGTCTCTTTTCCACTCTGTCATTTACAGTTTCATGTAAATATTTTGTCCTCAAAGGAGATTGTAAGCTACTTGAGAGCATAAGCCATTTTGTATCCTATTTCTCCAAAATGTGAGTATATTGAGAGTACTGACAGTGAATAGGACGAAGGCAGATCTGCAGCGCAGTAAGCCCAGTAGGTACAGTAATCCTCAGTGTAGGTATTGGTATTGATGATGAAATTTTTTTAAATGAAGTTGTTAGTGAATGTGTAGATGTACTGAGATATACATATGTACAGGTTGAGAATAGTAGTTCTAACCTGTGTTGGGAGAGCTATCCTCTAGGCAGAATTTCTCTAGGGCAGACAGAGATGATGTCTGTTTCATTCCCCATTGTAGACCTGGCACCAGGCAAAATATCTGACACTTGGTATATGCTTAATAAATATTTGTCAAATGAATGAATGGTAAGGGTCTTAGCACCCTACATATTGGTGTTTCATAAGCCTCTGCCAGATTCCTCCAAATTGGGCCCTTTGTAGATGGCCATGCGCCGTGGAGTCCAGTTGAAAGGTGCAGTCTGAAGAGCTCTGGTATGCTTAAATATGAGCTCAACAAGTTGATGAGGTGGTAGAGCTAGGTCAAGAGACACACAGTGTTCTCAGACCTGCCCTGAAAACTGTTCCCATGTACTGTCTGTTTTCTGTATAAGCTCCTCCTCTTGATGAAAAGTAGATTTTTTTTTTTTTTTTCTGTAAAACTCTGCCCTACTTGGAAAGCCCTGCAGATGAGCAAAGGAAGGCAGGATTCCTTTGTCTCTCTGTGTCCTCTTCCACTGAGAGAGAGAAAGCTCTGTGTAAAAGGTTCCTGTTGGGATGGGGGCAGTTCTTGGGGAGCAGTGTTGTTATCTGGCTTCTTGTCATGATATTATCTGAGGCTGCCTCGGTTTTCAGGGGGTAGGGAGGAGTTGGGGGGTTCCTTGAGAGGGGAATATTGGAGGTAATTGCTTCCCTGTCCCTCCATGGGGAGCAGAAGCTGTCACCTCTTGTGCACAGGCTGGCTGGGACAAGTGGCCAGGGTCACATACCATGCCCTCCTGGGTCCTTTGGCTCACTAGCTCCCTAAAGGCATCTGCTAGCCTTGTCAGCCCATGCAATTCCTCTGCTTACAGTCCATCTTTTTCTTCTAGTGTATGTTTTGCATCTAATTGATCTTGAAGGGTATATACCTCACAATCTAGCGTTACCTCGGGTGGCACTCAGCGCACTATTAAGGGAATTTGTTGATTATGTGTTTTTTTTGTTGTTTGTTTATTTTGGGGGGAAAAGGCTAAAATTTGTGGCCATGCCCCATTGAATCCAATTGAAAGGATGACTATTCTCCATTCATCTTTTAAAAGTCTATTCAGAATAATCATCTAGCACTTTTCCTGTGGGAGTTCCTTAAGCCTTTCTCCAAGCTGAGGTGGAATGGCCTTATAATCTCAAGCACTTTATTAGGCTGCCCTATTTTGACTATAGAGTCCTTATTTCGCTAATAAGCTAGAGTATCTACACTCCAACATGTGCCATTTTTTACTTTTTACTTATTAAAAAGTTAATAATTTTTAACTTCTTACTGTTGCTTAATACCTTATGCAAAGGTTAGTTAGGTAGTTGGGAGAAGTATGCTGGCATTTGCTTTTCCAAGCACGGTCATAACTCAGGACCTCCAAATGTGTACTCTTTTTTTCAGTTTGATTCACAGTCAGTCTTCACTTGGCTTCAGGGCATCAATGTTTCTCTTTCTTGCCTTCACCAAGACACTTTACAAATCTTCATTACCTGCCTTGCTCCAAAAGGACTAGAGTTATGAATTCCAATGTTCTAAAAATTATCCTGATATCATCCCAGATCAGGAGAGCATGACCCTATTGTCGTACCTGCCTTCCAAACCACCTCTCACCTGCTGTCTTTGTGGGACACTCCGTCAATCTGCTTCAGTACCGGTGTAACATTTTATGAAATTGAGTGGAGTTGTCCAGGCCACAACTATGTATAATATTCATTTGTAATTATTCACAAGGCCTTTGAGCTCTTTATCCCTAAGTAAGATGTGATTGTTTAAGCTGTGAGAAAATTCTTCCCATTAAAATTTATATGTGTTGGATAAAAATATGCTGGCATTGTACTTCCATATGCAATTAAAGTTTGAACTGGAGTTTCCTGCACTGTGTCATTGTAGACTTGCTTGCAAACTTCTTAGAATAATTAAAGGAGATTGCGAAAACAGGTAAATAACAGCTTTTGATATTCATGCTTAAGGGCTCTTTCAGCTGCGAAGTTGAAATGGTTAGGAGTTCAACGGGTTCATATGAAAATGAGATGATTTCGTTCCTGTCCTGGTACTTTCAGCCTCCCACTCCTCAGGAGTCAGGGGTGCATGAAGTGGTGATGTTCCCATACACTGGGTGCCAAAGAAGAGAAGTCATCTCTCTGTCTCAGGGAGTGAATTGTGGCCTTTTATTATAGGAAAGGAGGAATCACTTCATTGTTCTCTGTCCTGTCCTCGCTCTGTCCTGATTTTTGCTGCACGCCCATGCAGTGAAGGCAACTGAGTTTATTTTCAGTGTAAGCATCTGTCCACTTTTGAGTTTAGGAAGGATGTCTTCTCTTTGTGTCCTGAGTTGTGTGTGTGTGTGTGTGTGTGTGTGTGTATACACTATATATATTTATAGTTGGGGTATTTTTTGCCTCAGTGTTGGTTATAACTATGAAAGATACAGACAGCAGTTGCTTCACAGTTAATCCTAAGTCTTTGTACCCACATAGTGTAGGTGAAATCTTTTTTTAACCCTCTTCTTCAACTAATTATATGCCTTGCCTATGCAACTGTAATTATTTCACCAGCATCTGTGAAACCTGTGTCATTTTTCTTTTAAAATATAGTCAGAAAAAATAGCATAAATAAATCTATTTGAAAGCTTGTGTGGTGAAGCAAATTCCACTAGAGTAAAGAGATCCTCCTGGTTGGAGCATTAACTGTAGCATTTCATCACCTGAAACTTCTAGGTGATGATGAAATACTGGCATATGCACTTAGTTACCAATTGGAGTTTAAATTTAAGCTTCAAAAATTTCTTTTAGTAAGAATTAAATACACTAGCCATCTTGACCTGGTCAAATGCAGATATTTAAAAGTACAAACTACAGAGTTGTATATGATGCCTTTGAAAGACCCCTCATTCATTCTTGGTGTACCTAGTGACTTTCCTTAAAAATGCCAAAGATCTTTTTTCATTCTATTCATGCATTTGATCAGTCTTTAAACTCCATTGATTTTAAAACAACTTAGATATTAAAGCATCAAAATCAGAATTTTATGTTGTAACGTCTAACTTAGCTACAAGAAACATGGCAAGACTTTACCTCTTACTATAAAAATGTAAAATTCTAAAGCAAATTGAACAGCAAGTAGATGCTATCACGTTCTCTTTATCTTTTCTTTGTGTATTACTAGAAAATTCTCTCTGTTCATGATTCTCTTCTCTCCATGACATTCTCTTATTAGGGAGTGATTCTTTTTTAGAAACTTTAAGCTTTGTTTATGATGCTTTTCTTTTTTCTTTTGGCAATGTCATTTTTCATCCTTAAAATTGGATTCACAAATATTAGGAAAAGGAAGGCAAAGAGTGATTTGTGAAATTAAGTGAATTGGAGCTGTGAACATGATTTACATATAGCTTTTCTCTTTTTTTTTTCCTTTATTACTTCGTGGCCAAGACTCGGATGTACTAGTCAGTCCATTCACACATTAGAAAGCATCTTTTGAATATCGAGTATGAGGGTGGCAGGACTGACTGGCTGTTCACCAAACCTTTGTCCTGTCCTTCCTGGACTCACAGTTAGACTGCATTTCCCAGGCCCTACTGCAGTTACATGAGCCATGTGGCTGAGTTCTAGTGAATGGAATGTGGGGGGAAGTCCCCGTGTACAAATTCATCAGCTGACTCATCAAACCCTCCTCTGCTTTACCCTCTGTGCTTCCCCGCTTTTGCCGTAATCATGGCAGAAGATGGAATCCTTGTTGCAGATAGTGAAGCCATAAGTTTGAAGGAGGCTGGGCTTTTTAATTCCTCCCAGTGTGGAGCCACCCGTCTACCAGAACACACATTTTAGATTGCTTTTGAGAATGAGCCCTTATGC
Source organism: Aotus nancymaae (assembly GCF_030222135.1). Classification (NCBI taxonomy): domain Eukaryota; kingdom Metazoa; phylum Chordata; class Mammalia; order Primates; family Aotidae; genus Aotus; species Aotus nancymaae. Next base: position 24,936,409 of record NW_026988454.1, read on the forward strand.
ATTTTGGATTTTGTTTGTTATAGTAGCTGGTAGTATATTAACAAATACAGACAAAATCCCAATCTCCAGGGGCCTCATACTCCAGTGTAAGACATTAATACGGCACAGTGAGATAGAACGATTAGTAGATGTCTGTCTTGTGGTTTCGCAGAAAAGGATTTGTGGAAAGCTTTAGGGAGAAGGATACATTTACTTTTAAAGATGAATACAAATGAACCATGTTAAAACTTAAGTCATGACACAGAATGCCTGTGATGGGGACATCTAGAAAACTGTGATTGAGAAGGGCCTTGGATTTAAAATTCATATCTTACAGTGATCTAGTGATTTTCATTTTCATATTGTTTTCATATATGGAGATTTATTTAGTTCTTACAGTAACCCAGGAAGACAGCAGGGCAGGAATTACTGTGTCCATTTTATAGATAGGAAACTAAGTCCCACTAAGTGGAAGTGACTTATACAAGGGTACATAATCAGGAGAGCTCAATTGTTCTGCTGAGAGGTGCCATGTCTGTGGAAATATTAGATCTAGAGTGAAAGAGAGCTGGCTTAGACTCTTGTAATTACTGGCAATCACTATCTCAGTGATCATTGCCCTTATTTAACTTTCTCAAGTGAGAATGTATTTATTATTATTATTTTTTTCTGAGGCAGAGTCTCACTCTATTGCCCAGACTGGAGTGCAGTGGAGCGATCTCAGCTCACTGCAACCTCTGCCTCCTAGGTTCACAGTTCTCTTCATGAGAATGTGTTTTAAGGTGTGCTGACACTTGCCTTAATCTAGTGTTCTTTTCGTGCTATCATAGTGCCTCTTACCTGCAGGTATTGTGTGTATTCTCCTGTTCCCATTTTTTATTTTTTTATTTTTATTTTATATTGGTCACTGCTTGACCTCATACCTGGTGAGTCCCTGGGAAAGGTCCCCTCTTCTGACCTGCAGACAGCATCAGAACTGAATAGACAGGGCAAGCCCAGCCACTGCATGGGCTACCCTGGCCTCTTTCCCTGGTGCAGGCTGAGTCCATTATGTTCCCCACACCATATAGTGAGGTGACTCCTACAGCATTCAGTCTGGTCAAAATGTAGAGGTTTCTGCCTAATTATCACTATGTAGCTAGTCTTTGTCAAGAAATGCCATTATTTACTCATTAACATCAAGAAGCAACAAAAGATAAAATTATGATCTTCTAAAGCTGTTGTCTGGTATAGCACACAAGCTTTCTGAGCCATTTGGATTAGCCTAGGGAGAGACACTCAATGTTAGAACAGAAGGATCTTTCCAGTTTTATATGATAAAGCCAGTTCTTTGAATTATTTTCATAGACCTAAATACCTTCTATGCATTTTGAGGGATTCCTCCTTCTAAACCTGTAAAATTCTCATTTTTTATTTTCTGTTTACCATCCCTGAGAATATCAAAGGGAAGCCATTTATAAGATTTTGGCTTCTGGTTTTAAATTTTAATCTATCTCAATAAAATTAAATCATTCCCATCAAAAAGATGCTTATCACTCTAAGCAGAAAATGTATTCATTTGTTAATTTACTTATGATTAGTCATGGATTTCTTGTTTCTGAGCATATTGGGCATATACAAAAATGAAGGCCAAATACTTAGAAACTTAAGGTGATTAGCTTGGAAAAGAACCCTCTGGTTGATAGAGAAGCATAAATCAAGTGAAGATGCTGTCTGGCAGTTAGAGTCGCACCGTATTAAACTTGAATTCTGCACTTTGCATACTAGAGGCAGAAGTGCTTAGTAAGTGTTAATAATGACTAATATGATATCATGGTTGTTAATTTAATATTGTGATATAAAAATTGAAGTAACAGACACACACTTCAGCAGCCGGATGTGGTGATGCTGTCTTCCTAGACACAATTCCTCAGATATGTGTGAGCTGTGATGACCGTTTATTCCACACCAGCCAAATGCAGACATTTTCCATGTTTTTTGCTGCCACCTGGGTGTATGGTAGCCCAGACAATAAGTCTTGAAGTAAAGGGAAAATATTTGCTGCTTAGTCTAATTTCTGGGAAAGTTCTTGTGAAAAAATAAGCTTTTTCAATCTACTAGGAAAAAAAATAGCCTTTAGCAATTTGACCCCGGTTTGAGAAGACTCTATTACTCATTGGCATTAAATGATAGATCTGTGGCTTTTCATGCACAGGTGAGCAAGGAAAATTTCAAACTAATCAGCGATGCTGGGTTCCAGTCATGGGCCTGGTGCTGATGTATCATTCCCTGCTAGACTCCAAAGATACTGTGTTTGCGAACTAGCTGGATCTTAGCCCAGAGGCTCCCCTACTTTTTTGATGTTTACTATTCTACCACCTTGAACTTTAATTACAGTTTCAGGTTGCATTATAGAAGTTAGTTAACAGCTCTGATGTTTGGGACTTCAGTAAGATTTGGGGGGAAAAATGCTTTCAGCAAGTGTTGATTTTTCAAATAATTTGTTGATGTGCAGCTGTCCACTGATGATCAGAAATGTACTAATTTTTAGTTACTTCAATAGTGACTGGTGACAATGAATAGTAATATGAATGCTCCGTTCTTCCAAGAAGAGATAATGCCCAATGCTGTCTCTCTCCTAATTTCTTAGTAGTTTAGCCCCTCAGCGAGAAATGGCTGTTCTTGAAATTGAAAAGATTCACATTCCTATCTGTCTTTTAAGGATACTTAGGTGATACCATAGATAGCGTCATCTCCTCCTGGGTTGCACTTGGGACGAGAATGATGTTTCCCACTGACAAGCCAAAAAAAATCAGTTGCATGTAATGGAGTCATTACGATATAAAACAAAAATAAACTCCAAAGCAGGAATTTTGACATTGACATTCTGTGTAGTATTTTTTAGTTTATGAAATACAGTAAGAACAGTTTGCTTTATCAATACTTCATGCTTTGAGTAATATTTCATTTTTTCAATGTTTTACCTCTACTAAGACAAAATCTACAGATATAAACACATATTTCACATGTGCTTGCATACACACAAAATCAAATAACCATTTTCCACTAGCATTTGACCCTGGTTTGAGAAGACTCTGTTTTCAACTAATTAGTTACACTTGCTACTCCTGTAGTTCAAATAAAAAGTCAAGTACCTATTTTTGTAAATGTAATGTTTGCCTATATTTATACCTTCTGGAAACTTAACTCTGCTAATATGTAAATAAGAATGCCAATATTTTGTGGCATTTTATAAGTGCTAGGTATTGTCCCGAATGATTTGCATGTGCTATCTCATTTAATACTCACAACTGCTAGCATAAGAACTATTAGTATCCTGTTTTATAATAAAGAAACATGTTAGGAGAATTTGTTATATAACCAAGATCTCATAGCTGGTGAATTGTGCATTAGAATTGAGACTCAGTTCTGTCTTCACTCCAGACTACATACTTCATCATCAACCCCATCTTCATGAGGTCACCCTTGTCCCTAAGAACTTAGGAGCAGAATCTCTTCTCATTTTGAGAGGGTGAGTTAGACAGAAAATTGCAACCCAGGTGAAACACTGTACAACCTTGCTATTTCTTGGTTTCAAGCCATCTTCATGGGCATGCAGGTGGATCTAGAAAGGGGGAAGCACCAGCAGACCAAACCTATTTCGACCAAGGTGTTTTAATTATAGCATTTGTATGACACTATTGACAGCAAGGAACAGGGAACTTGATGGGAGCTATCTATCTAAAGCAAAAATGGAAACATTACTGATTCATGAATTGCAACAATAGGGGTGGTGTGCTTTCAGCCAAAGCTTGCTCCAGAGACCTGTGAAGCCTTGAGGAACTGGTTTCTTTCGTTGGGGTGTTTGACTGTTTATTCTCTATATCAGAAGTGCCATCAGGCTGTCTCTAGTCACGGTAGTAGCAATGACCAAAGAAATCCCTGACTTCCTCTCCTCACCACCCAAATCAAAGAGAGAGAGTATTTCTTATGGCTTCTCAGGATGAAAATCTTTTTTAATGTTTGACAGGCACTAGCTACTGTTACCTAGAAGCCCAAGTCAGAATTATTTATAATACCCCTCCTTGACATAAAGTCACTATGTTTGTGGAAAAAAAGAGGATTTTTCCAGACCTATATGTACAGTAGTCTCTCCTTATCCATGGGGGATACATTCCGAGACCCCCAAATGAATGCCTGAAACCATAGAGGGTACTGAATCCTATGTATACTATGTTTTTTTCTGTACATACATACCTATGATAAAGTTTAATTAATAAATTAGACACAGTAAAAGATATAAAACAATAACTAATACATATAAAGAACAGTTATAGCAATATATTGTAATAAAAGCTTTCTGAGTGTGGTTTCTCTCTCTCACTCTCAAAATATGTTATCCTACTGTTCTCACCTATTTTCCGACCACGGTTGACTGAGGGTAATTGAAACAGCAGAAAGCAAAATTGAGGATAAGAGTGTATTCTGTCAGTACTATTTGGGCACCCCAAGTACATATGTACACAGTGGAAAACTGTTACTCAGGGAGAATAGCACTTTGTTTACAGTTTTGGGTCATATTGTCTCTATTCGCTATCTAAAATATTTATGCCCTTATTAGCTTAAAATCCTAATTACCGTCTCCTTGACAAAAGTATTTCAGACTTGTCACTTTTGATGAGTTACAACTATTTGTTCCATAGTAGGAAAGTAGTGTGAAATAATTTAGAACTAAGCATTTCACATCTATTTGGAGTCACTTGGATAGATGAAGTTTAATGAATTCTAAAAAAATTTTTTTTTTATTTCTCATCCAGAACTTGTAAGTGTTGAGTTGATGTTAAGGTGGTTTGTATTTAATGAATGAAATACCGGAAATATTAAAAAAAATAGAAACATCAAAAAAGAAAAAGTTAGATGTGTTATGAGTGTATAAAATATATGTAGATATTAGTCTATTTTATCATTTACTACCATGAAATATACATACATCTCTTATAAAAAGTAAAAATTTGCCAAAACGTATGCACATACATGGACTATACATGGGACTATTCGCAGTGAGAGAAATGTAAACAAAGGAAAAGATGCAGTATCAAATCATAACTGCATAAAATTAACTGTCGTACTTGCTGTAGTAGCGTCATAATTTTGTAGTTCCCTCCTGTTGCTCCTACAGTGAGCTCAAGTGTTGCAAGTATCCGCTTAAAACGCCATGTACGGCAGTCATCTTCGTGCAATTGTCTGTCTCCCAGCAAATTGCATACATAGTAAAAAGTGATCTCTCATGGTTTTTGCACATTTTTCATTATGTTTAATGCAATAATGTAAACCTTGAATAACACCACGGGACCCATAGGAAGTGCCATTACTAATGCTAGAAGTGTTCCCCAAAAGCAGAGGGAAGTCATGACATTAGAAAGAAAAAGCTGGATTGCTTAATGGGTACTGTAGTTTGAGGTCTACAGCTGCACTTGCCACTATTTCAGGCAGATAAGTCTTCATCCTGTAACAGACGATGAAGACTTATGGGATCAATAAATACAGTACAGTAAGTTTATTTTCACTTTCTTATGATTTTCTTAATAACTTTTTTCTCTAGCTTATTATTGTAGGAATACCATATGTAATACAGATACCATACAAAATATGTGTTCATCCACTGCTTAGGTTGTCGGTAAGGCTCTGGTCAACAGTAGTCTGTCAGTAGTTAGTTTTCGGGGATTCAAAAATTATATGTGGATTTTCAACTGCTTGGTCCAGGGTGAGATCAACACCCTAACCCCTGTGGCATTCAAGAATCAACTGTAGTCACTGTATTAAAGCTTTCTGACTGCTTACTGTGCTGATAGGACTTACTCAGGGCCCTCAGTGAAACAGGAAGTTTTAGTTAGGACCCAGACCTTAACATTTCTTCAGCTTGGGTTTATTTAGTCAGCAATAAAACTGCTTTGTTCATTAGTATCAGTGACAACAACAACCATATCTACTACTTGGCAATTTAAAATTAACAGGTCACTTTCATGTGTCCTCTCCATGTGGGCTCACCCATAGAATGGTGGAGAAATGGGCCAGCACGTTTATTATCCCTATCTTACATATGAGGAAACTCAAGCTCCAAAAGGGATTCACCCACAGTTAGCCCATGGCAGGTGGGATCTTAAACCTATATCCATATGCTGTCCATGGAAACCGCCTTGCACTGAGAAGCAGGAGGCCAAGGAGTGACCCTCTGCTGTGTGATCTTTGAGAAATTGCTTTGACAATTGCTTAATCTTTCTGAGCATCAGTTTTCTCATGCTCTTCTTCCATTAGAAGGCTATTATGAGGCTGAAATAAGCTTTAAAAAATAGTATACATAGACATTACTAAAACATTTTCTTCTCTATATTGTATGGCTAGTTACCTATTGAAAGAGGTACTGTAATCTATTAATATTTATTCAAATAATTTACATCCATGTTAAAATCAGAGAGCAGAAGCTGCAATAAAATTAGTTCTGGCACCTTATCTAAGCCCCTCAGTGAACCTAGAGCAAGTCTGATAGAAATTGGATAATATGACTAAAATGCTTTATGTTATAGTTTTCTTTGTTTTTATTTGATTATATGTTTCTGCTTATTTTTCTCTACTTTGATGAAAAGCTGTGCTAATGAAGAATTTTTGATTAGGTAGATTGTTTTTTTTTTTTTTTTAAAGTAAATTCTTTTCCCTTCAGTGATATGTGAAAAAGAATGAAAGTGAGATTCCAAGTAACATCAATAAATGAGAAGTCACTGAATATTGTGTGAATTCAGACCATTTACAGGCCTGCACATTTTGGCAAACTGCTTTCAAAACTCAAAACATCTTAAAAACGAAATTAAACAAACTAAATTTTTAAATTTATTATAATTTTTCAAGGCAAATAATTTCTGGTTGCATTGTTTAAATCACATTCTTCAAATTATTTATATGAGTGTGAAGAATAGAGAAATTAAACCACTATGCTTATATTAGATATTGGTCAATGTTGACTGAAATCCAAATTACGAATTCCAAACACACATTCTTTAGTGTTTACATTTATTTGAAGAGAAAGATCAAATTAGATCACATATAATTGGTTAATCTAAATGACACTGAAAATGATTTTCAGGTTCTTTAATTCATTGTTCAAAATTAGAGTAACACTTAGGATAGTTGAATCTTTACCTTAAAAGTAGAGTCCAATTTGAGACTTGTAATGGTTTCTGATCCAATGGCTTCAAAACTTATTAAAGTACGTGTTTCCAAATCTGATTTTATAACCCCATGGGTGTTCAAGAGAGACAAAACCTTCATCCACCTGCTTCAGTACACTGCACAGGATTTGTGTGTAGGATCTGCCAGTGTACATTATCCATGTCCAAGAATATGTCAGATGCATTTGCTTTGTCTGCTGCTGAGCTTTGACAGTAGCTGGAAATTTGACCATGGCTCAAAGATAATATAATTTGACCATATTATTTCCATATTAATCATATGCAGTTCCTTGGAGAAGTAAAAATAATTAGTGTTCCTATCCAGTTGGGTTATATGTACCTTTTCTGTTATATTTTTGAAGCTTTTCTTCTCTTGGAATCAATACAGTTGAAGGCTAAGGAAAAGATGCATATTCAGAGAGTTCCTGTTATTTTTCACAGAGTTGGAACCAATTAGTCTTCACAGTTGTATTGCTCAAACTATTGAAATATACAAATAGATTCAACTTTGGAAACAGTTCCTAGCTACATTGATTGCCTTTTGTAATAGTCCCCATTATTGAGATGTGTGTGTCTGTGTGGGTACATATTGTTAATTGTCAGTATGAAACAATGGAAAAGAAAGGTAGAAATAGTACTTGAAGCTAGACATGATGTTAGTGACCAAAATACCTGCCAAGAAGGTCTAGATCCTTCCTACAGGAAGGCCACAGATTTAGATCTTAGCTTTCTATTAGTCAGTCCAAAGAGGGACATAGAATAGGCTTAAAATGTAATGTCTATGAAGCTAATTTTAAGTAAAAATAAAATTCTTCCTGATTTTGAGTCCAGATAAATTTCTCCTATATCTTTTCATTTTAAGTAGACAATTTGAAATTATAAACTGTGAGGGCTAGGCACAGTGGCTTACACCTGTATTCTCAACAATTTGGGCGGCTGAGGAGGGCAGCTCTCTTGAGCCCAGGATTTTGAGACCAGCCTGGACAACATGACGAAATCCCATCTCTACAAAAAATACAAAAATTTGCCAGACATATTGGTGTACATGTCCCAGCTACTCGAAAGGCTGAGGCGGGAGGCAGAGGGAGGCACTTTAGCCTAGGCGACACAGCTAGACTCTGTCTCAAAAAAAAAAAAAAAAAAAAAAAGAAAGTAAGAGATAAAACAAGTAAAGGAAGGAAGGACGGGAGGGAAGGAGGGAGGGAGGAAGACAGAGAAAGAACAAAGGAGGGACAGAGGAAGGAAAGGAAGGAAGGGAAGAAAGGAAGGGAGGGAGGAAGGAAGGAAGGAAGGGGGAAGGGAGGGAGGGAGGGAGGGAGGGGGAGTGATTTACATCACTCCATCATGTAAATCACGGAGCTCCTTTTTAATTGCTAAGTAGACTAGAATAGACACCTTACTCAGACCATAGTATCAAGCAATACATATTTTGGTAATCATGGTGTTGGAAAAGAAATGTGGCATAGACTCATCATCAATTTCCTTTGTTAAATTATTGTCTAATTCACTGAAAAGAATTATCTCAGTCACTAATGACACTAAAAAGTAAATATTCAAGTCATCAGTGAATATTTCCTAAATGCCTATACAATGGGGCACAGCATGAGTATCACAATTTTCTACTCTAGGTCATTATACAGAATTATGAGATATATATATATACAGTTTTAAAAATATGTAACAGTTTTAAATCTACTGTTCATACATAATAGCTTAATCATCTTGAGAATTTTATTATTTTAAACATAAAACCTAACACCATAAAAACACTAGAAGAAAATGTAGGCAAAACCATCCAGGACATAGGCATAGGCAAGGACTTCATGAATAAAACACCAAAGGCAATGTCAACAAAAATCAAGATAGACAAATAGAATCCAATTAAAATTCAGAGCTTCTGTACAGCAAAAGAAACCATCATTAGCACGAATTGGCAACCAACAGAATGGGAAAAAATTTGTGCAATCTACCTATCTGACAAAGGGCTAATAACCAGAATCTACAAAGAACTAAAAGAGATATGCAAGAAAAAACAAACAACCCCATTCAAAAGTGGGCAAAGGATATGAACAGACACTTTTCAAAAGAAGACATATATGAGGCCAACAAACATGAAAAAATGCTCATCATCACTGGTAATTAGAGAAATGCAAATCAAAACCACATTGAGATATCATCTCACGCCAGTTAGAATAGCGATCATTAAAAAATCTGGAGACAACAGATGCTGGAGAGGCTGTGGAGAAATAGGAACACTTTTACACTGTTGGTGGGAGTGTAAATTAGTTCAACCATTGTGGAAGACAGTGTGGCGATTTCTCAAGGATCTAGAAATAGAAATTCCATTTGACCGAGCAATCCCATTACTGGGCATATACCCAAAGAACTCTAAATCATTCTACTATAAAGACACATGCACATGTATGTTCATTGCAGCCCTGTGTACAATAACAAAGACCTGGAACCAACCCAAATGCCCATCAATGATAGACTGGACCAAGAAAATATGGTACATATACACCATGGAATACTACACAGCCATAAAAAACGATGAGTTTGTGTCCTTGTAGGGACTTGGATGAATCTGGAAACCATCATTCTCAGCAAACTGACACAAGAACAGAAAGCCAAACACTGCATGTTCTCACTCACAGGTGGGTGTTGAACAATGAGAACACATGGACTCAGGGAGAGGAGCATCACACACTGAGGGCAGTTGGGGACGGGTAGGGGAGAGACAGTGGGTGGGTGAGGAGGGAGGGGAGGGTGGAGAGGGATAACATGGGGAGAAATGCCAGATATAGTATGCACCTAAAGTTAAATAAATAAATTTTTAAAGAAAGAAAAATGGTAGCATACACGAAGATAAATGTGATATAAAGGAGAGACTTTTTAAACTTTGTTTAAACCATTAGTATCGTATAATACGTTCATCTACCATTTACTTTCACACTGGAAATATATAGATCTACTCCATTATTTTTAGTAAACTACAGAGCATTCCATTGTAATGATATGCCATTATTTGTTTTACAAGTGCTTTATCAGTAACTAGCAAAATAAATAGAATGTTAGGACATTTGCTTTAAAAAAAAAGAATTTTATTATAGAATAAAAGATAAACTTTTGGATATATTATTAAATTATTTGGATATGGTTATTGACTCAAAAAAAGTTTGGAAAATACTCTTTGTAAATGACCTAATAAGAAGTAGTGTTTTTCCTAAGACTGCTGTGAGTACTAATACTCAAGGCAAATTGACTGTTCCCACTCATCAAGCCCCTCTACCAGAGCTAGTTCCCTGCTCCCATCAGCAGACCTTGCCTTCTACTTTTCTGAGAAAATAAGAATATCTAAGGGAACACCTCAGTTTCTTTTCTTTCTGAAAAGTTATATCGCTTCATTGTGTCTTGCTTCCCTCCATTCCAAAACAGAAAAGTTTTCATGCTTTCTCCTGATATAGACTCTTTATCTACACTTTTGAGTTCCTTTTTGGTTCCCACTTTTTTTTCATTAATTATTTAATAAAATATTAATTAATTAATTTTTATTTTACTTTAAGTTCTGGGATACATGTGCAGAACATGCAGGTTTGTTTCATAGGTAAGCACGTGCCATGATAGGTTTGCCACACCTAACAACCTGTCATCTAGGTTTTAAGCCCTGTATGCATTAGCTGTTTGTCCTAATGTCCTCCCTCCCCTTGTCCCCTACCCTCTGACAGGCCCTGGTATGTGATACTCCCCTCCCTGTGTCCATGTGTTCTCATTGTTCAACTCCCACTTTTGAGTGAGAGCATGCGATGTTTGGTTTTTGGTTCCTGTACTAGTTTGCTGAGAATTACGGCTTCCAGCTTCATCCATGTCCCTACAAAGGACATGAACTCATTCTTTTTAATGGCTGCATAGTATTCCACTTTTTAAAGATTTTATTCCATTATGTTATTACTTGTATCTTTTCCTCCTTTGTTCAAGTCTCCTTTTCTTAAAACAAACTTCTTAATCTCAATTCTTTTTCGGGCTGTATATTTGCAGAGTTTGCTCAAAATGGATGGAAAGAGATGGGATGTAAGTTTTAGCTTTCTAAAATGTCTCTGTGACTGTGGCAGTTGTCTTCTCAGAACCACTGATGTCTCTCAGTGTCTGCCAACTAAAGTTCTTTACCTTCTGCCACCACCGTCACCTCAGTCTGCCTAATGTTCTAGGCACACACACTGCTTCTCCAGCATCCCTTCTCTTGCCTATGTCACAATGATAAGCTCACATTAAATCCATCTCTGCCTGCAGATCTGAGCCTTCCTTCAAGATCTAAGATAGTGTTCCTTAAATGCAGCACTTCCAAGAAATCTCTTGTCTTCACATACACCCAACACCATTTCATGCCTCTATTGCTTTTATAGCTTATTGTTCATATGGTTTCCTTAATCACTAGACAGTAAGCTCTTTGAAAGCAGAATCTTGTCTTATTTATCTTGATCCTACACATGCACACAATTTTTAATTCTTACTTGGTGTCATTGAAATTAGTTTAAATTTATATGTATGTGGAGTTTTTTTTTGGTAAATGAGGCAGTGCTATCTGGATTCAAACTCAAAGAAATACGAAGTTTGCATTTTCGTAATATTCTATTTCATAACACTAGTATATATGAGCTTTGGAAAAATGTAATTCGACTGAGTGAATGAGCCTGCAGATGGAATTCTGGAATTGCCTGACAGAATTTGCCCAATAGCATCTTGTAAATGCCTGCTTGAAACTTGAATTTTTTTTTAGCCTTAAACTTTGTAGACAATGATGTATTCTGAGACGAGACCAAAAATATGAATGCCATCCAGAGTTTATCAAAATGTCAAGGAAGTACCTGAATAACCATGTAGCACAGGTAATAATAAAGCTTTATCTAGTTAATTCATTTGTGTAAATATGGCTTCCATGTGAGCCCCTTCCCTCTGTCTAGTCTTTCCTGGTGGTTCAAGCCATTTTTGATTGTATGGTTCCTAAACTCTGGCAACTAATGTTCTGGTTATTTGCTGTGAGCTAACCTCATGTCAGTTTCTGAAGTCTTGGGGGATAGTATACACTTACCCCATGTGCCACATAGAACCTGGGACAGTGTGAGTCCAGGTTTGTTCTTTGGTTTCCTGAGGTTGTATATCTCTACAAGGGCACACAGACCAATTTCACCACTCTCTGGGAAAATTGTCAAGAGATGAAATAGAATAGATTCTTTCAGCAGCTCAGTTATTAGAAGTAGATAGGGTCTGTCTGATTGGGTTATATGATATGTCATAGGCTTTCCCTTGATTTCTCTTTGAGAGATTTTTATTGTGTGTAGACTTACTGTAGGGAGACTGAAGACAATTTCTTTTTCATCATATCTGATGATCATCTGTAGCATGAGATGTGGAATGCCATTCAAATTTTCAGCTGTGCTTTAATTGCTTTGGGTATTATTTCTATTGATGCAGGAGGCTTTTCCCTCAAAGATGGATTTTCTTCAGGCAAGTTATATGAATACTTATGAATATAGTGCATATTTTATGATTTGACTTCTCTGTTCTCTTTATTTACATAATCCAAAGTTAATGGCATCCTTTCTTTATGTTAGTCTTTGCATACCCAGGAATAAAAAGAAAATTGGAGAATCATGACCTTATTTATGAGTATCTGCAGCAACCAAATAGTAAACGTAAGCACTGTAAAAGATAAAACTTGAGAAACCAATACTTTGCAGTTATGACTTTGTTGTGTCATACATACTTCTCACTAGAGTACGGTGGTCAAATAAACCTTATTTGCTTTTATCCCTGTCTCTCTAAATATTTATTTAAACACAAAGAGTAAATGTTTAAAATGGCTTGGCAAGAAGTAGTTATTAACCTACCATAATATTAGGGGATAAGATAGAGGAAATTGAAGGGAAGGAAAAAAATAAAAATGGGAAAATGTGTCACAAATGAGAAAACAAAAAAGATTTTTAATTATACAAAACATCTACTTGGCCCTGCCCTTTTGCAAAACCAATGCAGCAGAAGAAGTAGTCCCTGCGGAGATGGTTTTACTATGCCTTCACAGGTCTCCTAGGTGAAATTTTGGTATTATGAACCATGGGGCTTATCTCCATTGACTTTCAATGAAAGAGCTATCTTTGCTTTTAGGAAGGTGATCTCATAACTCTACTTAAAATATTTACTTTAAAAGTTTTATTGTAAGAGCATAAAAATCTTAGAAAATAGCTTATACTGAAAATTGGTTGAAAATTAATTATTTTTGTTTTGGCTACCAAATAATGCGCTACTTGTTGAAATTGATTATCATTCCATCTAATTTTTCTATCATTTACTCATTTTGGACAAATTAAAATTTCTGCTGAATTTATTTTATTTATTATAAATGTTGATAAACAGTTCACTGGAGCATCGGTTCTTAACTACTGTTATTTTCTGTTTCTTTGACTGATTATAGATTACAAATATCTCTGCTCATTCAAATTTCAAGATTATTAATTATTCATTTTTTACTTATTCAATTGATTTCTGCGATGGGGTTAGATAAATAAACTTTGAATAAGAGGAAATAGTGTGGATAATGGAAAATAATTGACTTGACAGTATAAAGACCTAAGCTGTAGGGCAGAACTATCATAATGAACTGTAGGTCTCTAAGTGAGTCTTTTGACTTCTCTGGTTCTCACTGTTTTTATTTGTTAGTTGCCTGATAGATTAAATTCAATGGTTTCTAAATTATTTCACAGCCCTAAACGCTGCCTGTCTCTGTGATTTAGAATAAGCTCAACATTTAAATATTAATAGAAGTTTATAGTTATATATTTGCTCCTAAAATCAAGTTGGTCAGATATATGACTTACATGATGTCAAATGTAGGTCAAGAAAACAAACCTAGGTTATAGCTCTTATCTTAGAAAACATGACATGTGTTTTAAGGACCCACGTTAGGAGAAGTTTGCATGGCCAATACCAGGTGAGCTCAGCCAAGATGCAGAATGACTAGAGAACGCTGTATGATCCTGAATCATCAAAGAAATATTAAATTATGGTTAGTAGATGGTAATTAACTCAAGACAAAAGCTAGTGTACTTTTGAAAATAATTACTACCATATGTTTAAACAAAAAATGATTTTCTCTGTGGTCTTTACCTAACCATAAGGCTGTATTAAGTAGAACACCTTATTCCCCAAGCATCCTCACAAACCAATATTTCACCACACTAAAATAAAGTACATATAACTATAGAGAAACTAGAATGATAGAGTCTTGTATTTTTATTTCTTCTGACAAATGTATTTGTCTCTAAATCTAACATTCAGAACTGTACACTTCGTATATTAGCATATATAGTTTTATTTAGATACTAAGTTCAGCATCATTACCTCTAGAAAGCCTTTTCTTTTTTTTTTTAATTTTTTTTTATTGTATTTTAGGTTTTGGGGTACACGTGAAGATCATGCAAAATTGTTGCATAGGTACACACGTGGCAGTGTGATTTGCTGCCTTCCTCTCCTTCACCTATATCCTTTTCTAACTTTCCAGATAAGAGTGACCATACTCTCTTGCAATCTCCCTTGTACTCTGTTTATATTTATGTCAAAGTATCTAAAATACTTTGTTGAACTTATTCACAAATATCTCCCTCCTGAAGCTCTGAGCTCTTCCTTTTTTTTTTTTGAGATGGAGTCTTGCTCTGTTGCCCAGGCTGGAGTGCAGTGGTATGATCTCAGCTCACTACAACCTCTGATTCTTGGGTTCAAGCGATTCTCCTGCCTCAGCTTCCCAAGTAGTTGGGATTACAGGCTCCAGCCACTATACTTGGCTAATTTTTGTATTTTTAGTAGAGACAGGGTTTCACCATGTTGGCCAGGCTGGTCTTGAAGTCCTGAGCTCAAGTGATCTGCCCGCCTGGGCCTCCCAAAGTGTTGGGATTACAGATGTGAGCCACCATGCCCATTCAGCTCTGTGCTCTTAAATGCAGTGCTTATCTTTTCTTTTTCTATATTTTGTAAATATAGCCCAATTTTCTGGCACAGAGTAGGCATTCAGTGAATGTCTTAAAGTATCATATAATAATCAGAAATCCTATTTAAAGAGGATTAAGTTACAATCTCTAATGCACATGTACCTGCTTTTTTTGTTTGTTTTCACTAGTTTTAATTTACACAATGTTTTGTTTCCTATCTTATCTGTGCGCCTGCACTACCTGCTGAGAAGCAGCAATAGACCATAGGTAGCTTTGGTATCATTTTCATGGGCAGTTTCTGGCTAATTTGGATTCCGTTTCCCCCAGCCTCCTATTATGAAAATGCTGTGGGAATCCTTCTTTCCATGCACCTTCTTGACTTTGCAAAACCTTCTACAGTGTTGTCCCACTAATGAATTGCCCCATGTTCCAAAACTACCATGTTTCTCTTTTCCTAGTCATGTCCCTTTAATATGTTTTCTTCTTTACATTTCAGCCCCAACCTCATCCATTACTTTGATATCGAAACTATTTCTAAAGATCTAAGCTTATAGTCATCATACTGTGTGTGTGTGTGTGTGTGTGTGTGTGTGTGTGTGTGTGTGTGGTTTATCCTGTATCTGCCTTCTCTAGTCCTTCCCAGGCTCTTTTTTTTTGTTTTGTTTTTGCCACTCTAGGCACTTCAAAGTGGAATGATGGGCCCATTTAGAGTATTTTTTTTTTTTTTTTTTTTTTTGTAGAGAGGAAAAGATGCCTCTACAAAAAGCTTGTGAAATTGATGGAATATATCTTGAACATTGATATCTCTTTCAATGATCTTCCTCCCATCTTTAGTCACTACTTTTGAGTTTTTTCTATTCCCTACTATAAGAGTAAAGTGTCTTCTTCTCTAGTGAAGAGTAGTGTTCATTCTTTTAAACATGTAATGCTTAAACATTCCTTTTTACTGACAAATAAAGTGACTATATCTTGTGTCCAGTTCCTCTTTGCCATTTTTTTCATTGAGTTTATAAGAATTATTTTTGTTGTTGTTGTTTTTTTTTTTTTTTTTTTTTTAAAGACAGGGGTCTCACTGTCACCCAGGCTGGTGCAATTGCAGCTCACTGTAGCCCCAAACTCCTCAGTTCAAATGATCTTCCCACCTCAGCCTCCTATATACCTGGAACTACAGATGTGCACCACCACACCTGCCTAATTTTTTTTTTTTTTTTTTTTTTTTTTTGTAGAGATAGGGTCTTGCTATGTTACCCAGACTGGTCTGAACCTTCTGGTCTCAAGCAGTCTTCCAAAAGTCCTGGGATTACAGGTGTGAGCCACTATACCCTGCCAATAATTATTGTTTTTAATTATGACAACACTTACCTAAAGTATAACTGGTTTATATTATCAGCTTTTCTCCTAAAATTGTGGTATAGTATGTATTTATGTAACCTCAGAAAAAACAAGGGTGATGGGAGGTTCTTGAGAGTTCTGCCAATGAAAACTTCATGTCTTGCTAGATTCACGTAAGAGTCATATTAAACCATTAACCATAACTTGTTTTGAAACAGTTTGGAAAAGTAGAGAGCAGAAAAAGATAATCCCACTAACAAAGGATATTTTAAAAATATCTATCTGTCTATCATCTATCAATCAATAGCTTGACTCTTGCTTAGCTTAATGGTAATAACCTATAAGCATGCAAGAACAAGTAACTAATGCCAAGGATTTTCTTTTCTTCTAAGAATGGGAAGGCTGAGAAACCACAGGGATAGAAACAGTAATACTCAAATCTTCCAAGTGTTTGTTACAAATAGGAGTTGGAGGATTGGAAAATATTTTCAAGGGTCTCTTCCATTAACATGCAGGTTGACAGAAAAACCATCCTGTACTTGGTAAAGTGAATGATAATTTTCACCTCATATTTAGGAAGGAATTTTAAATAACCTTGGGATATCTATCAAGATTCACTAGCACTATTTCTGAAAACTTGTTTGTTTTATTAAGTATTAAGCTTTCATTGCCTGGTAATTTCTTATGAATCTAATAACCTAAAAGCAAAGTTCAAGAAATAATCATTTTTCCCTCTTTATTCCATTTCTTAAATAGCACACTATGTAAATTGTTGATTTCTTGGGAATAGAAGCGTGAGTTGTCATAATACATTCTCAAGAACTGTTTGAGGAAAGATTTTTCTTTTATTTTGATGGAGAAATAGACACAAAAACTCACTTAAAATTAATGCAAAAAATAAATTTCTGAGATGGCACCTCCATGTCTCCATTTCAATAATAACAATAACCAAGTCCCATGTAGAGGCCATTACTGATTTCAATTTATAACAAAATGATTTGTGTAAAAATGTTGAAATTGGTATCATTGTCTTTCATGCTAATGTCATTTGAATCTTTGCTTTAAAATCATGCTAATTATCTGGAACTTTCTGTAAGGTAAAGATAAGTGTAACATGATTGCCAATGCTTTTTTCTGCTTCAAGAGAAATCCAGACATTTAAAAGGTCATGAGTTGTGAGTGATGCAACAGAACCAATTTTCGAATCCTCTTACTGGATAAAAAGGAGGATCTTCCGTAATCTACAGTTTCGGACACATGTGCATATCATGAAGGGAGTGTTTACCATTTCCAGTAGCCATCATCTTAGAAAGTAAGATTGGAAAAGCAGAGTTAGAACTGAGAATGTTGTCTCATTGGAGGTTGTTAGGGGGCACTCATGTGCTCTGTTTTGCCCATGGAGGCTGCTGGTAGGAATGATGATTTCTGCAGGGGAAGGGATGTCGGTGCTGGCCTACTGTAAATTAAGCCCTTCTTTTACCCTCTTGCCTCTTAATTTGGAGACTGTAAGATTACCAGTCACGTATAGCCACTGATGACTGCAAGTTAAGGTTCCCTATAAAGAGCTGTATCTTTAGAACTGTGGCCCATTATGTCTTGGGTGCATTTTACTTGGAGTACAAAATAACTCGGTGATTTTGTGATTTCTTCTTCTTCTTTTTTTTTGAGGGATTCCATGCTTTACTTTAGACTGGATTATAGTTTTTGTGAGTTTTTTTTGAAGCACTTTTATTTGATTTTTTTAAAGATGTGATATTTAAAGTGTTAAAAATATAGATATAGGTAATTATCTTATAGAAAATGTATATTTTTTAGGATATTACCACTATTCCTTCTATGTTAATGAATCATGCTCTTTAGCATTGATGAAAGTTTCAATTTTGAGAATAGTAGACCTTGTCAGGTGTCATTTTGAGTGCCAGAGAATGGTTGATTTGAGGCAAGAAGAACAAAGTTTAAGAAAGAAAATAAATCTAGCATTTGCTTAATAATTTGCCCTTTGCAGCACCAGAATCTTATGTGACCGCCCACATTCATCTGGTTACTGACGTGGTTCTTGCTTCAATTGCAGAAACTATTTTTGCACCTTTTGTGTCTTTTGAGGAACCGAGTGGGCCTACTTGCTTATAATGATTCATGTCTCAAGTGCACAGAGTGTCCTGAAGTGCTACTGCAGTGATGTGCAGAAAGGAGGGGGGAATTAAAGCAAACTACTTCCTTTAAGCACTTTGAATGCTCACATGAAGTGGTACTGCAAGGAAAGTACATTTTAGCTGTCGTATTTTAATGCTTTAGCCCTTCCAATGAGAGTTTTCTAATAACTTGCCAAGAAGAAAGAGCAATTTTTTTAAAAAAATGACAAATAAACAATTATGGGTAGCATATAATATTTTTTATGTAAGTCCTTTATACTGGGAGATAAACTCTGTTAAGGTCGTTGATTAATCTATTTGGATTAGGTAGCTTAATTTTCCATGCATTTCTTTGGATCATACTTAGATAAATATTAATTCTAAGTATGAAAAGTTCCTTTCTTCATTACTTAGTAAACTTTGCAAAGTCTTAATTTGCTTTGGTTGGTTTTGGATTCCTATTTCAGAATTTAATTTTAGCACAAAATATAACATCACTGAAATAAACTAGAGAAACATTTATAATGAGGTTATCTGAGACTTCATCCTGCGAAGCTTAGTTGCTGATACACCAAAAGAAGTTCTGTGGACATCTCAGCTTTATGGCAGAACTGTGTCATGGACTACAATGACACAATTTTTAGTTCTGATATGTGAAGTTTTATCTCTAGCATTTCACTGTTACAGGGAATTAATTCCCTTTAAAGGAAAGTATTTATTCAAAATATTTAAACTGTATTAAAAGAAAGGAAATTCTTTCTTGGGGGATAAAAAGGGCTTCTTGAGAGATCCAGTTCCAAATTTTCTTTCCTAAAGGAAGGCAGGTTCTGTGAGTGAAGAAGAATGAGCATGCTTATTAAATTCATTACAGGTGTCTTCGTCTTTTAAATCTTCTTATTCATCTTTTAGGTTCCCAGAAGTTGTGCATGAGTTCCTGTGGGGAGAGTTGGCATCTTGGAAATCAAAGACCGTTGTGATGCAGTTTTTTGATATGAGGATAACAGGTTAATAACTAAAATTTATTTATTTTTACTCTCTTGTTACATTAAACTTGAAAAGCTGTTTTGGACTACCATGAACTGATATATAAACTGATTTTCTCATCAAATCAGGGAGGATACAATATATTTTCCATTTAGTGTGAAACCTGTGTTTTGTTATATTTTGTTTTTCATAGTAGACCAGTCTTATTTATAATTAATTATTGTTGTTATAATTAAAATATCTTTATTTGACAAAATTTATTTCTACAAACTTTATTTTCATGTGAAACTCTAACTTAGTAAATCCTAATAACTTTTGCTGTATAATGAGAAAACATCTCAATAGAAAAGTGAAATTGCAATTTTAAAAATTATTTTAAATGATATGACAAAATATTAAAAGCAGCATGCTGTAGTCGAAATAAATCATAATTATCTTGACTAAATCGGCAAACTCTACAAATATATGATGCCTGCATTACAGCCAATGTGGAAAAATATGGTTGTTTCTCATTAGGCTTTAAATATCAAATTAGATATTAATTACATCAAATTAGAGGATAATCATCACAATCTTTTTACTTTTCTCCGAAAGTTTTCTGAATTGCTTGGCAGGATTGTATGTAATATGGTTTTCTCCGCATGGTGGCAACTTGCTCATTTTAGAGAGAACTGAGGTTGTTACAGGAATTTTTACTAAAAGAAGTGTTTATAATAAATTTGGCTCTTGGGAAGGCACCTTTTTGAAAATCATCCTGTGGAAATAAGCCTTTATTCAACAGGACTCTGGCACTGGTCACACTTTCTTGGTAGTTCCTTTTTTCCCTCATCCAGTGCTCTCTGAGCATGTACGCTCTGAGTGGTGGTTGGGCAATGAGTGTCTATGTGACTTGTGGGATCAGTGTTACAGCTACGATGCCCTGAGATGTTCATGTAGTTTTTAAAGATTTTACAATTGATCTGTGGCATTTTAATAACAAATATAATGTCTCTTCTAAAATGTCATTCACTAATGATTATCAAAAGCCCCATATTTTGTTTGCAAGTGTCACATCACCAAATCCTCAAGAAAAGACCAAACGACCACTTTAATGTTTAAAAATGTTATATTATTAAAATGTTAGAAGTGGAGAAGCCAGTCGTTTTTGCTGCCAGTCATTTTATACCTTCATTATTTAGGACGTCATGATTTAATGCTCACTTGACTTTTGCCACCACTCAAGTAATGATTAATTTCCTGAGGTAAAGTTTTCTCTGAGATAGTGTTTTTCTAAGTAAAAGACCCCAGAATGACAAGTCTGGGTACTGTAGGCCTTTATTCCTCTGCAGAGCAAGCCTGTCTTCCTGCCAATCCCACCCCACCGTTATCCTGAAGAGACCTCTGAGTAGGTCCATCCCCCAGGATGTTTCTATGTTTTTCCTTTGGGAGCCTGTCTGGGGAAATTATTTAACTGGGTGCCAAACTTATTTGAGTGGGACTCTGAAGAGTGGCCAAAGGAGAGGGCACACTTCTAGAAAAATGCCAGCTCTTCCCTGTAATATCATTTTCTTTCACTTCAGTTCCTTTAGTTCCATTACCACTGAAATAACCATGCAGAGGTAATATCTTTTTTAACATGACCCCTGTCTGAAAAGTGTGATGACCCTGCCAGACAATGCCTGTCTTTACTGTCTGGAGGACTCCTGTGGGCTGGAGCAGCGTCCACAGGAAACCCAAAGTCATATCCCCTGAGTTTTATTCTCCGGTAAATTATCTTACTCCTTTCATAGCACTCAAAAACCACGAGAGAAAATTTTAACTGTGAATGCAGAACTGTATTTGGAATACCGCTCCTTTGTTGGCAGTGGGTGCCAAAAATGACTTTGCGTGGGTTTGGTTACCATAAAAGGAAATCTCAGTGAATAACTCGCTGTTTTCTTATGAGAATTACTCTCATAGTGCATTTTTTGATGCATCAATTGATTAGGAAACCTGGTGTATATTTTTAATGGACTATTAGAGAATATGAAAAATGAATTGACTCTACACGGTCATAGAGAAATACTGTAGCTGTAATTAACCATATTACTATAGATCTTTATAGCTCTAAGTAGATCTCTGTTGAAGAAATCAAAATTGCAGGTGGATACAATGGTACATTTAATGATTTGTAATAATATTATGAAGTCCAAAGACAGTATTTTCCTAGATTTAATGATCCACTTAATAATATAGATTTCCTTCTCTGACATACTTCTTAAAATGTTTTCTTATCCATAAGCATTTTTATACATTTTAGGAATAAAATGCAAGCTCAAGAATTTATGCCATTTGGAAGAGTTAGGTTACTTAGTAAAAGTGTCACCTAACAAAACAAGACAAATGCCATTATCTAATCTTGAATTAAACTTTGAAAACCCTATTGTTTTTAAAGTGAATTTCTTTTCCTCATTATAACTTGAATGGAGTAGCAAAGAAACTTTTGAACCCTCCCAAATCCTGCTTGTTTTTAAAGAGAAAGTCATGCCATGCTCAGTAATAGATTATGAGGCACACAGTTTCCATTGCAGAATCTTTATCGTTTCCAGGATAAAGCAGCTGTAGAAAACTAATACAAATAGTCTCTATTTTTAATGGTTCATAAATACGATCAATACATTCCAAAAAGAACCCATCACTCACTTTCGCTCTCACCTACCTTTCTCTATATGTCTCAGAAACTCCAAGAGATGCAATTTTATGGATAGCAGTTAGTCAAAGGCTTCCTAAGGATAGTGTTGGAGAGAAAAAGACATCCTCAAACATGTTTCAAATCAAATGTGAAAGGTTCACGTGAAACAAGCATGATTTCTAGTTCCCTAGTAAGCCTTTCACTGAAGTGAAAAACGAGACATTTGGGTCAGAGAAGGGGTCCCTGTAGTGCTGGGACCTCCGGCTCAGGCACAAAGATGGAATCTCTTCCTGCCCAACCCAGGAGAGAAAGCATGGTGTGGGATATCATCTAGCTTCCTGGTAAAATGGTGAAGCATCTTGGGTAGGCTTGTCTTAGAAATTTAAAAGGAAGGTATTTTCTTGACAGAAGCTATTTACATAAATGAATTAATATTTTGAATCTTAAGAACTTTCTGGATAATGAATGCTGTTGGAATATGGAATGATCCTATGTTAAACTTAGAAAAATTGATTTTTTAAAATAAAATGATAGATAAGACTTTTTTCTGATTATCCTCCCTCTCTTAGAAATTAAAAATTAACTTAATGGTCTAAACAATTAGCTTAATGGTCTACATATGTTTTGTTCTGACCATGAGATACCTGCTTTCGAATTTTATTTAAGTCACTTTTCTTCACCTTCTGGTATATTCTCTGGTAGCAGAATATATTTCTGATTTTTATTTGATGTATCTACTATGTGATATGTCCTTAGTGTATAAGAATGGTTTTATTATTTTAAACCATAAAAAAGAAATATATCTGATTTATAAAGGTATTACCTTTATCAATTTTGAAAACATTGTATTTCATTTAACAACTAATTAAAAACATTATGTTTTATTTGATAACTTATCAAATAAATTATTCCAGTCTTGTTTTTTATAAAATGTATGTACTTATCACTGGAGGTTTATGGTGTTTTTTGTTTTGTTCGTTTGTTTGTTTTGAGATAGAGTCTCACTCTGTTCCCCAGGCTTGAGTGCTGCAATCATAGCTCACTACAGCCTCGACCTACTGGCTCAGGTGATTTTCCCACCTCAGCCTCCTGAGTAGCTGGGACTATAGGTATCTGCCACCACACCCAGCTAATTTTTATATTTTTTGTAGAGACTGGGTTTTGCCATGTTGCCCAGGCTGGTCTCAAACTCCTAAGCTCAAGGGATCCACCTGCCTTGGCCTCCTAAAGTGCTAGGATTGCAGGCATGAGCTACGATGCTCAGCCCCTGAAGTTTATGTTTTGAGAAAAATTATATATTTGAAGTCAAGTAAAAGATGGAAAATGATACATACCTAATTTTCACTTGTAAGGTTCTTATTTTCCTTAAAACTAATGATTTTCAAGCTAGGCACAGTGGCTTGGGAGCTATTTGGAGGTGAGGTGGGTGGATCACGAGGTCAAGAGATCGAAACCATCCTGGCCAACATGGTGAAACCCCTTCTCTACTAAAAAATACAAAAAAAATTAGCTGGGCATGGTGATGCGCACCTGTAGCTCCAGCTACTTGGGAGGCTGAGGTAGGATAATTGCTTGAACCTGGGAGGCGGAGGTTGCAGTGAGCCGAGATCATGCCACTGCACTCCAGCCTGGCACCTGGTGACAGAACAAGACTCTCTCGAAAACAAAACAAAACACTATTCTCAGCCAGGCAAGGTGAGGTGGCTCACACCTGTAATCCTAACACTGGGAGGCCAAGGTGGGCGGATTGCTTGAGCCCAGGAGTTTGAGACCAGTGTGGGCAATATGGCAAGACCTTATCTCTACAAAAAATACAAAAATTAGATGAGTGTGGTAGTACACACCTTTAGCCCCAGTTACTTGGGAGGCTTAGGTGGATAGGATTGCCTGAGCTCAGGGAGGTCAAGGCTGCAGTGAGCAATGATTGCATCACTGCACTCCAGCCTGGGCACCAGAGTGAGACTCTGTCTCAAAAAAACAAAACAAAAAACCCCCACTATTCTCAACTTTTTAGTATCTAGGGAATTAGAACTAGGCTGATTACATTTTAAAAAACTAAGAAATTTTATATATAATAATCTTATATCTCAGAAAATATCACTATGATGTTTTTATAATATTTTCTCTGAGTTATATTTGAGTCATAGTGTCAATATAAGGTTTACTATTCTGGCGTAATGATTTATGAAGCAGTTTCTTGCTTTTGTTTTAGGGTACAAAGCATTGTGAACCCTTTATATAATGAACTGGAAATTGGAATTTGTATTTGTATATATCAAAGCTATGGTTTAATGGAACAATTTTTCCTAACTGCATTTATTTTGTATCCAGGAAGCGTCAGGACAATCATGCCCATGAGAACTCTAAACTGTTCAGGTAATCATGTCATTTTTAAACTGTCCCTTTAAACTGTCCTAAAAATATGCTTTGTTTTCTATATTATGAAGACTTTATACTATTTTGTTTAGATGAACCCTTTTATCTTTTTCAAAGTTCTGTGATATCTGACTCTTATAGCCTTGATATCATTTTACTCATCGCTGATTTTAAGCTGTAAAATATAGCTAAACCTTAGAGTAATATATAAAATATGAATTATTTATTATGCATTTTATAAAATGTGCATTGTATATATGTATGCTTATATGTATACTGTTATATTTATATTTTATATTAATATATAACATATTTTTATATTAAGCTGTGAAACGTATTTCTATATGGAGATATGTAATACACTTTGGCATGCAATATCCACCGCATCATCCGAGTCCTTACTCATGCCAACACTCACTCTCTTTCCTTCAACACTCATTGCCACAGGGGGTCATGCACAGCACCAAGCCACATCAGAGCCTCGAAGGTCCTCCGTGGCTTTTCCCTGGCCCTTTGCCATCCGTTGCTTCCAAGGACTTATTTCCTTTTCCTATACATGGCCACAGTGCTGGTTATCCTAGAAAAAAGATTTCAAGTCTGAACCCTGCTTATAGCCAATACTCCCAGAAAAGTATCGAACAGGCAGAAGAGGCTCACAAGAAAGAGCACAAACCCAAAAAGTCTGGCAAGTACATTTGCCCTTACTGCAGCAGAGCGTGTGCCAAACCTAGCGTACTGAAAAAACCACATCAGGTCCCATACTGGGGAGCGGCCATATAAAACTTGGTTAGAAATAGCTTTAAATTTGTTAATGAGGCTTTCTAAAATCTTACACTTTTGTAGCTCATATCCATCAAGGATTTTCCTTCAGATAGTTTTCTAAAGTTAAGAAGTATTTAAAAGAGTGCCCAAAATTCAAACATGGAAGAGACTTATGCTTATGACTTAATGCTGAGTTTGAAATTAATATATATTTGTGGAATTAATGTAATCGCAGTAGAAATAAGTCCTTGGAGTAAAAAAACATTTCAGATTTACCTAATTTCTGGTTGGTTAGTTAGGATTTGTTTTGGTTTCTTATTTGAAACTATTACGATGATCTCTTTGTATTTTCTTTTTCTTCAGGTCATTTTATGAAACTGGCAATTGAACTTTGCTCCAGTTGATGGGCAAAATTTCTCCTAGACTATTCATCATCCCGATTTCATCCTGGTTGAAAATTTTCAAATGCCATAAGAAATCTTTCTAGATTTGCACTTAGCTTTTGGATGGACACTTCTACAATGGCGAGAACTGTGTTAGAGCCCTGGTCCAAGGACATTACTGTCTAATGCCCATCGACTGTGGTGTGCGTGTGGAAGGTTCCAAAGAGAAGGAGCAATCAGCAAGTTTGCAGACACCGTGGAACATGGAAGCAACCAAGCTCTAAGAAGCACAGCTTTGGAGACACTCCATGAGTCTGCACCGCCTTCAGGGGAACTAGCACTTAAGACCTTGTGTAACAAAATGGACACTGGGGACACAGCTCTAGGACAAAAAGCTACCTCAAGGTCTGGAGAAACTGATAAAGCATCAGGTAGATGGAGACAGGAACAATCAGCTGTTATTAAGATGAGCACTTTTGGCAGTCAAGAAGGACAGCAGCGGCAACCACAAATAGAGCCCGAGCAAATAGGAAACACAGCATCAGCACAACTGTTTGTTTCTGGGAAACTGGCCTCCCCTAGTGAAGTGGTGCAGCAAGTCGCAGAGAAGCAATATCCACCGCATCGTCCGAGTCCTTACTCATGCCAACACTCACTCTCTTTCCCTCAACACTCATTGCCACAGGGGGTCATGCACAGCACCAAGCCACATCAGAGCCTCGAAGGTCCTCCGTGGCTTTTCCCTGGCCCTTTGCCATCCGTTGCCTCCGAGGACTTATTTCCTTTTCCTATACATGGCCACAGTGGTGGTTATCCTAGAAAAAAGATTTCAAGTCTGAACCCTGCTTATAGCCAATACTCCCAGAAAAGTATCGAACAGGCAGAAGAGGCTCACAAGAAAGAGCACAAACCCAAAAAGCCTGGCAAGTACATTTGCCCTTACTGCAGCAGAGCGTGTGCCAAACCTAGCGTACTGAAAAAACACATCAGGTCCCATACTGGGGAGCGGCCATATCCATGTATACCTTGTGGTTTCTCTTTCAAGACAAAGAGCAATTTGTACAAGCACAGGAAGTCACATGCCCATGCAATTAAGGCAGGATTAGTACCCTTCACAGAGTCAGCTGTATCTAAATTGGACCTAGAGGCTGGTTTTATTGATGTAGAGGCAGAAATACATTCAGATGGTGAACAGAGTACAGACACAGATGAGGAGAGTTCTCTATTTGCCGAGGCCTCTGACAAAATGAGTCCTGGTCCACCCATCCCACTGGACATTGCCAGCAGAGGTGGCTATCATGGGTCATTGGAAGAATCACTGGGAGGTCCAATGAAGGTGCCGATTTTGATTATCCCCAAAAGTGGGATTCCTCTTCCCAACGAAAGTTCTCCGTATATTGGCCCTGATATGCTACCAAATCCATCTTTAAGTACTAAGGCTGATGATTCGCACACAGTCAAACAGAAACTTGCACTAAGACTGTCGGAGAAAAAAGGACAAGATTCTGAGCCATCGCTCAACCTTCTGAGCCCGCACAGTAAAGGAAGCACTGATTCTGGTTACTTTTCTCGCTCAGAAAGTGCTGAGCAGCAAATAAGCCCTCCCAACACAAATGCAAAGTCTTATGAAGAAATCATCTTTGGAAAATACTGTCGGCTCAGTCCGAGAAATGCACTCAGTGTTACAACCACAAGTCAGGAGCGTGCCGCAGTGGGTAGGAAGGGCATAATGGAACCATTACCTCACGTAAACACCAGGTTAGATGTCAAGATGTTTGAAGATCCTGTTTCACAGCTGATCCCAAGCAAGGGAGACGTCGACCCCAGTCAAACGAGCATGCTGAAATCCACTAAATTCAACAGTGAGTCCAGACAGCCCCAGATTATTCCACCCATCAGAAATGAAGGAAAACTTTATCCAGCAAACTTTCAAGGCAGCAGCCCGGTTCTCTTAGAAGCTCCTGTAGACTCTTCACCCCTTATTAGAAGCAACTCAATGCCGACTTCTTCAGCAACTAATTTAACCATTCCTCCTTCTTTGAGAGGAAGTCACTCATTTGATGAAAGGATGACTGGTTCCGACGATGTATTCTATCCAGGGACTGTGGGCATACCCCCGCAGCGCATGCTAAGAAGACAAGCGGCATTTGAGCTGCCTTCAGTACAGGAGGGCCATGGGGAGGTGGAGCACCACGGCAGGATGTTGAAAGGTATCAGCAGTTCATCCCTGAAGGAAAAGAAATTGCCTTCTGGGGACAGGGTTGGGTATGACTATGACATCTGTCGGAAACCCTATAAGAAGTGGGACGACTCTGAAACACCAAAGCAAAGCTACAGGGACATTTCCTGCTTGAGTTCTTTAAAACATGGTGGAGAATATTTTATGGATCCTGTGGTGCCATTGCAGGGAGTACCAAGCCTGTTTGGAACTACCTGTGAAAACAGGAAACGCCGGAAAGAGAAGAGCGTAGGGGATGAAGAGGACACCCCCATGATCTGCAGCAGCATTGTAAGCACTCCTGTGGGTATCATGGCTTCTGATTATGACCCCAAACTGCAGATGCAGGAAGGAGTCAGGAGTGGATTTGCCATGACTGGACACGAAAACCCTTCTCATGGTTACACTGAACGCTTTGACCCGTGTCGACCCCAACTGCAGTCTGGAAGTCCATCTCTTGGGTCAGAGGAGTCACCGTCAGCCATTGATTCAGACAAGATGTCAGACGTAGGGGGCAGGAAACCTCCTGGAAATGTGATTTCTGTGATTCAGCACACCAACTCACTGAGCCGACCCAATTCATTCGAAAGATCTGAGTCAGCTGAACTTGTGGCTTGCACACAGGATAAAGCCCCTTCCCCTTCGGAGACATGCGACAGTGAGATTTCAGAAGCCCCAGTGAGTCCTGAGTGGGCTCCACCCGGGGATGGTGCAGAAAGTGGGGGGAAACCCTCTCCATCTCAGCAGGTGCAGCAGCAGTCCTATCACACACAGCCCAGGCTAGTTCGGCAACACAACATCCAGGTTCCTGAGATTCGAGTGACCGAGGAGCCTGATAAACCCGAGAAGGAGAAAGAAGCACAGAGCAAAGAGCCAGAGAAGCCTGTGGAAGAATTTCAGTGGCCCCAAAGAAGCGAGACCCTTTCCCAACTCCCCGCGGAGAAGTTGCCACCTAAAAAGAAGCGTCTTCGACTTGCAGATATGGAGCACTCCTCAGGGGAGTCCAGCTTTGAATCCACAGGCACAGGCCTCTCCCGCAGCCCCAGCCAAGAAAGCAACTTGTCCCACAGCTCCAGTTTCTCCATGTCTTTTGAAAGAGAAGAAACCAGTAAACTTTCTGCACTTCCTAAGCAGGATGAGTTTGGGAAGCATTCAGAGTTTCTGACCGTCCCTGCTGGTTCATACTCATTGTCTGTCCCAGGCCATCACCACCAGAAAGAGATGCGACGCTGCTCATCAGAGCAGATGCCTTGTCCTCACCCAGCGGAAGTCCCAGAAGTTCGGAGCAAATCATTTGATTATGGGAATCTGTCCCATGCTCCTGTGTCAGGAGCAGCAGCCTCCACGGTGTCACCGTCCAGGGAGAGGAAGAAATGCTTTCTGGTGCGGCAAGCTTCCTTCAGCGGCTCCCCAGAAATCGCCCAGGGTGAGGCTGGCATGGATCAAAGCGTGAAGCAGGAGCAGCTAGAGCATCTGCATGCTGGCCTCCGGTCCGGGTGGCACCATGGCCCACCTGCCGTGCTGCCTCCTCTTCAGCAAGAGGACCCAGGGAAGCAGGTGGTAAGTCCTTGTGCCCCGCTGAGCTCAGGGCCACTGCACCTGGCCCAGCCACAGATCATGCACATGGACAGTCAGGAATCTTTGAGAAATCCCTTGATCCAACCAACATCCTATATGACAAGCAAGCACTTACCTGAACAGCCACACTTATTTCCACATCAAGAGACAATTCCATTTTCTCCAATCCAGAATGCCTTGTTTCAGTTTCAGTATCCTACAGTCTGTATGGTTCATTTACCAGCTCAGCAGCCTCCCTGGTGGCAGGCGCATTTTCCACATCCCTTTGCTCAGCAGCCTCAGAAGAGCTATGGCAAGCCCTCTTATCAGACAGAAATCCATTCGAGCTATCCCTTAGAACATGTGGCAGAGCACACTGGAAAGAAACCTGCTGACTACGGACACACAAAAGAGCAGACCTACCCCTGTTATTCAGGAGCATCAGGGCTACACCCAAAGAACCTTCTTCCAAAGTTTCCATCAGACCAGAGCAGCAAGTCCACTGAAACACCCTCTGAACAGGTTCTTCAAGAAGATTTTGCCTCAGCAAATGCTGGGCCTCTGCAGTCCCTCCCGGGAACAGTGGTTCCTGTTCGGATCCAGACGCATGTACCATCCTATGGAAGCGTCATGTACACAAGCATTTCTCAGATACTTGGGCAGAATAGCCCTGCCATTGTCATATGCAAAGTCGATGAGAATATGACCCAAAGGACACTGGTCACCAATGCAGCCATGCAAGGGATAGGATTCAACATTGCCCAGGTGCTGGGGCAGCATGCGGGCTTGGAAAAGTACCCCATTTGGAAAGCACCTCAGACTCTACCCCTTGGCTTAGAATCCTCAATCCCTTTGTGTTTGCCTTCCACCTCCGACAGCGTGGCCAGCCTGGGAGGTAGCAAGCGAATGCTTTCTCCAGCCAGTAGCTTGGAGCTCTTCATGGAAACCAAGCAGCAGAAAAGGGTCAAAGAAGAAAAGATGTATGGACAGATTGTGGAGGAGCTTAGTGCTGTGGAGCTGACCAACTCAGACATCAAAAAGGACCTCTCCCGCCCCCAGAAACCCCAACTGGTTCGACAAGGGTGTGCTTCTGAGCCAAAAGATGGCTTGCAGTCAGGGTCATCTTCCTTCTCCTCCCTGTCACCCTCCTCATCTCAAGACTATCCTTCTGCTAGCCCATCCTCCCGGGAGCCATTCCCGCCCAGCAAGGAGATGCTTTCCAGTTCCCAGGCATCGCTTCCAGGGCAGAAGTCCTGTGGGCCTTCTGAAAGCAAAGAGTCTTCCGATGAATTAGATATTGATGAGACTGCATCGGACATGAGCATGAGCCCACAGAGTTCCTCATTACCAGCAGGAGATGGTCAGCCAGAAGAGGAAGGAAAGGGCCACAAGCGGCCTGTCGGCATGCTGGTCCGCATGGCCTCTGCCCCCAGCGGGAATGTGGCAGACTCGACTCTTCTTCTCACGGACATGGCAGATTTCCAGCAGATTCTTCAGTTCCCCAGTCTGCGGACAACAACTACAGTGAGTTGGTGCTTCTTGAATTATACAAAACCCAATTATGTGCAACAGGCCACCTTCAAATCCTCCGTTTATGCTTCATGGTGCATTAGTTCCTGTAACCCAAACCCATCAGGATTGAACACCAAGACCACTCTGGCTCTTCTGAGGTCCAAGCAAAAAATCACTGCAGAAATTTATACTCTGGCTGCTATGCATAGGCCTGGAACCGGCAAACTTACATCGTCAAGTGCTTGGAAGCAGTTTACTCAGGTAACAAACATTGTTTTAGGAAGAACTCTGTATTGTGGATTTGATTGCTGAGCAGACTGCATAGTGAAGGATATAAGGCCTAAAAAAAATACAAGTAAAATGAAAGTCAGTGCGGGGACATCCTTCTCAGAAGGTCTGACCTTACCCAAAAGTGGAAGAAGCCACTGACTGCACTTGGTTCTGAGGTCTCAGGCATGGTCCAAATACTGACAGTGTCACTTTCAGTATTTTCAGAAGGAAAAGCCTACACTTAATGTTTTTAAAATTTAAAAATGTGGGTGCCATGAAAGCCTCCACTGGGATCAATTCCCATGGGTTATTTTCCTTCTGACCTTTGTGAGTGACCTAGCAGGTCTAATTTTCTTTGGATGCAAGGAATTCAGGGAACTGTGAAGTGGGCCACAGAGCAGAGAGAGGAGGCCAAAAGGAAAGATGAGGAAGGAGGACTGAGCTTTGCAAATGCCGCAGGGCTTATTCTCATCGACAAGACTTTTCACTAAAATTCGTTTTTGTGTATCTATCTCCTTCAAAAGTTATTTTTCCAAGTTGCTAACTGGTTTATTCCTACAAGAACAATCAATGCCTTCCAGGTAAAATTATAAAAATATTAAGGGGCACTTTGGAATTTATGTTAAATTGACAAGGAGGCAAATAGAGGATTTAAAAATACATTTTCACTTATATCAGTTGTTATTTTCCCTTCAATAATTTTTGAGACTACTTCCCTAATTAGTATAGATTGTTTTCATTGCTACTTCAGAACACAGAATATGTCTTTTAAGTCTCTGATAGAGTTGCACAGAGTGAGTGCTGAGTGTTTATGTACATATATTTACATATAAAATATATATTTATATAGTATATATATCTAAATTATATATATCTAACAGAATGTTGAATTTGTTCAGTAGAAACTGCCACTCTTATCGGATTTTATCCCTAGTGGCTCTTATTTTGTAAAACTAGTTCCTGGCCTTTTAGTACAGAATTTGGGATCATTTTCAGAGATTATGGAAGAGTGGGAAATAGGGAAAGGGTCTTGGAGACTATGTCTTAGAGAAAACATGTGAAATGATTCTCTCTTCTTGTCTTACAGATGAAACCTGATGCATCCTTTTTATTTGGCAGCAAACTAGAAAGGAAATTAGTGGGAAATATCTTAAAGGAAAGAGGGAAAGGAGATATTCATGGAGATAAAGATATTGGATCCAAACAAACTGAGCCAATCCGAATCAAAATATTTGAAGGAGGGTAAGGAAACTTAAGTGCAAATGTAAAATGTTCAGTTATAGGTCAGAGTAAATGGTCCAGAATGTCTGCATGGAAAAAGTGCTGTCTAATCTGGTTGGGAGCTGAAAGTGAATTCCTTTTCTATTTACATTTCTGAAGTCTGGCTGGTAATAGATAATAAGTTCATGCCCTTGCTTTTGGAACTTGCTTTTCATGAAAATGTCCCCACTGGATATCATGCAAGCCTCTTCCTTAAATTTTCACACCTCTAATTTATTATGAAATCTACTAAATTGATGGACACTGATATCATCTAAGTTCGTTCATTCTTTAATCATTTTATAGGTATTTGTTTTATCGATGGGCATATTTTCTATGCTTACAAAAATCAGATCATGTACAATCACGTATGATCTTCAGAACTAGTTAATTTGTTTATTTCTCTTATTATCTAAACTGGAGACTTAAATGCGATTTCACCAGTTCCATCAATATCCTTTTCTGTCCCAGGATCCAAGTCAGGATACCACGTTGCACTCAGTTGTCTTGCCTTCCCAGTCTTCTCTGGTCTATGACACTTTCTCTGTATTCAGGAATTTCTTTTCAAATGTTGAGTCCTGAGTCATAGAAATGCAAATAATAAGGTTCAAAGACTTTGTTATTTGTGTAATTAAGAAAAATTACATGTGTAATATCTTGTTTTAGATTTTGATGAAATGTATCTTTCATCCAGTCACATAGAAGGAAAAGCCTACACTTATGCTTTTAAAATTTAAAAATTTTGAAGTGTACCAACCACATTTTGAAGATTATGATGTAATTAGCCTTATCTCTACAAAAAATCTATTATTTATTTATTTTCATGGGCATGACTTTATTCCAGTTATATTTGGAGGACAATAATGTCATTTGTTTGACTATAAAGTGTGGAATGTTCAGTGAGGTGAAATAACCATTTCTCACCTAGCATCACTGGTTTGGAGATGGATTATTCTATTGGTTCTCCCTGAAGTTTTGCCTCCTTTGGATGTCTAACATTTTCACTACTAAAACTGTGTACAATTATTATATATAGTCATGAATCTTGTCTTGATATTTTTCGACATCCCCCATCTTTTAACACAAACAAGAGAAATATAGATTTTATCTTTCCTCAGAGACTGAGAGGTCCCTGGGACTGAATCAACCCTCTCAATTCAGCAGCCTTCATAGCAGTGCACTTGTACCAATAGATTAGCGAGACCTCCAAATTACTCTGTGCTTTGGGGAGCCCATCTCCACTAATGAAGGACACAAGTGAAAAACCGTATGTGAACATTTTATTGCTGTGTTTTGGTGATCCAAAAGGATTGTGCCCATATTTCATTTCCTCCTCCTTTAATTGCCCCCTGTTATGGGCTGTGTCCCAGTTACTTCTTAATCTGTGGCCCAGTTTCTGCCTGGTGGTGACCAAGTGTTTTTTCCAAACCTTGTGTTACCTCCTCTTATTTTGGCGATTGCAAAGTGATAACTAAAAAAATAAAAAGTATTACTGACCAAAATTTTAAGTATATATTATCTAATTGATGGGTTTAATAATTTAGTTAAACATAGCTTTGAATTTTTTTCAAAATCCATCAATTCTCTTATCAAGTAGACTCATGGGCCTGTACATATTGTATGATATTTTATTTGTACAGGTTTTTCTGATACATACTTATGTTTTATACAAAATTTTACTGTATTTTTATCTGAAAGCAAGTTAATCAGCTAAGACATTGAAAATAAAATTATACTGCTTGAAGATAAAATGCATTTCCCATCACTATGGTGGTGGGCTATAGTAAGCTTGAGGTATCCTTCCTGAAGAAAATCAGCTTTCTATAAAATTGTTTTAGTCTATATCCCTTAAGCAATTTCATCTAGTTTGGGGCAGAGAATAGTGAAATTTAAAGGTAAAAGATATTTACATCTTGAGGGTTTTTCTACTTTATTGCAAAAGACAAAGATAAAATTCAAAATAATTTTGAAGGACAAATGGAAATCAGCATTCCTGGTAAAAGGGTAGAAATTTAAAGGAACCAAAGACATGCAAAATTGAATATTCATAGTTTTGATTCTACTTAACTTCCATCTGGATTGGTACTGACCAAAAAGTAGATAACCTTAAGAGTAGATGTGAATCCCAAACAGAGTTGGTATTTAAATATGTGGATGGATTTCCTTTCTTAAAATTATTCCAATGGATTGGATGACTGAAGTTAAAGTTGCTTTTATTCTTGTTTGTGGATTAGCTAGAATAAAATAGGAAAATTTATAATGCTCTTAGAATGTAAAAAACTATAAATTTAGTGCCTTTATCTAAATTTACAGTGGATTAGGGCATTTTGCATGTCAGTTTACCTTTGGAAGTTATGAAAAGAACTCCCCAAAAGGAATATCTTTCCAAGAATAACATTAAACCCAAAATTCTCACCCAGCTTTGACTTAAGAGATAATGGCAGTCATGGAATTAGTCCATTTAATATATCTGTATTCTATGACAAATCATGTTTTATTGTATTCTAAAATGGAATGGTTGAGCACTGGGTAGATTTCTTCCCTTGATTATCAAAGAAAATACCTAAGACTGTTTTTCTAGCCGATTTGATTAAGCAAGATGACCTCACATATCCTTTCCAACATCTCTATGAAAGCCTTCTGGAAACAAATGCAAATTTGATTAAAAATAGAATCTCTAGTTTTCATTATGTAACAGTACCTTGAAAAAGCTAGTTGAAATTTAGACTCCACATTAGTACAGATTCATGGTCTTTGAGAAGAGCAGATCAAATCTGTAGACAACAGTTGGTGAGCTGAGCTCACCCTGTGTAAACTAGAAATTTCTGACGCACTCTCGTGCCAGGATTGTAAAAATAGAGTAGGAACTTGCAATGAAGAATTCTATTATCAGTTATACTTATTTTAGCAAATTTAGAGGGTTGTATGTTTGTACATGCACATCTTAGATGATGTAATGTTAACAAAGATACATGATGAATATGCTGGTATGATTTTTGTAGGTCCCTTGATTGAAGACCATACTAGAATCCAATCCAAAGGTCTGCAACTCTGCAACTCTTTGAGGTTTACATAAATCAATTTGAAGATCTATTTCCCAACTCTGTAAATTCACATGTAATAGTGGGGCCAATTCCATTTTGGATTCCATGTAGCATTACATTTTGTTTACAGTGCCAAATCTATTATCTAGTTCTTTCAGCCATTTACCACATAAATTTCACAGGCTTCATAGAAGTAAAGTTGAACAATTGTCTGTAAAAGACCCTCACAAAAATTTGCCGTGCAAATAATTAGCTTTTGCTTTAACATAGCATGCTAAGAATATTTGAAAACATACTGGATTTCCCTTTTTAAAACAGGTACAAATCGAATGAAGATTATGTATATGTCAGAGGACGTGGCCGTGGAAAGTACATTTGTGAAGAATGTGGGATTCGCTGTAAGAAGCCAAGCATGCTCAAAAAACACATCCGTACCCATACTGATGTTCGGCCCTATGTATGCAAGTTATGTAACTTTGCCTTCAAAACGAAAGGTACAAATCTGACTTGTTTGAGAGGAAAAATACTTCTCTCTGGCTATTTAGACTTCTGAGTACTATTTTATAACTAACCTTCACCAACAATAAGATGGTTTTGTTTGTGAAAATATGATTCCACAAAACGTATTTTCTCCCTCAAGTAAGTGACCAAAGGATGTATGTGAGACTGTGAGGCTCCTTTTATGACTTAATTAAGAGCAATAGACATAGGTCCAGGCCAGTTGTCTCCAAAGGAAGTGGGTAAGAATCATCTGGATAGCTATTACTTCATGCTGGAAATGTTATGTGGTCTAGATAATATTTACACCAGTTTTGAAATCCTGCACATGCTGTGGTATTAGAGAAGCAAGGCAGCAGCTGGGAAAAAAAAAGTGTGCTCTTGGTCAGTTTCAAGATTATAAATAATGTAGAGACCCACACATTCCCAGGTGGGCCCCTCCATCTACAGTTGCATTAATTATGCATAGAAATTTGATAGCTTGTGTTCCCTGTTTTTATCAGCACAGAGACAATTTCTGACTCTCAGGACTTAACTGTTAGTCTTATAAAACTAGGACTTGCCTGGAAATTTTTTAAAAATCTGTTTTTGAGGGGGGCACAGCGGGGGGGTGGTGGGAGAACGGGGAGGGATAACACCTGGAGAAATGCCTGGTGTAGGCAATGGTGGGGGCAGGGATGGAGACAGCAAACAACCATGGCGTGTATATACTTATGCAACAATCCTGCAGGATGCAGGACGTGCACACGTACCCCAGAGCCCAAATACAATTAAAAAACAATAGAAAAAATAATAATAAAAAAGAATTTTATTTCTCCAAAAAAATCTGTTTTAACAGGTAGATTTATGTAAAAATATTTTATTCAAGGAAGTTACTTTGGTTATATTTCTATTTTTTGTAATATCATGAAAAAATTCATAAGCCTGGTATTCTCAGAATACAAACAGTAGTGAATTAGAGGTGGTTTGACTTTTGCGGAAGTGTGCTTTACCTTAGGTTTAGTGGATACTATAGACACCCCTCACCACTTTAAATTTGCATAGTGATTAATCTGCTCTGATATCCCTCAAGAAAAAATAAATATCAAGTAAAATAATCTTTGGTAGAGAAATGTACACCAATTTTCTTTTACAGCTGAAAATCCTAAATTGTTTTATTGGTTCTAGAAGTGTAAATGGATAGCCTTCCAACATCTCTGTTTCTTTTTATTAAAAAGGTATCTATATTACAGGAATGCCTCATTTGAAGCTGAAAAAAAGTGTGTGTTCATTTGCATTTCAAAAAAACTCATATGGTCTTTTTAAAAAATTAATTAATTTATATATATGTGTGTGTGTGTGTGTGTGTGTGTGTATTTTAATTGCACTTTAGGTTCTGGGGTACATGTGCAGAATATGCAGGATTGTTTCATAGGTACTTACATGGCAATGTGGTTTACTCCTTCCATCCCCCCATCACCTATATCTGGCATTTCTCCCCCATGTTATCTCTCCCCAACCTCCCTATCCACAGCTGACCCTGTCCTAGTCCCCCCAACAGACCCCAGTGTGTGATGCTCCCCTCCCTGTGTCCATATGTTCTCATTGTTCAACACCCACTTATGAGTGAGAACATGCAGGATTTGATTTTCTGTTCTTGTGTCAGTTTGCTGAGAATGATGGTTTCCAGATTCATCCATATCCCTGCAAAGGACACACACTCACCGTTTTTTGTGGCTGCATAGTATTCCATGGTGTATATATGTGCCACATTTTCCTTGTCCAGTCTATCATCCATGGGCACTTGGGTTGGTTCCAAGTCTTTGCTATTGTAAACAGTGCCAAAATGAACATATGTGTGCATGTGTCTTTATAATAGAATGATTTATAATCCTTTAGATATATGCCCAGTAATGGGATTGCTGGGTCAAGTGGAATTTCTATTTCTAGGTCCTTGAGGAATTAAATACCACTCACCTTTGCACACTCAAGCCTTTTATATAGAACTTTACTAAGAGATTCCCTAGGAGATAAGAAAATAAAAACTTTGATTTTAGGAAATACTGCAAATTCACTAGTCATTACAAATAATACATATCTTCACTGGGCATAAGAGTTTGCTGAAAGTATAGTTGTGGGAAAACTGGATGAAGAAATGACACATCTCTAGACATTTTTAAAAATCAAATTAAGTCTGCCTCTGAATCATCATCTCCTGAAAGAAATCATTTATTCTTGGTCATTATTGGAGTTTCCTTGTCACCCTTTGGGAATATGCAAATGTCTCAGAATCTTAAAATGAGCAAAACATCCTGGAAAACCCTGCCAGTTTTCACCTCCGACTGAAATGCCTGTTGTCCAAACCCACATTGTAATCTGAGCACAGATGGAACGCCCTTGCACGACCAATCCCTTCTCCTTGTCTGTGCCACTTCTTCAGGGGCCTCCCCCGCCAATCTCCTTCACTCTCCTTGTCCTTATGCATTACTTCCACAGCTCATGACTTTCACAAACTAAAGCCATGGTGGGATTGTTTCAGATCCAGATTTCTAGCTACAGACCTATTCTGAAGATGGGAGTCTAAAGCCTGACTATCCTTGGAATGGAGAGAAAAGTGCAAAAGAAAGAAACACATACTCAGATCTTAACAAATCATCCTGACACGCTTAGCAGTCATACCTAGACACATCCACAGCATACTTGCACTCAGGCAGAAGCAGATGATTCCTATTAATTTATAGATACATTTCATTAATTTTCTAGATTTAAGGATTCTTGATATGTCTATAACATTTTTGAGCTCTTTTAAAAATTGTAGATATAAGTTTTGATAAATAAGAGCAGTGGGGGGCCTGGAAATATTTCTACATTTAGAATTATCACAACAGCATGTAAAATGTATAAATATGTAAGCAATAAGTAAATAATACAGCAATATGAGTAAAATAATAAACAACAGTGTCCCAGTTTTAACTGTGGCTCATGCATGAATAGCAAGCTTAACACCCCTACAAGAGGAATAAACTATGCCAGTAGGCTGAGTTTCCACGGAGATTTCACAGAGCCTTCTCTTAAAGTATTTGTTGGCACATTGTTAAAGCATTGTCAAAGGTACAGATAACATTATGGCTATTTTCACTGAAGTAATGTAAAGGCTCCTTCCAACTGAATGAGTTCCTGAATCTCTTTTGATAAGTTATATGGCATAGAATTTATGTGTGTGTGTGTGTGTGTGTGTGTGTGTGTGTGTGTGTGTGTATTTTTTTCTATAGATTCTAGGTCAAGAGGGATTGGATTGATGTTTTCAAAATTTCTCATATTTCATAAAGCAGTTATATAAATTATATATGTAATTTATATACACACACGTATATACACATAAAATTGTATATGCCGTTATCATTATAACATATTCAGCATGAAACCTTTCTTTTTTCTTAGCATGATAGGAGCCTGAAGATAAATAAAATAAAAACGGAATGCTGCTGCTCCAGAATTTTAGAAATTGCTCTCATAACGTTTGCTAACATATGCCAGACAGATAGACGCTAAATACTGGAATAATGCTCCCTATGAGTAGTTAGCTAATTATTTGTATGGATCTTTCAATGCACTGACAAAGTTGGCCCTCACATTAGTTTGTATGTATTTTTCTTCTGAACATTGAAGATCCTCGGAGGTTACTCTATAGCTGATCAATGACAGAAGGTCAGGGCCCAGTGGGTGTGTTGAGAATATTTCATTCTGAAGTATCTCTGAGGTGTGTGGCTAGCTTGTGTTTCCTTGTTTATGTGAAGACTCAGTACATCACAGATTCCATTATGTGCAGCTCTTGAATCCCACCCAGGAGGCTGATACACTGGATGAATATGAGATCCCGTCTCAGGCAGAAAAGTCTGGGATTTTCAGTCTTGCTTGGTGCCTACTCTTGAAAAGATGTGACCCTGGACTTTCACCTTTCTTCTAGAATAAAGAAAATATGAGATTGGGCCAAAGCCCTCAGGGATTGATACCTTCAGAAACCAGATTATTCTTCTTAAGGTTGAAGCAAGGGGTAGTGGCTAGAAACAAATTTGCATTACATGATGAATGTAATAAAATTAGTCCATTTCACATTGAATTTGGAGCAGTCATCAGCAGTTATTAATTTGATAACCAACTGATTTCTCTCCTTTTTTTGGTTACATTTTCAAGGTAACCTAACGAAGCATATGAAATCTAAAGCACATATGAAAAAATGCCTGGAATTGGGAGTCTCAATGACATCGGTGGATGATACAGAAACTGAGGAAGCAGGTATATCATAATTTAGTTGACAGACCTCTTCACTGTGCACACTGGAGCTCTGTGGCTGAAGTGGTAAAATAAGTTTAGATATTTTTAAAAAATGATCTCTTTTCATTTTATTAAATACTAAATCTAGGAAATAAACCTGAAACATTGAATTTCTTGAAACCTACTGAGAAGTGCACTTCAGTTTTGACTCTGAAGGCAAAAAAGGCCTTACTATGAAAATACTTCTATTTAGAGCCATGAGGGAATAGAATTGCACTTGCTTTGTGATCGCGAATTAGATTTTATGAGGCTTTTGGGGAAATTTGAAAAGCATTTTAATGTATTATTATTCCAGTTAAGAAGAAACCCAGTAGGAAAACAAACAAACATCATTAACCTCAGTAGAGGGCCTGGAGGTTGGCCAGACCCCCTGAGATACATCACTTAGACGTACGCTTGTGCCTGAACTTGCAGAGACAGGTTGTTGCATTCATTTTCCATCTAGCATCATCATTAACATCATCCATACTCACTTGTTGAGGATTTTCTGTGAGTGGGGTGATGTCTGAGATATAAGATCCTACTGTGGAATCTTTCTTGTAAGTTGGGGATGAAAAAAATAGATATATCAGAAGATAGAATGAATGCAGGGTCACACAGGTAAGTGCCTCATTTATAGGAGATCTCGGACATAACTATCTGTGGACACTAGGGATTGGAAAAAGCTTTTGGAAAGAGATGGGGCTTAAATAAGACCCTGACCTTGACATTTGAATCTTGATCTCCATTATCTTTGTTCAATTGTTTCAGAAAATATGGAAGATTTGCACAAAGCAGCAGAGAAGCATAGCATGTCCAGCATTTCAACTGATCATCAGTTCTCAGATGCCGAGGAATCGGATGGTGAGGATGGAGATGATAATGATGATGATGATGAAGATGAGGATGACTTTGATGACCAGGGAGATTTAACACCAAAAACAAGATCAAGAAGCACCAGTCCTCAGCCTCCTAGATTCTCCTCCTTGCCTGTGAATGTTGGCGCCGTACCCCACGGGGTTCCTTCAGATAGTTCCCTGGGACATTCTTCATTGATCAGCTATTTGGTTACTTTGCCAAGTATTCGAGTTACTCAGCTTATGACCCCCAGTGACTCATGTGAAGATACTCAGATGACAGAATACCAGAGGCTGTTCCAGAGCAAAAGTACAGACTCGGAACCAGACAAAGACAGATTGGACATACCTAGTTGTATGGATGAGGAGTGCATGCTACCTTCAGAGCCTAGCTCCTCTCCCAGGGACTTCTCACCCTCAAGCCGCCATTCCTCACCAGGTTATGATTCTTCACCCTGTCGAGATAATTCACCAAAGAGGTATCTGATACCCAAAGGAGATTTATCTCCCAGAAGACACTTATCACCTAGGAGAGATCTGTCACCCATGAGGCATCTTTCACCAAGAAAGGAAGCTGCATTGAGGAGAGAGATGTCCCAAAGAGATGTTTCACCAAGAAGGCATTTGTCTCCAAGGAGGCCAGTGTCTCCTGGGAAAGATATCACAACGAGAAGAGACCTCTCTCCTAGAAGAGAAAGAAGATACATGACCACCATAAGAGCGCCATCTCCCAGAAGGGCTTTATACCATAACCCACCATTGTCCATGGGGCAGTATTTGCAAGCAGAGCCAATTGTATTGGGGCCTCCTGTAAGTATAATTCACTTGTCTTTCTAATATATAAGTGGAAGCACACTGGTGCCTCCTGATAATGCACTGGTGTGAAATTTAGTATAGCATGGGTATCCGTCTTGGGTGGAGTGAATCTGGCTACTGAAAATAGCGGGGAGACATTTTTGTCGTATGCCATTGTCAGTAACATGGCTGTGGCATTATCCAAAGTGTAGTATTGCATCAGAGCAGCAGTGCATTCCCAGTGGGAACAGGTGAGGCCTTTCTGAAGGCTTTCCAAACTTAAGTAATTATAGACATGAGCTGAAGCCTTTCTGTAAGTAAAAAAGATGAAGGCTCTAGAATGGCATAATTGCATGGATGTGCACTCACAGGGACATTTAGGCATCACTTATATAACTCATCACCAGGTGAGGATTCTGATGCAGTTGTTAACCTTGACTTTCAGAAACTTTTATTTTTTTAATTTATATTTTATTTATTTATTTTTTGAGGCAGGGTCTTACTCTTTCACCTAGGCTGGAGTGCAGTGGCATGACTTTAGCTCACTGCAACCTCTGCCTCCCAGACTCAAGCGATTCTCGCATCTCAGCCTCCCGAGAAGCTGGGACTACAGGTGTGTGCCACCACGCCTGGCTAATTTTTTAATTTTTTGGTAGAGATGGGGTTTCACCATGTTGGCTAGGCTGGTCTTGAACTCCTGACCTCAAGTGATCCACCTGCCTTGGCCTCCCAGAGTGCTAGGATTACAGGCATGAGCCACTGTGCCCGACCTCAAAAACTTCTTTTTTAATACACTCATTACCTTGCCCATCGTGAGTGGACATGTGAAACTGGTCAGGGACAAGGAGAGGAAAGAATGACACACTCGGTGTGTTTATAAATCAAAGACATGAGCATGTCTGTTTTTCTTGCCATGACTACCATCAAGTGCACTTGCTCAGTGGAAGCATAGGCCCAAGGAGAACGGGAACTCAGGAGAGCTAAGCGAGAATGTGCAGAGATTTCTATGATGTGCCTTCATTATAAATGAAAATAACAGTAGCCATCATGGATTACATTTAAGCAGTAGGTTTCATACAAATTCATAAAAAGACCACGAGTCCTGCCTATTCCATGGGTCAGTAGACTGTGATGTCTCTTTCAGTTTGTGTAGGATTTTAAAAAACGAATAAAGCATGCACTTAGCATAGGCAGAGGCATGATACCTTTGGAATCTGTCTGCCTTGAATGTGTTTTGATTTCCTGGTCTCTATTCTTTGCTGTGCTCTCTTGCTCCGGATCTCTGTGTCATGTGCATCAGCACCATCTTTCACAGCCAGAGGAGATACTGCCAGCTCCCAGCTCTGTTTTATCACTGCCCTGTCAGCCAATTTTCTCCCTCTCATCACCTTCCACCACCCTGAATCCTGAGCTCAGCCTGTCATTTTTTAACTTTAGGAAAACTGTTGCGTTCTTCTCCCCACTCCCTGCATGATCTTTTCACAAGTCTGGTACCAACTTCATCTTGATGAAGCAAATCTTGCAAAAACACGTATAGCAATTGGGATTCTGTTAGCAACATCCCAGTCTTGGGTGCTGCTAATAGATTAGGAAGCTAATAAGAAAAAGAGGTACATTTCCACAGGTTTTGGTGCCTTAGCAAAAGTAGGAAAAAGGGATCTTCTGCAGTTTGTGCCATTGCAGCCCAAAGAGAACTGTAAATCTCCTGGATCATGGGATACCAAGTCTGGGGTGATATCTGCTTTTCCTGGTATATACACAGTGATGCTGGTAGGGTGTGTTAGACAAATCTCTCCCTGCATCCCTGCAGCTCCTGTTCTAGCATTGGCCAGGTGGATTGAGAGTGGCATTTGTGAAAGAGTGGTGCATACTCAGTCAACTGCAAACATGCAGTTTTTCAGTCAGAAAAAGTAGACTTAGTGCAAACATGCTGTGGTTATAAATAATTACAGCAACCCACAGTCA
Source organism: Aotus nancymaae (assembly GCF_030222135.1). Classification (NCBI taxonomy): domain Eukaryota; kingdom Metazoa; phylum Chordata; class Mammalia; order Primates; family Aotidae; genus Aotus; species Aotus nancymaae. Next base: position 24,980,454 of record NW_026988454.1, read on the forward strand.
AGTTGGGCAAAGGAATTGAAAGAGGGGGCTAAGGGAGTTCATGTGATTTTTAGATATATGCCCAGAAGTTTGGAGAGAGATGAGTTTTAGTAGTCACTGAGTTTGTACCAGTTTTTTGATGTTGGTTTGTTGTGTTTTTAAATGCCAGATCATGGGTATATTTTAAAATGTTGTTAAACTTTATCATTTATGACGCTTTTGGTCTGTTACCTAGTTTAATTCTCTTTAGAGATTGCATAGCCTGCTGCATTGTTCCCGTGATATGAAGGAACAGATGTGGGAATCCTCCCTGATGCAGGAACAGTTGGTCCCAAGCACTGCCCACTTTATGCTTTCTCACACCACAGGACACTGACTGTGATGTGAAGGGACCTTATAGCTCACTGTGACATAGTCATATTCTGGCTGTGTTTGGAGTGATGGTGATCATAGGAAACACAAGTTTGGAGGAAAAGAATGAATTCAATTGTAGATTATGTTAAGTGTATGTCCATATTTATGTATACACACATATACACATATGTACAAATGTACATACACAGACATCTGTATATACATCTATATGCCATGTACCAGATCTGTTACCCTACTCATCTCTTCAACAGTATGGCAGTAGGGACCTCTGGACGCAAATGATGAGAGGGAGGTAGGAGAGCAAGAGGCTTCCTGCTACCCTGTCAGCTCTGCCCCGGTGCCCTCTGGTTAGTTTTAATTTTAAGATAGATAGATGATAGATAGATAGATAGATAGATAGATAGATAGATAGATAGATAGATAGAATGAAAAGGTAAGAATCTTTTATCCATTTATTCAGTATTTACTGAATTTGAATTTTTGAGGGTCTACTACATGTGGTTCAAGGATGAAAATGAAATTATATTATGGCTTGTGGCCTTATCTTTTTTTCAATCAATACATTTCCTTTTCCATTTTAAAACTTTTGTAGATAAATAGCAGAAAGAAAGACAAAGGTGTGTCCAGGTCCTCAGTATGTAGTGTAGATGAGGATTATGTCTAGTGAAATAGCCAACATTGATTACTATCCCTTGCTTTCTGTGTGATCCTGGGCAAGTCACTTAACCTCTTGGCCACAGTTTTTTAATTGGTTTCTGGCAACCAGGGAGGTGGCCCATACAGATTTCTGTCCCTGAAAGAACGTGCCATTCAGCTGTAAGGAATGTAGTGGGCAGACAGCCTCATGCTGGCATGTCAGCACCTTCAGGACAGGCCTATTTTCAAGCCAACGCCATGCTCTCCCTGCAGCCCCAGCCAGTGACTGAGCACAGATGCGTCACCTCTCCCTCCTCTGCTCCCTGCTGCCCCCAAGGAGGCTCTTGCTCTTCTATGTCCCTCTGATCATTTGCATTTAGAGGTCCCTACTGCCATACTGTTGAAGAGATGAGTGGGGTAATAGATCTGGTACATGGCATATAGACATATATATAGATGTCTGTGTATGTACATTTCTACATGTGTGTATATATGTCTGTGTGTGTGTATATATATATATGCACATACACTTAACACAATCTACTTTTGAATTCACTATTTGCTTTTCCGTGACAAAATTTTTCTTACTGAGATTTAATAAGACGGGGAGTTTGTTCACCACATTTGTGTGGCCCAAACTACAAAACAATAGGATTGCAAATGGAGTAAAAACCGAAGTAGAGAAAACTTATTGGGAGTTTCTTTGGAGGATGAAGAAAGGGTGAATGGGAGGAGAGAGAATATGTGGAAATGCCTGGTGGGGCTTGGAGCGCTGGAAGTGGCCACATGGTAGAAATTCTACTTGTACACTTAGCTCTGTGGTTAAAATCATTTCATTTCTGATCAGTAAAGGGCTGAATTTGAAACATTTATTAGTAGCACCCACAAGATTTTATTGGATTTAGAACATGTCGAATAGTACTGTAGTTTTAGAGGACAAATCACGACTCCATTTGTCAGCCTGGAGTTGGTGACCTCAGCTCAGTTTACATTATAGGACATCTCTCTCTGACTTCTGTTCACTTCCTCAGTTCCCCCACAGATCCACATTCTGATTGGTTGTATGCAGTGGAGGTCATGGAATCGCCCCCAGAAGTAAAATGGAAAACTAACCAAGCTAGATTTATTTTAAACTTTGAATCTGTGATTGCTATGATTAAAAGAAAACCTACTTGATTATCTTTAAAGATTGTTACTGTAGGCATTGCAGGTCTTCCTTTCAAACTGGTGTTTGATGAAGGAGACACGCCTTTACTAAACCCGATCAAACACAAGGGGGATTTTGTGTGTGTGCAGAATTTAAATGATTCTTGTACCATAAAATTCTCACCTTTCCCAGAGTATGAGGTCCTGGTAATGATAGTATTGATGATTACACCATTCCACTCACACTTTCAGGAGAACCCGTGTTTCCAGCTTGCATATGATATATCACAGAGCAAGGTAAGAGCTAAGCATCTCAGAGAGTAGCAGAAATCACAATCTAGATAGAACTGGATGAATCCTTAATGGTATAGAGCATACCTTGAGTTTTAGCACTGAAACACTCTTGAAATGAATTAGCACTTTCTTTGGCTCTATCCTGGACTACTACCATACTGTAGAGGTTTCTATCTATCTATCTATGTATCTATCTATCTATGTATCTATCTATCTATCCATCTATCTATCTATCTTTCTATCTTTGGTTCTCAAAAAATAGAAAAATAAATGAAGTCCTTTTTAGATGAAAATCCATTAAAAGAATGAATCACAGCAATTAAAAATATGGTAATATCACTAAAACCTGATTTGACAATCTAAGTTGTATTTCACCACAGAAATAGTATAGAAAATAAATTCTCCATTTTCAGGACTGAGACTATGAAATCTGAAATTCTGGCTGAGCATTTTATGCATCCTTAATTCATTGACTGCCCACAAGATATTGAGGTGGAAATAATAATATGAACAAAAGAATTAATATGTCGTCATCTTTGGTACCTCGCTATGGAGTTGAATATAAGTTGTTAACTATCTGTAATAATAATGTTAACTACTTCTATGATGGATAGTTTCCTTTAAAAAAATTATTATTGATGTAAGACTTAAATGGCCTTGATTTGCTATTGGATGAAGAACCTGGTCTGCGCTGAATATCTCCTGACAGGAATATATTCCTTTAAACCAGTGTCTTACACATTGGAGGACCCAGTTTGTGGGCCTCACCACCATTTTGTCATCTGTTCTGTGGAAAACTTTTTTAAAAAGCCAGTTTTCAGACTTGTCATTCCAATTATATACTCATCAACACTTAAGAAAAATATTAAAAATCTGTCCAGTACAGCAACAGATGGTAATCTTTTTATTTCCTTTTGAATTAAAAATACATATAATTAACGTTTATTAGTGTTTTTTTGCTCAGTAAACTCTTTCTGCTAATTATTCATTAATTTTTCATTCTCTCTTATGAAAAAACAGAGCTGAAATGTATCTCTGTGCCCAGTGGAAAACACCCTGACTGCTTTATCACCTTGCTGTTTAAAAGCAAAAGCAACTTTTCACAGGCCGACACCTTTATATAAGGATTATAAAAGACAGCAGAGAAATCTCTTTTGTCTTGAAAACTGAAAACTTGATCAAAGGATTAGGTATTGAAGCCTATCTAGGAAGTGAATGTGTGAGTGAGTGAGTGATCTAATAGCTTGACCTAAGAATGAAGAGTAGCAGAATCTGAATGTTGTGCTCTCTTTGTTTCTCTGTGCAGAATTTAAGAAGAGGATTACCTCAGGTTCCTTACTTCAGTCTCTATGGAGACCAAGAAGGTGCTTATGAACATCCAGGCTCCAGCCTTTTCCCTGAGGGTCCTAATGACTATGTCTTCAGTCATCTTCCACTCCACTCTCAGCAACAAGTGCGAGCTCCTATCCCCATGGTGCCCGTTGGTGGGATCCAGATGGTTCACTCCATGCCGCCGGCCCTTTCCAGTTTACATCCTCCACCCACATTGCCCCTGCCAATGGAGGGCTTTGAGGAGAAGAAAGGTGCGTCAGGGGAGTCCTTCTCCAAGGACCCCTATGTGCTTTCTAAGCAGCATGAGAAGCGCGGTCCTCACGCTTTGCAGTCCTCTGGTCCACCTAGCACTCCCTCTTCTCCTCGGCTGTTGATGAAACAGAGCACTTCGGAAGACAGCCTAAACGCAACAGAGCGGGAACAGGAGGAAAATATACAGACTTGTACAAAAGCCATTGCCTCTCTCCGGATTGCCACAGAAGAGGCAGCTCTGCTTGGGGCAGATCAGCCAGCACGGGTGCAGGAGCCCCACCAGAACCCGCTGGGAAGTGCACATGTTAGCATTAGACACTTTAGTAGACCTGAGCCAGGTCAGCCCTGTACCTCAGCCACCCACCCTGACTTGCATGATGGTGAAAAGGACAATTTTGGTACATCACAGACTCCATTAGCTCACTCCACGTTTTACAGCAAGAGTTGTGTGGATGACAAGCAGGTGGACTTTCACAGCAGCAAGGAGTTATCTTCAAGCACAGAGGAGGGCAAAGATCCTTCATCAGAAAAGAGTCAGCTACATTGATCTGCGATGCATGGAGACTTTCATTTCCACATTTTCCCATTTTTTTGTTTTCGTTTTTCTAGAAATGGAGGTAATCAAGTTTATAGCATGCCTGTCCTAAGTTACAGTAGTTTGCTATTATATATACTTTTGTTATATCAAAAGAATTAGGTAAATTAACAAGTCATCATGAGCCTGACCAAAACAAAATTTGAAATTAACCTATTGGGTCTGGTACTTTTAAAATTGTACAGATGTTTGTGCCTTTTCTTTACTTTGCTTATATTCTTATAAGCATTTTTTAGCAGTAATTTGTACATATTTTAGAATTTGTGTATCTGCTTTGTAATAAATGTAATTTCTTTCCTTTTTTGGACACTTGGATCTAAATGATGTAAAGCAAAACAGCATCAATATATATGTGAGGTTGCACTAAAACATATTTTTATATGATTAAAACTGAACAGCTTTTATGTACAGCTCTGATTCTGTAATACTAATATTTATTTACTTTGTTTCATAAATTGTACATTTTTTCTTAATGTTGTGGATTGCTTTTCTATGTGAAGCATGGGATTTACTGTTGCGTAACTAGAACAAAAATGTACATTGTAAACAAGATATTTAAAGTAGAGTATCTTATTCTGCACTTATGCATTAGTTAAAAAAAAGATAAAGGATGTATCAGTCAGTTCTTAACTCTTGTATATTTTTTTGTCTCTTGTTTGCTGGATTGACTATAACTTAAGTGCTGATTGTGATTTTAAAATGATAGTACCGTAAAGCATTAAAGTAAACAATGTGCTATTGTGAGTTTTTTCAAAGCTTTATAAATCAGTTATAAATAATATTAAAAGTATTTGGTCTTATGTGAACATGTTGATCTATATACTCATCTAAAAATATGGGAAAACATTCCACCCCATGTAAATATGTACAAGTGCATCACTGGTACAATTTTATGTAACTCGTTGGACACTAGGTTTCCACAGACCTATGCTAGGTGTCTTTAAAAAATTAAAGTGACAAAGCACATGGGACTGTGTAGAGCTTGGTTATCGGCCGGCCCGGTGGCTTGGCAGGCAGTGCTGTGCGCTGCTTATGGTGAAGACCTGGGCTTAGCAATCTCCTTAGTTCTTGCTACACAGGATGGTGACTGGAACTAAGGCTACACAGAGGGTCGCACTTGGACTCTGAGGGTTGGGTGTGGAAGAGGGAAAAGGGGTTGGAGACCTGCTCCCCAGCTCTTCCTGTCAGCCAGTTTACATGGGAACAGGGTTAACATCTGTGTTAGGGGAGGTCACCTTACCCTTTTGCACAGGGGAAGAGTGTCACACTCCTGGCTATCTCAGGGGGAATGGGGAAAAGAATCTTTCAAGGGCAAAGAACTCATGGGAGGATGATGTTTGTTGTATGTAATACTCACAATGGCTTTTGGTTAGCGTTGAAGGTGGGAAGAGCCTTTGTAGGTCCAGAAGAGTGGAAGAGAGGGAGGGGTACAGCAACATGTGCACAGGCACGCACATGTGTGCACGCACACACAATCTGGGTTATCTTTGTGCTATATAGTGGATTATAATTCTGTGAAACCAAGTTTGTATATTGAATTACATTAAGGAGTGTTCTTTAAAAAGAGAAATAAATATACAATTACATGCTTGAGGTGTCTAGTTCTTATGTGTTGCTTTACATTTTAATTTCCCAATTTTGTTTCTAAAGAAATTTTGATACTAGCAACATACCATCTGTGCTTTTAAGTGCTAGGCTCTGCCTATCCTGAGGTATGCTGAGTATGAATGAATGCTTTTAACAAGTGAGAAGACAGTCATTGGCGTCCATAGGTCATCTGATTAGAAGAAGATAGTGGTCACCAAGGTGTGGACCCTAGGAATAGACTAATCCAAACCTCAGCATGGGCCTAGGCAGCATATGTTGCATCTGAATAGAGTCATGAATAAAACAAATTATCATTTTCCCTTCTGCTTCTCTTGCAGTATGCATACTTATCTGAAATTCCACTGGGGAAACTTCTTTCCTTTTGCCAAGGTGGCTGAAGCTAAGAATTAACTGAAATATATCAGAAAAATCCACAAATCAGAGTTCTTTTATTAGAAAGAGTAGAACGTTTTTAATAATAGAAGCAGAAGTTCATTAAAACCTATTAGTATTTCCACTATAAAAATCTCAAATTGGTGAATTTACAATGTACCTATTTGCTTTTATGAGCCAGACTGTCTTTTTAAACTGTGTTTTACAAAGGTGAATTAAAGGTCAACACGGACACTCTAAGAAGAACCTTTTGATTATGTAGGGTGATTTGTGTGTTGTATTCCTCATTGATGTGTGTGCGTGTGTGTGTGTGTGTGTGTGTGTTGGTGATCTCAGGCCAAATCAAATTACTCTGTTTCTTCCTCTACCTAATTCATCACTCATTTATTCATTCATAAAAGTTTTTGAGTGCCAACTATGAACTGGGTACAAAAGTGGGCATTTATTTTTATTTATTTTTTTGAGACAGAGTCTCTCTGCAGCCCAGGTTGGAGTGCAGTGGTGCAATCTCAGCTCACTGCAATCGCAGCTCACTGCAATCGCTGCCTCCCAGGTTCAAGTGATTCTCCCATCTCAGCCTCCTGAGTAGCTGGGTCTGCAGGCACACGCCACCATGGCTTGCTATTTTTTGTATTTTTAGTAGAGATGGGTTTTCACCATGTTGGCCAGCCTGGCCTCAAATGAGCTGCCTGCCTTGGCCTCCCAAAGTCCTGGGATTACAGGTGTGAGCCAATGCTCCCAGCCCAGTGGTGGACATTTAGAATTAATGAGGAGTATCTCTGACACCAAGGAGCTCAAGTAACTAGGAAAGATATATGTGAGTAAATACAGATAATATGATGTTTGAGCTAAAACAGTTGCACATTTGGTGTGTTTTACAACCACAAAGGGAGTGAGCAATCATCTTGGAGAGAGCAATCATCCTGCTGAGAATGGAGAAAGGCTATCACAGGGATAGCCTTGGAACAGATCCTTGAAACAATATGTTGACTAATCCACTCAACATACTTTTTCATCACCTACATTGGGGTACTTTTTTGTGTGCTAGGTGTCCAGTATGGCACAAAACATATAAAATCCTTGCCTTCATGGAGTTTATATTCGAGCTGAAAGGGCATTATAAAAACATAAGGAGAAAAGCACATGTTAGATGATCTGGGATGTGTAAAGCAATTAATGGGTAAAAAGCAAAACGTAGCTGGCACCCTGGGTATATGGCAAGGTGGTAGATAGTTAAGCTAGAAGCACATATTGAAGTCCAATTTCCTAATCCAGCTTACAGGTCTTGCTCTGTAAGCAATGGAGAACCAAGGAAGGATTGAAGCAATAAAGTGGACTTGTTATCGTTATCATTATTTAGCGAAAAATAAAACACTGTGGCAGCAGTGAAGATAAGGAAAATAAAGACAGCAACGATCCAAACATGATGAGGACCTGCAGAAAGAAGGAACAGTTTTGCTTAATGAAGAGGAATGGCTGATAGCTAGACTGATTTGGTGCTGGGATGAAGGAGATGGAGAAGTTAAAGATGATGATGAGTTTTTAACCTGGATAATGGAATGAGGGAGGTATTATTCAGCCACAAAAGAGTGGATTTGTACAGAATGCTGGTAAAGAAATGAACTCTCCTTAGCAGTTCCAAAGTCGTTTAACCCCAAACAAGAGAGGCCAGAGCTGGAGACTGGTTTGTCAGTTCTTGTCTTTCATCATAGCTGAGAACTCTGAATTGGATGAAATTCCTCGGTGTTTATAAAGGGGTAGAAAAGGAAATCTGAGGATTTCCAAAGGTAGACAAAGAGCATGGGGGCAAGCAAAGACATACTTCATGGGACAGCACATCTCATCTGTGAGCCTTAGTTATACAAAATTGTTTAATATTTTTGCTAACTTGATTTTCAATATGTTCCCTGAGATAATTTCTAGAAAACAAAACTTTTAGAACATCATTTTCTGAGGGGAAAAAACCCACTATTTGTGCAATTATTTACTATTAGTTACTATTTCCTTAGTAGTGTAATTGTAGCTTTATTATTAAACAATTAATTAGACATTATTAAATTAACCTGTCATTTACAAATGTCTTTTCCAAAACCTATGGTCTAGAGAAGTTAGGTGAAGTTTTCAAGGAGAAATAGGTAGTTCATTGCAGAGTCAAGGCTAACACTGAGCTCCCAACTCTTTGTCCAGGTTTGCTTAAAGAACAGTTTCTGATTATTTATGCTCTTCTCATTTAGATTAAGGTTTCAACCACAACAATTTACAGTGAAAGTTGTCTGATTGAATGAGCTCAGAATCATACAAAAACAACAAAGCCTGTTTCTGCCCTGGAAATGGTTATTAGTCTAAAATATATTACTAAATATGGTGGCATCTATTTCACCACGGTACAGTTTTTTTCCCCCGGGGGCTGTTTGACATTATATAGTGCATAAGTTCCCATTCATTTCCGAGTATAGAGAAACATGTGCTTACCCAGACTTCATATGCAACAATAAACCAGCTTGGCCATGCTGAAGAACAGGGAAAATGGCAGAAATTATCCTACTTGGTACTAAAGAGTACCTAAAGATGAACAAGAAGGAGATACAAACTCTGTTTTCTAGAACTCTCTAGATGAATCATTTTATGCATACATATCCATTGCTCATCAGCAACTAAGGCCACCTTCAGAAATATGCATTTGGCTGAGTGTGTTGACGTGTGCCTGCAATTCCAGCTCTTTGGGAGGCTGATTCAGGAGGATTGCTTGAGGCCAGGATTTCAAGACTAGAAATACACATTGGTTATCAAAATGAATCATATCAACAGATTTTTCTCTCCATTCACTAAGTGCCTATAAATGTATTTCATATTCTGTACTAGATCCCTGGCATGGTTTTTTATTTTTATTTTTTATTTTTTTTTCACAGAGTCTTGCTCTGTGTCCCTGGCTGGAGTGCAGTGGCGCTATCTAGGCTCATTGCAACCTCCGCCTCCCTGACTCAAGAGACCCTCCCACCTCAGCCTCCAGAGTAGCTGGGACCACAGGTCTCTGCCACCACGGCTGGCTAATTTTTTGTATTTTTTTGTAGAGATGGGGTCTCACCATGTTGGTCAGGCTGGTCTAGAACTCGTGGGCTCAGGTGATCTGCCTGCCTCAGCCTCCCAAAGTGCTGGGATTACAGGAGTGAGCACCACGTTCAGCCCCTGGCATGTTTTACTCTTCAAGTAGATCACAAGCTTTGTTACATTGTTGAAATACAAGTTTAATCAATATAGTTTGATGTGAATAAAATTTTGTTTTGGCAAAATTATGATAAAATGATTAATGGTCATACATTTCCTTAATTCATTAAAAATCATATTAATAAATAAAATATTTTAAACTGAAAACCTTTCTATTAAAAAATGCCACTGGATGAGATGGCTATTTTTTCCTACTTGTTATCGTATACAAAATCCCACTTTTATCTAATGATGGTAAGTATTCTTTACTAGCCCTGTTGTAAGTGCTTTCATTTATTCCCTCATTTAATAGTCACAAAACTGAGAGAAATAATTTGCTTAAGTTTTTCCAGCTAGTAAGGAGAAGAGGCAGTTAGGCTTTAAAATCGGTGCAGTCCAGTAGAACTTTCTGAAATGGAAAAAAATGTTCCATATCTGCACTTTCCAGTGCAAGAGCCTATAGCTACATATGACTGTTGAGCACTGGGAATGCAGCAAGTGCAGCTGAGAAACTGGAATTTTAATATTATTTAATTATATTTAAATTAAACTTCACATGTGTGCAGTGCTTCCTGAACTGTCAGCCACCTGCAGGCTGCACTCTTCCCCTGTGCTCAGGCTGCACCACCCACCTCTATAAGCAGTCACCATTTGAGAACTATTGAGATTCTTTCACACGCTGGCTCTGTTCTTGGTGCTGGAGATAAACCAAAGAGCAACAACAACCAAACCCAAAAATCTGCTATCATAGTACTTGGGTTCACTGCTTATTACTAAGTATCTAGTTAAGTATTTTGGTGACACAATCCCATTGATTGCTTCTGTTTCCATTGAGTTTTGGACCTTGGAACGAACTCAAGCAATAACAGCCAAAGCATGCTTTTCTGAAGAAGTAAACAAGCATCTCACAGGCAACTCCTACTCCCCCTGCCAGAAATCTGTTAAAAGCGAGGATGGAGAATCTACCCCATTCTCGGGACTCCTGCGGGGTCTGTCACCTCTGCCTTAGTATAAATCCGTTTGCCTCCCTGTGGGCCTAAGAAGAGAGAGATGCAGCTGGGCTCCCCGAGGACTGTGACTCCCCTACTGCTTCTGCAATAGGATGTGGAGTCTGTGAAGAGAGCGCCCTGGCCCCTGGAAGCCTTGCCTTGCTGTTCTGCTGACCACATGTAATTAAGTAAGTGGAAGGCAGAAGGAAGGAGTCTGTCATTTCTTGTCCCTCCACAGGGAAGGGTGGAGGAAGGAAAGAAACAGAGGAGTTTCCTTTCTCTAGCCAAGCTGTCATCCTGACTGAAGCAGGGGGCCTGAGGAAAAGGCTGCTCCTAGCTGCTGTGTATCCATCTAAGTAGCCAGATTCATGGCACCCTGCAAATGTTTCCCTCTTTGAAGAAAACCCACTGTCACCAAGAACCTACTGTTTTTCCCAAAACATGGTCTATGACTCTCTGTTATCCCCATGGAACCAGTGAGATCATAAGTCACGTGATATTCAACTGAAACAAACTCGACAAAGAGATTAAATAAAGCAACTTCATCTTAGCTCAAAAATTAGAACATGCAGCCTTTCCCAGAGAGAATTAAGCCCATAAGAAAATGATTTGAGTGACGATTTTCTCAAATCTTCTAAGAAGATTACATAACCAGCACCATCCTTGTGCATAGGAAAAAAGTTAATTTGTTACACACAATGGATGTCTTAGGGCATTAGGACTTAATATTCATACGGAAGCCTGTTTGACAAGGGATGGACTGTGGTATATTTCCCAACTCATATCAAGCCTAGTCACATTGGCAAATCTAGTTTAACATAAATAATACGTTGAGGACAATCACAGGACAGCATCAATCCCCCCAAATTGTATCGTGCCAGCAATATTAAAATGCCTCCAAATGTGAATACTCCCTCATTAATACTTTCCAGAATAAACTGAAATTGCACAAAGATAACCCCCTTTTATATTAAAGACTAAATAAACTTAAGTCTCCAGTTTTGCCTCCTTACCCAAGAATAACATAACTCAAGTTTCCAGGAAGGTTACAATTCAAATGTGTTAGGGATTTCAGCCAAGATCTTAGTATACCTACCACTCCACAATATGGGGTTTCTTTCAGGGAAATATGTCCACACAAGAAACATGGCCAGATGGGAAAAAATGTTATATTTCCTATTTATCACCCCTACCCCCTCTGTCAATGCTTCAGGTTAATGCTGCAATCGAGAATATGTCTTGCTCTCCATTCTGAAGTAAAGCCACCTTCTTTCTATATAAATCTAAATTTTAGGGTATGTATACATAGATATTCCTATGTCGAAAGAGATATGACCAGATTTACTGCATTCTGTTTAGATAGATAAATATGTGCCATTTTATGTATATATACATTATTTCATTTACTCCTTGTAGCCCCTGTAAGATGGGCATTATAATTTCCATTTTGCTAATCGCCCAAGATCCATAAGGAAAGAAACATAAATTTTATAACTTGCCCAAGATTACATAACTGAGTTTCAAACTCAGGTCTGTCTGACTCCAGAATCATCCATTCCATTATTTCATTGATTGTCATTCAGCCGTAGCTGCAAGCTTTCAAAGGAAGTTCATCATTTCACTGTTTAGTAGGCAAAACCTCATGTGAGCAAGAGATTTCAATGACAGAATGGCAAGGGAGAGCGTTCACTGCAATGCAAACCCAGATTTGAGGCAAGTGAGTCTGAACCATAGGAGGGAACCTAAATCTGAAGCAAAAGTATGGGTGTCCAGGAATTTAAGGTGATGATCAGATTAGTGCGGAACATTACAAGTGTCACAGGTAGAGGAAGCCCTCTGGAAAAAAACCCACAGCAAGAGAGAGCAGGACATGTTGGTGAGAACAAAACAAATTCTACAGAGGGAATAAAGATGATGAGGTGTGGGGCCAGGAAAGGGATAGCAAGAGGTGAAGCTGATGGGATAAACAATGACCAGATACTGCAGGGTCTTGGAAATTATTTTTAGAGGTTTAGACATTAGGGCAACAGCAATTTGGGAATTAGAGGGTGCTAGGTAGGAAAGTGATGAGACAGGCTTTGTGGTTTACACAGATAAAAGGGCTTTAAGGTACACTGTCCAAGAGCCATAGCAACACGGGGCTGCAGAGCTCTGGAAATGTGGATAGTCTACATTGGTATGTGCTGCAAATTTAAAATACATGCCAACGTTGAAGACATAACACAAGGATGGTATCAACTATGTCATTAATAATTGTTCCTAGTGATAACATGTTGAAATGATATTACACTGCAAATATTAGGTTAACTAAAATAATGTTAACGTCAATTTCCTATGCTTCTTGTTTTAGGTTGGTACCAGAAATTTCACAATTGCATACATGGTTCACATTGCTTTTCTGTTGGATGGTGCTGGTGAAAGAGAGACGATATGAGAGGGTGGGAGAGGACACTGAGCTCAGCTAGGCGGCTATTTCCATGATAGTGGCCTGCAATATTGTGGCAGTGGTGAAGATGGAAGAAAGCAGACAGACTTGAACTGCAGGAAGGTGGGGCGCCATATGGGATGGTGGCTCATTAGATACAGGGTTCTCGGAAGGGCGGGGAGTCATGGTTCACACTCCATTTCTAGCTGGCCACAAATAGATGAAAGATTATGCCTTTCCACAACATGGTTAAAGGACAGGGGGACAGGGAGGTTTGGGAGAGCCCTGATCAATTTGGTAACGCTTACTTCCTTACTTCCTGAGTTTGGGGGCCCTATGGCCATCCAAAAGGAGAAGTGCAGGGAGCAACTGGATCTGTGGTTCTTCTGATACTATCTTAATAATAATAAATCTATCTGTGATTTATTTAAAAAGTATCATATGCCATACAGATATAATCTCATTTAATCCTTCCATGAATTTGGTGATAAGAATATGCCTACATTCCCTTTCTTTTTTATCTATATCAATGGTTCACAATTTTATCAAACCCAAAGCCTCCCCTTCTTTACACATATTTTATAGTGACTTTTTCTATAGTTTATTCAGCCTATATGGATAATTTTAAAAATTTCAATATAATACCCTAACTGTATATAAAGTAAAAATGATAGAAAAGTAATTTATAATACAATTTTATTTATCTATTAAATAGGTACATGTTCTGTGTTATAGTTAAAGATTATAGTAGAAAGTATAGGTCAAGTGTGGTGGCTCATGCCTGTAATCCCAGCACTTTGGGAGGCAAAGGCGGGTGGATCACGAGGTCAAGAGATTGAGACCATCCTGGCCAACATGGTGAAATCCCTTCTCTACTAAAAATACAAAAATTAACTGGGTGTGGTGGCACGCACCTGTAGTCCCAGCTACTCAGGAGGCTGAGGCAGGAGAATAGCTTGAACCTGGGAGGCAGAGGTTGCAGTGAGCCGAGATTGTGCCACTGCACTCCATCCTGGCATAGAGCAAGAGCCCATCTCAAAAAACAGAAGCAAAAAAGAAAAAAAAAGAAAGTATAATGAAGAAGTTAGGAGCTTGTACCTCCATTTGGATCACCATGATTATGACACCTACACATTCCCCTGCCCATGTGTTATACTAGCAACTCAGTTGCCATTGTCATTAGAACATGATTTTCTGAGATGAGAAGGAAAATCTTGAAAAGTTCCAAAAATAACAAAATACAAATTTTCTCAATTGACATGTGGTTGCCCTCTCAGAAAAGTTTAGTCTACAGTCAATTCTGCTGTAATATTTGTTTTAAAATTTGTTCCAACCCTATTGACATATTAGGGAACAGTTTGAAATAACACATTTGCTTATACTTGACTTTTTAATTGAGAAATACTAGGTGAATGCTGAAGACTGCATTTAGCTGAAGGAGCCATGTGGGAATACACAAACATAAACTCTAACACACTTCCAATATCTACCAGCTACCTCATTTCACTGAGAGTGTTATGAGCCCCACTAATATACATAGTGTACAGCATAATGCAATTGGACTTTCGGTTCCATTTCAGATGACCTTCCATCACTTCCCAGTAAGTCTCAAGCTGCTGCTCTTCTGTCACCTACTTCCAGTAGCAAAAGTTAGATCTTTTTTAAGTTAAGCATCACATTTATTGGAGTACTTGTGTATTTAATAACCATTTAATGGATGTAAAATTGTGCTACCATTTTTATTGGCACCCTATCTTATTTTTTTAACAGATCACTGATAAAGTTTTGGAGTATTGAGTCCCTAACCCTGCTTTCCTTATATGCCCTGTGGTTTGTTATTGCACAATTTTGCATAGCACAATGATTTTTAGGAACACACTTGTCTTCTGGTAGCAGAGATGACTTAAAATTCTATACCCCCACCCCAAATTTGCTGTATGATGAAATGGAGTTTGGTTCTAGGTTCACATAAATCCAAATGAGTATTTCACTTTCGTATCCCATTTGGAGGAACATTCAAGTTTTATACAATGGTTCTGCTCATTGGTGGGACTCCAGCATTAGAGAATCTTAATCATTAAATGCCAGCAGTGCCCTGCCATTATAGCACCAATCAAAAGCCTCCATGAATTTCCAAAATGCCCTGTTTGTGTGTGTGTGTGTGTGTGAGAGAGAGAGATAATGCCCAGGTTGAGAAGATGAATAGAAATTCATCAGGCAGAATTATTTACTAATCCTAGAAAACTTGTCCTCAATATCATAGAATCAACATTTTCAGTATTATGTCTGAGAAACTATTTCAAGCATTTGATAGTTTCTATAAGCACATTTTGGATATAGTTGCTGACACATAAATACATCTATAATGTGTTAAGACTATTACTATTTAAGTCGATTTAAAAATAATGATGGCAAAACTGCTTTTGTTACTACTGTGTTGCTGCTAATACTGAGATGATTGCAGTCAAATCAAAGTCAGTCAGACACCAGGGTCACTCCTGTTTCCACTACTCCACCGTCGTCCATGCAGTCTCACCATGACCACGTTTGTTTAATTGCACTGACATAGAGGATCTGAAAAATGCACAAACGTGCAAAAATTACTTGACAGACACATTCAAAGATTTTCAAATTGACCTAATAGATTCATAGGAATAACTGCATTTCTTCATTCCCTTCATAAACCAAGCTGAGGACTCCAGGCTGCTCTCTATACAACTGTGCACTTTTCCTGTTGCCAGTTGAATTACGTGCAGTTGAATTTAATCCCATACTAATGTATGCAAGTTTTGTGGATTATTATAATTACATGATTTAAATTCCACATGAATCTATGAAACATGAGTGCACAAAAGAGTGCTTTTATCTATGACTGTTAAGTTAAATGCTTTGGAAAGAATAAGGACAAGTCATTAGAAAGTGGCAATTGAATTATGTGTGGGCAATTAGAAAAACAAAACCAAAAACGACTCTGCCCTCCAGTTCATTCTTGAATGTCTTTCAATACTCATTCCACTTTGAATTAAGTGAAATTATAATTTTGGTAATATATTATGGTTAGATCGTATTTGCGTTACCTGACCAGATCTCTAATCACAGCCCAATGCTGAAAGGGAAGATGGTGCATTACTCTCCACCAAAGGATGACAAAGATGCATGTACATTTCAGAATGTTTTAAGTTAAAATATTTAATGTGTTATGTATCAACCTGTATGATCCATTGGCTTTTTAAAATTAATCTGCAATTAATTCTGATTGCATTGTGTAAGACTACTTTTCCTGTGCATTGTTTTTCTAGAATTTGGGATGGTATCTCCAAACCACAACAGCTAATAATGGTATATTTACCTATAGGACAAATTACAAAGACATATGTCATTTGTTTCTCTTTATAATTTTGAGTACAGGATAAGTGAATGTGGTAAATGAAAATAATCTCTCTGTCCTAACTTTCTGAATAAAATAGTAAAGACAAAAGCCAAAATATCTAAGAAAAATTCCAAAATGAATACTTACTGTTTTCTCTCCTAATTATCTGTTTCCACATTAATTAATCATCCTCTGTTTCATGAGATGGATAGGAGAGATTAATCAACTGCACCTTAATTTAAAAATGAAAACATTACCATAGAAACCTTCTTTTCACATTCTTTAACCATGAGTGAGAGCTCTGAATTAAAATATCTATTTTCAGGCCAACCAGTAACTATAAACACCAATATAAACAAATCCTGCCGGATCGAGGAGAATGGCAAGAATGAGCAGGAATGGTATTTTGAAATGCCAATTTCTTTCATTCCAAATTTATGTGAGAAAGACCTGCCCATTTTTTAGGTACACTATATGCCATCCAACATTTTGAACTTGGACATGCTCTGAGGAATAGAGTGAGACTCCGTCTCAAAAAAAAAAAAAAAAATCTACATAACATAACATCCTCACTTCTGCCTCTTGGTCCTCAGAGCCTACAATATACTATCTGATACTCTTTTACATAAATAGTCTGCTATTCCTTAATTTGGGGACCCACACTCCATCCATCTGAAGGCTCCACTATTTTCAATCAGAG
This sequence comes from Aotus nancymaae, assembly GCF_030222135.1. Lineage (NCBI taxonomy): Eukaryota > Metazoa > Chordata > Mammalia > Primates > Aotidae > Aotus > Aotus nancymaae. The sequence continues at coordinate 24,997,731 of NW_026988454.1, forward strand.
GCTTCCAGAGTTATGGTAAGCCAGAGTACACAGGATGACACATGGGAGGATTTTATGAGCCAGACCAAAAGTGCCACTCATTATTTTTTCCCATATACTGCTAGTCAGAACTCAGTTTCTTGGCCACACCCAACCTCAAGGCAGCTGGGACATTAGTCCAGCTACCTTCCCAGGAAGCGAAAAAGATGGGTGGATGAACAGTTAGCTAGTCTCTGTTCTGGCAGACTACTTAACTTCTCTGTGTCTGTTTCAACCTATATGAAATGGGAATAATAAGTAGGATTTCAAAGAGGATTGAATGAGTTATGTACATCAAGTGCTTAGAACAGAACCTAGAACATTTGTGAGTGCTCCAAGTGTTTACTGTTATTTCTCTGTACTTGCAGGCTAGAAGATACACTTCTTGATATCAGCTTCCCTTCATTCCTCCATATTCGTCACTTCCTATCAGTTGTATCCCCCTAACATCCCTCAGAAATGCCCTCTCTTTCAGTGGGCTACTGTTTAAAATGTAAGTTTCATTATTATTCGGGTACGCTGAGGCCAACCCATCAGATGACTGCCATTAAAAACAGCTCTTTCGGGTGACAATCCTGAGAGGAGGGGCATGCCACATTACAGAGGGCCATGCAGAGAAGTACCCGGGTAGGTTGGAAGGCAGAAGGAGTAAGGGGAAGTGTGGGCAAGAGTCTTGATTGTGGTTTCTTTGGGAAGGAATGGGTAAGACAGGGCAAGCAGGTTTAGGATTGACTAGTTTGAATAATTTTAGCAGACTCTGGGGCATACAGGTTGCTGCTAGCTGTCTGGTCCTGGGGTGATTAATGCAGCAGGACAGTGGCCTGAAGTGTAGGAACTTGATAAAGGAGGCAGTTGGTGGCCTGGACTCTGAATTGGTTGGTTTGCATAGAAAAGGCATGCTTGCAGTCCTTGGTTTGCTATCTCTAGGAATTAACTAACTCTGAGCTAGGCAGTCCTTCTATGATTAGCTAAGCCCCAAATGTCAAAATATAGTAGCAAGATATAGAAACCAAAGAGATGTGGCGAATACAGCCACTATCCCTCACCTGGATTGCCTGTAGTGGCTTTCCAAGTGCTCTTCCTGCAACTCACTTACCCTTGTGAATCAGCCTTCCTTCCAACAGGCAGTCGGCCTTTGGGAAGCCTACATGTGATTGTGTCACTAGCCAGCTTCAAGCTATGCAGGAGCTTCCTGATTCCCTTAAGAAAAAGATCAAAGGCCTCTCTCCTGTCTCTGCTTGTTCTGCTTTTCCTTGGCTTGTGGGGGCTCCTTGGTTCCTCTAATGTGCCTTGTTCTTCTACCAATTGGGCATTTGCATCTGCTCTGCCTTTTGCTTGAAAAACTCCTCTTTGCTTTGCAGCCTCTGTGCCTTTGGTATTTAATACAAGCTACAGATTTCAGTCCAGATTGAAAACTTGAATCACCCTTCCCCATATTGTGTGACTAATTGCTTTAGTTTAATGTGGTAAAGTTGGTAAATATCCAGCTAGGACTGGCTTTGTGCGTTCAAATCCCAGCTTCATCATTTCTCACCGGTTTGACCTTGCATTAGTTATTTAATCCCTCTAAAAGTCAGTTTCCTCTCTCATAGCATGGGGATAACATTAGAAAGATTTCTTGGGCTTTTTGTTAGGATAAAATAAAATAATGTGTACTCAATGTTTAATCATTTCTAAGACTTCAGTGTTTGATATTATTAATATTTCCTAGTAAGTCTCAGAATTCTTTGTAACTTAGGACCCTAGGTAGTTACTAGCAATTAGCCAGGATTCAAATTGAGAACATTTTCACATCTCTGATTTGGAGAATGATTCAACTATTAGTAATCACTTCAGAAGGTTAATATAAGCTAATTAATATTTGAGATACTGTTATAGAAATGACATTTTCTCACCGGGGGGAATTAAACTGACTTTTTTTCCTTATCTGTTATGACATATGCCATCGTCCTTCTTTCATTCTTATTAAATAAGAGTCCTACATTTGGTAACTGACATGCTTTGGCTCTGTGTCCCCAGTCAAATCTCATCCTGTAGCTCTCATAATTCCCATGTGTTGTGGGAGGGACCCAGTGGGAGATGGGTCCCTCCTACAACATTGAATTGAATTATGGTAGGAGGGGCAGATCTTTCCCAGGCTGTTCTCATGATAGTGAATGGGTCTCATGAGATTTGACGGCTTTAGAAACAGGAGTTGCCCTGCACAAGCTCTCTTTACCTGCCACCATCAAGATGTGACTTGCTCCTTCTTT